>NC_049236.1:51438795-53878795 GCF_011100685.1 Canis lupus familiaris
AGGTGAGGACGTCTCTGAAGAAGGCAATGGCAAACAGTTATCTGTACTAAGAGGTAGAGGACCTAGGCATAAAGACAAGTTGGGGGCTTGGCATAAATCAGCTTCCATATGGTAGAACCCGGCAACCAAGGGAAGCTGTCATACATCTGACCCTGGCAACAAGAACCTTTGGAAAGCTTAGGCACACCCCTGCCTGGAGACAGAAGTTAAAGTGGATGGCCTCCTGAATATACACCCACTCACCCCCAAACACAGGCATTCATGCACATATTGTCAGAAAAGATACTGCATCTGGCCTTCTAATTTACAAAATGGCCCATTTGGGATAGATACTTGATTTAACTAGAAATAGGTCACCTTGTTTTAATTTCACCGAAGATTGTCCTCTTTTCTTTCTTCTTCTGTACCAATGCAAGTTCAGTTGCAGGTGAATAAGAATATCCTCATAAATTTTGAAAATTAAAAATACTTTGTTTTGTGAATCATGTCTTAACCGATGTCTTGAGCTCCGGGTACCCCCTATCCTGGCAGGTAAAAAGAAAGTAAGTTACAGATAATCCTAATGGTTCAAGATTTCGTTTCTATAAACCTACCAGAAGATTTTTAATTTCTCGGGAAGGTGGTGTGTTAGCATGCCTGCACCATTGTCATTAGCCCAAGAACAGTGCCATTGTCATTAGCCCAAGAACAGTAAAAATGTATCATTGCTAATAAATAAAGCCAGCTCAGTGGCAACAAAGAGAAGCAGTAACCCACGAAGGGCCATAAAATTAAATAGAAATGGAATCTAGCGCCTTTAGGATGGTATATAATCAAATATGCTGCCTCGTACCCACAAATCACAGGCTAAAATTTTTTTTGTAAAGGAATCTTAACCTGTTTCCCAACTGTGTTCCCTAGCCCCGCCAACAAGTTGTCACCAACTCTCTCCCCTTCTTCGCAAGAGGCGTGCTTTCAGCTTGTCATTTGTCTTCCACCCTCCTCCCACCCTGCTCTTCCTCACTCTGGTGTCAGCAATAAAAAGTTTGGATAGTTGTCTGATCTAAATGGTATAATCTGGGGTGGGAACTGTGGTCTCAACCCTAGAATTGTGGACATAGGCATTTTCATTTTCATTTGTTTCCTCTCCTCCTCTCAAGTTCTTTTCCACTTGGTTATAGTTTCCACCAAGTTCTGGGAGATTTGAGAACATGAGCCAGGAAAAATACCCAAGATGACATGAGGGAAGAAATTCTGGGATGGGGTTTTTCTGTGCCCAAGGATTTTGTTACGTGCTTATTGCATTGTTGTTACCCTCAAAAGCTGTGTAGCTGGCACACTTCCTGATGAGGAATGCATGTGCCAACCTTCTAAGACTTTGTATTTCTGTGCATATGTGTCCTCAGTGGGTCCTCCATTTCTTTTCTGCATTTGTGAGTGTGTTAAAGTATGTCACTGAATATTTACCCTCTGGCTGATGGCTTATCTTGCTAAACATTAGACAATCACATGGGAAGGCAGGTAATGTCTGACGTCAAATGAAAACATTCACGTGACTGGTGACGACCATGCTCTTTGTTCTGTAAGTCAGCCAGTGCCAGTCTTTCCTGCTCCTGGGACTGAGTCCATTGCCGTGTTATACTTCACTTGTTCGTGTTCATTCAAAGAAAGAATGTCTGTCATGTGCCAGGCACAGTTGTAGGTGGGTGCTGGGACTACTGCAGTGAGCAGTCAGACAGCAGTCCCTGCCTTCGTGAGTCTTACATCCTAGAGGGGTGGGGAGGAGGCCATGTGCAAGATAAACACATTACATACTATATCAGAAAGTGATCGGTGCTATAGAGAGACATAGCGCACTGATGGGAGGTAGTAAGTGCTAGGGAACGAGGGGCAAAGTTTCAGTTTTAAACAGGACCCAGTTAAATAAAATATTAAAAAAAAAAAAAAAAAAAAGGCCAGCCCCAGTGGCCCAGCGGTTTAGCACCGCCTTCAGTCCAGGGTGTGATCCTGGAGACCCGGGATTGAGTCCTACATCAGGCTCCCTGCAAGGAGCCTGCTTCTACCTCTGCTTATGTCTCTGCCTCTCTTTCTCTCTGTGTGTCTCTCATGAATGAATGAATGAATGAATGAATGAATGAATAAATAAATAAATAAATAAAACAAAAACAGGCCTTGGGGCTCCTGGGTGGCTCAGTGGTTAAGCGTCTGCCTTTAGGCCCAGGGTGTGATCCTGGGGTCCCGGGATCGAGTCCCACACTGAGCTCCCTGCAGGGAGGCCTGCTTCTCCCTATGCCTGTGTCTCTGCCTCTCTGTGTCCCTCATGAATAAATGAATAAAATATATATATAAAAAAAACCAGAATGGTCCAACTGAGAAGGTGCTGTAGAGGAGAGAACTGGAGAGGAAGACTGAACCCCTCTGTAAGCAGTATTGCTGTTGGTTTTCCACTGACAAGGAACCTAGCCAGTCTCCCTACATCATGAGAGCTCTCAAAGCTGGATAATGTCAATGGCACACGAATGTGTGCTATTTATGTAGTTTACAATGGCTCTGCTTGCCTTTCTTCTTTGTCCTTTTTCTTTCTCTTGGACTTCCGTCAATATGTGTGATGCTAGTTCCTACCTCTGAAAGGATTCCGGTTCCTTCAGAGACAAAGTCCACTGCTGGCATGTTTGCAGGTGCTCCTTTCCAAAAATTGATTTTGCTGATCTCCAAGAGAAGAGCAGTTCTGTATTCTGATCTCTCTTACGATCCCATGGTTATTTCTGCTAGTCATGTGAGTAAGAAGGATCTCTGACCCTTCAGAAACCAAGATGGGAAAAGGAGAAACAGCCAAGAATCTAGATAAGTATTTATTGCTTTTCTAATCAAAATGACCAGAAACTATGATGGTGCCCAAACACTTTGATTAAAGGCTGTCATACATTTTATGTGTACTCCTTGCGGCATATTCAAATGGATGGAAAGCTTCCCACGGTGCTTATTAGCACATTCTCTGTCTCCATTTTCCTCAGCACATTATCCCTTTAGGAGCAGTCGAATTGTCTTTCTATTGTGGGGATCCAGTTATATTCAGGGAATAATCATTACCTTGGCAAAGGCTCAGTTTGGGGATCTTTGGGGCTTGGAAACCTTTTGTGTTGATTCTGAGAGTCCTGTGAATCCAGATGTCTTCAACAAGTCACTTGTGACAGATCTGTAATATTGTCATGATTTTAAATTAGTGTTAATGAGTAAACTTAATTTACCATATAAATTAACAGTACTAACAAAGATTTACTCTCACCCGCTACAACAATCATCATAAAATTAGAATGAAAATTAGAATGAAATGTTTTTATTTCAGCATTGGAAAATGAGATGTCACCTCAGGAAATTTCATATAGTCAATGTATATCATTTGATTAAGACAAATGTTTATTCCTTGCCCATACCTTAAAATTTTAAGATTAAAGAAAGAATAAAAGCAATACGATGTTTTATCTCTGTTCTTTTTAATACTCCGCATGACTGATTATTTCAAAGGGTGATATGAAACTTTTCAAAAGCTATTCAAATTAAAATTACTTTTAACTGATATTAATTAAAAAGTTCAATATATACCTATGTTTTTAAAATATGGAACTCTTCACAGATTTGTGTGTCATTTGCTCAGGAGCCAAGCCAATCTTCTGTATCATTCCAATTTTAGTGCTACTGAAATGAGCATTCCATAATTTTTATCACATACACACACCACACTGGAAAGTGTTAAAACTTGTTTAAGATTAGGTATCAGATAAAGCAGAAGGCTTGAAATCTGAGCTTTCTGATTCACTGATTTTACTGGATGACCTTGGGGAAGTCGTTTAAACCCTCAGCTTCTGTTTCCTTATCTTAAAGACCGATAAATCCATTCCTTCCCTATTCTGATGTCACAGGGATGTGGTTTAAGAAAAAGCAGATGATGTGCCAACATTTTGAGCTCCTGAGAGATGAGCCACATTTAATCCAATCAATGGATATCATTCTCTATTCTAGTTCTTTAGGGAGACATTGTATGAAGGAGTTAGTAGATGATGCAGGCTAATTAGATATTGTCACACTCACAACTGTTTTAACTAATGCAGTGAGTTCTGTTTGAACGTGACACTCTTGTACAGCAGGTGCTTTCACAATGTTCTGTTTATTAATCATGCTCTTTAATGAGCTTATCTAGAAACAGTTGGAATATGGATGTGGCATGTATCTACACTCAAATACATTATATAGTAGAATTTTCTTAAAAATTGGCATAACTTTTAAAAAATTTGGTGATTTGGTGGAAAGAAAGAACTATCATTCATGTCTGAAGAGTTTCCATTAAACTGTAGAATTGTTGGTTATGTAAACATGATGTAATATTTCCCGCTTTAAACACCAGGCCCCAGGGATCCCTGGGTGGCGCAGCGGTTTTGGCGCCTGCCTTTGGCCCAGGGCACGATCCTGGGAACCCGGGATCGAGTCCCACGTCGGGCTCCCGGTGCATGGAGCCTGCTTCTCCCTCTGCCTGTGTCTCTGCCTCTCTCTCTCTCTCTCTCTCTCTGTGTATGACTATCATAAATAAATTAAAAAAAAAAATTAAAAAAAAAAAAAACACCAGGCCCCAGACCAAGTTAAAATGTTCTATATAAACCAAGCTTGCGTAGTACATACGGTCTTCTTAAAACACAAGGTCAAGGGAGGTGTGGTGGTATAAGAAGGCTATGGGTTTTGCATTCTGGCCAACTTCTTAACTGAGCCTCGGTTTTCAAAACTCTGTGGAATGAGAATAATATTACTGCCTGCCTAGGGTCATATTGAAAATTAACAACCCCCCCCCCCCCCCCGCTTTTTTCTTGCCAAAGAGTGTTTCTGTTGGGGATGGGGGGAGGGGCATAGACACCTAAAAAGTATTTAGAAAATTAGGAAGTGAACTTTAGTTTAACCTTGGTTTACCACTTCAGGATAGAAGCCAGACGTTGTTCCAGGTGGTAAATGAAGCTGTGTTTTATGTTGTAACTTTTCCCCTTCCTTAGAGGTCCTCCACTTTTTTCTGTTAACTTCTTCAGATTCTCTTTTTTGGCATGATCCTCCACATTTTGAAACCTTCTCTGAATTAATTTCACCTGGTCCCTCAGATGCCCACACATGAATACCAACAGACATTTCTTAGAATAATAGGAATTATCTGCCTGTGTCCCTGCTCCATGGCAAATACATTTTAGCCTGGAATCTATACACCTTTAGTCCTGAAGAAGATGCTCCAAATCATATACAAATATTTTAATAGGAAATTCTAATTATTCCATCCCTGCAGTTTAATGGTATGTAGGGGTGAGAAAACGTTTCCTCTATACACTTAAGTTCTGTCATTGAAGCCTGTGAATTAAACTGACAAAAGAGGGATCCCTGGGTGGCGCAGTGGTTTGGCACCTGCCTTTGGCCCAGGGCGCGATCCTGGAGACCCAGGATCGAATCCCATGTCAGGCTCCCGGTGCATGGAGCCTGCTTCTCCCTCTGCGTATGTCTCTACCTCTCTCTCTCTCTCTCTCTGTGACTATCATAAATAAATAAAAATTAAAAAAAATTAAACTGACAAAAGATAGATTATCAGGAGAAAAGGATTTTATCATTTTATCAGTAGTTTATTTTTCTCAAATAACATGTACTATATTTTATTGACATTAACGTAATATTTTTTAATTTTACATGCATGGGACTTCACAGAAAAGAAGTGAAAATCCAAAGAGGCAGTTAGGCCTGGGAGCTTATATACTATTTTAACAAAGGATGACAAATTGTGGAGAAGTGGCTAGACAAAGGAAAAGGAGGTTTAGAGGCAGTAAATTGTGGGAAAGTGACCAGGAAATGTATAATACATAAGAGTTGTTTAGTAAGGTTTGTTATGCAGATTCTTCTCCTGTGCAGTCTCTGGTGATGGTTAAGAGTCTCCTCTTGTTGGTATGGGAGAGTGGGACACCTTTACAAATGAAAATTTCCTTTACAAATGAGAAATCTATGCCCTTTTAGACAGATAGGAGAGGGCCGAGTGCCTGCACCTCCCGCCCCTCCCCCCAACCCTTCCGGCCACCCACCTTGTCTCCACCATGTCTGCTGACTCTCAATACCCTTCAGCTCAAAATAATCCTTAAATCAAGGTGGTATATTTTGGAGTGACATTTTGCTCCCCTTCAAGTGCAATAGGTGGGAAAACATTTTATCTTAGAGTATTCTCTTTAATAGAAACTATATTTTAATAAGAGTATAGATATCTAGTCAAGTATAGTCATGAATGAAGGAATAAACAGGCAGAGCTGTATCAATATTTATTTTTTTTTATTTTTAATTAAAAATTTTTTTTAAATTTATTTTTTGAAGATTTTATTTATTTATGAGAGACACAGAGACACAGTCAGAGGGAGAAGCAGGCTTCATGCAGGGGGCCCGATGTGGGACTCCATCCCAGGAGCCCGGGATCAGGCCCTGAGCTGAAGGCAGACGCTCATCTGCTGAGGCACCCCGGCGTCCCTGTATCGGTATTTATGTCCTCAGCTGCCACTGCTTTGAGAGCCAGCAAACATGCTTTTTTATACAACACACTTCTGATTTGTTTTGTTTGTATGGTGAACATGTGATCATTTTATTGATTTCCAAAACAAACAGCCATCTCACCACATTCCCTCGCCAGCATTGAGGGCTGGTTATGGTCCTGTTGAGGTCACAGCCTGAACTTTCTACCTGGATTCCTTTTTTTTTTTTTTTTTTAATTTTTATTTATTTATGATAGTCACACACACACACACACAGAGAGAGAGAGAGGCAGAGACATAGGCAGAGGGAGAAGCAGGCTCCATGCACCGGGAGCCCGACATGGGATTCGATCCTGGGTCTCCGGGATCGCGCCCTGGGCCAAAGGCAGGCGCCAAACCACTGCGCTACCCAGGGATCCCTCTACCTGGATTCCTAACACAAGGCCTGTAGTGAAGGACCAAGGATTGATTTGCACTTAGAAGTTACTATGTATTTCTTCCTGTCTAACAGCAGCAGCGTGCAGGATCCAAGACAGTCGGCCTCCCATGTCAGTGGTCTAGGATGGCCAGTGAAGCCACCAACATCCCAAGTCCTGTGGTGCGCCAGATTGACAAGCAGTTTCTGATTTGCAGTATATGCCTGGAACGGTACAAGAATCCCAAGGTTCTCCCCTGTCTGCACACTTTCTGCGAGAGGTAAGCCTCCTTTGTGGTCGGAGGAGAGAGGGTCACAGACTGCTCTCTTACAGCCTTCCGAGGGGTTCTTTCCAGAATTCTGTTACCTATGGGAGACAGTAAATCTTTTGTGCTTGTGATAGACATCTAGAAATATAATCATGAGTTGCCAGTGATCTACTCTATTTTAAATAATTATATAAGTGGGAGAAAGCAAACCAGTAGCTACTGATTCATTTCCACGGGACATTGGAGCATTAAATATTTTAAGATTTAAAAACTGTAAATTTTCCCTTTGTTCTTCATCAAACAATTTTTTCAACCACAGTTCCCTTGTAGAGGATCTTTGGTGAGAGCCAATTGAAAATCTTTAATTTCCTCCCATATAACATATCAGGTAAAATACCTGCATATTAAGAGTTAGTTAAAAGCAAGAGCTTCCTCTCAAAGATACTTCAGAAGACACGTACTAATGGTACATTTGAATGTAGGATGTTTCAGATGAAGAAAAAAAATACACATGTGAAATAATTATAAATTACCTGAATATACAATTCACTATGTGTGAAAACACATTTCTTTATCCTTCTTGAATAGTTTTTTCCATTAATCAGTTATCAGAATACATCTTTACCTTATTTAACTTAGCACACAAGCAATTAACCATATAAAGTTTATTAGTAATGTGTTTATCTGTGGTCTAATTTAAATATTTCTCTGATAAGGTCATATTTTTTCCTTAAAAATAAATATGGTGATGGTGTTTTATAGCATCTTGTTAAATACATTTTCTATTATTACTAAATATACATAATTAAAATGCTTTAATTCTTGTTATAGAATAGGAAATTATTATTTTCAATGGCTTCAAATCAATGCTAATTACATGTGCCATCAATTTAATATACATTTGTCAAAGTTGATTTACTTTGAAAGATCTCGATTGCAACAGAATAACCACATCTTAGTGATGATAGATAGAGTGAGAAGGTAGATTTGTTACTGGTCATTGTAGTCTTTTATTTGTTTGCTTTTTAAGGGGCTATTTTGGTGTGTGTGTGTGTGTGTGTGTGTGTGTGTACAGAGTTTCCTTTGTTTTAGGGGTGGTATATAGGGCACTAGCACTTTTTACTTTATTCACTATATACTTTAATGGAAGTACTTCGTAATTCGTGTTCCAAAAAGATTAAATGGAGAGTGATTTTTTTTCCACCTCATCTAATGGGTGTAGCTAACACATGAATACCAGCTAAGTGTCCCTCTGTCCCTGAGCTCACATGGTAAGATCATTACCTGATTTACAGTAATCAGCCTCTTTATATACAACACTGAGAGCCACTCAGTCAGATCTTGCAGTGCTGCCTATCTCCCCGTGTTCATTGCTCAGGCAGGCAGTCGTTTGGCTCCCATTTACTTGTTCTGACAAGTAAGAAGCAACACTTTTGGGTTGTTCTGTGTCTGCTCGCAGCCCTCTCGGTTGGGTCTAGCCTCATCCACTTCTGTTCCTTCCATCTAATGGCCAGTGGTGGAGATATTTCAGCAAGTCTCTATGGGATGCATGGAATGAGTATTGATAAGGTCACTCTGGTTGCAAAATGGAGAAAGGTTAGAGGATTTGAGGGTGGGTGACAGTGTATAGAACTACTACAGAAACCCGAGAAAGGATGGTGTAAATCAGATGGTAAGAACTGGAAACGTTAGAAGGTATTTAGGAATCTCCATCCTTCAGTGATGGGTTGCATATGGAAAATGAAGGACAGTAAAGAAATTACTGTTTTTGACATGGCTCCCAGTATCTACTTTGCCTAGATGTATGGATGGAGGTTCTGTTCATTGAGATGGGAAGAGGACCCAGTTTGAGGGAAGAACATAGCTTTGGTTTTGGACATGTTGAGTTTTAGGACCTGTGAGACATCTAAGAGGAGATGCCAAGAGAGCTGTTGGTGTAGTGGCCAGAAGCTCAGAGGAAACATCTGTGGAAGAAATAGAAGTGTAGGAGTGTTGTGCTTATGACCATGCATGTGGGTATGATGTCCCTGGGAGAGAAAGGTGCTAACAGCCCCTGTACTGGCCCAGTAGAAAAGATAGAACAGACAAAAGAACCAAGTGAGTGTGCTGTCATAGACAAGGGAAGAAGGATGGGGCGGGGGGGGCGGATGCAGTGGTTTGATGAGTGCTGCCAAGAAGGATAGGAGTGAAAAATGTCTATTATCTGGATTTAGATGCCCTCAGTGACCTTAGCAAAAGCTGTTTCATTTCCGGTATTGATTCAGCGCTAGCTATTTCTGTGACACAAGAAAGTCAATTAACCTCCTTGATGTCATTTTCCTTATGTACATAGTGTGGGGAGTGAGGCTGGATCTGAGGTTTTCGAAATCTGCTTGGCGGAGCAACAGGGAAACATTACGTAGTGTAATTAAGTAGAGTGTAGGTTCTGATGCCCTGTTAGCTGGGTTCGAAGTTCTGTTCTGCCCTTGACCGCTCAAGTTCTGGAAACAAGCGACTTCGCTTTTCTCTGCCTGTGTTCCTTCATGTGTCTAGAAGTACCTACTTCGTAGGGTTATTGCAACTACTTTGAATCCAGTGAGCAGGATATATGTAAGTCATTATTAGCAATGCATTTTGCTAATTTAATTAATTGCCTGTTGAGGAGAGCGAGATCATGTTGATGTGACTCTGGGTGTTCTAGTCCTGCCACAAACACAACATTTTCACTGGGATGTGCTTCTAATATCTGAGATCTGCTTATGCTATTGTATGCAAAAAGCATTTCAGCACTAACAGAAAACTTTGACCTGTTTCTTCCCATTGAAAAAGTCCACAAATCTGTGAACATGACACTGGGTGTTCTAGACCAATGCTTCACCATCTTTCATATGCATCTAAGTCACCTGGGGACCTGATTCAGCAGGCCAAGAGTAGGATCTAAGATTCTGCACTTCTTCCAAGCTCCCTGGAGAGGCCGATGCTGCTCAAGCATGGCAGGTTCCACAGAACACTACCAAAGTCAACGACGGTGTTCTTTTCCTTGAGCATAATCATTTGCCTGAACAGTTGACAGGGCCAGTGTGAGCACACCTTACCTCTTGGTTGCTGAAATCTTATTTTCCTATAAAAGGAGACGACAGAGGGAGTTTCTACAAAGTAGCCCATGTGGGTGCAGAGGACATGTGTGGTACCTGTAGAAAGAGGTGGTCGTGCCCTTGCTTGGGAGTCTGCTGTGTTGACAGCCCACCTGCTTCTGCTTCCGCAACAGGTGCCTGCAGAACTACATTCCGGCCCACAGTCTAACCCTCTCCTGCCCAGTGTGCCGCCAGACCTCCATCCTGCCCGAGAAGGGGGTGGCCGCACTCCAGAACAACTTCTTCATCACGAACCTGATGGACGTGCTGCAGAGAACTCCCGGCAGCAACGTTGAGGAGTCCTCCATCCTGGAGACAGTCACCGCTGTGGCTGCGGGCAAGCCTCTCTCCTGCCCAAACCACGATGGGAATGTACGTGAGTGGATTGCAGACTCAGCCTGGCACCCCGGCTGCTTTGATTTGGGGAGGCTTCGGGCAATCAGAGGTTATACACTGAAACAACTCCACCTGGAAAATGAGTAATTAAAAGATATTTTTAACAGCACTCAGACTATTTTTCCTGCTTACTTGCTCTGATCAAAATCATTTAAATAAGGGATCCCTGGGTGGCTCAGTGGTTTAGCACCGCCTTCAGCTCAGGGCATGATCCTGGAGTCCCGGGATCGAGTTCCACATTAGGCTCCCTGCATGGAGCCTTTGCCTGTGTCTCTGCCTCTCTCTCTCTCTCTCTCTCTCTGTCATGAATAAATAAATAAAATATTTAAAAAAATTATTTAAATAAAATAAATCTTCATTGAGTCTAATAGCACATACTATTAGTTTCCCCTGGAGAGCAAATCCGTGACTGTTTGCAAAGTAGGTATTCTTTGACCCACATAAACATCTGTAGAGTAAATTATGGATAATGATTCAATAATAGATAAATTCTGCAAATTGAGAATGATTATTAAGATGTTAATTAGAGTTTTTTATTTTTCTTATAAGGGAAAGTTTTCTTGTGCTCCATTAGGCCCCAATCCTTCATAATAAATAGAATTTGAAGATGTGTGAATCCCTGATGATAGATTATAGATTATGAATTTCAAACATATTTCCTGCTACTGGCAAGCATAATAACTGTTATAAACTTAGGAGGATCTGTGTGTGCCATCAATTCACTGATTCATAATAGCTGTGTCCCCTGAAGAGGCAGTGTTGCATAAGAGCACTGGCTTTGGATTCTGACTGCCTGATTCAAATCCTCCTCTTCAACTTACTCTCTGGGTCAGCTCTGGCAAGTTTATTAAACTCTGTGTCTCACATCCTACTCTGCAAAAAAGAAGTAATAACAGTATTTACTACATGGGATTACTTGGAAAATTAAATGTTTAAGTCATATAAAGCATTATAGTAATCTCTTGATAAATGTTAGCTATTCAAATTACTTCTTATCAATGACTTTATTCATTTTTTTCTTAATGATGGCTACTTCACAAGTATTAGAAACTGCTTACAATATAAGACCCAGGTATAATAAGCAAGATATCAATTATTTATTTTTATTTTTTTATCAGTTATTATTTTTAGAGCAAAGCAATAATTATTAGCCATAACTATTACTTATTTGCTTCATTTCATACCACTCTCTCTGCCCACTACACTGCAGCCTCATGGCCTAGAACTTGGCAAGTGGCTTTCCACCTTGGGGCTTGACTGTTCTCTATGCCTTCTGCTTTGAATGTTCCATGTTCCTCTCTCTGTGACTAGCTCACTCTCATCCTTTTTGTTTCAGCTCAGATTTCTTTTACACAGAGTAGTCTTCTCTGCCTATCCAAGGCAAACCACCTCTGTCTGACACCCAGTTACTAGCCTTTACGTCACTTTCTTGACTTCCTTCATGGCATTCACTGTGCTCTGCTTGCCTTCATCTGTGAATTTGTTGACCAATTGACCTTCTGGCTTTATTTTTTTAGAAAGTGAACTCCAGAAGGGCAGGGACCATGTTCACCATTATATTCCTAGCACTAAGCACAGTATCTCCTGCATAGCAATGTAGACATCAACAGAGACTATTTATTCTGAGCTTGCTATAACAAGGAATCAGCCACCATATCACTTATGTTTTGGCAGAGACTCAGGGGCAGGCAGAGGAGTGGGAAAGCTCCACAGCAGACAAAGGGAAGGTTTTAGGGATGCTCTGATCCCTAATCCCTTCCCATGTTGGCATGGGGAAGCTGGGGGTGGGCTAATTGGAAGTGGAACATCCTATGTGATTGGTTAGGAGAATGTATTTGGTTTTCTCCAGTTGATATTAAGTGGAAGTGGGGACAAAAATTAGAGAAGCAATCAGTAATCAGTTCCTAGCCATTTGGGGCCAATTGTTATAGATGTTATTGTTTTGCTTTGTGGATTAGAAGGGATAGTAGTCTGGCTTCCTACAAGTAGGAAGTAGTAAGCTGGCTTCCTGGCTTGTTTATTGTAGATAAAAGGTATGCTTTCCTTTTCTGACAGGTTGTGGGTCAGAGTTCTGTTTTTTATATGTGACCTGGCCTTGTCCATTTGTGAATGCAGTCTCTTAGAAGTCAGTCAGTATATATATGTTGAATGAACCTGCCAGACACCATGCTTGACTTTGTACACACCACTTGGCAAAGTAGGTATTAATCACCTTCATTTTATTTATTTATTTATATACTTGTCTATTTGTTTTTAGTTACTTTCATTTTATAGATGAAGAAACTGAGGTTTGAACAGTTTAAGTCCCAAAGCTGGTTGACACATCATAAAAGCTAGACCAGGAAGCACAAAACCTTTAGCTTTTGAGTAGCCAAAATAAGAGAAACATTGTGGATTACATATCCTTAATTAATTAATTGAAAGCACATCAGGCTGTCAATAACCATGGCTTTATAGGCACTGTACTCCAAAGGAGAATGACCATGTAAGTTTAGTGGAAGGAACTTAAAAAGGTGCCTTCAGTTAGTTTGAGTGTTCTTCTTGTGACCATCTCTCACATTGGCTCTTGCTGAGGCTGTCTCCTCCTAGAGCTCACATTCTATTTTTTTTTTAATATTTATTTATTCATGAGAGATACAGACTGAGAGAGAGAGAGAGGCAGAGACATAGGCAGAGGGAGAAGCAGGCTCCTCACAGGGAGCCTGATGTGGGACTCGATCCTGGATCCCAGGATCATGACCTGAGCTGAAGGCAGGCACCCAATCGCTTAGCCAGCCAGGGTCCCTGGAGCTCACATTCTAAATACTAGTCTGGGAGGGTGTTTCTACCAGGTACAAGAATTCTCTCTCTTTTTTTTTTTAAGATTTTATTTATTTATTCATGAGAGACACACAGAGAGAGGCAGAGACACAGGCAGAGGGAGAAGCAGGCTCCCTGTGGGGAACTCGATGTGGGACTCCATACCAAGACCCTGAGACCGTGACCTAATCTGGAGGCAGACCCTCAACTACTGAGCCACCCAGGTGCTCAGCTTCAAGAGTTGTCTTGAAGTTAGTCCAGGCATGGAGCTCTCTGGAAATCTGATTTGATAAAGGAATAAAGTTTTAGGGATATTAAGAGATCTCCTGTAGTCACTAGTCTAAATTTAGAATATGGAAAACAGTCTCATAGAATGAGAAATATTGACAAATGTAAAGATTACATCAATAATTATAGGTAAGAGTGTCATGAATTCAGTAAACAGCTTGTTATCTCAATGTAGTGAGAGCAAAGAGATGGGTGCTGGGGGTGGGAGCACAGCTGAGCTGAAGAATACTGGGAGGAGCCTGGAAAGGTAAATAGGGAGAGATTGTGAAAGCTGTGAATATCATTGAGAAACTGTTTGACCTAAATTCCATATGCAGTAGGGAAACATGAAAATTTTTTAAGTAGGAGATGAGTATTTCCCTGGCTTTATAGAGTAGCAGAGATGGAAGGTTGCAACAACAATTTTGAGTTTATTGAGTTGTCCAAATAAGAGATGCAAGGGGTAGGAGAATGACATCAAAGGATCTGGAGAAGAGACGATGAATTTCAGAGAAGAGAGTACACTTTCACTTGAAAATCTGCCTCCCACAAACAAAAAGGCAAGATGCTAAAAGCTTTTCTACTAAGCTATGAGGATTATGAGAATTTGAGCAATTAAAATTGGTCATATACTAGGTCACAAAACCATCACTATTTTTTCCCATTGTGGAGGTGGAGTTCCTGTACCGCAAGGCACTAAAATTGCATTAGTAACATACATTGTAGAAAAATCCCAGATCTTTATTAAGAACTCATAATTACTTAACAAAAAATTGCAAAATTAAACTATTTACAACACACTGAAAATGAAAACTTTATCTATTAAACGTATAGGATGAAGTCAAATCTGTACTCAGGAAATTTTATAGGTTTATTTTCCTTTATTTAGAAAAGAGTTCAATTCAAAATGTTAGGGAAAACAACAAAGTAAATATATGGAACCTAAGAGCAAAAAAAATAATAAAGCTAAACTTAGTTTGAAAATAATAAAACAATTGAGTTAATAAATCTAAGAAGCTGATTTTTTTTTAATTAATGAAATAATCTGACATCTGATAAAACAAAAGGGAAATGTAAATACATCAAATTAGGACTAATAAAGAGATACCAGTACGGGTAAAAGGAATTTTTTTGAGATTTTTTTTAGTTATTTGAGAGAGAGTGAGAGAATGTGAGCAAGGGGAGGAGCAGAGAGAGAGGGAGAAGCAGATTCCCTGCTAAGCATGGAACCCAATGTGGGACTCCATCCTAGGACCCTGGGATCATGACTCGAGGTGAAACCAATAGTCACACGCTTAACTAACTGAGCCACCAGGCACCCCTGAAAGGAATATTTTAAAATGAGTAAATTAATGCTATGTGCTAAAGGTTAATATACTGAAAGTCTGAATGAAGTGGATGATTATCTAGGAAATTGAAAGTGATCAAGAAAACCTGAATAGATTGAGAATTTTGAAGGAAACTGGCAAAACTTAATTTGAAATTGAATTCCTCCAAACCTGTGTAAAACAAGTATGATCCATAGAATGTATAGTCTGCATTATAAGAAAGATAGAGGGATGCCTGGGTGGCTCAGTGGTTGAGCCTCTGTCTTTGGCTCAGGGCCTGATCCTGGGGTCCTGGGATTGAGTCCTGCATGGGGCTCCCTCCCTAAAGGGAGCCTGCTTCTCCCTCTGCCTCTGCCTCTCTCTGTGTCTCATGAATAAATAAGTAAAAAAGAAAAGATAAGACAGAAAGCTCCCCAATTCACTCAAAATACACTTATAACCCTAATATCAAAATTTAGTGAAGACAGAAGAAGAAAACTATTAATCAGTTTATGAAAGTAACTGTAAAATTCTTTTTTAAAAAAAGAATGGGGGCACCTGGGTGGCTCAGCAGTTGAGCGTCTGCCTTTGGCTCAGGGCATGATCCCAGGATCTGGGACCGAGTCCCACATCGGGCTCCCTGCATATGGAGCCTGCTTCTCCCTCTGCCTATGTCTCTGCTTCTCTCTCTCTGTGTCTCTCATGAATGAATAAATAAAATCTTAAAAAAAAAAAAAAGATTGTATTTATTTGAGAGAGAGAGAGAGAGAGAACATGAGCAGGGGGAGGGGAAGAGGGAGAAGGAGAAGCAGACTCCCTGCTGAGCAGGGAGCCTGATGCAGGGCTCAATCCTAGAACCTGAGCTGAAGGCAGATGGTTAACCAACTGAGCCACCCAAGCACCCCAAAAATAACTGTAAAATTCTTAATTAAAATAACCCAGTGGAATGCATGGGTGGCTCAGTGGTTGAGTGTCTGTCTTCGGCTCAGGTCATGATCCTGGGGTCCTGGGATCGAGTCCCTGCATCAGCCTTCCTGCTCCCTCTGCCTATGTCTCTGCCTCTCTCTCTGTCTCTCATGAATAAATAAATAAAATCTTAAAAATATAAAAAAATTTCTTACTATGTAAGAATTAAGAATTAACGAAAATTAGGAAAATCACAAAGGAAAATAGGCAAAGAACTCAGAAAATTCACAGAGGATACAAAATGGCTAATTATAGTCTGAGAAAAAATGTCAAGCTTTACAAATAATCAAACCTTTTCAAATTAGCTACAGGTTTTTAAAGATAATAGTGCTGATGGGGATATGGGGAGACATTTTCATATGCCGTGGGCGGGAGGGTAAATTGCTCTTCAGAAAGTTTATGTCAATTTGTCAAACTGTAATGAGTGTTTTATACAACTTCCCATCCTTTAATTCAGTCATTCCACTAATAGAAATATTTCTAAGGAGATAGCTGGAGAAGAGAATGAAGATAGAAGAATGTTAATTGAAAATTTTGTGTTATAGTAAAATTGGAAGTAATCTGAATGTGTGATATTAGGGAAATGGTTATGTTATGGTTAAGTTCATATAACTGATTATTGGGTAGCCATTAAAACTGATATATTGGTTACAAGTAACATTTATGCCAATATGTGACTATGCTTGTGTGTTTATATAGACTTTTGTTTTTAATTAATAAGACCACCTGTATATGCAGTATTAGAAAGGAGTAGGATATTCTGTGCCGCCTGAGGGACAAACAATTCCTTAAGATGTATTTCCTAAATACACCTCAGCAATAGAGACCCTTGGATGCCACAAACTGCCAAGCAGAATCTCTCTTAGAGATGCTGATTCCAGCAAAGTTAAAGAATCCTTTACATTAAAACTTTGCCTTGTCTCTCTACCAAATGCAACACATCAAATCCACTAAAAATTAGATCTATCTAGAGTTTGAACCTCCTTGAGGTAGATGACGCTACTTAAAGCATGTTTCGAGTACATTCTCTATGCGGGGTCATTATGATTCTTTGGAATCATAAAATTTATAAACCAGCAAGAGGCCTTGGAAATTAACAGCGTGTGACTTGAATCATTCTATTGTTTCATCATAGGTTGTAGGAGTTCACTGCTGCTGCTTTGAAACAGGGGTCCTCATTGCATATTCAAGTCAAATACATGCAATATTGCAGATAAATTGCTGCAGTTAATTGCCATGGGTAAATCTTTAAAAACAATTCAAGCATCTGAAGGTTAATAAAATCAGGTAATTAACAATAAAGCAGGATGTTGTCCTCATAAACTGCCTGGTGGTGATTAGCACATGTGGATGAAAGCCTGTCATTTATTTTAAGTGCTGTGACACTATCTGTCTTCTAATTAAACTGCCATGGCTGCATTGTCCAAATACAAAGAAAAATGGGAATAATGGTCAGTAATTTAAGAGGTTCTATGCACATAAAGCAGACATTTGAGCTTATGCCTTGCGGGCCCAGGAACACAAATGATCATTGAACCCTGTTATGGCTGGCTTGGGCACCTTACTAATGAGGGTGTTAGGTGCAAAGGAGAGATCCTCATTAGAATGCCCCACCGCTAGTCACCACTTCCGCAAGCCTCAGGGCAGCTACAAGGCCCTGACCACCCTTTCCACATGTTAGTAATGCATATGTCCTGCCTTCTCTTGCCTTGTCATCTTCGGGAATGGTGACTACCTGTCAACAAAAATAAGCTAGTCCTGGCCTCTGGCCCATCTGCCCCTGGGAGCACCAACATCATCTCACTTAAGATGGATGAGCTCAGCCAAGTCTCACACTTCACACAATTAACTCTCAGCTTGAGTCAAAGCTGCCAGAACCCGAGCACAAGCATTTGAGAATGACTCGTTGTTCATACTTCAGAATGATTTTAGGGCCTTCGTTTCCTAGAAACACTTAGGAGACCAAACCAAGGACAATTACCCAGGTATGCTGCTATCTTCAAAGACACATTTTTTTTTTAATTAACGGAAAATTCATGTAATATAAAATTAAACATTTTAACCATTTAAAAGTATATAATTCAGGGCGCCTGGTTGGCTCAGTCTATTAGGCATCTGGCTCTTGATTTTGGCTCAAGTCATGATCTCAGGGTCAAGAGATCAAGCCCCATGTCAGGCTCCACACTGGGTGTGAGCCTGCTTAAGATTCTCTCTCCCTCTATCCCTACCCCCCTCTCCTGCTTGTGCTTTCTCTCCCTCTCTAAAAAACAAAAACAAACAAACAAACAAACAAAAAATATATATATATATTTATTTATTTTTTTTTTTTTAAAGATTTTATTTATTTATTCATGATAGTCACAGAGAGAGAGAGAGAGAGAGAGGCAGAGACACAGGCAGAGGGAGAAGCAGGCTCCATGCACCGGGAGCCCGACGTGGGATTCGATCCCGGGTCTCCAGGATCACGCCCCGGGCCAAAGGCAGGCGCCAAACCGCTGCGCCACCCAGGGATCCCTATATATATATTTAAAAGTAAAGTATACAATTCAGTGGTTTTGAGTATATTCAAGAGATTGTGCGAATAGCACCATTATTTCCAGAACTTTCTCATCATGCCACTCCCCATTCTCCGTTACCCTAATCCCTGGCAACCACCAGCCTGGATTCCACCTCTACAGATTTATCCATTATAGACATTTGATATAAATCAGTCACAAATTATGTGCCCTTTGAGTCTGGCTTCTATCACTTAGCATGTTTTCAAAGTTCATCTATATTACAGCAAATAGTAGAACTTTGTGCATTTTTTTTTTTTTTTTTTTTTTACAGATAAATAGTATTCCATCAGCTGGATATACCACAATTTGTCCATTCATCAATTGTTGGATATTCGGATTGTTCCCATTTGGGGGCTATTCTGAATGATGCTGTGAACATTCATGTACAAGTTTTTGTGTCGATGTATGTTTTCAGTTCTCTTGGGTGTGTACCTGGGAGAATTCCTGGGTCACATGATAATTCTGTACTTAACTTTTGAGGAGCCACCAAACTGTTTTCACAGTGACTGCAGCATTTTACATTCCCGCCAGCAAAGCATGAGAGTTCTGATTTTTCCACATTTTCACTAACACGTGTTATTAACTGACTTTTTGAGTCGAGCCTCCCTAATTGGTGTGGAGTATTTCATTGTGGTATTTATTTATTTGTTTGTTTATTATTTATTTGTTTGTTTCTTTATCTAATCTATGTAATTTATTTATTTTTTATGTATTTATTTGTTTTTATTTAAATTCAGTTTGCCAACATATAGTATAACACCCAGTGTCTCATTGTGGTTTTGATTTGGATTTCCTTAGTGGCTAATAATGTTGAGCATTTTCTGGATGCAAATTGGCCATTTGTATATATTCTTCGGAGAAATGTCAATTCAAGTCCTTTGTCAATTTTTGAGTTGGGTTCTTGAGTTGTAAGGATTCTTTATATGGTCTGGATACTTCATCCTTATCATATATATAGCTAGCAAATGTTTTTTCCTATTCTTTTCACTTTACTTTTTTAAAAACTTTTATTTATAAGCAATCTCTGCACCCAAGATGGAGCTCAAACTCACAAGCCCAAGATGGACTGTCACATGCTCTACTGACTGAGCCAGCCAGGTGCTCCTCTCTTCACTTTCTTGATGGTGTATCTTGGTAGTGCCCTTGGTGCATAAGATTTTATTTTGAAGAAGTACAATTTATCAATTTTTTGTTGTTGTTGCTTGTGCTGTTGGTTCATATCTAAGAAGCCATTGCTAAATCAAAGGTTGTAAAGATTTACTCCTATTTTTTTCTAGGCGTTTTATAGTTTTAATTTTTATGTTTAGGCCATTAATCTACTCTGAGATAATTTTTGTATATAGAACCAGGTTAAAAGTTCTACTTCATTCTTTTATACATGGATATCCAGTTGTCTTTGCATCATTTGTTGAAAAGACTATTGCAAAAAAGAAAGAAAAGACTATTTTTTTCTTCATTGTGTGGTCTTGGCACCCTTGTCAAGAATCAGTTGACCATAAATGTATAGTTTTATTTCTGGACTCACAATTCTATTCCATTGTTCTGAATGTCTATCGTTATGCCATTAACATAGCGTTTTGATTACTCTAGCTTGGTTTTGAAATTGGGAAGTCTGAATCTTCCAATTTTTTTTTTCTCCAAGATTTTTCTGGCTATTCAGTGTCCCATGTGATTCCATCTGAATTTTAGGAACAGCTTTTTCACTCTTGTGAAAAAGGATGTTTGGATTTTGATAGATATTTCAGTGAATCAAAATTGATATCAATTTTAGGAATGTTGCTATCTTAACAATATTAAGTCTTCCAATTCATGAGCATGGGCTATCTTTCCATTAATTTCCATTATTTAGGTATTCCTTAATAATTTCAACAGTGTTTTGTGGCTTTCATTGTACAAGTCTTATACTTTCTTGGTTAAATTTATTAAGTATTTTCTCTTCTTTTTCATGCTAGTATAAATGGAATTGTTTTCTTGATTTCATTTTTGGATTGTTCATTGCTAGTGTATAGAAATACAACTGATTTTTGTTTGTTGATCTGGTGTCCTACAAGTTTGCTGAATTCATTTGTTAATAGTTTTGTGTGTGTGGGGGGGGGTGTATTCTTTAGGGTTTTCTATATAAAAGATTGTATCATCTCTGAATAGAGAAATTCTTACTTCTTCCTTTCCAAATTGTATGCATATTATTGCTTTTTCTTGCCTAAATGCCCTGGCTAGAACTTTTAGTACATTGCTGAATAGAAATGACAAGAGTGGACATCTTTGTCTTATACTTTATCTTACACTTATAATGGGTCATCATTAGGTATGATGTTAGCTGTAGGATTTTTGTAGGCACCTCTAATGAAGTTGAGGAATCTTCTATTTCTAGTTTGATAAGTGTTTCTATCATGAAATGGTGTTGGATAGTGTCAAATGTTTTTTCTCTATCAATTAAGATGACCATGTGGATTCCCCCTCCCATTATTCTATTAATGTGGTCTATTAAACATATTCATTTTTGTATGTGAACCACCTTTGCAGTTCTGGGAGAAACTCCACTTGGCATACTATATAATCCTTTTAATATGCAGCTTGATTCAGTTTACTAGTATTTTGCTAAGGATTTTTTGCATCTATATATTCATAAGGGATATGAACTTTTCTTTTTTGTTAGGTCTTTGACTTTGGTGTTGGGGGTTGCTGACCTAATTGAATGAGTTAGGATATGTTTCCTCCTCTTCTATTTTTTTTTTCCTCTTCTATTTTTTGAATAGAAAATAGGGTATATTGGAAGGATTGCTGTTAATTTTTTAAATGTTTGTTAGAATTCATCTGTGAAGCCTTCTGGCCCTGGGCTTTTCTTTGTTGAAAGTTTTTTGAATACTGATTCAATTTCCTATTATAAGTCTATTCAGAATTTCAGTTTCTTCTTTGGATCAGTTTTGGTAGTTTGTGTGTTTCTAGGAATTTGTTCATTTTTAAAAAAAATATTCATGACAGAGAGACAGAGAGAGAGAGAGAGAGACAGGGAGAGAGACAGGGAGAGGGAGAAGCAGGCTCCTTGCAGGAAGCCTGACATGGGACTTGATCCCAGGTCTCCAAAATTACACCCCAAGCTGAAGGGGGCGCTAAACCGCTGAGCCACCAGGGCTGCACAAGAATTTGTTAATTTTGTCTGTTACTCAGTTCGTTGGCATACAGCTATCCCTAATATCCTGTTTGTCAATATTGCTGATTTTTACAAATAACCAGCTTTTGGTTCATTGATTCTCTCTGCTGTGTTTCTATTTTATCTTCACTTTCATCTTTATTATTTTCTTCTTGGTTTGGTTTTAATTTGTTCTTTTTCTAGTTCCTTAAGGTTGAAACTTAGACTATTGATTTGAGATCTTTTTAAAGTAGGCATTTACAGCTAAAATTCTGCACTGAGTGCTCTCATAAGTTTTGGTATATTGGGTTTTCATTTTTACTCATCTCAAAGTATATTCTAATTTCCCTTGTTATTTCTTCTTTAACTCATTGTTCAAGAGTAAGTCATTTAATTTTCCAGATTTCCTTCCGTTACAGATTTTTAATTTAATTCTATTGTGGCCAGAGAAGATACTTGTATGACTTTTTAAATTTATCCAGACTTTTGTGACCCAATATATGGTCTCTTCTGGAGAACGTTCCATGTGTACTTGACAAAAATGTGTATTTTGTTATTGAATAGAGTGTTCTATATAGGTCTGTTAGGCTTAGTTGGTTTATAGTGTTTAAAATTTTATTTCTTTTTGATCTTCCATCTAAGTGTTCTATCACTAATGAAAGTGGAGTATTGAAATCTCCAGCTATTGTTGAACTGTTCATTTCTCCCTTTAATTCTGTCAGTTTTTGCTTCATCTATTTTAGAGCTCTGTTGTTGGGTACATACTTGTTTCTGATTGTTATATCTTCTTGATGAATTTATCATCTAATAATTATATAATGTCCTTCTTTATCTGTTGTAACAACTTTTGTCTTAAGTCTACTTTGTCTGATACTAAAATAGCCAGTTCTCTTTCTCTACTTCTTGGGGTTTTTTTTTCTGTATTTTTTAAAAGATGGGGGCAGGGAGGGGCAAAAGGAAAGGGAGAGAGAGAATTCTAAGCAGGCTCCACACCTAGCACAGAGCTCACCAATCCAGGGCTCCATCTCATAACCCTGAGATCATGACCTGAGCTGAAATCAAGAGTCTGAGGCTTAACCGACTGAGCCACCCAAGCAACCCACTCCTGTTCTCTTTTGATTACTATTTGCATGGAATATCTTTTTCCACCCTTTTAATTTTAATCTATTTGTGCCTTTGACTCTAAAATGAGACTCTTATAGCATACAGTTCATTTGTTGAGCAGTTTTTGAATACTTACTTTGTGCAAGCAATTACCTACGCTCTGGGAAAGATAGTTCCTGTGTTCACGAACTGAAAATCTTATGAATATTTCATAAAATAGGGGATAAATAAAAGTGATTTGGTGGGAGCATTCAATTTGTGAAAATCCACAAATCTTTAGTAAGATTTATGCCATTTTCTGTGTGTGTTATACTTCAAAAAAAAAGATCCCTCCAAGGAGTACTTTGTGAATTCAAAATTAGAAGAAGTTATTTTCAGCTGAGAGAATAGGGGAACAAACGCTTTCACTGGGAAACTGACTTTCAGGCTTTATGTTATATTTTTACTGACAATTCATCATTATCAGAATAAGGTGGCTTTATTTTCATGTAAGCAGATGACACCATCATCTCATCATTTTTGCCGCTCCATGATGCCAGTACCAAACGTCATCTGAGTTCTTCATGCATATTAACCTCCTGAATTCTCCTAGCAGCCCTATGAAATAGGTTACTATTACTGTCTCTATTTGACAGAGGGAAACATGAGACACAGTGAGGTTACCTAAGTGGTAGAGGGCAGGATACAAATAGCTCAGTACAGCTTATCTCTTGTAGAAGGAGTATCAGTTCTCGAAGTGTGGTCCAGGAACCCTCATGGGTCCCAAGACCCTTTAGGGAGAGGGCAGTCCACAAGATCAAAACTATATTTATAATACTGTTAAGACATCATATGCCTTTTTCACTCTCATTCCCTCAAAAGTGTACAGTGCAGTTTTCCAGAGATAGTATGATGTGTGCTATCATAACAGATTGAATGCAGCAGCAGATAGGAGAATGCAGCTCTCCTCCATAAAGCTAGACACTGAAGAAGATTTTCAACATGGAAAATAATGCCATTCTTTTCACAAAATTTTTTGCTTTGCAAAATATCGTTCTCTTTTGTGAACTGTATTATTCATGTTAACATTTAATGGGCTTATTATTGCTTTTAAATAACTTAGTAAATACTTAACATTTTTGTTTCAATTTTTAATAGAAATATCTATAGATACAATTCACATAAATAGAAGTACTTTGGAGTTCTCAATAATTTATAAAGAGTGGAAGACTGTCCTAAGATGGGAAAGTTTAAGCATCACAGCCCCAACCTGTTCTGTTTTAGGGCAGGAGCCACAGAAAAGCTGGTTTTGTGATGACAGCAGCAGCTTTGGAGTCTGACCCACCTCCGTTGGTGACCTGGCGCCTAACAGTTTATCCTTCCTTTTCTTCTGTGCCACTGGACATCCTGCCTCCATCCTGGGAAGGCCATGAGAATTAAGGGACAGAATGCCTACCCAGGGCCTAGTGCATAGGAAGCGTCGATTAGTGGTATGGAACCTGGGATTGTTTTTGTGTTACCTGCAGGTGATGGACTTTTACTGCCAGTCTTGTGAGACCGCCATGTGCCGGGAGTGCACGGAGGGGGAGCATGCAGAACACCCCACGGTCCCCCTCAAGGACGTGGTAGAGCAACACAAGGCCTCACTCCAGGTCCAGCTGGACGCCGTCAACAAAAGGTGCGCACACCGCCCTAGACTCCCCACCGGCTGTGCCTCACGCTTGGCCTCCGGATCTCCTCTCAGTTGGATAAGAAGTTCACGCTGAGTAAATTCTCCTTTGATTGGGGGTCTGTAGTCCTAAACAAGTGAGTGGTAAGGGTCATCCGTTGCTTCTTGGTAACATCTCAACTACCTTCTGTTAAGAGCAGTGGCGTCTTTTTAGTACCTCAGGATGATTAAATGAATAAAATACACTTGAGGAGAATGCTCGCCGATCTCTGAAATTTGTGCCCTGAAACCAGGCTCTCTGAGGAGCTTTACTTAGCTGCGCTTCTTGACATACACAGGACCACTGTGTTGACAGTCACTGGCTCGTCTCTGTTTGAGCCCAGCAAAAGGGTACTGACCAGCGATTGCTCAATTATCTTATGTTTCCCTGCTTCCAGGCTTTCTCTTTGGCATGGATATGGGGGAATAGAGCAGCTGTGTCATACATGAGAAAGACCAAATAGGAAATACACAAGCAGTTGAAAATAAATCTTCTCACTGATAGTTGTAGTGAGAAAAGTGTGGTTATTCTATAATATTTAAAGGAACTTGGAAGCTTGCAAAACTTTCCCAGGAAAACTCTGGGTTTGGATAAGTAGTTCATATGATTAGGTGAAAAGATACAACTATATACTTAGAACAGTGGTTCTCAATTGTGAGCAGGTATACCCCCAGGAGACATTTGGCAATGCCTGGAGGAGAGTTTGTTGTCACAGCTGTGTGTGGGGTGCTGTTGGCATCTGGCAGAGGACAGGATGCTGTCAAACAGCCTACAACACACAGGATAGTCCCCTGTAACAAAGAAGCATGTGGCCTATAATATAGGGTCAAGTTTGAGAAGGCTTGCTTCAGAATAAGGAGAAGCTGTGGTGTTCAGAGAGCCTCCAGGCTTTGTACCATCAATTATTAAAATCAGATGATCGATTAGATGAAGTAGACGTGGACCCTCAAAGTCTCTCCTCTCAAAGGCTGTAATTATGTCATGTCTTACTCATTCTGTTCTTCAGTCATTACTTTTTAAAGATGATGAAAGGCAGAGAAAATGTTTTTTTGACAAAACATAGTGTTTAGATAGATGTTTTACTATTTATGGGTTGATGTTAAATAATCTTTAATGACTGTTCTCCAGGCTCCCAGAAATCGATTCTGCTCTTCAGTTCATCTCAGAAATCATTCATCAGTTAACCAACCAAAAGGCCAGCATTGTGGATGACATCCACTCTACATTTGATGAGCTCCAGAAGACTCTAAATGTGCGCAAAAGTGTGCTGCTTATGGAACTGGAAGTCAACTATGGCCTCAAACATAAAGTAAGAGCCCAGCCGTGCTTCTAGATAACCTGTAAGAGACAGGATACCCCGGGCACTTCCCTGCATGAGCTTATTGTGTTCTCATAACAGCAAAGGATTCAGATGGGTCCTTAAAGTGTCACTGTGGCATAGTAAACAGTAGTTTTCCTTTAATGGCACAGCCAGCTCTTTTTCCCTTCCCCTCTTAAGCAAAGGCCTATGATTCTGTGCCGGAAAGTACCAATTTATAATGTGACACAGGGCAAGATTGAATATAAAGTAATGCTTTCAGGATTTAGGGTTAAGCTGGATTATTTTTCCTTCCTTAGCTAGAATGTCTCATAGTCTCTTAATTGCTCCCTCTTCCACACCAACCTGTTAGTCAACTTCAAAGTGAACCCTGGCTGCAGCTTTTCACATGTCCCATCACAAAAGCAAGGGATCTAAAGCTTCTAGTATTCGGATGTGGAGGGAGAGTTTTCATTTGTCTGGTTTTCTGTCCCTTTAGGTGGCAGCAGGGGAAGTGGGGACTTTGTGGAGAGATGCTGAATAGCGAATACTTAAGATGCCGGGCATAGCGGTTTGTTTCCCAGGCTCCCGGTGGTGACGTTTCAGCTCCCCCCATCAGGAACGCAGGACCCAGGGATTGTGTGTGTGGGAGAGTGTGGGCGAGGCGGAGGGGAAAGGGAAGGCACCGGGAAGGCAGTTCAGAGTCAGGCACTAGGAGCGGGCTCGTGGCGCAGGGCGCGGCGGGCGTGGGCAGGTGCGGCGGGCGGCCGGGGCCCGCGGAGCGCAGTGCGCCTGCGCGCACCGTCCAGCGGGCCGGACCGAGCGCGCTGCCCCCCCCCCCGCCCCCCGCCGCCGCCGCCGCCGCGCTCACCCCGCTCCGCGTCCCGCCCCGTCCCGGTCCCGTCCCCGCAGGTCCTTCAGTCGCAGCTGGATACGCTGCTCGAGGGCCAGGAGAGTATAAAGAGCTGCAGCAACTTCACCGCGCAGGCCCTCAACCACGGCACGGAGACGGAGGTGCTGCTGGTGAAGAAGCAGATGAGCGAGAAGCTGAACGAGCTGGCGGACCAGGACTTCCCGCTGCACCCGCGAGAGAACGACCAGCTGGACTTCATCGTGGAGACCGAAGGCCTCAAGAAGTCCATCCACAACCTCGGGACGATCCTGACCACCAACGCCGTCGCCTCCGAGACGGTGGCCACGGGCGAGGGGCTGCGGCAGACCATCATCGGGCAGCCCATGTCCGTCACCATAACGACCAAGGACAAGGACGGCGAGCTGTGCAAGACGGGCAACGCCTACCTCACGGCCGAGCTGAGCACGCCCGACGGCAGCGTGGCGGACGGGGAGATCCTCGACAACAAGAACGGCACCTACGAGTTCCTGTACACGGTGCAGAAGGAAGGGGACTTCACCCTGTCCCTGCGGCTCTACGACCAGCACATCCGGGGCAGCCCGTTCAAGCTGAAGGTGATCCGCTCGGCCGACGTGTCCCCCACCGCCGAGGGCGTCAAGCGGCGCGTCAAGTCCCCGGGCAGCGGCCACGTCAAGCAGAAGGCGGTCAAGAGGCCCGCGAGCATGTACAGCACCGGGAAGCGGAAAGAGAACCCCATCGAGGACGACCTCATCTTCCGAGTGGGTGAGGACAAGGACGGCGCGCCGCCGCCGGGAAGGCGCTGGGGCTGGGGCGGGGGGAGCTGGGGGCGGGGGGAGCTGGGGGCGGGGAGCTGGGGGGGGCTGGGGGCGGGGAGGCTGGAGGCCGGGGGGTGCTGGGGGCGGGGAGCTGGGAGGGGACGGAGAGCTGGGAGGCCGGGGGGCGGGGACCTGGGGGGGCGGGGGGGGGCGGGGGGGGCTGGGGGCCCTGGGAAAGTCGTGGCGCCGGGAACCTCGCGGGTCGGGGCTGGGACTTCAGGGCGTTGGGAGGCACGGCTGCCTTTCGTTAGGTGAACTGTGCCGTCTCCTCCGGAGAGTTCCCCCTTTCTGTGTTCCCCCTTTCCTCCCCCCCTCCTCTCTCCTCATCCCTCTTCCCATCCCCCGTGCCTGTGTCCTCCTCCTCCTCCCCAGAAGACCTCCCTCCCAGCCCTGGTCTCCATCCCCTCCCTCGCCCTCCTCTTTCCCCCTTTCTGTCCTCCCCACCTCGCCTCAACCCTCCCCCCTCTGCCCCTCCCCCTCCCCCAGCCTCCGTTCCCCTCCTTGTTTCTTCTCTCCTCCCCCTTTTCTATCCTTGCTCCTCCTCCCCCCCCCCCCTAACACAAGTGCTGCATGTTGGTTGCAGAAAACTAAAAACCGAAAATAACCAAAAGGATAAATAGAAAACTCACAGCACTCGCAATCCGGAAATCTTACAGGACATGTTGGCAGTCTCACCCCCCAGCCCACCCCGCCCCCCTCCCATTACGGGAGAGTCTTCAGGGTCACTAAAGGTCGACGATCCTTTGGTCAGATCCCCTTCCTCCCCTGCCCCCCGTTGTTTCTCTGAAATCTGTCGGCTCGGGCTTCGCAGTAGCGGAGGGTCTGACGCCTCCCCGTCACCTCCTCTGCGCTGTGAGGGCTGGGGCTGGGGGACACGGTGCAGTGCAAGTCGTGGTCACTTGCAGGTGTGTGGAGCTGGAGAGCAGCTCTAAAGAGGGCAGGGTGACTGCGAATCGGGAGAATGGAATGGGGTTGGGTGACTGGGTGACAGACACTGAGGGGGGCACTTGATGGGATGAGCACTGGGTGTTACGCTATACGTTGGCAAATCGAACTCCAATAAAAAGAAAACACGAAAAATACATTAATAAAAATAAAAAAGACCCCCCCCCCCCCAAGAAAAAGGAATGTGGTTGGGGCGGAAGCAAGACGGTTTAGGATGAGCCAATAGATTGGAGAATGCAAATCTCAGGATTCCCTTGTCTGCTTTGTTGCCTCTGATTTTTTTGTTAACTGTTTATTCTCAGTAGAAAGCAAACTAAATGTAAATGTCAAGAGACTTTGTGATTCTTAAGAAAAAAGCCTGCATATTAGTTAATGTTTCCAAAAGTACTTCCATCCTGCTTGTCTTTCTGCCTCTTAAGTCCTGCGTTGTAGCATCTCTAAAAGGGTGCTGGGCAGTGTATGAACTGTGTCAGGGAGTCTGGGGTTCAAATAGAATGGGGAGACCTCCGTGAAGGAAACAGACTTTTTTTAAACCACAGAACCTTTATTTATTTTTTTTAAAGATTTTATTTATTTATGAGAGACACAGAGAGAGAGAGAGAGAGAGAGAGGCAGAAACACAGGCAGAGGGAGAAGTAGGCTCCATGCAGGGAGCCAGTGGTGGGACTCGATCCCAGGTCTCCAGGATCAGGCCCTGGGCTGAAGGTGCGCTAAACTGCTGGGCCACCCGGGCTGCCCACCACAGAACCTCTAGAATCGGCCAGGATGTACTGTTAAGTGTCCAAGGCAGGAGAAGGATATCAGGCAGCACTTCCACAAAGCTTTTCTGAGCAGAGAACTTTTTCCGTGGAACATCTTGAGAAATGAAAACTCCTTGGAACCTTCTTGGGCAGAAGCTGCTCTGTGTTAGTACTTTAGGCTGAATATTGTAAAGGCCATGGCAGGGTATGTAACTTGTCAGTTCACAGCCTAGAGGCCCTCCTTCATTCACTGGCCATTTGTGCAGCGTGAGTGCAGAAGTGGGAGGCACGCCTGCCAAAGCAGATGAGATGGGGAGGGTGTAGGATTGGGAGCCTCCAGGGTTTGCCGCTCCGGTTCTGCCACTTAACTTGAACTTCAGGCATATCTCTCTACTTCTGAGCCCCAGTTTCCACGTGCATAAAATGAGAATACAAAAATATCTGCTTCTCAGAACTGTTGTGAGTTTAAGCTTAATGCCTGATGTGTTGGAGGAGCCAGATAAACCAGAACTATTAGTTTTGCACATGCAACGAAGGTCCTTAGAATTTCCCTACCTTTTCTTCTAAAAAAATGTCCTTTCCATTCCCCACTGATCTTCTGCATTGAGAACAAGCTCTGTCTCCTGCTCAGCCTTTTCCCCCCACCCCCTGCCCCAGCCAAGTGATCCCAGTCTCCTCCGGGCAGTGTGCCAGGTGGAGAAAGGCAAGGATCTGGGTCTGAATTCTAAATCTCCTTAGCAGCTGGACAACTCACCTTTTCTGAATCCAATGCTCAATTATTGGTAGCTGTTATTTTCCCATTATTATTAATTTTAGGCTCTATCACCGCCTGTGATTCTCACCTGACATACCTCTTAGGGAGTTTTCCCCCATAATACTGATTTTGAATCCCCAGCTCCCACCAGAGAAGGAGGCATACTCTTCTTCCCTCTTACCTGTTGAGAGTTCCTTGATGATTCATTGGCATTGGTGGTGAGGTGTTTAAATGTTTAAACATCTATACAAAGCTTAGAACGGTGCCTGGCATATGACACTATGAGTTTATTCAGGAAGTAAAGATGCTGTCTCAATTTGCTAGGGCTGCTATAACAAAATACCATAGACTGGGTGGCTTAAACAAAGAAAATTTATTTTCTCATAATTTCAGAGGCCGAAAGTCCAAGGTCAAGGTGGTGCTAGAGTTGGTTTCCTCTTTCGTCTTCTAGATAGTTGTTTTCTTGCTCCTTTGACCTTGTATGGTTGTGTCTCTGTGAGTGCATACCCTGGTGTTTTTTTTCTCTTGTAAGAAGAGATTAGGGCCTTACCCTAATGGCCTTATTTTAACTTAATCACTTCTTTTAAGGTCTTTTCTCCAAATATAGTTATATTCTGAGGTACTGGAGGTGGTGACTTCAACAGATGAATTTTGACAGTTCAGCCCATAACAGATGTTAAGCACCTCATATACGTAGGGCCAGAAAGAAAGGCAGGTCTTACAGGCCTGTTTCTCTTTAACTTTATGTTTTAATCCAGACCTAGTCATTATGCAATAATTTGGCTCAGAAAGCATTTCGGCAGCATGTAGTGCCTGCTAGGCGCTATGCCAGGTGATGGGAATGTAGAGATAAAAGAAATGAGATCTCCTCCCTCAAAGAGCTTACAGTTTGGGGCGACAGATGGATGACCACCTGACTCTAATGTGGTGCCTAAATGGGCTGTCTCTCCATTGGGTGGGGCTCCCAAATATGGGCAGCGATTGAGTGGAAGCCCGATGGCGATGGCGATGGCAATGGCGCAGGAGGTAAAAGAATTCACCTGAGGTAGAACAAAGAAGTTTATTGAACCCCACACAAGGGAGTGGTGGGTGGACCAGTAGAGGAGAGACTGAGGTAGTGGGTGGGAGTTGTTTTTAAAGAGGAAAGGTGAGGAGGTATGGGGATGTATGGACTCTTCCCTTTTTTGGGAACTGTGCCTAGTTGCAAGTAGCCCATTGGTCAGTTAGGGCCTGTGGATATTTTGAGTTAGGTCACTGATAGGCCTGTCTGTATTCAGCCAGGTGGTCGCTGTGGCCCTTCCTGCATTCCATGGCTCAAGCCTCTTTGCCTAAAAGCGGCATCTACATTTAATAGCACGGGTTAGGTGAGGGAGCTGAGAACTGAGAAAGAATTAAAAGCAGGACACGAACAAAGAGGAGGACTTATCTAGCTTGACAGGTGGAAGCAGCATTCCAGTTGGACCAACGCAAGGAAGAAAGGGAGAAGAGGAGTGAACATGATTGACGGCTCTGAACAACACATCCTGTGAGAAGATGCAGGGGAGCGTAGGTCAGAGGATTGGAAAGTGGAGAGGGCACTGGCTGGTGATGAGACGGGACAGACCAGCGTAGGAGCTCAGCGTAGGAGCTCACTGCTCCCTCAGCATCCGCTGTGCCTCCACACCGGGCACCTTATCTCTGAATTCCTCCCCCATTTTAATCTTTCTCCCAAGTACCAACTTCTCCTTTAGTATCCACTGTGATAATTGCTGTTTTTGCTTTGGCCTTATTTCCCAATAAGATCACGGATTGCCTGAGGTCAAGGATGATGTCTTTAATCGTTTATAATCCCCAACAGTACATCAAAGAATACTTTGGGTAAATACTTTGCCCATTCGAATAGCATCCAGTTGTGACCTACTGCATGATTTAACTTCCCTCTCACCACCATCAGGTCCCAGCACTGAGGTCCAGAGACACACAGACTGGGCAACAACACACTAAAGCTCAGGGCCAGTCATTCACATGAATTCCCATGCCTGGAACTGTGCCAGGCAATGTCAGGCAAACTGTGCTGACCTTCAGAGAAACGTCTGTACTACTGGCTACAGCAGGTAGAGTTTACATTAACAATTAGAAGAGTTCAAGATTTTTTTTTATAGTTATGTCTTTGTTTTAGAACTTTTAAGTTTCTCTGTACAATTCGGCTTTTAGATGCATGGTAATAGAACATGCACCATTTGGGGTGCCTGGGTGGCTCAGTCAGTTAAGCATATGATTCTTGGCTTGGGCTCAGGTCAAGATCTCGGGGTCAAGGACTAGAGCCCTGCTTTGGGCTCCGTGCTTAGCGGAAAGTCTGCTGCTCTCCCTCTCCCTCTGCCCCTCACTTCACTCATGCACACTCTCTCTCTAAAATAAGTCTTTTAAAAAATGAAATTAAAATACATCTTTATAAAACGTTATAAAAAACCTGCATAATTTTAGCAGTCCCTTTGTGTATATATTGAAGCCTGTCATGTGAGATCCAAAATTCACTGAAATTCAGCTACACCAGCATAACAATGATTCTGCTGTTCCCTTAACTGTTCTCACACATAACTGAGCTGCTCTCAAGGCAATGAATTTGTGCTTCAAGATACAAAGTTTTCATAATACATGTGTAAGGGTTCATTCAGCAACCGTAAATAATGTGTTGATTTTGTGTATTCACGAAACTGAATTATCCCTTTTTGGGTAACATAAGGGATTTTCAGGGGTCAATTTGACTCACATTTTCACCCTCCTCACCAATTATCCAGCCCCCACGTTAGATGGAACGCTGCTGTTTGAATACTTACTATGTGCCAGATACTTGACTTGTGGTATAAAGAGGGATAAGATTCTGACTAGAGGAGGCAACAGTCCATAGGAAACAGACATGTACAAAATGTACCTTCAGTTTGAATCAAGACACAGAAGTTGGGGTGGCAGGGGGTCATGGAAAGTTCCCAAATATAGCATCTAAATCTAAGATGGCTTTAAAGAGAAACATCAGATGGACGGGAGGAAAGGGTATTTTAGCTGAAGGGAGAGCAGGTCCAAAGGCATGGAGGTGAGAAACTGAGTAGTTAAGTAGTGACTCCATCATCCTGGAGCTTCAAAAATAGAAGCAGAGAAAAGGTTATGTGTCTTTGATAAGGAGCTTGGACTTGGTCTCTGTACCTGTGTCTCTCAGCCTCTGGGGAGGGCCAGGGATCTGCATCTTGTAAGCCATGGGGGTGATGGGAAGGCACTGAACCATGTGATGTAGTATAGTGGCTTCCTAAGCTATTATTGCCCTACAGCCTGGAGGCGTTCTAGGGGGGATCTACTCAGCAATCAGGGAGCTGCACCCCTACTGCAGGAGCTAATGCAAGGGCCAGGATTAAGAGTGTAGCGATGCAGTGGAGGGGAAATGGCAGATTGAGAAATGCTCAGGAAGGAGAGAGCAGGGCTCAGTGACCAAACTGAATTTCTTGCTGTTTGATTTGAATGCTCTAAGGATGAGTGCTGGTAGAGTCTAGCACTGCATAACTTGCAGTACATTTTAGAGAAGCAAAGTAGGTAATGCTAATTAATATTTTATTCATAGTCATAGTATGGAAGTGATAACCTAAGTAGTGGAGAACATAGTCAAGAACTGAAAAGACTGACTGCCTCATTTAAATTCCAGCCTATTTATTAGCTATATGATTTAGGGGAGGTTATTTAACCTCTTGTGCCTCAGTTCCTATATCTGTAAAATGGGGATGGTATTTTTTTTGGGGGGATGGTATTAACACATACTTGATGGGTACCTGGGTGACTCAGTTGGCTGATGAGCCTTTGCCTTCAGCTCAGGTCATGATCCCAGGGTCCTGAGATGGAGTCCCACATTGGGCTCCCTGCTCAGTGGGGAGTCGGCTTCTCCCTCTCCCTCCGTCCTTCCCCCCTGCTCATGAGCCTGCAGGTGCACGCGCGCTTGCTCTCTCTTTCCCAAATAAAATAAATGGTGCTGAATTGGCACATTTATTAAAACAAAACAAAACAAAACTCTGCCACCTACTTGATATGGTGAGGATTAAAATAATATATGTAAAATGTATTCAAACAGTACAGGCACATGGTAAGGGCCCAGCAAATGTTGGCTATTGTTACTATTTACCCTTATCAACCAAGGTCAGGACAGTCAGAGGAAGGAGAGTATAGTTCAGTTTCGATCAGCCAGGCTGAGGTGTACCATAGGCAGTTTAGAGTATAGATTTGGAGCTCAGCAAAGAAGTCATGGCTCGAGATCAATTTGGGAGCAAAAAGTATAGAGAAGTTACTTTAAATCATTAGCTTCAGCGTGGTTCAAGGGGGAAAGGATGGGGAACAGAAGCAGGAGGAAGGACTAAGTGTTCTGGAAGTCAGGCATTGTGCAGTCCATTTCTTTGTGTCATCTTACTTAAAATCCTTGGTAGGGATAGCTAGCTCCTGTATTAATGTCTAAGCTGTCTGCAAATGCTCCTGAGTTTTATCCACCAGGTTATTATTCTAATTATACAGAATCCTATGAAGATGGTTGTGAGGATTATTCCACTCTACCAGAATATGTTCAGGAATTTTTGAATCATCTTACAGAGAGCAGCCTGGCAGTTTTGAAACTGAAATTGAACAGTTTGCAGAGACCCTGAATGGCTGGGTTACAACAGATGATGCTTTGCAAGAACGGCACTTCCAGTTTCCAGTGCCCCCACAGCGCAGTATACCTACCACATCATAACGTGGCACATGCCTGTGTGCACACCACCTCCTAACTCTATATTTGGTGACTTCCCTGTTGGTAGCTGGAAATCCACTGTGATGGGCACATTTACACCTCAGAAGTGGGCAAAGGCTACAAATAAAGCTCCTCCCACAGCTCCTGCCCCACAAGAGTTAAATTACCAGGGCACTGTGTCATCATCCCTGCCACCAAAGGAACCGGACCAGGGGCACCTCAGAGAGCCAGGGCACGACCCCAGCCATCTGCGCCTCTGATGCCCCTGCCTTTTTAATTGCACGATTCCTCTTCATCTTAAATGTCTTTTAACTGCTGTGGTTTTCCAAAGTTGAGCTATTTGATACCTCCCACGCCTAAAAACTTAATTATATGCCCACTGTGAATGAGTTATTGTGTTAACTCCGATACTGTGCTGGAAAGCAATCCTGAATGAGTTTAGAGAGGTAGCTTAGAGCATCTGTTGATGAAACACGGGGATTATTTTTCCCTGCGCCGTCAGAGTTTGCTGACTAGAAGCCCTGAGCTGGTTTTGTCAGCTACTAAAGAAAGTCATTGAACAAAGGGGAAGCCAGGAGATGTGGGAGGGAGTGAAAGAAACACAGTTGAATGGTTTCAAATTATGTAATTCATACACCATACCTTAATGTGCCGGTGAGAAGCAGTGAATGAAACACTCACTTGTACTCTAGAGCGATGTGCTTTCTTATAAGTATAAAATCACTTAGCATGAGCTCAGAGACTGCATAGGAAGGTATGCTATTTCTGCCCTGCCTCACCTCTGCAAACCACCACCTTCCCACCCTAAAATCTCTGAGGAGAGAGATCATGCTAAGGTGGCATCTCAGGTCATCGTAGGAACCCTGGCACCACCCCTTTGAGAATCTCATCCTCAGGAACTCTTCTTGCATTTCAGTGGGAAAAGATGTCACTGATATTTCCTGAGTGCTAGGCACTGTGCTGTGTTAAGGGGTGCAGCAGCAAACGGGACAGATGTTGCCCTTGCCCACGGAGAACTCACAGTTTAGTGAGAAACAGTTCAAATACCATGTGATAAGGGATGGGGATGGAGTTCCTATGGGTTTTATAGAGAAAGCATGATCCATATAAGCCCAAAGGTAATTATCTTCACCTCAGAAACCTGGTATTCTAAAGTCTAATTAGAAACTGGGGTGCCTGGGCACCAGGGTGGCTCAGTCTGTTGAGCGTCTGATTCTTGATTTCAGATCAGGTCTTGATCTCAGGGTTGTGAGATCAAGGCCTGCATAGGGCTCTGCACTTAGCGGGGAATCTGCTTTACAATTCTCTCTCCTGGGTATCCCCGGTGTCTCAGCGGTTTAGCACCACCTTCAGCCCAGGGTGTGATCCTGGAGACCCGAGATCGAGTCCCACGTCAGGCTCCCGGCATGGAGCCTGCTTCTCCCTCTGCCTGTTGTCTCTGCTTCTCTCTTTCTGTCTCTCTCATGAATAAATAATAAAATCTTAAAAAATAAAAGGATTCTCTTTCCCTTTCCTCTGTTCCCCACCACCAGGACCACCATTTGCTCTGTCTCTCTGTTGCTCTCTCTAAAATAATAAAAATGGGCACTTGGATGGCTCTGTCAGTTAAGTGTCTGTCTGCCTTCAGCTCAGGTCGTGATCCCAGGATTCTGGGATCTAGCGTTACATCAGGCTCTATGCTCAGTGGGGAGGCTGCTTCTTCTTCACCCTCTACCTGCTACTCCCCCTGCTTGTGCATGCTCTGTCAAATAAATAAAATCTTTTAAAAAAGTTAATCTTAAAAAATAAAAGAAGCAGGGGCTGCTGGCTCAATCAGTAAAGCATATAATTCTTGATCTTTGGGTCATGAGTTCGAGCCCCACGTTGGGTGTAGGGATTACTTAAAATTTAAAAAAAAGAATGTGTATTAGAAAAAACATTACGTAAAAGAGCAAGAGAAGTGGGTTTTATTCTTTTCTCTGTCTTTACTACTTTTGTCCTGTGTCTAGTTTCATTTTCTTTTCTTTTCTTTTTTTTTTTTAATTTTTATTTATTTATGATAGTCACACAGAGAGAGAGAGAGAGAGAGAGAGGCAGAGACACAGGCAGAGGGAGAAGCAGGCTCCATGCACTGGGAGCCCGACGTGGGATTCGATCCCGGATCTCCAGGATCGCGCCCTGGGCCAAAGGCAGGCGCCAAACCGCTGCGCCACCCAGGGATACCTAGTTTCATTTTCTTATATATAAGATGGAACAGTAATATTTATCCTAACTCATGGGGTTGTTACAGGGAGTGCATGAGAGAATATATTATGAAAGTGCTGTAAATATTACTAAATATTTCTTTTTTTCATGATGTAACCTGGGGTATAATTTACTCAGTCATTAATAGTTCATCCGGGCACTCACTCATTCAACAAACATTTGTTAAGCACCTACTTGTTTGAAGATCCTGTTTTAGATCCTTATTTTGCCCAATTTCATCCTCTTGCATTATCTCATTTGAAGTATCTAGATTTATTTAGCATTAATTTTCATATTAAGTTGGAGTAGGGGTGGGAGGAAGTTTGCAGTTCTCGATCTCCTATTTCAGTCCAGGGACTTGCCATCTGTAATCTTCCTAGAGGCATGGGTGGAGGTGGCCAGGAGGAGCACAGATGAGAAGCTATTGGCTTAAAAATTCATTTTATGCTTCATTGGCTACTTTAACATCTGGGAAAAACCAGTTTAATTATCTTATGGAATTGTTGCCAAGTTGTTTATAATTACTTTTTAAGACTGGTGTTACTCATTTTACTAGCCAAAACATAACCACCAAATGAAATCTTGTACATCAAAGTAGTCAGGAAAAGATTTTATGAGTACTATGTATGTTTATATTACATTTATATTCATTTTGAAAGAACCAGTTTTCATTATATAGTAGAATCTTGGGGGAGGGGGGCACTTTTCTGTGGTCTAAATAGACTATGCAAAAAATCTTGAAGAGCATGATCCCACATTATTTCTAACTTCTGGAATTTCTATTTATTTTATCTTGTTCCCAAGACCCTTTATAAACACCTGGATTGGGGGCATTTCAGCATAATAATTTTTTTTAAAGAATTTATTTATTCATGAGAGACACACAGAGAGAGAGGGACAGAGACACAGGCAGAGGGAGAAGCAGGCTCCATGCAGGGAGCCCAACACGGGACTCGATCCCAGGTCTCCAGGATCACACCCTGGGCTGAAGGCGGTGCTAAACCGCTGAGCCACCAGGGCTGCCCCAACATAATGATAATATGCTATATAGTTCCACATTATTACTCACCATGAAGTTTTTTGTAGTTTAACTGTTAGTGAAGATAGCATTAGCTGCCCCTCAGGAACATGCTGGTGGTTTCTTTTGATCTTCAGGAGTAATACTGTGATCCTGCTATGCTTAAAAACTCCTAGAATTTCAGAAAAATGACAGTCCGTAATTTCTGACAAGATGAAAGATGCTTATAAGAATCAATGTTATTGGGGCAGCCCGGGTGGCTCAGCAGTTTAGCGCCGCCTTCAGCTCAGGTCGTGGTCCTGGAGACCCGGGATCAAGTCCCACGTTGGACTCCCTGCATGGAGCCTGCTTCTTCTCCCTCTGCCTGTGTCTCTGCCTTTCTCTCTCTGTGTCTTTCATGAATAAATAAATAAAATAAAGAATCCGTATTATCCATCATGCCAACCCCAGCTATTTGGAATACTAGGCCATATGAATTAAAGAGAAATTTTTTAAAAAAATTTATTATTTATTTATTTATTTATTTATTTATTATTATTTATTTATTTATTTATTTATTTATTTATTTATTTATTTATTTATTATGATAGACACAGAGAAAGGGAGAGGCAGAGACACAGGAGGAGGGAGAAGCAGGCTCCATGCCGGGAGCCCGATGTGGGACTTGGATCCCGGGACTCCAGGATTGTGCTCCAGGCCAAAGGCAGGCACTAAACCGCTAAGCCACCCAGGGATCCCCAAGAGAAATATTTTTAAAAACAAATGTAAAATTTAAAACGGCAGTGCCCACTCCATCTAGCTCTTTCAAAAATATATAAGCAGGGACACCTGGGTGGCTCAGTGGTTGAGCATCTGCCTTTGGCTCAGGGTGTGATCCTGAGTCCGGGGATCAAGTCCAGCATCCGGCTCCCTGTGAGGAGCCTGCTTCTCCCTCTATGTTTCTGCCTCTCTCTGTGTGTCTCATGAATAAATAAAATTTAAAATATATATTTATAAATATATATATGCAAACTGAGACTAACCTGTTTTTCCAGCCCTGTGATTTTCTGTATATGTGGGGCAACAGACTCAACCTCTAGTTAACTTGAGATGGAGGATATGAGCTGGGCCAACACCACAAGGTGCTGGAGCTTAGTAGAGGCTGTATAACCTCTTTCCAGCAGTGTGTTCTTTTGCAACAGGGTTCCATTGCTCTCATGACACAGTGGTGGTAAAATCACTCGGGTCATTTCACACTGGGCATAGAGTCTGCCTTCTTCTGGTTCTAAATGGTACTGATATGGAGTCCAGTGAAATGTCTTACCAAATTTTACCTACACTGAGAAATGTGTGTTTATTTCTGCAAAGAAAAAAGTGTATTTTTTGCTTTTGTACTTTCTCTCCTTCCACATCACCTCTTTTGTCTTCAGAAGGAAAATTAAATCTGAGGCACCCCTTAACTTCTTTACAGCACTCTTCTCCCCATAATTTTCCCCTTCAAACATTAACCTGCTGCCTGCAGAACCTTCTCCAAGTAGAATAGGCTTTGTTTTCAGCAGGATAGATAAGCAGATAAAAGAGGGCAGCAGGCAGGTTTTTGTTCCTGCCTGGACCAGATGGGACAGCACCAGGGTCCATCTACCCTGTTGAGGTGTTTCTTATTCCTCTCCCCATTTTTTTTTTTAAAGATTTTATTTTATTTAATCATGAGAAATACAGAGCAGGAGAGAGAAAGGCAGAGACACAGGCAGAGGGAGAAGCAGGCTCCATGCAGGGAGCCCGATATGGGACTCGATCCCGGATCTCCAGGATCACGCCCTGGGCTGCAGGCAGCGCTAAACTGCTGCGCCACCCGGGCTGCCCCCTCTCCCCATTTTCAATCTCTCTTTCATCTGCGTGTCGAGGTCATGGGTGCAGTTCCAATTTTACATAAGCAAGAACCTAGAACAGTCTGGGAGAAAGAAACAACCATTCTTTATACGTCATTTTTTATATTCCAACCTCTTGTAGGACTCTTGTGGTTAACTGTGTTTATTTGGTCCTTAGTTCCCCATCTTGCTAATAATAACTTTAATAAAGGTTTTTGACAAATTAAGTTTTACTTCCTGAGAAATCCTGGCCTTGCCCCCATTACCTTTTAAAAAGTACAAAAAATAAATAAAAGTAAAAAGTACATATAAACTGAGCATTTTTAGAGGAATGGTTTCTTGTTCCTTCGGTTTTTGCAGTACCTGTTAACCAGCGGCTATTCAACATCAGAGGGAATGACCCAAAGCTAAAACCATGTTGGCACATACCTCCCTCGAGAGTTAAGCACCCCTTCCCCTGCCACCAACAGATACCAACACGTCATTTTAAGAGAGTGTTAGCTGATATTGATATGGGAGAGTTTGGTTCTGGTCTCAAGGAGTCCCAAGAATGAATCTCACTGCAACAGAGTTCGCAAAGCCATATAGCAGTTTATTAAGCAGAGAAACTCTCAAAAGTGAGAAGGGTGCTGCAGGGTTGCCACTGAGGGCTTTTATGGTCTTTTATAGGAAACTGACCAGGGAACTTGGTAAATTTCTTGTGAATATCAGGGTGAATTTGTAAATGTCATATCTATATTTAGAATAATTGGTAGACTTGCTACAAGTAAGATGTTTCTTTATAAATATCATGAGCACAAACAAGGTGTCCCTTTCTGTTTGGCTAATGTCTCCTTAATGTTTCTCTACATCTGCCTAACGTGGTGTTTTCTGTGAGCCTAGTGACAATTAAAGGGGGATACTCCCTAATAATTTGGAGCTAGAGAGCCAGGTTTATTTTTGTTTTTACTGTTTTATCTCTCTTTTCCTTGGGATGGGCAGGAGCCTGACTGGGGCCTTTCCCTTCCTAGCCTCATCTGCCTCCAACTCATTCCTACATCAATATCATATACATGCTTATTATAGGGATTCTATTTGTGATACATTTGAAATAAAATAGAACCCTTTTTTCCGCAAGGTGGGAGATGTTCTTTCTAATCTGGATCTCAAATTTTTCTTCTATGTTAGTACGAGTAGATGAGAGAGAGGTGGTGAGTAAACTTGATGAGTCCAGGATTTCAGTGAAATAGCTACCATGTGGGTCGGGTTAAAGCCAGGAACCAAAGGGTTAATGGAATTAATCCGGGGCTGCAGACTAAGAAGCATTGTTAGCTGCAATTTTTTACCCCAAATTTATTTGTTTGCCCTTAAGTTTCCTTGACTCTCCTCCTTGGGGAGACAGATTTGAGCCTTGTCCTCCAGTCGTCTCCTTTGGCATCCCCTAGAATAAACTTTTTCTTGGCATTTTCGGTGTCTCCAAGTGACTGCTTTGCAGATTACCTTCGGTTGGGTTACATGGTGAGAACCAGGACCAGGTGGTCTACATAAGATGTTTCTGCCCAGCAATTCTGCTGAGTTTAATTCCATCGCGAGTTTCGCTTCCTAAACCCCAAACTGTTTAAGAAGGGTCTGGCCATTTCTAAGCCGTGCTTCAGCATGTGGCTGACATTAGCCACCATCCACGTGCCGTTGTCCAAGTGCGCCTAAGGCGCTGCATTGATGTCTAAAACCAAAATATCAACTTGCTCTTTTGAGTAGGATAAAAAAAAATGAAATGATAATGATGAAATGAAATGATAAAAGCGCCCAAATGAGGCATAGTTTTTTCTGTGAAAATTTAAACTTCTTCCTGGTCATTTCTAAGCAGAGGTCAGGTCTGTTTCCATCTGTTAATATTTACATGGTCTTATTGAAATAAGTTCCACACACTTGTTTTAAAACAAAAACACATCTGTTAAAAAAACAAAAACAAAAACACACACATCTGTTAACCCATAGACGCCTTGGATTTTTCCCCCCTCTAATTTTCCTTTGCTTTTTGTATTTATTTATCCAAATAAATATGGATAGGATATCTTCTATGTTTTTTTTTTTTTTAATTATTTATGATAGGCATGCAGTGAGAGAGAGAGAGGCAGACACACAGGCAGAGGGAGAGGCAGGCTCCATGCACCGGGAGCCCAACGCGGGATTCGATCCCGGGTCTCCAGGATCGCGCCCTGGGCCAAAGGCAGGCGCCAAACCGCTGCGCCACCCAGGGATCCCTATCTTCTATGTTTTCAAGAAGAATATACACCTTACGATATACTGAGTCTTTGAAAATAAGGCATCTGAAAATCAGCCTGCTAGTTTAATAATATCTGATGTATTGTGGTTTGTTGGATGTATTGAAAGCTTCTTAGAAGCTTCTTCAAGTCAGGTTTCTTCCAAGAGCTGCTAAGTGAGAGGGTGGGATTTCAGCAAAACTCTAAAATAAGGCCCTCTCCTGTTCTATATCCTCAATTGTAGTATTAGGTTTTTTTTAATTGTTTTTTGTGAAATCTAAATATATTTTAATATGATTATTAATGTAACATAAAATAATGTGCAGTTAGAGCTTAAGACAAGATTGCATTTGCCTAAAAAAGTGACTTTGCAATGACTTTATTGGTCTAGAAGAGAAGTTCAGGACCATTAGGTCCTAATGGATTAGGTCATGGTGGAAGAAGTTCTCTTTTTTTGAGTGTAATTAAAAGAAAAATATATATATTCTCAGATTACCTATGGAAACCTAATTCTCTTTAAGAAACAGACATCTGATTCTCTATTGCTTAATTTCTATTTTATTATTTTTTAAATTCCTGTGATTTTATAATTTATTTCTAGGTACTAAAGGAAGAAATAAAGGAGAATTTACAAATCTTCAAGGGGTAGCTGCATCTACAAGTGGGAAGATACTAATTGCAGATAGCAACAACCAATGTGTACAGGTATGGTTCTCAATTATATACCTTCACTTATATGGTAAAACAGATATTTGCGTATTTTCCTGCTTAAGACTTAAGATCCATAGTACAAGGACAGAAAGAGAAGCTTACAATGTGTATAGACTTTTCTTCAAATGGGGTTTGCATGTCCTGACCTGTGGTACATAGGATACATGTTTTTGACTGTTTTCCATCTTCACTAATTTCTGTGCTCATTTACATTCCAAGGAATGTCATTTGTTTTGCAGATATTTTCCAATGATGGCCAGTTCAAAAGTCGGTTTGGCATTCGAGGCCGTTCTCCCGGGCAGCTGCAGCGGCCCACAGGAGTAGCTGTGCATCCCAGTGGGGACATAATCATTGCAGACTATGATAATAAATGGGTTAGCATTTTCTCTTCTGATGGCAAGTTTAAGGTAAGATTAAGCTACCAATTGGCTGCTATGCAGTAGAGAGAAAAAACAGGAAATACAAGGTGAAATTCAAGATTTCATACACAAAGACATGTGGATGTTACGTCTAACTTTTATGGAGAGGGGCAGTGATATTGTTATAAATTTTATGTATAGGAAATAGCGGCTTCATTTTATAAAGCAATTAGGCCATTCAGTCACTTTTTTTTTTTTTACATATTAGCAGATTTACCTAAATTCAATGAAGACAACTATTCAAAGATTATTGAAGAGGCAATTGTTATCTCCCAAATTAATTTACAGATTGTTGTGTATGAAGTGCTTCCTACTTTCTCAGACCTATGATAGATGAAATGGGAGAAATAGAATCATAAAACATGCTTTCTACCTTTGAAAAGCATACAAGCCCCTTGAGGAAAATGATGCTATAAATGACACAAAAAATTTTGTGTTAGCCTTGAATCAGTCTTATATTGCTTGGTGCAATCTGAAACCTAGTGTTAAAATATAGAATATAGGAATCAAAAGGACAAGAGAATGGCAGCTGGCAGCGCAGAGAAAAAGTGAGTTGAGCTGCATTTTGGGAAGCATCCCATCATTTGACATATTTGCTATTGTCCCCAGCATCAGCTCTTTCTTGAGCAAGTCACTAAAGAGTTGAGAGCCCTCCGGTGATACCAGAAATCTCTCTTCTAAGGTGTCATCAAAGAATATTATGTGCAGCCCATTTTCTGCATTTGTTCACAAGAAGATTATGAGGCACTTTGTCAAAGGTGTTTTTGAAGGCCATAAGCACTGTGCATTCTGCATTGTCCTGTCTAGCCTGCTTAGAGGCTTCTCTTTCAGGTGACAACATGAGCTTTTTACTTAGATCAAGACTTTGGAATCCAAAGTCTGCAACTTATTAACTAATAATATCACTTCCTTGAGTCTCAATAGAGACTCACATTTGGATTTAAAAAAAAATATTTTTTAGTTAAAAAAATCTTTAAAAAGGGGGGTGGGGATTCCCGGGTAGCTCAGCAGTTTAGCGCCTGCCCTTGGCCCAGGGCGTGATCCTGGAGTCCTGGAATCGAGTCCCACATCAGGCTCCCTGCATGGAGCCTGCTTCTCCCTCTGCCTGTGTCTCTGCTTCTCTCTCTCTCTCTGTCTCTCATGAATAAATTTTTAAAAAATCTTAAAAAACAAAAAATCTATTTTTTGGGATTTGGGTAAGAATTGCTGGAGATTTATTTCTCGATTTCATATGTGCCTTGTATGAAATAGGTATCTAAGAAATGTTCTTTTCCATTGCTTCTAGTAACCCTGTCCAAAAAAATGAAATGTTTGATCAGCTGTGATTTGGACTTCATGACATGCCAGTACCTAGTCACAACTTTCTTTACCTAATGTTCAGAGATGATGCTCTTCATAATCTATTTCAGAATCCTGAAGATTACACAAAGTTCACTCAGTTTCTTATTGGAGGAATTTGTATTTTCCTTTTTAAAATTTTTGGATCACTATAGTCCTCTCATTTTTATTAAATCAAGTTACTTCCATAATTATTAACCCTCAAATTGGAGCCCCTGTTTTATGTGGGGCAGCATCTTTTCAATCTAGGAGAATAAAAAGCCATAGTTTTTAATTCCCCTATATTACACACAACTCTTCAATTGCCCTTGAGGTTTTTTTTGTTCCACTAGAAATTTGATGACTCCATAAGATGGCTAAGTACACAGAAAGGTCTCTTGCCTTTTTATATCTCTAACTTCCTCTGCTGCTTTTGTGTTTTCATAATTCTATTTGTAGTCAGATATACCCAAATACGACAACTTTAACATCAACAGAAGAAAAACTTTTCAGTGACCTCTTGAAATTGTCCATCTAGTTTGGAAACACCCTATTTCCTCTTGGTACATATGCTAGTGAAACTATGACCTGTCTCTGACTTCATAAGTGAATGCTAAAATAAGGATAAAATCAAGAGTTTTATATCTAATATGCTGAAATATTTTATATATAATAAAACATTTTGAAACTGGAGTTTTACATTTAAGAGAGAAGGGCTTCTTGAATTATGCAATTTTCATTCAGTGGTTCAATATTCTATATATAATAGACACTCTTCCTGGAAGATCCAGATCCTCAGAGTTGGAATAAACAAGAACACTCATGCCCTCTAGAGGATAGGGGGAATGGATATGGTATAGTTTCAACAGACCCTTTTGTTTTCAATAGGCATTGATCAGGGGATAAAAGGATAGCAAGTAAAAACGCTTTAGTACTGTAATGGGAGCTCATCCAGCTGACCATATGCATGACCATTTACTGAGATACTTTCTTTTCAGTGGTATTCAGTAAAATAAAACACAAGCTCAGAAAAACAAACCTTTAACACAAAGGTGGATTATTTGTATTTGTTCTAGTTAGTTCTAGAGATACAGCAGCTTATGCCCTTTTCTTTCTTTTACTCACCAGATTCTTAGCCCTGATTCTCATTCATTTTTGCCTCTAATTTTTTCCTTCCCATCTTTTCTGCTGACCTATATCTTCTAGGCCAACTAGGAACCTTTTGTGACCCCAGAACAGATACAGAGACCCCAGTCCACCATATTCTAAAATATCTCATCTCTTCCTTCTTCAATTCAAGGACCTACTTGTTGAGTTGAATACCTTTATTTAACTATTCCGAAGTCAGTGTCTAAAATAACTCTGCTTACTATTCTGTTTAAGACAGGGGACACATTGTCAGGCCAAATATAGTAACTATTAATTTCATGTGGTATAATCTAGTGCAGCAAAACTGGAGTGATGAAAGGAAGGTGGAAGAGAAAGGGGTTTGCGTTTGCCCACAACATTTAAGGTGTTTTGTTTTGTTTAAGACCTGCTCTAGCTCTTACTACACGGATGGAAGGGCAGCAATCCCTTTCTTCTGTTTTTGTTCTACATAATTACCATCTGCTTGGTATTATATGGCTGAATCATTCTAAAGTAACAACTAGTGTTCATAATGTTAGGCAGTAATAATATTCTTGCTGTAATAATTAGAATGTCCTCTCTTCTTTTTGATCCTTATTGACATATCTTCTATTATAACATGAAAAAAGTATACAATTTTTTGACAAACCATTATGGTATAGCCTCTTTAATCTCTGGGCTAGATTGCAAAATCAGGATCAAATTTATACTACAGATTCCCTTACAAGAATCCTATTGTTTCCTTCCTTAAGTATCCCTTTATATTAAAGAGATCAAAGCTGAATCTTATTTATCATCTTAACCAGGATTAAAGATCACACACAATCTGATCCCCCACTGTGGAAAACGTCCCTGTCCCTCTCTCCATACTCTCTTTCTGCACTTATCTGTAAGTCTCTGTCAGGAAGGATACTCCTGATGGTCAGATATATGATAGCAACCAAATGGGTGGAGATGGGATTGTGTGCCATATGCTATGCTTGGCACTCTGTCCTTCAGAATCTGCATGACCCAGAAGTTAAATACAACAGCTGCCATTTTACAGATGAGGAAACTGAGGTTCCAACTGGTAAAAGAATAAATTTTGCTCTGAAATTTTGATCCTGGGTTTAAATGAACTGTGGTATCTATCATAAAGGAACTAGGGAATCAGGAGGTACAAATTTGGGTTTTTTTTTTTTTTAATGGTGAAAATGAGGTAAGTTTGGTTTAACAGTGTTTGAATTTAACGTAATAACTTGTAAAATAGGCCAGGACTAAAGATACGGATTTGAGATTCTGACAGAGGTGAAAGTTGATGCCATTGCATAAATGAGATCTTAGAAGTACAGAGAATTGCACTGTCCAATTTGGTATTCACTAGCCACAGAGGATACCAAGTTCTTGAAAAGGTACTGGTCTGAATTAAGATGTGCTGTGCATGTGAAATACACACTGGATTTTAAAGACTTAGTAAAACAAATGTAAAATACCTTATTAATAATTTTAATATTGTTTACTTGTTGAAATGATAACTTTTAGATATGTTAGGTCCAATACAATATGTGATTAAAATAATACTTTTTTCTTTGTTTTTTTCTATGTTGGTTACTAGAAAAATCTTTTACATATATGGCTCATGTTACATTTCTATCAGGCAGTGCTAATACAGAGAGAGAAAACAGGAGGGACACCTGGGTTGCTCGGCAGTTTAGCACCTGCCCTTGGCCCAGGGTGTGATCCTGGAGTCCCGGGATCGAATCCTGCATTGGGCTTCCTGCACGGAGCTTGCTTTTCCTTCTGCCTGTGTCTCTGCCTCTCTCTCTGTGTCTCTCATGAATGAGTAAATAAAATCTTTAAAAAAAAAAAAAAAAGAGGAAAAACAAAACCTATGGAAATGTAAATTTTTTGAAATTAATTTTTTTAATTTAAAAAGTAATACATGCAAATAAATAAGTTTTTAAAGTTTTTAAAGTAACCCTAACTGGGGCTCCTGGGTGGTTTAGTTAAGTGGCTGCCTTCAGCTCCCAGTCATGATTCCGAGGTCCTGGGATCAAGCCCCATGTCAGGTTCCCTGTTCAGTGAGGAGTCTGCTTCTCCCTTTCCTTCTGTCCCCTGGCTCCTGCTTTTTCTTTCTCTTCCCCCCACCCCAATAAATAAAATCTTAAAATAAATAAACAGAAACCCTGCAGATGAATATAAAATGAAAAGTCAGTTTCTCCTACCACCACTAATATCAGTGGTTTCTTACTTTCTCTTCCAGGAATATGATAGATTTGAGAAAGCATTTCTAAAACTACAGAGAGCTCTACTTGACCCTCTGAGCCTCTCTGCCTGGGAGAACTATGGCTCTTACATCCCTTCTCACTTACCAGGCACTCTTCCTGGCTGCTCCCTCACCTTGGTGCTCATTCTCCTTCCTTATCTTTAGTGACCTGTCATGTTCTTTTAGCCTATTTGAATTCTCTCAAATCTACCAAATCAAATACTCAATACCAAGCACTTCAAAAAGGACCCAGTGAACGTATTTGTCTGTGTAATGTGACTGAGACATCTTCCTGGGTAAGGGCTGGTCTTGCCCTTGTCTACTCCTTGCCTGGAATCATTAGCCACAGAGTTGGTACCCCATTAATGTTTGTAGAATTAGTAAATAAATGGGTGAATGAGTCAAGTACTTCTTTATAATGGAGCTATAAAAGTAAAGGTATAAGACCTACATCTCGTAGCAAACAGGCATTTATATAGTCTACTTAGATGAATGAGGGATCCCTGGGTGGCTCAGCAGTTTAGCGCTGCCTTCGGCCCAGAGCGTGATCCTGGAGTCCCGGGATCGAGTCCCATATCAGGCTTCCTGCATGGAACCTTCTCTCTGCCTTTGTCTCTGCTTCTCTCTCTGTGTGTGTCTCTCATGAGCAAATAAAATCTTAAAAAAAGAAAGATGAGTGAGTTTTAAAATATATATGGTATGTGTTTGATAGAAATCTGATGCTTTCCTCCCATCTTAAAATAATGAAAACTAGAACTATTCAGTCGTCATGACTACCCTAAATAATGCTGGACTTTTCAAATCAATATATTTAACAAGTGTTTATGGAGTACCTGTTAGACACCAAGAAGTATGCTAGGCTCTGAGTACACAGTAGTGGGTAGAAGAGACACGATTCTTGCCTGCATGGAACTTAACACATGGTTAACTAAGCACATGGCAGATGCTTGGCAATTTTAATACCAGTGATGATCTACAACAATGACAATGATAGTTGACCTTTAATGATTGCATAATACATGCTATATTTTACACTGAACGCTTTATTCACATTATTTTACTTAGTATGCCAAAAATGCCACTGGGAGTTATTGAAGTCTTTTTTTTTTTTTTTTACATTTTTATGTATATAAGGAATCTGAAGCTTGAAATCAAATGCATCTGTGCTATTCTAGGTGTGTCTAAAGCAAGCGACAGGCGTAAAACTATCTTCTACTCCTGATCAGTGATCTTTTGCTATATACCACATTGCATCTTTACAAGGGAACTGTGACCTCAGTTAAGGGGATTCAAGAACATTTTGGGTGGTGATCCTCTTAAAAAGTAAGGATTTCAGGTAAATCTTAGTGGCAGATAATAGATGTGACAAAAGCAGAAGATCATTGTGACATATGAATAGCTGTGCACCCCTGTTTGAACATTCAAGTAAATATGTACTAAAACAAATGTCTGTCTTCATGTTCTGTAGTGTTTTAAATTTCATTCTCTGTGCTTGTCTCTAACAGACAAAAATTGGATCAGGAAAGTTGATGGGGCCCAAAGGAGTCTCTGTGGACCGCAACGGGCACATCATTGTGGTGGACAACAAGGCGTGCTGTGTGTTTATCTTCCAGCCAAACGGGAAAATAGTCACCAGGTTTGGTAGCCGAGGAAATGGGGACAGGCAGTTTGCAGGTACACTCGATGGTAATATGTAAAACCCCTTTTTTATGCTTCTTCTGCTCACATTTGCATGATGGAGCATGTGGAAGATGCCTCAATCCCCAGTGTGTTTGCTGGCTTTGGGAAAGATACTGGGGATGAAATCTAAGCAAAAGCATGATGAGATGCTTCTCAATTACTCCACCTGCAGTAAGTTGAACTGCAGTCCATGCGTGGTTTTTATTGGCAGCAGGCAGTTAGAAGTCTAATTTTTGAATTTAAGTAAAACATAAACTCTAAGATAAAATATTTTTGAAATAAAAATATTTGACGAGCAGTGTAGTAACTCCTAGTTCTCCCTAGCTGCAGCTTTGTTTAAAGAGCTTCTGAATGGGAGAGGTTTTTTTTTTCACCTTTCTGGATGATAAGAGAACAGGACTTTAGAATATTTGCTGAGTACACGAAGGACAGTTCTGTTACTTTTCTTTTTGGTGTACCACTTTACAAGTACAAGCTTCTTAGTTTCTCACATCTGCAAAAAGAGGCTGAAAACAGTGTATACATTTTCTTTTTGAAAGGGTGCTTTTGGCATTTGACGATAATTTGCATAATCTTTTTTTGTGTGTGCTTTGTCTCCAGTTTTGCCAGGTTCTGAATGTCACCCAAAATTACAAAATATGGGTTTCTGCTCTACTTTTTAAAAAAATTCAATATTGGAGTCTTTTTCTTAGGACTGAGAATCTACATCTTTCCTCAGTGGGAACTGAGGGCCCTAAAAGGATTAATGTGTACTCAGAGAAGCTGGCAGATGTGACTTTCAGACGGTGGCTCGGAGAATGAATTCTGATGCTTATTGCTCATTCCACTTCATTAGGGCTGCTGGCACACTCAGCTTGGTCTAAAAGAAGCCAGAGTAGACAGTCCCAAGTGTAGACTGATAGAGGACCCACATTATCTAGAGCCAGAGTTCTGGCTGAATGATCTTTCAAGAACTAAGTCTATAATTTGTTCTTTCTTAAATATCTAATATGGTAAATTTTGCAACTGCTGTGGTGTTGTAATCATTTTTATTGTTAGAGTTCTCACATATTTTTTTTCACCTTTTATGCAGGTCCCCATTTTGCAGCCGTAAATAGCAATAATGAGATTATTGTTACGGATTTCCATAATCATTCTGTCAAGGTACCATAAAATGCGTCAATTATTGTTACCTTTTAACTGCTTTTATTGAGAAATCAGTCTGAGAGAAAATAATATAATACTTCTATGCAAAGGAACTAAAGGAGTTAACCTAAATAAAAGAGTAGATTTTGCTTCTCTCTAAGATGCAAGTTTTAATTTGGACACACAGACTTTGAAGAGTCAGAAAATTGAGCAAAATATGGTGGTGATAAGTTTCTTAATTTGAAACGAGTGTAAATGGAGATGACTTAAAAATGAAATTTGAAAAAGCAATTCCTTGAACCTAAAGAGGCAGAACTTTCTGCAGCTTCATAAAATCAGATCACTTTTGCAGTTATCTGCACCATAATGCCTTTCAAACAAATTTAGATATTAGAATGCTGCTGCAACCAGAGATTTTGAAAGGGAAATAGTCCTGGTATAATTCCTATAGCTATTTCATACTTTTTAGAATATTTTCACACTCTTGGTTTTCCCTAGTGTACAATGCCCATTACTCTCCCCCAAACAGTGTAATACATTTTTCTTACTAGGTATAGGGAGAAGAAAGATTTGAGGTTTATTGTGAGCAAATCAGGAAATACAAAAATGTATCAAAACAGATTTCTCATTTTGCTGAAATGAGAAAATGTTTAGTACCATTCTAGATCATGATTCTCAAGGTATGGTGCGGGTTCCACTGAAGGTATGCCAGGTGGTCATGGGCAGTGCACTGCCAGACATTTTTATTTTAAAAGTTAAATGTTTATTTTTTAGGGTTACCTTCTGTTTATATCAAGTGGTGCTGGTTTGCACTTATAGAAGTGATATAGTTTTCCTTGTAAGTAAATTCATTTAAATTTTTTAAAGTGAGGCATTTTCAGAAGGAAGGATAATAAGGGAACAGCATAGATGACAATATGCCTGTGACTAAAGTCTGCTCCATTGGGCAGCCAAATTGAAAAATAGCTATTGTTGATAACTGGAACAGCTACGTAGAAATAGGATTTCAATACCCAAAGATATTCTCTCTTCTGAGTCCTTCACTGCTTCATTTCCCCAGCTTGTCCCCAAAGATATGTTTAACCTGAGTAAATGGAAAGGTTTTGAACTTTTTTGGTGGGTGCCAAGTCCTTATGCAAAAATAGAGCAGAGCGGGCTGTGGTGATGGGACAGGAGGAAAAAAAGGATGCCCACCATTGCTTCCTTCTCAGGCTGCTTCCTGCCATGTTGTCTGTCCCACGCTGCTGCCATAGTGATAGAGCTCCATCCCCACTCCCCCCACCTCCCTCCATCTCTTGCTCTCTCTCTCTCTCTTTACGTCTCTCTCTCTGGGACCTGTCTTGGTAAAAGAAAGATGACTAGGAAAAGTAGTGGTGGGGAGGAGGGAAACAAAGAAGCAATAGGGCAGTAGGGACTGCGCTGTAGACCATCCTCTGGGGTGGGGGTGGGTGGCTGTCACAGTTTTGCATGATGAGAGTAACTGCAAAGTAATGACAGGCTATTATCACACTTCCTTTCTTCTATTCCCTTTATGGAGGACTCCTTGAACGAGAGGGCGCGTGTAACCAGAAGGTAACCCGTGTAGATGAACAGAGGCCAGCCAATGCCTGGCACCGCTCTGCCTACCCCTACTGGAAGATAGTAATATTAATCAAGTTGCTCTTTTCTACTAAAGCGCAACTGTGGCCTCAGAGCCTTTCCGTCCCAGTGCTCCAGGCAGTCTCTATGAATCAACTGGCATTGGTATGTGGGAGGACTCCTATTTGCCAGCAGTGGCTGACAATGTAGAAGGAAATAATACCTGTGTAAGTAATCAAGATGCAAGGCAAGGTAGCAATATTTTCTTAAAAATAGGTACATATAAAGTTCTGTAAGAATCCAGAAGAAAACAAAGAACAGATTTCTGTATCTCAGACTATCAGGGAAGACTGCCAAATGGAGGTGGTATTTGAGGTGAGCAGAATTTTTAAAATCAGGAAAGGATTTTCAAAGTCACAAAAACTTGCGTAAAAACTTGTTAGAAAAATCAAAGCTGTAAAAATTTACTATTTCAGCTCATGCATCTGCCTCTTAATTATGTTTTCATCTGAGTAATTTATAAGCAATTAAATGATGTTTTCTTTATAATTATTAAGATTCTGAAAACTCTTCCAAGTTTTCAGTATAGTAGAGGTAGATTATTGTAGTAATTTAAACTCTATTTTCCCCTGATTTAAGAAAACCAGTCTTTTGTTTTTGTTTTTCTTTCTCTTCTCTTTGATAGCTGTTGCCATATAGCTCTTATGGAATAGTTGGGCTTTTGTTCCCCGTGTAACATGTGGCAGTTAGCAGTGGTTCTGTATTCTAGTTACTTCTCTGTTGGTCATTGTGAAAACTGCCTGTAGGTCAGGGCTAACAAATGGCAGAAGTCTTTAGAGGTCTTCAGTATGCATTCTCTTTTCATTGCAAAACAAGTAAGACTAAATTTGGCATTATCCGTCATTCCAACATAGAGTGGAAGCATTTGAGCCATTTGGAGCATGCCAAGGAAAACATACTTACTCAGAGATCGATACAAGCAAACAAAAAGATCATTGGTAGGACTTAAAAAGGGAAAGATCAGAGAATAATAAATTGTGTCCTCACCAGTAAACAAACACTTTCATTGGTCTTTAAAACAAGAATGTTTCATGTGAAAGGATATAAAAAGGAGTCAAGAAAGATTTTTAAAACATAGCATCTTAGCAAAAGCTGGTTCTTGTCCTTTCCAACAAACCAAAGAGGTAGCTTACTTACTTGGCAAATTAATTGAATTAATTCAAGAAGCAGTCATGATTCTTCATCTTAAAGGAAGTTTAGCCTTTAGAGATGGAAGTTTCTCACTTTGCTTTCCCAGTGTACATAACTAAAAGAGTCATTTTAATCTTTCAAGATCACAGAGGTGGCAATAGGAGAATCTGTAAAAGATCCTGAGATCATTTTCAAATTAGATCTGCACTTGGTATAGGGAACCCTTACTTTCATGGTGCTTTTTGCATGTAATACTTTTTGATTTGTTAATGAGTACGTCTACACATGTAGGCTAGGTGATAATGGATGCTTAAAGTAATATCCTGGGTATATTTCACAACCATTAAGTATCATCTGAATCATCAAGGTAAAAGTATGCATACTATAGTCTTAAATTTAAACACATATTTAAAAATTTAATTCTGCCCAAATCAGTAATCTTTATTTGATACAAATACAGTAATACTTCATTAATAAGAATATTTAATTAACTGCAACAATCCATTGCTTTTCCATATCAGATATTAAAGAATTTGCTAAAGAGTTCTGTGTAGCTCCCTACTTATGTCAGCCCCCTCCACTCAGTATGCTCCATCCATCAAAACCTTAGGGTCATATTAACTCTCTATTTTAACTAAATATATATGTTGAAAAAAGTATATAAAAAACCCTTCTCTTATTCTTTGCCTGTGCCATTAAACACACACACACACACACACACACACACACACACACACACTTTCCCCTGATGTAAGTGTGAAGTCCAGCCTACTCTATCCCATGTTGAGTTTGCAAAAAGGTAATAAATTCTGAGCATTTGGCCTAACCAAAAACTTTTAGGTCCTGATCCAACTTTGATCATCCATCATGGTAGAAATACAATGCCTGTCCTTCAAATTTAGCTATTTATTTAAAGGCAAAATGAGTAATATTGTTGAAAGTTATAGCTCCACTTTCTCACCCTACCCTATATTTGTATATTATTTTGTAATTTATAACAAAAGTATTTTTCATATAAGTATTCAATAACCAGATATAAGCTAGAAATAAATGATTTAGCAAATGATAAATCAAATTTATGTAGCAAATTGGGGAGCCCTAAGTGATATGGGGGTCTACCTTGTAGATTTATTTCTTTTTTCAGAAAATTTTAAATCATAGGGCTTGTTATTAAAAACCTGTGCAGATACATATTTTTTAAGACTCATAATGTTGGCACAACTGTTTTCAACTTAAAATGAAATGATTTAAAAATATCTCTTATAGGTGTTTAATCAGGAAGGCGAATTCATGTTGAAGTTTGGCTCAAATGGAGAAGGAAATGGTCAGTTTAATGCTCCAACAGGTGTAGCTGTGGATTCAAATGGAAACATCATTGTAGCAGACTGGGGAAACAGCAGGATCCAGGTAAGTGAAAATGCTAATGTATTTGTTTAGAGTGATTGCTATTTGTTCAAAGTGAAGAATTGGCTGTCTCCCAGCTGGAATGTTTTCCTTTCGTCATTGGTTAGGTTCTTCATAGACCATAGGTAATCTCACCAGAAGTGCTAAACAAAGGAAGGTGGAGGAGAAAAAACATCAACAGATTACCAGAGTGAAGCTCTCTGAATTGGGAATTTTTAACATGAATCCCATAGATCCCCAAAGTGTTTGTGGCTAGAACTCAAGAGGTCCATTGAACAAAAATATTATATTACTATTTTTACTAGGTACTAATGAAAAACATTTTTAAAATTATGAATAGAGGCAGTTGTCACAGTAATTTCAGTAATACCTATAACTTTGTCACCAAGAGGAATCACAGAAAAAGAGGAATCACAGTCAAAAGATGACTACTTCATATCCACATGTACAATGGGACACCTGGGTGGTTCACTTGGTTAAGTGTCTGACTTAATTTTGGCTCAGGTCATGATCTTTTATTTAACAGTTGCAGAGGTCTTGAATTATCATTTATACTCATCATTCTTTCAAAACTAGTGAGTATTAGACCCATCACTACTACTTGTTATTTTGTGTGTTGGTTAAAAAAGTACACATATTACTGTATCGCAATTTTGTAAAAGTTTTACAACTGTATTTTAATATAATTGTTCTCCTTTATAATCCCATGTATTTTGTTTTGTGCATTTAAAAACATTATTCTGCTGAATAACATGAGTCAGAGGGGATGGGATGTCTCAAGGAAAATTTAAAAATATATTGACTGAATGAAAGTGCAAATACAGCATATCAAGTTTGTGGAGCGCAGCTAAGATGATTGTGAGAGGGTGATTTTTTTCCCCAGCTCTGTTGAGCTGTAATTGATATACTACATGTCACATGTTTAAAGTATACAGTGAGTTGATTTGATACGTTTATATATTACAAAATAATTACCATCATGTCTTTAGCTAATTTGTCCCTCACCATCACATTGTTAGCATTTCTTTTTTTGGTGAGAACATTTAGATCTACTCTCTCAACAACTTTCAAGTACCTAAGTTTTCTTAACTATAATCAGTGTACTATGTGGTAGATCCCCAAAACTTCCTCATCTTCTAACTGGAAGTTTATATGCTTTGACCAACTCCCCATTTCCCCCACTCCTCAGCCCTGGTAACCACCATTTGACACAAGAGGGAAATTAGTAGCATTGAATGCTTATATTAGAAAGTCAGAAATGGGGGCACCTAGGTGGCTCAGTGGTTGACTGCCTTTTTCTCAGGTTGTGATCCCGAGGTCCTTGGGTCAAGTCCCACATTGGGCTACCCACGGGGAGCCTGCTTCTCCCTCTGCCTAGGTCTCTGCCTCTCTCTGTGTTCTCAGGAATAAATAAATAAAATCTTTAAAAATAGAAAGTTAAGAAATCAGTAATCTGAGCTCCTACCTCAGGAAGCTGGAGAGGGAGCAGAACAAACTGAAAGCAAGCAGAGGGAAGGAAATAGTGAAGAGAGGATCAGAAATCAATGAAATGCAAGGCAAACAATAGAGGAAATCAATGAAACAAAGTTGGTTCTTTGAAAAGATCAATAAAATTGACAAACCTCTAGGAAGACTGATAAAGGAAAAGACACAATACACTAACATCATTACAGACTTTGCAGGCATGTGGAAATTCCTTTGAACAACTCGACATGTACAGATTTGACAATTTAGATGAAATGGACCTCAAAAAGTACAAATTCCACATACTCACCGAATATGAAATAAATAATTTGAATACTCTAAAAACTATTAAGGAAATATATTTCTTAATTTTTACTCCCCAAAAAGAAATCTCCAGACTCAGATGGTTTTACTGGAACATTCTACCCAACTGGGTGAAAGGCACAGGGGATTTCTCTGTACTATCTCTGCAGCTTACTATGTCTTACGAACCTACGATTATTTCAAAATTAAAAGTTGTCAGAAACAAATTTAAAAAATAGTATGTTTTCATGGTTTAGGAATAATGGTGTCATGAATCGCATTTGGCATTTTAGTACCCAGATGTCTTTTGTGAAGACTGCAGTAGTTAACAGTTTGAATCTGATACAGGTATTTACTTCTCAGAAAAAGGATTGAGGGGCATCTGGTTAGCTCAGTTAGTAGAGCATATGACTCTCAATCTCAGGGTGTGAGTTGGAGCCCCACATTGGGTATAGAGGTTACTTAAAAAAAATAAAGATTGATACTATAAATGTAAATCTAAATGCTTTTATTTCTCCATTATTTTTATCTTGCTTAATTATGCCAGTGGACATCTACACTTGAAAGATGTGATGGAAAGCCAGAATTGTCTAAGTGATAGAAAGCCAGAAGTCAGACAGGAAACGAAGTGCACATAGCAGTTCTGTGTAAGACCACAGATGCTGAGCTGTTTGGATTATGGCCATCATAGCACCTGCCTAATCACACTGCCTTTTAAAAGAAACCTATGGGCCTAGCGGAATGGTCAAAAGAAACCAGCCTGGGCCTTGTAAAGGAGAAGCATTCCTTTTATTTCATCACGGCAGAAGTTTACAGACCAAAAGATGACTACTTCATATCCAAGTGTACATGGGACACCTGGGTGGCTCAGTCGGTTAAGTGTCTGACTTAATTTTGGCTCAGGTCATGGTCTTGGGGTTGTGAGATCAAGCCCCACATGAGGCTCTGCTCTGGGTGTGGAGCCTCCCTAAGATTCTCTCTCTCCCTCTCCCTCTGTCCTCCCCCCACCAAAACCAAAACAAAACAAACATACATGTTGTAGGGCGCCTTGCTGGCTCGGTTGTTGAGCATGTGACTCTTGATCTCAGGGTTGCAAGTTTGAGCCCTATGTTGGGTATAGAGATTACTTAAAAATGAAATCTTTTTAAAAAAACCCACAAATGTATATATTAAGCCACCAACTTCTTATAACTCCCTCTTTATTTTCTCATTGTATATTATGACTCACGACCATAGCTCTGTGTTCTATTTGCTGATATTTTCCTCTATTATGATTGAGAATAAAAGAGGCTGTAAGTCAGGAGGAAGGTGAAGGCCAAGAGTAAGAAACAAGGGTCCTTCATTTTCAGGCACCATTGAGGGCTATTCCTCTGGAACTAAGAATGTAAGTGAAATCTGTTGGCCAATGACATGCCTCCTTGTCAGTGACTCCGGGGCATAGAGAATGAGAGAAAAAGCAAGGTTAAGTAGAGGGAAGGAATGGATTTATGATAGTGACCTAAACAAACCTCTGGGCTTACATGAATACTTTTTCTAAAGATTTATTTTTATTTATTTTAGAGAGTGGGGGAAGGGCGGAAGGAGAAGGGAGTCTTAAGCAGACTCTATGCCGAGATCATCACTTGAGCCAAAACCAAGAGTTGGATGCTTAACCAAGTACAACCCCCAGGTGCCCCTTACCTGCATGCTTTTATATTGAAAAGATTAGTAAGGGTTTTCTAACTCCTATTTCATCATATTACCATAACTTTCCTGTAAAACGTTGACTTTATATTTTTTACAGGTTTTTGACGGAAGCGGATCATTTTTGTCCTACATTAACACATCCGCTGACCCACTCTACGGCCCCCAAGGCCTGGCCCTAACTTCAGATGGCCATGTTGTGGTTGCAGACTCTGGAAACCATTGTTTCAAGGTCTATCGGTACTTACAGTAATGGTTGGGCAGCTGGACAGCCCCTTACAAAGGTCTTGCACTATAAACTGGAATGGATTTCTCGACGCGGGACCAGATTACACTAGACTTTTCATGCTAGAAAGAATCAGTGATGAACTTTCCAAGGGTATTTCTGAATGTAACTATTTCCTTAAAAACTGCATATCTGATTTCTGTAATTCACTTCTAGGGTTTAAAGAAAAGAAATCCCTTTTACTGAATCTATGGAAACTGCAAAGTTTTACGCCTGTGAACTATGGCTTATCAGACAGGGATTTATGTAGTTGAACTGATTTTGCAAATCAAACACTAAAAAAACCTAGAATATTTAAAAATATTCGTTAATCCTGTGAATGGTAGCTTTTGTGCAGAGCTTCCAGAAACAAAACAAAAACAAAATCTGTTGTAGTTACAGACTTTATTTAACTTTGGTTATGAGACCCGGGGGATCTTCTAACCTCACTTTTACAGTAGGTATTACTCACGTGACATTTTTTGGTTACCAGTAACTACATATAAATTAGAAAAAAAAAAAAAGACCATTTTATAAAACCCTCCCAGCTGTGATTAGGCAGGCCTCTTTTGAGTTTGGCACTTAAAAACCACTGCAAATTTCCCATCCTTTCTGGATTAGATCTAAGATCCTTTTTGTGTGTGCTTTTCACCTTTTCTCTCCTGCTCACCTTGTATCAAAAAACAAAGTCCATTTTCAGGGAATCATGAAATTCCCAATCCTTTGAAAAGCATATTACAATAGCAAATGCTACCTTTTGGAACAGCCCCCCTCAACTCCAGATTAATGAATTGGTATGTAATCAAGAAAAAGTTAGCCACAGTTTATGTGCCATGTTCTCACGTGTCTCTCCTCTTCCACTTCATGAAAGCGAAAGCTTTACCTCCTGCGAGATGTCAGCACATGTAGTAGGACACCAGTATCCTAGGACAGAGAGCCATAAGTAGCCCTTTGGAGGACTGATGGTGTCAACCAAAGGCATGTGATTGATTAATGGTTTCCCCTTAGAAAGCAAATGTTACCAAAGTTGTGTTATCTCGAAAGCATTACAGGTAAGGGCATGTTATGGTTATTTATCATTGTCTAATGAATAGTAGAGGCATTAAAGGACTATGTATACACGATTAGGGTAAGGTGTAGAATGTATCATATATATATATAGCTGAATCTTTGGTGTACTCAAATAGGCAGCACTCTGAAAGACAGAAGCATCGTCCAGCACATTCCTTTACCGCGCAGTTTAAAGCCGTCCTAGTAGAGCAAGCCCGAAAACAGGTTTACTTTTCACCATTGTCCAGTAATGATGATATTGGCTGACTTTTAGCCAGAAAATGGCCTTCTGTGCTTTCAAAAAAACAAAAACAGGTCGGAGGAAAAAGAAACGTTGAACTTGAGTTAAATTTAAGTATAAATGCGTTTGGAGAAATGTGAAGAATAATTTAGTTAATTGTGAATCTGTCATTGATACTGTAAAATAAAATGTGGTCTCTTTCCACTGTTTAATTTTCTACTCAGTTCTACCAAATAGGATGTCATGTTTGGCATTTTCGATAATGACTTTGGGATCTCTTTCACTGAAAGCACCTTAGAACTGTACTATGAGAAAACATTTCCCATATGTATATGTTATGTTCATTGCTTTTTAATTTATAATTCAGTCATTCTCTTCTATAGGACTTTTTTAAATGTAGAAGGGAAATCTAGCTACTTCCAATTGTCTATCAAATTTATTATGCCCAAATCAACCTCTGAAAGAAAATTTTTCATGAAGATTAACATTAGATTTACCTTTTTGTTTGTTTTTTTAGCTAGAGTTTTCGAAATATTTGAGACTATAATGAAGTCATAAAATTCAATAACATTTTTAGAATGTAAAACTAAGATACTATTTGCTAACAATACTGAACTAATAATAATAAGTCTTTGAATTCAGACATTCGTATTCAGTGAGTGCTTACTAGGTGCCAAGCTGCTGATCTAGGCACTGAGGATACAGCACAGCCATGGAGAAAACAGACAAAACTCCCGCCTGCTTGGAGCTTATGCTCTAGGGAGGAATTTCATTTTGCCATTTACTAACATTCTGCATAAGATAAGCTAGACTCTTGATAGCTCCTAGATTCTTTAAAAGAAAACTTTTTAAATTGGTTAAATCAATTTTGGTTTATTTTCACAAGCAAAAATGGCTTCCTATTTAGGTTCTGTCACAAGCTATTGGTCTTAAGACTAGTTTACTTAAAAGAATTATTTTGCACATCATTGAAATTTTTATTTGTGAATTTAGCAATTAACCAGCCATCATACCGTAACAGGCTGGATATCTCAATAATAGATTGAATACAAGGCTAATTTTTTTTTAATCTGTCATTTTTGGCACAAACTGGAATGGAAAAATAGATACTTCAATTCAGACCTGTTCCACTATGTGTCACTGGAACATATTGCTGTGGGCACTCCAAGAAACACTGTATTTTTCCCCCAACATATGTAGTCTCTTGTATGTTAAAGTGTAGATGACATTTCACATTTGGATACATAGGAGCATTTACTGTATTTCTTAATAAGCATATTCGAGGAGGGGGAAAGTGCTGCTGATAAGATAGGAATAGGCAAGATTTAAATGAAGTTTTGTCACAATCTATAGAAAATGGTTTCTGGTAAACTGAGAAGGATATTAAAGTAAGTGACTTTTTTTCCCTGAGCCATCATCGTTGTTTGATTTCTCTTTGTCAAGTGTACAGAACCTGTCATACATTCATGATAAGTAGCACTGAAAAATTACCCATTCAGATGTCCCCTGGGCACTTCTGGCAAAAGATTGCCAGTTCGAATGTAAAGGTCGGTGATGCATTCCCACCCAGTATAGACCTCTCCTGCTGGACTTGGGGGACGTAGTCACTCGACCATCCCGAAACACATGAATAAAAAGCCTTTATGACTGTTCACCATTTTTTTTAATGGTACTTAGTATCTTGATCAAACTTTTAGTCTCTAGTAACTAAATAAGTCCCCAAGTTTCCTTATTTTAATTTACTCTTTGACTAGATTTGAGACAAATACTACAGGTCCATGCAACTAGAATACACTTGCTTCTATTGCCTAAGTATACAGGGTATGTCCTCACTTGGAGTTAACTGGAATAGCAGTACGGTAGCAAGTGTCTGTGGATCCTTACCATTGAAGGATATGCATAAATGCTTTGGTAATATCTACTGAGAGAATTGGAGGAAATAGCAAATGAACCTTAGGTACTGTGCAGATCACTTCAAATGGGAAAAACCTTTTTGTACACTTGGACTCTATAGTATCCTCCCTATTCAGCTTCTGAAAAGGGAGGAGTATTTTTAGTTAAATAATTTAAAAACAAGACATTTCCAGGTAGGATAAAATTGAAGCTATTTGCTGCAGCCATCGTCTAATTTTGCTTAAAATCGAAAGTGGTAATACTGTTGCATTCTGTAAATGTTGCAGGGTTTTAAACTTTACAATTATTTTAATATTTTTGATAACTAGGAATCTAGTATTGCCATAAAGGAAACTAAGTGCCCATTAAAGATTTGTTTGGTATAAATAAATGATTTTTTTGTTTTGTTTTAAATGACAGTAAGCTACAAATCATGATGTTTAATCTTAAACTTTCTGAAGATGAACTGTGTGGCAGTGATTGTGTGGTCTGTTTGTGGAGAATGTATGGAAAGCTATTAATATTCTAAACTAGATTAATAAATCGGCTATGTTGTCCCAATGAATGTACAGCACGTCCATTAATTTTCAAAAGCAACACAGCCTTAAACTCCGTGCTTTTGCTTTATGACATGGGAATGTTCTGTCCTCAACAGAGTGTATTCTTGTAATAGAATCCTTTATATCATTCTCAATTCTATTGCCTTTCAATCCTATGTATGAGTATTAAGGGTTTTTGCTTCCTTTTTTTCTTTTTAAATTTTGTACATTCCATCTTTATAGGTCTGTTTCATACATTTTGTGTATAGAACACTAAGTCTTGCGCTCTCTGACATTGATAACTGATATCTTCTCATTTGTTCTTTTACGAATCGAAATGCCGACTGCCTATTTAAAGAAAAGAATGAACGCTGTGCATCAAAGTGTTTGTATGTTCGTAGCTACATACGTACCACAGTATTTTGGATGCTTTAGTCTAAATAAAACTTTAAATTAATTCTGTCTTGAAACATAGGAGAAACAAGTTTCATGTGTATATCTTTACCATGCACAAAATCTCAAATCATTATAATAAAGCTTGTTTTCTCCATTTCCAGGGTGAATGTTTATTTTACATATTGTTTCCTTTTTTAATAAAGGGAAATGTAGAATATGTGGAAGATATCAATACTCAACCAAACTATGTAGTTAAATTAGTAAAATTTTTGTTTATGATACTAATAATCTGGTTAGCATTTATGATGTATCTTTGAGAGGAATTTGGAAAACTGTGACACACATATTTAGAAGGTGAACTAGGGGACACCTGGATGGCTCAGCCGTTGAGCGTCTGCCTTCCGCTCTGGGCGTGATCCCGGGATAGGGGATCGAGTCCCACATCGGGCTTCTTGTGGGGAGCCTGCTTATGTCTGTGCCTCTCATAAATAAATAAAAATCCTTTAAAACGAAAAGAAGGTGAGATAGACCAAAATCACTATGCTTAAAGAATCACAAGATAGATCTTCTAGAAGTCATGGCAGTCACATTTCTACAGAATGAAGAACTAGAAAGGGATCTCACTAAAAATACTGTCTTTAGGGTCCAAAATTTAATTAATGAATGAATACATATTCATTATAATAAAAATTTTTATACTACATCAAGCTAATAGCCAAGCATTTCAAGCAGTAGTCACAATATCTAAATAATATGTCGGACAGTCCTCTGGAGGTTCTGTTGTAAAGGAACCTGATGGTGGATGTATAAATAATGGAGTATCACTGTCATATTCTTGCAAAGAAGTTTCCGTCTTTCTTAAAATTTAAAAAATTTTAAAGTTTTTTTTCTCTATTCATAATTGAAGGTTGTCATTTTAATGCCACTAATCTACAGGCCAGTATGTTCCCTACAAGACTTGAGGATAGATAAGCTGTCAATCATGAGTGGTTTGTGGATTTGATAATTTGGTCTTTTGTTCTACAGAGGATTCTTGTCCTTTTTCATTGACTGTAAATAAGTCATGACCTTACATATATGCATACAAGTTTTTTTCCTCATGCATTTATAGGCTTTTGATTTTTTTGTTGTCTGTAATTTATATTTTGCTGTGACAATGAATACTAAATTCTATCTTTTGAGAATCCTTTGTGATCAATGGAGGGACACAAAATTTTTTTTTTCTTTAGAATTAAAAAAATCTGTAATAGAAGTCTACAAGAGGTGACTTAAGTCAGTCTTAGAAATGAGAAAAGTGCCAAAGAGGATGCTGCCAACTAGTAACTGTGAATATTAGTATTCTTGAATCCTGTTTGTATTCATTTATTTTTTCTTTCAACCAAGCAGGCAGCATGGCTATTGTGAGCCCTTTTGAAGTTTTCAGAAGCAGCAAGTGAGGCATTCCTGATAAAAAGCCAGTTGCCCCAAGTTTAAGCATGTCTCAAATTGTCCTTTGAGGACTCATTGCACATAAAGCCAAGCTGCACCCCTTTCCAGAAGCAGACAAGTTCAATTAAAGCTGCAATTTATTGGCTAAGTGAAGAGGCTGGAAGGGCAAATGACATTCTATCCTCTACCCAACCCTATTGTCTTTAAGTTGTCCTTGCTATTGTCATTGAGCAAATGTGTAAGCACTTGTGATAACAGCAGGGTTTAGGGTAGGTGTAAGGGAGGTAAGGATCAAAGCCTGTAACCTTTTAAGAGCTTACCGTTTGGTTGGTGAACCAGGCCAACCAGTTACCAAACCAGGCCAGGTAATGATAACACCAGGAGCTGTATTATATGCACCCATTAGTAAATATTTACTGAGTCTAGTATGTTCCAGCCACTAGGGAATAGTAGCAAACTAATACATAATCTATATATAATCTATATATATGTCAAAATATATATATATATTTTGTGCAGCCGTGCAAAATGAAAATGCAGGAGCTCTCCTTTACAAAAAATGTAAAAGGCTTTTTCCTTTTTTCTGTGACCTCTTGACCTGTGGTAGTGGTCTACCTAGCTAATGTCACACTCTCTTGGGCATAGGGATACTTGATAGGTAAGTACAGACACCCTCATGGGCACCTAGGGCCCCACACTGTGACTCAGACTCAACTCCCACTCTTCCGGGCTTGTACCCAGGCCCCCTGCCAGGAGTACAGGGTGGCAGGGTTTGCTGGCTGGGGCTGAGGAAGCTGGCAGCTAAGAACTCACCCCAGAGGAAGACAGAGGGGTGGTGTTGGGGCCTGACCACTGATAGAGCCCAGGCTTGCTAAAAGAGGGGAAGACAGCATGAGTGGTCTAGGGAAGAACAAATAGTTGGTTGTCATGAGACCAGAGAATGCTCAAGAAGAACTGAGAGATGAGACAGGGTTACAAAAAGGAACTTACTCTCCCAGATGAAAAGATGAGAAGAGCATCAGTAACTGCTACAGAGCAAATTAAGGTAAGAACCATAAGAGAAGTTTTGGGACGCCTGGGTGGCTCAGTGGTTGAGTATCTGGCTTTGGCTCAGGGCATGATCCTGGGGTCCTGGGATAGAGTCCCTCACTGGGCTCCCTGCAGGGAGCCTGCTCTCCCTCTGCCTGTGTCTCTGCCTCTCTCTCTGTCTGATGAATAAATAAATAAAATATTTTTAAAAAGAACCATAAGAGAACTTTTAATAAAGCACAGTGGAAGTTCCAACTTACCACATGACTAATGGGGACAATCCTGTTTTATGCTTGTTTTCCCCACATAATTATAAATAGCAGCCCTTTTAATCCAGCTTGGATAATAAATAATTATTTTTTAAGATTTTATTTATTCATGAGAGACAAAAAAGAGACAGGCTCCCAGCAAAGAGCCTGATGTGGGACTCGATCCCAGGACCCAGGGATCAACCTGAACCAAAGGCAGATGCTCCATCCCTGAACTATCTAGGTACCCCTGGGATAACAAATTCTATACTTACTCTACACCAGTGTTTCTCAACCTTTTTCCCATTATCATCCCCCCAAGGAGCTCTTGTAGACATTTTTTCCTAATCCCCCACTCCACGGAATTGTAATATCAGAGATATACCATGTATCTGTTTATGTTCTATAGCCCTTTGCAGGGCCACAAACCATCTGAGATTTTTTTTTCATTCTCCGGAAACCAGTTTTGGTATTGTCTTTGTTGAGACCGCTCCTCTGTACAAATGACACAATAGCACTGTTATTTCTAACTCAAGGATGTGGTATGACTAAAAAGGTGTTAATGTTGACTATTTCTTGTTTAAGATTTTCTCCTCTCTTGGTTTTTTCATTCCTCCCCCCCCCCCCCGTTTTCCTACCTCATAGACTTTTTCCTTGTCTCTTTTCTTTCTTTTTTTTTTTTTTTTAAAAAAGATTTTATTTATTTATTTATGAGAGACACAGGCAGAGGGAGAAGCAGGCACCATTCAGGGAGCCTGATATGGGACTCGATCCCGGGTCCCCAGGATCACACCCTGGGCCGAAGAAGGCAGGCGCTAAACCGCTGATCCTGCAAGGGATCCCCTCCTTGTCTCTTTTCCTTTTTTTTTTTTTTTTTTTAGATTTTATTTATTTATTCATGAGAGAGAGAGAGAGAGAGAAAGAGACATACACAGAGGGAGATGCAGGCTCCATGCAGGGATCCCGATGCGGGACTCGATCCCAGGACCCCAGGATCATGCACTGAGCCAAAGCAGACACTCAACCACTGAGCCATCCAGGCGCCCCTCCTTGTCTTTCAAATGATTTTCTTTTCTTCCTTCCTCAGGAAGTTTCTTCTAGAGGTCAAACTTTTCAGAATTTCAAGGAAGGACCACGAGAAGGTTCTTTTCAGGTGTGGGTGCATTTCCTGAGAAATCAAGGGGATTGAAGGCAGTAGAATGTGTCTCTTCTAGTTGGTGGTGTAATTCTGAGGTTTGGTATTCCAGAACTGTGGTCCACATTCAAGAATCTCCGAGAAATGTAACTACAGTTCAGTGATGTTTAGTACACAGCTCCAGCTCCAGTGGGCAACCCTCTCTATGTGAACTCATCTTTTCCAAGAGAAGACCCAAGTGTCCTGTGGTAGTGGTAGCGGACACCTCAAAGGCAAGTGGCTTGCTTTATGTTCATCCTGTATACTCTGTTTTTGGGATGAATGCCTAGCCTTGGTGGAGTCAGCCATGGCCCAAATGGCAGAGAGTTCATTTGATGGAAATGGCAAGAACCATGATTCAGTGCAAAAAGAATGCTGGGGGTTTAAAGACGGAAAGTGGCCAAGGGCCTGGAAGGCAACTAGAGATTCACAGTATCCTCTCCAACTGGAGTTGTGTCCTCAGATCTCATCTTGTTCTCTCTCCTCTTACAAACTCTTACATCCTCTTGGGCAAAGAAAGAGTTTGTAAAAAAAATTCAAATGCCGAAACTGAGAAGTGCACACATGTTTAGTGGCTTTTCCTTCTTTCCCATCTCACCCTTGCTGCTTCCTTGCTCCCAAATAAATTACCAGCACATCTTTTTCTCAGGCTTCATTTTGGGGAAAACTCAGGCCGGAGATTCTGGGTTTCCAGGCTCCTAGTCTAGAATGTTGTGGGTAACAGGTGGTTATGTCTCTTTGGCCCTGCAGATTCTTTGCCTATGGGGAGGGATGTGGCCCCGGTAGGGGCAATAGGGCCCTAGAGCAGGATCTAGGGGAAGGGTGGGTTGCTCAGATGGAAGATTAGCTCTGATGAAAACATAATTCCTTACAGGTGTGGCCTGGTTCATCTTCACACACACTGCAGGCAGCAGATAGAAAGAATAAACAATGTATGCATAGGGTTTTGTAAAACAAATTTGTACATTAAACATCATTTTGGGGTACCAAAATGCTAGGTGGTAGAAATGAGATCCAAATTCATGAGTACTTCTCAGATGCTGCACATGTTTATTTATACTTAAAAACCTATATACTACATCTGCCTGCTTCATCATGTTGCAAAACTTGGAGTGTCTCAAGACATCTGTTAAAAGATAAAATCGAAGCATATTAAAAATTTATGAGTTTGAGCAAAATCAATTTTTTAAAAAGGATTTTATTTATTCATGAGAGACACACAGAGGCAGAGACACAGGCAGAGGGAGAAACAGGCTCCTTGCGGGGAGCCCGGGATAGGGCCGAAGGCAGGCGCTCCCCGCTAAGCACCCCCCCCCCCCCCCCCCCCCCCCCCCCCCCGCGTCCCTTAAGATCTTACTTATTTACTCATGAGAGACACAGAGAGAGGTAGAGACAGAAGGAGAAGCAGGATCGCGCCCTAGGCGCCCCCCCCCCCCAACTTAACAGCGAGCTGCCTAGGCCTCTGCTCCCGAGCTACATCTAGGCCCGGTTTTTGCAGCACGAAGAAAGGGCGGGCTAAAGGCATCTGCCTTTGGCCCAGGGCATGATCCTGGGGATGGAGTCCTGCATTGGGCTCCCTGCATGGAGCCTGCTTCTGTCTCTTTCTCATGAATAAATAAGATATTTTTTTAAAAAGTGGATGATTGAGGGGATCCCTGGGTGGCTCAGCGGTTTGGCGCCTGCCTTTGGCCCTGGGCGCGATCCTGGAGTCCCGGGATCGAGTTCCGCATCGGGCTCCCGGCATGGAGCCTGCTTCTCCCTCTCTCTCTGTGTGTTTATCACAAATAAATAAATCTTTAAAAAAAAAAGATGATTGATTGATTGATAGGTAGGTAGGATAGATAGATAGATAGATAGATAGATAGATAGATAGATAGATAGATAGATGATAGAGAAAAAGGCGTCCCATGGGGATCCCTGGATGGCTCAGCCGTTAAGCATCTGCCTTCGGCCCAGGGCACAGTCCTGGAGACCCGGGATCGAGTCCCGCATCAGGCTCCCTGCATGGAGCCTGCTTGTGTCTCTGCCTGTGTCTCTCTGTCTCTCATGAATAGATAAATAAAATCTTTAATAAAAAAAGGAGTCCCATTGCACGCCGGGGGCGAGGAGGCCGAAGCAGCAGAACCCCAGGCCCCAGGCCTCGGCGCTTCCCGCAGGCCCCGCCCCTCCCGCCGGCCTCCCCGCTCGGCCGCCAGGGGTCGCCGCGCACCGCCCAGGCAGAGGCCGCCGCCGCCCCGCCCCGCCCCGCCCCTCGGCGCTGTAGGCGCCAAAGTCAAACCCGCCCCGCCCCGCCCCGCGCGCAGGCCCGGCCGCCGGAGGACCCGCCGCCCGCGCCATGGTAAGCGCTGAGGCCCGCTCCGGCTCCGGCTCCGGCTCCGGCCCCGGCTCCGGCCCCGGCGGCGGGCGCCCTCGGCCCTCCGGGGGCCTGGCTCCCGGGGAGGCCCCCCGTCCCCCGCGGCCCAGGGCGCAGCCGAGCCCCTCGGGGCCGGGCCGCGTGTGCCCCGCGCGCGGCCGCCGGGGGCCCGGGATAGACGGGGACTCCGCGAACCCGCGGGGCCCGCCCGCGAATGGCCCCGAGCCCTGCACGCCAGGGGGGCGGGGGCCGCTGAGGGCCGCGGGGGCCGCTGAGGGCCGCGCCGCCGCGTGACCTGCCCCGACCTCCGGGCCGCGCCGCGCTCCAGGCCACCCTGTGCCCTTGTGAACGTGACGGCCTCCGGCTCCTCGGGTCATTTTCAGGAACCTTCAGTTTCATGTCTTTTTTTTTTTTTTTTTCTTTCTGCTTCAGTTGGCAGAGGATCAACACCTAATTAAATGGATCAAAGATTTTAATATCTTAATTTAGTGAAGTGGCCGTTATTTCGCTGGCCAAGGACCGAGGCTGCACGGTGACTTCTTTGAAGATCCGTGTCCAGATGCGCTCACGACTGATAACGGCGTCTTTGTGGTTGAGCTAACAACGCGGCCACCTGGGCGCGACGCCGGCTCCGAAACCCAACCGGGGCGCGCCGAGGGCCGGGGCGGGGGCCGGGGCGGGGGCGCGTGCTCGCGCGGTTCGCGGCCTGAAGCGGCGGCCCCGGAGAGCCGCGGCACCACCGCCGGGTTTTGCCCTTGCGCCTCCTCTCCCCGTACGAATCCTCTTCTAATACTAAATGGCAATGTGCTGCTAACTGCTTGCAGACGCTCAGCCTCTGATCATGAAATAAGTCAGAATAAAACTCTTTTGAGATCCAGCCTATTTTTTTTAATGGATGCTCAAGAAGTGAGTTTAGTATTACGTTGATCAAAAACAGATTTTTGTTCTCTTTCCTTTTTTTTTTTTCTTTTAAGATTTTATTTATTTATTCATGAGAGACACAGGCAGAGGGAGAAGCAGGCCCCATGCAGGGAGCCCCACGTGGGACTCGACCCTGGGTCTCCAGGATCACGCCCTGGGCTGAAGGCGGCACCGCTGAGCCACTGGGCCTGCCCTGTTCTCTTTCCTGATTGTGAATCGATAGTTGTTTGTTTTGATTCGATCAGGCTTGGTGAATAAAGTCGTAAATCCAGGCATATTTTTGGAATTGGAGGAACTGCAGTGTACCCCTGCCACTTCTGGGGGCAACGGGTATCAACTACTTTTAATTTTTTTTTTTTTTAAAGTCAGACTTTATTTTTCTTTTTTTTTTTAATTTTTAATTATTTATTTATGATAGTCACAGAGAGAGAGAGGCAGAGACACAGGCAGAGGGAGAAGCAGGCTCCATGCACCGGGAGCCCGATGTGGGATTCGATCCCGGGTCTCCAGGATCGCGCCATGGGCCAAAGGCAGGCGCCAAACCGTTGCACCACCCAGGGATCCCTACTTTTAATTTTTCAAAATGTTCTTACAATTGCCAAACAGGACTCCTTTTTTTTTTTAATTTTTATTTATTTATGATAGTCACACAGAGAGAGAGAGAGGGCAGAGACACAGGCAGAGGGAGAAGCAGGCTCCATGCACCGGGAGCCTGACGTGGGACTCGATCCTTGGTCTCCAGGATCCTGCCCTGGGCCAAAGGCAGGCGCCAAACCGCTGCGCCACCCAGGGATCCCAGGAATTTCGTAACTCCTAATTATTCGGGGCACGTTCCTTAGATGGATAGTTTCTTAAGTGACTTCAAATACAGGTTTCCCCTATTCTTTGAAGGTAGTGTTTCTGTGAAGTCTTCTGTAATCTAAAATGGCATGAGGTGAAGAAACAGTTATTAATTTATATGGGAAAAGATTTTGAGCATTCCTAGACCCCTAAAATAACGTCTCATAAGCCGCTTTTTTTTTTTTTTCAATTAAAACATTTTTTTTTTCCTCAGGCTTCTCAGATACCTTAGGACACATCTTGCTAACAGATGCACGAAGTAAATTAAGATCCAGCACAGATGCTTACCAACACAGTTCAAAGCTATGGTGGCTTATGCTTGAGATGCTGGATATGGTTTCCAGGGAAGGATTGTGGCACAGCCATTCCTAAAACAAACACTGAGTGCTATTTTTGCTTTTTGCCTTTTTTCATGCAAGTGAAAATGCTCTTAGGATTTCTTTTGATTAATGAAAACAGGTACTATTGTGTAGTTCTTGTGAAAAGTGGGGACAGCTGTATGTTGGTCAGCAGGGAAGCTTGGTTGTCCTCAGGTCTTGACTCTCCTTACTAATTTGAATGCATCTCTGACTTATGTGGTCAGCAGATTTTCTTTAATATTAAGTATTAAATGAGCCCATGTTGATTTTTTTGGAGAAATTCCTAAATATGAATTAGCGTGGCATAGTTTTACATTAGTTATTTTAATTCTGGCTGCGATACTGTCCTGTGGTTAATAACGAAAACTATTTCTAGTCATGAAAGAGACCGATGAATAAATTGGCCTGAAAACAATGTAAAGGGATGATCCAGCCATATTTCTTGAGTGATTTTCATAGCTACTGAACTGAGTGATAAGAGCTTTCCTAAAACTGTGTGCCTCCAGGATACTAGGCTCTCCTCATTGTTTCTGGATGGCAGATTCTTAGGGAGTCCATGAATCTTTCCAAGGAGCTGTTTTATAATACCAAAACATTAGGAACCTTTCCTAAAGCTTTGAATCTTCTCTCCACTGACAAGGCTACAGACTGAAGTCCTAAAGGGATCTCAGTGCCCCTGACCCACCTCTAGATTCTGGGGTGAGAAGAGGAGTGTTCTCAATCCTGGGGCTGGTTAAAGCACCTTAAGAGGCTTTTAAAAACATGCCTGCCTAGGCCCAGGTCTGGTCTCAGAGATCCTGATAGAGTTCAGATGGCATACGCCTTGGCATCAGTATTTTTAAAAAGCTCCTGAGATGATTCTTTTTTGTTTTTTTTTTTCTTTCTGAGATGATTCTAATAGCAGTTTGAAACCCACTGGACTAGAGAAATGAGCCAAAAGAGCCTTCTTAACTAGGTGTGAATTTCATGCTTGGTTTATTCTCATACTGCTGAGGCCAGTGTGAAGGGAGGCTAATTAAAGCAATATTGAATGCTGGCTCTCGACTCCGCGTTTAGTGAGTAGGTCTATATGGTTTCTCGGACTGAGATTTGTGTGATTTCTCTCAGAAAGTCAGTAAATGGTTATCACAGAATTCTTTTATTTTTAGTTTACCCTGTGTCATATTTATGGGAGTGCAGTGAGTGTTGTGGGGTTTGGGAACCTAAACAGTCTCACATTTTAGGCTTGGGGCTTTAGAGACATGGCCTTGGAGTCAAGGGCTGGCCTTTGTGTCTGCTATAACCCAGCACCAAGCTCTTGGAAGGCCAGCACAGTGCACGTTCTGAAGTTTTCAGCCAGCTAAGAAAGACAAGTATACGAATTGATTTAATGAAGGTGTGTTCTTGACAAGTATATGAATTGATTTAATGAAGGTGTGTTCTAGGAACACATGGGATGATGCTCAGGCTGTCCTGTGAGCTCAGGGAAGCTCTTTTACAGAATGCTTACACTAGGCCTTAGGAGACTTTAGAAGTTTTTGAATTTGCAAGAGGAGCAGGTGTTTTAGATAGAATAGTTTTTTATTTTATTTTTTTTTAAGATTTTATTTATTTATTCATAGAGATGCAGAGAGAGAGAGGCAGAGACACAGGCAGAGGGAGAAGCAGGCTCCATGAAGAGAGCCTGACGTGGGACTCGATCCAGGGTCTCCAGATCACGCCCTGGGCTGCAGGCGGCGCTAAACCGCTGCGCCACCGGGGCTGCCCAGATAGAATAGTTTTTTAAAGACACAAATGGGAAAGAGCATGCTGGGAGTGGAGAATTACAAGTACAGATCTTCTTCTTACAATAGAGTTACACTGTGATAAACCCTTTGTGAGTTGAAAATATAATTAAGTCAAAAATGCATTTAAAACACCTAACCTACAGAATCATAGCTTAGCCTAGCCAACTTTAAACATGATCAGAACACTTAGACATATAGCCTGTAGCTGGGCGAAAGCATCTAAGACAAAGCCTGCTTTATAATAAAGTATTGGATATCTCCTGTAACCTACTGAGGACGGTACTGAAGGCAAGTAACAGAATGGAGGTGTAGGTACAGGATGGTTGTAACTATCGATTGTTTACTTCATGGTCCCTTGGCAGTTGACCATTGCTAGCCTGGGGAAAAGATTCAAATTCAAAATTCTATGTATGGTTTCTACTGATTGTGTATCACCTTCGCGCCATCATAAAGTTGAAAAAGTCGAACCATAGTCAGGGACTGTCTAGTTTTTGTATTATAGCTCAAGTTAACTCTCCGAATTATGGTAAAATTTGAGGTGGGGAGTGGTATTTGTGGGAGGTAGATTGGGGTCAGGTGATTAAGGGCCTCGTCTATCAGGTGGAGTGATTGGCTACTTCTGGATGGTTCGGAGCCACTGAAGGCTTTAAGCAAAGGAGAGGCATGGGTAGATTTGCTTCTTGGCCATGTGGAATGTGAACTTAGAGGTGAGACCAAGTGTGGCCAGAGGGCTTGCAGGTATGTTGCAGGAAACAGAACACATAATGAAGGCCTGAACTGAGGTAGGGTTTGTAGGGATGGAGCAGACAGGGTGGATTTGAGAAAGTTAAGCACTAAAATTGGCAAAACTTGGTGATTGCTCTGGTGTGGAGTAAGAGGTGAAGGAACATGGGATGAGTGCCAGGCCTCTGGCGTGGCTAAAAAGATGGTATCTGAGCTCCAGATCTAGAACAGCAGGTTTGGGGAGTAGATGTAGGAGAAGAAGAGTTCAGTTTTAACCCTCTGAGTTTGAAGTCTGTCCAGCAGGCAGGTAGATGCATGAAATTGAAGCTCAGGATCATTCTTCAGAGGCTGATGTAAAGATTTGAGGATTCAGCTTAAATGTTAAAACCATAAAAGCAGAAGAGATCAAAGAAAAGGTGTGAGGAGATGAGGGGATCAATAAAGAACCCTGCGGGAGCTTCAGTGTTTGCGAGCAGCAGACAGAGGAAAAAGAGAAATATCCCTATTTTACCAGAACAACTCATCAAGGAACCATCTGATAATTTTATTGCTGTGAAAATGAGTGAGTGGGTTTCTAGGCTGTACAAATAGAATAAAGACTCGTGCACTCTGGTGTGTGTATTCAGAATGGCATTGTCAAATCCCTTTCCCCATCTATTGAAGGCTTTCATTTTCCAGGGGAGTATTGGTTGAACAGGCTCAGTGTTTGTTTTCTGTGTCTCCTTTTTTATGTGGTACAAAGTGTTTCAAAGTTATTACTAAGCAGCTTATGTTGTCTCATAACCCTGTGTGACTTTTGAGCACGTCACTTAAAAAATATTAGTGTGGAATTCTCTTATTAGAGATGATAGTTCTCTCTTTTGTTATTTTCTGTGAATCTTCAGGTTGAGGGAATTTGGCCTTTTTTAAAAAAAGTTGGATTTTAGCTTTATATATTCTAAATACAATATAGTGTAAAATTTACAATCAACAGATTGTAGTTATATATTAATTATTGTATTTTTAGTTGGCTAAACTGTAGTTATAGAATAATAGTTACCTGCAGTAGGCCTCTGTTTTCGACTTGGATAGGTTTTTCCTTCCTCCAACCTACCCTGCAAAATGCTACTAAATGTCGTCTTACTAAAACATAACTAATCTTGTCACTCTCCTGTTTTAGAAATTACTCAGTAGCTTCTCATTGTCTAGAATAACATACATTCTCTTGGACTGGACAATCAGCCTCCTGTGATCTGGCTCCAGATGACCTTTCTCACCTTACATGCCCCTCCCTCTACATGTACCACACAGTAATCATCCCTGAGTGCTTGTTTTTCTGGAGCATTCCGTGTACTTTCATAACATCGTGCCTGTGTGTTCGAAGGACACCTTGTCACCATTTCTCAACTTGCCAAAATCCTTTTCATCTCTACCCTTCCTAGATAGCCCTCAACCTTCCCTGTGGTGGAATTCATTGTGTCCTTGGTAGCAATTTGTGCAATGACCTCTTCATCATTTATTAGTGGTGTCTATTTTCTTTGAGAGGTTGTAAGTCTCTTGAAGGTAAATATAGTGACTTATCATTGGATCATTTCATAAATACTGAATTTCTATTAACTGCCAGGCTCTGTCTCAACCACAGTTCTTATTACTACACTGGTACCACCAGCCACAAGGCTTGGCATATAGTAGTTAAAATGAGTCTTTAGGTCTGGCTCTGAGAGTTATCAAACCCATTGGCAGACAAGACCGTAACATTTCAGATGATGTTTCAGACCAAATTGTTTTTAAATGCAAGGTCTTTTTTTTTTAACACAGTGTTTACTGTTTTTACTTTTGTGCTGTAGTCAAAGAAAAAAGGACTGAGCGCAGAGGAGAAGAGAGCCCGTATGATGGAAATATTTTTTGAGACGGTGAGTTGTTTTCTCTAAGATTTTTAGTATTTTATGTCATTTTCTCCTTAAGTGTATGTCATTCAGTGTTTAACTGTACTTTTTTCATTAGATATCAATGCCCATCAATTTCTTGAAGAATAGATAAAATTCTGCAAACATTTTTTGTTTCTGTGAAGCTGTGGAGTAAGAAAGAACCCTACCCCAATGTTCACTTCTGTCCAGAATGATCTTTCTGAAGCATATATTTGATTGTGTCCTCTTTCTACCTGGAAATAATAATGCTAATAGTTGACATCTACTGAGTGCTTCCTAGGTGCCAGCATTGTTCTGATCACTTGGTGTAGGTTATCTGCTTTTTTTGGTTTTTGTGGTTTTTTTTTTTTTTTTAAGATTTTATTTATTTATTCATGAGATACATAGAGAGGCAGAGACACAGGCAGAGGGAGAAGCAGGCTCCATGCAGGGAGCCTGACATGGGACTGGATCCCGGGACCCTGGGATCAGGCCCTGAGCCAAAGGCAGATGTTCAACTGCTGAGCCACCCAGGCATCCCAGTGTAGGTTATCTGATTCCATCCTTTTTTTTTTTTTTTTTTTTTAAGATTTTATTTACTTATTCATGAACGACCCAGAGAGAGAGAGGGAGGGAGAGAGAGAGAGGCAGAGACACAGACAGAGGGAGAAGCAGGCTCCATGCAGAGAGCCCGACGTGGGACTTGATCCTGGGTCTCCAGGATCACATCCTGGGCTGCAGGCGGCGCCAAACCGCTGCGCCACTGGGGCTGCCCTGATTCCATCCTTTTTAACTGTATGAGATCAATACTGTTATGATCGTCATTCTACAGATGAGGACATCTGATACACAGCTTAATATACCAGCTCTAGATATCAAAAATAAAAGCAGTTTGTACTAGCATTCAAATCCAGGGAAGATTGTCTGATTTTAGAGAGTGCTGAGTACCGCCTCTTTACATTTATAAATCTGTCTGTGGTCTAACACTGTATCATGGTACATAGGCCACCTTAATTTATTCCAGATATTTGTGCCTGCCACCAATAGGAAATATGTTTGAAGTTTTAGGTCCTAACTGATGGAACCAGGATTCAAACCCAAGCACCAGGCTCTAAAGGCTACTTTGCTTACCATGTTGCTATACAGTAGCATTTTTTTTTTCTTCCATGTTTAAGTCCAAATCTTAGGCCTACAAAAAACACTAACTTCCTGTGTCTTAGCCTAAAACTTGACAAGACCTTCAAAGTCTAGTCTGGCCCCAACCTACTAGCTACTTTGGTTGTATACAAATGTGAAGAAGTTGGGAGAAAATGGCAAAATAGATATGAAATTAATAAGATAGTTAATGATAATACTTGACATTTTCATTTTGATAATGCAGATTCTCAGTAAAACAAGCAAAACATTCTGGGGAACCTTTGTTTTAAAAACTGCCCTCTAAGTTTAATCTTACTGATGTTATCTGCCTGTAATGACTTACCAAAAGTCATTGGCAATTCAAAGCAGAGTATTATTTTAATAATGATGATTAGGAAGGGACACCTGGGTGGCTCAGCTGGTAAAGTGTCTGACTCTTGATTTCAGGTCAGGTCATGATGTCAGGGTTGTGAGATCGAGCCCCAAGTTGGGCTCCACACTCAGCTCAGAGTCTACTTGCAAGCTCACTTCTCTCTCTGCCTCTGCCTCTGCCCCTCCCCCTGCTCTAGCACTCCTTCTCATAAATTAATAAATAAATAAATAAAATCTTTTAAAAAGAATGATGATGATTAGGAAGATAAATTGATAAAGTTTATATGTGGGGATTATGACTCTTCTACTGAGTTTAAATATTTTTCCTATGGTCTCAGCAAGAAAAGTAGATTTAATTCTTACTAGGCAGTGGAAAGCTGAGGTGAGTGGTGGGGGAAATGATTTTGTCATTTATAATATTGTTAATTTACTCAAGTATCAAAATTGGCTGTTTCAGATTGAAAATTTTTCAACCCTGCTATCAATGAATAACATCATATTGATGAGTGGTAGTAGCTTCCAGAAGTTCAGTAGTCACTGAGTTTTTATGTAAAGCTAGAAATTGATTGTATTGATTGATTTTAGTTCATATATTCCTATATATTCACTCGTGTATGTTTATATGTACGTACAAATATTATACAAATGTATGTATATTTGAAGTTGCTAATGTAATAGAAAAACTTAGTAGCATGAGAGCAATATAATTCAATGAGAGCACTTGCACCTGAAATCTGTTTTACCAAATAACTTTGTGACCTTAAGCAAGTATTGGACCTATGTCTCAGTTTCCTTGCCTATTAAAAAGGATAGTAATAATTGCACCTAGCTGACAGTGTTGGTATGAGGGCTAAATAAGATAATCCATGTAAATTGTTACAATGTTCAGGTCATAAGTACTTAATTACAAGTTGTCTAGCTTTATAACTATATGCCTTTCATGTGATCTTACATGTGATTTTATTTATTTATAGACATAAGTTTTAAAAAACATAAAAATTTGTATGTTTATATGTGTTATATGTGTAAAAATATGTGTGTGTGTGTGTGTGTGTGTGTGTATAAAGGTTTAGAGCCATTATATTCATCTCTCCTTTATTACTTCTATTTAATACTATGGAGAACTAATATTTCCTTGAGACCATATTCTCTGTTCACTTAAGTGACCACATTTTAGTTCTGAAGCTAGTACTTTGCAAGCCCTCTTATTTACACAGAAATGCCATGGGGGCAGCCAATATGTCCAGAGCTCTTCCTTGATGACCACATATAGGCATATGTCTCAGTGACTTCATATTCTTTTTCCAGGGAATCTAAAATGGTTGCAGATAGATTTGATTAATTGATTTTTAGAAATGTATTGGACGCCTGAAGGCAGTAATTTATTGCATATTTTCTGAGACCCTAAAATATTATCTTTAAACGGTTTATTTATAGACATGCAAAAATTGATTTTATACTTTAAGACCAATGACAGTATTTTCCTTAATTTACTAAATCTTTAGTGAGATGAAGTTACTTCTCCCAATATTTTATTATGAAAGATGAAAGAATTTTGCGGTAAATACCTATATGCCTAACATCTATATTCTACGTTAACATTTTACTCTGCTTACTTTATCACATATATATTCATCTGTCCACTCCTTTATCTAGGTGTTCATTTTTTTTGGAGGGGGGAGGGAAGAGGGTATACCCTTTAAAGAAGTTCTTTATACATGCTGGATACCAGTCTTTTGTCAGAAATTGTGTTTTGTGAATATTCTAGTCACTATTTGTCTTTTCAGTTTCTTAATAGTGCCCTTGCATGAACAGAAATTTTAAATTTTTATGAAGTTTAGTTTCTTTTTTTTTTTTTTTTATTTGCATTTATTCTATGCAGAATTTACTCCCGGGCCATAAGTTTTTGTTTCTTCAGTTTCTTCTGGGATATCTTTTTCTTCTGTGCAACCTCCTCTTCTGGTTTAGGAACAATCTGCTCTTTTTCAGTAAGAATCATCTCAATGTGGCAGGGAGAGCTCATGTATGGATTAATCCGGCCATGAGCCCTGTAGGTTCTACGTCGCACCTTGGGGGCTTTATTCACCTGGATGTGCTCAATGACCAGAGAATCTACATCTAAACCCTTAAGTTCAGCATTACTCTCTGCATTTTTAAGCATGTGCAGTAAAAATTCAGCACTCTTCTTGGGCCACCGACCCTGTGTCCAGCCCCACTGTTTGGCCTGCGCACACCTACCAACTCCACCATTGTAGCGACGGAATGGCACACACTGCTTCTGCAAAGTGACATCTTTCAGATACTTGGTGGCTTTTCGAATATGCATACCCTTGATGGCCTGGGCAGTTTCACGTGTGTTCTTAAAGTGAACACGAAGATTTGAACCTCTCGACTTGCATGATTTTGTAGGGTTTTCTGGGTCCAGCGAGTAGCGAACCATCTCCGGAGGTCACCTCAGGCCACTCGGGGGAAGAGCTGAAGTCTAGTTTCTATCCTATTGAAGTTACCTTCTTTTTTTTAATTTTTATTTATTTATTTATTTATTTATGATAGTCACAGAGAGAGAGAGAGAGAGAGAGGCAAAGACATAGGTAGAGGGAGAAGCAGGCTCCATGCACCGGGAGCCCGACGTGGGATTCGATCCCGGGTTTCCAGGATCATGCCCTGGGCCAAAGGCAGGCGCCAAACCACTGTGTCACCCAGGGATCCCGGAGTTACCTTCCAACCTATTGAAGTTAGAAGAAATAGATCCTAGATGTCCATTAAAACAATCACAATAATTCTGTTACAATTATTGAATGCTTGAGTCTTTTCATTTTTATTATCCAAACTCATTTTACCACTTCAACCAAGGCTTAGTACAAGAATAAAGGAATGTTCTACGTAGATTTTTTTTTCCAACTACAAGCAAGATTAAATATTCTACATGTTTATATTCCCATATTTTGTTTTGCATATCATGAACATGCTGACTGTATAGGTGAATAATTGATAGTCAAAATTATATAATTTTCCTATTGTTTAGGTATAGCTCTTCCAGGAAACCTTAAATATAAACAAATCTTGACAGTTGTCTGTTTTGCTTTTAGTTAGAACTGCTAAATCTGTGATATATGATATATGCTAAGCAAATCACTGTTTTCTTAAAGCGTCCAAGAGAAGGTAATTATCTCATGTTAAATAATTCATTATAAGTAGTTTTTATACTTCATTGAGAAGATGTTCTTTACATTCTGCTCTCCATTTACTTTAAAGACTTGCATATTTGTGCAAAATCTGTCCCTTTTAAATTGTGTTGAAGATATTGAACAGGATAATTGCAATTTCTTCTAGCTCTAAAATACTTGATTCTGTTGCAGTTACTAGGCACAGCTTTTATAGTACAATGTTTTGTTAATATAATTATGGTAAATATAAATATATAGTAGGAAATAAATACATATTTTTATCTCTTTTTTTTTTTTTCAATCTCTTTTAAACAGAAAGATGTGTTTCAGTTAAAAGACATGGAGAAGATTGCTCCCAAAGAGAAAGGCATTAGTGAGTATCAAAGATGTGCTGAGATATTTTGGGAAACATTGGTCATCTTTGCTGCAGCAGTCTCACTTTATGAAAACATAAAGTTCTAGAGATGAAGAATATTTGTAAAAGACCTTACATGGTATCTTTGGGCCATGGCCATGATTCTTATGTGTAGAATGTCTGCTTTAGGAAAATTAAAATGGAGTACACATGCATACCTGTATCTATACACACACATCGATACACAAATATACACCTTTATTTATTTATAGGTGTAATTCACTTCAAAAGAAGCAAAAACTGTTGATGTGTGTTCTGGTATTTGTTAAATATGACTTTGTATTTTTACATGGTATATTAGTTTTCTATATTATTGTAACAAATTGCCACAAACCTGGTGGCTTAACACAATAGAACTTATTTTCTCATAGTTCTGGAGACCAGAAGTCTAAAATCAAGGTGTTGGTAGGGTTGGTTCTTTCCAGAGATTCTGAAGGGAGTCTATTTCATACTTCTCTCCTAGCTTCTGGTTGTTGCCACCAGTGCTTGGCTTAATAGACAAATCATTCCGATCTCTTCCTCTGTTTTCACATAGACTCCGCCTTTGTTTTTTCCCATTTTGTCTCTTATAATGATACGTGTCATTGGATTTGGGACCTACCCTAAATCTCAGATGATTTCATTTATGATCCTTAATGGTGTCCTTTTACCAAATAAGTTCACATTCACAGATTTTGGGGGTTATCTTTTGAGGGGTCAGTGTTAAACCCACTACATGTGGTATATATATTTTTAAACTTTATTTTCATTGTATAACCTATACATGTTTATTTTGACATATTTGAAAATTATAAAGTATATAATCAAAGTAGAAATTGTTCGTAGGCCCTCTATTCTGGGATCACCAATGGTTAACATTTGGTGTATTTTGATGGCTTATTCTTAGGTTCTGTCTGTCTATGTATGTATATATCTGTCCTTTTTTTTTTTTTTTTAAGAGGAACCATACTGCATATATAGTTTTGAGTTTGTGTATTTTTTCATATAACATTATATCATCTACATTTCCCTATGTCGTTTGCTTTTTTAAAAAAATGACTTACAGTATCCGCATCCCCTAATGATTCATTCTGTACCATAATTAATAATTAGCTTAGCCTGTTACCTGTTGTTAAATGTCTAGGTTGTTCCCAAATTTTGCTGTTAAAATTAATGTGTATTGTGCTATCTTTAAATTCTTTTTCTAAGAAACTAATTTTTTAGAGCAGTTTTAGATTCATAGAAAAATTGAGAGGAAGGTACAGAGATGTCCTGAATGTTTCCCGCTCCCCATACATGCACAGCTTCTCCTGTTGTCAACATCACTCCCCAGTGGTACATTTGTTACAGTTGACACATCGTAATCACCCAAAGTCCATGGTTTGCATTGGGATTCATCCTTGATGTCATACATTCTGTGAGTTTGGATAAGTGTATAATGACATGGATCCATCATTACAGTATCATGCAGAGTATTTTTACTGCCCTAAAAAACCCCTGTGCTCCATCTATTCATCCCTTTCTCTCCTCACCCATAAATTTTTTTCCATATCTCCTACTACTTCATTAGGAAATGTTCCTAGAAGTAGAATAGAAAACAGAAACTTGTGGTGCCTGGGTGGCTCAATTGGTTAAGCATATGACTCTTGACTTCAGCTCAGGTCTTGATCTCATGCCTGAGTTCAAGCCCCACAGTGGGCTCCATGCTGGGTGTGGAGCCTACTCAAAAAAAAAAAAAAGAAAGAAAGAAAGAAAGACTTGTGTAGTTTTAAGCATTTTCTTATTTTCTTTTTAAAGATTTTATTTATTTGAGAGACGGCGAGAGTGGGAGAGTGAACACAGGCAGAGGGGGAGGGAGAAGCAGACTCCCTGCTGAGCCAGGGAACCTGATGTGGGGCTTGATCCCAGGACCCCGAGATCATGACCTGAGCTGAAGGAAGATGCTTAACTGTGTGAGCCACCCAGACATCCCGTTTTAGGCATTTAATATGTACTCTCAAAGTGCCTTCAGGAAAGGCTATACCAAATTATATTCACATTCATTTCTCAGAACTGTATTTTCATTTTCAGAATCCTTGACATTTCATTTCACTTTGTACTTCTTTACAAGTAAGGTTGAATGGTTTGCACATTTGGTGTTGATTTTTTTAAATTTATTAACTCTTTAGTTTTCTAATGGATTTTATTATATTTGGGGATCTACTATAGGAAAAATTAAAGTGGACATTAAAATGTGGATAATTTCTTGATACCGTTTTACTTAATAGAAAGTAAGAATTATTCATTAATTTCAAACATTTATGAAATATGACTCTACATTCTTACATGCTATTTTTTAAAGATGCTTATTTTTTATCTTACTGCTAACCGTAACATTCAGTTCACAAGTTTTTTTTTCTTTTTTAGTTTTCTTTTTTTAAAATATTTATTTATTTATTATATATGATAGACATAGAAAGAGAGAGAGGCAGAGACACAGGAGGAGGGAGAAGCAGGCTCCATGCCAGGAGCCTGACGCGGGACTCGATCCCAGAACTCCAGGATCGTGCCCTAGGCCAAAGGCAGGTGCTAAACCACTGAGCCACCCAGGGATCCCTATCTTTTTTAGTTTTCTTAGCAAAAAAGGCAATACACATTCATTGTTGGAAAAAAATAAGAAAAATGAACAAGAGGAAATAAAAGTTGGTTCTTACCTACCATTCAAAGATAACCACTGTCACATTTAGTGCCTATATTGTCTTTTACCTTTTTTAAAATAATTCTGTATAATAGATTTTGAATGCATATATATCCATGCTATTAAATACTTTATAACAAATTTAATGATTGGGGATCCCTGGGTGGCTCAGCGGTTTGGCGCCTACCTTTGGCCCAGGGCGCAATCCTGGAGTACCAACCGGATCGAGTCCCGCGTCGGGCTCCCGGCATGGAGACTGCTTCTCCCTCTGCCTGTGTCTCTGCCTCTCTTTCCCTCTCTCTCTCTGTCTATCATGAATGAGTAAATAAAATCTTTAAAAAAAAATTAATGATTACATGGAATCCCATCACAATAAAATACTTCTAAAAGTTTGGTTATTGGACCAGTTTATGATTTTTTGCTGTTGAAAACAGTGCTTTGACAAGTATCCCTATGCATGTCCATCATTATTTTTTTTGGCTGAATTTTATAACAATGGAATGTCTATATAAAAGTCATGTACACATCTAAGGTTTTAGATACATATTGCCAGATTTTCTTCCCATGTTGAGAGTACTCATTACCCTGAATGTTTTATTACATTTCTTAGTATTTCTAATTTGGTAGTCAAGACATCATATCTCATTCCTTTATTTTGCATTTCTTCAATTAATTAGTAGGGCCGAACAGTTTTATTAACTGTGTATTTTTGTAGATGTCCACTGATGTACTTTTGTTTTTCTATTCACATATTTGTCTTCTTTTGTTATTTTTAAAAACCCCTTATTTGTTTATGAATTAACCTTTGATCTGTAACATTTATTCCAAGTATCATCTTCAGTTTTTAGCCTTTTTTTTTTTTTTAGCGTTTTAATTACACTTCTGTTGAGACTTAATTTAGAGTCTTTAAAAATGATCTCTTTTAGCCGCTATGTCAGTGAAAGAAGTCCTTCAGAGCTTAGTTGATGATGGTATGGTTGACTGTGAAAGGATTGGAACGTCTAATTATTACTGGGCTTTTCCAAGTAAAGCTCTTCATTCGAGGAAACGCAAGTTGGAGGTTCTGGAATCTCAGGTAAGCCATCACAGTTAAAATCTACAGATTTGCTTTGTAAGCAAGAAATTTGAAGTTAGTGGTTTCCATTAAATTTTTAACATGCATTATTTGACTCAAAGTCTAAAGATAATCAACATTTCTTTCTCCTAAACAATACAAGGAGCTTAGAATGTTTTAACTTTAATCTTCCCACATGCCATGATATTATTTTGTAGTATTTTATGTTCTTTCTAGAGTTACAGCAAGATGGATGGGAAGGCACAGAGAGATCGCAAATACAGTTGACCCTTTAAAAACATGAGTTTGAATTGCATGAGTCCACTTATACATGGTTTTTTTTCAATACATATAATACTGTAAATGTTTCTTCTTCTTTTTAATGATTGTCTTAACATTTTCTTTTCCCTAGCTTGCTTTATTTTAGAATATAGTACATAATACATTTATTATACAAAATATGTGTTAAACAGCTGTTTATATTATTGGTAAGGCTTCTGGGCAACAGTGGGCTATTAGCAATTAAGTTTGGGGAGAGTCAAAAGTTGTATGTAGATTTTGGACTGCATGAGGTTTGCCCCTAACTTCTGCATTGTTCAGTGGTCAACTGTGTAGTTCTCCCCCACTATCCAAAGTGGAGCTTTCCTATGAAAACTTTTGTAACTAAAATGGCATAAAGTGAAAATGCACTTACCATTAATCAATATGGAAAGAATTTCTGAATGTTCCTGAACCCCAAAAGTAACCTGTCTTAGGCTTCTCTGATGCCCATAGGATACATCTTGCTAATGGACCCACAAAATAAAGATAAAGCACAGATGCTCATAGACACAGTTTAAAACTGTGGAGTCTCGTGCTAAGATTCTGAGTGTTGTTCCCAGGGAAGGAGCTTGGTGGGGCCACTTTCACTGCTCTGGGTGCACGCTACCTCTGTTATGGCTTGCTGCAAAATGAATGCCAAAACATTATTTTTGCTTTTTACCTTTTTTGGTATAAGCAACAATACTCTTCAGATTTCTTTTAGTTAGCAAAAATAGGTACTAATGTAGGTCTTTCATAGAAGCAAAATGGTATAATATGAACTTTTGAAAAGGGGGGGATACCTATACCACCCCTTCTCCCCACCTACACACAGTTTCTGCTGTGATTTGCATTTTGTATTTAGCATGGTACATTTGTTACATTCGATGAGTCAATATTGATACCTTGTTATTAAGTAAGGTCCATAATTTACATTAGAGTTCACATTTTGTATTTTATGTTGTGTGAATTTGGACAAATGCATAAATGTCATGTATCCACAATTACAGAGTCATACAGAATAGTTCATTGCCCTAAAAATCTTCTGTGCTCCAGTTATTTGTCCTTTCCTCTCCCCTAATCCCTAATAACCAGTGATTTTTTTAAAAAAATATTTTATACTTTTGCCTTTTCTGGAATGTCATACTGTTGGAATTGTGGTCTATAGCCTTTTCAGATTGGATTCTTTCACTTAGTAATACACATTTAGGTTTCTTCCGTGTCTTTTGGTGGCTTGGTAGCTCATTTCACTTTATTGGTGAATAATATTCCATTACATAGATGTGCCACAGTTTGTTTATTCAGCTATCAAAGAAAATCTTAGTTACTTCCAAGAACATGTATTTTGTCCGTACTACAAAATTCTATTGCATTTTAATTTAATTTTTTTATTCTTTTATACAACCGAGGGGGTGAATTATGTGGAATTTACAGTGTAGGCAAGAAGTGGAACTTCAGGGAAAAGGGCTATGCACTTGTTTTTGGGTGAAGCAAGGAAGACCCCTGATTAGAAGAAGACAGAAGATAACAGGAATAGGAAAAGTTAATCAAGAATAGTAAAGAAGGGACCCCTGGATGGCTCAGTGGTTGAACATCTGCCTTTGGCTCAGGGTGTGATCCCATAGTCCTGGGATTGAGTCCGGCATTGGGCTCCCTGCATGGAGCCTGCTTCTTCCTCTGCCTGTCTCTCTCTCTCTTTCTCTCTCTCTAGCTCTCATGAATAAATAAAATCTTTAAAAAAAAAAAGTAAAGGAGAGGAGTTTTTTTCCTGTTTGGTGATACTATGGGATTACATTTCTTCACAGGAAAATCCTGAAGCACCACTTTTGAAAATGTTGCTTCTGGGTTTAAGAAGGTCAAAATTTGTAGGCAGCCCTCAGTCTATGTTTTTAGTTATAAACAACACAAACTAACTCTGGTTAACAGCAGAAAAGGAATTTATTGAAAGATACAAGATGGACTTGCAGCATCACTAAGAAGGTTAGAAACCCAGTTCTAAAAGTAGACAGGAACTGAGGGAAGGTGCACAGCCAGACCACAGCCAAAGTCACACCATGAAACCTGTGTGATGAGGATTGTTCAGCCCCAGTGCCATGAACACTGCACCTAGCTCTGCTGACATTGGTGACCTCCGAAGATGGTTCCACTGGTACTCCTGACCCTGGCTAAAGAAGCAGATGTTGCTGCTACCCACCTTCCCTCCCTGCCCCCTGCCAAAACAAAACAAAACAAAACAAAACAACCCACCCCAAAATAAAGAACTTCTGTCCCAGCTGCTAGTCACAGTTTTGGGAAGTACATGTGATTGGCCAAGCCTGGGTTATATGCCCATACTCTAGTTGCCAGGGGGACTGGGGAAATAAATAATTGGGGTTTCTATGTTGGGAGTTAGGTCCCTCCTGTTGGCACCAGCAATTCTCCGAAATAAGAAGGGGGTTTGAATGCTGAGTAACACTCTCTCTCCTACCAGGATAGATACTTACAAAATAAATTGAGAGAAAAAACTAGAAAAGAACACAGGACTTGGAGTGAGAATAATAAACAACAAAATTACTGAATACCTGCTGTCTTCTGTGTGCCAGATACTATTCTAGGCACTTGGAATCTATTGGTGGGCAAAGAATGGAAGCAGGGAAACAGGTAGGTTAAATTCTTGGAATAATCCAGCTGTGAAGTAATGGTGATTTGGACCTAGGTGGTAGCAGCTCACCTACACTTCCTTAGCTATAGGTAGCCAGTAAGTTACTTAATTTTTTTCTCTTTTCTTTTTTCTCTTTTTTTCTTTTCTTTTTTCTTTTTCTTTTTTCTTTTCTTTCTTTTCTCTTCTCCTTCCTTCCTTCCTTCCCTCCTTCCTTCTCTTTCTTCAAAGATTTTACTTATTTATTCATGAGAGACACAGAGAGAGGCAGAGATACAGGCAGAGGGAGAAGCAGGCTCCCTGGAGGGAGCCTGATGTGGGGCTTGATCCCAGGACCCTGGAATCACAACCTGAGCCAAAGGCAGATGCTCAACCACTGAGTTACCCAGGCACCCCCATTTTAAGATATTATTTATTTTACAGAGAGAGAGTACATGTGAGCCAGGGGAGGGGCAGAGGGAGAGAGAGAATCTCAAGCAGACTCTGCCCTGAGCACAGAGCCCAACTTGGGGCTCGATCTCCAGACCCTGAGATGTGACTGAGCCTAAGTTAAGAGCTAGACACTCAACTGACTGAGCCATCCAAGTGCCCCCCAGTAAGCTACTTTCTGTTTCTTGTAAATTTCCTTGTGAAATTTAATATGAATGGAATCACATAATATGTATCTTTCATGACTGGCTTCTTTCATTTAGTATAATGTTTTCAAGGTTTGTCCATGTTGTAGTATATATCAGTGTGACATTCCTTTTTATGGCCAAATAATATTCCATTGTATGAATTTACCACATCTTATTTATCCATTCTTCAGTTGATGGCTATTTGGGTTGTTTCCACCTTTTGGCAATGCTGCTATAAACTTCATGTACAAGTTTTTGCATGGATATATGTTTTCATTTCTCTTGGGAATTACTGGGTCATATGATATGATTAATTATTTGAAGAACTTCTGGACTTCTTTCTAAATTGGCTGCACCATTTTACATTCTTACCAGCAGTATGTGAAGCTTCCAATTTCACCGCATCCTCACTAAAACTTAATATTACCTGACTTTTTTGAATCTAGCCATCTTAGTGGTTGTAAAGTGGCATCTTATTATGGTTTTGTTTTCCATTTCCCTGATGACTAATGAGGTTGCACATCGTTACATGTATTTACTGGCCATTTGTGATCTTCCTTAGAGAAATGTCTATTCAGATCCTTTTGCCCCTTTTTTTATCTTTTAAACATGATGCTGCATTTTTTCCCTGCTAGGAAACAAATGCATATTCATCACTCAGCAACTGTTTTTAAAAATTAATCATAAAATTAGAAACTATACAGGGTAATTTACTTTTAGGCCTTATTGCATTTTCCTGTCTTCATGGCTTTTGTTCTTTTATACTCTTTGACCATTCCCTTGCCCTTCTTTTCTACCTAGCCAAATTCTAAACATCTCTCTTCTGAGAAGCCATCTCAACCTCCCAAAGCTTATGGTGTTTAGGCCTTCTGTAATATTTTTAGTTTTACCATAATATAATGTATTGCTTTGACACATACTGTTGGTTTTCTATGTAATGAGCATTGCCTTTTCTTCTTTACTAAACTTTTTTTTTTTTACTAAACATTTTTTGAGACAGCAGTGTATCTTACCAAAAAAATGCTCCTCTTCCCGTACTCCCTTGCAACTAAAGGAATGGAAAACTGTTCTGATGAGTGAGATGTATGTAGAAGACTAGTTTTGAGGCTTGTAGGAAAATGTTTACTTTCCTGGTAAAGGCAAACCCCTTACCCTTCTTTTCCATCACATGGACATGAGATCATATGGTAATTCTACAATAACAAGCATTAGGATGAAGACCTATTCCTTAATGTCAGAGCTTGAATAAAAGGTTTGGATCTCTGATGGCATTTTGAGATGCTGCACTAGCCTTGGACTGCCTAACCTCTGGACTGTTTAATCCAGTTTTAGTTAAGTACTCTGTTATTGTAGCTGAATGTATTCTAAATGAATGAAATTGCTTTGAAAACTTCTTTTACATAAATGTGACTTAGATTTTTTTATTAATTGCCTATCATTTTGTAACAAACTGTGTACTCCAAAACTTTGGGCTCAGAGAAACAAATGCTGATATTTCACAGTTTCTGTGGATCCGGGCATGGCTTAGTTAGGTACCTCTGGCTCAGAGTCTCACATAAAGTTGTAGTCAAACAGATGGCCAGAGCTGCATTCTCATCAGAAGCCTCATCTGGGAGAGGATTTATTTCCAAACTCAACCATATGGTTATTGGATTTAGTCCCTTGAAGGCTGTTGGACTAAGGGGCCTTGATTCCTTGATTGTTTTTAGATGGAGGCCTCCCTCATTCCTTATATCCAGGGCTTCTGCATAGGACAGCTTGCAGTATGGCAGCTAGCTTTCCACAGAGCAAATATGTGGGGAGTCTAAGACAGAAGCTACTGGGTTCCTTGGCAACTTAATCTTGAAAGTGACGTCTCTACATCTGCTACATTCTGGGTTGTTGGTTTTTTTTTTTTTTTTTTTTAAGATTTTTATTTATTTATTTGTGAGAGACACACAGAGAGAGAGAGAAAGAGAGAGAGAGGCAGAGACACAGGCAGAGGGAGAACCAGGCTCCACGCAGAAGCCCGATGTGAGACTCGATCCCAGCCAAATCGAGACCAGGACCACGCCCTGGGCCAAAGGCAGACACCCAACTGCTGAGCCACCCAGGCACCCCTGTGCAAAACATTTTATCAGACACTGGAGGTAATTTGTAAAACTAGAAGTCAAGATTCATGATTTTTAAGAACCTGTAACCTGTGCTAAAGATATTCTGCACATGAAAGAGTGAAATTAAGAGTGAAAATTGTAATATGAATTGTGAATGAGTGGTAATTAAAAGTGCTGCGAGAGAAGTTGGGATTTATATAAAGATAGAAAGTACTCACTCAGTGTTGCAGTGAACCAGATTCCAAATTCAAGGTTGCTCGGAAGGATTAGTTTATTCAGCCAAAGTAAAAGGTTAGCTTCCTTTTGAGTTTCTTATTAATTACTTCCAGGTTAGAGAGAGAGTGGGGGAAACTCTAAGTTTTCTTTCTCTCTCTCTCTTCCTCTCCCCATGTCCCCCTCCTTCTCCCTCCCTCCCCCTCCTCCCTTCTTTCTCCTTCCTTCCCTCCCTTCCTTTTCATCATTCTGTTGTGCTTTGGTTCTGCCCGTGATTCCAATTATGTACAGGAATGTATTCTTCTCTTGAGAATGGACATTCTTATAGTAGATCTGAAAATTAAATCAAGAAGCACTTTTTTTTTCTCCCTTGACTTTAGGTTGTATGTATTTTTTATTATTATTTTTTTTAGGTTGTATGTATTGATCATTATTAAAGACAGTCTAAAGCCTCATGGTTATAATTTATGTTTCTCTTTAATATTTTCTAAGATGGCAAATAACCCATCAACTATGTGTGGGTCGCATTAACTGCTTTGACAGATATTACTATATGCCTGCTCTGTGCATGCAGTATGCTAAGTTCTTTGGGCAATATGAAAATACTAGAATATGGGCAGCCTGGGTGGCTCAGCGGTTTAGCACCGCCTTCAGCCCAGGGCCTGATCCTGGAGACCCGGGATCGAGTCCCACGTCAGGCTCCCTGCATGGAGCCTGCTTCTCCCTCTGCCTGTGTCTCTGCCTTTCTCTCTCTCTCTCTCTCTCTCTCTCTCTCTCTCTCCCCTCCCTCCCTCCCTCCCTCCCTCCTCCTCCCTCTTTCTCTCTCTGTGTGTCTCTCATAAATAAATAAAATCATAAAAAAATACTAAAATATATGTTTCATGTTGAATAATTTACACTGTACTTAGTAAAGCAAGATAAATGCCTTAAATGATTAACTTTTTATGAAAAGACATAATTAGCTTTTTAGTTTATGTAAGATTAGTGCCAAATATTGTCTGTTCTATGGGTCCTAATTGTTATGAGTTTAGAGGATGGAAGATATTTATAAATCCACATACTTCAGGGAGACTTCTTAAAAATATTTTGGGCTGCAAGTTGAGTAGATTTAGATAGATGGAGAGATTCTCAAGGGGGACAGAGGGAGCCACTTATGCTGATGTTGAGAATGGCAGCCAAAATTCATTGAATACTTAGGTATGGTTTTAAGAGTTTATCTTGGTCCATTTAGGCTGCTATAACAAAATACCCCAGACTGGGTAGCTTTTAAACAACAAAACTTGTTCTCTCATAATTCCGGAGGCTGGTCAGGTAGGAGTACTCTCCTGGGTCACAGGCTTCTTGTATCCTCAGGTGGTTAAATTGCTTAGGAATCTCTCTGAGCCTCTTTATGTGGTAATCCCATTCCTGAGGGCTCCAGCTTCATGACATCAATACCTCCCAAAGGCCTTACCTACCTAAGGTTATCAACATTATCTTTGGGGGTTAGAATTTCAACGTCTGAACTTTGGGGGGAACACAAACATTCATACCATGGCAGAGCTTTTACATGCTTTCCAGCATTTGACTCTTTTTTTTTTTTTTTTTAAGATTTTATTTATTTATCCATTAGAGACAGAGAAAGAGGCAGGCAGGGCCCCATGCAGGGAGCCCAATGCGGGACTCAATCCCAGGACTCCGGGATCAAGCCCTAGGCCAAAGGCAGGCTCTAAACCACCGAGCCACCCAGGGATCCCCTAGCATTTGACTCTTAACGACTGCATGAGCTGTGGGTATTATTAACTCTACCTATGTGAAAAGACTGAGACACCAAGAGAGTAAATTTAAGTTGCCCAAGGTGACAGTATTAGTAAATGGTAAAGCAAGATTTGAATCCAGGCATTTTGACTCCATATTCCTTCCACATAACCACAGTTAAACAAAACTTTAAAGCAAATAATGTTCAGTGGATAGTTGGTGACCAGTTTGGAAAGATGTTGGGTTTTGTTGTATAGTAGTAATGGGAAGATAAGGTTGGAAATTGTATTGAGGCCCACAGTATGGGGTGTCTTAGTAGTTGGTTGGATTTTATTATGTACACCAAGCAGGGGAAGTTGAAAATGTATATTTTTATTTATTTTGCTGATGTAATTGCTTTTAAAAATTAGATTATAAACTTAGAAAATAATGTTACATTGTGATATTAAGCAAAAAATTCCCCCTCTATATAGATGAGTAAGACCTTATAAATGTTGCTGACAACAGTGCAATATGTAGTAGTTTATTTCTGCATGGTTGAAATAAATACTTGGGTTGGGTGGAAGAAATAATTGTTAAGCTGGTCTCTAAATAGCTATGACGTAGATACATTCCTGGGCCTTTTCACGTAAATTGTAACTTTCTTGGGCAAGAAAAATTTATGTGGAGCTGAGGGTAGTGGTGCATGGTTAAGTCTGCTAGTTCTTCTGAAATATATGCAAATATGTTATGCTGTTTGGATGGTAGTAGAAGCAACTCTTTTGATTCAACAGAGAATAGAAATAATTAGATCTTTTTCTCAGAAGTTTTTGTTGCGAATTTTTACATAGCTTCAAAATTAATTACATTATGGGAACTCCCCAGTGAAGTGGCATTTCTCTGTATCCTGAAGAACGTATAGAACTTTTTAAAGGTCAAGAGATGATTTTTTTCTTCTTGATAACTGTTTCAGGAGTTTTGGCTAAAACTTGCTGATTTTTTCCCTATATGATAATGATTTTAGTCTGTGTGTATGTATGAGTGTATGTGTGAAAGAGAGAGAGAGGGCAGCCCGGGTGGCTCAGCGGTTTGGTGCCTGCCTTCAGCCCAGGGCGTGATTCTGGAGACCCAGGATCAAGTCCCACATCAGGCTCCCTGCATGGAGCCTGCTTCTCTCTCTGCCTGCGTCTCTGCCTCTTTCTCTCTCTCTATGTGTCTGTCATGAATAAATTAATAAAATCTTTAAAAAAGAGAGAGAGAGAGGAAAAGTGTATATGTATGTGGCAGTGTGTGTGTGTCCGTGGTCTTTTTGAATATTTTTTATAAAGAAAAGCAAGACAAAAATGCATTAGGATCAGCCATTCTTTGCATTATCTCCTAGTTCTCCTTTTCTTTATTTCAAATAGCTTGGCTTTAAAAATGAAGGAATAATTTCAACCTCAAGGAAATGACTTCCTTTATTTTACCTTAGCTTTATTGATGGATGTAGGGTGTTGTCCTATAATATGTACTTTACTGGATATGGGCAATAATTATTGTGCTTGATATGCTAGTCATACAGAGTCACCTGGCAGTATTGGAAATAGCTGACCACTACAATTTGAAATGCACATTTTTTAGTCTGTTCCCAAAAGGAATACCATTTCCAATATGCTTTTATTTTTGTATTCATGCCCCTGTCTACCCTTCCAGGACTGCTTGTTCTGACATGGATATTTCTTTTCTTAACTGCCATAGTACCCTGAGTGTAACTCCAATCCACCACCCTGAGCTGCACTTATTAGTTTACTCAGCCCTATCACATAATCAGCCTGTATCCTCAGGACTGGGCACAGTTCTTGGTAAATGACAGATATTTGACCAGTGAGTGAGAATTAAAAGAAACAAAAGATATAAAGTTAGTTCTAATGAAACCATCCACTGATTCAGAGAATTTCATTAGTGCTGCAGCAAATCTATATAGCAGTTTTTAACTGATTTTTAAAATTTAATTAAGAGGTCAGGATTACGGAAATCATAGCTTTTTAAAAATTTTTTGCTCTGCTAAGGTCTTCCATAGTCCTTTAAGTTCTGATTTGCAACCAATTTATTAGGAGTGGAAGGTAGTCTAGGGGACACATTTTCTAGAAGTAGGTTTGTGTTAAGCATTACATTTTGAAATCCACAGTAAGCTGGATTTCAGACACAGTGTATTGATTTTGGGAGAAACTAGTAGATTCTTTTATGATAATTAAAGATTTATTTTTAAACTAGTTTTTAGAAATGAAAATACAGATTATTTATTGCCTAAACTGAGTGAATAAAGAGTAGGTCCACTCCTGGACTATGTGGACAACTCTGAAATGTTTTTACATAAAAATAAGCATTGCTTTGATTGAAATTCATTCAGTTCAGTGAATGTGTAGAGTGAATGCTTTCCGTGGTAGGCATTGGGACTAATGAGAGGGACATAATCATAAATTAGATAGTTCCTGTCCCCAGGACCTCACAGTCTAGTGAGGAGACACGCATGTCCACAAATCATTGTGTGTGATATGTGTTATACCGAAGAAGATGGTAGTACAGGGAGAGGTGAAAGTTAATTCTGCTGAGGATATCCTTTGCGGTTATGGAAGAAGACATTTAAGTTGGTTCTGGCAAGAATTATGGGAGTTCATAAGGGTGTTATGGGTGAAGGGCATAGTGAGTACAGAGACCAGTATGTTAAGGCAGTGGCTTAACAGAGTAGACTCAGGACCCAGATTCTTTAGATTCAAATCCAACTTCTTCCATTTACTGGAAATCTCTGCTGCCTCTCTTTTCTCATATGTAAAATGTTCCTACTGTTTCCTACTAAATAGGGTAGTTGTGACAACTAAATGTGTGCTATAGAACTGCTTACACAATGACTAATACATAGAAATGCTTTTTTTAAAAAAATAAACACTGCACCCAACCTGGGGCTCAAACTGAGGTCAAGAGTCACATGCTCGGGGATCCCTGGATGGCTCAGCGGTTTAGCACCACCTTTGGCCCAGGGCCTGATCCTAGAGACCCGGGATCAAGTCCCACATCGGGCTCCCTGCATGGAGCCTGCTTCTCCCTCTGCCTGTGTCTCTGCCTCTCTCTCTCTCTCTCTTTCTCTCTCTCTCTCTCTCTCTCTGTCTCTCACGAATAAATAAATAAATTTTTTTAAAAAATAATAAAAATAAATGTAAGTTTCCCGTTTGTTGCTTGTCTTGGTGTACAAATGGAGAACACATGCTGGCTGTGTTCTCTGAAAGTCAGGTTCAGGTAGCATGAATGATGACAGTGATGTTTCTGAGTGAAGCTATACTCCAAAACCTTACACAACCACTAGAAATGCTCAAGCTACAAACTTACACATGCAAAAATTAAACCTAATTTCGAATTTGAGCCTATTCTTCCTCGTAGTAAAAAACTAAGTCACTTGAGGGATTTCTCAATAAACTCAATAAACTGAGGTAAATTCAGCCAGTTTGGATTCTTCCCACCCCAGTGGCCCACTTTCTCTGTGGGGTGAACATCTGCACCCTAGTGTACATAGGAAGGGCTTTGGAAGAAGACTCTGGTGTTTAGCATTTATCTAGGCTGGCATTACCTGAAGTACCAGGGTCCTTCCTTAGTCCTTTGCCTTGCAACTGCATCTCGTCCTTGGTTTAGTGCACCTTTTCCTTTTCTGGAACATGGCTACTCTCACTGCCAGCTAAGGGTCCCCGCCCATTCTGGGTCTGTAAGAATGAGATGGAGCAGTTCCAGGCCCCCTGTGCTCCAGATAACACAGGCAAGAGAGCTGCTTTGCACCTCCTTTGCCCTGATAGTGTGGACAACATCTGTAGGTAGGTCAAGGTTGTCAGAAATTCTCACCAGGGTTATCAGAAATGTCTACCTTTTCTGCTTGCTTCCCAGACCCTCTTCCTCCTTTCCTGGCTTCAATTTGTCATTTGGGAGGACAGAACAGGACTGATTCTGGCAGGTCTTAGAGTTCTCTGACCTAAACCTAGACTTTGAATTCTGACAAAATGAAAGAAAAATCTCATGGTTCCTCTTTGCTATTATTGAAATTTGTTCATGCTCTATTGGAGCATGACTTTTTTTTTTTTATTTTCAACTTTCTCTCCCCAAAACCTAACACTAAGCCTGATAGAAAGTAGACATTTAACCATTTGAACAAATAAATGAATGAACACATCATACAACTGACCAGCTTCTAAACCATGTTCTTACCAGCTTTAAAGTTTTCTAAGATGTTTGATGACAATTACTTTTGTCTGCAAGTAATTGGATATTTGACTAATAGTGGCTTAATTGGAAGTTTATTTTTCTCACATGCAGTCCAGAGGTAGGTGTCTCTTAATCTTGATCAATGACTCAGTGGTACCAGATTTGGCATCTTTGTGATCCTCTTGGCCTTTCCATCATGGTCATGAGATGGCCTTCATAGCTCCTTTAGTCATATCTGAAGAATGGTATGGAAGAGGGAAAGGGAAATTGTTAGAATGGCTGTCTCTCCTAGCAGGAAAACAGAGGCTTTCCCAGAAGCTCTCCAATAGACTTTGCTTAATTCTTATAGGTTGAAGCAGTGTCACACTGCCACTTCTAGAGGAGACTGTGAGTGGAAATGGGTAAGGGAGAAAGGAGGTTGGACATGGAGTCTATGAGTCAGTAAGCCAGAAGGGTTGGCTCCGGCATAGTAATATAAATAGGACATTATTTTATGGGAGTAGTAAGTTTTATAACTGTAGCATAATTGATCAGATAATAAAGTGTTTAATGATAATATAGTCCATTCTCTATGACTACCTGAGTTATACAGAAAATACTCTGCTTTATCTTTGATTTCCCCCTCCTTAGACTGCAGTGGCGATGCTGAGCTGTAGTGTTATAATCAACAAATAATATTTGTGTTTTGATTTTTCCTGAAATATGAAAGTATTTGACCATTTTCTTTTATATTTTTTTTGCTACTTTTGCTGCACATTTTCATTAGTGTATATTTATACTTCTATAAATACGGTCTGCCTCAGATTTTTCCACTTTTTCAAATGTCAGAGGTTCTTATTTATTTCAGTTGAAAGGTTCTTCTTGACCAAAGATATTTTGTTTTAATATGTTGTTTCAAAAGATTAATCTTAGCTAAATATATGCCATATAGCTCAAAATATGGTTTGTTTTTGAGGATTCCTTGTTAGAAATTGTCTTAGACATTGTTTATTAGTATTTAAAATGTAGACAGATGGGATCCCTGGGTGGCTCAGCGGTTTGGCGCCTGCCTTTGGCCCAGGGCGCAATCCTTGAGCCTGCATGGAGCCTGCTTCTCCCTCTGCCTGTGTCTCTGCCTCTCTCTCTCTCTCTGTGTGTCTATCATCAATCAATCAATCAATCAATCGATCTTTTTAAAAATGTTGACAGATTTATTTATTTATGTATTCATTTATTAAGATTTTATTTATTCATGAGAGAGAGGCAGAGGGAAAAGTAGGCTCCCTGTGGGGAGCTCCATGCAGGACTGGATTCCTGCAGGGGGATCACGCCCTGAGCTGAAAGCAGACGCTCAATCGCTGAGCCACCCAGGCGTCCCAGTATTGACAGATTTAACATATGATACCCAAAAAAACAGGATTCTCTTTGGAAAACGCAGATTTTGATGTCCAGTGACCTGGATTCAACTAACAATATTGCCATTTACTACCTAGTCAAAATTACCTACTCTCTCTGGATTTCCATTTCTTAATCCATAAAAGGGCAATATTGAAACCTCCAGTGAGGGCCTGGCTTACTGGAGGCCCTCACTGATAACTAGTGTAGCAGGTGAGTGACTATTTTGACAGGAGAGAGTACAGGGAGACCGTCTGGCTCATTGCATTTGTAGTTTGTTACCCTTGTCATTGTTTTTAAACACTTGGAGGAAGAAAAAAGAAAATGACAAAAGATAATAAAAATTGTTTGGAATGATATTACTTGCTGCATTAGTATTATCAATTATGTTCAATTTGTTAAAATGGTAGTTTTGTAGAAGTCAGTGCAACTTTCTCTCAGTAAAATTTAGATTTTTCTCTCTTGTAAAACCCTCTACCCATTTGTTAATGAGGAAAGAAGAGTAATTCCACTGTTTTCCTGCAGTGAACAGAAGATCATCACCTAATGGCATAATCACCTTATAAACTACAATAATTATGCCTAATGTTCCAAAATGGACTTCTTTTAGGAAGTAAAATCCTGAGAAGTAATATATCAAAATAAAGCTGTTTTTTCTCAGTGGAAGTTCTATCTTTTTTATATTAAACATATTCTTTTCATAAGATGTTCACTAAGGAATAAAAGCCAGTTGGAGAAATTTTAATAATTTGATTCTTGATTTATCATTTTTAGGATCTTTTCCAGGTAAGAAGAGTCTTTGATTTTTGTGGAATTTTATTTCTTTAAGCTCACATTATATCAACAAGATAAATAGTTGGCAACTTTTTATTTCTCCTCTTTAATAAGCTAAATTATAAAGCTACATAACATTTGTAGTTCTTAAAAAAAATTCAGTCTTTTGGGAGTTTTGGTACTGCACTCTACTTGATGGAAAAGATTGAGAGCATCAGGTCTTAGCTTTCCCAGCTTTCACACATGGAGATGTTCATTTATTATTCCATGTCTCACACTCTTACTTTCTTCACCAAGGCCACCTGTACTCAATCAGACCTATGACAACTTTGTATGCTCTCCATTGGCTTCCTCCATTGACTTTCTCGTCCTGTGCTGGACTTTTCCAGTATCTGAATATCTAACTATGAGATATCCTTAGATACAGTGCTGAAAAAGCTTCACCACCCCTTCCAACAGGCTCATTTTCTGTCACTGTGATTCATATGTTCATTCATCCAAGAAGTATTTATTAAGCTTCTCTGGGCCAAGCACTGTTTTGGGTGCTTGAGACATGTGTTGGTGAACAAAACAAAGATTCTGCCTTTGTGGAGCTCAATTTTTAGTAGAGGGAGACAGACATCGAACAATAAGCATAATTACTAGGCAGACTGTGATTCACCTATATGAATAGGTGGTGGGTATATGAAAAAAATTAAAAGTAGTGCTAGAGTTGGGGGACAGGGTACATTTAAAGTCAAGTGATCAGAGTAGACCTTATTGAGAAAGCAAAATTGGAAGGAGAGGGAGTTAACCTGTGAATATCTTGGGAAGGAACATCCAGAGAGACACTACTGGAACAGAAAAAACAGCAAGTGTGAAGACCTTAAGAGTGCAGTAAATGTACAAAACATCAAAGAGGCCAGTGTAACTAGGGTAGAATGACTGAAATGGACTGTAGAAAGGTAGGTCAGAGAGTTAATGTGGGACAATGGCCAGACAGTGGAAGGCCATCCACATTCTTGCAAAATTTTACGCTAAGTGAAGTAGGGTGCCATTCAGTCCTTCAAGCTTTTGTGGTCTTACTATGTACTGTGACACCATGTTAACCATGTCCTTGCAAATTCATGTTTCAGTTCAGAAACTAGACCATAAATAAGTTGCATGTTAATTAACATGTTCAGCAAAAGAGAAATGAATAGGCATTATTCTAGAATGAGAGAGAAGCAGCAAACTCTTAATTTATTATTCTTGCTGCCTCAGTTTTTTCTCCTGGATGTCACTGCTTCTAGTGCCAGTTCTTAATGCTTTCAGGGCCTTTCCGCTGGCTTGCTCTCTCTTTGTAACCTCTTCTCCAGTTCTGATGAGGTTGACTGCCTTGTGGAGCTCTTGACTCCTGATAATTAAAATTCCTCTGGCCATTCTATAGTAGTCTCCTCCCTGCCTCCGTTAGCAGTTTTTCTCTCCACAGTGTCCAGAAGCTGGGGATTCTTCTGATGTGTGGTCAGAAGGTCCACAGTGGCCTAATGCTACATCACAGTGTCTGTATCCTTCACCCCACTTCATCTCATCGCTTAGGTATTTTTCATCTCACATCATCACAAGAAGGGTGAGTGTGGTGCAGTAAGATATTTTGAGAGTAACAGAGATCACATTCACATAACTTTTATTATAGTATATTGTAGTTATTATTATTATTTATTGTTGTTAATCTCTTTTTTATGCCAAATTATAAATTAAGCTTTATCACAGGGATATATGTATAGACAAAACCAGTATATGTAGGATTCAGTGCCACCTGCAGTTTCAGGCATCCACTAGGGGTCTCAGACTGTATCCCTTGTGGATAAGAGGCGACTACCGTATTATCATTTATTACTGTTTTCTTCTTTTCACTCTCATGTCCTTCAAAATTGATTCTAAAGGATGTTTTCTCCTCCATATTATTCCCTTAGACTCCACTTTTAATATGTATAACCAATATCTGAATAAGGTCTGTAGCTCTAAAAGAAACTTCATATTCTTTCCAGACTTCTATCTTTAACTGATTATGCCTAAGAATATAGAAATGGAGTTTTTAAAAAAAAAATGGAGTTCATCCTGCAGGTCTGTCACTTCCACAATTTTGCTGCCTTCACGTTGGAAGATTAACTTTGGTTCATTTTACCTTTTATGTAATCCATCACCAATTATTGTAAGTTGCCTTTAGTTAGTTTACTATTTCTTGTACTTGCCCTATTTTCATTCCTGTAATAATCCTAGTCAGATGTATTCCAGACTATTAACAAGGACCTGTTTTAGATTCATGGCTATAATATTTCATTTCCATTCCTTTTTTTTTTCATTTTTTCAACCATAGATATAAGTGATACTAATAAGAGCTCTTTATAATTGATGTGAAATTTAAAAAAATGATGTGAAATAACTAGTGCTAACATGTTTAATTGATATAAATCTAGGCTTTAAAATAGTACTTCAGTCTCCCTAATTATAAAGAAGGGTTTGCATCTTTTCACCCAAGTCTCATTTTTTAAGAACTACCATTTAAGGCTACAATACATGGGACTTTAGCTTATGTAGCCTCCATCTGAAGTAAATATATATTTTCTGTGAAAATTATTTTCTGAAATAGGGAAAAATAACTCAAATCCAGCAATCTAGGGATTGCTAGGCTGGTCCCAGTGTTCTTAGTCCCTCTACCTTCTTGCTCTGTGCATTCTTCTTGGGAAATCTCATCTACTCCTATGACTTCCATTGCCACTCACATACCTTTGATTCCCCAGTTTTTATCTCCTGCCTATACCTCTGCACTGAGCTCCACACTTTTGAGTTCAGCTACCTACTAGAGATCTCTCCTTGAATGGCTGACAGGCAAATCACAGCCCATATGTTCACGGCTCGGTTCATTACCCAAACATGCTTCTGTGTATTCTAGACTCTGGGACTACTTGCCACTTAGTCACCCAAACCAGGTAGTTATCCTAGGGTTTTTTTCTTCCTTCCTCCATATCCAGCTCATGCTAAACCTCAGTTGATTCTACACACTGATAACTCTCAAATCTCTCCCTCTGTCTCCAGCCCCACTGCCACTGTTTTGGCTTAGACTCTCATTATCTTTGGACCGGAATTTTGAATTATTTTCTTCACTAGTCTCCCTGTCTCCAGTCTTCACTTTCTCCCATCTGCTATAGTAGTTATCTTTAATGTCCTTTGGATGGTTTCCCAATCCTGAATAATAAAGTCCAGACTCCTCAGCCTGACTTTAAGGCTCTCTGTAATCTAGCTCCTGTTACTAGCCAGCCTAATAACCTGCTGTTACCACCCTTTGCTAGCCCTACAGACCAGTTATACTGAATTGTTTACAGCTTCCTAAGTGCTACTCATTTTATATCTTTGGGTTTTTACGCCATGCCTGGCTGGCTCTTTTTACTAGTGCAACTATCAGGACTCCAACCTGCGCATTAACGAGAGACATATATCCATTAAGACCTACCTCAAGAATCTTTCCTTCTGAGTTTTTATCCCCTCCTCCTCAGTCTGGTACTTCTTTGTGCTTTGCCCATCTTATATATATTTCTTTTATAGAGTGAAGTCTTTATGTGCCTTATTTCCATGGTAGACGTTCTTTGAGGGCAGAGATATCTTAATCATGCTTTTTCCCCAGCGTGAAATGCAATTACTGAGACAGAAACATACTAAATGTTGTTGAGGGCAGCCCTGGTGGGGCAGTGGTTTAGCGCCACCTGCAGCTTGGGGTGTGATCCTGGAGACCCGGGATCGAGTCCCACATCGGGCTCCCTGCATGGAGCCTGCTTCTCCCTCTGCCTGTGTCTCTGCCTCTCTGCCTGCCTCTCTCTCTCTCTCTCTGCCTCTGAATAAATTTAAAAAAAAAAAAGTTGAGTGAATGCATAAATTAATACAGCTCTGCCTAGTTCCAGTCCCAACTATTGTGTTCTTGGTCTAGGAGTCTTCCTCCTTGGCCTATAGTTTTTCTTTGTTTTCTAATCTACAACATATAGCAGTAGAGGATTTCCACTGAGTAGTCATGATTATAGTAATCTCATTTTGGGAGGGTAGGAATCAGCCTCAGAAATATCATATGTATGAATGACTAAGCATGAATTTTTAACTCCTTTTTTTTTTTTTAACTACCATTTTACCTGAATTATAGTTTTCTGGACATTATCTTAGCATTACCCAAAGTAATTCTGTGGAATGGATATATAAAAGGTGTTAGTTAAAAGGAAAGTTCTATAATCAAAGGTATTGGGGGATCCTGGATTAATAAAGATAAATTAGTTTGAGTTCTCAGATCTAATAATATGCTGGTATATACACTATAATCTTACTTGACCCATTTTCTTTTCTTTTTTTTTTTTTTTTAAGATTTATTCACTTATTTATTAGAGCATGAGCAGGGAGAGGGGCAGAGGGAGAGGGATAAGCAGACTCCCCACCAAGCTGGGTGCCCCACATGGGGCTTGATTCCAGGGCTCGGAGATCATGACCTAAGCCAAAGTCAGACTCTTAACTGACTAAGCCACCCAGGCATCCCATACTTGATCCATTTTCATGAGGGAACACACTTTGGGAAATGCTGCCTAACATTATGGGTTTTTTATAAACATGAATCCAGGGATCCCTGGGTGGCTCAGTGGTTGAGTGTCTGTCTTTGGCTCAGGGTGTGATCCTGGAGTCCTGGGATCGAGTCCCACATCAGGCTTCCTGCGTGGAGCCTGCTTCTCCCTCTGCCTATGTCTCTGCCTCTCTCTGTGTGTCTCTCATGAATAAATAAATAAAATCTTAGGAAAAAAAAACATGAATCAGGATATCTTCAGCCACAGATAACAGAAAAGTAGATCCAAATTAGGTTAAATAATAGAGGTTCTTATATAAGAAGTTTGGAGGTGGGATCTTCAGGATCGGTTAATCTAACCACAGATTGATGACTGGCTTCTCTGCCATTTTTTGGCTTTCCCTTTTTGGATGTAGATATATATACTACTACAGTATAATAGCTACTACAGCTACTATATCTTCCACAACAGTAGCCAAGCCACCCAGGTGTCCCATTTGGGTGGGGTTTTTTTATTTAAAGTATGGTTCTTACTTGACCAAAGGGTATGGTTCCAACTCCCAGGCCTATATCAAGAGTTTACTTGACAACTTAAAATAATTCTATTTATTAACAGTCATCAAGGAAATCATGACTCCCACCTCTTCATCCAGTGGCAGAGAACTACTTCATTGAGCTGTTTTTATTTATTTTTATTTTTTATTCATTTATTTATGTTATTCACACAGAGAGAGAGAGAGGCAGAGACACAGGCAGAGGGAGAAGCAGGCCCCATGCACCGGGAGCCTGACGTGGATTCGATCCCGGGTCTCCAGGATTGTGCCCTGGGCCAAAGGCAGGCGCCAAACCGCTGCGCCACCCAGGGATCCCTTTTGAGCTGTTTTTAAAATGGCAGTTGGGGGCAAGAATTAAGTTGTTTTTATCATTTTACCCCATGAGTACAGTATAAAATATGTATAGGTTATTTATTTATACAAAAATATTAATAATACAAATCTCATCTTCATACTTAATTCAAGTCTCCCCTTGATTAAAAAAAAATCACCTATTGAAGAAACAATTATGTCATTCCAGATAATTTTAGGCTTGCCTAAAGTGTGTTTTGAGTTACCTTCATAGGTGGATGAGTTTCTTTTTTTAAAGATTTTTTATTTATTTATTCATGAGAGACACAGAGAGAGAGAGAGGCAGAGACACAGGCAGAGGGAGAAGCAGGCTCCATGCAGGGAGCCCGACATGGGACTCGATCCTGGGTCTCCAGGATCATCCCCGGGTTAAAGGCGGTACTAAACCGCTGAGCCACCTGGGCTGCCCATAGGTGGATGAGTTTCTTAACAGAGATACCCTATCTAGGACATATTCTTGCCCTCAGCACTGACAGACATTAAAAAAAAAAAAAAATCACCTATTGAAGAAACAATTATGTCATTCCAGATAATTTTAGGCTTGCCTAAAGTGTGTTTTGAGTTTCCTTCTCAGGTAGATGAGTTTCTTAACAGAGATACCCTATCTAGGACATATTCTTGCCCCCAGGACTGACAGACATAACAATTCCTATTTATTTTCACTATTCACTGGGGTTCTCTTAAACAAGGAAGAACAGATATTGGTAGACAGTGACCTCTGCTGCGTAGCCCTCATCTCTGAGTTTGTTATATTAGAACCCAGTTCTCATGTTGGAAGAGTCTAATCCTCCATAACTTTGTACCTAACTTCACTTCATCAGTTGGATTTTGCATATCTTTGACTTTCAAAATATCTGAATGACTTTTAATTGTATTGTGACTGTAGTCACAACTTCTTTTTTTTTTAATTTTTATTTATTTATGATAGTCACAGAGAGAGAGAGAGAGAGAGAGAGGCAGAGAGAGAAGCAGGCTCCATGCACCGGGAGCCCGACGTGGGATTCGATCCTGGGTCTCCAGGATCGCGCCCTGGGCCAAAGGCAGGCGCTAAACCACTGCGCCACCCAGGGATCCCTGTAGTCACAACTTCTAAAGTCTATTTTCACTATACTATAAGGCTTCTGTTGGACTTTATCTTCCATATCTCTTAACTACTTTTTAATGTTTTTATCACTTCCTAGAAATCAAAAATAGTTCATTGTCAAATAGCTCAGTTTCAAATAGTTCATTTCCAAATCTTCTTGCTTTCTCCTTCTTGTAATTTAAGTTTTCCATTTCTCCTTTTATTAATCTTATTGAACATATATATTCTTGATATTTCTAATTGAAAGAATGTTTATTTCCTGTTTGTTTTGCATTACTCTGATAGTTCATTTCTTCACATTATAATTTTAATTATTGTGATCTCATCTTCAGCAGGTATATTGTATGAGAGTTTGAGTTCTTTGGGCTTCTAAGTATGCACTTACTAAGTGGCTTCACTTACCCTCTGTGTTGCTTTCTTTTTTTTTTTTTTTTTTAATATTTTATTTATTTATTCGTGAGAGACACACAGAGAGAGGCAGAGACATAGGCAGAGAGAGAACCAGGCTCCATGCAGGGAGCCAATGTGGGACCTGTTCCCGGGACTCCAGGATCACGCCCTGGGCCGAAGGCAGACCCTCAACCACTGAGCCACCTGACATCCCTCTGTGTTGCTTTCTTAATGGGATCCTCCCTATTTCCTGTGTCCATTATTTAAGATCTCTAGTGTACTTTTCTTATTTCCAGGTTCTTCAGTGTGCTGCATAGGTTGGATTGCTGGAATGTGATCCCTCTCTTAAGTGGAGTACTAATTTGCTATATTTTTACTAGTTTCACAGAGTGTTATTTTTTTAATGAGCACCATCTTATTGCCTAAGGACAAACAATTTAATTCAAAAATATTCAACATTCATTGCTCACTGCATGCCTTGAGTAATTTGTTGCTGTATTATTTTAGTGAAAAGATTTAAGCCCAAAGATTAGCAGCATTATTCTCAATAACTAAAAGGTGGAAACATGGAAAGGTGGAAACAACCCAAATGTCTGTTAACAGATGTATGTATAGTGGGCACCTCATAAAAGCTTATTGAATGAAGAGCCTTCCTGGCATATATTACTTTATTCCACCCACTCCTATTCTTTTATAACCCAATATAGAGGAATATTTTAAATCTTACATCTTCCAAAATAATTCACAGTATTCATTGCTAGTTCAGCAGTAAATGAAATAGACTATTAATTTAAGCTTTATCTGTTGTAATAGTTCAACAGTTTACATGGTAATGGCAGAAAACCCACATTTACTTGGCATAAATGATAAAGCTGGAATTGACTTAATGGCTTATTTAAATTTTTTCAAAAGTAGAGCATCCTTCAGGCATCATTTAATCAAGATTATGACTCTCTTTTTTTGCATTTATCTTGGCTTTACCTTTTGTGTGATACCCATGTCCTAAAGTTGGCTTTCTTCACCGTTGTGAGGTGGCTACCAGCAGTGATTTGGGCTGTTTGTTTTCTTGTAGTCTTGTAGTTTAGAATTCAGAGGGCAGGAGAGAGTTGTTTCCCATAACCACTAAAAGAAAGACTGACTGTATTCTGATTCAGTAACACTTGAAATCAACTACTGTGGCAAAGAGATTCCATACAGTGATAGACTTAGGCTAGAGGTCATTGGCTATCCCTCAGGAGCATCCAAAACAATATTAAACCCTAACAACAAATGGGCAAAATATACATGAAGGAAACTATAAAACTCTAATGAAGGACATGAAAGAATTCTTTAAAAAATGGAACACTATATTCAGGAATGAGAAAACTATAAAAATGTCAATTTATGTCGATATAGCTAATGTGGTAACCAAAATCACATTAGATTATTATGCATGATTCTCAAGTTCATGTGGTAGAGAAATTGTAAGAAGGATCAAGAAAGTATTAAAGAACAGTGAGGTAGGATTCTCCCTATTAGATACCAAAACAAATATATTGCTATAGTAATTAAAACTTGCTATACTTGTAAAATAATAGAAAAACATAAGTAGAGCAGTAAAGAGAAGCCAAAAACAGGCTTAATGTATACTTGTTTACTTTATGATGAAGATTCCATACATCTTTATCAATTCAGTAGAGAAAGGACAGACTATTGAATGAGTTATAGGAATAATTGGATATCTATTGAAATGAACTGAATTTAGAGCCCTACCTCATATCATTTCCAAAATAAACCAAAGACCTTTTACAAAGTAAAACATCAAAAGAATACTGTACAAATAATAGAAGGGAACTACTTGTACAATACTAGCTTGAGAGGCTTTTCTATGCAAGACACGGTATCTAGAAGCCAAAAGATAGATTTGCCTAAAAAAATTAAAACTTGAACATTGAAAGACAACATTATAAGGTAAACACATATAAATAAGTGATTACCATCTGTCATATATACAGTTCCTAAATATATTTACGAAAAGGGCAAACATGCAATAAAATAATGGTTAAAGGGTATTAAGTCATTGAAAAAATACATATGATCAGTAGATATATGAAAAGATGCTAAATCTTGGTAATCAAAGACATGCAAATTAAAACAATAATAGAATGTCATATTCAGCCATCAGATTATCAATCTTTTAAACTACCAGTAACCACTTTGGGAAAACCTGCAGGGAATAAGCCTGTTAGATTCTATCAGTGAAGGGTAAAATGACTAAAGTCAAAGTTAAACACTTAATTCACACATGTTATAAAAGAAAAAATTATATATAACAAATGTTGAAGAAACTGAACCCGTCTGCATTGCTATTAGGAATGTAAAATGGTGAAGCTGTTATGCAAAACAGTCTAGTAGTTCCTCAGAAAGTTAAACATGAAGTTACCCTATGATCCAGAATACCTCTGTGAAGTATTTGGCCAAAAGAATTGAAAACAAGGAGGGGACTCAGATAGCTTTTACCCCAGTGTCCATAGCAGCATTATTCTCAATAGCTAAAAGATGGAAACAACCCAAATGTCCATCAACAGGTGAGTGGATAAACAAAATGTGATATACACATAAAATGATATATTTTTTATTCAGCCTTAAAAAGGAATGAAATTCTGAGACACCTGGGTAGCTCAGCAGTTGAGCGTCTGCCTTAGGTTCAGGGCATGATCCTGGGTTCCAGGATCGAGTGCCCGCATCAGACTCCCTGAGAGGAGCCTGCTTCTCCCTTTGCCTATCTCTGCTTCTCTCTGTGTGTCTTTCATGAATAAATAAATAAATTTTTTTAAAGAAGTAATGAAATCTGACACATGCTACAACACGGATGCAACTTGAATACATTTTGCTAAGTGAAGTAAGTCAAGCACAAAAGAACAAACATTGTTTGATTCCACTTAAATGGAGTACTTAGAATAGGCAAATTCATAGAGACAGAAGGTAAAGTAGAGGTTTCAAGGGGCTGCATGGAGAGGAGAATGGAAGTTATTCTTTAATGGATGTGAAGTTTATGTTTGGGGTGATGAAAGATTCTGGACATGGGTAATGGTGATGGTTGCTCAATATTGTGAATGTACTTATACCCACTGAGTTATACACTTAAAAGAATTTAAATTTTGGGCAGCCCAAGTGGCTCAGCAGTTTAGCGCTGCCTTCAGCCCAGGGTGTGATCCAGAAGACCCGGGATCGAGTCCCACGTCGGGCTCCCTGCATGGAGCCTGCTTCTCCCTCTGTGTCTCTGCCTCTCTCGTTCTGTGTCTCTCATGAATAGATAAATAAAATCTTTTAAAATTTTTAAATTTTATGTGTATTTTCCACAATAAAAAGTGCTAAAGGAAGGTTAAATGTTTATGTCTTGATCCAGCAATTTTGCTTATACTATATGGTACAGAAAGATTTCCACACGTGCATGGAGATCTATGTCAAATGACAGGAGTTTTGGAACCCAGCTCTAATGAAAAATGGGACATTAACAAAATAGCTATTGATAAAAGAATAGAATAATAAAATAGTATGTAGACACTAGAAAAAGAATGAACACACCACCAAATGCCAGTGAGGATGTAGAACAATAGAAATTCTCATTCATTGCTCTTGGGAGTGCAAAATGATACAGCCACTTTGGAGGAGAGTTTGGCAGCTTCTTAAGAAACTAAACATACTGTTATGGTCCAGCAATTGTACTCTTTGAGATTAACCCATATGGGTGGAAAACTTATATGCACATCAATGTTTATAGTAGCTTTATTCATAATTGCCTAAATTTGAAAGCAACCAAGATGTCATTCAGTAGGTAAATGCATAAATAAGCTATGGTACATTCAGACAATGGACCATTATATTCAGTGATTAAAAGAAATTTGGTATCAAGCCATGAAAAGACATGGAGGAGCCTAGATGCATACTACTAAATGAAAGAAGCCGGTCTAAAAAGATTACATAATGTGTGAATCTAACTATATGACATTCTGGAAAGACAAAACTATATAGACATTAACAGGATCTCTGGTTGCCAGAGGTTGGCAGGAGGCAGGGATGAATAGGCAAAGCACAGAAAATGTTAAGGGTGGTAAAAATACTCTGTATGATACCATAATGATGAATACATGTCATTATGCATTTGTCATAACCCATAGAATGTACAACACAAAGAGTGAACCTTAATGTGAACTATGGAGTTTGGTGATAATGATGTGTCAGTGTAGGTTCAAGGGATCACTCTGAAGCAGGGGTTAAAAATGGAGGAGCTTTGTGTATGTGGGGGCAGGGGTTGTTTGGAAACTGTGTCTTCTATCCACTTTTGTTGTGAACCTGAAAGTGCTCTGAAAAAATCTATTAAAAAATTAGGGGCACCTGGGTGGCTCAGTCAGTTAAGCATCTTACTCGATTTCGGCTCAGGTCATAATCTCAGGATTCTGGGATTGAGCCCCACATGGGGGTCTGCACTCAGAAGTTTGCCTGAGATTCTCTCTCTCCCTCTGCCCCTCCTCCCAACTTGTGTGCACATGCTCTCTCTCTCTAAAATAAAAAATAAAAAAAATTAAGTAGGGGGTGTCTGGGTGGCTCGGTTGGTTGGTTAAACACCTGACTTTGGCAGGGGTCATGATCTCGGGGTCCTGGGATCCCACCTTGGGCTCCACAATCAGCAGGGTTTCTCATTGTTCCTATGTCCCTCCCCCCGCCCGTGCATTCTGTCTCTTAAATAAATTTAAAAAATTTTTTAAAGATTTTATTTATTCATTCATGAGAGACAGAGAGAGAGAGAGAGAGGCAGAGACACAGGCAGAGGGAGAAGCAGGCTCCATGCAGGGAGCCCGACGTGGGACTCGATCCCACATCTCCAGGATCACACCCCGGGCTGCAGGCAACACTAAATCGCTGCACCACCAGGGCTGCCAGGAAAGGAATTTTTAAAATAACAGTGACATATGCTTATTATATAGGAAATTTTAAATTATGTTCCATGATACAGAGATAACCATTTTAAAAATTTTGTGCATTTTTTTTCTGTCATAAACTCTCAAATGTATTGACATTGTTTCCAGCTTTTTAAAAACTCTCTTTATTTCAGTGTCATTAAAGATTCTTCCAAAATATTTCCTTTGGCTACGTAACTGTGACACAAGGCAATTACATGGCTCCCATCTTTATACATAAATGTCATTCTTTACACTGTTCATAGTTTCCTTATGACTGATGCCTAAACGAAATACCGCCTTAAAAAGTGAATTTTAAAGTTGTAGATACTCTAACAAGACTTCTTAAATGTATAAAATGTTAAATGATACTGCTCTTTTTTTTAAGGAGAAACAAGAGACATAGAACCTATTTTTCTGTAACATACTGTCTGTGAATGTGATAAAGCAGTAGACTCCTCTTGATTTCTTTTGCTGTTACCTCTCTTCTGCATTCTCTGTTCCTTGACATTCTTTCCCACCTATGAAAACCTCTATATTCCTTCCCCGATGCTTTGACATTTTTTTTTTATTTCTTAAGAGCAGCAAATCAGAATTCCAGTGCAGCCAGCTTGAATCAGTCTTTCTGTTCCTCTTATGAATAGGCAGTTCCTCCAGGCAGTGAATTAGCCCTTTAGAAAACATTGGCATTATGTTTCTCAATCCAGAGTGTCTGTATAGGTGGTCTGGAATGCATTAAAGAGAGGCATTGTGTCAGAACCTCAAATCTAAGGATGAAATCCTCTTACTAATTATAGGTAGTTTTTACTGTTGTTGCTGTTGGTTTTTTTTTTTTTTCCAGAATCACTGGGTTTTAAAAGATTATTTAGTGAAAGTTGGAAATGGATTTGGTATAGTATATAGTTGGTTCTTGTTTTATTTATGGAAATGTATATAGAGTGTTCTTCAAAGGAATTTTATGGTGAATATAGAGTATCACTCATTTTTCTAGTTTTGTAAATGCGACTTTCATATTTCTTTTAGTGACAGAATTAATTTATTTTGTTTCCAGTTCAGGCTACAATATTTAGCAGTAATTTTTTGCAGATGAACTAGATAATATTCTCCCATATATTATTATCTTGTGTTTTTTAGTTGAGTTTGTTATTGTAACAAAAGAGGTTTTTGTTAAGATCAGTAGTTCTCAAAAGTGTGGTGTCCCCAAACCAGAAGCGTCAGCATTACCCATCAGCTGGGAACATGTTAAAAATGCATATTATTAGGTTCTACTCCAAACCTACTATTCAAAAGTTATGAGGTGTAGCCAGCTACCTGTGTTATAATAAGCCCTTTAGATGATTCTCATCTATGCTAAAGTTTGAGAACTGGTTTAAATAATATCTATACAGTGGCTAAAAATCTCAGCTCTTTATCAGTTGAAAGCCTAGGTTTGATTTAATTCCAGGGTAGGTGTTAAGAACTATAGCAATATTGCTTCTAAGAGATGTGTAGATGAAAAGCTGTTGACAAGAGCTGCCTTACAAGAGTTGGTTTCATTGTTTCTGATAGTTGAAATTTTAAGAACAGATCACCAAGAATCCTTCACTCTGGAGCTGAACTAAGTTGCTTCAGTACTTAGGATAGTTAGCAGAAGCTTCTTATTTGATCACATCATTTAAGTTGTGCCTTCCTCCATTACCAGCATACTTAAAATGACAAATCATGAAATCACATCTAAAGCAGATACCATTTTCAGAGTAAAGGAATTCCTGAATTAGCTCTCTTTCAAATGCTTTTAAGTTATAAATAATTATAAGCAGACATACAGTACCTGGAAGATACTTCATTAATATAGGTTGAGCTATATATCCATTAATTATTGGCTTATTTTTGTATAATTACTAACTGTTTGGATAACATCTACCTATCTGGTTATTTTTAATGGAAATTTTTTATGGTAATAGGTATATGTATTTTTTTAACTGGAAGATTCTCTATTCCTGAGTTTAAATGTCACATCCATTTATTAATTATTTCAGTTGAGTCCTGCAGGGTGGAATATTAATTTTTTAAACATGGTATTATTTTATAAATGGGAACCCTTGTTTTAAAGAACCAGATTTCCTTGTTAAATTTAGGACTTTAAAGTTTATTTTGGCTCCTAAATGTATAGCAGGTTTTTGTTGTTGTTGTTTTAACTTAGGAAGATAATTACTCTCAGAAGAGTTATAACTGGTTTGGTGGTGGTGTCTTCTTTGCATCACAGATGGATCTTGTTCATGCTATGGCTTAAAATCAATGACTAGAGAATCATTAAAGGAAAGCTGAAAACGTTTCCATTATGCATATTGAGAAATGGAACATTTCATAAAGCCAGGATAAAGCTACTAACTTTTAAGATAACCGTTTCTGATTTTTAATCTATGACACATAACAAGTATTATTTACCTTCTACATATAACTAGGTCATATTGTAAAGGGTCAGCTTCTTATAATCAGCTTAAAGAAATCATTATTTCTACAGTGAGGGAGGAGTAAAATACATTTTAAGAATACTCTTAATCTTATGAGTCTGAATTTTTTTTTTAAGATTTTACTTATTTATTTGAGGTGGGGAGGGGAACATGAGTAAGGAGAGGGGCAAAGGGAGAGGGAGAAGCAGACTCCACAACTCAGGGCTTGATCCCAGGACCCCAGGATCATGACCTGAGCCAAAGGCAGATGCTTAACCAACTGAGCCATCCAGGTGCCCCACGAGTCTGAAATTTCTAACTAGCAAAAGATGTGATGGAGAATTTAATATTGAATGTCCTGTGATTATTTATTTAGTCATGGGCCCAGGTGAGATTAATAAAATTGAAAAGAGGAAGCAGTGTTTTAAAATTAACCAGTTTTGTTTTTGTTTTTACGTGGGCTCAGTCACATGGTAGTGGATATATTTATGGTCTCTTCATGCTGGTATTATTTGATCCATTTCCACATACAACTTACTGCTTTCTAAGCTTAGGATAATACTTGACCTGATCACTTTCAAGGTATGTAAAACATGTATAAAATCAGCGAGAGGCTAATAGATTTTTTGTTCTTGAAGAAAGTAATATACCAAATACATAATTCCTCATAACATACCTGATTTGAGAATAATAAGTGATTGTATTCATTTTTGCTTCTGTGTTAGTGAAATAGGCCATAATACTACAAGTCCATAAGAAACAGTCTAGTCTCTTTTCAAAAGACTTTAGGCAGAAGTGAAATAAAATTTGAAGAAAGAATTTATATAAAACATTTTTTTAATTTTCAAATTTAATTTTCAACTAAATAATATACCTCAAGTTACTTGTCATGGAATTGGGGGACCTGATAAATAAAGACTGCAGAAAAAATTGAAAGCATATTATTTACTTTTCTGATTGGATGAGAGGAAATATTTCTGAACTTTTTTTTCATTCTGCCCTAGTGATTCATAGTACTTGGTTTTCTTCAAATTAGAAAAGTTAGTTCCCATTGTAGTCTTTGACATGTTTGTTACACTGACTTGTGCTAAAAACAAATCTCATATTGATGTCTTAGCTCATAAACTTCATGTTAAGCAAGTTTATCTTAGGAAGCCATTTTATTTGTCTTAATTTTTCAGTTATCTGAGGGAAATCAAAAGCACACAAATCTACAGAAAAGCATTGAGAAAGCTAAAATTGGCCGACATGAAACGGTAAGTTTGTCTGTAGATTCTTTAATAATATCAATTCTAAATAGAAGAGTAAGAACTTTGAGCTTCCTGTGAGGAGCATACCATTTCTACCAGAAGAGAAGTGAATACAGCAAAGGACATGAACATTGGACATGGTAGGATTCACTAATTGTAAACTGAGGTTTATGTTTTATTCTTGTATTATATTGTACATGGCAGCATAGCATAGAAGGATAAACCATGGAGCCAGACAGCCTGGGTTTGAAAGTGTCCTAAATTTTCGGTTCTCAGTTTCCTGGCTGTAAAATAGGGGATAAAATCTACCTCATTAGGTTATTGTGTGGATTAAAGTAGCTAATATTTGCAAAGCACTCAAAAGAGGACATGCCACAATTAAGCCCCTTATAAATGTTTATGCAAAATTTTCAGAGTCATGTTTTTTAAGTTTTGGCACAGAACAAATTGAAAACTATCATATGTTATCCTTGGGGCTTTGTAATATTTCTAAATTATTTAAATGAATATTGACATTATTTTATTTTAGAAAGTATAATGTTCTCTGAAGTATTATGTTAGGGGTTTTTAAAAATCCCTTTACTTTCTAGTTTCATCATCATCTCAAGTATTGACTTATAACTTGAAAAAGTATTGAAGATCAACGTGCGCCACTAAGCTTTCCATCTAGGCCTCTATTTGTACTACTTGATTATGAAAAAGACTCAAAAAAAAGTCACATTGTAGAAAAGAAAATACCAGGAGTCTTACTATGGCTTTTCAAAATTATTTCACATACTTTCGTTTATGTGAATAGTCAGCAGTCACAGATAGGAATTGGAGAATGATAGTTTATGAAGAATATTTAAGGGAAGGTAAGTTCTGGGAATAACCTGAAGCTGTTGTATTTCTTTGACAGTAGCAATTACCATTTCTTTATTTGATCCTTTTTTTTTTCCCTTTAAACATTGGCAATAAATTGTAGATCCATCTTCAAATAATGATGACATATCCATGCCCAAAAGTTGTCTGCTGAGTGTTAGCCAGTCCACTTGGATTTATTGCACCTGGGAAAAATCCTAGTGGATGCTCTTACGAGCATCTCCTAGGATGCTCCTCTGAGATCTTTAAAAATAAATAAATAAATAGATCATAAATAAATGAATGAATGAATGAATGAATGAATGAATGAATAAATAAATGTGATAGGAGGCCATAAGCAGTAATTTGTTATTTCTGATATCTTCAAATATTTTTTTAAAGATTTTATTTATGGGATCACTGGATGGCTCAGCGGTTTAGTACCTGCCTTCGGCCCAGTGTGGGTCCTAGAGTCCCAGGATTGAGTCCCACGTCAGGCTCCCTGCATGGAGCCTCCTTCTCCCTCTGCCTATTTCTCTGCCTCTCTCTGTCACTCATGAATAAATAAATAATAAAATCTTTTTTAAAAATTAAAAAATAAAGATTTTATTTATTCATGAGAGACACAGAGAGAAAGAGGCAGAGACACAGGCACAGGGAGAAGTAGGCTCCATGCAGGGAGCCCGATGCGGAACTCAATCCTGGGACTCCAGGATCACGCTTGAGCCAAAGGCAGACGCTCAACTGCTGAGCCACCCAGGCATCCCTGATATCTTCAAATATTTTTAAAGCTTAATCATTCTTAAAGGTTGAAAAATTGTCTTAAACTTTTAAGGAAAATTGTGTAATGATAATATTGCCATAGAATATTGCTTATATATAGACACCGTCTTATGAAACTACCCAAGAGGCAGTATCTTTTCCTAACATATGATGACATAGTCATCTTTAAGTTCATACATAATCAGTGACCTTTCATCTATTTATGAGAGGTCCATTCTCATATTAATTCCCATTCAGCTAGCCAAAATATATGAAAGATGCTTGCAGTTTCAGAGAAAAATGAGAATTGAGTTTGTTCTTACACTGTGAATATAGGTATGGGGTATATGTAATATTGTCCAAAATCTAGTGCACATTAGTTTTGAGAAATAAGAAAATGTTTATAAAATGTATAACCTTACAACATATGGTATTTTGCTTGTCTTAATTATATACATAAAACTATATTGAATGCAGGAAGAGCGAACCACGCTAGCGAAAGAGCTGTCTTCACTTCGAGACCAAAGGGAACAGCTAAAGGCAGAGGTAGAAAAATATAAAGAATGTGACCCACAAGTTGTGGAAGAAATACGTAAGTTTCTATAACACCTTGAAGATTTTTAAATTTTTTAACTTCAGAGAGAGACAGAGAGAAATGAGAGGAGCTGAGAGAGAATCTCAAGTAGGCTCCATTCCTGTCTCAGAGCCTGATTCAAGGCTTGATCTCACAACCCTGAGATCATGGCCTGAGCCCAAACCAAGAGCTGGATGCCCAAATGACTGAGCCACTCAGGTGTGTCTTCCCACCCTGTTTAAAAAATTTTGTTTAAAAAAAAATTTTTTTTTAAAGAAAGCAAGAGGAGGAGCAAAGAGAGTCTCAAGCAGGCTCACACTTTGAAATTATAACTATTTTAAGAGGAAGGAAAGTAGACAAGAAGATAAAGATATATAATATTAGCTTAGGAAACTAAGGAGTCAGAGAAGAAGTTAACTTGCCCCCAAGTACATTGACTCAAGAACAAAATCCACTATTGTCTTCTAGGAAAGATAATATCAAAAAAGCTTTTATTTCACCCCATTAAAATGTTACCTATTTTGTGGGGCACCTGCATGGCTTAGTTAAGGGTCTGCCTTCGGCTCAAGTCATGATCTCAGGATCTTTGGGATCAAGCCCTGCGTTGGGCTCCCCACTCAGCAGGGATTCTGCTTCTCCCTCTGCCCTCTGTCCCCTCCTCCACTTGTATACTCTCTCTCTCAAATAAATAGTCTTTTAAAACATTTTTTTTAGGGACGCTTGGGTGGCTCAGAGGTTGAGCATCTGCCTTTGGCTCAGGGTGTGATCCTGGAGTTCTGGGATCGAGTCCTATATCAGGCTCCCTGAAAGGAGCCTACTTCTCCCTCTGCCTTCACTTTCTGTCTCTCATGAATAAATAAATAAAATCTTTAAAAATTCTTTTTAATTAAAAAAATTTCTATTTTTATAAAATACATTAATGCTAGAAATTACAACACATTTAATAGATAGCAGTTATGTGGGGAAAATCCCATTATTCCATAAATATATATATATATATTTTTTTTAAGATTTTATGTATTTATTCATGAGAGAGAGAGAGAGAGAGGCAGAGACATAGACAGAAGGAGAAGCAGGCTCCATGCAGGGAGCCCGATGTGGGACTTGATCCTGGGTCTCCAGAATCATGCCCTGAGCCGAAGGCAAACGCGCAACTGCTGAGCCACCCAGGCGTTGCCATAAATATATATTTTATTTATTTGTTTGTTTTTTAAAATATTTTATTTACTTATTCATGAGAGACACACAGAGAGAGAGAGAGAGAGGCAGAGATACAGGCAAAGGGAGAAGCAGGCTCCATGCAGGGAGCCCAGTGTGGGACCAGATCCCAGGACCCTGGGATCACGCCCTGGGCCGAAGGCAGGCACCAAACTGCTGAGCCACCCAGGGATCTCCCCCATAAATATATTTTAGATATGAAGGTAGTATAGTAGGATTTTTTTTTATGGAAAGCTATCAAACTATAATCAAAAGAAAAAAATCTTTTTAGACAACTCTAGTTCATACCTTTATAGAGAAATGTCCAATTCCTCTGCTTTAAAAATTCAGAACAGCTAACAAAATTTTATTCAAATGTGGTATTTCCACTTCCAGGCAAGTAGTGACAGATTGGATTTATCCTCCCATCTGAAAAACAACGCAGATAAAATATATGAAATAGGTTTTAAGTTACATATCAGACAGTAAACAACAATGATTCTTAGAGAAAGGAAACAGATAAAGTAAGTCCCAAAATTGTGTCAGCTTATTTTATTGAGTTCCCAGGCTGTGGCACAATGAGGAGTACCTAGGCAGAGCCCCTACAGACGAAACTGAGAATCAGGGGACCCAGGTGGCTAGAGTTCACAGGACCTTATACTAGAGAGGAGAAATTACACAGAGAACCCTAGGTATCCATAGAGGGCTCCCCTCAAGTATTTGGTGAATGCATGAAATAATTACCCAAAGCTGGGGAAAGAATGATTTCAGCAAATTAGAAGGCACAATACCTGGCATTCACACAGGACCAAGAATAATGCCTATTCTCACTCACCAGGCAGATTAGAAAAATTTATAATTCACAAGGCATTGGTTAGAGCACTCAAGAACATTTTGCCTCAGTAGCAAGTACTAATTAGCCCTAGACTGAGCTTTGTTCTCCCCTTCTAAAAAACCATAACAGCAAATCTTGAAAACATCAAACTATTGTAACTTAAACGCATCCCAGAAAAAAAGCTAAAGAGTATTTATAGGAATACAAATATACCTAGCACCCAACAAAATAAAATTCATAGTGTCTAGCACATAGTGAAAGATTACCAGACATGTAAAGAAGTAGGAAAATATCCTTAATGAAAAGAAAAATCATTCAATCAAAACTGACATAGAAAAAAAAAAAACTGACATAGAACTAACACAGATAGTAGAATTGGAAGATTATGACCTTAAAAGCTATTATACATGTATCGTATAGGGGTAACTTGGTGGCTCAGTCAGTGGGGCATCCAACTCTTAGGCTCAGGTCATGATTTCCTGGGTAGTGAGATGGAGCCCTGAATCTAGGCTCTATGCTTAGTGGGGAGTCTGGGGATTCTCTCCCTCTGCTCCTTACTCCTCTTACTCCACCTGTGCGTGCATGTGCATGCATGTGCGCGCTCTCTCTCTCTTTAAAATAGATGAATAGGGAACCCTGGGTGGCGCAGCGGTTTAGCGCCTGCCTTTGGCCCAGGGCGCGATCCTGGAGACCCGGGATCGAATCCCACGTCGGGCTCCCAGTGTATGGAGCCTGCTTCTCCCTCTGCCTATGTCTCTGCCTCTCTCTCTCTGTGAGACTATCATAAATAAATAAAAATTTAAAAAAATTAAGAAAAAATAAAATAGATGAATAAATTTTTAAAAGATGTATGTGTTTAAAAGTTAAGTAGAAACATGAAAGATATAAAAAAGGTTCGTGTCAAACTTGGAGTTGAACACTACAATGTCTGAAATGAAAAATACACTGGATTGGATTAATAGATTAAACTTTGCAGGAGAAAGGATTAGTGTATTTGAAGACATAGCAGTAGAAACGATCCAAAATGAAACTAGAAAGGAAAAAGAAAAATTTTTTAATGAAAATAGCATCCATGATATGCAGGACAAATTCAAGTGACCTAATATATGTGTAATCAAAGTCCCAAAATGAGGGACTGTTGAGTGGAGTGGAGGGTGTGTGTGTGTGTGTGTGTGTGTGTGTGTGTGGTACACACCTGTGTGTGCACGTGTGTCCGAGCCTGAAAAATATCTGAAGAAATAAATTCAGAAGAAGTAAAGGCTGCTTTTTTTTTCAAATTTGATGTAAGCTATAAACCCACAGATTCATCAAATTTAAACATTTAAATAGCAAATGGCATTGATCTCCTTATTACTAAATCTAGATAATTTTTTTTAATATTTTAATCTCTGTCCCCCCAAATAGGATTATTTCCCTTCCCCAAAAAGATGATTGTTTTTAAAACGTGCTTTTTGATAATGAGGGTTTCATAGGAGTTTGGCTATCATGTTAGTGCAGAACATATTATGCTGGATTAAAGGATTATGAGTTTCACAAGTTGATTTTAATAAGATTTGGTTCTTAATAGTGTGATTATAGCACGCATGTTACAACGATCAGGCTAATCTCTAAGTCTGTCATGTTTTATTTTGAAACAGTTTTTCTGCTGATAATAGCTGTAATTTTTATGTTCATGTTAGATATGGCTGTGTATAATCTTGTACTTCTTTCTTTTTTTTTTTAAGATTTTATTTATTTATTCATGAGAGACACAGAGAGATAGAGAGAGGCAGAGACACAGGCAGAGGGAGAAGCAGGTTCCATGCAGGGAGCCTGATGCAAGACTCGATCCCGGGTCTCCAGGATCATGCCTTGGGCTGAAGGCAACCCTAAACTGCTGAGCCACCCAGGCTGCCCTCTTTTACTTATTTCTTAATAATTCTTGGAAGAAATATATTTCATCATGCTAGTTGAATTATTGATACCTGCATTCAATAAGTATTAGCAAGATTGGTTGCAAATATCTTAGAAGAAGTAGAAACAATAATGTATAAAAAATAAAATGTAATTCTAATTTAATTTAAATAAATAAATACATTTAATTCTACTCTGACCTTTAAGTGAGAACAGATAAAACAAGTTGTAGTAAAAATTAAATTCCTACAAAAATGTTTAAAAATAAATCATAGGAGTACTTAAGAAATTTTCTTAGAAATGCCAGGATGACAGTGAAAATGATGGAATTAGGACCTCTGAAAAGTTACGTTTCATGAAAGCTGGCAGAAATTGTCACAACTTTTCCAGAATCCTAGAAACTAACCAGTGATTTGCCTATTCAAGAAAAATGGCTGACTCTTAGCAAGAATAATAAGCTTGCTTATTATTGTGATGTTTTAACTTGTCCTATTCTCATCCCCTACTCTCTAGCTCAGCAGTAACCTTGAAAAATAACAGCCCTGAATTCCTGATATCAGAAGGAGTAAAATGGAGCTGAAACTCTTTAAGACCCTCTTTTCACCCTAGTTGTTACTATTTGACATCTTTAGTGGTTTTCTGAATAGGAAATATTGTCCTTATTTGATCTGGCTTGTGGTATGCTCATTTGTCTAAAAACAATTACAGGCAAGAGTTTTAACTTCACAGCTATTTTAGGTGATGAATAACAGGTGAGCCTAATCAAAGAGCTTTAAAAGGAGAGGCTGAAAGAGATGTTCTTAGGTGTCTTGGAAAGCAGCATGGTTTTGGAAATCTAGGAAGCCATATGCTTGCACAGAAGGGCTGTGCACCTTCTCAGGAAAATCTTGGGAAGTTCCTAATCTCTCACCTCTAGCAGACCTTGGCACTCTGCATGCAGGAAGTGAAGGCCACGGCAGAGTAGTAAATTGCCTAGTTGAAACCTGCCGCAACACACTCAGCCTCTCAGCAAAGACTTGGAGTTTTAGTCCAGGTGTTTCAGGAAATCTGTGTTCAATTATTAGCTGCCTGGCAAGTGAACTAGAGACTTCAGTGGCCACACATGACAGAGTACAGACTTTATAGAATTAATTCAGAGAAATCACTAAACAAACAATAACAACAAGTACTAAAAATAACAACCTTGGGAATGGGAAGTATCTGATTCTCAGAGTTGCCACATTATATTATTTAAAATGTCCAACTTCCAACAAAAAAATTGGGAGACGTACAAAGAAAGTATAGTTCATGTACAGTGCATGATGGTAGGACTTCCTAGACACAGACTTTCAGCTCTTTAAAATATGTTAAAAGAGCTAAAGAAAAACATGTCTAAAGAAAAGGCTGAGAGTGAAATCTCACCAAGTAGAGAATATCAGCAAAGATACAGAAATTATTAAAAAGGAATGAAATGAAATGCTGGAGTTGAAAACCATAATAATTGAAATGAAAATTCAATTAGGAGATTATTAATCAGGAGATTATTAATCCTAAAATTCAATTAGATTATTAATCAGGAGATTAATAGCTGATTTCAGCAGCAAAAGAAAGAATTAGTAACTCGGAGATAGTTCAATTGAGATAATTCAATCTGTGGAACAAAAAGAAAAAAAAAATGAATACCAGTGGAGTTTCAAGAGACCTGTGGCACAGCATCAAGAATGCCAACATATACATATAGGAAGTCCCAGAAGGAGAGGGGAGAGAATGGGGCTGAAAGAATATTCCAAAAAATAAGAGCTGAAACCTCAAATTTGATGAAAAGCAATCTATACATCAAAAAACTTAAGCTCCAATTTAGGATGCCCTTAAAAAGATCCACATATAGATTTATCATAATCAACTTGTCAAAAAATAAAGAGAATATTGAAAGCAACAAGAAGAAGGTTACTCATCACATACAAGGACTCTTCAATCACATTAACAACTTGTTTCTTATTAGAAGCCATAGAGACCAAAGGCATTGGGGTGACATATTCAAAATGAATATGGAAAAAAAAAGAAAACAAAAAACAAAAACAAAATGAATATGGGCAGTAACTGTCTACTAAGAATTCTATATCCAGAAATATTTTCCTCAAAAATGAAGAACAGAGTAAACAACAACTGAAAGAGTTTGTCACTAGCAGACCTGTCCCCCCCCCCCCCCCCCCCCCAAGAAAAAATATATATGGAAGTCTTTCTCACTGAAATGAAAGGACGCTAGATAGTAACAGGAAATAAAGCACACTGGGATGCCTGGGTGGCTCAGCGGTTGAGTGTCTGCTTTCCGCTCAAGGATGTGATCCTGGGGTTCTGGGATCATGTCCCACATTGGGCTCCTTGCATGGAGCCTGCTTCTCCCTCTGCCTAGTGTCTCTTCCTCTCTCTGTCTCTCTCGTGAATAAATAAATAATTTTTAAAAAAAGAAATAAAGCACACTGATAAAGGTTACTTCATAGATAAATATAAAAGTGTATATGTATTTTTGTTTGTATCTCCTGATGGTCTCCTATTTGCTTTAAAATACAGCTGCATAAAGCAGTAATGATAAGCTATTTTGTTGGGCACACAATATGTAAAATGTAATTTGTGACAATGACAGCATGATTGCTCATTAGACAAAAAATATTTGACAAAATCCAGCACCCTTTCAAACACTCAACAAACTAAGAATAGAAGTGAATTTCCTCAATTCAATAAAAGGGCATCTATAATAAATCTATAACTGACATCACATTGAATGGTGAAATGTTATATGCTTTCCCCAAGGATGACCTCTCTCATCAGTTCTATTCAGCATTGTACTAGAAGTTCAAGCTAGGGCAATTGGGCAAAAAAAAGAAATAAAAGGCATCCATGTTTAATAATAAGTGAGGTCAGCACATTGTAGTATACAAAAATCACATGCACCTTACATACTAACACTGAACAATCTGAAAATGAAACTTAAAGAAATTCATTTACAAATGAATGGAATACTTAGGAATAAAATTAGTCAAGAAAGTGCTATACTTGTACTGAAAACTACAAAACATTGAAACTAATGACCTGTACAAATAAAGACATTCTGTGTTTATAGAAAGACTTAAATGTTAAGACAGAAATACTCCTCAAATTGATTCACAGATTCAGTGTAAAACCTGTCAAAATTCTAAACACTTTTTGGTAGAAATTGGTAAATTGATCCTAAAACTCATATGAAAATGCAAGGGACCCAGAATAGCCAAAAGAATCTTGAAAGAGGAGGGTGCCTTGGTGATACAGTCAGTTAAGTGACCAACTCTTGGTATCAGCTCAGGTTGTGATCGCAGGGTCACGGGATCGAGCCCACATTGGGCTCTGCCCTCAGCTCCAAGTCTGCTTAAGGTTCCCTCTACATCTCCTTCTGCCCCTCCCCCACCACATGTGGCATGTGTGCTCTCACTCTCTCACTCTCTCAAATAAATCTTTTAAAAAAAAAATCTTGAAAAAGTAACAGCAAAGTTGGAAGACTCAAATTTCCCAATTTCAAAACTTCCTAAAAAGCTGCAATAATCAAGACAGTGTGGGGGCTAGCCTAAGAATAGACCTGCAGGGGCATCTGGCTGGCTCAGTCAGAAGAGCATGTGACTCATGATCTCGGGGTTGTGAGTTCAAGCCATACGTTGGGTGTAGAGATTACTTTAAAAAAAAAACAAAAAGGTATAGACAGGCAGGTTAATGGAATAGAATTGAGAGTCCAGAAGGAAACCCAATTGATTTTCAACGTAGGTGCCAAGACCATTCGATTAGGAAAGGATTGTGTTTTCAACTAATGGTGCTGGGCATAACTGGTTATCCACGTGCAAATGAATCATCCTGGACTCCCATCTCAAACCATATACAAAAACTAACTCAAACAGATCAAAAACCTAAATGTAAGAAAGTATGAAACCAGCGTCTATCTCTGTATCCCTGGGTTAGGTAGCAGTTCCTTACGTAGAAAACCAAAAGCTCAAACAACCAAAGAAAACAGATCAATTTGACTTTGTCAGAATTAACAACTTTTGTGTATCAAGGCACCTTACTAAGAAAGTGAGAAGAAAATCCAGAGTAGGAGAAAATATTTGCAAATCCTATATATATCTTGACAAATGTCCAACATCCAAAATGAATATATTTTTAAAAATTACAACTGAACAATTTTTAACCCGATTTAAACATGGGCAAAGTGTTAATTTTTCCAAGGAAAATACACAAATGGTCAAGAAGCATAGGAGAAGATGCTCAACATCATTAGTTATTAAAGAAATGCAAGTCAAAGCCAAAATGAGATACTATTTCAATAGGGTATAGGATGGTTATAATAAAAAGAATGGAAAATAATTTTTAGTGAGGATGTGGAGAAATTGGAACTCTTAGTTTGCTGGTGGTACTGTTAAAATGATATAACCACTTTGTAAGACAATTTGTCTGTTCCCCAAAATGCTATATGTAGAGTTATCATTTGAGCTCCTAGATGTATATCCAAGAGAATTGAAAACATGTTCACCCAAAAATTATTCATATTAGCAATAAACAACCCAAATGTCCATTAACTAATGAATGACTAAACAAAATGTGGATATTATTTGACAATAAAAGGGAATGAAGTATTGATACATGCAACAACATGGATGAGCCTTGAAAACATGATGCTAAGTGGAAGAAGCTAGACACATTGTGTATCGTTGCAATTTTTTTTTTAAGATTTTATTTATTCATGAGAGAGACCAAGAGAGAGAGGCAGAGACACAGGCAGAGTGAGAAGCAGGCTCCATGCAGGGAACTCCATGTGGGACTCCATCCTAGGACTCCAGGATTATGCCCTGGGCCAAAGGCAGGAGCTAAACTGCTGAGCCACCTGGGCGTCCCATATCATTGCATTTAAACGAAACATCCAGAATAGGGAAATTCATTGAGATGGGAAGTAGATTAGTGGTCTCCAGGGGCTGAGGGGAAAGAGAATGTGGAGTGACTGCTCATGGGTATGGGATTTCCTTTTGGGTGATGAAAATGTCCTCTAATTAGGTAGTGGTGATGGTTTTCCAATCCTGTTCTAAAACCTACTGAATTCTGCACTTTAATATCATGAATTCTATAGTATATAAATTATCTTTCAATAAATAAATGACATCATAATAATATTTATGCTCAGTTGATCATGGCACTGTTTTGTGCTGTGTAGTTTAAGTTGACAGACATATATTTAACAGCAAGATATATAAATTTTTTAAGGTCAGGTTTATTGTAATCTAATATATGTACTCTGAAATTCTTATCATTAAATTATTTTATACTTGATGTTATAAATTATTTGAATAACACATCTCACTTATGTGATGTTATTGTCTTTAAAGGAACCTTATGTATTATGCTGAGTGAAATAAGTCAATCAGAGAAGGACAAACATATGGTCTCATTTATTTGGGGGAATATAAAAATTAGTGAAAGAGAACAAAGGGAAAGGAGTGAAAATATCAGTGAGGGTGACAAAACCTGAGAGACACCTAACTCTGGGAAATGAGCAAGGGAAAGGGAGGTGGGAGGGGTGTTGGGGTGACTGGGTGATGGGCACTGAGGGGGGCACTTGGCGGATGAGCACTGGGAATTATACTATATGTTGGCAAATTGAACTCCAATAAAAAAATAAAATTAAATAAAAAATAAATAAAGGAACCTTATGTTATCTTTAAAGGAACCTAATAATGGACATTTAAGAGAAGGAAATTGTTTACATTGACTATTCATGACTAATATAATAGAAACTAAAATTTCTTTGGGGAGTTGAGCAGGTTTGTGGGATGCAACATGTCACTATTTGAGCTTTTTACATAGATCTTTATTTTTCTGACCTTTGGTTCATCTAAATGAAGCTATAAATAGAGGAAGATGATTATATATGCATATATACTTTTTTTCAGGTCAAGCAAATAAAGTGGCCAAAGAAGCTGCTAACAGATGGACTGGTATGTATTACAATGGTACTGATAAGCTATAGTTAAGCTTTTTCTACACTATGATACGAGATGCAGAAGCTGTTGTGCCTAGTTTTGTTCAAGAAAAGACATTTCCAGAAATGTATGTATTAAGGTTTTTTTTTTTTTAAATAATGTGTTTATTTTTAGAGAGAGGATGTAATCGAGGAGAGGGGCAGAGGGAGAGGAAGAGAGAGAATCTTGACCAGACTCTGCACTGAGTGTGGAGCCCAATTTGGGGCTCGATCCCATGACTCTGGGATCATGACCTGAGCTCTAAAGGTAGACACTTAACAGACTGAGCCACCCAGGTACCCAGGAAGGAAGATATTTTTAGCAGAGCAGAAACAGCTGTTAGGAATCATATTTCCATTTGAAGTTATAACTTGCTCCTTCCGACATAAAAATGTTATGAAAAGAGCATGGCATTAAAACAATTTATGCCTCAGAAAACCAACCTGTCTTGAAAACATCCGTAATAGTTGCAACTAAAGATTTTTATGTGATTATTAGTTAAGGTTTTGCTATCCTTTTACCTAAAAAGTTCCTTAAAATGTGTATAGAATAGAAGGTATTTACTGTTCAGTAATTCAGTATTTCAATATTATAAAATGAGAGATTACCACAGGGAATAAATACAACTAGAGGGCAGCCCAGGTGGCTCAGCGGTTCAGCACCACCTTAAGCCCAGGGTGTGATTCTGGAGACTCGGGATCGAGTCCCATGTCAGGCTCCCTGCATGGACCCTGCTTCTCCCTCTGCCTGTGTCTCTGCCCACCCCGCCCCCTCTGTGTCTTTCATGATTAAAATCTTTAAAAATATATATGTTATATATGTATATATGTTATATATATATGTATATATATATATAACTAGAAACACCACATCTAAATGATTTATGGCATTAAAGACACTTAAATTTTCTTAAAATACCCTTTAAATGTGATTTAGCAACTTACATAAAACCTTGCTTAATAATTAAGAGTGGAGTTTTTATGACTTTGTGTGAGAGGCATCTTAATGAGTGAGGAGGGGGATAGATGTTGTGAGGTCCTAAACACAGACTCATGCTTATGATATTGCCCATTCTATTTCTGCATATATCCTGGGGATGCCACCATGGAAATGAACAGAAGTTCTACTAGTCTTAAGGCTGTTTCTTTAAAGGAAAAAAAAAATCCTATTTTTTACCCATTTATAAACATTTCCACATAATAGGAAAATTTTATTTGACAGAGAATCAATTATCTGGATCACAGGTAACATTGCCTCAAAGGCAGACATCTAGCAACCCAAGACATGTTTTTGTTTTTGTTTTTTAAGATTTTATTTATTTATTCATGAGAGACACAGAGAGAGAGGCAGAGACATAGACAGAGGGAGAAGCAGGCTCCATGCAGGGAGCCCGATATTGGACTCAATCCTGGGACTCTAGGATTATGCCCTGAGCTGAAGGCAGTTGCTCAACTGCTGAGCCACCCAGGTGTCTCCCAAGACATGTTTAATCAGTCTTTTTGAGTTGGTCCATTAAGCATTGTTGTCGGTAGGCTTTTGTTTGTTCTTTTGTTTTAACCTTTGGAAGTTTACTCGCTTCTCAGCCTTTGGCCAAGATCAAATATAATCTTTGGAGGTTTATAATAAAATGGTTTCTTGCACTCATGTGAACCAGCAACTCCTTTCTGCTAAGCTTAGACTTACTATGCTACCTTAATCTTTTCCTCTTCTGATCCAGGTTTGAAGTCCATTCCTTCAAGCTTCCTACAATATTGCATCTGTTCTCTCATTTCCCAGAAATCTTTCTGTGCTCTTGGACCCAGTTCTGGAAGCTCTACACATAATACCTGATCTTCTCTCTTTAATATACTAGTAACACTTTGGAATGATTTAGTAATAGGTTGATTTTTCTCTCTCTACTCTTGTGTCAGCTGGAAGGTGTAGGCTCTCTCCCTTATAGGGTACCTGTAATACATTTCATACCTGTGTGATGTAGCAGTGAGCCCTATGGAAGTGTTTGACTGTGAGTGACAAGAATGTATGGTCATGCAGACACTAGGACAACTAAACATCCTTCTGGAGTGCCTCATGTTATTAGTAGTCTCTCCTAGGTCCTCATGAAAACTAAAGATTTGTTTAAAAAATTTACATGAAGAGGGGATCTCTGGGTGGCGCAGCGGTTTGGCGCCTGCCTTTGGCCCAGGGCGTGATCCTGGAGACCCGGGATCAAATCCCTCATCGGGCTTCCGGTGCATGGAGCCTGCTTCTCCCTCTGCCTGTGTCTCTGCCTGTGTTTCTGCCTCTCTCTCTATCTCTCTCTCAGTGTGTGACTATCATAAATAAATAAAGATTTAAAAAAATAAATAAAATAAAAAAATAAAAAATTTACATGAAGATTCATTGTTTAATATCTGTTGATATTTCATTACAATTTAATTGAAAGAACTGGGGATATTTTATTAACTTTATTCTTTTTTTTTTTTAAGATTTTTAAAATTTATTCATTAGAGACAGAGAGAGAGAGAGAGAGAGGCGGAGACACAGGCAGAGGGAGATGCCAGGAGCATGCCAGGAGCCCGACGCGGGACTCGATCCCGGGACTCCAGGACCACGCCCTAGGCCAAAGGCAGGCGCTAAACCACTGAGCCACCCAGGGATCCCCAACTTTATTCTATTTAATGTAGTAGTATTCACTTTCAAAACAAACTTCAATACAGACATGCAGTTATCATTGTTCGATACTTGGAATTAAACTTCCTAAAATGAGGGATGCCTGGGTGGCTCAGCAGTTGAGCATCTGCCTTTGGCCCATGGCGTGATCGTGGGATCGAGTCCCTCATCGGACTCCTTGCAGGGAGCCTGCTTCTCCCTCTGCATACGTCTCTGCCTCTGTGTGTGTTTGTATGTCTCTCATGAATAAATAAATAAAATCTTAAAAAAAAAACTTCCTAAAATGATATATTTAAAGGTGATCAGACTTCAGGTATGAATATGTTAAGGATATATCACATTACAAAATACAGACATACCTCAGAGATACTGCAGGTTTGGTTCCAGACAACTGCAATGAAGTGAATACCACAATAAAGTGAATCAAATCAATTTTTTGTCTCCCAGGGCATATAAAAATTATGTTTATGCTGTACTGTAGTCTATTAAGTGTGCAATAGCATTATGTCTATGTACCTTAATTTAAAAATACTTTATTACTGAAAAACACTAACCATCACCTGAGCTTACCATGAGTTGTAATCTTGCTGATGGAGGGTCTTGCTTCCATGGGGATGGCTGCTGACTGACCAGGCTGGTGCCTGCTGATGGCCATGGTGGCTGTGGCAATATGTTGAAATAAGACAGTAAAAGAAGTTTGCCACATCAATTGATTCTTCCTTTCACGAACGATTTCTCTGTAGCATGTGATGCTGTTCATTAACATTTTATCCACAGAACTTTTAAAATTGGAATCTGTTCTCTCAAACCCTCCCCTACTCTATCAATTAACTTTATGTAACATAGTAAATTCTTTATTAGTCATTTCAGTAATCTTCACAGCATCTTCACCAGGAGTAGATTCCATCTCAACAAATCACTTTCTTTGCTTATCCAGGAGAAGCAACTCTTCATCCCTTCAAGTTTTGATATGAGATTTCAACAATTCTGTCCCATTCAGTCTCCACCTCTAATTCTAGTTCTCTTGCTCTTCCCACCACATCTGCAGTTACTTCTTCCACTGAAGTCTTGAACTCCTCAAAGTCATCCTTGAGAGTTGGAACCAACTTCTTCCAAACTTGTTAATACTGATATTCAGACCTCTTCCCACAAATCACGAATGTTCTTACTGGCATCTAGAATGGTGAATCCTTTCCAGAAGGTTTTTAATCTACTTTGCTCAGATTCATCAGAGGAGTCACTCACTATCTCTGGCAACTATAGCCTTATGCAGTGTATTTCTTAAATAAGATTTGAAAGTCAAAAGTACTCCTTGACCATGGGCCACAGAATGGATGTTGTGTTGGAGCACAGGCTGAGTAGATTTCTGGGATCTTCAGGATGGTAAATGAGCATTGGCTTCAAGTGAAAGTCACCAGTGGCATTTGCCCCAACAGGAGAGTCAGCCTGTCCTTGGAAGCTTTTTTTTTTTTTTTTTTTTTAAGATTTATTTGTTTATGATAGAGAGAGAGGCAGAGACACAGAAGCAGGCTCCATGCTGGGAGCCCGATGCGGGACTCGATTTCGGGACTCCAGGATTGTGCCCTGGGCCAAAGGCAGGCACTAAACTGCTGAACCACCCAGGGATCCCCTGTCCTTTGAAGCTTTGAAGCCAGGCACTGACTTCTCTCTAGCTATGAATGTCCTACATGGCATCATCTTCCGGTAGAAAGCTATTTGATCGACATTGAGTATCTGTTGTTCGGTGTAGCCATCTTCATGAATTGGCTTAGCTAGGTCTTCTGGATAACTTGCTGTGGCTTCTCCATCAGCACTTGCTGCTTCATCCTGCACTCTGATGTTACAGAGATGGCTTCTTTCCATAAGCCTCATGAACCAACCTCTGCTAGCTTCCAACTCTTTTTCTGTATCTTCCTCACCTCTCAGCCTTCATAGTGTTGGGGAGAGTTAGGGCCTTGCTCCGGATTAGCTTTGGCTTATAGAGGGCTGCCTTCTTGTGTCCTCATATGGTCTTTTCTATGCATGTTCCTGGTATTCGTGTATCCACATTTCCTTTACTTAAAAGGACAGCCGGCAAATTGGATCAGGGCCCACCTTAACAAGCTTGTTTTAACTTAATCATCTCTTTGAAGACCTAGTTTCCAGATACAGTCACATTCTGAGGTCCTGGATGCTAGAACTACAATGAATTTGAATATGAAATTTGGTGGGTGGGGGGTATACAGTTCAGCCTTAACACTCCAGAGGAACCTCTTTTAACCCCTCATTATCACTATCAACACAGTGCTAACATTTGAAGGAATATTCTGAACCAGAAAGCTTCACAACTTATTTCTCTATATTTATAAAACATATTCAGTATAAAGGTCATACATACATGAAAGAAAATGTGTGGGTGAAAAAAACCCCACAAAAACCTGACTCTCATTCCCATTCCCCAAGTGCAGCCCCTGTGAGCATGTTGGTATTACTCTGCATCCCTCATTGCCTATTCATAGATGCCCTTCCAGCAGATACTTAGATTGCTTTTATTTTTTTTCTTACATTGGAATAAAGATTTAACCATAAATCTTTGTACAAAATTTCTTTTGTTTCCTTGAGATAAATTCCTTTAAGTAGATCCAACACTTTCTCAGTGGCAAAATGCATTTTAAATCCCCTACCCCCCCAGAGGACATGAAGGATACGTCTGTTCCTATCTTAGTCTTAGGATAGGAGAATTACCTTTTATCCTCCTCTCCCGTTCTCCCTCACACTTGCCTGATTATCTGGAAACCATTATTATCTGTGGGGAAGAGAAAAAGGTCTGGAGAGAACGTGCACCCTTTGGGAACAGGAGCAGTTGTAATTCCTGAGGTAAGAGTCCTGGCCTCTGCTGTGGAAATGTGGAGGAAACACTGTTGTTAGCCTTTCCTTGTTTTTGGATTATCGTTTTTGTTTTTTGTTTTATTTTTTAAAGATTTTATTTATTCACTGATGAAAGACAGAGAGACAGAGGGAGAAGCAGGCTCCATGCCGGGAACCCAACATAGAACTCAATCCCGAGTTCCAGAATCACGCCCCCGGCCAAAGGCAGGCACTTAACCGCTGAGCCACCCAGGGATCCCCATTTTTGGTTTCTTCTTAAATTAGTGGGACCTAATTTACTGAATTTTTAAATAATGCTAGTTATTTAGTAACTAGTAATAATCTAGTTGCTCAAAATACTGAAGTATTTTCTTTCTTCTGAAACTAATTGCCATTACTTTTGAAAATAAAGCATACTTCTAATTTTGATACCTCTGAAAGTGATAGAAGTAACAAAAAAAGAATATACTTATATCTGAAATGTTTTATGATTGTGTTTTCAATTTTTAAAAATATTTCTCAATTTTCTTTTAGATAATATATTTGCAATAAGATCTTGGGCCAAAAGAAAATTTGGGTTCGAAGAAAATAAAATTGACAAAAATTTTGGAATTCCAGAAGACTTTGACTACATAGACTAAAATGTTCAATGTTGGTAAAGGATCTGTGTACTTGTGAATATGTAATTTTTAAAATCTTATCCAACTAAATGTACTGAATTGCCATTAACCTGTATTTGTGTTTATCATTTTATTAATTTTAAATAAAGTATAAACTGGAGATGGTTTTCACTCTTTTTGATCAAAAGCAGGATTATTCCCAAGTGGTCATCAGAGTAGGATAGTACAAATAAAATCATCCACTTAAGTTAGTTTTACAAATAATTTTTTAGAGATCACAGACATCATGGCAAGACAACATAGTTTAGTTTCATCCAAATATTAAATGTTGACAACTAAGAGTACCTTTGAAGGTTCTATTGCAGACATACACCCACACATTGATACTTGGAAATAACCTTTAATACTTTAGTGGTTGCTGTACCATTTTTCATTATTTAGTGGAAAATGTATGTGATTGATTCTCAGTATAACTGTACCATATTTGTGAATTTCCTATAGAAAAAATACAGAATGTTGGTGTACTCAAGTTTAGAGTTAGGTGGTAATTCCTCAGTCATGAAAACGACTTTCTTTTGACTTTTTGATGCCCTTTGACTGTAAAGAACAAGCATGTGGCCCTTTGTCCTGACTTAACGCACTTTTGATAAGATATAGTGGCATTGGTGTGGCACATATCATCAACTAGAGTTCAGGGATTTTTTTTCAACTACCTAAAAAAGAGTAAATTAAAAAATAATTTACGTCCTGTGTATATAATTTTTTTCCAATTCAGCTTGGTTGTTTATTTGTAGGCACTCCAAGAAAAAGAAGAAAACAAAATGAATGTGTATAATGCCCTTTACACACATGCCTTAATTTTTTCTCATACTAATTTTGATGTTCTTTTAAGTACCTTGAATGAGTTACTCCACATGTCTGAAATGACCCAAACAGCATCCAAACCGTTCGTTAGTGAATCTAGCCTTTGTATTGCATGGAGTTGCTCTAGGCCTTCTTAATTACTTCCTGGATGGGGGAGGGAGGGCAGCAAATTGGTCCATCTTTGTTCTTTGTTCTCAAGGCTACTTTATGTTGCCTTAAGGCGACAGCTCTTTTTCACAGGAGAAAGTATTTGATGTAAGAGATTACAAAGGACAAAAAATAAAAATAACCCATCATAAGCCTTTCCCCAAATCACATTCCAAAATTTCTCAGACATAATTTGCTATTTATTAGAAAATAAACTTCTTTGTTTAAAGAGAAGGTATGTATATTCCAAAAGGAAGCCATTTCTAATGATCCTTAAAAGATTTTGGACACCTTTATAAAAATTGAAGTATCATTAACATACAACATATTAGTTTCAGGTGTACAGTGTAACAATTGGACATCTGTATACATTGCAAAATGATCACCATAGTAAGTCTAATTACCATCTGTTATATAAAGTTATAAAATTTTTTTCTTACCAAAACTTTAAGATTTACTCTTAGCAACTTTCATATTTGCAATACGATATTATTGACTGCAGTCACCGTGCATATTACATCTCCATGACTTATTTATATAACTGGAAGTTTGTACCTCTCTTGATCTCTGCCCCACATTTTACTCACCCCTGACCTCCTCCCCTCTGGCAACCACCAATGTATTCTTTGTATCTATGAGTTTGGTTTGGTTTTGTTCTGTTTGCTTGTTTTTTAGACTCTCTATATAAGATTACACATATTTGTTTTTCTGTCTGACTTATTTCACTTAGCTTAATACCATTTAGGTCCATCTATATTGTTGCAAATGGCAAGATTTCATTCTTTTTTATGGCTGAGTAGAAACCTGTACCACATCTTTCTCCACTCATCCATTGATGGACGCTTAGGTTGTTTCCATATCTTTGTTGTTATAAATAGTGCTGCAATAAGCCTAGGACTGCATATATCTTTTCAAATTAGTGTTTTTCTTTGGATAAATATCGGAATTTTTGAATTTTAGTTCTATTTTTAACTTTTTTATTGAACCTCCATACTGTTTTCCATGGTGACTGCACAAATTTACATTTCCACTAACAGTAAGGATTGATTTCTCCACATTCTCACCAACTCTTATTATTTCTTCTTCTTTTGAACAAGCCAATCTGACAGGTGTGAGGTGATATCTCATTGTGGTTAGTGATGTTGAATATCTGTTCATGTGTCTGTTGGCCATCTGTATGTCTTCTTTGGAAAAATACATATTCAGATCTTCTATTTTCTTTTTTTTCTTAAGATTTTATTTATTTATTCATGAGAGATAGAGAGAGGCAGAGACACAGGCAGAGGGAGAAGCAGGCTCCATGCTGGGGTGGGACTCAATCCTGGGTCTCCAGGATCATGCCCTGGGCCCAAGGCAGGCGCTAAACCGCTGAGCCACCCAGGGATCCCATTGGATTATTTTTATGCTGTTATTGAGCTATATGAGTTCTTTATATTTTGGTTATTAACCCCTATTAGATATGTGATTTACAAATATCTTCTCTCATTCAATAGATTGCCTTTTAATTTTGTTGACAATTTTTTTTTTCTGTATAGAAGCTTTTTAGTTTGATTTAGTTCCATTTGTTTATTTTTGGTTTTGTTGCCATTGCCTTTGGAGTCTGATCTACACAAAATATCCCCAAAAGCAGTGTCACGGAGCTCACTGCCTATATGTTTTTGGTAGGATTTTTATGATTTCTGGTCTTAAATTCGAGGCTTTAGTCCATTTTGAGTTAATTTTTGTGTATGTTGTAAGATAGTGGTCCAGTTTCATTCTCTTGCGCGTGGCTCTCCAGTTTTCCAATCACCGGGTATTAATGATACTGCCCTTAAGCCCATTGTATATTTTTGCCTCCTTTGTCATAAACTGATTGACCATATACATTTGGGTTTATTTCTGGGCTATCTGTTCCATTGATCTATGTTTCTATTTTTATGCCAATACCATGCTATTTTGACTAATATAGTTTGAAGTTAGGAAATGTGATACCTTCAATTTTGTTTTCTCAAGATTGCTTGGCCTATTTGGGATTTTTCTGTTAGTTTGTTGTTAATTTATAAAGATGTAAAATATTTTTGTATATTAATTTTGTACCCTCCAAATTTACTGAATTTGTTTAATGGGTTTTTGGTGGAGTGTTTAGGGCTTTCTGCATATAAAATCATGTTCACAGATAGTGATAGTTTTACTTCTTCCTTTCTAAATTTCAGTGCCTTTTCTTTTTCCTGTTTAATTGGTCTGGTTAGGGCTCCAACACTATGTTGAATAAAAGTGGTGAGAGTAGGCATCCTTGTCTTGCTCTTGATCTTAAGGGAGAAGCTTTCAGCTTTTCTGCTGTTGAATGTGGTGTTAGCTATGGGCTTGTCGTATAATGCCTTTATTATGATACATTATGTTCTATTTGTATCCACTTTGTCAAGAGTTTGTATCATAAATCAGTATTGGATTTTATCAACTGCCTTTTTTTTTAAATTTTTATTTATTTATGATAGTCACAGAGAGAGAGAGAGGCAGAGACACAGGCAGAGGGAGAAGCAGGCTCCATGCACCAGGAGCCTGATGTGGGATTCGATCCCGGGTCTCCAGGATCGCGCCCTGGGCCAAAGGCAGGTGCCAAACCGCTGCGCCACCCAGGGATCCCATCAACTGCCTTTTTTACATCTGTTGAAATGATATGATTTTTATCCTTCATTTTGTTAATGTGTTATGTCACACTGATTGATTTGCAAATTTTTTTTTTTGATTTGCAAATGTTGAACCATCTTTCCATCCCTGGAATAAATCCCACTTGATCATAGTGTATGATCTTTTTTTTTAAGATTTTATTTATATATTCATGAGAGACACAGAGAGAGAGGCAGAGACAGGAAGAGGGAGAAACAGGCCTTGTGGGCAGCCCGATGTGGGACTCAATCTCAGGATTCCTGGATCACGCTCTGGGCTCTGAAGGGAGAGGCTCAACCGCTGAGCCACCTAGGCATCCTGTGTATGATCTTTTTAATGTATTATTGAATTCAGTTTGCTAATATTTTGTTGAGGATTTTTGTATCGAGGTTCATCATGAGTATTGGCTTGTAAATTATGTGTGTGTGTGTTTAGATGTCCTTTGGTTTTGTTATCAGGGTAATGCTGGTTTCATAAAATGAATTTAGGAGCATTCCCTTCTCTTCACGTTTTTTTGTTTGTTTGTTTTGTTTTTTTCTTTTTTGGAGAGTTTGAAAAGGGTAAGTATTAAATCTTTGAATGTTTGATAGAATTCACTGGTGAAGATGGCTAGTCCTGGGCTTTTATCCATTGGGAGTTTTTTTTACTACTGGTCTATTCAGATTTTTTATTTCTTCATGATTCCATCTTTGAAGATTGTGTATTTCTAAGAATTTATCCAAGTTTTCGAAGTTGTCCAGTTTGTTGGTATATAATTATTCATAATTGACTCTTACTATCCTTTTATTTCTGTGGCATCAGTAGCAATTTCTCCTTTTTCGTTTCTGAGTTTATTTGAGCTTTCCCGTTGTTTTTTTTTTTTTAAGATTTTATTTCTAAGTAATCTCTGTACTCAACATGGGGCTCAAATTTACAACCCTGAGATCAAGAGTCACATGCTCTATGAACTGACCCAACCAGGTGCCCCAGCCCTCTTATTTCTCAATGAGTTTAGCTAAGGGTTAATCAATTTACCTTTTCAAAGAACCAGCTGTTAGTTTCACTGATCTTTTCTATTGTCTCTCCTACTCTATTTCCTTTATTTTTGCACTGATATATATGATTTCCTTCTACTAACTTTGGGCTTTATTCTTTTTCTAATTCCTTTAGGTATAATGTTAGATATTTTATTTGAGATTGTTCTTGTTTCTGGAGGTAGGTAGACCCGTATGGCTTTAAACTTCCCTTTAGAGCTGCTTTTGCTGCATCCCATAGATTTTAGTATGTTGTATTTCCATTTGTCTCCATGTATTTTTTAATTTCTTCTTGATTTCTTTATTGTCCTATTGGTTGTTAAGTAGCATGTTTAATCTCCATATATTTGCGATTTTTCCAGTTTTCTGCTTATAATCGATTTCTAGATTTAAACCATTATGGTCGGGATCCCTGGGTGGCTCAGCAGTTTGGTGCCTGCTTTCGGCCTAGGGCATGGTCCTGGAGTCCCGGGATAGAGTCCTATGTCGAGTTCCCTGCATGGAGCCTGCTTCTCCCTCTGCCTGTGTCTCTGCCTCTCTCTCTCTCTCTCTCTCTCTGTCTCTCATGAATAAATAAATAAATAAATAAACAAACAAACAAACAAACAAACCATTATGGTCAGAAAAGATGCTTGATATGATTTCAGTCTTGTTCATTATTGAGACTTGTTTTGTGGCCTTGCATATCATCTGTCCTGGAGAATGCTCCATGGCATTTGTGAAAATTGTGTATTCAACTGTTTGGCAGCTTCTTTTTTACGTCTATTTTATGGGCCTAGCACAAGAATAATTGACGTGGGGTCTGTACATGAGCCAGCCAGAAGCTATGCTACCCTCCCAAGCCAGTAATATGCTGCTTTTTTTTTTTTTTTTAACATTTTATTTGTGAGAGAGGGAGAGCATGAACAGGGAAGGGTGGGGGCAGAGGGAGAGGGAAGGAAAGTCTCAAGCAGACCATGTTCAATATGGAGCCCAACGCAGGGCTCGATCTCAGGACCATGAGATCACAACAGAAGCCAAAACTGGATACTTAACCAACTGCACCACCCAGGTACCCACAAGTAATGCACTTTTAAATGTTTAATTAAACGGACTCTTTGGGAAGTAGGATGGGACCTGATTTCTATTATTTGCCTATTTGTGTGGTGTAAATACTGTCAGTATAGTCAATTTCAGATTTCCAGTATGATGACAATGCATCACCTTGTGATGCTCAACTCAGAGAGTTAGGAAAAGATGCTCAATAGCACATCAGTATATAGTATTTCTACCATACACATGTAATAGATGTAAATAATGTAAAGAACACCAAGAAGGATAAAATGTAAAATAATTAGGGAGTGGTGAGTTTTTAACTTCAATATCATTGCTTTTAATATATAATGGTTCGTCATAGTTTATGTAATTTAATCTGTAGTGATGGCTGTGTTTAACAGGTGGCTCACTGTTACTTAACAATTTAACACTTGGCTTGCCTATGCTAGCACATCATTGTTCTTAACTTTAAGAGCTGCTTTTAAGTTTGCTCTTCCCTGATATTAGAGATACTGATAAAGAAGCATAGGAGCATTGGTCTAGCCAAGTTCTAGGAAATCTTTAGTCCCAGATTAGTTTTGTTATTGATGTGAAGAGTGAGTATAACTGGGGTAGAACCAGTCAAATTACTAGTGATCCATGATCTGATTTGATTTGGTGAATAATGTTATGATTGATACTCCCTATAGCTTTCTAGTGAATTGTGAAGTCTAAAAGATATTTGAGAGGTGATACCCATTTTATCAATCTTCTTCACATGTAGTTATTTTTTTAAAATCTCACTATCCGGGATCCCTGGGTGGCGCAGCGGTTTGGCGCCTGCCTTTGGCCCAGGGCGCGATCCTGGAGACCCAGGATCGAATCCCACATCGGGCTCCCGGTGCATGGAGCCTGCTTCTCTCCTCTGCCTGTGTCTCTCTGCCTCTCTCTCTCTCTCTCTGTGACTATCATAAATAAATAAATTAAAAAAAATAAATAAAATCTCACTATCCTATTTTTAAAGAATTCTAGGAAATAAATTTTATAGTCTTCTAATAAGTTGCACAATTGTTCAGGGCCAGTTCATATCACTGATGTCCCTTCTGAGGTTGGTCCAGGACCAAAACGATCTGTAAGAATGAATTGGATGCGACTTTTCCTCTAATGTTTGCCACATCATTAGTCTAACAGGATTATAAAGGTCTTGACCTATCTCAGAAATAGATGCTATTATCCAACTTTATTAAACATGCTTCTCTTTAAGGGATTAAAAAAGGAAATGAGTAGAGCTGCCAGCCAAGAAACAAGAAACCACCCTTTTAATTCTTGAACACAAAAGTCTAAGTTGTAAACCTGATAAAACTGTTTTTGAGAATATGATTGGAATAAAATAGGAAACATTTTTCAGCCAAATGGCATCATTTGTAAGAGCAGTTAAAATGTGACAGATGGTAGGAATGTATCTTAAAATCATGCATAAACTCCTTTTCAGGATATGCTTCCTGAATATTTTCCATATACCAGGAGAAAAATGTACTGCATTATGAAATGTCCCATAGCAGTGAATTTAAATATGCTTATCCCAGCTTATTTTTAAAAATATATATTTGTGAGAGAAGTCAGATAATATGGCTGTCTTTAGAAGTAGTTATTGAATCTCAGAGCTAATAATTTCTGTTAACCAGGATAACTACGATCCCTAGAGCCAGATCCAAGGCCTGGTTTTTATAGCCCCTGAAGCTAAGGATGTCCTTTTACATTTTTTAATGATGTAAAAATGGACAGGAATATGCAACAGACAGTATTTATGGTCTGCAAATCCTAACATTATTTACTATCTGACCCTTTACAGAAAAATTTGATCCAAAAGGTCAAAAACTGTGACAGCCTGTGGGCTAGATATGACCTACAAGGTGTATTTTGCCTAAAATATATTTTATTTTTTAATTTAAATTACTTGCCAACATATTCACATGCAAAATGTCACATGCAAATTGAAACTTTTCAGCTTCTTTTGGAAACTGGATGATTTAGTAATTCTCAATCCTCATTGCACATGACAGCAAATCAGCTAGAGGAAGTAGGACTGGCTCAATGGTAATGAGTTCTTTTCTTGGAAGAATGCCAGCATATAATAGCTTTCTTCTGTATTTTTTTAAAGATGTATTTATTTGTTAGAGTGTGTGCCCACACACTGGAGCAGGGAAGGGGCAGAGGGAGAGATTTTTTTTTTTTAAGAGAGAGAGAATCTTAAGCAGACTCTTTGTTGAGCAAGGAACCCCATGTGGGGCTAGATCCCAGGACTCTGGGATCATGACCTGAGCCGAAATCAAGAGTCAGACACTTAATTGACTAAGTCACCCAGGCACTCCACAGCTTTCTTCTTTAAGTCACAGTTTTATTTCAAGTTGACAAACTGACCTGAGATCACACTTTAGTTTCAACTTTAAAATTGCAGAACAAAAAATCCTGGTACTATTTTTAAAATTTCATTGTATTAAATTTATAAATTAACAGGGATATTTGATATCTTCATGATGATGAAGCATCCTATTCAAGAACCAAGAACAACTGACATCTTTCCACTTGCTCAAGCATATCTTTGTGTTTTTCCAGTGATTGCATAGTTTTCTTTACATAGATTTTTCACATTTCTTTCTTTTTTTTAAATTTTTATTTATTTATGATAGTCACACAGAGAGAGAGAGAGAGGCAGAGACATAGGCAGAGGGAGAAGCAGTCTCCATGCACCGGGAGCCCGACGTGGGACTCAATCCCAGGATTCTGGGATCACGCCCTGGGCTGAAGGCAGACGCTGAACTGCTGAGCCACCCAGGCGTCCCAGGGCTTTTTTTTAATTGGAGTATTGGCATACAATATTATATTAGTTTCAGGTGTACAATATAGTGATTCAACAATGCTATACATTGGTGCTCACTGTGAGAAACATAGTCATCACCTGTCACCATGTAACATTATTATATTAACTGTAAGTTAATGTATGCTGTACATTTACTGTACTGTACTGTAAATATACTGTACTTTTCATCTCCATGACTTATTTATTTTATAACTGGAAGTTTGTGCCTCTTAATCCCTTTCACTGACTTTGTCCAAACCCCCCCCCCCCACACACACACAACTCTGTTACCTCCCCTCTAGTAACTACCAGTTTATTATCTGTATTTAGGAGTCTATTTTTTCATTTGTTCATTTGTTTTGTTTTTTAAATTCCACAAGTGAAATCGCATGGTATTTGCCTTTTTTTGTCTAACTTATTTCGCTTAGAATAATACCCTCTAGGTCTATTCATGTTATTGCAAATGGCAAGATTTCATTCTTTTTTATGGCTGAGTAATATTTCATTGTATACATATACATCTTTAGCCATTCAGCCATCAGTGGACATTTGAGTTGCTTCCATTTTTTGACTATTGTAAATAATGCTTCAATAAACATAAGATTGCATGTAACTTTTCAAATTAGTTTCATTCTTTCTGGGTAAATAGTAATGGAATTCCTAGATTATATATTTCTGGGTTTTTTAGAGTTTTACTTAAATAATCTCTACACCCAGCGTGGGGCTTGAACTCACAACTCTGAGATTAAGAGTTGCATGCTCTTAAAAAAAAAAAAATCTCATGCTTTTCTGACTGAGCCAGCCATGTGCCCCTGATATTTCTATTTTTAATTTTTTGAGGAAGCTCCATACTGTTTTCCACATGGCTGCACCAATCTACATTCCCATAAACAGTGTACAAGGGGTCCCTTTTCTCCACATCCTTGCCAACACTTGTTATTTCTTGTCTTTTTGAAACTAGCCATTTTGATTGGTGTGAGGTGATAATTAATTGTGGTTTTGGTTTGCGTTACTCCTAACGATTAGTGATGTAGAGCACCTTTTCATGTGTCTGCTGGCCATCTGTATATCCTTTTTAGAAAAATGTTCAGGTCCTCTGCCCATTTTTTTTAAAAAGATTTATTTATTTATTTATTCATGAGAAACACAGAGAGAGAGAGAGATAGGCAGAGACACAGGCAGAGGGAGAAGCAGGCTCCATGCAAGGAGCCCGACATGGGACTCAATCCCAGGTCTCCAGGATCACACCCTGGGCTGAAGGTGGCACTAAACCACTGAGCCACCCGGGCTGCCCTCTCTGCCCATTTTTTATTTTTATTTTTATTTTTATTTTTTTTCTGCCCATTTTTTAATTGGAGTGTTTGGTTCTTTTGGTGTTGAGTCATAAATTTTTTACACATTTTGGATATTAATCCTTTATCAGATCTCTCATTTACAAATATCTTCTCCCATTCAGCAGCTTGCTTTTTTGTTTCATTGATGGTTTCCTTTTCTATGCTAAAGGTTTGTATTTTGGTGTATTCCCAATAGTTTATTTTTGCTTTTATTTCTCTTGCTTGAGAATACATATCTATAACATGATGCTAAGGCTAATGTTAAGAGATTACTGCCTATGGGTTTTTTTTTAAGATTTTATTCATTCATGAGAGACAGAAGAAGGCAGAGACATAGGCAGAGGGAGAAGCAGGCTCTCTGTGGGGAGCACAATGTGGGACTGATCCCAGGACCCCAGGATCATGACCCAAGTCAAAACCAGACACTCAACAACTAAGCCATCCCGGTGCCTGCCTATGTTTTCTTTTAGGAGTTTGATGGTTTCAGCTCTCACATTTAGACCTTTAATCCTTTTTGGTTTATTTTTGTGTGTGCTATAAGAAAGTGGTTCAGTTTCATTCCTTTGTAGCTGTCTGTTTTTCCCTATACCACTTATTAAGGAGACTGTCTTTTCCCTATTGTACAGTCTTGTCTCCTTTGTCATAGATTAATGGACTATATAAGTGTGGGTTTATTTCTAAGTTCAGTGTCTTGTTCCATTTATCTATGTGTTCATGTTTTGGTGCCAGTACCATACTGTTTTGATTACCATAACTTTGTGGTGTATCTTGAAATCTGAGATTACGAAGATACCTTCTCAAGATTGCTTTGGCTAGTTAAGGTCTCTTGTAGTTTGATACAATGCTGTTGGTATTTTTTTTCTTTGTTTTGTTTTGTTTTTCCTGTATAAAAAAGATCCCAATATCAAGATAGAAAGGGGAGAACAAGGGACATACCCCTTGGTGTATGAAAATGGGGAGGAGGGGGCAGGAGAAGGATAAGCCTCAAAAGGAGAGGTGGAAAGGGAATGTCATTAAGGCAGCCAAATATTCTCTGTAAAAAGTGGGAGTTGTTTCCACAGCCTCAGAGATGAAGGCCAAGACTGCCTTCTTAGTTTGGGGAGCTCTCCACTCAAGTGTTCCAAGGAAGAGAAAAGACAGCTTCTCTCCTCTTGCTACTGTGGCAGCCGTTCCACTGCTCACTCTGGGTTACCTTCTGCCTTTTGTAGATAAGAGTGCTGCAGGGCTCGGAAGGCAGAGATTCGCTTGTGTGGGTTAAAAGTCAGCATCTCCAGCAGCAGCTGTGCTCCAGACTCCTCCATCTCAGGTACCACTGTGTGTACTGGACGGGGGCCCTCTCGGGGGAAAAGGCTCCTCGGGGCAGAGACACATCTCGGGGCCAGTCATCCTCTGGGGGCAGCCCGATCAGGTCCAAGATTTTGCCTAACTGGTCAGCTTCAGAGTTTCCACAGAAGAGAGGCTTGCGAACGAAACATCTCTGCGAAGATACAGCCACTCTCCACATGTCCACGGGTGTTGCATAGTGTTGCATACGTAGACTGCAGAAGAACTTCTGGAGCAGGATACCAGAGTGTAACAACCACAGGCGTAAGTGCCATCTGGTAGCTGTAGATTCTGGCCAGGCCAAAGTCAGCCAGCTTGACTGTCCCACCACTGGTCACCAGAATGTTCTCGGGCTTCAGGTCTCGGTGAAGGATGCAGTTGGCATGAAGGAAATCTAGGCCTCTTAGAAACTGGCGCATCAGATCCTTGATGGTCTCCACTGGCAAGCCCGGTGGGGGTGCCTTGTCCAGGTACGTTCTCAGGTCTTGGTCCACGTGCTCAAACACCAGGGTCACTTTGGTCTCCCGGTCGGTTCGGGCAGTGGCGCAGACGTCCATCAGCCGGACAACGTTGGGATGCTCAAAAGCCTCCAGCCTCCTCAGCAATGCCACTTCAGGAACTGTGCTGATGGGAAGGCCCCCTCCGGCACCTCCTCCTTTAGGGACTCTAACGCTCTTGAGGGCCACGAAGTGGCCGCTGTGCGGATCATGGGCCTTGTATACCGTTCCATAGGCACCAACCCCAATCTCAGCCACTGGCTCGTACCGAGGAGTAGCCATTCTCGGATCAGAGAAGACCCTCACCCGGCGCCGGGTGCTGCAGGGGCGGCCCATTACAGGAGCTCTGTCCGGGGCGGCTGGACGCTCCGGCCCGACCATAGACAGTGCTGCTGGTATTTTGATAGGGGTTGCATTGCATCTGCAAATTGCTTTGGGTAGTGTGGACATTTTAACAATACTAGTTCTCCCACTCTGTGAGCCTTGGTGTATCTTTCCATTTGCTTGTTTCGCTTTCAATTTCTTTCATCAGTATTTTTATAGTTTTCAGAATATACGTCTTCCATCCACCTCCTTGATTAAACTTATTCCTAGGTATTCTATTTTTTTATACACAATTGTAAGTGGGATTGTTTTCTTAATTTCTTTTTCTGCTACATTATTAGTTTATAGAAATGCAACAGATTACGTGTATTAATTTTGTATCTTGCTATTTTACTGAATTTATTTATTCTAATAATTTTTTGGTGTAATCTTTAGTGTGTTTTATATGTGGTATCATGTCATCTGGAGATAGTAATAGTTTAACTTCATCTTTACCAATTTGGATGCCTTTTATTTCTTTCTCTTGTCTGATTGCTACAGCTAGGACTTCCAGAACTGTGTTGAACCAAATTGGTGACAGCAGACATCCTTGTCTTGTTCCTCATTTTAGAGGAAAGACTTTCCTGTTTTCACTGTTGAATATGTTAGCTGTGGATTTTTCCTATGTGACTTTTATTCTGTTCTTTCTAAAACCACTTTGTGGAGAGTTTTTACCATGAATGGATATTTTATTTTGTCAAATGCTTTTTCTGCATCTATTGAGGTGGTCATAATGGTTTTTATCTTTTGTTTTGTTAATGTGACGTATCACATTGATTGAATTGCGAATGTTGAACAACCAGTTGCATCCTTGGAGTAAATCTCACCTGATCTTGGTGATTGCTGGTTTAAATGTATTATTGAATTCAGTTTGCTAATTAGCTAATTGCTAATATTTGGTTGAAGATTTTTGCATCTGTGCTCATCAGGGATATTGGCCTACAGTTTTGGTTTGATTGGGTTTGGATTGGTTTTGGTTTTATATTGCTTTGTTTGGTTTTGGTATCAAGGTAATTCTGGACTTGTAGAATGAATTTGGAAGTATTTTGTCCCTTCTATTTTTTTTTTGGAACAGTTTGAGAAGAGTAGGTATTAATTCTCCTTTAAATGTTTGGTAGAATTCACCGGTGAAGCCATCTGGGTCCAGCACCTTTGTTTGTTGGGAGTTTTTGATTACAAGTTCATTTTCATTACCAGTAACTGGTCTGTTGAGACTTTCTATTTCTTCTTGATTCATTTCTAGAAGATGATCTGTTTCTAGGAATTTATCCATTTCTTCTAGATTCTCCAATTTGTTGGCATATAATTTTTTGTAGTATTCTCTTAAAATTCTTGGTATCAATTGCAATTTTTCCTCCTTCATTTCTGATTATGTTTGAGTCCTGTCTCTTTTTTTCTTGATGAGTCTCACTAAAGGCTTATCCATTTCCTTTATGTTTTCAAAGAACCAGCTCTTAGTTTCAGTGATTCTTTTCTATTTTTTAGTTTTAAGTTTTGTGTATTTCTGTTCCAAACTTTATTATTTCCTTTATTCATCTAATTTTGGACTTTGTTCTTTTTCTTTCTTTTTTTTTTTTAAGATTTTATTTATTCATGAGAGACACAGAGAGAAAGAGAGAGAGAGAGAGGCAGAGACACAGGCAGAGGGAGAAGCAAGCTCCATGCAGGAAGCCCAACGTGGGACTCGATCCCAGGTCTCCAGGATCACGCCCTGGGCTGAAGGCGGTGAGCCACCCGGGCTACCCCTTTGTTCTTTTTCTAATTCCTTTAGACGTAAAGTTAGGTTTCTCGAGATAGTTCTTGTTTCTTGAGGTAGGCCTGTATCACTATAAACTTCCCTTTTAGCACTAAAGTTGTGCCTTAGTTGTGTCTCAAAGATTTTGTACTATTATGTTTTTATTTTTCTCCATGTATTTTTTATTGTCTCTGATTTCTTTGTTGACCAATTGGTTATCTTATCTGTAGCATATTATTTAGCCTCCAAGTATTTGTGGGGTTTTTCTAGGTTTTTTTCTTATAACTGATTTCTAGTTTCATACAGTTGTGGTCAGAAAAGATGCTTGATATAATTTTAGTCCTCTGAAATTCATGTAGTCTAATGTATCATTCAAAGCCATTGTTTCCTTGTTGATTTTCTATCTGGATAATCTATCCATTGATGTAAATTGACTGTTAAAGTGACCTACTATTATTGTAATATTGTTCATTTCTCCCTTTATGTCTGTTCATATTTACTTTATGTGTTTAGGTGCCCCTATGTTGGGTGGTGCATAGTTATTTATAATTGTTACATCCTCTTGTTGGATTGATCCCATTATCATTATGGCATTATGTAATATCCTTCTTTGTCTCTTTCTACAGTCTTTTTTTTTTAGTCTATTTTGTCTGACAAAAGTACTTCTACCCTTGCTCTTTGTTTTGGGGAGTTTTTTTTGCTTTCATTTACAGGAATATCTTTTTCCATCCTTTCACTTCCAGTTGGTATGTATCTTCAGATATGAAATGAGTCTCTTGTAGGCAGCATATACAAAGGTCCTGGATATTTTTTTTTAATCCATTCAGGCACCCTATCTTTTGATTGAAATATTTACTCCATTTATATTTAAATGATAGCTGTGTACTCTGCCATTTTGTTCATTGTTTTCTGTTATAGTTTTTCTTTTTTTAATAATAAATTTATTTTTTATTGGTGTTCAATTTACCAACATACAGAATAACACCCAGTGCTCATCCCGTCAAGTGCCCACCTCAGTGCCCGTCACCCAGTCACCCCCACCCCTCCTCCCTTTGTAGTTTTTCTCTATTCCTTTCTTCTCTTGCTCTTGCCCTTGTGGTGTGATGGCTTTCTTCAGTGTAATGTTTAATTTCTTTTCTCTTTATTTTGTGTGTACGTATTATAGGTTTTGATTTATAATTACCATTAGGTTTATAGATAACATCCTATACATATAGCAGTCTATATTAAGTTGATGGTCACTTAAGTTCAAATACATTCTGAAAGCACTAAATTTTTACTCTCTCCTATATGTTTTATGTATATGATGTCATAGTTCACATATTTTTATTTTGTGTATCCCTTGACTAATTTTTGTAGATTTTATTTATTTTTCTACTTTTGTATTTTAACCTCCATACTGGCTTTATAGGTAATTAATCTACTACCTTTACTATATGTTTGCTTTTAACTATAAAACTTTTTCTTTTCATAATTTTTTTCTAGTTATGGCTTTTCACTTAAAGAATTCTTTTTAATATATCTTTCTTTTTTAAGATTTGTTTATTTTGAGAGCACGAGTATACATGCAAGCGGGAAGAGGGGCAGAGGGAAAGGATCTCAAACAGATTCCCTGCTGAGCACAGAGCTCGACTTGGAGCTTGACCCCACAACCCTGAGCATATGAGCTGAGCTGAAATCCTGAGTTGGATGCTTAACCAACTGAGCCAACCAGGACCCCTCCACACACACTTTAACTTTCTTCTACAGCTGGTTTAGTGGCAATGAGCTCCTGAACTTTTGCTTGTAAAACTATCTCTCCTTCAATTCTTTATTAAGATATACTGAAATTGACAGACATTTGGTCTATTTTCAGGTTCATGCTATTTCCAACAATATTTTCAAAAAATTTCCAAACATATCTATTTGCACATTTGTGGGAGTTTTGACGATGAATTCCTTAAGAAAGAAAGAAAGAAAGAAAGAAAGAAAGAAAGAAAGAAAGAAAGAAAGAAAGAAAAGGAAAGGAAGAAAAGAAAAGAAAAGAAAAAAAAAAGAAAAGAAAAGAAAAGAAAGAAAAGAAAAGAAAAGAAAAGAAAAGAAAGAAAAGAAAAGGAAAAGGAAAAGGAAAAGGAAAAGAAAAGAAAAAGATGTCCCTATTCATGAGGAGCAGATCCTCCAAAAAGAATGAGAAGTATAAGGCAGAGCTGAATTTTATAGAAGAGGAAGGGTAATGGCTTTGAAGACTTTTTAAACTGCTCTTGCCATGGGTTTTTAGAAATGAACTCTACGTAATTTTTTATTAAACAGATCTGTATAAAATGAGCTAGAAATCTATTATCAAAAACAGATTTGTAAAAAAAAAAAGTACTGACTTTTAGCTGGAACCTATTAATAAAAAGAAAATTTGTAATTACTATTCACACATCTTTAGTTTAAAGATTACTTTCAAAAGATAAAGCCTAAGTGCTTTCTAAACGACATCTCTAAAATAAAACTTACCAATTAGGAGACCGGAGTTGCAGAAAGGGTGAGTTATTTTGCAAGCCTGAACTTGGAAGGCATCGTGTTTCTCATAACATTTTGAAAAGTCACTATGGGAACTTTTTACACATTTAAATTGAACAGATGTGTAATTTTTTTCTGTCTAGTTGTGGTTGTTACCATGTTTAAATAAATGTACTTCTTGCTTACATGTGTTTCCTGTGTTATGTGAGCTCTGGGGACCCACACCTGACTGAGTTTAACTTGCTTAACAATTTCCATCCAACCAGATTTGGTTTGATTCTTAGGTCAACTGGAACAAATATTTTGCCTTTAACTACCCTAATAAAATCAGTTTGTTATGGGATTGAAATGGCCTGCTTGTTTGGGTTTTTTTGCTTGTTTGTTTTTAATGGACAAAAATGTACTTTATAACAATTCCCTTAGGGATCCAAAAAGATTACTTCTTTTTTGGAACAGTGTCAGCATTTGGCATAGCACAGCTTCAGGGAATAAAGTACCAGGATATCAAAATTATTTTGCATAACTATAACGGAAAGTATCTAAGAGGTTGCTTAACTTTTCTCACATGTGAACAGAATAGAAGCCGTGACAGCCACGTTATGTTGCAATGCTATAATATCATTTTAGGGGCACCTGGGTGGCTCAGTGGTTGAGCATCTGCCTTTGGCTCAGGGCGTGATCCCAGATTCCCAAGATCGAGTCCCGCATCCGGCTCCCTGTGGGGAGCCTGCTTCTCCCTCTGTGTCTCTGCCTCTCTCTCTGTGTCTCTCATGAACAAATAAATAAAATCTTCAAAAAAAAAAAATCATTTAAGGGCAGCCCTGGTGGCTCAGTGGTTTAGCGCCGCCTTCAGCCCAGGGCGTGATCCTGGAGACCTGGGATCGAGTCCCGCATCGGGCTCCCTGCATGGAGCCTGCTTCTCCCTCTGCCTGCGTCTGTGTGTGTGTGTGTGTGTGTGTGTGTGTGTGTGTGTGTCTCATGAATAAATAAATAAAATATTTTTAAAAAAATAAAATCATTTAAAAGTAAGATGATTAATGTTGGAACCAAATATATTTTGAAGGGTTGACCTTCTCTGTACCAGACATAAGCTGCTTGAGAACATGTTCATTTTTCATTTCTATAGGCCCAGAGCACCTCACACAGAATTTGACACAAAAGACTTGCAACTTCATAATCTCCTGCCCCAAACAGACGCTGAGCATTGCTTATCAATGCTTTTCTTGAAGTTATAATTGGCCCTATTCCAGAAGGCAGCTGTTACTTTCGGTCAGCTTTTCCTCAGTCCCTACAATTATTTCAGACATTTGCCACCCAGGCCTCTCTGCTCAACCTCACTTTCCTCAGTTTCCTCTATTTAAAAAACAAAAAACTTAAATTTGAGCCCTTCATTATTTCAACTCTGACCATGCTACCTCCTGTAGCTTATTTATTTTTTACACCGGTGCTTCCTGTTTAGGCCACCCTCTCTGCTGTTGCCCATGATCCAGGTCCTTCTTGGTGGTTCAAAGACCTTGCTTCATTTTTCCTTCTCTCCTCCCTCCTAATCTTCCTCTTTTTCTCTCCTGCTTGATCTTTCCTAACACATCTCTCCAGGGTTTCATCAAACTGTATTATCAGAGAGATCAAATACCATTCCTTCTCCTTATATTCTGATACCCTAGGACTTAGCTAAGTTATTCAAGGCATTTCTTGAACATACTGTTCACATTCATTCAACAAACCTTTTATCTGCTCATTAAATCATTTGAGCATTTATTTTTAAGAACTGTTATTTGCCAGACATTATTATAGATGTTGATGATATAAAGATAAGTGAGTCCTAGAGTCTATTTGCCTCAAAGAATTCTAATCGAGTGAGGTAAAACACATAAATAGGTAATTGAAAGCCATGAAGAAAGCCAAGGAGAGGAGTGTACATGGTGTTATAGTAACACTAAAGAGGACCATCCACCTCACCAAACTAAACCCACAGCTTGTGGGTTTAGATCCACAGATACAAAGTTGACTGAGGCCACCTCTGGATATCACTGTCTCTATTCTGGATCCCAATTCTTGGTATTTGTCTGATAAATCCACACTAGGAAATACCATTATATTTTAAGAAGTAAACATATCATTTTAAATAATAATCATTTAGGGGATCCTTGGGTGGCTCAGTGGTTTAGCGCCTGCCTTCGGCCCAGGGCTTGATCCCGGAGGCCTGGGATCGAGTCCCACATCGGGCTCCCTGCTTCTCCCTCTGCCTGTGTCTCTGCCTCTCTCTCTGTGTGTCTCTCATGAATAAATAAATAAATAAAATCTTTTTTAAAAATAAAAATAAATAATAATCATTTAAATAATGTAAATATATGTAATTGCTACCAAAAATTTATAGGCCATATGCTACCTTTGAACATAAGGGAAATAATATATATATATTTATAATTCCTTGTATATGCACAAAAATATCTGAAAGAATTCGCAGGAAACTTGTGGTTAATTCTGTGAGAGGGGATTTTTTCCTCTGTTTTTTTTTTTTATAAATTTTACTTTTGAACTATACATGTTCAAAAGGTTAAGGTATAACAGAGAAATCCTAGAAGTCTCCACACTGTCTGGCCCCAACTTTTCCAATCTTATTTTCCACTTAGTAACAGGAAGCAAATCTAGCTAGTTTTGTCTCAATTATTAATATGTAAACTTTGCTCAGCTGAGCCCCTCATCAGGCATGCCCTCTATCTAAACCCATTTCTTCAAGGTGCAGCCCAAGTCCAGCATCCTTCATGAGCTTTTCGAGACTGAGAGCTTAGTGACCTCTCCTTTTTTTTTTTTTTTTATTATAGTCACACAGAGAGAGAGAGAGAGAGGCAGAAACAGGCAGAGGGAGAAGCAGGCTCCATGCACCGGCAGAGGGAGAAGCAGTCTCCATGCACCGGGAGCCCGACGTGGGATTCGATCCCGGGTCTCCAGGATCGCGCCCTGGGCCAAAGGCAGGCGCTAAACTGCTGCGCCACCCAGTGACCTCTCCTAAGGCTCCATATAACGAGTTAAGTTACATCACTTCTTGTGGCACTGTTTGTTTTTGTTTTTTGTTTTTTTAATTTTTTTTATTTATTTATGATAGTCACACAGAGAGAGAGAGAGAGAGGTGGAGACACAGGCAGAGAGAGAAGCAGGCTCCATGCACTGGGAGCCCGACATGGGATTCGATCCCTGGTCTCCAGGATTGCGCCCTGGGCCAAAGGCAGGGGCTAAACCGCTGCACCACCCAGGGATCCCACTGTTTGTTTTTTTTAAGATTTTATTTATTCATTCATGAGAGACACAGAGAGGCAGAGACACAGGCAGAGGGAGATGCAGGCTCCCTGCAGGAAGCTGGATGGGGAACTCAATCCCAAGACCCCAGGATCATGCCCTGAGCCAAAGGCAGACCCTCAACCACTGAGCCACCGAGGTGCCCTGCAGCACTGGTCTTCTGTTGCTCTGTAAAGTTGCCAAAATGTTCATGTTTGGATGTCTAGCTGTCTCCACTAGATCTGCAGCACACACTTCCTTACATCATCCACATAAAAAGCATTTCATAGTTTTTGAATCCAGTAATTCATTCTATTCATTGAGGGGGATAGTTCCTGCCTTAATTCAGCTGTTAAATGGAAAACTAAACAATAAGTTGTCCGAAGTGTTCCCTAAGTCCTTGGGAAACAAAATACTGGATTTGGAGTCAGACCTAAGTTTGAGTTCAAGTGCTGGCTCTAACTGGATGAATTTAGGAAGTCATTTAATATTCCTAAGCTTTGTGCCCCCATTCTTATACGCAGTTAAAACAACTGGCCTCACAGATGTTGAGTTTGGAGAATCATGTGGAGTAATATAGACACGGAAATTAATGCTGGGCTCAATAAGAGGTAGTTATATCATTCTGAACATTTGGGAAGTTCTTGCTAAGACAAAACAAAATACCCCTCAATGCAAATATAATGACACGTCACTGTCACAGGTGTACCACCTTTCAGGGCCTGGACTCCACCGACCTCGCTCTATCCCTGGAGTCCTTGCTGTTGCTGCTGGAGAAGCCTCCTTCTCCCTGCATTCCTCCTCCCCCGCTTCACGCCACCACGAACTCTCAAGCAGCCTCTACAATTAGGGCATCCTCCACCCTGAAGAATAGGAAGGGAAGATGAGTTACAGGAAATCCCAAGCAGGAAATCAGGAAACATTTTCTTATTAAAAAAAAAAAAAAAGGCAAGCATTGCTATGCATGGTGGTTAAGGTCTTTAGTAAAATTACTTATAGGCAAATGGGCTTCTTTGGCCATATCTGGAAATCTGAACCGCCACATCTAAAATTGTTTCTATGGGAAACTATGTTCCAAGTGCCTAACAACTGACTTAGAAATGAACTATTGGAATGCAGCTTGTTTGGGGACTGTCTTTAGGTCAACATTCATAACTCATTGTCAATGAAAAAGGAAATGACATTTATTCTGCTCTTACTGAAACATACTGCACACGTATGTTTCTATGGCTGTTTCTTGAGGACACTAAGTATCTAAAGTTATTTAAAATAGCCACATAAGCCCATCAGACTGAATTGATATTCTGGGTCTTAATTATATTTAAGTTACTAACTCTGGCAACTCATATGTGCTTGTTAGGTATCTTTCAGACATTTTTAGAATTTAATATTTTTAAGGAAGGCAGAAAGAGCCTTTCCTTTTGCAGCGCTCCCCTTGTGGTTATGTAACCACTGTGCTGAAGCGAGGGCTCCCTCCCCCTTTCCCTCCTGGGAGGCTTCTCTGCCCTTGTATGGTAACTGTTCCACAGCAGTTCTTGGTACTCAAGGGAGCCAGTCGAACCCTTATTAGGATCCAGGCTTAAAAGTTCAACAGCCCAGGGACTGAGATTAAGAATCGCCTGTGTGTAGAATCTGGTAGCTACTGTATGGATCATCTGAAGTGACTTTGGGATAAGGTTGTTCAGGGAGGAAGAGGTATGGATATAAGTGATCTCTATGAAGTTACTATTCTAACAAAAAACCAATTACTTGCCCTGTTTTAAATTCATCCTGTCCTAAATCCCAGGGAAGCACTTTTCTAACTCTGACATTTCTATTTTGTCTGATTACCACAAAGAGCATCAGGTGTGTCTTTTCTTGGCCTTTTTTTCTTCCTTCTTATATCTTCGTGTATATGTACAGAAGCAACTTTCATGTACTCTTTGCTATGATCCCAGGTTTACACTCAGTCTCTGAGTCACCCTGTCTTTGAATTTCATTTCTCTAAGAGGGAGAAGAAAAAAATCAGAACTAGGCAAAATGTTAACTCTCTTTCCACCCCCTTTAGCCCAGATGGGTTCTTCCCAAGACGGGTAAGATACAAGCACTTAATGTATCTTTTTAAAAAATATTTTATTTATTAATTCATGAAAGACACAGAGGAGAGAGAGAGGCAGAGACACAGGCAGAGGGAGAAGCAGGCTCCATGCAGGGAGCCCAACGCGGGACTCGATCCCAGGACCCCAGGATCTCGCCCTGGACTGAAGGCAGGCGCTAAACCGCTGAGCCACCCAGGGATCCCAAGCACCTAATGTATCTTGATAAAAGTTGTGAAGATACCCAGAGCATTTGCCGTGTTCTAAGGGATAGTTGTAACTTTTTGAGAATTACGAAATTAAGCAAGCTGAAACTTTTTTTTCATCGAAATAAAGTCTTGGAACATGAGTGAGCTCCAGTCACTTATGAAATGCCTCCTTTACACCATTCACCGAGACGAATGACAAAGTCCAAGTCCTGAAGGTGATCTTGGTACAGAAATGGAAATAGGTGGAAATAGGTACACACCGAGTGCTTTAATACAGCTTTTCAGAGGATGCTGGGGAGTCCGGGTGAAAGAAGAATAGTCCAGGGGCATCTCAAAAGTCCTCAGGGAAAAACAGATGGTTAATCGGGGCTTAGTCTTAAGGTATTCTGGAACAGGGCAGATGAACACATGAAAGGCCAGAGAGTCTGGGAGGTGATGTTTATTATTATATAATACAGAAAAACAGCCATTTTAAAGGATGAGATAAATGGACGTCCTCAGATTTTCTTCCCCAGCCCATCAGCGTGGAGAGACTGAGGGGGGAGACAGGTATGTTTACCGGGATGATCCAGGCAAGCAATGGTGTGGGCTTGGGTGAGGGCGAGGAAGGCAAGACGTGGACAGATTTCAAACATATTCTGCAGCTTGAAAAGAGAAGACCATGCTTGCTTGGATGCACAGAGGAGGGGTGGGGTGAGGAAAAAGACAGTGTTAAAGGCACCTCCCAGTTTCTGGTTTTTCCCAAATGATAGTGTCAATATACCCTTTAAACTCAACCTAATGAAAAACTCTTGTCATTTGAATTTTGGAGGGGAAAAAAGACAGGAGGAATTCTTGCGGTCATCTTAGCTGTGTGTGTATATGCGTGCTGTTTATTTTTGTGACAAGGATTACGTCTAGCCCTCACAGTTTCTGTTCTCATCTTCTCTTTCTCTGAGGGTAGGAAATGCCCATAGAAAAGCCAAGGCTTCTAAGGCCCCACATTCCTGTTGCTTCCCCTCAGATACTAAATACCTTCCAGGTTATAAGAGCTACAGGAATACCTTTATTATTTGCAATTTTGCTTGAGATATACATTAAAATTATATATGTTACATATAAATTATAACTTTTTCCAACTGATCCACTTTATGACCCTGTTTTTAGTGCACTTTCAGAACCACTTGAGCTTTCTCTTAGCATATAGGATGCTGAAAGTACTGCTTTTCGTAGGTTTCTACAAAAATTAAAAAGTTGAAGGAGTTAAGGTTATGCCAGGACGTGGGTGGCAGGCATCTTTTGCATATCTCCAGAGCACTGGCTGGGAATCCCCTCATTAAGTGAGCCCAAGGCCTCAGTACTTATCTATAGGCAAATGTCAGCTACAGCTCCTGTTAAAAAATCCTTTCAATGGCACAGCCACTTACAGTGATTCCGGGGATCCAAAAAGATAACGGACATAGAATGTTACATAGACTCTAAGTTCATATATGAATGTACAATACTATCTCCAAAGTAAAATCAATTTTTAAAAGATTTTCTTTATTTATCCATGAGAGACACAGAGAGAGAGGCAGAGACACAGGCAGAGGGAGAAGCAGGCTCGACACAGGGAGCCCGACACGGGACTTGATCCCAGGACCTTGGGATCACGACCTGAGCCAAAGGTAGATGTTCAACCACTGAGCCACTCAGATGGCCAAAGTTGAATCATTTTTAAATGCTCCTGGGTGGCTCAGCGCTTGAGCATCTGTCTTTGGCTCAGAGCATGATCCTGGAGTCTGGTATCGAGTCCCACATTGGGCTCCTTGAGGGGAGCCTGCTTCTCCCTCTGTGTGTGTCTCTGCCTCTCTCTCTCTCTCTCTCTCTCTCCCCTGTGTGTGTGCCTCTCATGAATAAATAAATAAAATCTTTAAAAAATAAAAAATGCTCCTGAATAGCAACTTATATAAAAATTGAATCAATCAATGAAATGTGAGAAGCTGTCAGACCTACAGCCCTGTTCCATAATCGAAAGTCAGCTTGAATGATTTTGAGTTTGGAATGACATTGAGTGATTTGGAGTTTGGAACATAGGAGAGATGCAGGATGTTTCTCCTAGGTGCATACTGAGCAAAAATAGTTTTTTTTAAGTATCCTGTTAGATGTTTGTAATTACTTTTGCTTCACTTTCTTAGTTAGAAAAATTAGTAAGCAAGACACAGATTTGAGCCTCTTCAGTGACCCTAAAGTCTAGGGGGAAATATTATCTCTAAACTTAGAAATGTCTTGCTAATTTTCTCCAGAAGAGAGAATTTGCATAACTCTTGAACTAATTTTAGAGACATGCAGCTTTTTACTCTACAGACACAAGTTTATATAAAGACCTGCCAATTACTTTGGGGAGACGAGACAAGGGTTGTCTTTAATCAGTCAGGTACCTACAGGTCATTTGTAAGTAGCACATTCATTGTTCGTGTTCAAAAACTGCCACTGAAAATGGGACCTGGAATCATGGTTGGGGTCCTCTTTATCTTACTTTGCAGGTGCGACTGGTGCTCGCTGTTTCAGTGGCAGCCCTGGAAAGCAGAAACCCTGGCTTTTGCTCAAAGGCCTGAGCCCCAGAGAGGGTTGTGGATTCCTGCTTGTAGGTAGAGTGTTGGTCTAAAGGCAAGAGGGAGTGGGGACCAGCGGGCAGAGTCAAAATGTTTCATCCAGAAATGCAAAGAGAAGATTTCCCTGCTATTAGAAAGAAATTCCTCCAGGCTGGGTGGAAGAAGAAAGAAAGGGAAAGTTGGAGGGTCCTAAGAATGGTAGAGACCCATGCACTGCTTCTTAGCTGCACCGCTAAGGAGAAGGCAAGCCCCAGAGGGATGATACGGGTGGCCCTGAAGGATGTGGTGGGCAAGGATTCCCGTGTCCCAGATATGGCCCTGAAGCTGCCAGGAGCGCTTGGACCTGAGTGGACATCTTTGCATCAGGTGACATCTATGAACAGAAGACCAGACGCACGAGCCCCTGATACTATGAGAGACCCCAGGGCTGTGGCATAATCTTGGGAAACAGGGAGAGACCCTCAAAAGGGACTGAGGGTAAATCTTTCATCCTGCAGGATGGGGCCTTAACGTGGGAAACAGATGGATATAGAAAAGAAAGCATACTGAAGTGTATGTCTTATAAAAAGACATTTTTATGGACTGAGATTTAGGACTGTCACAAAGGGCAAACTTCTTTTTTTTTTTTTTAATTTTTAAAATGATTTATTTATTCATTTGGGACAGAAAGAGAGAGAGAGAGAACATGAGCAGGAGGAGAGGCAGAGGGAGAGGCGACTTCCCACCGAGCCGGGAGCCCGGTGTGGGGCTCGATCCCAAGACCTGGAGATCATGACCTGAGCCGAAGGCAGAGGCCCAACCCTCTGGGCCACCCGGGCGCCCCTTCTCTTTTGTGTAAAGTGCAGAAATACACTTCAGTTTAGCATGTGCAGGCAATTGTACTCATTCCAGAACAGCAGGGTATGAATGAAGGAGGGTGCTCCATGCCGCATTCTAAAATGGAACGAGATGGAAAGGATTCTCAGTGCCAAGTCAGAGTCCTCTAAACCAGGTCAGCTGACCCAGGACTTGGCCGTTCGTTTAGGCTTAGAGTTCGTGACAGGGAGCAAAGGGCCTGATGACACTTGAGGTTTCAGAGGCGGCTTGCCCAGTACAAACTCCTGGATTTCTATTTTTCCAGAAGACACGGTTGAGGTGAAGTGGGGACTCAGGGCTCTGAGGAACGGCGGGGGGTCGGCCTTCCCTATGACATTCCTCTTTGAGCAGGGAGCAGCACCTGCGTGTGCACAGGGCGGTCATCTTCCCTTCCGGCCCAGACGGCTGGCAGGAGCCAGCAAATGGAAGCATCCAGAAGGCAGACCTGACTCCCACCGGGAAGAGCCAGCCGGGCTTTTGCAAGTATGAAGCGTGTGACTGAAAGCAGAGTGTTTGGTAGGGACGAGGGCTGCCAGGCCCCTGGCAAAGGAAGCCAAGCTGTGAAGGTGGACTAGGTGGCAGTAGCAGGGGGTGGGGACAAGCCCAGAAGAGTTGTCAGGGAAATGACAGAGCGGGAGAGAGGGAGAGGAGAAAGCACCACCAAGTGGGGATTTCTGGTGGGTGGGAAGTGAAAACTATAGAAATAGAAAGAGGAACTTGGGGACCAGAGAGCTGTATTCTCCGCGTGCTCCCCAACTCCTCTCCCCTCACAAAAGTGACCATATTAGGGGAAAGATATAGGGGAAATGGCCCTCTGCCCCTTAGGCCCTGGGCCTGGGCCCAGGCCCTCCTGGGCTGGAGGGAGGGGTGTCCCCCAATGGGACGTGCGGCCTGTAGTCGGAGAAGGATGAGGGTCCCATCCCGCTCTGATGCTGACACTTAAAAACAAAACAAAACAAAAAACAGATTACAGACTGTCCCTTTTTCTGTGGTGTTCATGAGGGAGGGAAGAGGGTAGGAGAGTGAGGAGGAAAGGGACGTCTCCCCAGAAGTTATTCTATCCAGCGTTTCATCCACTCTTGCTCAAGGCTAATGGCAACATAGTGTGTTTCCACCTGGCCGCCAGGGCCTGCTCCTGGGGACCCGGGATCGAGCCCCGCGTCGGGCTCCCTGCGTGGAGCCTGCTTCTCCCTCTGCCTGGGTCTCTGCCTCTCTCTGTGTGTCTCCCATGAATAAATAAATAAAATCTTAAAAAATAAATAAAAAAAAATAAAAACCGTTTAATGCTTTTCACTGTGGTGAAATATACGTAACATCAAATTTATCACGTGAACCGTTTTTAAGTGCCCGGCCTGCGGCATGAAGTAAACTCACAGTGTTGTGGGGCCCCCAGCACCCATCTCCAGGACTTTGATTCCATCTTCCCAACCTGAGGCTTCGCTCGAGGCGTTAAGCAGCAGCCCCAGGCCCCTCCACACGCTGCGTCTGGGACGTGGCTGTGCCAGGTGCCCCGTGGAGGGGAGTCATCTGTGACCTCTGGGGAGAAGTTTCTTCAATACAGTGGGGTAGTCATCCGTGCTCCCAGCATGTGTCCCTTATAACCTGAACGGACCTACGCTTTTTAAGGGAAAGGCACGATACAAAGCATCTCCTTCTCCTAAAAGAAAAAAAAATTCATATTCATATGAGGTTTTTTTTTTATTTTTTAAAAGATCTTATTTATTTATTCATGAGAGACACAGAGAGAGAGGCAGAGACACGGGCAGAGGGAGAAGCAGGCTCCACGCAGGAAGCCCGACGTGGGACTCGATCCTGGGTCGCCAGGATGGCGCCCTGGGCCGCAGGAGGCGCTAAACCACTGAGCCACCCGGGCTGCCCCATATGAGTTTTTAAAACCTGCCACAGCTGTGACTAACACTTTTTTTTTTTTTTTTAGAGTGTTTACTGGTTTGCAAAAGGAGGCCGGAGCTGGATTTCAAGGTAGCATGGGTTAAGGTCCTCTTAGTTTCTGGGATGGGTTCTTTATAATTTTACAGACAAGAGGCCAAATCCAGACATTTTTTTTTTCCCCATTAGTGAATGAAACTGAGCGCTCAGCTAGTCCTCAGTCCCTTTGAGCTTTGCTTCCCCTCCACCTCTCCCTGGGCTTCCATCCCCATGTGGTTTTTCTGGGGGCAGAGACAGGATGAGGCACGCTTCCCCTCTTTCAAGTAGAATGCCCTATACAGGAATACCATACCTGGATCCAAATTGTAGACACTTATTTTAAGTGTTGAGCTGGGTTCTTGACTTTAGAAAGAGGATTAAAGAAATTAATATCTTTCTCCTTTTGGCTCTAACCTTAATTTCAAAAGTCTATGCCTTTTACTGAAATCAGATTCTCCTTATCAGCCCTAAAACTGTCCTAGGGGTGACTTTTGACTTTATTCCCCCAAAGCAAAAAGTCTTTCTTCTTTAATTCACTGCATGGTGACTGCATAATGGCAGATGGGAGGGCAGGCTCAGCCTCAGCTTGCATTTTCAAATAACTGGCTGGCCCTGAAAATAATCTCCAAAACAGATCAGGCTCTGAAATTTCTGTTGTGAAACTTGGTACGTAGGCAGCACCAGGGATGATCAACAACTCATTGGCCCATCTAGCCATGCCCAGAATGGGAGCCTAAGAAACTAGGAACCTTTACCTACAGCCAACTCACAGATATGACTCCCATGAAAATAATGCAACAGGACCACAGAAGGAAATAGTAGATACTACAGGTTTCAGGCCTTTAAAAATCTTTAAAGATTTTTAGATGTAGGGGTGCCTGGGTGGCTCAGTTGGTTAAGTGGCTGACTTTTGACCTCAGCTCAGGTCTTGATCTCAGTGTCATGAGTTCAAGCCCCACACTGGGCTCTGTGCTGGGCTTGGAATATATATATATATATATTTTAGATATATTTTCTTTTGAGAGAACCCTTTCATGTTTCTTGGAAGTCATGAGTTGCTCTAATTTAAATTTATTTTCTAAAAGATTGAAACTAGTCAAGACATCTATTTTCAGGCAGGGCAATCAAGTCAGCATTTCTTCTACCTCCTTAGGATAGTCAAGGAAAGGAATTGTATGGCTCCCCACAGTTTCACTTCACAAGTTAGTTGCCCACTGATGCTTTCATGAATAAAGCTGTAAGGAAGGTCTACCTTTGGGAGTAGAGCAAAGGGGACCCGGAAGATAAAATCGGGATTGAAGAAGCCCCAAGAATTCCTATGTCTGGACTCAGTTCTTTTTTTTTTTTTTTTTTTTGGACTCAGTTCTTTGGGACATTTTTGCCAAGTGTAAAGAAACATTGTCCCATCCATCCAGTCCCCAGCCTTACCTGGAATTCCATGTAGAAGCAGCCAAGACGGCATTACATCCTATCACTCTGCATCTGGATTCGAATCCAATTCAAGAGTCTTACAGTGTCCATTTCTCCTTTTTAAGAATTCTTTGCTTTTGCAGGAAAACTAAGGATATTACTTGAGTCTTAGAAAAGCTGACAAGTGAGTGTGTTTGGGGACGATGACATATGAATCTTCCTAAACTGACATTATTTAGCAATTGGAAATGTGTCACCTCCAGCTTTCTTCTGCAGATTTTGTGTGTGTGGTTAAAATATAGTAATATAAATATATTACCATTTTGGCCATTTTTAGATGTACAATTCAGTAGCATTAAGGACACTTTATGGTTATTTTAAGAAGTCTTCCATGACTCTCCATGCAGAAACTCTTACCTGCTTTTTGAATAAAAAAGCATCTTAATAGATGCTTGATGCAGCTTGAATAAGCTGCATCTTAACAGATAGTGTTTAGAAACCCTTCATTTCTCAACTTCACTTTAACAAAATTATGAGTAGTCTATCATACCTTTTAAAAATAGAGATTCTAAAATGGTTCTTTTTCTTACTGCTCAATTGCTCTTTTGACCTTTAATCCACTAAAGATAGAACTGAGGCTGATCTCAAACTTGCTCTCCCTCAAGCTAAGAGATTTCAATTTCTTTGTCTATTAATAGGTATCATTGCCCGCACTTTAGTTGTGGTGGTTCTCACAGTAGTTCTTCTCTGAACCCTATCCAAGGTTATTTATATCATTTAAGTTTTGAAATCTAGTAGTAATATCTATAAACCCAACTTAAAATAAAACCAAACAAAACCCACTGAGGGTTTACCAGAATAGGTTTCTGGATTGAGGTCACCGGGGTGAGAAGGATTACTGTTCCAATGGGGCTGTTGAGTTTCACCCTTTCTCTTCCTCTGATTGCTCATTCTCAGCTCCTCCATCCGTCTGCCTCTTCAGATCCAGTCTTATCTTAAAACTCCATCCCGATGAAGAAAAACACCTTTTTCCCCTTAGTTCCTTAAGGTTGAAACAGTATGGCAGTAGGGTACCCAAAATGGAAATGTTAAACTCCATTTTCCAGAATGACTGGATCTAAACTATCCTGAGCTGTTGTCATATCTCATGTCAGGTAGTCATTTGCTTTTTTATTCAGTAAGTGTTGGCTAGACTACAAATGACATCTTAATGGAGGAAAATGCATCCAAACAAGAGCAAGGTTGGTGTTAAGACCATCTTGGCGTTTACTGGCGCTCGTGCCCCCTCCCAGCATGGTCCCATGAATGTGGGTCCTCAGGGGATATTTGTTGCTGAATAAATGAATGAAGGGTAAGTAGGTTTGAGAAAAGGTGACGTTCTAGCCTCTGGTAAGCCAAGTAACCCAGCAGTGGAGGCAGGGGAAGGTATGGTAAGTCAGAGGGAGAGTAACGCTTGATCTAAAGTGAGGATGTGGGCCAAGTGAAGAAGATGAAAGGCTGAGTGGGTTTGAATTTGACCATATCATCCAGGCTGTGACAACCCCTAGCGGTTTACAAATGGCTCAGAATGAAGGTACATCACCATAATCCTAGACATAAATCAGTGAGGTAATTAATTAATTAAAAGGAAAGTGAGAGCAAGCAAGCAAGCTCTTTTGCCTGCTCCCACCTGCATTTTTGCAAGTTTGACACCCCTCATGGGCACGATCCTAATTGTTCAGTGTCTTCCTAATAAATACACTTTACGTGGGATTAGCCATACTCAGAACAAGACTGTTTCCTTAAAACTATACTTTGTCCTAAAATTATTCCTCTTAAAAATGCATCTCACGTAAAGTTTCTAATTTCTTAGAGTTGGAAAACCTTCAGATTACCTTGTCATATGCATAGTTAAGCCATAGACACCAAGTACTTAGTAGTCAAGTAGTCACCAAGTACTTAGTAGTCAAGTAGTCAAGTACTTACGTACTTCAAATCACTTGGTTAACAAACTGCACTCCAAGTCTAGGTGGCGGATAGGTTTCATCCCCCAAGGAAACTTTTGTGTTTCAAAAGAGGGTCTTATTAAGTGAATAAAAGTGAATCAAATAGATTCATGATTTTGGACTTTTCTATGTCAATTCCGGGCAACCTTCTTCTGTCTCCACCATCAGGCTGCAAAGAGAAGAATCAGCAACTTGACATCCTAGATATGTTCCTCTTGTCATCCATGCGAAGCTGAGACAGCTTCCGTAGGGGGAAAAGTCATAATGAAACCATTTTTAGAAAGTTTACTAGAGAACTCATGTTTATTTTAGATTTTTATGGCAGGATTGAGTCCCGCATCGGGCTCCCTGCAGGGAGCCTGCCTCTCCCTCTGCCTCTGTCTCTGCCTCTTTCTGTGTGTCTCTCATGAATGAATAAAATCTTAAAAAAAAAAAAAAAAGATTTATATGAGGGCTCCAGGTGGTGATTTCTATTGCTGCTCATCCCGTTGCTCATAGCCATTTACACTGAGTTTAGTGGAGAAACACAGGTAGGCTCTGAGCTCAGCATTCCTGAGGCATGCCACTTGGTTCTGAAACATGCGCCAAGTACATACGAGGCCTCTGGGGCCAGGGACATAAAGACCAGTAAGATAAAAAAAAAAAAAAAAAAAAAAAAAAAAAGAGCAATCAAGTCTACTTGAGGGAAACACTGACCAGGGGGTGAGTATAGACAAGAATATCAGCAACTCTACCTGAGGAAGCTGGAAAGAGGGCCTCCTCGCATTTATCATCCTGTGTGAGTATAAAATCTACTGTTTATCCATCTGGCTTTACCATTCTCCTACTTCTTTTTTTTAAGATTTTTTTAAAATTTATGATAGACAGAGAGAGAGAGAGAGAGAGAGGCAGAAGGTGAAGCAGGCTCCATGCAGGGAGCCCGACGCGGGACTCGATCTCGGGACTCCAGGATCGCACCCTGGGCCAAAGGCAGGCGCTAAACCGCTGAGCCACCCAGGGATCCCCCCATTCTGCTACTTATTGAGGGCAAGGCTTGCCTATTAAAGATTTAAGGGTAGTTGAGTGCACTCCTTGGCATACAATGATCATTGCTATAATTACTTTTGAAAGAATAAGTTGATAAATGTAGAAGAAATGTAGAAATGCAAAAGAAAGGGGTTAGTATTACACGTGGAGAGAGAACAGAAGAGAAGAAAAGGTGGGATTGGGAAATTCAGTCGGATTTTCAGGAAACACAGTTCACTCCTTCCTGGAGCTTGGGGTGACTTGGGGAGAGGAACTGGAGAAGGAATGCCAGCCTTGGGGCCAAGAATCAGAGTGTGGAGGGTGCTGTAGGCCCTGCTAAGAAATTGGACTTCATTCTGTTGGCAGCAGGAACCCATTCAACATTTTCCAGCAGGGAAATAATCAGATCAAGTCTGCATTTCAGAGGCCTCCTGCCAGGACAAGATGAGCTGGGGTAAAGGGAGGGTAGATGTAACAACCACTAGTCCCTCCATCCCCGGGAGTGGAGGGCCACGGCGCCTGCCGAGTGTTGAAGAGAACTTCAGAGCAGCCCTATTACTGTGGAGAGAGTAGAGAGAGTTGAAGCCCACATCAGATTTCTAGTTTGGTCTGAGCATTGGGCAAGACACCAAAATAGGTAACCGAAGACAAGAAGCAGGTAGGGGAAGGAGAGATTACTAACTGCACTTGGAGTATTTGGAGTCTGAGTGGCCATCGCATTTCCAGGGAGACTCACTGTGCGTGCAGTCGCTAATAGGAAGCCAAGCAGCCAAGCTGGGCCAGACATGGAGTCTGGGGTGCGGCAACTGGGGCCATTTGATTGGACTAGAAACCCAGAGAGATCACACACACAGAGAAGAGAAACAGCATCGAGGCCCAGATTTCTTCCCCCCTTTTATTTTTATTTAAGATTTTATTTATTTATTCATGAGAATACACAGAGAGGAGAGAGAGAGAGAGAGAGAGAGAGACAGGCAGAGGGAGACAGAGGGAGAAGCAGGCTCCATGCAGGGAGCCCGACGTGGGACTCGATCCCAGGTCTCCAGGATCACACCCTGGGCCAAAGGCAGCGCTAAACTGCTGAGCCACCCGGGCTGCCCTCTTCCCCCCCTTTTAAAAGTGCAGTGCCTTTCTCCCTGTTATAAAAATATGTGAAAACCAACAACAGGCCCAAGAAAATGGAAATGACACTAATTTTTTTTTTTTTTTTTTTTAGAAATCCTCTAACTTCTGGCACCATGGGAGGTGAGCTGGCGCTGTCAGCGGGGGAGTCCTTCTCTGGGACTTGACTGCTGTGTAGGTTTAGGTAATGCACTTTTTTCAGGGCCTTACCCACAGCCCTCCGAGATGTCTGTACATGAAACCCGGTGGAGGAGCCAGCCAGGCACGGAAGGGAAAGCTTGAGTCAGAGCAGCTGAACAATGGAGCTTTCAAAATGCCTTTTATTGGTAACTGTCTTGAGGTGTCTGCAGGTTCTGTGATGGAGCAACTTCTTCTAGTGACCAAAGGAGGGGAACCACAGGCAGAACTCAGGCTGGGAACATGACGGTGATAACATCTGTGGTAAATCAGGCCAGCGAGCTATTTTTGCGTGAGTTCTCAGTGAAGGAGATGAGTCAAAGAATTAGAAGTTGAAGAGCAGATGGATGGGCATCAAAGTCAGGGGGTGGGGAGTCGGTGAAATGGGGGAACGGGGTCACAAGGGGCAAACTTCCAGATACAAGAGGAAGAGGCTGTGGAGAGATCACACAGCATGGTGGGTATTGTTAATATACCGCAGTATATATTTGAAAGTTGTAAGAAAGCAGATCTTAAGAGTTCTCATCACAAGAAAAAAAAATCAATGACTAAGTGTGATGATGGTTGTTAACTACACTCACTGTGATCATTTCACAGTAGCTGCATAAGTCATTATGTTGTCCAGCTGAAGCTAAGATGTGGTGTGTCAGTTATACCTCAATACAAAGGACAAGAGGGGATGCCTGGTGGCACAGTGGGTAGAGCACACGGCTCTTGATCTCAGGGTCATGGGTTTGAGCCCCACATTGGGTGTAGCGATCACTTAAGGAAATAATTTTTTTAAAAACTGGAAAAAGAGAAGCTGAAGAATGGAAGAACTTAAGGAAAAATAGTTACTGGGGAATTAAACTCAACAGTGATCCAATGAACAATATCATTTGAGTAAAATAAGTCATTACAGGTAGCACATGAAGGACAGACAATATAGCAGGAGCACCTGGGGGCCGCAGTGGTGGAGCATCTGCCTCCGGCTCAGGTCATGATCTCAGGGTCCTAGGATTGAGCCCCACATCAGGCTCCCTGCTCCTTGGGGAGCCTGCTTCTCTCTTTCCCTGCTACTTCCCCTGCTTGTGCGCGCGCTCTCTCTCTGTCAAGCAAATAAAATCTTAAAAAAAAAAAAAAAGACAATATAGCAGAAGTAGTTGGCTGGGAATATGGTCAGGTTAGGTTTTCTGGAGAATGTAGAACTGGAACTTGCCCTTTAGTGACAGGCAAGATTCAAATGGGCAAAAAGGGCAGGGGGGTGAGTCATTACAGGCAGGCAAAATGGTGGGAACACAAAGGAACAAGCTTGTGTGTAGACTGGAATGGCAATTGGGAGACACGGTGGCTTTATAGCTTTTCTTTTTTTGCTATGTGTATAGTAAGCGGTAGCAGGGAGCGAGGAGAGCAAAGGATGTAGATTTTCAGTGATTTCAAGTGAACTGGAATGGATATATATATATATATATATATATATATATATATATATATACTGCAAGAGGACACCCAGCAGGGTGGTCTGCTTCTCTATGGGGGATAAATAATAAGTTTTCAGGACATTATCCTAGCAAGGGCCTTCCAGGTTTTTCCTGGTAGTTACCTAAAACGTTTTACTCACTGCCATGATGGTGTTACACTACTAAGCAATAATATGAACACTATTTGTTGATATTTCAGTGCCTCTGATATGCCTGTCACCGTTCTAGACAGTGAATAAATGAATTCTCTCATTTAGCCCTCCCTACCACACAATGATAATAGGTGCTATTATCCTCATTTTACAAATGAAGATACTGAGGCGCAAAGAGGTTTAAAAGGTAGCCAAAGTCATGCAAAGTGGGAGACCCAGAATGGAACCCAGACGGGCTTCAGAGCCTGAGGCCTACTGCCTCTGAGAGTACATGAGGGGTGCCCCATAATGTCTTTATACTCTGAATAAATCCCTTTAGTGAGAGGCTGGTATGGCCGCTGTGAAGAGGTCAACATGACATCTATGCCTGTATCCCCTTCCCCTTCTCTGAATCAGCGTTTTCTGAGAAGTGTAGCCTCTGGCAGTAGGACTAACATTTCCTCCATTGGAATTAAGCGAGAGAAAAAGACTCTCCTCCTTTTATTGCCCTTGCCTCTCCCAACATTATTATAATATAGTTCTCACAGCTCGGAGATATGAATCTCAGAATTCACTGAAGCCTTCGTGGCTTTCCCTTGAATCCCAAGCAATTCTGCTCATTGGGTCTTTCTCACCACCTTTCACTGGGGGCACACACTGCAGGTGGTGATTGAGTCGTTCCTTTTTTTCCCCATACCTGTTTCCCTGGTAAGTCCAGGGCACCCTTCCTGATGACTGGTTTGCTCTGCATCTTTGTTTATTCAGTTTTTCCTATTTGGGGGGAGGTACCTCTGGGGAAAAGTTATCAGATGACCTGTTTTTCAGTTCACTTCATAATTACTGAGTGTCTACAAACGTACCACATGATATATGATGAGCTCTATCCTGCTTACTGTCTTCTTACCCCAAGAGAGTCTTATTCATGAGAGACACACAGAGAGGGGCAGAGACACAGGCAGAGGGAGAAGCAGGCTCCTTGCAGGGAGCCCGACGTGGGACTCGACCCCGGGGTCTCCAGGATCACGCCCTGGGCTGAAGGCAGATGCTCAACCGCTGAGCCACGCAGCCTTCCCTGATTTGATATTTTCATACATTGTGAAATGATCACCATGTAAGTGTATTACCATCCATTACCATACACAGTGACAAAAAATTTTTTCCTTGTGAAAAATTCTAAGATTTTTAAGAATTATTCTCTCAGTAACTTTCATACATGCAATACAGTATTATTAACTATAGTCTCCTTGCTCTACACACATCCCCAGGGCTTATTTTATAACTGGAAGTTGGTCCCTCTTGACCTCCTTCACCCATTTTGTGCTCTCCTGCAGCCCCTGGCACCCAAAAATCTATTCTATCTATGAGTGTGGTTTTGTTTTGTTTTTTAGAATCCGCATATAAGGGAGATCATACAACGTTTATCTTTCTCTGTCTGACTTATTTCACTTAGCATAATGCCCTCGAGCTTCAACCATGTTGTCACAAATGGCGAGATTTCATTCTTTTTTATGGTTGAATATTATTCCTCTGCGTGTGTGTGTATGTGTGTATCACATCTTCTTTATCCATTCATCCATCAATGAATGCTTAGGGGGTGCCTAACTGACTCAGTCAATGGAGTTTATGATTCTTGATCTCGGGGTTCTGAGTTCAAGCCCAAAGTTGAATGTAGAAATTAGTTAAAAAAATAAAATCTTGGGGCACCTGGGTGGCTCAGTCAGTTAAGCATCTACCTTCAGCTCAGGTCATGATCTCAGTGTCCTGAGGTCAAGCCCCATGTCTGGTTCCCTGCTCAGCTGGGAGTCAGCTTCTCCCTCTCCCTCTCTCAAAAATAAATAAAATCTTTTAAAAAGTAAAATGAAAATAAAATATTTTTATGAAAATAAAATATTTTTTATTATTTTATTTTTTAAAGACTTTATTTATTTATTCATGAGAGACAGAGAGAGAGAGAGTCAGAGACACAGGCTCCATGCAGGGAGCCCAATGTGGAACTCGATCCCAGGATTCCAGGATCACACCCTGGGTGGAAGGTTGCGCTAAACCGTTGAGCCAGCGGGCTGCCCTAAAATCTTTTTTTTAAAAAGGACACTTAAGTTCATTCTGTATCTTGCTATTGTAAATAATGTTGCTATGAACATGAGGGAGCAAATATCTTTTCAAATTAGTGTTTTCATTTTCTTGAGATAAATACCCAGAAATGGAATTACTAGATCAATTGGTAGTTCTATTTTTAATTTTTAATTTTTTTTATTTTTAATTTTTTTGAGGAAGCTCCATACTGTTTTTCACAGTGGCTGTACCACGTTACACTTCCCGTCAACAGTGCACGAGGGTTCTTCTTTCCCCATCCTCGCCAACACTTGTTATTTCTTGTTTTTTTTGTTTTGTTTTTTGTTTTCTTTATGATCGCCATGCTGGCAGGTGTGAGGTGGTATCTCAGCATGGTTTTTGATTTGCCTTTCCCTGATGTGAGTACTCTTGGTACTAGCTGAGATAATAGGTCCTGGGTCTGATTTTCCACAAAGTGAGGACTTGTTCTCACAGTGTCATTCCCAGATAACTGTGGTGTGTTCCTGCACTTTAGAAGAGGATACAGTTAGCAGTGGAAGGTAAGCAGACTATTTCCTGCCCAGGTGAGTGGTAGTATTGGATACCAGTAAGAGTGGGGCTCTTTCTGGGTTCAAATTTCAGCCCTCCACCCACTAACTGTCTGACTGTGGGCAACTAACTTAATCTTTCTACACCTCAGTTTCTCTATCTGCAAATGATAGTTAGTACCAGTAGTACATGCCTTGTAGCACCATTGTTATGTTTAAATAAAATAAAATCCTTAGCACAGTGCCTGGAAAATAATAAGAGCTCAGTAGATATTTTTTTGAAAGAGGAAAAACACAGATTTGTGGGTAAGCTGGATATTTCATTTTATTGCCATCTCAGTTGATGACAAGTCTACTTTTCTGATTGCTTAGGCCAAAAAGTTTGGAGTCATAGTTGGCTCCTTTTTCCCCCTTCACATCCCACATCCAATCTATGTTGGGAAATCTCATTAACTCTACTTTTAAAACATATCTGGAATCTGATGACTTCTCAACAGCCCCCCGCCCCACTTGCCAATGGCTGCTCCAAGTCACTGTAATTTTTAGACTAGATTACCACATTAGCCTCCAAACTGGCTTGTTTCATCCTTACCCTCAGACAGTCTATTCTCAACACTGCAGCAAAGGAATCCCCCATGAAATGTATGTCAGATTAGGTCATTATGTTTAAAACCCTTCATGACTCACTCCCCATCTTTCTATGAAGTCAAAATATACTTCACAGCATTGATGGTGGCCCCTGAGGCCCTGGGTAATCTGCTTGACACCCACTCTGCTCTTTGCTCTCTGATCTCTTCTTGCCCACTCTCCCTCTCCAGCCACACTGGCTTTTTGCAGGCATCCTTCTACCACAGGATCTTGTCCATATTCTTCCTGAAATTCCCTGCCCCTGGATATCTACTAGCTTGCCTTCGGCTCAAATTGTTGTCTTTTTAATGAGCCCCACCTTGAGCTCCCTTCCTAAAATCATGTCTTGCACTACCACCATCCATCCCCTCCTCAAGTTATAGGAGAAATTTCTCCAGCTCTCCTACCAATGATTCTTAACTACTCTCATCTTACTGCCATTTATAGCAGACCTCCTTCCTTCCAGAGAGTTCCAACATTCTGGCTTGGACTCGGGTCAATGAATCCAAGTGCTTATCGTCAGTAGCTTTTACAGAAAAATGCTGACCAGGATCTCTGTTGTATTACAATAAGTAGAAATAAACAGGAAAACATTTCTCAAGAGGGACTTTTACTATGTAGACTTCCATCTTGATATTTGAGAAGAATCCACTTTTATATTTATAGAATTCAAATCTAGTTTTATTCCCATTGTTCATAATTTGGCTTTTCAGGAAATGAAAACACCTATTATATTTAAATAGACTTGAATCATTCTTTCTCATTATAATCTTATGTATTGTCTCTCCCAAGTAGACATAATTTCATCTTTTAAAATTTATAAAAGGTTAAATTTCCTCTATTTTGATAATGTACACTCCTACTTCAAACATGATTGTTTTCATTCCCGAAAGGTTTTAAAGTGGCAAGATCAAACAAACTTGGAAATGTATGGTAAAATCTTTTATCTCAGAGAAGAAAGGGCCAATAAGAAAAAGAATCACTGGATTTGAGACGTAGGAGTGATCTTCAGCAGACACCCTCCAGCCTCACTCCTCCGCTGCGTTGCTGAACCACAGACCTGGGGAAGGTAGTTAGCTTGCCTGAGCTCGCTCAGCAGGTTGGCCATAAGCTGATCCTGGAGGCCAGGCCTCTTAAAGGCTAGTGGAGTTATGTCTTCATTATCCCATACCAACTCGAAAATAATTTGGGGCAATTATATATATATATATGTATGTATATGGCTAGCTGCGAATATATATATGTGATTTTTTGTTTGTTTGCTTTTGTTTTGTTTTTGGTTTTGGTTAGCATTAGCCCATCCATGTAGGGCACACCAGGCCAGCCCACCAGCACACCAGTATCCTTCCGTATATGATGAGATCTTATTTGAATATAGGCAGATTCCTCTTCTATAAAGTTTGAGCATTTGCTCTGGCAATTCCCACTCTGGCATTAACCCACTTGTCACAAAGTATTAATTGCCCTTTCCTAATGTGCGCATATGTGGTTATTTCTTAGGACCTGATGAGGAAGATCTGGGTCAAAGAAAGTGGAATGGGCTGATGTTCAAGAGCGAAGAGACAACAGAGACCTTGGCAGGTGAAATGATTGGAATGGTGTGGCATCACCATGGTAAACAAGTCGGGGCTCTCCAGGCACTTTGGGGCGGGGGACTTCTGAGGAGATTAACCAACTTTTCTGCTTCTCCCTAAGATGGTTCCCAGCTCCAGGTTGCTAGTGACACTTTCTCTTGTCTCTGCTGCCTCTCTCCTGTCCTCAACAATCACAAAAATAAAGACAAAGTTTAGTCATGTTTGTTCACAGCACTCATTTTAAATCGTTCTCTACACTTACATCGAATAAGGAATAAATCAACAGTAACTCAGGTCGTCAATACGGGATAGCACAGAACTGAAAGTATGTTTATTCCTGACATGGTCATGTGTGCTTGGAGTCCATTTCTGGAGTAATTGCAGAGATTTGCAACTGTTTATATAGCATTTGAAATCCTAGCCTTCTACTCCCTTGAGACCATCATAGTCAGACTGTTTATGTCTCTCATCAGTTGAATGAGAGCCACTTTATTATCTTAAATGTGAGCTCCCCTCCATCTTACCCTATTTCCCGTTAACCAGCCTTTACCAAGAGATTGGAAGTGACATTGAGGAGACTGGGGATCTTCAAGATAAAGTCTTTTGTCACTATGGTACAAAGATTTTGCAGGCTGTTTTCAGAAACAAACAAACAAACAACGAAAAAAAAAACCCCCAGACATATATTCTAAGAATCAAAAATGTTTAGCAAACTTAGTCATGTTTACACCGAATTAAAGGAGAGAGCATGCCATATTCCTATTTCACGATTCACTGTCCCAGGGGTTTAGATATTTGGAATGCAGACTGTGCCCTGTTGGCAGGGATTTGGAATCAATTTACAGTGTGTGAGATGATAACACATGTTCTGGATCAGTGGCAGGGGAATGTTTGGAGCTGTAATTCTGTCTCCCCATTAGCAGGAAGCCTTGCTAAACTCACAGCTGGAGAAATGCCTAAAAAGAACTCGCTCTGTGTGTATGTGTGTGTCTATATATATATTTATAAAGGCAACACAAAACCCAGCCCCAGGGATAAATGCTAAATTAAGGCCATCAAAAATGAAACAGCACTTTCATCACACGGATCAACTGGTATCCAGTTGAGATGACTACTTTTCTCAGCTAGAAGTGCTGCCATATACCTTTATACATCTGGGCTTAACGATACAGGTGATGTTTAACAACAGGAAAACAACCCTGGATCCAGCAGTCACAAGAAGAAAATCAAATGGAAAGTGTGTATTTTAATAAGGCATGAAGGGAGATATACAATATTCAAACAACAGGAGTTGAAACCTGATATCCCTGAGGCTTGAGGTAGAAGCTGACTCTTGGCTCTGGTGAACCAAACATTATGGAAACATGTAAGTGCGTGTAAGTGCAAGCATTTAGCTAGCACAATTCAGCAGGCTTCATGAAGCCAACTGCTAAGATTAGGCAAGAAAGATCAAATGGTGTTCTTTGAAAAGATGTAAGTTATCTGCTCATAGAGATCAGCAGAAAGAACAGTTTATATAATGTAACCCTACTTTCATATTCTTCTTTTCTTTTTTTTTTTAATATTCTTATTTTCTCGAAGTCTTTAGTGTTCTGTACCTTTTTATTGACTTACTACTTTGACTCTACTTACATAGACACATCAGTTCTCTTGGAATTATCCTGAATGAATGAATGAGTGGTCATTTGATTTAAAATATTAAGACTACAAAAATCATTGAGCCTGGGATGCCTGGGTGGCACAGTGGTTGAGCATCTGCCTTCAGCTCAAGTTGTGATCCTGGGGTCTTGAGATCAAGTCCAACATCAGGCTCCCCGCAGGGAGCCTGCTTCTCCTTCTGCCTGTGTCTCTGCTTCTCTCTGTGTGTCTCTCATGACTAAATAAGTAAAATCTTAAAAAAAAAAAAATCATTGAGCCAATCGTAGCTGATTTGGTGTTTTTAAACTATTTCACTAATTTACAAGATTGATCTAATTAGGGCTGGCTTATAGATTACCAAAAATCTGAAAAGAGCCAACATGGCTAAATGGTCAAGATAAAGCCATAGCTTCAAATAGAAAGAAGATTATGATTTTACCAACCCGTCTTCAAAATTAGAACTATAAGAGTTTATAAAATCATCTATTGATTTAGAATTAACACACTAGCTAATTTTGCAATATATTTTTTAAAGATTTTATTTATTTATTCATGAGACACACACAGAGAGAGGCAGAGACACAGGCAGAAGGAGAAGCAGGCTCCATGCAGGGAGCCCGACGTGGGACTTCCCTGGACCACAGGATCACGCCCTGAGCAGACGCTCAACCACTGAGCCACCCAGGCATCCCTGCAATCTTCTTTTTGTTTTTGTGTTGCTTTGTTTGTTTTTTAGAGAGAAGCCCTAGGGTCTCCAGGGCTTTATAGTATTTATAAAGCATTTCTCAGTTGGCAAAGTACTTCTACACACATTATTTCATCTAATCCTTGTGACCTCTTACCTTTTTGTTCTAAGATAACATCTGGGCTTCTTCAGAGGTGATCTGAAGTATTTGGTCTTAATACTTGAGCAACATTTTCCCGGAGTCTTGTCTTCATTATATCAACTTCCTCTGACAACCTGAAAGACTGTCTTAGCCATTTCCTGCCTAGAACCCTATTCCTTTTGAGCCGCTGGCCTGTGTACCAGCTTCCTGTTTCAGGGATGTCTTTAGTTATCTGCTCACTCAAAGAGCAGTGGAAAATCCAGTCATCGATCCCCTTTCCCACTTAGGTAACCAACACCCACTAATCCAATGATCCATGTACAAGTTTTCCCTTTGCAATTGAATATATTAAAATCATTCGATAGAAAGATGCATAAACTGTGTATGACCATGGCTTCCCATGGGCTCTTTGGCTTGTGTTTGAATTGACACAGCTCATCCTTGATCCTGGCACTTATACCCCGGCCAAGGGGAGCTGGGTCTACCTTATGCTTTTACGAGCCCCATATTCTGCTCAGGCGAAACACTGTCTTCTACCCTATCCCGATCCCATTGCCTAGAAATCCCTTTCTTTCAAACCTTATGTGTGTGTGTGCTTTTTTGCTCTTTGCAGTATTTAAAAAGAAAATTATATATATAACTATCGTAGTTATCTTTGCCACTTTCATGTTCGTGGATTTCTTTGAACTATTTCCAGTTTCGAGCTGCTAAATAACATTGCTGTAAATATCTTGCAAGATATCTTTTATTTAAAATTATTTCCTCAAGATAAATTTCAAGAATATTAATGTGTCAGAGGCTATGGTCATTGGTATGGCTCATGGTCTGTATTTCGCTTGCTTTTAAGAAGAAGTACCAACTCATCCCATCCCTGGCATTATAATGGTTGGCTTCTTTGACTCTTCCCCAAACTGGGTTTTACAATGATTTGGTTTTGTTGTTGTTATTATTGTTAATTTAATCAGTATAAAATGATACCACGGTGTTATCTTAATTTGCACTTCTAAGTGGGGCTCATCTCTCAATATAAAATTTCAGGACTGAGATAACTTTTGTTATACAGCAAAAACAATTTCCAAGGGAAGCGGGATTGGTCATTCCTTCAAATCCATTGGGCTGACACAGAAGAATTTGCCTGCGTGTTGGTGGGGGGGGAAACTCTTGATTGCTATTTAGCGAAATAGCTGTCGTCTAGATACTTCTTTCCTCACACACAGATGATTGCCAAAGTCTCTTCACCAATTTAGTAACCTCCAACTCTCCAAGTTATTTTACCCACAATTTCCAGATTAATGTGCTGCCTGCAGAGGAAATGGGGGGTGGGGTGGGATAAGGACACATAGCCAGCTAGGACTGGAACTTCAGGGTCCAGGGTCCTGGGCACTGCTCTTTCTCCTACATCTTGCACCCCGCTCTACTTTCTGGGGATTCAGAGATCTCGAATTGCGGCTGGCTGCTGTCCGAGGCTCTCTGGCTTCCTGGCTGTGCTCCCGGCAGCAGGTTCAGGTTCGCAGGCCCAGGGTCTGTGATTCTGGCCCTTGCCTCCTGCTGGCCCGAGGCCCTGGGCCGCCTCCTCGGGTTGGGGAAGCCCCCCCGGCCCCCCAGCTATTGTGGGCAGCTGACTGCCTCGGTTGTGCTCCGTGCCTGCTGTTGGGCTCCTGCCCGGTTTCTCTCCCGGAGCCTGGGCCCGGCTGCCCTGTGGGCCGGGGAGGCCGGGGAGGCCAGGGAGGCCTGGGAGGCTGGGGAGGCCCGGGAGGCCCAGGGGGCCGGGAAGGCCCGGGAGGCCCAGGAGGCCCAGGGGGCCGGGAAGGCCCGGGAGGCCTGGGAGGCCCGGGAGGCCCAGGAGGCGGGGGAGGCCCGTGGCACTAATTCCCTTGGCAGGCAGAGGCCCTCCCTGGCCTGGAGGCCGCAGCTCCTTGCCTGAGGGCCGAGCAGAGGGGCCGCCTTCAGCAGACGCATCCCGGGTCGTGTCTGGTGCTCTGTGCCAGTCTATTTTTCAATGACCCAGCAGGTGTTCCTCCTAAGTCCCTTAGGTATCCTTTATTCTCTTTTCCACACACACCACTTGCACACACACACACACACACACACACACCATGTAGTCTGTGATGCAGCAAAACATTGTGGTTAGCAGCCCACAGGTGCCCACTGGGAAACCAGACAACCCGGGTTTGAATTCTGGCTCCACCACCCAGCTCTGCGGCCTTGGGAAGTTACTCACCCCTGCCTCTGTCCGTGTTTGCACCTATTATTATTATTTCTTGAAAAGGGAGGGAGCTCATGGAAGAGTAGACCAGAACTTACCCAAGATGTGCCTTTTTCAGTGAGTGGTCAGCTTTACTTTGCAGCTGGAGGGAAAGTAAGGAAGCTCTATAGGGGCTCAGGAGCCTGGAATTTAACCCTGTGTCTCAAGGGAAGAACTGAAAAGGGGGCATTTTCACAATACAAGGGCTTGAGTTCTACACTGGCCTGGCATTCAAGGCAACTCGGTAGAAGCCTTCGAGGGGCCATCTGGGAGCCTCTCTCTTGAGTGCCCATACACACTCCTGGGCTTTACCTTCTTCAGGTTCTCATTTTGGCTCTCTCTCTCTCTTTTTCAAAAGATTTTATTTGTTTGTTTGTTTGAGAGAGAGAGAGGGAAGGAGAGAGAGCATGAACAGGGATAGGGGCAGAAGGAGAAGACTCCCCACCAAGTGCTAAACCCTGGGATTATGACCTGGGCTGAAGGCAGATGCTTAACCTACTGAGCCACTCAGGTGCCTCCCCCACATTTTGGTTGTCTCAATACAAGAGAGGAGGGCAGCCCTGGTGGCTCAGCAGTTTAGCACCACCTTCAGCCCAGGACATGATCCTGGAGACCTGGGATCAAGTCCTGTGTCGGGCTCCCTGCACGGAGCCTGCTTCTCCCTCTGCCTGTGTCTCTGTCTCTGTCTCTCTCTCTCTCTCTCTCTCTCTCTGTGTCTCTCATGAATAAATAAAATTAAAAAAAATACAGGACAGGAACAAGAATAAAATAGCATTATGTAGCATTTTCTAGGTGCCAGGCACTCTTCTACATAGACTCCTTTCTCTGCCACAGCTTGTGAGGTAGATGATTATCATCCCCAGTTTACAAATGAGAAACTAAGGCACAGAGAGGTTAAGCAACTTGCCTGAGACCCCATAGATAGGACACTAGGTTTTACCAACCAGACACTTTGCTGAGTGGTCCTAGACCGGTAATCCAGGTGTGCGCCTAAGGAAAGAGTGGGTTCCCCTTTAGTACTTCTTCTCCCAAACATCTGGCTCCCTGCTGCTGACCTGGCAGCTTTTTATTTGAACTTTAAGTGCCAAACTTAACATGATTGTGATCTGAAAGCACACAGGTTCGGGAAGCTGTGAAGTTGCTTCCTCAGTGGGTTTTGAAGTAGAAAGAAACGATGACAAAAAGCGTTCAGGCTTCTTGCTCCCAAGCTATCAGGTCTGGACAGAAAATCATATAATGTTAAACATGGAAAGGCCCTTAAAGACCATATTGTTTTATGGCTTCATTTTACAGGTAAGAAAACAGGTGAAGGGAGGGGAAGTGCTTTGTTCAAAGTCATGAAGCATATTTTCTAAAATTGCAGTTAGATTGTTTAGGTGGGTGAGTCAGATAAGTATTGTTGAAATACTGGCATTAAGATCCTATCTGGTTATGGGGGCAGCCCAGGTGGCTCAGCGGTTTAGCGCCGCCTTCAACCCAGGGCGTGATCTTGGAGACCCGGGATCGAGTCCCACGTCGGGCTCCCTGCATGGAGCCTGCTTCTCCCTCTGCCTGTGTCTCTGCCCCTCTCTCTCTCTGTCTCGCTGTCTCTCTCATGAACAAATAAATAAAATCTTTAAAAAAAAAAAAAAAGATCCTATCTGGTTATGGAAATTGGTAGATGGCATTAGTTTGGGAGCGTCTACAGCCAACATGGGTTCATATAACTTAATTCATATATTAAGGTTATCTCACCTAGGTAGACCCATTTCCACTACTTGGAATGCTTTTGTTTCTGGAACTATGACACATTCAAGGACAGGAAATTGGTTATTTGGCATTGATATCCTCTTAACAATTTGTTAGATTTTTGGTGCCATGATGGCCTTTATTTCAGTGTTTCCAATTTCAGTGTATTTCTACATACATTTCTAATGATCACCAATAGTACAAAAGTAGTTATAACTCCCAATCATGGGGCAGCCCGGGTGGCTCAGTGGTTTAGTGCCACCTTCAGCCAAGGGCCTGACCCTGGAGACCTGGGATCGAGTCCCGTGTTGGGCTCCTTGCATTGGAGCCTGCTTCTCCCTCTGCCTGTGTCTCTGCCTCTCTTTCTCTCCCTGTCTCTCATGAATAAATAAACATAAAAATATTTATTTGTTTTTAAAGATTTCATTTATTTATTCATGAGAGACATAGAAAGAGACAGAGACACAGGCAGAGGCAGAAGTAGGCTCCCTGTAGGGAGCCCAATGTGGGACTCAATCCTGGGACTCCAGGATCATGCCCTGGGCCGAAGGCAGATGCTCAACCGCTGAGCCACCCAGGCGTCCCCTAAAAATCTTAAAACAAACAAACAAACAAACAAACTCCCAATCACTTGAAGGTATAAATGTGGTATTGCTCTAATGGTCAAGAGCATGGAATCTAGGGAGACTGCTTGGGCTTAAATGTTAGCTCTACACCTTACTGGTTTGTGACCTCTTGCAGTTATACTGGACCTATCTGTGCCTCAATTTCTCCATCTATAATATAGGGATAATAATAATACATACTTCCTAGGTTTGTTGGAGGGATTAAATAACAATATATACAAAGCACTTAGGAAAGGGGTTGGTACATCATAAGCACTACATGAGGGCTATCTATTATTACTTCTAGAAAAGGAAGTTGAGTTACAAGGAATCATTTTGGACTGTGAAATGGAGCTGAAAAAGTACTTACTATTTCTGCTTTCCAGACTAAGTCTAGGCCTGGTTTTATAGCTTAAGTGGGACTTTTAAAAATATTTTTTCAAGATCATCAAGAAATTGACTCAATTTACAAAATTGTGGCTCCTGCCAACCTTCTGAAATCTACTTCTATATCTTTTCAAAAACAAGAGAGGAAAAAAGTCAGCAAAGAAGAGAAAAATAAATCCTACTCACTGGTCTGTATTTTTGACTGTCAAGTAGAAGATCTTAATTATAAGTGTAAACAAGTTAATGCAGCCACTGTTTTAGAAGTTTATACACATAACCTTCCCAAATAGAGTATAAGCAAGTATGTACAAAAATCAGAAGGATAAGAACTGTATCTCCAAAAGCATGGAGACTCAAAAGGAAAATGACAGGTTTTACTGGATTTCATATTGGTCTTAATTTATCACCTGGAGGGTGTATAGGTGGGGTTAGTTTTGTAGCTATATGTAGCAATAGTAATTTATTCTTAATGACTATAGTTAGGCCTTTGTAGATTGTTCTAACCTTCCTACAAGCATCCTAAAATAAGAAGTAGGATTAAAACATGAAAAACAAATGGAAATTTCCATGTGAGTTCTTGCTTTTTCATCTTTGGAGACAGTGTGGTACAATGGAATTAGAGTCCAATTTTAAGTCTGCGTTTGCAATTTATTCCTCTCAATTTCAGTGTCTAACATGTAAAATGGTGACAATAAGATTAATGTGTTTTAAGACATGCGTGTAAAACCAGTGTCCAGTGATTGTTAGTTCTCCCTTCTTCTTAGACAAAATCAATAATATTTTGATTAGAGAGAGGTCCCTCTGGGAGGACACAGCACAGGCATGAGGTTTGGCTATTGGTCAGTGCCTTTGTGGAATCGGAAGGTGGCTCTTCTTACTCTAGGCATCTTGGTCAATCAGAGAGCTGTGTCAGGCCCTCTTCCTTAGGCTCTTCATACCCAACCATACTTGGCAGCCCTATGTCAATGATGAGAAGGAGCCAATGTGACCGTCAGACAAAGAGCTTTCCACGTGAAGGCAACAGCAAGTGTGAAGGCCTGAGAAGGGGGCCAAGCCGGTGGGCTTAGGGAACACAAAGGCCCCTGGGCTGAAGAACAGTTGCCAAGGGGAAGGCTGATAGAAGATGAGGTCAGAAAGGTGAGGAGGCATCAGATCTCATGTCCCCGTGGAACAAGGATAGGAGTTTGGATTTTATTCTAATTTTATAGGAAACCACTGGAGGGTTTTGTACATAATCTGAATTCTGGGGTGTGTGTGTGTGTACATATTTATAACCCCTCAGAGCGTCCCTCTGTTTGCTAAAGGGAATGCTGCCTATGAATGCTGCTTTAAACAGATCATTTTGGCTGTTGTGCAACCAGATGGAAGAGGCAAGAGTGAAAGCAGAAAGACCAGTGGAAGGCAACTGTAGGAGTGTATATGAGGGATGAGGCATGCTTACATCAGGGTAGTGGTTGAGAAAGGCTAAGTATGGGGAATTTTCTGGAGGTGAATACCACAAAATTTGTTGATAGATTTAAAGAGCATCAGGAAAGAGGAATTAAGGATGACTCCTTGGCTTTGGGCTTGAGCAACTGGGTAGATGGTACCGTGATGGACAGAAGTCAGGAAGACTGGGGATCGGGCAGCTTGGGTGGCTCAGCGGTTTAGCGCTGCCTTCAACCTAGGGTGTGATCCTGGGATCCCAGGATCAAGTCCCACGTCGGGCTCCCTGCATGGGGCCTGCTTCTCCCTCTGCTTGTGTCTCAGCCTCTCTCTCTCTCTCTCTCTGTGTGTGTCTCTCATGAATAAATAAATAAAATCTAAAAAAAAAAAAAAAAAAGGAAGACTGAGGATCTGCAGGATAGGTAGAAGCAGGAGTTTGGGACATGTTAGGTTTGAGACGCTTATCAGACACTCAGGTGGAGATGGAAAGTAGGCAGTTGGGAATATGAATGTGGACTTTGGGTTAAGGCTAAAATTATAACTTGGGACTCATTAGTTGATAGATATTATTTAAAGACTTGGAGCTGGATGAGTTTATCCAGAAAGAGAAAATATAAAGAGCATCCAGGACCAAGTCCTAGAGTACTCTTACTTTTAGAGGTTGAGCATAGAAGGAAGAGGCTGCGATGTAGACTGACAGACAGCACTTGGCCATGTCGCACATGTCACAAGTGCCATTCGTACAGACCTAACATAATGTACCTAGTGATGGCACTGTCCTTTAGAGAATAAACTAGTTTGATAAGCATCATTTCTCTGAAGCCATCAAATCTTTTTTTTTTTACTTTTGTTGCTTTTATTTATTTTGCTAATTTAATTGATATAAAATTAAGCATAGTATTTTAATGCACTTGTAAAATAAACCACCTGCTAGTTTGCTATTTTTCCCTTGTCATATGAACATTCTGTTAATATCTTTGCAACTGGTTATTGTTAGTGATGATTGTTTACTTTCATTTTGGTTTTGGTTGACTTTTTTTTCACTTGGGACTGTTTTTAGCTATAAGTGACAGAAAATTCGACTACAGTAAGAAGGGCTATTTTTACTTACTTAAATGAGTTATCAAAAAAAAAAAAAAAACAAGTTATCTAAAAGCAGATAACTAGCAATTCCATAATTCCAACAAGGCTCCAGACTTCTGGCTTTCCAGGCCATTGTCCTCAATGTGTAGCTGTCTTCCTCAGGCCTGCCTGATGGCTGCAAACCTCTGGGCATCACATCTATACTCCAACAGGAAGGAGGACACAAAGTAAAAGACCTGTCCTAACTGAGTCTATTCCTTTTCATCATGAAAACAGTAGCTTTCTTTGAAGCCATGCCAGTGGAGGTCTGCTTATATCTCATTGACCAGAACTAAGCCAAACAGCCATGCCAGATTACAAAGGAGACAAGGAAGGTGACTGATTTTTTGTTTTTTGTTGTTTTGTTTTGTTTAGTTTTTTTGTTTTTCACTCATGTAACATTCATTTAATTATATTTAAATTTTTAGCATGACCACATTCAAGGCATCCTGTATAAATCACATTTTGACCTACTTAAAATTTTTTTCTTTAATATCTTAAAGTTGTTTTATTTATCTATCTACCTATCTTTTTTAAAAAATATATTTTTATTTATTTAGAGAGAGAGGCAGAGACACAGGCAGAGGGAGGAGCAGGCTGCATGCAGGGAGCCTGACGTGGGACTCCATCCTGGGTCTCCAGGATCACACCCCGGGCTGCAGGCGGCGCTAAATCGTTGTGCCACCTGGGCTGCCCTCTATCTATCTATCTGAGAAAGAGAGAGAGAGAAAGAGGGAGGGAGAGAGAGAAAGAGAGGGAGAGAGTGCGCGAGAGAGACAGAGAGAGCGAGCACACAAGCAAGGGGAGGGGCAGAGGAACAAGCAGACTCCCTGCTGAGTAGGAACCTGATGTGGGGCTAGATCTCTGGGACCCTGGGATCTTGACCTGAGCCAAAGGCATATGCTTAACTGACTGAGCCACCCAGGTACCCCTCCCAAATTTATGTTTTAATTAAAAACTTTTAATTTTTACTTTAATTTTACACACAATAAAATGTATCCTTTTCATTGTACATAGCCTTATAAGTCTGGGGGAAAAAAGGAAAGATGACTATTTTTAACTGTGAATATTGATGCTTGGAGTTTTCATAATGGAAAAGGATCATTGTTTAACACAAAAGAGTCATTTAAGAAAGGCAGGGTCCCTTATCCAATGCACCTAATCATGGCTTCTTGAGATGAAATAGAATACAGTTAGTGAATGATGGGTCCCCTTAGGTCAAGGGGACAATTTACCTCTTAAGAGTACCTGACCATAACCACTAGGTTTCTGCGTTCCTCAAAAGCCACCCCTTCTGGGCATTTCCTCCCAGGGAAGATGAAGCTAGGATTCCAGCAAAGGTGGTGGTGGTTATTTCACAAAACACTTGTCATGATTGGGGTGAAACCCAAAACTGATAGCAAATTTAGCTGTTACATGTACAGTTTCATTAAGTATTCCCATTTCCAGCATGTCTGAGTGATAAATGATCAGGGATAATGAATAGGTAATTCAAATAATTGAATATCAGTATCAAATTTACCATATTACAGAAAGGTCTGGCATTTCCCCACAATATGAATACATGATAATATCATTACTAGCATTTATTGAGCACCTATACTAGATGCTTACCATATAGTATCTCATTTAGTCTTCACAACCACCATGTGACCTGGTATGTTGAATCTTCTCTGGACTAGAGACAGATGATCTGGACTTGACACTTCACTGTCAATTTTATATAGAATGTGTTGAGATGTAACTCACATTTATAGACGTGGCTTGGTTTTCTATACTCAAAAAAAAACAAGGGTGAAGTAAGTCAAAAGCATGGTCAACGTCTTGTATATTTTAAAATAAATGTAGATTTAGTGTGTGTTTTCGGTTTAATTTTTAAAAATATTTTTATTTATTTTGAGAGAGAGTGTGCAAAGGGAGGGGCAGAGGAAGAGAACCTTCAATCCTTCAGCACTCCACACTGAGTGCTGAGTCCGATGTGGGGCTTGATCTCATGATCCTGAGATCACCACCTGAGCCAAAACCAAGAATCAGACACTTGACCAATTGAGCCATTCAGGTGCCTCTTTTTTCTGCTTTTAAAGATTTGTATTTATTTTGAGGGAGAGAGAAAGAGACAGAGAGAGAGAGAGAGAGAGAGAGAGAGAGAAGTTTATTTAATTTTATTGTAATTGCTGCACCCAGTGTGGGGCTCCAATTCACAACCCCAATATCAAGAGTCACATGTTCTTTCAACTGAACCAGCCAGATGCCCCTTGGTGTGTGTGTTTCAAAAGCATTCAACTGGGCAGGCCAGGTGGCTCAGTGGTTTGGTGCAGCCTTCTGCCCAGGGCGTGGTCCTGGAGACCCCGGATCGAGTCCCGCATTGGGCTCCCTGCATGGAGCCTGCTTCTCCCTCTGCCTGTGTCTCTGTCTCTATGTCTCTCATGAATAAATAAATAAAATCTTAAAAAAAAATAAAAGCATTCAATTTATGTGGATCTAATACAAAATTGATTAACTCTGGTATCTCCTTAGTGCCTCTTCCATGCATTAGTTTTGTGTATATAATTAGCATATTTTTAATCCATGTTTACAATATTTTTTTTTTCTGATTCACATTATTTAGACATACTTCCCCACAATTTTGCCACTACAACTTGGATGTTTCTCATCCTGTCTGGGCTTCAGTTTCTCCTTCATAAAATTAGGCTGTTGGGCTATTATTTAACAGCTAAAATGTTTTCAACTCTGAAATTCTGTGACAATAGAATATTTATTACCTACAGTCAAATAATGGCATAAATGAACAAGGAGTCTTCTTTGGGGAACAAGTTTACTTCAAAACATGGATGCTACTTAATGGGCCATAACTTTCCTGTTGTTCATGAGTCAGCATGAAAACTACCTCCAGAGAAGGCTAAGTAGGTCAGATTTATCTAAGAAGACAGCTGTGTAATCCCGTATCCCTCTCCAACCCCATGGCACTGCAGATACATGCTTCTGGCTTTTTGAACAACAAATAGCATTACCCACTTTGTAAAGTCCACCAGACCACAACCTGAAAATCAAGCTGGCCTTTAAAAAATTTCAGGAGGGGAACAAAATAGAGCTCTTTTTATATATGGTCCACAGCAATTTTCCTCTATCTTTAAGGCATTTTTAAAAAGATTTTATTTATTTATTCGAGGGAAAGAGAGAGAGAGAGAGAGAGAGAGAGAGAGAGGCCGAGACACAGGCAGAGGGAGAAGCAGGCTCCATGCAGGGAGCTCGACATGGGACTTGATACCAAGTCTCCAGGATTACGCCCCGGGCCAAAGACAGGCACTAAACCACTGAGCCACCCAGGGATCCCTTTTAAGGCATTTTCATTGATTCTGTGATACCAATTAGTGTGGGCAAGACTTTTAGTGAAAAAGTAAAATATTTTAAAAATTAGTAAAAAAGTTTTATACCATGACTTTTTATTACACCTGTTTCATAAAACATGTTAGGTCACCAGTGCTTGCTTGTTTTCCTTTCTAAATCCTAAGAGGACTTAAAAATACATATTGTAAACAAATGGGTCAATGAAAGAACTCTCACTTAGAAACAATCTTTAAAGGTGCAGTCACTGTTACTTGGGCTCTGTGAATATTTTTTGTCCGTAGAGGACCCCTTAACACACTGGGAGGACCTTCAGACCTCCAGGGGCAAATACAAACCCAGAGAAGTAAAACGAAGAAAAAAGAAAGGGCGGGGGGGGGGGGGGGACACACTAGAATGGGACTGGAGATCCTTGCCACCGAAACGAAGATGCTGGCAGGGAACACAGGAAAAAGAGCAGGAACAGAGAGGATGCTGGAGGTGTTGAAGTTGGAGGATGCAAAGGGACTTCTTCCTTGGAGAGGGAGGACGCATGATTGACTTAGTCCTCCCTTGGCATCTGTCCTGCTATTTGACCACTGCTTTTCCATTGTCTAGACTGTAAGGCACCAGAAACCATTAAATAGAGGATCAATGTAAGCAGACAGGTGTGCCCCAGTCCCTTCCCCTCTTTCTTCTGCGCTGCTCATATTCTAGCAGCAAACTAGTTAAAAAAAAATCGTAAGACTGCCAGCACTTCCAGGTTACGCAAAGCGATTCCTGAATGAACCTTTGTGATACGGTTGGCAAAGGCACGGTATTAATCCTAAAAGAGATCTCAGGTATCAGACGCACTTTTTTGGTTACAGGCCTCAAATGATGGGGCTAGAAAAATCTATTTGCAAGTATCACGTTATTGTTTTAACCAGCTGAAGTCAGGCACAGGCAGCTGACCGCGTCCTCCACCTCCACCACGTTTCAGAAGAGGCAGGCTGAAGTCTGCAGCACGCATCCTGCGGGGGGGGGGGGGGGGGGGGAGCTTCTGCCCCGGGGCCTCTGAAGCCCTACGTGCCCCAGGAAGAGGCTTCCCCACCTGTCGCGGCCTGGACCGCGGCCACCGAGGCTGCCGGGCGCACCACGGCCGCGCCTCGCTGAGGTCAGCCTCTCGGGCCCGGGGACAGCTCTTTTTATTCTAAATTACAGACTTTGCAGCCACCGGATATCCTCGCTGCCTAACTGGCAGGAGCCATGTGGCTGCGCCGGCGTTTCCTGACAACCACGGCGTTATTTCCACTAATATCCTGCCTGAGGCCTCCGGCCGGGCGCCGCCGCCCTCGCTCGTGGGTAATAACCCGACTGCGCCCGCGCTGCCCCAACAGAGAGGGGGGCACCCCAAAGTCCCTCCAATCGCGCCTGGCGACGGCGGCCCGGGGGCCCCTCCCGACCGCCGCGGGCCGTGCCGGGGGCCGGCGACTCGGGGAGGGCGCCGCGGGGCGCTGGGGGCGGGCGGCGGCCGCGGGGTCCGCGCGCGGGAGGGGCGCCCCGGGCCGCCGCGTTCGCACGGTCCGCGCCCCCGCGCCCCCGCGCCCCCGCGCCCCCCGCGCCCCCCGCGCCCCGTCCCTCCCTATCGGCGGCGCACACGCGCGCACAGCCGGCGGCGCGCCCCGGGCTGGAGGCGCAGCAGCTGCGGCGGGGGCGGGGCCGGGGCGTGGCGAGGCGGGGGCGGGGCCGGGGCGTGGCGGAGGCGGGGGCGGGGGCGGGGCCGGGGCGGGGCGGCGCGGGGGCGGGCCCGGGGCGAGGCGGCCCCGGCGCCAGCGAGCGAGCGAGCGAGCCAGCCAGCGGCGAGCGCGGCGAGCACCCGAGAGGAGCGCGAGCACCAGCATGGCGGGGCTCCGACGCCCGCAGCCGGGCTGCTACTGCCGCACCGCCGCGGCGGTGAACCTCCTGCTGGGCGTCTTCCAGGTCCTCCTGCCCTGCTGTCGCCCGGGAGGGGCTCAGGGACAAGGTCAGCCGTGCGCCGCTGTGCTCGCGCTCGCTCCCCACCCCGCCCCCCCTTCTCTTTCTTTTAGGGAACTGCTGAAATCTATAAGAGGGCGAGGGGAGGAAGGGGAAAGGGCAGGGGGAGGAAGGAAGGCGGTTGCAATTCTCGGCCGATAACCTCTGCCGGCCGCCGCGTCCCCTCCCGCGCCCCCCGCCCCCGGCGGCCGGAGCCGGGCAGTGGCGGACTCGGGCACCGGCGCGGACCGCTAGCCGCACGCGCCCCGGAGCCTTTGTGCGCGGGCCCCGGGCGCCCCGGGCGCAGCCCCCGCTTTGTGTGGCGCGCGCGGGGGCCCCGCCGCGGCCCGGCTTGCTGCAGCTTTGTTCCCCAGCCCCGCCGCCGGGACCCTTCCCGCGGCCGCCCGCGCCAGATGCTCGGGATGCGGCGCGCCGGGTGGCTGCCCCGGCACCCCCGGGCCCGCGCCCCCTGCCCTCCGCCGGAGGGGCCCGACTCGCTCCCCGCCCATTGTGCGCGCGGCCCCGGGCGGCTGGTCGGGTGGCCGCGGCTTTGAGAAGGAAGGGGTGACTTGTCTGGGGGAGGCGGGTGCTCGGGGCACGGGAGGGAAACAGGAAGCGTCTCTTTTCCGTGCATTAAAACGCGGTGTGTTTTTTTTGGTGTCCGTGCAGCGATTGAGCCCCTGCCCAACGTGGTGGAGCTGTGGCAGGCGGAGGAGGGGGAACTGCTGCTGCCCACTCAGGTGAGGACGACCAGGTGACAGGGCGGCTGCGGGTGCGCGAGGGCGGAGGGGCCGGGAGGCCGCGGCCCCCCGGCGGCACCGGCGCTCGGGCCACTTTGCAAGGCAAATAAACGGTCGGGCCGAGCCTGAACACCTGGCAACGGTGGCCTGCCCAGCCTCCTCCCGCGCCATGTGACAGGGCGTGAGTCACGCCCGCCCCAAGTTCAGGAGCTGGGAGCCGAGGCCACCTCAGCAGGGCCGCGGCCCGCGGCCGCCTGGAGGAGGGGAAGGGCGGGCCCCTGGGCGGCCGCGGTCCCCGGAGCGCCGCGAGCCCCAGGAGCCCCGGGAGCCCCGGGAGCCCCGGGAGCCAGGAGCCGCGCCGCGAGCCCCAGGACAACAGGAATGCTGCTCTCAGACGTGTTAGCGACTGGCACTTGCCACTAGCCTTAAGCAGCTTCTGCAGGGAAGATGTGACTTTAAAAAGATTGTCGTCTTGGCTCTTTTCCAAGTGCCTTTAATTCGTGTAGGATACACCCTCTCTAGCAACTTGAATTTCAGGTTTCGGGGGCTCTCCCCCCTATGATACAGTGATTGCATGTGGAAAAATAATTACTAGCATTTCATTGAGAATCTGTGGCATCCTACCGGGTTCAGGGCTGCAAGTAGATACAGCCCCGCAAAGCGTCGTGTTAGGGTTTAACTTCTAACGTTTGTCTGCAGATGTATGCATTTAAGCATGATACGGTTGACTGCTTTTCAGCAGCAACAGTAGTGACCCCAAATACTTTTTTTTTTGGCGGGGGGGGGAGGGAGGAGTTGAATTATAAGGGAATAGTTAGCTTGTGTGTGGTAATTTTTAAGATGTTCATTACTTCCCACATTGGTGGCAGCACTTAATTCTATGTTGTCTCTTGTGGCTGTTTGGAAAAACAGGATGTCTAGCTATAAGTTCACGGCTCTGCAGTTTTACAGTTGAGTTTCTCCAATCTGTGTGAAGCATTAGAGTGCTGGTTTTGAGACATTCAGAATATTCACTTTAACCAGGACTAATGAATAACAGCTTCAAGGCAGAGAGGTGACTTCTAGAGGAAAATTTTTTGTGGACCTTTCCTGAAGGCCAGCGAGCTGAAAGAGACCGGCCCTTTGAGAAAAAGCCTCATTGGGATGGAGAGCAAATAGTCTGCCCTTCTCTTAAAAGTTTATTCCCAAATGGGTTTCTTTCCCCTCCTCTGATCATAAATAACAGATGCGTATTGTTGAAGATTTGGAAAATACGGAAAGATAAAAAGAACCAAATAGAAATCATTCATGATTCTACCGGGAGACCCACATTTAAAATTTGACGTTTTTCCTTTTTTAAAATACAGTTATATTTGTGTCTTAATCATGATTGTTCAAAAGCAGCATTCGTGAGGTTCTGGGCTGGAGACTTCTGTGTTGCGGGGGCCTGTCCTGGGTGGAATTCTGTGTCCTGTGGGCTACAAGATGCCCAGCAGTTACAGCCTCGCTGTCCCTACTCAGTAGTTGCTGGTGGCACTTTCTCCTCCCTCTTGCCCCCAGGTCTGACAGCTAAAAATGTCCCCAGACGTTGCCAAATGTCCCTGGGGAGCAAAAGTGCCCGGGTTGAAAAGCACTGGTGTATATCTATACGTATTTGCATTTTTACTCATTTGTAGCCTGTACTCCTTACTGGCTAGTGTTGAAAGTCAACCCAGACAGAAAGGAAAGTAAATTGTAGACTCTCATTTGTTGCAGCATTAGTTGAAGATTTAGTCACTGTGCTCAGAGATGGAAACGTCAAGGCCTGTGATATGATCAATGATTATGTTTATAGCCTTAAAATTTATTTTATAAAATTCTTAATCTGTGGCTTTGTTTTGTTTATATGTGTAATATAGTTTGTTTTGGTGAAAAAAAATGCACACAATTTAGAAGCTGTCTTTCTGGAGTACTCACTAGAGAAGCCTTTGTAACTAAGCTATTTTAATGAAAGCTATAATGAAAGTGAAACTGATATTCAAAATAATTTTCTAAATACTTCATCTCTATCTATAGACACATCTTTTAGAGACTATTTACCCTGCTTGTACTGGGGTGGGGGTGGGGATATATGTGGATCTATCTGTATCTGTCAGTGTAAACTGCAGATATATATGCATATGTATTTATCTAAACTGCCTATACACTCACACACATATGTATATAAACTGCAGAAAGTTCTGAAGAAAGTTATTTTTAGAGAATTCTCTTCAAAGTATTTGGACTTTTTTTTCCCACAAAAAGCTCCCTTGTGTGTCATGGAGTCAGCTGAAAAAGAGAGTACTTATAGGTGTTTTTTAAATTTGAGGGTTTCTGCTTAATTAATTTGTAGGTTGGGTTCCTTTCACTCAGAAAGATCCCAAGGCAGCTGCAGAAGCTAAGATTTGTTAGTGATGGGAGAAATGGGAGTACCAGAAGGTGTGGCATCAAAAAATTGAATTTTTAAAAAAGGTTTATTTATTTATTTATTTTTCATTCATTCATTCATTCATTCATTCATTCATTCATGAGAGACACAGAGAAAGGGGAGGAGACACAGGCAGAGGGACAATCAGGGTTCCTGAGGGGAGCCCGATGTGAGGACTTCATCAGGGACTCCAGGATCACACCCTAAGTCAAAGGCAGACGCTTAACCACTTAGCCACCCAGATGCCCCCCCAAATTGAATATTAACATTTGTCACCACTCATTATTTATACAGTTGATATTTTTGGAAATGTTTTCTGGTGATTGGGTCTTTTTTTTTCTTTTTAAGTGAGCAAGGACTAGAAAAATGCATCTTTGGTGCATTTTTGGTGCAAAACCAAATAATTGAATTGTTATAATCTTCCAGACCTGCTGGATAGGTTTCCAGGATTTGACTCCCGGTTTCGTCCCTTTTCTCAGTTTCTTCATCTGCACGATGGGGGTGAGAATGGCCCTGATCTCAGAGGATTTTGTGAGGATTAAAACTGTCTTGAACTCAGTGAGCACTTCATGTCTGTTACCTATTATTTTGGTATACTTCTCAGCTGATTCCTAGATTTGGTCACTGGAGGTCATGGGAGTTTTCCTGCGTTGAAGAGGTTGAACCAGTGCAGAGAACTCAGTACTATTACTTGCTCTACAGTTGTGTAGATAGGTTATATTATTCACATCTTTTTGTTATGTGCTGTTTTTACATGGTAAGATTTTTGGTGTTCGAACATAAACTATGGTGATAATGAGAAGGAAGGGAAAAAAAACATGATTCTATTCTTAGATTTACAGAACTTTTCCTCTCTTCTGGCCTTACTTCACCTATACTTCAACACATTGAATCCAAAGTGGTGATGGTTAGGAACCAAACACACGATTTTCATTAGCTTATTATCAGGAAGTAATCCCATGTGTGCAAGATACTGCATTGCATACCTTCTTACTTTGCCTTCAAATAACCCTTCTGTGCTGGCCTGTGATGCCCTTGACCTGCCCTAGCTCTCAGGGCCTCCCGCAGTCTGACCCTGTGTATTGCTCTAGGCATTCCTCTGGGACGCAGGCCCCAGCATGACCCTTGGCAGAGCAGCTCCCCTGTGTATCTGTTGAATGAAAGAACAAATGTGATTGTCCTGCTGTTCCCATAGAGCCATCCTCCCAGACTTCTAACTCCATAGTGGCACTATTGTCATTTCTCGCTTTCTGAGGTTCTTGAGCTTCTGGATTTTTTTTTTTTTTTCTTGGCCTTGATGTTCCTCCTTGCCCTAACTGGATTCCCTGTAAGAGTTTGGGCTTTTCTAAGCTTGGTGGTCTTATTGCAGCCACACTGTTCTGCATACAGTAGGCATTGAGTAGTTAGCCAGGAGCTCTTCCTGGGGGGAGGAGAGGCAGTTATCAGTGTCTTGTCCTGTTTCTGAGGTTAGTTTCAAAGATGGTAGGCTAAATGCCTTAAGTGTTGATTTTGGTGGTTGTTTGTTTTTTTGGTATCCCTTCTGGCAGGAGGAAGGGCAATCTAGAATTGTTCTTTTAATCCATTCAGACTCTGCAGAGATAGAAGCCTCACTCCTAACAGCCCTGGTTAGATTTGGGACACTGACATTGGTGCTGAGTAGGAGCAGGAGTTACCTGATACAGAATCATGTTGGTCTGGTTTGGGGTGGCTGGGCTTAGTGCTTTTCTGGCCTTGTCTATTCATCCCCCACGCCCAGCAAAGCCCCGGGATACAGCGATAAAGAAGGACGTCTCTGCCTTTAAAAATCTCATGTCTTACCCCCTTAAGTCTGTTATAGGTAACGGAAACTGGTAGAAAGTGAAACAGGAAATAGTACGCTGAATATCTAAATTCTTTATTATCTCAGGTACTGTGTTATGTAATAGCATCTTGCTCTAGTCAGTGAATCATTGACTGGTATTTGGAAATCTTTTTGTTATAGAGATTTATTTTGGGTTTAATCTACTTCCACTATCAACATAAAAAAATACCTAACATGAATTGAATATTACTGGCATTGTTTAAGTACTTTATGAGTTTTTAATACTCATGTTAATACACTAAAAACCATGAAGTGTTCTGACCTGACATTACGGATGAGGAAATGGAGTCACAGAGTCATTAAATAATTTGCCCAAGGCTGAAGGAAAGTGGCAGTGGTGTGATTCGTACCTGGGAGGTGTTGAGCTTCAAAGCTTCTGCTCCTGGCCACTATGGCACTGTATGAGTTTTAGCAGTCTGACTGGGAAAGTATTGTGGTGGTGGATTTCCTGTGTTTCAGGGAGATCCCTTCATATTCTGTTTTGAGTTAGAAAAATTAGCTTAATGAAGTTTTAACAGATGGTCAGATCCACTAGTATTTCTGAAATTTTTGCTTAATATTTTTTTTTATTGAGGTATAATTGACATTGACATAGAACATTACATTCCTTTCAGGTGCACCACATAACAGTAAGTCTAGTTACCATCTGTCACCATACATATTGCATAAATTTTTTTTTTGTCTTGCGATAAGAACTTTTAAGATTTACTCTCAGTAACTTTCAAATTTGCAATACAGTGTTATTCGCTGGTCATCATGCTAAATATTACATCCCCAGGATATAATATTTTAACTGGAATTTGTACCTTTTGACCAACTTTACCCGTTGTGCTTCTCCACCGCCTGCCACCCCTGGTTCCCCAGCAATCACCAGTCTGTTCGCTGTATCTGTGAACTTGGTATTTGTTTTTTGTTCTTGTTTTGTTTTGTTTTTTCTTGTTTTGTTTTTTAAAGGTTTTATTTATTTATTGAGAGGAAGCGCGAGCAGGGGGAGGGGCAGAGGGAGAGAGAGAGCATCTCAAGCAGACTCTCTGGTGTTAGCTTGATCCCATGACCCTGAGATCATGACCTGAGCTGAAACCAAGAGTTGGAAGCTCAACTGACTGAGCCACCCAGGTGCCCCTGTTTTTGTTTTTTAAATTCTGTATTTGAGAGCTATCATCTATCGTAGGTATTTGTCTTTCTCTGTTTGACTTATTTCACTTAGCACAGTGCCCTAAGGGTCTACCCATATTGTTGTTGAAATGAGATTTCATTTTTTTATGGCTGAACAGTATTTCATTATATATATGCACACATATGTATATATACAGGTACCCATGTATATGCACATACATACATACATCACATCGTTATCCATTTATGTCATTAATTTAGGTTGTTTACATATCCTGCCTATTGTAAATAATGTTACTATGAACGTGAGGGTGTAGATTTTTTTTTGAATTAGTGTTTTTGTTTCCTTCAGATAAATACCCAGAAGTGGACTTGTTAGATCGGTTTATAATGTTTTGAGGAACCTCCATACTGTTCTCCACAGTGGCCACACTAGTTTGCTTTCCCATCAACAGTGCACAAGGGTTCCCTTTTCTCTACATCCTTGCCAACACTTATCTCTTATCTTTTTGATACTAGCCATTCTAACAGGTGTGAGGTATATATCCACGAGTATTTAAGAAACAGCGAGACTGCACTTAGCTCTATGGATACTTATTGAGTATGTACTGTGGCCCAGCACTGGTCTAGGTGCTTTGGATGTTGAACAAAAAAACACTGCCCTAGTGGAGCTTGCAGTCTAATAGTGGCATATAGATGGTAAAAAGAAGTAGAATAAATGGTAAATTCTTTAATCTGTTGTTAGAAAGGCATCCATGCTGTAGGGTGACAAACCGGGGGAAGATTAAGGTGATGGGAGCTGGAGTTTTAATTTAACAAGGCAAAGTTGGTCCCTTTGAGAAGGCCTGTATTTGACATTTGAGCCAACCCTCGAAAGCAGTGAGAGATTTAGAATAGCTAGTGCAAGGGCCCTGAGGCACTGCCAAGGGCGAGTGGGGTAGGGAGATTACAGGATTTGGTTCCCTCCTTTTGAGAGCCTGGTGGTGTTGGGGAGATAAGGCTGGTAATACCCTGAGATAACACTCAAGTGCTGAAATGTAGCAACTGAGAGGAGAGAGGAGGAACCGTGTATATTGGAGGAGTTTGTTAAGGCTTAGGAGTAGGAGGGCTGCTTAGAGACCTGCATTAGCAAAAGTGTGAATGGGGCCTCCTCTAGATCCTTACATGAGTGACAGTGTTTTTAAGTTGATGCTTTGAACCGGAGCCCGGAGCTCCTGATGAAGTGTGGCTGTAGAGATAGGGATGTGTATGTCAAGGTCAGTTGACAGTTGCCCGGTTCCAGGTTAAGGAGCTTAGAGTACATCTGACTAGCAGTTAGTGAGTGGTAGTAGGCTCTTGAGTAGAGATTAACATGGTGACATTGGATGCTCGGTCCATACCAAGTGGGTCGTTAAGTCGTGGCTGATGTTGAAGAAAATTGGTCTTGCAGTGACACAAGGGATGGATTGGAGGCAGTGGTCTTCAGCAAAGTGAAAAGCCCTGTCTGTGATGGTAATGGAAGCCTGGAGTATGGTATACTGATGGCATACTGATGGTATGGGCATGGGCTGCTTTGCTGGTGGACGGGGTGGAGAAGAAAGGACAGGTCTGTACCATGGTTCAGACAAGTGAGTAAGTCTTTATGGCTAGAGGTGAAGAAAGAGCAGTATAAGATGACCCTAAGGTTTGCCCAAGGGTCAAGGAGGGTGATGGTATCCTTGACAGAAGGAGGCTGGTTAGAACAGAAACCACTTGGGACGCCTGGTGGCTCAGAGGTTGAGCATCTGCCTTTGGCTTAGGTCATGATCCTGCGGTCCGAGGATCGAGTCCCGCGTTGGGCTTCCAACAGGGAGCCTACTTTTCCCCTCTGCCTGTGTCTCTCTTTCTCTCTCTGTCTCTCATGAATAAATAAATAAAAATCTTTTTTTTTTTTTGGTAATAAATACAAATCTTAAAAAAAAAAAAAAAAGAACAGAAACCACTTGGCAGGGGCCCCATGTGTTGATAAGTCAGTGTTGGTCATAACTATTTTGGGAGAGAAAAAGTGCATATGTGCTGGAGGCATTTGCCAGTAGGTTTGGAGTTGCAGATGAATTCATCCTACAGGTATTGTGGAGTACCTGCCACATGCTGGCCACATACCAAAGCGGCAGGAGTCTTGCTCTCAGGAAAGATAGGCATTCCCTGAGTATCTACCCGTGTGATCGAGTGAGGAGTTGGGGTTGGCAGTAGGGATTTGGGCCTCACGGTGATGAGCGTGGGTCAGCATTCTGGGGGAATTGGTGTAGGGAGTCAGGGCCCAGGACTGGCAGTGACGAGGAGGAAGAGGGGGCAGAGAGGCATTAAGTGCCAACAGCCAAAGGTTAGGGAGAAGCTGGAGGACCAGGAAGGCTCGGTATTCCTGACCCCCCAACAGTGGAGAACTTTGGGGAAGAATGGTCAAGATTGTGTCCGTCAGTTTACATGTAGGATTTATTTGGATCTGGCCTTTTGTTTCTATTTCAAGTTCCTTTTCTTTTTACCTTCCTGGTACATGACATGTCAGATTTTGGTCTGGTTATCTGGGGGAGGATTTTGGAAGTGCTTTTGACGGTGATGTTTATGCCATTTATACAATCGATCAGCCTTTCTATGTTGATGTCAAAATGTATCAGGTATCCATGTAGGGGATTCTGAGCTAACCAAAGGCTCTTGGAGAGACAAGATGTCATCCTAATTTGGAAATTATGTTTAGGTCAAAATTTTAAGCAGGGAGAATCTGACACTATCTAAGGGATCACTTGGCAACTTACGGCTTTTAGGAGTGTCATTCTATTTTTTTTTTAATATTTTATTTATTTATTCATGAGAGACACAGAGAGAAAGAGAGAGAGAGAGAGAGGCAGAGACACCGGCAGAGGGGGAGGCAGGCTCCATGCAGGGAGCCTGACGTGGGACTCGATCCTGGAACTTCAGGATCAAGCCCTGGGCCGAAGGCAGGCACCAAACCGCTGAGCCACCCAGGAATCCCTAGGAGTGTCATTCTTTCAATAAATTCATTGAATGCCTGCTGTGTATCAGGCGCTATTTTTATTTTAAAGATTTTACTTATTTATTGAGAGAGAGCGCGTGTGAGAGCGAGCACAAAAGTGGGAGTGGAGCAGAGGGAAAGAGGGAATCCCAAGCCAACTCCAGGCTGAGGGTGGAGCCCAACGTGGGGCTCTATCTCAGGACCTCCTCTGTCTCAGGAGATCATGACCTGAGCTGAAGAGCCAGATACTTAACTGACTGAGCTGCCAGGTGCCCCCAGGCAGTATTTCTAGACGTTCTTTACAAGTTCATCATCCATGTGAAATTTAAGAATTGCTTCTTTTCAGATTTCTGTGTTCTTCTTAAACAACTGTTAAACCATGTGTTTTGTTTTGGTTTTTAATCAATAGGGTGATTCTGAAGAGAATATGGAGGAGCATTCTCAAGAACAGAGGTAAGAAAAACCACAGGAGCAAATACCTGCATGCTGAACATTGCTGCCCACTTTGGATGCTATCTGAAGTCTTGGTATATGTACGTTTATGTTTATGTGTTTAATATATCTGTGATATACCTTGATCTTTGGCGCTTGGGATATCTGAACTCTAATAATTAATATGTCTTTGTTTTAAAATAAAGTTGTGCAGAAAGCTGTTAGAAATACCTCCTGCCACCCATTTTCTTTTTCTTTTTTAAAATTTTTATTTTATTTTATTTATTTATTCATGAGAGACAGAGAGAGAGAGAGAGGCAGAGACACAGGCAGAGGGAGAAGCAGGCTCCGTGCAGGGAGCCTGATGTGGGACTCGATCCTGGGTCTCCAGAGTCACGCCCTGGACCGAGGACGGCGCTAAACCACTGAGCCACCCGGGTTGCCCTCGCCACCCATTTTCAACTTTGCATTTTCCATAGCACACCTGTGCTATCCTGCTTGTTCAGAAATGCCTGTTGAACATGAGGCACAGTGCTGGGTGCTGGGCATGAAATATTGAATAAACCCTGTGCTGCACGTAGTAGTGGAGCCAGACCTTACTGTAAACAAAACAAAATGGTTGTGATTGTAGTAACTGTCAACAGTTGGATTGCCGTGGTACAGAATAACGAGGAAGATAGGGTGGTCAGGTGAGGCCCCTCTTAGGAGGTGACATTTGAGCTGAAGTCTGGAGGATGCAAAGGAATAGCCAGGTAGCAAACAGGGAGAGTGCTCTGGGCAGTGGGAGTGGTGGCAGATGCAAAGGCGCAGAGTTAGGAAGCACTAACAGTATTCCAAGAACTTGGAGAAGGCTCGTGTGGTTTGTGGGATAGTGAGGTAAGATAGGACCTTAGAAAACACAGTAAGGAGGTTGGATTTTATATTTTTAACGGTGTAAGATTTGTTAGAGGATCTAAAGTAGGGGCTAGGAAATCGAAAGGTGTCAACTACATTTTTAAGAGAATGGTCGCGGAGCAGTCTCATGGTCACTTTTCAAACTGGGATGTCTGGTCCCTTGAAGGTACATGGAGACTCTAAATGGTACCTGGACATACGAAACTTTCAGGGAATCAGCTTTTAGATCCCGCCATCCAGATAGTCTTCTGAAATTGAGCTGAGGTTGCAAGTTACCCTTTTCCACCTCTTCTTTTTGTAATCTCTCTTCCCCACTTTATAAAAGAAAGGCATACTTCTTACCTCGTCCACATCTTACTATGTGCTCAATGTTGGGCAAACAGAGGTGTGATTTAAAATACCGGCATTGGTCAGGAGAAGTGATAAACTCTGATTGGGTAACAAATTCTTTTGTAACTCTGGAGGTTTCTGAATCTATTGACAAAATTGAAGGGCACAATCAAATTGGCATTTGGTCATTGAAAGTTATTTTTAGGGGATCTCTGGGTGGCTCAGCAGTTTAGCGCCTGCCTTCAGGCCAGGACATGATCCTGGAGTTCCGGGATCGAGTCCCACGTCAAGTTCCCTGCATTGAGCCTGCTTCTCCCTCTGCCTGTGTCTGTCTCTCTCTGTCTCTCATGAGTAAATAAATAAAATCTTTAAAAAAAACGTTACTTTTAATGATCATTGCTTTTTGGATAAACAGTGAAGGAGTTTAGAGAATATAGGGACAGTATTGTAACAGTGCTCTTTCTATTCACGTTTTAGTTTATGTGAACAAGCTTTTTCAGTGCTTACACTTTTTAAAAAAGTGGACAAGAAAAATAATAGTCACATGAATCAATGACGAGGGGGTAAGACACTTCATCCATTTCACTAAAGAATGCATTTTCAGTAAATTTGTCTCTTTATGTTTAATCGCCTATCAAAATTTATGAAATTTCTTGATCAGTTGTATACTAAAGAAAATAATAATGACAGCTCAGTTCAGAAGAAAAAAATACTTAACACTTAAACACTGTGGTCATAGGAAATTAAAAAAAAAATCTAATGTTTCAGTTGAAACTCATAGTTTTGTTGCAAAAGACTTTGAACATTGTGATGTATGTATTAGATTTAAATACTTGGAGGGAATATCCAGTAATACAAGAATGCCTATTGGTGTGTTTAAAGAAATGGATGATGGGGGCACCTGGGTGGCTCTGTTGGTGAAGCGTCTGCCTTCGGCGTTGGTTATGATCCTGGGGGTCCTGGGATCATGCCCTGCGTCAGGCCTCCCTGCTCAATGGGGAGTCTGCTTCTCCCCCTCCCTCTGCTGCTCCCCTTGCTTGTGCTGTCAAATAAATAAAATCTTTTTTTAAAAAAGGATGATGATAGGGCGCTTGGATGGCTCAGTTGGTACAGCATGTGACTCTCGATCTTGGGGTCATGGGTTTGAGCCCCATGTTGGGTATAGAGATTATAAAAAAAAATAATGGTGGATTTCATTGCAGTAGTATTTGAGTTCCATTGAATGTATTTTAAAAAATGATTATGAGTTGAGATGCCTGGGTGGCTCAGTGGTTGAGCGTCTGCCTTTGGCTTAGTGCATGATCCCAGGATCTGGGATCGAGTCCCACATTGGGCTCCCTGAATAAATGAATAAATAAATAAAATCATGAATAAATGATTGAGTTTTATTAAAAATGCCCTCATTTATAATATGCCAGAGATTACATTCTTTGAAGCCTTTTGAATTTATAGTACAAAATTTTACATGTGGGCTGAATGTATGAGGCAGAGTTCAGAGTTGGTTGCAGTCCTCTGAGTGTATGGGAGCAAGAAGAGGCAAGGATTGCCGGTAGTGGTTCAGGCGAGGCTGGTGGGAGTGGGGATGAAGGGACATGGGAAGTTCTGAGGTGAATTTTGGGGGTGGAACAGATTCATTACTTGTTGAATCAGTAGTAGAGCAAGAGGGACTAGACTGACTGACTGACTAGAATTTGGCTTGAGCATCTGGAGGGAGGACAGCTGAGATGGGAAAGGAATTAGGGGAGGGAAATCAGGAATTCTGGTTGGTTGTCTCATAGGAATGTCAGACTTGATATGACACGTCCCTGTGGCTGTGGCGCCTGAGCCCTGAGCTTGGAAGCCCTGGGCGGCCTCCAGGCGTGGGTGTGTCCAGCCTGTAGACAGCCTTGTTGCTCGCCTTAGCCTTTGTTCTTTCCTTTCTCGTCAGTCAGAACTAGTTTCTTTACCTCATTTTTGTGTCAGACTCTAAGGTATTAGTAGGTTTTATCCCTACTGGTCTTTTGACCTAGTGTTCGATTGTTGGTGAAGGTGGTGGGGGGTAGGAGAATGATTAGAACAGTGGCTTTGAAACTTGTTGCCAGTGACTCACAGTAAGGGATGCGTTTCACGTCATGCTTACCTACCTGCTCATAGGCACATGCGTATGGCCGTATGAATGTGTGCGTGCGTGCTTTATTGATAAAATAGCGTGTCCCTTTACTACCTGTGACATACTCTTTTCTATTTCATTTTTTTTTGTCATGGTTAAATGTACATAACATTTACCATTTAAACCATATTTAAATGTACAGTTCTGTGGGATTGAGTACATCCCCGTTGCTGTGCATCCAGTCACTGCCGTCCATCCACAGAGGTTTTCTAGTTCATCTTATTTCATTAAAAAAAAAAAAAAAAAAACTTGGTTGCCACTACTAGATTTTAAAATTTCTTAATCATGATTCACATTTTGATTGGCCCTGATTTATATATTTTAATCTTCTCAATATCAGATATTCCAGTGTTTTGTGTTATATTATCCCTAGTTGCTTTCCTTTTAACTTGACTTCCAAGCCTCCTCCTCTTTGTTTTTTCTGGCCTTTTTTTTCCCCCCTTGGGATTTGTTCCTTATGTATAAAGACTAGATGATGACATGGGTTGGATGGCACTATTAGAGAATTTTCCTTGTGTTCATTTTTTGAAAGTGTAGGTTCTGGAGCTCTTTTAAGAAGTCTCTCTGTAAGTGTAATGTCCTGTGATAGCTAAATGAATAACCTAGGTACTTAGTATTCATTTACCTTTACTGTACAGTTGGGAATTTTCTTAAAATGAAAATTTTAGTACCTCCAAAGCTCATACAATGTTACTACAGTTAAAATAGATCTTTTGTTTCAGAATATATTTGGGTTTACAGAAAAACTGTGAAGACGGTACAAAGAGTTCTCCTATACCCCTCATGCAGTTTACCCAACCGTTAACATCTTCCATTAAGGTGGCACATTGGTTATAACTAGGAAACCCAACATTATTGGTATGTTACCATGAACTAAACTCCCTGCTATTTGAACTTCATTTGTTTTTCTCTGATGTCATTTTTCTGTCCAGGATCCCATCCAGGATGCTACATTACTTGTAGTTGTCATGTCTCCTTAGGACCTCTTGGTTGTGACAGTTTGTCAGACTTTCCTTGTTTTTGAGATCTTGACAGTTTTGAGGAGTACTGCTCCGGTATTTTGTAAAATGTCTCTCTGTTTGGGGTTGCCTGATATTTTCCCTTCTGGTTAGACTGGGATGTTACGGGTTTTGTGGAGGAAGACCGCAGCTATAAATTGGTATTCTCATGACATATCAAGGATATCTGCTATCAACATGGCTTATCACTTTGATATTGACCTTGATCACTTGGCTCTCTTTCTTCACCTCTTTCCGTGCAACACTCTCTGGCGGCAAGTCATTAAATGGAATTAAGCTCCACCTACACAGATTATTTGGCATTCTTCTGTATGGGAGATTTTGTTTATCTTCCCTCATTATTTATTAATTCATTTACTTATATCAGTTCAGTCATATGGGTATTTTACTTTATATTTTGGATTATAATCTGATATTAGATTTGCCCTGCTAGTTTTATGTCCATTATCCTAAATCTTATTTTTGAAGTTATTACTACCTCTTTACACATTTTATAAGATTTTATTTATTTATGCATGAGAGACACAGCGAGAGAGGCAGAGACACAGGCAGAGGGAGAAGCAGGCTCCATGCAGGGAGCCAGACACGGGACTCAATCCCAGGTCTCCAGGATCACACCCTGGGCTGAAGGCAGCACAAAACCGCTGAGCCACCTGGGCTGCCCTCTTTACACATTTTAAAAACATTTTAGTGGTTTTCATTTTGATCACTACTGCACAACGCCAACTCTCAATGATAAATAGGACTTGAGGTCGGTTGACCCAGTGCTCAGGAATTCTACAACATGAATGTCTCATCTCAGAGCACCCATATAGAGGAACACCTTGGGCCGCAAGATAGATTTGACCATAAAACAGAGTTTCAGGAGTGTGGGTGGCACTGACCTCTAACCCTGGTAAGAATCTAGATCTGAAGACGCTCTGTGTCTCACTCTCCCGACTGCCCAGGGTGGGGCCCAAAGCAGACCACCATTAATCCTGGGGTGGAGGGTTCTGGAGTCGCCAGCCTATGATCTCAAACAGTTTGGGAAAGCTTTCAGGGAAATTGGCCTCACTGAAGATTTTGTTTGTATTAACTTGACTTAATCTTCTATGAATGCTATGTAATTGTATTTGGTTGAAAGCCAGGAAAGCAATATTTGAAAGACTTTCTCCCCTCTTGCCTCTGCGTCCCCATTTTTCTCTCGGGTGTTCTCAAATATCAGCAGTAATCTTTTCCTTTGCTGAGAGTGAGAGATTGCATTTGGGACTCAGCGATGAGAGCAAGTGAGAGCGGACTTCAGCTCTTGCTGGAATTGAATACTCTCAGGGAAGCTGGTCTGGCTCTCTGTACATAGCTCCCATAAGCCTTGTTGGCATACATTTGTTAGAATGTGAAAAGTGTGAGCATTGGCAAAGTGAATAGTACAGCATATCAGCTTTTAAAAATAGTTACATAAAAATCATAAATACCGACTGGTCAGGTACAGTGTCTATGGGAGTTGTCATTGTGTTGTCTTTTTTTTTTAATGTGCTTTTTTATATGATCAGTAACCGCAGCAAGCTGTGTTCTCCTGAAGCAATTTACATCAGTTAAAGGCAGATCCTAAGAGTCAGAACACGAAGAAAGTCTTGTTAACCTTTCAGCAACATACTGAAAGATAGAATTGCAGGGCAAAAATGACCTAATCGCTAGGGAAACTTCCTTTTGGCAGTGAAGGGGGTTTCAGAGCCCCCACAGGGAATGGAAGTGCTTTTCACTTTTCTTTGTTCTCCTTTAGAAGTTGAAAGCTGTGTTTTCAGTACAATCCTGAAGTTCATCATCGGTTGACAGGGTTTTAGCTTTCTAACCTGAGCGTGCCACTCTAGTAGGGTTCCATTGTGGGTGTTCTCTCCCTATCTGCCATTTCCCCAGGTGATCTCACCTGTTCTCCTGTGTCTTTCGCTGTATAGAAGGAACTTGACCTTAGATTGTACCTCTTAGCTGGGGGTCTCACCTGTGCAGTTGCCCACAGAGAGTTCCTTTTAGCTTTCAGATGCTATTAGCTCATTGAGCTCTTCGGCTCTGTTCCCTCTCAGCCTGCACCCAGCTGCCACACCATGCATTCATTTGTATAAACCAGAAACCAGGATCCCCCCCTCCCCAACCTTGATTCCTTTGTACTCCCACCCTAGTAGATGTCCAAGTGTGGCTGGATCTTCTTCAGATGGTCAGCTGCCTCCATTTTACAGCTACTCCAGCCTGTTAGGCACCTTCCTCCCTGAGGAATGTATCTCAGTTATACCTCCTTCCCCGTCATTCCTCCTACACACAACCCTGCCTTCATGATCAAGTGCAGACACCTGAGTGTGGCATAGAGGCCTTTTGTGATCTAGGCCCTGCTAACTTCTTCAGCCTTCCTGCCCCTGCTTCTCCCTTCCCTTCCCTTTCACATGGGCTTATGCTCTCTCTTTTCTCTGGCTGAGCCCCTCACCCAACCAACTCCATATGGCATCATGGCATTTCTAATACAGGGCATCTCCGTTTTAAAATTCACTGTCCTGAGTCTCATTTGACTAATTCCTTAGTGCCTAATCTAGTACCTAACACCTAGGTGAAGAACTGCTAGATGAAGGGATGCAAGCTCCTGATACAAATTTAAGTCTTTTAAGTTGATTACTTGTAATGATTCGCATGTTCTTCATATCCAAGCCCATGAGGCCCTATTTGCCCCTGAAATTAAAGCACTGGTATTAGTATTAGAGGTGTGGTTTTTAAATTAGGTCATTGCAGTTGGTGTGTTTTTAAAGAGAATGGGTTATTAGCTCTATCAGTGTGTGCCTCATGGTACCTTCTAGAGAGTCATGTGGGCCCCGGGAGGGTTGCAGAATGAATGCATTAAGTCATGGTCTTCATGGCCGTAACAGTGTAAATTTTCTTTGATTGTAATGGATTTCATAATTTAGATTGTTAGAATACAAGCTTTTTTTCAAGTGTTCTTGGTATAAAAATTGTCTTCAAGTCACAAAAACCTTTTTGGTTTTTTTTTTTTTTAGGTTGTGAAATTTTTAGCAGAGCTTTTGAGGCTTATTCATATAATTATTTAGCCCTCAATTGGAATTAATTAGAAAAATAGTGTAATAGGATCAGTATCCTAATTCTGATTTTCATTGAAATTATTACTTCCCCTAGATTTATCTTTTATAGACTCTGGAGTGATTAGGCTTATGCTTATTTATATCTTTTTATTGAAAAAGGCATTTGAACCAATTTTAATAATTGTATTTTGTATTTCCAAGTGTATACAAATAATTGTATTTCCAACTGTATTTTGAAGGGTTAATCTGGAATAAAAATAAGCAAAACATTTCATTACTATTCACATTCCCGAAACAATAAAGTAGAATTGAAGTCTGGGGATTGTGGATGTGGGTATGGCCCGTAAACATGGCATATCCAGGTTTGGAAAACTTGGTGTTCATTACCTTAGACTAGAGATTGCCTTTAGGAGAAGTGTCTTCATTCAGCATTTGAAGTGGGACTCTCAGCTGGCTTCATTCCACATGCTACCGGGTGGCTTGTCTGATTATTGCTACTGGTCACAAATATTTAACAGCCAAGTATCTCTGTGGAGTCTGTTCAGTCAGGTGTGCATCCTAAAGTAAGAGCTAGGCAGGTTCAACAGCCCAGGAAGACTTGCCTATGGAAATGACAACATGGCTATTAAAAAGTACATAAAAGATTTGTAAGGAGCTTGTATCAGACCAGAGTGAAGGTACCACTGTGAGCAAGAAAGAGGGACTTGGGTGTTTTGCCATTGGGAACCTAACTTCTATCTTCAAGAAGCTTATAGCTATATAGTTAGAGGTGAGTGGACACTATGGTTGTCTTAGGCGTCTTTTATACAGTGAGAATTGTGCTTTGGGTTGCCCTTTACTCGTCATGGTGGGTTGATGAGAAATAAAAGTACTTTTTAGATGGATCCCAATATGTTGGCAGCAGTATCGGTCAATTCTGTGAAGGCATTCTGGATATGATGTGACACCAAACTTCTTATTGCCTAGGAGGGTGACAGAGCTTGGGATTTCAAGGTTCAGAGGAGAAATATAATTTCCCAAGGCAGTATTCTCTGTCTAGGAACACAAGTATTAAAATAATAGGGTCTCCTGGGAGCTTGTTACTCTAGTTTTAAATGAATTGACATCAAATTATTTGATTGTTGTTGCAGTCTTCCACATGTGACATACGACTCTAGAGTAATAATGATTCCCACCCCCGCTCCAGTTAATGTGACAAAAGAATGTTGCCACTTCACGAATAATTAACTAAGGTAGTCTAGACAGTACTTCACAGATGTTGTGCTCAGTAAAGATGTTTTTGCATTGCCTTTGCAAACTCATTTATGAATGATACAGGGAAAGTCTTGTTTGTTTATTGTGGCCTTTCTCAGTGTTTTCCCCCAAGTAGTGGGGATGTAGTTTTAAAAAGTTTGCTATAGGGACGCCTGGGTGGCTCAGTGGTTTAGCTCCTGCTTTTGGCCCAGGGCGTGATCCTGGAGTCCTGGGATTGAGTCCTGCATCGGGTTCCCTGAATGGAGCCTGCTTCTCCCTCTGCCTGTGTCTCTGCCTCTCTCTCTCTCTCTCTCTCTCTGTCTCTGCCTCTCTCTCTCTCTCTCTCTCTCTCTCTCTGTGTCTGTCTCTGTCTCTCATGAATAAATAAATAAAATCTTAAAAAAAAATAAAACGTCTGCTATGAACATGAAAATTCTTTGAGATTAAATTTTTTAAATTTATTGAGAATTTTAAATTATTTTAAAATTACTCATTGATAGTTCCTTTTTTCTTCGTCCAAAAATCTTTTAGTAAAATGTAAATTTTGGGAAGATTACCATATTTACCTCATGGCATTATTTTCTCTACTACAAAAATACGTGTCCCAGTTTGAGGAACATGGTTGTACTGCCGTATATGCTTTTTCCCTGATGGCTAATTCCTGTTGTTTTTACCAGTTTTTTCAGATATTTCAATCAGAAGACATGGCTCTGGATGGCATGTGACTCTTGGGCTAAAACTAAACATTATCTATTAATAAACTATTGAGACTATACCAGACTAAAAAGCATCTGCACAGTAAAGGAAACTGTGACCAAAATAAAAAGGCAACCTATGGGGACGCCTGGGTGGCTCAGTGGTTGAGCGTCTGCCTTTGGTTCAGGTCATGATCCTGGGTTCCTGGGATCGAGTCCCCATCAGGCTCCTTTGTGAGAAGCCTGCTTCTCCCTCTGCCTGTGTCTCTGTCTCTGTCTCTCTCGTGAATAACTAAATAAAATCTTAAAAAAAAAAAAAAAGGCAACCTATGGAATGGGAGGAGGTATTTGCAAATGACCTATCTGATAAAGTGTTAGTATCTAAAATATATAAAGAACTTCTACAACTCATCACCCCAGAAATGAATAATCCAATCAAAAAATGGGCAGCAGACATCATGAATAGATATTTCTCCAAAGAAGATATACAGATGGCCAACAAGGCACTTGAAAAATGCTCTATATCACTTATCGTCAGGGAAATGCAAATCAAAACCACAGTAAGATTCCACCTCACACTTTTCAGAATGGCTAAAATCAAACCCACAAGAAACAACAAGTGTTGGTGAGGATATGGAGAAAACGGAACCCTTGTGCACTGTTGATGGAATGCAAACTGGCGCAGTTACTGTGGAGAAGACTATGAAGGTTCCTCAAAAAATTAAAATTAGAAATACCATATGATCCAGTAATTCCAATGCTGGATATTTACCCAAGAAAATGAAAACACTAACTTGAAAAGATACATGCACCCCTATGTTTGTTGCAGTGTTATTTACAATAGCCAGAATATGGAAGCAACCCAAATGTTCCATTGATAGATGAATGAATAAAGAAGAGATAATATGTGCGCATGTGCGTGTGCACACACACACAGGAATATTATTCAGCCAGCCATAGAAAGGAATGAAATTTTCCCATATGTGACAACATGGAAGGACTTAGAAAGTATTATGCTAAGTGAAATAATTCAAACAGAGAAAGATGAATACCATATGATTTCTCTTATATGTGGAATCTAAAACACAAAACAAATGAACAAATGAGAAAACCAGACTCTTAATTACAGAGAACAAACTGGTGGTTGCCAGAGGGAAGGTGGGGGGGGGGGATGAGTGAAATAGATGAAGGGGATTTAAGAGGTACAAACTTCCAGTTATAAAATAAATAAGTCATGCAGATGAAAAGTATAGCACAGGGAATATAGTCAATAATATTGTAATAATATTTTGTATGTTGACAGATGGGACTGTACTTATTGTGGTGAGCACTGAGTAACATACAGAATTGTGGAATCACTGTTGTACACCTGAAACTAATATAGCATCTATCAACTGTACTTCTGTAATTCTTTTAACTTCAAAAAAAACTTCACCCTCCAAAAACTAAACTTCTTCTATGGGAAAGATGATTTTCCACCTGTGAAATGTCCAAAGAAACCCACAACTGAAGGTAGTTCCCCGAGAATAGCTTCAGTAAAAGCAAAGACATTGTGCCTCTCACAATGACCATTGTGCAAATGCACATAGTAAATAATTCATGTTGATGTTATGCCTTGTACATCATTGACTTTCAGGGTTGTCCTACCTTATGGATGTCGGCTCCTTTCACTGCCACTAAATTATTGATAATAAAGTCCAGTTTGAATCACAATCCAGTGGCCCAGTTAATAGTTATAGCAGATGTATGTAATATGAAGCTTTGGTGAAGTAATTCCTCTGGGATTATGATTGATCTACCTCTTAAAATCAGGCCTTGCTAATCCAGTTAATCCATTAAAAATTGGATTTAAGTAATTGCCCTTGTATTATACTTTTTTTTTTAAAGATTTATTTATTTATTTATGATAGGACACACAGAGAGAGGCAGAGACACAGGCAGAGGGAGAAGCAGGCTCCATGCCAGGGAGCCCGATGTGGGACTCGATCTTAGGACTCCAGGATCGCGCCCCGGGCCAAAGGCAGGCGCCAAACCGCTGAGCCACCCAGGGATCCCCTGTATTATACTTTATAGTTTACAAAGTACTTTTACATGCATTGTCCCTTAGGTAACCAGGGATTCCCATTTAATAGATGAGGAGACAGGTTTTAAAAAGTAAAACAGTTTAAGATTACAGAGTATGAAGTGGCTGTACAGGCACATAATCTGAAGTGTCCTCTTTCTAGATACACTTGTTTATCTTGCATCTAAAACAGGGGCACCTGGTGGCTCAGTCGGTTAAGCATCTGCCTTTGGCTCAGATCACGATCTCAGGGTTCTGGAATCGAGCCACACTTAGGGCCCCTGCTCGGCGGAGAGCCTGTTTCTCCCTCTCCCTTTGTTCCTCCGGTGCCATTCCCCCCCCCCCCCCCCCCCCCCCCCCCGCCCCCGCTTCTGTGCTGTCTCTCAAATAAATAATAAAATCTTTTAAAAAATAAAGTGATATAGGTTGGGACACAATTTTCCCAATTAGTCTGCCCTCTATAGAAGGAGACCAAATCTAAGAATGATACGTGAAAGCAACTGAATTCTTTAGTAAACCCTGGTATTGGGCAGTCCCGGTGGCCCAGCGGTTTAGCGCCACCTTCAGCCTGGGGTGTGATCCTGGAGACCCAGGATCGAGTCCCACGTCGGGCTCCCTGCATGGAGCCTGCTTCTCCCTCTGCCTGTGTCTCTGCCTCTCTCTCTCTCTCCCTCTCTCTGTCATGAATAAATAAAAAGTTTTTTTAAAAAAACAACCTGGTATTATATGGTTCATAGAAAACCCCTGAAGAAAATGAGCATGCCTCTTGTAAGAGAGATGCAGAGTTGGGACTTGGGTACAATGACACTTTACTGTGTGCTAGAGAGCTTCTTTCATTTTCTGTTTTTTTAAAGAAGTATTTGAGAGAGAGAGAGAGAGAGAGAGAGAGGAGGGGAACACACACAAGCAGGGAGATGAGAGAGGGAGAATCTCAAGCAGACTCCTGTCGAGCTTGCAGCCCCATGCAGGGCTTGATCTCACGACCCTGAGATCATGACCTGAGCCCAAATCAAGAGTCAGATGCTTAACTGACTGCGCCATCCAGGCACCCCATCATTTTCTATTCTGTTCTCTAAGTGCTGCTTATCCGTGACATTCAATTGCATAGCTTTTGAAAAAATTGGGAAATATAAATCTGGAATTTTAGGATTACTTTGTGGAACACATACCACTGTCGTGTGTGCTCTGAGAGGTTGTCTTTAGTCCTCGGATGGATATGTTATCCTGTTTGCTTTGCGATTAGATATTTTCAGCTTCAAGTAACAAAACCCTGACTCAACCAGCTCAGACAATGAAAAATGTATTATGTCACCTAACAAGAAGCCCGGAGGCTGGGTGGTTCTAGTCTGGTTTACTCAGCAGGTGAGTGTCAGCACCAGGCAGCCAGGTTTTTCCAACTCTCAGTTCTGCTGGCTCAGTGTGCCGCATGGCTCTCTTCAAGGTCCCAGGAGGCTGAGGCCTCACAGCCTCCTGTCCTCCCAGTGGAACATCCAATGGCAGGTTAAAAGAACCCTCCTCCTGTGCCTCTTTCTCAGGGGCACCCCTCAGCGGGACCCCCCCCCCCTTATATCTCACAGGCAAAACATGGTCCATGCTCACCTTGGCCGAGGGAGTGGTAGGACTACCCAGTTTGCTTTGCAGCAGGATTTACACAGCCACCAGGGAGTGGCGCTTACTGACCTCACTGAGGCTGTACCGTGTGGGAGAAGGTGATGGACTCGGGAAGGCCAGCAGCAGGGCCTGCTGTGTCCAGCTCGGGGCTTGTTCTGAGTGAGGAATGACAGGTCTAGGGCAGTGTTTCTCAAAGAGCAGTCCTGGGACCAGCAGAATCAGCACCTCCTGGGAACCTGCTAGACCAGTTCCCAGAGCCCACCACAGGCCTACTGAATCAGAAGCTCCAGGGGAGGGGCCTGTGATCTGTTTTAACAAGCCCTCCAGGTGATTATGATGCATGTTCAAGTTTGAGAATCATTGGTCTGGGGTGAGGCATCTAAGGAAGCACATTTCAAAATTTGCTTTGGTTGAAGATTAAATAATGGGCAGCAGAAATGGTCTTGTTGGTAAAACAGTGGAGTGGAAGTTGGGAGACAAAGGTTGCTTCCCCCTCCCCCCCGCAGCTCCACCCACTATCACTGGCCCAGGTTTTAGCAAACCTAGAATACTTACATATTCTTTGCAGATGGTATCAAGTTGCAGCCAGTTGACTTCAGTTTTTCTAAAAGGGTTCTGTCCTGATTATGGGGCTTGGAGGTGGGGTTCCAGGTTGAACTTTAGTGCCCACCCATTGGGGCCACCATGCTCTGGCACGCCTGGTAAACAGGTGGGTTGGGCCATTGCAGGTCAGCTTCCAGGAGAACTGAGGAACTTTCTCAGGGATAATTCATTCATTATAAGGGAAGTGAGTCTGGCAGGAAACCTTGGCCCAGTAACAAAAAGTCTCAGTTATTGGATGGGAGTGGCCACTCCCAGGACAGGGTGGTGTGTGTACTCAGATCTGCCTCTTGGCCCTGCTCCCTCTGGGCACGTGGCTGTGTGTGTGAGAGTGAGAGTGTGTGAGTCTGTAGGGTGTGGGGGGTGGTGGTGTTGGGGCATGAGGAAGGATATTACTGAACTAAAAACTGAAAGAAGCGTTCTAAAAATTCTGTGAGAAACTGGGGTGGGTGGATGCCAGAAGAGGCGCCGCCCACAGGGAAGGGAAGTTCCCCATCCTGCCCGAAGCCCCCCACGGCCACCCCCACAGTCCTGGACCCTTGGTCAGGAGCAGGATGGTGCTCAGGGGCAGGGTGGCCGCTGGAGAGAAGGAATAAAGCCCAGACGAGCGCCTATCCTAGCTTGCTTCGCCTGTCTGTTTGACACTTGAGTTTCCCCAACCAAACCACAGCCTGGGGATTCCCTGCAGCTCTTTCATGGTGCCCTGGGAGTATTTGCGCTGAGGGGGCAGGAGGAGGAAGAAGCCCAAGTTCAAGGGCGGTGCATTCCCTTTTCCTAGGGCTGCGTAACAAAGTGCCGCAAACTGGGTGTCTTAAAACAACTGAAATTTATTCTCTCTCAGCTCTGGAGGCTAGAAGTCTGAAAGCAAGGTGTCGGCAGGGCCACGTTGCCTTTGAAACCTAGAGGGGATTTTTCCTTGCTTCTGGTTTGCTGGTAACCTTTGTTGTTTCTTGACTTGCAGCTACATTCGTCATTCTGGTCTCTGCCTCTGTCATCACACGACATTCTCCCTGTGTCTCTCCATGTCCTCTCGTGGCCGTCTTCTTAGAGGGACACCAGCTGTATTCTTTGAGGGGCCCACCCTACTCCGTGATGGCCTGATCTTAACAAATTATGTCTGCAAGGCCCTATTTCCAAATGAGGTCTCTTTCTGAGATACAGGGGGTTAGGACTTCAGTACATCATTTTCCGCCTGGAACACCCAGAGATTCTCCTCATCTCCTTTTCCTGCTCTCCCCCAAGTTTGGGGCTCCTAGCAGGTAACTTTGGTGTTGAGCTGTTGCCTTAAGCAGCCGTGATTTTTCGTTTCTTAGAGCTGCACTCCAGGCCCACTGCACTGTTGGAGGGCCGGAGCTCCAGAGGCAGCTGCAAGCCCTATAGATTTTTTTGACCAACTCACTGACCCTTTGGTTGAATGGCCTTTTGATTGAATGGACTTTATATTTCTAAACATTTTTTTTGCACATCCATAAGAGCCTATCTCAGGGAATTCTTTATGCTATTTACACATAGGCATGAGCGTTGGAAACAAGTGTCTTCTCTTCTGTTTTTATTTTTTTTACTTGTGGGAAATAAGTGGGAAGATTGACGAGTATTTTAGTATATACTGAAGCTTAACAGGCAAAGCCTTGAAATCGAGCCATACTCCTTTGACGAGAATGCAGAAAAATGCAGTTCCTGAGACTGTTGGCTGGCTGTGTGGCGTCTGTGTAAGTGCCTTCAACCTGTTTCCTTACTGGCTTAAACGTAGCACAGACAAGCACCTTTGGGTCGCCTCACAAACCAAAGCAGATGCCTGTGAGATTTGAGTCAATTTGACTCATTGACTCAAATCTCATTCATTGATTTGGTAGGGGAATCCTTTTGCTGTTTCTTGGAGATGCTTGCATCCACATTAGTCCCTTTCTGCTTATTTTAAAATAATAAAATACGTTATTTTAACTGCAGTTAGCCAGATGTATCCTAGTGCTAACCATAGGAGTAACTCTTATTGTGAACTTTAATACTTTGCCCATCAGTCCACTTTCAGGTGGATGAATGTCACATCCAAATTGCCTGTTAGTTTGACTTTCATGTAACTTAATTAGCAGATTTATGTTTTGGGAAAGTCTGATCTGTGATCTTGAAATTGGTTACGGTTGGTGTAATTCATGGGTAATTGGGTACCTTCAGAGTGACTCCTCCAGTCATTAGAGGGCTGGGGTGGTTTGCGGTTGAAATGGGAGAGGGGGAGAAAGCAATGGCTCCCCATGCCTTAATCTTTTAATCCATTTAACCTGGGTTGTCAGTTTGGGCCTCGTTTTAATTTGAAAGTATGCTTAGGTAGTTGGGAAGGGGTTTCATTAATTCACCACATTTAGACCATAATTAAGGGAGGAAGGATATCCCTAATTGCCTAAATTTCTTAAAGTTATCATGGGCACTGTAAGGGTCCATTAAAGTTATGCTTCTCCTTGTTGGAAACCAAAATTCTAGTTAAAAAAAAACAAAAACAAAACAAAACAAAAAAACGAGGCTAAAACCAAACAAAACAATCACAAAACCAAACTCCAGTTCAGAGATGTTTTGTGAGCGTGGTCCTCATGGATTCAGAAATGTATTTGTGGAATATGGAATAAGGTTTATGGACACACAGCAAGTTACCTGTTTCTTGCTGAATTCAGGGTCTGTCACTCGAATGCTCATTATTTACATTTTCTTTTTATTTTTGCTTTTGGATTGGGGATTAAAGGGAAAAATGGAGAAGGAGATGCTCCCGGACACCTGCACACCTGTAATATTGGCTAATAAAATAGAAGGGGGAGTAGGTGTGAAGTAAGTGGGGCAGGAAACTGGCTCAAGAAAGGGAGAATCTAGACGGTAGATGGAGGGCAGTTTTTGTTTTACACCCCTGTTAGGGGTTTTGATTTGGTAGATGGGGATTATAGTGTTAATCCTATGAAATGAAGTCACCAGGGTTTTGTAGAATTTTCTCAGTGGTCCATGTCAGTCTTCTGTTCCTCTGTAATCATTCAGGTGGTTAGTAAAAATCATTTTACTCCTGTAAGTCTATTGAGGAACAACTTTTAAGTATTTTTCCCTATTAGTCATTTTATTACAATTTGTGCATTTATTTTTTAAGATAGTACTCTATTTTTTAAAAAGTCTGTTTATTTAAGTAATTTCTACACCCAGTAGGAGATTTACAATCCTGAAGTCCTCTGCCAGCTGGGCCAGCCAGGCACCGCAACATAGTAGTGTTTTTTTTGAGGTTTCTTTTTTCTTTTTTTTTTTTTTTTTTAAGATTTTATTAATTTATTCATGAGAGAGAGGCAGAGACATGGGGAGGGAGAAGCAGGGAGCCCCATGGGGGACTCGATCCTAGGACTCCAGGATCATGCCCCGAGCCAAAGGCAGATGCTCAACCACTGAGCTACCCAGGCATCCCTAGGTTTTCTGAATAAAGACTTTGGTTTTCTGAATAAAGACTTTTAGTACCCAAAGGTTATTCAAGCTATTACAATATTAATTTTCTACACCAATACAGCTTTTAGAGTATTTTTCTTGTCATGTCTAGTTTTGGACATATTTGGCAACACTCAGTGCATGTTGTTTCCACCATAAAGTAGAAACCTGATTAAGAGACGTTAGCATACTTATTATAGCAAATAAATTAAATATTTAGCTTTTAATTTTTATGGAAATCAAAAACTCTAAAATTTTCATAGAAATTGAAGCCTTGGAAAGTTAAGTCTGTTCTGGCCTCAGGGAGAGGGACAGGTTGACTTGTGCATTGTACTTTATGGCACTGTACACAGGGTTGCCAGGCTGGACTGCTGCTCTTGGAGCCACATCCTCTCAGAGGAGGCATCTTACTCCCATTTGTACAAAAGCACCATATGGGCAAGTCCTGAACTTAACTCTGTTTAGCTCTGCTTACTTTTATTATCCTAAGCATGTATTCCTTTCGTAGCGTTAAAAAATTCAATTAATTAATTAATTAATTAATTAAATCAGAAAGTTATTTAATAAATTAATTCATTAATTAAATTAGAAATTAAGTCTAAATGTTAATTATTAAAACTAAGTATACTTTCACATGCTGGGTTTTCAATGCAGTTACTAACATACCACACTTTTCGGTTTAAATCACATGGCTGTTTGTTCTCATTTGGTCTGAATAAGCTTGTAGAACAGATCTCATATGGAAAATGGGGATAATGAAACCAGGATTCTGGGTGTAGAAACATTTATTAACATTTCACATTTCTGAAGTCTTTATATATACTAGCTTATTTAATTCATAGGAACCTCCCAAGAGAAAATAGCCTTATTTCAATTTTACTGTATCTGTTGAGACTCCTGCCTCTCAAGGTTTCAGTTCTCACCACAACTGAGAGGTGTTGGGGGTAAGACCAGAGTCCAGGGATCAAGCCACCAGCCTTTGAATTTCGCACATTCACGGGTGTGATGTCAGTTGAAATGATTAGAAAATTCTCACTTGCTCTCATTTCTTCCTTTAGTTTCCTTCTATTCTGAGAAGAAAGAAAAACAAGATAGAATAGTATCATGTAGTTATAAATATTGAAATGTTAATGTGTGTAAGCTGGGGAAGAGGCAGTAGAGTTATAGAAACTTTGACCTGAAGATTATTAAAAGAAATTTTTTAAAAATATTTTTTTAGGGGCACCTGGGTGGCTCAATGGTTGAGTGTCTGCCTTTGTCTCAGGTCATGATCCTCTGGGATCCTGGAACAGAGTCCCGCATCAGGGAGCCTGCTTCTCCCTCTGCCTGTGTCTCTGCCTTTCTCTGTGTGTGTCTCATGAATAAATAAATAAAGTCTTTAAAAAAAAAAACCAATAAGAATATTTTTTTATTAGAGTGCGTGAGTAGTGGGGGGAGGGGAGGAGGGAGAGGGAATCCCTAAGCCGACTCCCAGCTGAGCACGGAGCCCAACCTCAGGGCTGGATCCTACAACCCTGAGATCACAATCTGAGCTGAAATCAAGTTGGACACTTAACCTACTGAGCCACCCAGGTGCCCCTAAAAAGAACATTAAAAACAACAAAACATAAGTTAGCTCAAGGAGGCTGATCAAAACTTCCATAATGATGGTAACTTATAATTAACATGCTGGTTTGATTGTAGATATTCCTAATAGTTAAATGCCTAGTACTAACATGTTTTTCTTTTGAGTTCACTCTGGATTAAAAATAGAGGGAGCTTGTTGAAAATTTGAATTTTCACTCACTCTTGTCCAAATCATTACATTTTCCAAATTAATAATGCTTCAATTAGATTTTTCAATGAGTATTTTGAATCTATTACATAATGTGTACAAAACTTTGCATAAATCATCGAGTTTCAAGGTTATGCATAATGCATAAAATATCTCAAACTTGCCAAATTGGATGTAGGGAAAACGAATATTCTGACTGTAATGACTGATTAAAAGGCAGGATGCTCCTAATAGGAAATGGGCATTGCAGAGTTACTGTAACCACCCCCCACCAAGCTTATTGGTTAACTAGTAGCTTATAAACACAGACTCTACTCTCAAGGAATGTATAGTTTTAAGAGAAAGAACACATGACTTTGGCAACACGTGAAGAAGTAATGTGTGCCTGTGAGCTGAGTTTTGAGTTCTTTCTACTTGCATCTTTTCTGGCTTCATATAATGTTGGGTTAGGGCTGTGGGTAGGGTGGAAAAAAGAACAGAAGAGAAAGTGGGACAAGGATGGGTAAGTGGAAGTGTAGTGCATAGGAGGAAGAGCAACAGGCAGAGGTGAGGAGGATACAGCTGGACAGGAGAAGTAGGGACAGGAAGCGAAATAAATGAGCCAAGGTCAGGAACCTGAGGTGGTTCACATGGGTTGGGCTGTGAAATAAGGTAGGTGAGACACAGACGGATATGGTACTGTTTATCTGAGGTGTAGGGTGTATTTTCCAACCTCAGGGTTGGGGAGTCACTCAGGGGCTAAATGATGTGCTTGGAGCCAGACCACCTTGGTTTGAATCTGACTTCCTACTTATTAGCTGGCCACTTTTGACAAGTTGCCAGAATGTTTTGTGCCTTAGTTTCCCTTCTTTAAACATATGAGTGTTACTAACAGTACCTACTGCGGAGTTTGCTTTAAGAAATAAATACAGGTAAGGCATTCAGGACAGCACTGTCCATGTCGCTGCCCCCATGTATGGCCTGCCGGGATTGAGAAGGTCCCCCTCAGTTTAGCTGCCCTGTCACGGTGGTATGCTGGCCCACACCCTTCCCTGGCTTCCAGGGGAGGACACTCTTTTTAGGCATTATTGCATCTGAGAAGCTGGAGCTGATGTGCACAGGATGTGAATCCTGTCTCTGTAGCTTACCAGGTGCGTGACCTCTGTTTCCTCATTTGTAAAATTGGGACAATTCACAAGATTGTGTGAGGATCAGTTAAAAGGGTTACATGTAAAAGATACTCGTAAGATGGAATATGCGGTTGGCAGCACGTATCAAAACACGTATGCTTTAAAGATACTGCACTCTTAAGAGTTTAAGGAAGCAGTGGGAAAAGTTTACAAAGACGTACTTAAAACGATGTCCATTGATTTATATTGGAAAAAAATTGTAACTGACCTAATTTACATTGGGAAAGAGGTAGAAGCAACTTGTATGTCTGACAGTACATCCACGTAGATCACCTCATAGTATTTAAAAGGGAAAGACGTTCACGATATTGAATTTTTGATAGAAAAAAATGGACAGATGATAACTAGATCCAATGCGATCATTTTGCAGTGTGTACAGATATCGAATCATTACATTGTACGTGTACGTGAACGTAATAGAATGTTGTATGTCAATTTTACCTCAATAAAAAAATTGTATAATGAAAGGTAGTAATGTTGACTGAGTCTGTGCCAGGTTTTGTGATAGAGTTCCTCAAATATTGCTTTGCTTTGTCCTTCTAACGGCTCCCAGGGGTGCCATTCAGAACCTAGAACTCCCTGTGTGACCCTGGGTAGACAAGCAGCCAGTGCCCTTGACAGCATCCAGTGTTTTCATTTGGTAGTGAAATGTTACTTTATTTCTGCTTATTATGCCATAAGGTTCATTAGAAACTAAGATGTGTGGAACTAGGGAAATTCACAATAAGGAGAGGAAACAGGTAAAGGGCGGATTATAATCCTCCGTACACTCTGAGTGCTGGGAGCCAAGGAAGCCCCTTCCTTCGGCCAACATGGTTTTTAATCTACATGAGGACCTTGCTTCAGGTAGTCTCTCACCTGAACAGTGGGGAGTTGTCTTTTTTTTTTTTTTTAGATTTTATTTATGTATTCATGAGAGACACACAGAGAGAGGCAGAGACACAGGCAGAGGGAGAAGCAGGCTCCCTGCAGGGAGCCCACCGCGGGACTCGATCCCAGGACCTCGGGATCACGCCCTGAGCTGAAGGCAGATGCCCAACACTGAGCCAGCCACCCAGGCGTCCCAGGAGTTGTCTTCTTGTGAATGAGGAGTGATTGTGGGGCTGGGAGGGGAAAGGTGGGAATGGCTATTTAGTTAACAGGAGTTTGGGGGGATCCCTGGGTGGCTCAGCGGTTTAGCGCCTGCCTTCGGCCTGAGGCGTGATCCTGGGGTCCCGGGATTGAGTCCCACGTCGGGCTCCTGCATGGAGCCTGCTTCTCCCTCTGCCTCTCTCTCTCTTTCTCTCTCTCTGTGTGTGTGTGTGTCTCATGAATAAATAAATAAAACTTAAAAAAAAAAAAAGGAGTTTGGGATTGTGGAGGCAGAGCCGGCCAGAGCCAACAGCAGGGGCTGATCGGGAGGCAGTGGAGACCCAGCTCTGACACAGGGGTGCTGGAGGCAGTGGTGGGGGGGATGCTGGGCCAGGCGGTCACCCTTAGTTGCTCGGGTCCCGGGGAGGGGTGAGGGGTCCCAGGAGAGAAGTAGCTACTTAGCAAACAAGTATGAAAGCGTCTGAGCGTGTTAGCAGGGGTGGCTGTACTTGAGCTCAGGGGATGCGTGTCTTCCTCGGCGCAGAAGGAAGCCTGGGGATGAATTCCTAGAGTGCCAAGCTGGCCTCGCTGCACGGGGCGTGACTGAAGATCGGAAGGGTGGTTGGTTAAAGAGAATCCTGTTCAGAGTCAGAGTATCAAATTAGATTAGGCTATAGATTTAATGGATAGAAGTTCTTTAAAAAGGATCAACTAGTACTTGCCCAGGCGTTACTTCAGACGACTGGCCTCCACCAGTTTCAGAAAATGAAACACAAGATTTTAAGTCACTGAACACTTCATTTAGGCAGAATTTTCTGTGGAAGCCTAGTGTGAGAGATAAATACAGGCTGCTCCATTACAATGGGGATGGGGAGACCCACTGAGCCCAAGGGATGGACAGTGGGGATGGGGAGACCCACTGAGCCCAAGGGATGGTTACCTTTCAAGAATGTGGCAGGGAAAACTAACCTTGACCCCAGAGACGTTTCTTTTTTTTCTTTTTTTTTTTTAAAGATTTTATTTATTCATTCATAGAGACACAGAGAAGCAGAGACACAGGCAGAGGGAGAAGCAGGCTCCAATCAGGGAGCCCGACGCGGGACTCGATCCCAGGTCTCCAGGATCACACCCTGGGCTGCAGGCGGCGCTAAACTGTTGCGCCACCGGGGCTGCCCACGTTTCTAAGACAGTCCCCTTTGCTTAGATGTGTGTGTGGTGTGACCATGACAATCTCGCAGTTCCCTCAGTTTTGCCAGCGACAAATTTAGGGTTGGATGTTTATGAATGACAGTTTTGAAGGCAGAGTTGTTTGAGGACTTTGGGGAAAGTTTTCCTCACCTCAACAGCAGTTAGGATGTGATGCCGAGGGGATGGCAAGGTGGGGAGGTTCCACAGCTGGACCCCCCAGCCCTGGAAGTGTCTAGGACTTCAGGTCATGGGAGTCATGGGAGAGAAATACTCTTTATTTACCTTGTTCTGAGTTAGGCCTCATGCTGCTTGAAGCTGAAAACATCCTGTTACACCTGTGTTTTCCCATCTGGCCCTTGAGAGAAACCTGTGACTCTAACCCAGTTTAAAGCTTTTTGCTCCACGGAATCATCTACCCAGAGAGTTAATTCCACTAAATTAGGTCTCCCATTTTGCTATTCGTGTTTTCAAAGACTTGTTTTTAAAGTCTGCGTTTCAGGTAAAGCATTTTCCACATTGTAGTTGAATTACCTGTCTGTTGGAGCTGCTTTGTCCTATTCTGGAAAAGAAAGTTGTTTGTGTGCCGAACACACAGATTTGAAATCGGAACGTGGTGACACAAATGCCACACACATACGAACAACCAAACGAACCACACAAACCTCACCCACAACATGCATAGCAAGCAGAGCACACGCTCCCCACACTCGGACAATAAACATACGCCCCAAACAGGTTTTTTTTTTAGGTTTTTATTTATTTATTCATGAGAGATGGAGAGAGAGAGAGGCAGAGACACAGGCAGAGGGAGAAGCAGGCTCCATGCAGGGAGCCCGGCGCGGGACCCGATCCCGGGACTCCAGGATCAGGCCCCGGGCTGAAGGAGGCACTAAACCGCTGAGCCACCCGGGCTGCCCCTAAACCGGTTCTTCTTGTCATGGACTATATTCTTTCTATTCTTCACTATTTTCTCTATTTTCACACATAGAGAAATACTTTAAAAAATTTATAAAAGATTTCAAAAATAAAGAGAACTTGAAAAGACTGTGCAATGAACACCCAGATACACATCTCCTAGATTCAGCTTCTCCTGCCATCCTTACAGCTTTCAATAGCAGGGGCCAGTGTTTAAGCATTTTGAAGTTTTTGGCTAAATAAAGAAAAATGTTACGTTGCCTTCTTTTTTTGTTTTGTCAGATTGAAGGCACAGCTCCTTTTCAGCCTGCCTGCCGCTGCTCTGGGGTTTTGTGAAGCGTGAGGAGGTGGGTGGGAGAGGATGTAGGAAGATGGAAAATGAGCATCTTGCTTTTTCACTGATGTTGCTCAGTGGATCCTGGATGGAGGCAGGGGTTTTGAGGAGTCCTGCACAGGAGGCTCTTGCTCTTCAGCCCATTTTATGCTCCCACTGCTCCCTAAGAGGATGAAGAGGCGGCGAGAGGCCCTCCCCTGCTGGGAAGTTTTCCTAAAAGTCCACTTTGGGTAGAGGAGCAGATTGCAGCCGCAGAGCCAAGAAGGGCCGAGGCCAGCCTTCCCTGTTCTCCCACTCATTTCCGGCTCGCTGTTTAATTTGAAATCCTGGAACATGTGTTTTAGTGAATCGGTTCATAAAAATGTTTTCTTCAGGATTCTGGAATAGAGGCTGTGCATTCTTTAGTACAGCATACATGGATAATTGCACTCTGAGTGTGCGTGCACATGTGCAAGAGAGACTGTGTTATGTAGATTGTGTTTTTGGAGGTTGAGTAGGGAGGGAGAGGGTGAAGGTAGTTCTTCTAAACTCTCTCTTCATGTTTTCTCCCTTAGTACTTATGCAGAGAGTGCACAATGAAGAGTTGAGATTCTGTGACCTGCTGGGTCCCCAGGGTCTTCTCACTCGGCCCTTCTGGGCAAGGCTGGGCCTCTCTCTTTTTTTCTGTTTCAGTCACTTTGGAAACTAGTTAGAAGCTGGAAATTGAGAAGTTGCCATTTAGAAGTTTATACAACATATGCAAGAAAGAGTCTGTTCCAGACTTTGCAGTTACATCCACTTTGAGCTTTTCCCAACCTTTCATGGAATAAAGCCCACCAGAATTAGGTGAGAGCTCACAATACTGCACAGCATAGCTGATTCTGCATTAATAGTATCTGTGTAGTGTGTACGCCTGGATTGTGTGGTTTTTTTCTTTGCAGCCTGATGTGGAGAACTTGGGCTGTCTCTCATTTTCTGAAACCTTTATCTGGCTTATCCTAGACACAACCCATTTTTTTTTCCTCCCTTTTCTTTAGTGTTTAGGGGTGGGTTGGGCCTGAACTCATTGTTTTGTGGTACCAACACTGCACCTTATACCTTATGAGCACTGACTGGTCCCGGGCAGTCATTTTTCCACAGGGACTCCTCTTAGGTGCTATAGCTCAGCATGCCCTTTGGAGCTCTGGAAGTTGGCCAACTCTCTTCTGCCCATGGCTGCTGACCCACAGCATCATGCACCATGGCGAGGCAAGGCTGTGGTACATCCTTCTCTGGTGCATCAGTCTGGACAAGAATCATTTGGCTCTGCCAGTGAAGAAATAAGTCCTCTGATAACACCCTTCACACTTGATTGATTATTCAACTTTAGTGGGAATACTTCAGGTGATTGGGAGTTCACCACCTCGGAAACTGACTTCCCGTTTTTTGAGCCTCTCTCATTGTTAAGATGATGTTTGCTGGCTTAGGCCTCCCACCAGTTGATTCCATGGAGCCTGCCTTCTCGAGCAACACAGAAGAAGTCCGTGCTCTCTGCCGTCAGACAGATGGCAGTTCTGTGCAGATCTGGAGACCATTATCAAATTTCATCTCTAGGTTGATTATACCTAATTATTTTTTGTCGCTTCTTCAGGTTAAATTATTCCTCTCTTTTTTTCAGTTCTAATGTTAATTTGATCTGAACTTTTTTTTTTTTATTGTAAGTTTGGCCAATACTGGATAAAGTGATTTAGTTGAATCAGAATGGTGCCATATGCAGTGAGTTCTTTTTTTGGGGGGGTGGGGGGCGGTCTGGACTCTGCTTATCTTAATGAAGACGAGATTTCATCAGTACTTGTATTAGTCTCTTCCCATTTAGACCATGTTGATTTTATGGCCAGACAAAACCAAGGAGAAAGCCTCTACAAAACAACCCTTAAGCCTTTCTTTTTCTCTTTTCCTTTTTCTTCTTTTTACTAGGAACTGTTAAGTTCTTTTTCTCAACATATCTATGTTAAGGAAGTTGAGTTAATTGTTTTCTTCTTTTTTTTAAAAAAAATTATTTATTTGACAGAGAGCACGAGTGAAGAGAAAGGCAGAGACAGTGAGGAGAAGCAGACTCTCCACTAAGCAAGGAGCCGGATGTGGAGCTCCATCCAGGACCCCAGGATCACAACCTGAGCTGAAGGCAGACACTCGACTGACTGAGCCACCCAGGTGGCCCTAATTGCCTTCTAAAAAAAAAACGCCTTTATATATTTACGTTTGGTCTTATTAAGGTTCCATTTTGTTGATTCAGACCTTCCTTAGCCTTTTGAGATCAAAGGAAAATATATACACAACAGACACACACATGGATGCTCTTTTATTGTTAATTGTGAAATCGATTCCAGAGTGATCACATGACTTAGTCTTCTTTCTCCCCCAAGACCTCATTTAATATGACAGGACAGAAATTTGAAAGATGGAGAAAGCCCATAATGAATAAATGTTTGGGAGAAGTGCTGTCAGTTGTTAGGAAATGTCAAAAAGAGATCTGGAAGGTCAAAAATGGGTGAAGATGGTAACTGAGGGAGGAGCCAGAGAAAAGACTACAAAATGAAAGATTAGGGGGCTTACCAAACATATTGTGAAATGTCAGCATGACAGGATAAAGAGAAGATTCTCAAAGGTTTTGGGGAGAGGATGGGTGGGGTTTGGCAGGGAACAGTTCACTAATGAAGACACCACAGTGGGAACTGGGTGCTTGACTGGGGACATGGGGCGTAGTACGCATACCTCCCAAGGTTGTTGCAAGTATTGAAGTAAATAATCTATGTACGGTATTTTCTGGCACATGGTAAGAGCTCTAGGATGTGGGTGCGGTTGTTGCTCCTATCCTGACCATCCCTGCTACTACTGTGATGGTGAAAAAGTGTATTGGGATTAGGATCAGCTTCATAATGGCTAAAATTAACGACTCAGGAAATGACAGATGTTTGTGTGGATGAAGAGAGAGGGGAATCCTCATACACTGTCAGTGGGAATGCAAACTGGTACAACCTTATGGGAAACAGTATGGAGGTTCCTCAAAAAGTTGAAAATAGAGCTACCTATGATCCAGGATTGCACTACTAGGAATTTACCCCAGAGATACAAATTTAGCGATCTGAAGGGGCACCTGCATCCTAATGTTTATACCAGCAGCATCCACAATAGTCAAACTATGGAAGGAGCCCCGATGTCCATCGACAGATGAATGGATAAAGAAGATATGTGTGTGTGTGTGTGTGTGTGTATACATACACACATATATATGTGATGGAATATATATATATATCATATATACACATCATATATATACACACATATATATATGATGGAATACTCAGCCATCAAAAAAAAATGAAATCTTGCCATTTACAACAACATGGATGGAAATAAGTAAATTAGAAAAAGACAGTTATATGAACTCACTCATATGTGGAATTAAAGAAACAAAACAGGATCATAGGGGAAGAGAGGAAAAAAATAAGACAAAATCAGAGAGTAAGACAAACCATAAGAGACTGTAAATCATAGGAAACAAACAGGGTTGCTGGAGGGGAGGGAGGAGGGGAGTGGGGTTACGTGGGTGATGGGCATTAAGGATGGCATGTGATATAATGAGCACTGGATGTCATGTAAGACTATTGAATCACTAACCTCTGTCTCTGAAACCAATAATATATGTTAATTACTTGAATTTCAATTAAAAAATGGTTCAGTTTTATGAGACAGGAAACCCAGTGGCATAAACAAGATAAAAGTGGAGTGAATGAGCTAGAAGCTTGCTTCTAGGCTGTTCCTCTGAAAGCAGGGGGCGAGCCAGTGCCCAGGTGATAGCTCCATGGTCATCAGGTTTGGCTCCTTCTGTCTCCTAGTTGAACATGACTACTCAACCTGCAAGATTGTGTCTTCGCTCCCAGCAAAGAGGAGCGAGCTGCAGTGGCGTTTGGCCTTTGATCATCCTTTAAGGTCATATCCTGGGAGTAGCCTCCAGATTCTAATATACATTTCATTTCCAGAACTTAGTCAACATGATTGCATCTCCATTGCAAGGCCAGCTGGGAAAAGGAGTCTACTCTGCAGCCATATGCCTAGTTAAGAATGACTTCCAAGGAGGAAGGGAAAACAGCTATTGATGTTGGCAGCCAGCATTCCCTTTGTCACAGTATACCTTTACTTACCAATATATTAGGTCCTCAACTTCTGGAATATAAGATTTGCTCCAGCTCTTTGGAATTTAACACAAAGGTCCATTAACATAACTTATATTTTGGTCAAGCTGTGAATTATTACGTGTTAAACTGGGCATTAAACTACAGAAGCTTTTCATATGGCTGACGCACATTGAAATATGCCCTGCTGAAAATACTCAGCTTAACATTACTTTTGGAAAGATCTGCAGATAAGGGAAAAATTGGAAGTTCCTAAGACTGTCATGTGCGGTTGGTAATAGACATTATGCTTCTGGTATGGAGACGATTCATGCAGATTGCTTTGACTGTTAGGTGCAGTTACAGCATTTGGTGTTTGTAACTTGTTATTTGATCTCTCTGCACTGGGAGTGCTAACTCTGCTGTCATTCCTTGGAAATCTACATCTTAGATTTTTCACATTATTCTCTTCTGTTTGGAGGATAGCAGTGGGATCCATGACCTTATTTCTAGATAAGAAATTTCTAGAAAGCCAATTATTGTGAAGTCTCATCTTGCTGGATGATTTTTTCCCCCCTGGTCTTCCTGACCATGTTTATTTCTATTGACCCAAATGCTTGAGATTTATTTTTAGTTGGAACGACTCAGAGATGCCTAAAGGTTAATCTTAAATTCTATAAACTATGCATTGAGACAAAGACATAATTTCAGTTTCTCACACTTAACTTGGAGAGTGCTTTCTCACTTAGGAAACTTTTCAAGAACCTTAACACTTAGCAAATGTTCATGTGATGTTTTCCATTGCTATAACTTTCTCGTTTAATTCACTTTTTCCCTTAATCATTTTTAAAACGCAAGAGAATTTTCACATTTCAGGGATCTGGTTGTTATTCCTTCTTGTCCTTGGAGCATAACATAGCTTTTAAACAAACTAGGACAGAATTAGCCATATTAAATAGGAAAGAAAGTTAAGTGGCACAAATGGGCGGCTCTTTGAAATATAACAAAATGAGTGAATTCTATGAGTTACTATCATTTTTTTATTTTATTTATTTATTTTTTACTATCATTTTTAAAATTCAGACATTATACAACTGCCAGGGTATAGCTTTGAAAAATCTGTTAGGATGTACTTTGTACTTTTGCATACACTGAAATAGTAATAGTTAAGAAAAAAGTTTTTGGTACATATTAAATTAATGCCTTAATTTGGTTTTGTGGCCAGAGTCAGGACCAGGAGTCAGAGAACCTGCGTCCGGCAGTTTACTAGTGATGTGATTTGGGACAAATCATTTGACTTTTGAGCATTTCATTACAAGAAGCAAAATAAGGCTAATGTCTGTCTTACCAGCCTCATAGCAAGAATGTAATAAAACACTGGTTGTAAAGTGTTTTGAAAATGATTAAGGGTCAGGAAATGTAAGATCATGTTATGAAAGAGTCATTGCTGAGACTAGAAGCAAATCTTTAATAAGAAACAGAAAACACTGCTTTTCAAAATACATTGTTTTTTTAATACACATATTGAAGCCTTTGCTATTAAATGTATAATGAAGACTAAATGTTTTGACTTTCTGTGTTTTATCCTTACCCAAGAGAAAAATCGGCTGATTAGATTGATGATTATTTTGTTGCTTGGCTAGTGTAATATAAATTTTCTTAGAAATGATCATTTTTTCCCTTTATTCCATAGAACTAGCAAAATGTGATTCTTTTAACTAGATTATAAGATTTGTTTCTACAAAAAGGCTTTTTTTTTTTTTTAAACAAATGAAATTTAGGATATATGAGAAATAATCCTTGACTTTTTGCCTCCTCATCCCTTTTGCCACTGGCACATGCCATTGTCAAGGATGGATGCATTCACTTAAATCTCAGCTTGTTTTTCCAGAGTGACCAGCCTTGCTGAGTAGTAACAGAGGTTATGGTTCAGGGGCCCATGTGGGAGGAGAAGACAGGGTTGGCTAGGTGCAAACTGTAGGTTTGTAGAGCCAGTGCCAGGGGACCCTGGTGGGAGGACAAAGACAACTTAGGTATATTTTGTGTTGATAAATATTTGTAAATAAACTATACTAGTCTGTAATGAACTCCAAAACTGTAATTTCAGTCTTTAACTACAATGGGAGTAAACACACGGTGCATCATTTGAATTAGGATTTGAAAGCATATTATGTACTGAAGGGGAAAAGAATAATGTTCTGTTTCTCAGTATTCAAGTTCTTTTTTTTTTTTTAAGATTTTATTTATTCATGAGAGACACAGAGAGAGAGAGAGGCAGAGACACAGGCAGAGGGAGAAGCAGGCTCCATGCAGGGAGCCCAACATGGGACTCGATCCCGGGTCTCCAGGATCACACCCTGGGCTGCAGGTGGTGCCAAACCACTGCGCCACCGGGGCTGCCCCTCAAGTTCTTGTTCTGTTTGGAGAATAAGTCTTGAGCTCATGACCTGGTAATGGTACGAGATAGTACTGCAGTTTTATCACCCAGCTAAAATGTGTCATACCCCTAAAATGAGTTGAGCGATAAAATTGTAAGAATTCAGAAAAAGGGAGCCAATTTGAGATGAGAATGGTAAGCAGGGGGCTCATGAAATAAGCAGGTAAGGACTTAAGAGGAAGGAGAGACAACCTGGAAGCAAATAGGGCATGCTTGGGATGTCAGGAGGAGTGCCTGGCCAGAGCATGGGGCATGTTTTGTGGTGTTAGACATAAGTCTTCTAGATAAGTCGTAGCAGATTTTGATAGCTTGAATTCTTGCCTGGGAATTAAACTATTTCATGAAGCAGAGGGAAAGTGTTAGAAATAGAAAATGGTACTAAAGAAATAACAACTTATGTATAATTGGGATGTGAAGAAGAAAAACAGAATAGTGCAATGGTACTCATATTTATTTATTTTTTAAAAAGATTTTACTATATATATAGAGAGAGAGCACAGGGGGAAGGGCAGAGGGAGAGGGAGAGAATGTCAAGCAGACTTCTCCCTGAGCACGGAACATGACAAGGGGCTCAGTGACCTTGAGATCATGACCTACCTGAGCTGAAACCAAGAGTCACACATTTTAATGGACTGTGCCACCTAGGTGCCCCAGTGGTACTAATATTTAAAATCCAAGAAGTTTCAGAAAAGAAGACCTGAATGTATAAATTGAAAGAGCCCATCAAGTACCTGACAAATTAACCCAAAATGATCAACCCCGAGATAGAGTCTAGGTGAAGTCTTAGACTTCAGAGAAAAGGAAACAACATTCCCAAGGACTGCTTGCAAAAAGATTAAATAGTATAAAAGGGCAAAACAAATTTGGCCATCATCACACTTCTCACAGTGACTTCCAAAGCAGGTCACAGTGGAGCTGTTATCTTCAGAAGGTCTTATGGAAACTATTACTGTGCAGTTGTGTCCAGCCAGGCAGTCCTTCAAGTATGAAGGTAGACAAGCAGCTTTATGCATATACAACTTCAGGGAAAAATGTATCTTTGAGCTGTTGTTGAGGAACCTATTAAGAGGCTGAACCTCATGTCAGCAAGTGTGACTAGAGAAATGGCAGCAAGGTGACTGAGCCTGAGCACCTCATATTTTGTTGGCAGACCTAAGACTCAGATCTTAGGAAGGGGCAGGGATGGGAGAATGAAAACCCTCCCCATAATTGTAATTGGGAGCTCTTGGAGATGGTTTTCTGTCTCAGGGTGTCTCTTAGAAGTCGTTGTAGAGACAGAGTTTGGTGTACAGGATATTTATGAAGGATTAACACCTGTGGAAGAGTCGGGCAGAGGAAGAGGTCAAATTGCAGTATAGGTCTGTACCGCTGAGCCAGCCCCACAGGGAACTTTAGAGTGTTTATGGCCTATCAGGGCTGTCGAGTGGTGGGCACAAATGGTTGGGCTGTTACACCCTTGTCTTTGTCAGTCATTGGATGTGGACTGCTCTTTGAAGGGCATGTTTTTGGATGGGTGGCTATCTATGTCCGAGGCATGCCCTAAAGGAACTCCCTGCCCAAGGCTGTCTGCCCACAGCCGTGTGGGTAGCACATGTCCATGTCCACCTTGTTTGCTTTTTCTTTAGTAGGAGGATTACGGTCAAAGTAATCATTTAGAAGATGAATTTCTTCTCATTGGTGATGGTAGCCACTCCCTTACCAGACCAGTTCTAAAAGTGATTTCTGCCTAGATGCTAGGACTGGCTGTAACCTAGAATCTGGCTGCAGTTAATAATGCCTTCAGAACCTGTAGAATGAGGGGTGCCTTGGCGGCTCAGTCAGTTGGGCTCCTGACTTCAGCTCAGGTCATGATCTCAGGGTCCTGGGATCGAGTCCTGAATCGGGCTTCCTGCTCAGCTGGGTGTCTGCTTCTTCCTCTCCCTCTGCCCCCTCCCTCTGCTTATGCTCTCTCTCTCTCTCAAATAAATAAATAAATAAATAAATAAATAAATAAATAAATAAATAAAATCTTTTAAAAAAACCTAAAACATGTAGAATGGATTCTGTCATTGGCAACTCAGAACCTGACACATGAGTAGAATGGATTGTGGGGAAAACAGCCTAGAGTCTGGGGGAGCACTTAAAAGACCACTGTGTAGTCCAAGTGGGAACTAGTGAAGGCCCAAACTACAAGAAACTTAGTTGAACATAAGAATGGATTTAAGGAGAGTCTGAAAGAGGGAATGCATCACACTTAAGGTCTTTAGAATAAAGAAATGGGGGATCCCTGGGTGGCTCACTGGTTTAGCGCCTGCCTTCAGCCCAGGGCGTGATCCTCGAGTCCCAGGACTCATCGGGCTCTTTGCATGGAACCTGCTTCTCCCTCTGCCTGTGTCTCTGGCTCTCTCTCTCTGTGATAAAATCTTAAATAATAAAAAAAAAGAATAAGGAAATGGTTGGTTAAATCAGATATCATTCATCCTTACCTCTGGGGAATGGATTTGGGTGTGACATAGGGATGGTTGGGTGTATGTAATAGGTAGATGTGCTTTTCAATTTATACCCTACTGTATGTTATGCTTATTATATGCTAATAATACTTTAATGGTTTAAAAACTCTAAAAAATAAAAATAAAAAAATTTAAAAAGCTCTAAGCTTTGAGCCAGGAAGATTAGAAACATTGTAGTGTTCAGTTATCAAAGTTTGCTTTGTATATTGTGCGTGAATTTGAGCATATTTTTTTTCTAATTCGAGAAGTCACAATAAGGCAAATGAAGGAAGGCTGTGATGACTGGCAATGTAAAGTTAGAAAACTAGGTACATGTTCTATCTGAATCCTCAGTGCAGAACTTACAAAGCACAATTACTGAGTTTCTGCTGTGTACCAGGCAATGTGCTAGGTTCCTTAAATGTTTCCTTCTCACATCTGTATTGTAGATAATATCATCCACTAAATAGATTCCCAGTGGAGAGTGATTGATGATACGTCTCATTGGCTTCCTCGAGTTGAGGAAATGTTATTTAATGTTTGCTTTAGATGGCCTCTTTTAGTAGAATCAGATCTATAAATACAGAGAACAAACTGATGTTTGCCAAAGCGGTAGGAAAATGAGTTAAAGGGGAGTGGGAGATACAGGGTTCCAGTTATGGAATGAATAAGTCAGAGCATAGGGAATACAATCAGTTATTCGAGTGATGTAACGGGACAGGTGGTAGCTACACTTGAGATAAACACAGCATAATGTATACATTTTGTCAAATCACTATATGTTGTACACCTGAAACTAATGTAACATTGTGTATCAAGTATACTAAAAAAAAGAGGCCTCTTTTCATAAGTCCAAAAGATGGTGCATTTTATCTGTATAGAACTCTGCCACCTATAATGCTTTTTAAACTATTAATAATATATCTTAAAAATTAAAATAGATTAACTATGGGCGAATTTGCAGATCAGAAATAAACATCACTCCACAATTAAAAACTAATTTTAATATTTAGATTTTAATTCAGTGGTTCTCAACCCTCGTCATATTACAGAATCACCTGGGGAGTTTTTTAGGGTGTTTGTTTGTTTTTTAACACTGATGTTACTGGCCTCACCTTGAACTAATTATAATTAAATCAGAATATGGGCAACCCGAGTTGAAACTGCTGCATCGGATTGCTTTTGTAATAGATCAACAGCTGCTTTTATGGTGCCCTTGTTTTGCTCTTGCTTAACTGGAATATGATCTGTCAGGAAGGAGATGACAATGTTCATTTTGAAGAAGGCTGAATTTTCATTTTAAAATGAAAGCACATCTGATGATGTGAAAGGGCATGAAAACATATCTCGAAGTTAAGATTTTGATACCGGACTCTCGGTTGTCAAAGAATATATGTGAAACAGCCCAAATTAGAATCAGACTTTGTGTGATTTTTTCTTAATCTTTATCCTGTGCTTCTCTGTCATTCCCATCTGCCTTTGATCTTGAGGTCTATCCAAGACTCCTATAGGAGTCATAGAGCACTGGCTTTTAAATCCAAGAGGATGAACATCTAGGGATACTTTGAATGAAGCCTGTTCAAGGGATATGCAGGCACCTATAATTTAAAGAGAATCAATTTCAGATTCTTAGACCTTGAAAGTAATCAGTCCTGAAATTGACCTGCCTCAGAAAATATTTGTGGCCCAGGATGTCTGCTGGTTCTCCTTTCTTACCTCCCCTTTCAGAATATCTGTCTTTAAAGGAAAGGCACACCTCACGCTTGCCCTAATCATCAAGGTGCCAAGCAGAGGGATAATGAAAATATTGGTGTGTCTGCTGAGAAAGGGAAAATGGAAAATGGTCCTTTTGCAAATAAGTTTCCTATTCTTTACTGTCCATAAAATTGAGAAAAGACTTATGGAGTGGTCAGTTGATAAGTTATTAAATATCACACCCATGGATGCATATTACTACTCTCTGCTAGAAAAATCTTCTATTTCTGTCTACCTGTTTATGTGAACCCATATTCTCAGTGTGTACATCTGAAAGAACTAAATATAATAGATTTCATGTGGACTCTTGTCTCGTTCCAGTAATAAGTAATAATCTACAAAGAATGAACTAATGAGAGGGGAAGTCCCCTCCATGTCATTAAGATACACGTTTCCAGTAAAATTTTGAATAATTGTATTGAATAATGAATAATTGAATAATTATATTGAATAATTGTATTATTTTTTTGGGTCACTTTTGTCCTCATAATAGTAATTGTATTGAACTCAATTTAGAAGAAACTTTAACCCTGAATTTTATGGTTAAATACCTAAATCTCCATTTGTTTACAGATTTTTGTTGCAGAGAGGTAAGATGGTCTTAGGCATAAAAGTATATAGTAAGACAATACTGTAGGGAAAGTAAAATGGAAAGATGAAATCAAAGAGAAAGGGAAATCATGCACCATTTCCAACTTTTGAAAAGTTTATTCATTTATTTTTCAAATGGATGTTGATATGTAAAAACTGCTGATGGAATTTAGACTAGAATAGATATTTAAAAAATGATGTAATAGTTTTATTTAAAACTCTGTATTTACAATATACAAGAAATTACATTCTTTGCAACCATTTCAAATTACGGTGTGAAATTTTGAATGTTGACTCTAAAATGGTGTGGAGTACATAGTTTTTCTGAATCCTTTTTGGGATTTTGCAAACACAAACATGAAGAACCGTAGGCCAGGCCTGTTGTGCGTGATGAGGGGTGATGAGGAAGACATGCTGATTTATTTTATTCCCTGGTTAAAATACCTGGAAAGATGATATGACTGGATGTTTTTTTAAGCCTCTCAGCAATATTTTAACAAGAAAAACACAATTGCCAAACTGTAATAGGGTGTCCAAAAATGCACTCTTCTGAGATCACTTAACTCCTTCTTCCCTGAGCCTTTAGGCCATTTGTGACCTGTCCATCTTCTGCCTTCCTCTTGCTTTTGAAGAATCTCTTTTAGAGGTGTTATTTAGATATGCAGGCCGTTTGTGTTATCAGGAGATGTTAATGGGTTTTGTTTTTCTAAAGAAAAACTTTATTTTTTTTTTTTTTTGCATTTTTCGTAGTTGACACACAATATTACATTAGTTTCAGGCCTACAACATTGTGATTCTACAAGTGTAGCTACCATCAGTTAATGGGGTTTTAACTTACCAGTTTGTCACATACAGATGGCTTCACGTTCTAATTTTCATTTTTTATCTGCTGGTTTTAGTTTATCAAAGAGTCTAGAGAGATTGGGAATGCATAAGGAAGTAGTTGGAGCCCTGGAGAAAGAGTCTGGATATACTGTGGTCTAATTTTGGCTCTATTGCTAGCAAGCTGCTTGAATTTAGTTACTTTGCAGACTGTCCTGTTAGCCTAAGGGCGAGGCAGGGGTGGTGGTGGTGGGGTGGTGGTGGGGGGGGGCGGTAGGGGTGGTGGTGGTGGAATTTGCCTTTCTTGTTGCCTTTGGCAGAGCACATTTGTGTACTTACTAGAGAATATCGTAGGATTGAGCTACAAAAGCTTATTTCTTTTGGTTCTAGGTCTCTACGCTGAGTAGAATAGGAGTTCTATTCTATCATTTTTGGGTTGACAATTTTGAAAAGATATAACCAGAAAATACCAAATGAGTAAACTGAAGATTGAAATAGGCAGAAGGCATGTGGTTTGCTTTTTTATATTTTGTGAGCAGATCATGTATTGGGGAAACAGTATAGATAGTCTTGTTTTCTTATATTTATCCTCAATTCCTGTACTGATGTTTCAGAAGCTGTCATAAAGCTATTTAATAATACAACACTTGTAAAATTGGTCTCCATTCAAACATGTCTTCCTGCTTAGAGGTGGCTTCTGTTCACCCACTTCCCAACTGGTCGGTAACTCTGGTCTTTGTGTTGGCTGTTGAAGATTAGAACATTGACAAAGAGTGATTATTGATGCTTCAAAAGAGGGTGATTTAAATATCAAAATATTAAGAGATGCCCTTGTAAAAATGACTATGGCCGTTAAATAGTCCTAGGTAAAAATTACCTGCATGTGACTCCTATGTCCTATTATGCTAGTATTGGTCAAGAATTGTGCTAAAAAGGGCAGCCCTGGTGGCGCAGTGGTTTAGCGCCGCCTGCAGCCTGGGGTGTGATCCTGGAGACCCGGGATCGAGTCCCACATCAGGCTTCCTGCATAGAGCCTGCTTCTCTCTCTGCCTGTGTCTCTGCCTCTCTCTCGCTCTCTCTGAATGAATAAATAAATAAATCTTAAAAAAAAAAAAGAATTGTGCTAAAAATTCTCAACTCTTGACTCATTCTTTGTTGCTGCTGAGACTTAGGGTATGGTTGGGATTTATAAGAACATTTTTAAAATATAAAATGCTTATTTTCATAACTGAGTTTTGTTTTTTAAGATGTCAAGTCCCAGATAAGTCTCTTTTTTTCTCTTGCTCTTACTGTTGTGGATTTTAAGGGATTTCCTTTGAGGAGCTTCCTCTCCTGGTTCCGTACAAATTTTTCCTCAAATACGGCACAGCACAGGCTTTGGAAGCATAAATGTGGGTTTGAATTCTGGCTCAGCCTTTGGCTGGGGGCAGCCTTGGCCCAATAAATTTGTGCAAGCTTTAATTTCCTCCTCTGTAAAACAAGACTAATGGTACCTTTCTCAGTATTATTGAGAAGGTTTACTGGCAGCATACACATAAAGCACTTAGTGTGGGGCCTGCACAATAGCCAATGCTCCGTGATAGGACCAGAGGCTGTCATTAATTATTTGCCATGTTACTCTGGCATCTCAGTTGCTTTGCACTTGACATTTGTCTCAGCTGAGATGAGAATTGCTTCTTAATGATGTGAAACAAATCAAGAATGCGCAGTGATGGAAGTAGGAGGGCATGTTTCTGTTTTCAAAGTGAAAATACAGTAGTTTTTTATTTTAAAGGTTATAATCATAATAGCTTATTTTTGAGTGCTTTCTTTGTGCTGGATACTCTTTAAAGCCCTCTACAAATGGAAGCTCATTTAATTCTTTGACTAAAACTGTGAGCTAGATACTATTAAGATGGGTACCCATCACTAGGCCCATTTTGTAGTAGGAAATCAAAGTGACTATTTACTTAGGCCCAACTGAATAGTGTAATGCCTGTTGTTAAAAAATTTTTCTGAGGCACCTGGGTGGCTCAGTGGTTGAGCATCTGCCTTTGGCTCAGGGTGTGATCCTGCGGGTCCTGGGATCGAGTCCGCATCAGGCTCCCTGTGTCTCTCATGAATAAATAAATAACATCTTAAAAAATTTTTTTTCCTTAGGAAATACTATATAAAGAAGAAAATTAAAGCCACCATTTAAAAAAATAGCTTTATTTAGATATGATTCACAGTTCACACAGTCCCATGTAAACGTACCTGTTAAGTTGTATAGTTCACTGGTTTTAGTATACTGGTAGTTGTGCAACCATTGCCACAATCCAATTTTAGACCATTTTCATCACCCCAAAAAGAAACCTCATTCCCACTACCAGCCACTTCCTGTTACCTCCACTCTAGTCCTTAGCAAGCACTACCCTATTTTCTGTTTCTTTGGATTTGCTCATTCTGAATATTTCATAAGAATGGGATCATACAACACACAGCCTTCTGTGACTGGCCTGTTTCATTTAGCATAATGTTTTTGAGGTTCACTCACATTGGTAGTATGTATCAACACTTTGTTACTTTGTATGACCAACTAATATGCCCTTGTATGGATACTGACTTCTGTACATTTGGGGTGGTTCCAGTTTTTTGGCTATTATGAGTAATGCTGCTGTGAAGATTGGTGTGGACATATGTTTTCAATTCTGTTGGGTTATTTATCTAAGAGTAGCATTGCTGGTTCATATGTACTCTGTGTAACATTTTGAGGCCCTGTTAAACTGTTTGCCAAAGTGTTTGCACCACTTTACATTCCCACCAGCAAAGTAGGGGAAGGTTACAGTGTCTCTACATCTTTACCAGCACTTAATTACTAGACATTTTGATTCTAGCCATGCTAGGTGTGATGTGAAGTGATACCTCATTGTGGTTTGGATTTGTATTTCTTTAATGACAGGTCATGTTGAGCATCTTTTCATGTGCTTAAGGGCTGTTTGTGTATTTTCTTTGGAGAAATACCCAAACCCTTTGCCCATTTTTAATTGGATTAATTGTAACTTTATTGTTTAGTTGCGCAGTTGACCCTTGAACAACTTGGGTTTGAACTGCATAGGCCTAATCACGCATGAATTTTTTTTCAGTAAACTCAGTACAGTATTGTAAATGTGTTTTCCTTATGATTTTCTTCGCGATATTTTCTTTTCCCTAGCTTACTTTTTTTGGCGAGACTATAGTATAATACATATAACATATAAAACATATGCTAATCAACTGTTTATGTTATTGGCGAGGTCAACAGTAGGCTCTTAGTAGTTAAGTTTTTGGGGAGTCAAAAATTATATATAGGTTTTCAAGTGTCAGCCATATACTGTAAAGTTTGAACTTTTTTTCCATTAACAGTGCATATTCTTTTTACTGCATATTTTTGAATGGGATTATTTGACATGTACAATTTTGTATTTTATTTTTTCTTTCTTTTTCCAGTCTTACTGAGAAATAACTGACATATACCACTGTATATGTAAGTTTAAGGTATACAGCATGATGGTTTGACTTACCTATGTTGCGATTACTGCAGTAGGTTTAGTTAGCATCCGTCGTTTCATACATACAATAAAAAGAAAAAGCAAAAAAAAGAAGAACTTTTTTCCCCCTTGTGATGAGAATAACTTTTAAGATTTATACTCTTAACAACTTTCCTATATCTATACAGCAGTGTTGGCTCTAGTTATTTACTGTATGTTACACGCCCAGTAGTAACTGGAAGTTTGTATCTTCTAAACACCTTTCTCCAATCCTCTCCACCTCTGGTAACCACAAATCTGATCCCTTTTTTTTCTAGGAGTTTGGTTTATTTTTCTGTTTGTTTTAGATTCCACATATAAGTGACATCATACGGTACTGGTCTTTCTCTCTCTGACTTATTTCACTTAACATTGTACCCTCCAGCTCCATTCATTTTGTCACAAATGGCAAGATTTCCTTGGGCTTTTGTTTTTTTTAAGGCTGACTCATATTCCATTTGTGTGTGTGTGTGTGTGTGTGTGTGTGTGTGTCACTTCTTTATTCATTTATCCATCAGTGGACACTTAGGTTGTTTTCATGTCTTGGCTATTGTAAGTAATGCTACTATGAACGTGGGGGTGCAGGTATCTTTTTGAGTTAGTGTAATTTGATTTTAACTTTAATATATTGTGGCCATCTTTTCATGTCTGTATCTAATTACATCACTTGTAATGACTGTTTTGTAGTTCGTTATATGAATGTTCCATAATGTCTCATATTTTATATATGGGTTTTATTTGAAAGGAAAGAAAAAAAAACTGACATTGCATCTGCATCTTTGAACACTTGTGTGGTCATTTCTTGAGGATACTTTCCTCACTAGAACAGGAATTCCTGGGTCAAGAGATGGGCAGGTTTTAAAGACTTTGAAAAATATTCCCTAATTGCCCTCCAGAAACATGGTTCCAGTTTATACTCTCTTGCCAGTGACTTTGGACTGCCGGTTTCCCCACAACCTTCCCAACACTAAGTATCAGCATTTTTGTTGATTTTTAATCTGAGGGCCCCAATTGATATTCTGTACTTCTTTAAATTGGCATTCATTTATTAATGAAGTTGGTTGAAGTCTTTGTTTCCTGCCATTGTTCCCTGAGCCTGGAGATTTCCTCCTGTGCCTCTTCCAGATAGCTCTTTGCCTGGGCACCCCTGATATAAGAAGCTTTCCCAACCCCTTCCCCTGCCCACACAGACCCAAACATATTTTCTTATTCTCATTTGCACGGTTCCTTCCCAAGGCCCTGGGAGGGATCCGAGGAATGTGTTGACCTCGTGACATTTTTTAATACATTTTCAAAAGTAAGATATATTGTGAATTTTTTTCTTCCTGGAACACTCCCTGCTCTCCCAATAACTTTCAAAACCCCATAAATGCTGGATATCCCTCCCTGGGACAGGTTACATATTCATTACAAAGTTAAGCTGAATGGCACCCATGAAGTTTAGTGCTTCATTAGTTTTTTTTAGCATTTGCAAAGGAACTTTTGTTCATCTGTGGCTTGGTTCCTCGTAGGCTCATGAAAAATATGGTAGCAGCCAAAGAAATACACTTTGAAGGTTTTTAACAGTTAAGATTAATTTTGTGGGTGGTATGTGTGTTTATGCAATCATGTGTTCCCAAACCTTTTTAACCAGAAGTCAGAAATCTATTTTGGTACATTACTGATTTCCTGTGATAACCCAGTCAAATTACTCATTGTCCGTATAGCCTCTTTCTTAAATCACTCTGATTCACCTCTTTTAAAGCCTTTACACTGAGGAGGAGTCTTTTAGAACTCTATTTTTTTTAATGTCTTGAAAATTTGCCTGGTTTGAGTGATGGGGCTTCAGTGTGATTAACTTTACTAGTTTTCCACATTTCCTAATCTTACTCTGCATGTGTATTTAATAATAGGGTGAAAAAAAACCAATAAACTGTTAAATGGAAAATTTCTGACTTGCTCCCAGTGAGACCTGAGACCTGGAGCATGGCTTTCACTTGACTCTAGTCTGGTTTGTGTTTAGAAGTGAGGTTGGTCAGCAGGTGTTTCAGCTCTCACAGGTTCTCTAGAACATGCTGTGCACTGTGAGTGGAGGATTGAGCCCTTAAACATTAGAATCTCTCTTTTGGTTAGATACCTGTGTTGGATCCTGCTGAGTATTAGAAGACAGTGTTTGGAGGATGACAGAGAACTACAGCAGCCAGGGGTAAGGGGGGATGTTCAGGAGCTGAGCCAAAGAGAAAATAGAATCGGAAGAAGCTGAGCCCATGTGGAAGTCTGTGAAAATAGGAAGCAGATACAATTAGCTGAGAAACTGTTAATGGAATAGAAAGGTTTGAAAACATAGTGAAGAAATCCATTTTTGTTTCAACATTAGATCATTCTGGAGAGAAAAATGTATGTAACAAGTGCAGTGTTGCAGGGTCAGGGTGTAGACTGACGAGACTTTAGCATGACACGTGGAAAGGGAAAATCAGGTAAATTATTAAGAAATTTCCTAATGATTAAAGTCATATCTGGCAGTTTCAAAAAATTATAATAGGCTTTGGTGTATGTTAGCATATGTTTACTTGCAAAAATCAATAGCCTCTCTTGGTGCTCAGACTCTATTTTCAGTGTTCCTAGGATATATCAGAGCCAGCTTTCAGCTTTCAGATGGAAGCTGTGACTCCAGGAACATTAATTAGCTACTTGCTGATCAGGCCTCCTTACTCTTGTTTGCTCCATTCCGAGGCAGGCACCTGGAAATCCTAGTGTTGAGGCTGGTACAGATCTCAAGAGACTTTAACCTGTGGTTTGTGTGTTGTAGTTTAAACTTTTGAACACCTTTCTTATTATTTCCTCTGATTGGTCTTTAGTTTCTATGTGTAATACTCTTTCCCCTGCTTTCCTGGGGGAGGGGGGGATTCTATATGTAAGGGACCTGTTAAATTGGTGATATGGTCAGGCAGCCTTAGGAAAAGGTGAAATGTGTGCTGGTAAGCCAGAGAGGTGAGTGGTGGCTGTGTGGGATACTTTTTGTCCTTTGCTGAAAGATTTGGTAGGGAAAGTTCTCTGGGATTTCGACAGCAGTTGTTCTGAAATCTTATGTAAATATTGTCTCTTTGAGTTGCTTACTTGGGGCGGAGCTTTCAGTGAAAGTTGCTGAAGTGATAGAAGCTGTGATAGAAAATTGTTTAGTGGCATGGCATACTTGTTTATGAGGTTAAAGACTTTGTACTCGATTTGCATACTTAGGTCTCTCACTTTTTGCTCTTGCCACAGAGATTGTGAAGTTTTACTCAAACTTCAGGTGACATGAATGCCATAGAAGGAGAAGAGCTGAGATAAAAGTATGCAGATGCTTTAAATTGCTATGGAAGAAGTTTGACTATTGGTACCTGTCCAGCTCTATTGGCCAACACATTTAGAATATGGAAATGAGTAATTTTAAACTTTAATGCTCGGCTTGCATAGGAGGGGAACAACAGGCAAGTATAATTTTAAAGCAGGTACATGAATTTAGTACATGTATAATTTGGCCAGTTTCCTTTGGCAGGGACAGAGGGAAAGAGGCTCCATTAGTCAGTAGGGTAAATCGCTGTTCTTGCGTCAGAAGTAAGGGGCTTATCAGGCTTTAAGACGCAAGTTCACTGTGAGTCTGTAGGAAGATGGCCTGTTGGCTCCTTAAGCACTTTTTCTGAAGAACCTGCTGTACTGAGAATCTGTTATGTGTGAGAAATAGGACTCAGTGTGGTGGACAAATAGGGAAGTTTGGCCTTCCTCGATCACAGGGAGTTTACACATTTCTGCATGTGAAAACAAAACCACCAGGGCAAAGCCCAGTCCGACAATGCCAAGCGAACGATGCACACAGACGTCATTCGCTCAGGGGAAGGTCTGGTCAGGAATTCACCACATGGGGGCCTTTGATGTGAACTCGTGGGAGGACAGCCAGGGCCTGTTTCCTCATCTGGGCTAACTTTGGGGGCTACGGGGTCCCTGGAGGCCTTGAACATGCACAGTCCCATCTGCCTTGGTTGCCACATTTGCTTAAGGCTTGGAGGGATGATTCAGATATTAAAATAAACCCAACAGTGAAGAGTGGATGTTCAGTTTGCATCCATCTTAAAAATAGACAACTAGCCTTTAAATATTTGTCACACTTCAGTTGGGAAACCAAGAAGGCCCTAGATCCATGGTGCCGTTCACCCCCCTCTGCCAGGGGCGTTTGGTGGGGGAGAGTTTGAGAAGCAGTGCTGAGAGAATAGGAAGGACCTGCTCCTGCAGCCTCGTCTCCTTTCCCCAGTGACTCAGTTGGGTGATAGAGGCCTCCGGTGGGCTAGGGTTCTTGAGTGGGATAGATTCAAAATTAAATGCAAAGAATTTGGCGCTGCTTGAAGTATTTTGTCTTCAGGGTGAGTTAGCGATCAGCATTGTGGAACCTTCTGCTATGTGACCTGATCAGAGGGGAGGCTGGGGGTGGGGGTGGGGAGTGAAAGGATTCACTCAAGACAGAACAAAGGAGATAGAAATGCATGGAATACACTGCAGGGGAGCAGCAAGGAGGACAGCAGATGAGAAACTGTATGCGGTGAGGTTGGGGGTATTGCTATAGTTCAGGCAGGGGAGTGAGGAGCTATGGGAACATATGGAATTTTACTTTTTGGGTACCTGTGCCTGGTTGTAAGTCACCCATTGGTCAGTAGGGTCTATGGCTATTTTGAGGTGGGTCGCCTGATGGGCCTGCTTGCATTGGTCACTGTGAGCCCTCTTACCTCACTCAGCTTTCTGCTGTTCAAGTCTGTTGCCCAAAAGCAGTCTCCATACCTTCTGCTTTTTCAGGAGTTTGGGTCTGGCGTTGAAAATAGAGCCCCACAGGTCTAGAGCAGGTGTTCAGGGTATATATACTGAGGGGTGGCGCAGGAAGGGTGAGGTGACTTGGCTTTGTGCGTAGGACTTTAGAGGGAGAAGGCAGTAATGGAGAGCCCACATGGGGGAGCTGCATTGCCCACAGGTTGGAGATGCACAGACTTCAGCCACCTTGAACCATGTAATCTTGGGCCTTTTTTCCTTCAGATACTGAAAGGGGACAATGCCTCCTTTTCTAGGGTAGTTGCAAGGCTGGAGGTGTAGCGTGTGTCAGGTAAATATATATTAGGGACTCAGCTAATGGTGGTGGTGTCTGTGTTGAGGATAACAGTGCTCATATCATTGGGAGGGTAGAGGGTGGCTGTTTCTCCAGGGAAAATTCTGGGCCTTTGTCTAGGCAGGACTCTCTCAATATACATATCCACTCTTGATGTTCTAGTTAGGAATTAGATAGGCTCTGTTACAATTGCTAGATCCACTGCGTATCCTTCAAAAAAGGGGATGTGTGGTATTAAAATACAGGTAGACCATAGTTTAGATACAATAAATTTCTCAAGACTGTTCTTTTAAAAAAATTATTTGTGATAAAATATATGTAATATAAAAATCGCCATTAGCCGGTCACATCACCGGGCTACCGTCACCAGCATCAGTCCACAGGACTCTCTTCATCATTCCCCCTCCCCAGCCCCTGACAGCCACTTTCTGCCATTATACATACTCCTCTAAGCACCTCATGTAAGTGGAGTCATGCAGTTATTTGTCCTTTGGGGACTGACTTATTTCACTTAGCGTAATGTCCTCAGGGTTCATCCATGTTGCAGCATGCGTTCCTTGTTGTTTTTACTGTTCCTTGTCTTTTATTTCGTACTCTTATTATTTATTTATTTATTTATTTATTTATTTATTTATTTATTTATTTATTTATTTATTTATTTCTCTTATTACGAAAGGAAATACACGTTTATTTTAGTCTTTCAACAGTATAGGGAAGAAAAACATCCTGTATTTCTCCTACCTGACACAGCTTTTGCTATATTTCGGTATGTGCTTCTGCTAAGGCTGCCTCTGCAAGCAGAATGGTCTGGAGTAAATCCCACATGTACTGGGGCCTCTGGCCTCCCTGGATGTAAGGGGGGCTGTTGCATGGAAATTTGGAAGACAGTGAGAAATCAAGCAGGAGCATCTGTCAGCTGTGGTGACAGAGCCCGGGGAGAATGTGGGGCCGTGAAGTGGGAACCCGCAACCACCTTTTATGAAATGGGACATTCTCATCTTTGAAGCTTGAGCTTGTGGGTTTTGAGTTCCTGTTTGTGCCCTTTAATTTCAACTTTCTAAGTTCATAAGTTAGTAGTAAATAGGTGTCCTGGCTTTCATTATGTGCAGATATTAAGGAGACGTCGGAAGAGCAGTCTCTTCCCGCCAGGTGGGTGGGTTGGGCGGGTTGGGCGGGTTGGGAGGAGAGCTGCTGTGCTGAAGCACTGGGGAAGGAGGAGACCCAGCACAGAAGGAAGGCTCAGGGCGGTGCTGGGAGGCTGTGCTCTCCGGGTCCCCTGAGATCAGCCCCGGGGAGCTTCCAGGAAGCCCCAGCGCCCTGCTCCTTCTGCCAGAACATCCGGTGCTCGGCCTGCCTCATTCTCTAGTCTTTTGTTTGTCTCCACTTGGTGAGATGGAATTCTTAAGAGCACAGTCTTCTGTTACTTTCTTATTTTTGAGTACCTAACATGCTTAGCTGGGTGCCCTAGCCCTGGACTTCTATGGCCTTTAATAAATGTTCCCTCGAATGGAGAGCCTGCCCAGAAGGTAGTCTCCTGCTGTGCTGTGTTGTCTTGATTCTCACTGCAGTGCTCCCCAGGACCCCCTGTCCCTCCCACAGCCCCCGCTTCAGCACCAGCCCTGCCTTTGGTGATTTAGATGATTGAAACAAGGCAGAGGAAATCCCCGTTGCCTCTGCCTCCGGGCTGCAGAGCTCCTGGGTTTCCCCGTAGCCCACAGTGATACTTGGTGGTTAGACTTTGCGGGACTTAAGGATTGAGTAGGTTTTTGTGGCTCCATCTAATTAACTTAACCATCGTGTCGTATTTCCATGGTACTGTGTTTTCTTTGGTCTGAAAAAGTGCTTAAAGACCATGTGACTGTAGGATTACCTGTTTTTTTTTTTTTTCCCCTTTAGCTTTTGTTGTGTCTTTATTAGCATTTTCTGTCAAAATAAGACCTGAACTACAGTTTCCTGTGAATGTAATTCCCAGATGTTATGTTAGGCATTGGCAATTAAAACTACCTGAATTCTGTTGCTTTTTAAGTAGAGAAGTATTTATGAACCTTAGGTATATGTTCTAGGTCTCTCTGTTCCTGTCTGTTGAATGAAATTCATTCTGTAAGACCTGAGGTTAGGAGGTTTGCCTTAAGTTAGGGAAGGGAGGGCAGTTGTCTCAGGAATGAAATGAAGAGCGTAGAGAAGCATAATAAGCCAAAAAATTAAAAATTCAGAGGAAAACAGCACCGCACTGTGTAGGAGGAAACCAAATCTGATGCATGTGTGCAGGTAACACTTGTGATGAAGAGAAAGGGAAGTGTTTGAGGAAGAGGAACTGAGGCTTTAGAAATGCAGAGGCAGACATTTGCAGAATTGGTTGGCTGTTTTGCAGGGTATGTTGAGGAGAGCAGTCAAAAGGAGGTTGGCTGTATGCTTCTAACTCACCTCAGGCTCTGTAAGGAGTTCTTGTGTGATCATTGTTTAACACAGTATTATTGCTAAGACTGTGGGAAATGTCTACAGTTAGCTGGCCTTAAAAGAAAATTAAAACTTAGGTCGAAATCAGGGCCACAACCAGAAATGAAGCTGTCACCCCCAGAGATGACAGGGAACGTTTTGTTCTTGACCCCATGCTCAGACTGATCCCCAAGGTTCCAATCAGAAGAAGTCGTAGACATTCAGTAAAGGGAATCCATTCTAGTTGAATATCAACCCTGCCCTTCCTTCATGACAGAGTTTTCAAAACCCTTATATTTCTCATTACAAAATTCGCATTTGTGGTCACAAGCTTAGGTAATTCAGAAAAGAACAAAAAGGGTAAGAATCATTTTCCCACTCTGCTCACTAAGACTATTTGCCAGCACCTCTCACTTTATGTATGCGGGGCTGCCCTTTATTTTTCCCAGATTTCACTTGTTTGACTTTTTCTATCTCTCCGGTAGGAAAGTCTGATGGAGAATTTGATCACTGGCTGTGCCAGTGCCCTTCTCAAAGCTTTGCTCCCCAAGAACTCCCTTACAGTTCACGTAGTCTGGGGAAGGGCCCTGATGGATCTGGTGGGGTCACATGCAAGCCCCTGTGGCCAGGGAGGCTGGGTCTCTAACTGGAAGGAGGGCGTGGCCGAAAGCCATGGCTCCTCTGGATTAGCAGTCCAAGTATTCTCCCACAATTACTTTGTAAATTTTTAAAAGACCAAAAAAAAAAAAAAAAAGTTGTTAATAACAAGTGCACAGATACAGTAATCTTTAATGGCAGGCATTGTTTGCAGGTAAAATGTGTGATATGGGAGTTATATTTTTATTTGCTTTATGTATGTCTTTTTAAAGAAATAGTTTATATAATAACAGTGTATACTTTCTGTCTGCTTTAAGGGACTTTAAGAAAGTAAGCTTGTGTAGTAGTGTATGGATTGGTTAGTAGGAGGCCTGGGTTTGTTTCTCAGTTGGCTTTGAACTGCATTTCTGACCTCGGGCAAGTGGTCATTTGGGTTTTCATTTACTGGCCTAGAGAAGAAGAAATTTAGACCCTGTGGCCTGTAAGGTCACATTTTACATAAAATTCCAATGCTATGGCTTGATTTTATTACTTTATATTGTTTAGAGGGTTTGGAGTTGTCTCATAGATTTTGTGCACCATTGTCATTACTATGATTTATTTGGTGTCTTTGGCCAGGATGTGACCCTTTGATTTTAATGTAGTTCCCATGGGAAGATATGATTGTCTTTATGTTATGGTTTCTAGGAATGTGCTGTGAAAATAAAGCAGGGATTGTCTCTGTGTAGGAAACTTCATTGGGTGGCTCATCTTTTTGGGTAGTGACACACAATGGCTAGTGACACGCAGTGATGCTAAGTGTACTAGGACAGCACGCTGTTCAAGTGTGACAGGTGTCTTTTTACTGTCCATGTGTTAGTTTTTCCTGCCTTAGTGGACTACCTTGTGTTTATTTCTCTCTAGTTTCATCTTTTTGGTATCAAATTTTTGTAATTTGAGAGGCTTTGGTTTTTGGTCTTGTGTATTTTAGAGTGTTAGCCATATCATTAGTGTGAGCAGCTGCTATTTCTCATGGTCTGTTCTGAATTTTCTTGGCACGCTGAAAGACATTGCCTACTGTGGCTGTGACATACATTCACTCCGAGTTTATCATGTCTCTGAAATGGAGAGCAGTGTGGATATGTATGGAGTTCTAGAACTGAGAGTAAAATATTGTAGCCTCAGCTTACTTCCAGCTTCCTCTTCAAAGACTGTATTATTTAGTCTTAAAAATGGAAATTTATTGATAGGGAGAATCTAGTATATGAAAACAGAACCGAGAGTAAGGCTGTATTTGAGCTCCTAGCAATTGGCATTGGTAGATTTGTGTGGGTTGAAAACATAAGTTTTAAATTTAGTGTATCCTTTTCCAGTGACTGGAGAAAACTATGTGGCATGTTTTAAAATACTGAAAAAAAGAGGACCAGTTTTAAAATAAGTGTCCAGTCTCATTGCAGTATTGCAGATAAACCCATTCACCTTGGAAATTTAGGGGGAAACCTCTAAGTTTAAAAACAACAAGACAGTTAAAAACAAGGTGAGAACAAGTGTCAGCTTAAAAGCAGGTAGAGGAGGAAAAGACTTATTTTGGAACTTAAGGAGGAAGTAACTGTCACTTCCGTTTTCTCTTATGTTCTTCTTACTTTCTTTAGAATACTGGTCTTGTCTCTTGTAGGTTCCCTTCCTGGACCTGTTTCATAAAATGTTTGTATTAAAGTTGCTATATATCAAGCAAAGCAGAGTTTCCAAGACTAAGAGAAATAGCAGAGCGATTTGGTTGGGATTGGAGGAGCTGGCCCCTCCGTCAGAGTATGGCCTTGAGATAGGGTAGAAACTCGAGAAATGTTAGCTATAGTTTCTTATCTGATGATACGTGTTAGAGATCACACCAGGCTTTGGATTTGTGCTCTCTTTCTGTAGGGCAGCTTTGCATTTTGTCTGGTCTGGGAGGATCATGTCCTCTTGAAATAGGGTTCTGTGAAGTGAGGAAGAGCTTTCCATTGCTTTTACCCCACAGTCCAGAGGACTTCAGAGACCATTCATCAGTCCTTAATCTTTGGTGATTTGCAGGATGGTTCATAATTAATTTTATCTCAGTGCTTGTGAGAAATGGCACTTAACCTAGTGCCTGTGAACTTTGACTTTATAGGACGTGGAAATGTTCTGTTCCATATAGAGTTGGTTGTATTTGCAGTAGTAAAAGAAGTGATTATTTTGAATTTTCTATTTAAGGAAATTGCATACAGCATGTTTCTAAAACGTGGAGGATGAGATGGAATCCTTTTACAAAAGAAATGGAAGTAAAGTTTTCACTTAAATTAGCAGGTTTAAAAAGAAATTAGCAGGTTTTTGTGGATGTGCCTCTTCCGCCTTCAGCATAACTTGAAGAGAAACTTACTCTGTGTATATGTGTCCACTTACTGAGAGTGAATATGGACAGTGAGGAACTTATGTGGACTTCTTATTTAGAAACCGATGCTGCTGCTTTGGAAGGCAGTAGGCCAAAAGATATGAAAAGCCAGTGAGAAGAGAAAACTGAATCCCTCGGTGGGGGGTAGGGGTGGGGGTGTGCATCTTAATGCAAGCACAAATATGTTACCAAATATGTTAAATCTAGGAGTAAAAGTAGTTTAGTCACAGGAGAAAATAAATTAAGAAATTAAGGCTGCGTGTATATCTGACATACTGTAATATGCTCTCTGGCCTGGCTCCTTGGTGTTAGGAATGATTTTCTTTGCTTTAAAGATCTCCCTTCACTCCTCACCCTGGCCAGGTAACTCTGGGAGGTTTTCTGTTATTCACATATGCTCGTGTTTTGAAGTCACACAGTGGTATTGTATTAAGTAAGATCTGATTGCAGAAATGGACACTGTGGGCTGTTACACAAGATGGTACCATATGTTCATTTCACGAGACCTCATGCATGCTTTAAGGAAGGAACAAACATTATTCTTTCAAATCTGAGTAGTTTATAGTTAATACTGGTGTCAAATATTCTAGTAAGCACCTAAAATTCTTGCTGTCTCTACTGTTCTTTTTTCTTAGGTCTCTGCTGCTCTTCTGAGAATACCAACTCCTTGTGGTCAGGGACTTTTATGCATTCATAGCACTTATGCTGTGTTGGACATATGGTTTAGAAAATACTGTGTAAAAAATACTGGTTGCATTTGGGCAGATCTTGATAATGTGATTATTGGAGTTGTCCTGTAGAGGTGGTGTGAGTATGTTTTTTATTCATCCTGTCTTGTTTAGTTCAAGTGGCATTAATTTGGTGAATGATGGGACTTGGGGGCAAAGATCCAGTTTATTGGATGATAAAACTAAGGACCTTATAGAAGACCTAGATGGGCTGGGGCTGTATTATGAGTGGAATCAAAAAAGAAGCTCAGAAGATACTAGGTACAGTACTGGGATCTGAATGAGCAGTTGTCCCCCCAGGAAGGGGAAATAGAAGAAAGGCCAGAGGAAGTACTGTTGGTGAGGGAGATGTGAGAGTGTTAAGGACTGTGGAATAGGTGAGTGCTGCATCAGTCTGTTGCAGAGTTGAGGTCCTTTGTTCAGGGGAGGCTGGCATGCTGGGCTTGGCTCTTGTGACCATTGTGTTTTTTTTTGGTTTTTTTTTTTTTTTTTTTTTTTTTTATTTATTTATCCATGCGAGACACACACAGAGAGAGGTAGAGATACAGGTAGAGGGAGAAGCATGCTCCATGCAGGAACCCGATGTGGGACTCGATTTCAGGTCTCCAGGATCATGCCCTGGGCTGAAGGCAGCGCTAAACCGCTGAGCCACCCAGGCTGCCCTCTTGTGACCATTGTTCAGGGCAGTAGCATCAGAAGCACATTCAGCTTATGGAAGTTCAACCTCTGGAATGTAGCAAAAAGTGAATGATTCTTCCCTTGATTTGACTTAGTGGATATGTGGCATAGGACCAGCAGTGGTGGCAGGGGCAACTCTCAGGTCCTGCGATCACAGCTGACAGGATGTTCCTGACTCAGCTCCAGGACTGCTTCCTGAAGTGGTACAGCTTCCCAGTGTGGCAGAGGTGCCCGTATCCTTGGTTGGGTCGCGTTCCTGTTTTTCTGGGAGTCCTTTCTGGAGGGCCCAGCAGAGAGGCTGCTCCCTTGAACCTTGCAGCAATCTCATAAGCATCTAATTCCCTATATTAAAATCTCTCTCTGCTTTAAAATAGCTAGCTTGTTTCCTGCAACCTGATTCTGAGATTGAAGAATTTTATGGTGAGAATGAATGAGCTGATTGGAAACAGAAGTATCCCTGGAAGGATCCCAGAATGAGCAGCAGAGGGATAGATAGGTGGATCTGTAGTTCTGAAATGCATGTGCTACTGCTTTCCTAATGGGTGCAAGGACTGTGGGATTGCCTAAGGGAGCTGTTCTCACAGTGCAGGTTTCCAGGCTCTGTCCCCAGAGATTTTGATTCAGGAAGAAGTGATGGAGTCCTAAAGTCTATATTTTTAAAAAGCTGTTCCTGGTTATCTCTGAGACATGGGTAAATTGAATACCAGTGGACTCATTTCTTGACTCTATGAGCTATGCTTATGATAATCCTTTTTTTTTTTTTTTTTTAAAGATTTGTTTATTTGAGAGACAGTGTGCTTGCATGCCCACCATGCTAGCAGGGGAGGGGCAGAGGAAGAGAGAATCTTCAGGCCAATTCCGGCTGAGTGCAGAGATGTCAGGGCTGGTCTCACCACCCTGAGATCATGACCTGAGCTAAAACCAAGAGTCAGGGGTTCAACTGACTGAGCCACCAGGGTGCCTCATGATGATCCTTTTTTTTTTTTAAAGGGAGGAAATGTTTAGGAGTTACACATTTTGAAAGATTCCACTGCTGAGGATTAACCTTTTCTTGAATTTAATGGAATTAGCTCTGTGACTACTGCCAGAATGTGCTAGTATTTCTCGAGTGGAGTGTACAGGATTTCCTTCTTTTGTTATAACTAGAGGAAAGAAATATATTTCTGAAGTGTTACTGAATATAGGATAAAAATTGAGTTGTTTCTAATGAAAGTTAACAACTTAACTGAGTATAGTATTTTCTTGTTATCAATATGGTATTTTACAGTATAATACTTCCATTTCATTGTATAAAATGTTGTTAGTGTATTTTCTTACCTCTGTTTATAGTTAAAGGAAGATCACAATGGAAGCTATTTAAAATACGGAAATGCCTCCTCAGAAGAGAGGTCAAAGGATTATTTGGAGAACTGGCAAATTCAGAATAATTTAGTAGTTTTTAGAGTTCATTGAGCTCTGGAGGCCAGGTGGTTTAAGGATCAGGGCTCACATGTCCATGTAGATGAATACGGGGTTGGGGAGATGGCAGGGGAGAGAACATGTCTTGGTGTAAACACTCGTTCTGCTTTTGATTTCTTCACCCCCGCATTGTGCCTTCCTCCCCCCAAAGAAAAGAGAAACACCAGTCCTGATTTCTGCCCTTCTCGTTCATCCTCTCATGCTGGCTTTTTGAAGGTCCATGCTAACAGATGAAGAAGGAAGTCACCATTGTTCTGTGGTCGGATGGTGCCTACTTGATTGAAATTGATTAGCCCTAGATGATTGGAAGCCTTGTAACAGCGGGGGTTATATGTCAAACGGGCCTCCACTGACGGGCAAGACTCCTTTTCCTCTGCAGCTGCCAGACTGCTTGAAATTAGGCAGAATAATTTTGCACTTGGATAATAGGCAGGAATTAACTGCAGCTCACCAAGTGCTGCATAATGATGGGAAATGTGGATGGCGCTAATCAAATGCATCTGCATATGGCATTTTCATTATGTATAAGAGGCATCTGCGCGCAGAAAGGAAATGAGCTTGTAGGGCTTGTATGGGTGCATGTTTGAGAAGATGCATCTGCAGAAGTGGCCTCCTCTTTCCTTTGCTGCATTGAATCCTGACAGAAGTATTGAATTAGGAGGCTGGCACCGTGTGGTTGCTATAGGTTCTTAAAAAAAAAATAACAGCTTTATTGAGACATAATTCATATATCGTACAGTTCGCCCATTTAAAGTACACAGTTCACTGTTTTTTCGTTTATCTCTGGGGCTGTGCAGCCATCACCACAATCTAATTTTAGAACATTTCTGTCCCTCTTAAAAGAAGCTATTGGTTCTTTTATAAAGAAAACATAGTTTGCACTTTTTAAGAGATATTGTTTCTGCTTTTTTTTTTTTTTTTTTTTTTTTGCTTTTGTTTTTTTGGTGGGAATGCAGATTTTCTTAGGCCCTCTGCAGAATCATCCTATTTCTCAGAAAGCATGTGCTTTTATAAACAGTTATAAAATATATTTAATGTTCCAAAGGTTACTTGCTTTTCTGACTTTTGGACTTAACCTCATGAATTATATGTTAGTAACTGGGTTTATCTAACTACTAGCTGGGACCTTTTCAGCTTCAAGTGATAGACTCTAATCATTTGGTTAAGCATTAAAAGACATTTGTTAGCTCTTAAAACCTGGAAGGAGGGTTGTTGGGTTCAAGGAGTGAGTGGATTTAAGGATTCTCCCTCCATCTCGCCGATGTTGATCTCCATGTTGACCACATTTGCCCCCCTGGTAGCCAGAGGACTCGTGTGGGGCTGGTGTGGGGCTGGTGTGGGGCTGGTGTGGGGCTGGGGTATGTATCGGCTCCCCACTGGTGCTGGTCCGGGGCTGCTGCTGAGCTGTTGGAAGTGAGGCTGAGGGTCAGGTGCCAGGGCTCACCTCAGCTTGCCTTGGTTTTTGTGTAACTGTTTTTTTATAAATACTGTAGGTTTTTATTTCTTCATTCTGGGATTATGAATCTACTCATTTAAGAGTGAGACCAAAGCAACCATCTCAGTCATATTGTAGTAACTAGTGATGCTGATTCAGATGGTTCTTCTGAGATTTGAACCAGGCCCAGGCCCCGGATGCTGCTTCTGAAAGATTCTTCACAGCCAGGGGTTAACAAAGCGGGTCTCCTGGGGTGCTGGCTTTTACCTCTCTGTGACGTTCAGTGCCTGAACCACTGCCGTATTTTCCTTAGTAGGTTCGGTTCTTTAAAATTTCTTTGTTGTGTTGACATTTTCTTAACAATTATAGCATCTGTGATTTTGTAAGTCACTCTAATTTGTATTCTCTTGATGTGACTAGGCCTGACTTTTTTTTTTTCTAAGATGAATAAAAAATATAACTTACCTGACATGGGTTTTTACCTGACATGTATGTTCTATACATAGTTTGCTCCCTACCTTTCTTTTCTTTTCTTTTCTTTTCTTTTCTTTTCTTTTCTTTTCTTTTCTTTTCTTTTCTTTTCTTTTCTTTCTTTTCCTTTTCTTTTTTCTTTTCTTTTTTCTTTCTTTTCTTTTGTTTTCTTTCTTCCTTTCTTTCTTCTTTCTTCTCTTAAAATTAGATTCAGTAAAGCTTTAAATCAAAATTTAGAAAACTTAAAAAAAAATAATCCTGTGGTACTGCTGTGTTATGGTGAGGCTGACTTTATGCTGGATAATTAAAAAGATATTCTGAGGCCTGAATTGTGATTTTCTAAATCCATGGCATCAGCTGAAAAGGTTTTCTTTTACTTAACAAGTCCTATTCAGCAGCCGTTCTCTAAATACTTGGGACACGTTGGCACACAAGACAGACCAAAATCCCTGTCCTGGTGGAACTTGCCATCAAATTGGTTATGGGAATGAGACAGCAAACCTAAATACAATAAACAACTGAAACTCATGGATGTTTGAAGACAGTATGTGGTATGGAGGAAGTTGCAAACTAGGTCAAGGGAAGAGATGAGGGTTGGGGGTAGGTTGGGGGCTGTCTTTAGGGTGTGGAGGCTTATTCAAAGGAAGGAATTTTGTACAGATTTGGAGGAGGTAAGGGTATTTGCCATGAAGCTGTGTGAGAGGAGAATGTTCTGATAGCAGCTAGTACCAAGGTACTTTAAGGTGGGAACTTAGACCTGGAATGATCACAGAGCTGACCCTGTGCATAGGAGGGGCGGGAGTCTAAGGCAGTGAGGTCACTGGGAGGGCCCAGCAGGTTCGCCTGAGAACTTTGAAGTAGGCAGTGCTTGGGGGGGTTCTGAGCCGAGCACAGGACAGGATCAGAGTTAGATTTATAAAGGTTGATTTGGAGCCTAGACTGGAGGGAGGGCAGTTGAGGCCGTGCACCTGGTCACCAAGACATCGGGGAGACGAGGGTCCTCTGACCATCCAGAACGTGGTGACGAGGGTGGTAAGGGTCTGAGGTTCTGGATATGCTTTGAAAGCAGAGCTCACAAGATGTGGGGTATAAGGTAGAGAACCGTCCGAGGTGATTCCAAGATTATTGGCTTCAACAACTGGGCTCTGAGATGGCTATTGATGGAGTAAATTGGGGTAAGGAGTTTTGTTTTAGACTTTTTTTTTTTTTTAATGTCTTACAGACCTCCAGTTGACCTGTGGGTGGGCAGCCAGAGGGCTGCAATCCAGGAGAGGGCTGGGCCAGAGGTGTAAGTTTGGGGTGATGTTGGGACTCTGAGATTATACATCAGCCGGCGAGGGCCTGCAGGAGGGAGAGAGAAGGCTGGCAGCTTAGGGGTCTCAGTCTTGAAGATGTGGTGGAGGAAGAGGAGCCTCTGGGGGGCTGGAAAGTATAATGGGTGAGTTAGGGAAATAGAGCAAAGTACCAACCAAGTCTTCTGGAATTGAAATGTTAGCTTTTAAATAACTTCTAAAAGTGGAAATTTGAATTGATTTTAAAAATGATGACGTTATATTTAAGAAGAATGTGCCTTCCTATTGCTCTTGAGTTTTCTAAAAGCATGTAACTGAAAAAATTTTTTTTAAAATATTTTTATTTATTTTTTCATGAGAGACACAGAAAGAGAATGGCAGAGACACAGGCAGGGGGAGAAGGAGGCTCCATGCAGGGAGCCCGACGTGGGACTCCATCCCAGGTCTCCAGGATCAGGCCCTGGGCTGAAGGGGGCGCTAAACTGCTGAGCCACCCGGGCTGCCTGAAAAAAAAATTTTTTTTAAAGATTTTATTTATTTATTTATGAGAGACACAGAGAGGCGGAGACATAGGCAGAGGGAGAAGCAGACTTTCCCGTAAGGAGCCCGATGTGGGACTCCATCCCAGGACCCCGGGATCATGACCTGAGCCAAAGGCAGACGCTCAACCGCTGAGCCACCCAGGCTGCCCATAACTGAAAAATTTTAATATTCTCAGAGACACAGAACCGCTTAACGGTTTTGGATAATCCGGGGAGAGGGAGATGTTACCGACTTCCCACCCGTCCTAACGTTGCCGTTAATATTTGGTAACTGTCTTCTCCTGTTCCTCTGTGTATTCTGTAGTTGTAGTCATTGTGCACATGACAGTTTTGTTTCCTTTTATTTACTTGTTAGCAGCTTTTTTTTTTTCACGGTGCTATTATTATTTTCAAAACAAAATTTTGGGACGCCTGGGTGGCTCAGCAGTTGAGCGTCGGCCTTCGGCTCAGGGCGTGATCCTGGAGTCCTGGAATCGAGTCACACATCCCTGAGTTCCTGCATGGAGCCTGCTTCTCCCTCTGCCTATGTCTCTGCCTCTCTCTTTCTCTCTGTCTCTCTGTCTCTCTCATGAATAAATAAATAAAATCTTAAAAAAAAAAAAACCACAAAATTTTTGTTAGGGAGCTCCGCTTATTTTGCAATTGGTGTGCCTTGACAAAAGGATTGAGTGGGTAAGACAGCTTTGCCACCAGCAGATCTTTGCTTTCCCCTCCCTTGTCTGCTGGGCCCTGGAGTCTGCGCTGGGTTCATCTCCTGTGCTTTGTCTGGGGATGGAGAATGCTGGAAGGAGAGGGGGAGATGTTAGAGACGGAGCTGGGGCTGCAAGGCTGGGTCAGTTCTGACCAGTGGGAGGGTAGCAAGCTTGCAGGGCCAGACAAAGGGAGGGAGGAGGGCCTGTGAAGAGGGGCCTCTCCCCTGGGCTTGAGGGACCACGGGGCCACTCTTTCTTGTGACATCTTCAGCAATAACACTTCAGTGCCTCAGGGGTTTGAAAGAAAAATTACAATTTAAAAGGAAAACTCTTCATGCACTATTTGCATATGAGTGGCGCCTGTATAATTAAGAACAATTAAATTCCCTGGGCTGGATTGAAAGGGAGGCTCCAGCTACTTGTGCTGCTGTTCCAGGGGAGTGCAGCCTGGAGCTGTCAGCTCCCTTGAATTAAGTTGGAGGCCTTCTGCCTGCCTGAACCGCCCCCCCCACCATCTCCTCCCTGTCTCCCTCCCAATAAATTAAATTTGAAAACAGACACTTTCTAGCCTTGTCCTGATTTATTTCTGTGGAGTCAGTGGAAATCAGAATATCAGTCTTCCTTATTTTGCTTTTCTGCTGACCTTAGAACTGACACTCCTCTCTCTACAACCTGGGCAAACACTCTGCTGGGTGCTTTGCAAGCTCTTTCCATACAAATTTCATTTAATCCTCACAGTGGACCTACCTGCCTTAATTTTACAGTAGTAGAAACTGAAATTCTGGTTACAAGAACAGTAGACGATCTCTTACACTTCTCTTTCTAGTTAATTCTCCTCTTGTGGGTTGGTTTCTGATTGGGATCCAGTCATCTGTAGGCCCTGGGAATGCTGTAAACTTATTTCATTGGTAAAACCTTTTTGTCCCTTGGATTCCTTCCTCCCAAGATGGAGTAGGAAATCGGACACCATTTCACCCGTTCTTCCTCTTCTGGTTTTGCAAGAGCTGTGTAGTTTGTCATAGTGTTGAAGGACATTGAGTGGAGCAGGAAGGTAGTTGCTTTCCATTCTAGGTTTCCTGTCATCCATCCCCTGGGGAGGGAGGCAGTGCATATCAATAATTGAGTGTGTTTCAAGTGCCTTTGAAAAGTAGAATAATTTTTATTCCTTACCTTCACTGCAGTGTAAATGGGTTCTTATTATGGGCAAGGCCCCTTTGAGGACTTATTCATACAAGGCCAGGTGGGGACATCACCTGTGTGTCCCTTCTAGCACTTCTTATGTTTCTGCTGTGGTCATAAAAGTGTGGAACACCTTCCTACCTTGGGTTTCCTGAAGTGTCTCACAGAGATCTCTCAGGTCCCTGCATGAAATTGTTCCTTCATTGTGTGGTCAGGAGCAGAACCATAGGTTCTAAACTCGAAGGTAGCTCCTGTGTGCCCAGTCCTAAATGCAGTTCATACACAAGCATTTCTCAGTTTACAACAGCTTGTGAACAAAGCCACCAGGAGCTTACTACCACAACCAGTGACTTTTCCCAGTGAAAGGCAGCCAGGAGCTATCCTTTCTTTACTTAAAATTTTCTTTGTTTTGTCATCAGGTTTGGGTTACTTGTATTGCTTAACCATGTAGCCTTCTGATTCGTTGGGAAGCTATGGTTCTGGGCCACATGGAAGGGGATGCCACTGGGAGCTCATCTCTGAGGGTCAGCAGAGGTTAGAAGGATGGGAAATTACATAGTATTAGTTCTGTTTGGCAGTGGCCCCTTTCCAGTGTTTGAGAAGGGTGAGGGGTGCCTGGGTGGCTCAGGTGGGTAAATGTCTGCCTTTGGTCATGATTCCAGGGTCCTGGGATTGAGCCCTGCATCAGGCTTTCTGCTCAGGAGCACGTCTTCTTCCTCTGCCCCTCTCCCCCATTCATGCTCTCTCTCACTCTCAACTAAATAAATAAATCTAAAAAAAAAAAAAAAAAAAAGAGAGAGAGAGAAATGTTTTAAAGAAAAAGGGTGAGAAGCTGTTTCAGTTAGAATTAGGTTTTTAGATAACAGAGTTACAAGATATTAGTGGTTTAAAACAAGATATATCCAAAATCTATGAAGAACTTATCAAACTCAACACCCAAAAAACCAAGTAATCCACTCAAAAAATGGGCAGAAAACATGAATAGACATTTCTTCAAAGAAAACATGCAAATGGAAAACAGACACCCAAAAAAATGTTCAATATCACTCGGCATCAGGGAAACTAGAGATCAAGACCACAATGAGATACCACTTCACACCAGTCAGAATGACTAAAATTAACAAGCCAGGAAATGGCAGATGTTGAGAAGGATGTGGAGAAAGGGGAACCCCCTTACACTGTTGGTGGGAATGCAAACTGATATAGTTACTCTGGAAAACAATGTGGAGATTCCTCAAAAAGTTAAAAATAGAGCCACCCTACAACCCAGCAATTGCACAACTGGATATTTATCCAGAGGATACAAGCACTGATTTAAAGGGGCATGTGCATCCCATTGTTTATAGCAGCAACACCCACAATAGCCAAACTATGGAAAGAGCCCAGATGTCCATCAATAGATTAATGGTAGAGAAGATGGTGGTACACACACACACACACACGTACACACACATAGGACTATTACTCAGGCATCAAAAAGAATGAAATCTTGCCATTTGCAATGATATGGATGGAACCTAGAGGGTTTTATGCTAAGCAAAATAAGTCAGTCAGAAAAAGACAAATACCACATGATTTCACTCATGTGGAATTTAAGAAGCAAAACAGATGAACATGGAGAAGGGAAAGAAAAATAAAACAAGATGAGAACAGAGAGGGAGACAAACGGTAAGAGATTCTTAACTGTAGGGAACAAACTGAGGGCTGCTGGGGGGTGGAGTAACTGGATGATGGGCATTAAGGAGGCACTTGATATAATGAACACTGGGTGTTGTATACAACTGATGAATCACAAACTCTACCTCTGAAACTAATAATATACTCTATGTTAATAATTGATTTTAAGTAAATAAAGTAAAAATACAGCAAAAAAATAAAAATGAAAGATAAAATTTTCTTCCTTCTGTGCAAGTATGACCTTTTGCATCCTCAGGCTCCAGGAAGTCTTAAGGACCTGTGCTCCCTCCATATCACCACATTTTCTTCCCTAGGGTACTGGGCCTGGTACTCAGGATGCAAGTGGAGACATTTGTGTTCATGGCAGCAGGTGAGAGGAAGGGATGAAGGAGAGAGCCAGAGGGCTCCTGGAAGCTGCTGCACAATACTTGAGCTGAGCGTCCATTTGTTGGAACTTGGTCCTATAGCTGTACCCAGCTGCAAGGGAGCCTGGGAATGGTGCCCGGCAAAAAAATATATGAAAGAGGGAGAGGGGGCATATTAAGGGCTGTAGAACAATCCCTGTCATACAGAACCCTGGGAAAGAAACCATGAAAACTTTACCATTATTTCTCAAGGGAAGATTGTTTTTGACATAACACATTTTTAAGCTACCCCCACTCCCCACCCCAATCCCTAGGGAAAAAAATAACTCAGCCCCTCTGATTTGTATTAAGGAGTACTTGTCTTTCTGGGAACATTCTAGTCTAGTTTCTCCAGTGTCAGTATTACTTGGATTTCACATGAGAAAAATCAGCTTTTAAGCTATTCTGACAGTGGGATTATATCATACAAGAAGTGAGCTTGGCAGTAGTAAGTTATGCTCTGTAGGCAAGTGTGTGGTGTATGCCCAGTGTGCTTAGTGGACAGCTTGACAGTCCAAAAAATCCTCTAAATTTTTTTTTTTTAATATTCGGAGGGTAGTTTTTTGTTTTGTTTTTAAAGAAGACTTGATCTTGTTGCATAATGACATGTCGTCCAGGTATTATAAGAAACAGGAATGCCAGGACACACGAGTTAGTATTGTACAGGACTAACAATCACCGTACTCTTCCCAGGAAGCTAACACTGGAGGTTCTTCACTTGCTCTGGCCAAGAAGGCCACAAGGCTGGCTGTTCAAGGAACAGTTTTTAAGTATAGAAATTTTTCTTGAGAGTTTTCCGACAGTATTGCTAATAATCTTTGTAATTGGCTGAAGATCATTTTGATATATCACTCACATTGGGTTTTTAAAAAATTGGGACACCTGGCTGGCTCAGTCGGTAGAGCATCCAATTCTTGATCTTTGGGTCATAAGTTCGAGCCCCATGTTGCATGTAGAGATCCCTGAAATAAATAAAAACTTGTTTTTTTAATTTAAAAAATTAAAAAGATCAGTTCATCATGTTTGAATTAAATGTTGTTCTGGGATGTGAAGTGATACAGGATTATTCTTTCATCCTACCAAGAAACTCTAAGAAATTACCTTATGTATGTCAGTTTTTACCTTATTTGCTTTTCTATAGTCTGTGTCCTCCATTTGTTTCTCCCCTTGTCTGGAATGCCTCTTCCATTTTCACCGGGAGACAGCACATCCAGCCTTCCAAGCCCCACCCCATGCCACCTCTTCCAGAACACTTTTCCTAACCTGCTCTACATCATTTTCCTCCTCCTATGGACTATGCTCCTCTTTGTATTATATACAAGATTGTAAGCCCTTTATTCATCTCTGGAGGCTTGGGTCCAACAGCCTTGACTGTTGTAATATCTTAATGCAGGACAGCTGAAGAAATTCATGGCAGTGTGATTTGGCATTGCTGCTTTTATAATGTGAATAAGTATACCTACCCAGTTGCTTAGAGGGTTATAGATGAGCTTTAAAAAAATAGCTGGTTCACGTTCAGAGAACTAGTATCTAAAGTATACTAGTATACTTTAGTATCAGTATCTAAAGTTACATGGACACTTCTGGGAGCTCAAAGTTGGTTTTCTAGAAATAGCCACGGTATATTGCAGGAACTTGCACTATCTACCTGTGATTGAGAAGGGCAAGTCCTTCATCCCTAATCTCCACATTCGCTTAGTGTTCATGTGAATTTGCCTCAGCTTCTGCTTCTGATATGTAGCATCTGGCCAACTCCATTGCTGTTTCGAGACTTCCTTTTTCATCCTAACTTGTTGTCCTAGAGCTGAAAGGTTGAGCACAATGCATTTTATATTCTGATTTAAAAATCACATTTAATTATTTCAACTTATCGTAGAATCTAGAAAAAAGATGTTAAATCTTTAAACCATAGATGAAAAGCTAAACATTGCGCTAAGGCATAAGTTGGAACAGGAGTTAAGAAACATGGGCTTAATTACTGGCCTTTTCTTTTCTTTCACTTATTTATTTATTCTGCCTTTTCTTTTAGAAGTTTTTGCAAATTTAATGACTTAACTAAAGGAATTCTTTATGGCATGTGGACTGTGGTATGAATAAATGTAATAATATATTTTTAAAATTCTTTGGAATGCAAATGTCATGTTCTTTTTGGGTTCCCAGACCCAATTTCAGTGTGTGTGGGGGCTCCTCTACATAAAACACCAAACAATTCTAGGACACCAGCAGGATGTCCAAGAATTCAACTCAGTTCTGACACTGCATACTCAGAGATTGCACAGGTTAAGGGGTCAGGTCTACAAGACTGCCCTCTCCACTTGGCCCTCCACTTCAGATGCCAGTCACCAGTTCCAGACTGTTAACCTGTGCTTCTGACTGACAGGTGCAGATTGGCCATTCTATTGACCTTCTCCTTAGGTTCAACTAATTTGCTAGAGCAGCTGTCAGAAATCAGGGAAACACTTAGGTTCACCAGTTTATTGAAGGATATGTTAAAAGATGTGTATGAATCAACAGCCAAATGAAGAGATACATTGGGTGAGGTCCGGGGAAAGGGTTCTGAGCTTCCATGCTCTCTCCAGACTACCACTCTTTCTGCCCCTCCACCACCTATACCTGTTTAGCAACCCAGAAGCCCTAGGAACCAATCTCTTTGGGTTTTTGTGGAGGCTTTCGTACATAGTAAGGATAGACTAAGTCACTGGCCATTGGCTGAATCAACCTACAGCCCCACCCCTCTCCCTGCCCAGAGGAGTTTGGGGGGTGGGTGGTGGTGACTGAAAATTCTAAGTCTCTAATCACAAGGTTGGTTCCCATGGCAACAGCCACTCACCTTGATTGAGGTCCACCATTCATTAACATAACAAAAGACTCCTTTATCACCCTTAACGCAGGAAATTCTAAGAGTTCTGGGAGCTGTGAGCCATGAATTGTGGATAAAGACCAAATATATATGAGAAATAAATACTGACAAATCACAGTATTGCAAATGCCTTTTGAAGATAAAGTCCTGTTAGTGCCACTAGAAGGAGGGGACAGATTTGAATGGTGTGAATGTGTCATTTCAGCATCCATTGCAAGGGGAATTAAGTACAGGAGTCAGAAGCTCTACAAGTCTCCAGGTTGGGCGGGGTAGGAGGCCATAATTCACCAAGATCCGTCTCCTCTGAGGATAAATTCCAAGAACCCCAGTGAATGCCTGAAAACTGTAGATAGTATTGGGCCCTGTCTATACAGTTGACCCTTGAACAGCATGGGGCTGGGGCACTCATTCCTTATGCAGTTGAAAGTCCACATATATCTTTGGCTCCCCCAAGACTTAACTACAAATAGCCTACTATTGACTGGAAGCCCTACTAATGACATAAACAGTTAATACATTCTGTATGTTGTATGTATTCTATACTGTATTCTTACCATGAAGTAAGATAGAGGGAAAAAATGTTAAGAAAGCCATAAGCAAGAAAATTCACTTACAGTACTGTGTTTATTGAAAAAAATCCATGTATAAGTGGACCCATGCAGTTCAAACCTGTGTTGTTCAAGGATCAGCTGTGTTTTTTTTTCTGTAATCGTGCATACCTATGAAAAAGTTGAATTTATGAATTAGGCACAGTAGCAGGTTAATAACAATAATAAAATAGAACAATTATGACAATGTACTGTAATAAAATTTATAAGAATGTGATCTCTTTCAAAATACTTATTGTACTGCATTCACCCTTCTTGTGATGATGAGAGATGTGAAATGTCTACCTAATGAGGTAAATGGCATAGGCTTTTTGACCTAGCATTATAATGGCTAGTATTGACCTTCTAAGCGTATATCAGAAGAATAATTACCTGCTTCTGGACCGTGGTTGATGGCAGGTAACTGAAACCACAGCAAGCAAAACCATGCATGAGGGGGCCTAGTGTCCAGTGCTGGTGATCCAATGGGGAGTCTGAGAGAGATGTTGAATTCCACCATGGATTCCATTTGGATGTGCCTGTAGGCCATCTGCGGGATGGTGTCTGGTACATTTGGAAACCCGAGTCAGGAGCCCAGCAGAGTGGTCCAGGCCACAGAGACACAGTCTTGGGAAATGAATCAGTCAAACCACAGAAGCCAGCTCTGGCTGATTTAAGCAGAAAAGAAATGTATTGAAAAGATGTTGGGCAGCTCTCAGAATCTCTAGGAAGACTGAAGAACCAGGCTCAGAAAACAAAGAAAGAAGAGGGGACTTAGCAGGATAGAACCACAGCTAGAATTGTGCAGTGGAAGCAGATGCCCAGAACACTTCTGTCCTTGACATGTACCCCACTGCCTGACTGCCGTGGTTGTGACCAGAACCATTCTCACTTTCTTTCCTTCCTCATGGCACCAGCTCTTGATGCTCTGCTTCAGGCAGGTGAATCTGGCCAAGTCTGGGTCACATGCCAGCATCCTGGCTATAAGCAGGGCTTAGAAAAATTAGTAACTGGCCCTTCCAGAATCCAGGAAGGGTAGTAGTGGGAAGTCTGTGGTTGAAGTAAGGAAATTTGCATGCTGGGCAAAGAAATAACAGATGTCCGAAGAGGAAGCATCCCCCAGTAGGTGACAGTTGAAACTAGGGAGTAAGTGTGACTGGCCATAGTGAGACTTTAGGGAGAGCTGAGGGGTCAGTAGAGTGGGAGAGAGGAGCTTGGCACGGAGATGAGAAGGAACAGCACAGAGGGAGGAGGGAGACTGGGCAAGATTTCCTAGAAACCAAGGAGGGGCACTTCAGGAGAGGAGCCAGTGGGGAGATTGAGTAACCTCAGCACTTGCCTTCCCAGCTTGTCCTCACCAGTGACCTCAGAAAAGCATTTTTGGTAGAGTGAGGGGGCAGGATATCAGAGGCATGGATGGGAGGCAGTGTAGCATAGGGGCTTGTTCCCGTTAAACACTCAAAACATCGGTTTCTTTGGGTGTGGAAATGGGATAACAATGGTATCCACACAAGGTTCTTAGGATTATATGGGATAGTGCTGCACACAACATCTAGTACACTGTCAGTGCTCAATAAGTGTAGTTCCTGTCATTGTCACTTTCACTCACAGTTGGAAGGATGAAGGTCAAAGAGTGTTCTCAAGTGACAGGAGCTTGAGTCTCTCATGTGTATAAGTGGAGGAGAAAGCACAGGAGGGGATGCTGAGAATCCTGGAGAGGGTAGGATGGGTAAGAGCCTAGAATCAGCCCAGGTTCTATCCAGAAAGGGGCTCTTGGGCATTAGTCTTTGAGAGAAGGAACACCTCATCCGCGGGAGCTATGAATGGGGACAGATCTGTCCCTTCACAACTCGTGGGACAGATCGGCATGTCGGACATCCGCTCTGGCCTTGGGCAGGCCTGGCCAGCAGTGTGCAGGGCTGGTTTAAAACGCTGCATATCTCATTATCAGTGAGAGCACCTCTGACAGACTGGTAGTACTGCTCCCAGGATTTTCCTTTTCACTTTGACCTTGAAGTCTGAGGCTCCTGTACTAGAAGAAGCTAGAAAAATCATGTCCAACCAAATGATTCCCCCTACCCCCCTTGGGGATTCAATGGGAGAAAAATACTGGTTCCTGCTTTCATTGTTTTTTTTTTTTAATTATTTTTTTTAAAGATTTTATTTATTCATGAGAGACACACACACACAGAGAGGCAGAGGGAGAAGCAGGCTCCAAACAGGGAGCCCGACGCGGGACTCGATCCCAGGTCTCCAGGATCAGGCCCTGGGCTGAAGGCGGCGCTAAACCGCTGAGCCACCCGGGCTGCCCTCCTGCTTTCATTGTTAAGTGGTTCTTTGCCAGTAGTACTATGCCAGGAAGATTGGCAGCTCTAACTTGAGTAGCCTTGCTTGTGTCTATCCTATCTTCCCGCCATTAACTTCTGGGTGAAGTATTTTTTAAGTTAGAAGTAAGAGCCGAACAAAAGCAACTTGTAGTGCTCAGATGATGATGTCGACTGTCATAAGGCAGGCCCAGTAAGTAGCTCAGTAGCACAGCATGTCTTTCCGTGAAGACTTCAGAGTCTAGACAATAGTGTTGTTTTGCTCCAGTCTCTTGTTACCTTTCTGAGGCAGAGAGGGTTCGTGAAATGTGTGGGAAGCCGGTCCTCTTGTCCTTGTCCTCATCGGGTGGCGGAAGCCTGGTCATGGCTGCTCTCTCGAGGTATTAGAAGAGTCTGCATGTAAAAGGCAGTGAACCATAGATGCTGGGGCTCTGAGGAGGATGGAAACCAGTCCATTGAGGAATATGGGAAACCGGGCAGTTCCATCCTCCCTATAGGAGTCACTGTCAAATGACTGTCAGAGGGTGAAGGGAGGGTGGAGGGTTACCTGTTCAGAAGGGACTACAAATAGCCTCTGCAGGCCATCTTCTGCACAAACTGGTTCAACCTTTAGGTTCCTTTAGGGGGAAGGCCCAGCACAGACCCATGGCACGTGAGACTCATGTCACGGTGTGTTGTGGTGGGTGTCTGGCTCATGGACCGTCCCAGTGTTCTCATCCTCCAGTAAGGCCTCGTTGTCGGCTACCCTCCTGTCCTCACTGTTCATGCCCACCTCCCTTGCTGTATGCTCCGCACTCCCCTGCTCAGTGCCGCCAGCCCAGCCCAACTTTCTGAAGTGTTCTTCTTGCTTGGATGGGGTTCTCCAGATGTGGCCTGTGTATCTTAGCCTTTCCTTAGCCTTTGTGTCTTCCCTCTTGCCCTTATCTCAGTTTCCATTTGAGTTAACTGTTCTTTGAGGCCCCTGTCTCCCCCCACCCCCGGCCCCAAGCCTTTCCTGAGTCTTCCAGACATTTCTGTTCCTTTCTTTGAACTTTCTTGATCTTTGAGTTTTGTGAGTTGGGATGCTTCCTGGATTGTAACCTTGATGGGGAGACTCTTCCTAGAGCTAGCCACCTGCCCTGGTGTAGCAGCTTCTTCCTGAATTGTCAAGAGCTGTTGAGCCTGGGTCTGCAGTTCCTAGACCCCATTGCTCCTTTCCAGAGAGGTGGAGCACTGTGCTTGGGATGATTTGGTCAGATAACATTTCTGAATGGCCAGAACAGTTTGTTACAGTTAATTCATTTCCATATCGAAGTCACCGGACTGAAATTTTTTAATGGGTGTGTCTGATATTGGCAGATAGATTTCCTTTTCCTAGGAACACAGAGTCTGGGCATCTGAACGCTCCTCTTGGGATCTCGGGGCCACGCAGTCCAGTCCAGCCCCTTCAGTTTGCCAAGGAGGAAACTGAAGCCTGGTGTCACATGGGCACGCATATCATACCTGGGACCTGGACCAAGCTCTTCTCATTTCCAGAGAAATTTCTTTTCTCTTGTACTACCCACTCTTTTTGGAACTGTTTCTTTGTCTTACATATAGAGAAAAAAAAAAAGTTACCTGAAGTTTCTGAAAAAAGAGAAGAAGACAAAAGAGGAGAAGTCAGATAATCTCAGGCAGTGATACTCTTACCAAATAGCGTGTGTAGAATGCCTCGTCCACATGTCCCAACGCTGAGGGAAGAGTCAGCTCTTTGTGGAAGGCCGGTGTCTTCAGAAGGGCTACGAGAGAGTGTGGGACAGGTCCATATAAAGAGCCCCTTCACCTCAGATTACTGTCACCTCTATTTCTTCTCCCTGTGCTCCTTTTTTATTTTTATCTTCTCATATAGGGCTTTTCCTTAGAATTATCTTAACTGGTGAGGGAGGAGTGAACACTGGAGAGATGTGGCATGAATTTAGCATTTGTGTTTACAAGATGCCTGAGTTTATTTTATGCCAGATGAGGGGACTCTTTAGAGGGAAGGAGGCAGGTGAACTGGGACATAAAAGAAACATCCGCATTATTAAGAGCACACATGCAAAAAGGTTAATGCTGACTTTTGAGTAAAGGAGAAAAGGGAAGGAACTTTGTCTTTTATTGCTGTAGCTCGTAAAGCTTAAGTTACTTTGATGTCATCGATTTGGAAATGAAAACTTTGGCGTCTTTAAACACAGTATAATTTCTTAGCTACCACTGACATTTGAGGATGGTTGTTGATGTCCATGGTTGGCTAAATTTTGGCAGTTTGCTGCCTCTTTCCCCCCTTCAGTCTTTAACAAATATTTGAGGGCATGTGCATGTGTGTGAGTACTGTCCAAGACCGTACCTACATCTAAATGGTTTTGTTGGGGATCCCTGGGTGGCTCAATGGTTTAGTGCCTGCCTTCAGCCCAAGGCATGATCCTGGAGTCCCAGGATCGAGTCCCACATCGGGCTCTCTGCATGGAGCCTGCTTCTACCTCTCCCTGTGTCTCTGCCTCTCTCTCTCTCTCTATCATGAATAAATAAAAAAATCTTTAAAAAAAATAAAATAAAAAACAAATTGCACAAACTGGTTCAACCTTTAGGTTCCTTTAGGGGGAAGGCCCAGCACAGACCCATGGCACGTGAGACTCATGTCACGGTGTGTTGTGGTGGGTGTCTGGCTCATGGACCGTCCCAGTGTTCTCATCCTCCAGTAAGGCCTCGTTGTCGGCTACCCTCCTGTCCTCACTGTTCATGCCCACCTCCCTTGCTGTATGCTCCGCACTCCCCTGCTCAGTGCCGCCAGCCCAGCCCAACTTTCTGAAGTGTTCTCCTTGCTTGGATGGGGTTCTTTGGGAACCAACTTTTTAACTTAGTGATGTTAAATCTCCGTGTAACTTGGTCTCCTTTTCAAAATTGTAAAGTCAAGTGAGCCGAAACTGACCAAAGAGAAAAATGAATCTGTTCTATGACTTTTAGGCAGAAATATTGACATGGTTTTACTTCTCCATAATGAGATTGAAATAGAGTTTTCTTTGAAGTTAAAGAAACTCTGGTTATGTCTAGTTTATTACTTTAGGTTGGACCTTACATATCTGATTTTTGTTAGGTGTGTAAAACTTCCTGATTGTGGGATTTAGAAATCTCTGTTATGATATGAGATGGCCCTGGTTTAGATTTCATTTGTTCTATTCAGAGATAAGTACTGCTGCCCGTTTGGGACTTTTAAATCCCCAAGTCAGCTCTGACTCAAACTCAATTGGCTTCTCCATCTGTTCTCATTACTTTTCTTGTTAGATGACAGTCTTCCTCTTAGTAACATGATCTAATATTTATTGCACTTAACTCTGTGCCAGGCACGAAGCAAAGGCATTATTATCTCATTTTAACCTCAGGATAACTATGTGGTAGATATCTGTTGTCATCTTCATTTTAAGATAGTAAGGCTGAGACTTTTGAGAAGTTAAGTGATTGACCCACTCGGGACTACAGAGTGGTGGCCTTGGGCCTGGAATCCGAGTTTGTTGAGCTCTGAAGCCCAAACTCTCACCCAGCCGCTAGACTGCCTGGGTTCCTTGGGTAGGTTCCTGTGAACTTGAGTAGGCCTGAACTCCATACCAGCTTCATGTTTCTGACCTCAGCAGATCTGCATTGGAATTCTGGCTCTGACTCTTAGTAGCTATGTGATCTTGAGTGAATTACTTAAATACTTAAAACCTTGCCTTCATTCAGAAATTAGGTGTGAAATCTAATGATAAATCCACTTTTGGGTGTACAAGACAGGAAGAGACTATCTTTAATTATTTTACTTATTACTTATATAGTAGCCTGACTTTTCTAACATAATTTTTGGCATGTGAAATTGCCTGTTTTCTTTTTCTTCTGGAATGCTGAGCCCTGGCCAGCTCGATCTGGAGTGAGTGGCTGTGGTGCATGACATCCATCACCTCTGGGGGTTCTTCAGAACATTTCTGGAGGCAACTAGGTGTGTTGGTGACCTTTTTGTACACAAGTCTTGGAGTTAGTCCTGGCCTTTTGAGGTTGGAGGGAGACCAGTAAACAGCATACCTCTTCTCTGCTCAAGTTCAATGCAAGTGGAGAAGTGGCAGAGGCTGGGCAGATGGAGACTGAGCTGTCACCTTGATTTAGTTAGAGGCAGAGAAGTGGAGGGTGGAAGGAAAGATTGCAGCCAGGATTCTTCCTATCAGATGAGGATTTTAGAAGGGGTTCTCTGGTCTGTGTATTGTTTGTGACTTCAAGAAAAATGGGAGGTGGGCTTGCTGAAGGTCACAAAGCTTCTATTGGCCAGCAGCTCAGAAACTCAGACGTCTACTCCTGAACCAGTCTGGGGACCATGTTTGGTGGAGTGCTAGGTGGTGGGACGAGACAATGGAATGATTGTATTTTGGAAAGCTTGCTGGAGTCCTTGAAAACAGCTACACATGTTACATTTAAGGGCTTTTTCAGTTAAATATTTTGGATTACATGGCTTTTAAAATGTCACATGACCGGGGGCCCCTGGGTGGTTAAGTTGGTTTAGCGTTTGACTCTTGTTTTTGACCCAGGTCATGATCTCAGGGTTGTGAGATCACGTCCTGAGTTGGACTCTGTGCTCAGTGGGGAGTTTGCTTGAGATTCTTTCTCTCTATCCCTCCCCCACAAGCCCTGCCCCCAAGATACAAGAGCTCTGTCTCAAATAAATAAATATTAAAAAAAAATGTCATATGATCATTGATAGTTTCTTGGTGTACATAATATACCACACATATATATACATACACACATTCTGTATTTTATGTCTTTAAGTATGTTTATGTATGTTATACATGTACATTTTTTCTTCTATTTTTTAAATATGTTTTTTGGTATGTTAATTTGTCTTGACTCTGAAGAAAAATCATTGTAATGATTAACATTTGTGGAAAGTATGACCTGCCATGTGGGTTTTTATGTGATGGTTATTCTTAAAAATACAGATTTGATGATGGGTTCAGCCTTTAGGGGCAACCCTGGCTGTGTTCCCCTCCCCATCATAAATAGTCTAGCTAATTTAGAGGCCAAATCTCCTTCCCTCCCAACCCCTCACTCCACTCACCTTACATGTATGTCTTTATTTGAAGTTTATGAAAATAGTCATGTTATTTGAATGCATCTAGAAATGAAGCCTATTAAAACTTAAATGCATCCCCATATTTGTTTTTTTAGTATATGTGCTGCCGAAGCAAGCACATATTTGTTGAATGCTTACAGAATCTGTACATTTGATATGAATTATACTAACCATAATCTAAAAGTATCTTGAATTTTTGCAGCTGTAGAATTATATTAGACTTCCAGTAATTCAATTTTTTAAATTTAAAATCTAGTTCAGACTCATCTATGAGGGGGTAAAATGATAGCTTGTAAGAGCCATTGGCCTAAGAATATACTTTAACTCAGCATTCAAATTTCAAAACAAAACAAAAAATAATGTCTTTTCTTTTCTTTTTTAGCTTCTCAGACAAACTATTTAGTGGAAAGGGCTTACATTTTCAGCCATCAGTTCTGGATTTCGGGATTCAGTAAGTATCTTTTCTTTATAATTTTTAGTAACTTTATTTGCATTTTTTGCTTTCAAGATATCATATATATTTAAAATATATTAATGTATATAAATATATTTTTATATAACACATATCTATATATAAAATGTTAAATACTTTTTAGGTATATTAGTAATATGAGGTATATTGATCCTAGGACTTGTTAAAAGGAATATTTTTGTGAAAAGGAGAGTGTAAGGTTGTGTTAGCCATTTCACCAATATTTAATAAATACACTTTATAATATTTTATAGTGATTGGAATTTAATAAGAAGTCAGTATTAAGTCCCTGTTTTTCTATAACAAATCAGGTTATTTTATAATGAAAAACACTAAATATTTATGGTTTCTGAATTCTTTTCATTAGATTCATTGGCTTGTTTTTACTGCTTGCTATGCTTTGAGATTCAGAATTGCACTGTACAACTGTTGCTACAATTAAGACTTTGGAAATGAGTTAAGTGGGGAAAACAGCATAGAAGCTGTAATTACTTACATCGTGTTCAGAACTGTTAGGATGAAGGGGATGTGATCTGAGTGTTGGTTGAGGGACGAATCTGGGAACTGGGAGAAGTTAAGAGAAGAGTGATGCTGTGCAGAAGGGGAGAATTTAAAGACTCTTTTTGGCTGTGACACTTAAAGTGGTTGAAGTTTGAAACTTCAGGTATTAAACTCCCTGGATGCAGAATATATCAGCACTGAAGAGATACAGTTTCACATTTGTAGAGATTTGAGTATGGAAGTAAAAGTATTTCAGATGTCAAAGCTCTGCTTATTTCAGCAGCCTGGAACATCACTGCAGTGTTACAAAGAACTTTTTTGAGTTACAGGAAAAGTTAGGTGAATGAAGTAGGCATGGTGCTAGGAGAGCATCTGGGGTGAGTTAGTGGTGGGCTCCTGGTGTGCTCTGCTTTATTCATCTGGATTTCCTTCTTTCCCTCTCCTTCTGATCAGCAAAAGATTAGAGCTGCAGGGAAGGAGAAGGAATTTTAAATTTAAAGTACCTTGTTGAGCTTTTAAAGGAGATTCTTGTAAAAGGAAGAAGAGAGAAAAGTGGGAAGGGCTCTTGCTGACTTTACAAGATTCTAGGTGTCTGCTTTTTTGTGTTTGAATTTGTACATTTTTATTCTTAGGTAAAGAAACATTCGAAGCTGCATTTTTGATCAAACCTCACTGGTTTGAGATTCTGAGAGATCACTTTACTTTGGTGAAGAGTGTTTATTCTAAAGAATTTTAATGCAGGACCTACTTTTAAAAATACATATTGCATAAGATTGTACTGTATGTTAACGAAATAAAAATATGGAAAAGAAAAAATATATGTCACAGATTGCTAAATATAATAAGATGGATAATAGTAAGTACAGTTAGATCAGGATAACTCCAGTTCATAGGACACTGACTGTCTATGATATATTTACAATTCAGTAAGATAAAAATCCTGCAATCAGGGCACATGGATGGGTGGGTACATTGGCTAAAAAAATTAATTAGCTATATGTATCAGATTCTGGTCCTGATAACTGGAAGCAGGTTGAAAAGCAAATGTTTAAAATCTTTTATTTGAAAAGGTTGCTACATTTTAGACTTGAATCACCTTTAGATGATTCATTTTTGTTTATCTAGTATTTTATACTTCTCAAAGTACAATCGTGTCTCTTGTCAGTTGTGTCTCCTGTCAATCCTGGAAGGATAGTGGAATAATGGGTGGGCGGTATTATCTAAGAGAGAGAGAGAGACAGTCTCATGTGTGTCATTTTCAAATCTCTCTCTACTTGAGCATGGACTACAGATGCTCATGAATTTGTTGCTGAGCAGTAATGTATTTTGCCCAAGGGCATTTCACTAAAAGCAATAGAATAAGTCCGATTTTTTTTTTTTTTAAATAAGTCTGATTTCTAAGCCAGCACATACCATGCTATTTTTTTTTTTATAAGTGAGCTCTGGGATATAATTATGGGAATAAATTATTTTTGCTAAAGTTTTTTAAAAATCTCGATAACTGTAGTCTAAATTAGAACACTTCTAAAATCAGTCAAATTTTTCCTTACTTTTAATAAATGGTCTAATTTATAGGCAGTATATTCAAACTTCAGGCAGAGCTCTCATTTCTTCACTGCCCGTACAGCTTTTGCTATTGTTTATTTCAAAGTTGACCTTGGGCAAACCCCACCCTTTTTCATAGCTTTGGTTTCTTCTGGGATCCAGAATCAGGATCATGTTATTCACCTGCCTTCTGCCCACGTCTCAGGGTTTATTGTAAGGGTTAATATTCCACTGGTCCTGAGATTAAAAAGTGCTAATCATTCATAAGAGATTTTAATCATTCTTTTGTAGTATTAAATTAATAGAGTATCTTCCAGTTGTCACTAGTGAAGGAAATTCTTATCCTCATAACACTTTTAAAAATAGAATTAAAAAAATAGAATAAAAATAGCACAGTGGTAACTAGGTCTGTGTTAGGTCTGGTGAGGTTTCTGGTGGATGCAGTCACTGGACCTTGTAGAATTGCAGTTTGAAGTCTGATTTTCTAATGTGTTTTTGTTTGGGAAACATACGTATTTTTTTAAACTAAAAATCTTATATTCTGATGATATGAGTGGGATATAAAGCTTTGAGGATAAGTAGTAGTAACTTTGCATATTGAGTTGTATTATTTACCTAAAACCTAAAAGTATGAGGTCTTTATTTATTTAACTTAATGGAGGGAAAAGGGAAATGTGAGCCTGGTACTCCCAAGACAGGGCTCTCTGAGGTGACCCTTTATGCTTATGGTAGTATAAAAAAATTTTAGTCATATTAGATAACGCTAAAAAAAAAAAAAAAAAAAAAAAAACCAAGGTTTTGATCACATTAGTGCTTATTTTTAAAAATACACATTGGCTGTATTAAACCTTCAGTTAATACTTGTGATTGAAAGTAGGAGGAGGTAGGGTGCCTGGGTGGCTCGGTTGGTTAAGCATCAGACTCTTGATATTAGCTTAGGTCTTGATTAGAGGGTCATGAGTTCAAGCTCCACATTGGACTCCATGCTGGGCATGGAACCTACTTTAAAAAAAAAAAGGGAAAAGAAAAGCTGGAAGAGGAATGTGAGGGATTTGATGGCAATGATACAGTAGTTTGGAAATCCCATTGTACACAGGACAGTATGTACTTCATTTTCCCTAAAACACACAACTCTTAGTATTAGAGAACTCAGAATAAAATCAGAGAAATACAAGTATAATTGAGATGAATTTTTGCTGAATTTAGATACAGTTTTACTTCTAGGCCATATTAAGGAGAGCTGTATATTTGGGTCCCTGCCACTGAGGGCTTTAAAACTGGAGAAACAGCTTCAGTGGAATTTTTGTGACTCTGTTTATGACGTGAGAGTGAATTTGGTATCAGGTGGTAGGAATCAGAGGGAAATGATTCTAGAGAACTTGGCAGGTAGGTGGGTCAGAAGTTAGCTACATTCCTTTGCTAGCCTTGCAGGTGGAAAGAGGAGGAAGGGAAGAGTCAACATGAATGTCCTCATCAGTTAGGGTGTTTGCTGGAAAGCGGACATTCTTACCTTAGTGCACGAATATTTTGATTATGTCTAAAGCTTGTGTGTATGTGTCTCTTTGTGGAGGGAAGATCCAAAGATTTCATCAGAATTTTCTAAAGGACTCATGATTTAAATGGATAAGAGCAAGCGCTAGAAAGTGCTGCTGACCTTCTTCTCAGAAGAATGGTCTTTAGCACCAATTAAGTTTTCCTTTCCTTAGATTTAATAGTCTCTCTGTGAGTTGAAATCCATTCCCCCAATCTTAAACTTACTACTTAGAGAAGAAACTTTTAAAAAACTGGGTTTTTCTAAGTGCAGTTTCTTTATCTAAACATATTTTCATTTGAATTAGAGCCCCGTCAGGCGAGCTCCTAGTTCCTACTCTGTATATTTGCAAGCATTTAATGGCCTATGCAGGTTGAATTCTTCTAACGCAAAAGTCAGTGAGGTGTTACCATTGGTTGGCTTAAGTGCCTCATAAAAGAAATAATTCTTTTAACAGTTTTTGACGTGTGAATTAAATGCTTTATTAATAGCAGGATTTAATCATTGTTGCTTTTAACTTTAATGAACATCAACAGCTTTTTGGGTTTATTTTATTTTATTTTTTATTTATTTTTTTTAAAAAGATTTTTATTTATTTAATCATGAGAGACTCAGAAAGAGAGAGAGGCAGAGGGAGAAGCAGACTCCATGTAGGGAGCCCGACATGGGACTGGATCCTGGGCCTCCAGGATCACGCCCTGGGCTGAAGCTGGTGGCTAAACCGCTGAGCCACCTGGTCTGCCCACTTTCTAGGTTTAAAGTATATATATATGGGGATGGGTGGAGGGATGAGTGAATGGATAGCTATATTTATGACCACATAATACATTGGATTTTTTTTTCTCCTTGTTTCCCTTCTAGGTTCCTGGGTCACCCTGCAGCAAAGATTCTCTATGCTTACAACCCTAGTAGGGATAGTGAGGTCGTGGTGAATTCAGTGTTTACAGCTGCTAGACATTTTCATGTGCCTCCTGTTCATTGCAGGGTAAGTGTTGATGTACTCTTGGAAACTATGCTGTGGCAGGCTGCCAGGTTTTCTTGCTTTCTTTGGCCTGAAGTTTTTACCCTCTGCTCCCTGTCTCCCCTTTTTCTGCTACCCAAACTCTTTCCTTCTGTGTGTTTGCTTAAGCATTTATTTTTTCAGTTGTCCATAATTTTGGTGGGTCTTGCTATCTACATGGAAAAAAAAGTTTAGAATCTAAACAAGGTATAATCTTGTATATCTAATGGGACTTTTTCATGGTTAAAGAAACTTAGTATTATGTGTCTTGAAATGACTACAAATGCAGAACCATTTAGTAATTAGTACAAGGTTTATAGTCATGATCTCTTTGCCGGGCAAACCTACTAGAATAGGAATCCTTTCTAAATGTAGGAATGGGAGGTAGTGAATGGCTCCTTATAAAGCTAATTTGCACCATAGCAGAGAGCTCCAAACCCTGGTCTTCTGGTAGTTTAGATTTCAGTGGTCTTTAACTTTTAATGAAGATCCCAGTTAGTAGTGGGTTTTTCTTGTTTATTTAGCTTACTTATATCTACCTGATGCACTTTCCCTTATTTATTTATTTATTTATTAGCATTTTAAAGGACAACAGCTTTTTTTTTTTTTTTTTTTTAAGATTTTATCCATTTATTCATGAGAGACAGAGAGAGAGGCAGAGACACAGGCAGAGGGAGAAGCAGGCCCTGTGCAGGGAGCCCGACGTGGGACTCGATCCCAGGACTCCAGCATCACACCCTGGCCAAAGGCAGACGCTAAACCGCTGAGCCACCCAGGGATTTACTTATTTATTCATTCAGAGAGAGCGAGAGAGAGGCAGAGACACAGGCAGAGGGAGAAGCAGGCTCCATGCAGGGAGCCCGATGTGGGACTCGATCCCAGGTCTCCAGGATCACACCCCGGGCTGCAGGTGGCGCTAAACTGCTGCGCCACCGGGGCTGCCCGACTTTTTCCCTTTTAAATACAGGACCAAGGAGTTGGTGCAAGAGGGAGCCCAGTATTTTATGGTAGTCTGTCCAGATTAACACAGCTCCTGACTTCCATTAGGTATTGACAGGTTTGTACATTGGAGGCTCCTTTTACTTAAGTATGGTTAGAACTGTGTGTTTGGTAAAGGCCATTGACCATGTGGGTGTGGAGGAGGTGGGAAAAGGAAGAACACGAGGGCGTAGGATTCTCAATCCGAAGTGAAAAGACTTGTCAGCTATCCTGCCATAAGTCTGTGGCATATTCTTTGGTACATCCTCTTAGATTGTTGGATTTTGATCCACTTGATGATTCTCAGGGATTTGTGATACTTCTGAATCAAGGATACAGGATATACAGACATCTATCAGTGGAAATAGTCAAAAAGAAAGTCTCTGACTTTTTTTTTTTTTTTTAAGAGGTCCATTCCAAATGACCATTTTGGTTCTTCCTTTCAGGTGATTCCAGCAATGGGGAAAACATCCTTCAGAATTATTTTCTTACCTACTGAAGAAGGAAGCATTGAAAGTTCTTTATTTATTAATACCTCCTCATATGGAATCCTTCACTATCATGTAAGTAACGTTTCCCTCTGGTCCCTTGATTTGTCGATTTAATAGAGGGGTTTGGATATTTTATAAAAGACTTTTGGAAATGCTGCCCCCTGGTTTATGTCATTAGAATATAAGATTGTTAGTGATAGTGTTTGTTAGTGATAAACTCGCCAGCTTTCCCCCCTTCTTCTGCCTCCCATGCCATACACAGTTGGCTGTCTTCTGCTCAGAGCACAGAACTGTGACTCTCACTATGGATCTTTGAAGGGCATTAGAACAAAACAAAGAAGCCTACCATATTATGTTTCTATTATAAAAGAGAACGGGCTTTCAGAACTCTCTGCCCTGACCTCATGAACAGGCCAGGGGGAGGAGGTATAAAAGCAGTTCCTAGTGATTTTTGCCCCCTTCCCTCCTGGGCTTGGGAATATTTTTGATCAGGGGACATGGATTGCATGCTTGGCAGCCAGTTCTCAAGGAGCTCACTATTCATATCAAGGCACCAGGGATGGAGTGTGAAGAATCTTTTTGTTGTTCACAAAAAGTAGTTAGGAATTCTTAAGTGGTATCTGTGACATCTTAAATAGGATGTGGCATCAAGCCAAGATCTATCATTTCTGTGGTTATTTCTTACTGGTTTCCATTAACCACTTGGTCCCTTATGGGGGAAAGTTGTTTATATCTGAAAAGATTAGCAATAGTGAGGAATATTCAACTTAAATATAGCAGCTTTTGTTGCTTTCTTTTGTAGACAAAGATATATAATAATTGGATTAATAGAATCTTAAAGGCCAAGGTGGTGAATACAGATTCCTTTGGAAAGGTGTTTTAACATTATGAGAAATATGTTTCAAAATGAATCGGGGAATGATTAACTTTTTTTTCTTTTTCCTGAAGGTATCTGGAATTGGCACTCGAAGAATCTCTACCGAAGGGTCTGCAAAGCAGTTACCAAATGCTTATTTTCTGCTTCCACAGGTCCAGAGCATTCAGCTTTCACAAACGCAGGTAATTTTAATAGATTTATTTTGAATTCTGATAAACACCAAACTTTGTAGTCCTCTAAATTTATCTTTTGCAGCCTTTTTTATATAGGATTATTAGAGATGTTAAGCTCATTAGCTTTCTGCCTTTAGAAAAAAATCCTGATATATAGATAAATTAAAAATATATATGTAAAGTGTCAGTGGAATCCATGTACTTCTTCTGAAAGGCTGTATAGTCTATGATGTTGCTTTCTCATAGTTAGCTTAATCTCATATTTGATCATTTGAAAACTTTCCAGTTTTTCATTATTATTACCATTAGGCCATGTACATGTTTTATAAGTTTCTTTATTTCCTTTTTGGATTACCTATTTCCTTGGGGTATATTTTGTAAAGGGAGATTCTGTAGTTAAAGAGTATGAACCATTTTATAGAGCTTGTTAAATCTTACTAGGTTGCTTCTCGGGAAGACAGAACCTCTGTGGTCACCAGTAATGATATTTTCTCAGAAATGCCTTACTATCTTCTCCTCTCTCAGCTTCCAATCTTTCCTGAGTGTGGCTTAGTGGAAAGAAATGTTTTTGATATTTTAGAATGTGTATCCAGTCAGCCCGTGAACAGTGCAGGGATTGTGGGTGCCCACCCCCTCCGCAGTTCAAAATCTGTGTGTAACTTTTGACTCCCCGGAAACTTAACCAGAAGGCCTACAGATAATGTAAAAAGTTGATTAACATGTATTTTGTGTTGTAGGTATTACATACTGTATTCTTACAATAAAGTAAGCTAGAGAAAAGGTTATTAAGAAAATCATAAAGACGAGAAAGTCTGTTTACTGTACTGTACTCTATTTATCGAAAAAAAATGGCCTGTAAGTGGACCTCTGTAGTTCAGCCTGTGTTGTTCCAGGGTCAAGTGTAATATCTTAATGTTCTTTCAATATGCATTTCATTAATAGCATATAGGTTTGATCATTTTTCCCTTTTGACTTATTTCCTGGTGACTATGGATAATGTTTGAAATTGAGAAAACTCTTGAACCAATGTATGATGAACTTTGCCACCTTACCTACCTACCCTTTACTTTCTGATTAGTGAATAAAGAACATTGCTTAGATCTTTGTGTGGGTCGCAGCAGTACCTGAGGCTCTCCCTCATTCAACAGTCTTATTGAACCAGTGCTATGGGCACACAGTTTCCATGTTCCTGGAGCTTACATCCCAGTGGGAAGACAAGACAAGCAAAACTAATTTACCTGTAATGTAATGTCTGAGAGATTTGTCATCATTTAGATAATTCTTGGGAGTTTTTGGTATTACTTTTATTTTTATAAAATTGAATAACCCCTCCTCCCAGGATTTTAAGGACGATTTCTTAAGGTTTGTGAATTTGGATTTGGTTTAAATCCTAAGACCAGCGGGGATGTATTGAAAGGCTTTAAGCATAAGAATGACGTGATCTGATTGCATTTTTGTAAGGGGTGAAAAGGACTGGAGTCAGTATAACTTACATATGCTGATAGCATGGATTTTTTCTGCTGCACATTTTTAGTCTTATCTCGGGGCTGTCCTTCAGCAAAGGGGGTGGCTGAGAATGGCCAGGTTTCGCTGGTTACTGAGACTGGAAGCTTTGAATGCCAGATGCCATATTCGTGGTGATAAAAGTATTGAAACAGAGACAGGTGTTCAGATATCCTAGTTAAGAGAGGTTAATTTAAGGATACAGGGAATTAAGAGAGAGGGGCAATGACCATGCTGTCCTCCCTATGAGGCCTGCAGGGGATCTTGCTATGAAGAGAACTTGCATGTAACAGGCTGTACCTGCAGCTCTTGTCTGCTCTCCTTGACAACACCCGCTACCCTTTCCTGCAGCGAGGCTGTCATCATCTCTTCCAGGCCACTCAAGTAGCCCCGAACAGACCCGCCAGCATCTACTCTGGCTCTTTCAGAAGTCTCTGTCCCCCAAATGCAAGTTGGACCACACTTGGTGGTAATATGAAATGAAATACATTTGAAATACATTTCAGATAAATGGAATACATTTCAGAATTTGTAGCTAAAATTCAAATTTGGGTGCTGATCTTTTGTTAGAAACCAGTATTTTGGGACGCCTAGGTGGCTCAGTGGTTGAGCGTCTGCCTTCGGCTCAGGATATGTCCCAGGATCTAGTTTTGAGTCCCACACTGGGCTCCCTACATGGAACCTGCTTCTCCCTCTGCCTGTGTCTCTGCCTCTCTCTCTCTCTGTGTGTGTGTCTCCCATGAATAAATAAATAAATCTTTAAAAAAACAACAACAGTATTTTGAAGATCTCACAATCAAAGAATATCTCTCAAAAGGCAGTTATTTTAGTCTTCCATTTTGTACTGTGATTCAGAAAAAAGGACATTTTAAAGTATTTTTCAAGGCTTACTATACCTAAAAACCTGCAACATTAGACTAAAGAAATCATTATGGTATTCCTCAGAAAAAATTCTGACTATAATATTTCTGCATTGAAACCACATACATATATATGTGTTTGTGTTGTGTTTTTAGTGACGATAAAATTGTCAGCTCTCCTTCCTCAGAACTATCTTCATTTTGATATTCTGTCTTAAGTTTTCTTCTTTCTGATTTTTGTTTAAGAGGATTTGGAAGTATCACCTCTAGCTCAGTTTAGAGCTGGAAGGTAGATCTCTTAAAACACAAAAGAGTAAGAAGGTGTAGGTGGAAATTAAGATGTCCTCAACTTTGCTTTCACTTACCTCCTTAGCTCCACATGAAGAAAAATAAATTTGTTGTGTTTAGGACTAAAGTTTGAAGTTGAGAGAAGAAATACAGTTGCTTTATGTGAGTCCATGGAGTCATAAGAAAACGGAGACTAAAGGTGATAATAACCATTTAAAAACATTTTCACTCAAACAATAATAGGGCCAAATACTTTTTAGATTTTTTTGTGTGAGTAAAATAGATAGCCTGCTTATACGTTTGGGTTACATATGGGCCTAAATAGAGTTGTATTTTAGTATATTTAACTGAGTATTAAGAAAAACTACCTGGCTTAAACATAGGCAACAGGAGAAAAGGACATGCACCCAAGGATTCCTGAATATAAAGTGTCTAAAAGGTGTAGATGCTGCTTGATTCTTCCAAGCTAGAAATGTTGACCAGAGAAAGAAAAACAGCAGGAGTATTTTGTAAAGCCATGAGGGTGGATCAGCAAATGTGCTTCAGGTGCTGCATTGAGGAGACGTTAATCAAATGGGATTTTTAACTTGGCCATAAGCTACCATTTCAAAACTTGAAAGAAATTTGAGTTGTTGGAATGATCGTGGAGGATATCAGATATTTTGCTGCTGTAAACCCAACAAAAGTCCATCATGAGAAATTAAATCAGAAACAAGAGACAGATGTGTATCTTTGTACAGTGTTGTGACATATATGACCTGAAACACTTGATGCAGTTGCCTGCACTGTAACTTAAATTTGTAAAGAAACAAAATTAGGTTTTGGTCATGTACCAGGATGCTAGAGAGCTTGAGAAGCTAAATACGAATAGCGAAAGCTGTTTATGCCTGCCCCTCACTTAGAACATCAGCTCTGCAGGTCAGGGATCTTTATTTTGTTCACTGATGGACACATTGTAGGTGTAGGGCACATGCAGGCATGAAGGCATGAAAGTTATGCTTAAGCATCCAGGGATAAACAGGAAAATTCTTAGCACATAAGATTATACAGAGCAAAAATATACATAGTTTCAAGGAGGCTTTAGAGAGATTGTTAGAAAAATATAAGTAGGTCATTAAGGGGAGAGCTAGGGTGACACAGGGAGCATTTCCCACACCTTCAGGTTAAGTTGCATGAGTATAAATGGTTTCTCCCTCCATGCTGTACATTACATCTCCAGGAATTATTTCTTTTATAACTGGAAGTTTGTACCTTTTGACCACTTTCACCCATTCTCCTCCCCCTACACCACCCACCTCTGGCAGTCATGAATCTGTTCTGAGTTCAGTTGTGTGTGTATATGTGTATGTGTTTTTTTCCCTAGAATCCACATTTAAGTGAGATCATATTGCATTTGGTTTTCTCTGTCTCATTTCACTTAGTATAACGAACGCCCTTCAAGTCCATCCATGTGACACAAATGGCAGGATTTCCTTCTTTTTTAGGAGTGAATAATATTCTGTTGTATGTACATACCACATTTTCTTATCCATTCATCCCTTGATGGACACTTAGGTTATTTCCCTGTCTTGGCTATTGTAAAAAGATGCTAGAAGTGCCTGGATGGCTCAGTCGGTTAATCTTCAAACTCTTGATTTCAGCTCAGGTCATGATCTCAGGGTCGTGAGTCCAAGCCCTGTGTTGGGCCCCATGCTTGGTGTGGAGCCTACTTAAAATGAAAATGCTACAGTGAACATGAAAGTGCAGATATTTTTCCAAGTTAGTGTTTTCATTTCCTTTGGATAAATACTCAGAAGTGGAATTGCTGGATCATATGGTAGTTCTATTTTTAATACTTTGAGGAATGGTTGTATTGTTTCCATTGTGGCTGCACCAATTTACATTCCCACCAACAGTGCACTAGAATTCCCTTTCCTTCACATTCTTATAGACTTGTTATATGTATATATATGAAAAAGTGAATGTTGATGGAAGACCAGGGAGCTCTTTCCACTGGGGATCAGCTAGCTATACTGAGTTTTTCAGATAGAGGGGATTGTCACTGCTCTTCCCTCACACTTTCTTAAAATTGCTTCCTGAGGTAGCAACTGGAAATTTTTTGGAATCAGAACACCTTAGCTCATGTATCCTTGCTACTTAATACAGATTACCTCATGTGAATATACTGTGATAGCAGTTGGTGTTACTCTCCATGCCCAGCATGGAGCATGCATACATACATACATATATACATACATACATACATACATACATACATATTCAGATAGCTATGACAAAAGTCAAGTTTAAGCAATGCTTAAAAATTATGGATTTATTTTATGGATACAAACTGGAGGAAAAATTAATTACTATATGTTTCCAAGCCTAGGAATCTTTCCGCTGAGCCACACTGCTTGTTGGAAGCATTAAATGAGCATCTGTAAAGCACCTAGTACAGAGCTTAATCCCTAATCAGAGTATAACTTTATTAAAGTACTCCAAAAAGGGCATTATTTGATATTTTATCCTCCTTTTCTAGAAGAGCATGTATTATATAAGAGCATGTATTTATTTTATTTGATATTTTCTTTACTAGTAGGGGAAAAAAGTGTTTGTAATGTCACATAGATCATGATTGCTGCTCCCCCCCCCTTTTTAAAGATTTATTTTATTTTTATTTTATTTTTATTTTTTAAAGATATATTTATTTATTTATGATAGACATAGAGAGGCAGAGACACAGGCAGAGGGAAAAACAGGCTCCATGCCGGGAGCCTGACGTGGGACTTGATCCCGGGTGTCCAGGATCGCGCCCTGGGCCAAAGGCAGGCACTACACCGCTGAGCCACCCAAGGATCCCCAGATTTATTTATTTTAGAGACAGTGAGAGAGTGCAATAGGGAGAGGGAGAGGGAGAGAGAAGCACAAGCAGACTCCACGCTGTGCATGGAGCGCAGTGTGGCGCTCCATCTTATGGCCCTGGGATTTTGACCTGAGCCAAAAACGGAGAGTTGATCACTTAACTGACTATACCACCCAGGCGCCTCTGCTTGTGCCCTTTTAATATGAATATCCTAAGTTTAAGATACCAGTTTGTTTCTTAGAATAACAAAAACAACGTGTCTATCTCATGACATAAACTAGGGTGCCAGTGAACAATTGTTATCACATTTTTTTTTGCAGCATGAGCTCATTTTGATCCTTTTTATTTGGTCTTTTACCCATTGGTGTCTGACGTTTGCTTCTTTCCTGCTCAGTTGAATCAGATAAAGTGGTTCAGTCTCGGGATCCCTGGGTGGCGCAGCGGTTTAGCGCCTGCCTTTGGACCAGGGCGCGATCCTGGAGACCCAGGATCGAATCCCACGTCAGGCTCCCGGCATGGAGCCTGCTTCTCCCTCTGCCTATGTCTCTGCCTCTCTCTCTCTCTCTCTCTGTGTGACTATCATAAATTTAAAAAAAAAAAAAAAATTAAAAAAAAAAAGTGGTTCAGTCTCTTTTGCTGGAAACAGAAGTGTATGTGTGTGGTTCGTCTTCTCTCTAGATTCTTGCTGGCCCAGTGTGTTGTAGTGGCCGCTGAGTTTGGTGGGGAGGAGGATATACACTTGACATGTGGGTCTGCTCTTAGGAAGAAAGTAGGGGAGCAAGAGAACTTAAGATTGCTTTTTACTTTTTAAACCTTTTCATTTGGCCCTTCTTTTTCATTTGATGGAAATGAAGTGAGGGTTCCTAGCAGATGAGAAGTCACTGTTACAGTGGGTCCAAGTGAGAGTTTTAGGTTAGTCTGCTTTTGCTGTGCTCTTGTCATTATTTGTCCCTTGTCTTATCCTAGTCATTCTCTGCTCCAGTCCATGCATTACACTGCTGCTCTGATGTCCTCCAAAACAGTGCCATTCACTGCTTCCCTGGTGTCTGTCCTCATGGGGTCCTGTAGCGTGGTGTGTGAGGCCCTCGGCACCTGCTGCAGCTTCCTCTCCAGGCTCCGATGTCCCACCCTTCTCTTCTCTGCTCTGGTTACTCACTGTCAGAACATGCCGCATATCTCTTTTTACATGCCTTACCTTCATAAACTTTCACCCCATTCTAACTTGAATGATTCTTCTCATTCCATCCTTGGAGATCTGGTTGGGGTATCACCTCCTCGCAGCCTCCCCAGGGTCCTAGGCAAGACTGTGTTCCAGGTCCCCTGGCACTTGGTTCAGGCCCCTGCTTGAACATTTGGGGTCCTGTGTCATCTCCCTCTCTTGTTCTTCCACAAGGCCATCTAGGATAGGACCTGTTTCCTTTTCATTTTTATAATCTCAACATCAGTTTAGTGTATAGTACACTGAGGGCCTCCAGAGTTTTTAATAGCTACGTGAGTCAGTGGGCATCTGAGCTGAGGTCCCCAAATAGCATATCTACCTGTCTTTCCATGTAAGATTTGTATGACTTCACCTTTTCACCGCATCAGCCACTTTGACCTTCACCAGATTTACTACCAGGGCAGGTGGTAATATTCTTATTTTAGAAACTGTGGAGTAGACTCAGAGTTTAAGTGACTTGGTGGTAGCTGAGAGCAGAGCTGGAATTGGTAGTGCCAGCTTAATCTGCTGCCGGATTTTCCCCATATCTAGTAAGTGTTGTGATGACTTTCATATCTGTTGACTTAGCAATTCATTGTCCACAAAAGACAAATCGCAAATAAAATGGGATTTTTTTGCCGCATTTTTATAATGGCAGTAAAATAGGAACAGCTTTTAAAGGCTCAGCAGTATAGAGGATCCCTGGGTGGCTCAGTGGTTTAGTGCGTGCCTTTGGCCCAGGGCATGATCCTGGAGTCCTGGGATCGAGTCCCACATCGGGCTCTCTGCATGGAGCCTGCTTCTCCCTCTGCCTGTGTCTCTGTCTTTGTCTCTCTCTCTCTGTCTCATGAATAAATAAATAAAATCTGTTTTAAAAAAAATAAAGGCTCAACAGTAGAAAAAGGATTTGATAAATTTGATTACATCAATAGGTCAGACTATTAAGTAGGTCTTCCAAGTTATGATTATGATCCTTAATCTGACAAGTGAATAGTAGAATAGAAGCTAGACTATATTTGGTAATTGTAACTGCCAATATATGGTGGGATAGAATACATAAATATAGCTGTGTTAGGTTTATGAAAAAGTGAGAGTTTTTATTTTTTAATGTTTTTTACAGCACTGTTTTGATTCCAAACCATTGAGATTTGAGGAGTGTTTTAGTGGTTTATTTTGGCATAATTCAAACAATATTTGAAATTGGCATTGTCTCAGAATCTGGCATATATATAGGCTCACTGTCGCAATAAGCTCTTGGAGATTTACAAGAACTTAAGTTACTGTCATTAGAATCATTGTAAAATAATGTTTATTTTTTTAAAAAGACTTGTTTTATTTGAGAGAGAGAAAGCACAAGCAGGGGGAGCAGAGAGAGGGAGGGAGAAACACACTCCTCGCTGAGCGGGGAGCCTGATGCAGAGCTCCATCATGGGACCCTGAGATCATGACCTGAGGTGAAGACAGATGCTTAGCTGACTGAACCATGCAGGCACCCCTATAAAATAATGTTTACTGTTAAAAATAAAATGATAAGGCAATATGGAAAACCCAGAGAAGTTTTAAAATGTGAGGAAAGCCCATGACACACAGCCTCACCAAGTAAAGGGGTGTGTGTTTGTGTGTGTGTGTGTTCTAACATAGGATCATATTATCAAATTATCTAAAAGTGAGATTGTGGTTATAAACAATTATAATGTAATCATAAGCTAGCATGGGTAACCAGAGAAGTAAAAGATTAGTAGTAAGCCCCAAGACCCTGGTCACACTTGGCAAAGATAACTGGGATTAATGTTTTATCATCTGCTTTCAGTGTATTTCCTGAGTATGCATGTATGTGATGAGGGGTTCCCCTTCCCCACCACAGTATAGTGTTGCTGGCTTGTGGAAAGGAGAGATTCTTTCTGGGTGTGCTGTGTGGTATCTAATGCATTTCAGACCAGGAGTTCCTAACCTTTTCAGATTGGCACAGCCTTTGCTTTTGGAGTGGCGATATCGGGCCCTTGTGCCTGCCTGTCCAGGACAGGTGTTGGGCAGGGGCTGCATGGAGTCCAATGCCTGCCAGGCTGGGGGGAAGGTGTCCCAAGTTGCTTTCTTGCTTTTTGTCTCCTGAGGTGCTGATCCTTGTCAATTAAGTGTGGTGATCTGCAAGGGAAGCTGTAAAATCAGTATAGGGAGGGGACCTCGGAAAGTTTTTTCAATCACAGTTCAACGGAAGAGAAAGGGGCACATTTCTCACTAATAAATTGTAAGAGTCTGGTCTAGGATTTGGAGATGAAACATAGAGAACAGGAAAAGGTTCTTAAACCTCTGAGGCTGTCCTATTTTCTGGATGGGCTTCCATAATTAGTTAAATGAAAGAAACACTTTCTGAATGTGATAGCTGAGAATTCCTACAAATATATGTGTAATCAGTAATGTATTTAATATTATTTCTTTGCATGATGAAAGCTGTTTGATTTTCCTTTAACATAAAAATGATAGAGTATCAGAGTCTGGAAAGTACTACTATATGTTAGGTGAGTATATGCCAATACTTAATTTTTGTCTACCTACCTGAATATGGATTTTATTTTTTGAAATAAAATCTTTGTAAGTGCTGTGTGCATTCTTTAAATTAATAGTGGACATTAAGAAGGAAAAGAGACTACTAATATATCAATAATGAATACAGTGGTATGGAAAGTAGTATATATAAGAAGGAGAGTGTGGAACATTTGTATGAGTGGATATGGCTTTTAAAAATAGGGAAATTGGAAAACAAGGAAATTGCTTAATTTGTACATTTTTCTCTTTTTCATCTCATTCCAATGAAGATGATTCAAGGGGATGGGAACGTGGGAAGTGGAAAGTGGAAGGAAGAAAGCATGGGAAAGACTAGAGAGAAATGCCTAGATGTGTGGGGGTGGCTGTCTCTCTTCCTTCTGTTCTATAGGGCAGGGAGTCCCCTCCCCTCTGTCTTACCCTTGTTGCTTATCATCGAAATTCTCTGCTCTCTTGGCAAGAGAGAACAGTTCTTGGAGAGCTGTTTCCTGGTCTATCCTTTGACTCAGTGCTTCCTGTTTCTCTTCTGCCTCCAGGGAGAATTGACTAGCTCCTTAGGGAAAACCCTGAGAGACCCCTAGTGTAGCAAGTACAGTACTTAAAAGCTTTTGTTTTTAAGAGTGTCTTTTCCTTTGCCAAGATTATAAACTCCTTAAGGGCAGGAATCCTGTTTTAGCCAGTGTTTGTTTTCTTATCCAGCACGGTTTGGCCATATAACATGTGGTAAATAAATGCTTGAAAATTGAATAAATGATCTTAAAAAGGAAGAAACTATAATTTTAACATTTATGAACTTATGAGTTATGAATCGTTTTTGGCCTCTTTCAAACATTTATTATATTAGAATATTATAGAAACTTTTATTGGGGTATTTGAAGGTGCCCAATAAATGACACCTGTATTCCTGGCCAAGTTCTGAACTAGTGGACATATAAGAATCAGGAGTCAGGGGGTGCGCCTGGGTGGTTCAGTCAGTTAAATGTCTGACTTTTGATATCAGCTCAGGGCTTAATCTCAGGGTTGTGAGTTCAAGCCTCAGTTTGGGCTCCATGCTGGGCGTGGAGCCTAGTTAAAAAAAAAGAAAAGAAAAGAAAAGAATCAGGAGTCCGGAAACCAAAATGCCACTGTCATATTGCTGATAAGCCACATGCTCACATATCAGTTGAGGTCAGAGAACCAGTTACTAACTCCCTGTCCCCTTGGGTAGATCATGAGGTGGCCCATCAGAAGGAGGTTTGAGTCTGAAGGACAGAGATACCCTTCTCTAGAGTAGAGAGATAAGAAACCAGTTCCTCCGTGAGCCCCCTACCCTTCTTGGTGCTGTCTACCACACATCATCATGGTCTGTTGCCCACTGACAGGCAGTCCCATCTACCTCCAAGTGGAGAAGAAGACTGGGGGCAAAAGGAACAGGTGAATTTAGGGAAAGAGAATCCTTTCCTAATAGCATTCCTCATTTTTTTGTACCTGTGACTCATTGGGCTTGCCTGTGATCAAGAATGGGATCACCCGGGCAGCCCCGGTGGCTCAGCAGTTTAGTGCCGCCTGCAGCCCAGGGTGTGATCCTGGAGACCCGGGATCGAGTTCCACGTCGGACTTTCTGAATGGAGCCTGCTTCTCCCTCTGCCTGTGTCCCTGCCTTTCTCTCTCTCCTCTCTGTGTATTCTCATGAATAAATAAATAAAATCTTAAAAAAAAAAAAAAAAAAAAAAAGAATGGGATCACCCTTCCTCTGACAAGGAGATCAGCCGACTTCTGGCAACTGTGCCCCCACTTTCCTTAGTTTCTTCCTCTGTTCCTCCTCCCACTGGAACCAAACTCCCATTTCTTTGATCCTCCTCACACTGTTGGGGAGCATTGTTGAATTTGTCCCTAGAAAGCTCTGAGATAGATTAGAATAATTCATTAATAGTCTGTTCCAAAGCCACATTGCAGTCAAGGTTGAAAGTTCATGTCATCATCTGTTTCCTATTCTGAATTCTTTTCAAGTATGCTATCCAATACAGCTTATCAGTTTTTGCAGTGGGATCAAATAACAGAGTTAAGATACTCCAATAAAAAAAAAAAAAAATACCAGCCATGTTAAGTGTGCCCCATCATAGAGATGCATAGTATAGTGAATAAGAAGGTGACTTCTAAAACCAGACCACCTGGGTAAAAATCTCAGTCACCTCTGAGTGACCTTGGCCAGATTACCTAACCTCTTCATGTCTGTTTACCCATAAAATAAAATAACACTACTTTATAAGATTGCTGTAGCTGTTGACTAAGTTCATGCTTGTGTACAACTAAAGTGCTTAGAACTAGTACCTGGCACCTAATTAAAATGCATTCATCACTTAAAAAAAAAAGTTTTGAACATAAACCTTCTGTTGTGAAATTCTTGGAGAATTTTTAAATTTAGGGATTCAGTCCTCTGGCAAGATGTGAAAGTTCAAGGCCATAGTCCCATATCAAATTATCTTGGCTTGTGAGTTAACATTAAAACAATTTGAAGCCCTCCCCAATTTCTTATTTTTTTGGTCTTAGCCCGAGAAGTTGTCCATGCCTGAGTGAGCTGGGGAGCTAAGAGGCTGGCTCTCACTAGAGTGTGTGTGGCTTCCCCAAATTACATTGGCTTAATATTAAGTAACTTGGGGCACCTGACCGGCTCAGTTGGTCGAGCATGAGACTTTTGATCTTGGGATTGTGAGTTCGAGGCCCATGTTGGATATAGAGATTACTTAAAAATGAAAAAAAATATTTAAAAAAGTATCAAGTCTTTCTTGAGCTTTGCTTGAGTCTAGAATCTTAAGACATACAAGAATATCTGATAATCAACCTTACATCTACTGGATTTGGAAAATATGCCTCCCATCTCAGCCCTCAAGGGACTAATTCTAAGCAGAATTGTTTCCATACTTCATTTTTGCCAAAAAGAGGGATGGAGGATGCAGAGTATCACCTTGGTTTTGGCTTTAGTTTATGCCAGTTGTTTTGATTCCAAGACCTTTGCATTTAAAATCAATGGGAAGAGATCGCCTGTCCGGAGGCTGACTTGAGACCTCAGTGACTTGGTGAAGCACCACCTGCACTTACCGGCTCCTCTCAGGAAGTAGCCCGTGAGGCCCTGTAGTCTTCCCTCTGAGTTAGCAGAGTTAGTACTTCGTGGTGGTGGCAGCCCAGGCACAGATATGTCTTTGTTCTCCTTTCCTTCACGGAGCCTTTGTTTCTGGCATTCCTGTGCTGAATGATGTGGACATCCTGTTGGAGATGGAGCGGCTGCAGTGCCTGGGCAGGGGCATATGGGGATCTGTGCACACACTGGTTTCCATGGCCTCTTACAGTAGACTCACTGAGGCTTCTAGAACCTGCTTCTGAGAGAAGGCTTTTCCCTTTTAGTGTGCCCCCGCCCGCTTTTTTTTTAAAGATTTTATTTATTTATTCATGATAGAACTAGAGAGAGAGAGAGAGGCAGAGACACAGGAGAAGGGAAAGAAGCAGGCTCCATGCTGGGAGCCCAACGTGGGACTCCTGGATCGGCTGCCCGGGCCAAGGCAGGCACTAAAACGATGAGCCACCCAGGGATTCCCCCCCCCACCCCCCTTCAAGTGGAGGATTGTTCTTAGCAGATTCTTGGAGGGGAGCTGCTATTGACCTTTCAGGAGCTTATGGCCTGGTGGGGAGAGCACCTTGGCCGTGAGCCGCTCACGGTCTCCTCCGGGTTGTGAGTGTGCCCCCCTTTCTCTGCAGTCAAGGGCTATGCCTCCAGGATGTGCTTGTCTTTTCCTGTCCCCTCTTCCTCTTGGGAAGGCTCAGTTGAGTTTTTAGCTATTTAACCAGCTTTTTTTTTTTTTTTTTTTTCGGTCTTTTTATTTCTCTAACATCTGTAAAGCTGCTACTTTTTTTTGGAATCAAGTCGTTCCTTTTTCTTTTTGATCTAGATTATATATATATATATATATTTTTTTTCTCTCTCTCTCTCTCTCTCTCTCTCTCTCTCTCTAGATGTTCCTCTAGATATTTTCTGGTGAGTTCTCCTAAAGGGAGAGAGATAAAATCAATCAGTTATGGGTCTGCTGACAGCATCTGTTGTTCAAACAAATCTTCTCTTCCCTGGGTTGGAGAGTCTTCCACAGGAGATGCTCTCCTATCATGCCAACATCTAAATCAGGCCTGGGGTCAGTCTTTCTTGATTTTCTTGCCTGGTTCCCCTTTAATGGGTTTCCTCTTTTTACTGTGCCTTCTCTTAGACTGAGTCCTACTTCTGTAAACTTCTCAGACATGTTCTCCCAGGGCATGGGCATTAACTGTGTTTCAACCTAATACTTTCAGAGCATTCTGCTCTGACTTTCCTGTCCCCTGCCCCTGTGAACCTGTCCAGGTCTTCTCTCGTAACTGGGTATAGCTGTCTCAGTACTCAGTTGGCTCTTACTAGGGGTTCTGCACCTGGCTTTAGAAGTGCTTGCCTTCGTAACTCCTATTACCGAATCCTGGTTCCTTCCTGGGGAACAGTTCCCATCTGCTGTGGTCTTGCTTTTCTTCCATTTTTTAAAGCTCCAGTGAGCACAAAGATCTGTCTCCTTCATTTCAGTTTGCTACCAGGCTTTCTCCATCTCTGTGTCTGTTGGACCTTTGAGGTCTTGTTTTCTCATTCGAATTTTGTCTAGTTGTTCTCTAAGAGATTAGTCTTTCTCTCTTTTTTAAAAGATTTTATTTATTCATGAGAGACAGGGAGACATAGGCAGAGGGAGAAGCAGGCTCTCTGCAGGGAGCCCGCTAAGGAACTTGATCTCAGGATCCTGGGATCATGACCTGAGCCAAAGGCAGATGCTCAAACACTGAGCTACCCAGGTGCCCCCAGTTAGTCTTTCTCTCTCTTTTCTTTTTAATTTTAAAAAAAATTTTTAAGTCTTTCTCTTAAGGGGAACCCTGTCTTCCTCCTGCTTCATCAATCTGCCTTTTTTTGTTTTGTTTTCTCTTCATCTTGCTCTGATAGGAAAACTAAACCATGTTTCTCTAACCTTTTAGCACCCCTTTGATGTCCAGAGTGGACTGGATTGTTCCAAGGACAGACCTTCATGGTTGCCTTCTTTGTGCATGCAATAATTGTGTCACATTGCTTCTCGGACTCCACCCAAGATGAGAGCATATCTCTGTCTTCTACCCTTATTGCTTCTTTATTTATAAAATCTGCCATCCATCTGTGAATCTGTCTTTTTGGATCTTGAGCATCTAAAGCAGCAGTTGGCACTTAAGGGATTAATAAATCTAGAGCCAGTGAGTTGGGGAGGAACTTTTGAGTCTATGGGCCAGCCCACGTGAAGTGAAGCTAGACCCTTTCATAGTTTCAACTCTTAGCCATGAAGATAATGTATGAAAAAGGAACAGAATTCGGAGCAACTTGTCTGTACTGTCTGCCTGGAGGTGGACCCAACAGTCTGTTCACAATCTGACTATAAAAGCAATTGGTGCACTGGAAGTTCTCTCTATTGTGGGGGGAGCTCTGACTGTGACATCTTCTGCTCTTTCTTTTTCCTTCTCTCCTTTCCTTTCTTTTCCTAGTGGTAAAGTATATCATAAACTCCCATTTTAAGTGTGAGTTGAGTGGCATGAAGTACATTCACCCTGTTGTGGAACTGTCACCACCGTCCATTCCAGAACTTTTTCATCTTCCCTAACTGAAACTCTTATACACACTATATAGCAGCTCCCCATTAATCTCTCCTCTCAGTCCCCCATGACCATTACTCTGCTTTCTGGCTCTATGAATTTGACTATTTTAGGCACCCTCACATAATTGGAATCACAGAATGTTTGCCCTTTTGTGTCTGGCTTATTCCACTCTGATACAGCTTTTCAGGGCTTCTCTGTGTTGTCGTATATGTGTCAGAACTTCCTTCTCTTTTAAGACCAAATAACACTTCATTGCATGGATACACCATGTTTTGTTTATTCATTCGTCCTTGGATGAATTTTGGCTTTTGGTTTCTGCTTTTGACTGCTGTACATAATGCTGCTATAAATTTGGGTGTACAAATATCTGTTCGAATCCCTCCTGTCACTTTTTTTTTTAAGATTTTATTTATTTATTCATGAGAGACAGAGAAAGAGAGAAGAAGCAGGCTCCATGCAGGAAGCCTGATGTGGGACTCGATCCCGGGACTCCAGGATCACGCCCTGGGCCAAACAAAGGCAGGCTCCAAACCGCTGAGCCACCCAGGGATCCCCCCTCCTGTCACTTTGAAGTAGAGTTGGTGGATCATACAGTAATTCCATGTTTGATTTTTTTGAGGAACCACCATACTGTTTCCACCACATCATCCTTTCTTCTATAGCCATAGCTGATCTTTGCCATGGCTACACCTGTTTAGGTAAAAGCTATGCCCACATTGCTCAAGGTCAAGCTACAAAGGCCTGCATCACAAAGGCTGAACTTTTGTTGAGCCTGGACCCAGGGTCAAGGCCGGAGCTAGGCCTTCAGGACCCACTTGTCATTTGCTTAAGGCCAGCAGCATCCAATTGTATAAAAATAGCTGCTTTGCCTTTGGATCAAGCCACCATATGCTGCATGATTTACTAAGGTGAAAATCCCACAAGGCTCTCCTGAAACTGCCAGCCCAGTTTGTAACAGTTAAAAGCTAGCTCCCCAAGTGCAAAAGCCAGAGTGTTGCACAATACAGGCCACTGTCACTGGGTTCAACGAAAAGTCTCAGTATCTAAGTGTTAACTTGTTCTCCACATTGCTTTTTGTCTGTCTTTCAGGGTTTTTGGCACATTTCAGGAGGGTGGAAGGTTGTGGGCAATAAATGGCTCTTCTCTCCTCTTTTGGGTTCTGAACCCAAAGTGAAATAAGACGAAAAGAATTTGAAATGTTTAAGAAAAAAAACAAAAGAAAACAGCCCTCTTCTCTTAGAAACCAAAGGGGCATGGAAGAGGAGTTTCCCCTCTTAAAACTTTTGATGTGGGTTTTCCCAGAAGCATTTAAGTTATTTCTTGTGGAATTTTATTAATTTAATGCATTAATTGTGAATGAATAAGTAAAAACAATAACGCTCCCTTTTGAAGGTCTACTCTGCCTTGTGCTTGTCGTCTGTATCTCATTTAGGGCTCGTAACTGGCTTGAACTCACTCACTGTCTTATTGAAGAGGAAACTGAGTCTTAGGCAGGGTATGAGATGTCCCTAAGCTTTTGTGGCTGGAGTTTCATCTTGAATTTAGTTTATGGCAAAGCTTTTTCTAAAAAAGATGTGCATAAGAGAAAATACAAAAATGTGTGTTTTTTAATCCCTCTTCCCTTAAAACAGAAAAACTAATTTCAGCCACTTCCTAGGATTTTACAAATATTTTAGTGAGGGGGGCCTGGCAATGTAGGTGAATTTTGTTTCCGTGGCTAAATATCTGAGGATTAGCACAGCAGTGGGGAGGGCTGAAGCACAGCCGCTGTTTAAGGGTGAAAGCAACCCTACAGTGCTGACTAATAACTCAGCTGAGTCCCTCTGTTGTGCAGGAAACACTAAATTAGGAGTTTGGTTATAGAGCATGGCCATTGTGTGGAAGGGACCCAAGAAAGTGTCTGTGTTATGCAAAATCACTTGCTGTGTAGATTCTGTTGTACGTAGCACTGTATATGTGGGCTACTGACTGGAATAGTCCCACGGCTTATACAGAATCTGGGTTCCTACTGATATACGTGCTGGCATAAGAAAATTGACCTGTGTAAGAACCTTTTAAAACTTAGCATTCAAAATTGTGGAGGAGGAGAAAAATAGGACCTAATATTGAGATTTATCTATAATTCTTTCATATTTCACAAGCTATGTTCCTTAAATACAAGGTTTCTGTGTGTGGTCATTACTGTGAACATCATAATTTCAAGGCTTTTGATCATTCTCTCTGGATTAATATATTATAGATTCTTATATACTTTTGTTAGGAGATTGGTTTATTCTTGTTAGTAAAAGTCATCTAAAGTGACAGGACTTGAAAGTCTCTCATTTTGTTTCCTCTTTACTTGTACATCATCACCTCAAATAACACTCTGCCCTGGCTTGGTGTGCAAAGACCAGCTTCTTAGCAGGTACAGAACTAGGTGATTTCTTCTCTTTTAGCTCCAGTTAACTAGACATGTAGCATAAAACCAAGGGAATATAAGCCGTTACAAAAGGTTTGTTTGTTTTTTAAACACTTCCATTTCCTTGACTATGGCATTATCTCTTGGTATGGTTTTCTAATGCATGTTCCCCATGGTGAAGAACTTCCCAGCTTTTAAATTCAGGAGAAGTAGACTTGGTCTGTTCTGATTTACTTAGAAAAAAAGTACTGACTTGTGTTAAAAGATCTGCTTTTTTTTTTTTTTTCCTTATTTCTCCACTAGCTAAATTTAGGATCTTTGATAAGTCATTTAACCCCTCCAAACCACATTTCTCCCCATCTTCTACAAGGGAATAATACCATATACTTTACGTGGAAACTACCAAGAAATTATTTGATTTTTTATCTGTAAAATTTATGAACTAATTTGTTAAAGTGATTTGGGGGATTTGAAAAGTAGAGAAGTTGGTTTCTATTTTCCTTTTATAATCTGCCCAGGCACACTCCTGGATAAGGGGATGTCCCACGGTCACAACAAATGTGCTCAGCTGGGGCCCTTTCAGAGAGAATTTAATCCCAGTATGTGTGCAGTTGCCCCAGAGAGCTCATGTTTTGGTTATGGTTTACTTTCCTAAGTCAAGATTACAGTAGTTTTGGTTTTTTTTGATAAAGACATGAACGTTTAAATTGCTCTTTGAGAAAAATTGGCCCGCTTCAGGGACACTTTGGAGGTGCTGGAACTCCCCCTTGTGGGACTCTGAAGTGTTCTACAACAAATGAAACAATATAATTTATTTTTGTTACACTTCCAGCTAAGAGAGGAATCTTACTTAAAATGGTAAATTATAGAGTCATCGATCCAGAAACTTACCAAGAATGACAACCTACTGGGCTTTATAGTACATCAGGTGACTGTGCAAATTGGATTGTTTAATTGTTTTCAAAAATTATAGTTTTGAAGTTATAACATTTCAACATTTGAAGAAATATTTTAGGTAAGAGAATTACCTTGTGTGGTTAAGGCCTACAGTTAAATTGCTATAACTTTTCAAAAAATATAAATACATATGTTGAAAACGTGTTGATAGGTGGTTTTCTTTAAACTTTTTTTTTTTAAGTTTAGGTCAGAAGTACATGTCAAATACAAGATTTTGGTATATTTTTTTACTTTATAGCCATTGTTTATTATTTTTAGTTTCTTGTCCATTTCAAGCTTGCCTTTTTATTTATTTTTAAGATTTTATTTATTTATTTATGAGAGACACAGAGAGAGAGGCAGAGACATAGGCGAGGGAGAAGCAGGCTCCCCACAAGGAACCCGATGTGGGGCTTGATCCTGGATCCTGGGATCATGCCCTGAGCCGAAGGCAGATGCTCAACTGCTGAGCCACCCAGGCATCCCTTAAGCTTGCTTTTTTCAAGCAAGCTGTCTATTGCTGTGTGCCCACTTCTTGTCATTCACTAATTGCATATTGAATTAGGTGGTAGGCATTGTGGTAAAAGCATCAAACAAGGTGGTTACAATCTTCTGGCGAAGACAGACCTTGAGCCAGGAGTGTTATTATACCGAGGAGTGTTAAGGAAGGTCAGGGAAAAGGTGCTGTGGGTGTAAGTAGTGGACAGTTACCCTAGCTGTGGTGTCAGGGAAAGCCTTGGTGAAGGGGATGTTTAATCTGGATGTGAAGGTTTAGCTAGGTAGAGGAAGGATGGATTTCGGGGTGTGAGTTCACAGCAAAAGAGTAAGTTCGGAGGTTGAAGGCAAAACAGAGCAGAAAGTAGGCCAGTGAGGCTGGAGGATAAATAAGGAGGTGGAGACTAGGCAGGTGCCTGAGTTTTGAAGCTACAGTAAAGGAGTTGGTTTTTGAAGAGTTTCTAAGCAACTAGTGGCATTGCCTGATTTGCGTATTTGTAAACTCACTCTTGTTGCAGTGTGGAGACTGGAATGGAGAGGGCATAGGTAGACACAGGGAGACTAGCCTACCTGTCCCCTTCCTCCGTCTCCTACCTTCAACAAGGGCAAGCATCCCTAAACTTTTTCTGTAAAGGCCTTGAGAGTAAATTTTGGCTTTGCAGGCCATGCACTCTCTGTTGCAAGTACTCATCCCGGCAGTTAGAGCATGAAAGCAGTCATAGACAGTACACAAAGGAATGAACATGGCGGGGTCCCAATAAAACTTTATTTACAAACACAAGCAGTTAGCTAGATTTGCCCTTGGGCATAGTTTGCTGACTCCTGATCTCCAGGGTATTAGGAATGAAGAGAAGTGCATGGATTTAAGGGCCACTAAGGTGGGATTAGTATAATTTGGTTATGGGTTTGTTTGAGAAGGGTGAGGAGGTGGAGTGAAGTTGGTATGCAGGCCTCAGCCATAAATAACTTTATCAGTGATGGTGCCAGGGCAACATGCACAGCAAAGGTAGCTATCTTGACAAGTGTGAGCATTCAAGAGGATGCCTGGCCATCGGCTGGACATGGGTGGGTGTAGAGGTCTGAGCTGGAGAAAGTAGTGCAGGCAGTGTCAGTGTGTCACAGAGCTTCCGTAGAGAGAGAGTGAAGAGGGCAAAAGACAGAATCCAGAGTAACTAACATCTTGAGAGGACAGTGGGGAGAGCCACAAAGGAGGAACCAAAGAGGAAGGAGAAAGAACCAAGAGAAGCATATGTGGATAGTGGCAGCGTTAAATTGGCAGAAGAGTTGGGCAAAATGAAAAGTGTCTATTGGACTTGGATATGAGGAGGTCATTTATAACTTGGGTTAAAGCAATTTCAGAGAGTAGTAGGCTTTTTCTTGTTACGACTTTGATGGTGGAACTTGTTTACAGAAAGACAAATTCAGAAATCTAGTTCTTCCTTAAGATTTTACCTTTAGGGTTGCCTGGGTGGCCTAGTGGTTGAGCATCTGCCTTTGACTCAGGTCATGATCCCAAGATCCTGGGATCGAGTCCCACATTGAGCTCCCTGCACGGAGCCTGCTTCTCCCTCTGCTTATGTCTCTGCCTCTCTCTGTGTGTCTCTCATGAATAAATAAATAAAATATTTAAAAAATATATTTTACATTCAGTTTACAAATGGTATTAAGTCTAGCAGATAGTAGCAATAACTTTTTAAGAGAGCCTTTGGTTAATATTTGGTCCCATTTACAAGCTTCGTTAAGCTTAACTATCTTTACTGAATTTTAAAATGCTTTATATTACATTGTAGTTTTGGTACTTTAGTTGTTGAATGCAGTGGTTAAAAATGTTTTTTTTTTTTTTTTTTAAAACATAATGTACTTAGGTAATTCTTAATAAATCTAACAAATTAAATACCATCATGTTGGTTCTACTTAATACTAAATCTTCCTGGAGTGAATAAATGCTTACCAACAATTAAGTCAGCCAAGGATTTGGGGAATGCCTTCTTACCTTACTGAGATTTCTTGGAGTCCTGACTATGGCTGCCAAGCCAAGTGCCTTTTTATTTTATAATCACTATGCCAGACACATCAAACTGAACGAAAAAGGAACTCTCCCAGCTTTGGTTGTTTGAATTTACATGCCTCACTTCCTGACTTCCCTGTGCCTTCACTATCTATGCGCTGCCCCCCCCCCCCCACAAGCCCCCCACCCTCCTGTCCAAATGGCTGTATTCCTGGATTAGAATTTTCATTTCCTCCTCTTAAAGCTATGTCGGTTCTCATCTCATGTGGCTGTTAAGATCTTTGAACTTGACAAAATTCTGCATTCTTTTCATTTATTTTGGTCTCTTCCATCTGTAGCTCTTTCACATATTAAAAATGATTATGACAACCAGTGGCATTTTAGACTGTCTTACTGTTTTGTCACAGCTTCTAATGTCATTCTACTAATGGAAGGCAGACATAAAAACAAGTTAATTGGCTATTACTGGGTAAAGCTACTTTGAAATGAAAGACTCCTATGTTGAAACAAAGTTCAAAAAGTATAAGAAACGCCAAACTACAGTATCCTGTGTATATTTAGAACATATTTATCTCCTTATTGCCATAATAGGAATTTTCATGTTGCCCAAGGGAGAGTTTATGATTTCCATTAGAATGTAAGCTCAGTGACACATTTTTTGTCTTATTCATGTTTATTTCCAGCTGCTAGAATAATATGCATTTAGCAGATAGTTCAATATTTATTAAATGAATAAATGAATGTCCTGAATAAATGATAGATTGTTCACTATGAATATGAGATTGAACTTTTTGCCTCTTGTAAGGTTTTTTTTCCCCTTTTTTTCCTTCTTTTAGGCAGAAACCACTAATACTAGCCTCTTGCAAGTACAACTGGAATGCAGTTTACGTAATAAAGTGTGTCAGCAGTTAAAGGTAAAATAAAAAATTCATTGTTTTTATCTTTCCTTTCCTACCTCTTGGCTTGGAAATAAAGAATAAGATGACACATTCTGTTTTCAGAAATATACATGCCCTTACCATAAGTGCTTTTCTTTTTTTAAATTTTGAAGTCACAAAGTTTGGATGATTTTTTTGTTGTTGTTTTTCCTGTTTTTCCATCCGTCTAATCTCAGAGTTGCTATATGGAATCTGATGATGTTTTACGGCTACAAATGAGCATAATTGTAACCATGGAAAACTCCTCAAAAGAATTTGAAGAAAACACACAAGATTTGTTAGATCATCTTTCTATTATTTATGTAGCTACAGATAAATCTGAGACCTCAGGTAAAGTGTAATCTTTTAAAATTTTTATTAAAATATGTTTTGATTAACATACATCATCATTCTCGTGGCATTTACATATTGATTGTATCATTGCAATGTAAGACAAAGAGCCTTTGATTTCATCATTAAGAGATTGAAACAGTAACTAGTTCTCAATCCGCAACTGCTAGTAAGGCTGTATTATTTTGGAGTAAATTAAGAGTGACTGCAAACCATTCTGAGTTCCCTTAGGATTAATTTTTCTTGGGATCCTGGAGAGAAACAAGTTAAATGGGCACAACAATCTAATATAAATATTCACAAAGTATTTTAAGTCTCATATCTCTTGTTCTATTGTTACTGGTTTGCAGAAGCTCAGTTAAATCATGCTGCTTTGTGTTTTTAATAGTTGATTGGGTGCCGGTTGTTCCTGGATGCCTGACAAGTTAGGATAGTGTGAACTCTAATGTCCATTTCTATGAATTTTGTCTTTGAAAATGTGTGTCCTATGTACCAGAAATTACCTAGTTCATCAATTTAAGTTTCTAAGAACTTTTGTAGGCAACACGTATTATATGGTCCATGACACTTATAACGTGGGGTTTGCTATTATCCATTGGTTAGCAAGACTGTTCTGGTATATATGTATATTTATATGTATGCGTATATATGTACACATATGTACATGCGAATGCACATATACACACTCATGTATATACATATACATATACACACACACACACACACACACACACACATCCTGTACATATTTGGAGAAAGATTTGGTAGCAAAACATAATTTCATTTGGCAGTCTTAACTTTTGGTCAGACATCATTTACTTTCCATTCCTTAGAATTGATTGTAGTAGTAATGGTTCAGCAGGAGAGCTGTCCTGTCCTTGGGTTCATAGTTTTGGTGATTCACAGAATGGCCAGGTAGACAACAATGTAGAGAAGACCTCTGTCCCACAGGGAGCTCTTTTGGTGAAGGTTAAAAGGAAGGCTATGTTTTAAGATCCCAGGGTTTTGTTTTTCCACAAATATAATCTAAATAAGGAAATGAGGGGTTGTCTAATCAACAGGAGGACACAGCTTTATTTAAAGCTGTCCAATTAGTTAGTTTCATCCAGAAGAGTTCATAGTATGACCCTAGACTCAGAATTTCTCCACTGGTGGTTCATCATCCTTGAGGGATCCTATATTGGAAGGTCAATCTTTTTGTATGGATCTTTTTACTTGTGTCTTATAAGAATATCCAACAGAAAATAGCTCCCAGCTTCAATTGTAGTGTTGAAAATCAAGTCACATTTTGTATAGAAATATGTGATGTGGTATTTTAACTACTATATTAAGGTGTGAGAATGAGATGGTTCTTTGTTTTTAATCTCATTGCTCTGATTCTTTTGGACAGATGATTCGGCAGTAAATATGTATATATTACATTCAGGAAACAGCCTTATTTGGATACAGGTAATTGTAAATGCTTACATTAAATTTTAAACTGACAAGTATGTGTTTAATTACAGAACATGAGGATTTTTCAGGAACAGATACAAAACCACTGTCTCAATTCTCTTTTGCTTTAATTTACACTCCTTTTCCCTTGCTTGAACCCATATTAGGATGAAGGTTGCCAGCACCCCCTTCATACTGTTACAGACACATATGCTGGGCAGTTGCTTGTATGCCAGTCTGAGCTATTTAGTTCTTTTAACAGAGTCAAATTGGATAAATACCCCTCTGAAAATACTAATGTGGATTTTTTTTTTTTTTGGTAGGACGTACATCATTTCTCACAGAAAGATGCTCTGTCTCTGCAGTTTGAACCAGTACTCCTTCCTACTTCTACAACAAACTTTACAAAAATCGCCTCTTTCACTTGCAAAGGTACAGATTTTAAAAATATTGGAGACTGTCTATTTTCGTTATCTAGTTATGATAGCAATTCCTTCTGTGAAATGCCTTAGAACTGCAGAGTCAGCAAAGTTTTCAGAAAGTGAATGGGTTTGATTGTAGTACTGCAGCCTTAGTAGTTAACTACTAAGAGACAGAATGACAAAAAAAGAGATTGTTGATGCCACTTCTACCACACATAGGATTTTGCATTTAAAGCTTAACTGAGTTGGTGATTTGAAGGAGCAAGATGCAAATGTATTTGGTGGAGGTGCTGCTTTCACCTGTAGAGAGCTCTGCTGCCCAGGTGGTGTTTCTTGGTGCACAATGCTATGCAGATCTAGTGAGTATAAACCCAGTCCTCATTTTAGGTTCTTATTTACGGTAGAGTTCTGTAAAGAAATGCAAATGATTCTAAACATATGAACACATGACCTGCCTTACTTGTATTTCAAAAAATGTTAAAGCAACAAGTGAGATATAATTTTTTACTTAGATCAATAAGGATAAAAACATTGTTAGTATTCTGTGTTGGTAATGATTAGGGAAAAAACCCAGATATTTTTGACAAGAGTATAAACCAATGCAGGCTTTTTTTGGAGGGAAAATTGACAATCGCTGAAAATTTAAAATGCACATATATGCTCTTTGATCCTTAATTCTATGTCAAGGACTATCTATAGATATACTCATATATGCATGCAAAAAAGAAATGTGCACTGTTGGTGATAACAGAACAATGTAAACCTTCATTGATAGGAGGAGCCTGGTTAAATTGTAGCGCATTTACAGGTGGGTGTTCCCTGCAGCTTTTTGGAGGCATATGTACAGCAGTGCATGTGTGTATACTTGGTATTTTTATTTTATTTTATTTTTATTATTCATGAGAGACACAGAGAGAGAGGCAGACACACAGGCAGAGGGAGAAGCAGGCTCTACTCAGGGAGCCTGATGTGGAACTTGATCCCAGGACTCTAGGATCATGTCCTAAGCTGAAAGGCAGACGCTGAGCCACCCAGGCATCCCCACTTGGTATTTTTTAAAGCGTATTTATATGCTTGTGTATGTATAGAGCACTGGATAGATGTTTAAGAATCTACTAGCAGTTGTTTAAGATAATTGGGAATTTGGGTGAACAGTAGACTCTATTTTCACATTTTTTTTTTTTTATTTTCACATTTTTGATAGCATTTGAATATTTTTTGGAGCCATATATGTAGCTTAAGGGGAAAAAAAAGACTAGAAGACTCTGGGTAGCTTAGTCAGGTAACCATCTGCTTTAGGCTCAGGTCATGATCCTCAGGTCCTGGGACTGAACTGGAGTAGGGGGTAGGGGGAGGGTCCCTGCTCAGTGGGGAGTCTGCTTGTACCACTTCCCCCTCCAGCCCCCCCCTCCCCGCCTGCTCTCTCTTGCCATCTCTCTCTCTCTCAAGTAAATAAATAAAATCTAAAAATTAAAAAAAGGCTTGAGTGTTAGTATCAGAGTTAGGAATTTAATACCAGTGCCTTAATGTTACGACCAAGCTCAAGGAAAGCTTAAAAGTGTTGTTTTGATAATTCACAGTGTTTTGGAATACATTGTGCTTTCACTGTGAAGCTCCTTCTTGCTATTTTGGATGTCTTCCTTTCTTGTTCATGCCTCCACATGCTCCTCTTCACCCCACCCAGTTGAGCGTCATTTTTCACTTTTGTCATTCCTGGCAGTACTAAAGACTTTCCTCTTATATATGGTGAATGCAGATCTTTGTAAAGAGAAGCCATAAAATGTTCATTCTCTTCCCCCCCCCCCCCCCGCCAAAAGAAGAAATGAGAGGGTGGTTTTAAAAAGGGGTAGATGGGGATGAGAGACTCCTGACTCTGGGAAACAAAGGGCTGCAGAAGGGGAGGTGAGTGGGGGAATGGGGTAACTGGGTGACAGGAACTAAGGAGGGCACATGATGGGATGAGCGCTGGGTGTTATACTATATGTTGGCACATTGAATTTAAATAAAAAAATTTAAAAGAGGGGTGGTTGGGGGCTGGTAGACATGGTGTTCTGGGTGATTAGCAACAAGGCAGCAGAGAAAAAGATGGGAGTGTTTGAGAAAGGATTTTACCATTGATATCTGATGCACTGTTTTAACGGAGACTGAAAAGCAAAGTAATAAGACAGAAATAAAATATATATCTTGTTTTTGTTCAGGGTAATGAAAGAAAAGATACTTATGCTTCACATTTATTTCTTTGTATCTCAAAACAGCTACATCATGTGACAGTGGAATTAAAGAGGACATGAGGAAGATAAAAAGCACTTCAACACTAAAAGCATGTCTCTCCTCTCCTGTGGTTCAAGGGTAGGATGATTCCACTTTCCCTTTAATCATGTTTGTTTGTTTGTTTTCATCTAGCAATAACTTAAAAATATAGCTGAGAAGATGTATATGACTCTCCCTCTCTGGGCTTGCCTTCCACACTTAACACTGCTTACCAAGCAGTGGGAGGGCTGAGTGCAGAATGGGAGCAGGGAAACAATGATTCAGTTTGTGGAACAGCTTCAGGGCCTGGGAGCCAGGTGTGGATCCTGACTTGGCCCTGGTGGCCTCTTTGAGCATCCTGGTCTTGGCCTGGTCACTCATCCTCTGGCCTTTCCGATGCTCCACTTGTGGGCGTGGAGGTTGAGGAAGGCAGTCTGAAGCTCGTTCCTAACACTAACATTCATTCTCTAACGTTTTCTGATGCTCCTCTTTTTGCATTCAGAGGCACCTTGAGTGCTGAACGTTGTCTCACACTCAGGCCTGATAGCATGCACGTCCTGTGTTCACAGGTATTTTAGAATGGACTCCTCTGCAACCCAGTTTCACATAGAGACTAACGAGAACACTTCAGGAGTTTGGTCAATGTGGTACCTCAACCATTTTGACCGTAGTGTTGTACTAAATGATGTGTTTGTTTCCAAGGAGACCAAGCACATTTTAAAGGTATCTATAGTATTTTTATCCAAGTTTTAGCCTATTTTACGATTTGTTTAAGGTCAGATGCTATGAAATCAATATTTATATTATTTAATTTTTATTTCTGATTTTTTAAAGCAAGTGTTTTTCTTTGAATATTTTCAGTTTCTAGGATCTCTTTGTTTTTTAAACTATTGTTTAGGGACCTCAAAGGGACCAAGATAAATTCTTAAATGATATTTGCTCTTAACATTATTCAAAGAGATTACAATGTATAATTTATACTAAAAAGATTGTATTTATTAAAAGTAAGCCTGAATAATGACACATAGACTTTTTCAAAATACCACCCATGAAAATTTTGAGATTATTTTTGTGAAATTTAAAAAGTAGCATATGAAACATTTAAAAACTGTCATTTATATTAAAAAAATTCAATCTTTGACCTGGAAATAATTGAGTAAAATTATGTTTTTAAAAGTACAGAAGAACCTTAGTATCATACTTTATAATAGTTTTAATCATAATTAGTGTTAGAAAAAGTAATTTCTCTTACTTTTTTTTCTTTTTAGATTCTGAATTTCACTGGCCCTTTATTTCTACCTCCAGGCTGTTGGAATATATTTTCTTTGAAACTTGCTGTTAAAGACATTGCCATAAATCTATTCACCAATGTATTTTTGACTACAAACATAGGTGCCATTTTTGCAATACCTCTACAGATTTACTCGGCCCCAACCAAGGTATTGTTTACAGCACTATGTGTTATAATTTTCATATAATTACTGTTTATTTTAATTCACTTCTGGTGCTTGGGTTTTATTGACAGAGTTTAAAGGCCCTGTTCTTTAAGACTATCTGAGAAATTTGCAGGATATTGCCAGGCTAATTGTAGATGATTGGTTGTTTAGATATAGAACTCTTGATTTGGAAAGAGTTTCTATTTTTCATAAAGTAATTTGAGGTTAGTAAATAAAATATTACAAATAGATTAATTTCATTTTCATTTATTTCCAAAATTTGAAGAGCAAGGAATATATGCTTGTAATAGAAAACACAGTTGGGCTTCTAGTGCATACTAGCAATGAATTCAAATAAATGAGATGATTAAATGCTTTAGTTAGGCCTCTGGTAAGTGACTCTTGGTTGCTTGTAATCCTTGCATTTCTTTAGTGGGCCAAATCAAAAGCCTTAACGGGTTCTCAGTTAAAATGCTTTCTAACATCTGGGTTAGCCGCATTTAATTTAGGTCTTATTAAACATGCCTCATTTTTTTCTTAATGTTTATTTATTTTTGTTTGGTTACTGTTATTGCTTCTTTTTTGATCCAAGCTATTCTGTATAACGCTGGGTTCTAATTTTTCACTATGAGACGTTCATGCAACCATCTTTATGATTTTTCTCACTTATTAGCATTGGTGTTTCATAGATAGAAATGCCTCATGCCTAGCTATAAGCTTAAAGGTAGGACCTCTAAAATTAAACTGCACAAGATGTAAGGTTAATTCCATTCATCTGTATTTCAAGCAGGGGAGATTTCTTAGAAATTTCCTTTTTCCGATCAAGAGATGCATATTAAGAAGAGCTACTTGTGGGAGGGAGTAGGCAGGTTTCACATATATATGGAAGTAGCAGGTCTGTGCTTCCCCAACCTGTAGGAAGTGGAACCTCAATTTAAGTGTCCCAGGCGGCTTAGGAGTTACTATAGATCAGTGTACTGTTTTTCAGAGGATTAGAGTACAGTAAAAAAAAAAAAAAAAAACCTATCAGGAATGTCCTGAGATTAACTTCTAATTCAGAAGGCAGCTCTGTGTCTTTGGGGCCCAAGGATCATCACTATGGGCATTGATGATTGTGCAGGATCCACCGGCCTGGTCCTTCTGTGAGAGACAGTTCTGAGCTCTCATTCAAGAAGGGAAGCCAAGAATTCACGTGCTTGTTGTTTGGCTTCTGGTTAAAGAGAAATTCACCCAGGTGGAGGCCATTGTCTCCTTCACATTTGAGTGCATTAGGATTTTTATGTTTAGTGTTGTGTTTTAAGTTATTCATATATTACTTTTCAATCTAGGAAGGGAGTCTGGGTTTTGAAGTGATAGCACATTGTGGCATGCATTATTTCATGGGAAAATCAAAAACAGGTAAGTATTTTGCCCTTAGATTTTCTGTAGAACTCTAGTTTGGGATTGGGTGGGAAGTAGTGAGGAAAAATAGCATTTACAGGTGGAATAATTAATACTGTAAACACAGCTTTGTCATATTTCATTCTAAAAGAGCATGATCATTCACAGAATGACTTGAAATTGTTAAGAATCCCCCCGAAAACACCCAACGTGCTTGTGTAATGGCCCTTAAGTAGCTGGAACTTTTCGTAAGGGATTATTTTTCAAACACTTTATTTGATGGTCACAGCAACCTCATGTCCAGGAAAAATTGGAAAACTGTGGTTCTTTTATAAAAGGGCTGACAACAAGTTAGTAAAAATAACCTAGACTTGCATTTGAAGACCTTAGTTATAGGAGCATAAACATCTTACAGGGGGCGCTAGTTGTTGAGTGTGAATGAATGCCATGGTTTTCATACAGAAGCTCTTTCTGGTCCCTTTCCTGCCTTTGATTTATGAAAATAATAAGGATACTGTTAACACTACAGAGATTTCTCTGGGGGAGATTGCCATTTTTTTCATCCCGGCACACTCTTTAGCACAGATAAGACAGAATGGATAAGTGGAGAGGCCAAGGTGAACAGGAGGCCAGTTTGTAAATATAAACAGGCACCTTCTCCAGGCCCAGCCCCAGGTCTGTGCTCTTCTTTGGAAGGACCGCTGTTTTGTCCATCAGCACTGATCATAGTAACTGAAAGACTTAGTTAATGACCAGTTCTGTTTACAGGGAAGCAGTTTAGTCTGTTAGGTTGAAAGCTGTTAAAAATGTTTCAGGAATAATCTTAACTTGTTTCAAGCTATATTCATGAGCCATGTGTCTTTTATGTTATTACCTTTACATAATTCGATTTAGTTTTGTTTTATACATGTTTGTTTGATTTAATATATCATTTGCCATTGGGTTAGAGGGACTCTTAGTAAAGCAGTCAGAGGAAAGTGGGGGGTGTTTATTCACTCGGTGGTCCTCTCAGTTTGAGAAGTTTGACAGTCTGTGGCATTCTTTCCTAACTGAATTGCGTTTTCTGTACACTTAAATATTAAATATGATCTAACTTTTAGAAAATCCTAATTGGGAAGGGAGTCTTTCTCTGGATCGGTCAACCTGGGACGTGGATTCAGAACTTGCCAATAAATTGTATGAAAGATGGAAGAAATTTAAAACTGGTGACGGCTGCAAGTATGTCTTCTGTGTTCACCTTCCCTTGTTTCTTTTCTTCAGCACTGGTTGAGGGGGAGGGATCACTTACATAGTACTTCACTGAAATTGCAGGACTGAATTTTTAATAACTGGTATTTCTTTTCAGCCTTTTATTTTGACAAATTTCCAACCTCAGAAAAGTTGAAAGTGTAGTGCAGTGAATACCCAAATATTCCTCATACTGGATTCAGTAATTGTTCACATTTTACCACTCCTGCTTTCTTTCTCTCTCGACCTCTCTATCTTTGTAGACACACACATTTTGTTTTTGCTGAGTCATTTGAAAGTAAGCTGTAGATATCGTACTTCAACCCTCAATACTTTATTAGAAGATAGTTTATTTCCTCAGGAGAATATCCTCCTACATAGAACTATAATACCATTACCTACCCAACAAATTTAACATTGGTACAGTTATATTATCTAGGATACTATCTGTTTTCAGATTTCTCTCTTTGATCCACGAATATCCATTATGGCTGTCTTTTTATTTTTCCTTTTTTAAAATCCAGGATCCATTCAAGGATCATGCATTGCATTGCTTGTCATGTTTTCTTAGTTTTCTGTAGACTGTTTATCTCCGTGCTCCACCCCCCTTCCTTCATCCTTCATCATGTTGATACTTCAGAGAGTCTTAGCCAGTTATCTTATAGAACCTTTGGGGATCCCTGGGTGGCGCAGCGGTTTGGCGCCTGCCTTTGGCCCAGGGTGCGATCCTGGAGACCCGGGATCGAATCCCACGTCGGGCTCCCGGTGCATGGAGCCTGCTTCTCCCTCTGCCTATGTCTCTGCCTCTCTCTCTTTCTCTCTCTCTCTGTGTGACTATCATAAAAAAAAAAAAAAAAAAAAAAAAAAAGAACCTTTAGCACTGTGAGTTTTTTGAATTGTTTCTTCAAGTTTACATTCACATTAAACATTTTTGGGAAGAGTGCTGACTACTTGGTTGATCTTGGGTCCTTACCATTGCATTACCTGGGAAGGGACTTATATATCAATGTGTCCCATTGTTGGTATTGTGAAGTTGAATCATTTGACTCACCCCATTGTATGTGTGACAGATCTCCATTATAGATAAATTTTTCCTTTAATAAGTAATTAAAAATTAAGTAATATGTGCTACAATAATTTGAGATCATATAAATTTCCTGTTCTCTAAGAGCATGTCACCCCCATAATTCTTGCCTGAATCAGTTAGTTGTTAAATTGATGGTTGCAAAATGGTGATGTTTCTAATTATTTTGTTCATTCTACATCCTTTTTGAGCATCCCTGCAGATTCTTTGTTCATTACCATTTACTGTCATTATTATTTTTGATGCTAAATTGTCCCAGATTTGGCTATTGAGAGCCTCTTCCAGCTAGCTTGTGGGTCCCTTAAACCCACAAGGGGGTTTGTGGTTTGTGATTCTTATCATTCATTCTTTGAGCACTTCTTGCTTTCTAGTAAAACAGAATGTTTTAGGATCATCTTGTACTTTCTCTTCCCCAAACCCAGAATAAGCCATATTTTCCCCCCAAGGGTCCTTGTTCCTTTTAGTGGGAGTGATATTTAATGATTTCCTTTTTTTTTTTAATGTCAAAATTATTTTTCCAAGTAATTTCTTTCTTTATGAATTACACAGGAGGACTGTTTTAGGAATGACTCGGTTTGGTCGCTTGAAGAAATCCAAGGAGTCAGAATCCTTTGTTTTCTTTCTGCCTCGTTTGATTGCAGAACCTGGCCTTGTGTTAAACTTCAGCGCAACTGCCCTAAGGAACAGTGTGGTGAGGATTGTGTGTCTCCTTGTCAGTGACATCCCAGCTCTAGGGTTTTTGAGTTACCAGTGTCTTCCCACCTTGAGAATACTGTTTCAGAACCAAAGAGAATTTAAATTCGTTTTAAGTGATACACATATGCCGTTAGGTGCACTTAGTAGGGAGGTGTCAGAAGAACAAAATGAGTAAAACTTCAACCAGATAAAATGCATGAAACAAATATATTTTCTGAAGTTTTTTTCCAATTAAAAATCTATGTGCCAAGAAAGTGTTCAACTATGAACAACAGAGAAAGTTTTTTTTTTTTTTTGTAGGATTTCATTATTATTTTTTTAATTTGTTAAAGTAGTCTACACCCAATGTGGGCCTTGAATTTATAATCCTGAGATTGAGAGTCACATGCTCTTCCAGCTGGGCCAGCGGGACGTCCCACAACAGAGAAAACCTTGACTAGCACAGGCTCACATAGGAATTAGCTTGTTGCAGAATGAGAAGCTCAAAGCAGAGGAGTCCAAAGCTGATGCAGCAGCAGTGTGATGCCATTGAGAGCCTAGGCTCTGTCTGCCTGTTACCCTCTGTCCTTGGTGTGCTGACTCCCTCCCTGTGTGTGCTTCCTTCGATGAGCTAGGGAGGCCCAGAGAAAGGCACAGAAGTGATACCAGCAGGCTTCCATGTGTGTCTCAAGTCTCACTGCCAAAGAGCTGCATCACATGTGGTCTGGGGGATAATTTACACTTCATGAGGCACTCACTGGATTTCTTCGGGGTGGCATCTGAAGACTTTCCAAAAAATTTTCATTTTGAAATGATACCATCTTAAAAGTTTCAAGAGTTGTACCGAGAACTCCCAATCACCCTTCACAGAGATTCCCAGTTTTCCATGTTGGCCACATATGCTTTATCATTTCTTCTCTCTCTCTTTGCACACCCCCACCACACGCATGTTTATGAGCCATTTGAGAGTGTCAGGTGCCATGCCCCTTCTACCTCTACTTCAGTGTGAATTTCCTAAGAACAGGAGCATTTTCTCCCGTACAAGGATGTAATTAATCCTCAAAATCAGAACATGTGACATTAATCATAATAATGTTATCTAGTCTGCAGTCCATATTCAAATTTTTCCAGTTCTCCCACGCACATATCTTATGATAGTTTTTTTCCTCCCCAGTTCAGGATCCAGTTCAGGAGCTTGAATTGCAAGATCAAGTCTTTTTTGTCACCTCTAGTCTTCCTGAACCTTTCCTGGCCTTCATAGCGGAGACAGTGTTGAAGCAGGCAGGCTATTTATTCTCTAGAATGTTCCTCGATTTGATGTGCATTATGGTTCCTCGTGATTAGACTCAGGTTATGAATCTTTTGCAGGATTATTTCAGGGGTGACCTGTGCCTTCCTTGGGGTTTTGATTTTCCTTTCCCTGTATCTAGGTGAAGTACTTTGTGGTGAAGAACCCTTCCTCTTGGCCAGTCTCCTTGCAGCTCTTGCCTCTCTCCTTGTATCCTAAACCAGAAGCGGCAGTGCGCCTGCTCCACAAATGGTAAAGCGCCCAGTTGAGGACTTTCTGATGGGGTTTGGGAAATACTCTTATGACTCAGAATTATTCAGAGTCCTTCACATTTTTCACCTGGCCTGTACGTAGGTGTACGCAGTATTAACCCCAGTACCTGGACACCCAGCTCCTTGGGGCATATACATATACCTTGATGGAAATTGCCACTTCCCTTTGTTAGGTGGCCTCTTGAGTGTTACTGTGTCTAGTCTAGTTCCCAGCAGAATATTGTTTTTTTTGGCCAGGAAATCTGTACAATTGTGATTTTCCCACATGTACTCCTAAAGGTTAGAATCTAAATTGCAATGATCTCTGGGCAGCACAAGAAAATGAGTTTAGTGTTTTAGTACATTTCAGTCAAGTATTAAAAAGGATGATAATTCTCTTAGTTCATGTCTAAAAGATGTTAGACATTCACGTTTTATCTTATTTTTACAGAGCAATCACCGATTCTCTTAGAATGTTTCCTTCTTTGGCTTAGTAGAATCTACCCTGATTCCAGGGTGTCTCAGCTTCGGCATTATTGACATTTTGGACAAGATGATTTTCTCTTTGGGGGAGGAGGAGCTGTTCTGTGTTTCGGAGGATGTTTATAGCAGTATCCCTGGCTTCTACCCAATAGATGCCAGTAGATCCTCCCCAGCTGTGGTAACCAGAAATGTCTCCAGATACTATCAGATATCCACTGGAAGATAAAATTGTCCTTGGTTGAGAGTCACTTCCTGTCAGGTTCCATATGGACCATTTTGGGGGGAAAATGCTTCCTATTTAGAACTTTTGTTACCATATGCTTCTTTACATATGGTAAAGTGCTGGGCTGCCAAAGTCATTCATTCAACAGTATTGAGCACTGACAATATGCCAGGTACAGTGCAAGGGGCTGGGACACAGTAGTGACAGGATGTGACATGAATTGTGTATGCAAAAATATGTGCTCACATAATAGGTATATGTGCACACACGTATTAGTCTTTCTTTATTGGCAATCTGAATGTTAGTTCAAACATTTTTTTTCTCTTTATAGGTTTGGCACCGATATGCAGATGATTAATTTCACAACTGGTGAATTCCAGCTCACCAAAGCTTGCCCTTACCGGGTAGGATGTCATCTTTAAATAGAAAAAGAATGCTAACAAACTATACACATAGCATATGGGCTTTGCTGATTTATGTTTCAAGTTTCTTTACATAATATATGCAGCTTTCTTATTTTTATATTCTAGGCATTAAGTATACATAGCAGATTTTTCCAATTAACGAATACAGCAGGAGCTGCATGGTTCATGTTAGCCTGTAAATCATTTTAATTTGATAGTTTAGATTCATGTGAGTGAAGAAATAACAACTAAATCAGGGCTGTGTAGAAAACCATAAAACTTGAGACCCCAGAATTTATAATTCTCTTTTAGATTCCCCATCGAGTTTTTTTTAGGGCAACATAAGGTAAAAATGCACTTAAAAAAAGAATCTTCTCCTACCAAACTGGCTTCATGTTTTAAGCAAGTCACCCAGTTTCTTTGATGGTCGCCTCATCTGTAAAAAAGGATTTCTCTGAAATTCTTAAGCCTCTGGGCACTCATGAGGTCTTGCACAAATACTTAGGAGGAGGAGTAAACATGTCATGTGGTGAGGATGTTGTCTGGGGACTTGGCAGCCTTGTTTCTTAGTTTCCACTCAGTAGTTCTGTGGCTCTTTGTACTGAGCTGAGTGTTTTCCTCTCAAGTATCCTATGTGTGAGATCAAGTAGACTTGAAGCATCTGTTACAAATGTAAAAGCACACACGTAAGACTCATAGGCATACAACTATATTTCTCACACACACATATTTAAGTGCCTTGGGTATTTTCTTCTTTCTCCACATTTATCTCTCCAAAGATACCCTGTTGGCTCTAGATTAACTTGACTAGCATAAAGAGAGAAACCAGGTAACCTCCAACTAAGAGTTAAAACTCATCAAAGCAAGTTAGAGATTTAAAATAGGAAACACATTACAGCAAACATTCCTTGCTCTCTGTAAGTGGTCTAAGCGGCAGCATGGTCTTGTTTTTGTTAGTGAGCCTGTCCTCATTCCCTCTCATTCCCCTTTCCACTGAGCAGGCTCCCAGGGCTGTTGGGGGGTAAATGAGTCCAGAATACTAAGAGATCTTTTGCCCCAATGGTATTGAATCATATATAATTTAAAATTCCAAAAATAATGCCAAATTCCTTTTACATATAAGTGTTCTGTTCAAATTTGAGCAAATGATGTGACTCATTTGGGAAAAGACTTTGCTCTGTGATGGAAGGTTTTCCCCAAGGATATTACACCTTTTGCCATAAAGGACACTGTTACCTTCAAGAAGTTGTTACACTGACAAAAATAGTATCAGTGCCTTTGAGATACTTAAAAGTTTAATTCGAAATTCTTACTAAAACTGTGTCATGTAAAGAATGGCATGCATTTTTATGATACTGATTTGCTTTTAGAAACATAATTCCTGGGGATCCCTGGGTGGCTCAGCGGTTTAGCGCCTGCCTTTGGCCCAGGGCACGATCCCGGAGTCCCGGGATCGAGTCCCACGTCAGGCTCCTGGCATGGAGTCTGCTTCTCCCTCCACCTGTGTCTCTGCCTCTCTCTCTCTCTCTCTGTCTATCATAAATAAATAAATATTAAAAAAAAAAAAGAAACAGAATTCCTTTAGTTAAGAGCAGGGAAAATTGGACAGTCAGGGTTCTGAATCCAGGCTCTTCACATGTGTGCTGTGTGACCCTGGACAGCTTACTTAATCTCTCTATAGCTAGCCTCCTCTCTCCCACTTATAATAATGTGAGAAGATTCAGTAAGGTTTATGGAATGCTTAGCATCTTATGGACCTTACTATATTCTAGTGCTAGTATATAAGAACTATTTAATAAAGGGTGTTTTTATTACTAAGAGTTTTAATACTAAAAATCAGCTTTTTATTCAATATTTATATTAGATATATGTAAAGCCAGGTTCTCCCCTCAAGAAGTTTAGAATTCTAATGAAAATGAATCAAATATCATCACTATTTTTTCTTTCAGATAGCATGGGGACATGCCAGCCACAGTTGGATGATAAAACAAATTTAAAAATGAAGGGCTCAGAAAAGAGAATTATTACCATGTAGATTGTATGATCATAGTGCTAAAAAATTAATAAGTTGTTTTTAGTGAGAAGGAGCTGGAAAAAGCAGTGGAAAGAGGAAAAATAATGAAGAGCGCAATTTTGAATACTAAATTTAGAACACAAGGTTTAGTCAGAGAGAGTTAGAAATCTGGGGGAAGGTAAAGGAGGATGTGAATAGAGATCTTTCTCCTGAATGCAGAGACCAAATGTAATAACGATGGTTTCTGTATAAACCATAGCTCAATATTAAAGAGAAATTTAGGGTTGTCCAGCAGTGGATGAGTGTTGGGTCAGGTCCCTATAGCATTCATCAGAGGCTATTTGGTCTGTTTTCTGAGTGATGTTTTACAGTCGGAGCATCTTGGCAGAGAAGGCTGCTTCTGGCTGCAACTCCCATCCAAGCCAGGAAGCAAATCCCCTTTCCAGCATCCGTGGCAGGTAGTCCTGCAGCCTCTGCCTGCACTTTCTCAGCTGTGGTTTGGGAACTGTTTATTGGTGTGAGCTCTCAGGGTAAACAAGTTCAGCAGGTCGATTCGGGTAGTCACATCTGGACCTTAAAAGAAGAGCAATCATGGTTATACACTGTCATGCACATAATGAAGACGAAAGCTTTGCTCGACAGGACTCATTTAATTGCATTTATTAAATTTGCAGGGCATGCAGTCTGAGGAATCCAAGTTTGGCATCCTCCACTTGCATTTGCAGCCTCTGGAGATGAAAAGGGTCGGTGTAGTTTTCACGCCAGCCGACTACGGGAAAGTTACATCACTCATACTAATCCGGTAGGTGTGTCCCGTCACGGAGCCCGTTTCTTTCCCTCTGATGCGTCCAAGTCTCTGTCTCTGAAGAATACGTAATCTCTTTACTAAGAGCTGATATTCACCTCTTCGTCAGGCAGGTAGGGATGAGGCTGTGTTGCCTGGCAGATAGAGGAAAGGCTTACCTGAGGCTCCACACTTAAGTCCCCTGGGCTTCTGACCTTGCAAGGTAGGGGCCGTGTGCCCTTCCCTCCAAAAGCTGCATCTGCTGCTGTTCCCCACCCTCACCCCCCGCTGCTGCACACACACACACACACACACACACACACACACACACACACACTTCTCTGACCTTAGCTCTGAAAAGTAATTGAAACTGCTATGTTCGTTTTCATTCCGCAGTGTTTGGATTTACTCCACTCTCATAGCTGCCTTGCTTCTGGAATTCTCTGTAGCCCCAAAGGACAGTGGACTAAGGACTCTCTTTTTTTCTTTTAAATGACAGTGGCTGCTCATTTTAAGCAGCTAAATGTTTTTCATTATTAAATCTTTTTCATCTTTAGGTAGTTTTTATTTAAAGTCTTCTTTCAAAAATGTACAGTAGATACAGATCTATGTGGAAGCTCTCTGCATTGGTGAGAAGTCTAATTTTTAATACATGACATTTTAGTTACTTTTTAAAGCTCTTCTAATATCAGACCAGCTGGTAAAGACTTTCTTATTCTGGACTTCCTTTAACATATCACATGAATTTGTTCTTCTGCAAGTGAATGCTCTGAAAAAGGGAAAGGTATTAAAAGTTTTTGAAAGAATATGTTCTACTGAGCATTTTAACCAAGACTTCTAATGCCTTGTTGACAATGTCTTTCATTTTAAACCTATTCTCCACTGAGGAACTAAGGTCCTGGGAAGTGCAGAGATAAACTTTACCTCATCCCAGGTTAAACTGACCTTGAAAAGTCTAAATTATTTCTAGTAGTTAATTTATTTTTGATGTTTCTGTATAGATAGCATTTTTCTATAGACAGTATCAGTCATCTGACGTAACTTTAAAGGCTTTTAAATGGTTAAGGATTCTTAATCCTTTAGGAAAAGATGTAAAGATATTGGTATATGTTGCATAATAAGGAATGAATTCTTTCTCTGCTTTTATGGTATTTACATTAATGAAGACTGGTTTTTACTCTAGTCTGCATCATTTAAACATCTATTCCATTTAACCTTTTTTGTCCTAGGAATCATGATTTCAGTTACTGAAAAGGTAGAAAGCTAGTCTGAATTTCTATTTGACGGCTAAGAACTTGAGTAGATATATGTTGTTGGTGGGATGACATAAATCTTTGATTCAAAAGAAACAGTGGGATTTTGTTTCTAGAATTATCCCTAAGGCAGAATTTCTTATGGTCACAATTACTATGAAAACTCCTTAACTCACCCTGCAAATGATTTTTGTCAATTAGTCTAAATTTATTAATATTTGTCTGAGGCCCCCAATTTATCTCCTCCGGTTTTTTTATTTTCTATTTATTTATTTTTCACTTGGAGGTCTGATCACCACTCTGGTGGCTGGTAATTAGAAAAACACGGCTTTTGCATTCTTGGGCCAAGGTGGGAGAGTGATTGTGAGCATTCACTTGTTCTTGCGGTTGTCAGCTTGTCTGGGCTCTTCTGAGCCCATTGGCAGCCTCCATTCCCTGGGACACCCTCTCATTCCATGAGATGGCAGGAGATGCTACACTATTTAAATTGAGTTTTCGCTTTCACAACTTTTCAGATGTCCTTGCTAAGTAGGAGTGTTTAAATCCAAGTGCACGGTATCTTGTGACTCTGTTGTAATACCTTTGTATTTGTGTTGTCCCAATAGGAACAACCTGACTGTTATTGACATGGTTGGCGTGGAAGGGTTTGGAGCCAGAGAGTTACTGAAAGTGGGCGGAAGGCTTCCTGGTGCAGGAGGTTCACTCCGATTCAAAGTGCCTGAGTCCACGCTGATGGACTGCCGGCGACGTGAGTTCATCCATGTGGCACTCAGACAGGGAAGGCTTGGTGCTCAAGCCAAGGGCAAAAGAATTCCATAAGATTCTTTTTAAAATTTACAGTAAATTCATGGCATTGATGCAAATAATTAAATCAGGCAAACATTTGAGCATATTTAAGAGGCTGCTTAGGACAATAGCCTGAGATATTTAACCCAACTTACATGATACATATATAAACAGCGTAATTGTGCTAAATTATCAGTATAGTGACAGATATTTAAGATAAATAGTATGAAGCTGTCAATTTAGTTGTCAACTACATTTTCATAAAAAAGATCACACCAAAATGATGAATGCAGAGACTAAAGGTCTACTAACAAGTAGAACTTTATGCAGTAATGGAAATATTCTCTGTGTCACCCAGTGTAGCAAACACTAAGCACATGTGATTAGTGAGCACTTAATATAGCTGGTGTGAGTTTTTAAATTTACTTAATTTTAATTTAATTTAATTTAAAGTAGTACATCTAGTGGCCACTGTATTAGATAGACATCACAGATTTAGAAATTTACCAAAATGTTGCATTAGAAATTTTCAAACCATGCATGTATTTAAATTACATGCTTCAAAATTATTTATGTTCGTTTCAAGAACTTCCTCAGGAACTAAGACAAAAATCAAACAATAGATGTAAAATTCTGTCTTGTTTTCTTATTATTATTTCCTATTATTGAATTTCTGGAACACACTGAAAGTGTTTTAGTGTTAATACTGTGCTTCCTATGAAGAAAGCTGATTGGCGAAAATATTGGATGATTTGAGGCACTATCTAATGCCTGACTGGGATTTTTTTTCTTTTAAGAAAACTAAGCTAATTGAGGTTGAGAAGATTTACTGACCATTTGCATTCCAAATTCATCAGAGTATTCACTTTTCCATTCATTCAGAATTGACCTTGAAAGATGGAATTAAGGAAAATTCTAAAAACTACAGAACTAGATAAAATTTTAGTCCTTATGTAGAAAAGATTGTGGGTTATAAATTTATAGGAATAATTTAAAATTGTGGTAATTCTTTCTTTTTTAAACTCCCCATATAAAATGTGCTCTCATTTTTTTGCAGGGACTTAGCCACTTACTTCCTCTGAATGTAGTGGGTGTTTGAACTGTGTTTCTAGAGGCATACACCCTTGCTCTTTTTTTTTAAGGATTCATTTATTGATTGTAGAGAGAGAACACACAAACAGGGGGAGGGCACAAGGAGAGAACCTCAAGCAGGCTCTGACTACCCCCTAAGTGCACAGAGCCAGAAGTGGCGCTCAGTCTCACCACCCTGAGATCATGACCTGAGCTAAAATCCAGAGTTATCCACTTAACCAACTGAGGCACCCAGGCGCCCACACAAACTTGATTTTATCTGGTCCCTCCCTGTTCAGTGTGAAGATCCCAGGAGCAAAGTATGCATGGTGGCTAGGAGTATTCTAAACTACTTAGCTTCTGAGAAGAAGAAACTTCTAACCTTAACCTTTAATAAGTAAAAGAACAAAGGAGAGATTTTGATTACTTTTGGTACCTCGGAAGGTCATAGAACTTAAGAAAAATCTTGACTAGTTAAATGTTTTTATTGTATTCTCGTTGTAGAAGAGAATCTGTGACTGTTCTAGAAATTAGAGCTTATATTTGAATTCTTTCACATTTTAATACAGGTCATGGTTTATTGACTCAGTAAATTATTCTGAATAAGTTTTACAGTTCACACATACTAAATATCACTTTTTATCCTTACTAGAGCTGAAAGACAGCAAGCAAATTTTATCGATTACAAAGAACTTTAAAGTTGAGAATATCGGACCACTTCCTATAACTGTGACATCTCTGAAAATTAATGGGTATAATTGCCAAGGTTATGGATTCGAAGTGCTAGATTGTCATCAGTTTTCCCTGGCCCCAAATACATCCCGAGATATCAGCATCGTGTAAGCATTGAGTTTTAACCCCACTGAGGTTTTGTGGTGCATTCAGTAATGGGGGGTGTGGGAAGAAAACCTATTTTGCATTAGTAAGACATGTTGTTTTCATGTAACTATTTTAAGTAAGAAATACGGCTGCTATTGGGATTATTTTGTTTTGTGCCTAAAATTAAAACAACTAAAGTCCATAAAGTTGACTCTTTTGCTATCAGGTTTACTCCAGACTTCACCTCTTCCTGGGTCATTCGTGAGCTGACTCTGGTAACTGCAGCAGACCTTGAGTTTCGCTTCACTCTCAATGTGACCCTCCCTCATCACCTGTTGCCTTTATGTGCTGATGTGGTTCCAGGACCCAGCTGGGAGGAGTCGTTTTGGAGGCTTACTGTCTTCTTTGTCAGGTGTGCTACTGCCTTCAGGAGACTTGCATGAAAATGTATTTTGCTGGGGCGTAAAAATGTATGAATAATCAAAAAACATATTCAAACCATCTGAATTGAGTGCCATTCGATGTCTACATAAAGTAGACAAAGCAGTTAACCGATAAGCTTTCAGATCATAGTAAACTAATTGTAGGGAGATTGATGAGACCTAGAAGTATAAGAGATCACTGTGCTCCCAATTCTTTCTTGGGCAGTCACAGTGGAAAATACGGAGGTTAATCCTATTGGCTCAGTGTGGTGACAATTTGGGATTGGAAGACTGAAATGACTCTTTTAGAGTGATTTTATCATGAAACTGCCTTTAAAAATGGAATTGGAATGTCAAACTTACAAATGTGCACGTTTTTAGAAATGTGGATTTTTAAAAAATCTTTAACGTCAGAAATTATTATTCCGTTTTATGGAATTTCTGTATCATATCTTTAGTAGACATTGTGCATCAGTCATCTACTGTTCTTCCATAAGAGAGCTAGTCTTTTTAATGCCCACCAGAACCATGCAGTAATGAACCTCATTGCTTTCTTCTTCAGTTTGTCCCTGTTGGGTGTGATTTTAATAGCCTTCCAACAAGCACAGTACATTCTTATGGAATTCATGAAAACAAGACAGAGGCAAAATGCTAGCTCATCTTCACAGCAAAACAGTAGTCCGATGGATGTAATTAGCTCCCATTCTCACAAGTAAGAATTTGTGTGTGTGTGTGTGTGTGTGTGTGTGTGTGTGAGGGAGGAGCTCTCACCTTTGATACTACTCAGTTCTGATTTTATTTTAAGGTAATATAAATATTACTCTGATTCCAGATTTGTCTTCATAAAATTTTCTTGAAGTTGTTGTGTGACAGCTGTAAGAGTTCTGTTGCAATAAGATAGACTTCATATTTAAGGACTTGGTTTGTTAAACTCATGGGCCTTTGGAAGAAGTAAAGATAATACTTCTTAATACACAGTATCGATTGCTACTTCTTTCTCATGGGTTTAGAAACAGAGGGGTAGGGTTTGAATCCATTTGGCTTTGTGTTAAATGTTTTTCTTCTTCAATTCAGAAGCAATTGCAAGAACTTTCTTGATACCTACAGCCCTTCCGATAAAGGCAGAGGGAAAAGCTGTCTTCCAGTAAACACTCCACAAAGCAGGATCCAGAGCGCGCCAAAGAGGAGCCCAGCTACCTACGGTCATTCTCAGAAGAAGCATAAGTGCTCAGTCTATTACAGCAAACACAAAACCAGCCCATCTGTCACCAGCAGTGCCAACACTACTACTGAGGAGAAACAGACTCCGGCTGTGGGCAGCTCCCTGTCTGCTCCTAAAGAGGACGTGTGCACTGATGTTATGGGTGAGAACTGGATCAAATATGCAAGTGGCATAAATGTCAACTTGCAAAAGAATTTAACCCTTCCCAAAAACTTACTGAATAAAGAAGAAAACACACTGAAAAACACAATTGTCAATAATACTTCTTCAGAATGTCATATGAAGGAGGCAATACAGACCTGTATGTTTCCTAAGGAAACGGACATTAAAATTTCAGAAAACATAGCTGAGCTCAAGGATCGAGAGCTCTGTCCTCTGAAGACTTCTAAGAAACTACCTGAAAATCACTTGCCAAGAAACTCACCTCAGTACCAGTCAGACTTGCCAGAGATTTCCAGGAAAAATAATGGTAATCTTTTCATCCTCCTGGATGATTCTTTTCTCCAGTTTATCTTCAGTCTTTTTTTTTTTTTTAACAGAATTTGTTCTCACCTGTGACTTTAGTTTTAATCCTGGATGCTGAATTTTTAGTTCATGCACAAAGTTTAGCAAGATGTAAATGTTGAAATACAGTTTGTAAAATGAGAAGTTTAGAATGAGGCACCACATTTTTAGAATGTCGTGGCTAAGACGTTTACGTTTTAGTAACCTACGTTTAGAGGGATGTTAATGCCATATTTTGTTGTTGGGAGGATATGGACACCGTTTAAAATTATTTTCTATCCTGGATGTTCAGACTCTGTGAAAATTAATCAGTGCATAAAATGTTTCTGACCGAACAGAACTTACCAGCTTTGTATACGTAACAGCTGCTACCATCTCACGTTTCCTGGCCCTCATTCTTTTCTAAGTGTGTCCCTTGGTTAAAAGAAGATAGATGTTCTCTCACAGCAAATACGGGATGAGACTCAGAAAACCACCTACGTGTAAAGTTGTCATTAAGCTTTAATTGACCCCTTTGGCCTTTGGTAATAAGAGCCTGTGCTCATTTTTTTGGCCATTCTGACCATTTTAAATTGCACATTTCTGTACCTACTGAAAGTCAGATTTGGGGGGCACCTGGGTGGCTCAGTCAGTTAAGCATCTGACTCGATTTCGGCTCAAGTCATGATCTCAGGGTCGTGGGATCGAGCCCCATGACTGGTTCTGTGCTCAGTGGAGAGCCTGCTTGAGATTCTCTCCATCTCCCTCTGCCCTTCCCCCCTCAAATCATCCATCAATCCATCAGGCTGTCTTTTTTTTTTTTTTAAAGTCAGATTTTTAATACTTTTTAATCTGGAAAAATCAGTTACCTTTGATCTTATTTAAAACATCTAAATATAAATAACTTCATATTTTTTACTCCCCATTACCATAGAAAAGGAAAGAAGTGTTATGAATTGGCCAGTTCTGATGAGCTTTATGCATTTAGTTAAAAACCCAAACTGCATTTTAAGTGTTCCAAAAGAGGACATCTCCAATTTAAAAGAAAGCCGGAGTCCCCTGCATGGAACATGGTTTAGGCAATTGCACATGTACTCCTTAGGTACATCTTATTCCAACCAGTTTGCACCGATTCCCGGGCGTCAGGTGACTCCTATCTGCAAGTCAGCGCCGTCCCCTGTGTTCTCCCATCTGATGTGTGATTCTCACTCTGGATGATGCATTCAAGCAGATCTTTAAATGAAATCCTAGCATATGTTGTCTGAGGATGTTTCATGTTGGGGTGGGTGGGCTGCCTCTTGTTCTATTTTTGTAGGGCCCCTACAACAAAACCTTTGTGAAAGGGTGTAATTAGGGGTGAGCCCTACCGGGCTTTTCCTTGTTTGTGTCGTTTAAGCCCGAGTGCTGTGTTGACAGCCTTAGAATCATAGCTGTTTGAAGTGCTTCTGTGGTCCATTGCGTCCATCAGATGTCTGCATAAATGTGCCTCCGAACGCAGCAGCTGTGGCATTATGAATAGGTAGATGGGAAGGACCTTCTGCTGCATTGTAGTACATTGAAGTGGTTGAAATGTAGAGGCGTGGACCCACAGGGCAGCAGTGCCAGAGTGGGTCAGAGGATTTGAATCTGTGCTTCAGGATCTCCCTGTCCAACACTTGATATTTAATGCCCATTGTTTGAGCCTGGATGACCATGTAATAACACTTCCACAAGTGTGAGTATACTTAATATGGGAGTCCAGAAACACAGGATTTGCCTGTACCATCGTAGATGGCAATTCCACCCAGAATCTTTCCCTCCTGTGCAGATCATTAGCCTAATTTGCGTTTTAAAGGGAAATGGGTATCTTGCTATAGGAAGTTTTTAAAAACTGCTCTATGGTGGGATCAGTAGCATGTGAGGTGATATCAGAATGCTTGTTAATCAGATCAAATAAGAATTGATGGAAGAACTTTGTCTTCCTACCGTATTCAGACCAACATATTCAAAGGTGCTAATTCACCAGTGCTATATTTCTGTCCAGAATGAATAGGTCAGCGGGGAAAGCCATGCACTGACATGTATTTTGTCCTGACTGTTCTCTGTTCATGGCACTATTCTAGGAAAATATCAAAGAGGTTAAAAAAACCAAACATACTGCCTGCCATCCATTTACAATGTAAACATTTTAAAGAATTAACAGTGTTAAAAAAGGATGGAGAAATCTAGAGGAAGAGAATTGTAGTTTGAAGGTAGGATGTGGAGGTTTTATTTAGTAATATCAAGGATCTGGAGTTCTTTTTTTTTTCAGATTTTAAAGGAAAGCATTGTAATAAACTGGCAGATGGTGAACAGGCATATATAATCGGCAGGGAATCCATAACGTGTGAAGAATGCTCAAGGATGAGAAAACCATGAGAATTTTCCCAGTTTCCGCTTCCAACTTTGAGTTTTAGTTCTTTTTATTTTTTTTTTATTTTGAGAAGTGTTTTACTTTGTGAGAAACATGTTTCCATCTTAAAATCATTCTAGAATCTGAGGAAAACAGCTTCAGTCTTAACTGCTGAACTCAGCCCACTCAATGGCGGGAAATCCCAAGTTCCTCGGCCTCGTTCCTCATGTCGCCCACCAGAGTGGGGAGCTTCCCTGTGCTCAGGGGAAGCCAGCCAGCGTGTTTGCCACATCCTGGCTGTTTCTCCTCAACTACACACATGTTCCTTAGAAACCAGTGTAGGGATAAGATCTCCTTTGGAAAAAGGGGAAGGGGGCAGGCGGTCTGTCTCCTAAGAGTACTTGAAGTGGTTTTATTAACCTGACAGGTGTCCTTGAGGCACCTGAGGAATTGAGCCTTCTCCTGTTCAGAGGCTTTTTTATTTTTCCCGAGGGTAACATATTGTGTGAGGAAAAAAAATATTCCAAGGTGTATATTAATGGCTCTGGCACTACATGCTCATTTTTGTCATTGAGAAACAATATTTTCTGAATAACAGAAATGTGTCTCATCCCTTTCCTGTTCTTTCTCTGGCCTTCTTCCGAGAGGCCTGTAGTAAATCATAAATTAAAATTCCCCGTAGAAATGAAGTCTGCTGACAGATGCTTCAGAGCTCTGTTTCCACACACTTGCTTTTTGGCATCCACCTGTCAAACAACAGCTCAGTTTTTCAGATGTTTGTTACGTGTTCCAGAATCTCTTAAGCATCTGACAAGAGTTGAGCCTTATGTGTCACATAAATGATCTTTTAAATATGCCTCTTTTCAAATGTTTATTTAATTTTTTATTTGTATGATCAAAATTCTAGATCTGAATTATTTTCATCATAGAGTTAAAGAGTAACGGACTCTGGAATTAAGGCTAAAGATAAGCAGCTGGCCTCGGCACTACAGAAGAGGAATAGTGACCAAATTATTTTATTGCTTTCTGTTTATAATAATGTAAAGGAGAATACATTTTTAAATTTAATAATACCGAAACCTTGGAATTAACAATACATGAAAGATTTCACTGAATTCAATAGATATGTCCAAATTTCTGAAATACCAGTATTTGAGAAATTCAAAAAAATAGTCTCATTTACTTATAGATACTAATAACTTGAAGATTAGCAGTTTACTCAGAATATACTGTGACTGGATTTGATACCATAAAAGTTTAATAAGCAGGATTCTGGTGAATTCATGTGTTCCTTGTTTTACTTGCTTTTTATCTTTGTGGCTCAAACACTGACTCTGTGAGATGGGTGTAAGGAAGTTGTGTAACACTGTAAGTCATCATGCTTAATAAGATGACATGGATTGGCTCCATGTATTTTTTTTTTTAATTTTATTTATTTATGATAGTCACAGAGAGAGAGAGAGAGAGAGGCAGAGACACAGGCAGAGGGAGAAGCAGGCTTCATGCACCGGGAGCCTGACGTGGGACTCGATCCCGGGTCTCCAGGATCGCGCCCTGGGCCAAAGGCAGGCGCCAAACCGCTGCGCCACCCAGGGATCCCGGCTCCATGTATTAAATGAAGAATGTACTTAAGAAATTTCTAAATTCTTAGATATTGTCATGCTAGAATTTGTCAAAGACTTAATGAAGAACTTGTTATTAGAATTCCTTTTACTATTTGTCCTGATTGCCAGCCCCACAGAAGGCGTTACTGAGAGTCTGTGCTTTACCACTTTTTGGGGGTAGTTCAGTGGTGGATATTAAGTTTGGATCCTTCCTGAGAAAGTCTGATGACGGATACTTTTAGTGCTGTTCTTACCTGAAAAAAACTTAAGGGAATCCATTTTCTCATGAATCAAGACTCTAGGAAAGTTAGTGGCACGTTTTGGGGGGAGAGTGTATGCGTTCTGTTTCATACATATGGTTTCCAGAATCCAAAATGATGTCCTTATGTATTTCTTTTTCTGTTTTGGACCCTGCCTCTTTTGCTCTCAGCTCTTTCCTTTACCACTTCATCATGGTGGATATTTTCCTCTGTACATGTCTTAACACCCAATCTGTGTCATAGAGGAATTAATGCTCCTTGGTGTTTTTATAGTTATGTAATATTATTTACACAATATTCCGTTAACAGAATAAAAGTATGCTTGCTTGTCAGTGTTATTTGTAAAATGTAAAATGTAAAATTGTAAAATGTATCCTGCTTTGAGTGAGGTCAGCTTCAGAGTTTCAGAATCAGAGAGGATTTGACTGCTTCTTTCATTTTGTGGGCAGAGACCTTCTCTGCCCCAAGTCCCCAAGCAGGGCCAGATTGGAGCCTCTGCTGAAGGCTGGTCAGGCGTGCATCTCCCCGGAGCCTGCAGCCTGCTTTGCTGTGAAATCTTTGCACTGTGGTCATCTAAACTTTCCCAGATTGCAAAGATATGGTAAGGGATTCTCCGTTAAAGAAAAAAGGAGAAAGTGTTGAAATAATTGGTTTCATATTAGGACACAGGCCAGTTATTGTGGGGTTGAAGTTGATTTGATTTTATTTTGACATAAAGGATAGAAGAAGAAATACACTTAGGAATGAAATCACTTGAAAGAAAAGTGGAAGAGTTGTGTTTTCAGGTGAGGTTTCTACCAGCACCAGCTGTTGCCACACGATTCACCTGTTGCTCATTTTCAGCATGGAGGTGCTGGGTACTGGGGGCAGGTGGACACCAACTATGGGAGGAGGACCTGCCCTGAAACAGGTCATGTGTTTTTGGGGTGAACTTTTCCATTTATAGGTCTTCCATTTTCATCTTTTAACGGTCAGGGTAGGCAGAGAAGGTGGTGCTTGCATTTTATAAAGAAACTGAAGACGCTTAGGCAGTTTGAGATTGACTTTGAAAGCTAATTAGTAGCTGAGTCATGACTAGAAGGCAAGTCCTTAACCCCTCTCTCTCCCTTCCCCAACTTTTAAAAAAATTATGGTAAAATAGAACATAAAGTTTACTGTTTTCGTTATAAAAGCTCAGCGTCATTAAGTACATTCACACTGTTGTACAGCCATCACCGTCATCCATTTTCAGAACCTTTTCATCATCCCAAAAAGAAACTCTGTACCCATTGAACAGTAAGTATCTATATTCCCTCCCCTAGCCTCTGGTGACCACCATTCTACTCTTCATCTCTATGAATTTGAGGACTCTAGCTCCCTCAAACAAGTAGAATCATGCAATGTTTATCTTTTGGGGACTGGTTTATTTCATTCAGCATAATGTCTTCTGAGATCATCCATGTTGTTACGTGTATCAGAATCACCTTCATTGCCCATCTCAGTCATTTTTGAGTGTACAATTCAGTAGTAGTAAGTATATTCACAGTGTTGTGCACTGATTCATTCCTCTTTGAGGCTGAGTGGTATTCCAGTATATGTATACCACGTTTTCCTTGTTTTTCTCTCCATCCACCCGCAGGACACTGGGGTTGGTTCTACCTTTTGGCTGTTATGAATGATGCTGCTATGAATAATGGGGTACCTCCTCACCTTTTTTCCTTGAGCTCTTTTAAAGACTGCTTGTAGAACTCTTAATGTAAACACTGGTAAACCGGTAAATGCATTTCTAGAGTATCGTGAATGTCAGAAACAATCAAGTCTAGATCTCACTAAATTAGATTGTTTGGTGTAGGAAAGAGATTTAACTATGGGAACATGAATGGAAATAATTAGCTAGAGATTCAATCATTTTTATTTATTCAAGGGAATAACCAGCAAGTGCCTGTCAAGAATGAAGTAGATAACTGTGAAACTTTGAAGAAGGTTGACACAAAGTCTTCCTCAGAAAAGAAGATTCACAAAGCATCTAAAGAAGACATATGTTTTGAGAAACAGGATGTTCCTCCAGTCGAGGTCTGTATTCCATTTTCTCTTGCCTATCAGTACAAAACCCATTTTTAGGGCTTAGATGGCAAAGCTGTGTCATGTGTATTTCATACCTTTCAAAGGGGGCTAGTTATCATGCATTTGAATCTGCATTTATAAATTGTAAGTTGAGATGTTTGAGAAGTTTTGTTTATCTTCTAATTATATACAAGATATTAAAATAATTTATAGTAACATCAGATAGCTCTTGTTCTCAAGGGAAGCAGTCCTTAAGCAAATGGATTAAGGTAAAGATGGTAGAATAGAAGCAGATCACCTGTCTCTTCTCTCCAATTGTCCAACATCCATTTTAGGGTCTACTCTTGCTGAGTTGGAACCATAAGCCAAAATCCACAGGAGAGGGATGCGTATCTAGCTTGCTTGAGTGGGCCCTCATACAACAGAACCCAGAAGAGAACACGTAGTTGCATGCTGTCCTGGCGAGCTTGCTCTCTTCCTATCAGTGTAGGCTAATGAAAATCATCTGAGCACAACTGAACCTGTAACTCATAGGTGAAAGCAGATAGGTCCACGATAAAGGCAGGAAAGGTATTTAGGAGAATTTACCTACTTTACATCAGAACAGAAGTATTCATGTGTCAATATAAGCCCAGGGAAAACAGCATTCTGACTATGCAGATACATACCATGTACTATGCGCAGGTACACACACACATACACACACACACACACACACACACACACACTAAAAGTGAATGAAAGGAATAGAACATGGAAGACAGGTAAAGATCCTAATCTAGAAGAAAATATATCTGGAGACCAGAAGGAAACTCTTTACACTATAGATAATGAACTCAATAAAATAAGAGCTTTTTTTTAAAAAAAATATTTTATATATTTGAGAGAGAGCAAGTGAGCTCGCAGAGGGAGAGAGAGAGAGAGAGAGAGAGAGAGAGAAGCAGACTCCCCACTGAGGAGGGAACCCGATGCAAGGCTCGGTCCCAGGACCCCAGGATCATGACTTGAGCTGAAGGCAGATGTTTAACTGACTGAGCCACACAGGGACCCCAAAATAAGAGCTTTTTTAAAAAAGAAAATTAATGGGACGCCTGGGTGGTGCAGTGGTTGAGCGTCTGCCTTTGGCTCAGGGCGTGATCCCAGGATCCGGGATTGAGTCCTGCATCAGGGCTCCTTGCATCTTCCTTGCATCAGAGCCTGCTTCTCCCTCTGCCTGTGTCTCTGCCTGCCTCTCTCCCTCTCTCTCTCTCTGTGTGTCTTATGAATAAATAAAAATCTTTTAAAATAAAAATATGTAAGTAAATAAAGGGAAATTAATATATTTATAAAGCTAAGTCAATGAATGAAGACCCAAATGACATTACGCATTCTGCCAAAAATAGAATTACTGATGCTGAGAAAGACTTTGAGATAATCCAAATGAGTATGAAGGAAAAAACTGAAGAGCTGGAAGCATTTAGATACGGGACAAAGGAAGACAAAGCAGCCCAATGTAAGAATAATGAGTGTTGAAGTAAATGGCCCAGCAAATGGATCTGAAAGGTACTCAGAGATGTAATAGAAGAAAATTTTCCTGATATGAGGGAAGAATTAAATTTATAGAATGAAAGGGCACACTGTACACCAGGAAAAACTGACACATAATAATGGACATAGGCACAGCCTATGATCTTAAAGCATAAAGAATGGAGAAACACCAACTCAGGCTTGCCTCAGACTTTATAGAAACATCGAATGCCAGGGAACAGTCATATCATTAAGAGAATAAACATATGAACAAGAACATTCAAGCCAAGCTGACACTCAAGTACAAAGGCAGTGGACAGACATCCTTAAAGACAGTGAACTCATCATGAATCTTTCTGAAAAAATGAAGTTAATGAAATGTAGCCAACCAAGATACAAATAAAAACAAAGACCCAGGAGTACAGAAGCTGTGTCAACAGTCTGTTGAGATTTCTATCCATTTTGTATCTAGGATTAAGACTGAACAGTTGGCAATCATAATTGCAGTACAGATTGCATCTATTAAAATTCTAATAAAGCAAAAAGGTAACATAATCTGCAAAAAACAGGGAGAAGTATTGAATGGTAGGTGACAACCAGTTTTAATTTTATTTTTCTTGGTAGAGAGTCAACACTATGTAAAACAACGTGTCATTTAATAGGGTGACAACTTAGGAAAATATCTTTCACAGTCTTTTTCTTAACCTTAGAGAGATCCTTAAGGAATTAATACATCATGTGGAGGCTAAACAATGATTTGAAAATTGGCAGTTCCCTGGGTTATACTTCAGTTTTTTATGTCAAATTCAAATAAAACCAAACCTTTAATTTTTATATAAAAAAATACATCTTCATTGTGCTCGCTTTGGCAGCACATATACTAAAAAAAAAATATTACATCGTCCCAATGTTATACATTATTCCCATCATCTCTCTTGCCATCCTGATGTGTCTGTAGGTTCATAGATGGTAAAAACAAGCTTTTCCAAATAATCCATGGCAGGCCGTGGTTTTCCTGCATGGTTGAATTTGGGGTGGTTTTTTCTTCTTTATATTTCTGTATTTTTGCTTAAACTTTATAACAAACAGGAATTTTTCCTTTAAATAACGTGAAAATGATGCAAAATATATATATACTAGATATCCCAAACTGGGAATTTGCAGTCTTTTAAAAGGACAGGATATTTTTAAGTAGCCAAGTGCCCTAATCAGTATACAGTGGAAGGGATTTCAGAGAGTGAGAAGTCAGTGTAGCCTGCAGCAGGCATAGGAACCACTGAGTCCCACAGCATAATGGGGAGCCGGAAGAAATCATCTCTGGGAAGAGGCCCACTCAGGAATGGGAAGTAATGGGAGGGAGGAGCGAGAGTCCCTCAAGGTGGTGAAGGTATGGCACACCAATTCAAAGTTTAGACTTTCTCCCCTAGATCTCAGCTAGAAGCACAAACAGGAACGAGGTGAGCACAGCAGTGAGAAGTGATGATGCCCGTAGAGTGTGGTTGGTTGCCCACTAAGGAACTTCACAGTCAGGTTTTCAAAAGCATATCTGTCCAAACAGAAGGTCTTTTTGGAGGATTTGGCTTGAGGATGGCCAGTTTGAGGGGACTCTGCTGCAAATGATGGGGAGCTAGGGAAGGTTTCTGAGCTGGGGGGTGAGCAGAGCGTAAATCACAAGTGGGAAACAGCCTGTAGACTGTGATTTTCTTGGAGGTCATTATTGAATATTTTTCAGTTCAGGTTGACAAAGATGGGCAGAAGGTCTATTACAGAGATTATAAAGTGTAGGTTAGTAAATGCTTGAATGAAGATGTGAATAATGCATTTTTGGAGGGTCAGTGTGAATGTTTTGAAGGCTGGGCTGGAGAGGGCACAAATGGACACCAGCTCTCTTGTAACAAGGAGGCTCTCACTCTCCTGGGAGGTGTGACACGAGGCTACATTTGGGCAGGAGCAAGGGGGAAGGACAAGGTGAGGAGGTAAGAGATTAGAAGAAAAACTACCAGAATTTCCCTGTACCTAATTGCATAAAGGAGAGGAGCTATCTTTTCTTATATAACTATTTGTAAAAAAAAAAAAAAAAAAAAATAGCTCCAAGGTCGCAATGAGAAGATGGGGAATTCTGATGTACACAGTGAGTTCATTTTTATGTTTATCAAAGCAGTGTTGCATGTTTTTTTTTTTAAGATTTTATTTTTTCATGACAGAGGCAGAGCCATAGGCAGAGGGAGAAGCAGGCTCCCTGTGGGGAGCCCCATGCGGGACTCGATCCCAGGACCCCGGGATCATAGGCAGATGCTCCACCACCGAGCCACCTAGGTGCCCCTGCAGTGTTGCATATTAAGAGCATGGAGTGTGCAGCCAGACTTCTTGGGTTTGAATCCTAGTCGTCATTTATTTGCTCTATAGCATCAGGCAAGTTAGTTAAATGGCAGTTTCCTCATGTGACAAATGAGGGTAGTAACAGTGGGCCTCCGCGCTGGGGCTGAGGCTGGCTGAGCCAGCACGGGAAGGGCTTAGGGGAGCGCGCTCACCAAGTGCCGACGAGTGCTTGGTACAAAGGACAGGACGGCGTGTGACCACATCTGGCAGTGGGAAGGGCCGAACTGGGGCTCATGTGGCGACTCGGGCCTGGAGCTCGAGATTTGGGAGCTGTACCTGTTGGAGCTGGAGGGCGACGCTGAATTCTCGGAGGTGTGTGTGCACCCAGAAGAGCCGGGCCTGCGGGCGAGCCTGCGGTGGCCGTGCAGCTGCAGGTGGCCCGAGCGTGCGGTATAGCAGACGGACAGAACTCGAGGCCAGAACACTAAGCTGGGCCACGGGCTGTGCTTTCAGGAGCAGAGATGAAGTCATTGGATTTGAGGCAGGAGGGAATGGGTGAAATGAAAAATTGAGCCCTGGCAGCCTCTTGCCAAGGGCTTCGGGACTTCATGTTGCCCTGCAGCGAGACCGAAACCAACACTGAGATGGGATGACTCAGTGGCTGCGCAGCCGGCATGCAGGCGGGGCAGCTGGAACTGCTGCCAAGTCCCGCCGTCTGAGGGCCACAGGAGGAGGTGGCTCCCGGGAGCTGTGCTGCGTGGGGCTGCTGCTGCTGGCACCCATCTGCTACGTATAGGTGCCATTTCTGGATTGCAGACTGCGTGCCAGCCCCCGTGCCAGCCCCCGTGCCAGCCCCAGTCCTCTACGCTCGACCCCTTGCTTATTTTATGGCAGTTTTCGTAATTTATTCCTGTTGTTTACTCTGCGTATCTTCACTATTCCATCTTGGAGGGCACGGGCCTTGCCTTTTTTTCTCTCCGTCCCTGGAGCTCAGATGTCGCTTGTGCAACAGTGCCAGGGGTCATGTAAGCTGCTCCTTCCTCTTCTGGTCTGGGAGCCTGTGTAAGAGAGACATGTGCGTCTGAGGATGGCGGCCAGCTCCACAGGAAGGCCACAGGGAGCTGGAGAATCTGGGGGAGGACCATGGTCTATTAACTTTTTTTTTTTTTTTTTTTTTTTTTGCTGTCTCCGTGACTCACTCCCAGATTTTGCAAAGCTCTTCTTTAAAACCCTGCGAGTGTACTTTCCGTTTCATTGTTCGTTTGGAGAAATCGTTCTCAATAAACACATCCCCAAGGGCAGTACTCAGTGTTTGTTTTTCTTGTACATTCTTAGGGCCTAACTTTGCAGCTTAGAAAATTGTATAAATCTGTCTATAGTACATGGGGAACATTCCTCTCGATTTATTGGCAAAGAAGGTTGAAGCCCAGATTTGAGAGCTGCAAACTAAATTTTAACCCTAGCCCTGCTGTGTTTTTTTAGCAGACTTTTTTCCCCTTAGAAAAGGAATTCATGATTATTATAAAAAGGGAGAGAAAAGTCTATACAAAATGAACTACTTTGTACATATTTCTGTATTCTATTTCTTTTTTATGCAACTTTAAAAAAAAAACTCAGGACCATCATTATGTATATGTAGCATTGTTAATAATGTCGTAATTCCAAATTTTCTCATGTTCAGAACAAGGAGAACTTTGTTTTCAGTGGTTATATAACATTCCATCATTTAGCTATGCCCTAATCCTAAACCGTTCCCTTGCGGTTGGCCATTAAAGTTATTTACAGCCTTTTGGTTTCATAAATAGGACTATGATGAACTACATTGTTCTCAAGTCTTCCTTGTATACCTGGTATATCTTTGTTAGAGATTTCTGGAAGTAGAATTATAGAGTATCGTTATGTGTGCCCCAGATTGCTTTCCAGAAAAGTGGTCCTGATTCACATTGACATGGATGCTATAGGACAACACTGGCTTCCGCAGCTCCTGCCAGCACCATGTTTCTTGCAAAGTCTTAGCATGATAGGGAACTGTTTTGTTTTTCATTTCAATTTGTGTTTTTTTCCTAGGGAAAAGTGAGCACTTCCCTTCATTTCCTTTTTGGGTAAAATTCTGAAAAACAGGTAAAAAAAAAAAATCATCCATCCGGGACGCTTGGGTGGCTCAGTGGTTGAGGGGCTGCCTTCCGCTCAGGGCATGATCCTGGAGTTCCGCTCAGGGTGTGATCCTGGAGTTCTGGGATTGGAATTGGGATGAGTCCCGTGTGGTGTCCGTCCTCCCCCCCAACCCCATTGGGCTCCTAGCAGGGAGCCTGCTTCTCCCTCTGCCTATGTCTCTGCCTCTCTTTGTGTTTCTCACGAATGTGTAAATAAAATCTTTAAAAGTAAATAAATCATCTATCCAAAATCCTACCCCCAAAATCCATCCATCCATCCTTCCTTCCTTCCTTCTTTTTTTTTTTTTTTTTATAAATTTGGAAGTGAATGACTCCCCCAGCACCACTTGTGCTCGGAGACAGACGCTGTTAATGGCACTCTGCCTCCCCGTGCTCTCCCCCCAGCTCTCTCCTGGTGTCTACAGGCAGAAACAGGCAATGTAAACACACTCGTGTTTTTTAAAACCAGCAACGAAAGATGAGGTACAGACTGGTCTGTAATTTGCCTTTCCTGAAAACATACTTTATTAAATATTTTGGATGGAGTCTTCATGGTTTTTAGCCTCTTATATTTCTTCTGTGAATTTGCATTTAACATGCTTTGCCCACTTTTCTGTTGCATGTGTTCTTATTTTCCTTGAGAACATATGGCACGGTATTGACTCTACCTATCAAACAACGTGTTTGGTTTTTTTTTTCTTAGTCTGCCCTTATTTTTTATTTGCTGTTACTTTTGTACAGCAGCTTAAAGAACGTTTTGTGGAGTCAGTCTGTGATTTCTCTTCTTTGATTTCTTTGCTTTTATAAAAGTTTAGAAATCTTTTTATTTGCCTACCCTGTAATCAGTGAAATTTTCCCTTCTGTCAGGAATGTCAGAGAACTTCTCTAGTTCAAGTAATTCAATAATGTGATAATAGGCATGTCTTCTATAAAGTGCTTGCTCTGTGTCGGGTCACTGACAGATGACCTCTTCACAACAGCCTGTTGAGGATGACGCAGGAAATTGAGGCAGAGAGAAGCTAAGTAACTTGCTGAGGATCACACAGCCAGTAAAAAGCGTGGAGTGAGATTCAAATCAGGCCATTTGGCCTCAAGAGCTGTGATCTCACTTGCAACTCTACATGGACTCTTGCCCTGGTTGGCACTGCCTCCCTCTGTGTGTGACACCCTCTCCGCCAGAAAGCCAAGAGCCAGATTGTCCTTTTATTCCCCCTCTCACTTCTTGACAAGTCTGTTGCTTTGAGTGTCTGGTTTCCTCCCCTGCCCCCCACCATCTGCTGCGTCCTGTGCTGGCCTGTTCTCCCCAAGCTGGACTGGGGCCCTTCCTCTTCACGGCTGTTCTTTCCTCCCTCCCCCTTCTCACACACACACAAACACACACACACACACACACACACACACAGGCAGGCCATTCATTGGTTTTTCATTCCTCAATATGTCCTCTATCTCTTCCCTCTTTTGTCTACACCCTCTTTCAGTCCCTGACCCCCCACCCCACTTTGTTTGCTCATGGATGCTGCTTCTTGCTCATTTCACTCACCTGAGTCCCGCGTGCAAAGCACTCTCCTGGTCATCACTAGCCAGTACTCAGAGATAGTGACTGTGCCTCCGACCACCCACTCCCACGTCTCTGTCTCTATAGTCCCTCTTGTTTGCACAGGATGAAGCTCTGACCAGATTGAGTGGAGGGAGACAGCCAAGTGTCAGTGTGACTACTGACCAGTTCACTCTGTCTCTGACCCAACTTAGAGACAGATCCCTTCTTTGTTTGTGACTCTGGAGGGGCAGAAAGACTAGCTGTGTTGAGAAACCTTTCTTGGCCCAAGGAGAGGGGAATTCTTTTCTCCTCCGAAGCTAGAAATAAGCAGGGAACAGTACATGAATGAATACGGTATATAGCTAATGTTTAACTTTGGATAATATCTGATCTTATGTTGTTAATGTGTTTGTTTAGCATCAAACATAAGCAGTTAGCATTAAGACCCTGTGAGGTAGGGCTTTGTGTGTTTAACTTGTGTTTTTAAAATGCCCTCAGAATCAGAAAAAAAGTTAATACATATTTATTGGGGGAGAAACTAAAGGTTATCAAGAAAAAAACACAAAAATCCCATTATCCCACCACATATATAGTTATGATTTCATTTCATTTCTAATATTAGTTTATTATAGTAAGCCTGCGGCTTTAATAGATACATGAGGCTTTCAGTACCCCAGATGTGTAACATGTAGGCATTTAAAACCTTTTATCTTTCTTCTTCCAAGTCCTGTGTGTCAGTCAAGTGTATGTTAGAAACTCATGATTTCCTTCTCTGATTTCTGGACCAGCCTTCTCAAAAAAAGAAGGTAAAATGAGCCAGTCTTCATTCTTTATGAATTGTGAATCCTAAAGGTCAACAGGAAGAGGACTCTGAGCTAGGGGATTTGCCTCTGTGAAGTCTCTGAAGGATGCATTTTTCAAGCCCTAGGGTCTCCATTTGTGAGCTCTATACCACCTCCCACATGCATGCAGATAGTGCCTCTGCTTTAAAGAGGCAGAGTGTTAGAAGGAAGAGAAAGAGTGTAAGGGACTTTGAAGGCAGGAGCTACTGCAGAATGTTAACAGGCAGGGGAATCCCCTCCCCTTGGGCAGATTAACAGATTTAGCCTAATGTACAAAAGGAAAAGACCCAAATTAAAAAATGATTACATATGTATGTATATATATTTATATATGTGTGTATTTATACACATACATATATATAATTTATAGATATGTATTTCATGCTAAATTAAGTTTTTCGAAACCACATTTAAAACATCAAGCATATTCTTATTTACAAAAGCTTAAATTACGTGGCACACTCAGTGGAGACTGGCTATCCTCCTAAAGGTTTTCTGTAAACAAATAAAAACGTAAATACACAAATTATTCCTACATTGAGTTTTTACATGATTTTTCTTCAGTAGTAATTCATGTGAATTGCACATACCAAATTAACAGGTGAACGTTGGAGAATTTATTGCTGCTGAAGTTAACAGCAAGCTGACCCTAAATTGCTAACAGATGTTTTTCCTTTTTAGCCCCTTTGGAATTTTATAGGCAACAATTGTTTCTTCTTTTTGCAGAGATTGAGGGAGGTAGAGCAAAAGGGAAATGAAAACAGGAGATTGAGAAATGCATGTCTCCATTTTCACCAGTGTTGGAGCATTCTAAATTCATATGGAGTTGATCTTCAAAAGCTGGGGGGAAAAAAAGTCTTTTAAATGTATATTTAGTCACTTTAAAGCTTCATTTCAGATTTCTCTTTTCTCTTTAGCAAGAAGATCCTTATAAGAAGAAGAAGCTTCAGGAGAAAAAGGAAGGAAATTTACAAAATTTAAGTTGGAATAAAAATCGAACATGTAGAAAAAACAAGAAACGGGGTGCTGCTCAGGTCTTGAGGTGTGTAATTTTTACAACCCCTTTAAAATGTTCATCTGTTTTTACCCTCTAATTTTATACTTAGCTATTATCTTTAAATCTTATTTTTGTTATGTTGGATACCAAGAATAGAATATTGACATAAAAGCATGTTATTAAAATTGATATATATTCTGGTTATGTTTTCATTTATTTTGTTAAAATACCTTAAAGTGAATAGATTTTCTGTGTGTGTTCTTACTTTAAAAGGTGCTCAAAGCTATGGCAAGTTTTAAAGAAAAAGCGTAAAACATCCCCTGTGCCAGGCCCTTCTTTTCTGTGAAGTGCAGAAGCATTTGTGGGCAGGTGACAGAACAGCTGGGTGCTGGCAGGCCCCCCAGCTTTCCCCTCCCCCACGTGGGGTCCTATAGTGAAAGAGAATAGTCATCATTCACGGAACCGAGGTTCAGTCCTGCAGAAGCTAGGTTCTTATGTGTCTGGAAAGTGAGGTGTCTAGACACTGTGTGTCTTGCTGAAAGCCCCAGAATTTAAGTGGCAGGCCCAGAACTGGTATTCTCCTTTGGAAACCTTGCTTCCTGAGGTCACTTTAATCTCTCTGAGCTTTCATTTTGTTATCAGTAAAATGAAGGCACTGGATAGTGTTTTTGTGGAAATCCCATGTTTTTTCAACAGGTCAGTAGTGTGTACTTTTTTTTTTTTTAAGATTTTATTTATTTGAGAGAGAGAGGGCATGAGAGAGGGGAGGGGCAGCGGGAGAGGGAGAAACAATCCCCCCCCCACCCCCCCTAGCAGTCTCAATCCCAGGACCCTGAGGTCATGAAGGCAGCCTCTTGCTGGACTGAGCTACCCCGGTGCCCCAGTAGTGCATGCATTCTGACTCCAGATCCACACGGTGACCTAGTCTCCGAATTATGTATATGTGCTGCCGAGCAAGCACTAGTCTCTGAATTTTGATTGCTTGGGTTAGACTTCTAAACACCCAACATGTGCCCAAGCTGAGAGCCTCCAGTAGAGATGCTTTCTCCTGCCTTTTCCTCCCTAAATCCATGGATGGAGCTTTTCAGGTGTCCCTCGCACTAACAGTGCCTCTGTCAAGGACCCCAGTTGTACTTAGGAACCAGTTCCGGCTCCCTGATTCCTGTTTGTGACTGTCTTGGAGTGGGAGAGGGTGGGGTATAATTAAACCCTACCCCTACCTGGGCTTTAAAGCCTGTTTCCTCCTGAGTAATCCCTGCATCTTCACCCACTCTGGCTTTTCCTTCTTTTGAGTCCTGGCATCTGGGGATTTCTTTCTTATGAGCTCAGCTAGGTATTTATATGTGTTTCTGCCAGATTGTTCTCTAGTGGCTCCAAATCTTCGTGTGGAAGGGGCTCCACCTTGCTGCGGATCTGCTTGTTGTTGGAAGGGGGCTCGGCCTACATTGAGGCCACGGCCTCGGGACGGGAAGCACACACGGTGCAATTTACGGTGTGTGTCCCTAGGTCCCTGAGGGCTAGCAATCTGGAGCTCAGAGCCGGTGATTCAGCGTCGTCGTAGCAGCTCCCCGGCATTGTCACATGTACTCCGCTGGAGAAGGCTCAGGCAGTTCCAAGGTCCCTAGTTCTCACACTGAGCAAACTGCAAAATACAAACATGAAAAAAGAACAGACTTGTGGTTTGTTTGCTAATACCAAACACTAATTGTTGGTAATTCTTTTTATTAGGCTAAATTATTTAAAAACTGCATTGTGGCATCTTGTAGAAAGGAAAGTTACACCTCATATTCCTTTTACATGTATTTTCAAAAAAAATTGACTTAGGTTACTCTAAAGTATTGTATTTTCCTAATATGAACATACAGGAAGATAGAAAATTTGAGTAGAATTTCACCAATTAAAAGTGTCATGGTATATTTCTACAAGCAGATTTCTGACATGCTAAAGAAACAAGTTGTTAAAATAGAACTTTAGCTTGTAGCTATTCAGAATGTTTTGATCACATGATGCTTAAGAAGTAGGTGGTTGTCAGATTGTTTCCTTGGCTCTTCTTCTGTTGTACTCTTTACCTTGAGTAGTCAGAAACCAGTGGAATCATGTGCTACAGGCCACATATTTTGTCGTCTTAATGGGCATCCTACAAACCTGCATGAAGTACTGAAACTGGACCATGTGACTAGCCATCTGCGGACTCCTGTGGCGTTCTGTTTCGCCATTTCTGTTTTGCCACTTACAAAACCATTACCATTCTTTCCCCAAGGAGTCTAGTAGATGTTATCATTGGGCTGTGAACTCCTTGGGAAAAGAACTTTAAATACATGGCACATTGTAGTCACTCAGCAAATGTTTGCTGAATGAATGGATGAGAGAAGATGTAAAGTAACGTTCAGTACCTTCCCCCAGACACCAAGGAGTAGGTTCATCTATTGAGAATCCTATATCATGCTAAATCCAAGGAAGATGAGCCAAGAATCTTGGCTTCTGGTTCTGAATTTGCCACTTAGGAGATGATGGAGGGACTCATTTAACCTTGTGGAGTTTTATTCCTATCACTGTGAACTAGGAAGTAGGTTAAATGAGCTCCAAATTGACTGTAGTTCTAAAACAGCAAAATCTTTGTCTTTTTGACATCCCTCTCTTGGTGTCTTCTCCCCCAAAACCCCAAGAACAGAGGTCTCAAGTTGTCTCAGGTTCATGTTTTCACCTTTAATAAGTCTCATGGAAAGCAAGAATGGATGGATGGATGATAACGTCCGGATGTGATTTTGTGTGTGTGTGTTTGGTTCTTCTAGGCCTTCTGAACAGAGTGAATTAAAACTTGTGTGCAATGAATTTGAAAGGTCTGAGTTGAACAGTGGCATCGATGTAAGAAACTGGTGTGTACAAGAAAGTCCTGGAGAAATTTGTAAAACAGATGGCGGCATGGGAGGCAGCTTACCTGCTGCACAGGGAGAGGCAGGTATGTAAGTAACCACATTGGGCTATGACTCGTGCTTCTCTTGGTATCTTTGGTTCCTCCAGGAAGTATCCAGGGTAAAGAAATGGGGTCGTAATGAGATTATCACTTGACAGGCAACTTCGCTTCCTAAAGTCCGAGTGGAAAGCTATCAGGATGAGACTGGAAACCTGAGATTCTTTTGAACCTGGGCAGGCTTCTGGTGTTGCTCGCTCATCCCTCCCCTTAGAACCTGGCCATTCTCAGCTCTCCCCATGTGGAGTGCTGAAGGAACAGGGGTTGCTTACTCTGGGGGATAGCCAGGTGAGAAAAGTGTTCTCCTCCCACACCTGAGCCAGGGAGTTCCTGCAGAGCCAGGCGGTTGTCCCAGCTGCTGGGTAGAGTCTCAGGGAATGGAGGGTGGAGGGCACCCAAAGCTAGGTCCAGGTGGGGCAGAGGATAGCGGGAGGCTCATGGGCCATTGAAGTTGGCTGTACATGAGGGGGTTGGGGTGTGGGAGTTGTAATCCTCCCACCAGCCAACACCCGTGTTTGCAGACACTCGTCAGCATCCATGTGCACAAACTAGCAGAGTTAATGAGCTTCTCTCTCCACCCTCTCATGCGTCCCCTTAATGCACATGTTGCTTTTTGGTCATATTGGAGATTTTTTCCATTCACACATAAATAATACTTTGAAGCTCCTAGAGGATATCTTAATAAAAGAGGGGAGGACATTACCTATAAATTTCCAGCTGTTGGAGTAGCCTGTTTTCTTCCCAGGAGTGTTTATTTCCAGAACCATTGGCAGATCACGGTAATCAGTGGTCTTGACAGACTGAGCCCCGGACGAGTGTCAGCGTCCATCCCGTAGGCAGAGTAGACGTAGCTCATCTCCTATTTCTTCAAGTCCCATCGTTGGTTTCAGTTCACTTCTTTCTTCTCCCTGGATGAGCAGAGGTAGCCGACCCTGGAGGTGAACCCGGCCTTCTTCATAATTTCACCTCTCCCCTTTGATGAGACATAGCATCAGGTTGAAAATCGTTCAGATGAAATGCGACTTGTCTCTCTGTCCCTGCAGAGGGTTACTGCCAGAAGCCTGGGAAGAAGTGCGTGGAGAAGTCTTGCTCCGATTCCAGCTCAGACTGCGGCAGCTCGTCGGGCAGCGTGCGGGCCAGCCGGGGCAGCTGGGGCAGCTGGAGCAGCAGCAGCAGCAGCTCCGACGGGGACAAGAAGCCTGTGGTGGGCCCTCAGCACTTCCTGCCAGCCGGTGAGTCCTGGGGGGACACCCTGGCCCTGGAGAGTGACCCTCCCTCCCAGCCTGCCTCCTGCCCCACCGTGGCCACCACCACCACTGCCACCACCACCATTGTGCCCAGTACAAGGCCTGGATGTGCCGTCCAGCGCCTGGAGCACACGCGGGACTGCCGACGGGAGTGTTTACTTAGCTTTGGGTTTCATTCACTCTCTTGATTTTTTTTCCCTTCCTTTTTCTTCCCTCCCCACTCTACCCTGTCGTCGTCGTCGTCATCATCATCACCATCATCATCATCATTGTAATGTCTGTCTTTGAAGCAGTTTAAAGACTTCCACATTTATTTTATTACTTGCACATTTTTATTATGGTAAAATATATATAACAGGATTTACCTTTTTTTTCTTTTTTTTTTTGGATTTACCATTTTTAAGTGTGTACCGTTCAGTGGCCTTAAGAACACTACTCTTGTGTAACCATCACCATCACCCATTCCCCAAATCTTCTCATCAGCCCAAACAGGCTCCATACCTTTAAACAACAGCTGTCCATTCTCCACTCCCCCAGCCCCTGGAAGCCTCTCCTCTACTTCCCATCTTGATCAATTTTACTACACTAGCGTCCAAGTGGAGTCACGTGAACTGTCATTTTGTGTCTGGCTTATTTTGCTTAGCGTAACTTCTTCAAGGTTCACCTTTTTCACCTTTTTAAGGCCAAATAATATTCCATTGCACACACACACACCGCATTTTGATTATCCATTCATCTGTTGGTGACCACTTGGGTTGTTTCCACCTTCTGGCTCTTGTGAATAATACTACTAATGAACACTGTGGCCCTCTCTTGTTTTTGAGAAATTTGAAGATTTGGGAAAGGTCGAAGAATTAACTTACTTTTGTTATATTTACTCTCGTTTTATTTTGTTGTTGTTGTTGTTGTTTTAATAATGCCTTAGAGTCCGTCCTACTTTTGCCACCTAAAGAGAATCACCGTCCACTCTTGTGAACTTGGCGTGCATTCTTTTAGTCCGTGTTTTATTTTACATTCATATGTCCATCAACAAAGTGTAGAATGTTTGTTTCTAACTTACGTAAAGGAAATCATACTTCAGTATATCATTCTGCATCCTGCTGCTTTCACTAGGTGGTTTTTTAAGCTCCATGCCTATGTAAAGATGGAGTTCATTCCTTCTCACTGTTATTGTTAATGTAGTAAACTCAGTCTTCATGTAAGGAAACTGTGGTGAGATTGAGGTGCTCACACATGTGAGGCCTTTGTTCACCGGTCACACTCCATCCACTCCCACACAGCCTTGAGAGAAAGGGCCAGTGTCCCTGGGCCCATCTGAGGGGTGAGGCCCCGGGCTCAGAGAGGTTGGCAGCTTGTTCCACACCCCAGTTTGCTCACCAGGGGCTCGGGCTTGAACCCCGTCTCCTCCCTGAGACAGGCTGCTTCAGGCAGACCCCTTCAGCGGCCTCTAGGCTGTCCTCTTCTCTGTCTCCTCTCAGCCGTGAGACCTATAAAAAAAGGCCCTTTCTGAGAGACCAGAGCACTAGTAGCCATAAAAACCTACACAAAGCACCCTGTGTCTTCAGACTGTTTCATTATCAGCCGCCTGCCAAGGAGCCTTTGAGACACTGTTTTCTTAATGACCGCTATAAAATTTTAATATCACTGATATGCACTGTTTATTACTGTGTACTGAGCTTCGGGCCTAAGAAGATAAGATCTTCTCAAGTCCCGACAAACACAGCCGTCCTGCTCCCTCTGGGGGACACTGTCGCCTGCATAGAGACACACACAAGCGCACATGAAGGCAGGCAGGCCCCTGTGCTTTGACAGCGGGGATGCATTTGGCCCGAGGAGGCTTGGTTTTCGCAGCCTCCATCCACCGCTGAAGACAAAGTTTGCTTGACAATGTTAATTCAAGATTTTGAAAAATCAGTACTTTGTAACAACAAAAAAAAAGAAGTGCAGCTTTTGCCGACAGGAGCAAGATGATAAAAATGGTTGATGGTGCTGCTAGACAGTGGCGTGTATGTAGTTTATAAGTTGTTGGAGGGTTATGGACTTCCAGGAAAAAGTCCCCAGTATAATTAATGATGTAAAAGACCATAAAGGCAAAGTACATATGAATTTTACACATATGCGTACACATAAAAGAGATTATAAGGAAACATATCTAATGTTGAATGGCAGTGTAATTGTAGGTACCTCCTGTTTTTCTTCTCTAATGTTTATATTCACAGATTTCCTACAATGTTACTTTTATAAACTGCGGGGGTCTATTTATATAGCAAGATTTCTTTTATCAGAAAAATCCCTGTGAGAAAGTTACATAATATTAATGGTTTCAGCTTTTTCCCCCCTGTAATTAAAACACTGTTAATCCAAAATTCATAAATTTAAATGTTGTGTTTTAGTAAGTTTTTGATGAAAAGATAAATATAATAGAGATTTTTTAAAGAATAAAATTAATGTGAAAATCAGTTACAAGTGAGAACTAAATTGCTAATTGGGCCTTAGTGGTATTAGCAATCTGTACTTTAATACACGGTACAGTTGAATTACACTCTAAAACCTTGTGATACTTTTTTTGCTTTTATGTAGGAGACAGTGTTTCACAAAATGACTTTCCTTCAGAAGCTCCCATCTCCTTGAATCTTTCTCATAACATCTGCAATCCCACGTAAGTTTAACTTCCTAACTTTGGCAGGTGTTTAAAGTACTGCTTTTTCTGTCGCTGTGCTGCAGGTGATTTGCACTTTGCACTTGATTCTGCAGGTGGAAGTAGGAAGACTTTTTAAGGATGAGAGAAAAGAAAATCCAATTTTGCTAATAATTTAGAAAGTAGGATCCTTCCCAGTAAACATGTTTCAGATGGGCACGTCTCTGGGGTCCCCATCGGTGCCTGTGGCATAGCCACATTAGAAAACACCCCATTTCTGGGGCAGCTGGGGGGGCTCAGTAAGCGTCTATCTGCCTTCAACTCAGGTCATGATCCTGGGGTCCTGGGATTGAGCCCTGCATCCAGCTCCATTGGGCTCCATGCAGTAGGATCCTGCAGTTTGCCTCAGTTAAACTTATTTTATTTTGTTGTTTACTAAAAAAAAAAAAAGAAAAGAAAAGAAAAAGAAAGAAAGAAAAAAGGCTTTGCTGGGTCTTGGAAATTTGATATGCCTCAACCAACCCCTTTCTGGCTGTGTGCCTTTGTGTCTCTAGCATTTATGTGTCTTGGGGGGAGGACTCGTGTAAAACTCAGACATGATTGAACAAACATGGTGTGTCCTTGTACAGAAGGTGTCAGCAGATCTTCATTTTCTCCCTTTCTCCACAGGAACATGAATAATCTCCCACAATATGCAGAACCTCCCTGTCCCAGCCTTCCTGCCGGGCCTGCCGGTGTTGAGGAAGATAAAGGTGAGGTGCAGACTCTTGGTCCAGGCAGGGGTTCCTACACATCACAGGCCAAGGAGCTTACGAAGATGAGCAGGTTGGGTGGGGCTGGGTCCTGGGCCAGGGCCCTCTTGTCCGAGCCACGTCACTGGGCTTCCGTGCATTCAGAAGGCACCTGCCCTCTGCACGAGCGTCATCAGGGGCCTCTGACTCAGGCTACCCCCTCCTCATAGCCAAGGCACAGGTGTGCAGGGGGCTGCTGCTGTGTTTAGTCCACCTTTTCCTCCTGCGGTGACAGAAAAGTAGAGGAGGCAGTAGTGAGCCCTGGTTGGAGAGCTTGCCATGGGTGAGGTTCCAAGGCCTTAGCCCACTTCCCCTGCCCACTCCCCATCCTTCGTACCTCCCACATCTTAGAAGCCCCTTAACCTGGCCTGGCAGCCTCGGTGACCAGCCTGGCTCCCGGACCAGGCCTGAGACCAGGTGGGGAGAATGGCGGCCCAAGGGCATGGAAATGGGGTGGGTGGGAAGGAAACCCAAACCCCGCTGCCACCCAGTGTCTCCCTGTAGGAGGTTAATTCCAGTCTCCCTCATATTTCTTCTCCAGTTCTCTTTGTTACCCCTTATTGTCCTTGTCTTGTGTTCTTGTCCTGTTTTCTTCTAGTGTTTGCTCCCCACATGGCTAGCAAGGGTCAGGGATTGTTAGCCTGATGTTCACTCCCCATGGCATCACTGAGCTCTAATAGGAGTACTGCTTTTGCTTATATGAATTATGCTAGATTTGAAAACTGCTCTGTACTTGGGGGCCAACTTTGAAAGCACAGACTTCTGTGCTGTTCTTTGGATATGTTTTGGATTTGCTCTTGTTGAGCTGTCAGTGGAACAATGGCATTCTCCTTAGACCCGCCTTTCTGCTTTATATCCTGAAAGTATATCCCAAAAGGAGTTGCGGAAGGCAGAAGCAGTCAGCATGTGTGGGTGACTTTCCAGGAGTGTTTTCTAGAAAGAGACAAGGGAAGTTGAGCTGGTCCGGCAGGAAGGGAGGGCTGAGGGGGGCAAAGGGTAGACTGAAAAGCCTTGTTCTTGTCCTTAGGTCTTTACCCACCTGGAGACCTCTGGCCCACGCAGCCCGTGTGTGTGACGAGCAACTTCAACTGCGCCGTGGAGAACAGCATGCCTGGCGTGATGCAGGGCCCGGCCCCCGTGCATAATAGGTATGGAGTCTCTTCTCTGATCACTGCCTTGTTCAGCCTAAGAGCTTGCAGTGGGGAATTTGAGTTCAGTCTGTGAGGCAGGCCTTCCAAAACTGGGGGCCAGCCTACCTTCCCCAGTGCACCTTAGCTGGATGTTTCCAGTTGCCTTTTGGAGTTGCATTGTGAGGTCTTAGAAACCAACAAAGCATGGGTAGGAGAAACATGAAAGGAAATAAGAGTAACATAGCTGGGACCCCAGCATTATTTTCCTCCTTAAGTTGAAAAGATGATCTGTTAATAGAGGCCTGTTTGGAAAGACAGTCACTCATAGTTCCCACCACCTACCAGAGCAGAGATTTCCATTTTCCTGTGGCAGTCATCACGAACACATTTAAAATATTAAGAAATGGGGCACCTGGGTGACTCCTGGGTGGTGGTGGAGCATCTGCCTTTTGCTCAGGTCATGATCCCGAGGTTCTGGGATCCAGTCTTGGATCACGCTCCCCTCAGGGAGCCTGCCTCTCCGTCTGCCTGTGTCTCTGCCTCAGTGTGTCTCTCATGAATAAATAAATAAAATCTTTAAAAAAATACAATGTTAAAAAAAATACAATGTTAAGAAAGATCAGATAGTTTGAGTATTAAAAAAACAGTTACACTATAGCAGTTTCTTGAATTTGCTCCTGGATGTTACTGTCATTCAGGAATGGAAACATGAGAAGATGTTGGCATCTCCTTTTAATCACAGAATCCATTTGAAGTTTTCTAGTTTGGTTCAGTGTATTACGGTGCTGTTTACTTTCTTCCCTGTATAACGAAGAATTCAGTTTATAATTGTGATCAATGTATCTGTTGCAAATCAGTCTCAGCACTTGTGGTTCCCCTGAGATGAATGCTGGCCCTGCTCCAGCTGAGGGGGCAGGTGTCAGAGCAGCGCCTCTGCCTCCGGGGGTTGGCTCAGACCCCCAGACTCTTCCGGAGTGCTCCTAACCCCCGCCCTGGACTCTGTATCGGATTAGACTCTCGCTGGCCAGGTTGTGAAGGTCGGCCTTGCAGGACAAGGCCGTGTCATTGGTGGAGAGCATTCCCTTGGAGGTCTTTGATCCCGAGACTTGAGAAAGTACATCTTTTCTTTTCCAAAACGGGGGTGGAGTTGGGGGGGGATTCACAGTGATTAGGATGCTGGGCAATAACATCGTTTTCCTCTTTCTGTACTTGATCTTTTGACCTCCTGTTTCTGAAACCAGACCTCTTGTTTTTTTGTAGCAGTTTCATTGATTGGAGTGCGACCTGTGAAGGCCCGTTCCCCAGTGTGTACTGTCCATTGGAACTGAACGATTATAATGCCTTTCCGGAAGGTAAAAGCTATTCGAGCAATCCCAGTGCCATTCTTTTACTCTCATGAAAGTCAAAGCAGGAAGTCTGTGGATCTGAGGCATGAACTGCAGAAGAACGTACCTTGTAAAAGACAACTTGGATATAATTGACACAGAACATTAGTTTCAGGTGCAGGGCATAACACGGGACGGGACGTGATGGCTCCAGTAAGTCTAGTTACCAGCCATCCCCGTACATTGTTACGGGTGTTCTCTCTTTTGAGGGAACCTTTTAACATCTCTTAGCAAGGTACAAAACAAGAACACAACTGTTCTTGATGATGATGATGCTGTTAACTCTGCCCCCCAGGACTGCACATGCTGTCTCCAGGCTTGATTCGTCTTACCACAGGGAGCTTATAGCTCTCGAGCAGCTTCACCCAATTTGCATACACCCCATTCCCCTCCACCCGACCCCTGCCTCTGACGACCACCTGTCTGTTCTCTGTATACATGGGCTTGGTTTTTTGTTGTCCTTTGTTTGTTTGTTAAGGATGTGCCTTTAAAAACAAAACAGATGAACACAGAGGAAGGGAAGGAAAAATAAGACAAAAATCAGGGAGACAAACTATAAGAGACTCCTAACCATAGACTGAGGGTTGCTGGAGGGGAGGTGGGTGTGGGATGACTGAGTGATGGGCATGAAGGAGGGCAGGTGATGGAATGAGCAACTGATGAATCACTAAATTCCACCTCTGAAGCTAATAATAAATGTTAATTAAATTGAAATCTTTTTTAAAAAAAGATTGCACCTTTAATGAGAACCTGTGAGAGTGGTTCCCGTTGTGCGTGCCCGCCGCGGATAATCGTTCGTGGCCTCAAAAAGCCCTCTCCACCTGGCTGATGGGGGCCTTCTGCACATAACGCTCGCCTACGTAGTCCTTCACACGTGGTAGACCCAGGTCACTTGGATGTCTGTGGCCCTAAGATCCTAGATTATCCTGGGAGGCCGAGGCGTTAGGTGTTTGCTGTGCTTGTTAGGGCAGCCAAGTCCCCTGTGAAGCTTGCCCCTACCGGGACCTGACTGCTGCCTGGGGCCGTGTCACGGAAGGACAGGTGGCAGCAGAGCTGGGAGGGGAAATAGCGGACGCCTTGGGCGCAGGCAGTGGTAAGGACGGCGGTAGGAGCTGCGAGGTGTCTGACAGGCCGCAGAGGTGTTCTTACCCATTCCAGTCTGATCCTGATCCTGATTTTTCGCACTGGGCTCCCTTCCGGAGGCAGATGCCAGGGGTCTAAGCAGATGTACTTAAGGGGACTTGGGCCACACCTTGCTCCGCGCCAGCCACAGGGGGGTGCTGTGGTGACTTTCTCCTGGCCTTGCGAGGCTGTGTCTATTACAGGGCACCCAGATGTCCCGCGGATGACACCCCCCCAACTATTGTCAGATAGTAGCCTCTCACTATGTCACAGTGTCACTCCTTCACCTCAGCTCATCTCCGCTCATCTCCTCACTGAGGCCGTTTATTACCTCCCAGGATCACAAGATATTTTGAGAGAGAAATAAAAAGAGGGCGGGTTCGCATAACTTCTATTATAGTATGTTATGATTTCTCCATTTTATGAGTCCTTTATAATTAATCATAAATTTATAAATTAATCTTCATTTCTAACTTACAAATTAAACTTCAGCTTGATTTATACGTGAAACTTGAGCACAGGTGTTTACACATAGGAAGGAAACCTAACGTACGTAGGGTTCACTAGTAGCCGCGGCTTCAGGCATCCACTGGGGGTCTTGGGACATATCTCCCGTGGACAAGGCAGGGGACAGCTGTACCTTCCTACTTAGCTAAGAAGTGCTGGATTCCTATTGCTTTTGTCAGTCCACGTGGAATGTGTGCAGGAAGCTGAGGTGGGCGTGACGGGTAATAAAGGCAAACGTTGAGGACTGCTAAGAATCTGGACACAATTGGAATCTATAGTAGTGCTTATCGGAAAGCTTCCCATCAAATTGTCAAATACAGAAAAGTCAAGGCCAGAGGAAGACCTTCGTCACTGAGGGCTTCCCAGATAGTGTGTCCTGATAGATAGTTTTAACCTTGAGAACAACAGCGTAACGGCCCGCCTGGTCCCCATGGGGTGAGCGTGTACACCTGTCTTTAACTCGTCTGTATAGTTTAAGCCTTGAAAGCTTTGGGCCTGTGAGTGAGAATTCAGGTCTGGCCCGCCATCAAAATGTTTACCTATGTTGTTGTTTTCCCTTCTTTGTAGAAAACATGAATTACCCCAATGGCTTCCCTTGTCCTGCCGAAATTCAGACAGACTTTTTGGATCACACCTCTCCATCTACCTGGAGCCCCCCACCCAACATGCCTACTGCCTGGGGACATGCCGGTCTCCTCAATTCTCCGGTCAGTGACCTCGGGCAGCTCTGAGTTCTTTCTGGTGCTTGTTTCCTGGTCTCACTTAACTTGAGCGTTGGGTTCAGATCAGCCAAGGCCTGTTTCCTTGAGGTCTCAGAAGCCAGGCTAACCAGCCTCTGGGGGAACCTAACCCATAGGTCAGACAGATGGGGGCTTGCAGACATTGGCAGGCTAGTCACCCTGAATGAGAGACGCCCCAGATGACACTGAGGAGCGATGGTGTGTAGATAAGATCGAATCTGGACCAGGAAACCTTCCGTGTTTATGTGGCCCTGCTGATCTTTTCATCTGTGCTCAGAGATGAACATGAGTCCCAGGAAGGTCGGTCAGTGGTCAGTGACTGGGTCCCCAGGGCTTCCTGCCTGTCAGCACCCTTCTGAGCCTGAAAGCCCCGCGCCTTCTCCCTCTCACATCCACTCAAGACACTTCTTACAGATCGAGGACGTTTGGCCTACGGGTCCTTCCTTGGGTTGAAAATGAGTTTATCCAGCTAGGTGAGGATTTCACAACCCTCTGTTTGAGAAAAGTGGCATTGAGGCATCCCAGAGGGTTGAGAATAGTTTACTGACTTCCAGGTGACTTGAATTGGCATCACTGTGGTGTCCACTGGTATGCATTCAACCTTGATGTTGCCTTTCCAAGAAGGTTTCTGGTTTGGTTTGTTTTTGTTTTTGTTTTTGAAGGCTTCTGTTTTTTAAAAAATTTTCTTTTTTTTCCCCTTCCTCATGTACACTTCAGCCCTACCTCACAAGCACCCGAAGCTTGTCTCCAATGTCTGGACTTTTTGGTTCCATCTGGGCCCCGCAAAGTGATGTATATGAAAATTGCTGCCCCATTAATCCTGCCACGGAACATTCAACTCACATGGAAAACCAGGCTGTCATGTGCAAGGAATACTACCCAGGGTTTAACCCGTTTCGTGCCTATATGAACCTGGACATATGGACTACCACGGCAAATAGGAATGCAAGCTTCCCACTATCCAGAGACTCGAGCTACTGTGGGAATGTGTGAAAAGGAATTTGATTTTTAAATAATGTGAATAAAGAGGTTTGTGTTTTCATTACTAGCATACTGGTTGTTGAGATAGAGTATGACATTGGTGGATATTTTGGCACTTTTATATGAAAATAAATTTTTTTAATGAAATCTGGGTGCTCTATTTTTTTTAACCCACTATAAATCATTGGTAGAAGCTTAAGCATCCCTATGTCATAACTTCATAACTTGTGTATCAGCCTCACTAAATGCTTTAAATTGGAACAAGGGGAATTTCTAAGAAGGTAAGAGTTGAGAAGGAAGTGGCTGCTCTGGTTCTCCTCCTTGGGCATCAGACTCCCTTCCTCCCCCCATCCCCCAGGAACTTTGGAAATGACCTTTTTCTGGCGACATTGCCAGAAATTCTGATTGAACTGCCCCTTGGCTCAGGCAGGCAGGGTTTTGCTTCAAGCTCTGTGTTGATGGTGCGGTGCAGCCAGTGTTGAGAGCTGCTGGCCGGGAACCCTGCTGAGCAGCTTGCCCACTTGCCTGGATGGAGCCTGCTCAGGGTGGAGGGTGGCTCTTTCCCGTCCTGGTGGCCACAGCTGTTGGGTGAAGCAGAGAGCCTAGAGCTCTTCTGCTGGTTCGGGAGAGCCGGAGTGTTCCTGCCCCCATTGTGCCAGTGTGAGGGCAACAAGGGCAGCGGGGACGTTCTGGTAAGTGTTGGTCTCCCCCTGAGCGGGCAGGCTTACTCCAAGTATAAAAACTCAGGGGAGTTTGGTAGCCGAAGCATGTTTGCCAGACCGGTCTGTATCTGCTTGTCAGTGGTTTTAGAGATCCCTGATGGTGGAATTATCTGTGTGCATGTGTAAACTTGGGAACATTTTTAACTTTTAATAAAAGTGTCATAGTTTTACATTTTGTCTTGTCTTTATTGGAAATTCAGTAGGAGAGAGGTTTGAGTGGAGTGCTGGGTATGCCTGCTGCGAATTTCCCTTTGCCATGGCTGTCGGGGGGCCTGGGACGAGGAGGGCAGGTGTACCATAATCCTGGGACCGCCTTTCTGTAAGGAGTGCCTCCAAGCATGCACAGTTGCTAGAAACTGCTCAGGTTGCCCCAGTTAGGCTCCTTCACCATGTTAGAAACCTGGGTGGCTCAGTGGTTGAGCATCTGCCTCGGCCCAGGGCATGATCCCCCTTCCAATGCCACCAAATCATAATTTTAGAGACTCTATGTCCCAGTGGACTCTCCCCCTCATGCACCAGAGAAGGTTTGGTACTTCCTCCTTTATGTCTACCTCACCAGCCTCCCTCCTGACTTGGCCCTTTTCCCTCTACTCACATCTGCAGATTTCTACTTACACTTTTATTTCAGGGCTTTATTCCCTAGCCTGTTCTTACCCTTTCCTTGCCTATCCAGAAGGATGCTGTGTCTAGCATCTTGCTGTAAATATTGAACAGTGATTCTGTGTAAATAGCTGTGGCCATGCCCATGATGAAGAGCAAGCCTTCCAGGTCAGCACATTGAAGATCAGTTTGCTCATCGAAAAAAAAAAAAAAAAACAAAAAAAATGGGATCGAGTTCTGCATCGGGCTCCCTGCATGGAGCCTGCTTCTCCCTCTGCCTGTGTCTCTGCCTCTCTCTGTTTTTCTCTCATGAATAAGTAAATAAAATCTTAAAAAAAAAAAAAAAGAAAGAATCCTGATTTGGGTAAAGCAGACCTCCCGCCCCCAGTGTTGTGAGTCATGTTGAAATAGTTTAGGTCTAGGTATATACCCTGAAGAATTGAAAGCAGGGATTTCAATGTTTGCACACCCATGTTCATAGCATCATCATTCAGAATAGCTCAAAGGTGAGAACAACCTAGTTGCCCACTGACAGATGAATGGATAATCAAAACGTGGTTCTACATAGAATGGGATATTTAGCCTCAAAAAGGAAGACATTTCTGACCTATGCCACAACACGGAGGGCCCATGAAAACCTGATGCTAAGTGAACTAATAGGCCAGTCAAAGGACAGTTACCATATGATGCTACAGGTATGAGGTACCTCGAAGAGTCCCCGGGAGGGAGGTGGGGCGTGTCTAACGTGTACGGTTTTCGTTGGGGAGGATGAAAGCGTTCTGGGATGGATGGTGGTGATGGTTGCACAGCAGTGTGAATGGACTTCGTGCCGCTGACCTGCACACTTCAAAATGATGAAAATGGGAAGTTTTGCATTACGTATATTTTTTACCACACACAAAAATTATTTAGGTTAGCATAAAAGCCCCCAAAGTGTTCAGAATCAAATTTAAAACTCGCAATGGAGAGAGTGTGAGGTGCTAGATGTAGATTCTGTTGAGTAGGATTGTTGATTTTTCCACTTTCATTGATCCCCCAATTTTCCATCAGGAAAACATGAGAAGCCAAAGTTAAGTTTTTATTCCACTGTGTAAAAAAAAAAAGAAAGTAAAACTCTTCACTTTGACTAGAAGATGATCTTTAGCCCTAGGACTAAAATCAATGGCTGTGTGGTATGTGAGCAGATGTGTGAGATGCCAACTTTGGGTTGTGTTCCTAGTGGAAGGAGTGTGGCTGTCTCTTCCGTTTTCCTCCCACTGGCATTGTGGCCTGGACTCCTGACTCCGCTAAGGGTCCGTGTGAGGGCATCAGACCTGATACAGCCTTCCGCACTTGCCCAGGCTCGCTGTCGTCTCCAGTGCCTAGCGTGGTAGCTGATACATAGTGGGGAGGGTAAGGATGCGAGGCGCTGGGGCTACAATTATCTGGCAATTGAAGGGAGTCTTCATTAATTTTTTTTTTAATTTTTATTTATTTATGATAGTCACACACAGAGAGAGAGAGGCAGAGACACAGGCAGAGGGAGAAGCAGGCTCCATGCACCGGGAGCCCGACGTGGGATTCGATTCCGGGTCTTCCAGGATCATACCCTGGGCCAAAGGCAGGCGCTAAACCCCTGTGCCACCCAGGGATCCCGGGAGTCTTCATTATTAGAGAATACTCCAGATCTTCTGTGGTTGGGAGACAAGAAAAGGGCCACCAGCAAGGCAGCAGAGGGAGGGGAAAAATGTCACCACAATTCTTTACATATGAGTAACTTGAGACGTCAGCCTCTGTGCATGGAGCTCGTCATGACCACTGTTGTCACTGTTGGATTGACACTGTTGGACTGTTGTCACGATGGATTACAGTAACACGGGAAAATCTGAGAATCACTGGAGTAAAGGAGATAGAGGAGAACACTCATCCTGCCTTCCAGGACCTTCGAGTTGAATGGAGAATTCATGCTCTTTGGGACCAGATTTCCTGGGGTCTAACTCCTAGGAATCGAGTCCTACAAAAAATAGTAAGATCTTTAGTAAAAATTTTAAAAAGTAATTTTTTAAAAAGTTTAAAAAATAGTAAAAAAAAAACAGATACTACTTTTCTCTTGCTGCCATCGAAAATTCCCACAAACTTAGTGGCTTAAAACATCACAAATTTATGATCTTACAGGCTTGTGGGTCAGAAATCCAACACAAGTCTCACCGGGCTAAAATCATGTCACAGTATTTACTCCCGTGCAGAAGCACTGGGGGGGATCGGCCTTCACCTTTGCTTCCCCCAAGGAAGCTTCTCGAGGCCACCGTGTTCCTCCACTCGTGGTCCCCTTTCTCCATCTTCAAAGCCAGCAGCGGAGCATTGGGCTGGTAACTGCTCCCACTGTCACATCTTTTCAGATGATCTCAGGTGAGAAAGGTTCTCCTAGTCTGCGAACCCATGTGACTAGATTGGGCCACCCAGAGATTCTCCCATCTCAAGGTCCTTCTTTTATCCCGTCTTCAAAATCCTTTTTGTCGTTTGTACAGGTTCCAGGGTTTAGGGTGTGGACTCCTTTGGTGCAGAGTCATTTTTCTGCCTACCACAGATGATGTGTGAGCATGTTCACTACAGAGCTTAGAACAGTGATGAGGGGATCCCTGGGTGGCTCAGCCGTTTAGCGCCTGCCTTCGGCCCAGGGTGTGATCTTGGAGTCCCAGGATCGAGTCCCATGTCGGGCTCCCTGCATGGAGCCTGCTTCTCCCTCTGCCTGTGTCTCTGCCTCTCTGTATGTGTGTGTGTGTGTGTCTCTCATGAATAAATAAAATCTTAAAAAAAATAACAGTGATGAGTTAAAAACAAATGTCCTATAAGAGGAATGTTTAAGTTCTAGTACATACAGATGTTCGAATTCTGGGAAGCCTCTAAAAATTGCAATACAATGATCTAGGCAGTGAAAGAAGTAGGATACAAGGTTATACACAGCATGAACATGGATAGTTGTTTACATATAAATATGGATATTTTATATGGCACGAATTTGATAGGTGTATATAGCAGATCATGGTGTTGGAGGGAGTGATGTGCCATCTGGTGGGTGGGGTTGCAAGTGATTTTTATTTTCTTTTTTGTGTCTTTTTTTTTTCCTATGGTCTATTACAAGTGTGTATCACTATTACTCTGTCTCCTCCCAAATTTTTAATTAAATCTGAAGGGAAAACATTTTTTTTTAACAATGGGGAAAAGTAAGCATGTTAAAAAAACAAGTACTAAAGTCCTAATAAAAGTTACATCATATGCTATAAAGGGACATAGTTTTAAGGCAAAGGCAAAGTGTAGCTTTCACTAAGCATTCCCTAATAAAAATCCTATAAAATGAGGTATGTGGTAATTACGTGGGTTAGGATTAAAGGCGCATCAGGATGTTTTTAAATACTGGTATAGCCAGCATGCAAAATGCAAGGCAATCTAATTATGGTTAATCGAAATACTAGACAAGCATTATAAAAGTCGCCTTAAAAATGCGACTTTGTTAAAATGCAGGTAACATTTATGCCAACTCAAATCAACATTTCAAAATAGTAATTTCTGGGCGGCCCGGGTGGCTCAGCGGTTAGCGCCGCCTGCAGCCCCAGGGCCTGATCCTGGGGTCCCGGGATCGAGTCCCACGTCGGGCTCCCTGCGTGGCGCCTGCTTCTCCCTCTGCCTGTGTCTCTGCTTCTCTCTCTCTCTTTCTCTCTCTGTCTCTCTCTCTCATGAATGAATAAAATCTTAAAGAAAAAAGGAAACCCGTGCCGCCCCCGTGGTGGCCAGCACCCCCCCCCCCCCCCCGGGGCGGACGCGGCTCCACACCCAGCGAGCGCGGGTGCGCGGTTCCCTGCGGCAGCAGCCCGGCCGGCGCTCGGGGCCCTGAGGGGCCGCGGGGGGACCTCGACGCTGGGGTGACAGGGCGCGGGGACCGCCGGGGGCCGACCGTCCAGCCGCGGCAGGGAGGCAGCCTGGGCCGGAGGCGGGAAGCCGCCCCTGAGGAGGAGGGCGAGGCCCGAGACAGTCAGCGGGGATCTGAGAGGCCGCGGGGGGATCTGAGAGGCCGCGGGGGGATCTGAGAAGTCGCGGGGGGATATGAGAGGCCGCGGGGGGATCTGAGAGGGGCAGGGGGATCTGAGAGGCCGCAGAGGGATCTGAGAGGGGCAGGGGGATCTGAGAGGGGCAGGGGGATCTGAGAGGGGCAGGGTCTGAGAGGGCAGGGGGATCTGAGAGGCCGCAGAGGGATCTGAGAGGCCGCGGGGGGATCTGAGAGGGGCAGGGGGATCTGAGAGGCCGTGGGGGGATCTGAGAGGCCGCGGGGGGGATCTGAGAGGCCGCGGGGGATCTGAGAGGCCGCAGGGGATCTGAGAGGCCGCAGAGGGATCTGAGAGGGGCAGGGGGATCTGAGAGGCCGCGGGGGGATCTGAGAGGGGCAGGGGGATCTGAGAGGCCGCAGAGGGATCTGAGAGGCCTTGGGGGGATCTGAGAGGTGCTGGGGGATCTGAGAGGCCGCGGGGGATCTGAGAGGCGTGGAGCGATCTGAGAGGCGGCAAGAGATCTGAGTCGCGGCAGAGGGATCTCAGAGGTGGGGGGATGGGAGAGGCGGCAGAGGGATCTGAGAGGTGCTGGGGGTTCCGAGAGGCCGTAGGGGGATCTGAGCGGCTGCAGAGGGATGTGAGTGGCGATGGGGGATCTGAGAGGCGTCGAGCGATCTGAGAGGCGGCAAGAGATCTGAGACGGGGCAGAGGGATCTGGGAGGTGGCAGGGACGGCAGGGGCATCTCAGAGGCGGCTGCCGGGCAGGCCGGGGCTTGGCGCTGGGGACCTGCTGCACCGTGGCACCCGCAGGCCGTACTCTACCCAGCCAGAAATTGGCTTTTTTTTTTTCTTTAAGATTTTATTTATTCCCGAGAGACGCACAGAGACAGCAGAGGCACAGGCAGAGGGAGACGCAGGCTCCTCGCGGGGAGCCCCACACGGGACTCGATCGGGGTCCCCGAGGTCACGCCCTGGGCCCAAGGCAGACGCTCTCCCCTGAGCCCCCCCAGGCGTCCGGGCAGAAGTACCTTTATTGTTTGTCCTTTCTGTAGAAAATATGGATAACCGACAGGAAAAAAAAAAAAAGAAAAAGACAATCATTCTAATCCGACCACCCATCCAGATCCAGAAGCGCTGACCGGTTCCGGGCGCTCCTCCGAGCTGGTCCCGCGAGCGCGCGTTTAGGAAAAGGCCGATCTGCGTCGTCCCGTGTGGCCTGGCGTCCTGAGCATCGAGCGGCAGGGCCCGGCCTTCCCCTTCCGAGGGCCCCGCCCGCGGGGCTCTGTCCGCCCGTCGGGCCGGCTTGATAGAGAGGCCTCAGCCTGGAGGCCGCCCTCCTCCCACTTGGTCACTACATCACTCATTTGTTCGACACATTTTTCTGAGGGGGCACTTGATGGGAGGAGCACTGGGCACTGGCTGTTCTATGTTGGCAAATCGAATTCAAATTTTTAAAAAATGTAAAAAAAAAAAAAAAAAAAAAAACAAACCCCACGCCAATAAAACCCCCCACAGATTTTTACTTCATGAGTCCCCGCAGGCTCTGCAGGTGGCCTGTGACCTGGCCGGGGCTCATTCAATGCAGTGCAGCACCTGTCACTGCCAGGTTTGGGTTTTTGGTCTGGGCCTACCGGAGTGAAGGACACAGGCGTGACCCCTTCGGCCTTGGGGCCAGCGCTCCAGAGGAGGCCACAGTACACCCATGCATTAGCTATTTATGTCACCTGGCAAATCACCCCAGAATTTAGTGACTTAAAATGACAACACTTACTACCTCCCAGTTTCTGTGAGTCAGGAATCCAGGAAGGCCTTACTTGGGGCTTCTGCCCCAAAGAGGGGGTTGACTGGGCCTGAAGCCGCCTTAAGGCTCCGCTGAGGGCCTCTGTGCTTCCGAGCTCATGCGTGTGGCTTCTTACTGGTTGTCGGCCACAGGCTGCCTCAGTTTTTGGCTGCATCCGCCTCTCCATTTGGGCAGCTTCATCAGCGTGAGCAAGGAGAGAGAGAGGGAGAACTTACGGTCTTTGAGAACATTAGCTCACAAGTGGCGGCCCATCGTTTCGCCATATTCCACTGGCTAGAAGCAGGTCCCTAAGTCCTGCTCACACGCGGGGGACGGATGACACACAGACTCGAATATCAGCAAACGGGGATTTGGGAAAGCCATTTTAGAAGGCCGCCAACCATAGTCATCAATAAATAAGGCAATTCCAGATCATGTTCAGACCGGGAAGGAAGTCAAATAGGGAGGAGGCTTGGAGCCCCTGGAGCCCTGGGGAGGTCCTCCTGTGTGAGTGGTCAAGGGAGACCTCGGGAGGAGGCGCCAGGCAAGCAGAGACCGAATGACCAGACCCCATCTGAGGGCAGCCTGGGTGGCTCAGCGGTTTAGTGCCACCTTCAGCCCAGGGTGTGATCCTGGAGACCTGGGATCGAGTCCCACGTTGGGCTCCCTGCATGGAGCCTGCTTCTCCCTCTGCCTCTGTCTCTGCCTCTCTCGTGAATAAATAAAATCTTAAAAAAAAATAAAAAAGAAAGAGCCCATCTGAGAATATGCCTTCCAGATAGAGGGAACAGAAAATGCAAAGTGAAAGGATGGGCTCTGGGTCAGGGGAGGCCAGTGACATGGAGCCACGTAAGGTGAGAGCCTTATAACAAACCCATGAGGTAAATAGAATCTGCATTTTAAGATAATGAATAACTTCTCTAAGATCGCACAGCTTGGAGGTCACATAGCACACCCATGGGTTTGAGATTGTGCCTACCTGATGCTAAAATCCATGTTTTTGCCACACCAGTACCTTGTGGTTCATTGCAGAATCCACTAGAGAGGATGATGGAGGGTAATCAGCACCCCAGTGGCCCGGACAGGACACCAAAATAGTCCCGAGGAAGCTGGGGTAGTAGGTCATGGTAAAGGGAAAACCTGGCCAGCAAGCTCTTTAATGTGGCATGAAACCCAGGTTGAGCAGCAGCCCTGAGTCACCTGAGACTCAGCTGCTGCGTCTTTTGTAGCTAAGTGAATAAACGGAGTTTTGCAAATAACCCCACCTCGTTGCTAAAATCCAATGTTTACATACTGTTGCTTTGTTTCCTTCTGTTTTTCTCCAGTCATTCCTGTGAGAGAGCTGGCCCAACGTGCAGGTGCAATCCGGGCATCTTCAAGCTGGGAGAGGTGGAGGCTGGTTTGGACCAGTCCTCAGCCACCAGGCAGGACCTCGGGCCCGGGGCAGGGCTCCATGCTCCCTCAGACATCTTTCCCACTGGGCCTTCTGCTTGGGCACAGCTCTTGATAACTTGTGTCCCTTCCTGCATTACACCTCTCTCCCTCCCCCCACCAAGATGCTCAGTCCGGTGTCTGGCATGCAGAAGGTACTTCGTGAAAGTTCAACACCTGAATGACAGGACACCTACCTGTACACAGCAGACTGGGATGTGTGTGAAAACACTACAGCAGCGGAAGACAGAAGCTGAGCTGCAGCTATTATTTAACATTTATTTATTTAATTTATTATTTTTTAAAAGATGTGTTTATTTTTTTTAATTTTTTAATTTTTGTTTATTTATTTTAGAGAGCACAAGAGCTGAGGGAGGGGCAGAAAGGGAGGGAGAGAGAGAGAGAGAGAGAGAGAGAGAGAGAGAGAAAGGCAAACTTCCTGCTGAGCAGGGAGCCCAATGCAGGGCTTGATCTCATGACCCTGAGATCACGACCTGAGCCAAAATCAAGAGTTGGATGCCCAACCAACTAAGCCCCTCAGGGGCCCCTGGGTCGTAGCCATTTCTTTGCTTTGTTTGCTTTGCCATATCCAGATGACATAAACCAGGAAGTCAGTGACTCTATGTGTGACGAAACCCAGTGACTCAACCTGGGTTTTGTGCCACATTAAAGAGCCTTGTCTCTAAGATATCCCCAGTGGGAACTGGCATCTCTCCTCAAGGCAGTGGCCCTCCACTTCTCCGTGAGATCTGACCCTACACACCCGCCCTCCTTTTTAACCTCTCCTATTGTAAATTCTCCCACCTGAGGTGGTCCTCTGCTCCCAGTTACTTCTCCTTTCCTGACTGCTCTCCTGGCCTCCCTATACCCTGGGAGTGAATGACAGTACGACTGGGCCCTAGGCCGCCTTCTGTCCCTCCTCAGAGAACTCCGCACTCAGCTGTAGTCTTCACTCTGTGCTGATGACCACATGTTCCAGATGTTTTGTTTTTAAAGATTTTATTTATTCATGAAAGACAGAGAGAGAGAGAGAGAGAGAGAGAGAGGCAGAGACACAGGCAGAGGGAGAAGCAGGCTCCATGCAGAGAGCCCGACGTGGGACTCAATCCCGGGACCCCAGGATCACGCCCTGGGCCGAAGGCAGCACTAAACCGCTGAGCCACCCGGGCTGCCCTGTTCCAGATGTTTGATCACAGGATGATGCAGCCTGAATTACTGAGTACCTGGAGCAAATTTCCCTGGAGACTTGCCTGGATCCACAGTGGGTTCTGTATGTTTGTTACAGCAGCATCACCTGTTCTGATTGATACACATTCCCACCTGCCATCAATCCTTTCCCATTTACACTATTATATATGTATGCATATACATATATATTTACTTTATATATACATATATATACTTAAGCATTTAAGATTACTTGACATATTGTATATTTATTTACTTGTTTGTAGAGGCCATCAGTGCCACTCATCAAATATTTTCACCTCTCTGCCTCTGGATATGTGGTAAGATTGTGGTTGGGTCAGGCCGTGTTCTAGAGTTTTCCTTATGCACAACAACTGGCCCCTTGAACTTATTCTGGGTCCTAGAATGTGGCAAATAGACCCTAAGCTGGTCTCCGTGATTTCTAAAACCTGGTGTTTATGCCTTTGTATAATAGCCTCCTGTCCAGGGTGAGGAGACCTGTGACTTACTTGTAACCCATAGAATACAGTGAAGGTGATGGGATGTCACTCTCATAATTATGTTACCTTGTATAAGACTGTATCTTGCTAGCAAACTAATTCTCTCTCTCTCTCTCTCTCTCTCTCCCTCCCTCTCTCTCCCTGTTGCTGTCTTTGAAGATGAAAGCTGTTCATGAAGTAAGTAGCCACGTTGGAGAAGCCCAAGTAGCAACAAACTGCAGGTGGCCTAGTCTAGGAGCCAACAATGACCCCAAGTAAGAAACTGAAACGCAGGAAATGAAATTGGTCAACCTAAAAAAAAAAAAAAAAAAAAAAAAAAAAAAAGAAATTGGTCAACCTCAACCTAAACCTAAAACATCAGGAAATGAATTTGGCCGAAACCATGAGGGTGCTTGGAATTGAATTTTTTCCCAGTTTAGCCTGTGATGAGAGCCCCAGTCAAAACCTGGACTTCATCTGGATGAGAGCCTGAGCAGACGACCCAGCGAAGCCACGTCTGCCATGGTGGCCTCCCTTTCTACCTGACAAACTTCACGAGGGTAGAGAGTTTGTTTTGTTCGCTTGTATTTCTCCAGCGTTGCTTAGCACATAGTGGGCATGCAATAAGTATTTACTGGATGAATGAATAAATGGGAAAGAAATTTGTTTTGCTTAACTTAAAAGAGAGATAGTTGCCCATAATAAATTCATTACATTTAAGTTGTACACATATTAAATGCATTATGTATACATATAACATGTATTGAAAGATCTGCAGCAGTTAAACTTTGCCATTATTATTATATAATAATATAATATATTATTATAATATATTGTATATTATAATTATAATAATTATAATTATATAATATATAAATATATAATATACTATATTATTATTGTTGAATTCCAAGTCTTATTATGCACAAAGCTCATATGATTCGATCCGTGGTAGAATGAACTTTATTCTAAAGCAAAATAAGGATCCTATAAAATGACTGTTTCTTAATCCATATAAATAAGACCAAATTTCCACTGGTTATGGGAAATTGGCTGTCAGTATTTTCACCAAACTTGGAGAACACGTCTGGAATAGTCTGACTTACAACATAGGCTATGTAGTGTACAAGAAGTCACTTAGTGGGATCCGGTGGTTTAAATACGAACCTCAAAATGCAAGGCATGAGGACAAGCCTCAGTTTGGCATAGAGCCATTTCTCACATGGACAACTTCATAAATGTACTCTAAATATTTATTATGTAATGACAGTTAAAATTCTCCTGAGCGATAGAAGAGATGAAGAGTCAGCCAGAAATCAAATATGTGGATGTTTGTGGTAAATGTTATATCGTGAAGCGGCCTCCATCTGCCAACTCTCAAGCTTCTGGACTCTTTTGGGTACAACTTGCGTAGAATCATGGCCCCCCAAAGGTATCTACATCTTAATCCCTGCAACCTGTGAACATGCCACGGTAGAGGGCAAAGAGGGACTGAGGTTGCCCATGGAATTAAGGGTGTCTTTCAGCTGGCTCTGAGATGGGGAGATTATTCTGGATTATCTGGGTAGGCCCAATGTCACCACAAGTGTCCTTGTGGGTGAGAGAGGGGGCCCAGGAGTTAGAGTCCGAGACAGAGCTGGAGCTGCAACGCAGCCAGCTTTGAAGACAGAGGAGGAAGGCGCAAAACTGACCCGTCCTGTTTCCCTGGACGCTGCTAGAACACAGGCGGCCACGGGCCCGGAGAGCAAGGGCAGCCTCTCACGGCCTGAGCCCAGATTGCCACAGGGCAAGGTTAGGAGGGCCAGGTGGCACCTGCACACAGGAGCGCGTGTGACGGGAGCCGAACCCTGACGCTAGGGAACGCAAATCACTCAAGCTGGGCTGCAAGCAGGCCTGCCCTCTGCTCCCGAGGGAGGCACCTGATCCGCCCAAGCTGAGAAGCGGAGTCATAGCACGAGAGCAATGGCTCTAGTGTACAGGCCACTTTTTACCTCTACCCTCTACTGTAACCTTTCTTATTTATTTTTTTTAAGGATTTTATTGACTAAATTTGAGAGAGAGAGAGAGAGAGAGAGAGGGAGAGAGAGAACAAGCAGGGGGAGCAGCAGAGGGAGAAAGAGAAGCAGAGTCCTGGCTGAGCCAGGAGCCTGACTGGGATCATGACCTGAGCCAAAGGCAGACTCTTGGTTGAGTGAGCCACCCCGGCGCCCCTCGTCTAACCTTTTAACAACCCCTTAAAGAGGTAACATTCCCAAGAACCTGAGGCCCTGAAACCCAGAATGACACACTCGAGACCACCCACCCAGTAAGGGCCGCCCCCCCCCCCCCATGTTTCCTGTGGCTTCCCATTCTCATGCTATCGGTCAATAGGTCCATTTGAGCAGCTCCTCACCTTTGAGGGTATGAAAGTCTTATAAAAGAGTAGATTGTTATTCAGGCTCTCCCCCTGGTGATCTGCAAACGGCAGATACTAAATTCAGCCAATAGAAAGAACATGGGCTGTGGGATTAGATGTGGGTGGTTCAAATCCTGACTATGCGTCCCTAAGGAGCCTCAGGCTACCCATCTGCAAAATGGGGTCATAATTCTTTCATAGGGATGCGAAGAGACTTGTGCCTCATGGGTCATGTCGTTCAGGCTGTCCCTCATGGAACTAGTTGCCCAGGCTAGTGAGCTTCCCACAACTGTGAGCTTCTTGAGGAAGCCCACAGGGCCGTCGGCTTCTGGGCTGCTCCCCCCAGCAACTAGCACCATGCCTGACATAAAAAAAGACATGCTGAATAAACATTTGTTGACAGAGAAAGTCTGGCACCTCGTAGGTGCTTGATGGTTGTTGTCTCTTCCCACCTTCCCTTCACCAGCCCTGCCTTCTGGATCGGCTTCCCGGACGGAGGGCTGTGTGCCAGGCAAGGGGCGGTTTCAGCACTAAAGGAAGTCTGGGCTCTCCACGGTCACTGTCATCTCCTAGAACTGAAATTTCATTACGCAAGAGCAAATAATGCAGTCGTTCATGGACAGCCTGGCACAGAACAGGCACCCGTCTCCGCTCCTGGCATAGCCGGCGCCGGCCCAGTTGTGCAAGTCTCTGAAGCTTGAAGCAGAGCGATTCTTCTTGTGTTTCTGTGAGCACCAGGGAAAACCCTCCTGGCAGAGCCATCCCTCATTCTTGGGAGAGAGAACAATGCCCCTTTCCTTCCCACGGCCAAGTCCCACGTCCTCTCCTGTGAGAGAGGGGACTCAGTCACCTAGGACGAGGCCTGTAGCCCTCCCCTGACACAGAGGCAAAATTGGCAAAATGCTTCCACAAATGCAGTTTCCACTAAGTGGGTTCCTCCCTCCCTCCTTTCTCTGTCGCCTCCGTTTTCCTGGACTCGATTCTCTACTTCTGGGGGGGCTCCCCCTTCTTCCCAGATACCTTCCCTTTCCTGTCCCAGCTGAACCGGCGTGAGCTGACGCTCTCTGCCTCCAAACTGGGCCTCTGCTCGTTCAACCAAGACTCTGGCCCTCAGGGAAACTGAGCTCATCCCCTCGCACTATGGAAACAATATTCACATCAAAATGGAAAGCCCAATAATATTAACATTTCTTTTCTTTTTTTTTTAAGGATTTTGTTTATTTATTCATGAGAGACACACAGAGAGAGGCAGAGACACAGGCCGAGGGAGAGGCAGGCTTCCTGCAAGGAGCCCGATGTGGAACTCGATCCCGGGACCCCAGGATCACACTCTGAGCCAAAGGCAGATGCCCAACCATCGAGCCACCCAGGTGCCCTAATATTTACATTTCACAGTGTACGTGCTTTTTATCAAAGAGGCTTATTAATCCAAGTGAACGCTGTCTATAGCACAGTTTCCATAGAGAATTGTCGGCCAGCCCTTTGGAGAGGAAGATGATGGGGATCGTCAGTGGTCTCCACTGGATCAGGTCTGTCCCCGCCCTCTGGGTATCATGCCTCAGTGGGCCAGAGACTAGACAGGTTTGGGAGCTGATTATTTGAACAGTACTCGTTTATCTGAAAACTTCCCCAACAATCCGCTTAAGATCAGAAACAAATGCTTTTTAGGAAAAACAGTGGAGAAAAAAAAATCTACCCAGAAGTCCACACCTATTCAGGTTGTTTAATTTCCTCTTTAAATTTTTGTTCTTTGCCAGCACAGCTTTGAAGCTGTGTCATTTCATGTCTAAAAGGTCCTTGGTTGGGGTAGTGGAAAGGGACGTGGGGGGGGGGGGGTTGGGGTGACTGGGTGACGGGCACTGAGGGGGGCACTTGGCAGGATGAGCACTGGGTGTTATGCTATATGTTGGCAAACTGAACTCCAATAAAAACAATTAAATTAAATTAAAAATAAATAAAATAAAAGTTCCTTGGTCGACCAACCTGCAATCCCCCCTCTTCTCGTTCCCCTCCTTACCTACTTTTGCCCAATGTTTTTGCCCGTATGTTGACAGACAGCTGTGTTTCTCCAGTTGCTTTTCCATGAAACAAAGATCTTTATTCATTTGACTCTCCCCACAGGGCAAGCCACATCTAGCACATACAGACGCAGGCATCACTCGCGTCCTGCCCAGGGCACCTTGCCTGGTGTCCACAACTTTGCTCACTGCACAGGGACCAGGCCTTGGTCAAGACGGCACAGTCAGCAAGAGGGCCCACCGTCTCCGTGGGCAGCTGCCACACTACACTGCCCTCCTGCTCTAGCTTCATGTTGTCAGAAATGTTTTAAAATCACTCTGAAATAATATTTCTCACAAAGGGCAAGAGCTGTAGCATCTGAACCTTCTAGAAGAGTGCCTGGACCGTTTGACAAATGAACAGTTAAGGTAGGACTCGACCCCACTGTACCCATAGCAAGCAGGTGTTCCTGCTGTTCCCTCCTTACCTGGCAATGCCATCATGAAGCTCAACAGGGTCTGGGGGTGGAGAGGTAGGGGCCGCTGGAATCAGAAAATCAAGGGGACCAGGACCAGAGGAAGCGACTCTGCGATATTCTTTTTCCCCAGGACAGACAGATGTTCTCATTATTTGCAGTTTGCTTCGATGGGCCGAACCTACAGCAAACTAGAGAGGACTAGGTTCTCATAGTTTAAGTCCTAGGGGCCTGTCCTGAAATTCTGGGTGCTGTCTTCTGGGTAAGAACCGTCACCCCCACTTAACACACGTGAAAACTAGGTCGTGTGATCCATTCGGGCATAAAGCTAACTCGTGGAAGAGACAAAGCGCTGGCCCTCGACAGGCCATGTCCCCCTAATGCTGTGGAAGTGGGGCGCCACCGGGTGTGCCGAGCCCTGGAAATCAGGCTTTGGATCTCTGCTGCATGGGCCACGTTTGGGGGGCTGCCCCGAGTCACTCCAGAAGCTGATTTATGGCAGAGACTCAGAGTGGGTCTCTGAGGGCTGGCGTCGCATATTTTTAAGAACTTGTTTATTTTTGTAGGAGAGAAAGTGAAAGGCTGCAGTGATAATGATGACAATAACGGCTAATAGTTACTGACCTCCTTCCGTAGGCCAAGCCTTCTGTGAGTATCTGTGACCTCGCACAGGACAGAAAATCACCTGGGATTTGAGAGTCCCTCTCTCAAGCCCTTATTCGATGATCATTGAACTTTCTTCTTGGGCTTTCAAGAGCAAATGACATCATTTTAGGCAATGTTTGTTCCGCTCAAGATGCTTACATGTGGCAATCATCCTTGAATTGTGCAATGCATTTGGGCCACATTTGGGTAAAGAAATCTCACAACAAAATGGGCACACGGACACACAGTGCATAAAAAATTCAGTTTTCTGTGATTTGAGTGTTCACTTCACAGTCCCACTGAATATGTGTAGCAAGATCATGCAGCACGGGGAGTGGTCTACGGAGAACTAGTGAAATGCACGGTGCGTGGGCTTTGAAACCAGTCCACGTTGTGGCTCCAATCCCAGTTATGTTACTTAGCAAGTTCCTGAGCCCTTCTGAGTCTCCTTGAATTTAAAATACAGATAGTTGCATAAAATGCACCTGCCTCATTGACTTGCTATAGGAGTAAGCAAACACGCATAATGCAAGGAGCAGAGATCTTAGCACAAGCCAGGGTCTCAACAGGAGTTGAGACCTCCCACCCCTCCACCCCCACTGTGGATTCTACTTGCCAAACTTGACAGTGTTCCCTGACTTCTCCTTTCTTCAAGCTCTGTTCTGTGCCCTGATTTATAGTTCCTTATTTCCTGGTTATCTTGATTTGTTCATTTGCTTATTCAAAGTTTTTTATCGGGATCCTTGGGTGGCTCAGCGGTTTGGCACCTGCCTTTGGCCCAGGATGTGATCCTGGAGTCCCGGGATTGAGCTTCCTGCCTGGAGCCTGCTTCTCCCTCTGCCTGTCTCTCTCTCCCTCTATCTGTGTCTTTCATGAGTAGATAAATAAAATCTTTTTTAATGGGTTTTATTTTATTTTTTTTTAATTTTATTTATTTATTCATGAGAGACACAGAGAGAGAGAGAGAGGCAGAGACACAGGCAGAGGGAGAAGCAGGCTCCATGCAGAGAGCCTGATGTGGGACTCGATCCCAGTTCTCCAGGATCATGCCCTGGGCCGAAGGCGGTGCTAAACCACTGAGCCACTGGGGCTGCCTGATAAATAAAATATTTTTTAAAAAAGTTTTTCTTATTAAATATATAACATGTGCAGGTTTTACTGGGTAGCCCTTGAGGATACAATGATGAACTAAATTAAAAAAAAAAATCCTTTTCCCGTCCTGGTGAGAGAGTCAGATGTTAATCACACAAATGGGTGGGTAGTTACAAAGTGAGATGAATGCTATGAAGGAAAGGAACACACACTTAGGCTTTGGTGTAACGGAAGTGAAGGTGAGTCGAGATCAGAAAGAGAAGTGAGAGTGTCTGTGGCAGGTGGTGATGGTACTAGCGGAGTTGGTGACAATCAATGGTGGAGTTGGTAGTGATGGTAAAGGGTGTGTGGTAAAGGACAGCATTCACAAAAGGAATATGCAAAGGATTTGTGGGGGTGGGGGGTGGAAACTCTGTGTGTCTGGAAATCTGAAAGACCAATGTGGCTGGCACATAGATGGTAAGGGGAAGCAGGGGACAGACACCAGAAGTTTCAGCAGAAGCCATACCACAGACCCTGCAGGGAAGGCCATGCAGCCTCTCTGGATTAGGATCCTCATCCTAAGAACAATTTAGAAGTCAGAGAAGAATTTTTGATAGGAGAGTAGTGTGAAATGATCGGATTTTGCACTGTAAAAAGAACATTCTAGATCTGTACTATCCAATAATGGTAGCTACTAGCTACACACAGCTCTTAAACACTTGAAATGTTCGTCTTAGTTGAGATTTAATGTCCATGTAAGACATGCACTGGATTTCATAGTATGAAAAAAGACTGTACAATATCTCATTCATTTTAAATTATTGATTCCATAATGAAATGATATTTTGGGTGAAATAAAATGTAATTAAAATCAATCTTACCTGTGTCTTACTAACTTTTAAAAACATAGCTACTAGAAAATTTAAATTGACCCTTGTAGCTTGCATCCGTGGCTCCCACTCTATTTTCATTAAACGGAGTTGCTCTAGATGCAGTGTGACCAAGGGGGTCCAGAGAAGGTGGAGCGGATCTGGAGGTTGTTGCTGTAGTCCAGGCGAGAGGCAGGCAGCTGGAACCCGGATCGTGGGAGTGGCCGTAACAGGAGTTGGGTGGGTTCCCGGTAAAATCAGTAGAACAAAGTCCTGTTGCAGAAGCATCTGGATGAGTGGTGGGTGCCACGTGTTGGCATTAAGACCTCTAGAAGAGGACTGGCCCCAGCGAGAAATACCATAAGCTCCGCGGTGGCTGTGTTGAGAGATTGTACTCTGGGACACCCAAGTAAGACAAATGTCTCAATGAGGCTTGGATGACATGTCTGGGCAGGGGACTTACCTTTGAAAGGGGCACTGGCACGTGGATGGGCACGAATGAGGTTCCTTAGGAAGGGAGGAGCGCCCTCGCCAGTGACGAGGGGCCTGGGACCTAGACTTGGGATACGGGCTGGGGAAGGATAAGTGTGAAAAGGAGAGTTGAAGAGGAAAACTAAGTGTGTGTGGTCATGGAAGCAAAGGGGGAGAGAATGTTTTGATAAGTCAGGAGCGGTCAGTAATGCCTCTGCCAGGACAGGTCAGGCAACTCGAAAAGTAAAAAATACCGGGAGTTAGCAACCTGGTGGTCATTGGTAACACTTGCGAGGGCTGTTTGGGGTGATGGGGGTGGAAGCCGGGCTGGAGAAGAGTGCAGACTGGGGGGGAGGTGAGGAAACAGGGCCAGACAATATAGAGTTCTTTTCAGATTTTGGACTATGAAGGAGGGGAGAGAGAAAGAGAAGCTTGAGGGAGATGATCTTTTTGTTGTTTGTTTTGTAAATAACTGGAAGAGACTTGAGCAGGTGTAAATTTGGGTAGGAATGGTCTAGTTGAGGTGGAGTGGCAGGGAGGCCGAGGGGCAGAAGGGATAATAAGCAGCCGTGGCCCCTGAGGACGCAGGGAGGGATAATGTTCCCTACTGGACTGGACCAGAGGGGGCCGACCCACCTCGCTGGGGTAGGAGGGAGCAGGATGGGTGTGGATGGAAGTTCAGAAGGGGGAAGTGGAGGGGATTTCTTCAGATGGCTTTAACGTGCTCTGTGAAGAAGTAAAGTCATCCCTGAGAGGATATGAGGAGCCAACGATGGTCCGTGACGGGAGGCGTGCGCTGAAAGTGTCTAATGTGGTGGAGGGTGCAGGTGACTCAGGAGACACAGGAGAGAAATGGAGAAAGAATGCCTGCTATCCCCTAAGAAAGCAGGCAGGAGGGGACACTCAGGTTTGGGACTGTGTTCTATAGGAGAAACATGAGAAGACACAGTGGTAGCTCTAGAATTTCTATCTGGCAGAGCAATCTGACTCAGGGGACGGAGGGCTGGAAGCTTTTTGTGTAGTATTTTACAGGCTATCATAGTGAGAAAACACAAATTGCTCATACTGAAGAACAGGGAAGCCTTGTGGAGACTGGGGAGGAAGTAAAGCCCTGGTCTTCAACCCAGTGTTTGGTTAACACCAAACGAAGGTGTTACGAAGATTGTGAACAAGAGGGACTGTGCCCGAGGCCTCCTGCTGGCACCCCACCCCAGCTGGCATGAACGTTCCCACTATCTGTTGGCCACACCCAGGTGGGTTTTTTCCCCCCTATTAAAAGAAGGAAGGAGCTCTTTCCTGGTGAATCCAGAAATTTCTGGGCCAAGTATGATTCTCCATATGGTACTGAGAGAATGGGAACCCCAGGGGCTGCTGACCCTTCCATCTGTGAACGCCAGCTTGCACCATATGTGTGTCTCAATCTGCCCCAAATGAGCAAGGAAGAGGAGGAAGGAGATGACAAATGGATTGGGGAAAGAGGAAGGAAATCAGTGAACTCTGAGCAAGATGCAGGAGGCCTCAGTTAGAGCTTGGACGACTGTATGGCCAAGGTCAGGGAGTGGCGGGGGTAGCGCAGAGGGGAAGCTTCTGGGAGGAGGAAGTAAAGGGACCCAGAGGCTTTGGGAACAATGAAGCCAGCTGGGTGGCTGCTGGAAGATCTTGGGAAGAAGTCGTTGAGCCTGTGTCAAAGTCTTCAACAAGTGACAGGAAGGGACCAGGCGCTCAGCAGATGGTGACAGACGCAGGAGGCCAGAGGTCAAATGGCGTGACAGGAGCTCAGAGCCCCAGAAACTGGTTTTCTTACAGAGGACTGGGGAGGGAACAGACCGCGATTCCCAGACGTGGCCGGGGAACAGGCCCACGAAACGACAGACTAGTCTCATCATCTGAACCGGGTTCAGCACAGATCTTTTCAGCGATCTGGGGGGGCTAGAACCATAGCGTGGCAGATAATGCACACACGTGCACACATGTGCACACCCGCTTGGCTCTGTCCCTGTGACACCGGCAGGACACCCCTGAGCCGCTGAGTGTCCAACAGGGCACTGACTCGGGAGACAGGAGGGGAGGAGCGCAGTGAGCCTGGGCAGGAACGAAGGACTTGGGGGTGGGTTTGGGTTTTGTTTTTTTCTTTTCTTTTCTTTCCTTTCCTTTTCTTTCTTTTCTTCCTTTCTTTTTCTTTTCTTTTTCTTTCTTTTTTTTTTTTAATGACTTTAATTTTATTAACGTTGGCTTTTTAAAATGTCCTTGAGAATTTTTGTCTGTGGAGAGAATTCAGAAATTTGCTTTGGCTTTGTGGTTAATACCTAGATTACTAAATTTACAACGTGAAAAACCTTGTCTTTCTTTAAGGTTTTAGGTTTGACCAGCTATTTATAAATCTACCAACATTTATGTATCACTTTAAAAAAAAAAGATTTTATTTATTTGAGAGAAAGAGAGACAGAGAGAGCACAAGCCAGAGGGAGGGGCAGAGGGAGAGGGAGAGGCCGACTCTGCTGAGCAGGGAGCCAAACACGAGGCTCAATCCCAGGACCTGGGATCACGACCTGAGCTGAAGGCAGATGCTTAACTGACTGAGCCACCTAGGAGCCCCTATATATCACTTTATTTATTTATTTAGACTTTTTTTTTTTTTTTTTTAAATTCATGAGAGACACACAGAGAGAGGCAGAGGGAGAAGCAGGCTCCCTGCAGGGAGCCCGATGCGGGACTCTATCCCAGGACCCGGGGATCAGGACCTGAGCCCAAGGCAGATGCTCAACCGCTGAGCCACCCAGGCGTCCCTATATATCACTTTAAAAGAGACTTTGGCTTATGTTTGTCCTATTTACAAACATAGCTAATCTCTAAAATAGTTCAAGCTAATCAAAATAAATAAATAGAATAGCTCAAGATAGATTCATAAATGTAATATATTTCATCTCCTCTTTAAATGTCTCTGTTGACTTAACGAAACTTCCCTGAGTTCTTCAAGAACTCTTACATAACTAATACCCTTATGGCGAACTTTCAATCTTTCTTAAATGTTTCCATATATAACAAGTGATCAATCCGCGTTTCTACAAACAAAAATTTCAACTTAAAAATCACAAGTATAAATGAAGTATACATTTTATTTTTTACTGAGGTGTAATCGACATCCAACACGATATTAGTCTCAGGTACACAACACAGCAATTCCACACTCGGATCCATTGCAAAATGGTCACACAGTAAGTCTAGTTACCATGGAAAGTCACCTTACAAAGTTAATAAAGTATCGTTGACTATAATCCCCATGCTGTATCTTTACATCCTCATGGCTTACCTATTTTATAGCTGAATGTTTGTATTTCTTAATCCATTTCAACCCTGCCTCCAGTCCTCCCTCTCCTGTGGCAACCACAAATCTGTTCTCTATATCTGAGTCTGGATTTCTTTTTTCTTTTTGGATTCCACATATAAGTGAAATCATGCAGTATTTGTCTTTCTCCGTCTGACTTATTTTACCTAGCATAATATCCTGAAGGTCCATCCATGTTGTCACAAATAGCAAGATTTCGTTATTTTTTATGGCTGAGGAGTATGTCATTATACACACATATGCCACATCTTCTTTACTTATTCACCCATTGATGGACATTTAGACTGTGTCCAAGTCTTGGCTATTGTAAATGATACTGCAATGAAATGAACGTCAGGGTGCACATATTTTTTTGAAATAATGTTTTCATTTTCTTTGGGCAGATACCCAGTAATAGAATTGCTGGATCATATGGTATTTCTATTTTTAGTTTTTTTGAGGAAGCTCCATACTGTTTTCCACAGTGGCTGCACCCACTTACAGTCCCGCTGACAATACATGAAGGTTCCCCTTTCTCCACATTCTTGTCAACATTTGTTTTTTTGTTTTGTTTTGTTTTGTCTTTTTAGTAAGTCTTTCTGACAGATGTGAGGTGATAACTCATCATAGTGTTGAACCATATGATGCTTTATAACAGGACTGAGCCTAGGAAGGCAGTGGTCACATAGCTCACATCTGTGGGTTTGAGTCATATCATGAGTTCACTTTTTCATCTACTGGAAGTCTGCAACCTCTACCCATATTGCCACACAACATGGTTGGATTGAGCAGTTACTTAATTTCAATGAATTTTCCAAGGAGTTTCAAAGAAGTAGGAACTTGATAAAAATCCTGCCCTCTTTTCATACCCTTTCTGCCCAGTAAGACCATATAACCCTTACAAACAGCAAAGTACTACCAGTTGTTCACCCACGATTTTCTTCAACTGTATGTTCGGAAGTCAAGCACTAAATTTCTTCATTCCCATCTTTAAAAGAGGGGAGCTGTTGTGTGGCATGGTTAGGAAGTCAGGGCGAGGAGCCCCTGGTCAGACTTCTCTCCCCTACAGTCCCACTGTGTGTCTGCAATGGCCACTTCAGGTGTTTCTACTCCATTTCTCCAGACCTAACTGATGTTCTAAAAAGGCAGGTCAATTCAACACTCGACAACTAGTAGTTGATTCATGCCGTTATGCTGTGGGGGCTGGAGATACTTCACTGCAGAGGGAGAATAACATTTGCACCCTCATGAAATTTACAGCCAGCCTACATTCAGCCTACGTGTGTAAATTTGGAGTCTCCTTTACTATCGCCTAATGGAATTCTTACAATAGATGAAAATCATTGGCCTGGTCTTTGACAGTCTTGTGTCTTTGGCCTTATCCTGTAACAACTTACTTTGTATATTATCCTCATGGTTTGGTCCTTTGCTTCTAGGATAGTCCACCAAAGAACTTGGAGGGGAAGTATCTTTCTCTCTTCTTCTTCTGTATCCCAAATATTCCCCAAAATATTTATAAATTCTCTACATTAAAGAAATAACAGGAATTCTATGGACTTTCTGTTCTGAGTTAACTTAACATTGATGCTTCTAATCCTGAGATACATACCAAGAAGCCTGGAGTCAATGTAGAAGATCAGCAGATTGGGCCAACATATGAGACAGTCAATTTTATTTGGAGAGGTTTTCATTAATTTCCCTCCCTCCTTCCCTCTTTCCATCCAGAATGAACATTTAAATAATTCTGCCAAGAATATCTTATTTTCTGGCATCACTACAGTATGACGAGTTTAGTCCTTGAACAGACTTTGTGGAAGTTGGGTGTTGAATTGCTCTGAACAAGCCTGGAGTGATGTTAGGAAGATGGCAAGCCGAAAATGAGCATTACAGAAGGGATAAAACTATCTGAATACAATATGAGAAGATTCTATGATACTATGTTTTATGATATTATATTATTTCTGAGTTACTTAAAAGATTTAGTTTTCTTTCCATCAATAAATATGTTAGTTAGAGCTCTTTTGGTTGTGAGGGAAATCAGGATCAACATATTAAGGTAAAGGGAGATATTTTATAAGTGAGTGTATTTATTTTGCTTGATTTGCTGGAGACGTTAGATTTTTCTCCTTCCTTCTCTCACAGGGCTAGCAAAAAGGCAGCTCCTCTATTCTGGAGGCCTGATGGGTCTATCCTTTGCTCTAGGAGAGGAAAAAAAAAAAAAGGATCTTAAGAAGTTAGTTATTGAGATAATTTATGTCCAATAGAGTTTATCAATCTAAAGATACAATTTGATGGGCATTGGCAAAGACATGCAGGGCGTAACCACCACCACTGTCATGATGTAGAACATCTCCATCATTGCCAAAGTTCTCAGATGCTCTTTGTGGTCAGGCCCCTCCTACCACCTGGCTCCCTGGCACCTCCTGGATGACCTTTTGTCATGGTTTTGCTTTGTGTGGCATTTCCTGTAAATGCACTCTGTTTGTGTCTGACTTCTTTCACTTAGCATTGTGCTTTTGAGATCCACCCATATTCTTGCATATATCCGCTCTTCCTTCTCGTTGCTGAATAGAATTCTATTGTAGAGCTATGCAACAATTGTTTAAATTTGTTCACCAGCAGATAGATATTTGGGTTGTTTCTAGCTTTGAGCATAGTACATGACTTTGTGTGGCCTTACATTTTCATATCTAGAAGGTAGATACCCAAGAAGACGACTGCTGAGTCACAAATTAAGTGCATATTTAATTTTAGAAGAAGCTGTCAAACTTTCCCAAAGTGGGTGTACCATTTTGCATCCGCCCAGCAACGTATGAGAGTTTCAACTGCTGTACATCCTTACCAACACTAGGTATTGTCAGTCTTTAATTCTTGTGAGCTCATAGGGGTATCTCAGTGTGGTGTCTTCCCCAGTTTTATTGAGCTATATTTCATTCATATCTTTGTATTAAATGTGTATAACATAATTTGATAAATGTCCATACTATGAAATGATTACCACAATGTCTAGTTACCATCCGTCACCTCACATAGCTGTGTTTTTTCTTATGAGATGAGAACTTTCAAGAACTATTCTCTTAGCAACTTTCAAATATACAATAAAGTATTTATTAACTATAGTCATCATGTTGTAGATGACATCCCTGAACTTATTTATCTTATAACTGGAAGTTTGTAGCTTTTGATCCATATGAAGCACTTTTACCCTGAGAGGTTTTGGTTGATCTTTCAAGGTTCCAAAATGTTGAGAAGTAAGTAACAGAAAAGAACCCTACAGTCAAGCCCATGGTGGGGGGGTTGGGGGAAGGGGAAACAACCAAACAACGAGTATTAAAATGAGTTAAAGTAATAAAATAAAATTAGAAAATTAGTTATTGGAAGTAGAACTGGAAGACTGTGTACCTCAGGAAAATTATGAGAATTTTTTGAGATGATGGAGCTTTAAAGACATGCTTTTATATTAATTAAAGATATTCACAGTCGAAATTGCCAAAGTCGGCTTGATACCGTAACTTCTGTCACAGTGTTTTAAATCCCCAGGGTAATTGGATCTCAGTGAAAACTTGATAGTTGAAGTATAACTGAAACATTCAGTTTATAAGGATATCTGACACTCCCTGCATATCTCGAATTTTAGACAAAATAACCTATAAATTGTGGAAAATGTTACTTTAGAAAAACCCGACTAATCTTAATCTTGGTAAATGTACACTTGGTTCTTAACACTTACCAGTGGCCAGAAAAGTGGAATACTCAAATTTATCCAACAAAAATTCTACAATTTAACCCACAGTGTTTCCCAGACACTAGGCATAGGAGATGTTAGCAGTATCTCTTCGTTTTGCCACAATCTAAAGAACTTGGCCTTTTCAGGAATGTGTTGACGACACCATCAGATATTTCCTTCTTCTTTGAGAGTAAGCAGGCAAAGAACACTTTCTCGAAGGAGCAACTGGATTCCTTTCACAAGCTGCAGACCCTGGAGGCCGGTGGCAACAACTTCCTTTGCTCCTGTGAATTCCTGTCTTTCACTCAGGAGCAGCAGGCCCTGGCCGGGCTCCTGGTCAGCTGGCCAGAGGACTACCTGTGTGACTTGGCTCCCGGCTTCTGAGTTCCACTGGGTGGCTCTGGTGGCCCCTGTGCTGTGTCCTGCTCCTGCTGGCCCAGGGGGCTCCTCCCCCGCCCCCCAGACATCTGTTATGATGCCTTTGCTTTACAGGGAGCAGGATGCCTACTGGGTGGAGCACCTTCTGGTCCAGGAGCTGGAGCACTTCCACCCTGGGACTTTATTCCTGGCAAATGGATTATTGACAATATCACTGACTCCATCAAGAAGAGCCACAAAACCATCTTTGAGCTTTCTGAAAACTTCACCCGTTTGATGAGAACAGTAAGTGAAGCTGCCATTCTCATTCTTCTGGAGCCCAAGGAGAAAAAGGCCGCCCCCCAACAGGAAGTGTTGGGGCTGAAGAACATTATTCTAGTTTTATAAATGAAATATTCTCAGTTTTCAAAGCCTGGTTCTATGTGGATTTAGGGTTTTGCTATTATTTCGCACAGGCAGTATTAAGTACATTCTTTAAAAATTGCAGATGATTCATAAATCCGTTCAGAATAGACAAATTTTGAAGAATGGGCATATGTGTTTACAAAGCTCTATAAAATAGTTCTGGGATTATGTTAGATTTTCAGTAAGTGATTTTTGACAGGTGTACTTGCTATTATTTTATTTAACTATTGCAAGTCACTTTATATGAAAAGGAGACTGTGAATTTTGATAACTTCATTTTAGAATTTCAGCCACATGCTCAAAAATATAAATATCTACCAGAAGTTATCTTTTCCCAAACACCTTTTCATATTCTGCACTCATTTTCTGACTCAACAAATCAGTTTTGTAGTAAGTTGTAGAAAATCTTATGGGAAACAAAAAACAGACTGACTAGAGTCTCAGAGTCTAATCTGGGTTTGTCACTGAGCTGTGAGCCGTGCAACTTGAGACAAGTTCTCCAATCACTTGAGCTAAAGGTGTAATAATATCAGAGCCATTTATTTCACATGTTATTATGAGATTCAGATGAAAAGACGTATTTGAAAGTGCTTTGGAAATGTTTATGAAGCTTTATGGTATACAGATAACACTGGCAATAACTTGTGGGTAAATAAATGAGTTCCACCTGACTTTGCCAGAACATTCTAATTGGCTTTGGGATTGCAAAGCAATAATATCAATCGAGGCAGTTCGATTAAAGGCATATGGGGAAAGAACAGAGATTTTTTAGATTTGGCGGGGGCGGGGGGGGGGCGGTATTGGAAAGAAGTTTTCTTAGGTACACGCCCTAAGAACTCATGAGGAAGAGAGGTGGGGATTCACACAGTTACCTGTAGGGACAATCAGGCCCCACCCTCTGAAGTTCACCTTCATGCCTACGGATGAAGTTTGCCTGGATGCTGGAGCCGGTAATGAGGATTAGGGATGGGGACTAGGGCAAGACATAGCACCCTGGATTTAGGGTAAAATTCTCATTCCAAATCTCAGTACTGCCCTATTTGCATGGCATTTCCTCCGTGTGAGAGGAGCAAGAGAGCTTCCTCGGCCTCAATTTGTAAGGATCAGGTGTACTTATGAATAGAAGCAGCACTCAGTGAATACTACTAAGGCAGTTTGATTTTTTTTTTTAAAGATTTTATTTATTTATTCATGAGACACACAGAGAGAGGCGGAGACCCAGGCAGAGGGAGACGCAGGCTCCCTGCGGGGAGCCCGACGCGGGGCTCGACCCCGGGGCCCCAGGATCGCGCCCTGGGCCGCAGGCGGCGCCGGACCGCCGAGCCCCGGGCTGCCCGAGGCAGTTTGATTCTTAAAAGGTAGGTCGTCCCCCTTGTAAACATTCTTCACTAGTTTCTGTGACAGCGAAGAAAAGCCAACCCGAGACTTTTGGGAATGACGGGGAACGACCGGGAAGGAGCCGACGCAAGGTGCGGGCCTGGACTCAGTGTGGGCTGCGGGCGGGAGCCCCCCGGCGGCGGGACCGGGCTGCGCGGGCGCCGGCCGGCACCTCGGGGCCTCCCCTCCCCCCCTCCCCCCTCCCCTCCCTCCCCCGTGTCCTCCCTGCCCCCCCCCTCCCGGCCGCGGGCAGGCGTCCTCACCCGCCGCTCGGGCAGGGCTCGGGTCCGTGGGTGCGGGCGGCGGCGGACGGCGGAGGCCGGGCCCGGCACGAGCACGAGCACGAGCGGCGGATCTGGGCCCCAGGCCGCGCCCCCACCGAGGGGGCCTCGCCGGAGCTCCGGGGGCGCCTGGGGCACTCGCTCCGCCCGCGAAGCCTCCCCCGGCCCCCCCCCGCCGGACGCCCGCCCGCTGGCCCTCGGGGTCCCCGCCCCCGCCCCCGCCGGGAGGCACACCCGCCCTGCGCCCTGCGCCCTGCGCCCAACCCGCCCGGTGCGCCGCGTCCGGAGGCCGCTCGTCACCTCCCGGGTACGTCGGGCCGCTCGGCCCCCGCGCCCCCCGCGCCCCCCGCGCCCCCCGCGCCTCCCGCGGCCTCCCCGCGCCGCCCACCGCCCGGGTGCGCGGGCGTCCAGGCGGGCCGGGCTTCCCCGCAGCGCCGCGGACGGCGGGGGGCGCGGGGGGCGCGGGCCCCGAAGGACCGACGCTCTCGTAAGCCCTCAGCGCTCCCCCCCCAGCGCCCCCCGGCCCGCAGCGCTCCCCGCCGGCCCCCAGCGGCCCCCCCCAGCGCCCCCAGCGCCACCAGGGTCGGTAAGGACTTTGGGGGGCGCGCTCGGGGCGGGGGCGGGCGCGGGGGCGGGCGCGGGGGCGTGTCTGCGCTCCCGGGTCACCACGGGGACCACACGGCGCAAACCAGGGTTCATCACTGTGCGGAGAAGCGGGGAAGGGTCGGGATTCGGGGTGTGCCCATGCCCAGGAGCCTCGCACGTAACCCCAGTCCGGCCTCTGCGCGGCGGGGGGCGAGTGTGAGCGGGTGTGAGCGGGTGTGAGCGCGAGAGCTTCCCCCCTCCGCGTTCCTCCACCCTTGAAACGCCCGAGTTCTGTCTCCGTTGAGAAAGTAACTTAGAGCACGTAAGCCTAGACGAGTTCTCTAAGTAAGGAGGCCCTGAAGTTCCCCCTCTAACTTCTCCAATTTCCTTCAATGAGAACTGTTGAGAACCTAGACGCAGCCCGCGGAGTGGTCTTACTGTTTTGTGTTTTGTGGGGAGAGAGATTGATGGACGGATGGATGAGGCGTGAACAGCTCAGCTGGCTGAGATGGCGCTGACCTTGCGGAAGGTCTTGTCTGCGCTGTTACTAACTCAGATCTTCACCAAAAAGCAACTGGTAGATTTGAAAGTAGAGACCAAAAAAAAAAAAAAAAAAAAAAAAAAAAAAAAAGGAAATGACATCCTATTTGAAAATGACTTATTCACCGATATTTTAAGTTTCTTCCTGTTCTAAGCAGAGAACATTTGCATCTTTAAACTTCTTTGTTTTTCATCATTAAACTTCTTATGATGCACTTATTTTACAAAAATTGCCAGAAGGTTACAGCATGACTTGTACGTTTCTAAGCTATCAGTTCATTTTTTGTATTATTTTCCTTAAGAATTTGGCTTGGGTGGTTAGATATCTTGTTTTGATTTTCGTGATTGAGTACAATTTATGATTAAAACAGAGTTGTGGGTATGATCTTTTTATAAAGATTTCCTAATAAATATAAGTTGTATTTACTCCTCATCAAAAGACTTGCTTGGGGGATCCCTGGGTGGCCCAGCGGTTTGGCGCCTGCCTTTGGCCCAGGGCTTGATTCTGGAGTCCTGGGATCGAGTTCCCCGGTCTGGTTCTGCACATGGAACCTGCTTCTCTCCCTGCCTGTGTCTCTACCACTCTCTCTCTTTCTCTATCTCATGAATAAATGAATAGAATAGAATAGAATAGAATAAATGACAAATGCTTGTCAAAATTCTGTTCACTCCCACATCATATAAAATTTATATTCCTTTTTCCTCATACTAAAAAGAAATGCCTGAGCCTTTGAATGCTGTCTTCTTTCTTATTAATTATTAAATTTAAAAAATGCAATCATTGCTTCTTGCTGCCTACTCTTACCAGGTTTATTCTGCAAATTGCAGAAGAACATATGTTTTGGGTTACGTCTTTCAGTGATAGACTAGGGATAAAAATTCTTTTTTTTTTTTTTTTTTTTTTTTTTGTTTTTGAGTGTCTGAAAATGCCTGCCTCACCTTTACTCTTGAATGATAATTTAAATGGGTATTGCCATCTAGATTGGCAGGTGTGTCTTCTTTGCCCTTGGAGAATACCATTACATTATTTTTGGGCAAAGTGAGGAATTTTTTTCTTTTTTTGCTGGAGATTCAATATTCATTTAAATTTAGCACCTTATTTTTTTCCCAATTTGAAAAAACTTTGAGTTACTCTGTCTTTTGATAGTTGGACCCGTAGCAGCATACAAGATAGGCTTTGAATTTTCATTTCTTATGGAGGATTTCTAGTAGGTTGGCTTTCAGCCAGGGCCAGAGGGCAGAGATTTGTTTTAGATCCTTATTCACATTAGGGGCAGCTGCTTTTTCCCTGCCGGTGTACTTTCAGTTTCTGACTGCACATTGGGCCCTGAGTCCCTTCTCCACTCCTGCTTCACCCAACCATCACAGCCCCAGCCCTGATGTGGGTATCTGGTCGTGGTTTTGCTGGGGGCCACAGGGCTTCAACTTCCTGTCAGTTCTCAATCAGTAGATGTGCACAGCACAATGCCAGGCTAACCAGTCAGACTGCTGTCTTTTTCTGGATCTCAGACCAGTAATGCCTCAGCATTTTGTTACTTTTCTGAATTCTTTTTTTAAAAAATATTTTATTTATTTACTCACAAGAGACACACAGAGAGAGGCAGAAGGAGAAGCAGGCTCCTTGCAGGGAGCCCAATGCGGGACTTGATCCCAGGACCCTGAAATCATACCCTGAGCTGAAGGCAGACACTCAACCACTGAGCCCCAAGGTGCCCTAATTTTCTGAATCTTTAAGCAGATGATTTTATATTTTGTCTAGACCTACCACCCTTATTAGATATGACTCCATTCAGTCTAACTGGAGCCATTGCTCTTCTCTTTCTCAGTGCCATGCCATTGCATAGAGGGGAAATGGGAGGAGAGAGATAAGACTTTCATCTTCAGTGTCAGATTGGTAGTGGTAGTTTTAATATCATTAATAATTAATATTTACTGAAAAGTTACCATGCAGTAGGTACCATGTAATATGTGGATGAACATAGCCCAAGATCCCTGCTCTGATTAATTTTACAGTTTAAAGACAGAAGGCTAGGAAAAATTTAAAAATAGATTTATCTGACCTTTAAATATTAGCTGGAAGCTTGTATGGATTTCTTAAGATTTGTGCTATTTATTACAAAATGATCAAGTAAATTTTGGTTGCCCAGGACAGTAATACTAAGATGATTTTTTTTTCAATAATGGATTCAGCAGAAAGACAGTGGGATAAATATAGTACCAAACAGTATTCTTATCTCAACTTACCCCTGTCACTTTTAGAGATGGGGACAATGTTGGATCTATGTTCTTTATGGGTTAGTTTCCATTGCCTGCTAATTTTTGCTCTTCTCCTGGTCATTATTTTGCTTCCTTTAGTACCTGGTTGTTTTTTTATGGTGTACTGGACATTCACTTTGAAACATTTTTTTGTAGGAAGAAATTTGAAGCCTCAAATAGTAGTATTCTCTTCTTTTTTTTAAAATTTATTTATTTATGATAGTCACAGAGAGAGAGAGAGAGAGAGAGGCAGAGACACAGGCAGAGGGAGAAGCAGGCTCCATGCACCGGGAGCCCAATATGGGATTCAATCCCGGGTCTCCAGGATTGCACCCTGGGCCAAAGTCAGGTGCCAAACCACTGCGCCACCCAGGGATCCCAGTAGTATTCTCTTCTAGAGAAAATTTCCCTTTGCTTCTGCAGGTATCTGAGCACTAGAATTCCAGAAATCATCTTAATCCCTTTTCAGAGCCTGAGACTGCCTGAGCCATCCAGATAAGTCAGAACTGTGCTACAATCTGTGTAAGGGCTCGGTTTCCCTTGGTTCAGTTCTGCCTTTCCATCTGTGATTGCCCCAGACCTTAACCTTACATATACTCTGTGTCCTTCAGGCTGTCAGAGTGTTGTATGGCCTATTGGATGAGGCTTACTATATTCAAGGTGGTGGAAGACAAGATTGAAAATATTGGCTGAGAACTGGAAACTATAAAAAATGACATACAGATGGAGAAAAGAACCAAATAGAAGTTAAATAGGTGAGAATGGCAGTAACTGCAAAATATAAATGCTGTGGCTGGATCTAACAATAGATTAAACACAGCTGAAGAGAGGAGAATAAACTGGAAAGTAGATCAGAAGGAAATATCGAGACTGAAACTTGAAGAGGTGAAATATAGAAAGAACAGAAGAGAAGGAGGCCTGGAAAATAGAGCTAAGCTAGAGCTTAGATGAAAATTTATAACCTTAAATGTATATATTAGACATGAAGAATGGCTGACGATTAATGAGCAGGTGTCTACCTTAAGAAATTAGAATAGGAACAATAAAATAAATCTAGAGGAAGCAGAAGGAAGGCAATAGTAATTTAAGAATAGAAATTCATGGAATAGAAAGGAAATAGAGGATCTATAAAATGAGAAGCTGGTTTTTGAAAATGCTAGTAAAAAATGATAAACCGCTGACACTGAAGACAATCATAAGGCACAAAAAACTCATCTAAGTTACAAGACAGGACATTAAAATAGTAAGATGAAAAAAATAAAATAAAATAGTAAGATGATATTCTAAGTAACTATGTCAGTAAATTTGCAAGTTTAAAAGAAAATGTTCAATCCCTTGAAAAACACAATTTACCAAAGCTGACAGATGATGAAGAAGAAAATCTGAATAGTTTCATAGCTGTTAAGTATATTTAATGAATTTTATAAAAACAAGATAAATATACAAATAATAGCAATAAATCTTGCAGGCTCAGAAGGTGGCATTGGTGAATTCTACCCACAGAAAAGAAAGGAAATGTATAGGGCAATTTTACTCTGAATATAGATGCAAACGTTCTAAAGGAAATATTAGTAAACAAATATACCCAGTAAAATATAAAAAAGGATAATATGTCCAGACTAACTTGGGTTTCTTCTAAACAATTCAACATTGTCTCAACACTAAATTGATTAATGTGAGGAAACCTGTGTTATTTCAATAGATATAGGAAGACAAAAAAATTTAATAAAGGTCAACATTCAGTAATCAAGAAAACAAACTAAAGGTATACGGATTGGGGGATCCCTGGGTGGCGCAGCGGTTTGGTGCCTGCCTTTGGCCCAGGGTGCGATCCTGGAGACCCGGGATCGAATCCCACGTCAGGCTCCCGGTGCATGGAGCCTGCTTCTCCCTCTGCCTATGTCTCTGCCTCTCTCTCTCTCTCTGTGTGACTATCATAAATAAATAAAAATTTAAAAAAATTAAAAAAAAAATAAAGGTATACGGATTGGAAAAATAATAAAGAGAATAGCTTCATGATAATATAAAAAAAGGCTTTTAAAACAGACCACAAAATCACTACTAAGAAACAAAATAGAAAATGTTTAAGAACATCTGTTCATCAAAAGATTCCACCAAGAAAGTGAAAAGGAAAGCCACACAGTGGAAGAAGAGAGAGGCATACCTTGTTTTATTGCATGTGGCAGATACTGTGGTTTTTTGTTTTTTGTTTTTTGTACAAATTCAAGGCCTGTGGCGACCCTGTGTTGAGCAAGTCTGTTGCTGTCATTTTTCCAACAGCACTTGCTCACTTTGTATTTTTTTTTTAACTTTTATTTATTTATGATAGTCATACAGAGAGAGAGAGAGGCAGAGACAGAGGCAGAGGGAGAAGCAGGCTCCATGCACTGGGAGCCCGACGTGGGATTCGATCACGGGTCTCCAGGATCGCGCCCTGGGCCAAAGGCAGGCGCTAAACCGCTGCGCCACCCAGGGATCCCACTTGCTCACTTTGTATCTCTGTGTCACATTTTGGTAATTCTGGCTGTATTTCTAACTTTAGTATATTCATTACGATGATCTGTGATCAGTGATAATGACTCACCGAAAGCTCAGATGATGGTTAGCATTCATTAGCAATAAATCCTTTTTTAAATGAAGGCGTGTGCTTGTTTTTGGACATTGCACATTTAACAGACTACTGTGTAGTACAAACATAGCTTGTGTGTGCACTGGGAAACTAGAAAATTCATCGGACTCTCTGTATTGTAATAGCCATTTTATTGTGGTGGAGCCAGACCCACAATATCTCTCAGCAATGCCTGTATTTGTAACACATGTATCTTCCGTTTTGAGAGTATACATTTTTATTTTCATATGTATGTAATATTTATAATAATTATTATGTTATAATAGCAACAACCCAATAGAAAACAGTAGGCCAAAAACTGAAAGAGGCACATTACAACCGAGAATTCCAAATGATCATACACAATATGATCCTATATGCAGATGTTCAGGCTCATTATTAGTCCAGGAAATAAAATTTAGACAACAGAGATTACACTACCTACCTACCAAAATCGCTAAAATTAAAAAGACTGGCAGTACTAAGTGGTAGCAAGATAGAAAGCAATTGGAACTCTCATACAGTGCTGATGGGAACGCAAACTATGGTTTATCCATACTAGGAAACACTGTGATCCATTGGGAAAGAATCAGAAAAGTTTCTATATGTGAACGTAGAAAGATGTCAAGTTATATTGTTAGGTGAAAAGTGAAAGTCTAGAATAATTATGCATGGTAGGTATGGCCCCATTTATCTAAAAGAGACAGGAGGGGGTGCAAAGCAGTTGCATTGGTGTGGCCATAAAGATTCTGGCTGCAACAGCTATTAAATTTCCAAACCAAGTATGTATTAATATTATTTGTGTTTTAATATCTGTTCCTACAAATTATACAGCCTAGGCCTTTATAACCTCAGATTCTGTGGGTGTGGGAAATTAATTTTACCCATAAAAAGTTTTGTTCTTGGGGTTATATTTTTTTTTTTAAAATTTGTGCAGTTTATGCAGTGAGCAAATACAGACAAAGGAGTACAAAGCATAAAGAATGAGAGAGCTGAATAGAGCCAAAGAGGGATACAGGGCCCAGAAAGAGGGCAGAGAGAGCGAGCGAGCGAGAGAGCTAGATTCATGACTGGAAAGAAACCAGCAGCGGTGGAGACCATGCAAACAGCTTTATTTCCCCCACATTCATCTGAATAGCCCATCCAGACCGGGGCACTGCTTTCTGCACTTCTCTGCAGGAAGAGAAGGTTCTGATGGTTGGTCTGATTGTCCCTCGGCCCAGCAAACCACCTTGCTCTGCCTGGAGTTCCCAGCATCCCTCCTGCCTGCTAGTAGTTAAGTGTCAGACAAGCTGGAGGAGCATGGGAACTTTTTCTTTTGCCACTGGAGCTGTGTTCAGTGAATAGTTGTCCCGCAAAAGCTGTGGTTGGGCTCTGTGACATCTCTAACTCATGGGGGCACCAAGGCAGGGAAAGAGTATGCTTATATCCAAGAAGGCTTGAAGCATAGGAGTAGGTGATTATAAATCCATACGGTTAAGCCTAGCTCACTTTTTTTTTAGATTTATTTATTTATTTGGGAGAGGGAGGGAGAACATGAGCATGAGTGGGAGGTGGGGCGAGGCAGAGGAAGAGGGAGAGAAGCAGACTCCCCGCAAACCTGGAGCCCAGTGCAGGGCCTGATCTCAAGACCCTGAGATCATGACCTGAGCCAAAGGCAAGAGTTGGATGCTGAACTGATTGAGCCACTCAGATGGTATAGGGCTTCTAGGTCTTGGCATAGGGGCAAGATCTCTGTGCTCATGTTGCTGGATGCACCAGGGAATCCATTTTTTAATCCCCATGCATACATTCCATTTGCCTTTCTGTTATTTCCTGGTAGGTAGGTGTGTGTGTGTGTGTGTGTGTGTGTGTGTGTGTGTGTGTGATGCCTTACAGAACATTTCTCAGGAACTGGAATCATAATAAACTGTCGAACACAATCACTCATTTGAACCTCTTTTATTTGTAGGTTGGATCACTGGACAATGTCACGTGTTTTGTGGACATTGTGGGTTTTGGGGGCTGTAACCAACCTCTCCAAGGAAGAGGCCCCTGACCAGTCTTCTTCTCTGTCCTGTGACCCCACTGGTGTCTGCGATGGCCGCTCCAGATCTTTGAACTCCATGCCCTCAGGGCTCACAGCAGCTGTGAGAAGCCTTGACCTCTCCAACAATGAGATCACCTACATTGGCAACAGTGACCTTCGGGATTGTGTGAACCTCAAGGCTCTGAGGCTGGAGTCTAATGGAATTAACACAATAGAGGAAGAATCTTTTTTTTCCCTGTGGAGTCTTGAACATTTGGACTTATCTTATAACCTCTTATCTAACTTATCATCCTCCTGGTTCAGGCCCCTTTCTTCATTGAAGTTCTTAAACCTACTGGGAAATCCTTACAAATCACTTGGGGAAACACCTCTTTTTTCTCAGCTCACAAATCTAAGAATTCTGAAAGTAGGAAATATCTACAGCTTCACTGAGATTCAGGATAAGGATTTTGCTGGGCTAACCTTTCTTGAGGAACTGGAGATCGATGCTTCAAATCTCCAGAGGTATGAGCCAAAGAGTTTGAAATCGATTCAGAACATCAGCTATCTGGCCCTCCGTATGAAGCAGCCTGTTTTACTGGTGGAGATTTTTGTAGATCTTTCCAGTTCCTTGAAACATTTAGAACTGAGAGATACTCATTTGGACACTTTCCACTTTTCAGAGGCATCCATCAATGAAACACATACGTTGGTTAAAAAGTGGACATTTAGAAATGTGAAAGTCACCGATAGAAGTTTTACTGAGGTTGTGAGACTGTTGAATTATGTTTCTGGAGTGTTAGAAGTAGAGTTTGAGGACTGTACCCTTTATGGGCTCGGTGATTTTGACATACCTGATGTGGACAAAATTAAAAATATAGGTCAGATAGAGACACTAACAGTACGGAGGTTGCATATTCCACACTTTTACTCATTTTACGATATGAGTAGTATATATTCACTTACAGAAGATGTTAAAAGAATCACAGTAGAAAGCAGTAAGGTCTTTCTGGTTCCTTGCTCACTTTCACAACATTTAAAATCCCTAGAATATTTGGATCTCAGCGACAATTTAATGGTTGAAGAATACTTGAGAAACTCAGCCTGTCAGCATGCTTGGCCCCTCCTGCAAACCTTAATTTTAAGGCAAAATCGTTTGAAATCCTTAGAGAAAACTGGAGAAACTTTGCTTACTTTGAAAAACCTGGTGAACCTTGATATTAGTAAGAATAACTTATCTTTCTATGCCTGAAACTTGTCAGTGGCCAGAAAAGCTGAAATGTTTGAACTTATCCGACACAAGAATGCAAAGTATAACCCGTTGCATCCCTCAGACACTGGAAATTTTAGATGTTAGCAATAATAATCTCGAGTCATTTTCCCTGATTTTGCCACAACTTAAAGAACTTTCTATTTCCAGAAATAAGTTGAAGACTCTACCAGATGCCTCCTTCTTACCCACCTTACAAATTATGAGAATCAGCAGAAACACAATAAACGCTTTCTCGAAGGAGCAACTGGATTCCTTTCACAGGCTGCAGACCCTGGAGGCCGGTGGCAACAACTTCCTTTGCTCCTGTGAATTCCTGTCTTTCACTCAGGAGCAGCAGGCCCTGGCCGGGCTCCTGGTCGGCTGGCCAGAGGACTACCTGTGCCACTCCCCCTCCTACGTGCGGGGCCAGCGGGTTGGGACCGCCCGGCTCCCGGCTTCTGAGTGCCACCGGACAGCTCTGGTGGCCGCCGTGTGCTGTGTCTTGCTCCTGCTGGTCCTGCTCACGGCGGGGGCGTGCCACCATTTCCACGGGCTGTGGTACCTGAGAATGCTGTGGGCCTGGCTCCAGGCCAAAAGGAAGCCCAGGAAAGCCCCCTCCAGGGACGTCTGTTATGACGCCTTTGTGTCTTACAGTGAGCATGATTCCTACTGGGTGGAGAACCTTCTGGTCCAGAAGCTGGAGCACTTCAATCCCCCGTTCAAGTTGTGCCTTCACAAGCGGGACTTTATTCCCGGCAAGTGGATTATTGACAATATCATTGACTCCATCGAGAAGAGCCACAAAACCATCTTTGTGCTTTCTGAAAACTTCGTGAAGAGCGAGTGGTGCAAGTACGAGCTGGACTTCTCCCATTTTCGCCTCTTTGATGAGAACAACGATGCTGCCATCCTCATTCTTCTGGAGCCCATTGAGAAAAAGGCCATCCCCCAGCGATTCTGTAAGCTGCGGAAGATAATGAACACCAAGACGTACCTGGAGTGGCCCACCGATGATGCTCAGCAGGAAGGGTTTTGGTTAAATTTGAGAACAGCAATAAAATCCTAGATTCCTTCATGAAAGGCTAGTCTGGGCCTGGCCTTCATATCACTGGTTGTAGCTAAGTCCGCTCTGACACAGTTGTCTCTCAACTACATGAACGCACTGTCCTTTGCAGACTTGCTTACTAAAGCCACTACTACTGTTCATATTTTGTCTAGAGTGCTGTCTTATAAAAACTACCAGATGGGAAAGAAGAGGTTCTTGGTTTTTTCCTTATCCTATGAGATAATCATGATCCAAGTCCACTGTTGACGTCAGAATTATCTGTAGTCATTGGCTTAGTTCATCAGGAAATAGCACCAATCAGCAGCCTTGCTGATAAGATAAACAGCCGATTAACACACATTTTGTATGTTATATGATTATGTATGGTATTCTATTAAAGTCAGCTAGAAAAAAGAAAATGTCATTAAGAAAATCATAAATCTGGGGATCCCTAGGTGGCTCAGTGGTTTAGTACCTGCCATTGGCTCGGGAAGTGATCCTGGAGTCCCAGGATCGAGTCCAGGGATCGAGTCCCACATCGGGCGCCCTGCATAGAGCCTGCTTCTCCCTCTGCCTGTGTCTCTGCCTCTCTCTCTCTCTGTGTCTCCCATGAATGAATAAAATCTTTAAAAAAAAATCATAAATCTGCATAAATGGGCCCATGCGGTTGAAACCAGTGTTGTTCAAGGGCCAAGTGTAAATAAAATACTCAATTTAGAGGATTTCCAAAGAAGCTCCCACATCCCTGAGTCTGATCTTCCATCAGCATTTAACTCCATGTGAAGTTCTTTTTTTTTAAATTTTTTTTTTTTTTAAATTTATGATAGTCACACACACACACACACAGAGAGAGGCAGAGACATAGGCAGAGGGAGAAGCAGGCTCCATGCACCGGGAGCCTGACGTGGGATTCGATCCTGGATCTCCAGGATCATGCCCTGGGCCAAAGGCAGACGCTAAACCGCTGCGCCACCCAGGGATCCCCTCCATGTGAAGTTCTGATTAGTTTCTAGTTACCCCGTCTTCTAATCCATTTCCTCTGAAGCATCATGCTTTCTTCTTCTGAAAAAGTCTTATTTGATTCTAAAAAAGGCTCCTTTTCTCCCTCTGAACATTTACAAAAGCGCATGTGGGCTAAATAGATTTTTAGACGAATATATACCCAGTGATTCCTCAAAATGACCCCAAAAATAGTGGATACACAATAATTTAAAGATAGATAGTACTTCCACGTGTTAATCTTTATGATCTAGAGTTAATATACATTATATTTAATGCAATTAATTAGGCTAGAGCTATTTCCTGATTCAACGCAAATTTCTTCTTAAGATGGGAGCCACCCGCGACAGGACTGGAACTTCCTCTGACCTGCTCAGTTTGTAGACAGAACTGGGTCTGTGTGGTTGATTGGCCTCTCAGGTCAGAAAAATCTGGGTCAGTAGAAGCATATCTCTAGGTAAGTCACTTAACTGACCCCAAATATTTTTCTGCCCTTACAGCAGGAACACTAATATCTACATCATGTGGGTGTGAATGTACAGTTGTGTAGGCTAACCACTGAGTGTGTGCCCCTCACTTACCATTCCCTCTGGATGGGTGGGGAGGGTGGAGGGACCAAGCCTCTGAGAATAAGAACCATGGATGATGCTCACATGGGGTAACAGCAATGCCTGTAGTAGGTGTTTGCTATTATTTTTTTTTCCTGAGATGCGATTCATCTTTTTATAGATCATAGTCTGTGAATGTAGAAATTCCTATTAGAGGTACAAGCTTTGCCACAGGGACCCTGTTTTTCACAGAAAAATATCCCAGGGAAATAAGCGCATAGTTTCTGGGGAAAGTCAAAGAGTGTTTCTTCTCTCTCATACCAACTCCTGGGAGAGTGTTATGGAGGAAATAGTAGCCAGCCTAAGAAAAACAATGGACGAGTTCAGGGGAAGGAAATGAGGTGCTACAGAAACAAAAGACAATAATGGACTTTTTGCTTTATTTCTCTATATCCTACATTTAAGCACGATGTTAATTACCATGAGAACCAGACAAATTTAACATGAATTTGGTCCGTAGATTTAATTTAAATAATCTAGACAGCAAGAGAAAGAGCTCTGTAGTTGGTTGGTAGATTGAAAGTAATGTTATAAAAATAATCTTTATTTTTCTCATCACAGATGTTTTCTTTTTAAAAGACTTATTTATTTATTCATGATAGAGAGAGAGAGAGAGAGAGAGAGGCAGAGACACAGGCAGAGGGAGAAGCAGGCTCCATGCCGGGAGCCTGATGTGGGACTCGATTCCAGGGTCTCCAGGATCACGCCCTGGGCTAAAGGCAGGTGCTAAACCACTGAGCCACCCAGGGATCCCCTCATCACAGATGTTAAACACGTTCACTGTAGACATTTTGGGAAAGAGATAAGAGCCTATAAAGAAAGAATTTTTCTTATCCCTTCACCTTGGGATAACCACTGGTAACTGTAGTGTATAGCTCGCCATAATTTTTTCTATATATATATATAGAAAACTATATATATATATATAACTTCATGAAATTGGGATTAGATTTTAAATACCTAAACTATAAAGAAAATAGCATCTTTATTTTGTGTGTGTTTGAAGTTGTTTAGGGATTATCCAACATTTCTGAACTCCGAGGGTCGTTCAGAACTCCATGCAGATACATACTGGTTTACCTGCCCAGAGTTCTAAAGGGTTCTAAAAGCTACCCTCATGCAGTTGCTGTCCATAAAAGATAAATGGGAGGGGTGTCTGGATGGCTCTGTTGGATAAGCACCCAACTCTCGATTTTGGCTCAGGTCATGGTCTCAGGGTCATGAGATTGAGCCCTACATTGGGCTCCATGCTCACTGCAGTCCGCTCGAGATTCTCTCTCTCTGTCTCCTTCTACTTCCTCCTCCCACTCTCTCTCTTAAAAAAAATAACTGGGGGCGGCCTGGGTGGCTCAGCGGTTTAGTGCTGCCTTCAGCTCAGGTCGTGATCCTGGCGTCCCGGGATCGAGTCCCATGTCAGGCTCCCTGCATGGAGCCTGCTTCTCCCTCTGCCTGTGTCTCTGCCTCTCTCTTTCTCTCTCTCTCTCTCTCTCTCTCTCTCTGTCTCTCATGAATAAATAAATAAAATCTTAAAAAAAATAACTGGGAAATACATCAGAGATCAATTTAAGGGCTCCTTCTTTTATAGAAGAAAAAACATGTTAGCTAATACTTTAGCCAGCAATGAGGTCTTTTGTCAGTAAACTATAAGCTCAGGGATCTTGTTTTATCTCCTTAAACCAGGGTTAAATCTAATAATCTAGATCGTGAACCCATCATAATACTGAAGCATTGAGCAGTTTCAAGAAGGCAAATTACCAACAGGTAAAGATCTTAGCATGAGTTTTCTTCATTACAACTGTAATAAGGCTTTGAATAGCATTAAGTTCATTGCCTGTGTTTTTGACAATAGATGTGCTTCCCTGTCTACTTCCTGTAAGTGTAATGTCTCCAGGTAACGAGAACAGATGTCTGATATTAGGCATACAGTGGTGGCTGTTTAGTAACTCGCCAGCAATTAAAAACAAATATGTTTGGGGAGGCCAATGTATTGTTCTTAATTCTCTCTGACTACTCTTTCCTATTTTATTAATTTTGTCCCTTCCTGCTGGATTAATTAATTAATCCATTCTCTTTTTTAAAAAGATTTTATTTATTTATTCATGGGAGACATACAGAGAGAGGCAAGAGACACAGGCAGAGGGAGAAGCAGGCTCCATGTGGGAAGACCAATGCGGGACTCGATCCCAGGACCCCCGGATCACAATCTGAACCAAAGACAGATGCTCAATCCCTGAGCCAACCAGGCGCCCCTAATTCATTCTTTCAACAAATATTTATTGAGTGCCTATTAGGTAACAGGCACTACTCTGAGTGCTGGACATAAAATAGGGAACTAAATAGATCAAATCCTCTGCCTTCATGGAGGGGAAGACAAATAAAAAAATAAATGTATGATATGATTTCAGGTATTGATAAGTGCTATGAAGAAAATAAAAGCAGAGTATAGCAAGAGAGTGATGTCACGTGTGTGTGTGTGCGTGTGTGTGTGTGTGAACGGAGTGGCACAGAAGAAGAGAGTGGTTCTCCCCTTTTTTAGTGCAGCCCTTGGATGGGTCAGGTGCACTTGGAAGGCCCAGCAAATGCAGTGCACGTCTGGCTCATTGAATGGGCTGTGGCACCTAATGCCAGACAGTTCCAGAATAACACCCTCCATGCCAAAGGGCTTTATGTCACCAAAGCTGCCACGTGGTGACAAGCAGAGAGCAGAGAAGACCTTATCCTTAAACTGTAGTTTACATAACAACTCTGCCTACTTCTTTGAATTGATCAGAAGATCCTAGTTATAGCTAAATGCTGTAGTAAGAAGTACCTTATCAGCCACATTAGAGATAGCAGGTCCATGGTGGGTTTAACAAATGGGCTGCATGCATGGATTAGAAAACGATCACAATGGGAAAGATGCAAAGGATGCTGTGTTTGTTTATGCTGTTGCTCACGTTAAAATCAAACACAGAGACCAGACTTAGAAGTCCCAGAGCAGACAAAACCAGTTTTTAGTCTCACAAGCAAAGCTTGATTTAGCTTACTTTGCAAGACAAGTGAGAGTAACTTGCCCCGGGTGCTTTTTGCTTACGCCTCTGAAAATCATAAGCAAAACTTAAATTGTTTTCCCAAAATTGATATGAGGTGATCACTAATCAATTCCCTTTCCATAAAGAAAATTCCAATATTGTAACCAATCACTGTGAAGAATAAACAGTCACTGCCTCCAAACTAGATAAGCGGTTGTGTAACCTATACCTCTGAGCTTCCTTCTGTGTTTTGGTCTGAGTGCTCCTGGTTTGCAAACTATCTTTTTGATGTGTGCATAACAAACTTTTACTAATTACTACTTTGCTGATTCATTGGTTTTCTGGTTTTTTTCTGAACTTTTGACATTCAACTTCTCTTTTAAATTCTTTCCACATAGGCAGATTGCCTTTTTTGTAGGGTCCTGAGTTTTATCCAGGTCTAAAAACTCTTGCGCTTATCTCTGAAATTAAAAAAAAAAAGAATATCAATAATAAATGTAGGATCAAGGATTTAAAAATATTTCAACATGCAACTCGTTGCTTCTGGAGTAGGTCTGCTGTACTACTCCAGCCCTAGTGAATAATTAATGCCTTGAACTATTCCAATCATCACGGGTTGCCAGGCCACCAAATAACGAAGCCAATCAAGGATTTGTCCATACAAAAAGTGTGTGCGCTCCCAGCTAAATCTCAGTTAAGGAGGTTGCTCTACGTACAGTCAAGTAGCAGACATATTCACGAATCTCATTTGCAAATACAATAAGCAACGCCATGAGGGGGTATTTCCTTTCTCATTAATTCTATGTGCTCATTTAAAAGCATTTATAACAAATATGTATATCCTTTAGCTTTATAAGGTATTAACCAGAAGTGGTTCTTGACTCGGTCTGCCCATATTAGAAGGGACTTCAGGGCAGGTGCGTGAAGAGGAGGGAGGGAGAAGCTGCACACACCTTTAGCCTCGGTTGTGCTTCAGTTACGCTGACTCACTGAGAAAGGCCAAGCCCATAGATGGAGCTGGTGGCTGCACAGGTGCTCTGCTGCTGTGGCCCTACGACACAGCCAGCCACGGTGCTGCCTCCCCTGCTACCCTAACAGCAAATCTTCCCTTGATTGGCAGTTCTCAGAGATGGACGCATTGCTGCCAACAGCCATCGTTAAATCCATGTATAGGGTTGGGGAAGAGTAGGGGAGCAGGGAACAAGGGCGGTATCTCCGTTAGCACTGTAAAATTTGGGTGACCGGTACCTAGAAAGTGTAGTGGCTCTTAGGCGAAGAGAGAGTACTTGGCAGGTTGATGCTGACCTCTCAGTGTTTTCTCCTTAGGGTTGGGATATGTTTTAATCCCATGTACCCTCCTAGAGGACATATACCATGGTCTTGGGCCAGTGGGGTTGAGGACTAAGTCTTTATAGTCAGCTCTGGATGGGGTCCATTGAGGCTTCCTGTGGCCTCAGTTGGAGAAGCATGGTGTCTATAAAAATCCTAGCTGTCTCTAGGTCCTCATTTTCTTTCTTTTTTTAAATTTATTTTTATTTTTTATTATTTTATTTTATTTTTTTTCTCATTTTCTTTCAATATTATTATCCCTCAGGTTTAGCTTAAGACAAGATGAGGCATGGTAAGGAATTTAAAAGGCCAAAATACAGGGGGTAAACAACTCTACTCATTTCTGGAAATAATAAAATTTAGCACACCCTCAAAATTCCTTTCCATATTGTAGTTCACATTTGAGGCTTTTGAAATTTCAATTCCAGGGGCACCTGAGTGGCCCAGTCAATTAAGTGTCTGTCTTGGGCTCAGGTCATGATCTTGGGGTCCTGGGAGGGAGCCCTGCCTCAAATCCCACATGAGCTCCCCGCTCAGCAGGGAGTCTGCTTCTCCCTCTACCTCTCCTCCTCCTCCTCCACCCCTACTCCACTCCCTCTCATGCTCTCCCAAATAAATAAATAAACAAAATCTTTAAAAGAAATTTTAATTCCAGTCTATATATTTATCTACCCACCTACTCATCCCATCCGCCCATTACCTGTCATCCATCTATCTGCCCATCCATCCATCCATCATCTATTTATATATCTATCATCTATCTATCATCTATCTAATCCTTCCATATATTTACCTATCTCTCGCAATATCCCATCACATTTTCACTAAAGCCCTTAGGGTGGAACATTATGGAATATGGAGAGTAGAATGTTTCTTTTTTGGCACTCAAGTTCCTAGCCAGAGTATTAAGATAGGCACAGGGGAGAAAAGAGACCAGTAAGTTGTTTTGAAATAAATGGCTAGGGAAAACAAACTTTTTCTGCTAAAACTTTCATGAAGGTAATGAAAATTTTGATTGAAGAATGCATTACCACAAATATTTAAGGTAATACTTCACAACTTTTTTAAAAAAGGATACGGGTTATTGATCATCCTCTTCAAATCAACCTTCTCTTTGCAGTAAGGGCAAGTTTGCTTTTTACCAACTATACACCAACCGCGGATGCAGAATTCATGAAAGCTTAGGTATCTCGTTATGGAAGTTTCTAGATATTAAAGGGCAAGGTCTACTTCATGATGGCATAATGGAAATGACCCCATCTGCGGGAGGTGGAGGGGGGAGTAGAGGATGAGAATGGCTCAGTCATGACTTGATTGTGTACATCACTATTTAAGGAAGATTCGGCAGGACCACGGAACCCCCAGGGACTGGGAGCTTGCATCAGAGCTGCTATAGCTTTAGGACCCTTCAGAGTTTACGTGGCTCCTTGGTTTTGTTCTTGCTTCACTTGATTCTTCCAGGATTTAAAGTAGATAAAGAATATGAAAGTGCCTTTCTACAGTAATATTTTATGTAAATGTATCACGGTGTTTCCCTGCCTCGCTCATCGTGTGTTTCTCATGCATTTACCATAGCACCTCCCTATCCTACTTTTTGGGCACTACTCATTACCTACTGTACTGTGGAATCAGCCTTATCTTAAGGACTTAGGCAAGCTTAGGGAACTTGTAGTCATAAACCGCAAACTTACAGATATTTCTATTAGCTTCATAGTCCTATCTCAGGTTATTTGTTACTGATAAGGAGCCACTTATTTTTAATAGAATATAAACCTAATAAAATTCTGAAACCCTAGGCATTTACAAACTCATTTGCATATATCTCCCTGTCTAGAGAGTTTGGCCCTTTGCCCCTAAAGTTGAGAGCACATCCTATGTTTTCCCACAGCATCAGGGGACCGCTCCTATTAAAGCTCCTATCACATTGTATCATGACATTCAATGAGCATACACGTCTCTCCTGGACTGCATGCTACTTGTGGGACCAGGTCTCATTCTTCTGTTTCCTCAGCACCGTAAGCAGTGCCTGAGGGCCTATTTATTAAATAAATGTTTGAATGGATCACTCAAAACCAGTTGCTTTTGCAAATACATTTTCTCAGGTTTGACAACATTGTAGATTTGAGCAAAGTGATTAACAGTAGTGAGATCTGTCCTATTGATCCATCCTAGTGGTTTATTTTTTTCTACAGTTGTTGATCTCACTGTGGCTCTCTGGATCCAGATCACAGGACTTTCTGACTAGTCCGCTGTCACCCACGTGAACAGCAATGATGTGGAGGTCTCCTCTCTAACAAGTGGAGAACTGTGAGGTGTAGACAAGTGGAGGCCGTGTACGTAGTTCCTCAATATCAGATCTTCACGCAGCTAAGAGTTTCCACTATTTTATGTTCTTGGAGTTGGGTCACCTTTGCAATAGGCTTGGGTTTATATAAAGTGGTGTACTACAACAAAGATTTTAAACCAAAACCCTTACAGCTCTATATTCAAAAGGGCTGGAGGATGGCCCCATCTTTTAGAGAGATACAGAGTTCAGGGGTCCTAGAGACAGCAGTGAAATGTCCACCTCCTCTTTAATAATCTTGGTCTCATCTTCAAAATCTCAATGCTGTAAAGTCTCCAAGCTGTCAGAATTGCTGCAGAGCAATATTCTGATTCCTTCTCCTGCCTCACGTTATTAATATGACTCACGTTTGCCTGCTCCTTGCTAATCTGACTCGTGCCAAAGTGGGCCATTAGTAATACTCCCTGCAAAGCAAATTTAAAGGTGACTACATTTTAGAGTACATACGCACACGTGTACAACAATCCCTAAGTGCTTTTAAAGGTGGAGAGAGAAAATATTTCCACTTGCAAATGGCAGAAGGGGCTCTGTTCCAACATTTGAAAAGTAATCACATTTAAAACTAAGGCCAGATTTGGAAAATTTCTACCAAAGAAGGATAGTTTTTTGGGAAAGTTGTCACACTGAAAAACCACCACAGAATTCTATATGGGTTGTCTTTGTATTTTTTAATCTTAAAATAGTAAGGCTTAGGGATCCCTGGGTGGCGCAGGGGTTTGGCGCCTGCCTTTGGCCCAGGGCGTGATCCTGGAGACCCGGGATCGAATCCCACGTTGGGCTCCCGGTGCATGGAGCCTGCTTCTCCCTCTGCCTATGTCTCTGCCTCTCTCTCTCTCTCTGTGTGTGACTATCATAAAAAAAAAAAAAATTTAACTGAGATATGGCTTAAATGTTGGAGTGAGGGCTCCGAGTACATTTCAGATGCATTTAGTCCACTTTTTAACTCTCAGGATTGAAAAATTGGAATCTGTCCAGATGAAATAGAACGGGATCAGGGGCACTGCACGTCTAGAGTATTAGCGAGCTCGGTGGGCTTCAGAGGCAAAAGATAGATGGTTTAACCACCTGATAATGCCAGAGGTCTGAACTGGGTGTAGAGCAATATTATCAAATTGATATTGTAGTATAAAATAAAGAAAAATGATACCTCCCCCCCCCCCCCGTATTTAGAAAAGAATTAAAATACCGACTGTCGGCCAACCCACACACGACTTTAGTGTCCAGAGTTCCATGCTTAGGCAGCATAAGCTGCTTCGCTCAAGGATCTTGAGCCCAGTGTGTTTCCGCATACTGAGGTCTTCCTCAACAGTCACTGGAATCCCCAAAGAATGCTAGTTTCCAGGCCCAGGCTTGTCTGGTTCCTAACACCTAAAGATCTGTCAGCCACTTGGGGTGGAATTCACAGGCAGAGGAGCCAAGTGGTCCAAGAACTGGGTGCAAGTGTTGGTCCCTCTTTCCTACTGCTTGTGCCACTAGCCCCTTTCTACGACCAAAGCTGACACCACCTGGTTGCCCACCCCCTCCACCAACTGTTGACACAAGCAGGTTTCTAGGATTATTTCTAAGCAAAGCACACTTTGTTGCATTCAGTCCTGTGAGACTCAGACGCAGACTCCACCTGGATAGTCCTGAGTAGTTCCCTGAACCTGAAACTCCACTTTTTCTCATCCCCAAACCTTTCCCTCCCTGGGCCTTGATGGCTATCTGTCCGCTTACGGCTTTGCCAACTTTCCCAGCCAGCGTTTGGGCAGAGGATGCAGTTTTCCTGTCCATGTGGCATTAAGATTCATTTTTACAAAGGAAATTACTGGGAGAACTTCACCTCAGTTAGCATTCATTTTTCAGCAGGGATTATCAGAAAGTCTCAACAAGACAGGTGGCAAAGGATAAAGGCCTGGGGTTTGAGGATGGGAGTTGAGCAAGCAGAGGAGATGGTGAGCGGGGAGGAGAGGAGGGAGGAGGAAGGGATGAGATGAGCTCCCTGACTTGACATCTGCCATGACCAACACAGATTCTTTGAAAGTGGCCTCCCATCACTGGCTTGATGAAGCCCATACGGTTTCCTGTGAAAAGGATACACATGATTGCATGAGAGCTGGTAGGTATTTTCAATGAGTCCTTCCTCATCGAGCTCCACAATGATCTTCTGCCCACAGACGGCACAGACATTATCCCCCAAGCTCCTCGTGGGCATCCCACTCATGCTGTAGAACTGTTGGGGGACATGCACAGAGCGCTGTTGGAAAGGCGAGCACGTGCCATGCATACTCCGAACACAGGGAAGCCACTGCCAGGTTTTGGGACACAGTCTTTACTGCTTCTTCATTGGTCTAGAACTTGAAACACTCTTCCCCAAAGGAATGCTTCAGTGGGGCCAGGGTCTCCAGGCAAAAACCTACTGAACCCCAAGTGGACCCAAGGCACATGGCTAATTATAACTTCCAATTTAATCTTCCCATTGAGGAATCCTTCAAGGGGAAAGGTTTTAATTGAACACTAATAAAAAAATAAATTTATTTTAAAAAAATAAAAAATTTAAAAAAAAGGGGGGGAAAGTTTTTATCCAGGGCTATAGTTCAGAGTCACACAGGAGGCTTTTTAAGCTTACCCATAGCCTGACTCTTCCTCTTATTTTGGAGTTTGATTCACACACAGATCTGGGGTAAGCTGAGGCATCTCCATATTTTTTAATTCCCATGTGATGAGAAGGAGCACACAGATTAATCCCACTGGGAGGCGATGCTTTTAGAGTTCTAACTTGGGATACCCATATCTTTCCAGTACTGCGGTGATTATTGCTTTTTTAAAAGATAAATATTCATTTAATATTTGTTTTAAATAGAAGATAGGAAGATAATACAAGTCCCCATATACCATGTACCTTGTTTCCCCTATTATTAACCTCTAACATTAGTACGGTACCTTCATCACAATCAATGAACCAACATTGACACTAATTATGAAATAAAGTACATACTTGATGCAGATTACTTAGGTTTTGTTGTTGTTGTTGTTGTTAATCTAGTCTTTATTCTGTTCCAGAATCTCATCTAGGATACCACTTAGTCTTTATGTTTCCTTAGGCTCCTTTTGGTTATGGTGGCTTCTCAGACTTTGCCTTTTTTCCTATGATTTTGACAGTGTAGGGGAGTATTTTGTGGAATGTCCCTCAGTTGCAACTTAACTGGTGTTTTTCTCTTCATTATACTGAGTGTGGGTTTTAGGGAAGGAGACAACAAAGGTGACATTCTTATCACACCACAGCGAGGTACATGCTATCGGCATGACTTACCACTGTTGCTATTAACTTTAATCACCTGGCTTGTGGCAGTGTTTGTCAAGTTTCTCCACTAGCTACTCTTTCTTTTACTCCTCCTTGTTCTGTACTCTTTGGAAGGACATCACCATGAGCAGCCCATTCATAAGGAGGGGTCGGCTATGCTCTATCTCAGTGTCAGTGAGGTTTCTCTAGAAAAAAGGAACCCATGGTGTGTGTGTGTGTGTGTGTGTGTGTGTGTGTGTATCTAGACTAGTGTTTGACTATGTGATCAGACAGTTGAGCACCATAACCTACCCAAGTTGACACAAAAAACTTAACCACACAACCTTCTTATGGTTGGAGTATCTACATAAATTATGTGGAATTCTTCTGAATAGGAGATTTGTTTGTTCTCCTCCATTTATTCATTCATGTCATATGGACTCTTGATATTTATTTCATACTTTGTTATAACCCAGTGCTGCTGCTGCTGCTGCTGCTGCTATTTTGTTGTACAGATTGTTCTAGCTTTGGCCATTGGGAGCTTTTTCAGTATCTCTTTGACTTTCCCTCATCTTTGTGGGTTTTTTTTTTTTTTTTTTTGTGGTTTGGTTTTTTGAGCACTTCCTTAACTTCTGGAAATACAAGATACTTCAGGTTCAATTGAATGTTCCTGCCAAGACCTAGAATCAACTATTTCTCCAGGAAGCCCTGGTTCCTTTTATTGTACAATGGTATTAGAAAAGATCTGGGCACGAGGTGTGCTCCTTGTTACTGGGGTGTCATTGCTTTAGGGCTTCTTAGCTAACAGAGCAAGGAAATATATATGTATATACTAACTCATGTTTATAACATAGCAATAGACAGTCCTTTATGTGCCCATCTATGTTAAGATACATATAATCTATATTAAGCTAAACATGAGTTCAGATTGAAGTCTTTAACTCTTATCCATTACCACATGGATCATTCTAGCCTTCTCTCCTTACCTGTTTGGAACCCTCTGGGAGTGAGAAACATAGCTCCCATTAAGGGCTCTCCACTTACGTAGCCGTGCAATTCCAGAATACATGTAGAGCAGTGTCAGGATTGTCACCCATAGTCACCCATAGCCCTGAGGGAAACCACTGTATGAACTAGAGTACAGAGCTTATGTTCAGTTCCTTTGCTTTTAATCTTGGATTTCTGTTCACTTCAGAGGTACTCAGATCTGCACTTTCTTTTCCTACTTCCTTCACTGTGGGTATTTCATGTATTTGTAATACACTTAAATTCTTTTGTCACAGTCTACATTCTTTCCTAGAATTCTCTTACATCTTAAATGATTTTCTGGATTTGTATACATTGTTTCCCCCTCTCTGCTTCAAAATACTATTGATTTTGACAAATGGATAGTGTCGTGTATTTACCATTACAGTGTCATACTGAATAATTTCACTGCCCTAAAAAATTCCTTGTATTTCACCTATTCAACACTGCTCCCTCCCTAAGCCCCTGGCAACCACTGACCTGTTTACTATCTCCGTAGTTGTACCCTTTCCAAAATGTCATATAAATGGAATCATACTATGTAGCCTTTTTGGACTGCCTTCTTTCACTTAGCAATATGTATTTACAGTTCATCCGTGTTCTTGCATGGCCTGATAGCTCATTCCTTTTCCTGAGGAGATTTAAAACAAAGCAGATGCATTGGCTCCACTTCTAGAGATTTCGACTTAATTAGTCTGGTGTGGGGCTTAGGCACTGGTGTGAGAATGGAAATTGTTCCTCCTTTGCCTCCTCCTTACCTCTGTCATAGGCCTGTGTACAAACTTGCACACGTGTGCGCGCATGCACACACACACACATACACATACACACACACACACACCATCAGTTGAAGTCAATGGTGGTTATGCCAATGCTTGGAGCAGTGGGTTTTATATATTTGGTAGATGGAGTTAAGATGACAAAGGATGACAAGAAGGGTTTTTTTTTTTTTTTTTTTTTTTTTTTAGGATGACAAGAAGTTGAAGACTTCTGAGGTGGGATCAGATGAGAAGTCTCCAGAAAGTTAGTGCTTAAAAACTTGTCTTGGGAGGTTGAATCTCTTCTTCCTGGCCCACAGAGGACATACAACTCTTCTCCTTGTCTTCTGTCCATAAACAAGTACAAGAGGCTTTGGGGATTTTTTAAGGAGTATGGCTTTTGGCTTTTGCTGGAGGAAGTAGGAGTGGAAATATTCCCTCCCATGCGCACCATAAACATTAGAAAAAAAAAAGGCAGTTGTCTTGTAGATGACACATGACAGAGGAATCCCAAAAGGCATTTTGTTCCAGCATTTCACCACAGAAGTTGTATTCCAGGCTATCAGAAAAGAATAAGATAGAACCTACAGAAATGGAGAAGGGCAGATGCAATGGGAATGGAGTTTGGGTCATGTCTACTTAGTCTCACCCCATAAATGGAGAGAGAGAAGAACAGTCCTTGACACTCACACTAGCTTTTCCATTTCATATCTGTTGTGTACCAAGGGACCGATAGAGGACAGAGACATGAAATTCTTGAAACCACTGGGTCATCCCTGGAGCCCCTGTAAATTTTAAGGAGATATGCATGTCTCAGACATAGATGAATGCTGCTAATACCTGAATCTGGAATACATCTAACCAGAAAGTATGTCTATTTGGAGTTTTAATCGTAAAAGAGTATTTAAAAAAGATGTTAGGGATATTTTTTAAATTCTAGAGACCGACATACAGTCAGAACATATTTAGCAGTTTTTGTATCTTCTTCTACTTCTTCTAATGCTATATGATGATAACTGATCTTTATGAAGAGTTACCCGGAGGCACTGATTGATTCCAAAGTGCTTTATGTGCATCAAATATGACTTTCTGTATTAGGCCGATACCAAGGTTTTTGTTATTATTGAATTTTTACTAATCCTTTCTTTTTTTTCTTATTTTAGAGAGATGAGGGAAGGGGAGAGGGAGAGGGAGAGAGAATCTGAGGCAGGCTCCATGGCCAGCACAGAGTCTGACATGGGGCCCAATCTCACAACTGTAAGACCATGACCTGAGCTGAAATCAAGAGTTGGACGCTTAACTCACTGAGCCACCCAGGTGCCCCTACTAATCCTTTCAATATTGACAATTGGAGTATGCTACATAAGGTTGCTTTTAAATTATTATTTTATTTAGTAAGAGGGCTTTGGGGGCACCTGGCTGGCCAAGTCAGTAGAGTATGTGACTCTTGATCTCAGGGTTGTGAGTTTGAGCCCCACGTTGTGTGTAGAGGTCACTTAAACATAAATAGATAGATAAATAAATAAATAAATAAATAAATACGATGAGATGCCTTGTTTCCCAATCACTTTATAGAAATAAGAAGTATATTTTCTAATGCATTAGCAAAGATAATTTTTGGTGCCGGGAGAATCAGGGAGCAGTTGGCCTGGGACAACCAAAAAAGACATGTATTTCTGAATCCGGATACAAATATGTAAGATGAGACCAAATCTCCATGTGCTGTGGTGGTTTCAGAGAATGAGAACAACACTTACCCCTATTGTAGAAGCCATATAATCCGAACAGATCTCTGCAAAATCTCTTCCCATTACTCCATAGTAGAGGCCATAGAACAAGGACACAATGCCAAAATCCATGGAATCTCTAGCCTTGATTCTATTGAAAACAAGAGTGTAAGGAAACAAGAATGTGGCATTTAGGGGGCTCTGGAAGACTGCAGCTTAGAAGAAATTTCCTGCCATAGTATCTAACAGAAACTTGGGAGTGTTTTTTTTTAATGGATTTTTTTTTAAATCCCCTCCCCCCTTTTTTAAAAGAATTTTAAAATTCTCTAAATTCCCCTTAAACTTGACTACTTAGTGGTAAGTGGACAAAGTAATTCTTGAGAGGGTCTTCTAACTAGTGGTTCTCAAGCTGAGCTATGCAAAGAAAAGCCTGGGTAGCTTGTAAAACTGCTCATCTGCCCCTTGCATCCCAGGCCCATGACATCAGATTCTCTGGGGGTAGGGCCTGTGCAGCAATATTTTTGGAACCTCTCCAGATCCCAGGTGACTCTAGTGGGCAGCTAACATTAAGAACTTCTTTAATAGAGCAGTGGTTCTCAGCCCTAGATATAGATTAGAATTAAGCCCGGGGAGATTTAAGACTCCACTGATTAGGAGCTGTAATGTAAGTGGCTTGGGGTGGAGTCCACACAGCAGTGCTTTTTAGAAGCTTCTCAGATTGGGATTTCTTGTTATCAAACTTAGATTTTACAGACTGTTTGCAAATACTTCACTTACCTAGCAAATACTTGAGGTAGACAAGATTATCCTCATTTTGCATTTGAAGAATATGGAGATTTGGAAAAAAAGCGATTTGCTCATCATGACAATTGGTACAAAACAAAACCAGGGATCGAGCTCCAATTTTGAGGCCCTTTGCTACTGTGTCATAGTTGCCATATATTAATTAGAGAAAAAATTTTGCAAGTTGGATCATATTTCAAATACAGTAGGATTATCTATGATACACCCCACCTCATTTCTAAGGGGAATATTTCTTTCTTTTTTTTTTTTTTTGGAATATTTCTTTAAAAAGTGAACAATCAGCCCCTAATTTAATTAGCCCCTAATTTAATGAATCTTAATCATAGTACATATGGTTTGCTGTATCTGTCAACAGTTTCAAATATTAGCCCTGGCCAGATCTGATTGAGTCAGGCAATGAGTAGGGAGTGGAGGGGAGCTGGGTAGTCTCTCTCTGGACACTATCTGGTTGTTTTGTGCTCTGTTAATTTGAGGAGGAAGGAGTAAAGGCAGATTGCTTTGTAGACTTAGAGGTACAGATCTTTTGGTAATGTGAATTGGGAATTCCAACACAAATGGTGGCTTTATTCTTTCAAGATTTGCCTGGGTTTATTTGAGAACTGGGGCAGTGGGGAGGAATAAAGATTCTCTCCATGTTTGGAGAAGGATGTATTATGATCTTACTGATAAAAAGTATAGTGACAGATTTGTGGTTCCACAGAAAAGAATTTTAAAACAGTGATAATCAATAACAGTAAAAAACAATTCCTTGCCAGCCTGAAGGGTTAAGTTCTTGGTAAACCTCATTGTAAGAGGAGTCATGGCTGAGGATCTTAAAATCTTATGGACAATAGTCTTGGGACAACTATAGGCTCAGTGATTTCATACAGCCCTTATAAATATTTTTACAGTCACTAATGTAAAGTTATGTAGACAGTACGCTGAAAAAAGAATTCAGAATCTTTCTATATGCAAAATAATATGGAAATCATAGGTGTGTACACTTACTTTCTATCCCTTTCCTGCTAGAAAAGGGTGGGAGCTCCTGCTCTGGAAGTGTCATGAAATGCTTATAAAATCAGTAATGTTGCCATAGAAGAGTCTTTCCCCTCAGAGCTGACAACCCCATCCAACTGCCTACCCTATTTTATGAGTTAAGGGTCACCGATCTGTGCCCTTATATTTCTGTTAAGTTCCCAGACACTTAGAGGAACTTCAATGTGAGAGATATTCTGAGGAATTTTTTATTTGAGCTGCTTTCCATAGCTGGGTGGTAGGTCTCAAATCCCCTTTTTCAGACCACAGGGTGGTGTCACACAGCCATTGCTCTGCCCACGAGAACCTCATCCACAGCACATCTCAGCAACCAACTTTCTAGTGGGTGCTCTGTTCTGAGTTATAATTATCCTGATTTCCTTGATTGCTCCCAAGATGAAATTTCTTGTTCTATTATCTCCTTACTCCTCATTTCAAGTTCTAAGCACTTAGTTTTGTCCTTTTCTGACTGCCCTAAGCAAAAGGGATTTCATGGGTAGCAGAAACAAAATTCTAGAGCAGTGCTGTTCATGGCAATATAGAAATCTAGATTAAAAATTTCCTAGTAGTCACGTTAAAAAGAAACACAAATTAATTTCACTAATACATCCCAAATGCTGTATTTCAACAGTCAATATAAAAAATTCTTTTTCATACTTTGACATGTGTATTTTATAGTTACAGATAATTTTATTTCATAATTTAGGTGCTCAACGATCACATGATCTATCGTATACTGCACCAGACAGTGTAGTTCTAGAGGTTTTAAGGAAGAAGATATATACAAGGAAATGATGCTTCAGAATTTTATGGAGGGGAAATTTGTAGTTCAATCAGACTTACTCTACCACAAATGTAGCCTGCTTTTAATGGTGATCTTTAAAATATGCCTATCAAGTATGGATTTTCTTTAAAGCTTACAATTTTTTGAAAATTTTTCTTCTCTAGGGTTTCCTCTTATACTTTTCTAGCGGTTTCCACCAATGATGTCTACTACAAACAATGTGGGCCTGGAACATCACAGGGCCAAATGATTTCAGATACAGAGAATGCGACCAGGTGAATGTTGTGAACAAGGGCTTGCAGATATTAAGATCTTAACTAGAGATACTTACTTGAAAAATAAATTGAATCCACACATTGTGAACATGATAGCCAAATAACCCACAACACCAAATGCATAGCTGAGTTTGTAGATTAGAAGAAACCATTTGTAGACCAATCTGTGGAGTGTAAAATGGGGAGAAAAACAGAACATGATACATTAGAAAGTATTTTATCTTTTTCAAACATTTTTGTAAGTCAGTTTTTAATTTCTAGAATTCTGTTCATTATGTAATATACATAGCATAGATTATATCAGCTAAACTCAATAATAATCTATAGTTTTAAAAAAATTTTATTTATTTATTTATGAGAGACAGAGAGAGAGAGAGAGAGAGAGAGGCAGAGACACAGGCAGAGGGAGGAGCAGACTCCATGCAGGGAGCTGGATGTGGGACTCGATCCCGGGTCTCCAGGATCACACCCCAGGCCACCGGGGCTGCCCAATAATCTATAGGTTTAATGTATCTGTACTATATACATAGTATCGTGCATATACAGTTTCATTGTAACTTATCTGCGTTCCTCATGTAAGAGTGGCCTTGGGGGATGGTTTCTCTGCCTGGGACCCCGCCTCCCCTTCTTCTCTTGTTTGGCCCCAGGGTTAGCTTAGAGTGGTTTTGGCAAGAGTAGCTTGGAGGTAAGGAAAAGATGAGCAGAGAAGTCAAGAGGGGGGACCTCCTCCCCCAGGAGTTTTTCTGCACAGCTGCACCTGCTGCCCCTCAAACCCCAGCCCCAGGGCAGATGGCAGCCGTGGTGGCCTCAGCCTCATCCCAATCCCTCCACTCACACAGCCCCTCCCCCAGCCCAAGGGTGGAATCACCAGTGAGCCTCAGGCGGGGTTTCTCCTGCTGTGTGCATGGGGCCTCTGTGCACCCAGCAAGTACCATGACCACTCTTAAAGGCTTTGCCTCTTCCCATGGGCTCAAAGTGGAGAAGTGGGAGATGGGGATCGAGAGGAAGGGTGTAGATGATCTATCTCCAAGGGAGCCGCGCACCCTGTTTCCCTTATGCCTGGCGGTGAGAGCCCTTAGAAAGACCCCAGAAGGGGCCACGTGGCTGCTGCATGCCTGGGAGCATGTGGGGGAGGCTGGGAGCCCAGAGCCATCCGTCCTGTGCCCACGGAACAAGAAGTGGGGGTGGAGAAAGGAGCAGCTGGATGCCGTCCTGGGTGCTGGGAGAGAAGAAGGGGGGTGGCTGACCGCTGCTCCTGAGCAGGTCTCCCACCGTCCCACTTCCTCCCAGGGGGAGCCGTGCTCCCAAGGCTCACGCTCCGGGGTATTGCCCAGGTAAGGTCTCGACGTTAGTTTAAAAGATCTACGCCCCGCTTCATTGAATTCTGGTCAGAAGGGACCTTCTGGAACACGGTGCTTTAAATGGGGGTTCACGGGCGGGCCTGAGACCTGGGTTGTCAGTCACCTCGCCCTGGGAAAGGCTCCCCGGGTTGGGGGCCGCGCCTCCTGCGGCAGGTGCAACCCCGCCGGGTGGGGGGACCCTGCGGCCTCGGGTCAAGGCGCTCCTGGCCGTAGTCCTCTCCACGAGGGGGGCCTTTCCGCCCCCCAAGCAACTCCCTTTGATCCGCAGGCGCTGGGCCACTGGCTCGCTGCTCTGGGCAGCCGGCCGGGGCTTGCTGTCGCTAGAAGGGGGAACGGGGGGCAGCGTCCCGGTGGGGGTCCCCCGACTCCATGAGCCCTTTCTGCCCCCGGAGGGGCTCCTCTCAAGGCTGAGCCAGCACCTGGCTCTTCCTGACTCTACCTGTGCCGCTTCTTTGGGCCAAGAAGCCACCTGTGAGGTCAGGAAGGCCGTATCAGTATTTTTTTTTTTTTAAGATTTTATTTATTTATTCTTGAGAGACAGAGACAGAGAGAGAAAGAGAGAGAGAGGCAGAGACCCAGGCAGAGGGAGAAGCAGGCTCCATGCAGGGAGCCTGTCGCGGGATTCGATCCCAGGACCCCAGGATCAGGCCCTGGGCTGAAGACGGTGCTAACCGCTGGGCCACCCGGGCTGCCCGGGTCACATCATTATTACAGACAGGCTAGATACTCCCAAATCCCCTCCACCCCCAAATCCTCCTGCCTACTGGGGGCACAGGTGTCCAGGGCACTGGGAGCCCAGAACTCCCTTGCTGGGCAGCCCCGGTGGCGCAGTGGTTTGGTGCCGCCTGCAGCCCGGGGTGTGATCCTGGAGACCCTGGATCGAGTCCCACATCAGGCTCTTTGCAAGGGGCCTGCTTCTCCCTCTGCCTGTGTCATTGCCTCTCATTCTCTCTCTGTGTCTCTATGAATAAATAAATAAAATCTTTAAAAAAAAATTACCTGTAAGAAAAAAAAAAAAAAAAAGAATTCCCTTTGCTCCCCAGATTACAGCCGGAAGGTGAGCGCCTCAGAGCAGCCTCCAGAAGGACAGCTTGGCCTGGAACTGATGGCACCAAGCTCAGCTTTTTGTGGCCAGCGTGTGGCCTGTTTGGGGGCCTGAATCCTGCTGCAGGAGAGAAGAAACTCACTCCACTTCTCTGTTATTCTGACCCACAGCCAGGGGGAGGAACAGCCGGGTTTTAAACCCCACCGTGGGGGGAACCACTCCTCCTGGGCTCGCTTTTGCACCATGCGGATCTGCTCGGATCAGTTTCCCAGCCTGTAATGAAATCTTGTTTCAAATGGAAAATCGCTAAGAAGTGACTTACCTATATGATGATCAAAGAAAGATCCATAAAGATCTTTAGGGCCTAACTACCTCTCACAAACAGGAGCTTCTTTACCCAGAAGAAATGGGGTCCTAATTAGCCTTTCCCATTGTTGGCTCTTCACATGGTGGCTAGGTCTTTCTTTAAGGGTTAATGAGGTGTGCAGGCAGGAGAAGCTGAACTGGGTAGACTGTGGGCCCGAGAAGGAGACGGCCGGGCCCCTGGCCATCTGAGGTAAATGAGGCATGGAGTGTAACAAGGCAGCAGTTGGATATTTCTTGCCATGAAGTTCCTCTGCACTGAATGAGCTGACATGCACAGAAATACTGTGTTTAACTAGAATAATTCATTCTACAGTGGAGAAGCAAACTATTCTCACTGAAATACAATATAGGTTATATCTAGGGAATGAAAACCAGTACATTTTGAGTCATACAAAATTTGGATTACTATCACAAGTCTTAAATAACTTACAACATTTTTTAAGAAGGAGAAAGTGTTCTGTATGTCCATGTGCTGATGGGGAGACTAGGCCAAAAAGGCTGTCTAAAACCCCAACTTGGCCAGTTTAGGAAGTCTCCTAACACCACCCCAAAGCTCTTCCCATAATTAATTAATTAATTTAATTAATTTTGATTTTAATTAGTTAAAATTTAAATTAAAATATCAACCTGAATTCATTTACTTGAATATTAATCTTTTCTTTTAATTATTTTTTTAAGCAAGCTCTACATCCAACGTGGGGCTTGAACTCATCAAGAGTCGCATGCTCTTCTGATTGAGCCAGCCAAGAGTCCCTTGAATATTAATCTTTTTCATTACATTTATTTATCTGATTTTTCTCACTGCATATTTTTTCTTCTCCAGAGTGGAAGGAAAAGTTGGTATTTGTCTCTCCCACTCTTTTAGAGGATTAAGAATGGCCAAATAATCATAAAAGCATTTCACAGGAGCTTATGATTTATTCTTCAACAGAGATCAAAATTTGACATTGTCTTATTACCATGTAACACCTTGTACATTTTTCCCTTTATCCTACTTGAGGTTTATCTAGATTCAGATTCAGATCTTATCTACAGGACAAGGACAGTGAAAGTAAACTTGTGGGCACATTATGAAGTTTGTAAGCACTTTGGAAAGATTTGTAGATGATGTGATCGAATCATAGCAATGTCAAGAGGTTGGCAATGGTAATTATGATGATCACCGGAATATTAAAGCATCATTTGTTATGAGAGGAATAAGTTGTCCATTACTTATGATTTATCTAACATAAAACACATTTCATAGTTGTTAGAAATATAAGCATCTAACTCTCGCTCTATTATAACATGTGTGTGACCCAACTTATAACGGAGTCAAACAAAATGCTGAGCTAAAAATAAATATGCAAACAGTGTTCTAGAAGGTTTAATCAATACTTTCACTTCTCTTTCTTCTGGCTTTTATTAGTAGCTGATGTAATATATTTTACCTGTATGTCTGAATAGTCATTAAATAATGAACATGATCCAACAGCAGTATAGCTAATATCCAAACAGTTTTGTTACTGGAGGCAAAAGAAGTGTAATCCCCTCCTCTCCCATCTGGGAAAATGGAATTAAAGCTTACTTCTTAGTGCTTACAATAAGAAGGACATCAAGGAAGGAGGAAATGGAATACATACCGTGGTGTTCTCCCTGAGAGGGGTTTTCGGGTAGCTCTGAAGAGGATGTAACTGGTAATAGCTGAGAACATTCCCCACATAGACAGAAACCGCCACCAGTAAAGTTTTATCGTGAAATACAGAGGGACAACCCACATCTGCAACAGTGTCACCAGCTGTTGGAAAAATGAACAGAAAGTCTCTTTCAATGACTGAGGGCCAGGAATGTTATGTCCACTACTAAATGATTCAGAAGCTACTCTTGGGGGGGAAACCATCCTCACCATCCCGCCTGGCACATGCAACTGGTTCACCATCCAGCTATGAGCTCTTCTATACGTGCAAAGTTTTGGAAGGACTTGGTGTGATCAACTGAACATTCATATGGGAAAGAATCCAAAATATTCTTCTTCTTCTTTTTTTTTTTTCTTTCTTCTTTTCTCCTGGATAGTTCAGGTGAAAACAACTTTGGGCTTTAAAAGCTATGTGATTTTGAACAAATGAACCTCACTTTTATTGTAAAATTGGAGATAAAAATGCCTGCCCTGCTTGCCCGTGCTGACCGGTGGGGAATGCTCTGGAAACAGTACTGTAATACATGGAGCCAGGGGGCTGTTGTTTCCATCATGTGCACATGTACGGATGCAGGGATGGCAAAGAAGGAATGGCGTCCCAGTATCTTCTGGGACCTCTTTTGCTTGCTGCCTCAGTGCACCCTGCAGGGTTCAGTACAGAGGCCCAAGGGTGAGGCCCCCTCACCCCTGACTAGTGGATATGCAGCCCACCTTTATGCTTCTTGTCTTCCCTTTTTTTAAAAAATCGATTTTATTTATTTATTCATGAGAGACAGAGAGAGAGGCAGGGACACGGGCAGAGGGAGAAGCAGGCTCCCAGTGGGGAGCCCGATGTAGGGACTCGATCCTGGGACCCCGGGATCATGCTCTGAACTGAAGGCAGACACTCAACCACTGAACCACTCAGGCGCCCCTCTTGTCTTTCCTTTTTAGTTACTGGTGCCTTTTCCAGGCAGGCCAAGATGCAGATCAAACTCCTGCTCACCTGTGTGTAACTCTTCTATGACTTGTGCCATTGACCTGAGTGCCAGTGGCCTGCAAAGGGTTCTTTAAGTTGGCTGGCCCCAATCCCATGTGGCAGAAACAGGATGGATCGAGCTGCAGGGTTGTCTGTCAACAACCTGATATGGTGACCACAGTGTCACTCTTGTTCTTGAAATCAGGCCAAACACTAGCTATGACCTCTCTTGTGAAAAGAAGACAGGTTTGAATAATAGCCAGAACCTCTGATCGTTTGTGTTTTATCACATGCAGACTAACCACCTATTATTTGCCTAGCACCAGTGGAAGAGGGGGATAGCAAAGGGGTTTTGTCTCAGGTGTGGACCTTAAGTAGTGGCACCTGGCAATGCTCTGTTGAGGAGGATGCTGAGCCTGGGTCTTGGTGTAGAGTATCGTGATGGGTTAATTATGCCTGCCAGTGATGCAGAAGCAGTGGTTGGAGCATGCATTTTATATATTTGTCATCTGAGTATAACAACTACTGATGTCATTTGTTTGTTTGTTTTATTTTATTTATTTATTTTTTACTTTCTTCATATTGGTCATAAAAGGAGGCAGCTTGGAAAAAAAAGTTTATGGATATATTTTTGGATCCTTTAATATTTTTTCTTTCCTGTTTTTTTTTTTTAAGATTTTATTTATTTATTCATGAGAGACACACACACACAGAGGCAGAGACACAGGCAGAGGGAGAAACAGGCTCCATGAATGGAGCCTGATGTGGGACTCGATCCTGGGTCTCCAGGATCAGGCCCTGGGCTGAAGGTGGCGCTAAACCGCTGAGCTGCCCAGGCTGCCCATGGGTCCTTTAATAAAGTCTCAGTTGTAATAGCCTTAAGGTCAAGAGCCAATATTATCTGATAAGACTTTCAAATGTCCATGAAAAAGGCAAGGCCACAGCCATTCCTCTTTCCACACCAAATAAGAAGACATTTCCGAGGCTTTTCATTTCTTTATTGCTTCATTCCCATAAACAACGTGATCTAAAGTCTTCTGAGAGTTGCTCTAAATCTTTGAGAGAACACTAGGGTTGTTGTTATTGAACATGTGCACTTCACCAAAAATACACATGGAGCCAATCTGAAGTAACTATCTGGAGAGTTTTGGGGAAAAATATCCTTATAACCTCCTTTTTTTTTTCCCCCCCAAATTCCAGGCAGTACTTTAAGGGAAGAGTATTCTTTACTCTGGCCTGAATTAGTCAGATACAGACCTGTCTCATTTTATTGAGCTTTGAAGATACTGGATTTTTACAAAGTGAAGGTTTGTGGCAATCTTATGTCCAGAGCATCTATTGGCGCCTCGTTTCCAGCAGCATTTACTCACTTTGTGTCTCTGTGTCACATTTTGATACTTCTGGCTATTGCCAAGAAGTATGTCAAGTATGTCAAGTTTTTTTCATTATGGTATTTGTTACGGTCAACTGTGATCAGTGATTACAACTCCCTGAAAGCTCAGGTGATGGTTAGAATTGTTTTAGCAATATTTTCTAATTAAGGTACATACAATTTTTTTTAGACATAAGGCTATTATTACATACTTAATAGACTACTGGATAGTGTGAACATAGCTAAGATATGCATTGGAAAACCCCAAAATTCACTGGACTCGCTTTCTTGGGATACTTGCTTTATTGTGGTGGTCTGGAACCAAACCCGCAGTGTCTCCAAGGTATGCATGTAATTGCTTTAAAAAATTTTTTTAAAGGTTTTATATTTATTTATTCATGAGAGACAGAGGAAGAGAGGGGGGTGGCAGGGGGAGAAGCAGGCCCCTGTGGGGAGTCTGATGTGGGACTCAATCCCAGACCTCGGGATCACGACCTGAGCCAAAGGCAGACGCTCAACCACTGAGTGATCCAGGCGTCCCTGTAATTGCTTTATTTTTTTATTTTTTATTTTTTTCCTGTAATTGCTTTAATTTTCCATCCTACCTCATGAGTGTGGTTAGAGTAAATACGTGAGTTAGCACCTTTACTTACAAAGTCAAGATGACTATAATATCTAAACAGGACAAACAGGCTTTACTTACAGAAGTAAAATGTGGATCCTGAGAGCCAGAAACCGTGTACTAGGTAAGACACGACGGAGGCCTACTTTGGCACTAGCAACTGTCACCCTGTGCTGTTGAAAGTAAAAACGGGAGACCCCAGTATTTTGGTCATTTATTTCCTATAGCTGATTTTGGAGATGGTTACCTATGATAAATGATAGGTCTTCTGGCTTTTTTAGTTCATGACTTCTGATATTAAAAAGGAAATGGACATGAACTCCATTTTTCAAAACCTGATCATCAATCTTTTGCATTTTTTATCTTTCTGTCTTAACAGTTTGATTCATCTTGAGCTCTGGAGGTTGTAAGTGATGAACCACTGAATTCTACTCCTGAGACCAACATTGCACTGCATGTTAACTAACTAGAGTGTAAATAAAAATTTGAAAAAAAAAATTTGATTCATCTTTACATTTCTCCCATAAAAATGGTGAATTTTTAAAAAATAAGTTAACAGTTCATTTTAATTTAGCAAAACTACCATGCCTGTATACTTTTATACTTTAGATCATAAGCCAAAATAGATAAGACTAATGCATTTCTTCAAATCCATGGAGTTATTATAATCTATAATATTTTGAAGCAATGATTGGATTACATTTTTATAATACTAGTTCTCCTTGTGAATCTATAAGTGCTACTCATTTCTAGAAGATCCCAAATTTCTCTTATTTGATACCTGGGTTTAATTGAATAACAATGTTCAAATGTATAGACACACTACTTAGTAAAAATAGGCCTTAGAGATCAGAAATAAAAGAAAATAAAAAAAATCATTATATCAGGAATGCAAATATTTAATTTCTTAACTATCTTTAAAGTGTATAGCCAGTGCCATATTTTCTCATCATATAAGGGGAAAGGTCAGAAATTTACATTATGAATTCAGTAACTGTAGAGGTCATTTTGAAATGAAGGCCACATTTTGTATCAATTTAAAAGATTCTTTATCAATATCCAGAGCAGTTAAAACTTCTCATTTTTAATAGCAACTGCCACATATGAAATGTAGGAATTTGGTGCCTCATAAATAAATGCACGATATATGTGAAATCGAGGTGCATGCATGCAAAGAAGGCGGCCTGGCAGCTGGGACGCATTAATAATGCCAGAGGGGTCACCATCTGGGCATGTGCATATAAAACGCAGCTGCATTACTGGCGGAGGGCGCCCGGTGCATCTGGATCACATCACCCAATGTTCTCCCCACCCACACATTGTGGCAGAAGGAATTTCCTGACGAATCAGATGCTGCCCAAAGGTACCACAGTTTTTTTTTTTTTTCTTGTAGCTATGCCCATAATGAATCTGAAAAGGATAGCAAATCAAGTCAAAACAAAGATATCTTTTTATTTGCCTAATTATACAGAATGATGAATGGACCACACAACATGAGAGAGAGAGAGAGAGAGAGAAGGAGAGGGAGTGGGGGGTGGGGAGAGAAGGAGAAGGAGAGAAAGAAAGAAAGAAAGAAAGAAAGAAAGAAAGAAAGAAAGAAAGAAAGAAAGAAAGAGAGAAAGAGAGAGAGAGAGAGAAGAGAGAGAGAAGGAGGCAGGGAGGGTGGGAGGAAGTTGTGTGATGCTCATTTCCTTTTCACGGCAAATCCCAGAATATTTGCAGCCGTTTGCACATGTGTCTGTGTGTATTTGTATAGGTGGAGGTGGAGCAAGAGCAAGGGGATGCCAGAGGTAAGCAGAAAATTATCATATAAATAAATGACTCCAGGCAATGCTGCTGCTATTATTAGTACAAAGCCAACGAAGGAGGACAGAAATCAGACAAGTTAAAGTACGGAATCTTGGCTATGAAGGGCTCTTTGAAATTCCCTTGGTCCTTACTTCTGTCTTCAAATCAATTCACACTGCTAATTTTGTTCTTTAAATTCTTAAAGGAGGGATCCCTGGGTGGCGCAGCGGTTTAGCGCCTGCCTTTGGCCCAGGGCGTGATCCTGGAGATCCGGGATCGAATCCCACGTCGGGCTCCCGGTGCATGGAGCCTGCTTCTCCCTCTGCCTATGTCTCTGCCTCTCTCTCTCTCTCTCTCTCTCTCACTGTGTGCCTATCATAAATAAATAAAATTAAAAAAAAATCTTAAAGGAGATCCTGCGATGCTATGTTTGTATGTATGTATTTGTGTATTGCCTCATTTTAAAAAGATTCAAGCAGGCACAAGGCTTCATTGGTACAGTAATATGTTCTAGTGTTTCACAGCTATTAACGGGCAGGAAGTTGATTTAAATAGAGCAATGTTTCAATCTGTGGCAAATTATTTGCCCGTGTGCTGAGGCAAGTTAACAGTGTGTCCCAAGCCCAAATTCTGTGCATGGAGTCATCAGGCCTTCTACTGATTTGAAGGGAAGTAGAAGGATTCTTTTTTGGCACCTTCCCCCCTATTTCCTGCAGATATGAAAAGCAGGATATATAAAAGAAGGTGGAGAGGGTGGTGTTGAATGAAATTTCATTTTTAATTAAATGCCGTTTAAAAAACGCTGTTAAAAGCATTTGGAAATGATTTAACTTTGAAGCTTTGCCACGTCTACACCATATCAACACCATCAGCTCGAGAGAGAAAAATTCAAATTCCCAGATGCTCTGCCTATATGGTACTAAAAATGTGGCTATTTGGAAACATCCAGGTATTTATTTATTTGTTTTAAATATTTTATTTATTTATTTTAAAGAGGGAGTGAGAGAATGAACAGTTGGGAGGGGCAGAAGGAGAGAGAGAGAGAGAGAGAGAGAGAGAGAGAAACAGACTCCCTGCCGAGCAGAGAGCCCCATGTAGAGCTCGATCTCAGGAGCTGGAGATTGTAACCAGAGCTGAAGGCAGCCACTTAACCGACTGAGCCACCCAGGTGCCCCAGAAACAGCCAGGTATTTAGTAGTATTCCAAACAAAATAAGAATTTTCCACTTCCTATCTACTTCCACTCTTCACTTTTTGACATCCCCTAGGAGCAATAATGTTCTATTTTTTAAACTTTGTTTTCTAAATAACACGTTTCCTTTGCTTTAGGTATTTATAATAAGCTGATGGGACATATACCGCTCCTACAGACCACAGAACAGAATTTTTTTTTTTTTTATTATAGAACAGAACCTAAGACAAACGGTGACTTCAGAACAGAAGACAGACATACTTCTTACCAGCTGCAATCTGAAAAAAATTTTGAGTGTTTTGGATTAGTCCTAACTCTCACCTCTTTAGTACATGATCCAAATTATTCATGAAATAATGTGAAAATAATAGTATTTTGTATATAACAAACAATATCCTCAAGGTGTAAATAGGTAACCTGGTTCCCACCATCTGTCATCTATTTGCTTGATTGTTCCACTCCACTATCTATAGAGAGCAGTTCTATCAGCAAGGTACAGAGCGCATGTGCAAGTCCTATCGCCTCAATCTTACAGACTCTGATTTCCAAGGCACTTAGAGCAGCACCTTTCTCCCAATTCCCTTCAGTGAAGTTGTTTCATAGATTTGTAATGTGGTTAGATTCTCTTGTCACCATCTGCCTTTCGTGGGGATTCTTCAGTCTCCTAAATGAATTTTTAAAAATTTGCATGCCTTGACCTCTAGTCTGTGTGCTATACTGTTCAATGGGATTTGATAAATGCATACAAGCTTATATCCACAACTACAGCATCATATGGGCCAATTTTACGGCCCCAGCATCCCCATTTCACTTGTTTGTCCTTCCCTTTTTCCTCCTTGAACCACTGGTAACCACTGATCATATTACTGTCTCTAGGACTTTGTATTTTTCAGAATGTTATATAATTGGAATCGTACAGCATGCAGCCTTTTCATATTAGCTTGTTTAATCAAGTTTCTTTCATGCCTTTTCATGGCTTTCATAGCTTATAATATTCCATTGTATGGATGGATATACCACCATTTACTTATTTATTCCTTTTTTTTTTAAAAGATTTATTTATTTATTTATTTATGATAGACATAGAGAGAGAGAGAGAGGCAGAGACACAGGAGGAGGGAGAAGCAGGCTCCATGCCGGGAGCCCGACGTGGGACTCGATCCCGGGACTCCAGGATCGCACCCTGGGCCAAAGGCAGGTGCCAAACCGCTGAGCCACCCAGGGATCCCCTATTTATTCCTATTTTAAAGGAGATCTTGGTTGTTTCCGGTTCAGGGTCATTATGGATAAAGGTGCTATAAGTATTTGCATACAGGCTTTTGTGTAAATGTAGATTTTCAGTTCAACTGGGTAAATACCTAGTAGATTTATTGCTGGATTATATAGGCAGACTGCTTAGCTTTATGGGAAACTGCCAAACTGACTTCCAAAGTGGCTTTACCATTTTGCATTCCCACCAAGATTCCCTGCTCTCCGCATCTTCATCAGTGGTTAGCATTATCAGTTTGTTCAGATTCTAGTCATTCTAATAGATATGTATTAGTATCTTATTATTGTTTTAATTTACAATTCCCTAATAACATATGATGATGAACAGCTTTCCATCTGTAAGCACTTGCCATCTGTATATCCTCCTTGCTGAGTTCTCTTTTCAGATCTTTCACCATTTAGCTTATTTTCTTATGATTGAATTTTTTAGGGTTTTATCTATTTGACAGAGAGAGAGGAAGGGGAGAGAGAGAGAGAGCGAGAGCGAGAGAGTGCATAAGCAAGGGGAGCAGGAGAGGGAGAAGCAGGTTCTTTCCTGAGCAGGGAGCCCAATGTGGGGCTCAATCTCAGGTCCCTGGGATCGTGACCTGAGCCAAAGGCAGAGCCACCCAGGTGCCCCTTATGATTGAATTTTAAGTATATTTTAAGTATAACTGTCCTAAAATGGATATTTGTTTTACAGTTATTTTCCCCCAGTCTGTGGCTTGTCTTTTTCTTTCATAGTATCTCTCATAGACCAATTTTTAATTGCAATAAAATCCAACTTATCAATATTTTCTTTCATGGACCATGTTTTTGGTGTTGTATCTAAAAATTCATCACCAAACCCAAGTTCGCCCCTATGTTATCTTCTAGAGGTTTACAGTTTTGCATTTTACATTTAGATCCATTATCTATTTTGAGTTAATTTTGAGTGAAATACATGTTCTAGATTTTTTTTTTTTTTGCATATGGGTGTCTAGTTGTTCAGTGTGGGACCCAGGAAATCTAACAAAAATCCCCTACCCCTGGACAAGCAGAGCAGGACTAACTCCATTTTGTGCTACACCTGCCATCTCATGTAAACCGCCCCCCCCCCACGACCTGCTATTGTTTAAGGCACTCCCTCACCCTAGTTTAGCTATTAAGCACACCCTTATCAGAAACTAGCACACATAGGAATGCAGGACCTCTGACCTTTAACCAGCCAAGGAATGAAAACCCCTCTTTTTCCCGCCAAACCTGCGCGCCAATTCTAACTAGAATAGTAGGCTAGTTCAAATGGTCACTATAGGGTGAATCATAATTCAATTAGCCACCTGCGTGTGGACTGACATGACTGTGCAACTTTCTACGTATGTTACAATCTCATTGGCCACGACCCCTATAACACTACTATGCTTCTTAGTCTCAGGGTCCAAGCCCTTGCTCTGCTGTATGGAGTATACTTGGACCCAAGCTTGAGCTTGTAAATAAACCCTCATGTACTTGCATCGGTGTCGGCTCCTTGGTGGTTTCTCGGATTCGCAATCTTGGGCACAACACCGGCACCATTTGTTGGAAAGATGATCCTTTCTCTATTGATTTATCTTTGCTCCTTTGTCATGGACCAGTTGACTTTATTTGTGTGGGTCTATTTCTGGGCTCTCTATTCTATTCCATTGATCTATATGTCTCTTCTTTCACCAAGATCACACTGTATTGATTACTATAGCTTTATAGGAAGTCTTGACGTTGGGTAGTTCAGTCCTCCAACACTGTTTTTCTTCAGTAGTGTATTGTCTATTCTGGATCTTTTACCTCTTCGTAAAAGATCCAGATTTAGTTTGTTGATAGTCACAAAATAGCCTGCTATGATTTTGATTGGGATTGTACTGAATCTATAGCTCAAACTGGGAAGACCTGACATCTTAGCAATATTGAATCTTCCAACCCATGAATATGGATTATCTTTCCATTTATTTTAAGTCTTCTCAGTTTTTGCATATACATCTTATACATAATTTGTCAGATTTATGCCTAATTATTCCCTTTTTGAGTGCTATTGTAAACAGTATTGTGTTTTAATTTCAAATTCCAGTTGTTCATTGCTAGTATATAAGAAAGCAATTGATTTGTGTATATTGACCTTGTATACTGCAACTCTGTCATTATCAGTTATTAGTTCCAGGGTTATTTTTTCGTTGTTGATTCTTTGCAGTTTTCCATACAGTCATGTCATCTGCAAACAAAGATGCTTTTATTTTTCCTTCCTAATCTGTATACCTTTTATCTGCTCCCCTTTTTCTGTCCTATTGCAGTAGCTAAAACTTACAGTACAATTCAAATAGGAGTGGTGAGAGAGGACTTTCTTTTAGCCTTCCTTATCTTAAGGTGAAAGCATCCAGTTTCTCACCACTAAGTATAATGTTAGCTGTAGGTTTTTTATAGATATTTTTAATCAATTTGAAGAAGTTCTTCTCTATTTCTAGTTTGTTGATAGTTTTTATATGAAAGGCTGTTGGACCTTGTCAAATGCTTTTTTCTACATCTATTAATATGATCATATGATTTTTCTTCTTTAGCTTCTTAATGTGATTGATTACATAAATTGATTTTTAATTGTTGAACCAACCTTACATATCTGGAATAAATCTCACTTGGTCATAGTGTGTAATTCTTTTTACACATTGTTTAATTTGATTTGCTAATATTTTGTAGAGATTTTTACATTTATGTTCATGATAGATATTGGTATAATTTCTCCTTCTTGCAGTGTCTTCATCAGGTTTTGGTATTAGGGTAATGCTGGCCTCCAAGAATGAGTTCTGATGTGTTCCCTCTGCTTCTAGTTTCTGAAAGATTGTAAAGAATTGGTATCAATTCTTCCTTAAATGAGTGGTGGAATTCACTGCTGAAAGCATCTGGAATGGTGCTTTCCTTTTTAGAAAGTTGCTGATTATTGACTCAATTTTCTTTCTTTCTTTCTTTCTTTCTTTCTTTCTTTCTTTCTTTCTTTCTTTCTTTCTTTCTTTCTTCTCTTCTTTCCTTTATTTTAAGAGAGAAAGTGTGAGCAGGGTTTGGTAGGGGAGAGGAATAGAGAGAGAGAATCTTAAGCAGGCTCCATGCCCAGTGCACAGCCCATATGTTATTGGTAAGGCTCCTGGTCAACAGTAGGCAGTTAGTAGTTAAGTTCTTGGGATGTCAAAAGTTATATGCAGATTTTTTTAAATGCAGATTTTCAACTCTGTCAGCACCCTAATCCTCCTGTTGTTCAAGGGTCAACTGTACATTGTTACTATTTCTACTTTGAACAAATAGCTATCTATTTGGTTAATTAATAATAAGAAATAAAAGATTTTATTTTATCTACATTTATTCCTTCTCTGACACTCTTCCTTTCTTTATGTATACTTGGGTTTCTGACCTATATAATTTTACTTTTTTCTGAAGCACTTCTTTTAACATTTCTTGCAGGTCAAGTCTACTGGTGATGAATTCCCTCATTATTTTTTTGTTTATCTGAGAGAGAAGATACTTTTTACTTTCACTTTCACTTTGAAGGTTAATTTCTCTGGATATAGAATTCTAGGTTGGTGGATTTTTTTCTTTCAATACTTTAAATATTTCACTCTATTCTCTTCTTGCATATATGGTTTGTGAAGAAAAGTCTGATGTAATTCTTATCCTGTTCCTCCATAGGTAGGTGTTTTTCCCCTCTGGCTGTTTTAAAATTTTCTCTTTGTCATTCTGCAGTTATAAATTGGATATGTCCAGGTATAGATTTATTTTTTAAAAAATATTTTTTCTTATAATTTTCTCTTATGGATTTTCATTTTTCTTTTAAAAATTTATTTATTTATGAGAGACAGAGAGAGAGAGAGAGGCAGAGATACAGGCAGACAGAGGAGAAGCAGGCTCCATGCAGGGAGCCTGATGTGGGACTCGATCCCGGGTCTCCAGGATCATGCCCTGGGCCAAAGGCAGATGCTCAACTGCTGAGCCACCCAGGTGTCCCCAGGTATAGATTTCTTGATATTTGTTCTGCTTCTTCTTAGAGTTTCTTAGGTCTTTGGTTTGGTGTCTGTCATTAATTAAACAAAAATCGTTGGCTATTATTACTTCAAATATTTTTTTAGCTCCACATTTCTTTCTTTTCCTTTTGGCATTCCAAATGTGTATATTATTTTTTTTGGAATTGTTTCACAGTTCTTTAATATTCTGGTTTTTTAAATTATTTTTTTCCTTTTTGTATATTATTAGTCTGGGGGAGATTCTGCTAATATTATTTTCAAGCTCCCTGATTCTTTCATCAACCATGTTTACCTTATTGATAAGCCTACTGAAGGCATTCTTCATTTCTATTACAGTTTTCTTTTTTAATTTTAACATTTCTTTAATTTTTTTCATAGAGTTTCCACCTCTTTGCTTACATCACACATCTATTCTTACATGTTGTCTACTTTTTTCCATTAGAGTTCTTATCATATTAACTATAATTATTTTACATTCATAGTGTGATGATTCCCAAGTCTGCAGTATCTGGGCCTGGTTCTGATGCTTGCTTTGGTCTCTTCTGATTGTGTTTTAGTCTTCCTTTAGTATGACTTTTCAATTTTGGTTGAAAGGTATACATAATGTATAGGGTAATAAGAACTGAGATAAATAGATCTTTTGTGTTAATTTGGCTAGGGGTTGGGCTAAGATCAATGTTTGCTGTAGGTATCAGAGGCTTCAATTTGCACTAGTATACTTGTTTGTGTCTCCATCTTTGTCTTTGGGTTTCCATAAAAACTCCTTGTATAGCATCTGAGTCTTGCAGCTCTCTCAGCTATAATCCACTGTTATATTGGACAACTGTTGATGTGGTGGTAAGGCATGGGGACAGTGCAAGTATTCTATCATTCTGTGATTAAGTCTTTGTGTCTTTGTGAGCCTCTGTCTCTGTGGCATGACCTTCACAAGTGTTTTTTAAAATTTTGTTTTCCCTTTAAGTGAGGCAGGAAGTCTCTAGGAGGTTGGGGTGGGTAATTTCTCTTCCCCCACATTGGAGAAGGGTCTGCTTTCCATTGCTGTATACGTCTTTGTTATGGGGAACACTCTGCATCTAGAATGATTACTTTCTCCCTCCCCCAGTCAGAAGCACAAGGATTTTTTTGTTGGTCTTATATCATGGGAATCTACTAGGGTTCCTAGAGCTAAAACCTAAAAAAATATCGAAAAGCCCCTAAGATTGTGGCCCCCAAGAGTTTACACTCTTACACTAGTCTAAACTCTACTTCCAGGAATTCTTCAAATTTATCCCCTAAGTGTTTCTACCATTGTGTGGCTCTTACAGCTTCTGCTCCCAGTCAGCAGATTTTGGTTGTGATTCCCTCCATTCTCCTGTGTTTCTTGATTTGAGGTGGTGGTTTTCTCACTAACCTCAGTTCTCAGATAGATCCAAGAAAGCTTCTTGACATGCAGTTTGTCTATTTTTTTCTCATTGTAAGATGGGGTGATGACTTTCAAGCTTTTTACATGTCAGAGTTATGACCAAAAGTCCTTCCCATTTAAAAAAATTCCATCATTTGAAAGAGCAGGAAACTGAGGCTCATTGTGGTTAAACGAGTGGCTAAAGTCTTCTAACTCCTAAGCTGGTGCTCTTCCCTTCACCATCTTGCCTCTGGTTGCTATTAATACCTCTCACAAAATCAGTCTGGGGAACCCTCTGCAGGTAAAGCATATGGTAGAGCAGAGGGTATGGCAAGGCGGGAGAAAAAGGTGTACTGCTTTGAAAAAAACAATGCATTGAAATCTCCTAACAGAGAGCGCACACTAATAGCTGAGTGTTCACTTTAGCTTTACAAAAGTGTTCAGAAAATGATTCTTTTATTACTAAACTGGTTTTATAGTGTATGATTAAATTTGTAAAACTGTTACATACATCAATCTCACACACACACACACACACACACACACTCTCTCTCTCTCTCTTTTAAAGATTCCATTCATTCACTCTTGAGAGACACAGAGACACAGGCAGAGGGAGAAGCAGGCTCCATGCAGGGAGCCCAATGCAGAACTCCATCCCAGAACCTGGGATCATGCCCCAAGCCAAAGGCAGATGCTTAATCACTGAGCCACCCAGGTGCCCCTACATCAGTATCTCTTGAATGCAACTGTTAGTTGATTGGCTCTCACCTTGAGCCAAAGATTGTCAACAGAGACATGCAGGGGAGAGGGGCTACTCCACCCATTCCTTTGAGACATGTGATAATAAATATAGATGGGCAGCCCGGGTGGCTCAGCGGTTTAGTGCCACCTTCAGCCCAGGATGTGGTCCTGGAGACTCGGGATTGAGTCCCACGTCGGGTTCCCTGCATGGAATGGAGCCTGCTTCTCCCTCTGCCTGTGTCTCTGCCTCTCTCTCTCTTTCTCTGTGTCTCTCATGAATAAATAAAATATTTAAAGTTTTTAATAAATATAGATGTACTGATGGGCAAAGAAGTAGAAAATAGTCTAAAGGCCAACCATGTCTAAGAGCTAATCTAACAGAGTCCCAACAGGGCCACCATGAGACCCAAATCTGTCCTTGACCACTGTGGAGTAACTTTATCTAGGCTCCTGGCTTTGTTAAACTGCCGGGTAGGATCACTCTAAGAAAGGCCACTATCACAGGCATCTGGCCACCTCCAAGGGGATCCTTAGGACCACAGAGTCCCTCTCAGTAGCCATAAAATAGAGGAGCTGTGTGACAGAACACAGAAACAGCAACCTTGGAGAGCTGAAGTGCAGTGACTAAGGGAGACCAGTTGTACGTGAGGTATAGGGTGCAAGCAAAAGTAACAAGCCCACAGAGTTTTTTCAGGCAGCACAGCTTGTGCAGTGAGCAACACGAAACAGTTTGAGAAGATCACTCCAGCTAATCAAGAGTTGTTAAGCTCAGGGACATCTATCTACCTGGTTCCAATGTCGCCTGAGTTGTCAAGGGTTAGAACCTCCAAAGGCAACAAGTCCTTCAAGTGGCTTTGGACTTATGAGCAGGTCTATGAGGCAGGTAGAGCCAGGGTATTAGCTCCATATCGAGTTGGTACAATGATATACATCTTCACAGGGTTGACAAAGGGGCAATTTCTTCAAACACAAGACAAGGACAGATTCTTTTTGGCATAAGCCACCCCCAAAATCATCAAATACATCAAATACAAATGGCAGAGGAGTAGTGAGACACAGTGTAGGTCAGTTGGTGCACATGACATTTCCTTGCAAGGGCAGGGGGCTTTCTATGCAAAATCTACCCCTGCGTTGCCATGGGAACTGAACATGTTTTTTAAAATATCTAATCCAGAGATTATTATCAGTTAGGGTTAGGGATGATGGAACAGGGATATGAATGGTTTCCTTAGGAAGCCAGTGTTCTTCCTACTTAAGAATTCCAGAATTCTGTATATTAGGTTATTTCCGTTTTGCAGATAAGAAAACCATGATTAAGATATATTTAAGGAGCTTTTTTTGATATTAGTGAATAACTAATGCAGTTTCACTCTAGTCAAAACAATTTGTTCAAGAGCAATATAGAGGATGTTTAGTTTAATTGGCAAGACATTGGAGGCAAGGCAGCAAAAGAATGTGTTTGCTTAAAAAAGCAAAGAGACAAGATTTCCCTTTCTAAAGAAAACACTCCAATTGTCTAAACTTAAACATTATACAGAATTCAAAAGAATTCCTTTAGATCCTGTGCTAGACAGGGAATAATTTCTATGATAGGGTAAAAATAAAATACAGTAAAATACTGGTCTAAGCCAGCACTTCCTACGTCTGTGACATTATTTTTACAATGACCAGTCCAAGACCCAGAGCCCTGTGGAGTATTAATTGAAGACGTTCTTTCTTTGCAACATACTCAAGTCTAAATGATTGGTTCTTCAATGTGGTCTCAGATCGGGTGCACCAGCACCACCTGGGAACTTGTTAGCCATGCAAATTCTTGGGCCCCTATTGAATCAGAGACTTTGGGGGTGGGACCTGGGAATCTGATTAATAATCTGATTCACCTCTCCAGGTGATTCTGATGCACCTTAAGAATTGAGAACCACTGCTCCAAACATGGCAATGGCAAGGTCTCATCCAAGATGGCCTTGGCTGTGATCTCAGGATCAGGCCCTGAGGTGGCAAAGTTCCAGTGGACATGCTCAGGTGGGATTGATCTGTGCAAATGGGATCACGCTCTGTGTTGCTGAGGTGAGCACAACGTTTGCACTAACACATTTCCATAGATATGCAATCTATGGATGCCAAGAGAGTTTCTTGCTAACAAAAAGGAAGTTAGCCTCAATCTTTTGTTTCTGCTGTTCCAAATCCTCCTTCTCCTAGGCCATTGGTCGAAGTTGTTCAGGCTAAAGGAAGACTGATTTACTTAAACCACGGTCTCTTAGTCTTGTCACTATTGATATTTTATCGTGAGGAGCTGTCCTGGGCATGTTTAGTGGCATCTGTGGCCTCTACCCACTCGATGCCAGAAGCAATTCCCATCCTTTTCCCCGCTCCCACTAAGGCATGACAATCAAAAATGCTTCCAGATGTTGCCAAGTATCTCCTGCGGGTGAAACTGCACCCTGTCGAGAACCACTGACTGAAACCAAAGCATTTCCTTCAAAGTGGTGAGAAGGGAGGGATGTGGCAGGAGGAGGAGCAGGCTCCCAGAGGCCCCGGGGGGCAACTCACGTTGTAGGACGGGCCGTGCCTCTGTCTCCACTGTACCAGCACTATCTGGGCGATGACCAGGGTGCAGAGGAAGATTAAGATCATCTCCACGTGCATGGACTCATGGCCACGGTGCATCTTGTACATCTTCTCCTGCTGCAGGCTGCAACCAGCAAATGAGGTCATCTGAAAAAGCCTTCAACCCTTGCACAGCACATTTAGGGGGAAAAGAAATGTCTGGGCTCATAGAAAGCCATCGGAGATTTCAAACATAGGGGGTTTTAAGCTTTGATTATGGTTTTCCTAAGTTTTTCTTGGTTTTTCCTTTATACCCAGGCTTGAGGAGGGGGAGGCAGAGGGGAGGAGCCTGAGTGCAGCAGGGGAACCAGTTCCTCTCAGCCTTAGCTAGCCTGTGTGGTTTTGGTCTCAGCCTTGTCCTTTCACGTTAAGTGATGGGGCAAAAAAAAAAAAAAAAAAAAAAAAAAAAAAAAAAAAGGGCAGGGATGGGCTCTGGAAAGACCGGGGGATGCCAGTCCCTGATCTGCTATGTCATTGCCACACAGACCCGTGGAAGTCACTCATCCTCTCGGCACCTCAGTATCCTCCTTTGCAAACTTAAAATATGATCCCTCTGTACTTCATGAGATTGTTCGAGAACTGCAACATCCATGTTATTTTATTTGTTCTTAAACAAAGAAGCATAATAATTAGTAGATTAAAACATGAAATTGCCATTTTTGAAAGTCAAAATACTAAAATCATGGTAATTTCAAGTAACCTTTAATATTCTGAAATAAAAGGATATCCTGCAGATGGTGCCAATGGACCGAATATTACCTAAAGGGCTCCAGAAAATTCCTGAAGGAGCTGTATACATTTTTATTTTATTTTAAGGAGAAAGAAGAAGCCTAACTATTACCTTAGGCAGGCATAAACGTTTGGAGGATGGCTGAGTATCTCAGTTTTTAGTTGGACTCTGGGTCTGTATAACGGTAGAGGAGACACTATAGTAGTATGTCACCTGGTTTAAATTCCTATAGCAGAGGTGGCTTCAGATAAAGCCTAGCGCAGTGGTTCTTTATGTTGGCTGCAAATTGGAAATCACTAGAGAGCTTTTTTTTTTTTTTTTAAGATTTTATTTGTTTATTTGACAGAGAGAGAGCGAGACAGAGCATGTGAGCACGAGCAGGAATGGCAGGGAGAGGCAGAGGGAGAAGCAGGCTCCCCTGGAGCAGGGACCCTGGATCATGACCTGAGTCGAAGGCAGATGCTTAACTGACTGAGCCACCAGGCACCTGTCACTGGGGAGCTTTTTTTTTTTTTTTTAAGATTTTATTTATTTATTCATGAGAGAAAGAGAGAGAGAGAGAGAGAGGCAGAGACACAGGCAGAGGGAGAAGCAGGCTCCATGCAGGGAGCCCGACGTGGGACTCGATCCTGGGTCTCCAGGATCAGGTCCTGGGCTGAAGGTGGCGCTAAACCGCTGAGCCACCCGGGCTGCCCACTGGGGAGCTTTTAAAAGTCCCACTGTCCAACCTGTGACCAGATCAATCAAATGACCATTTCTGCATGTTCTGGGCTGATCTGTGCCCACCCGAATTCATATGTTGAAGTCCTGCCCCTGTTCCTCAGGTGACTGTATGTGGAGACAGGAATTTAAGGAGGCAAATAAGGTGAAATGCCATCGCTGAATGGGCCCTAATCCAATCTGACCCGTGTCCATTGAAGAAGAGGATATTTGGATAGAAACTCACACAGAGGGAAGACTGCGTGAAGATGCAGTGAGAAGGCAGGCATCTGCAAGGCAAGGAGAAGTGTCAGGAGAAACCAAACCTGGGACACCTTGACCTTTGACCTCTGGCTCCCAGAAGGGTGAAAAAATAAAGTTCTGTTGTTTAAGCCACCAGGGCTGTGGTACTGGTATGGCACTTCAAGATCCACATGTGATTTTTAGGTGCAGCCAAGATCGAGAACCACTGGGCTATAGGAAGACCCAGCAGTCCAGGGTCAAGATTAGGGACAGTGGGAAAATTATGAATGTTGCCAATCAAGTACTTTATAAATAGTGGTTAGCATTATCTTTCACCCCAGTGGGGCACCATATGTCACAAAATCTCTTGAAGTTTCCACTTACGACTGGCTATAGTGTGCATTTAATGTACCGATTAGAAAACACTGCAGGGTAATGTCTGTGCTATAAGACTGTGGCCTTTTAAAGGCACTCATTGGGTCTGCGGTTGGGTTCTCCCCCTTTACCAGTAATTTATCCAGCTACTCTAAAAAGTACCAAGTGCCTCCGAAAAGGGCACTGAGGCTGCCCCCTGCTGGAGATGTGTGGAAATGAGCCTGCGGAGCCTAGTAAATATTCCTGCCTGAGTTGAGCTTCTTTGGGATGGAATCTTAGAGCCTTAATGCTGGAAGGTACACTAGATGTGCTGAAACCCCTACGTTTATCAAATGAAGAGGCTTAAGTCCGTATCAGGTAAGCAGTCTGAATAAAATTACATTGTTAACGGTCTGTGTGTGTTGGAAGCTGAGCTTAAGAGACAAGACTGATTTTCAGAAGCTCATTAAAAAATGCACTCATTTCTCTGAAGAAATGGGAAGTGAAGAAAAACAAAGTACAAGCACTTATAGTTTTTACAGTCCCTAGTCCAAAATATCTATTTAATATTCTTTTCAGTGAATAGACTTTCAACTTATGCCATGTAGATAGAAGAGTGAATTTATCATCGATCTAAAATGGACTTGCATGGATATAAAACAAAATATGCTTTTTGACATTCATCTCTTTTGTGTATATATAATGAAAACACATCTCAAATATGAAATGGATAACCTATGTGGATGTACCTTGCAAAGTATAAAGTAGTATGCAAATATAGTAAGTGTTTCCTATTTTGATTAGGAATACATTCAGAATTGATTACCATCATGCAAAAAAGGAGGAACTTTTCATTTTTATTTCATTTCATTTGGTGCCCAAGGGCCCTAATGGCCCCATAGTAAGTACCAGAACACAGGGGAAATAGCATATAAAGAAAACCAGATGGATCTTGTGCCTAAAATAAATACTGACTTGACACTGCCTTATTTTGAAGGACATACAAATCCAGCTTTGTAGGACTGCATGGAACACACTGTAGGAAACATGGAATCCCTGTGGTGTCGGTTTATCTTTGCCCATCCATGCTATGCTAACCCACCTTCTGTAGCTCAAGGTATTTACAAATAAATCATGCTTTGTTTAATTTCTCAAAATGCTAAGGTGGAAATGTAACTTTTAGTATAATAGCTGTAAAAAATGTAAATATTAATCACTTACTTCCACTCATCATCCGCAGAAAGCTTTGTTTGAGAGATCTGAAAGAAACAAAAAGAGCCCTTCTCAAAATTTCTTTGTTTTTGCAGCTTGTATTTTACAGCATTAAATGGAAAACCCAAACCATGAAAAATAGTGATGTTTTCTAGCACTAGAATAACTTAAGATGACAGCCCTAGTAGAATATTTGCTTATGGAAGTAACACACACCCACACACCCCAAAACAAAAGGGTAATAAGATTACTATTAATAAATATTTGATTCTGCTCCTAAGTCAGAGAACCAGATGCAGCTTCATTTCTGTAGTTTACCAGGCAATTTAGTCTAGGTTGTAGAGTGTGGCCTCCCAATAGGCAGCATCACCCTGGCTTTTGAGATATATGCGAATCCCAGAGAATCTCTCTTGCTGGTGTCCCCAGTGATGCCAATGAATGAATATCTCCACATTCAAGGTTTTGGAGACAGAGCTGACCAGAGGCTCTACCTGTTTAGAGCATTTTTTGTGTCCTGCTTATTTAATTTAAGGCCTTGCCCTTGCAGACTGAGCTGGAGAGCATAGAGACTACCCCAGGAAGTGCTTTTGTATGACCTACAGATTGTAGCCACAGGCTGCCTGCCTTCCCTCGATCACTGCTAATCCACTACATTTGGTTATTTGGAGCCTTTAAGGCAATCCTTGAAAAGGTATAACTTATAATTTTTATGGAGAGCACAGAGAGCTTAATCCCTAGTTCTATATGTTAAAAGCTAAGCTCCCCAATGATGGCAAAGAAGGGAAGGCAAATATAACATTTGTTACACAAATATGATACTACCTAGGTTTTTTTCTATATATTTTTTCAAATGGCATCAGCAAGTTTGACAAATGGGAAAAAACAATGCCATTTATAGTTCAATCTAGGTTTCTCTGGCTCCGGTAAAGATTCCATAATAAAATCTGTGCTTCTGCCAGAGGCTTGAGGGATTCTCTTAGAAGAGAGAACAAGACTTCAGATAATACAGCTAAGTAGGGGCTTGGGCAATATTTGCACAATGCCAGGACTTGCCAGGTTAATGCCAGGAAAGAGGAAGTGGGGAAAGCAGCAAGTGATGCTGGCAGCTTCTCTATGGCTCCCTGCTCCTGGATGATCCCATCAGGTGGTCCCTGATATTCAAACAGAGGTCAGAACAGCTGGGCTCCATGCTGCCCTCTAGGAGCAAAGCCTTAGTGGCAACCCTTAGGGAGTAGCAGCACCTGAGTCCCCACCTGACAGGTCCCTCTCTGCTGACTGGTGTTTTGGGGTAGAAAACATTGTTATGGGTTTAGAGCCATGAATGATGCACCCATTTAGCACCGCCAGCACTGGACATTGAGCTAACTCGTTCCTTGGGTAACTTTGGGCACATCAATAGCCTGTGATTGTCTCAGTTTCCTTATTAGAAACTGGGGATTGATAGAATAGCTGCTCTTGTTAGCTTTGGTGGGACTGTTGTGAGTATAAATAAGATTTGTTGGTGCTCAACCCAAGGGCCAATTATCTCAATAGAAGTTATAACTTACTACTTCTACTACTCTCTTCTACTTCTCTTTTTGCTATTCAGCATCACAGGTTCACAGTGCTTCTTATTAAAAATCAATTTTAAAAAGGGAACCGAGTCTTTAGTTGAGAAGAAAAATTACTTTTGCCTATGACTAATTATATAACCCTGGGCATAAATGTGTAACTATTCACCAGATTACAAGTCATTTTTAATGAAGCATGATAAATTATTCTACTGAAGACCAGGAAAGCTTAGGGAGTAGAAATTATAGCTGAAAAGATTTCTACTAAACACAAGTAAGAACTTTGTTAGATCAAGTATACTGAAAAACACTCATTTCCTGGGGATAAAGTGAATATGATGATGATGATGATGATGATGATGATGATATTTTTGGAGACATCTCTTTTCTAGTGATAGTCCCCCGTAGTACGATATTTTTTTTCGAGGGTGGAGTCTACTTTTTGACAATTTTTTTTTTCTGGTATGCTATTATGCAAGCCCATTCAATATCTTATGAGGATTTATTTTGGAAATTAAAATGACACTAAAATTCATCTGGAAAGATGAGCATGTCTAAGGATAGTGCGGAAAACTCAAGAGAAGAGTAAAGACTGGACATTTGGCCTGCCACGTACTGAAATGCACAATAAAGCCACAGAAATTAATTAAAAGTATTACTGGTCCAAGGAACAGATCCAAGTACGCATGATAAATGAGTCACTTCAAATCAGCGAGAAAAAAAAAATGGATTGTTCGACAAATGTTGCTGAGACAACTGGTTAGGCATTTGAAAAAATATATATACAGCTGGATCCACACTCCACATCTCAAAATAAATTCCAGATGTACCAAATATTTGAATGTAAAAAAGAAAGTCTTAAAAGCACTAGAAGAAAATATGGGTAAATGTTTTGGTAATCATATAGTGGACAAAATATTCTTAAGTACTGGAAAAATTTTATGGAGAAGGGTAGACATGCAGATCCCATGGGGTCAAAACCGCATTCATAGGGACTTGCCTTATCTGCAAACTAAATATTTAGTTGAGGAAGTCAGAATGCAATTATTACAAGTAAAGACGCTAGGGATACATTGATAATTAAGGTTAATATTATATTTATTACTACTTTTCAGGGTTTGTCTGAAACTAATTGATTGGAAGTCAATTGTACTAGCTGATACTAAAGAAGTAGAATCCTCATCAGTAAATAGAAACTATAGGAATAATCAGACTACATCAACGAAATGTCAGTAACATGCAGCAGCTTCAAATCCGAAATGGTGGTTGGATGTAAAATGGAAATATAATTGTTGAAGGAAATAGACAATGAGGAAAGTTGAGCCAATAATTACATGTAATCCGTGGAATCCTATGGCTATGAAGAAGGTAGAGCCATAGACTCCATCTGAGATAGTAAAAGATGTTTTGTAGTATTCTGAAGCTTGAAGAAGTGTAAAATAAACACCTAGGTAAATAGTGATGAATAGGGCTTGGAACATGTGTTTGCGGTTTCCTTCTATAAGGCTGTGGTGGGCTCAGGTCACCGAGACTCCGGAGGCTAAGAGAACAGAGATGTTGAGTAGTGGAACTTCTAGGGGATTAAGGGGAACGATGCCTGTAGGCGGCCAGCAGCCCCCAAGTTGGAGGGTTGGACCTAAACTAGAGTGGTAAAAAGCTCAGAAGAATCCCGCAAAGAAGAATACTTCTGATACAATAAATAAAATTATTCCATAGCACAGTCCTTTTTGGACAATGGGAGTCTGGTATCCCTGGAATGTACTTTGTTGGATGACATCTCATCATCATTGATATATAGTTAGTGTGTTGGTTGTCAGCCCTAATGCTAGTAGGGCTATTGAGTTAAAGTGAAATCGTATGATTAAGCCTGAAGTCATAAGAAGGGCTGAAAGAGCTGCTGTTAGTGGTCATGGGCTTGGGTTTACTATGTGATAAGCATGAGTTTGGTGGGTCATTAGGTGCTATCATGTAGATATAAACTCACTAGCAGGGTGAAAACATAGGCTTGAGTTAAGGCCATGGTGAATTCGAGAATGGTCTCAGTGATTATATAGCATTAAGGCAGAACAAGTTTCAAAATATGAAAGTGGGACTATTTCAAGAACGATTGTTATAAAACTATGATTGGATCCACAGATTTTGGAGCACAATACAAGGCCTCAAGTTTAATTACCCAGCAAATTTCTTCAAATTCTCCAATCTCTTAGGCTATTATCCTATCATCATACACCACTTCACACCAAAAATAAACCTATTAATAAGCCAAAAATCAGCATTAATACTCCTAGACATAATCGGACTAGAAAATGTATTACCCAAATCGATTTCTTATTTCCACATAAAATCCTCCCCCTTAATTTCTGACCAAAAAGGCCTAATTAAATTCTATTTTCTCTCTTTTATAATTACTATAGCCCTTAGCCTACTAATTCTTAATTACCATGAGTGACTTCTATAATCACTAAAACACCAGTCAACAATGATCAACCAGTAACAATCACCAATCAAGTTCCATAACTACATAATGCGGCAATTCCCATAGCCTCCTCACTGAAAAACCCTGAATCTCCTGTACCATAAATTAATCACCTATTCCATTAAATTTCAGCACTACCTCAACCTCATCATCCTTTAAAATATAGCAAGCAGTTCAACAACTCAGATAACAAACTAGTAATAAATGCAGCCAATACAGCCTTATTAGAAACCCAAACCTCAGGATACTGCTCAGTAGCTACAGCAGTCATATAACCAAAACCCACAAGCATATCCCCTAAATAAATTAAAAAGACTATCAGCCCCAAAAAGGATCCTCCAAAATTCAACACAATAGCAGAACCAATACCTCCACTAATCATTAGTACGAGCCCACCATAAATAAGAGAAGGTTTCGTGGCAAAACCCACTAAACTTATTACAAAGACAATACTTAAAATAAAGACAATGCATGTTATCATTATTCCTACATGGACTCTACCATGACTAATGACATGAAAAATCATCGTTGTGGTTCGATTACAAGAATATTAATGACCAACATTCGAAAAACTCACCCACTAGCCAAAATTGTTAACAGCTCATTCATTGATCTTCCTGCACCATCAAATATTTCAGCATGATGAAACTGCGGATCCCTACTGGGTGTATGCCTAATCCTACAAATTCCAACAGGACTATTCCTAGCCATACACTACACATCAGACACAGCAACAGCCTTTTCATCAGTCACCCATATTTGCCAAGACGTAAATTACGACTGAATTATCCGATATATACATGTAAATGGAGCCTCCATATTTTTCATTTGTCTATTTATACACAAAGGATGGGGATTATATTACGGCTCCTACGTATTCATAGAAACATGAAATATTGGAATTATCCTCCTATTTGCAACTATAGCCACGGCATTCATAGGTTACGTCTTACCATGAAGACAAATATCTTTTTGAAGAGCAACTGTCATCACAAACTTACTTTCAGCAATTTTCTACATTGGAACAAGTGTAGTTGAATGAATCTGACGTGGTTTCTCAGTCGACAAAGCAACCCTAACATGATTCTTTGCATTCCGCTTTATTCTCCCATTCATCCTTGCTGCCCTAGCTATAGTTCACTTACTGTCCCTACATGAAACAGGATCCAACAATCCTTCAGGAATTTCATCCGACTCAGACAAAATCCCATTCCACCTCTACTATATAATCAAAGACACTCTAGGAGCATCAGTCCTTATTCTAACATTAATATCACTAGTCCTATTCACACCTGACCTACTAGGAGACCCGGACAACTGTATTCCTGCAAACCCTCTTAACACCCCTCCACATACCAAGCCTGAATAATATTTTCTAATTGCCTACGCTATCTTACAATCCATCCCCAATAAACTAGGAGGAGTGCTCGCCCTAGTATTCTCCATCCTAATCCTAGCAATCATCCCCTTACTTCACACATCCAAACAGCGTGGAATGATATTTTGACCACTTAGCCAATGCATATTTTGATTATTAACAGCAGACCTGCTCACATTACATGAGTTGGGGGACAACCAGTAGAACATCCCTTTATAGTTATATAAGTGATAATTGGTCAAATAGCATCAATTCTATACTTCACAATCCTAATCCTAATACCAATCACTAGCATTATCAAAAACAACCTCCTAAAGTGAAGAGTCTATGTAGTATAATAATTATTTTGGTCTTGTAAACCAAAGATGGAGAATAATCATTCTCCCCAAGACTCAAGAAAGAAGCATCATCTCCACCATCAGCACTCAAAGCTGAAATTCTATTTTTGAACTATTCCCTGATAGACAAATCCTACCCGACAACTTTCTCAATTCATATATTGCTATAACTCTAATGTGCTATGCCCGTATGCCTAAAAAAATTTCCATTCCCACTACCCAACCAATACAAAAGTCAACATTCTCGAACCCTTTCCTCTCTACCATAGCCATACATCAATGGCCCATAGTCTTCGACATCCCTACGTATGTTGTGCATTAGTGGTTTGCCCCATGCATATAAGCATGTTACATGTTATTATTAATATTAATATTACATAAGGACATACATTCAATCACTATTTCTCTTCAACTGGAAATGAACTATTGCTCTTTATTTAGTCCAGTAAGGGCTTGATCCCCAGGCCTCGAGAAACCATCAATCCTTGTGTGAAGTGTTCTTGCTCTGGGCCCATTTCCACGTGGGGGTTTCTAGCCTGAAACTATACCTGGCATCTGGTTCTGGTTCTTACTTCAGGGCCATGTTCTCCTTTACTCCTATCCTATAATCCTCTCAAATGGGACATCTCGATGGACTAATGACTAATCAGCCCATGATCACACATAACTGTGGTGTCATGCATTTGGTATCTTTTAATTTTTAGGGGTAGGGGACTTGGTATCACTCAGCTATGACTGTAAAGGTCTTGATGCAGTCAAATAACTTGTAGCCAGGCTTAATTAATATCATAAACCAGCATCACATAACTATAAGGTGCAATTCAGTCAAGGGTCACAAGACATATGAATTTTCAGGGATCCCTGGGTGGCTCAGCGGTTTAGTGCCTGCCTTTGGCCCAGGGTGTGATCCTGGAGACCCGGGATCGAGTCCCACATCGGGCTCTCTGCATGGAGCCTGCTTCCCCCTCTGCCTGTGTCTCTCTCTCTCTCTGTCTCTCATGAATAAATAAAATCTTAAAAAAAAAGGACATACAAATTTTCGTAGACATATGCGTATATGTATGCACATACACGTAAGACATTAACTTAACCAAACCCCCCTTATGCCCATAAACTTATAATGTACACAATGTACACAATATACTTATTTGTGTCCCACCAAATCCCCCAAACAGGACTAAGTGAATGCAACATATATATGCTAGTATCCAAATTTCATACAACAAATTTAACACCTTAGCTAATTCAGCAAAACAATTACAACCCTTAGATCTGCAATCTATAGATAGGCCTTCCTTGACTCCATCCTTCCATTTAATATATAATAAATTCAAACTTAACATTTACATAAATTTGTGCCAATACAAATATACTTGTTAATGTAGCTTAATAAATAAAGCAAGGCACTGAAAATGCCTGGATGAGTCATAAGACTCCATAAACACAAAGGTTTGGTCCTAGCCTTCCTATTAGTCCTTAGTAAGATTACACACGCACCCTCCACACCCCAGTGAGAATGCCCTCAACATCACCGATGATTTAAAGGAGTGGGTATCAAGCACACTCATAAAGTAGCTCATGACACCTTGCTGAGCCTAACCCCCACGGGATACAGCAGTGATAAAAATTAAGCCATGAACGAAAGTTCGACTAAGCTATATTAAAGACAGTTGGTAAATTTTGTGCCAGCCACGAAAAATTTCTGGTAGAGACCAGAAATTATAGAGTTAAAAAAACAACAACAAAGGCAACAGTTGTTTTTTGTTTTTGTTTTTGTTTTTCCTGGGTAGAATGAAAGTTAGAACTTTACTTTGGTAGTGAAAGTGGTTAGCCAGGAGGAGCTCAGGGTCAGAGCCTTGCCCAAAGGGATGGTTTAAAACCTGTGGGACTTTGAGGGGGATTTGGTTGGACCAGAAACCAGGTTGGGGTCACACGGAGAGCCTCAGGGGGTCCACTGAGAGAGCTAGTTGAATCTTTAGATCCCAGGATCCCCCAGCCCTGCCTTCTCTAGGACAGTGAGGTGACTGGTGGGGCCAAGGGGCAGGCAGACATTGTAGGGGAAAAGGTAGGGGGGTTGTCCACTCACTCCAGCCATGGATGAGTCCATTCACTGCACCTCGCCCATTATCCTTGACCCCACATGCAGGGCGACAGGGAGGTGATGGGGTACAGTCACTTCATTACTGTGGGCAGAGGACCCAGGGTGCCTGCCGCCTGGGAGTAGGGAGGTGGGACACACGGGGTGGTCTGGGAGGTGGCTCCTGCACTCTCTTGCTTCTGGATGTCCCCTATTGCAGGGCTGAGAGTGAGAAGGTCATCCCTGGGGTTGGGGAGGATAAGTCCCTCTGAGCACTGGAATCTTCTGTGAGCATGAGAATGCTGCTGCCCTGGTGTTGAGCCCCTGCCTGCCACCTGCCAGGGAGGGTCCACTACCGGTTCCTGAGAACAGTTCAAAGTTGTTGCCTCTGGAGAGTGGGAAATCAGGAACGGGAAAGAGTGGGGTGGTGATGGGGTCCCATTGGGTGTTTTTGTTTTAAGTCTTGTAGAATGGGATCCCTGGGTGGCGCAGCGGTTTGGCGCCTGCCTTTGGCCCAGGGCGCGATCCTGGAGACCCAGGATCGAAACTCACATCGGGCTCCCTGCATGGGGCCTGCTTCTCCCTCTGCCTGTGTCTCTGCCTCTCTCTCTCTGTGACTATCATAAATAAATAAAAATTAAAAAAATTTAAAAAAAAGTCTTGTAGAACTATTTGACTCCTTAAAATGTGGGCATCCATAGTTTTAATAAAAATTAACATTAATAAGAAAAAATGTCCATAACTGTAAGACAAAATTTTCATTTAAAAGGGAAAAACGTTTAGTGCTGGCATCAGCCAGTGCTGTTGAGGAAAATAGCCTTCCTGTGCCCTTCAGGTATGTTGTGTACATGAAGACAGTTTCTCTGAACAGAAATTTGGCAAGGCATGTCAACATTTTAAGTGTTCGTTTATCCTATGTAGAATGGTCTAGGAATATTCTCTCATGAAGCGAAGAGAAAAACACAGGGAAAGATGACACAGGTGTTCTCATAGTTTTATTTATGATATTGAGAAACTATCTATGTGTCAACCCCCCTATGTGGGGGATCGGTTAATCGGTTATGATACATCTATAACAAAGGAAATCTATTGGCTCTTAAAATCATTGTGCAGATATTTATTTACTTATTTATCTATTTTAAAGATTTTTATTTATTCATGAGAGACAGACAGACACACAGGCTGGGGGAGAAGCAGGCTCCATGCAGGGAGCCCAAGGTGGGACTTGATCCCAGGTCTCCAGGATCAGGCCCTGGGCTGAAGGCGGCGCTAAACTGCTGAGCCACCCGGGCTGCCCAGATCTATACTTATTGACACAGAAGCATCTCCATGACATTTTAAGAGAAAAAACATGCTTAAAAAACAGTTGTATGGGGGCTCAGTGGTTGACCATCTGCCTTTGGCTCGGGTCGTGATCCCAGGATCCGGGATCGAGTCCCACATCAGGTTCCCCGTAGGGAGCCTGCTTCTCCCTCTGCCTGTGTCTCCACCTCTCTCTGTGTGTCTCTCATGAATAAATAAATAAAATTTTTTTTAATAAATAAAATCTTTAAAAAAGTTGTATATAATGTAAACCTATTAATGTAAATATATAGTTACGTAGAATAAAGAAACATTGATGTAAAAAAAAAAAAGAGTGAAGAAACATCGAGAAGAAAGAGATGTGCAGAATGGTCACCCAAGTGCTGACAGGAATGATCCGTGAGTGCTGATGTGTACTGGAATACTTACTCCTTTTTAATACTTGTCTATATTGAATATATTCTGCATGAACATATGTCATTTAAAAGAAGTTGTTATTCTGATGCTGCTTCTCTTTTCTCCTCCTTGTCTATCGGTTGCCTAGTCCTTTTTCCCTATTTACCTCTCCTCCCCTTTTAGCTCACTTAGAGCTTCAGATTCTTCTCTCCAAGTGCCTTCCACAGATCTCCACTGGGATGTCCCTCAGACACACAAGCTCAGCCTGGCCCACACTGAACATACCAATTTGCATCCAACCTGCTTCCACCTCAGTGCACCCCTTCTCACTCAATAGACCCACATCCCATCTTTCAAAACAGAACTGTGGGGCACCATTCTTGACCCTAACCCTCCACCCCCAACCCAGTACCCTTCTGCCATTTCATTCATTCAACAAACATCTACTGACTACCTCCTGGGTGCCAGGCACTCGGGCAGGAGCTGGCATGCAATAAAGGTGAGTAAGACAGACAAGGTTCCTGTTCTCATGAACTGAGCCTTGTGTTCTAGACAAAGTATGGACAGTAAACAAGGAAAACAAAGACCGAATGTGGTCAATTCTCTGAAGAAACTAAACAGGTTGTGTAGTTAAAAAAAAAAAAAAAAAGGCAGCATGGGGAGGGGCTGTTACTCTCTAGACTGGTGGGCAAGGGAAGGCCTCTCTGAGCCCGCAGAGAGATCCAACGCAGCATGCAGAGTGTTCTTCACAAGGGGCTCTTGCCTTCACTTCTTTTCTCCCTTCGAGCAGGGAGGGTGATCCAATGAAAAGCAAACTGATGCCGTTTGATCCCCTGCTCAAAAGCCAAGTGGCTGCCCTTGTCACTAACATGGCTCCTGGGGCTCTTTCCAGCTTCATTTCTCTCCACAGCCCCTGCATACCCTTCGCTCCAGCCAAGTAGTACCTTCCTTCCCCTGAACGCTTTTCCTCCACCCCCAGGCATACTTTGGGGATGCTCTGTATTCTTCTTCCTCCAGGAAGCCTTTTGGGTTAGGCCTCTCCAGGAGACCCACTCTCCAGGGAACATTGCTACCGAACTGCATGGTCACTGGTGATTTCGTACCTGTCTCACCCCACCCTGGGTACCCCCTGTCTGGCACATCGCGTACTCAATCAATATGCAGTTGATCTTTGAACAATGCAGGGGTTAGGAATGCCAATCCAGTCCCCATACAGTCAAAAATCTGCATATAACTTTTATTCCCCAAGGCTTAGCTAACAGTCTGCTGAGGACTAGAAGCCTTCCCAATAACATAAACAGCCAAGCAACACGTATTACATATGTCATATGTATGACGACCGTGTTCTTATGAGAAAGTCCCCTAAAGAAAATGTTATGAAAATCAGAAAGCAAATGCACTTACAGTACTGCACTGTAAATAACCTGCATCTAAGTGGATCCGTGTAGTTCAAACCCATGTTGTTCAAGGGTCCACCGTATTTGAAGATGCCTCTCTCTTAGGGCCAGTGCTCCCCTCTCACCTCAGCTGTCGCCTCCAAATTGGTGTCCCCACTTTGAATGATTCCCTCACAAAAATCCATCTGTTAGGAAAATCTTGCTAGAAATGTGTGGAGAAACCTGAATAGTCAACTCAAACTCCTGCTGTCCCTGGGACCTATGTGAGGGCGGTAGGGACGTGTTAAGCTAGGAGAGATGTGTTTAATGTAATGGAATCCATGGCACTGGGTGAGGACAAAACTTCCATGGATGGAGGGGAGGGAAGTGTTGTGTCTGGCTTGTTCCAAGGCAGAGAACCATGTTGGGGCAGAGGTGGGTCCTCTGAGGAAAATCAGACGCTGCAAAGCAGGCCTCAGACAAGCAGAAGAGGGAACTGCTGGATCCACCCTGTCTGCTCTCTTGTACCTCAACTTTGAGGAGTCTTGGGAGTAGACAGGGTGTGTAGCTGGCTCAAAAGACCACAGGGTGTATAGCTTGGGGGTGGGGGTTGGAGGATGGGGAATAGGGAGATGTTGTTTGTCCCAAAAAGGTATACAGGGAGGTGGGCAGATCATGAAGTTGTAGGTTTATTATTTACTCACTTATTTGTCCAATAAACATTTCCTGAGGCCCTGTCATTTGCCAGGCTCTGTGCTGGGTTCTGGAAATACAGTAGCCAGCAAAGCAGATCAAGTGTCTGTTTTGCTGGAGCTTCCAAGGTGTTAGAGATTCTCAGAAAAACAAATAGACATTCTTCAAGGGGTAATAAGGATGATGAATGACAATAAAATAGGGGAAGGTTTAGAGTCAGAGGGTGCTGTAATATACAGGGAGTTCAGTTAATTCTTATGGGGTTGGGGTGGTCAGTAACCATACCTATGTTTCTTTCACTATCCTCAGCTCTTATAAAGTCTATTTTAAACTAGCACTTCTCCAACTTTGATGTGCAGTCACCCAGGGGTTTGGTTAAAATGCAGATTGGAAGCCAGTAGGTTTGGGGTGGGGGACTGAGACTCTGCATTTCTAATCAGCTGTCAGGTGATACCTTGGCTGTTGTTTCCTAGACCACATGGCTCTGCTCTGGGGGATTAAGGGAAAAGCTTTGAGTTCCTCCCAGGGCAGCGTTAACAGGGGACCATGCCTCCTGAGGGCAGTGGGCAAGGCGGTGACAGCAGCCTTAGGGACAGCAGACCTTAGCTGCAGAAGTGACTCTCCCAGTCTCCGGCCCTTCGCAGCTTGCAGACTTCTTCATCTGAAACCCACAGTGAAGGACTTGATCTGGGTTTGAACTCAGCAAGTAAGTCATGGAGTTCCCTTATAGCTTCCCCATTTTTAGAAAATAAATCTCCAGTGCATACTACGGTACAAGACTTGTCACTACTGGGATGCCTGGGTGGCTCAGTGGTTGAGCATCTGCCTTTGACTCAGGGGATGATCCTGGAGTCCCGGGATCGAGTCCCACATCGGGCTCCCTACATGGAGCCTGCTTCTCCCTCTGCTTGTGTCTCTGTCTCTCTCTGTGTGGCTCTCATGAATAAATTAATAAAGTCTTAAAAAAAAAAAAAAAGACTTGTCACTACCAAGCTTTCCCTTCTGGCTAGGCTTCACGAACCCTGGATTTCTATCCAGGTCACAGTGAATATCCACCCCCACCCCACCTTTCTCCATGCTCACCTCTCATCTCCCAACAGTTTTTTTCATCTCCATATAGTTTTGGTATTTCTGTTTCCTCCGCAGAGAACTCTCATCTCCCCTCCTGGCCACATGGAATCTCATCCATCTGAGGCTCAGCTCACAAAATCCACGCCATCCCCTCCCAATCAGCCAGCCTGTGCCCACCCTCCCTGCCAGAAGCAATTCCTTGCTTCCTAGAAATCCTACAAAACTTCATTTGAACCTCTTCTGGGGACAGTAATCCCTTCTACCCTCGATGAGTTATTTTCTCCTTGTTACACTTTCGTTCCAGGATGTGAGCTCCCAGAGGAAAGGTCTACCTCTACCTGCGGCCCCCTTACCCTTACCCACGAGCAGCACAGTTCTTGGCATGTGATCATGGCCTAAGACTCGTCTATGAACGAAAAATAGTAATGACTTAGATTTGAAATCACGAAAGGGCGTGGGTGGGGAGAGCCTGGGGGATAGAAAGTGCTAGCCCAGGAGTTCTCAAAACGTCAGCATTAGCCCCTCTGGTAATTAATCAGACTTCTAAGGGATGACCAGGTACTATCCCTGACGTCAGGAGCTGGAAACCCTGGGGGCTGAGCCCAACTATCTGCTTTTTATTTTTATAATTTTTGTGACCAACTGACGAGGGCTGTTTACATTTATTTATTTGCCACCACAGAGTGAACCACCCCGCGCTCACCCCGTCACGTGCCCCCCTCGGCGCCGTCGCCACTAAGCAGCCTTCAGAGAGGGACTCGATGCCCGCGCCCTTCCGGAGCCCACAGTCGAAGGCGCTGCCCACCCAGCACCCTCCAGCCGCCCGCTGCCTGCGCCCTCCGCCTTCTGGGGGCCCTGGGGCTCCTGCGGGGAGCGGGGAGCGGGGAGCGGGGAGGGGGGCCGCCAGCAGGGACCACGGGGAACAGCTAGGGATGCGGCAGGTGAGGCTCGGAGGGGCCCCGGGGTGGGGAGCGGAGGGCGGGCGGGAGAAGCAGCAGGGGCCCGGAGAAGGGGCAGGGCACGGAAATGGGGAGGGGCTCGGCTCCCCGGGGTGGGGGGCGAAGCGACGAGCACCTTCCGGGGAGGTCATCCGCCCCTCCATCCCGCGCCCCGGCGGGAGGCTCGGGGACCTGCGGACGCCCCGCCCCGCGTGGGCCTCGGGAGGCCAGACCCGCCCCGCGCCCCGCGCCTGCCCTTGCTGGGGAGGCGCCGCCCCGCGCCCCGCACCTGCTCCGCCTGGGGAGGCGCCGCCCCGCGCCCCGCGGACCCCGCCCCGCGCCCCGCACCTGCTCCCCCTGGGGAGACGCCGCCCCGCGCCCCGCACCTGCTCCCCCTGGGGAGGCGCCACCCCGCGCCCCGCGCCCTGCACCTGCTCCCCCTGGGGAGGCGCCGCCCCGCGCCCCGCACCTGCTCCCCCTGGGGAGGCGCCACCCCGCGCCCCGCACCTGCTCCCCCCTGGGGAGGCGCCGCCCCGCGCCCCGCGCCCCGCACCTGCTCGCCCCCTGGGGAGGCGCCACCCCGCGCCGCGCACCTGACCCGCCCTCTCCCCCTGGGGAGGCGCCACCCCCCCCCGCGCCCCACCTGCTCCCCCTGGGGAGGCGCCACCCCGCGCCCCGCGCCCCGCACCTGCTCCCCCTGGGGAGGCGCCGCCCCCGCCCCGCGGCCCGCACCTGCTCCCCCTGGGGAGGCGCCACCCCGCGCCCCGCACCTGCTCCCCCTGGGGAGGCGCCACCCCGCGCCCCGCACCTGCTCCCCCTGGGGAGGCGCCACCCCGCGCCCCGCGCCCCGCACCTGCTCCCCCTGGGGAGGCGCCACCCCGCGCCCCGCACCTGCTCCCCCTGGGGAGGCGCCACCCCCCGCGCCCCGCACCTGCTCCCCCTGGGGAGGCGCCACCCCGCCCCGCGCCCCGTACCTGCTCCCCCTGGGGCGCCACCCCGCGCCCCGCGCCCCACCTGCTCCCCCTGGGGAGGCGCCGCCCCCGCCCCGCGCCCGCACCTGCTCCCCCTGGGGAGGCGCCCCGCCCCCCGCCCCGCACCTGCTCCCCCTGGGGAGGGCGCCACCCCGCCGCCCCGCACCTGCTCCCCCTGGGGAGGCGCCCACCCCCGCGCCCCCGCGGCCCCGTTACCTGCTCCCCCTGGGGGAGGCGCCACCTCGCACCCCGCGCCCCGCACCTGCTCCCCCTGGGGAGGCGCCGCCCCGGCCCGCGACCCGCCACCTGCTCCCCCTGGGGGGGGAGGCGCCACCCCGCGCCCCCGCCGCCCCGCTACCTGCTCCCCCTGGGGAGGCGCCACCCGCGCCCCGCCGCCACGCACCTGCTCCCCCTGGGAGGCGCCCGCCCCGCGCCCCGCGGCCCCGCCCTGCTCCCCTGGGAGGGCGCCACCCCGCGCCCCGCCCCTGCTCCCCCTGGCGGAGGCGCCACCCCGCGCCCCCGCACCTGCTCCCCTGGGGAGGCGCCACCCCGCGCCCCGCGCCCCGTACCTGCTCCCCCTGGGGAGGCGCCACCCCGCGCCCCGCGCCCCGCACCTGCTCCCCCTGGGGAGGCGCCGCCCCCGCCCCGCGGCCCGCACCTGCTCCCCCTGGGGAGGCGCCACCCCGCGCCCCGCGCCCCGCACCTGCTCCCCCTGGGGAGGCGCCGCCCCGCGCCCCGCGGCCCCCGCCCCGCGACCCGCACCTGCGCCCCCTGGGGAGGAGCCTCCCCGCGCCCCGCGCCCCGCACCTGCTCCCCCTGGGGAGGCGCCGCCCCGCCCCCCGCGCCCGCACCTGCTCCTGCTGGGGAGGCGCCGCCCCGCCCCCCGCGCCCCGCACCTGCCCCCCTCGGGAGGCGCCGCCCCGCGCCCCGCGCCCGCACCTGCTCCTGCTGGGGAGGCGCCGCCCCGCGCCCCGCGGCCCCCGCGGCCATGCCTCCGCCGCCCTGGGCCGCGCCTTCTCCGGCCGCGCGGGTGGGGCGGGCCCGGGTGCCTGCGGCCCCCCGCCCGGGCCCTGCGGGAGCCTCCCGCCCGCCGCCGCCGCCGCCGCGGGGACCCTGGGGCAGCGCGGGTGGGTCCCGCAGTCCCGCGGTCGGCGGGGGCTCCTGCGCGTCCGGGCCGGGCCCGCGCTGTCCCCGGGGGGCGGGGCTGCGGACGCGGCGGGCTCGGGGAGTGAGAGGCGGGAGGGTCCTTTCCTCCGGCCGCTTCCTTCAGAAGCCTTTACCCGAAGACACGAGCTCGGGTGGCCGCGCGGAGCCCCGAGACTGAGCCCTCCCTGCTGCGTCTCCAGTGCCTTCCAGTTCCGGGCCCGCCGCCCCTTCTGCCCTGTTATCCGCAGTTTTGATGATCTAGACAGGTCCCCGGTGAGGTCACACTTGGCTCCTCCAAAGATGACAAGGGAGGGAAACTCAACTGTGGGGAGAGGGCTGGCCCTTTAGGCCTCTGTGCTGCTTTGCCCTGCACTCGTCCCTGGGAAATCACCCTCAGCTGGCCTTTGTCCCTTGGGGACAGAAGGGTCCCCAGCAGAAGGCTGAGTCTGGTCTTTTTTTTTTTTTTTTTTTTTAATTTATTTATTCATGAGAGAGAGAGAGAGAGAGGCAGAGACACAGGCAGAGGGGGAAGCAGGCTCCACGCAGGGAGCCCGACGTGGGACTCGATCTGGGATCCCAGGATCACGCACTCACCCAAAGGCAGACGCTCAACCGCTGAGCCACCCAGAAGTCCCTGAGTCTGGTCTTATGGCTGGGAACAATCTGGAACATTTGGGGAGGCTTTGAGGAGTGCACTGGTGGGGCAATAGACAAAAAGGGAACATGTAAGTAGATAGTCTGACTTACAAAATACGGCTCACTCCATCCCAGGTTGTGGTGGCTCATTGTTTTCAACACCTACAAGGAGCTACCAGTGGGGACTGACCAACAGACGGACACCTCCCGGCCATCGTAGAACGTCTGGTCTAGCAGGGTGTAGAGACAAACATCCAGTGCCATTAACTGTGCCGAGTGCTTCCTATTCCAAGTACTTTACTCGGTGTTAACTCACTCAGTTTTCAAAGGCCACCAGGCAGGGGTGTTATTACCTCCATTTTACACGAGAAGATTGAATCACAGACAGGTGCAGACGTTTGTCCAAGTTTCAAACCCAGTAGGGGGTGCAGTGGGAATTTGCCTTTTAGCTTCAAGGGTGAGCAGGAGGTCTCAACTATGATTCAAGACAGGGGGGCCTGTCAGAAAGCTCTTGCTGTAGTTCCAGTTAAACACAGCAATGACCTTGGTGGTGAATGTGCGTATGTGCAGGGATGGCGGGGAGGGGAAGGGAGGTGGAGAGATGTGGATGGAGCCAAGAGATTTAGGTGATAGACTACATAAGACTTACGGATCCTCAAGGATGGCTCCCAGGCATGTGGCTTGAGCAGCTCGGTATCTGGGCAGAGGGTGCTGAGAATGGGAATATGGAAAGAGCAGCAGATTTCCGGGAACAAAGATAATGACATGTTGCCTCACTGTCTGGCTCTTGGCTTTTCTTCATGTGGAAAAGGCCATTTTCCCCCCTCTCCACTCCAGGATGTCTCAAATTCCTCTGGATTCCTCTAGGTCAACTACTCCTGCCCCCCAAGGTATGGATGGAAATAGACTTTTTCTATCCTATAAAATTCTGGTCCATTATCATTATATAAGTTCTGATTCCCTGATATGAGATTCTTTTCCCTGGATGACTGACACCAGGAACGTCCACGTGTTTCACTGGAGACACATGTAAGCACAAAGGAAATCATCTTCCTTCTGATTTCAGCTCAACAGTCATCAGGGAATAAAACTCAAAAGACCATTTCTTCCCTACTGGTAGTAATGGACTTACTCTGCTCTACTCTATCATATCTGGTTCCTTTAGTGACTCCTTTCCAGATACAGAACTAATATCTTGTTTTCCAGAAAGTAACCATTGCTTTCTGGGGTGGCTTGCCCAAACCAAAGTTAGTTACTTTGCAACTTTGTTTCCCAAATCGAATGCTTGGCAACTGACTGCTCCAAATCCTGGAGTAGATCAACAGCCTTCCTGTTGCTTAGAGCTCATCTCTTCAGCATATTAGCCATAGCTCATGTATCCTCCTGTCATGTCTTGGTCTAGAGCCCTGAGGTGATTGTAATGATGTAATGAAAGAAATGAGCTAATGTCATAAAGGTGTTTGGAAAAAAAGGCGGATTCAAGAATATCTAGAAAATTAAATATGCTGTTTGGTGCAGGAGTAGAGAAATAGACCCATGCGTTTATGGGAAGCTAGTTTTGGGACAGGAGTGGCAAATTGGTAGGAGGGATGCATGGACTATTTAGTAGTTGGTTTGCCATGCCAAGAAAAAACAGGTGATTTAAAAAGTAAAAGTTGAAGAAGACAGTTTAAAAGAATATCTTTATCATCTCAAGATAGTGAAAAATATATTAAACAAAATTCAAAAAGAACAAATCATAATGGAAAAGATTAGTAAATTGGTCTATGTCAAAATTTTAAATTTCTGTACAATAAAAAGTTGACATTAAAAAGAAGCAAGCCATGGACCAAGAGAATGTAATGTGCATATATCTATTGCAATGAATTAGTGCTCAGAAAAAAAAACAGCAGAACTGTTGGAAATTACTTTTTAAAAAGTTTAAATCAATAGAATGTGGGGATAGAAACCAATTTTAAGAACTAAAATTATGAGACATTTCATAATTTTAAGGGAATTTATGTTTGCATTTATATATATGTGAATCAATCTAGAATGCAGTTCATAGGAATACCTTGTATTTGTTAAATTATTTACTGCAGAGTGGCTGCCTTCAGCCTTCTTATCCACTTCCTGACTAGCATTCATTAATATTTCCCTTTTCTGCTGTCCTTCTCAGGACAACCCAACCGCCCTGGGATGATGGTACCACCTAATGGTAAGATCTTACAGAAGTCCTCTCTATTGTCTTACAAATGGTCTTTTTAAAGTAACTTTCTTTTTCAATGTACTCCTTTCCTGTACTCTCATGTCTTTTTCATACTTACAGATTATATATAATATATGTAATATATTATATATATGGGATGATATATATATATAATATATATGTATATACATTGTATATATATATATAATCCTTAGCCTTTAGTATCTAGAATGGGTGATTTTGAGCGACTTTAACCAGGTGCATTATTGGTCATGTGGAGCAGGTGGTAGAGGAAGGGAGTCCAAACAGCTGTGGGGACTCCCCTCCCTGAAGGGGATGGCAATAGAAGAGTCAGTCTAAACAGGGGTAGGGGTGTCAAATTCAAACCATCCAGGTGATGTGAATATCCAAGAGAGCTTGTCTGACCTCAGAAATCGGTGTGAAAAAGGCACCAAAAGTTCTGCACTTCTGTAATCCTTGGGGTCAGGGGCAGACTGGGTTGTAGATGGGGGTTATCATGTCTAAAAGGGGAGGGACACTGAAGCTAGATCCTACCTTGGCTGATGAAATGGCTGCGTAGAGATACTCTGGCTTTTTCAGTCCCCCTCCACTTGCTAACCACCTCTGCCCTGGGTGTTAGGTTGGCCTTCAGGTGTAGACGTTAGTCTCTGAGAATTGGTAGAAATCTTGCAGGCTAGTCTGATTCTCAACTGCAGGGGTTCCTGACTACAGTCCCAGTGTTCCCTGGCCTTTCCACCTCATGGAGTAGACCTTTTCATCCTCCTTTCATTAAATCTGCCTTTGCTTAAACACTAGCCACTCAAGATAAATGAAAGATAGTTAACTTTATTATTTATCTCATTCTTTAAAAATGAAAAAGATTTATTTACCTGAGAGAGAGAGAACATGAGTGGGGGGAGAGGCAGAGGGGGACAGAGGGAGAATCCCAACTAGACTCCCCACTGAGTGGGGAGCCTACCGTGGGGCTTAACCTCACTATCCATGAGATTATGACCTAAGCCAAAAATCACGAGTGGGATGCCTAACCAACTGAGCCCCTGTTTATCTCCTTCTTTAATTATTAGTGTTGTAATATGATTGACCTCCACTCTTTCTTTGGCTAAAATGTGCAGAGCGTAGCTATATTATGATTACAGGGAGTTTTGTGAGCTGGCGTGTGGCCCTAATCACCATTTATAACATTGCTTCTTTGGGAAAGTGCACTCTGCCTTTCAAACCACAGCCTTCCAAATGCACATTTGGAACACAATCCGTTTGTGAGCTGGGAACTCTCTGTATTAATGTCTGTTGGCCCAGGGCAGCCCCACAACCAACTGACATGTGGTTTAAGGTTCATGTAACAGCCGGTTCATTTAAATAATGTTAGCTGGAGCTCAGTTCAGGTTCTCAGGTTTCTGGTTAATTTGGAATAGAGGAGGCAGCAGAGTCACAGTGTTCAAACAGCATGTGTAAGGCTCCCCACTCCCTGTAGAGGGATGGCACATTTCTGCTTTTCATGATGTACCCTGTAGGTTTTAGGACCCTCGGAACCTCTTCTGAGGGCAAGCTCTTTCGTTCTGCTGAACAACTCATCTTGAAAAAAGAACTGCTTTTAAAAACCAACTATACTTTCAAGCTTGGAAGTTCAGCTAGGGTCATTCTCATTTATTGAGTTCAGGGGCCCTCTCTTTAGGAGGGAAAACCACATTTAAGTCCTTGATGGGGTTCCTTGCCCTTCCCACCTTGTTTTCCTTTCCTGATGTCTCCTTTAAGAAGTCTCAGCTTGGGGACGCCAGGGTGGTTCAGTGGTTGAGGGGCTGCCTTCACCTCAGGGCATGACCCCTCTCCCCTCGGGGAGCCTCTTCTCCTTCTGCCTTTGTCTCTGCCTCTGTGTGTGTGTGTGTGTGTCTCTCATGAATAAATAAATAAAATCTTAAAAAAAAAAGTCTCAGCTTTAGTAAGTTAGAAGCCGGACAGCTTGTGCCAGACAAGCCAGTCTTTACTGTATTTACTGTAAAAAGGGTAAACATTTATGAAACACCCACAGTGTGTCAGGCATTGGGCTAAGCACGCTATGTATCTGGTATCATTTCATCCTCAGAATGAGCCAGAGTGACAGGTATCAAGGTCCATGTCTCACAGATGAAGACATTGAGTTAGAAGAAGTTAATTGCTTTATCTGATAATGTTATAGTAGCAACCACTGCTCTGCCGGCTCCCCAATCTCTCCGTTGGATGGGAGGCCACTGCTTTACTGGGGGTGACCCCAGGAAACTCCTGGTGTGGAAGTTGTATTTGTCATTTCTTTCTTTTTTTAAAAAAAATTTATTTATTTATTCATGGGAGACACAGAGAAAGATGCAGAGACACAGGCAGAGAGAGAAGCAGGATCCCTGCAGGGATCCCGATGTGGGACTCAATCCTGGGATCCTGGGGTCATGACCCACGCCAAAGGCAGACACTCAACCCCTGAGCCACCCAGGTGCCCCATATTTGTCATTTCTAGTTGAGACCAAGGACTTGCCTTCCCAGTTCCTACACCTCAGGTTAATTGCCAAGACCATAACACACCTCCATTCTGCAAAAGTCACATTCTCATGGAAGAAAAATACTAATGTTCCTTTTTTTTCTCTTGAAGCCTGACATGAGGCTCAATCCCAGGACCCCAGGGTCATGACCTGAGCCAAAGGCAGATGTGTAAGCAACTGAGCCACTCAGGCACCCTTCTCTTGAGTTTAGATATTTGTCCTACTTGGGGGCTTGAAACAACATCAGTTATAGGAGCAATGACAAGAGGACACAGATATTTTTTGCTGGAGTATAAAGCCTTCCAGTGAGTACTCCTGGTTTTACTACACTCCCTGCCCATGATAATAGCTACAGCTTTTGATAGTGCCTACTAGGGCCAGGAACTTTCTTTATATTTAATCTTCAAACCACCCTCCAAGGTAGGTGTACTATTATTATCTTCATTCTACAATTAAGGACAAAGAAGGTCATTTTTGAGCCATCACTGCTGCTTATAATGCCCTTTTCTTTTCTCATTTCAACCTGCGGAAATCGTTTTGCCTCACCCCATCCGAGGGCCTGACCAGCTCTATTCTCTCATCAGACTCTCCCAAATCCCCAGTGGAAATACATTTCTTTCAACCCTATGCTCCACAGCTTTTGCATTTGCCTCTATTCCACACTTGTGCTCTAGGTGCTGGTACATATGTCTCTATGAGCCACCAATTGCAAACATGGGGAAAGCAGAGACTCTGTTCTAATCTTCTTGTGCTCACTGCTGTATCTAGCACAATGGCTGGTCTGGGGCCAGAATGGGTTGGTGTGGTCACATTTCCAGGTGATCCTGCTTGTGTCCTCAGCCTCTTCCTGGCTTATGGAGGGAGAGTGAAGGCAAGTGGATTCCCATAGCCCATTAGCTCCAGGAAGAAGGGGCTATTATCACCATAGCCTTTTGCTGTCTACCCATAACAGGACCATTGAGACTTCTGCACATTGATATGGACATAAACTTAAAATATAAAAAGGGGCCTAACTTGTGCCCTTAACATAATCCCACGCAGTCCAGATGTGCATATATTACAATTTGTTTTATAATGTGTCATTGTTAATCAGAACGGGGACCCACGTTTGCTGATACTTAATGATGCTGAGATGTGGTTGGGAGAAGGAGAGCAGTGTAAAGGGTAAGACCTGACTCCACTCCATTCTACCTGTTATCTTATTCTTATATTGAATGAACATAAATTTTTGTGTTTAGCCACATAACTGCTGAGAATATGTGCCACACATTGAGTGTTGGTGATGAGTTGCTTTTCTGATTTATTCTAATAAACGTAGTAGTCCTGAAATATTATATGAATAGTTGAAATAGTGCATGCATGGAAATAAAATACATATTTACTTTATTTTAGAATATCGGAGAAATGAAATGTCAGTGTTTTTGGTTATTTGTTGTTGATTGCTATTTTTCTTTGGGAAGGATTTCAATTATTCTAAATTACCAAATGGCTATAAACAAAAATTTTGTGCCGGGCATGTTGTCTAATGACTTTTTAAAATTTAATATTCTGGGGTGCCTGGGGGGTGTGCAGTCAGCTAAGTGTCTAGCTCTTGGTTTTGGCTCAGATCATGATCTGAGGTTCTTGAGATAGAGACCCGTGTCAGGCTCCATGCTCAAGGCAGAATGTGCTTAAAATCTTTCTCCCTCTCCCCCTCCTGCTCATACCCTCTCTTAAAATAAAATAAATAAATCTTAGAAAAAATAAAATTTAGTATCCTGACTTAAAGTTATATATGTTTAATTTTTACACTAAACATTTTGCTGGATCTCAAAAGAAGGAAAATTTTAGAAGTCATCCTGGATGCAGTAGTTAGGGGGTAATTTAAGGAATAGCTAGACTGTACTACTTTAAGATTTTCCTGAATCTTACGAATATCCATCAAAGTGGCCATAGTTTTGGGGATGACTTCAAGTAAACATCTCAAAGGAAGTTTTATCCTGTTAGAAACATGGAGAAGTACATTGTGTGCTTTCAATAGACTGCAAGACTTGAGTTGGGGTACTGTCTGTACTACTGGATCCCTAGAGTGTTTGGGAGAGACAGCCTTTATTTTTTCCCCCTTAGTTGCTATTATATTCATACTTGAAGTATACATTTAAAGCTTTATTAAGGGATCCCTGGGTGGCGCAGCGGTTTGGCGCCTGCCTTTGGCCCAGGGCGCGATCCCGGAGACCCGGAATCGAATCCCACATCGGGCTCCCGGTGCATGGAGCCTGCTTCTCCCTCTGCCTGTGTCTCTGCCTCTCTCTCTCTCTGTGACTATCATTAAAAAAAAAAAAAAAAAAAAAAAAAAAAAAGCTTTATTAATAGTGAAATGAGAATGAAAATCTCTTGGTAATATGTCATCCAAGTGAAGAATTATCAAAAAGAATAGTCAGAGCTGGTAACACAAGCATGAAAAACCCGATCATTTACTGGGTTTGGGGTGGGTTAATCATCTTTGTTTTCTAAATGGCTTTAGGATTGGAAGGGACACCAGCTTATGAAGAATACCACCAGTAAGAGATATTCATCAAAAAGGTTGTGGAAGAGGAAGTTATTTTGGTTTAACATGAGTTGCTTTTGAGGCACCTCTAGGCCACTCAGGCAGAGCTAGCTGTCTCTGGCTTGAGAAGAAAGTTAGGGATAGAGAGAGATTTGGTGTTTGATAGTGATGAATTCTATAGGAGTGAGTAACTATTTCCAGAAAACCTGTAACGTGAGAAGAGAAGGAGGTTCAGGAATATAGTTGATAATTAAGACAGCAGGATTCATAATCAAACAAATTTGGCTTCAAGTTTCAATTGTAACACATTCATGTGTCCCCTTAAGATTTGGGACATCTGACTTTTCTCACTAACAGATCTGAGATATTAATTCACATACCATACAATTCACCATGAATTAAAGTGTATGATTCAGTGGTTTTTAGTATATTCACAAAACAATGCAACTACCATTGCTGTCTAATTCCAGAACATTTTCATCACCTCCCAAAAGAAACTTGTATTCACTAGTAGTCATTCCCCATTTCCCACTTCCTTCATCCCCAGCAACCATTAATTTCTTTGTGTGGATTTGCTTCTTTTAGATGGTTATACCACCACATTTTGTCTATCTACTCATCAATTGATGGACTTACAGGTTTTTTTCTACATTTTGGCTGTTATGAATAATGCTGCTATGGAAGTTCATATATAAGTATTTTTTTGGATATATGTTCTCAAATCTCTTTGAGTATATATTCCTAAATATATAGGAATACACTTGCTGGGTCATATAGTAACTTTCTGTTTAAGATTTCGAGGAACTGCCACACTATTTTCCAAATTAGCTAAATCATTTTACAATTCCACCAGCAATGTATGAAGGTTCCAGTTTTTTTCACAACTTTACTAATAGTTGTCATTATCTGACAAGTTGATTGTAGCCATTCTAGTTGGTGTGAAGTAGTATCTCATTGTGATTTATTTTGATTTTTATTCCCTAATGACTAGTAATGTTGAACATCATTTCACGTGATTATTGGCCATTTGTATATCTTCTTTGAAAGATATATACATATATATATATATATATTCTTTACTTTTTTGCCCATTTTATTTATTTTTTATTTTATTTTATTTTTTTGCCCATTTTAAAATTAGGTCACTAGTGTTCTTATTGTTGAGTTTTAAGAGTTCTGTATATTCTGGATATCAGTTCTTTATCAGCTATATGATTTGCAAAGGTTTCCTTCCATTCTGTGGATTTTCTTTTTATTTATCCTTTGATGGTATGCTTTGAAGTACAAAAGTTCTAAATGTATCTATTTTTGCTTTTGTATATGTGCTTGTATATAAAAAAAATCATCACCTAATCTTAGGCAATAGAGATTTACTACTATGGTTTTTTCTAAGAGTTTTAGAGTTTTAGTTCTTATATGAAGGTCTTTAATCTGAGTTAATTTTTGTACATGGTATGAGGTAGGGATCCAACTTCGTTCTTTTGTATGCTGATATCCAGTTGTCCCAGCATCATTTGTTGAAAAGACTATTCTTTCCCCATTGAATTATTATCTTGGCCACCCTTGTCATAAATCAAGTGCGTAAATATGACGGTTTATTTCTGGACTCTTAATTCTATCCTTTGATCTGTGTGTCTGTCTGTCTATCCTTGTGCTAGTACTACACTGTTCTTGATTACAGTAGCTTTGTATTAAGTTTTGAATTTGGGAAGTGAAAGTCTTCCAACTTTGTTTTTATTTCCCAAGATTGTCTTAGCTATTTTTGGTGCCTTGTATTTTCTTAAGGATTTTAGAGTCAGATTTTCAGTTTCTGCAAAAAATACAACTGTAATATTGATAGGGATTGTACTGAATCTATAAACCAATTTTGGGGTATTGCCATATTAACAATATTAAGTCTTCCAATTCATGAACATGGGATTTAAAAAGTTTAGTTAGTTCTTTAACTTCTTTCAGTAATGTTTTGTAATTTTCAGTGTACAAATCTTAAACTGCATTTGTTAAATTTATTCCTAAGTATTTTATTCTCTTTAGTTCTAAATGGAATCATTTTCTTAATTTTGTTTTTGAATTATTCAATGTTAGAATATAGAATTACAGTTTATTTTGTATGTTGATCTTGGATCCTGTATTCTTGCTGAACTCATTTTAGTTCTAATAGTTTTTTAGTGGATTCCTTAAGATTTTCTATGTACAAGGTTACTTCTTCCTCTTCAATCTGGATTCTTGTGCTCTCTCTCCCTTTCTTTCTCTCCCCTCCTCTCCCCCCTTCCCCCTCCTCTCCTCCCCTTCCCTCCTTTTCTGTTCCCTTCCTTCCCTTCTCTCCTTTCCTCTACTCTCCCCTCCTCTCCCCTTCCCTCCTCTCCCCTTCCCTTCCCTTCCCTTCTTCCCTTCCCTTCCCTTCTTTCTTCTTTCTCCCCCAACCATTTTTTTCCTTAGGCTTTTTCAAGTGCTTTTCTGTATCTGTTGATGTGATCAGTATGGTTTTTGTGCTTTGTTCTATTAATACAGTGTATTATATAGATTGATTTTCATATGTTAAACCAAGTTAGCATTCCTGGGATGAGTCACACTTGGTCATGGTATATAATTCTTTTAATATGCTGCTGGATTGTTGAGCATTTTTGCATCTATATTCATAAAGTATATTGGCTTGTAGTCTTTTCTTGTGATTTCTTGTGAGTGTCTAGTTGTAGTAATCAGGGTAATGCTGGCCTCATAGAATGACCTGGGAAATGTTTCCTTCTCTTCTATTTTTTTGGATGAGTTTGTCAATGACTGATGTTAATTTTTAAAATATTTGTTAGAATTCACCAGTGAAACCCTCTGGGCTAGAGCTTTTCTTTGTGGGATAATTTTTGATTAACAATTCACTGCTTTACTTGTCATAGGTCTTTTTACATTTTCTACTTGCACTTGAGTTAGCTTTGGTGTTTTGTGTTTTTCTAAGAATTTGTCAATTTTGTTTAAGTTGTCTAATTTGTTGGCATAAAACTGTTTGTAGTATTCCCTTATGATTCTTTTTACTTCTGTGGGTTTGGTAGTAATATCCCTCTTTCATTCCTGGTTTTAGTAATTTATTTATTTATTTTTTATTTTTTTAAAGATTTTATTTATGAGAGAGAGAGAGAGAGAGAGAGAGAGAGAGAGAGAGGCATAGACCTAGGCAGAGGGAGAAGCAGGCTCCATGCAGGGAATCTGACGTGGGACTTGATCTGGGGTCTCCAGGATCAGGCCCTGGGCCGAAGGCAGCGCTATACTGCTGAGCCACCAGGGCTGCCCTGGTTTAGTAATTTAGATCCTTTCTCTTTTTATTTTGGTTGGTCTAGCTAAATTTTCATCAGTTTTAGTAGACAGACGCTTAACTAACTGAGCCACTCAGGTGCCCCAATTTTCATGATCTTTTTAAGTAATCAACTTTTCTCTATTGTTCTTCTAAGCTCAGTTTTATCTATTTCTACTTTGATTTATATAATTTCCCATCTTATATTTGCTTTGGGCTTAATTTGCTCTTCTTGTTTTTTTTTTTTTTTTTAAGACAGAAGGTTAAGTTACTGATTTGAGATCTTTCTCCTTTTTTAATGTAGCTTTACAGCTGTTTCCTGCGGAGCATTACTTTAGCTGCATATATTCATTTTTGGCATATTGAGTTTTTGTTTTCATTCATCTAAGTTTCAAACACATTTAGGAATGTGTTGTGTAATTTTCACATATTTGTGAATTTCCCAAGTTTCTTCCTGTGATGTTTCTAGTTTCATTCCATTATTGTTGGAGAACATACTTTGCATGATCTGGGTCCTTTTAAATGTATTGAGGTTGGTTATATGGCCTAATAAATGGTCTGTCCTGGAGAATGTTCCCTGGGCACATGTGTGTTAAAGGATTTCAGGGCTGATCAAGGAAAGACAGGAACATGAGATGGCAATATTGCACAATCATATTATTGGGCCATATTTTGCTGGGGTTACAGGAGAAGGGAAGACCCTTATAGCAGGAGGCTAACAGGGGAAGAGGAAAAGGGAACTCCCAGGGAGGAGGGGAATGGAGAGGGGGCTTATGTATCTAGATGGCATCATTCATTGGCAAGATGGGGAGTGTCTGAGTCAGAAAGCACTACAGGGCAGCAGAGGTTTGGGGTCTTTTATAGCCACAGGGTTTATCTGATCTATGGTTAGCAGATATTTGGTGCGGTTTTGCAGGGTATGTAAAGCAGGCAGGTCCTAAATGGCTAAAAATATTATTTTGGATACGCAAGACTTTGAGTTTGGTTTTGAGCTAATGGTATCAATTTGTTGCGAAAAGATAAACAACATAAAGGCCAATATATAGGGGCTATCTTTGGCCCATTTATATAACAAATTGAGAAAAATGTGTATTCTACTGTTGTTCAGTGGGGTGTTCTATAGATGTCTGTTAGGTATAGTTGGCTTTAGTGTTGTTCCAGTGTTCTATTTCCTTCTTTACCTTCTGCGTACTTGTCCAATCTATCATTGAAAGTGGGGGCATTGGAGTCTCTGTTATTGTTGGATTTTCAATTTCTCCATTTTGTCCCCTCTCTGCATCTCTCCCACCTTCTCTTTTGCCTAGATAACTCTTTCTCGTAACCTAAAAAGTTTAGAATTTATGGTGGTCTGGCTTTTCTGGGCAGGGGGTAACTTTATTGGTTTGGGAGTGGTTTTCAGTTTAATTTTTCTTTTCTAGTCTTGCATCACAGGCCATTGTGCACATTCTAATCCTTTATTGGACAAGAGTTTAATGTAGTTAGGCCAGGAAATGTGATAGGGACCATGCTACACTCAGAACCTCTCCCCTTTCAATTGCTGTAGCTAGCGAGAGTTAAGATTGTTAAAAGTACAAAAGACTAAAAAGGAGTATTATGACCTCCCCATACCACCTCCTGATTTTCCTTCTTATTTTAAAAGGTGTAAGTAAGTATACAATGACTTGGTTTTCCACTATGTTAACTATTTTTTTAAAAAGGTTTTATTTATTTATTCATGAGACACACACACACACAGAGAAAGAGTGAGAGAGAGGAAGAGACATAGGCAGAGGAAGAAGCAGCCTCCATGCAGGGAGCCCGATGTGGGACTTGATTCCAGGGCTCATCCCAGGACTCCAGGATCACACCCTGGGCCAAAGGCAGGGGCTGAACTGCTGAGCCATCCAGAGATCCCCCTTCCCTATGTTAACTATTTTAATACTTAAAAAAAAAAAGTCAAATCCAAATACTTTTCTCCCTTTTTCCTGTTTTTGGAACTACTGCTTTATTGGGACCCCAAACACAATGTTTTGCCCACTATAGAATCAAATACTACAGGGAAGTCTCCTTTGTTGCCTAAGACCTGGGTGCCAAGCATCTGGGGCATGACTACCACTCCCTCCTCCCATGCCTGTGTGAACATCATCAAAACCATATGTATATCCTCTTCCACCAAATATCTGTTCACGACTTTTACTCATTTTCTACATGCATTGTGATTTTTTACTGTTAAGTTTTGACAGTTTTCTATATATTCTAGATACAAACCCTTTGTTAAATATGTGGTTTGCAAGTGTTTTCTCTAATCTGTAATTTGTCATTTCCTTCTATTAACGGGTTCTTTTTCCTCCTCAGTTTTATTGATGTAGAATTGACAACTTGAAGGATATTGAAAGTGTACAATGTCATGACTTGGTGTACTTTTAACAGGATCTTTTGGATAGTAACAATTTTAAATTTTGAAGAGGTTTATCAATTTTTCCTTTTATGGATGATGATTTTGGCACCAAATTTAAGAATGCTTTGCCAAATACTAAGTCTTGAAAGAATAAATTTGTCTACTGTTTTTTCTAAAAATTTTATAGTTTTATGCTTTACACTTAAGTCCATGATCTGTTTCGAGTTAATTTTTGTATATAATGGGAGGTTTAGATTATTAGTTTTTTTTTTTTTTGCCAGTGGGATAGCCACTTGCTCTAGTACCACTTGTTGAAAATGCTATCCTTACTCCATTGTATTACATTTACATCTTTGTCAAAAAATAATTGAGCAGATTTGTATGGGTTCATTTCTGGGTTCTCTATTCTGTTTTATTGATTAGGAATACATCTATTCCTTTACCTCTACCACACAGTCTTGATTACTATAGTATAACAGGAAGCCTTACTCTTGGGAAGGATAACTTTCTCCCACTTTATTCTTTTTCAAAATTATTCTGGTCTTCTAGAGCCTGTACCATTCAATATAAATTTTAGAAGAAAGTTGTTGATGTTTACAAAGAAGCTTGCTGAGATTTTGAAATAAGAATTACATTAAACCTGTGGATAAATTTGAGAAGAATTGACATCTTTACAATATTGAGTCTTCCAATCTATGAACATGGTATGTCTTTCCAATCTTGAATACCTTGAAGAAACTCAACATGGTTGTAGTGTATTATTCTTTTATTTTATTTATTTATTTTTTGGTATTATTCTTTTAAAACATTGTTTGATTTGATTTGTGAGTATTTTGTTGAGAATTTTTGTATCTACGTTCATGAGAAATATTGGTCTACAGCTTTCGTTTTTCATGCAGTTTTTTGTCTAGTTTTGGTGTAGCACAATACTAGCCTCATAAGATGAATTGGGAAGCAGCCCCTCTTCTATTTTCTGGAAAGAGTTGTGCAAAACTGGTTTCAATTCTTCTTTAAATGTTTGATGGAATTCTCCAGTTAAACTTTCTGGTCTTGGACATTTTGATTTTACCATTATTTTGATGTGAACTTATTTATACTCTGAAGAACAAATAGGGTTGTTCTTCAACACACAGGATTGCTGTGTCCAGGAAGGTCTGGAGAAATTTGGGTCTCAATTAGTATTGTCTGTCAAATGTGTAAGTTCACATTAGACTGTGAACTTCTTCAGAGTTCCCATACTGTGTTGGTCATCATTGGAACCTCAGCACCTAAGATAGCACCTGGAGTGCAGGAGGTTGCTCAGTGTAAGATTGGTGAATAATTGAATGAATTCTCAGCCCTAGAATTGTGCAGATTGGAAGCCTGATGCGTTTAGAGAAGCCTAGTGAGGAGAGGGTAGCATGGAAGTTCTGGAGTCCTATTTTGGAGATGGAAAAATCTCTTTGGAAGAAAGGAGGAGTTGGCAGATAGGAGGAAGAAATGGAGCCCATTTATGGCTCCATTTCTTCCTCCTATCTGCCTGAGCCACTACCACTCAGGCTCTGATCACCCATACCAGCTATAGTAATCCATTGTGCTGAAGAATTTGAAGAGCATGGGGAGCTGGTGGAGCAGAGGGGTATGCAGGGGATAGGACTAGGACTGGCTGTAGACTGGTGCTCTTTCCTGCTATTGGTGTTTCCTTACACAGAAATATGCTCTGAGAATTATACTTCAAAACTGAGGAAGGAAAAGAGATGACAATGTATTGAGCCTAGGCATAGTTTGTAGAGTAGTAATTCTTTATTTAGAGTTGAATAGTCTCAGGTTTGCAGAAGTAATTAAATTGCCTAAGTTGTTGTGAATTTCAAAAGCTACCCCAAGGTGTTTTCCACTTGTACTGTAATTTCTAGTTGGTTAAGTGTTTGTTTTGATATTCCTTAAATTATCCAGTTTTAGAAGATTTTCTGCTAGAGCTTCATTTGTGTGTAGGTGCACATGAGGGCACATACTATGCATGAACTGAAATGCATGAATTTTTAGATGTATTTCTACTGAGACCCAGTTACTAAGTTCTAGTACTTTGCTTATTTCATAGCATAGCAGAATGCCTGGATTGTTAAATAAATGATTACTTTTAAAAGAAGATGTATTTATTTATTTGAGAGAGAGAGAGAGAGAGAGAGAGAGTGCATGTGGAAGATGGGGAGGGCAGAGGGAGCGAGAGACAGAGAGAGAGAGAGAGAGAGAGAGAGAGAGGGAGAAACAGACTTCCCACTGAGCCTGGAGCTAATGCAGGGCTGGATCCCAGGATCCTGATCATGACCTGAACCAAAATCAGAAGTCAGTCACTTTAACTGATTATTATTACTCTGTATTGGGACATCTTATGGCATTTAAATCCATAAGATTTGTTTTTCTAGCACTATTTGTATTAACTGCTATCTTCAGTAATTGAAATTTTTTTTAGCACCCACTTATCTACATCACTCTCTGGACAATCATGGACTGCTATTTGTTTCTGAGCTAAATGTTGATCCATTGTTTTGTAATTTGAGAATTTGGGAATTTTATGGATTATGAAAGCAATGGACCTTATGCTAGTTTATTGATAGTGTTTAGAATAATACCTTCAGTGTGATAATTGCACAATCAACTATGGTTGATGGGTCAATATGTAAAACTGATTATAAATACTGAGTTTCTTAGGTTGTGTCCTAATAGAAGATATTCTCGTGCAACTCACTGAAAGTTCTTTCCTTAAAAGCATCTTTACCCTGATCCTAAGTTTAGCTTTAACCAAACATTCTATTTTGTACCTGAGTTAACAGCTCTCTCCTCTGTGCCATCCCTAGGCGTGTATACATCACCCTCTTAACAGAGTATTGGTAAAACTTGTTTACATGCATTTTCTGCTTGTTGGATTGTTAATTCCCTTTGGGCAGGATCCATCTCTGTAACTCTAGTGCCTAATACAATTCCTAATTCCTAATTTAAAGTATAAGCTGAAGGAGGAGAATCACTTTGTATCCACGACAAAGGATAGTGCCGACATGAAGGAAAAAATTCAATAAATTATTGAATAAATAAATTAGTGGCAATAGTTGGTGCTCAGGAAGTCTTGGATGAGTTAATAAATTGGTTTGTAGTGATGCAGTGTGCTTCATAGGTGAAAATCACAGTCATAATGTGGATGTAGTAACTGTATGAGGGATACATAGGCCTGGATTTGTTTTTCAAAGTGACCTCTTCCCTCAGCAAGAACATTGAACACCTGATAGTAAACAAGAGTTGGATTATCATTGGATGAGAGAACAGACAATGAGGAATGGAGGGTGCTATTAGATCACATGGATTCTTTTTAACCCTATGAATTTCAGTACACTGAGTTGTGTATGTGGAAAGGACCTTTGTCCTTCACACATTTAGGAAATGCTGGCCAAAACAGTTTTATACATTTCTCAAGTAAAACAACTCATTTCTCAAGTTATTTAGGAAAGGGAAGAGGAATTGCATGGAAAGTAGATATGTAGTTTTCATATTTTTTAACTTTTCTGTTTTGACTGTTCCTCTACTTGCAGCATTTTAGCAGTTTATGGACAGATCATTGATCATTTTAGGAAAAGGTAGAAATACAGTGTTTTCTTCTTCCAATAATGGGTAGACATTCATGTTTTCATCTGCCTTATAAAAGAAATCTGTAGTTAGAAAAGTTAGAGTACAAACATGGTTATTTCAAGAATAACAAGAATAAATATATATTTCATACATATTTGAACCATCATGCAAAACAGAATGAAAAATCAAACTAAAACCTACCTGCTCAAGCATGTCTCATTGGCTCATAGCTTCATCAAAGATGGGAACGGGTGTTAGAAAGTCCATAGAGGGACACCTGGGTGGCTCAGCCGTTTAGCACCTGCCCAGAGCGTGATCCTGGAGTCCCAGAATCAATTCCCACATCAGGCTCCCTGAGAGGAGCCTGATTCTTCCTCTGCCTGTGTCTGCCTCTCCTTCTCTCTGTGTCTCTCATGAGTAAATAAATAAAATCTTAAAAAAAAATAAAGTCCATAGAGAGGATGTATGGCAGGAGGCAGATATTGAAGTGATGCCTGAGCTGCTGGCTCTTCAAAATATGACTGAAGGAGGCCGTGTCTGGCATTCAGATGCTTTTCAGAGCTGAGGCTTTTGCTTCCCGTTATATGCAAAGGGGTTTTTGCCTTGACTGGAGAGGGAGCTATTCAGATATATCAATGTCTTCCAAATTACTTCTTTCCTTTAGTTTTTGGTGCATTGTACATATTTCCCCCTTCTAATTCCTAATTTCTTGGATTCCTGTTGCCTCTTTAATCTTTTTTCTTTTTTTTTTTGCCTTTTACAGGGTCCCTAGTCTCCTATTCCAAATGCTTAAAATGAGTGCTAGCCTTGATCCATGAGCATCCTTCTTCAAGTCTAGTCCATAGGCACCTTGTAGGAAGGGGGTTTTAAGTTTCTGGAATCGGATGAGAAGCAGCCAAGTGGCAACTTAGAGGAAGATGGAAAGGATTGTCAGATTCCCATAGCTCAGGAAGTGAGCAATACTGACTTTTGGTGCCAGAAGATCTTGAAGTACGGTAGAGAGGTCATGGATGTATGTTCGGGAAACTTGTAAAGTAAATCAATAAAATGCTACCAGATAAAGGCTTCACATGAATGCCAGTAAAAACTTCATATTTGATGGGGACAGTCTATTGCTCTCACATATTACTTGTAGTTATACTTCATATAACTGGTAAGTTATAAATACATAATTGTAATTGTGATTATTTTGTTTCACTCCCTTATATAAGCTCCATAAGAACAAGGATTAATGTATGTATTCCCAGCATGTAGAACAGGGCAAGGCATGTAGCAGATTACCAATAAATATTTGCTAAATATAGAAGTGCCACCATGTTTCTCTATTCCAGTCCTAGGTGGAATAGGAGACTGAATTTGTCATCCGAAAGGCCTGTTTCAGACCTGGCTCTGCCTTTTTTGAGCTGTGCTGTCCAGCCCCTCAGAGCCTCAGTATCTTAAGAATTTAATAGAATTTCTGTGGAGGTTCCCAAATAACAAAGCATTTGGTTGGACATTTTATGGTTGGATGTCTGTCTGTGCTCTTCTCACCCTAATGCCAGTTTTTCACCATCCTTTCATTATCCCCTTGCCTTCCAACTGATATTCTTCAAATCAGGGCTCTTTACCTAAGGGTTAGAGTTTAAGTGGAGAAAGAACTAACATTTTGCAATGGTTTTTTCATTACAAAGATCTCAGGAAACAAAAAGCACAACTGTAAGGCTCATGAACCTTAGGTTTTCTTGCCACATAGCAGCAGCTGAACTGCTGAGAAGGGACAAAAGCAGGAAAGTCTTTTGCAAAGCCTGCAAATCTCTGCCTCCCCGCAGGGTCTGGGGCGGTAAAATCTGTATGAGATGTGAGGCACAAGGCCACAGCCAGGTGTTGTGTGTTGTGGGGCCGGGGTGGGGGGAGGCTACACATTTTCCTGAGTCACTTAAGAAACAGACCCTTCAAACTGCGGGAAGGCTGGGCCTCAGGAGAGGGGAGGCAGCCACTCTGGTTACTCTTGTAAGTTGCTTTCCCATTTCCTTCCACTAAGAAGAAAAGACAGAAGACGGGCAGTAGGTAAAACAGGATGTAAAGTTTATATACAAGAATATAATGTTTATCTGAAATATTTACAGTGTTGGTTAAAGCAATATTTTTACAACTTTTTAAGGTCAACTACTATGTATATTACAGGTAAGCTACAATGGTTTAATTTGCAAAATTAAGTAAAAAATGTTTTAAACAAAGCTTAAAGTACTCAGGTCAATTATAAAATCTGTTTTGCCCTTTATTCGAAGAACTCATGCTATGGTGGTTAATGTGCTTTTGATAAATGGAAGTACTCTACCCGGAGATGCAGTACATGCTGCTACTGTTGTAAGTTCCCAACGGGGGTATAAAATGACAGGTGAATTATTATAAGACTTAGGCTCTGAGTCTCAGGCTGGAGCTGAGAGACGTCGAGATAACAGCCAGCTTTATCTCAACGAGGATTGTGACCCACCACAGTTTGGGCCACATCGAAAAATGAAGCCATTTGCACGTTACGGCAACCTTAGCAGAGAGTGAAAATCAGTTGGCCCAAACCAAACAGAAAGAAGGAAAGTCAGACCCAAGTCACAGCTGTACCTATTCAAAACTAAAGTGAGCTATTTAAAAACTTCGTAAAAATATTCATGATTTTATTAGTTTGAACATTTCTACAAGATCTGGGTGGGTTCTTCCTGTATGTGAAAACAGCTATCCACTCCTGAGGCCTCCTAAGGCCTTATAACTCAGGAGATGCCAGGGTGCAAACGTGCAAAAGGCAAGGGAAGCTGCTCCAGGCTGGGGCCAGAGCTGCAAGGGCCTGTGCTTGGGGGGATGAGAGCTGGGGACCCAGAGCGGAAGTGGTCAGCCTGGCTCTGGAGGCGGCCTGGGGAGGGGGGGGCAAACTAGCACTGCAACTTGCGGATGCTTCGGGAGATGCGCTTGAACTCTCTCTGCCCCTTTTGCCACCGCTTCACTGAGGTGATCACCAGCTCCCCACCTAGTTTCTGTCCCATGACCAGATAAGGCGCGTTGATGTCATTCATCTCCTCGCAGGTGCACTGCAGGCTGTCTTTCAGCCACAGCACGGATTTCTTCAGGTCCCTTTCAGACACACCGTTCAGCTTGTAAATGGTCTTGCTCTTGGTCTCCAGGATGATTTTGGTATCTCTGTTGATGTAGGTTATCTCCTTCACTTTTATTTTCAGTGCTACGGAAGACAAGAGGGGTGAGAATCACACCGGTTGTAATAAGGGGATGCGCACTACACAGAGTGGGAGCTTTGCTCACCCTTTTCCGCTGCATATTTGTGTGACTTGGCCTGGGGGAGGGAAGAAGAGCTTCCTGCAGCTAATGAGACTATCAGGGGCTGCAGGTGGGGGGTGGGGAGCCGGAGGCAGCAGGTGGCTTCATTTCTAAAGCCTCAAAGGGCTAGCCAGGCGCTTTATTTCAAATCAGCCATCCTTTCAAAAATCTCTTGGCGGGACTCAATTAACTTTTCTTCCTCACCCTTGTGTTCTTGTGTTTGTACGTAGGTTGCATGTGGTTTGTGCTCTCCTCAACAAATGACTTCCCCTATTGCAAACTTCAGCATGAAAAGAAATGCCTGACTCTTAGGTGAAACGTGATCCATCTGTGGCCATAAACTTTAAACTCAATTTATTACGTTGGAGAGGTTTTTGGACAAACCTGTAAGGAAATTATATCACACAATCATTGTTTTCTAAAGAACAGACTACGGGGAAGGAGAATTGATCTTACAGCAGCTGCATTTGATTTGGTAAAGCAACTAGGAGAAAAAAATATCCAAGACTCTAAGAGCACAACATGTTTAGCTGTAAAAGTGTTTTTCTGAAGATCTCATCCTCATCTGCTATCATTTGCCTGTCCAAAGCCAAGGCGTTTACAGATCATATATGTACCGTTTCCAAAATGGATATGTAGACTCACTAGAATGCTAAGACCACAAGTAAGTGGTTCACTTTATATAAAAGACACATTTTACAGTCATGAGCACTCTGCTTTGGGAAAGAATACCCTCCAAGCATACATGCTGGAATTAAATTTCGAGACTCCTTGAAGGCAGGGAAAGGGTAGAGTTTTAAGGTTGGAAAGGATCATCCAGTTAGAATCTCTTGTTGATACAAAAACAATTTGAAATCCAGAGAAGTTAGTTGACTTACATGAGGTCACCCCAGTTGGGTTGCATCCTGGCTAAGTCTAGTTGTGGAACCCTGGTCCCCAAACCTCCTCCTCTTAACACTGCTGTGCTCTCTTAAACTTCTGGTCCTGTTCAGAACATTAACATGCCGAACTGTAACGTAGCCTAAGACTCTTCATGACATTGACAAGTATTCCATATAGATGATGTGCAAATGGCACTTCCTGACTTTGATGGAGTTTAATGTATTATTTAAATTAGTAATAGAGGAAGAGGTTTTTTTTTTTTTTTTTTTTTCCTCTGTGTGTGTGTGTGTGTAACTGCTTTGGGGATATCTCTCTCTCTCTCTCTCTCTCTCTCTCTCTCTCTCTTTCCCTCTCCCTCTCCCAGAAAGGGAATTTGAATAATCATGGCTTTTCTGGCCAACCAGGACATGATGAAGCTCAACCAGATAAATCAAGGGTGCTGTGATTTGGCCAACCATTATTTTGTCAGATGTGCATCTAAACCATAGTACGGAGTTCTCAGGGTTTATGAGACTGAAGTCATGGAATAAGTCCCATGGAGATGTCACATGTTCCTGATGCCTCTGCATAAGGGGTGGGTGGGAAAGTCACATGGTGGTAGAGTTGATTATATGTTACCTGGGAGCCTTATCTATAGCACAGATAGAGCATGTGTGATAGAGCACCTGGTCAAATTAAACATTCTTGAGCTCAAAACATCAGAAAACCATTACTTTTAACCAGGAGGAAGATTTATTACTTAGTTTTTTCTAGTTATAAAATAATCAACTATGCAAAAGCTCACCATGGGAAGACAACAGGCATTTCCTCTCTGGATTTTCAGCTGGGACCAAATATAGAGAATCAAAGCCCTAAAATAACTTTTCCTGCCCTTGGAAGATGTGAATGGGGATGCAGAAAGTGATAAGAAACAGAGGTGATGGTACTAACTGATCCAACAATAGATTGTATGCAGAGGCAGGCAGCTCTGGGCTATTCTTTCTGCACCAGTACTTTTACCATTGAAATAAGGAGGCCTTCTACATTTTTCTCTATACTTCAGGACTGCAGTGGGGAAAGAGTGTGAGCTTTTGTGGAGGTTTAAGTTAAGTAAATTAGATTTCTACCCTTGGTCCTTCTACTTTTCCATTACTTTCCAAAGTATAGAGGCAATACAGAGTACTGCTTATAAACCAGGAGTATATATGATGCACTTCAAAGCTACCATTCAGGTTCATTATCCCTTTTGGGACAAGCTTAATGTGAGGAAATAGCAAACACAGCTGTGAGGTAGTCTGTGTGTGTGATAGCTTAAATGTGATGATACCCATGTTCTCAAAGGCTTTCTCCTCTAAGAAGAGAACACTAGGACACACACTCTCACACACATACGCACTTTTTTGGGGGGCTAGGTCTTGATAGAACATCCTTAGGAAGTGGGTCTTTTGTAAAGGAAGCCATAAAACAAGTATTAGTATGTGTATGTGTACACGTGCCCTAATTTCAATCATTTTAGAGTCCTATCATATAACTAACTTTTTCGTGGAAAGTTAGGAGAGACAGCTGTGCTATTATATCTAGTGCAAAGGACATAAGCTACTAGAAGAAAATGATATTTTATATATATTTTAATGTAAATCCTATTAAAATTCTATTTTTCTATTTTTCCCTTAATTAAATCATGTAGCATGGAAGCTCAGAAGTGTGTTTTGGTAAGGCGCTGGAGATCTGAGATGGCTGCTACCAGCCTGCCTGGCCTTCACTACTTACAGTTGTATATATTTAAATAGAGGCATACGAAACCCTATCATCCCATTTGTGGTTCCTCCTGAGGGGACAGATTGGTTAGAATTTAGGATCGCCTCTTTTCTTTTTCCCTTCCTTAGCAGTGTGAAGTTTTTCCTAAAGCTACGGCTATTCTAGGATCAGCTAAAGTTAAACCCAGGACACTTCTGGAAGAGACCCGGGGTTGTAAGGAATAGTGATAGCGTAGTTTCCAAAGGTTCAGGGACCTGATCAGGTCTGAGATTGCTGGGATGAGAAGTTCTAAGGAGCCCATGGGAAGGCAGCCCCAGCAGAGAGTGCTGAAGTGATGTCTCTCAGTTTCAAGGACTCCGTTGACTATACAACAATTTTAATATAAATCTGCTAGGCTCTGTTATTGTTAGATAGAACGGGAACTGTATCTGCTTACCAGTAAGTTCAACCGTCTGGCTGAATACTTTTAAGGGATACCAGCCTCTCAAAAACATCAAAATGTGCCTCCTCTTGGAATGGGACAAAGACAAGAATGTCCCCGTGAACGTCTGCGTGAAGTTCATGGCCACTCCTGACTCCAAAGTTAGCATTGATTCTGGGTCTAGCTGGGCTCCTGCCCTCACCACAGAGCTCTCAGGGTGGTGGAGAGGTGCTGATGAAGCTCTGTGTGGATAGTCTCCATCCCTCTTTCCTCTAAAATTCTCTCTTAAGGTTAGTGACCTACACGCTGTGAACCTGGGTAACAAATCACACCCATTATCGTCCCCAAGCCCGGTATCATCATGGCACCTCTCATGTATTTTGCCAAAGTAAATTCCTAGACCTTATTTTATTTTTAAATTTAAAGAATGCCTCCCCCCGGGATTGTTAACCAATACCTTGGATGTAGTCACTAGTCACATAGTCACTAGCAATGGGAGGTAAAGGAGCAAAGTGTTATGGGCTACGAACAAGGTAAACATATTTGAGGCTGGAGTAAACTTTTATTTTTTGCTTACTAATGCCTTCAAAATGTTTTTGCTGGGGCTAATATTTACATGCTTCTATTCCTGATACGCGTATCAAGGGACTGAAAGAGAACACGACCCAAGATTATGCTTACTGGCAAACAAAAGTCAAAGTGAAATGAAAAATGGGCCATTGAAAATTCCTAATTTGAGTAATTCTCATCATTTGATTATTGCTTAACAGAACAATGAATCTCACCTAAAAAGATACAGCTTAGAGCAAGATAGTTAGCATAGGGAGGCCACTGGGATAGAGCAAGTTGGAAGACTTTGGGAAAGAAGAGCTATGATGGTATATTATGCAAGTTTTATCCAGTGACATCTTAACGATTTGTACTTTTAAGTTTTACTGGTAAATAAAACTTTTGAATGTGAAATCTTTTGCTGTTGGTGGCGTATTACTTACCAAAATCATTTTTACAAAGAGTTTCCATTATGTCGTTGTCATCCTCATTTTTATTTTTGCAGGCTTCGCATACCTTTGGAGCTAGAAACGTGAAAAATTAGTAAATGTGCAACAGCAGGTGGCATTTGTAAACAACTCAAAGGGGCTTATCCAGACAAGAGTAGTAATTGTACAGTAAGACCCCAGCTTCTGCCTCCTTTGAAAAGGATCACTCATTCCCAAGAAAGTCTTCCATGACTTCTGTTTTTTGATGGGCAAAACTAGAATACCTATCGTTGTGTTTAATAAATGATGAATCAACAACCCCACCCACACCCCACAAGGGGGTTAGGGGCAGAGTATACAGAGGGTTTTGGCTTTTTAGCTCTTCCTCCCCACCCCTGAGACAAATTCTGTCTCTGAAAAAAGTTGTTTCCAAAGCCTCTCTGAAGAGAAAGCACCAGAGAAACCTCGAGGAGTTTTGGAAAATTGGATACACAAAATATGGCCAAGAGATTGTCTTTTTCAGCTGCAGGACACCAGTGCAGCTCAGTCTCTGCTGGACTCTTCAGGAGACTCGTGTCTTGGGGAGGTCACTTCAAGAGATTTTCAAGTCTGGACAGGGAGAGGTGGTCAGTGCTGTAGGGGTTACGTATGGGCTCTTCCCTCTTTGGAAAGACACCTCAACAACCACAGCAGCCTGCTCTCACTGGTTCTGCACCCCCCCCCCCCCCCCCCCCCCCGTGCTTTCTGTCAAGTTGTGGCAGGGGTAAGCTGCTTTTATGTCACTGTTATCTTCCTCTCCCTTGCAGGTTCTTCTTGCTCCTCTTTGTTCATTTCAGACTCCCCAAAACAAACAATCCCCCACCCCCCAACAACCTCAAACCAAAAAACAATCAGCCAAACAAACAAACAAACAAAAAAACCCAAAGCTTTTTCTGAAGTGAATCATAATTGAAGCAAACTGTCTATGGGGGTCTGACCAAATGTAGGCGCCAAGGATCAGAGAGCCTACTAAAGGCTCTTCTAAAAGAGTCTGATTTTGGGGGAAAAAAAGCAAACATACTATTCCCTTTCTTGCATTTATAAACGTGCTAATGCTAGGTCTAAATTTTAGGTAAAATTTGCTTTTCATTAATATGAAATTGAATTGTCACAGAAAAAAACCTTGGTGACTCATGATGTAAGAGACATGTACCAAATTAGAAAAATTGCAGAGCATATTTTGAAGACCATAAACTTTTTATTTTGAAGGGGGAAAATGGCGATTTGGAGAAATGTAGTTTTTATAACGTTGGTGCGGATGGTGGAAAGAAATAAAAACAAAAGTAACACACATAAAACTGTCCTTAATTCCCCTCACTCAAACAAAATGAAACATTTCCAATTAGGAGCTCTAGGAATGTATATAAAATGTTACTAACCTGTATTGGTTGGTCTGTGGTATATGTTGGACAAATGTTTGAAATATGCCAAACATTTGCAATAAATTAGAAATCTAACCAATAAGATGATTGCAAGCCCGAGGTGCCTGCCAGGAAAGATTGCTAAACAACTGTGCATTTTCTTTAACCAATGATGGCTATAGGAAAACAATTAGAGATTGAAAGAGAGGCTGCTGGAGCCCTGCAGGGGATTAGGAAGCTCCCTTTCCATCTCCTGGGGACCTGAATCGGCTCAGACACATTGTGTACGTTTTTCTTCCAGGAAGAGTATCAAGAACCATGAGGTTTTCATTGCTTTGATGGTGTTTTTTTTTTTTTTTTTTTTTTTTTGCACAGGAACTCCCCCTCTGTTTTCTGAAAACCTGGGAAACTCTCTTTTGCACGATTTTCTCCAGTTAATTAAAACCACTCCTAAGATATAAGCTGATTAGTGATAGAAAAATGATTCCTGGAGGTTCGCTTTCTGCCCTCTTCCTTAGATACCCGAACAGCACAACCAGTGCTCCATTTTCAACGTGCTGCGAGCCAGCCCGGCTTTTATTTCCAAAACCTAAGTGGGCAAAGAACAGAAAACACCGTAAAAGACTATCTGTGCGCTCTGGGTACCCGGCCTGTGCGGCAACGTTTCCGTGCCTAGGACCCTGCCCGGCGGTGACAACTGTCGCCTGGGGCCGAGCGAGAAAGCTCTGGCCAGGGTGCTCACTCCCAGCGCCTCCTCCCCCGGGACGGCCAGCGCTCTCAGACGTGAGCTCCCAGGACTAACCTCTTTAAAAAACTGCATATGTCGAAGAGAAAAGAGAAACGCCTTTCAGTTGTTTTCTTTTTTTTCTTTTTCTTTTAATCTTCTCTAAGAAAGAGCAACTGGTATAACTCGGAAGGGGATGAGAGGCTCGGAGGGGGTGTGTGTGTGTATGTGTGGGGCCTCAAAATCGTCCCGATGCCACGGGAGGGCAAGAGGAGCGTCTGCCCCGCCTGGGACTGGCACCCGAGGCGGGGACACGTCGGGGTGTGCGGCGTGCGCCGCGAGCTTCTGCACAAAAAGCCTTAGCAGAGCGGGGTGGGGGCCGGGGTGGGGCCGGGGTGGGGGCGGAGACGAGCAGAGGCTTACCTTCCTCGGTGGCCGGCAGGAGATGGTCGCTGCTAGCGAGGGGTATGCAGAGGTCGTTGTCCTGGGGGAATCGGTCGCACTCGAGCATGTCCGGCCAGGGGAAGCCGAAGGCCGACATGACCGGGGCGCAGCGGTCCTTCACCTGCACGCAGAGAGAGTGGCACGGCTGGATGGTCTCGTCCAGGTCGTCGAGGCACACGGGGGCGAAGAGCGAGCAGAGGAACTTCTTGGTGTCCGGGTGGCACTGCTTCATGACCAGCGGGATCCAGGCGCCCGCCTGCTCCAGCACCTCCTTCATGGTCTCGTGGCCCAGCAGGTTGGGCAGCCGCATGTTCTGGTACTCGATGCCGTGGCACAGCTGCAGGTTGGCCGGGATGGGCTTGCAGTTGCTGCGCTTGTAGGAGAAGTCGGGCTGGCCGAAGAAGAGCCCGCGCGCCGAGCCCAAGCAGCAGTGCGACGCTAGGACGAGCAGCAGCAGCGAGCCGGGGCCCCGCGGCATCGTGGGCGCGCGACCCCCGCGGGGCGGAGAGCCGAGAGCGGAGCCTGGGCAGCAAGCGGAGGCAGCCGCGCCGAGTCGGTCCCCGCCCGCTCGCCCTGTCGGCGCGCTCGGGGGCCTGGAGAGGCGGCGGCCGCAGCGCCGAGGCACCGGGAGCGCCGAGGGCCCGCGGGAGACGCCGTGCGCTGGGCTTGGCGCCGCTCGCCCGAGCTCGGCTCCGGGGGGCTCCGACCCGGGGGAGCAGACTGAGCCGCTGCTGGGGCCCCGCCAGAGGTTCCTTGGCCTTTTTTATGCAAATCTGGGGGGTGGGGGGAGAAAGGGAGGAGCCAGCGGAGAGTAATCCGAGGAGGCTTGGTCACTACTCTTTTGGTCTGGTTTTCCGTTGCGAATGCCCCTCACGCGCTCCCCGAAGGAAATTCCGCCTCCACCCCCTTCAGATGCTGCAGACCGTGTGCAACGCGGTTGCTTTAAACAACAAGCAACCCGGCCGGCCTGGCCGCGGCGCCCCCTCCCGCCCCCCGCCCCCCGCCCCCCGGCCCCGGGGGCCTGCGGAGCTGGGGGGCCGCGGCGGGCGCCTGGCCACCCGGCCCCGGCGGCAGCGCGCTCCGCCCCCCGCGAGGCCCAGGTCTGGGGCTGTTGGACCCCGGCCCGGAGCTTCGGCCTCGACCCCGGAGCTGCGCGGCCGAACTGCATCTGCCGCAGTTCTTTGTGCCTCGGTCCCGCGCGCCCGGGACCTGTCCGCGGGAGGCCGCGCCGGCGAGCCTGGTTTCCTCTCCGATCTGCAGCCACGGGTCCCCCGGACGGGCCCATTTCCATACGGTGTGATGTGTGCCCTTAAAAGAAAAAAAAAAAAAAATCAGAATTACAAATAAAGTCGTGCGGGCAAGACTTTTACGCGGAAAGGGGAATTTCCGCCCAAACGTTGGGGTTGTTACGCTGTTGGAAGTAAGTCTAGATTTTGCCGTTGTGTTAATGCCTTTGCAGAGTCTCATCAGACACACACACAACTGCCCACCATTTCCCGGGTTTGGAAAAGAGACCTGCCTCCCCCCCCCCACCCCCCACCCCCTTAAATGAAAGTGATGACTCAATGCTCGAGGGCAGCGCGGGCCCTAACACACAGGCCCTCGCGGCGCGGCGCTCGGGGGAGCCCGAGTTTGGAAAGAATCGCGCCGGGCCCGTAGGACTTGGCAGAAAATGTGCCAGGTGGGCAGCCTGCAAGGGGGTAGGGGCAGAGCAAGGAGCCCTGCCTAGAGATCCACGAGCGCCAGTCGGGGCCTTGGCGGCGGTGGTTCGTGCATCCTGCACAGGCCAGCGGGCCCCTAGTGTGCAGCAGGAGGCAGGCCGCCCTTCGCTCTCGTGGGGCCGGGGCTCTGCTACTGCCCTTGAGGACTGCAAACAGTAAGTTTACAGCTGGAAACCGGGCCTTGGGTGCCAGGAGAGGGACGATGCGTGCGTGCGTGTGTGTGTGTGTGTGTGTGTGTGTAGGGGCCTCCTTCTCGCTAATCGCTAGTCTGCCCTAAGGGCAGGTCGTCTCCGCCCCCTCAGCCTCCCTAGCTTGGTGGCCGTGCAGATCCAAGCAAATGATCCCCGGAGAGCCACCCGGCCAGGGTTCTTGCACACGCGAGGTAGCGCATTGTTATCACTCCCCGGCCGCTCCGCTCGGAGCTCGCCACGGGCTCCGTCCGCAGCGTCCCCGTCTCCCTCCTTCCGGAAAGATGCAGTGGCCCCAGCGGCCTCCCAGGTTCAAGTCGTCCCGCCCGCATCGGGGTCCGAGTGCTTTGGGGAGGGGCTACGTGTGTGGATGGGGAAAGCCCACTCGGTGTTATTTCCGTCCCCTCCCGGCCGTACACACATCAGGGAAATCACCGTCTGGAGGGAGAGCATCTGCTGGCCTCCGAGAACCTGTGTCCCTGCATGTAGATGCAGCTTCTAGCTTTTCTGTGACCCCGTGATCTTCTGGGGGCAGCGCCTGGGGCGGCAGCCAAAGGCCATTCTTCCGCGGGACTGGCCCCAGGCCTTTTCGTTTCCAGCTAAAGCACCAACAGGCCTAAAACCTCCGCTCCCCAACACAAACTATTTTGAAAATACACCCCACAGGAAACAGAAGCACACCGAATCCAGCAATTAAGCAGAACCCGAGCTCTGGGAGATGCTAGGACGTGGGCCTGGGGCGGGACGGGGCCATCCCGCCTCCACCGCCCCCAACCCCAACGCCCTCCCTTGGGGTCGTCTCGGGCCTTCAGACTCCCGAGCTCGGGGCCGGGGAGCCCGATGCGGGTGCGGCTCGGGGAAGGCGGGGACGGCCGCACGCCCCCAGCAGCCAGGACGCCGGGCGCCCTCGCGGCCGCCGGGGCCCCAGGCATTGTTTCCGCAGCGCGCGCGCGGCCACCCGCCGCCAGGGGGCGCCGGGAGCCGCGCTGGAGCCGCCGCCGCCGCCGCCACCGCGCGCCGCGTCCGGCCTTGGCCTGCGGGGTTCCGCGGCCCGCCGAGCCCCGGTCGCACCTGCGCCCCCCGATCTCGACCTCATCGCGCGCAGGCTGCGCCTTGCTGTCCCCCACTCACTCCCTTCACCTTCAGCCGTTGGGTTTCCCCCCCGCGCCCGGTCAAGCGTGTGCGTGCGTGACAGGCGCGCCCGCGGGACCGGATTGAGCGGGAACAGGAAAATAACCGCCCGCAGGGGCCGGGGCGCCGGCAAGGACCTCCGCCTGAGTGGGAACCGCGCGGGCGCCGGTGCCGGGGTCAGTCCCCGCGCCTCCCCAGCCGGGGTCGCTGTGCCCCCGCGGAGACGTGCGCGCACGTGGTGCAGCCGGCGGCGGGGCGCCCTCGCTCGGCGGGCTCCTGCGCTCCGGGGCGGCCCGCGGGCCTCCCGGCCTCCTCGGAGCCCCGCCACCTCGCGCAAGTAACCGAAGCTCTTGCTTTTACAAACCGAGAGCCAGTGCCTGCCCCGCTCCTGCCCCCCCGCCCCCCGCAGTCCATGCGGTACTCGCCCGTTTTAGGAACGGAAACTGTAATCACTGAAACCCAGGGTCAGCGGGGTGGGTGCTCGCTCCCCTGCGGGCTGCCCAGGCGGCCCCGGGGATGGGGGCGGCCGTCTTCCCCGCACTCCGTGTCCCCGCAGCGAGCGACATCCCGCCAGATGCTGCAGGCTCCGCGCAGAGCCTCGGCCATCCAGGTTCTGGACGCGGCTCGGCTCCCTGCCCGAGTCGTGCCCGGGCAGCGCAGGCCCCGAGGAGTCCCGGGCACAACCTTGTCGCCAGTCTGGCCAGAGGGATCGCGCTGTGCCAGCCGCCATCGGGGCCCTCACGGTCGCGCTCAGAGGTTCGGGGGGTGGCCGGGGTCTCTAAGCTGCGGCCGGCGGGCCCCGGTGCGCGGGGCTGGGGCGCGGGGCTGGGGCGTGGGGCCGGGCACCTGGCGCCCCCCAGCGCCGCTCGCCGACACTGGCGCTGCTGAGGGGTGGGAGCGCGGGGTACCGGGAGCAGGACCCCGTGCACCCCGTGCATCCCGTGCACCCCGTGCACGATACGCGGGTTTCTGGACTCTCAAACCCCGGCTCCGGCTCCGGCTCCGGAGGGGCAGTCTCGCTCGACCCGCAAACCAGCTTCTGAGCCCCCGAGGCACGGTCCCACTGACCGCCCGGCCTTTCGCTCGGAGAGCCTGGTTTGGACGCTCCCCACGGGACGCGCGGCCTCCTGCGAGGCTTTAAGCCCCGACGGCCCGCAAGCCCCGGGCCGGGCCCACGCAGGTCCCTGCGCCAGCAGGCTGGGGAAGCTTGGCGAGGGGCGACCCGCCGCACTAGCACACGGGCTGCAGGGCACTCCGTCCCCCGAAATCCTCAGGGCCGCCCCCAGGTGGGTGTGGGGGTCGTCGCTTTGCAAGTAAGGCGCCCCGGGGGGACACTGAGGCACGGGGGCTTGAGGCGCTGGAAGCAGGTCCCACCGCCAGGGCCAGCCGCTGGTATGACGCGTGCGCACCAGGCGTAGGCGCGGCCCGGGCGGCCTCGGGGGTCGCGGCCAGACCCGGCGGGGGTCTCCCGCTCGCAGGCCGCTGGGTGACGTCACCGCCCGCCCGGGGCCGCGGTCCCGGGCCCTCCCGCTTCGGGCCGGACCCGGGGCCGCGCGGGCCGCAGCATCCTTCCGCGGGACTCGGCGCAGCCATCTGGGGGCGCCGTCTCCCCAAACAGAGGGCGCTGGGGGGTGGCGGTTCGGCTTCCTGCTCGCTTCCGAGGTTCGGAGGGCTTCTGCGTGTCCAGGCGCTGGGCGTGGGGGCGGGGAGATCGGCTCGTTCTTGCCCCGCGGCCTTCCCTCCGCCGCGCTCCAGAGCGGGGCGCCCCCGGCGGCAGGTGCCGCCCCCCCTCCCGCCGCGCGCCGCGGGGGCCGGGGGGACCCGACGCCGTTCCGCGGTACCTGGTCGCGGCCTGGGGCGGGAGAGCCCTGGCCTCGGGTCTTAGGGAAACAAGAGTCGGGGCGGAGTCCGCGCGGTGCCCCGACTGCTACCCCGAATTCTTGCGCCTCTGCTGCTGTCCGGGGTCGAGGGGCCGGCGGGCCCCAATTTGGAGCTGGAAAAGCCAACGAAGGGTCTAGGGAGGTTCGGCCCCGGGTCCCTCCTTCCGCCAGGACGGGCGGGCCGGCCGAGGGAGGCGGCGGAGGGGCGGCGGAGAGCACGACCCCGGCGCGTGAGGCCCGCGGCCCGGGCCTTCCCCGCGGAGCCCGACGCAGCGCCCCCCCCCCCCCCCCCCGCCCCCGCCAAGTTCCAGAGGCTCTTCGAACCGAGCGCGCGCACCAGCCCTTTGAGAAAGGCCCGAAGGCCGGATGCATACGGTCGGAGCTCAGCAGGATTGAAAACAGGGGCTCCAAAACGATAAAAGCAAGACAAAAACCAACCAACCAAACGAAACCCCGTTTCACTCCCAGTGAGCATCTCCTACTGCAGCAGATCATTTTCTTGCTCGTCCCCAGCCTCAGGAGTGTCCTAGCCAGACGCTGGCTTGGGACGCACCGAGGAAGATGCTGTGTAGTGTAGTTTTCTCAGGCACATCATGGAGGCCCTCTGTTGGTGGTGCTTTGGGGAGAGGCAGTTCTGTTTCTTTCATGGTTACCTCAATGGGAAAATGGCCCTAGACATTTGGGGAGAAGGACTGGTGTCCTACTTGCATCCCTGGACTGCTTCTCCTCTAAAAACCAAAACCAAAATCAAAACCAACTCAACCAAACACCTGGGGGCAGCTCAGTGACACAGGCCTCTGGGAAGGAAATTCCATTTGTTGAGGGTACATGTCCCTTCCCAGCAGCCTTTTGTTCACAGCATAAGGTCTCAGATTTGTTGGACCAATGATAATTCCTTGGTCTTTGGGGTTCAAAACTTTGAAATTCCTGTCGGCAGTGGACACTTCCTTCATTTAGCACTCTTAATTAAAGACAGATTTATTGAGCACCTCATATATGCAAGGAGCTCTGCTGGCTACTTTTCCTTTCCTCCTCCCTGTCCCTTTCTTTCAGTTTTCCTGCCTCTTTCTGGGGTCCCAGCGGTTTATTGCTCACTGATGTGTTGCAACTGCTGATGAGACTCTTGAAATGAAGCATCTCCTAATTGCTCACATTAGGAAATGCTGAATGGAAATAGCAAAATCCCAAGGCCATTCATAGAGGGCGGTCCAGAAGCCACAGTTTCTCTGGGAAGAAAGACCTGCTCCATTGTCTGATTTGAACAGCAGGGGTCACTGGCTAAGCTGGTGTTTCACTCTGGTGGGAATTTATTGCCATCAGATAAGAGCACAAAGTCAATACAATAAAGCCTGTTGGCTCTAAAGCAACAGATGGAATCTGAGTTCCTGCACACATGTACAGTCTTTCCAGAGACAAATCCCAGAATAAAAAGCCCTTTGTCATTCTTACTGAACTGACTTTAGGGACACCTTTCCATACTCATATTTGTTTGGGTCCCTATACTGGTAGATTTTTATGCTGCCCAAATGAAGACATTTGTCAGATTCATTAAAGTGATTCATCCTTTTATGACATACTCATTTTCAGTAAACCACAGGTATTCCCAGCAACAAATAAATCTGTAAATTAGAAAGAACATTTGTTCTTGGTTGATTTAGTGTAACCTGTAATTTCAAACTATAGTATCCCTCATACATAGACTAAGCCCTCTGAGTTTGTTGGCACTAAATGCTAACAAAGTTTCATTACTAACTCTAATATTTCTTAATAGTTTGTAAATCTCCAGTGGTACAATGGGTAGTGAAATATTATAGAGAAACAAAATTTCCAAATGTTAAGTTGGGTTTCTGGTAGGTGGCCAGTCTGTGGAGTGTCTAGTGATCGACTTGGCCATGTTGTTTAGGGCTTTGCTGTTTTTCCTTTAGTTTCCTTGAAATCTTAATTAGTTAAAGAAATTCATAACAAGTTCTGCCCTGGAAGAAAATAAGGAAGAAAAGAGTGCTTTTATGAGTACATTTAACTTACTATTATTTTTACTAGTTCAGAAACCTTTTTCCACATCCAAGTTTGTCTGAATTAGAACTTCAAAATGAACAAGATTATCTAAGGTTTTCTATTATCAGTTCTTCTCTGGAATAAATACCGAACACATGTCTTTAGTTCCCTTTTGTTTAGTGTTATTAGGTTGAAAACTTTTACTTGTTAAGCTTGTTATGGTTCCATACAGAGGAGCTGAGTGCCGTGGGGGTGGAGGGGAAGATTAGGGAGGGGGAGATGATTTCTTTCACTTGGAAATCATCCCCCACCCCCCACCCCCACTGAAAATGTGTATTGTTACCTAGGGTAGTCCTGTGATATATGAAAGACTTGAACAGATAGTCACTGGAATGTTCTGAAATGTTACCATGTCATCACAAGATGGATAAATATTCTGCACGGCTCCTCTCTTTAACCATAGATGATGTAATTAGCAGCTTAATGCCTTAAAGAAGGAATCTCTCCAGTTCCTTGGGGTTTAATTCTATCCATCCAATCAAAAGATTATTGGGCCTCTACCATACACTGTAGGGGTTATCAAAAGGTCCTTGCATGTAAGGGGTTTATGGTTTAGTATTTGTAGGTAAAAATAAAATTCCCACTTCTCTGCATTTAGCTTAAAGGTGAAGACGGCACATATTTCTGGAGGTAGAGTCTTTCTCCTGCTACATTTGGATAAAGGGATTTTTCTCATAGAGCAAAATATGTGTTGCTCGGGAAAGGAATAACAAGGCTTAGGCATTTGCAGGTTGTGTCTGAGATACTTAATTGCTTTTTGAATTGTGATAGAATATAGTCTTTTATATTCCTAAGCCTTATTAGAAAGCCCATAATCACAAAATCCTTCTGCAAAAATCTTATTATTGTCCTCCAATTAGACCAGCGTAAACTAGCAAAGGGATCAAATCCTGTCTAGTTTATAAATTTACTTTCAGAGAACAGTTTTCAGCGTCTTAAAAACCCTAAACTTTAATAGATACATGGGAAATTCTCATTAACCACCAGATAAATGATGTATTTTTCCTAGCTGCATGTCCCAAGTCAACGGCAGACAATTGACTAAAGACTGAAGGGAATGGTTTGAAAATTAAATCAAGTTTAAATGAAACTTTCATTTTCACTCATAAATTGATTTCCTCCCCAGAATGTTTCTTGGTTGTTTACAAAAGTAATCCATGTAAAATATTCAGGCAACACAAAATTATAAAGGGGAAAGTGAAAGTTTCTTTAATTTCACTGCTTAAATCTACAGAAAAAAGTGAAAAATAGTTCTTTTCTTTTAACTTAAGAGAAAATGAATAATCATAGCTTCATAAAAATGCAATTAAATGGTACATACTGTCTGTAACAACTTTCCATATGTGAAGAAATGGAGATCTATGTCTTAATAAATGACTTTGAATGTAGTATTTGAACCATATTTAATTTCATGAGTGGATTCCCCTGTACCGATGTTTTCTCTCCAGTTTCTTTCCAGTCCATAAGTGGCACTGCTTTTGTAGTGGCTAAATTATGCATCTCATGATTAAGATGCGTATGGGCAAGCACCTTGTCCAGATGTCTCCCAACATAGAAGTTTGATCATAATATGTTCTGGGGTTTGGACAGGTTGGCTACAACTCAGAGACTGTATTTCTTGTACATCTCAATGTGATATTTCCCATATCAATTTGGTTGAAAAGAGGACTTTTAGATTTGCAATGAAAGAAAAAAAAAAAAACCAATTGAGCTTTTCTCCTTTCTTCTTAACCTCAAAAATGGCGTGGTTAGAATTTGAGAAGGGTTAGCTCTTATTTTTCTGAGCCATTTTTTCCCATTCATGTATTTCAAGTATCCCTTTGTGCAGAGAAGAATGTACTTTGGGAAGCAGAATTTTCTGGTTCTTGAACATACTTGGAAGGCTCATTTCTGCCTACAGTGATGGTGATTGACAGGGAAGGTAGGGATAGATTGAATCCATGGTTGAGGGTTATTGCTCCATGGTTTTATGTTGTCTGGGAGAGGAATGTGTTTACTCTCAGGTGGGGGTAGTTTTGGAAGGAGAGAGTCAGAATAGACCTGATGCCCTCACACGAGTAGTGGTTCTTTTTGTTCATATGCTCTGTGCCCATGAGACTCTAGTAGGATCTTCATGCTGGCATGAAATAGCTGGAAACGCTTTTGTACCTTGTTATCTATCTATATTCTACTTCCAGAATTAATTTAGCTAAAATAGATTTCTGATTTACAAGATATAATGGGCTATTTTGTATGTGCAAGGATGATCTGTTTGAATATTGATCTTTAAGGTGTGTGCCATCCCTTGCTTTTATAGAGGTAGAGAGAATGTATACTGATTTATGCAAATTATTTTTCCCAGTTCTCCTTGTAACCACATATTAGTAATCATTTTTAAGATGATGAATTTAAAATGATGTTAGGCTACTGGCAGATTAAGTTGATTAGTTTACTCAGGAATTATACATACAGCCCTGAGCTTCCGTATGATGCAAATCATGGATAACCTATAATACGGTATCAGTCAGGATGCGCTAGGTAACAGCTATCACCAAACAACAGAAGTTTGCCTCATACTAATGCAGAATTTTCTGTGGGTTGGGGGGCCTTCCAGGGCAGCTGTTTTCCCAGCTTAACATTCCAGCTGCTTTCTTTTATCTTTCTTTTATAGTACTTTCATATCAAAATGTGCTCCCATAATCACTTAACAGGCAGAGAGAAGGCAGGGAATCCATTACTAGAAGTTAGATACTTCCATTGGGAAGTGATACATGTCATTTTCATTCGCATTCTGTTGGCCAAAATCAGTAAGAAGGCCACCCGTAACTTCAGAGGTGTGGAATGTGCCATCATGCCCTTTGGTTGGAAATGGAGAACTGGATATTAGGGAATAGTAGTAACGCCTACCACACACACACACACACACACACACATATATATATGCACACATTTATATGCATATATATATATATATATGCACGCACACGTTTCATGTCTAATTCCATGCTTTGTATAGTGCTAAAGCTACTACTGCTAATCCATAACTGTCAAGTAATGAGGAAATACTGATAAGGTTCATAGATCGATATGCTGTAAGTTGGGGTTAATGAAAAAATTGATAACAGGAAAATATCACATGAACGAACCCTTTGTATGATTTGTATCAGAGCAGAATCTACATGACATCTAGCTAGGTAATGATCTGATTCCACTGTATTTGTAACTGGCTTTGTCAACTAACATTAAGAAATAAAAATAGTCCACTATTAGGAGAACTGGAGAAATATACAACTGAGAAGCCTGAGTTGATTGATGGGTCCTATACCAGTTCTTCTACATTTCTAATTGGCAATATTAATGAACTTCTATAGCTGTGTCCCTTAGGACGGCCTATAGGAAATAAGAGCATTACCTGAAGACCACACTGAAGGAAATATGTGTTTACATTATGTAGCTGAGGATTGTAGCTGAGGACGAAAGTGCTTACAAAAAATGTAACCTGGAAGAGTGAAACTTTTTTTTTAAGAAAGAAAGTGACTTTCTGAATTAATTTCTTTTAATAAAATTCTTTGAGCAAACTGAAATGTGTTGGGGCTATAATCAGAAATCCACATTGATGGTGGATTTTGTATAACATGCATTACTGTTCTTCATGGATTAGATTTAAAAAATTTTTTTAAGGTGATTCAGCTATGAAAATATGTTCAATGAAATGTAAATTGCCAGGAAATTAGATAAAGACGGTAGATTGAGGGAAGGAAGATAAAGGAACTCTTTAAGCTATTGTGATGCTCTTGTTTTTCCAGGGAAGAAGGAATGCCAAAAAGAGGAAGAACATGCTTCAAGGCACCTCAGGGGAGGGGGCCAGAGTCTTGTCACAGAGGGGCAAATGAAGAATGCAGATGTTTTCTTAGATTCTCTTCTTCAGCATGGTCTTAGCCCAAGAAAGCAAATCCTGAGGTTTAATTTGAGGTGGATATTTGCTACTAGGTGATATCAGCTTCTTCCAGGCTGATGGCAAAAACTCACACCACACAGGGATCGAATCTGACTTCACAGCTTTCTAGCTGCGAGGTCCTTCACAAGTTACCTAAACTCTCTGTGCCTCAGTTTCATCACCAACTGGGATACTAATGCACTGCCTAAGGGTGAAAGGAGTAAAGTATTTAGAAATGCAGAGTAAGAACTTTATGTAAGTGATATATCTTATTTTTATCCTACCAGGTAGTCATTAGTTCATCATGTCAGCCAGCTCCACCCACAGAGACTTCTTCTGGAAACTTATCACTTATCACGTAGATGTAATGAAGTGTTAAGAGACTTGTCCAGGTCACAAATACAGCCCCAAATGACCAGGAGAGTTAGAGTGCCACTCAGCTGTGAAGGACTGGGCCAGAAATGAACTCACCACCGTCATCCCGGAAAGGGGAAAACAAATCTGACTTACACTTTACGCACATTAAAAAGAAAACCGGTCTCACTAAATTGGAAAAAGGTCCAATTATTTAAAAAATGTGTTACTGTCATTGGAATTTGAATTTTAAGTCAAAATTATATTACAACAGAGATGACAAGTAGTTGAAATATTAACTGAGGGAAACAGTTTTGGCACTCCTAGAAAAACCCTTGTAATTAATCTTCACTGGTAATCTCCTCAGAGTAACCATTACTAATTAGAAACATGCTTTGTCAAGCCATCCAGATTCTAAGCCTGATGATGGCAGGAGTATATTTTTTTTGTACCGCCACAGCCCTAAGACTAAGGGTGTGTTTTGCATGCAGCAAGTGTATAATCAGTGTCGTTTGTTACTACTCTGAGTGAGAGCTAAACATGAAATTATACGTTTAAAGCAAACACAGAACAGAAGGATTTCCTGGAATGGAGCCATTCTCCTTTCCAGTCACATGCAGTTGTTGAGAGACAATCCAAGTGGAAAGAGTGAATCTGGTTCTGACAGGGTGAGCCACAACATCTGGAGTCTGGCCCTCCACCCTGAGAAGGCCAGACCTTCTCCTTCAAAACAGTAGACAGATAGTGCTCATAGAAAGATGATTCAAACAGCAGAAAAATGGAACCTTGTAAATTTGACTAGGGCAATATGACTAGTGTTTTGCAGATGACTTCATACTGAGTGTTATTCTCAGCATAAAGACATTTAAGTCTCCTCGGGTACAGATGATTATCGGCCTTTCCATTCCTGTCTCTGCTGCATTGTGCTGATCAAATGGTCCTATTAATCAGTTTCCTAGTCTCCTAGAAGGCTAACATGCTTAGAGGTGTTATTTTATGATGTGATTAAAACTTGGTGTTACTTTTTAAGGATTGCGGTAAAATATTTATAACAAAATTTACCATTTTAACCATGTTGAAGTGTATGGTTCAGTGGCATTAAGTACATTTGTTAATCTTTTAATCAAAGTGCTATTCACATTTTGGGCAGTGTACTGCTCATTATGAGCACTTTTACCAAAGAGGGGTACAGAAGAGCGGGGCCTCCTGATCATTTAATGGGTTCTCTCAGCAGCAGCTTTGTAAAATGATTTGGTGGCATAGGAAACAAAGTTTATTGACCAAAATGAACATTTTGTGTTAACACCAGCCATTGTTCTTGCTGTTCTTTTCTCTCAACAGAATTGGTTAGACTGGCTAACAACGTAATGCAGATCCCAGTTCCCTGAGCTGAGATGACTCTTCACAACCAGCAAGAGTAGATGTAGATCTGCTGACTCTTGAGCCTTCTCAGGGCATTCTAGAATGCTGCTTTCTTGCGGTTACTGCAGCTGCTCAAAGACCATGTCACATCTCTGTGACCCCGACAGTAAAGACAGGGGGACATCACCGTCTTTCTTCTCACCCGGAAAGACACCTCCCAGTCCATCTCCTCCAATTCGGTAAGATCCTATCAGTCCTTCAAGTTCCGTTTCAAATACTCATCTCCAAAACATTGGGTAAAGATGATGGCAGCAGTGAGACCATTAAAGAGAACTGAAAGAGCCAAATGAAGCAGGGGCTGGAAGGAGTTAAAAAAAAAGCATTTAAAACATTTGTTTTAGTTTTAATTTCTAGATATGAGATCCCCAAGTATATTTGATCATGGGAGTGATAGTTGTCTTCCATGGAGAGACCAAGGTTTGTGGAGAAAAATGATAGAATTGAACTGTTAGAAAAGACATTTGAAGTCAGCTAATTTCTTCCCCCACCCAGTATGATGTCCCTAACAGGGCTTCAATTCACTTTCTCCCTGAACCCAAAGAGTGACAGGGAACTGCCTCCTGAGCTCTTTCTCAAGATCATTCACTCCCCTACTGTCTCTTGCATTTGTCAAGCAACGCTGCTATAGTGAAGGATGCTATATTAGTTTGCTAGGGCTGCCGTAGCAAAACACTCCAGACTTGGTGGTCTAAACAAGAGGAAATTTATCTTCTCACAGTTCTGCAAGTTGGAAGTCCAAGATCAAGGTGGCATCAGGTTTGGTTTCTCAAGGCTTCTCTCTTTGGCTTATAGATGGCTGTCCCTTTGCTGCTTTTTCACAGGGTTGTCCCTGTGCATGAGCACCCATGATTTCTCTTCCTCATCTTAGAACTAGTCCTATTGGGTTAGTGCCCCACCCTGACAGCCTCATTTTATTCAATCACCTCTTTAAAGACCATATTGAGACTGAAGCTCTTGAAGGACAGGAATCCTGCTTTCTCCATCTTGGGGTGCCATAGTTCCTATCACTCAATACTCAAATGAATCACAACCCAATGAACTGAAACGCATCTTTTTATTCACTGGGCTTTCCTGTTGAAAGCCAAAGCAGGATCGGATCGACAAGTTTGGAAAAATGTGAGAGAATATCCTCCTGATGGTACTTAGACACGTCAGGACTTTTGCTACTTTGGAACAGGTGATTTTCCACATGATTGAGCACCTGATCCCATCAGGTAGGTCTTAAATGTATGACTGTCTTTTGAAATTTCATACCTACCACTAATGTGATGAATTGTCACTGCAGTTCAAGGGCATTCATTTTGGAAATAGGTGCCAACTGGCCTGTGATGGTTTCTCATTTTCAAACAGCTAGGGGCTGATAATTGCAGATATTTGATAAAGGCAACAAGTTCACTCTACATGGTTCAATGAACTACTCTTTCTATTCTGTGTAGACAAATGGTGCTACTGTTTATTTATGATCTATAGGCAGGTTATTATATTCTAGATCACTTATAATCGATGAGGCATACTGTTTCATTATTATTATTATTTCTTTGCCCTTCTCACTTAATGATATTTACAAGCTTTTAGGTGTAATAGGTTCTTATTTAGCAGCAGAATATTTGTCCTGTTTTGACTAATGATGCATTGCTCAGTTTCACCCATCATTGACTGCTCAGTTGGTGGAGTCTGCATCTGGCTTCCCTGTTTCTCATTATGTACACTTTCTTCAAATGTCACAGATGCCCCTTTATGTGGGGACACTTTCATTTTCTCTATTTGCTTCTGCTTCTGTTCGATATTCCTCCTTACTTTTTATGTCGCTATTAATTTTGAAAGGTCAATTGTTAAGAATATGTCTACCTCCATAAAACAAATATTTCAAAGCATATATTATTTTCATGTTCACTACTAGTTTTTTTTTTTTTTCATTTGGACCTAATTAGGTGAATATGGAGGATAAAGGTTGTTCTTATTAGGCAAAATATAGTGGTGATTACTCTCCTTGGCCTTCAAGTATCACACATCTAGAGATAAGGAGGTAGTCCTCTATGACTGAGCATAAGGCCTAAATACATTTACCAACTGCATTCTTGCTTTAAGCCATAGGAAATTAGGTTAGTGATCAAGAGAAGGGCTGGCAGTCATAGGAACACTTAACTTGTTATTTATGCATGACATATCAGATAAAGGGCTAGTTTCCAAGATCTATAAAGAACTTACTAAACTCAACACCAAAGAAACAAACAATCCAATCATGAAATGGGCAAAAGACATGAACAGAAATCTCACAGAGGAAGACATAGACATGGCCAACATGCATATGAGAAAATGCTCTGCATCACTTGCCATCAGGGAAATACAAATCAAAACTACAATGAGATACCACCTCACACCAGTGAGAATGGGGAAAATTAACAAGGCAGGAAACAACAAATGTTGGAGAGGATGCGGAGAAAAGGGAACCCTCTTACACTGTTGGTGGGAATGTGAACTGGTGCAGCCACTCTGGAAAACTGTGTGGAGGTTCCTCAAACAGTTAAAAATATACCTGCCCTACGACCCAGCAATTGCACTGTTGGGGATTTACCCCAAAGATACAAATGCAATGAAACGCCGGGACACCTGCACCCCGATGTTTCTAGCAGCAATGGCCACTATAGCCAAACTGTGGAAGGAGCCTCGGTGTCCAACGAAAGATGAATGGATAAAGAAGATGTGGTTTATGTATACAATGGAATATTACTCAGCTATTAGAAATGACAAATACCCACCATTTGCTTCAACGTGGATGGAACTGGAGGGTATTATGCTGAGTGAAGTAAGTCAGTCGGAGAAGGACAAACATTATATGTTCTCATTCATTTGGGGAATATAAATAATAGTGAAAGGGAAAATAAGGGAAGGGAGAAGAAATGTGTGGGAAATATCAGAAAGGGAGACAGAACGTAAAGACTGCTAACTCTGGGAAAGGAACTAGGGGTGGTAGAAGGGGAGGAGGGCGGGGGGTGGGAGTGAATGGGTGACGGGCACTGGGTGTTATTCTGTATGTTAGTAAATTGAACACCAATAAAAAAAAAAAAAAGAAAAAAAAAACTTGTTATTTATGCAGTAGTTATGTGATTGCTTTAGTATTATATCCTGTGTGGCTTGTGGTTCATGGATCAGACTGCCTAATTCCTGAGCCACAAGGGACATCTGTGAATCCACTGTCCAGTTCCTAAACTAAAGGCACGCAGGCTGAGAGACCATTTATTATGGGCAGATCCTTACACAAATTAACAGATGAAATTCTTGCAGATGTAGAGAAAAATTGACGTTGGGGGTATCGAAAAATGACACCCATTTCCATAAACACTTTATAAGATTAAAAAATGAGACAAACCTTACATTGGATGTGAAAATAAATAATCGTGAAAAATAAAAATAGTGACAAACTAGTAAACCTACAATAGTGAAATTTCTTTTGCCAAAGGAATCGGAAATCCTCAACAGAAATATTAGAAAAGCATGTAAGTAATCTTACCCTAGGGAATAAACAAGTAATGATGACCAATGTTATATTCAACAGAACTACATAGAATTAAAATAATAATTGAAAATAGTTTCTCCATATGGAACTCACTTGACTATCAGTCTTCCAGAAAATACTCACAATAATACTTTGCTAATGTTCTCATACAGATTTGTACATTTCTAACTTTTTACACTTTTACCTACTCCAAATGTACAAAATGTGTATATTTTTGTTAGAACTGATAACATGGTAATTTTTATAAACTTTCATATTATCAAAGTCTTGCAAGATTGGGGTCTTGTTACATTTAGCTGTTAGGAAAACGCAGGTAAGAGTATGTGATGGGTAGTGTGGAGGGTGCCATCAAGAGAAAGAATAGATATTTTCTTCCTATAATTTCCTTGTTAAATCTTGTTTTTGTTATATAACTGTATACTGACATTCGACCCTTGTATTCTTGAGACCCTGGGTGTGGATTACCAGGCTCCTGTGAGGAGTTTTCTGGGTTTCTTTGCCATGATGGTTAAGAGACATCAGCAACAACACTGCAACCACATGAAGCTTGTAAGAAACTTGCAGCACCTCCCAGTGGACTGATGAACAGGTTTTTCCACTCTGTCCCATGAGGTGATGAGATGGGGACATTTTCAAAGGGGATAGGCCACCAAGATCAGGCCTCCCAGTAAGTTACTTCATTCCTGAGAAATTTCACCAAGTTATTAAGCAATTTTATTTTTTTACAAGGAAAATTCCAGTTTTCTATTCCTGGCTTGTTTTACACATCTTACTTGGCGACCTCATTTTTAGCTCAGTCTCTTGAGTGCCACCACTGCACTTAGGACAGCTGAGCTGAGTGACAACCTGGAATGATCAAGCACAAATAGATCCAACCAAATTTGGCTTCAAGGTCTGCAAAACATATTACCGACATTAGTTTTCCAAGGGAAGCCAATATTCCTGTCAATTTGATATCTGAAAAAGACTTGCGTATCATCTTCTAATGTCCTTTAGATGGGCATTGGAGATTGAGAAGGTGACCCGGTGGTCATATTGCTAGAACATTTATGTTCTTCTTTGGTGACCATCTCCCCTCTGGGCTCCTGGGATCAATTTCCAGTGGAATGGAGAGCAGAGAGAATAATAATTATGTCTCAGCCCGGGTTGATCACTCAGTAGGGACCTGTATTTCTACATGTGCCCTTATAAATCTTTTAGCTAAATCAGGGCTCAAATGTAAAACCTAGTTCCCTAGGGAACTTTTTAATATAAACCAAAGTCTGGTTTAGGCTGATTTTTTTTTTTTACCTTTGTGAAATGTATTTACTCATGACAGTTGTAGATTTAGTACTAAGTCCTATTTATTTTGCATAGAAAAACAAAAGCCAAATGAACAAAAAGCAGAAACATCTCTAGAACACATTATAACATGTAGGTTAATTCCATATAAATTCATATATTTGAAAATATAGTTTAGAAGCTGGTAGAGTATAAAGGAAGCATATTTCTGGGCAGTGCTGCCATCATTATGTTGTTTCGTTTTGCTATTTTTTTTTTTTTCGTTTTGCTTTTTAACAGAATAGTATATACTCATAAGGGGACAAAGTGATGAAGATATGACAAACTTACCCTTTCTGGGTGTTCTTGAGTCCTGTGACAACCACAAAACCTAATCTCAATTCAGTTGGGCTTAGTAGAGGTTAAATCCTAAGTAAGTAGTATTCTGGAGTTCATATCCTAAGCAGTTCTACACTGATGTCCTGGATCTCCTAAAAGGAGGAGTTTGCGTCTGGTCAGCACTCTAGGAACCACGCACTCTTTAAAAATCTGGATTGGCTGATGCAACATGTCCAAGTCCAGACAGAGTGATAAATTACTCGTAAGTGAAAAGAGAGGGAAACTATTGCAGTGATGGTCACTGGCTATGATCTTGGTGATTCCAGTTCTATAGCTCGTCTTTGCTACAGCTCTTTTTTATATTGAGCATGTGATTCCCAATCCGAACCTCTGAATTTGAATGGCAGAACAAGTTACTGGAAGCTGTTAGCAAAAACTATGCTGTCTGGAAATGATTCTTGGGATCTCCAGGATCCTACAAAGAAATAATAGAAAACCCAGGGACCACTAAATGCCATGTAAACTGCTGGAAAAAATAGCTTGCATTTTCTGGGGGAAAGGTGACTCTGTATTTATGTAATCATTTCAGTTATGATTCTGCTTATTAGCTGTAAAATCCAGAAGTCATAAGGTTAGTAGGAACCTTTCCAAAGATACATACATTAAATTTAGGGAATAAGGTCATACATTCACAGAATCAAAGTTTATTGGGAGGGGGATCTGTCTCAAGTTAGAGTCTTTGTAGGGAACACTGGCTCCTGGCACAAACTTTCTTGGCTATGTGTTCTGTCTGTCTGTGTCAAACACTGCTTGTTCCTCAAACCAGCAGAAGCTAGTTAAGCCATAAGGAATGGATGCCCCCTTTACTCAGCATCGTGTAAGCTGTAAAGGTATGTGTTCCATTCACCTAATTAAGAAAGGGCCTCAGTGTGCAAGTTTGTAGTGTTAGTGATATGCTTCTGTATTTTAGTATACTTCTTATGTTGGAGTTATTATTTTTTTTGACTGAGTTTTTTTTCCGTTGATTTACCTTGAATTTCTAGCTTTTAATTCATTTTAGTTCAAAATTGGTTTTCTGTTTTCAATATGTGATAGGAGCTGTGTTCAAAAGATTGCAAAGGATGCTATAAGTGAATAAGAGAGAAGTAATACAGACAAAGAATTAGCATATGAAAAAATTTCAGTCTCAGGAATAATAATAAATACACATTCAACTGAGATTTTTTTTCCACCTGTGAAATTATCCAAGATTAAAAAAAAGAAGAAAAGAGGATGTTGGTGAGGCGATGATGGGAGGGCTCTGATTTTTTTGGGGGGTAGGAGAGAGGGCTCTTAGTTGTATTGCTGTGTGGCTGTCAAAAGAGAGATGCAAACCAAAAGGAAAGGATCAAGGTTAGATACTGCAGGGAAAGTTTCTGGAATTCAGTGAGGACTTGGAGGAGGGATGGAATTCACACAGAGGGTAGAAATGGAAGGTGGGGCACACTGCATGATGAAAAATGGTACCTTTTTGTTGGTGGTACCATGTATTGGTTTGGATGAAGGGCGGTGCAGTGTTTTAGAGATTTATCCAACTTGGCACATGAGCTCTTGCTCAGTCATTCTAATGTTTTTACAGTATTCCATTGGATGAATGGAATTCATTTTCCTGATGGACAATAAGACTGTCTCCAAATTTTTGTCACAGGCAAAGCTACCATGAACATCTTTGCATATATGTTCTTGTGCATACTTGAGAGACTTTTTCCATGATAAATCCTGGGGAACAGGGTTTCTGAGTCATGGGGTATGCAATTGCTCTTGAAGTGGCTGTACCAGTTGAAGAACCCACTGGCAATATTGGAGGGCTCTTACTTTCCCACATCCTTACCCTTAACATTCACAGACATACATTTTATCAGTTTGATGGGTATAAATGTGTGTCATATTAATTCTTTTCTGTTCCCTAATCATAAGTGAAGCTCAAGAAACTTTTGTATATTAATAGGCCATTCAGATTTCTTCTCGAGCAAATTGTCTATTCCCACCAGTTCCCCCCACCCCAATTACCTATTTTTAAAAAGTCTTTATTGACTTATAGATCTTCTTTATATATTCTAGATATCACGTTAAAAATCCATGAAATGAATTGCAAATATTTTCACTTCCTCTGGGTCTTGTTTTTTAAACTGTTATTATGGTCTTATTTCATTCCAAAGTAATTTTAATTCAGGCAAAATTCTCAGTTTTTTTGTTTATGGTTTATGCTTTCTGTGACTCACTTAAAACTCCTTTCTTAACATACGTCATAAAGAGAGTATCCTAACATTCTTTCTGGAGATTTTGCTTTTCATATTTAAGTCCTTAATTGGCCTGGAATTGATTTTTGTGTATGGTCTGAGATAGGGTTGTAATACTTTTTTCCATAAGGATGTCCAACTTTCCAAGCCCATAAATAATTCTTTTTCTCTTTTATGTATTTATCATTTGCCAGGCAAGTTTATAAAGAATTAATTCAGTGAGCAAAAACTATGGCAATTCTTTCAGTTGGTAAAGTGTGTGCATGTATCTCTGTAGTCAGAGGTATTCCAGAAGCTGCTAAAGGATGGTGAATACAGATCTGATTGAATTTGAATTCCAGCTCTCTCACTTATAAACAAAGCAGGGTAAAAAGAATACTCACAAAGTGAATCAATTTCAGAAAGTTGGTATTGAAATTAATATAATTGGACAGAAGTTTGGGATGGAAATAGGAGCTGTCCAAATCAATTTCAAATGGTTGGAAAGGTTAGAATATAAGGCCGTCCACTGGACTCTGGAAATATTAGAATGAAATGAAGAGGACTCTTGATAATACCAACCCCAAGAGCTTTGACTAAATCAATTGAATGAAACAACATCAGTGAGGAGCAAGGTATGTGTAAACTGTTTATTATTGGGAAAAGAACTCTTTGCAGATACCACCAGGACTTGGCTCAATCAGTCTTGTTCCCAGAAGGCTTTTCCCTTGTCTTCTCCTTTGAAATCAGCTGAAATGCTAAACACGAACTTTTCTTAGACACTTTATACTGGGATGGCCAGTGATGCAAGTGTATAGTTTTCCTTCTCAGGCAGAAAGACAGAGCTGTTGGGGATAAGGCCTTTAGTCCTCTCACCTTGTTGTTTCCTGGAAACTGGATCTGGAAGTGTAGCAGCCATCTTGTGATTTCAAGGGCAGACTTGTGGCATTTTGAGCTACTCTTGCCAGTCTGGTGTTTCTACCCTTGGAGTTCTTGTCTCCAGAGACAAAATATACTCATATCTGTGTAAATTCTTGTAGTGAAGGCTTTTATTTTTCAAATTGATTTATAGATAAACACATGCCTACCTGATAGAGATTTGATACCTCACTAATTCATTCATTCATTCAATATCAATTATCACTGAAAACATTTACAATAACGAGTATGTGTTAGTGAAGTGATGGAGGATTGAACAGAAGAAGGGAAAGGAGAGGATGGCACATGTTCCTTGTACATTTGGAGTTTAATTTCTTTATTTTTCTCAACTAACATCTTCCTTGGAGATAGAAGCGTTTCTTTCAAATTTAAATTTTTTAAACTTAAATTCAATTAGCCAACATATAGTACATGGTTTCTGATGTAGTGTTGAGTGATTCATCAATTCTGTGTAATACCCAGTTCTCATCACATCACGAGTCCTCCTTAATGCCTATCACCCAGTTACCCCATCCCCCACCCTGCTCCCCTCCAGCAACCCTCCGTTTGTTTCTTATAGTTAAAAGTATTTCATGGATTTTCTCCCTCTCTGATGACTCCCATTCCGTCTTTCCTCCCTTACCGTATGATCCTCTGCACTGTTTCTTAAATTCCACATATGAGTGAAACCATATGATAATTGTCTTTCTCTGATTGACTTATTTCGCTTTGCATAGTACCCTCCAGTTCATCCACATTGCTGTGAATGGTAAGTATTCATCCTTTCTGATGGCTGAGTAATATTAGTATATATATGCTAAATCTTCTTTACCCATTCATTTGTTGATGGACATCTTGACTCTTTCCACAGTTGGCTACTGTGGACATTGCTACTATGAATTTTGGGGTGCAGGTGTGCCCCTTTGTATTGCTATGTTTGTATCTTTGGGGTAAATATCTAGTAGTGCAATTGCTGGGTTGTAGGGCAGCTCTATTTTTTAGCTTCTCGAGGAACCTGCACACTGTTTTCCATAGTGGTTGCACCAGCTTGCATTTCTACCAACAATGTAAGAGGGTTTCCCTTTGTCCGCATCCTTGCCAACATTTGTTGTTTCTTGTCTTGTTAATTTTAGCCATTCTGACTGGTGTAAGGTGGTATCTCATTGTGGTTTTGATTTGTATTTCCCTGATGCTAAGTACTGTGGAGCATTTTTTCATGTGTGTGTTGGCCATTTGTATGTCTTCTTTGGGGAAACGTCTGTTCTTGTCTTCTGTCCATTTCTTGACTGGATTATTTGTTTTTTGGGTGTTGAGTCTGATGAGTTCTTTATAGATTTTGGATACTAGCCCTTTATCTGATATGTCATTTGCAAATACCTTCTCCCATTCTGTGGGTTCTCTTTTGGTTTTGTTGACTGTTTCCTTTGCTGTGCAGAAGCTTTTTATCTTGCTGAAGTCCCAATCGTTCATCCTTATTTTTGTTTCCCTTGCCTTTGGAGATGTGTCTAGCAGGAAGTTGCTATGGCCAAGGTTGAAGAGGTTGTTCTCTAAGTTTTGATGGATTCCTGTCTCACATTTAGGTCTTTCATCCATTTTGAGTTTATTTTAGCGTATGGTACAAGAAAATGGTCCAGTTTCCTTCTACTGCTGACCAACACCAAGGAAATTCAAACAATTAGACAGTGTGGCTGTCTAATTTTCCCAGCACCATTTATTGAAGAGACTGTCTTTTTTCCATTGGCTATTCTTTCCTGCTTTGTCGAAGATTAGTTGACTCTAGAGTTGAGGGTCCATTTCTGGGTTCTCTATTCTGTTCCATTGATCTATATGTCTGTTTTTGTGTCAGTACCATACTGTCTTGATGATTACAACTTTGTAATATAGATTGAAGTCTGGCTTCACTGTGATGCCAGTGGCTTTGGTTTTCTTTTTTTAGAATTCCTCTGGCTACTTAAGGTCTTTTCTGGTTCCATATAAATTTTAGGATTATTTGTTCCAGCTCTGTGAAAAATGTCCATTGTATTTTTTTTAAATTTATGATAGTCACAGAGAGAGAGAGAGAGAGAGAGAGAGAGAGAGAGAGGCAGAGACACAGGCAGAGGGAGAAGCAGGCTCCATGCACTGGGAGCTCCATGTGGGATTCGATCCCGGGTCTCCAGGATTGCGCCCTGGGCCAAAGGCGGGTGCCAAACTGCTGTGCCACCCAGGGATCCCCTGTCCATTGTATTTTGATAAGGATTGCATTGAATGTGTAAATTGCTCTGGGTAGCATAGACATTTTAACAATATTTATTCTTCAATCCATGAGCATGGAACATTTTTCCATTTCTTTGTGTCTGCCTCAATTTCTTTCCTAAGTGTTCTGAAGTTTTTAGAGTATAGATCATTTACCTCTTTGGTTAGGTTTATTCCTAGATATCTTATTGTTTTTAGTTCAATTGTAAATGGTATCGATTCATTAATTTCTCTTTCTTCTGTCTCCATTGTTAGTGTATAGAAATGCCACTGATTTTTGTGCATTGATTTTATATCCTGCCATGCTGCTGAATTGCTGTGTGAGTTCTAGCAATTTTGGGGTGGAGTCTTTTGGGTTTTCCACATAAACTATCATGTAATGTGCCAAGAGTGAGAGTTTGACTTCTTTGCCAATTTGGCTATTGTGGACATATTTCTTTTTGTTGTCTGATTGCTGAGGCTAGGACTTCTAGTACTATGTTGAATAGCAGTGGTGAGAGTGGACATCCCTGTTGTGTTCCTGACCTTAGAGGAAAAGCTCTCAGTTTTTCCCCATTGAGAATGATATTCACTATGGACTTTTCATAGATGACTTTTATGGTATTGAGGTATGTTCCCTCTATCCCTGCACTGTGGAGAGTTTTAGTCAAGAAAGGATGCTATATTTTGTCAAACGCTTTCTTTGCATCAATTGAGAGGATCATATGGTTCTTGTCCTTTCTTTTATTAATGTGATGTATCACACTGATTGACTTGTGAATAGCATGAACCACCCTTGCAACCCAGGAATAAATCCCACTTGGTCATGGTGAATAATCTTTTTAATGTATTGTTGTATCCTATTGGTTAGTATCTTGGTGAGAATTTCGGCATCCATGTTCATTAGAGGTATTGGTCTGTAATTCTCCTTCTTGGTGGGGCCGTTGTCTGGTTTTGGGATCAAGGTAATGCTGGCCTCATAGAATGAGTTTGGAAGTTTTCCTTCCATTTCTATTTTTTTTAAACAGCTTCAGAAGAATAGGTATTATTTCTTCTTTAAATACTTGGTAGAATTTCCCTGAGAAACCATCAGGCCCTGGACTCTTGTTTTTTTGGGGAGGTTTTTGATTACTGCTTCAATTTCCTTGCTGGTTATGGGTCTGTTCAGATTTTCTATTTTTTTCCTGTTTCAGTTTTGGTAGCTTATGTTTCCAGGAATGCATTCATTTCTTACAGATTGCCTAATCTGTTGGCATATAGTTGCTCACAATATGTTCTTAAAATTGTTTGAATTTCCTTGGTGTTGGTCATGATCTCTCCTCTTTCATTCATGATTTTATTAATTTGGGTCCCTTCTCTTTTCTTTCTGATAAGTCTGGCTAGAGGTTTATCAATCTTATTAATTCTTTCAAAGAACTAGCTTCTAGTTTTGTTGATATGTTCTACTGTTCTGGTTTCTATTTCATTGATTTCTGCTCTAATCTTTATTATTTCTCTTCTCCTTGGTTTAGGCTCTATTTGCTATTCTATCTCCAACTCCTTTTGGTGTAGGGTTAGCTTGTGTATTTGAGATTTTTCTAATTTTTTGAGAGAGGCTTGTATTACAATGTACTTCCCTTGTAGTATCACCTTTGCTATATCCCAAAGGTTTTGAGCAGTTGTGTTTTCATTTTCATTAGTTTCCACGAACTTTTAAAATTATTCTTTAATTTCCTGGTTGATCCATTCATTCTTTAGTAGGATGCTCTTTAACCTCCAAGTGTTTGAGTTCCTTCCAAATTTTCTCTTGTGATTGAGTTCAAATTTCAAAGCATTGTGGTCCAAAAATATGCAGGGAACAATCCTAGCCTTTTGAGACCTGATTTGTGACCCAGTATGTGATGTATTCTGGAGAATGTTCCATGTGCACTTGAGAAGAATGTGTTTCCTATTCCTTTAGGATAGAATGCTCTGTATATATCTGTGAAGTCTATCTGGCCCAGTGTGTCGTTCAAAGCCCTTGTTTCCTTGTTGATCTTCTGCTTAGATGAATCTGTCTATTGCTATGAGTAGGGTGTTGAAATCCTCTACTATATTGTATTATTATCGATGTGTTTCCTGAATTTGGTTATTAATTGGTTGATGTAACTGACTGCTCCCAAGTTAGGAGCATAAATATTTATAATTGTTAGATCTTGTTGGATGGACCCTTGAAGTATGATATAGTGTCCCTTTTCATCTCTTACTACATACAGTCTTTAAAATCTAATTTGTCTGCTCTGAGGATTGCTACTTCAGCTTTCTTTTGACATCCATTAGCATGCTAAATGGTTTTCCAACCCCTCACTTTCAATCTGAAGATGTCTGTAAGTCTAAAATGAGTCTCTTGTAGACAGCAAATGGATGGGTCTTGCTTTTTTATCCAATTTGTTACCCTATGACTTTTGATTGGAGCATTTATCCCATTTACATTCAGAGTAACTATTGAAAGATACGAACTTAGTGCTATTGTATTACCTGTAAAGTCCCTGTTTCTGTAGATTGTCTCTGTTTCTTTCTGGTCTATGTTACCCTTGGGGTTTCTCTTCACTTAGAGAATCCTCCTTAATATTTTTTGCAGGGCTGGTTTAGTGGTCACATATTCTTCAGTTTCTCTCTGTCCTGGAAGCTCTTTACCTCTTCTTCCATTCTGAATGACAGCTTTGCTGCATGTTTTTTTCATTTATTACCCTGAATATATCATGCCAGCCCTTTCTGGACTGCCAGGTCTCTGTGGATAAGTCTGATGCCAGTCAAATGTTCCTACCTCTGTAGGTTAAGAACCTCTTATCTCGAGCTGCTTTCAGAATCTTCTCTTTATCTCTGAAATTTGCAAGCTTTGGTATTATATGTTGGGGTGTTCTATTTTTATTGATTTTGGGAGGGGTCCTCTCTACCTCTTGGATATGATTGCCTGTTTCCTTCCCTGGAATAGGGAAATTCTCAGCTATGATTCGCTCAAATATACCTTCTGGCCCAATCTCTCTTTTTCTTCTTCCTAAGGGACCCCAACAATTCTAATATTTTTTCATTTTATGACATTGTTGGTTTCTTTAACCCTCCTCTCATGGTCCATTAGTTTTTCTCTCTTTTCCTCAGCCTCGTTTCTTTCCATCAACTTGTCTTCTTTGTCACTTGCTCTTCTGCCTCATTTACCCTAGCTGTTTAGAGCATCTAATTTAGACTGCATCTCAATTGAGACTGCATCTCAGTTAGAGCATTTTAAGTTTGGCCTGATTAGATCTCATTTCTGCACTAAGAGATTCTCTAGTGACTTTTATGCTTCTGTCAAGTCCATCTAGTAACTTTATAATTGTATCCTGAACTCCAGCTCCAAAATTTTACTTATGTCCATGTTGATTTGATCTGTAGCAGAGAGTATTACCTCTGGTTCTTTCTTTTGTTGTGAATTCCTCCTAGTCATTTTGTCCAGAGAAGAACAGATGAATGAGTGAACAAAATAAAAAATATTAACCATGACCCAAGCAAAATACACACTAGAAAAATCTGAAGAGGCCATAAACCAAAAAAGAAAAGAAAAAGAAAAAAAAAAAGAGAGAAAAAAAAAAAGCAGGGGGAAGAGAGCATATACTCTCACAGGGTGGACAAAACAGGTTGATCCACTTCGTCCTGAGTGTATTTTGGTTTGTGTGTTAGAAGACACTAAATCCCAAAATTGTAAATAAAGCAAAACTTGCATGTATACAAAAAATAAAATTGAATAGAAAGGAAGCCAAAAATGAAGAATATATCTATAAAATGTAAATGTAAAAAATGGAAGTTAAGAAAGACTTAAAATCAAAGAATTGATAAAACAAGAAACTAGTTGAATAGGAAAAAAAGAAAAAAAAAGAAATGGAAAATTTTAAACTGAAAGATGAACAAATCATGAGAAAAAACCTCTCAAGTTCTGTACACTATTTTCCTTTAGCACTGGAGTTTTGAAGTCCTGCAAGGTCCATAAACATGCCGTTCACCTGTTCTTCTAGCTGGTCTTCTGGAGGAGGGGCCTGCTGCACCTGATTCTTAGGTGTCCTTCCCTGGGTGGAGTTGCACTGCCCCTTGCCAGGGGGCCAGGCTCAGTGTAAGCTCTTTCTGGTTGCTCTGTATGGCTTTTGTTCTCTGAAGGCTTTCCCTGCCTCTTTAGAGAACCAAAATAAAAATGGCCTGCCCTAATCTCCAGCCCCAGAGCTGGAAAGATCAAGGTTCCCTCTCCAGTAAACCCTCAGGGATCAGCAGTCTTCACTTTTTATGCATCAAACTTTGCAGACTCCTGTGGTGTGTGCCCATACAGATCCTCCCTGGGGAAGGCAGATGGTCTCCCATTTCTGCACTTTGCAGGGCCACAGCTGGAGATTGTTCTTCTGATCATTCACACATCTACCCTGCCCCTCCCAGAGGAAGGCAGAGGGTTGCCCTGTTACTGTCCTTTACAGGGTCTCTGCACTGAGAGCTGTGGCTCAAGGTTTATGGCAAACCAAGCTGAGAGCCCCTTCCCTGCCTCACTGACAGTAACCAGTTTCCCTGCTCCAATGCTTGGGAACTCTACCAGCTTAGGCACTGCCGTTCTTTCTGTGACTCTGGGAATCCTGAGACCACACTGTCCCAACTAGGATTCTGTACCTTTCAGGCAGAGACATCTCTCACTGGAGCATATTTCTAAGGATTCAAATTTTTTGCTCTGGAGCTATATCACTTTCAGATAACTGACTCATGGAGGCTCCTCCCTGGCCCCTCCTGCTATCTATCTTCCAATATATTGCTTCAGATTCACTTCTCCATACTTCCTACCTTGTAGAAAGTGGTCGCTTTTCTACTTGTAGAGTTCCAGCAATTCTTTTCTTACATCTCAGGTTGAATTCATGGGTATTCAGAACGATTTGATAATTATCTAGCTAAATTCAAGGGACCAGATGAAATGAGGTCCCCTAGTCTTCCATCATCTTGCCCCTTCCAATCTGGAGTTTAATTTCTAATAGAATAAATCAGACATTACCACATATTATGAAGCAGTTCTTAAGTGCCGCATCTACCAACATTTGGTCCCAAGTATTCAGATGATCTTCTACAGGCAGCTGGGATTCATTGTGCTACCTGGGGACTACATGGCCATCTTTATGTATCAAATGCTTGGTCCTAACACGTCATGTGTTCCTAAAGACTTATTAAGACTATTTTGTAGTATGGGATATTCAGTGGTATATTTTGTACCACAAGACAATATATAGAAAATTCCTTTTGGAATTATAAGACATTTGATTCAAGACACATAAGCATTCCAGCCACAAGATGGTCTCTATTCTATTGGTGTGGCTTGAAAGGAATACGCAGCCTGCTGCCATTTTAAAAATCACCATTCTCTGCAGGCAATGCACAGGAGACAAGAAGGCAGAGAAAAACACTCTTATAGCCAGGGGGCAGAGTTAGGATGTAAACTCCTGGGATCTCTTTTGTTTTATCTTGGTATTGCTTACTATGACTAATTTCTTATTTGCACATGTCAGGGACAGTATAGTTGGTTTTATTTCTTGGTCATAATTTAATGTAGAGTATACAGAGATATAATCTGACTTCTTACATTACTGACCAGTTCTAGATCTAAATTTGCAGTGAACACTATTCAGTTTCTAGTTTCCTGACAGATAAATGAACTTCATAGAAAGGATAGGTTATTCCACCTACCTTCTTTCCATAGAATATCCTTGGGTTCTGGTCAAGGGCTGAAGACATGGTGGCAGTGGGAATGAGGGAATAAGAATAAGACATGGCCATGGAAGGGCCCAGATCTAGCTTATCCTTGGTCTAAAGAACCTCTAAGAGGATGAATTTGGAGGCTAAATTTAGGATTGTCAGTTCCCCTTGAACTTCATTAGTATTCCTGCGAGGCTATTATCAAGGGTTTTGCTGATAATCCTGGTCTTGGCCCTGATTGTATGGTTTGTGATTCAGGCTGCCCCATGGCCTACCCCTGGGGCTTTATTTTTATTTATTTTTTATTTCTTAAAGATTTTATTAATTTATGAGACAGAGAGAGAATGAGCACAAGCTGGTGGGAGGGGCAGAAGGAGAAGCAGACTCACTGCTCAGTTGAGCAGGGAGTCTGATGCAGGACTCAATCCCAGGACCCTGGGATCATGACCTGAGCTGAAGACATAGACTTAACCAACTGAACCACCTAGGCTCCCTCCCTGGGACTTTCGTTCTGATCAGACTTGGGCTGAGGCTGTAGAAGAAGCAATTGAAAGTGAAAGTGTCAGGGTGGAAAGTTTGGGTTAGGGGAAGTTTGTCAACTCATTACTATGGTACTGAAATGTCTTCCCTTGGAGGGGATTAAGACTTCCATGCTATACTCTGCTAAACTTCTTAGACCAGGATGGTTGAGCTATGGAAATAAGACGCCTTGGGTTCTCAGGCTTTGATCTCTAGCTCATGGAAACACATTGTGGGATGGTATGGTTTTAGCCTATTTGTCTGAACATTCCCCCTCTTGATTAGAAAATGCCATGCTTGTAATATAAGATCAAAAGTTTGTGATAAAGATTTTATTTTATATAAAGTCATTTAAACTGTTAATTGTTTGTTTCAGAGATTGCTTAGTCCATCTGTGATTACCTCAGTGCAGCTTCCGTGATATAAACAGAAAGGCTTTAAAAAATTCAATGAATTCCAGTGTTGGTTAACATTAGAATTGGCTCATGCTGAAGTTCATATTGACCTCAGAGCGCAAGTTTATCTTTTGAGGTTGTTTTGACTTTGGGGAGGATAGATATTGGAACTTTCCATAGAGAATACTGCTTGGTTGACTTGTTTTTCTTCTCCATGATGTTAGAAAGAACATCTCCCTGACCAGAAGGCTCACTCCTCAGCCAAAGCAGTGGTCATTTTGCAGTATCACTGTTTATACAGAGGAAACAATCCCAAGATCACTTGATCCAGCACTCAGCTCTAGGCTAGAAAGATGGTGCTTCTTCTGTTTTATAGATGATGTACTTATGATCCCAGGCGGGTCAAACAATTCGCTCAAATCACCAGGAAATGATGCTAATGGTGGTGTGAAGATTCGATAGATGTCAGGTAGGGGGATGTGAACAGGTCCTAGGATTCCTGATTCTCAATTCAAGTACACACAAATTTATATTGCACAGCTGGCCTGTGTAAGCTTGTCAAGTGATCCTAATGCTGATCTATAGGAATCTGAGACTGAAAACCATGTTGGATGGTAAGGGAGTCATAGCTGGTCTTGCTACTCTCTTCTCTGTTTGCCAATTGGTCACTGCCCCTTGTCTTTCAAAATCTCTTCAATAAAATATCAAAGGAAGGTGTCCCTATTTTTTCCTCCAAGAGTTGAGTCAGTTCTCTGCCTTGACTTCCTCATTTACCTTGTTACAAGTCATCTCTCCTCTTTGCTGTATTTCTCATATCCTCTTTTCTGCTGAGTCTTCCCTGCAGTTTACAAACATATTCAAGTCCTTCATATATTGATAAAAATGTCTCTATTTTTCTTCCTCTGCTCTCCTTTTATTCATTCTTTCACAGCCTAGCTTCTTGAAGTAGTTGTCTACACTATTTATTTTGCATTTATAAAGATTAAAATATATTTGTTAGATAACATCGTGTAAATTTAAGGTATAGATTTGACACATTTGTATCTTGCAATACGATTGCCATTGCAGCATTAGCTTGTGCACTTAATTTTTCTACTTCTTTACCACTAATTTATGCTGAGCCCACTGTAATCCTTTTCTTGATCATTTCACTGTTCTGTCCTAGGTCACTGTGATACCCTAGTTGTCAAGTTGAGCAGACTCCGTTTTGGTTCTTCCTATTTGACTTCTCTGTGGTATTTAACAGTTTGTCATTCAGTTTTTTTTGGGGGGGAGGGGACACTTCTTGAAGATAAATTATATATTACCTTTGTATTAAATTTTAGCTAAAATATTAAAATTTACCATTAGGGTAAAATTTAGCTTATTTTTCTACGTTAGCCTTCACTCATTAGCACAGATATTAATTATTTAATTTACTATTAAAAATAATTAATAGACTATTTTTTAGAGCAGTATTGGGCTTACAGAAAAATTAAGTGGAAGGTACAGACAGTTCTCTCTTTCCCCTGACACAGGTTTTGCATCTTGAATTAGTGTGGTATATTTATTAAAACTGATGAGCCGGTATCGGTACATCATTATTAACTAACATCCATAGTTTACATGAGGGCTCACTCTTTGGGTTGTACAGTTATCTGAATTTTGAAAAATGTATAGTGTCATATATCTGCTATTACGGTATCATACAGAATAGCTTCACTGCCCTAAAAATCTCCTGTGCTCTACTCTCTTTTCTTTTCCTGGAGCCCATAAGCAACCACTAATCTTTTTACTGTCTCCATTGTTTTGCATACACTTGGTATTACAGTATGTAGCCTTTTCAGAATGGTTTCTTTCACGCAGTAGTATACATTTAAGTTTCCTCCATGCCGTTTTGTGGCTTGCTAGCTCATTTATTTTTATCATTGAGTAACGTGCTGTTGTATGGACGTGCCACAGTTTATCCATTCACCTATTGAAGGACATGGTAGTTGCTTCAAAGTTTTGGCAATTATGAATAAAACTGTAAACATCTGTGGGCAGGTTTTTGTGTAGTCATACATTTTGAACTTGTTTGAATAATTATCACTTAATTTTGAAAGCCTATCCTTTGACTTTCATGGTACCCTTCTCCTTTGGTTTCTCTCCTAGTTTTTAATTATTCCTTCTCATTTCCCTTTGCTGGTGCTTCTTCTTTCTCCAGCCTCTTAAATGGAGTTCCATGTCCCCCCAAGGTTCTGTGTGAGGCTTTTTAATATCTTCAGTATTTCACGTCTTCTTCTTGGATGGTCTCATCTGCTCCCAGGACTTCAGAGGTCATCTCACTGGTGTGGCCTAGACTTGTATTTCCATCGCAGACTTTCTCCTCAAAGCCCAGACTCAAGTATCAACTTCACTTCTTGGATGTTTCTTAAATGATGATGTGGGCAACACCCCAGAGAGGAAGGACATCCAATTCTGGGGACTGTTTCTTCTATGGAAGTAAAAGTGTTTCTATTTCTATGACATATGTAGATGAGTGATGAGGCTTTTCTAATGCAGGGCTCCTCAACCTCAGCATTATTGACATTTTGGCCAGATAATTTTCATGTTGTAGAGGACTGTCTGTACTTTGTAGGATATTTAGCTGTATCTCTGGTATCTACCCATTAGATGCCAGTAGTACCTCCCCCTTCCTTCCAGGTTGTAAAAACCTAAAATGTCTTCTGACATTGGCAAATATCCCCTGGTGGTGTGGGAGAAGGGGAATTGCCCTCCTTGAGAACTATTGCTCTAATGTAATAGGCTTTCCACTATCCTGTGTCTTTGCTCACATTGCTTCTTCTTGAAGTGCCTTTTCTCAGGGCGAACCCCAGAAGCTTCTACTTATCCTTTAAGACTTGGCTCACCTCCCTTACAAAACTCTTTTCTCAGCCTTACCCCTTCCTTTGTCTATAGAAATATTCTTCTATTGTGACTATCTTCCTATGATGTTACTGTGCTTGCTTATTTATACATGTGCTTCTCTTCTCTGCATGGTGAGCTGATTGAGGGTTGGCATCATGCTTTAGTCTTTGAATCCCCAGCACCTTCACAGTATGTGGTAATTAAGGTGACCAATTAAAATTGTTAAATAAATGAACCATAATGACCCCTGCTGGTCAAATCCTCTATGATAAATTCTCATAACACTATGTACAGCTCCTTCAAAGCACTTATTACAGTTACAATTTTCCATTTTCTAGTGTGATTATTAAATTAATGTCTTTCCCCCTCACTAGGCAGACTATAATAAGCTCCATGAAGGCAGAAGCTATAGTTATTTTTTGGTCATCACTAAATCATACAGTGCTTGGCACTTAATAGGTGCTCAGAACATATTTGCAGAATAAATAAATGATCTTGGGAAAGAGTGGCCTTGGGCGGTTAAACCTGGGCTTATTAATAACAACAATAACAACAACAAGGATAACAACACTCTTTAGTTTAAAAAGTGTTTTTAAAGGTAATTATTCTTATTTAAGATTACTAAAAACCTTGGTAAAAAGGTATTGTTTCTGTCTTTCTTTAGAAAAAGATTTTATTTATTTGAGAGAGAGAGGGAGAGAGAGAGAATGAGAAAGTGCAGAAGGAGAGGGACAAGCAGACTCCTTGCTGAATGCAGAGCCCCACATGGCTCATTGGGGCTCGATGTCTTGATGGCAAGATCATGACCCCGTGATCACGACCTGAGCCAAAACCAAGAGTTTGATGCTCAACTGACTGTGGCACCCAGGCACCCCTTGTTTCTGTCTCATAGATGAGAAAACTGAGGAAGCTCAGAGAAATTGAACATCCTAAGGTCTCATATTTCATTACGGTTGTATTACACAATTTGAGGATTGGGTTATTTCTTGTCCATAAGGCTAGATTTGGGGAGATCAGTAAATCTTTTTTTTTTTTTTTTAAGATTTTATTCATTCATTCATGAGAATACACAGAGAGGAGAGAGAAAGAGGCAGAGACACAGGCAGAGGGAGTAGCAGGCTCCACGCAGGGAGCCCGACTTGGGACTCCATCCCGGGTCTCCAGGATCAGGCTCTGAGCTGAAGGTGGCAAACCGCTGAACCACCTGGGCTGCCCAGTAAATCTTCTAATGGCATATTCAATGAATTAATAACCATCTGATTATTCTGTATTTTTTTGTGTTTTAGTTCAGAGAACAGGAATTTTTACATCTTTATTGGAAAAAGTCACTGGAATTTATAACTGCTCGATGGCTCCTTATCAGTCCTGTGACAACACAAACATTATGTTTAATTTGTATTCCAGGGGCTAGCCAGGGAGGGTTAGTTAGCACAGGGAGTTTCATAGATCCAGTAGATGCAATAAAATGAGAGAAGAATTTTGGTGTTTTGAAGAATAAAATACTTTGTATCAATTTACAATGTAAATGATTAACAACCTGAGCGAGATAAAGGAGGCTGAGGACAGTAGTTTTTAAGCTTTGTGGTTTGATGAGACAAAGACTATTATAGACCTATTAATCCCATCTTTCCTTACCACTACCTTACTAGTGAGGGTAGTGACACTAACCTGGACTATTATAGACCTATTAATCCCATCTTTCCTTACCACTACCTTACTAGGGAGGGTAGTGACACTAACCTGGAAGTAGTGGAAGGAATGACCTCAAATGCCTGGGGAGCCTATTTTGGATACATTATTAATATATTCCTGAAACTGAATAGAGACATGAGTGCCTTATAAACTGCCTTATAAACTTGAATACTATTGGAGACCAGCTGAAACTCTTTTGCAAACATTGAAATTCCCAGCCACAGCTAAATATCACTGACTAATCATCCTAGACTTTTTACTCAAGAATGGTGATGGATTGAATCCTAAAAATGTATGCACATAGGAAAGGTGAAAAGGGATGTACTAATGTCTTTTAGTAGCTGCATTAGAAATGAGAATAGATTCTTCATGGGACAGGCAATTACTACTACCTAGTAATACTCTTCATATCACCATGCCAGTTCAGTGAAGGCATTCGACAGTTAATTGTTGAATAAAACAGGAACTCCATTCTATCCTATGAATGTCTGACTAGAGACAAGTTTCCCAGGACAAGAAACTAGGCTGTATTTCAAGTAATATTTCCTGGGGTGTATGAAAAGTAGTTTTTGATGATACCAAAGGATAATCGGAACCCTATCATTTTACATGTGACAGAAAAAGGATGATATTAGAGGGCATCTGAGAAGACATGTGGAACTCCTGTAGAAGAGTCTTAGTGGGATTGATAGAGGCAACTCCTTTGTGATGTTTGATCACTTTTGAGATAAATGGCAAGATTGAAGATAAATGTGAGTGAAGGGAAGTAATAATAAGAATGCATGAAGTATCAATCTTTGAATTACTCGTCATTGATTGATTTCTTGCTGAGATCTTTCTGCAAGGAAGACCTTCTTGCTGAAAATGACAGTATTGGGAAAATACATAGCTACTGATGAGACCATGTGAAGATTTGCTTTGTGTGAATGTGTGTTTATCTTACATGGAGATATTGTCACACTATTTAGCAAGACAGCTGTTTCTTGTTCTTGAGTCAAGAATATAATGGACACTAATGAGAATTTTTCTTTGGCCAGAGAGCATTTTATGTTGTCCTTCCTGACCTTTGTATTCATACTTTTGACTGCCCACAGGCGAATCCAGGACAGCCAGAGACAACTTTCATAGATTGGAAAATCAGAATGAATTTGTGTACATTTCAACTTAAAAGATCCTTTTTAGGGGAATTAATGCTGTGATGTTGGAAGGCGTTATTTCATTCACAAAGCATTTGCAAGATCTATTATGTGTGAGATTAATCACATGTAAATATTTGGTAGAAGTAAAGCAAAATTATTCCCTGCAAAATGGACCCAGTAGTGGGAACTGGCCCAATGAGAAGAGGCTGTGTTTCACTTTTCTAAGCATCCCCAACAGAGCTGCTTATTCTCTGAGTCTGGAAGAGATCCAGTGGGATTTAGTTTTATGAGGTTTAATGTAAAGGTGTTGTATTTCATGAGATGAAATCATAACACAGTGGGTTGCAAGAATTTTGAGAGATTATTTTTTCAGAGTGTTTGGCAAGCACCACTCTCTAGAGAATTTTGTGTCTAAAAGAGAAATATAGATCTTCTTTCATAGGATTGAAATGATAACTAATCTTTAATCCTTTTTAGATGGCCAGGGTTTGACTGGTTAGGCTGATTTGGAACGCATGTAGCAGGTCTGACCTCTACAGTTGGCTTTTTTTGGAACCATGACTTCCAATGCATCCTAAAACTTCAGGGTACATGGGCAATGCATTTACGGGGCACTCATTCCTAACCCATGATTAGGGATCTTTTTATTTATTTATAGATCATACTTCACCTTTAGGCTTCATGCACAGTTTGATTCTCCATGACTTTTGACAATCCAAATGAACATTTGGCCAAGACAAGAAAATGTTATCAAGCTGTATCTCAGGTTTCTTTCCTCTCTGCTCTTAATATATTTTCAGCTGAGAAACATTCTCTGTCTCCGTTTTAGAGAAAGCTGAGCCATTCCTTTGACTTAGGTTTGACCTTTTTTTTTTTTTTTTTTTTTTTACTTTGTTCTGGAACACATATAACTGTCCTTAGGCTAAACATCTTTCTACTTTTGTGACCATTTCATCTCCAATTTCCCTGCAATGCAACTTCTTGGACCAGGTTTCTCATGAATGGCAGGAGAGAAATCAGACACTGTGGGGGGAAATCTGGTGCCTCTTCTGATTTCCTGGTTTCCATGTGTGTGGAAGGTAGTTTTCACTCTCTGTAGCTTAGAGCCTTCTTGAAATGTGGTTCAGGCAAGAATGTTTTGGAAGTGCAATTAATTCAGCATGGGAGTCTAGCAAAACTAATGCATGCTCCATTGTATGTAGCTCTTTTCCCAGGGAGATTTTCTTCCCCCCTCGTTTCAGAAATAATAGATGCAATCTTAAGACTTTAAAAATGTTATGCGGCAGCCGACATATCATCTGTAATGATAAAAAGATGTGCACATAAGCACAGATGTGTTTGTATCAGTTCGTGTGCATGATATATATCATGTGGAGCCTCTAGTGAATTGTCGTGGTAATACTGATGAAATTGGTGTTGTGGAGGAAGGGAGCAGGGAGTTTTGAGTTATTACCATCAAGGAACAAATGTTACATTCCTTATCTTTCTCAAATGCTTCTCTGCAAATGCATGTCAGAGCAGGCTGTCATCTGGAGAGAGTCCAGCTTTAAGAGGTTTCAAGGAGTCAGGCGGAGGGAGGTTAAACAGCTCAGGCATAATCAACAAGAGTCACAAGCTCATTTGCAGCTGTAGACTATCACCTATCACCTTGTTTCCTAGACTTGTCTGCTCACCTGGGAGTGTGTTAACACCAGAGATTTTTGAAGACTGATCAAATCAGAGTTTCCGGTGAAGGGGCCGAGGGAAATGGAATTTCTAACTAGGAGATTAGCTGATTGTTATGATCAAGCAAGTCTGGGAATCACTCACCTCATACAATCAGGATAGGCATTTAAAAAGGGGTGGGCTTTGTGAATGGGTGTGTTGGGGGCAGGGAGGTTTGCATGATAAGTAACACAGTCAAAGGGACAATCCTATGTCTGTGTTTGTTGAGAAGTTGCTGGAAGGACATTGCCCTTATGTTTCACAATGCTCCCTCTGTAAGGCTCCACCCCATATATTTCTCTCAAGGTTTGTTCAAGAAAGACTTGGTCATTTCTAAGATATTGGTCTGTTTTCTTCTATAAGATGAAAAATTTTCCACTTACAGAACTCTCTCTTTGCCTCAGTTGCCTGAAAACATGGTGCTGGTTTTATGCTTAACCAATGTTGCTTTATCTACAATTATGGTTGGCATGTTGGATTTCTTCCTTCTGCCATTGTGTTAGCTTTGAATTTTATAATATTTGCTTTATAAGAGATTTCCAATCTTATTTTCTCTCTGAAAAATGTCAGAGTATGAATACATTAAAATGAACTCTTAATTAATAGTTGTTAATGGAGGGGAAATAAAATGATGATTTAAATGGCAACTAATTTAAATCACTATTATTTGGACTTTGAATCCATTTGTAGCCATACTACACAAATATGCATTTTATCCTTGTTTCTGACGATGATTAATGTGGATTAGAACCAACAAGGGAAAGAACCAAAGTGGCCTAGGTTGATTATAAGTATTGGGAAGGTGCCTATTCTGAAGTTAATTAGCATGATTTCCTGATGCAAACAATAGTTCTAGAAAGGTAGGATGATTTTTTTTTTCTCTTACTCAAAATTCACAGGTATGGGTTTGATTAGAGGTATGGTAAGCAGCACTTTAACTTCTTTTGTTTTTAAGTTCAGATAAAAATACACCATGGTAATGCACAAAAACGAGAAACACAAAGTAGATAGAAGAATTTAAAATGAAAAGTAAGTCTCCCACCCTATCCCTTTCAACAATGCCTTTTAGAGGCAGTCTTTTTTTTTTTTTTTTTTTTTTAAAGATTTCCTCTATCTATTCATGAGAGATACTGAGACAGAGGCAGAAGGAGAAGTAGGCTCCCTGCGGGGAGCCCGATATGGGACTCTATCCCAGAACCTTGGGATCAGGACTTGAGCCAATGGCAGAAGCTCAACCACTGAGCCACCCAGGTGCCTGTTTTCAATTGTGTGTGGGGCCACCTTGACTATTCCCTTTGAATTGGTTTTTATTTGCTCTTTTGAAATTTTATGCTTCTGTGCCCAGGGAGATCCCTTTACATTTTCTTTTTCTTTTTTCTTTTTCTTTTTTCCCCTTTACATTTTCTGTGCAGCATACACCATGTGTCCTTACAATCAGGAAATTCACTTTCTTCAGGTTGGACAATATTTGATTATTAGTTCTCTAATAATTCCCAACTTTCCATTTTTTCGATTTCAGGAAATTGTATTGGATCATTCCTCCTAGCACCCTTATTTTTTCTTTATCTGCTGTCTAGAGAAGGTTTTTTTTTTTTTTTTTTTCTTGAAGGCAAACACTGGCTGACCTGTTGTTTAGTGAGCAGGATAACTGGCACAACATTTCCTTTGATAAGTAGCCATCTAATTCCTTGTTCTATGTTCCACTTCTCAGACCTTTTCATTCTCCATGCCATCATCTTTGGCTTTCTTATGGAGAGATCCTCTCCCACATCCACTGCAGCCTTATCCTGCTTATATTTGGGGCTGCAGCTGTTTCTGCTCTGTTGCGTCCATCGAATTGCCTTCCTTAATCTTCTCTCATTCAAAATGTGTTTATGAGTTTAATTCAACATGGATTCCTATACTTTCACTAGAGCTTTGGTGTATTAGAATAAGTTAGACTGTGCAGTGGTAACAAACAAACCCCAAATCTCAGTGGCTTAATATAATAACAGTGTATTTCTGCCTCAGAGAGTCCAACTGTGATGGACCAACTGTTTGGGTATCTCTTCTGATTCACTCTCCTTCAAGCTGTGGTCCTTTATTCTCAGGCTTGAGAGAGCTAGAGAGCCAGAGAGAGAGAGAGAGAGAGAGAGAGAAAGAGAGAGATTTTACAGAGAGGCTTTGCCAACATTAATGGGCTGGACCCACCAAGAGAAACTGAGAAATTAATTTTTAATTGTATACCTAGGAAGAAGAGGAGAATAGGAAAAGGATGATCTAGAGCAGTTTCTGCTACATTTCATCAGCAGGGAAGGCAGAGGTGTGTGTTCAGTTTGTCACCCTGAACCAGAATTACTTCTTATCCTTTAATTGATTTTCCCTCTAGTGGAAATCAGAAGGATATCATCAAGAAACAGCCAAAGATGAACTTGGTAAGCAGACTTCTCTGAATTTCTACATTTATTATGCTGTAAGTAGGTATAGCTTATAAATGATTTGTTTTAAAATATGCTTTAAAAAACTATAAATGTAATATGTATTCATCATGAAAAATGTGAAGATATCAAATAAAAAGAAATAGTCACTATCAGTTTTCTCTCTTAGTAAAAACAGTACAAACATTTTGGTATATTTCCATTCATCCTTTTGATATACATATATAAAATTGGTGGGTTCTTTGTCCTCTTTTCTCCTGGTTTTTACAATAATTCAGGAATGAGCCATGAACTCACTTTAGGGAATTTAGTTTTTCTTTTCTCTTTCAAGATGTTATGGACATCAGATTTCTGTGGAAGTTTGTTTAATGATTTTGCTTAAAGCTAGAAGAGTGAGTGCCGAGTGTAGCCTATTGGGAGCGGTTAGGCCAAGTTTTAGGGTTGAGAGGCACTGAAGGGGGTGGGAAGTAAAGTAGCAGAGAGTAAAGAGAGAATCTTGCTTGATATTCAGAAGTGAAATGGCAAAGGGCAGGTGGGGCTGTGTTGGGGCCAGATCTCAAGACTGGGAAGACAGTTTAAAAAGACATGACAATGGGAGTTTATTGCAGAGAGAGGCTGGCAGATGTTTGCACAGAGTCTCAGCTGTAGCCAAATGAGGGACGTAATAATTTTTAAAATCATCAAGGAAAGGTGCAAACCTTGTCAGTTTTTTACATTTCAATCTGAATGTGCTTATGACATGTCCTGATCTGTTCTGAGAAGTCACTTTGATAGGAGGAGGAGAAAAACTTAAAACCCCTGTGGTCTGGTGACTCGAGATGACACTGACAAAAAGGTGAGAAAGGGGGAGATGGAAGATTCACATAAGCATTTTCCCTATTTGGTTAGGATGTGATGCACTCAGGACAATGGACTGGAGGTTCCAGGAAAGGGGAGGCTGTAAGGGACAGGTTACATGTAGAGGCTGCTTACCTGAAGGAAGTGTTGGTTAATGCACTAAGGCTCTGAGAGAACTATTGTTTTCTGGTGCAGGTGACATGCATGAACACCATGGCAGGCGAAAGAGGCTGCCTGAGTTGCTTCTTTGGCCAACAGTATTTTCGTAGCATCTGTGGTTGTACTACCGTATGTGAGAAGCAAAAGCTACAGGGATATATCAACAATGGGATTGTCAAGGACACCTCTGCTCCTAATTCTTTATGTGTCAAAACTTGCCAACTCTGCAAAGATACCCCAAACAAAATATACTGTGATTTACTATGTCTAGGTTTAGAGTAGAGGTTTATACAATACACTGGTCGATGATACAGGGAGAGCCAAAAATATGACAGGAGGGATTAAATGTCAAGGCAGATGTATCATGTGTGGCCATTTCTGGATGATGCAAAATAGCACAGTATCTTTGATTTGGAAGTATGTGAATTTATTCGGAAATTTTTACTTGAGGGGCAAACTCTGCTATTGAGGATTCCATTAAAAATTGATCATTCAATTTAGTAACTATATCCTATGCAGGGCATTTGTTTTTGCTTTAATATGGGAATACAAAGAGTCATTTTTAAAACTAGTTTTCTGATTTTCAATTTTCATAGATCTCTTGGACAATCAGAACAATTACTGCCTAGAATAGGCTTGGCAAATAAAAATAGATTTCAAATATGTGAAATAATCAATATTAAATGCTGCCATGTTGAATTTCTTCCTTATTCTTTTGAAACTCTGGTAAATCTCTAAAAATTCTTTATTACGCCCTAAATCGTGGGTGTCTTCTGGAAAGTATCTCATCATGAAGCAAATATAATACTGGGCTACTTTTTATTAAAATTGTCGGGAATTATTGCTTTTCTACTATTCTACTCATATCAATAATTTGTATTCTGTAGCCTAAATACACACATAAATGGATGACATCCTATTGTTCTACTTTCAGCTGCTGTCCCAGGTGGGAACAAAGTGTTAAGTACCTCAGACTTTTCAAAGACAGAGCTAGAGACATTCCTGCCAGACTTAGTAAGAAGGTAGCAGAGCTAGTTATGGAACTATCAGCCCCATCACCCTTCAGCCTGCCCAAGATAAGATAGGTTGAAGAGAGCCATCAAGGTAAAGAGTAAGGAGTACATGGCTAGGAGGTAGTGGCTGTGGGGGTGTGTGTACATGTGCATATGTGTACATATTTTGGGGGAGGAGAGGGGCAGTAGCACTTTAAAAGAACTGCTCATAGCGAGTGGGCATACTTTAAAAAGGAGAGTCTGTCATTTTACTTCCTTCCCCTGACAGAGAAGCATGGGCCTGCCTCAGTGTACCGGACTGGAACTCTGGGGGGATTTCTCAGAAGTTGCCTGGCTGAGGGAAAGAGATGGTCACAGCAGGGTCTATCCCTCTCACTGGAAATCGTGGCAAGGATATGAATTTCCCAAGGGCCAGTTGCACACTGAGATGTGAACCCAGGCATGAGTCATTTTTACAGGACCTTTCTAAGAAGATGAGCTTCAGGCCTAAGGCCCAGAAGCCCCTTAAGAAAGAGTTTGAAACTCACAACTGATGTTCAGACCTATCCTGATGTGACTAACTGTGCCAACTGTCTGTCTCTGGAGCTGCACCCCCCCCCTCCCGCCCCCCACCAGCCCTACTCCATGGAAACCAGGTTCAGAGAAGATTGAGAACAGGGTCTCAATGAAATAAAATATCATAGGAGCAAATAAGGAGTTTGAAGGGGTGGGTCAGACTAAGCCCAAAACCTGGTGTCTAGGGACCAAGGATCACGTCTTGGTGATCCACACTTTTAGGTTCTATAAGGGAGGATGGCATGTGAGGCAGGAGTGAAATAATCACCACACAAGAGCCTCCGATGCTGCAGTTGTGGGTGTTCTTCACTCTTCTGAACAAGAAGAACTTTAAAAGAGATATTTCCTGATCAACTGGAGAGAGGTAGTAGCAGTTGTAAGGTGAACACCATGAGGAATGGCCAAGGCTGGCAATTCAGAGGGGGTGGAAGCCTAAGAGCAGTTCGGCATAGGATGTAGGGGCCTCAGCAAGCAAGTGGCGATGGCTTTGGAACCCGGAAGCCCAGATCTGTTTGACGGAGAAAGCAGTTGGAGCACAGGGCCAGGCTGCTTGACGACAATGGCTCAGCTCTGAATATCCATAAACCACCACCCTGTCCGTCCCTCTGGAACTTCTAAGTAGCATAGGAACAGGGAGCTTGGAGGTAATTACTATCTGGTGGATGAGGGTCTTAAAATGTTTTTCTAGGGCCTGCAAACTGGATGGGGTCTTGGGAACTACTGCATTATGCAACAAATTCAAGTTTGATCCACCACCCAAGGAATGTATTTCTTTAGAATGTCACTGTGATATTCCTCAGCTAGCACCTTAGAATATTGGCAAGAATGGACAAGATTGATGACAAGAGGTGCTGCTGCTTTTCGGGAGGAAAGAGCTCCACAAGTGAAATTCATCGTAGAAGACTGGCGATGCTGTAGCAGCCGATTTTATTGGAAACAAGAAGCACCCGTGCATAGCAGAGACCTCTCCGTTTCCATGAGATAGGTTTCCTAGATGGCTTTGGGGTCAATGTGCAGTCTTCGATATATGCACACATAGATTGTAACCCCAAGAGAAACATGAAATGATTTCTTTGTCCAGGGGAATTTCAGCGGTGGAATACTCCATGACCCTCTAACCTCCCGGTCCCTTTTCTCTATGTATCCTCTTTCCTCTTGCCTTGTTTTGTTGAGGGATTTTCTTTTGTCTTCTGATTCTGCTTCATTTGGCCAGCTCTCGGCGGGTTTTGGCACCTGGGAAGTTCTGAATGTGGCCTTTGTGTTTGTTGAACTGCACTGTGCCCAGCCAGGCAGAGATGATCACTAAGCTTTTCTATAGCTTCATAACTGCAAATTGCTCAGCCATTTGTCCTTTAATCCTCATAAGCCCTTTGTGCTGGAGGCAGTGCCCCATTATCATCGCCCTTCATTTTCCAGTCGAGAAGGCGGACGATATGTGACTTGCTCGAGGACGCAGGTTGAGCTGAGAATCTGCCTGCTTGGACCACGGGAGACTTGCACGTGAAGGACAGTGGCAGTGAGGCCGAACTGGATAGAGTGGGCTACACTGGGGTAGGCTGGGGTTCACAACCCTTTGGAGAAACCCTGACACCCTACCTGCAGGGTGTTAAAGACATCCTGGCTTAGACCTCGTGGCAGGAGGGACTTGTATCACCAAGAGGAGCTCCAGTGTGTAAACTCCAGTGACTTCTGGGTGGCAGTGTGTATAGACGTGCTTCTGTGGCTAGTGCCGGCTGGGTCCCGTGATGGGTTCCGTGATGGGTTCAGGTGGCCTCTCTGGAGCCAGAGCCAGCCCTACGAGAGCCTCCACACAGAAGCACGGAGCTTAAACTCCAGGCCTGCCCCCATTTCCTGCAGACATTTCCTCCTCTCCCCTCTGCTGCTCTCACCCCTCAGCTTTTGAAGGTGCCCTTTCTGGGCCTCACTAAGGAAATGCGGGTCATCAGGCTTCTTTCTACCTCTGAAGAGCTGTCCTTGCGTGAATCCCCTCCTTCTGTCTTTCTATTTCCAACAAAAGGTTGATCTAGTCTTCTTTTCTTACCGTCCTCCCCCTTGACTGCATTTGGCCTACCTTCTTAATGACTCCTGGCCCTCTCCCCAGCATTACTCTCTGGCATTTAAAGTCTCCCCCGTTGCCTCGAGCCCCTACACACGTACACGTTCAGTGCTCCTTCATCGGTGTCAGTCTATCCCAATACTCTTGCCCCTGTTTTCCTCTTTCCTCTGCTTGCAATCTCTTGGAGTAGTGGACTCTACTTGTGTCCACTTTCTTGCTTCCCACCTTCAACTCCCTGCCGACTCAGTCTTGGCTCACAAACTGTGGATACTGCATTCACTCCAATATTTTTTTTGGTCACCAGTGATCTGTTATTGGCCACACCAAGCGTTTTTTCCGGCTTCATTAGTGATTTTTCTTTTCAGTCGCCTTTGCCATTATAGATGATCCTGGACTCTTGGAATCTCTTTTTCTCATTGAGTCTCATGACGCACGCAGCCTGTCCTGGTCCCTTTCTGTGTTTGCACGCTCCCAGTTTCCTTCACAAGCCCCTTCAAGCATATCCAAAGGTGCTCTCTTATTTTCTTTACATCCCTCAGAGGACTCACTTCTTGCCTTCTCTCATGACCCGTAATTATGATAATACGACACCCAAATCTCTACATCTAACTTGAAGTCATCTGTTGTGCTCTAATTCCTAATTTCAGGCTTATCATTGGATATTTCCAAATTGCTGATATGAAGGCAACTGAAGCAAAATGTATATAAAAGGGAATTTATCATCTGCCCTTTAAAACCGGCTCCTTCCTTCTGACTTCCCATTTTTGTTAATTATGCCACTGCTATATCTTACGGCCATCTCTGATCCCTTTCTCTCCTTGTCTCTTACCATCCAATTAAGTCCTGTCACTTTCTCCATCATGTATGCCTGGAATCTGTCCTTTGCCCTCCTACTGCCATGGCCCTGGTTCAGTGCTTCTGACCTTTGCTTCCTTCATCTCCATCACTTCCTAAGATGGCCTAACTGGCCTCCCTCTCTCAGGGCTCTCTTCTGTAATCCATGTAGTACTTTTTTCTAGGTGAATTTTCCTTAATTTCCATTTGCAGTTACAGTTACTTTAATCACATCACTTCCTGGCGCAGAAATTGTCAGTGGTTTCTTAATTGCTTCTGAAATCAGCTCCAAACTTAACTGCCTTGGGTCCCTCTGCCTCCGGGCCTTGACCCACATTTCTAGCCTATTCTTTTCCCTAATTTCCCACAAGACTCCAATCCATTCAAATATCAAATCCCTGAAATGTTCCTAGTTCCTTTTTGTATCCTTGCCTTGGTTTATAGCATTTCTTTCTCCTCTGACACCTTTTCTCTACCTTCCATCTTCAGTGGTTCAAGATGCCCAGTATATATGCTGCCTTTACTTCAAGGGGTCAATTCAGGAAGGAAGGAAGGACCGATGGAGAGAACAGGGGAGGGGATCGCTGAAACGTGCCAAACAGTTTTGAACAGACACAATCATTCACACACCTCTTTGCTCCCTTCATTGTGGTACCTCAGCTGCACTTCTCAACCTCAGCTGCACATAGAATCATCTGGGAGCTTTTAAAAGCACCAATGTACTGCTACAACGCAGACCAATCAAATCATAATCTCTTTGGCTATGACCCAGTTATTGGTATTTTTTTAAAGCTCACCAAATGATTTTTATCTGAAACCAAGAATTTATGTCTTCTAATATGTCACCTTTTTGGGGACTTATTTTAGTGGTATTGCATTTTGTTCTCTGTCAAACTGTTGGTCCTTGAGGGAGTCTTTGTTTCTGTAGCCTCCTTGTGTCTACCATTGTTTCTTATACTCAGTGGGCCTTCAAAGAAAAGAAGTTTTAAATGAATTTAAGAATGGAAAACAAAAAGAGCAACTTTTAAGGGAGGAATGTAGATTGGCTATGTAGCTATCCCACAGTGCAAATGATAAACTGAGAATCTCTTACATGTAAAATAACCTGGTTGTATAATCCATTTGTATCCAAGCAATTAATATGCCAATTAAGTATTTATTAATATTTGCCTGGTGAGACTATACCTTGCCCATATTGGCAATTAATAAAATATTATGTATGCTTCAAATACTTCGCATGAATACACGTTCTACCTCATGGATTGTTATCAGGATTAAATGAGTAAAGCTCCTGGGGTGAGGGGAGGCTTAAAAATCATGGTTAAAATCTTATTTCTAAGGAAACTGCATTTTTGAAAGAATTGAAGCATAAACAGCTCGCATTTGATGCATTCTCCCTTTCTTGAACACCATTAAGTATTTTAAGTCTAATGGAAAGCTAGCATTATCTTGGGCATATCTGCTTCTTTCCAGACACTATCCATATTCCTGGTACCAATGTGTAGATGTTGCAGAGCTTATTTTAGTCTGTGGGGATGGAAAGGAATTTAAATATATTTGTACCTGGATTGTTGCTATACACAGGATGAGGTGGTTCCTTACAGAAAAAAAAGTAGGAAGAAGGAAGACAGCTGAGATAATTCTTTTTTTTTTAAAAAATATTTAATTTATTTATTTGAGAGAACAAGAAAGCAAAAGTGGGGAGAGGGGCAGTTGGACAGGGAGAAGCAAACTCCCCGCTGAGCAGGGAGCCCAATGCTGGGCCCCATCTCAGGACCCTGGGACCATGACCTGAGCTGGAGGCAGACACTTAACCAACCGAGCCACTCAGGTACCCCTGATGCTTTTATTTTTATTTTTAGATTACAAAGGCATAGGATGTTTCAAGGAGTGTAATTTAATGGCCCAGACTCTGGAGCCAGACAGATTTGTGTTCAAATTCTGGCTTCATTTACCAGTAGGGTTGAACTTTGGGCAAAGTGCTTGGCCTCTCTTCAGCTGTGAGACAGGGAGTAACACTTACATCTCAGTGTTGTGGGGAGGGTTGAGCCACATAATATATGCACAGTAGCTGGTGGGTAGGACCCTGTTGCCTTGAATTCCCACAGATATCAGGGATTTATTTCTTTTCTCCTATGACCTCAGTAGATTTTCTCTTAGTGTTTTTCACAGCCTGCATTTTATTAGTAGTTTTGTAGACAGAAATATGCAGTTTCATTTAGGATCCGAGAGTTTTTCATTCTTAGAAGCTGATAATGATTTCTTTGTTTCTTTTATAAATTCATTGAATGTTTGAATTCTTTTTAGTGTCTTTGGCATAAATTCTGCTCACTACATAAAATTTAAGTAGGAGAAATGCAATGGTATTATATAGTTACCCTTTCATGGAGAATGTAGGAGACTATTTTACCTTTATATTCCAAGGAATTCACATTTTTACTGGAAAATGCCTCTTTTTTTTAAAAAAATATTTATTTATTTTAGAGAGAGAGCGAGCGAGCTATTGAGTGTGAGCAGGAGGGGAAGGAGAGAATCAACTCTCAAGCTGACTCTCTGCTAAGTGCGGAGCTGGAGGTGGGGCTCCATATCCCAACCCTGAGATCATGACCTGAGCTAAAACCAGGTCTGATGCTCAACTGACTACACTATCCAGGCGCCCCTCACTTGCAAAAAATTTCTAAACTGAGTCCCATTTGCAGAAATTTCTGGAAACGCTGAGGAGTCTCCATGCTTTTGTAAGAAACAAGTCTTTGGTGGGCTTCTATTTAATTTATTGCCTTGTACATAGATTGCTTGAACTGGTCACAGTAGTCTCTTATAAATCATGAACAAGAGTTCACCCTCACTCCAGTTATAAGCCCTACACCACCAGTCAAATCTTATCAAAGGCCATTTTAGAAATCTGGAAAAAAGTCTGACATTTTGTTGAAACAACTGGAAAATAGATTTTTCCTGTCTACCTTCCACATTCCTTTCCTCATCTATAGCAGTACAATTTGTGTAGTGCTATTTTGAATCTTCCTTATATTTCCTTACATACGTACCTTTTGTGCAAGTTGAAATTAAAGTTTTAGGTATGAAACTGGGCACTTTTCTGCCCCACATAGAAAGACTTTATGAGTCCAGCTGGAACACAGCCGAAGTGCACACAAAGTTGATGTCAAGGCCCACTTACATTGAAGTAAAATTAAATTTATGGATTGGAAAGGAAAGCCTAATTTTTATGTGCCTCCTCCCTAAAAACCAACTAAAATCTAGGGAGAGGGAAAACTATCTGAGCCAATGTGAGTGGACCCAACCCAGTTAATTTTCTAAGACTGTTTTAGTTCATTACTTATGGAGTGAATGCAGAGGCTAGTTCATTTGGGATTAAGAATGACTCTAACGCTAGGGTATAATTATGTTAGCATTTTTTTAGTACCTTACTTAGCTAGCCTGGATATTTAAAAATATTATTTTTTTAAGGAAAAAGATAAAATACATTTTCTATTCATTCCAGTTTTAATCCTCTGAATTTCTGCTCACTGCTCAGCATTTCCAATTCCTGGAAAACTCATTAGGTTTTATTAGTATTGTTTTTTTTCTAGCTTTCTCCATTACAGAGCTACTCTTCCCTAATGGACCGCCGCATCTTTGGGTTTCTAGTCCTCGGAATTTTGCTACCCAGTTCCAGAGCTAAGGAGCCAATTTGCATTCCTTCCTTGTCCCAAAGTGTTCTCCTGTTTTGAATACCCCAACTTGTCTATATTTATCAGGGGGGGAAAGGAATGTATCACTTTGGCCTGAAAAATTCCTTGCTAAGTCCCTACTCCATTAAAAAAACATAATATTTGAAAGAAATTGGCTAATCCCAGTTCTTAGGCCTAACAGACTAGTTTATTTCAGAGAGAATCTTTTTGTGGTTCTTTCTGCTCACATAGTGACTAAAATAATTCAGGCTTAATCATACATCTTGATTATTACTTTGTATTACAGAAAGTAGGACTAACAGTTATGATGAATTGAATTTCCCAATATTTACTTATTTCAGATTAAAGAGCCAGAGTAGAGGATGAATTCTTAGGTAAGGTTTTCCAACCACTGACCCAGGTGTGATTTTCATCTTAGCATCTGGGAAATCTCAAAGTTTGCCCTGTCTTTCGGATAGGTTTGGCCACGGTTCTCATACATACTCAAGGGTTGGATTCTGTGCCTTAGTCACAGAATTTTGGAATTAGGAGGAATCTTAATGGCATCTGGTTAATTATTTTCCTCCACATTCTACAGATGAGAAGATGGAGTTGAGATGGGGTCTCAGAGCAGGATGAATTTGAGGTATCTTTTAGTTTAACTTCTCTCCCAAGGAAAGAATCTTTATCTTGTATTTTTAAAATTGGATCATCCATCTCCCTCCTGTCCTTGACACTCTCCTCTTTGAACAGAACAGGTGAACCAAAAAGTTCAGTAAAATGATAGACAAGGATATTTTCATTCAATTCAAAATTTGGCACAAGGACTTATCCTAAGTAAAGGCAAAGAGGAGATATAGCTGGTAGCATTCAAAGTGTTCTTGATTCATGCTCTCTATGTTGCTTTCCTGAATCGTTTCCTGCAGAGCAGTTAATTGGTATGAATATGCCCAACCCTCTACTGCTGAAAATAATACCCCTCCACTTTCTTTGCTCCTTTTCTTCATGTAAATCAGCCTATCAAAGAACACCATGTCAATAATATTTTTGTGGCACTTTTAATGAGATACAAGTCATATACCATACAATCATACTAATTTACATTTTACAATTCAGTGTTTTTTAGTATATTCACGAAGTTGTGCAATCGTTACTATAATCCATTCTGGAACATTTCATTACCTCTTGAAGAAACCTTATATGCTTTTGCTGTCACCACTCTTTGATCTTTCCTCCCCTAGTCACTAATCTACTTTCTGTCTATGAAGATATTCCTATTATGGACATATCATATAAAAAAGATAATATAATAGGAGGTCTTTTGTGACTGGCTTTTTTTCACTTAGCGTAACGTTTTCCATTTCATCCATGTTGTAGCATGTATCAACGCTACATTCTTTTTTATGGCCACGTACTTTTTCATTGCATGGCTATGCCACATTTTGTTTATCCATTCATAGTTGATGGACATTTTAGTTATTCCCACCTTTTGGCTATTATATATAATGCTGCTACTAACATTTGTGTACATTTTTTTTCTTTTGGTGATTGTATGTTTTTGTTTTTCTTGGGTATATACCTAGCAGTGGATTTGTTGGGTCAAATGGTAACTCTATGTTTACCTTTTGAGGAACTGCCATACTGTTTTCCAAAGTGGCTGCATCATTTTATATCCCCAGAAGCAGTGTATGAGGGTTTTGTTTTCTCTACATTTTTGCCAGCACCATTATCTGTCATTTTGATTAAAGCCATATTGGTAGATGTGAAATGGTATCTCATTGTGTGTTTTTTAAAAAGATTTTAAAAATGTATTCATGAGAGACACAGAGAGAGAGGCAGAGACATAGGCAGAGGGAGAAGTAGGCTTCCTGTGGGGAGTCCGATGCAGGACTTGATCCCAGGACCCTGGGATCACGACCTGAGCAGAAGGCGGATGCTCAACCACTGAGCCACCCAGATGCCCCTCATTGTGGTTTTGATTAGCATGTTTGTAATTACTAATGATGTTGAACACCATTTCATGTGCTTATTGTCCTGCATTTCTTTTTTATTTTTATTTTTTTTTTATTTTTTTATTTTTTTTTTTATTTTTTTTTATTTATGATAGTCACACAGAGAGAGAGAGAGAGACAGAGACATAGGCAGAAGGAGAAGCAGGCTCCATGCACCGGGAGCCCGATGTGGGATTCGATCCCGGGTCTCCAGGATCGCGCCCTGGGCCAAAGGCAGGCGCCAAACCGCTGCGCCACCCAGGGATCCCTGTCCTGCATTTCTTTGATGAAATCTATTCAGGTAATAATATCTTTAGGAAGAAGAGACACATACGTTGGTAAGTCATATAGAAAAAGATTTGGGGGCAGCCCTGGTGGCTCAGCGGTTTAGTGCCGCCTTCGGCCCAGGGCATGATCCTGGACACTGGGGATCGAGTTCCACATCAGGCTCTCTGCATGGAGCTTCCTTCTCCCTCTGCCTGTGTCTCTGCACCCCCACCCCTGTGTCTCTCATGAATAAATAAATAAAAATCTTAAAAAAAAAAAGAAAAAGATTTGGAACAGATTGTTAATAGGAGATTAACATTTGACTGGAGAAATCCAAAGAAAAGATTTCATCCTAAGTGGCTTATGACTTCCATGTATTGAAAAGAAAGACGTTTGAGGAAATAGGAATATGTGTGTAATCATTATCTACACATATCTAACACATACACTATATGTGTGTGTGTGTAGTTCTATATTTCCTACCTGACAAAAAAAATGATTGAGGTTAATAACAGAGGTATCTAAACTCATTCATCTGTTCATCAGGTGCCTGCTTCATTCAAGGCATCATGTTCAGTTCAAAGGATATATTAAATGAGTAAAAGAGGTTAAATAACGGTTAGGCAGGTAACCAAAAAAAAACCTTATAACATCCATGTCGCCTTCTATTCTCTTTCCATTACTTATATAAGGATGGTGGCATCCTGAATAGATGGAGTCATTTTAACTCATCCATTTGTACTCAGCCCGCATAATGGGTTCATCAGAAAATCTTACTGATTTTTTTTTTTTCAAAAGATTTCATTTCAAGCACTGTAATCCTAGATGAGGCATTTGTTACTATATGCTTGTAATATTGCTTTAATCGGCCTCGGAGCTCTAGTCTTTGCACTTCCTTTGTGTGTGTGTGTGTGTGTGTGTGTGTTTGAAGATCTTATTTATTTGAGAGAGAGAGAGAGAGAGAGCACACAGGGGGAGCAGCAGGCAGAAGAGAGGGAGAAGCAGGCTTCCTGCTGAGCAGGGACCCCGATGTAGGGCTTGTTACCAGGGGCTCCATCCCAGGACCCTGGGATCATGGCCTGAGCTGAAGGCAGACACTTAACTGCTTACCCGATTGAGCCACCCAGGTGTCCCTTTGCACTTCCTTTTATTCCAAAGATATGACTAGATGATTTTTTGAAAACAAAAGAATAATACCCTCTGCTTTTATCATTTCATCCAGTGTCTCAAAACCTTCGATGACTCTTCTTTTGTTATTCCATTAAGTCTATATACTATGCCAAATTTAAAGTTCTCTACCATGTTGCCTCTCTTTGCCATTAATGCATTCATTAGTTCAGTCAGTATATATTTCTGGGTGCCTACTGTGGGCTAAGCATTAGGCCAGAGCTGAGAAGAACACAGTGAACAAGGTCCCCAACCTTATGGAATATACTGTCTAGCAGAAACCTGGAAAGTAGGCCATGATATAGACAGTGATAGAGGGAAACTTAGAGCATGGTGGGAGGGAGCTTAGGGGATGGGTTTGCACCCTCACTCAGGAATTAATGAAAGCCTTATTGGAGTGAGTGGCAGCATATGAATCCCAGTCAGTAAGGGAGAGGAATGACATAGTTCCAGGTGGAAGAAGTCATGTAGTAGAGACCAGAGGTGAGAAAAAGCTCACTTACCTGCCAAAGGGAGTGAAAAGTCAGACAGTTGCAGGAGTGGATGGAATAGGATTCAGGCTGAAGTGGAGAAATTAGTCTTAGAAAGGAGGAGGAAAGGGTGAAAGAATGTGGTACCAACTTCATAGGGTTGGTGATGGGAAACAGAAGCAGCTGCTTTCTTTTTTTGATGGCTCTTTTTTTTTTCCCTGAAGGCAGGAGTTGAGGGGCTCATCTTCAGGTGGGAGGTGAGGATTTGAAGCGGGAAATGTGGAGAATGAAGATTTAGAAGAGCTGCTGTGCTATGAGAGAAACAGCGCTGTAGAGCAGTGTAGTGCCAATGGAGGTGGAAGACCGTGAACCTTCACTGTGGTGGTGAAGCGTGCAGGCTCTGAAATGAGGCACACCTGCCTTCAAGTTGCCATGAGTCCCTACTCTGACATGATGTATATGACTTTGGGCAAGTGTGTAACACCTCAGATGCTCAGTTTCTTCACGTAGTGGAGGTAATATTACACTGGGTTGTTCATGGGGTTGTTGGAAGTATTAAATGAGAAAACACATTAAAGCACTTAGCATAGTGTCTGGTAGGTGGTAAGCTTTTAATAAATATTTTCTATTATTGATATTCTTGTTATTGTGACTATTATACTGGTGATTTACCAGTTTAGTCCTTAGCCATGCTAAGCAGCATAGATGTGGAGTGCAGGAGGTGGAACGTTGGATGTACACAGAGTGAGGCTTTTCCAGGGAGATGTGATGGAAGGCCATTTGGGCAAATGAATTGATGATACTGGCAATAGAGTGGTCAGATAATAGAATCAAAGCTGTTTGTATGAAACAATAGTCAGGTGAGGCTATCCAGTAAAGTCTCTCATTACCTCTTAAACCCTAAAGAGGAGGCAGATCAAAGAACTGACACACTTGGATGTGGGAGTGTTCGCAGACTGGGATGAAGACAGTGAGCCAGGTGGTAAATGAATGAGGGAGTGATGGGCAAATGTGGCAGATAAAGATGACAATGTTGAAGAGGAGTGAGGTTTTCCCAGAAATGAGAGGAGGAATGATCTGAAAGGAGTATTAGGGAATGAGAAAGATGACTTACCCTATCTTCCAAGAAGGTTCTGGAATCATGTCAGCTTCTACTTCAGAGAGGGAGGCAGAGGAAGCCATGTCCTTAAGGATAGCCAGCTTTTCTCAAGGCAAGGAAATTGAGAGGCTGTTCAGGTGGTTGAGGATGGAGGGCAGTTGTCCCAAGACAAGAGTTTTGAAGGTATCATGGAAAGCTGGTTAATAAGCAGCAGCAGCGGCAGCAGCAGCAGCAGCAGCAGCAATAGCAGCAGTATATAGAATATCGGGGAAAGGAAAAGGCTTGGAGCAACTCCAAATGGATTTCACTTTCTTCTTTGGGATTTTCTGTGTAAAATTAGTGGCAATTTCATGAGGTCAGAGAGCTCTGTGGTGGCATGGTTTGTCACTTTTTGATTGACAATAACAAGAATTTTTTATTTATTTTTTATTTTATTTTATTAAAAAATTTGTTTTAAATTTATTTATGATAGTCAGAGAGAGAGAGAGAGAGAGAGAGGCAGAGACACAGGCAGAGGGAGAAGCAGGCTCCATGCACTGGGAGCCTGACGTGGGATTCGATCCCAGGTCTCCAGGATCGTGCCCTGGACCAAAGGCAGGCACTAAACCGCTGCGCCACCCAGGGATCCCAAAAACAAGAATTTTTTAAAAGATAAGTACTTGGCCTTGAGTACTGGATTATAAAAGTCACATCTTGAATTGAATTTTCCTTATTTTTAGGAAAATTACTGCCATACCTTTTCAACTTACTAATAATCAATGGATTTTCAGCTAAAGTCTGTCAGTTATTCCTGTGACTTGAGCTAGAAATATTTATGACAATTTTGTGTTGCGCCAGTTAGCATCCCAGAGATTCCTATAATTTATAAAAAAGAGTTTCATAACTTTCAGCAGTTATCACATATACTTTTATATCAGGTGAGAAATAGAAAAAAGCAGATTGACTTCTTGATCACTTTTAATTTTTGAATAAAATTCTTCCTTTTTTATATGCCTACTCTCATGAGAGAAATAATTATTTTATTTCTTCTGTTTACAAACATGATACATGCTCAGTGTAGAAAAAAGTTTAAAAATCTGATAGGGAAAATGTAAAAGAAAAGAGCAAATATTCCCCCTAATTCCCATCACTTGGGGTGTGCGGGGATGCTGTTCACTTTTTAAGGAATGGCTCAAAAATGGTGGCGTCGAACTCAAGAGAAAGTATGGAGAAATGTTATGATACGTGATTTACAATTTCTGAGTAGTATTATTTCATTTTTGTCCTCAACACTTGGTCTTTTTATCCCGTAAGTACAGTAAAAGCATTCTAGCTTTCCAATGGCAACTCGTCTACTTCTCTTAAAAGAAGGTATAAAATTTCTAATTTAGTTTCTATTTCTGAAATGGTTTCTTTTTTCCCTTCTAATTGTTTCTTAAATTATGTAAGATCTTTTGCAAGTCTGTCTTCTCCAATCACATCATGAGTTTTTTCTTTTTCAGCTTCCCCAAGAAGCCTCTGGCTATTTGTTACCAGTTCCACCATGGGAGGGCATCTGTTTAGTGCTGGACAATCTGACAGTCAGGGAAGGCTTTTTTTTTTTTTTTATATATGCTTGGTGCTTGTTAGAAAACATTTACTTGTGGTCAGATTTATGTCTTTTTTTTTTTTTTTTTTTTTTAAGCCTGATAAATTCCAGCAGTTCAGGATCCAGAGTTTCCTAGCTTAGGGATTATATTTAGGGAACCAACCTGGGACATTTCAGACTCAGAAGAACACTATTCAATAATAAATTGCTGCCTCAGGACACTAAACATTATCAATATTGTACATATTGATTTCCTTTTTTTGAAGAATGACTTGATGTTTAACAAAATCCAAGAAGCCTAGTGCCCATCACAATTTTGACGTGAGGCGTGAGAAACTCCGTCCACTTCAAGAGAGCCTCTCAATGGCTATGAAAAGAAAGCTCTGAGAAATATATTCCCCAGTGGGATTTGCTGGATTAGGGATGTGCTATCTTATTTTAAACTGTGATGCTTTGAAACACTTTATCTACTATATATAACTAGGGAGTGGGAAGGAACTGATTGATGGGAAAAGGTTAGAGTGTAGGATACACCCATGGTCAGTTATTACAAAGCTAGGCTGCTGGTGGGAGAAGTAGTAGATGGCATGATTTTGGGGACATGGGCAGGACTAGTTCACCTAAAATTATTTATTCCATGAGTCTGCACATGTACCACTCTCACCTTTTAGGGGCTAAAAACTGCCTGCCTAAGAATCACACACTTGCAGGGAGACTCAGAGCTGAATAGAGGATGAAACTCAAGTTTCAGGTCAAGCAGGTGTCATCCTAATCCTGATTTTACCAATTGCATCATTTTAGGCATAGGAAGAGGTGCACCAACCAGTATGCTTTTTTCCTTCACTCATTAAAAAGATGTTTCTTTTGGTATGTATTTATTTCTGCAAAATGTCCTAACAGCCACATTATTGAAGCTTTTGTGTATGTTCCTAGTCTACAGAGGTATGTGTAGCTCGGAGTGTAAACTCTGTAAGGGCAGAGGTCATAGAGTGCTCACAGGTGTATCTCCAAGACCCGGTACAATGAGTGCTCAATAAATATTGGTTGAATAAAGGATAGGAGGATGGATGTGTCTCTTTGGAATGACATTGCCTGGCTCAGTAAGATTTCATTATTTCCTGAGATGAAGCAGTGAGATAATTTAGTTGCAACTAATATAAGCAACCCCAAAATACCTTATCAACAGTGAGAGTATATTTTGTATGATATTTTATATTTTCTATCTAAGTGGCCTCATTTTAGTTACATTTCCTTGTTTAAATTGCAAGTTAAAAGCACCAATTGGCATACAAACAGTATATTTTCCTATTGTTTTCCAAGAATGCCCATACTTTTATGAAATGAACCTTATCAGAATAGGTAATGTGAAGATCCATGAATAAAGAGGAAGTTTTATGGTGTTCTAGAGTAAGGATTTCAGCTTTGGAGTAAAGAGAATTCTTGAATTACTCAGTGCTCCAAATGAATGTCTAAAGTCGAGTGGGTGGAACATCTTTTATGATATTTTTCTCAAAGAAAGGAGATTTGTTTTGATTATTGTTGCCTGAGGATGCTTCTATTTCCCTCTACAATCTCTGGTCCTCTTTTCCAGTTCTTTCAGAAACATCACCTATTCTCTTTTCCTCTGTTCTGAGATAGCAGATAATGTCCAAGTCCTATTTAAAGACTGTCACATGTCTACTTCCCTCTTTATGGCAGAGGCCTTATGACTCATGGAGTGCCCATGCGTTCCCTCACATTTCCTAGCCTTTTGTAGCAAGGTAGGGCTATGTGATGACTTCTGGCTAAGGGGTTTGCAGAACTGATGTATGCTGTTCCAGACTCAAGCATGTAAGGGTCCATGTGAAGCTCACCAGCTTTCTCCAGTTCTGCTCTAATACTGTGGGAAGTGTTGGGTTTTGGAGAGCATCTGTCGGTTTAGGTCCCTGAGTTGCTGTGTGGAGCAGGTCTTTCCTCTTCTCCATGTACCCCCTCCCCCCCCCCCCCCCCCCGCTTTGTAAATATGAGGGAGAAATAAACCTTTAGTATGCTACACTTCTGAAGTCTTAGGGTCAGTTTGTTAATATCTACCTTGATTTACACACCATCAGACTGTACTCTCCTTAAGGGCAGGAACTGTGCACGCACACACACACATACACACACTTTAAAAATGGTTGCATCTTGGGCAGTTCACACAGTGCTTGGCATGTGGTAGATGCTTAGCATATGCTTGTTGAAGGGATAAATTCAGAGAAAAAAAAAGTATCTGAATGAATTCGCATTTGGCCAAGTTAGGTATTCACAATGAATACAGTATAAGCTGTCTTGTCTACTTCTGAGGTATTGATTGTCCTCCTGAGTCCTTCATTACCCTCTTGTCTCCAACCCTTCTCCTTAGACATGTTCTCATCTGTCAGAGTCCAGGGTGCTGAGTGACCCACTTGGCATTCTGGGAAAGAGGAGGGTAGAAAACCCTTTTCTTCTTTGGTCACTACCCCTGCTCAGCTCATCTCCTACCCTCGGGCTATCTTCATTTTTAGACTTCTCCCCCTGAATTGTGTTTTTAAGAAAAAACTCCAGCTCTGACTTGATATTTCCTCTGCCTGAGAAAATTGGGAACAGATAATTATAATTTTGACATCTGGCTTCTTTTCCGGTGCCATGTTTGCTTTGGGTTTTATAGAAAGTGTGACTAGTGTAGCAGAACTGGAATCCCCGTCTAGGCTATCTGAGGTCAGGGCTGATGGTCCTAGCCATTAAGTCATTCTCCAACTTCATTGTCCTATTTGTAACATTTTCCAAAGCTTTCCTGATGCTTCCAACAAGCTGGCCCTCAGTTACTCTAGTGGCCATGGCTTATAGCCCCATATCCTCAGATTCCTTTGATAGAGCGATTCTTTCATACAGTTCCTTATAGACAGTGTGCTAGCTGCCCTGTCAGTTGCTCCATCTTCAAGATCCTTTAAGCTGAGCAGTCCCTCTACCTGAACCTTGCCCTACCCTGGCTATGAGGGATGGGCAGTCCTTCTATCCTGTCCTCTGCGAGACCTCTCCCTCCCCTGGCTGCGAGGGATGTTTCAACCATTTCTAGGCACTTGTCATCCAGGAGGACCTTGTTCTGAGGCGTACTTTCTGACTTCCTTCTCACCTGTCTGCACTGAACTCTTGGGTTGACCTTGTTCATTTGATGGGTAGACACAAAATCAAATTTCTTGGCTTGTCTCTAAAGTGATATTGTCCTCATAGGCTAGAGGACTTCATGGGACAGGCTCTGAATGTTCATAAGACTTGCTCAGCTTTTCAACAGACAGACATCCACTGGGTGCTGAGGATACTTTGTGCTGCCTCTAAAATGTTAGAGTCAAGAGAAACAAACCTGAGGCAACAAGTCTTCCATTTGTTAGGTTCTGAACACTCTTCATCAGTGTATTCTTTAAAAATTTTTTTTGGTATGGAAATATAACTTATATACAGTAAGTGTACACATCTTCAGGTACCAATTTCAGTCAGACCCAGTATAGGAAGTTCTTTCTAGAAGTGAATTCCCTTACAATTTCTATGAGTTGATTTACCCCATAGGAGGTCTTTGAGTACCTCCAAAGTTCCTGTAGGCAGGGTCTTAGAAGGAGGGCTTATCTTCTTCCTGACTTTACATAACATTTATTGTATGTTTCTTTTTTTAAAAAAAACAATGTATGCTCATTATAGAAAATGTAGAGAAGTCATCGAGTCCAAGTCTAAGTGGACTTCTTTCTGAAATTTTTGATTGAGACCTTTGTATGTCAATCTCTGCTCCTCACTTAAATCAGTAGACACTAGACTCTAGACTGACATTTAAAGTCAGGCCACTACACTGCGGATTCAGGGTGGCAACTGAGGGCTCTGCTTGGGTTGAATTGTGCCCTGTAAGCTGTTCAGGAGAGGGTCAAAAGTGCAGCTGTGAGCTAAGAGACAGAAAGCCCAAGGAAGCAGAGAGGCCCCCAAAGGAGTGTGGTTGTGCTACCCCAGAGAGCCCTCGCCATGAGCAGCTCTGTCCTCACCAACAACGGTGGGTAAAAGTAATAAACAGCACTCGGATCTGGAATTCCAGACAACCACAAACATCAACCTAAATTTAAAGTGGCACTGCTAACAGTACATCTGTAATTACATCTTATTTTATTAGTCGCAAAGGATAATTGCATCCAGAAAATTCCCAATACAAATGTATGCTACAGAGATAATGTATATGTTGCTCTGAGAAAACAATGTGGTAGAGAGGTTTCAATAATGCTAAGTGATTTTCTAGCACTCATCACTGATTAAGCGCCATGTGGGCTGTACGAAAACGGGCAAAGGAAGCTGCCAGAAGTCATGATGTCTGAATCCTCCCTAGACTCTCAAATCTTTTAATCTTTCAACTCCCTGCCCCTAAGTACCCTGAGGAAGGGGAATAGCTTTGGAAAACACCAGGCAGACAGTTACATTCTTGGGACTGGATGCTCAGGCAGCTGGTTTTGGTAGAGCTGAGTTTAGGCCAGCCTTGGTGCCTACACCGCTGGTAAAGTGATCATGATAGTATGGCCTTGCCCTTTCAAGGCAGCCTAGTAAATTCAGCAGGGACATCGAATGCCATGCCTTTCCCCATTTAAGCAGTATGAATACAGGGCTCTTAGTGATTAATATAATTGTTTTAAGCACTTGCATTTAGGAGCTATGAATTGTTGGAGATCAAACTCCTATCTTTGAGTATTATAACTTTCTTATATTAAGGCTGGGCTTAGTTTTTTTACTACTATGGTAAAAATCAAATAAAAAGCCCCAGAGGGCCTACTGCTTTCCATAGGGATCCTCAGAAAATGATATTGTTAATGATGAAATTATCCAGAACCTTAAAATACTCTTATCTCTAGTAGAAAAATCGTTAACAACTTTCAAATATTTTTCAATAAAATGACAGTCTTAGCTATCATAGTTTTCATTTTTATTGCTTTATTTTGGCATATGAGTCATTCCTTTTAAAAGCTGTTGTTATTTTAAGAAATGACTGATTATTCCCAGAGTCAATGAGGCAGTAATTTGAAATAATTCAAAATTGTGTTTTTGAATATATCTGATAACAATTGCCTGGAAGTTACATCATGTGTATATCTGTTGATCAGTGAAATAGTTTTATTTTCCACTCTGGTCTTTTGGAGGGATGCTATGGGATGGATGAGGCAAGGCATTTGAGTTGGGAGAAAGGCATGCATGGAATTAGTATTTTTCTTTTTCATCTTGTTCTACAGAGATCTGAAAGATCTCCGTTCCTCTCCCTTACTACTTTCAGTCAACGGCAGAAAAAGAAAGAAAGAAGGTGGAGGAAAGTGAAAAGAAAGAGTGGAAGGGGCATAAGTGAGCTCCCTTTTCACCAAAGGAATTGGAATTTGGCCTTTCCATGCCTGCCATGCATCTGCTCTTTGTATATTGGAAGGAGGCTTAGTGAGGGGCCTAGAGATTCTTGTGGGCCTAAGTGGAATACTTTCAGCCAATGCACATGCTTCTAGATACACAAGGAAGGATATAGGGCTAAACGTGCCTCAGGATTCCAGTTACTTAATGGGAATGAAAAGTGCTTTGGGATTTCGGGATGGGCAGCTAATCCCAGAACCAAGACCCTTCAGTCATTGCAAAGGGTTGAAATTGTACCACGGTGGCCTGGAAGTCAGGAGGTACACGAACAAATGGGGGACAGCAGGACAGGAACTTTCCAGAGTCTACTCTTTGAGCCCAGAGAGAATCTGTATGTGTATATTTATATCTATATCTGTGTCTGTATGTAATGAATGTGGGCTAGAAAAATTACTGTGATGTGTGAATGACCACATGGCAGGGCAGCTCTTGTCCAGTGTGACACGGCTGTAGGAACTCACCTTCTTTTCCTGCTACCACAGACTAATTTACCCCTCCTCCCCCCTTCTTGCCAACAGGGGCACAGTCATTACCTACACTTCCAACTTCTCTCTTATCATTTTCCATTTCACCTCTCTGCTGGTCCAGAGTGGAGCTGGTGATAGCAGAACTCTGGAAAGGGAGAAAAATAAGGAGAGTAGCTTCCCAGCCTTGTTTCTAGCCACTTTGTAAAGCTACTGTGTGATGATATCAACAGATGACTTCCTAAAGGAGTTTGGGGGCATATTTATTTCATCTTTACCTTATCATTCCTTTGTATTATTTTTATTGCTCTGAATCTCTGGTTTTCTTTCTCTTTCAAGGGCAGAGTCTTTCTGGATACCTCCATCACTGTGTAAAATATTCCAGAGAGGTGACTTCTTAAAATCCCTAGTAGATGCAGAGGGACATTACTAATCCAAACTCTTTTAAATGTCTGCCAAGGAAAGGAGGAGAGCATATACTTTTTTCTCCACCTGATATGATTTGCTTTATGTAAGGTAGTCTCTTAGATAAGGCTGTTTTGGGACAAATTGCTTCTCTTGGGAGAATTTCAGACCTTCCTACTCCTCATTAACTTAAAAGGTGCTTTAATTCTTTGTTCATTTAATCACCCATCCATTTATTTTTTTATTGATAGATATTTCTCTCAAGTGCTTATTGCATGCCAGTCACTGTATGTACAAAGGTGGATGAGGCACAGTCTCTACCTTTCAGTGGGGAAGACGGATTCCCAAGTGAGCATTATGATATGTTTGGAGTGGGATGATAGTGACAAGAAAAGGATATCATGTGAGACTGGCTCCAAGGGGCATTGGACCCAGCTGAGAGCCCTGGGAGGGCTTCGTGGAGGGAGCAATGCCTAAACTGACACTTGCAGGATGAGGAAGGTTAACAGGACACAGAGGGGCAGGGAGAGAAGGATGCAGACTGAAGTAACCCATTGGACTTGGTGAGTAGGGGGCCATTGGTGATATCAGCTGGGTCCCTTGCAGTTAGGATGGTAGGATAAGAAGCTGGATTGAAGCAGATTAGCGGTGTGTGTCTGGGGGGTTGGGGGGGGGGAGGGTGGTGACCAGGGAGTGAAGAAGTAGAGATGAAACAGAAGGAGTGGGAACAGGCTGGATGGTGGCTTTGAGAGACTCTTCGGATCCAGGAAGAGTTTTATTTCAGGGCTTGAAAAATCTGTGCAGTGATCCAATAGCAAGCCAAAGGATGAAGGACCAGGAGGGATGGGAGGGAGGGCATCTTGATAGAATAGAGTAGGTGACATGAACCTATCTGGGAGAATGTTCTGGGAGAATGAGTGGCCCTTACTCCAGAAGGCCCTCTGGAAGTCATTCCAGAAAAAGCAGCTGGAATAGGCCTGGTCTGTAGAGTGAAACTTAGTTTTTGATGTCCCTTTAGTTTAAAGGGACAGAAGACAGCCTCCTCCCAATCTAGAAACCCCTTAAGTAGAATATAAGGCAGAAATCATAAACTCTAGTGTGAGTGGAATTAGGTAGGTGGTGGGTACTATGGTAACATGGAGAATCTGTGACCTCCTGGGAGAGCAGATGGTGCAGGGCTCCAGCCATATTTGTCATGGGAGGATAGGGTGCCAAGAGAGGCCAGAAGTCTGGATTTTTATGTGAAAGATTCCAATTTAAAAATATTGGCAAATATCAAACAAACAAACAAAACAGCATGTGGGGCAAATGAGATCTGTCTGCTGGCCTAATCTGCTCCTGGGCACCAGTTTGCAACCTCTGATTTGGAAGACCTCTTTTAGGGGTTAAGTGTATTCTGACATTTTCATGTGACAAATCCATCCTTCCTGAATAACTATGGAGAAAAACATTAATATGGAAAATAACATGGATAGTTGGAGAAAAGAAGCACAATAATGTGTTTAATCCTCCTAAATCTGGTTATTTGCTGTGACCTCTCCAGGACTTTAATTTTAGTAAGTTGATTCCCTTATGTCCATGCCTATTAACTGAATTTTCTTTGTTCACTTTAAAGGTCTCTGAAGAGTTGGATTGCTTCAGGAACCAGAAAAGACTTAATTACTTAGCTTATTACTAAAAATAAAATGAAAAACAGTACTTTTTTTTTTCTTAAATTGGGCCCTTGGACTACAGGGCAAGTCTGAAAAAAATTACAGATACAAACTTGCAAGATATCTGCATGTGCCAAAGGAAATTGAGAACTTTTGTAATTTATGTTCTCCATGGCTTTGACTATTAATCATATGTTTGTGGCAGGATAATGATTGATGATACATGAAAATCAGAGAAGATACATGGAAACCTTGCAGCAGGGAGGAGCTAAGGGAAGATCCTTCAGTTTAGAAATTTGATGAAGTAAGCTATGAGCATGCACTAGAACAATGAATGCTTCGCAAACTTAAGTGTGATCAGAATCACTTGGAGGGCTTGTTAAAACATAAGCTGCTAGGCTCTGTACCAGGATTTCTGATTTAGTAGGTTTTTTTCTTTTGCAGGCCAGTCCAGGATTTGCATTTCTAGTAAGTTCACAGCACTAGGAGCTGATGCTGCTGATCCAGGGACCATCCCTGACAATCTCTATTCTAAAACATCTCCAGGGATGCCTGGGTGGCTCAGTTGGTTAGACCGTGACTTCAGCTCGGGTCACGATCCCGTGGTCCTGGGATTGAGCCCCACATTGGACTCCTTGCTCATAGGGGAGTCTGTTTCTCTCTTTCCCTCTGCCTGCCGCTGCCTCTACTTGTGTTCTCTCTCTATCTCTGTCAAATAAATAAGTAAAATCTTAAGAGGCTTTATTAGGTATGGACATTATAAACTGAACCATATTATGTTTACATTTACTTAAATTCATCAAGTCTCTTGGTTTGCTAAATTGCAATGAATTGCTAAAGCTGGTGTATGCTTTTGAACCACTGGACTGACAATCTGCCATTAGTAATGTGAGAACAGATGTACTGGTCCAAGCAGAAGAGTTTCTTTGGGCCAGATTGTTCTCTTTCAAATGCTGTTGTTTCATCTGAGGGGGGTTTGGGGACCCCCATATCTTGATAATCAAGCTATTGATTATCAGTCAAAAACCCACCCTCTGTACTGTGCTTTGTGATTCAGAGGTTGGAATTTTGTAGACTGCCTTTCTCTTGGGCCAGTGGCATCCCAGCTAGGTTCTGCCAACAGGGGGCGCTATAGTGGTGTTGCTAGGCTAGGGGAGGAAGGACTGGATCCTTCAGGTCTACTTCTTGTTTTTTGTCAGTGTTGCCCCAGAAAAATTATTTAGTCCGGTAGTGACAGTTGATTCCAGGTTTCTGGTTTTTCGTCCATTCTTAGAATAAAGCTTATTGCACTCCCTCACAGATACGGCTCCAGACAGCTAATGTCTTTTCCCTTGGAGAGCTGGGTTTTAGCTCCCCAGTATCCTTCCTTCTAGTTCTAGAGACACCAATGCTGTCAAACAGCACATTTCCTTGGAAGTCTAGGTCCTCAATCTTCAGTGTTGCTTGTTCCAGGCTTCCTGTTTCTTTCTTTCTTTTTTAAATATTTTATTTATTTATTCATGAGAGACACACAGAGAGAGAGAGGCAGAGACACAGGCAGAGGGAGACGCAGGCTCCATGCAGAGAGCCTGACATGGGACTCGATCCCAGGTCCCCGGGATCACGCCCTGGGCTGAAGGGCGCTAAACCGCTGAGCCACCTGGGCTGCCCAGGTTTCCTGTTTCTAATGGTTGTATTTGCTTCCCTTTGCTCCCCAGCCTGAGAGGTGGCAGCTGCCTCCTGCGGCAACTATCTCTATGTTACCTCAAAGTTCCTTTTGCTTTTCAGTCCTTCAATATTTGTTTAAATAATTCCTGTATTAAATTCTCTCTGTTAAAAAAGCAGCTGGTGGGTTTTGGCTTTCCTGACTGAACCTTGACCACTAGGAGTGTCCATCTTACTGTGATGCTGGATTGCAGACCATGCTACTGACTTGAATTCCAGAATGTGGGTAGTATCATGTGCTTTAAAAGCTACCCAGCAAGCATATAAACTGCTGTGTTTCACCAGCTGCGGTTTCAGGGAACACTTGAATCAGAATCATTTGGGATACTTGTTAAAAAATACACTTCCTAGCTGGCTCAGTTAGAAGAGCACGTGACTCTTGGTCTCAGGGTCATGAATATAAGCCCCACACTGGGTACAGAGATGACTTAAATAAATAAATAAACTTAAAAAAAAATGCACTTCCTTGGGCCCTATCCCTGCCCGGACCTTCTGCATGTAAACAAACTTTCTAGGTGAGTTTTCATAATTGGTTTAATGATTAATTTTATGTGTCAACTTGGCTAGCTCATGGTGCCCAGTTGTTTAGTCAAACATCAGTCTAGATGTTGTTGTGAAGGTATTTTTAGATGTGATTAATATTTAAATCAAATATTTGCTTTAAGTAAAACAGATTACTCTCTATAATGTGAGTAGGCCTCATTCAATCAGTCAAAGGTTTTAAGACTAAAGACAGGTTTTTGGAAGAGGAGGAATTGAGTCTTGACTGTGACACAGAAACTGCTTGAGTTTCTAGTCTTTTGACCTACTCTGTGGATTCAAGACTTTCCTGATTTCTCAACCAACTGGACTAGCCACCATAATCATGTGAGCCATTTTCTTAGAATCTCTCTCTCTCTTTATCTCTCTCTCTCTCTCTCTCTCTATCCATCTATCTATCCATCCATCCTTCCAAACATCCATCCAACCATCTGTCCTATTGGTCTGTTTCTCTGGAGAACCCTAATACAGTATAGGTAGGGCTTAGGAATCTGCATTTGAAATAGCCCACCAGGTGATTATGATGAGTTTGGCTATGAAGCCTCTGGTGAGAGTTTTAGAGAGTGGAGAACACTGTAGAAATGGTCCCTGAGTGCTTTGGAACAATTAGATCATTTTTACATTCTATTTCATTAGCTATTTCTCAGGGAGCAACCATGGGCCTAGGAACTATTTCCAGCACTGGGCACAAACCTAAGCAACTCTTTCCAGGGTACTAAATTCTTACTCTAGAGGACTCTTAAGATGCGTCTTTCTGAGCCATTAAATAAACAAAGCCTAGTATATATTTTAAAGGTCTTCAGCTGTCTTCTTCATTTACTTTTACACTGAAGCATTTCTCTTATTTTGGTAAAACTATTTTAAACTAAATTCCAGAAGTACTTATTTTGTGCCAGGCATTACATTACATTATTCCCCTTTCGAAGTTCATGGTTTAGTGAGGAAAATAAGCTAGCTATTAAAATACAAGAGTTGTTCTAAAGCATGAATGTGGTATCCTGGCAGGATGGAGAGGGCTCTAACCTGAAGTTGGCTGTGGGAAGCAACCTCTCCTTTATGGGCATGACTTGAAGTAAGTATTTCCTTGAATGGATGGAGTTGTGTTGTTTTGTATAAGGACAACAGAATCAAGATGCCAGGGTATCCCATCATTCCACCTTGCACCATAGATCCTGAATTTAGTTTTTGTTGGCTTCTCTTTAATTGGTGCCAGATTCATTGTTGGTGTGTGCTTGTGTGGAGTTGAGGTGGGAGGTATTGGAAATGAAATTGTTCCAGGGAGATAACGTTGAGTCTTGAGTATTACAGCCGTTAAGAGCTGAGAGGTATGAAAAATAGAATATAAAACATTAATTTATGATTTTTACATTGCTTACATGTTAAAATGATCATATTTTGGATGTTTTGGGTTAAATAAAATATATTATTAAAAATAATTTTATGGGGATCCCTGGGTGGCGCAGCAGTTTGGCGCCTGCCTTTGGCCCAGGGCGCGATCCTGGAGACCCGGGATCGAATCCCACATCGGGCTCCCGGTGCATGGAGCCTGCTTCTCCCTCTGCCTGTGTCTCTGCCTCTCTCTCTCTCTCTGACTATCATAAATAAATAAAAATTAAAAAAAAATAAAAATAAATTTATGTGTTTCTTTTATAAATATGGTAACTAGTAATTTTAAAGTTACCTATGAGAATTGTGTCATATTTCTATGGGTAGCATTGATTTAAAGTGTCAGCAGGGCTCAGAGGGGCTTAGTGACTTGAATAATAAAGATTCTAACATCCTCTTGATGGCATCATCAGCCTTTAGGGTTTTCCCAGTGGACAGAGCCCTGCTCTAAGCTCTCAGGCAAAAGGCCAAATGTTCCTAGATCTGAAGGAGATGGAGACTTGCTTGTCGTGCTGTACCTTTGCCATATCTTTAGAACAAAGTTCCTTCAGAAATGCGTCAGTTTCACCAGCAATTTCATCCTGCCTCGTGTCTTGGTTCAAATTGGTCCTCTCCCTGGAAGAGCCTCATTTCTCCTGCTCTTCATCAGGTAATACCTATCCTTCACTTCTCTATGGCCCCTTCTCATAGCTAGAACAGGCTGGATTCCAAAAGATTTAATTTGCAAAAGTTTGTTGCAAGGCAGTATTTGGTTTTCATTATATGTTTTCATGACATGCCATAATAGTGGCTGAGGTCCTCGGTCAGCCGATTAGTGCTATTTTACTCATAATATACCTATCATATAATCGTATTTACATTTTTATTTGAAATATACTAATTATAGAGGCCTTAATATAGTCTATTCATCCCTAATTGGTTTTACACACATACTTTTCCTTCAATTTATCCTCTATTTGGTAACTTTGCCAATGGTTATACTTTTAAAATTTTGTCATAATCAAATTATTTATTGTTATAGTGATTATTTTGCTTCGTACTTTTAAAGTTTTATATAATACTTGTTCCCCACTTTTAGGTCACAAAGATATTATCTACTATTCTATCAGTTTTGTAGACATTTCTATTTTATTTTTATCTCTAGAGTGAGCTAGTTTTGCCAAAGTCTTAGACCTGCTTGTATCCCTTCCATAATGTAGAACGGCATCCAAGAAATGTCTGTTGGTTCATTGAATTAAAAAATGGTTATATTTCTAAATTGCCATCACATTTACGTTTTTTTGGGAATTACTTATATTATGTCCTCTCACTTTAAGTGTGATTGATCCCCAGAAAGTATTGTAAGCTTCAGAGTACTTTCAAAATAGTTGCCTTTGATGAACAAGTTTGATAATTAGTGCTTTAGAGCTTAAATTGAAGATTCTTGCTTTTAGTTAAAACGCAGCTATCTGGAAGAGGAGAAAGATGTTGAGAGGAGTCTAGGAATCCAGCAGGGCTAGGATACAGCCATCTATGGTGTAGGCAGGCACCCATTATATCTTACCAGTTAGGATGGGAGACTGGCAAAAATCCCAGTATTTTGGCTTTTATCAAATACATGAATTCACACACAAAAATGCACATATCTTATATTACCTAAGTTACCTGGGGCTCTTTCCTTTCACTTATCTGTTATCAACTCTTCATTCATTTCCCATATTTCCTTCTTATTCCCCTCAATTTTTTTCAAACCTCACTACTCAGTGACGGTAAATTGACTTTGCCTCCTATGTTATTGAAATGTTAAGGTCATCCACGCAACTCTTTTTCACCTCAACATTCCTGTGCATCCTTCTCTGTCATTTTAGGAGGTACAGGTGCCGCTCCTCCTTTATAAGGCTTAACTTTCCACTTATGCATTGACCTCACTTCTTTGTCTCTGTTTTATGATTTTGTTCTGTCAGTTATCCTCTCTCTTTTCTATGTCAAATTTCCCCCTAACGTAAGAAAACCTCACTTTGAAACTACTTCTCCTGTGCAGTAATAACGCAAATTGGCTTACTTAACATCTACTCCAAGCTCCTTCTTGTTCTATAGAGTTTGTATGTATAAATGTATAAAACCTACATTTCCCAGAGAATGTGGGTGTGATTTGGGCTCAGTCAGCCAGTTAGAGATACCTTCATTAGATTTGGAAAGTGCAAATAAAATGAAACATCATAAGGCAAGACTCAAATTTCTGTTTCTTTTATTATAAGCAATAGTCATGAAAGAGTTTAATTTTTCTGTATTGGGGACCTCAGTGTCTTGGGTTGAGTTTTACAGGTGTCAAGAAGCAGAGGATGGAAGTGAGTGGATTGTGGCAGAGGTGGCATCCTTCTGCATTCAGTAGCTATAGTAATGGTCCAATTTCATCTAGAGGCTTCTTGATTTTATAGCATCTTGGTCATGGCAGGCATGGCAGCTTTCTTGGTGGCCTGGTTTTATGACATGGCTTTGGGAGTCATTCCTGGAAGCTTAGCCTTGAATCTGTCTTTTCAAACTTCTCATTGTTTTGGCAGGCCATTTTATGATTTGTCATAAAAATGTCCTTTCTACTTAAACTGGCTAGATGATTTGGGCCTAGTTTTCAGAGGCTTCTGTGTGATATGTTAGCATCCCCTGAGTGTGGGTAGTCATGGCACTATAGCCCACTCCTGGGTGGCCATCAACAATAGTAAAGGGAGAGCCTCCTAACTGGCTCAGCATTGACTACTGTGTATGGTTGCACTTGGCCTGGTAGAAGAGATGTCCTGATTTTTAGACAAAGGCTAATGGTTTGGCTAGATTCTCAAGCACTTGAAAGGAACATGACTAGTAAGTTGGTGACAAGGACATCTGAGGAAGAGATATGCAGGTAGACCTCTCCAAAGGGGAGAGCATGAATATGCTTATGTCCTAGATGAATATTCACCAGAGAGCAACCTCAGTTAAGGATGATCAAAATAATTAGGTGAACAATATGGGTAGCTCTATAGAATTTAATTTATTTCTTTTCCTAGATACCTTTGTCCTTATTCAATGAGCTCATGGAAAAAGTGGCTAAAGCAGCAGAGCTAGAGGTTATGTGTGGTCTCAGCAACAGGAACTTTCATGCAACAAAAGAAATGGAGAATCTGCTATGCCATAACCTGCAATGATAGAGACTAACACCCAGCCTTCAATATGGTGTCACTCCCCAGGTGATGAGCCACCACTGTTGGCAGATTGAGTACACTGGACCACCTCTATTGAGAAGGAGCAGCACTTGTTTTCACTAGAATGTACTCTTCTCTGAGTACAGATTTGGCTTTCCTACTTCTGCCAAAATCACTATCTGGGAACTTTAAAATGCTTTATTCATCATCATGATATTCCATGGAGCATTACTTCTGAGCAATGGACTCATTTTATAGCATTCAATTCACTGATCTTACCAAGTTCCCTAACACACTAAAGCAAGTGGCCAGATAGAATGGCGGAAGGGCCTTGAGAAGAGTTAGGGTGTCAGGTGGGAACACCTTCAATAGCTGAGGAAGTGTCCTCAGAATGGTATATATGCTCTCATTCAGCAAACAGTAATGGCATTTTCTTGTTCATAGGCAGGATTCATGTGTCCAGGAAATCATGGAGTGGAAATGGGAGTAGCTTCTTTCACTATTAAGTCTAGAATTCCTTAAGCAGTTTTTCCCCCCCATTCCTGAGACTGAGTTATATAGGAGGCTTAGTTCCCATTGGAGGATGTTTTCCATGTTAACCAAAGGATGTAGCAATGGTTCCATTAAATTGGAAGTTGAAGGAGCCACCTGGTCAGTTGGTCCTCTCATATCAGTGAATTAATAAGCAACGATAGACGGATTACCGTGCTGGCTGGGAGAATTGGTTATCACTACTGAGGGTTGCTACTAAACAATGAGGGTGAGGAGAAAAATATCTGGAATTCAGGTGGTCCCTGGGGACCTTGGTACTTGGTGCTCCTAGGTTCAGTGATTAAAGTCAGTGGACAGGTATGACTATCCAATTCAAGCAGGACTCTAATAGCCCAGACAGTTCAGGAATGAAGCTTTGAGTCGCCCCATCAGGCAAGGAGGTATAACCAGCTAGAGCACCTGCAGAGAGCAAAGGGAATATACAATGGATAATGGAAGAAGAAAGGTATAAATATCAGCTAAGACCCTATGGTTAGTTGCAGTAAAGGGACTTTTTATCTTTTTAGGGGAGAGAGGGTTAGTGATTTTTATTGGACAAGAGTTACATAATGTTAGGTAGAGGCATGACTGAAAATTTTATTTGGAAGTTAAGTATAGTTAATAGAGGTATATAGGCAGGGGGAGGGGGTACTGTGGTGGCTTTGCCATGTGTCAATTAGGCTAAAACTACTTTTGCCAGAATTAATTTCCTCCATAGCCTTGGGTTAGAAGGAGGTTAGGTTTGACTGCAAAAGAAATATATATGAACTTTGGAGGGTGGAAGTGAAACGGTAGGCCTGTACTCTGAGATTGTTTGGTAGGTACAAAGCACCTGCTGCTCCTGCACAGGGAGGCCAATCTGCTGACTCACTTTGTGGACACAGAAACACTGGGCCCATATTCCCCCAGCTGCTGTCAGATCTTCTCTTTAGTTTCTCAGAATCATAGGTCTGATGTGTGCATAGTCATGGTGAAGGGCACCAATTCCTTCTCTACATCACAAGTGTCACTGAGGTTGGAGGTGGTGAGAGGCAGATACAGATTCTAATTTGTTTTAATGGTTTCTCTACTTCATACCCATCCATCTTTTCTTTGCTTCCTACCTCTCAGACTTACAGCCACTTTAGGCCTGCACCAGACACACAGGAGCAATAGCCTTCCGTTGGATTCTTTACCAGTTCTATAAAAGGTCAATCCCTTTAATAAATCCTTTATTCCATATTGCTCATTATAGTATTGCTTCTCTGTTAAATCCTGATTCATACAAATGGTTTCTGTTTGTTTCTTTTTGAATTTTCACTTTATTTTTTAAAAAAGATTTTGTTTATTCATGAGAGACACACACAGAGAGAGGCAGAGACATAGGCAGAGGGAGAAGCAGGTTCCCTGCAGGGAGGCTGATGTGGGACTCGATCCCAGGACCCCAGGACCCTGGGACCTGAGCCAAAGGCAGATGCTCAACCACTGAGCCACCCAGACACCCCTGTTTGTTTTTTAAAAAGATTTAATTTATTTATTTGAGAAGGAGAAAGCATTCATGAGCAGGAAGAGAGGGAGAAGCAAACTGCCTGCTGAGCAGGGAGCCTGATGCAGGGCTTGATCCTAGGACCCTGGGATCATGACCAGAGCTGAAGGCAGATGCTTAACCAACTGATCCACTCGGGCAACCCTGTTTGTTTGTTTTTTAAACTATTAAATCCTGACTAATATAACTTGCAAGGTAAAGGTCCATCTTTCTACTTTAGCAGGTAGATGTTGAATGAATTTACTTAACTTAAAAGTTCATTCTGTCTTCTTTTTTATCACCAAACACTTGTTTCCTAATCCTTTATCACTCATATATTCATTCAGCTGGTGTTTTCCAGACATTATGTGAATGTAGCAACAGATAAGTACGGTTCCTGACTCAAGGGCTTATAAAAAAAAAAACAAGACATGTAAAGGTTAAGTTTGATTTTTATTACCATAGCTCCACTTAACTGCTCTTTAAAGGCCTTTGAAGGTTGGCCACTGAAGACACTCTGATTGTCAAATCCAGTTGCTATTTGCTTAACCTCCTTCCACTTATCTCCAGAAGCCATGGGGATTGGCATTGCTAATTATTTCCTAGAAAGTGAGCTTTATAGGAGCAGGGCTCTTGTTTGTCTTGTTTTCTGCTGTATCCTTAACACACAAAATAGTATGTGGCAAGAAGAGATGTTAATAAATATTTGTTGAATAAGTAATTGAACATATTTCTTCCTTTTAAGGATTTGCTCTTTCATTAGTCTCTGAGATATTGTCATCTCTGCATTTCTTCTACTAATCCTCCCCTGCCTTTTTTCATTGGTTTCTCCTTTGTAAATATAGGCCTTCCTCAATTCTCTGCTTACCTCCTCCCTTTAGATTATATTTATTAAACAAATGCTTAATGGATACTTAATATGCATCAGAAATTATGCTACTTTTGGTTTAACTGTGAGCAAGTCAAGTCTGCTTTTGCTGTGATTTCATCCAATTGATTTCAAACACCATCTCCATGAAGATGACTTTAAATATTTAAACTACTTGGATCTCTTTTTATGGATGCCCTCAGCTCAAGTTTAATATGTCCATAACAGAATTTGCTGTCATTCACCAAAATATTCTTACTTCTAGGCACCATTATCCTTCTATTCACCCTTTATCTTTCACAGGCTGCCAGTTGTTCACTCTTGTTGCTTCTTTCTCATATCCATCCCATTCGTTGCTGCTGACCCTAGTTTAGCCCTTGTCAATTCTCACCCATGAGTACTGTCAGCAATCCAACTCTGTTGCCTTGGAAGGCTTTTCATGTCCTCCTTCCACTGCTGCAGGGATAATCTGCCTGAGAAGCTTTCAATGGCTCCATGTCTTTTGAGGATAACATCTCAACATATTCTGTCTCTAACTCTCTTGATCTACATTATTCTTCCTGGACTTGTGGCCATTTCTTGATACCTTATTTATTTGCTAAGGGCTGATGCTACTTCCTCAGTCTGGAATGTCTTTCACTTTCTCCAATTGAAAGCCTCGTGATCAGTCAAGTTTTGGTTAATCATCACCCAAGAAATGCACAAATTAACTCAGAAGGAATAAATCATTAATTTTTCTGATAGTCTTCACTTGAATTCTTTCTGTTTTATAATATAGTAATTCTTTATTTGGTTTCTGCACCTAGCAGACTGTCAGGTCCTTAAATTGTTTTATTTATCTTTGTGCCCCTGACAATGGCGGGAACTGATTTAATGCAGATGGTAGATGCTTGATACATGTTTATGTAAATAAATATTCTGGGGCAAGAAAACAAGGACTTAGGGAGGAGGATGCATGCAAAATTAGGTAGGAAGAATCTCTACCAAGTGGGACCAACAAAGTACTTAGTGCCTGGCAGTATCAGAGACAAACGTTTGTAAGGTCTGACCAGGTGAATACAGGGATGTAGGGGAGTTTGTATGAGGAAGAGAAGCGAGCTCAGCTATGGAAGGTTTGAAACACTTTTCATCCCAGTAGTCATTCTCATTCTGAAACTCTTGAAAATGCCTCTCAATTTTTGAATAATTCTATTTTAAGCATCAGCCAGGTCTACTTTCCATCTTTCTTCATTTCTATTTGATGCCAGAGCCTTTAGAACAGAAATGAAAAAGGGAAATGTCTTATGGAAGGATTACAAAAGTTGGAAAGGCTTATCATACGATGCCCCATTTTCACTTTCTCTGTCTCTAGAATCCCTGTTTTCTTCATCAGTAAGTATATCTTCCAAGTAGAAGTCAAGAATGTCCTTGTAAGGATTATGCATTTGGTTGAATATTATCCTTCTTTCCCACTCTACACACACACAAATAAATAATCACACACATGAAAGACTTAAGCCAATGGACGTTGGCCTATATTGTGTTCCTGCTACTCAAAGGGGACTTACAAAACTGTTCATTCATGACTAAGTGACTCAGTGAGGAGTGGCTTTCCTGGGCTTGTATACATGACCAGGCCAGGCCTCTTTGATCTAGTGACTCTGTCATTTTGAAAAACTTTAATTTTTTCCAAAACAGAAGAAAAATGCAGTTTGCTTTGTAGAGCAGAGATAGTGGCGAGGCGAGTTATTTATGAGTTATTGCAAAATACCACAAAGAACAGCAGCCCAGGAAGGAAAGGACAAGATGGGCAACCTGTTGACAACTTGCTGGACAAATTGGAAAAGTGTGTTCCAGCAGGAGCTGGATCCCAATCCAATCCCAGGGGTTGGGATTAACAATGAATAAACCACATCCTCCACAGAAAATATTAAACTTGGGACTGGAAGATATTTCATTTCCTTGCTCAGACATCGGGATTTTAGAGTTTGCAACCAGAATTATTGTGGTGAAATGTTTAATGCTTAGAAGAAGAAGCATTTTGGCCGCTCATCATGCGGAATGGCTAATACATTTTAATTTAGGATTATTAGCACTAGATGATAGTTGCAAAAAAAAAAAGACAGTTTTTACTGTAATTGTTGTAAGGTACAAACTGTGGTCGTCCTTTTTTTCTTATAACAAACAATCATGAATAAAGTTTACTTATACCAGGACAGTGTGAATTCCTTTCACCATTTCAAGAATCTCAACAGTGTTGCATTCAGTGTCAAGGGTTTGATTATCCAGTTTGGATATTCCATTTTTGTCTAGAGTCTGTGGTATAATCTACTTAGATTTCATTTGGGGGGGTCTGCTTTCCCTGGCAACTCAGATATCATACACATTTCATGGCTTGCACTAATGTGCCAACTCAACTTTAGATCTGTCCTTAACTAGCAGGGCTTAATCTTCAGTTGTAAGACCCATCCCTAACTAGAATCCTTAAGTAAGATTGTAAGGTTCCTGACAGCCCTGCAACCTTCCCTAGAGATGTTTGGTAGTCATACTTTATATATTTTGACCCATCATTAGTATGGTTTTTCACTTAGATCATGTTTTGAGTTTCCAAAATGTGTCTGTAAGGAACTGACTGTATTTTGAAAAAAAAAAATGGGAAGGAAGAGTTCATTCATGTTGCTGTGTCTATTTGACAACCTTTCTAAAGATGCTTGATTCATGTTTTGAGCCTCAGCTCCACTTTAGCATCCAGCCAGTGGTCAGTGTTACTTTCACCTTCGTGGGAGAGACCAGATGCCTGGAGACATAAGTATCTTACCTCATGGCCAGGCCTGGCCACTTCACCTGGTGAGGGATTGGAACTCCTGACCTTTGGGTCTTGTTCCTTTACTCACTAATTATATGTCCTCAAGGATCCCTTTCAGTTCATTTTCCATAAGCATTAGCCAGGTAACAAATAGAAAATTTGTCATTGGAAGTTTTCCAAAAAATCAGAACTTGTACTTTTTGGCACATCTAATTCTTAATAGGGGGAAAATACTTTCCAATAGCATCTGGACATAAGAATGAACTTCCTAATTAGAACAAGATTTCTTAAGAGTAGGAAAAGTATTTCTTATTTACTTTAGGTGCCTGAAATTTCAGACTTGAGAGTTTTATGTAAAATATTTGAAAAAGAAATAACCAGTGTGAAATATTGAATACTAACATGACTAGTTAGTCCCTCTGTTGAAAAGGAAAATAAGAAAGTCCCGAGGGCTGATTGTGAGAGACACCAAATCAAAGGAGAGGAGAAAAGAGAAGGTAGAAACTTATGTTTTCACATTTTGGCTTTCCCCTCAATCTTGGCAGAAGACAAGATTCCTTGTACACAGGGCCTGTAGATCCTAGGGAGAAAATTTTCACATGGGTCACCTTTGCTTGTGCACACCTTCCAATTACCAGCAGTAAATGTTGAGATTTCATGTGAATTCAAAGGGTTTCCTTGGCTTCTACTGTATACTCTCACAACTTCCCTGCTTACTAAGAGCACATTGCCTGGCAACTTCTATCCACTAGACCATGGCAGTCTAGCATACTCCAAAGAAAGGTGAAGTAAACTGTATGCTTTCTCATGGGGCTTTTTTTTTTTTTTTAAGATTTATTTATTTATATATTTGAGAGAGAGAGAGAAAGGGAGAGGGAGCACAAGCAGGAGAGAGAGAGAATCTGAAAAATCCTCCACTGAGCACGGAGACCAATGCAGGGCTCAATCCCAGGACTCTGGGATCATGACTTGAGCTGAAACCAAGAGTCGGACACTCAACCAACTACACCACCCAGACACCCCTTCACAAGGCCTTTGAACAATGAATTTTTATCTCTAATGCATAAGTGTTCTTGTCCAGTTCATGAATAAAACCTATTGGGGCACCTGGATGGATCAGTAGTTGAGCATCTGCCTTTGGCTCAGGTTGTGTTCCTGAAGTCCTGGGATCAAGCCCCGCATCAGGCTCCCTGCAGGGAGCCTGCTTCTCTCTCTGCCTATGTCTCTGCCTCTCTCTGTGTGTCTCTCATGAATAAATAAAATCTTAAAAAAAAAAGAAACCCTATTTTTCCTTATTTTAAAAATGATGAGTTCATTGAGATAACAGAAAATCATTTGCTATCTGGCACTGAAAAAGTAACTTACCTTCTCTGGGCCTCAGTTTCCTATAAAAAAAGGATTTGACAAATTTCTTTCCATCACTAGAATATGAGTCTACCTTTAGTCTGTTACTAATCCAAACAAATGACCATATTTTCTCATGTAATTGGGCTGGGTGATTCTGCTACTTATCTGAGTGGCCTTGAAAGTTCTTTCCTCTCAAACACTGAGCTGTTGCTGTGCAGTTTACTTCTAAGCCACCCACTATCTTTGGGGGAATTTTTATTTTTATGTATGTATATATGCATGTATGTATATACGTATAAATTTTTGTAGTTACTCATCCCTCTATGAACAATGCTTACTACTTCATAAGAAGTGTTGGAGGAAGTCATGAGATGTTCATAAAATTCTCCATGAGTTTCAGATCAAATGCTGAATAAATATAAAGTTTGGTTATTCCTATCAGCAGCTGTTTGCAAATCAGGGCATGCTCTTCATGGCAGTTGCTTCTGGATAGGGAATAAGAGAATGAGTTTTTTCTCAGAGTGCGTTTTTTTCTTTGCAAATTGAGAACCTGAAGGCAATGTTATGTCTGGTTCCTTAAAGAATAAATTCTGAACTCCCCCCATGACTGACAAGGCTCTACTGGACCTGGCCTGTGTTGATGGATCTGACATCATCTCCCACCACTCATGTTTCTTCACGCCCATCACCTTGCTGCCTCTTGTCCTTTGGGCTCCCAGTGGTTTCTATGTCAGGGCCTGTGTTCTTTTTCTTGCCTCTAACTGTGGCTGCCTCTTTCTTGTCAGTCAAGCTCTTCTTAGATGTCACCCTCTCAGAGAGGGCTTCAGTGACCACCTCCTTAAAACTAGTTCCCATCTCCACTTCATCCCCAGTCCGGTCATGGCCTACCCAGTTGCCTGGTTTCATTTTCTGGTTTCAATTAATTCTGAATGAAATGATGTTGTTCATTTATTTGTTTAATTGCTTATTGTGTCTGTCTCTCCCCTTATAGAATGTTATTTCCTTGAGAGCACAAACTTTGTTTGGGTCACAATTATATTCAACAAATATTTATTCAATGGATAAATAAATAAATGAATACTCTATACCAGTGCTGTCCAACAGAACTTTCTACAATGATGAAAGTGTTCTATAATTTGCACTATCCAATATGGTAGCCACTAAGTCACATGTTCCTATTCTACACTTGAAAAGTGGCTGCTGTAACAAACTAAATTTAAGTTTTGCTTAAATTTAATTGTTTAAAAGTTTAAGTTACCACATGTAGCTGATGACTACCATATTGGACAGTGCAGCTCTTTTCTGCTGTTGGTACTTAGTGATTAAATCAGTAGCAAGATACCAATACTGATGTCACTTGCAAGAGCAGTGGCAACATTTGGAGTGTCCTTTCTTATGTTACTTTCTTCTTTACCTCTCAATGGGATCCGTGGATGATGATCCATCCCATTAGATGAGCCATCTAATAAGCCAATGCAAAACCATCTTTTGGATACAGTTTTTTAACATCCGTCAGTGGAAGCGGCCGAGAAAGTTTTATTAGCTATCTTATACTTCTCAGGGATGGCCTTTTTATTATATGTTTTCCTTCTGTTAATAACCTGTTAGTTTTGTGGAGTTACACATCTAATAGCTTCTTAAGAGATAGGATATCAACTGGCTTTCAGTTAAAAGAGCCTGACTGCATGACTGAATTTACAAATATATGCATCTTTCCACAGGAAGATGTTCACTATTCTATGGAACTCTTACTCCAAGCTGTAATTTATTCAGGGAAAGCAAAGAGAACCAACACTCCCATTCATAGTTAAGTCAGAACAAAGCTCTTTTGTAAAGAAACTGTTTATGTACCCTCAACACTTTCAAGGCATCATTCAGGGTGTATTACCTCACAGGTGATTTACATTTTCTGTTTAGTATCACTTCTTTCCCTCAGTCTGTGAAAGGAGGTTGAATGGAGAATTTTTTCCAGGTTTGCAGCTTTCTGCTGCTTACGCCTGTAGAAATACTCCATGTATTTGGAAGTATGCTGCTAGGGGAATAAGTTTTAGGACTGCTGACTTGTCCATCGTTTATCATCATTATATGGTGTCTGTCAACGAAAACCATTTCCCAGAATTCCATAAGGAGTTGCTCTGTATAGAGGCATGGAGCCTTGTGACAAGAAAAAGGCATTGCAATGAAGAGTAATAGGAAGGGGGTGTGTGAGGGGGATAAACAGAAGCTTTTAGAGCTAATTCATGGCTGGCGTCATCTCCATTAGCATTGGGACTGTTTGACGTTGAGTTCAGAGAACATGACCAGGGCTGGTTTCCATCTGTCATGGTGATTAATGGGAGTATTGTTAGGTAATAATAGTTTAATAACATAGCTGGAGCCAAAGAGGCACACCAAAAGTGTAGATGTAATTTTAAAACCAAGAGGAACTGTGGATAAAACCACAAGGGCCAGGAAATTAGGGTCCTGTTCTTAGCTCTTCCACTTAGAAAAGGCAGCTGGGGAGAAATTTTTCTCAAAATTGAAGAGGGTTAAAATAGTCCACCAATGAGGTGAAGAGAGCTGTCTTAGCTCTCAAGAAGGGTGGCATCTTGGTCATTTTAATGTACCTCTGTCTGAAGGACTGAAAAAGTTTATTAAATCAAAATCTTCTGAGACCTAATAGTTGAGTTAACAATAGCCAATGCACTAAAAAGAAAAACAGACAAATCCTTATGTTGATAGGCTGGATTCAACTGGATATTCCAAAGAATATCCAGATTATATGATATGATATAATCTGATACTCAACTCAATGGCTATCTACTATTGATGTGAAACCTAAATAGTTAAAGTTGCCCTGCTTCTGCAAGAGGCAAAATCTGTTCAACTTGTAACAACATATTTCAATGAAGTTGTCCTTTCTCTCAGATGGCAGCAACTGTTGGTGGGCCAGAGACCTAACATGACCCCCATACACTCAGAACCTAGACCATATGGGCTTTTACTCTAAAGTGTTGGAACTTTTCAAGGGAGAAATCACTTTCTATACAGAAAATTGGCAACATGAGACTATTTACATGTTGGCTTTCCTTCCTGCCAAGCAAAGAGCCACCTGACCTAACAAGATGCTATCCAGTTTTTACTCAGAAAATTTCCACCAAGTGGATCTTAGCATGAATGGAAAAAACATTCAAAATGTAAGAGTAGGTTTATGTAAGAGAGGAAGACAGAACTTGGCCAGATGCCTGTCTGGACTAGATGGCATGCTTTGACCCTTTAGGTTATTGCTCAGTGTTTGGCTTATCATGATATCAAGATAGTTCCAACCCCACTGGAAGAATGGCAGGCCAAGATGCACTAGAGCTAACAAAAGACACTTGAGAGTAAGTAAGGGACTGCAATCCAAGAGAAGGAATAAGAACTTTTTTTTTTTTTTTTTTTGGTTTGTTTGTTTTTCCCTTAGTGGTTTAGACTACATTTCCTTTCCCCAATGGTTTGTACTATATTTCTTTCCCCACTTCCAAATAAATATGCTGGGGCTCAGGGAGCTAGAGCAAAGTTTAAGATTTCCCACTAGGTATAGGATTTTATTATATGTTTGGAAAATTGGTGGATGCTCTTCATCATCTGTGCCTGAGCATAGACAAATAGCTATGGCTATTTGAAGGTGATAGAAGGATCATTCCTATAAATCAAAATCAGAGGAGAAATGATGTTGACTGGATGCCTGTCATGTAGGCTTCTATTTAAGTCTAGTCTTAGTTGGGGTGTGTCTCTATTGCGCACAGTTAAATTGCGGGAGTTGATTTCAGTGGTAGTGTAAGGTTTTGTGTTTACTTTTCCTTTCCCTTCAGCCAACTAAGGGGAGGAATTCTGATAAGAGGGGATCAAAGTCAAGGATATTTACACAGTACAAGGATGTGGAGCTTTAGTGTAATTAGAGAATGAGTTCAAGGTTTACACTTGCAGTGGTCTCATTTTGGACTTTTTCTTCTAGGAAGTTGTCCTGCCCTAGAGAGGCCTGATGGTAGTAAGTCAGATAGGCTCAAGGCACTGTTCCCTTGGCACATTTCCTTCAACAAACCTTTGCTTGTCATCAGATTTGATAGGATGAACATAAGATTTTGATGTGAGCTGGGGATCAGAGGCCACTTGACCTCCCTCTAGCCTTGACATAAATAGAAAAACTATCATGGGGTTTGGGGCAAAGACCTCTGGGTAATAACAAAGTGTCTTTGCTTGGTCATTCTCTCTGATTCATGCATTGTTCTCAGAAACACTGAAGGAGATGGCTGAGTTGAAGGATCGTGGGTTCCCAGCCATTATTCAAATTTTAACTTAACTAGACATGATTTATAAAGTAAACACTTCCAGGGTCTATTTTGAGGCTGCTTATATTAAACTCAAACTCAAAGTGCCACATTTTCTTTACTTCAAGCTGTGTGGACACAGATGGATCCATCTAGGACCTTAGGCACAAAAACTGTCGGAGAATACAGTGACATTCTCATGGTAGTCAAGTCAAAAGGATGGATACTTTGTTAGATAAGTTGTAAATCAGCACAGTTGGCTCGTAATAGTGCAAGTGAGCATTAGCTTAGAAGTTACGTCTGTTCGACTCTTGGTTCTCCCTTATCAAAGTGCATAGCCATCTAGGTCTTTCCATTCTACAAACTGAAGAGATCAAAGTTGACAACCTCCTAATTCCCTTTCCCCAATACTATGATGAGATAACAAAGTGGACGACTGAGGCAATTCTAAAAGGAAATTAGTAACCATAGTCTCATTTGTTTAAAATACAAACATTGAGGAACACATACATAAATCTCTAATAGTTTAGTTTATAAAGTTAAGTTTTAGATTCCTTCTTAGTTACGTGATTAGAAAAGTTTCCTATCAGCTGTTGATTGAGGAAAAGGCATTTTGGGAATTTGTGTGTTATTTGAAATTGCTATACAATTAGTTTAATTCTTGACTTATTTTTGAAAACAAAGACCATACCATTTATAGAACTAGTATACATTTTGTAATATTTTATGGTCAATTTTTTTAACATCTGTGTTATTCTCTAAAGGCACACTTTATCATTCTTCATATTAAATACCTAGTCATTTACATTCATGTCTCCAATTCCTTGTTTCTCTCTTTTTTTGAAATTTTATTTATTTATTAGACACACAGAGAGAAATCACAAGCAGGAGGAGTAGCAGAGGGAGAGGGAGAAGCAGGCTCCCTGCTGAGCAAGGTTCTGATGTGGGGCTTGATTCTAGTACCCTGGGATCATGACTTGAGGTGAAGGCAAATACTTTACCAACTGAGCCACCCAAGCGCCATTCCAATTCCCTGTTTCTCTTGACAACCTATTCTTGTTACTGTTATCTTATACTCAGGTCTCTGGGACCTCGCAGAGGGGTTAGTTGCAGTGTGTGCTAATGAGAGTATGGGTTTGATTTCTAGACAGGTCAGTTGTATTGCCCTATTCTTGGCCATAGCTTATGCTTCTCCTTTTCTACCAGCTTGTCACAAGTGAGCCCAGGAGATATGGATGGCTCTGCACAAATTTGTTGCTACTGTTGGAAACAACAGTTTGAAGTGGGCTTTCTCCTTCTTATGATGGATCAGTAATGATGAGGTCATTGTTGCCGGGCTAAGAAGATACGGGGGGTTTCCCAGGAGAAATCACCTTGCAGATAGCTGGAGAAGGGAAGCAGAATGAGACAGCTTCTCTTCATTCTCTTGCCTGCTTTCCTCCAGACCCATCTCGATTTCTTCCAGGCACTGGACATGAGACAGTGTTTTATGGCTGATTTACTGAACTGATGATTACCGAGTCCCAAACCATTAAAGAGCAATTTGCTAGTTCTCTAGTATATAGCAGCATCAGAAAAAGGCCCAAAATGTGACCTCTATTTTAAGGCTATGATTTATTTTATTGTGGTTTATACTACTGCAATTTCTTGACTGCAGGAAGTTCTCCCTTATTTGTATGTGGTGGTTATTTGTTATACTATGAAACTGTGAGTTTTGAAGTTTTCAGAGCTTTATTCCTTTCTGGGCAGGAATGTCCTCAGACTTTTGATCTGGAATTTTTCAGTGACAAACTGGTAGTAGAATACAGTAAAGATATCATTGTTTGTCATGAGGAAGAGGGTTCTTGTACTTTACCATTAACATTTTTCCCAGAGAGAGAAAGTAGCAAACCAAAATTAGAGAAAATGTTAGAATATTTTTAAAGGTGTGAAAGTTTACAGGTATATTAGAAAAGACTGCCTCCCTTTTCTTGTTTGTATATTGACTTTTAATTTTAGCCCAGCCACTATTATTTTCCCTAGGTCAGATAGCCTTCCATTGGAACAATTTTAAGTGAGCACTGAGGTAACAGATTTGTCCTCAACAGCAGCTTTTTTTTTTTTTTTTTTTTTAGACTTAAACTTTTACCTTTCTAAAACCCAGTGACTTCATGCACAGGGCATACATACATTGATTCAGCATGGAAGTTAATTCAGCATGAATACTTCGCTAAGGATTTTCCATACTCCACATTTTCTTCATTTTTGTTGTTGATTAAGTACTCCAATTGTGTTATGCAAAATAAAGACACACCATAAAACATACAGTGTATATAACTGGCCAAGTGAAAGTGTTTTTTAGAACTTTAATTAGTGGAGAATTTTTTATATTTTGTTTGGTCTTTGCATTCTCTGTGGAAAAAACCCCAAAACCAAAAAACTAAAACTTGGCCTGGTCACCATTGCCTCTCAGTAAGATCTGTTGAGAATTTGGCTGTACCTTTTCACTGTTGAAGGTATTTTATAACCTGGCGAGGAATTAGGCAGCTTTTAAATTTGGCAGCTCTCTGGCCGCCATTAAGGACTCATTTAAATCCTCTCTCACTTGAACCTGAATTTTAACTATCCCTCGTGGATTTCAATGAAGAGTGCTATGGAACTAGATGAAGATGGAAATTAGATTAATGTGAAGGAACAACAGAAAAAAACACCACATTAGATAACTTATAATTCATGTATCTAGATTTTATGATAGTCATCAAATTGCCAGTACTATAGAAATGAATGGTTAACCCGATAAAATATGTCACAAATGATGAAATTGGTGCATACTTTGGAAAACTGTAGTAACAATAAAAACACGCATAGTTTTATGGCTCTGAAACAAATTGCCTACATCACCTGAAGCCAGGTTTAGTTGAAATGACTAAACTAATTAGATAAGAAATCATGAATGAAAATAAATGTAAGCATTTAAGTCAGGTGAAGAAAAGCTGGATATAAAATTTGTATGTTATATTTTTATTAAGTTCTTTTTCTAAGGTGTGTGAGAAAAGGAATTGAAAATTAGGTCTGATGCTACGTAGAGTTAAGGCCAAAGTTTTCAAACTGTACAGTATTGTTTGGCATAAAACATTCTCTTTTGCTGCCCCCTCTGCTCACTCCTAAACACAAAACCAATTCTGTTTATCTTCTTGGAGCTGGGCAAATGTAAAAGGCAAGTCATTAATTGGACCCTGGTTCAGAAAAGTAATGACTGATTATTAAAGCATAGTTCCCTTCTCTGGAAGAACACTTAAAAATGAAAAAAAAAGATCACATCGTAAACTTCACTTTTTCTTTTTTTTGGTGTTCAGGCTTATGAATTTTAACACACTTGTATATTTGCGTTACCACCAGCACAATCAGGTTACAGAATAATTTCATACTCCTAAAAACTCCCTCATGTTCTCCCTTTGTAGTCAAACCCTTACTCCGTCTAGTAGAATATTTTTAAAGCTTTTATGCAGCTTGCATATTGTTCTTAAAACATCCTTTGGTCACCTGTGTTAATTCTGGAATCAAAGAACCCTTCTAGATAGTGTTAAAGAGACAGACTAGGTAGTATTTTTTTTAAAAGATTTATTTATTTATTCAGAGAGAGAGAGGCAGAGACACAGGCAGAGGGAGGAGCAGTCCACGCAGGAAGCCCGACGTGGGACTCGATCCCAGGTCTCCAGGATCACACCCCAGGCTGGAGGCAGCGCTAAACGGCTGCGCCACCGGGGCTGCCCGTACTAGGTAGTATTTACCTGATTGTTTGATTCAAGAGTCCAGTGCCTACAGGGGGAAAAACTATTAACTTCACAAGACTTATTCTTGTATGAATGGGCTACACACTATACATATAAGAAAATAATAGCAAATATCTGTATAACTTCATTCATTCATTCAAAAAGTATGCTTCAAAAAAAGCATTCCCACATGTGTCATGTGTAGGATATAGGCTCTTGAAGCCCAGTCTGTTGATCAGGAAACTATGGTAGCCATTTCCTGGCCCGCTTAGCTTAACTGGCTACTCTGGTTGGCTCTCATATTTTCAGAGAACTTTCCCCATTATCAACATTTTTTTGGACATTAGTTCTTTTTATTCACTTTCTTGCATTTTGTGCTTTCTTCTTCCTTTCCTACTAATCTCCCAGTATCTGACCCAGACTCTTGAACCCTGCATCCATTGGCCTTTTCATGATTTACCTGGTTGTTTCTTGTCTACCCAGCCCATTACTTTTGCTGGTCCTTACTCTTGCCTGTATCTGGCATGAGTCTGCCTGGTACTGACTCATGACCTACTGCTGATGTTACCTCACTGGGCATGTTAATACAGTGGACCTCTTCTTTATTTCAGACTACTGACTCAACTTTGGCCGTGCCTTCGAGTTCCATCCTCTGCCGTTGTTGCAATTTTTAGTTGGATGAACTATCAAATTGTCTCAGCTTTCTGGCCCCACCCCTACTCCAAAAAAAGTATGTCCTACCGGGATATGCCACAAACGTCCTTGGTTTTGGCACCTTTGGTTCAGAGAATATTTTTTAAGTTCTGTTTTAGTTCCAGATTAATAATTAGAAAACTAGATTTGGTTTTGCTTCAGATAGATCCAGGGGAGTTCTGGAAAAAAAAAAAAAGAGCCTTTGTTCAAAAATGAGTTAAAAAATAATGTTTAGCTCTGATGCCAGAAAATTAGAATGCTTTCTTCTAGTTCTGAATGATTAGAGTTTTTGCTTGGATTGGAGAGAAAATAGGCAATTGGATGTACTAATTGTAGTGACTAAGAGATGTGTCACCTGAGGAGCTGGACATGTGTGAAAGTGAAATTGAATTTCTAGTAATTGGCTAGGATACTTTCACAGTCGGACAGTCCCATATCTAAAGGATGGGGAGGGCAGGAAAGATGCTAACACATGTGGTCTGATGCCACAAACAACTGTTCTCCTTTGGGACAAAGAAGACAGTTGACCTTTGTTGTCCCACATGGGGGAAGCTGAATTCAAGAAATCTGTAGAACACATGTTCTCTCATTTCTCTGAGGATTACTAAGAAGAGTGGTGTTTTGCTCAGGAAAAAACCAAGGGCTGAATGTTAGGGTCAAATTGATTTCTTGAAAAGACTATTAAATTCTTCCATTACCTTCTCTTTTTTAAATAAAGATTTTATTTATTTATTCATGAGGGACACAGAGAGAGAGGTAGAGACATAGGCAGAGGGAGAAGCAAGCTCCCCATGGGGAGTCTGATGTGGAACTCGATCCTAAGACCCTGGGATCATGCCCTGAGCCAAAGGTGGATGCTCAACCACTGAGCCACCCAGCCCAGTACCCCCTTCCATGACCTTCTTAAAGTGGTGTCACAAGAGCCCTTGAAACTCCCTCAACCTCAGACACTTTGCTCATATCATGACATGATTAACTAGGCTTACTTTTCCCTTTCTGAGAAAAATGACTGTTCTGAAGGTGTCCTGGATGGCTGTAGGGGAACACTGTCCCTCTAGGTATTCCTCCTATAAGTTAAGCTGTTCCAGGGGAATCAGCTTAATTGGGGTAAATTAAGCTGAAAATCTGGGGTAGGACGAGAGCACAGCTGTTTGCAGTTGGATTTCTCCATGTCCCTGGGATACTGAGGACATCTTCCCTTCCTGAATACATGAGCCCACTCATGTTTCATCGCTTGTTTTGCTAGCATCTGTCAAACACACACAGTGAGATTACAGAGCCTGGCCAAGCAAAGGCCTGCCTCTCCTGGGAAGGACATGGTGGGTGTCAGGGAAGATATATGTCTTACAGAGCAACACATGTTGGGAATGGCTCTGCCTGTTGTGCAGTTACAGCTTTGCGCGCACACGAGGCCCTGGTAAAAGGCAGGTGTGTGGTGGGCAGCCTGTGCTGCCTGTGAGACATCAGAAGGAGGGAGATGACCTAGAATGCCGGCTGCACTTGAACGATGCCATCTGTGGTCCTCTCCTCTCAGCAGAGCCACCACTGACCGAGCTGGCTGCTTAGTCTTTTCCAGACATAGGGTGAAGTGTTCTGTGTTCATGCTCTCATTCAGTTCCTTACAGTGGGCTTTGCTATTCTCCCCACTTTATAGATGGGGAAACTGAGGATTAGATATATTGAATAACTTGCCCAGGGTCACAGAGGTTACATACATTGAGCCTGAATTCAAGTCTGTGTCTGGTTACAAAATCTTAGATTGTGAGCGCTGAGATTAAGGAATTAAATTTCCTTACACCTGAAATTGTGATAATAAGTGAGTTGCTTACTCTGATGACTGAAGTGTCCTTCAATTAAAAAAAAATAGTTTGCTATTTGCCATCTTTCTTTTCTCCCAAGGAGAGGTGATTGAGGGTTGGGAAAATTGACTCTTTCCAGGCTGCTGTGCCCTTTCCTCCTTGTCCCTTTGTTCTACCTCACCATAGCACTTCTTTGGAACTGTCAGGCCCTGTTTCTGGCTCCTTTTCTGATTTCTTGCAGCTTCCAGTAAATGCGCTGCTGCCTACCTCTGTTACAGGGCTCTTTAAGGTGCGAACTGTGTAGAAAAAGAAAGATTAGAGCTGGGTAAAGAGAACCCAGTGTGCTGAGGTGGAGATGGACTGTAGTATTAAATAGGTTGGTCAGGGTTGGTGTCCTTGGAACGATGATATTTAGGCAAAGCTCAGAAGGGTGTAGGATTGTGTGTGTGTGTGTGTGTGTGTGTGTGTGTGTGTGTGTGTGTGTTTAGTGGATCTCGCCTCCCAGCTGGACTATAACTCCTTGACAGGGGTCATATTTTATATCACTTGGTATCTCCCCTACCAGGTTCATGGTAGGCAGTCGAGACACAGTTATTAAATTTAGTGCATAGTAAATTGCTACCAGTAATGAGTTAGATATGAGTGAATAGTGGAGTGATTTTATTTTCCTTTAGGAGTCTCTCTTTCAACAATAATATTCTCTTTCATTTTTTCTCTAACCATAAAGATAATTTGTGTTTAATGTGGAAAACTATGAAAATCCTAAAAACATAAAGAAGAAAATAAAAATCACTCACAATTCTGACTGTCAATATAATCACTACTAAGCATTTGGGTGTATTTTCTCACACACACGCAAGTAAATATGTTAAAGGATGAGGATCATATTTAGCTATGATATTAAAAAAAAGGAATGATCTCTATCTATCAGGAGCACTGACCCACTGTAACCCCTTTGTGTTGGAGGGTGGGGTGGGCTTGAGGGGCCCCAAAGAGGGGGTGTGTGCAGCAGGGGGGCACTTGGGGCAGCAGCTACTCATCAGCACTAGTCCAGGTGGGCAGTACCAGCACATCTTGCCTGACCTCCAGGCCTGAATGCGTGTGGTTTTGCCTCTCACTTTTTTTCCCTAACACAATGACAACATTATTACAAGTCTTTTAATTAAATTTGTCATTTCAAACCATGAAAATTTCTATGTTGGATGTTTACTTTAGTTATGGCACTATAAGCATCAACTAAAAAATACCTAAATGCCTTTAATCCTCCTTATCTTGGGAAAAGGAGCCACAAAGATCCTGCTTTTCCTTGCTCTCAGCTCCTAGCAGTTTCAATGGCATTCTTGCCTCCTGTTTCAGCAGTTGCTTGGCTTGATGTGTAGACTTCTGAGAGCCATGACATTTGGGAAGGAAAAGATGACAAGAGCAAAGTAAACGAATTTGAAAGGCTGTGAATCGTGGTTGCTTCTTCACCACGGTTGCGGGACCCTCTGGTGCGTCATGACAGTGTTCTGGGGTGGTGATGCCTGACTCTCCTCTTCCTCGGCTGTTAGTCTCATGACTTGTCTCTTCACAGCAGCTGCTGCCAGGGCCTACTCTGTTGCCTAAAGCCAAAAGCTGAAAGCTCACATAATCTTTTGAAGAGCCTATGTAAGTAAATTGAGTCCTTGTAATGAAAACTCGTTGAGCAAACAGTGCCACACCATGTGGCTACATGCATTTCCTAAGATGAAAAACATCTCTAGCCACAAAAAGAGTCATGGAAGAGGAGAGACAGGTCTACTTGGTGATGTGGGTTTTGAAATTAAACCAATTGTTTAGAGCAGAGGCGCTGAAGTTCTGCAGATTAAAAGAGTGAATTAAATTTATTTATTCAACAAACATTGATTGGTCATTCATTTGATGCCAGGCACTGGGCCAGGTGCCAAAGACAGACAAGGTGCCTATAGTCCTAGAGCTTTCATAGTCCTTCTAGAGGAGTTTTCTAAATGGAAATAGAACAGTGATTATGTGTTTTTACGTTCATAAATGTGAATAGGAGTGCACAGTTTATTTCTCAGTGAAACATTAATTTTACTTATTTTAGGTCTTGAGCTGCTTCCATATGGAAGAGACTCTTTATTATTTCCCCAGAAGTTCAGTCCAGTGTGCAATCATAAATTTACATGTGTATTACACACATTGCAATGTCCCATTATGCTTTAAATCCTCTAAGAGGGGCAACTTTTAATGTGCTGAGACGTTTAGAGTTGGAAGGGTATTTAGAAAAACCATGAAAAGGCACACGCATTATCAAATATGGAGAAAGAGTAAAATTGCATCATGAGAGAGTGCATGCACACCGGTTCAGCCATGTCCCTCCCCCATGGGGTAAAGAGTTGGAAGAATTAAAGAGAGATGCTCACTTGGAGGCCATGTTCCATTTCTAGACCACATTCTGGATAACCAGAATCTCAGAATTCCCTAGATTAGAGGCCTTGAACCCCTTGCTAGACCCTGCAAGGGCTTCTTCTATAGGACTGTCTTTTTGAGTGTTGACTGTGCTGTCACTGTGTGCTGGCGTCTGCACCCATGTGTACAAGACCCCAAGCGTCTTGGAGGAGAAGGTGGTTGGACACCTACAGATGTCGGGTATGAGCCTGCACGTAGCTATGGCAATTTTCTCATTGGCTAAAGAAAAGGATAAGATGAGGTGTTGCGTGTGCATGTGTGTGTTTAATCTCTAACTAAAACTTTTCCCTTTACTACCTAGGGTTATTCTCTGACAGTGGAAAGGAGATACCTTTTGTTAAATAAAGGATTGTGTTTATTAATGCATCCTATATAGTTAAAGAATTGTTTGGAGGAAAAATAAACTAGAGCATTTATTTCGTGCATCATTGTATTCTTTGAAACAATGGATTACATCTTAATCCTGCATACATTCTTAAAATGAGAACTCCATCTGGGAGGCCTAACCTTCCATGGAAACGTCTGGGTTACACATGTCCATCCAGCACTTTGCCAAGTGCTTAATGGAGCACGCAATTGTTGGTAAGATATGCTGGAGTTCTCTGCAGAGACCTAAAAGACAGAGAGCAGGGTGCTTGGGGTAGCCTGGCATGCACATCATTTGGATCCAGCTTCGATCAGTCAAGCCATTTGCTTTAAATAATTGCAATTAGACACTCTTCTCTTTGTGCTGTGTCTTTCTATTTTTAATGCCATTAAGTTTGAAATAATTGAAGATATTTTACTCTGTCATTTTTCCAGTTTTTCTTTGGATATATTCCTGTCATTGAAGTTGAAACTAGACAAGAGTTACAGAATCTTTAAATCAATAACCTAATGAGTTTGTCCTCAAGTTGCTCGGGGAAATACAGGAAGTGCACTCCAGTAAATCTTTCCTCACAAGCTTTATGTAGTCCTAAAGTCACAACTGATGATGGTATCTCTTGCTTGGGGCTGACTGCAGAATGAGGGACTGTCGGAGCTGACAGGGCTCTGAGGGGTCACGTGGTGTCATTGCCTCATTTCTTAGGTGAGGCATGCGAAGGCAAATGCTTGTCCAAGGTCACAGAGCAGGTACATGACAGGCTGGGGGCTAGACTTCATGGACTTCATGGACTTAACCTCTTTAGTTCACAAGAGTGCATTGAATGTTCATGACGTTCAAAGAAATTTTTTTTCTGGCCTCAGAAACTTAAATAAAACTCCAAAACAATACATATCCTGAACTGTATGTGCTCGTATAATGAACCATTTTGGAGTTTCACTTAGGACTGTTGTGACTCTAGGTTCATTCTAGCCTTTTACATAAATAATCACTTCTTGTTATTTACAGTGATTATGTCCTATAAAGTCACCGTGAGCATCGAATTAGTGAACACTGAAACAGCTCTGGGGAAGTACAGGCTTGGGTTCCTATGAGACTGGTCACACTTTTATCACCCAGTCAACATATAATTTTGTTTTATGTGTGTTTCCGTTTAAGACTATTTAATATATATATTTATTTTTTGTTGTTAAATGTTTCATTTATTCATGAGAGACACACACACACACAGAGAGAGAGAGAGAGAGGGGCAGAGACACAGGTAGAGAGAGAAGTAGGCTCCATGCAGGGAACCCGATGTGGGACTCGATCCCAGGACTCCGGGATCACAGCCTGAGTTGAAGGCAGATGCTCAACCGCTGAGCCACCCAGGTTTCCCTAATATATATTTTTGATTCATTAACATTTAACTCATGGAAAATAGTACTATAACTCATGCCTGAACTAAGCTTACCTAAAATATGTTTCCCCTCTAAGGCATATCACATCAACCCTCTTATGTGTAGAACACTAGACAGCACTGTACTGAAGACAGAGTACTGAAGTACTCTGCTTGGGGGCCATTTTAAACCAACCAAAATCACAAAAATGCAAAACACGTGACACTAAATAGACAGTATAAAGGAAACTTGCTTAGAGTAAACAGGTGACATAAGGAAGGCAGACCGCTGGCTTGTTTGACCTGAACTGGGAATGTGTACTTGAGGGACTCCCAATTTTTCACCATTCCATGCTGGTCCAAAAATGACCACAAAAGTGCCGTATTGATTTTAGGGTTACAGATAAATTTTAGTAACTGAATTTGTAAATAGAGAATTTGTAAATAATGAGGATCAATTGTGTCCACAAGCTCACACACATCACACTACACATTGTAATTTCAAATGTGAACTTTTAGCCTTCAATTCTGGTTCTACTTGGAGCTCTACTAACTCTGTTTTGGTGGTGTAGTTATAGTGGTAGCCCTTCTACAGGCTTCCATAGAAGCCATCCGTTCCAGTGCCCCTGCTTCCCAAGAATTGTGCTGCTGAAAGACTCCTGAAGGCAGATCCAGGTCCCTGTTCCCTTAATCACAGAACTTCATCAAGAGGAGGGGTCCATCCCAGTCATGCACACTCTTCTCTCTTTAATTAGGTTAGCTTTTTACAACTGTAGAGCTGAGTCTCTCTCTAGGCTTGTACCAGGGATCCTGCCTCATGTCTGTTTCTGCCCTCAGAGTTCTGTCTTCAGCCTCTTTTCTCCTCATCCTCACTTAGAAGCACTTATTCCCATGGTTAACCACAGCCAGGCTCCCAACTTCCAGATCTTTAGCTCTTTAACATCTTTCTTCTGAGCAGTTCTATTACTCGAGTTGATGTCCAGAGAGTCACATTTGATATCAATAGCATTGTGAGTAAAAACAGATTGTAACCAACTATATTCTATGAAGTTCTTGAAGCATCTCATGCTCTTTCTGCCTGCTTGCCTTTATATGGGCTCTGCTCTTTGCTTGGAATATTCTTCATGCATTTTTTTCACCTTGTGTGCTCCTATTCATTCATTAACATGTAGCTCAAAGTTTGTCTTTCCTGTGAAGCTTTCCTTGACATCCATAGTATAGTTAGTTGTCCCTTTGAATGCCTAGAGACCCTTGAACTAACCTTAGTGATCTCACTCTGTATTGGAATTTTAAAATAATGGCTCTGTTTTTGGACATGTGGCATTTTAGATGCCTGAGGTATATCCATGGAGAAGTACTCAGTAGGTAGTTATGCAAAGTCAGGACACCTAACTCCTATCACATAAGTGAATCCAGCAAGTCTGGGACTTTATGGCTGGGACCCTAAGAGCTATTATTTCATCTTTGTAGGAGACATCTCTTTTCTCCTTTTCTTCCTGCATATTGGGGCTTTTTTTGTGGCTACACTCATATCTGGGGTACACGGAATTAACTTGACAAATAAATGTCATGAGTTTAATTGTTAAATACTCTTTCCAGAGTTACAATAACTTCTGAGAGAATATTGCTGGTTTTGTGCCTGCTTTTGTCTATTATATATTTAAATTATCCTGTTTTTTTTTTTTTTTCTCCATGAGGTTTCCAGGCACAGCTTTGAGAAAGCTGTTCTTGGTCTCATTAACCCTTTTAAGAGGACTACCATGTTTTGTGATCACCAGGAGACCATTGCTGAAGTCTAGGCTCAGGGATCCTGGCCAAAGGGCAGAAATAATTTCCAAGGGGTTATTCAAGTCAAGAGCACTGTACTTTTTAGTGGTGTTCTTGGAAGAATGAAACAATGCAGGCTGTGATTTGTCTGGCTTCATTTGGGTTTCAGGGAGCAAACTGTCTTTCCTACTGGCTTTTTTTTAATTTTTAATTTTTCTTTTTAGTTTCACCCCCTCTGAACCCCAAATTGTGTTACACAGCTTGCTACATAGTAGGGACTGAAAACAAGTCTGTTGAGCTAAATTGGGATGAGTTTTAAACTATGCTATGACTGATTGTGTCACAACGGCACATTCTTACTTTGCACCCTCCATCTATAGGACTCCTATCTTGTATAAATATGTAGAAAATTTCCATGGAAAGGATATTTATCCTTAAATTTTGTGTCTGACTTCATTTGCCTGTGATTGAGAAGAAATGAAGAGAAACTCCAAGTTTGCCTGCTGCTTCTGTGTTGTCTGACATTGTATGTCTCCCATGCTTATTTGGAGGAAACAAGTCCATTCCTTCAACTGGCCTTGATTTGTAGCAGGCACTTGCTCCAAAGATGTCTGGAAGGAAAATTCAGATTAAAATTGATCATCCTCCTAAAGTCATTCTCTTCTTACTGTAATATTCTAAATGTGGGAACTGTGGTCTCTGTGGGAACATAGTCTGTGCTTATGTGACCCTTGACACTCCCCATATGGTTGATCTCCACATTGTTCTTAGACATTCGCAGTTTTTGGAAACTAATAGAGTTCATGACTTCCTTGAGAAGCTGACCTTGGAAATGAAGATGGCCATTGGTAGAAGAAATGGTCTCACTCCTCACACAACACAAAAAGCTGTATCCATTTGTGTTTACAATATGGAATACTTCCTGTAAATCCTTCAAACTTCTCATTTCACTCTTTTAATTACAGTTTATTCTTTTGTTACTAAGATATTCCTTTAGTAAAACTCATCTAAATATTAACCATTCAATAGGAAAAAATATCAATTATATCCATGAGGAATTAAATCTTCTTGAGTCTCTCTCTTTTCATCTTGTAATCTAGAACGTGTCTTTCTAAAATTCTGTTTAATTCTTTGTCTTTAACTCCCTCTCACTCTCTGATGTCTTTTCCTCCATATTTTAGGCAATATTAAAAAAATACCTATAATCAATCATTCTCTGATTCCCTTAGTTACTTCTATTCATTCAGCAAAATTTCAAAGTGAAGTGAAATTAAATAAAATTTACAGGCACTGCCAAATTCCAAATCTACTGACCTGGCCAAGTGGACTTAGGAAAATGTTCTCCAGTATAAACTTGAATTTTTTCCTATTGGTTAAAAATTCCTTCCAAAGGATGTCAGACAAATCATACAGAAGAAAACATTTTTAGGTTTAACTAATTAATATTTCAGACAAATCAAGGTTCTTAGGGTGGAGACTACTATTTGTTTAAACAAAGAAACAGAAAAGTAAGTGCCAAATGAATTCTACAAAATATAGGATACATTTATAATGAACAAAAATCCATTCCATTATAACCAGCCATTTGCAGCTTTTCTAGCCCAAAGAGAGCAAATATGTCATCCTTATGAATTTATAGGTTAAGTTGAAATGGAAGCATTTTACCTTTTTTATTGTACTGATTGATCATGCTAGTCTCAGGCAGGGCATTCAACAGGACAATTCCAACCTATCATAGAGGATGGTTGGGAATCACTAGAGTTTTTCCCACGCCAATGTTCAAAGCTGTGTTTACTTTTAGGCTCTGTTACATTTTCATCAGATATGTGTTGTGTCCTTTCTGCTAAAAATAATGAACTCATTACTCTGTGTAGTTTTAAAACAAAATAAATATTAATTTATTAACCCATGATTGATGTTGGCATTATCACTATATGAATTGGAATAAATTGCTGTGGATTTTGGGGTTGCCAGTAGCTTCTGTCGCTCTTTCTACTTGATTATTTGGAAAGGACAGGGCTAGATATTGGGAGAAGGAAAGAATAAAAATCTTAAAATATGATAAGGAGGATTAAGAGAGATATATGAAAATATAGCTAGCTAGCTAACTTAGCATCCAGTAAGGGCCAGGTTAGTCTTGATCTGCTCTCAGTTTATTTACATTGGAATGGGACAGTTGCATCAAATGAATTTGGCTTTGAAATAATTGATTTAAAACAAGACATTTTATAGTGGAATTTCAAATTGATTTAAAAAACATTTGGCTTAAACTCTTGGAAAGTAGGTCATACTCTTCTTTAAATGTTTTTCTTAAAAGTACAGTGTATTATATTTTCTTAGTGAATATCAGGAGAAAACTTGAATGGGATAATGGCAAATCACTCTTTGGGTTTAGTTACCTCATGTGTGAAATGAAGTGAGCAACTAGTGGATTTGCAAAGTTCCTTTTAGCTAGCTGAATCAGTCTAATACGGAGCTGTGCTTGAGAGAGGTAAGCAAAACTAGGAGAATCTCCAAAGTAATATAAGATTTAAAAGACCATTTTGTCTCTTGAGTTAAAAAAAAGAAACATGTTATGGGGCATATTAGAGTTAAATATATAGATCATTATTAACAAAATAACGGACATGGGATTCTATGTGTGCCAGTATTCCATCATATGAATTAAATATGACTAAAAGAAAGGCTGAATTTTGTTTCTCCATGGCTCCAAAGAAAGAGGACTAGAGAGTTTCATGTTGCTACCTTTTCTTTTTTTTTTTAATTTACGATTTTATTTATTTATTTGAGGGAGAGAACGAGAGTGAGTGAGCAAGAGCACAAGTAGAGGGGAGAAGTAGAGGGAGAGTGACAAGCCGACTCCTTGCTGAGCAGGGAGCCTGTTGTTGGGCTTGATCGCAGGGCTCAAGGATCATGACCTGAGTCAAAGGCAGATGCCCAACCAACTGAACCACCCAGGCGCCCCACATTGCTATGTTTTCTAAGCCAATCTTGATTCTATAGTTAATTGCATTGATGACATCTTTTGTTAGGTATATTGCAGTGGATAGAGACATTACTTCTGTCAACCAATACGTTTAAAGTATAATGCCAAGAGAAAGGGTCATTGTTTGTTTGGACTCCAGGGTAAATCACTAAAGCAACGGTGCTCCATTAAAGAGATAACTCTGGACCAGAAATCCTGGAATAATGGGAGCAATTGCCCAGAGGGCTTTTTTCACCCCCCACTCCTCTGGCCTTAGCTTTGTTAATCAGAAAAAGAGAATCAAGCCTGGATCAAGGACTATGGTTCATATTAAAGGGAAGAATCCTAGTTTTTCCATCTCTAATTTCTATGATTGTGCAAATCTAAATTAAAAACATTGGGAACATTCAATATGTTTGTCATGTATTTTTAAGCCACAGTAACAGCTCAATGTAGTACATTATGTACAGAGAAAAGAAAAAGAATAGCTTAACACCAGCTTTATGAAATTAACTGGCTCCAAATAGAGAACTAGCCACCTGGTCAGGTTTCAAGTTTTTGTCTTAAATATTAATATTCTAAAAAAGAAACCTGATTCTGAAAGAGTCCAAGGAAATCAATGATTTTTCCAGCATATGCTTGTTTTACATAAACCACTTGCCCCTTACAACATGAAAATAATTTTATATATGTCTACTTAATGAAACAGTCTTCTTTCTCAATACCCCATGATGTCCAGTCTATCCTCAAGATCTTTCCATCTCAATTTCTCTCTCTCCCTCTGTCTTTCTAGTAATAAGCTATTTCCTGTTTTTACTATCTGGACCTTGTATAGCTCCAAAATTTGATTTTGCAGTCAGCAATTCTAAAGTACCTATTTGTGTGTATTTGTGTGTATGTATATGTGTGTGTGAAGGGATGAACAGATATCATAAAATTTGATGATAATGTCAACAGATATTTAAAAACAACAAGCACCCAGAACTTGAACGGCATAGTATGTAGAGCTTCCATTAAAGTAGTTACCTTTGGAGACTAGATGTTTGGAATATGATGTCCCTGCTCTAAATAATTTTGGAACTTTTCTTTTGGAAAGTATTGCAGAACCAATGAATGGGAAATACCAAAAAATTACTGTCATGATTATACAGTCTTTCTTTTGTACTAAAATACATGTTACCCAGCTTGATCATCCACCTTGTTTGGCAGACTGGATTCCTATATCAGTCAAGGTTAGACAAGAAGCTCATTGCTGACTCACATAGTGTGTGTGTGTGTGTGTGTGTGTGTGTGTGTGTGTGTGTTTGTGAGAGAGGGTTGGGGGAAATTAAGGAGTCTTTAATAAAGGATCTATTTACAGAAGGTGTGAACAGGACAATGGGAAACCAACAAGGAATGGAATTTTATGCTCCCTGGCCTTCAAAGGGATAAAAGGAGAGGTTTACTATTAGAATGCAGAAAGAGATGTAGGTGAGAGCTCTCCCACTGGACCTGGGGACCTTAGGGGAGGAAGGCAGCCACATTTCTGAGCTCATTCTCCTCGTTGCTTTCAAATTTCTGATGGTGCTTCCCTTTGGCCAAACTTTAGACAAAGCCAGAGAGCCAGGGAGCCTTAAAAAAGCCCATACAGATCAGTCTCCCAGGACACAGAGCAGAGTGGAGAGACACGGAGAGGAGTTTTGGAGGAGCTAATGGAGAATATCCAGCACAGCCATTAATGACTTTCATCTGTTAACAGTAATCCAAATCACTCCACTGAGGACTGTCAGGAGGATGGGGTGTAGCTTCTGAAGGCAATTCTAAGAGAAGCATCCCTTACATAAACGGAGTATGTAACTCACTAGAATAAGTATGCAGCCAACAGAGGAAATGAATAGTGTTTTAGTTCATTCATTACAATTCAGCCTTTTTTTTTTCATGGCCATGTCTTGTCTTTTGACAGAAACATGTTCGAATGGTTTTTGATACATTCAGTCTAAGGCATTTTTATAGTCCTTTAGGTAGAATATATGTATCCTTTATTGAGCCTTATAATAAAGGATGGAAAAATACAAAATGACAAATCAGAAGATATCTATTTCTTTTCTTAATGGAGTTGCCTTCATACATTGGTTATGTACATGAGTGAAATAAAGCCCTGAAAATCTAACGGGGATTGGGATTTGAGAATTGGGGATTAAAAACAAAAATTACGTATGTTTGTAATAATCTAGATCTGCCTGCTATTGGCAGTTTTTACTTCATTGAACCTATTTAAATGCCTTGGCAGGCTCAGTGGTGTTTTATTTTTGCTGGAAATTAGGAACATGGGCAGTAATCATGAGTGCCAAGAACAGAAAAGACAAATTATACTGAGTGTGCTCTGGAAAGCATTGGAAGGTTGGTCCCTAAACTTTGACTTGCTGTATTTGAATTCGGAAAACCTAATCAGACCTCTAATTCTCTGGTACAGTCAGGTCATCTTTCATCCAAAATAGGAAATTGAGCATTTTTTTTCTATGGACATCATGTCAATTTTTGATTTTGGTAATTCATCAGTTATTATCCATGGTCACTATCATTGTCTATTGAACAGCAGTGGCTCAGACATTTTTAATTGAGATACTGGGAGAAAGTATTAATTGTACATTCTTGCAGGTGAATTGGAGCAGAATAAAATATGTTACTAAAACTGGTCTTTGTCTCTGAGAAAACTCTGAGTTCAGATGGTTTTGCAGTGGGGAATTCTAGCAAATATTTAAGAAAGAAATACCAATCTTACACAAGCTGGAGAGAGGGTAGGAATGGAGAAAATGGAGAGGGTAGGAATACTTCCCAACCTGTTTTATGAGGCCAACACCACCCCAATGTTAAAATGTCTCAAAAATATTGCAAAAAAAGCAAAACAAAGGAAGTTGCAGACCAGTATCTCTCAAGAACACAAATACCAAATCCTTAACAAAATTTCAGCATATTAAATCCAAAAACATGTAAGAAGATATTGCACAATGACAATGTGGCAGTTATCCTAGATATGCAAGGTTACTTTAAAACTAGTGAATGTAATTCATCTTATTATCAAAATAAGAAATATTAAATGATCATTTCAATAGATGCAAAATCAGTCTTTTGTTTTTATGTACATTTGAATTTATGTTTCTTTATTTAAAAAAAGGAAGGAGAACAGAAAATAAAAAGCAAGCTCCATAACTTAGAAACACTGTTTATTTGCCTGCAAACAACAGACTTGATTTTTTTAACAGTAAAATTTATAAAAGTCCTAATATCTCACATTTTAGGGGTAAATTGAACTTCCACTTGGGTCAGGAATAAATTTCACATCTATATTGTGCATGCTCAGAGTTGTGCTTTCCATGTGTCATAGATCCTCAGCTTACAGGAGGTGGGCTTCCATAGCTCCTGTCCGAATCAAGATTCTGAAATCTGAGGGGTTTTGGTTGTGGCTGGTGTCAACCTAAAAGGGGACAGGAGAAGCATCCAAATTGGGGTGCAGTTTAAAGGAAAGCAACTTTATCCATGCATACATGCAATAAATAGCTAAGTATCTACTTCATGCAAGGTACAAAATAGATCAAAGCCACTGCCCTCATGGAACATTTTTCTATTGGGATTATATGCAACAATAATACCTTTTCTTTTCTTTTCTTTTCTTTTCTTTTCTTTTCTTTTCTTTTCTTTTCTTTTCTTTTCTTTCTTTTTTTTTTTAAATTTTTTTTAATCTTTCTTTTAGTAATCAGACACCTAAGGACTAAGTTCTAGGTCTGCCACAGGATTGACAGTTTATGAGTAGGTCAAAATATAATTTCTAATCTTGTTCATTTTATTTTTGGTCAAAGATAAAATATTACTTCTTTTATTTTCCTTACCTTTTCTCATCTCTGTACAGAGCTCTACATGTTTTAGGAGTTGGCCCTACTTTTCTCTTGGCCTACAGGATCACAAAGCAACCTCGATAGAACATCTGTTTCTCCATTACAGGGCAATTGATTCCAGATGGTAAAGCCTGATCATTTAAGAACTATTGGTGGAGACATTTTTGTGAATATATATATATATTTTTTTTTGGTGAATAGTTTTGATGAGCTTCTTTGTCTTCTTCTTTTGGTTTCTTGTTGTTGTTGTAGTTCTCTTCTGCCTTCTCAGTTTTGAGCAGAAGAAATTTTAGGCTGAGTTTTCCTTGGATCTATACATGGTCAATAAATCTTTTGGTCAATCTTACCTAGTGTCATAGAAGAGCATGCGATTTCTTTGTTATTTTCTCAGCAAAGTTTCAAAGAAAGATTTGAGGGTCTATCAAGGTATTCAAGCAGGTATAGTAATAGAAATTCGGCTAAATTCTCCAATAATTTCTGTAGATGTATCATTACTTTAGACCTCTAGTGTTAGGCATGATTTGGCATGATATATGACATGGTAAATATATGACGTGACACAGTGTATCTCCCAGTGGAATAATATAGAAATGTTTATGCTACATATGTAAACTTATTTTTCTATATGGAGGTGAGATTTGTATTAAATCCTGAAAGAGGGGAGTATGGACAATTTCTTCCAATTTAATGCCATTGTTTTCTTTTTCTGTTTTGGTTGTTAATCCTAGGATTCCTCTGATTTTTCTGAAGTTTTTTTAGGTTAAAATCTGAAGCACGTTTTTGAGTTTCAACTGAATGTGTGGTTCCTGACATCTAATTATTCCTATATAGAAGTTCATAATGATAATTAGGCTTCATCTTGCTCAGAGTTTTTTTCCTAAACAGAAATTTGTCTTTATAATTTAATACCATAATAGTTACCTAATTTACTGTTCTCTGTCAACATTGCCTGTTATATTAAATATTGACTTTATATTAGTCATTACCACCTAGGTTTCATTTTTGGCTCTGCATTCTGGGTTAGATTCTCTTCTGTATTCAAGAAAATGATTAGATTCATAATGACAGGGACAGAAACTTTTGTTGGGTGGATACTCCCTTAGGTAGTCAGTACAAGTTATTCTCAGTTACATATTTGTGTTTTATCTGTAAGAAATGAAAATCAACCACCATCTGGAAACATTCAATTTTTATTCCAGAAGTAGTTAATATCATGGTCCCTAAGATTTTTCTGGAAGCCCATTCTCCCTGCATGTCTGGTTAAACAATAGCCGAACTACAAATTACCCAGATTTCAATAACAGGCAATAAAATAAATTAATTGAGGATTTAGGTTGTCCAAAGAGATTGTGCAAACTCCAGTGCTCTATCATATATTTTTGATGATTTTTTGGATGAAAAAGTTTTTATGATTCATAGATGAAGCAAGCTAATGTAATTCAAGATTATTATTAAAGGTTTTATTTATTTATTCATGAGAGACACACACAGAGAGAGGCAGAGACACAGGCAGAGGGAGAAGCAGGCTCCCTGAGGGGAGCCTGATGTGGGACTCGAACCCAGAACCCTAGGATCATGCCCCGAGCTGAAGGCAGATGCTCAGCCACTGAGCCATCCGGGTACCCTGTAATTCAAAATTATTGATTGAAAGCTGGCAGGTAGCCAGAAACCAGCATTTGCAGAGATTTCAGTAGTCCCGTCTTATCCATGGCTGTGCTTTCCATGGTTTCAGTTACTTGCTGTCAGCTGAGGCTGGAAGAATGTGATCCTTCTGATGTATTGTCAGCAGGTCATTAGTAGCCTAACACTAAGTCACAATGCCTACGTCATTCATCTCACTTCATCCTGTCACATAGGCTTTTTATCATCTCACATCATCATAAGAAGGGTGAGTATAATACAAGATATTTTGAGAGACAAAATTTTTTTTCCTCCTATAAATATTTTTTTAATTTATTTTGTGTTTAGAAGTTGCAGTTTTAAGTACTATTAACAGAAAATACATAACAAAAGCTCCTAACAAGTGAAAAAAATAATTATAAATGCTGGAAAAATTGGCCTCATTAACATATTTACAAACTTTTACTTAATACATACTCCATTGGAAATTAATTATATGACATTTATACAAGCATTAACATTTCCAGATCACTCTGAGTAGTGAGCACTTCAGTTCTTTACTGTCTATACCCAAAGTTGAAAGTCACTCAGTTTCTGAAGGCAATACTGACAAGCATCAGAAATGGGTCAATCTGAGACGCTATTGACACATTGTTCTGTTCCTTCACCTAAAGATGTTTCTGTTGAATGAGCATCCTTATGCTTTTTTTCCTCTTTGCTCTGATCTTCCTGAAGCTTCAGAATTATGTTTCGGATTTCTTCTCTCTTTGTTCTCATTCTTGGGGGAGGAAACCAGTTTGCCAAATTCATAGGTAGTTCAAAATTGAGAATTGGATTCTCAAAAAAGCTCTCTACATACTGTAATACATATACACAGGGATCCCTGGGTGGCTCAGTGGTTTAGCGCCTGCCTTCGGCCCAGGGCATGATCCTGGAGTCCCGGGATCGAGTCCTACATTGGGCTCCCTGCATGGAGCCTGCTTCTCCCTCTGCCTGTGTCTCTGTTTCTCTCTCTCTGTCTCTCTCATGAGTGAATAAATAAAATCTTTTAAAAAAGAGAGAGAGAGAGAAAACATATAAACATACCTTTTATTACAGTATATTGTTATAATTATTAGTTATTGTTGTTAATCTCTTACTGTGCCTAATTCGTAAATTAAACTTTATCATAAGTATGTATGTACAGGAAAAAAGATGGTATATACAGGGTTTGATACTATCCATGGTTTCATCCACTAGAGATCTTAGAACATATCTTCTACTGTATTGTATCATTTAATTTTCCAACAGCCTTTTTAGGGAAAAATGCTATATTTTTTCTATATCACAGTTGAATAAACTGATGATAAGGTGCCTGAGATCAGGCAACTAGTTAGGAACAAGACAAAGATTGTGATTTGGGTTTATGGGATGACTTATACTGGAACAGCAATCCTGGCTCTACTTGGGGAATTTCTTTCTACTTTGAGGATTACCAGAAACAAGTGAAAGAGGAAACTACTTGGTCATCATGATTTGAAAAACAAATTTTTTATAAAGTTTATCAGTACTGGAAAAAATTACAACAAATGAGTAATTTTACTAGACAGGAAGAGCAGAGAATCAAAACTCTCCCAAGGCCTCTCAACTCACCTTTGGAAGAGGATGAAAGTGGGTACATGGCACATAAAACTACCAGGATGAAGTTTGCCAAGAAGTCAAAAAAAATTGCATTGTCTTTTTGCTCTTGTCAGTGCAATTTCTCTAGCTCAAGGAAAAGGACTATTGAACCACATAATTCATGATGTCACTTGTATGAACTAACAGCATTTCCTGAAGTGAGTATTCTAGCCTCTGAAAACAAACTGCTTATTCAGGCCAGACAAATGAGCTTTTCTCAAGTGCCATGTAATTCACTTGCCTCAAAGCTGGACTCTGTCCTCTCCTCTGTCCTTTGATGGACAAAATCATGCTCAAAATCTGAGGACAGTGGTGCTGCCTGTGGTTTCTTTTCTTCTCTTTATATTTTTGATTCTTGTAAATACTTATTTCAAGAACTTTTGCACATAATTCTATTTTCTCCAATTCTTGAGGTACCAATGATTCCATTGTTTGGTGATTTGTTCCTTTCATGATTTGTCATGTTTATTGTTAGCTCATATGCAGCAGAAGTTGCTTCTGGAGCCTCACATGCCCTGGGCCTTTGTATCCTAATAGAGTGTTTTGGGATTGGTATCATTCAGGACTTTACACATTTCAATGTTTCAGACCATTATTTATGCTGATGTGTCACTCTTGAGTTTCTGTGCCACTTATGAGTGGAATTAGACTCTATACTTGAACATAAGTTGGGATTAAGGCCTTGATGACTCACAAATAACTCTTATCTGTTGCCTTGGGAAGAAGATAGGGTTCTTTTTTTAAAATTAAAAAAAATTTTTAAAATTTAAATTCAATTTGCCAACATATAGTGTAACAACCAGTGCTCATCCTATCAAGTGCCAAAAAAAATTAGTGCTTGTCACCCAGTTACCCCTTAGTGCTTGTCACCCAGTTACCCTTAGTGCTTGTCACCCAGTTACCCCATCCCCCAACTGGCCTCCCCGTCTGCAACTCTTTGTTCCCCAGAGTTAGAAGTCTCTCATGGTTTGTCTTTGTCTCTAATTTTTCCCACTCAGTTCCCCTCCTTTCCCTTATAATCCCTTTCACTGTTTCTTATAAGTCAATTGGAGAAGAACAAGCATCATAGGGTTTCACTCATACGTAGAATATAAGAAGATAGGATTCTTGAAGCCAGCCGGGGCTAGTGCGCCAAGATATTTTATTCCTTCATTCATTTATCTTATATATGGGGCAGCCCTTTATGCTCCTAGCTTTATTCAGAAGGCACAGTTCAATCCTCCCATTTTTCTTGGGCCCGAGTTCTTATATTGTGCCTCCCTGAGTACCATAAGCCCAGACCTTAGCCTCTTGGGCCTGTATCTGAGACTGAGACTGTGTAGACCATTTGTCTTCAGCTCATCACTCTGGTTTTGAGCTCTCTCTTTTTTTCAGGTGTATAGAACTTCCTCTTTCCTGTTTTAACTCTCAGCTTAGTTTTCTTTTATTATTTATATATGTATATATGTATTTAAGGATTTTATTTATTTATTCATGAGAGACAGACAGAGAGAGGCAGAGACATAGGTAGAGGGAGAAGCAGCTCCTTTTGGGGAGTCCGATGTGGCACTTGATCCCAGGAGCCTGGATCCCAATGTGACCCAAAGGCAGACACTCAATCACTGAGCCATCCAGGTGCCCAATATAATTTTTAAATTAGGCATTTCTCTGTGTTTGTAGTAGAATGGAAGTATCCTGTGTGTCAACTCAGTCTACCATACTGATTGGAAATTTCCCAAAACCGAATATGTAATATCTTTATTCAGTTTTAAATGTTCTAGCTACCTGTTGACTTTTCTGAACATTTTGTTACGCTAACGTTTCAGTTGCACTTATGAGATGGCTATATATATATATATATATATATATATATATATATAGTGATAGCAAAGTATGTGTATAATATGCTGGCTCATTAAAAAATAACTTAGTTAATCACTGTTGTAGTGAAATAGATATTAATTCAGAAATCACTATAGGCTAGAAAATGATGGGAAATATATTTAGGCGTAGAATTTACAAGAGGGCTCTTCGAAGGGTTTAAAGCACAATTTGCAGAATGCCTAAGGGTTGAGTTACATTAACTCTTTGAGCAATGAAACTTTGGCAAAGGATATGTTTTAATGAGGCTTTTTTTTTTTTATACACTGAGAGTGAGAGAAGACTGGAGTTCTACTTGCTGTATATAAAACCCCCTATAACCTCTTAACAGGTGTTCCAAGAATACAGAAAACTACTGTTCTGCTCTCCTGTGAGACTTCTAACATGTCACACTAGTTCAGGTCCAACCACAAGGGTGGGGTAGAAGATTCCACAGTTAAATTCATCCTTTTCTCCAGCTTTAGAGTCAGAAAAGGAATAGATTCCCATTTTGGGTATGGAAGGAAATGGCTTTGACAATACCTTTTATTATATTTTTCTTTGTTCTTTTCTTTCTCCATGGGTCTTGGAAGGAAGATTTTAAGGTTTCTTATACATGATTCAGGTCATCTATTTTCAGATTAAATTTAGTTTTTTGAGGTTATGCCATGTGAAAGCTTTCTTTGGTGTACTTTCTAGAAATACAATGCTGACAAGTAAGGAGGAGCAGAAAGCTGCACTCCTTTGGAACAGACTATTTCAGAACAGAACAGAAACCATGTGACTATTCAAGGATATTTATTTATTTATATTTTTTTTGTTATTTTCTTAAATTTAAATTCTATTTGCCAACATATAGTATAACAGCTGGTGTTCACCCCATCAAGTGCCCTCCATAATCACCCAGTTAGCCCCCCACCCCCCACCTCCCCTTCCACAACCCTTTGTTTGTTTCCCAGAGTTAGGAGTCTCTCATGGTTTGTCTCCTCTAATTTTTCCCACTCGGTTCCCCTTATTTCAAGGATATTTAAGAAGAAATCATAGAACACATCACATTTTGACTCATCTTGGGTTTAATGTCAGTGGGAAGGAACAGGAAGGCTAAAATAACTGTTTAAACCTGATAAAATTCTTGACCTGTTAAGAATGTCTCTCAAGATGCAGGAAATGAGATTATCATCTTTTCAGAGGGGTCAACATCAGGGAAAGGGTTAGAAGAGTGTGCAGCAATCAAAATAAAAACAAAACATACCTCCCTCTTCTGCCCTAACACCTCATAAAAGTAAAATCCCAACCCAAACAATGAAAACCCAAGAGCTCTAAACAAAACCTAGTACACTGAAAGATCCCAATTAAAATATGTAGTAATATATATATATATATATATATATATATATATATATATATATAAATTATCAGGATGTTTTGAAAGCTGTGGGACATCTGGCAAGGGGTGGGGGTAGGGTATAAAAAAGGTAGAAAAAGTAAGATTCTGTGGTAATAATAGGGAGTTTCCAAAGCCTCTGGAAAAAACCTTCAGGGCAGGGTCTCTGAGTTCTACTCCATATAGTAAGACATTGCCAATTTTGGTTCTTCATTTTTGGGGCTCATTCATGAGTTTGCTACACACTAAGACCCAACTTTAAAGCATATATGAAATTCTTGTACAGGAAAATCAAAAGGAAGTTTGGGCAATGCCTTGTATCAAACAGCACAGTTTTTGTCTTTTTTAAAAAAAGCTTGGGGTGTATTTTCGTTCTTGTCAGCAGAGATTTGTCTCTAATTCAGCTGGTCTGTTTCCAAGGAGAAAAAAAATTCTGAATAATAAATTCTTTTAATTTCATAAAATTATTTCGTTGGTAAAAAGAAGGATAGTGCCTAATGGTTTTAGCAAAAATTATGGCCAAAGTGATATCGTGCATCTGTGTTTGAATATAGCCATATTCTGAGCATTTCTAATGGTACTGGAACAACATGGTAAAGACTTACCACCTTGAAAAGAAGGAGTCTGGATGGAGTCTTCTAGTTTTTCTGGTTTAGGAGGTTTTCTCATTATAAAGTCAGAATTTTCTGTGTGCCAACTCATGTGCCAAGTTAATTTATCAGGTATGCATTTTTTTCCTCTCTTCTTCAAAAATTCAGTTGCATATTATATTTTTATACATGTAATGACAACAACAAAAAAAACACAAAAGAAATTTCTTGGAGGAATAGAAGGTCTTTGGATAAACTGAATTCTCTTTAGCTCACATCTTCTTTCCATAGTTCTGAAGGCCAGAGGTTTGGGATTTCCCTTTCTCTACACTAAGTTTTTTCCCAGAATAACAAACTCATGGCCTTATCATAATGGAAGAAGAGGCATTCTCTGTTTCTATGGCAGAAGACAGATGCTATCTGACTCAAATCACATTTTTGTCGTGTCTGAAACAAACCTATACACAACTGAATATGAAGAGTATCAAAGTAGAACATATGATCTCACCTATTCTTACCATTCCCAATATTTTCTATTATAGGAGTTGAATTTTAAATATAAAATATGTGCAATGTTTATTTGGGAAGAAGCTATAGAGATAAGGTAATCTAATCTCTAACAGTTAATGATGAGAAACTGAGATCCAGATAAAGCGAGTCTAGAACCAGAAAGTTCAATGATTTCTTTTATAGATTTTTTTAGTTTCTATGTTTGATTAAGGTTTTTTGATTTGTCTTGTTTTTTTTTTTTATTTATTTATTTATTTATTTATTTATTTATTTATTTTTTTATGAATGAACCCAAAGGCTGATTACTCCGAGACAGAAAAAATTAAGTGTCAGTAATTCATAATCTTTGGGAAACCCTATTATCCCATATACATTTAAGGACATCTCAGGGCTAATGATGCAGAATGATTGTCTCCTTAATATCCTTGTGCTGTTCTTTGGAAAGAATTGTGCAAGGTTATTTCTTCAGCAATTACTCTGTAGAATTAAGTGAATTTACTAAAATCCTTCTTTATAACCCTAGCCCCATAACCTTTGTCCCACAGATCAAATCTTAACTGTGTATTGTTTGGGTCCTTTTGATCATAGATATCTGACGTTAAGGGAGGGTATTTCAAAACTTAACAAAATGTCTGGGTTTTGTTATGGAATGGTCTGTGTGAATCTCTTGACACTGAGAATGGCATTCTTCCAGGATTACCGCTTCTACTTGGTGACTAAACATAGAAAGCCTTTCTCCAATATGGCAAATATTGAGAAATTTGGATTTTCACAGTTTATGAAATCTCAGTGTTAAAAGCAATTATTTTTTTGCACAGTACTTTAAACAAAGGAAAATGTCAAGGGATCATCTGTGATTTTATCTCTATAATATAGTAGTCCTTAAGGAACAAGTTTTCCAGGAGCAAGTTTTCCCCTCAGGGAACATTTGGCAATGTTGAGAGGCATTTTTGGTTGTCATGATTTGGGGTGGGGGGAGGTGTGCTACTGGCATGTAGTGGATAGAAGCCAAGGAGGCTGCTGAACAACTTACTATGCACAGTATAACTTCTTTCCCCTTCCCACAGCATAGCATTTATCAGCTGAAATGTCAACATTTCTGAGGTTGAGAAACTAGTTATCATACTTTCTTCTTTCTTAGTATTTTAACAGTTTGTGTGATTCGTGATGGCAGGCTAACCCTTATTTATATACCACAACATGGCCAAAGCCCAGCGTATGCTTAGCCTATCCTTAGTACAATTTCATGGATCAGAGACGCTAGTGCTAGGCAAGCCCTCTATCTTCTCCACTTCAAAATATCTTCCTGCAAGATCCGAATCCCTACCAGCATTTTACAAACATTGAAATTGTGCACACTATGCAACTGCAAAAAATGTGACATAAGAATTACTTTAAAGAGCAAAATAAAATGACCGACCCTTTCTTTTTCCCCCTGTAATATATTACAGTCAGCCTGGACTATCGCTTACCTTTTAGTCATTAAAAACAATTAAGCAAGAATGAGAGGGAAACAACCTCCCTTCTCCTCCTTGTCTTAAGCGTATAGAACTGTAGTGCATTTGAGATAAAGTATTTTGCATTTTATGGCCACTTTAGTTTACTGTAGAAGAGGAACGTCAAACATCTTTATTTGATTTATTAAGTTGTACATTGTCCAGATTTGGCTGGTGATTGGAGTATATTTGTTCTCTCCCACATATTTGAATAGAAAAGGAGCAGATATATTTGCCTCCCTGCCATATTCTGAATGTTCATTCGTAATTATTTAGTACCATCTTCATAGGTCTGCACTGTACTTGTTGCCATAGTAACCATGCAACCCTATAGCTTTTTAAAAAGGTGATCTATTTTTTCCTGTTGAATAAGAATTTCTTGGCTTTCTACTCTGTGGGGGTTTTTGTTCTGTTCTGTTTTGTTTTGTTTTGGGGTTTTGCTTTGTTTTGTTTGGTAATTCTTGGTTTGGGAATGAAAGCAAGTGGAAGAATGAGAGGATGTCACACATGTTGAATAGAATGTGTGTCTAACCTATGAGAAATATGTAGACGTTCCCTTTGTGTTGTATAGTTCTTCTCTATGATTATATTATAATAATCATGGTGTAATGAACTATACAGAATAGCTAAGTGTCCAGCCCATTCAGAACAATGAACATTATCAGTGATAATCAGTAATCTAAGATCACTGAGGAAATCCTGCATTTCTTACAGATGACAAAGATAAGGTTTATCTTATAAAAGGCTTTCTTTTATAAAGAAGAAAGCTTGACTTTGCTTGGCCAAGAGCTCTTAAGTGGCCAAGAAGGAATTTCAACTCACACAACCATGCTCTTAATCAGATTCCATGCTTTTAATCAGAGATTGATAGATTTTCATTGAAATATAGCAAGACAGGCTCCAGTTGATGGTGCAGGATTGTCTGTTTCCTTGATGTCTTGAAGTTTTCACATTGTCCCACTAACTCCCAAATTCAGTACTTTGTTTTCTGTTCTCATTTGCATCTATAACTTCTCAGCATTTGATGTTGTTGAGCGCCCCTCCCTCACTGGCTTCCCTTCTTTAACGTCCTCTCGGACTTTTATAATCAATTCTTCCATCTGTTTCTCCATAAGCCTTTTCTTACTAATATTCTGTTATCATACTTTACCCATATTAACCAGCTTCTCTGTGAAAAAAGACCCAGATTTCTAACTCTCTAGCCATATCTACTTTTCTAGTCTCTGATCCCATATTTCCAACTGATGGGTAGCTAATTTCACTTGGCTGTCCTCCATCATCTGGAAGTAGGCGAGTTCAAAACTAAACTGAAACCAGCTTCTCCCTTTGGCCTTCCTATATCTGTGAATAGCTCCATGTTCTCTGAGTCCTCAGGTCAGAACCTTGGTGTCTTCTTCTACAGTCCCTCACCCACTGCCCCCCACATCCAGTAAGTTATCAAGTCACATGGAGTCCAGTTCTACAGCATTCTGCCATCAGTACTCTCCTGTCCATCCCCTGCACTCAACCCTGCCTAAATCATCAGGACACCTGTCAACTCTTCTTTCTGCTGCCTGAGCTCTCCATTCTAGTCCATTTTAGGTTCTTTCGTCAGAATATTCTTCATGTGATCATATTCTGATCATGTCTTCTACTTTCTCACAATCACCAGATGTTTCTAATTATAGTCTGGGTTACGTGCATCTGGGCTCTGGGCATGTGCATCTAGGCTCCTCTGACACCAAACAAATTAAACTACTTGTCATTCCCCAAACATATTCTGCAAATTTCAGCCTTTGTCTTGACTCATGAAGACACACAGGCTTCTGACATTGAAATTCTCTTTATTCTTCAAGTTCTGCCTCAAATATTACCTCATTCAGAAAGCCTTTCTTAATTCCCAATCAGACTTTTGGTCCCTATAGTTTTCCATCATCCTCATGCTATTTTGTTTCTATATTATGTTACTTTTCCTACTCTATGTTTTTATGATTTTTGTTAATTTACCTTAGTTCTTTTTGTTTTCTCTTGGTGAAACTAAAAGCATCTATAGGCAGGTACCATGTTTTACTTACCATGGTACTTACTCCTCCCTAGTACTTGGGAGAGTGCCTGAAATATGGTAGGAACCCAATGACTATTTGTTGAACCATAGCAATACTAGTGGAATATCTGACAAAGAGAGAAGGAAATTTGTATATGGAAAGGAGAGTTGTCTGATTTCCTGATGCTTCTAGAAGGGCTTCTTCAATATATCATTCATCATCTGGCACAGTGTTGATTAAGTCCCAATAGTTCATTTTTGCTTCTGTTTCCTTTGCCTTCATAGATGTATCTTGCAAGAAGTTGCTGTGGCCAAGTTCAAAAAGGGTGTTTGTTGCCTGTGTTCTCCTCTAGGATTTTGATGGATTCTTGTCTCACATTTAGATCTTTCATCCACTTTGAGTTTATCTTTGTGTCTGGTGTAAGAGATTGGTCCAGTTTCATTCTTCTGCATGTGGCTGTCCAATTTTCCCAGCACCATATATTGAAGAGACTGTCTTTTTTTTCCAGTGGATAGTCTTTCCTGCTTTGTCGAATATTAGTTGACCATAGAGTTGAGGGCCCGTTTCTGGGTTCTCTATTCTGTTCCACTGATCTATGTGTCTGTTTTTGTGCCAGGACCACACTGTCTTGATGATCACAGCTTTGTAGTACAACTTTAAACCTGGCATTGTGATGCCCCCGGCTCTGGTTTTCTTTTTCAATATTCCCCTGGCTATTTGGAGTCTTTTCTGATTCCATACAAATCTTAAGATGATTTGTTCCAACTCTCTGAAGAAAGTCCATGGTATTTGGATAGGGATTGCATTAAATGTGTAAATTGCCCTGGGTAGCATTAACATTTTCACAATGTTAATTGTTCCAATCCATGGGCATGGAATATTTTTCCATCTCTTTATGTCTTCCTCAATTTCTTTTAGAAGTGTTCTGTAGTTTTTAGGGTATAGATCCTTTACCTCTTTGCTTAGGTTTATTCCTAGGTATCTTATGCTTTTGGGTGCAAATGTAAATGGGATCGATTTCTTAATTTCTCTTTCTTCAGTCTTATTGTTAGTGTATAGAAATGCCACTGATTTCTGGGCATTGATTTTGTATCCTGCCACACTGCCAAATTGCTGTATGAGTTCTAGCAATCTTGGGGTGGAGTCTTTTGGGTTTTCTATGTACAGTATCATGTCTCTGTGAAGAAGGAGAGTTTGACTTCTTCTTTGCCAATTTGAATGCCTTTTTGGTGCCTGATTGCTGAAGCCAAGACACTTAGTACTATGTTGAATAGCAGTGGTGAGAGTGGACATCCCTGTCTTGTTCCTGATCTTAGGGGAAAGGTTCCCAGTGTTTCCCCATTGAGAATGATATTTGCTGTGGGCTTTCGGTAGATGGCTTTTAAGATGCTGAGGAATGTTCCCTCTATCCCTACACTCTGAAGAGTTTTGATCAGGGATGGATACTGTATTTTGTCAAATGCTTTCTCTGCATCTATTGAGAGGATCATATGGTTCTTGTTTTTTCTCTTGTTGATGTGATCTATCAAGTTGATTGTTTTACGAGTGTTGAACCAGCCTTGCATCCTGGGGATAAATCCCACTTGGTCATGGTGAATAATCTTCTTAATGTATTGTTGGATCCTATTGGCTAGTATCTTATTGAGAATTTTTGCATCTTTGTTCATCAGGGATATTGGTCTATAATTCTCTTTTTTGGTGGGATCTTTGTCTGGTTTTGGAATTAAGGTGATGCTGGCCTCATAGAATGAGTTTGGAAGTACTCCATCTCTTTCTATCTTTTGGAACGGCTTTAGTAGAATAGGTATTGTTTCTTTTTTAAACGTTTGATAGAATTCCCCTGAGAAGCCATCTGGCCCTGGACTTTTGTGTCTTGGGAGGTTTTTGATGACTGCTTCAATTTTCTCCCTGGTTATTGGCCTATTCAGATTTTCTATTTCTCCCTGTTCCAGTTTTGGTAATTTGTGGTTTTCCAGAAATGCGTCAATTTCTTCTAGATTGCCTAATTTATTGGCGTATAGCTACTCATAATATGTTTTTAAAATCGTTTGTATTTCCTTGGTATTGGTTGTGATCTCTCCTCTTTCATTCATGATTTTATTAATTTGAGTCTTTTTTCTTTTTAATAAGGCTGGCTAGGGGTTTAACCATCTTATTAATTCTTTCAAAGCACCAACTCCTGGTTTTGTTGATCTGTTCTACAGTTCTTCTATTCTCTATTTCATTGAGTTCTGCTCAAATCTTTATTATCTCTCCTTCTGCTAGGTGTAAGTTTTATTTGTTGTTCTTTCTCCAGTTCCTTTAGGTGTGAGGTTAGCTTGTGTATTTGAGTTTTTTCCAATTTTTTGAGGGATTCTTGTATTGCAATGTACTTCCCTCTTAGGACTGCTTTTGCTGTATCCCAAAGATTTTCAATGGTTTTATCTTCATTTTCATTATTTCTAATTTTGAATTTTTTAATTCTCTTCTAATTTCCTGGTTGACCCATTCATCTTTTAGTAGGATGCTCTTTAACCTCCACGTGTTTGTGTTTCTTCCAAATTTCTTCTTGTGATTGAGTTATAAGAAAATTTTAAACTGTGTTCCAATCATATCATCATTCCCATCATCAATGAATGAGAGTTTCTGTCGCTCCACATCCTCACAAACATTTGGTGTTGTCAGGGCATTAGATTTTTACCATTCTAATAGATATATAGTGTTATCTTATTGTTTTAATTTGCATTTCCCTGATGACAATTGATGTGGAGCATCTTTTCATATGTTTGCCATCTGTATATGTTCTTTGGTGAGGTGTCTGTTAAGGTCCTTGGCCTATTTTTTAATCAGGTTGTTTGTTTTCTTATTGTTGAGTTTTTAAGAGTTCTTTGTATATGTTGGGTAATAGTCCTTTACTAGATGTGTCTTTTGTAAATATTTTCTCCCACTCTGTGGCTTATCTTCTCACTCTCTTGACATTGCCTTTTGCAGAGAAGTTTCAAATTTTAATGAAGTTTAGCTTATCAATATTTTTTCATGGATTGTGCATTTAGTGTTGTATCTAAAAAGTCATGTCCACACCTAAGATCATCTAAGTTTTCTTCTCTTATCTTCTAAAGTAGGAATGTTTATAATCTTCTTTTAGTTAGTTTAGTCCTCTTTACAAAATTCTTAAGAGTTTTGTAACCCACTTTGAGTTAATTTTTGTGAAGTGTGGAAGGTCTGTGTCTAGATTCATTTTTTTTAAAGATTTTATTTATTTATTCACAGAGAAAGATAGAGAGAGAGAGAGGCAGAGACACAGGCAGAGGGAAAAGCAAGCTCCATGCAGGAAACCCAATGTGGGACTTGATCCCGGGTCTTCAGGATCACACCCTGGGCCGAAGGCAGCGCTAAACCGCTGAGCCACCCAGGCTGCCCTAGATTCATTTTTTGCATATGGATGTCCAATTGTTCGAGCACCATTTGCTGTAAAGACTACTCTGTTGTATTGCTTTTGCTCTTTCATTGAAGATTAATTGATTATATTTATGTGGGTTTATTTCTGGGCTCTCTATTTTGTTCTGTTGATCTATTTGCCTGTTCTTTTGCCAATATCATAGCGTTTTGATTACTGTAGCTTTATAGTAAGTCTCAAAGTCAAGTAGTGTCAGTCTCCCAACTTTTTTCTCTTTTAATATTGTGTTTGCTATTCTGGATCTTTTGACTCTCCATATAAACTTTAGAATCAATGTATCAATATTCTCAAAATAACTTGCTAGTATTTTGGTTGGTATTGCATTGACTTTATAGATCAAGGTGGGAAAAATTGATATCTTGATATTTTTGAGTCTTCTTATCCACAAACATAAAATATATCTCCATTTATTTAGTTCTTTGATTTCATTCATCAGATTTTTATAGTTTCCTCATATTGATTGTGTATATGTTTTGTTAGATTTATACCTAACTACATAATTTTTTGAGGTGCTAATGCAAATGGTATTGTTTTTAAATTTGAATTCCACTTGTTTATTGCTGGTATATAGGAAAGCAACTGACTTTTACATATTTACTTTGTATCTTACAACTTTGCTATAATTGCTTATTAGTTCCACAAGGTTTTTTCTTGATTGGTTCAGATTTCTACATAGATGATGTCACCTGTGAACAAAAACAGTTTTATTTTTCTTTCCCAATTTGCCTACATTTTATTTACTTTTTCTTCTCTGATTGTGTTACCTAAAGTTTATAGTATTATGTTGAAAAAGTGTGGTTGAGGAGACATCCTTGCTAGTCCCTAATCTTAGGGGGGCTTTGAGTTTCTCTTGGTTAAGTATGATGTTAGCTTTAGGTTTTGGGTAAATAATCTTTATCAAGTTGAGGAAGTATCCCTCTATTTCTAGTTGACTGAGAGTTTTTATCATAAATAGGTGTATGTTTTCCACCACATGTACCCATCCACCTATAACTGTATTAAGTTACTCTGCAGAACATCTGGGTGGCTCAGAGGTTGAGTGTCTGCCTCAGGCCCAGGGCGTGATCCTAGAGTCCCAGGATCGAGTCCCACATCGGGCTCCTTGCATGGAACCTGCTTCTCCCTCTGCCTGTGTCTCTGCCTCTTTCTCTCTCTCTGTCTCTCATGAATGGATAAACAAAGTCTTAAAAAAAAGTTACTTTGCTTTCTTTTGTTATTATGAATGAACAATCCATGTTCTGTCTTCATTATCCCCCTTGTTTTGTGGATCTGATTCCATCCCCTCTTGCCTATCCAAGGACTTTGTTTCAGTGATCGCCCCAGCATCTTTCTCAACAGCCTTGTTATAGGCTAATTTGTGTCTCCCCCAAATTCATATGTGAAGTCTTAACCCCTTAGTATGTGACTATGTTTAGAGATAGGATCATTAAAGAGATAAGTTAAAAGAAGGTGATTAGAATGATCCCTAATCCAATATGACTAGTGTCATTATAATAAGAGAAGATCAGGACACAGACATGCACAGAGGAAAGACTGTGGAAGACACAAGGAGAAAATGGCCTTCTACAAACCAAGTAGAAAGGCCTTTGAGGAAAATAACCCCACTGACATCTTGGAATTCTATACCTTAGAACTGTGAGAACATATATTTCTGTTGTTTAAGCCTCCTAGTCTACAGCACTTTCTATGGTCATCCTAGAAAACCAATACAAGCCTACAAATATATTGTAATTTCTCTCACCTTAAACAACCTAATCCTTTCTTGATTCCTTACTTCCCAGTAGCTGCTTTTTCTTACTTCTATTTCTTTACAGAAAAACTTTGAGCTTTTTGTCTTGGCTCTCCACTTCCTATTCTCCTAGTTTCTCTTCTACCCCTTTTCTGATCCCTAAGCATTGGAGTGTCCCAAGGCTTAGTCCTTTAACTTCTCTGCTTTTCTCTCCATACTTATTACTTATGTGAATTAATTTAGTCACATGGCTTTTAAACACAATCCACAAGCTAGCAATAGCTCAATTAATCTCTCCTGTTTGGATCCCTCCCTGTACATCAGGGACATCATAAAAAGAGAAACTGCATGCCCATCCTTAACTGTGTATCCAATTGCTCATTCAATACCTCTACTTGGAAGTCTAGTAGCCACTTTGAACTAAATATGACCCAAACTGGACTCTTGATTCCCAGCTTCCATCCCCTAAAGCCCCAAATGTTACTCTCCCACTGTCTTTTGGATCTCTACTCCATCCTTCCAATTGTCCATGCAAATAGCAAACAAATAAAACAAAACCAAAAACCTTAAGATTCATCCTTGAATCCTCTCATTCTCTCGTTCTGCTCATCTAATCTATAAGCAACTCCTGTTGAATTCAACTTTCAAGTATATGTGGAAACTGACCACTTCTTACCACCACTGTCTCCACCATGACCTGTTTGGTCCAAACCCTCCTTCTTCTTTCATCACATTATGGCAATTTCCACCTAACTTTCCTGTGTCTCTCTGGTAGCATTTGCCACTGCCCACCCCTTCATTTTAACCTTAATATGGCAACCCATTTAAAATATAAGTCAAATCAGTTAACTGCTTGACTTTGATCTCTCCAACAGCTCCCTCACTTAGAATAAAGACCAGAGTCCTTACTAGCTTTTAGATTCTAGAATCTGCTCCCTTACTCCCTGAACCCATTACTTCTATGAACACATCACTTTCCTTACTTTGTCTTTACTCACTCAACTCTAGCCATTCAGACTTCCTTACAGTTTCTTAAAGATGCTGAGCACATTCCTACCTTGGGGTCTTTGTACCTGCTAACGCCTCTGTTGGGAATGCTCTTCCCATAAGGCAAGATAGCATTTAGACTGTGCTCACAATGGGCAAAATCTACTCCAAGTGCTTTGCATATATGAATGCATTTCATCTGCATCTTCTTCTTTCAGATCTCTACTCAATCTTCTTGCCAGAAAGACCCTTTCTGACTCCTTATGCAGGACTCCACCCCCTCCCTGTCTGCTTCTTACAACTCCCTTCTTTTTTGTTTTTTTAAGATTTATTTATTGAGAGAGAGAGAGAGAGAAGGGGGGGGGGGAATGTGCAGGAAGGGCAGAGGGAGAGGGAGAGAGATTCTCAAGCAGATTGCACTCTGCACTAAGCTTGGAGCCCAGCATGAAGCTCCATCTCTGACCAATATGCCCTGAGATTACAACTTGAGCCAAAACCAAGAGTTGGACACTTAACTGACTGCACCACCCAGGTGCCCCATATCCCTATTCTCTTTAACTATGTTTCTACCCATAGCTGTTACTATTATCAGTCATGAGATATATTTATTTGTTTTCTTATTATACGTTTTCCTCACTGAGATTATTATAAATTTCATGCAGTCAAGAACTTTATCTGTTCACTCACTGCTTGTTGAATCACTGACTGACTGGTGAATTTTATACTTGGTGTTACCTACAAACCAACCTGAAATCTTTAACCCATTAGCAACGGATTCCGACTCTTCTGTGGACCAAACATTGGATGTGCCTGACAGCTTCTGGGGGTATAGAGGAGATGGGGGGGCGGGTTCAAAAAATATTTAAGTCACTCCTCTTAAATAAGTTTTTTGTTAGGCTGGTAAAACAATTCGAGTACACATGACACAACAATGATTTTGGTGGGTGGAGTTAGGGATATATCCTGGAAAGCTCATACAATCAGGCATAGCTTCTTCAGGGAAGAGCATTTTGATTTAGGTCTTGAAGGATTTGGTAGAAGCACAATGTGAGCAATGGCATAGAGGTGGGAAGGAGGCCAAGGTTTCAAGAGCATACCTATTTAAATGTTTGAGTTATATTCATAACATTTTAGAGTGTGTGCTGGAGGGGTAGGGATTATTGGGAGACTTCTCCAAGAACAAAAGAGCTTGTGGGCATCATTTGCCTCCCTGTCACCCCACCTTAGATATACGGACACCTGTGGGAACCAGCACAGCATTAACACTCTCTACCTAGTTTACCAGCACCTTGAACTGTGCCCCTGCTTCTCCTATAGACATGGCTCCTTTCTCAGCAGTTTCCCAGGCAGCTACAGTTCTCCTCCTGTAGTAGACCAGTGGGGACCTTGCTAACAGTGAACTCTGCCCCCATGTTCTCTTGAGGACTTTTCCTGTCCATCCTGCCCTGGGCAGGCATTCTCTCAGGTGGTTGTAGGTCCCTTCCTACAGTGGACTGGCTCACACTTTGCTGGCTCCACTTTCTCCTTCAGGCCTGCCTCCTCCAATATGCCCTTGGCCCAGCTCATCCAAAGAGGTGTCACAAGGCTGACAGTGTTCAAGCAGTCCTGACGGGGACCAACACCACTCCAAGTGACTCCTGCTTCATTGAGAGGGGAAGGTAACCACACATACCAATCTAACTGTGGCTCCAACAGTGGGCTGGGGACAGACATCTGGTGTGACTGCAGGCCCCACCTACCAACAAAAATCCCTCAGGGGACAACACAGGGAAAGCACCCTGCAGTTTGATTCTACTGTATCTCTGGCAAATGCCTGGTCTGATTCAACTCAAGCTCCAAATAGCCCCAGACCGGCTCATTCACAACACAGGGATTAAACCTCCCAAACAGGCAAAGAGAGCCAATGTAGATGACTGGACTGAAGGCAAATGTGGCCCAGTCACAATAGTAGGGTGCACACAACACACATAAGAGTTACCTCTGAAGCACCAGGTTCTGGTGAACAGGAGATACTGCACTGCAGGGCACAACAGGATATCCTCTTCATAAGACCATTACTTGCAAGTGTAGGGGATGTAATAAGTTTCCTAACAAAATAGACAGAGTTTCCTAACAGAAATAGAGAGACAGACAAAATGAAGAGACAGAAGAATACGTTCAAATGAAAGAACAGGACAAAATCACAGCAAGAGAGCTAAAAAAATGGAGATAAGTAATATATCTGATAGAGAATTTAAAGTAATGGTCATAAAGATACTCACTGAACTCAAGAAGAGAGAGAACCTCAGTAAGACCCTCAAGGAAGAGAGAGAAAACATAAAGAATGAATCAGAGATGAAGAACTCAATATCTGAAATTAAAAATTCATAGAGTGAATAAATAGTAGACTAGAGGAAGTAGAAGAATGGATCAATGACCTGGAAGACAGAATAATGGAATGTAATCAAACTGAGAAAATATGAAAAATAAAAATAGACTAAAGGAACTTAGTGACACTATGAAGCATAATAACATTTACATTATAGGAATTCAGAAGAAGAAGAAGAGAGAAAAGGGGGCAGATGATTTCCTTGAAGAAATAATAGCTGAAAACTTCCCAAATCTGGGGAAAGAAATAGAAATCCAGATCCAGGAGGCAGATAGTGCTTGCCTCAAAAATCAACCCAGGAGCTCCACACCAAGACACATAGTAATACACATAGTAATTAAAATGTCAAAAAGTAGTGATAAAGGCTATTTTAAAGGCAGCAAGAGAAAAGGAAACAATACATTCAAGGGAAACCCAATAAGGCTATCAGCTGATTTTTCAGCAGAAACTTTGCAGACCAGAAGAGAATGGTATATATATTCAAAGTACTAAAAGAAAAAAAACCCTGCAACCAGGAATACTCCATACAGCAAGGCTATCATTCAGAATAGAAGGAGAGATAAAGAGTTTCCAAAACAAATGTCAAACGTTAAAGGAATTCATGACTACTAAACCAGCCCTATGTGAAATGTTAGAGGGGACTCTGAGTGGAAAAGAAATACCATAAGTAGGACTAAGAAAGATAGAAAGAACAAAAGTAGTAAAATTAAGTATATCTATAAAAATCAGTCAAGGATTCACAAAATAAAAGGATGTAAAGTACAATACCATATACCTAAAATGTGGAGAGGAGAGGAGTAAAGAATGAGTTCAAACTTAAGTGACCATCAACTTAATACAAACTGCTATATGCATAAGATACTATCTATAAATGTAATTGTAACCACAATAAAAAACTGGTAGTAGATGTATATGTATGAAATAAAGAGAAAGGAATGCAAATAAATCACTAAAGAAAGCCAGAAAACTGTGAAAGAATAGAGCAAGAGAGGAAAGGAACAGAGAACTACAAAAACAACCATAAAACAAGTAAGTGTTCTATGGCAATAAGTGATATCAATAATTACTTTGAATGTAAATAGACTAAAGGCTCCAATCAAAAGACATAGGGTGATTGAGTGGATAAAAAAGCAAGACCCATCTATATGTTGCCTACAAGAAACTCATTTCAGACCTTTCACATATAGATTGAAACTGAAGGGACAGAAAAGCATTTATTATGTAAATGGCAGTGAAAAGAAAGCCCAGGTACTAATACTTACATCTGACAAAAAAGAATTTAAAACAAAGACTGTAACAAGAGACAAAGAGGGACATTATATAATCATAAAGGGAACAATCCAACAAGAAAATGTAACAATTGTAAATGTTGATGCACCCAAATTTGGGAGTACCCAAATACATAAAGCAGTTAATAACAAACATAAAGGAAATAACTAATAACAATACAAAAACAGTAGGGGACTTTAATATCCTTCTTACATCTATGGATAGATCATCCAAACAGAAAATCAACAAGGAAATAAAGGCTTTGATGGATACATTGGACCAGATAGATCTAACAGATATATTCAGAACATTCCATCCTAAAATAGCAGAATACACATTCTTTTCAAGTACACATGGAACATTCTCCAGAATAGATCAGATATTAGTCCATAAATGAGTCTCAACAAATTCAAAAAGATTGAGGTCATACCATGCATCTTTTCCAACCACAACACTATGAAACTAGAAATCAACCACAAGAAAAAATCTGGAAAGAGCACAAATACATGGAGGTTAAATAACAGGCTACAAACAACAAATGGGTGAACCATAAAATTAAAGAGGAGATATAAAATACATGGAGATAAATGAAAATGAAAATGAAAACACAATGATCCAAAATCTTTGGGATGCAGCAACTATTCTAAGGGGAAAGTTTATAGCAATACAGGCCTACCTCAAAAAACATGAAAAATCTCAAACAATTGCACTATAGATATTTATCCAAAAGATACAAACATAGTGATTCGAAAGGGTACATACACCCCAATGTTTACAGCAGCAATGTCCACATTTGCCAAACTATAGAAAGAGCCCAGATGTCCATTGCCAGATGAATGGATAAAGAAGATGTGATATATATATATATGTATACACACACACACACACACACACACACACACACACACAATGGAATATTACTCAGCCATCAAAAAGAATGAAATATTGCCATTTGCAATGATGTGGATGGAACTAGAGGGTATTATACTAAATAAATGAGTCAGTCAGAGAAAGACAAATATCATATGATTTCACCATAAGAAACAAAACAGATGAACATGTGGAAGGGAAGGAAAAATAAGATAAAAATAGAGAGGGAAGCAAACCATAAAAGACTGAACTATGGGGAACAAACTGAAGGTTGCAGGAGGTGAGGTAGGTGGGGGAATGGGGTAATTGGGTAATGGGTATTGGGGAAGGTACTTGAAGTAATGAACACTGGATATTGTATGCAACTGATGCATCATGGAATTCTACCCCTGAAACTAATAATATAGTATATGTTAATTAAATTGAATTTAAATAAAAATTTTTTTAAAAAAGAAAAGAAAGCATAAATGAAATAGGAACTAAAAAAAAAAAAATAGAACAGATCAATGAAACCAGGAGCTGGTTCTTCATAAAGATCCACAAAATCGATGAATCTTTAGCTGGGTTCATCAAAAAAAAAAAAAAAAAAAAAGAGAGAGAGAGAGAGAGAGAGAACTCAATTATACAAAATCAGGAAAGAAAAAAGAACAACTGACACCACAAAAGTACAAAGGATTATAAGAGAATATTTTGAAAAATTATATGCCAACAAACTGGACAACCTAGAAGAAATGGATAAATTCCTAAAAACATACAACTTTCCAAAACTGAATCAGGAAGAAATAGAAAATTTGAACAGACTGATTACCAACAATGAAATTGAATCAGTAATCAAACAACTACCAACAAACAAAAATCCAGTACCAGATGGCTTCACAGATGAATTCTACCAAACATTTAAAGAAAAGTTAATACTGATTCTTCTCAAACTATTCCAAAAATAGAAGAGGAAGGAAAGCTTCCAAATTCATTCTATGAGCCAGCATTGCCCTGATACTAAATCCAGATAGAGACACAACAAAAGAAGATAGCTATCAGCCAATATCTCTGAAGAACATAGTTGCAAAACAAACAACCCCCCCCCAAAAAAAATATTAGCAAACTGAATCCAACAACACACTAAAGAAATCATTAACCACAGTCAAGTGGGATTTATTCCTAGGATGCAAGGGTGGTTCAATATTCACAAACCAATCAAGGTGATACATCACATCAGTAAGAGAAAGGATAAGAACCATATGATCATTTCAATAGATGCAGAAAACTGGTACAACATCCATTCAGATAAAAACTCTCAACAAAGTAGGTTTAGAGGGAGCATACCTCAATATAATAAAGGCCATATATGAAAAACCCACAGCTAACATCATACTCAATGGTGAAAAACTGCAAGGTTTTCCCCTAAGATCAGGAACAAGACAAGGATGTTCATTCTTATGCTTTCATTTAACATAGTATTGGAAATCCTAGCCACAGCAATTAGAAAGGAAAATAAAATAGAAGGCATCCAAATTGGTAAGGATAAAGTGAAACTTTCACTATCTGCATATGACCTGATACTATATATAGAAAACCATAAAAACTACCAAAATACTACTCGAACTGATAAATGAATTCAGCAAGGTCACAGAATACAAAATCAATATACAGAAATCTGTTGCATTTCTATACACTAATAATGAATAAGCAGAAAGAGAAATTAAGAAAACAATCCTCCCCCCCCCCAAAAAGAAAACAATCCCATTTACAATTGCACCAAAAGAATAAAATACCTAGGAATAAGCTTAACCAAAGAGGTGAAAGCTGTGCTCTGAAAACTATAAAACATTGATGAAAGAAACTGAGGACAACACAAACAAATGCAAAAATATTCCATACTCATGGTTTGGAAGAACAAACATTGCTAAAATGTCTATACTACTCAAAGCAATCTACATATTTAATGCAATCCCTATAAAAACACCAACAGCATTTTTCACAGAGCTAGAACAAATTTAAAATTTTTATAGAACCATAAAAGATCCCAATTAACCAAAGCAGTCTTGAAAAAGAACAGAGTAGGATGTAATACAAACCCAAATTTCAAGATATGCTACAAAGCTTTAGTAACCCAAACAGTATGGTACTGGCACAGAAATAGGTATATAGATCAATGGAGCAGAATAGAAGGCTAGAAGTAAACCCATGATTATATGGTCAATTAATCTTCAACAGAGGAGGCAAGAATATATAACAGGAAAAATAGTCTCTTCAACAAATGGTGGTGGGAAAACGGAACAGCTACATGCAAAACAATGAAACTGGACCATTTTCTTATACCATATACAAAAATAAACTCGAACGACCTAAATGTGAGATCTGAAACCATAAAAAAAAAAGAAGAGAGCACAGGCAGTAATTTCTCTGACATCGGCCAATGGGGACATTTTTCTAGATATGTTTCCTGAAGCAAGGAAAAATAACCCTATTGGAACTACATCAAAATAAAAAGCTTCTGCACAGCAAAGGAAACAATCAACAAAGCTAGAAGACAACCTATGGAATAGGAGAAGATATTGGCAAATGACATATCTGATAAAGGGTTAGTATCTAAAATACATAAAGAACTTATACAATTTGGGGCACCTGGGTTGCTCAGTGGTTGAGCATCTGCCTTCAGCTCAGGGTGTGATCCCAGGGTCCTGGGATCGAATCCTGCATCAAGCTTCCTGCAGGGAGCCTGCTTCTCCTTCTGCCTATGTCTCTGCCTCTTTCTCTGTGTCTATCATGAATAAATAAATAAAACCTTTTTTAAAAAAAGAACTTATACAACTCAAAATATGAAAACCAAATAATCCAATTAAAAATAGGCAGAAGACATGAACAGACATTTCTCCAAAGAAGACATGGCCAACAGATACATGACAAGATGCTGTGCATCACTAATCATTGGGGGAATGCAGAACAAAACCACAATGAGATATCACTTCATACCTGTCAGAATGGCTAGAATAAAAAGCATAAGGAACAACAAGTGTTGGCAAGGATGTGGAGTAAAAGGAACCTTAGTGCACTGTTGGTGGGAATGTAAACTGGTGTGGCCCTGCCGAAAACGGTATGGAGGTTCTCAAAAAATTAAAAATAGAATTACCATATAATCCAGTAATTCCACTATTGGGTACTTACCAAAGAATACAAAAGTGCTAATTCTTTGGAATAAATGCACCCTGATGTTTATAGCAGCATTATTTACAATAGCCAAACTATGGAAGCAACCCAAGTGCTCATTGATAGATGAATGAATAAAGAAAAGGTAGAGTGTGTGTGTGTATACACACACATATATACAATTATATAAATATATAAAAATTTATAAATATATATAACTATTTATAAATAAATTTAAATATATAATATATAAAAATAAGTTTCTATATGCAGTTATAAATCTAATAAATATAAACCATAAATATTTGTAATATAAATGATTTAAGTAATGTAAATTCATACATTTATAAATAAATTAAAATATATTCTATATAAATAATTTTTAAAAAGATTTTATTTATTTATTAGAGAGAACACAAGCAGGGGGAGCTGCAGAGGGAGAGGGAGAAGCAGGCTCCCCACTGAGCTAGGATCCCCGAGTTGGGGCTTGATCCCAGGACCCTGAGATCATGCCCTGAGTTGAAGGCCAACACTTAACCAACTGAGCCACCCAGGTGCCCCTATATAAATACATTTATATATAAATTTATAAATATATACTAATTTTTTTATAAATATATATTCACATACTTATAGAAATATATACTTTTATAAATATACATATTTCATGTGTATGAAATAAATAATGTAATATTACTCAGTCATAAAAAAGAATGAAATCTTGCCATTTGCAACAACATGGATGGAACTAGAGTGTATAATGAATGCTAAGTGAAATAAGTCAGTCAGAGAAAGACAAATACTGTATGATGTCACTCATATGTGGAATATAAGAAACAAAACAAATGAACAAAGAAAAAAGATACCAGAAAATAGGCTCTCAACTATAAAGAACAAACTGATGGGTTACCAGAGGGGAGGGGGTGGGGATGGGTGAAATAAGTGAAGGGGATTATCATGATGAACACTGGTTAATATATAGGATTGTTGAATCACTGTGGTGTATGCCTGAAACTAATATAACACTGTATGGTAATTATCCTGGAATTAAAGAAAACTAACAATAGATTAACAACCCTCTTTCAAGACAAATCACATCCAGTCTTACTGAATTTGTTTCCTCATCTATAAAATAAGCATAACGATACCTTCAATAGGTTGGTAGGTAGAAGAGTCAGTGTAGACTAATGGGTTCAAATTTCTGGCTCTCTGACCTTCTAGCTATGGGACCTTGGACAAATAGCAGCTTCTCTGTGCCTCAGTTTCTTCATACATAAAATGGGGTGATAATTACCCTGTAGGGTTATTTTAAGAATTCAGTAAGTGAATAGGTATGAAGTGCAAGAACAGAGACTGAAAGGCTGCCAGGGCTCTGTGAAGGTTGGTTATTATTATTATTAGATGAGGATTAACTATGATAATGCCTATAAAGTGATTTATTGGGTTGCACAAATGTAGAGGAAGTGTTAAGAGTGTAATGTGTGGTGTGTGCATTTTCTGTTCTTGCCACAGCGCTGAATAGTGATTAAAGGTATGGGCTCTGTAGCTAGCTCTCTTGCCTAGAATCAAATTCTGGATCCCTATGTACCAGCTGTGTGACCACTGCAAATTACTCAATCTCTCTGTTGCTGAATATCCTCACTCATGTGTAAATTGAGAATAATAATAATAATAATAATAATAATAATAGTAATGCTTCCCCTGTTGTGTAGTTGTGTGGCATAGATGCAATAGTACATACAAAGTGCTCTTCCCAGTGACTGGGCATAGTAAGCACTTAATAAATGTTAGTTATTATTATTAGCTCTTGTTATGATGGCTCCACATATCTAAGGCCTTAACGTACCAGCTCTACTAGTTCTCCGAATTTTACAGCACAGTCTGACTTCCTGCGTCCCTCTTGGCTGGTGAAGTGGTTGGTGAGAGGCTGAAAAACAAGTCCCAGCCTTGGATTTAGCTTCTGCCTCATAACATGCAAACACTTAATACTAATCTGGATTTTTCCCACCCGGGTTAATCATTACTTTGCAAAAATGCTGACCAAATCTGAAAATAATCTTCAGTTCTGTCATTAATTTAAGAAGTAATGTTTTCCAGTGTGGCTGGCTTTCTCAAACCACTCTCCCAGTGAATTATGGTCATGACTGTGGTGGGTATTCATTTTTGTTAAATTAATCTTTTAAAAGTGAGTAATGACCATAAGAATTAGGATATTTTTCCTCTCTGAGTGGGAATGCAGTTAGAAGTTCAACGTGGCCTTTGCCAGAATGGAAGAGACCTGTGGAAGGGGTCACGTGGCATGATGACTGTTGTCATTGCTGTTATCTTGAAAGCAGTTGTGATATTCTGGTATGTCATGAGTTATATAGAATCTCCAGCATGCTTTGCTGAAAATGATGGCAACTGTTGCCTGATCAGTGGCTCTCATTTGTTTTCTATTCTGAGATGGGTGAAGGCTAAAGTGTATTATGGTAGGAAAAGGAGGGGCAGTTAACTCATCATGAATCAAGTAGCTCCAAAAATGTCATTTGTAGGTGCTGCATAAAACAACTGTTTCTATGAATATACATTACAACCTAAACCAATCTATTTTCTTTAGAAATGTATCTCCAGCAGATATACTTACTTTTATATGCAGGGTGTTTGATCGGAATCTTAATTTGTGTTGGGGCACCTGGGTGGCTCAGTTGCTTGATCATCTGACTCTTAGGTTCAGTTTAGGTCATGATCCCATGAGTTGTGAGATGGAGCCCCAGGATGGGCTCTGAGCTCAGCAGGGAGTCTTGCTTGGGGATTCTTTCCCTTGGCCCCTCCCCCCACTTGTACTCAAAGGCTTTCTCTCCCTCTTTCTCTCTCTCAGATAAATAAATGAATCTTAAAACGTATTAATTTGTGTTTTATTTCTGTTGCTGTAGGGTTTTGCTTTTATCACCATAATATAGTCAGGCATTTATGTTCCCTTAGCTCAGGGACTTTGGGGTTACATACAGGTCAAGAGGAGGAATTGCCAGGCATCCACGGGGCAACTTGCCTGTCTCGTCTTTGGCTTCTGTAAGCCGAGGCTTATTGAGAGAAATGATGTTGGATCTTCAGTGAAGAGAAGACTGAAGAGAGTATTTCAAGAAGTGGAAGCCATTGCAGGCAAGTTGGGGGGAGGTTACACTTGCTGAGCTCAGCAAGGATAGGGTTGGGCTGGAGGCTGTTTGAGTTTGGTGCAGGAGCCCTGTTGAGGGGAATTAGGAGACCTGTAAAGTGTGGACTCTGCTCTTCAGCCTTGAAAACTGCAGCGAGACTCCCTGAGGACCAGTGCCCACTGAGAGGACATCTCTGAGTTTCCTGGAAACCGAGAGGCATCAACTAGGAAAAAGGACAATGTTCCAATGATAGCAGTTCCAAAACTGATGCCCCACTTGGTTTTCTGGCCCTGAGAGAGCCCTGGATTTGAGTAGGATTCCTCTGAGTGTGGGGAGGGAATCTCAGTACTGAATAGAGTTTGCTCCTGGCTTCATTGAGTGAGAGGTCATAGCAGATTTAATGATTTAGAGAAATAAACGAATCTGAGATTTCCTATACCCAAGTGATGTGATAGAAAGCCCATGCCTATCACGTTGATAATCCCTGTAAAGGACAGTGGTGACAGTGACTGTAACCCAGAAGCTTCCATGAAGTATAGTAGCACAGGTCAGGCAAGGTGCCTGTTGGGAAGCCTGACCATGTAAATAAAGACAAGGTCTGCTTCCCTCTTTGAGGGCATTTTTTTTTCCCCCAAAGATCTTATTTTTATTTATTTATTTGAGAGAAAAAGAGTTAGAGTGTGTGTGTGGGAGGGGCAGAGGGAGAAGCAGACTCTTTGGAGCAGGGATCCTGACTGGAGGCTCCATCCCAGGACCCTAAGAGGGGTCCTGAAAGCAGATGCTTAACCCACTGAGCCACCCAGGAGCCCCTTTGAGGGCAAATCTAGACATCTTTGTATGACACTGTGCAGAAGAAAGCCTCTTAGATGACCCTGAACCAGGAGAGCTCATAGTGACCCTGAGGACACTGCGTTCTGGCCTCTAAGACAAGTACAGAGAAAGAGGCATCCTTTAAAGGGACAGGGAGGGCTGGGGCGGTGTTTCTCAGGTGAATCTTGAGAAGCATTTGCTTTAAGGAAACTATTTCTCGCTCCAAACTCAGGAAACAGTTTTACTTTTGTTTCTGTGGTTCACCAGAAAAAAGATAGAAAATGCAGACTTGAATAGAAAAGGCAACATTAGTTCAACAATACGGAATACCATTTAAAGAAAAAGAGGTTAAGTGAAGGTAATGGGCTTTCCCAACCATATCAGCATCCATTTAAACTGTGGACAAACTGGTCTAAAAGCCTTTATTGCCAGAGTTCTTGCCTTTTTAAAGAACCATGGACCCTTTTGGCAGCCTGGTGAAGCCTGTGGACCCTTAGAATATTTTAAAATGCATACTATAAAATACATAAATCTAAAAAGAAACAAATTATATTGAAAGAAAATTATCAAAGTCTTAAGAAAAAACAAATTTGGACTATGCTAACAGTTTTATTTCTTTCTTAAAGATATCAGATAACAATATTTAGCTATGGGTCTAATAATTAGCTTAATTTTGTAGTGATGAACAAAAGCAAAATTTTGGGAAATATGAAAATACTTGTGTCTGTTTTTTGTTTTTTGGTTTTTTTTTTGGTGACCAAGCCAAAGGAATTGTAATAATGAAAGGAAATACTAAATTTCATGTAGAAAATAGTGAAAATAAAGATTGATTTCAAATTAAAATGCATGGGTCTCCCAAATTCCATCAGATTAAGAAGCTTCTGCTAGCATTTTGGTGAAAACAAATAAATCTGTTATGATGAGCACATATGTGTGTGTGTGTGTGTGTGTGTGTTGGGGATTTGTTTCAATTTAGGAAAAATTTGTGTTTTCTTCTATGACTGGATTGCTGTATTTACTACCTCTCATGAGCTGCTTCTTTGAGATTCTTAGAAGGGTTTTTATTGTTTCCAAATAAAACAATAGGTCATAAAACACCTCTATGAGAAAAGATTTTGAAAAGCACGTTGCTTCACAAAGAGAAGGCTGTGGTGAAACCCTCTGAGTCTAGAGAAGCCTCAGGCTTTTTCCTGGAGCTGTTGGATTTGGCGACAAGCTCAGCCACTCCGGAGTCAGAAGAAATGGAAGCAGTGATCCAGAACAAAAATGAAAAGAAATTTTAAAAGGCTTCTGCCTGGGAGAAGGAAAGGGGGGTCAAGGGTCAGGCTGCCAAAAGAGAAAAGACCTGCGCCTTCTGATTTATTCACTTTTAGGGATGGCTGGGTCTCTTCGGGCTTGATGGCAGTTTCTTGAGCAGAGTAAGCAGCAGCATTGGCAAACTACAATATTGCTTTCATGAGATTTGTCTCTTAAAAGGAGAATTGAATGTCTCTCAATGTTCTCTTTAAAGTTCCTCTGGGTAGTGGCCATGCTTATTATTTTGCATGAAGACCAAGCAACGTGGACCTCGCTGCTTTTCCCTAACGGCAGTAGAACCCCACTGTCAACAGGTGTAGACATATAACAAACTGTTGTCTAAATTTCCCAGTTGAGCCCCTGCAGAGCAAGCCGTGTGCTTAGATACCTATCTGACGTGTAGTTCTCTATACTGTACATCTCTCTCATCCACATCCACCCACCCAACAACTTACAAAAATGCACACATATGTGGTTCTTTGACAGTTGCACATGTATTCTGTTATATTTGTTACACTCGTATTTCATACTTTTAAAGGAAGGTTCGGAGAAATATTTTTGGAAGAAGCAAATAGTAAGCATTTAAAAATGATCAATGCTGTTTTATTTATTTTTTATTTTTTAAAATATTTTATTTATGTATTCATGAGAGACAGAGAGAGAGAGAGAGAGAGAGAGAGAGAGAGAGGCAGAGACACATGCAGAGGGAGAAGCAGGCTCCATGCAGGGAGCCTGACATGGGACTCGATCCTGGGCCTCCAGGATCATGCCCTGGACTGAAGGCAGGCGCTAAACCGCTGAGCCACCCAGGATCCCTTCAATGCTGTTTTAAAACAAAACAAAAGCATGATTACAAGGTGACCAGTGCAGCTAAAGCATAAAATCACAACATATGCATATGTGGGGACATGCGTGAAAATCCCATAGTATGTATTTTTAGAGAAAAGAAGCTTTTAAATATTTGAATGGTATAAGCTGGTGCCAGACAAGTAAAATGTTACGTGTAGCTTGGATTCTAGGTAGCACCTCTGTTCCCAAATATTATGTCTGTTCCGACTCGTAGCATTAAGCAGTTGGTTCCAAGCAGTCTGGCATGGAACATAAACAACCTCATTCAATGTATCCAACAAACTTGTGGGCAGAAGAACCTCCTTCCTGTAAAGACTTGGAAGTGAGTATATGGGGAAGTCTGCGGGAGCCTCATCTTAGAGACACTTGGCCGTGGGTTCAGGGTCACTGGAAGAGAAATAAACACTCATTGGTCCTTGAAGGTTCTTTCCTGTCAGGTTGTCTGATACCAAGTTTTAGGGTTTGGGGCTTCAATTCCCTCCTCTAGAAAATTCTTTTCAAATAAAATGTTACCTTTAAAAAATCTATTACAGGTGAGTCACTCAAGACATTTTATTTTACAGAGAATAAATTGCTAGCCCCCAAAGCTAACTTATTTCATCTTCAGGTTCTCCATTCTGAAGATTTAGGTCTTTGAATTTCTTTAATATTGGTAATTTCATTTTTCTCCTGCTAATTGTAATTCTGGGAAACAGAAGCATTCTTCCTCTTTAATTTACCTTTCTTCATTTTGGATATCTGGATATTTTCTTTTCTTTTCTTTTAATGATTGTTTGTTTTAACCACAGGGGCAAATGCTTGTATTAGTCATTCATTTGGAAACAGTCTAGTGGGAATCTGATTGCAAATTATCAAGTTGGCTGCTTTTTTTCTCTCCACTTGGGAAAGTGAAGATTAAACTAGCTTGTGCTTTCTTGGTAAACAGACTGAACATGACTTTGAATCAGTGTGTACTAGTGTATTTATATCAATTATTTAAGGGTTAGATTTTTCCGGAAATGGGTAAATTAGAACAAGAATTTCCTTTATTGAAAAAAAAAAAAAAAGAATTTCCTTTATTGGACTTTTGTACGCATGACAACAGGAAGAAAAGAGAATTTTCTGACTCGCAAAAAGCCACTCTTTACAGACTTCCAAAGAGCATTTTTTTCCAGACATGCTCTCAATGATATTTATTCTTTGGGGGCAAAATGAATTGATGACCAAGGATTATTCACCCTCCCTTTAGGATAGAAAGATTAGAGCTAAGGTAGAAACAGAATGCAACCAAACATCTTGGAATGCAGTGGTGCTCAAAATGGAGCACAAATTCCCCATCTTCAGCTCATATGGTGAGCCATGCTGTAATTCTGTTAACCTGTAAGTTGTTCTTTCACTTGCTTAAAAAAAAAAGCAGGACACATTCTTCTGAAAGAAGACTTTGTGGTTCACATTTGGGTGATTGTGTGACCATTTCCAAGTAACATGTGCTCAGAGTCCCTTGATATTATAGCCAATTTATTTTTTATTAAATCACTTAATGGTGGTCCTGATTAAGCCATAATTCCAAGTGTGTTATGGTGGTTGTATCAGATATTTAAGCACCAACCAGATAAAAAAGACTCATGCTGCTGATGCGAGGTGAGGCTAGTCTTGGTCCATTCAATTGTCCACAGGTCCTGGCATAGCCATTTGGACAGTGAATATACCTCTGGGAGACCTTTTTTTTAAAAAAAAATTATTTATTCATGAGAGACACACAGAGAGAGGCAGAGCTATAGACAGAGGGAGAAGCAGGCTCCATGCAAGGAGTTCCATGTGGGATTTGATCCCTGGACCTGACATCATGCCCTGAGCTCAGGGTAGATGCTTAACCCACTGCTGACCCACCCATACTGCCCACCTCTGGGAGACTTTAATACTTTACTATTTATATGTTAAATAACTTACTTTTTTCCTTATTTATTTATTTATTTATTGGGAGCACCTACCAAAGTGTTGTGGTTTTTTTTTTTTTTTTTTTTTTTTTTTGAGTATAGTTGACATACAATGTTACATTAGCTTCAGGTGTACAACATAGTAACCCAATAATTCTGTACATTATGCTGTGCTCACCACAGATATAGCTATTTTGTATAACATTTTTCACTTTCTATCCTGTTACATTTTCACCTGTCACATTTTCTGGGCAATGAAATTGGATGGTTACATGCAGGACCTCTTTAGATAGTCCATTATTGTCTTTAAAAACAAGGAAGTTTTAAAAATTATTATCACAAAAGTGACACCCAGTCATTATAGAGGATTTAGGATATTTAGGGTTAACATTTTAGAGCACATATACATATATTTTATTTTTTTAAGATTTATTTGAGAAAGAGAGAGAGAGAGAGAAAGGGAAAACAAGCAGGGGAGGGGCAGAGGGAGAAGGAGAGAATCTCAGGTAGACTCTGCATTGAGTGTGGAGCCTGACATGGGGCCTGATGTCGCAACCCTGAGATCATGACCTGAGCTGAAATCAAATTGGATGCACTCAACTGACTGAGCCACCCGGGTACCCCTATATTCTATATTTTAAAATGAATTTGGATTTTACTATGTATACTATTTTGTAAGATTTTTCATATGACAGTATATTGTGAACATTTTTCCATATCTTCCATATAATTTTAAAGACTGCATGAAATTTTATCATATTGTGTTATTACATAATCCAGACAATACTTTTTAGACTTTTATATAGATGCTATATTCAGCTATTATAAACACTGCTTCTATGAACATTTACAAAATTTTGAGTACATCCATATTGATTTCCTTAGCCTAAGTTCCTAGAAGTAGGAATGTTGAGCCAGAGAACATGAACATTGCTAATGCTTTTTCTGTATATTTTCAAATTGCCTTCTAGAAAGAAACCACACAAAGTCACATTTCCACCAGCCAAATAACCCTGGCCTTTCCTTTATTTTACCTCCAGATGGTTCATACTGCTTTTCTCTTTTGACTTGATACTTCTTTATAAAATTGCAGCTGTCGGCTTTTAAGTGAAGTGATATATTTTCCCCTCTTCCATGCTCTCCCTGGATGCACATATATCCTCACAATCCTTCTTTTTAAAATAAAAAAAATATTTTAATTATTTGTTCATGAGAGACACACAGAGAGAGGCAGAGACATAGGCAGAGGGAGAAGCAGGCTCCATGCGGGGCGCCCGATGGAGCTACTTGATCCCAGGACCCCAGGATCACACCTTGAGCCAAAGGCAGACGCTCAACCCCTGAGCCACCCAGGCTCAGTCCCTCCTCAGAATCCTTCTTAACACACGTATTTAGGCATAAAAAATGATTAGAATTGTCCCACAAGAGGAAACCTGTTTGCCATCACTGCTTTATTTATGGCTGAAATAGGATAGCAGATGATCAGAGACTAGTCAAGCAGGGGTATCACATGTCACTCTCCACCATCTCCACTTGGCAGTACAGAGGGCAGGACAGGACTGGGCAGACGGCCAGCTTTAGTGGTTATGTGTATACTGAGAAATCAGACCTAATGGTAGGGAGAAGGTCTTGGAGTACCGCTTATAGTCTTTCTTTCAGGGTCAAGGTTGGGACACAGCCTAAGGGCCTGTGGGTGGCAGAGGGAAAAGGAGGCAGATTCCTCAAGGATTAGGTAGCCAAAGGAGGCTCCCTCAGGGAAGCTCCCCACTCTGTCAGCTAATTGGAGACAGCAGTGAGTTTTACAATCCAGGTGAAGATGCTCTATCTTTTCCCATGTCTGAATTTTCTGTTACAGCTTTTCCAGAGGTTTTATTTAGGAGCTGCCGGGGGACACTAGCTGCTTGTAGATGTGAGTGATTGGCACGGAGCCAGCAGCAAAGGGAATCGATTCAGACATAAGCCCTTATTGGTATCTGCTGGCTGGTTTCCCCTCTCCTGGGTGTACACTCATGAATCACGTGGAGAACGAGACCTTTTAAGCTCTGGATTGCACCAGTCTCTCTCTGCACTGCCGACAGGGACCCTGTGGGACAGCTTCCCCGGCCAGGCTTGGGTATTTGAAAGCATTAAGGCCTGGGGACGTGAGAGTTGGCTTGAGAGTTAGAACAAAACCAAACCACTTTGAAAATCAAGTTTTTAGCTGCTTTTGCTCTTACTTTGTAAAGCATTTCTCAACAAAATTTTCTTGTAACAATGAAATGTTTCTTCTGCCAACATTTAAAAATCCTTTAAATGATTGCCTTATTTTTCTAAAAAAAAAAAAACAAAAACAAAAAAACCCAAAACCACCAAAACTATGTGCTCATAATAATTCAGGGGGGAAAAAAAAAAAAAAAACCCAAACCTTGATGCTTTGGATCTTCTTCAGCTAGATTGCCAGCCGACTTATAAAAGCCTTTTTTAATTGCGAAGTATGCTGGGAAGTGGAGAATGTTTTTATTCCTAATTCAAATATTCTTTTTAAGAGAATACACGGTTTCCCAGATCACGTTTTACCATCTTACCTCCCTATTAACACTATACTCAGTGAGGCTGTGGTTTGACTCCAGAGGCCTGAAGCCCTGGTATTAGCCTAGCCTGTGCTTTGTGCAGTTTCCCTTTCCCTCCCCTCTCCTCTTCCTTCCTCTCATTCCTTTTGCCCTCCTCCCATCCCCACTGTCCTTTCTCTGACTCAGTTCTCTAAAGCTCTGCCACTTGTCATTGTGACAGCATGGTTCTTGATAATAAGAAAGCTTAACCCAGCTTAGAGTTTGTATTCTGTGCGTGTGCGTGTGTGAACAGCATCAGTCTCCGAAGTGTGTTCCCTCTCTCACTTGACCATTTATAGGAACTAGAAACTGATATGTGGGAAGGCAACAAATCTCATGCCTGACAGGTGGTCTTCTTGCTTGAGATTGGAATCTTCCTCCTCAGAATGAAACAAGGCCGCCTTTAAGAGAAATTTCATGGGGGATATTTGGTATACATCTTTTTTTTACATGACCAGAGCTTATTTATTCTATAACTGGAAGTTTGTACCTTTGGACCACCTTTACCCATTTCACCCTCCAATGTCCTGCCTCTAGTCACAGCCAATCTGTTCTTTGTATCTAGGAGTTCAATTTTTTAAAAAAATTCCACCTGTAAGTGAAATTATAAGGTACTTGTCTTTGTCTGATTTATTTCACTTAGCATGATACCCTCAAGGTCCATCCATATTGTTGCAAATGGCAGGATTGTTTCTTTTTTTAATGGCTGAGTAATATTCCATTATATATATTTACCACATTTTCCTTACGCATTCATCCATTGATGGACACTTTTGATACACATTTTGGTGTTTTATCTTCACTCTCAAAACACACATTCTCTCTCTCTCTCTCCCTCCCTCCCCTCTACACCCCCAGACCAACCCATTTTATAGCTCTAAGTACCATCTATTTTTGTGTGAATGTAGATCATTGTCATACTTTGGTCTACTTCTACTCACATTTCTGAATTCATGTTTACAAGCATCTGGGGATGGAGAGACAGGGGCCATGACAATGTTCACTTGTCCTTCCTGGAATGCTGATTTTTCTGGTACCTAGTAAATGAGTTGTTCAAGCAAGGCCAGTAGTTAGGGAATGTTGAAATCCAGGCATGCTACCATGTTAATGTGGATGGGGATGAAAGCCAATGTTTGTACCAGCTTTTCTCTGTTCTACTGTGTACATGATCAGAAAAAAGAGAAATTTCCTAGAAAGTAAATGCAATAAAGCCTCGTTAAGAAAAGAGTAGTTAAATATTTTGCATTAGTTCAATTAGAATGTAGTTTAAGTTTATATTTTTGCGGTCTATGGAAACTTGTTGAAACACATAAATAGTGTATCCAAGGTGAAACATTCATTTTACTTAAAACAACACTTTAATCAGGTCAGAAACATCCTTTCTCTTATAAATAATTGTCATGTTGACTACAATAATTTTCACATAATTGTGACACTACTAAAACTTTGGAGTAGTAAAGTCCGATTTCTTTAAAAATATGAATAATAAGAATAATAAGCCTTACATCTATGTAAGCATAGGGATAAAATATATTTATTTCAAAATTCTAATCTGAGTCTCACAATACTCTAAAGTGGTTTGGCAAAACTTATTGGGCATATCTCAGAGGTATTTTGGGTTCAGTTTCAAACCATCACAATAAAGTGAATATCAAAAGAAAGTAAATCAAATGAATTTATTGGTTTCCTATTGCATATAAAAATATGTTTACACTATAATATAATCTATGAAGTGTGCAATGCCATTATGTCTAAAACACAATGTATATACCTTGATTAAAAAATACTTTATTGCTACAAAAATGCTTTATTGCTAAAAAACTGCTATTACCTGAGCTTTCAGTGAGTTGTAATTTTTTTTCTAGTAGATGGTCTTGCCTTGATGTTAATGGCTACTGACCGACAAGGGTGAAGCTGCTAAAGGCTAGGGTGGCTGTGACAGTTTCTTAAAATAAGACGACAGTGGAGTTCTCCACGTTGACTCTTCCTTTCATGGATGATTTCTCTGGAGCATGTGATGCTGTTTGGTGGCATTTTACCCACAGTAGTACTTCTTTCAAAATAGGAGTCAGTCTCGGGGTGTCTGGGTGGCTCAGTTGGTTAAGCATATGCCTTCAGCTCAAGTCATGATCCTGGGGTCCTGGGAATGAACTTGTTCTGGGCTTCCTGCTATGTGGGGAGTCTGCTTCTCCTTCTCCCTCTGCCGCTCTCCCCAACTCATGTGCATGCATGCTTCCTCTCTCAAGTAAATAAATAAAATCTTAAAAAAAAAATAGGAGTCAGTCCTCTCAAACCCTGCTGCTGCTTTATCAACTAAGTTTATGGAATATTCTAACTTCTTTGTTGTTATTTTAACAAATCTTTACAGCATCTTCATCAGGGCTAGATTCCATCTCAAGAAAGCACTTTCTTTGCTCACACATAGGAAGCAACTCCTCATCTATTAAAATTTTATTATGAGATGGTGGCAATTGAAATATAATAATGGAAAGGTTTGAAATATTGCCAGAATTACCAAAATGTGACATAGAGACACAAAGTGAGCAAATGCTGTTGAAAAAATGGTGGTGGTAGACTTGCCTGAAGCATGCTTACCACAGACCTTCAATTTATATAAAAAAATGCAATGTCTGGGAGGTGCAGTAAAGTGCAACAAGATGAGGTGTGCCTTTATCTTCATGTGCGAGTTGGCATTAATTAACTTTAGTTGCTATAGCAGGTAAACTCTGAAATTTCAGTGGTTTAATGCAACAGAATTTTTTATCATATAAGAAAAGGCTGAGGGCCACTGGGCCAGCCCTCTCTCTCAGTCTTGTGGCTCTACCAAATTGAACATCTGGAACATACGGCCTCTGAGGCTGCTTCAGCCGAGAAAGAGAGATGGAGGAGTTATACTGCCTTGGTTTATACTGCCTTGAACTAGGGTGACCCAGGTCACATGCTTTCATGTTTCATTGGCACATTGCTTCAACCTAATTGCAGGGAGGTTGGGAAGTGTATCTGGAGAGCTCTAACCATTCTCTGCCACACACAATTTTTATAAATATGAAATCTTAGTAACTTGTACAGATCCACACAGATATTAAATGAAGAAGCTGGGTCTTTACTCAGGTCATGTGACCCCAATTCCAATGAACTTACACAATGGTATCTCTCTACATAATTTAATAATGTAGTTAGTTTGTTAATTTAAAATATCTCTCATTTAATCCTTAAGACATTGAGGCAATGGTATTTGTGTACAAATTTTTTGGGAAAAAAAATATAAGGAAGAATCCTGATTCTTATAATATAAGAATCATATATAATATATATATATAACATATAATATATAATCATATATATAAGCAGAAGGAGAGGGAGAGAGAGAATCTTAAGCAGGCTCCATGCTCAGTGCTGCACCTGGCATGGGGCTCCATCTCAACCCTCAGATCATGACCGGAGCCGAAATCAAGAGTTGGACACTTAACCACCTGAGCCACTCAGGCACCCCAGAATCTTACTTTAATGATGATATTTAGTATATGGATTATTTTGCAGACTTGTTATGTTTCTTTTTTACTCCCCATGTAACCAGATCTGTGATGAGGCTGTGTGGGGGAGTGGAAAGACCATTGGCCTTGATGTCAGATAGATCTGTTCTTTTCCCTGAATCTGTCTCTGAGTTATGTAACATTGTGAGTTATGTAATATTTTGAGCAAGTCCTTTAAGTTCTATTACTTTCATTCTCTTCATCCATATAACAGAGACAATGATATCTGTTATGTAGACCTCTTTTTTTTTTTTTTAAGATTTTATTTATTCATGAGAGACACACAGAGAGAGAGGTAGAGACACAGGCAGAGGGAGAAGCAGGCTTCATGCAGGGAACCTGACGTGGGACTTGATCCGGGGTCTCCAGGATCAGGGCCTGGGCTGAAAGCAGTGCTAAACCGCTGAGCCACCGAGGCTGCCCCTATTATGTAAACTTCTTAAAGATATAACTATGATAACATTTATAAGGTGCCTAGAAATAGTAGATACTCAATAAATGTCTTTCTATTTGTGTCCCTTAAAAACAAATTTATGAAGCAAGATATCTTAGATTTACAGGATGAAATTTCAAATTAGACTTAAGGCACAGCCATTCTATCAGATCTTTAAAAAAATACAAATATTAAACAATGGGGAAAAGTGCATGGGTTCGGCAGTGAAAAGTAATGTGCAGAAATTCAGAGACAGAGCCATGGGCTGGATTTGTGAAGTTAGATCAATGAATGTGGACTAATCTGTATTTCTTGGATTTGATAAGTGTAGGTTTTGATGGGCCATCTGGTAGTATTTGTCCCTGTTTTATTATTACGCATGAAGAAACAATGGGATGATAAAAACTAATTGCAGCAACGATGAACTTTCCATATGAAAGCCTGAAACTGTTGTCAGTTGATGTAACCAGAAGGCTTCCTGGGAAGTATGAGCTCTGGCTTGGGGAAGGGTGTCAGTGGATCTTTTTGTGTGTTTGATTTGCAGGTCATAACCAGCTCCTCCCATATCCTAAAGTCATTATCACTTGAGGGTAAATATCTTCTGGTTTTCTTGGGGAATGGAAATAGTGCTAGATTTGAATCATACTTTGGCAGATATCTTCATGGCTGTCTGGAAAATGTGTATATTGACATGGGGAATCCAGCAGAGAGGTACATACACTATCAGATTCCCTGCTTTGAACATTTTCAGAGTCCAAGTCTTAAGATTAATGCATATTCCTTGTTGCAAAGGGGTTTCAAGTTTATCCTTTCCCCTTTGGAGGAGTGTGGTCATCCTGGTTTGTTGTGTTATAAAGACAACAGTGAAAACAGAATTGTGAGAATTGCATAGAGGTTGAAATTCAACATTTCTCAGAATTATTTTTCATAGAAATTGCCAAAAGCACACCTCAAAAAAATTTACCTCTGGGTAATTTGTTCTACGGACTTAGAACCCTTCTGGTTGGAGGAGTTGGGGATGTGATAGTCAAGAGGGTTTTCTGGGTGAAGTGTGGTGTGGACTGGATTTAAATAGTGACTGTAACTCCCAGAGCAGGCAGGGTGCTAAAGAGATAAATTGTTGCTTTCTGCTCACAGAGCTTACTGTTACAGTTTTAAAAAACAATTTTAAAAAGTTCCACTTTTTGTTAAAGACTATCCTGGATGTGTTAAAGACAGTCTTGGACAATCCTGGACAAATCCAGCAGTCTGTATTTATGGGAAAATAGCATTTTGTGAGTTAGGGTAGATTTTTGTTTTTGTTTGTTCATTTAACATTTTCCTATCGAATAATGGTCATTTTCATTTTGCTTTTTAGTTTATTGAGTCCCAACTCTAGGGGAGGCTTTAGGTTTTGGGGACACAGAGATAAGAAGACTGGAAGAGGTATCTATTCCCATGGAGCTCACATTCTAAGACTCAGTCTAAGCAGTGTGGTTTTGTGTCACATATATTTTTCATTGGATCACTGGCCTCTTTCACATCACTGTTCACTCCTATGTGATTGATGGTTTCCTGTGTTCATTCATTTTTTAAAAACCTTTATATCCATTTATTTATTGACAGCCTAGAACTCAGTACTTCTGAGTAAACATCTTCCATAATCACTGCAGACAAAAGTCAAAGTAACCTTCCCAAGGATTCTGTGCTTCATGAAATGCACTTTTTAATCTGTGTTTCCAATTTAGGGATGTTGGAACTGGAAGATGATGAAGTCTCATGGACAATAACAAACTCTAAATTTGTTGTTCTGAGGATCACACTATTTTGAGGAGTTTAAAATTTGGAAAATAGCTTTACGAAAAATAAAAATCACAGTCAAATGGATACAGGTTATTAAAGATGACTTAACCAGAATATATTCAAGTTATTAAACTTGGAAAAGAGAATTTGAGAGACCTCTTGCCCTTCCAGTGTTCCAATGTCCTTTCTTCCAATGTGTTCTGAAGCACAATAAAGAGAAAAACCCCACTGGCTAAGATGAATATTGCCTAGCTGTGCTGTAATTCAAAGCAGATTTCTAAATCTTCCTTCTGGAAATTTCTTGGGTCTCAGAACTAAAGGCATAACTGAGTGTAAGTGATCCTGCCAGCATGAGGTCTGGGAGTCCAGTACCTTTTAACAAATATTTGGTCAAGACGAATAGAATAGAAATCAAATCAACTTTCTGTAGCTCCCATCTCCCTTAGCCTGTCTTCGAACTTGTGCCTCTGTCTTCTGTGAGTTTAAGAACTCTTCACTGAAGGGATTTTCTAGCAGAAACTGGCTGAAGTGGTTGAACAGGGAAGACAGAGCTATCTCCTTCTGCAGCCCACACCCACTCCTCCTGGCTTTCCTCTTGTTAAAGGTACTTCTCATTCTTTGGTCACTTGGCATGGAGTCGTCTATGAATTCCCCTCCATTTACTTTTAACATCCACGGTTTCCATTTTTTTTATACTGCTGCCAAGATATCTTTTTTCCTGCTCCACTTACTCACTTTATTTCCACTTCCTAATGTCCCTGTGACTCTTCCAATATTTCACTCTTCTGCAATTGCTTTGGTCAAGGTGACCAGTGGCTCCCATGCTGCTAAAACCCAAAGTTTGTTTTCAGCCTTAACCCTCTGTCAGCCTGATTTAACCCTGGCGTTGATGGTCTCTCTCTCTTTCTCTCTCTCTCTAGGGCACCTGGGTGGCTCAATTGGTTAAGCATCTGGCCTCTGTCAGGTGGTGATCCCAGAGTCCTGGAACGGACGAAGCTCCACCACAGGCTCCCTGCTCAGCGGAGAGTCTGCTCCTCCCTCTCCCTCTGCCTGCCCCGGCCCTTGTTCTCTCTCTCTATCAAATAAATAAATAAATGATTTAACAAAATAAAAACTAAAATTAAAAAAAGAAGGTCCCTCCCTCTGAGACACCCTCATCCCTCAGTTACCATGGTGCTGCCCTCTCCTGGCTCTTCCCCTCTGCGGGCCATGGCCCTTGGTCTCCATTGCTGATGCTTCCACCTCTGCCCACGCCTCTAATGGGCAGAACTCAGCTCCCTTGTCTACGTTTTCTAGGTGCTCTCATCCGTTCTCAGGGGTTATTTTATCATGAAGGTAATGCATTCACTTGATTGAAAAATGTAAGATAGACGTAAAAAGTTTACCTCAGGAGCTCCTTAGACTCAATTACTTTTAACCATTTGTAGGTTTTAATTCCTTTGCCTTACCTCAGTACTCTATTTATACCTATTAATCAATTTGTTAATGTTAGATAACATCTGTTTTTCCTCACTATGAAAGAAAAGGAATTAGTTTATTTTTACTTCCCTCCAAATATTCATGTTATCTTAGTGTAGTTTTTCTTGGGCTTACCTTTATAAAGGTATGTCAGATATGTCAGCAACTGTAGATGATATGATAGACAAGGAGGTGATCCTGCTTGTGCTTTCTCCACTTTATCCCCTCTAGCTCACTTCTCTGAGCTCTGCATTGCTTTCTACTCCTTTTGCTTTCCCTTTCTTTTTTTTTTTAGTTCCTGCATATTTAAAGTGATCAAGTTTTCTCTTTTCCTCAGGTCAGTAAAGGGACCTAGACTTTATATTGTATTTTTTTTTTAATTTTATTCATTTATTCATGAGAGACACAGAGAGAGAGGCAGAGACATAAGTAGAGGGAGAGGCAGGCTCCCTGCAGGGAAGCCCGATGTAGGACCCTGAGATCATGCCCTGAGCCAAAGACAGACGCTTAGTAACTGAGCCAACCAGGCATCCCAGGACTTTGTATTCTTTTCAGTGGGTGCCCTTAAAATGTTAACATGCGTATTGCGAGCTGCCTAACACTGATCAATGTCTCTATCTTCTGAAAGAAGATAGAATCATACAACACTTTAACCCAAACTCCGTCTTCCCATCTTCAGTGTTCTTCTTTTTTGATATTTCGGTAGAACCTAGGTTTGCAACTCCCTAAAATAGATTATTTCAACTTACCAAGTGTGAGAGCCACGGAGGTGCTGGGTTAGATGTCCCCTCAGTGATGGCTTACTGCACGGAGTGGGGGGGGGGGGGTGTCCTCAGCTGAGAGCTTCTGTTTGCTGTGCCTTCAGCATCCACTGCAGTGTTCACACTGAAGCCCTGCTCCCCAACCAGTGCCTAAGCTCAGGAGGAGCACTAACTAGAGCCAAGTATTTGTGCCTGACATTGCCTCCTTTACCAGCCTGCCTTGGCTCTGGGTTCCCACTGGCCTGAGACTTTCTCAGAGATACGCGGCTGTCTCAGGCTCTTGCTTTCCAATCCCTTTTCATTTCTTTGCTCCTGTCCCAAGTGTGAGACCTGTGCCATGTCCAAAAGATTGCCCCGACTACTCCTGCTTCCTTCCCCCTTTGCTTATCACAGAGAGTTCCCTGCAACAAAGCTCTTGCACTTCTGATTGCATCATGGCATCTGCTTCCTGAAGAACGCAAATTATCCCAGCATTTTCTGACCATTCCCTTGTTCATTTGTGCTTCTTGTACTCCTGTTCAGCCCTGGCTATAGCAATGATTCAGATAAGGGGTATGATGTGTCAACAATGTAGGCCTCCTTTTAGCTCCTCAAATAAACTAGGCTTTTCCTCCTGTAGGAGTTTTCTGTGCCAGCTTTTCTGCTTGGGCTTTTCCTCTTCCATTCTGTATACAGCTAACTCCTTCTCATCTTTATATCTCAGCTTAAATGTCATCCCTTCAGGAATGCCTTTCCTAGATCACATTCCTAGATCACACAGCTTGGTATTCTCTCATCCAGTAGCTAGTTATCCTTATTTCAAGTGCCATTTTTTTTGTAATTGTTTACTTACTATTTTCCATGATGTAACAAGTCAAAAGTCTATGATGATCCTCTCAGTATAAACTCTTCCTCGTCCTCCTAAATGAATGTGCAGCTCCTACTCTACAGTTTCATAGCACATGGTTTGAGGCTTAGAGCATTCCCACACTTTCCTTATATTAAAATGATTGTTTACTTGTTTTATTTTGCTTTACCAGAGTCTAGAATCCTTCACGACAGGGACTCTTTCTTGTACATCTTTGTGTCCTATAAAATGCTAAGCACAATATCTCCCTATTAATACATTTAAAAATTTTTATTTTTTATTTTTTTTAGAGGAGAGAGAGAGAGAGAGACATGCCACATGAGTTGAGGAGGTGGTGTGGAGAGGCAGAGCGAGAGGGAGAAGCCTATGCAGGCTCCATGCCCAGGGTGGAGCCCCATTTGGGCCTTGATCTCATGACCCTGAGATCATGACCTGAGCAGAAATCAAGAGTTGGTCACTTACCAACTGGGCCACCCAGGTACCCCACTATATTATATTTTAAACTTTACTTTTATTTATAAATAATATTTAATATCAATACCACTTTATTTTTAAGACTATAAAATAATTCACATGTATTACAGGGGATAGGAAAGATAAAAATATTACAGAGAATAAGAAATAAAATCAACTGCAATTGCATTGCTTTTGGGTCATTATATCTTATCATTCCATTATATCCCTTTTTTTTCTTTTTTCTCTCTACATAATATCTATAATAGCAGAGATCATATTGAATATAAAATTTTGTATTTTGGAGATTTCAAAATTGAGAAGAAACTTTCTTTAGAATTCATGATAGTATGAGTCTTATAGCAACAAATTCTCTAAGTTTTCTTTTCACAGAAAATGTCTTTATTTTGTCTTCATTATTGATTTATTTGCTGGATATCAAATTCTGGATTGACGCATTTTCATTTCATCACTTTAGAATGTTATTCCACTCTTCTGACATCCACAGTTTCTGATTAGGAGCCAAAAGTCAGCCAATATTGAATTACTGTTCCCTGTGTGCACTGTGCCATATTTCCTCTTGCTGATGTCCAGCTTTACGTTTTATATTTGTCTTCTGATTCTGACTCTGACTTCTGATTTCAGGCTTGAGTCTGATTTTGATGTGTATTTATTCTTATAGATGTTCATAAAGCAACTTGAATCTGTAAATTTGTATCTTCCATCGAATTAGAAAAAGTATGGTCATCACTTTAAATAGCTTTCTCTCCACTTCTTCCTATTCTTTCTCCTTCTTGGATTCTAATTACTTACATGCTTTACCACTTGATATATTCTAAGTAGTTAGTAAGATTCTCTCTCTCTCTCTCTCTGTTTTTTTTTTTTTTTGTCCTTAATCTTTCCCCCCTCTTCTCTGTATGTGAGTTGGGTTAGGAATCCAAGAAAACTTGAGGAAAGTGCACTTTTAATTGCAAATGGAAAACAAGATGTTTGCTGGAGGAATGAATAGACACGTAAGTGTAGCAACAAGGAAAATGGTGTATAGATATGAGGAAGGGATAGTCTTCTCCGCATATCTATTGAATGTTTTAGTTTCTCAGAGAAAATACTTATTGTAATTGAAAAAAAATGAAATAATATGCAACTAATAGCATCAGTTTTATAAAATATGATATATAAGCCACAATTCCATGTGCCCTGTGAGAGTGTAAATGATTTTTTTTTTTCACCACCAGAGAAATTAGGGAAAAATATTCTGATTTCCATTTTATGGAGATACATACTAGTACAACATTCATTTGTGAGTTCTTTCCTCCTCCCACTCCCTATTTATTTACACTGTGGTTTAATTTTTCATGGGGAAGATTTTACATAATGTATGTTTATTTGGAGAAACTACAAGGAAGATTGAGAGATAGGGGAAAATTTGGAGATTATGCATTTTTTCAGAGAGCTCACAGAAAAATCAAGGGGAACATAGTAGGGGATTCTAGTTTTGTTATTTAGAACAGAAAAATAAAAATACTATTGAAAGATTATAAGATTTTTATGGAAGTCAAAGATTTTGTTGTCTCAGGATTTTACTTAAATGTAACTATAATTAGAAGATATGTAGTTGGTATCTATTTCATTATTTTTGAGTAATCCTCATAGTTTTTCTCTTCTTTTAAAATTTTATAAATCATATTTTGTCATTATGGTTCTATTTATGTGTTTGGTTGAAGGCAAAGTATCAATGCTTTAAAGTACTTGAGAACAATATTTAAATAATTTTCTAATGGTACTCATATATTCACTCCACATAGGGTTAGCAAGATGTGCTCACATATTCAGAGGCATGTATCTCAAGGGAAGATGTCTCATATAAATTTTTGAATTAAAAAAAATTTTTTTTAAAGATTTTACTTATTTATTCATGAGAGACAGAGAGAGAGAGAGAGAGAGAGGCAGAGACACAGGCAGAGGGAGAAGCAGGCTCCAAGTGGGGAGCCTGATTTGGGACTCAATCCCGGGACTCCAGGATCACGCCCTGGGCCGAAGGCAGGTGCCAAACCGCTGAGCCACCCAGGGATCCCCAGGTTTTGAATTTTTTGATAAAAATATTAATTTTTAATTTAGTAAGAGTAAATTGGTTATAGCATATAGACAAATAAATCTTTCCTCAACTCCTAATTCATGAATGCTCAATTTAAATTTAAGAATTTCTAGATAAACTAATCAGGAACAGTTTTTCTCAAATCAAGCCAACCATCAAACTCCTTTGAAAAATAGTTTCCTCTCTGCTTTGAGAATAATCATTGATCGTTCATTTGTTGCTTTACTTGTGGGCAAATGAAAGCATATGAGGGGCAGGGAAGCCCATGGAATATGACCGTCTCATTGACATTGAAACCTGCAAGAGAGGTCTTGGGACTCTTGAGATTGCTCAGTCCTGGGCAGCGGATCACTTTCCCATTCCTTGGAGTGCTGGCCCCTAAAGCTGGGTGTGGTGAAGTGACCAACAAGAGAAGAATTTAAGGTCCCCTGGGATTTTATGGAGAGTGTGTTGGCTTTCTTGAGAACTCTCACAGCTTTAGCTCTTCTGACTTCTTGTAGGCTTGAAGTAGGGAGCAGGAGAGAGGTGCTGGTGTGGGTAGCACTAGGGCTAATGTCTTGGTGCTGATATCCTTGATGGGGGATAAAGTTCTTGTGAGTCTCTAGTTAGTGGTTCTTGACTAGTCCCCCGGCTGTAGCTTGTAACTGTTGTTTGCTAAAACTTCAGGGAAGGAAGAGTTCTCAGATGTTGAGGTGTCCTATTTAACTCTCCTGGGTTCTTAGGGCTATGCAGGCTCCCTTCTTTGCACTCCAAGTCTCTCATTTTTCCATCTGGTCCTAGCACTTCTTTCTCAACTCCTAGTCCTTAGGTCCTCTCCTTCTTGCTCAATCTATGGAATCCCAGGAAAGAACCTAATATCAAATATATACGTATTTTTGTTAGGGGGAGGTGGTAGATCTATTTAAAACTTAGATCTCATTGTGAAATAAAAATCTTTGCTTGCTACTAACCAAACCAGGTAGGAGGTATTTGGGGAGAGGAAGAGGCTTGTTTTGTCAATTTTGGCTGACTTTAGACTGTGTATATAATCTAAAAAGTTTCGTATGAGTTGTAAATCCCTAAAATATGGTTTTGTGAGGTGTTAGAGTTCCAATTGTAGTGCTAGATGAGCTGAGTTGGTGATTAATTGGAATTTTCCTACACAGAACAGAAAATCTTGTTACAACATTTCCTAATTAACAGTTTCTCTGTCTTATTCCTTTAATAGACTGGATACGCCTTGCTCAGAAGCTGCATCAATAGTTTGCTAAGGAAATTCAATCCCTTAATGCCATTTTCAAAGAATGTTTATTGATTAAGCCTGACTCACGTTCCAAAGAGTGCTAATTTGATAATGGGCTATCAAATTATGTCAGTCTTCGAAATGTTCTTTCGGATATTTGCATTAGTCTGTTAATCCTGCTCTTGTCTCCTGGAACTTCAATCCCAGCTTTATCTCAGATATGGACATTTGTTCATTCATTCAAGCATTTGCTATTTATTTGGTGTCAGTTTTACTAAGCTAAGTGAAATCCTAGAATTTCATAATTGTTGGTGACCTTAGTGGTTACCTAGTCCAAAGCAAGATAACCAGGATAACATACCTCACAATGCATGGAAAATGGCTTCCCTGCTCAAGAGAGGTGAGAAACCAAGAATAACTCTGTGTGCCAATTTCACAGACTGAGACACTTTTATAGTCTCCAAGAGCTATGGATATGCTGTTGTAGTTTAGTGCTTTTTGCTATTTGTGTTACAGTTAACAAGGTCAACCTTGCTGGGAAGTGTATAAGCAACCCAAGTGATCTTAGGAGCTGAGGGAAAGTGCTCTTTTCCTGCGTCTCCAAATTTGTCCCACCCTTGCTTACTGATGTCTAAGATTTCACTGATAGAAACTGAGGTCATTATGTATCTTAGGGATGTTTGAAAATCCTAAATACTCCAGAACGACAACATAGAGTCAAATCTAAAAAGGTGTTAATAACTGAAATCTTTCCCTTTTTAGAAAAGAAAGGGGCTTTTCTTTAGAAAAGAAATCTTTCCCTTTTTAGAAAAGAAATTATCAGTGTCGAGGGGACACTGATAATTTGGGTGAAAGTTCTACTCAGAAGGGAAAATAAAATTTTTGTTGCAGCCAGTTTTGTTCAAAAGCTACCGGCATACTGAAATGAATTGTAGTTAAACTTGTGTTAATACAGCTACATGCAGATTTTTGCATGCTTAAAATCCCCAGATCATTGTTTATTAGCATCATGAGCTAATATTTATACTGAGCATCAAGGGAATGCTTTAGAAAATACAAACATCCTATTTTATATATATATGGATTTGAATATTGAAAATGCTCTCTAGTAGAAATTCTCATTGTGTTTTTAAGTGCTTGTTAATATTACAATTTTAGGAACTATGGAAGATAGTCTTCTCCTTCAGTATTTGTAAAACACAAACTTTCTTCCTTGTAGCTTTCCTATTTCTAGAAACACACACACACACACACATGCACACACACACAATTAAGAAGCAATAATTCAGGATTTCTGAACATCTTTATTCAGACTATTTTCTTTCAAAATAATAAAATGTATTACACGTCCTTTTTAATGAAGAGAAAACAAACACTCTAAAAGATATAACATCTGCTGGAAATATAATCTAAATTGAAAACTTGTGCAGACATAAGGAACAAGGGAGAAAATATAGGGACAGGAAGTATGGTAAGATGTTAATGCTAAAAGCAGTTTTTAAAAACATCATGCATGATAGAAAGTGCATAGATGAAATTTTTTTGGAGCAAAACCCAAAACAAAATAAAAACCCTAATCTTATCCGAAGATTGACAGCAATGCTTATTTGCTCTGGGCATAATTAATCTTGTAATATATCCCCACTGATGTTTCAGATCTTAAGAGATGGAAAGACCATATGCACTGACCATCTGAGGATTTATACTTTGTTTCAGGAGCAATAACTCTTACCTAAATAATAAATCATGAATCCTTACAAGGGACTAAGAACTACTTCTTATTTCTTTTCAACATTAATCACCCAAGGGAAGGTTAATTTTGTGCTTTTGAGCTGATATACTATAGTTTCCTAAGTGATAAATACCACGCAATCCATTTGGTAAGAGAACTTTTGTCTGGTATGGGGAAGAGAAAACTAATTGGTCGAGAGCTATGTTACCTAGCAAGGGGAGGTGTTCTGAGGATCAAGTGGTATAAAAACATATTGAAAATTATAAAGCACATAAAGTATAAGGTGAAATTATGATGTCTGAGTGACTGTGCACAGGTTCAGTGAGATACAGTATTGCACACTCCTGCAAGCTCTGAGGCCAGTGCTGTGCGTGGGTGTCAGTCTGTTCTGTTACCAAAACAAGACACCATAGACTGGGTAGCTTAAACAGAAGACATTTATATCTCACAGTTCTGGAGGCCAGAAGTAGGATCAGGGTGCTGGCATGGTCAGTTTCTGATGAGGACCTTCATCCTGGTTATATTTTCACATGGCCTTCCACAGGATCCATCTCTCTGTCTCTCTCTCACTCTTTCTCTTTCTCTCTCTGAGAAGTTCATCTCACAAAGAGAGAGAGAAAGAGATATCTGGTGTCTTCTCTTCTATTTATAAAGACACTGATCCCATCAGGAAAGCCCCATCCTAATGACCTCATCTAACCCTAATTACCTCCCCACTTCCAAATACTATCACCTTTGGGATGGAGTTTCAACATACACATTTTTAAGGGAAACACACATTCAGTCCATAGTAGTGGGTAAATTGGGCAACCACTGGTGTGGTGTAATTTCAAACATGCTACAAGCTCTATCCAACTGAGATACTGGTTCTAGAAAGCTTCTGTTGAAAGACCTTCCCTACATGATAGAGGTAACAAATTAATTTATTTTATCAGATTAACCAACTTTCACCTACAAGAAAGCCACGCTGTGAGGAGAGGAGACACAGAACAGATAATTTTTGAAGGTGAGTGTGTGAGGGCAGGATGGAAAGTTCCAGACATAGTTTATTTTGGGCAACACAAGCCCTCAAAAGTGTCATGGGCAGCGTCATGGTGGGAGGTCTTGGTAATCAAGGAACAACACCAGCACCAGGGCCCCGTGTCACTTGTAGGGAATAGAGGACAGGAGAGGGAGTACGGAAAGAGGGGGACACACTTAAGCCATATGTTGCCTGTGATGCAGTGTAGCTACAGACTAAGCCTATAGGCCTGACCTCAGTTCGTTGATCTCTGAGCATGTCCATTCTCATAAATGCACCTTTGTTTTCTGCCCAGTGCACAAACATCACGACCCGTGTCTGAGAATGTTGGGAATTTTATGAGGTCCATAAAGTTTTAGCTGTGGTCTAGTCCACTGAGGCCAAAATAAATAAATAGAGAGAGTGTAAGGGTAACAATTTTTTTTTAAACCTGGCTAAAAGAAAGAAAAACTACCGAAGCTCTAGAATAACTTAGTCACAGCGGCTTTAGAGGAGATTTCTCCTTACCAACTAAGATTTCTTTAAAGTGCAAGCTGAGAAACTGCAGGCAAAGATGCAGCCAACAAATTCACTTTTCAGATTTCTCTGAGAATATTCTGTTCTGTGGAGTTAGGTTGAGAGGTTCAAATAATTGACAACCAATTGGCCTTAAGCCTGAAGCTAACTAGGCAAAAGAAGTAAAATGCCTAGGCTTTTAAGAATTGGGCTCTTTGGGCAAATATTAATGATAGAATTAATTGCAATTTATAATAAACTTCTTAATGACTTTTTCTCTTTTCTATTTTCCTAAGGTTCAAAATCTGGATCATTCAAATTTCTTGAGCTAGCATCCGTAGTGTGCTATGATAGTATTAGTTATGATTACTCTTAAATACAAGTTTTTCAATGGCTACTATGTGCCACACACTTTTCTCAGAACCTGAAATGCATTAACTAAAGTACTTATCACTATGTGAAGTAGCTACTGGCACTTTCCATTTCAAAGATGAGAAAACGGAGACATAGATCAGTTAAGTAACTTGCCTTAGATCACACAGCCAGTAAGTTGAGAACATAGGATGTATACAGTATACATCTCAGTTCTTTGGGTCATGAAAAATTTAAGGTCATGACTTTCTATTACTCTCCTGACTCTGTGTGTCTTTCACTATCATCATTATTATTAATAACATTTTTGGGTGTTCAATATAGGTATTACGAATGCAGTTAATTATCAATGGACAAATCATAATGTTGAATAGAAAAAGCAAGGTTCAGAACAGTAACAGAATATGATGCTCCCTGTGTGAAATATAATTATTCACATATAAAATACCATATAACATTTATATGATAAACTATGTCAGCCTCATGTGAATGGAGCTTCCTGGTCCATGGGGAGGGTGACTGGGATGGGGTGGTTGTAAGGATCTGGAAGCAATTTCTTGAAAGGGGGACATCTGTGAATTCTGAGTGATATGACCCTTCCTTATATTTTTCGCATTTTTTAAATTTCTAAAAATATGATAAAAAAGAATATTTATGGGAGACACTGATTCCCATGCTGAAGATGGCTTCATTTTAGCTGGGAGTCAGGACATGCAGATAAAGGGGAGACTGATAAGACAGGGTGTAAATCAGGACTGTGGCATGTAAGACTGGTTGCTCAAGGTCAGTAGAAGAGGAAAAAGCTTCATGGGGGAGGGGAGATGTGGGCTGAGTGCTGAAGGTTTAACCTAGGGAAGTGGAGAGAAGGGAATCCCCCAGGGGCTGGGCCTGGGTTGGGATCTGCAGAAGCAGAGGAGGAATAGTTGAGTTTAAGTGCAGGGCATTGGTTGGAGGTCAGCATCTGTAGAAATAAGAGGAAGATGTGTACTGGGCAAAGGGAGAGCCCCATCAGTGATGTGAGCCTGGCAATGTGGAGGCCGACCCAGCGGGGAGCCCTGGAGGGAATGGCGTCCGCTGGAGTTATCCCAGGGCAGGCTGATGTGCTGGCCTTTCTTCTCCGACTCACCCCTGACATAGGCTGCCTGGGATAAAAGCAGACCATAGGCAGGGCAGTTCTACAGCTGATGGACACTGAGGGGGCTAGAGGCTGTCTGCAGACCACTCTTCCCCATGGCTGAGAAGCAAGTCCTTCCTTGAAGAGGGACCTTAGTGACAGATCTCCATGTCCGTCAAGATGTGAGTAATAATAGTACCTACCTTATAAGGACATGATGAGGATTAAGTGAGTTATTATATGGAGGATCTTAGAAGAGTGTTTGCTGCTATTATTGCATGTGTGGGTATGTGAACATGAGTGCAATGATCCTTTGCCATGGCTAGAATCTTGGAGAATGATTTCTGAGTGTAATTAGCTAAAGTGAATGCTTCTACAGCTCATTTGCTCTCTATCATTGCAAATTGTCTTGCATAGAGTCATGGGTTACTTTATACATTAGGTAGTTTAGATGGTTTTGACTTTGTTGTGTTCTGGACGTTATGGGAGTTACAAAGCCTTTGAATCACCCCAGACAGCCATAGTATAAAACTTGGCCCGTTTTACCTATTAGGTGTTAAAATATAAACAGAACAGAAAGAGGCAAGCAGAGCTAATGGAGGATGTGGCTCAGGCTGGAGCCTCAAGGTTGATAAAATGTAAAAGAGAGCACACAGACCACTGTTTCCAGAGCCCTAGATTCAGACTCTGGGAGAACAGACTCTGGCCTTAGTCTAGCAGCATGAGATTTGTGGCACATGGAAGGCTTAGCCTAGTTCTCTAGACTACTGGCTTCTAAAATTCCAGATTCTGATTTTAGCCCCACTGAGTTTGTCTCAAATGTTATATGCTTCAGAAGCAAAGACCTTTGTCCTTTGAAATAGTCTTGGGTTGATTTTCAGATTGAATTGGGTAGCGAAGAGCTCACTTAAAGAGCAGAGAAGAAAAATGTTTGCCTCCTGAGAAATAGTGATGGGCACCAGGAAGTATTTATTTAAAGAATGAATCTAGGGCCCAAAGTCTTGACTTCTGAGGAGCTCACAGTCTGAAGAAAAGAGACCACAAACTCCAAGAAAAATGTGTGTGTGTGTGTGTGTGTGTGTGTGTGTGTGTGTATGTGGTGTATAACTATGAACTTGCATATGAACTCTGAGGGCTAGAGGTCTACCTCATGGCTAGAAGAGCTAATGAATATGGTGTTATTGGAAGTGGGACCTGGAGGTATAAGTCTGGGAAGAAATGAGCAAAATAAACATTTAGAAGAATGCTTTGAAGGAGGGAAGACCATACTTGTTGGAAAAGAGGAATCCTTTGAGGATTCAAATTGTGAGTTTCATACAATAATCATGTATCTTTCACTCTGGTAATCTTAGGACTTTGCATAGCATCTGGCACCCATAGATCTGGCAACACAAATATTGGTTAAACTGAGGATAATCAGTCAGGCTGCCATGTGGGGGATAGTTTGGAATGGGTGAGAACAAAGACAAGAGGGAAGATGTGACCATGAGTAAGAGATGAGGGTCTAGAGTGGGCATGATGGGCAATGGGAATGGATAAAGAAAGTCTCAGGCATGTTGTAGATCTCTGTTTTGCAATCAAGGTCTATAGACTTACTCTTAGGGTCAGCAAGCTCTCACTAAGAATTTGAAAATGCTCCCTTTTCTTTTTGATTATAACTGAACCCTGCCATGTGATTTAGGTGTTGTGTTTTCTTTGCATTTGTGGTTGAATGTTGGCACCACATAATTACCAAAATGATAGCATTTAACTTTTAAATATGCTGGTAAGCATGTCTGGCTGCTGTTAGGTTGGCAACTTCTAATGTGAAAATCATAATAACCATTCCTCACTCACTGTTATTCAGTGGAAGTTTTATTTATCCGGGAGTATAAACACTGGAAGTGCCCAAAGAACAAAATTGTCCTAAATGATTTTAAAATAATGGTAAGAAAATATCTTTATGGCAATAAAGAATGATTAGCTCTAGTGTGTTTGCTCTAATGAATGGCCTGAGAATTCAGAGGTCCAGGTAGCATGGAGCAAAAAGGATATGTGAATGGCCATAAATGGTTACTGTGGGATCATCACTGTTCTCTCTCACTCCCTCCCCATTCTCTCTCTCTCTCTCTCTCTCTCTCTCTCTCTCTCTCTCTCCTTCTCTCTCGCTGTTGCTAATAAGATGGAGTTGTAGTGGTTCTGGGTTGTTCATGTTTTGGCAGGTAACAACTGAGCTAAAGTGTTAAAGTATTCAGTTGAACTTGGACAAATGTTTTATGTATTTCATTTATTAATCTAAATACTGGAAAGAAAGAACAAGAGGATGCATTCATGAAAAACTGAGGTGGAGCAAGTGTTGCTCCACGCTAGTATGTTTTTGGGTTTAAGGCTCTGGAAATGTAGAGAATCTTAATCAAGCTATACATCTGGGCATACCAACAGAAAAGAAAACCCAGGCTACAAATGTCAAATAATTTTAATCCATTCAAAGACAAAATAACTTGTTTGTGGTGAAATCTGCACTTGAAAGGAGCTTCCATGGGCAAGATTTGGGTTTCTTAAAATATTTACTATATTGACATGTTGATTTGATACGCAAGAAAGTGGAATGGTGTGGCGGAGTCATGTACTGTTGAATTCTTAAGGCTTGTGAGAAAAGATGAAGGTAGGCTCAGTATGCAAATAATGCAATTATGCCTAATGATGTCATAGTTTACTATATGGAGGATGTTCGTAATTGTTAAAATAGAGGGAAAAGATTGAAGAATTGGTCATCACATGGTGCACAGAGGCATAGATGCTAGGCTCAAATGATGTCACCCAGTAGCAGTTAGTCACATACAGTCATATCGTGACTGGAGTTTGATTTTAGCATATTGCTAATATCTGGTTCTTCCCATTCAGTTGCCATTATAACTGAATTGCAATCCATCAGGGCAGGTATTTTTGCCAGTTTGATTTATGCGGTGTCTATAGCCCTTCTTTCAGTGCATGACAAATAATAGGCACTCAATAAAAATCTTTTGGAATCATTACATTTAAATTTTATTGGTTTTATACTTTTGTTGTATGAATTTGTAGATTTGTTTTTGTTTTATGAATGCCTAAGAATCTTACGTCAAGGAACTATGAACCTAGTTCTGTGTCGTGCACATTTTTAAAAAAGATTTCATGTATTCACTCATGAGAAACAGAGAGACAGAGAGAGGCAGAGACACAGGCAGAGGGAGAAGCAGGCTCCATGCAGGGATCCTGACGCGGGACTCGATCCCGGGACTCCAGGATCACGCCCTGGGCCGAAGGCAGGCACCAAACCACTGAACCACCCAGGGATTCCTGTGTTGTGCACATTTAAATAAGATTAAAAATAGTTAAATTCAACACTGGGAGTCTTTTATTTTATAGGTTCCTACACCTTCCTCCAGTTTGTTCAACACTGTGATAGAGTAGGAGTCATCAAGTCACAAACTTTGTTTTGTGTGTTACAGAAAAGGAAGTAGAAAATGGAACAAAGTAAAGAGAAAAGGAAAGAGATTAGAGCTGAAAGTAAGATTATGAATCTCATGGATTAGCAGGAGAATGACACCATTACTGCTGCAGTGTTGAATAATGACACCCCATAAAAACATGTGCACCTTATTTGGGCCTTATTTGGAATATGGGCCTTTATTAATGTAATTAAGGTAAGGACCTCAAGATGAGGTCATTCTGGATCAGAGTGGGCCCTAAATCCCATGATGGGCATTCTTATAAAAGATGGAAAAGGCAAAGATACACGGCTGCACAGAGGGGAAGGCCATGTGCAGGAGGCAGGAGTTCAAGGGATGCACATACAAGCCAAGAAACACCAGGAGTTGTGGGCAGCCACTAGGAGTGAGGAGAGAGGCCTGGAACAGATTCTTGCTCAACCCTGCTGACACTTTAATTTCAGACTTCTGGCCTCCAGAACTGTGAGAGAATAAATATCTGTTGTTTTAAGCCACCCAGTTTGTGGTAGGTTTTTACAGGAGCCCTAGGAGACTGACACAACAGTGTGATGTCAAGATAAATAAAATACATCTTTAGAACTGATGAGACATTTAAAAAGTATTTTAAATATTATGTTTTCTTATAGTTTTTCCCCCCTAAGTTTCTGCTAATAATGTGTCTTCTAACTGGGTTAACATTTGAGAGAATGGGAAGCTCAACTGAAAGTTTTTTTTTTTTTTTTTTTGAGACAGAGAGAATATGCATGAGCAGGGAGAGGGGCAGAGGGAGAAGCAGACTCCCCACTGAGCAGGAAGCTGTGATGCAGGGCTTGACCCTGGGATCATGACCTGAGCCACCAAGGTGCCCCAAGACTTTTTTTTAAGGCTTTTTTTTATATTAAAAAAAAAAGTTTATTTATGAGAGAGAGCACACATAAGGGAAGGGAAGGGAAGGGAAAGAAGTGAGAGAGAGAGAGAAAGAGGGAGAAGCAGACTCCCCACTGAGCAGGAAACCTGATGGAGGACTTGATCCCAGGACCCTGAGATCATGACCTGAGCCAAAGATAGACACGTAACTGACTGAGCCACCCAGGTGCTCTTCAACTGAAAGACTTTTAAAAACCACCCTACCCTCACAACATTATGTTCACAAAACAGTGAAACAATTTTTTTTCTTTTTTTTTGCATTTAGAGCTTTTATCTTTGACTTGTGCCTTGGTTGTCATCACATAATCTGCCCTCCTTCATAGTGAACACACATCTGTTTGTATGTGCACACATTCTTTTGTGTGTGTGTGTGACAATTAAAATTTTTTTTATTGGAGTTCAATTTGCCAACATATAGCATAATACCCAGTGCTCATCCCTCCAAGTGCCCCCCCCAATGCCTATCACCCAGTCACCCCAACCCCCCGCCCACCTTCTCTTCCACTGCCCCTTGTTCATTTCCCAGATTTAGGTGTCTCTCATGTTTTGGTGTGCACGCATTCTAATCAGGACTTGACTTTCGTTGTTCCTCTCTCACCTAAGATAAAGAAATGCCAGAAATAAGAGGTGACTAGCTTGCTAAGAAAGATATTCCAAATAATTGTTACTAATATTAAGAGCTAATGCCAGGCTGAGGACCTGGGGTCCCTCATTGACTGATATTATAATCTGTCTGGGCTTAATCATTGTCACATTTTCATGTGTTGTCCTATAATCATTAATCTCCTTCTTTGTGTAAGGGATACTTTTCAGTGTGGCTGTCCAGAAGTTTAAGAGGAAAACTACTTTTTTTAATAGGTAGTTTAAAACCCCAATTTAAAAATATTTCCATATATTCACCGAATACAGAAAATATCAAATAATCATTGAATAAGTGCCACAACCATGAGGTTTCATTCCTGGCAGGAAGATACATAAATTAGATCAGCATGGGCCCTGCAATCTGCTCTTGAGAAACCTGTGCATTCCTTTCCTGTCACAACGGCTAGAAAAGGCACTTTATATTCAACATCCCAAATAGAGCCTTGGGTTTAGAAATGCTAGCATTTTCATCTGCTTAAATCAGAGTGGGCTCTGAAGGGTGGGGAGGGGGTATTATTTTTCATTTCAACGATTCAAAAGAATTAGCTTTCCAGAAGAACTTTTGTTCCTGTAATAAACCTAACTAGATCTACTTATGCACTCAAAATAAATAAATAAATAAATAAAAGAAGAAGAAGAGAAAATATGGAAGAGCCAAGAATCTGTCAGCTCCAAAATAGTGGTTGACCAAGCTCTGGCGTTGAACTCTTGTAAGATTTCTGCAGAGCCAGAGGACTTTCAGAGAAGTGGAGAGTCTTATAAGAAGCAACCCTGATGCAAAAAATCTAAGTCTGACTAGTGCTGCTAATGTGCTCTGCAGCCAGGGAAGAAACGGTTCATCTCTGAACTTCGCTTATTGGTTAGGATATTTTACAAAGCAAAACTGCTGTCTCCCCCTCCCAGGGGAGATGGGAATTGTCTCAGCATGAGAATGCCCTCAGTGGAGAAGTAGTTTGAATGATGTGTATTCCTGAAAGTTGGGTGTAAGTTAACTTTAAAAATTGAATGAAGCTTTCTCCCCTAGCTTTATTGAGATATGATTGACATATAACATTGTGTAAGTTAGGTGTACAAGGTGATGATTTAATATATGTATATTGTGATGTAAAAACCACAAGAAGGGCTTTTAATGCATCCATCACTTCACTCAGTTACCTTTTGTGTGTGTGTGGTGAGAACATTCAAGATCTGCTCTCTTAGCAACTTGCAAGTATATATATATATATATAATACATTACTGTAAACTATGCTGAACATGCTGTACATCACATCCCCAGAACTTATTGATCTTATAACTCTGATCAACATCTTTCCTCATACCCCAATCCTTGGCAACCACAAGTCTCTTCTCTGCTTCTATGAGCTTGGCTTTTTTTTTTTTTTTTAAATTTTTTTTTTTTTTAGATTTTATATGCAAGTGTTATCATGTGGTACTTGTTTTTCTCTGACTTCGTTCACTCAGCATCATGTCTTCAAGGTCATCCATGTTGTTGACAATGGCAGGATTTCCTTCTATTTATGACTGAATAATATTACACTGTAACACTGAGCTAGGTTTTAAATACATTGGTGGATTTGACTAACTTTTGTGTTATGTTTCCATACATTGGTTTTACCCACAGCGAAGCCCCCCAGATCAGGGAGCAAAGGGACAGGGGCCCCTTAATGGAGACACCAGATGCTGTGGAGATAGTTCCATGTGGGCATCAATTGTTCCTTCCTCACTTACTAGCACCTTGACCCCAGGTCAGAAAAGATTGAACTGTCTATTTCCTATGGGCCGGAAGCCTGATGTGCTTCCTGGTCCCAGGGAGGTCCTCTTTATGAAGACCAACAGCTAATTCTTATCTCTCCATATCCCCTAACCCTTCAGTGTTCCCATTTGTCATCTAGGTTCCTTTGTCACAGCATGTTTAAATATTCCTTTGTTTCTAGATCCAGTTAAGATTTGGTTTGGGTATAAGTAATAGAGGCCTGAAATAGTGGCAGCTTAAGCAAAGTAGGAATTTATTTCTCTGTAGCAGATGTCTGAAGATACACAGTGCAGATGGCTGCTCTGCTCGTGAATCCATAGGGACTGAGGCAAACTTCCTTTTGTTCCTCCATCATGCACCTTTCTTTTTCTTTTTTTAAGATTTTATTTATTTATTCATGAGAGACACAGGGAGAGAGAGAAGCAGAGGGAGAAGCAGGCTCCATGCAGGGAGCCCGACGTGGGACTTGATCCCGGGTCTCCAGGATCACACCCTGGGCCGAAGGCAGGCACTTAACCACTGGGCTACCCAGGGATCCCATCATCATGCACCTTTCTATTCCAAGTTACTTCATGATCCATGATGGTGCTCTAGCTCCAGCTAGCATGTCTCTGTTCTGACTAACAGAAATGAAGGAGGAATAAAGGAAAAAGTGGGCAAAGGCCATTCCCTACTATCTTTTCATAAAGCATAAAAACATTTCATTTTACTCCTCATTGTCCAGAACTTAGGCACATGATCACTCCTAACTACAAGAAAGGTTGAGGTATTTCTACCTTACAATACTCTGGAAGAGGGAAATGGATATTGGAGATGACCTGTACCCCCAGCTCTGCCTTAAGAGTTATTTCAATTACTGCCCATATGTACAGATGTTTTCCACCCCAAGAGTTGCTTGTTTTCCAAACGTATCACTATCTGCAAAGCCTGCTCTTCTTGACTCTCACGTGGGCAGAGAGGCAGAATGCTACGAACCATAGCCCACCGCCCCTTACCCCCTGAACCAAATGCAGCAGAGGAAGAGTGGCTCTTCAAGGAACAGGCGGTCTACTAAAAGAAGGGGAGACAAAATCCTGGGCCGACCAAAGCAACCTATGTCAACTACATTCTTGCAACTTGTTGAGGGGGAAATGTTTTCAAGAGAACCCATGGATAAAAAGAAAAGAAACAACAGCAACAATGAAGGCCAGTGGAACCATCTTACAAGCCCGATTCTGGCCTCTGATTGCATGACTGGCTCAGAGCTGGGCCTTTGAGTGGGATGTTTCTAAGTACGTTGGGCAAGAAGTCCTCACTTACACTGTGGGTGCTACACTGGAATCACATAAGCCAGAGGCTACTTACAGCCATGCATGCCCCCTGGTCCCTTAACAACACACACATGAGAGAGAGAGAGAGAGAGAGAGAGAGAGACATTGAGGGATTCAGAAAAGGCCCATCTTCAACGATAGAACAGAAGATAATATGGCCAATAGACTGAGGAAGTCTGAACTGAGAAATAGAGTAAGAGAATGAGCTTTGATGACATATCTTGAGTCCTCTGGAGTCCTTGAGACCAATTTTACCCGGACTTTTATATCTAAGTAGGTCTTTCTTCTGCTTAAACTTGAGTTGGATTTCTGTCATTGCAACGGAGGGATGTGTGACAAATGTATGTCTCTCCTTGAAAATCCATGAAAAGTGGTGTTCGTAGACCTGGCTGCGATTCTGAGCTGTCAAAGCACTTTGATTTTAAAACTAAGATTAAAAAACATACAAAATTAAATCATTGTATATGTACTAACTAAAATTTATATTTTAAAATGTCAGCATAACAGAAGTTCAAAGTGAAGAGTATGGATTCGGAGTGCCCAAATCTGGGTCCCCCATTTAGCATATGATTTTTGCGAACTTAATCTATCAGTCTCAGAGGGATACTAGTAAACTCATCTCACAGAAGTGTTCTGAGGTTCAATAAAAGAGTTAATATTTGGTAAAGCACCTCAAATAATGTTTAGCCTGCAGCATGTACTTCCTAGGTATTGCGCTATTCTGGATCCTTTTGTAAATTACTAAGATTTTTTTTCTTTGGCGTTTCAGGTACAGATGTTTGAATTAATTTTACTCCTCTGTTTATGGAAAAGTTAATAAGCATTTTGTAAAGCAACTACTCTATAATTCATAAACTTCATATTGCCACATATTTATACAGACTAAGATTGCTTCAAACAAGGTAAATCTACATAGAATTAAAATATGACACAGTTTCTGTGACAGTTATCTGCTATAGAATTCTCCACATAAATCCAGTACTAGGATGGGATATAGCTTTTGCAAACTCTCTGCTCTGTCACTGCAATTACCTTGTCTCTCGGTAATATTTTCTGGAGACTATTATTTGAAAAGTTGGGGCTCAGAAGTGTTATGTGCCACACCTGGTACCATAACCAGAGCAGGCCTGTTGCCTTAGAATCACAAAGGCAGCCGACTGTGGGGACAGTCCACAGAGCTTCACAAAGTATCAGGATTCCAAATCTGTAAAAGAGCTGGACCCTAGTGAGTAGGTGTGAAGAATTAGGTTACATTAATGAAATATGCATCTGAACAACTGACACTTCCTGAATCCATGGAAGATGATGTTGACAGTGTGCTATGTCCTCGAATTAAACATCATCTGGCGATGTTTTGTGAAGGAACACCAGCTCTCGGTTATATAGGTGTAAAGGTCTTGGTACTCTTCAAAGGGAAGATAGTACAGAAATGCATGTTTAGATGTTAATGCTTCTGCGGACCTTCATTTAAATATTCAAATAAACACTCTCTCTCCTCCAGGCCAGGCTGGCACCTGCCTTATCACGAGGAAAGGATTGCCTTGGCCCAGGAGACTCTCTTGCAACTTCCCAAGGCTGCTTGTTTTCAGCTATAAGAAATGTTTTTCTGGTTCTGACCTTATGTAGATAGATGCTTTCTTCCAAAGCCAAATCACAGAATGCTAGAGCCTGAGGTGACTGTAGAGATCCTCTTCACCTCTGCTTTATTTTATAGATCAGAGAGCAGAGGCCCAGAAAGCAAGAACCTGTCCAAGGTGGTGCAGCCAACAGCAAGGTTGGGATGAGGATCCGGACTATGTCCTGAAGGATTTCCAATCATTATTCCCCCCCCCAATCACTATTAATATTAAAGCAGAAAGTCAGTTTTTCTCTGTGAATTGATGTGCATGTGACATATTACCATTCCACTGAATCAGTAAATCCAAGGGACAGCTAACCAGGAATTTGAGCCAGCAGGGACAATTCAACAGTACAACTCCAGGACAGAGCTGCTCCTTTGGACCTGACACTCCAGTGCTAGCTACATAACTGACATGGTAGTCTGACTGTCACTACTGTGAGGAAATCTTTGCAAAGAATGGCTAACTGGGAATTGTCATGCTTGTCATCAGAACAGAAGATAAAATATTTCATTAGGTAAACCCAGCCTGCTTCTAGTACCCTGCAGTGTACATAAAAATCAGTGGTTGGTTACTTGCTTGTGACAAATAGTTCTAGGCAGGAAAATGCTATTTATATAGTTGGCATCTAGTCTAGATTGTATTTCCACACCTAAATGTATTCTCAAAGCTAATAATATGTTGCTCATGATTGCTGCAGAGCTGATGGCGCTGCCAACTTTTAATCTTTAAAACTATTCCTATCATAAGCTTGTTGGCTCTTAACTACAGCACAAGCTGGGATCTTGTTACCAGCTGGTATTCTAAAGGAAATGTAGCTGAGGTGAAAGAGAAGGTGTAAATCAAGAAAATAATTGTGATCTGAATTTTATCTTGTTCAGAACTTGGGCAAACATTCGTAAGGAAAGTGGAAGTTCTCTGATAATAGTTGTTATTGGAAATGGCTTTTAAAAGGCAAAAGCTTGATTATTAAATGATTCTGACCTACATTTCCTTATTTTTCTACACATCCATAGTTATTCTTTAGTTTCTTTCTATCCTTGTCTCCCTTTCTCTTTTCTTTAGTCCTTCCAAATCTCCTTTTACATTCTTGAGATTAGAATTCAGGGTAGGGCAAATGTTCCCAGGGCTTCCACCATGAGGCGTTATCACATCAGTTCTGTGCCTGAGTGGGTTTCCCACTTTCCTGGATGGCCCAGATCTGCTGCTGTAGGAGACATGAGGGATGTAGGGCGGTTCTGGGAGGCAGTTCTTTAATCCTATCCTGGGACCTTTGGGGGTCCAACTGAGACCACCAACAGTGGCTTTGGGAGGTGGTTGTGTACAAGAAAGACTGCATGGTCTAGTGGGTGGAAAGAACATTGTGCTCAGGACAAGGTCAACTGGGTTGTGATATTCTTTTCTGTGTGGTCCCGGGAAGATCATTTAATTTCACTGAGTAGCTTTTTCCTTATCTATTAACTGACAAGCTTGAACCATGCAATCTAATTCTTTTCCAGTTCTAATGTTTATGATTCAGGAGACTCAATTTGATCCAAGGTATATCCAGTTTCACTTAAGGAGACTCATGTTATGTTGGGATTCTTCTCTACATTCTCAAAAGAAAATACAAATAGATATTTGTTTTGGAGTTACAGTAATTGAACGTGACTGCTTTTGGTGTAATTCCAGCATCAGGGAGCTTACTAAGCATCAATGCAGGGGCAAAATGAGCGGAGGGCCTGGTCTGACTTTTCATTTTAAATTGGAGATGATTGGTTCATCTTCAAAGCACTTATGCTCCCTGAGAGTATCGCATAACAACAAAGTACAGTCAGAATTCCATGGAAATCAGTTATTCCCTTAGCAGGTAGTGTTGCACAATTCTTCAGTCGAGGGAGTGTCACTGTGGTAACCACAGAGACCTCTGCCCCAAATGTCTCCCTGTTCATCCAGTGGACAGGGCTACAATCACCCTGCTCTCTATACTTCAATGAATACATCCACATACATGGAAATTGTTGGAGAAAACAAAATTTGTGGTTAAATACTAAGGATTAGGGAGAAAAACAAAAGCTAAACAAGAGCTCTCATTTATGAAATGTTGAAATAAAAAAAAATCAATGCCCTTTAGCAATCCGATTCATAGAATCATCTAAAACAGAGGCTCTCAGCTTGGTGTGGGGACCCACTGGTGAGTCTCTATCCACTTGGGATTTGTTGAAAATAAGATATGAGGATGTATTAAGTGTAATCGCTTAAAGTAATCCATTTGCAAAATTTCATATAAAAAATGAAATGACTCAAGGTTATTCCTTTAATATTTATTTCTCTGTCATTGCATTCCAGTATTTTTAAATGCTGAGGATGAAAGAGGCTGAATGAAAATTAGGGTACAGGAATCTGTGTGTTATTCTGGGAGTGTTGATGAGACTGGGTCTTGCATATGAACTTATCTGACCTGGCAGGAAAAAAAATGGAATATCTGCTGAGCTAAAAGACTGTGAAGCAGTCTCACATCAACCTACATTGAGCAATCACCAGAGACTCGCCAAGAATGAAAATTTATAAATATATGATTTTTTTTTCTCACTGGGATTACTGCACACACACACACACACACACTCAATTTCCTTTACTATGTAGCATATGCATGTTTGTTGCAAATAAAATTAGCATATTTAGATAAATACAAAAGTAAACTGTATTCCCAAATGCAATAATAGTAACCTATCTGAAAGAGTTATTGTGAAAATTAAATGAGTGGCTGTAAATGTAAAGCAGTGGCAGTGCCTGGCCAGAGCAAGCAGGAATGTGAGTGTTAGCTGTGATCTGTAGCATATACTTTGGTATATATCCTTTGGATCCCCTCCCAACTGTTTCTCTTTCAGTATTTCCTAATTCAGCAAGTGGCATTCTCATTTTTATTTTTTTATTTTTATTTTTTAAAAAGACATTTATTTATTTATTCATGATAGACAGAGAGAGAGAGAGAGAGAGAGAGAGGCAGAGACCCAGGCAGAGGGAGAAGCAGGCTCCATGCAGGGAGCCCAATGCAGGACTCGATCCCAGGACTACCAGGATCATGCCCTGGGCCAAAGGCAGGCGCCAAAACACTGAGCCACCCAGGGATCCCTGCATTCTCATTTTTAAAAACTTATTCAGGCCCAAAACTTCTCTACTGTCTCTCTTCTCCTTCCACCTCATGCCAAATCCAACATAATAGACCTGATGATTCTACTTTTAACATATATCCAGAATTTAACTACTTTTCACCAACTCTGTTACTTGTTCGAGCCATTGGCATCTCCTCCCTACACTGCTTCAGTGACCTTTGAACTCATCTTTCTGCTTGTCTCCCTACAGACTTCCCCCCACAGCAGCCAAAATCCTTTTATCATTTTCCTGCTCAAAACCCTTCAGGGGTTTCCAAGAGACACTGACCCTTGCCACGCTCACCTTGCCTCCCACTAGTTCCTAGCCATGGGACCTTTTTGCTGTGCCTTGCATGTGTCTACGTGCTTTACTCCCAGCATTTGAACTTGGTAACCTCTGAGGAGAGCTTTGCTTTTCCTCACTTACTACAGATTTCTATGCACATGTCATCTCCTCAGAGAATTCTTCTCTGATCACACTATTTTTTTTTAAAGATTCTATTTATTTATTCATGAGAGACACACACACAGAGAGGCAGAGACACAGGCAGAGGGAGAAGCAGTTCCCTGCGGGGAGCCCGATGCAGGACTCGATCCCAGGTCTCCAGGACCACGCCCTGGGCTGAAGGCAAGTGCTCAACCGCTGAGCCACCCAGGCATCCCCTGATCACACTATTATAAAATTGTCCCCTCCTATACACTTTAGTTTTTTACCCTACCTTATTTTTATTCACAGCACTTTTCCCTTTCTGACATTATATTTATATTTATTTGTTTGTGGACTCTCTCTCCACTCTTCTAGATTGCAAATTGCGTAAGGGTGGGACGTTTTGCTCCTGTTGTCTCTCCAGTGCTTGGACTAGTGCCTGGAACGGTTAAGAACGTAAAAGTGCTCGACATGTGCTTGGTGAATGGATGAAAGAATGAACATCCTCTATATGCATACATGTGTTACAAACCTTAGCATGCCGTACATTGTTTTGTGGGCTCTTTAGCATTCTATATATGTTGTGTGAATTTTTTCTGTCAGTACACAGACCTTCATGACATTATGCTTATTGGTGGCACAATAGATCTTTGCATGGTGAATGAGTGCACAATAATTAACTGAAACAATGTTTTGTTAATGGAGCTTCAGACTAATTTCAACCTTATTTAAATTATAAAAACTACTGGCATGAACATTTTTAGGAACACCCTTAAATGTAACCACAGATAAGTTGTTGGAAATGAAGTATGATTTTAAGTGTGTTCATGTTGGGGGTTTTTTATTATAAGGCATAGCAACAGATTATCTACCAGGGTAGTTGTGCTGATTTTCATCCCACCATCATCAAAGTTGAAGCAACACTTATTGAAAGCCTTGTGTTTTTCATATAGAAAGATTCTGGAGGCAGAGAGCAGGATTTCATTTACTGAACTTGAATAGCACCCCCCAAAATTGAAATATACTCAGCAGCAGGTAAAAAGCATGAGTACAGTTTGGGGCTACTGATTTGCAGAGTAGTGGCATACCTACAATGCTTCTTCCAACCATTAGGCGAAAAGCTTGTAAGACAAATCATGTTGTAAAACCCGTGTTTCTGCCCTAATATGGGATGGCTACATCAATGTGCATGTGAGTCAGGAGGAAATGGAGTTCTCTTGGAAACACTGCTGGGTTGCAAGGATTCCTGGAGCAAAGGTGATTGGACAATATTCCTGAAGATAAGCATAGGCGGTTTAGTTTTGCCAACATGTCTTTCCCTGTGATATGTTGGCCCTCACTTCCCAGGAGTTTCCCTTCTGATGCTGTTAAAATGAGAGTTGCCCATGCTAATAATGCATGATGTAAAGAAACATGCACTTCTGTAGTGTGATATCTATTGGTCTTTAATGGACATCCAACAGAAGTGGGAATGGAGGTGGGTTACCCTGCCCTAGGAAGCTGGCTCCAGGGAAGTCTAGCAGGCACCTGGTATTGTGACGGATGCTTCCAGAGTGTGTAGCATCCAGGGTTGGTGTTATAAGCACTCTTCTACTCTTGCAATTTTGTACAATTCTGCATTTGGAGAGAAGAGCCTGAAAATGTGGTTGATATTTCAGAGGGCTGGGGTTAGGTTTTACAGGAATTCCTGTAAGTCGGGGATCAAGAAAGAAAAAAAAAAAAAAAACAGCCATGAGGCCCCAGGTCCAGGAAAGCTGAACCTGTGGCCTCATGTGTGAACTTCCATGGAAATATCCCTATGTTTCTTATCCTTGAATTCTATTCTGGGAAACTTGAGTGTGATTTTTCCTGAGGATGAGGGGGGCATTACATATGTATTTTCTGGGCTCCAGGATGCAGCCCCCTTACATCCATACATTTTGTACATGGGCTCAGAGACCACCCTGGTGCCTTACCTCCCTTCTCCCCACCTTTAGACTCTCTTTCTCTTGAACCTGGCAACTGAATTTAGATAGGCTACCAACCTGTGAAGGCCAGACCCACCATCTCTCTAGTTCTGCAAAGTGTCTATAAATAGTAAAGGTAGCCAACTCTGAATTTTTTGTTACCATGACTGTAAAATCCTTAGAGAACAAGAGGATCTTTTGAAAATATTTTGTGTTGTATCCTGTTCTCCATGCATGCCCTACAACACTTTACAACAATTACCTTTCCCCTGAGAGTAATTTTAAATTTATTATTGTGGAAGTTCTAGAGATAGGTTCTATAATTCTGACTCTCCCACAGACATGTAGAATCAGCAAAGAGAAGCCTGGAAAATGAATGTACTTCTCCAGGATTCTTTGAAGAGTTCCTCTCTTCCTCCCAGGCCTTCTCCCAGGGGGCTGGTTTCCATGTATTATCCTCTCCATCTCCAGCAGGTCCAACTTCACATGTTGGAGAGTTGGTTCATTCTGTGTTTTCCAAATCCTGCCACCCCGGGAGCCAGGGCAGAGCAGGAGACATGCATTAGCTCTGTACCCCCTGCTTCCTGGACCTGCAGAATGGAAACTGGGTTCTCCATGACTCAGGCTGAGAGGCTGGACTGGGAGCACTGTTGTTCCCCCTCGGGGCATCTGATTTTTATCTTCCTGATTTCACAGTTTGTTAATGACATTTTCAAAAGTTCTGTGGGTTCAAAATTGTTTCCACAATTTCATTTTCTTTTGCATTAAAGGTTTGATTTTTTTTTCTATTTTTAAAGACTGAAATTGTCACTGTCCTGTAATTTGAAGTGGGTGACATTTCAGTATGCAAGCTTACGTCCTAGAGCTGTAAACGGACTCCTTGGGTCACTTGAGGGAGAGCTGGATGGTTTCCTCTTGTTTTGATGGAGGGCCTGTCCCTGCAGGAACTATATCCAGACAGTGCGTGTGGAGGTCACATGCCTAGCAGTAGAGGGCAGAGGCATGTGGGGACTTGGTTCTGCTGGAGATTCTCCCGGCCTGATAAACCAAGTGACACTTCTTCAGGACCTTGACTGCTTTAGACAATGGACTTTGGTTGAGCATCTTCTCTGTGCCAGACATTGTGTGCTTGATGCTGAAGGTACAGACAGGGAAGAGACAGTCTCTATTCTCCAAAGGTTCAGAGAGTGGGGAGGTGTACTGGAGGCTGGAGCCATTCCACAGCTCTGCCATTCACTATTTTATGACTTGGTTAAACCACTAGACTTTTGCCAAGAGTCTGTTTTCTCATCCGTAAAATGGCTTCGCATATCTCACGAAGTTGTGATGATAATCTGTCCACAGACAGCCTGGGGCTCACGCTTAGAAATATAAACAAATATCTGCAATCAAGGTCTTCATCCTCCAGAGAGTTAGTGTCTTACTTGGGACTAACTTCCCCAACTCCTTAGGGATGTGGTGAGGATCAGTCACAATGATCTCTGACAATTTTCTACAGTGCTATTAGCATGCAGGAGGTGCCAAATAAGTGTTAATTGTGGCCCAGAGTCCTGATCTGTCTTAGAGAAATTAAGGCAGTGTTTTGTTGGAAACTGAAGTGCCCCCCACCATTTTATGTCGTAATTGTGTTTTAATTTTCAACACTAAACCTGGGGGTTTCCAATAAAATTCTGATTTCCTGCTTCTCTCTTTTATTTTTTTTTTTTATTTTTTTGCTTCTCTCTTTTAAATATGTTTGCCAAAAGTAGTATGTGTCCATTATATTACAAGAGAAAATAATAGCATAAGATTGGAGACAAAATCGCAGACCTGGCCTTCCCATCACAAGTCATACTCCCCAGAGGCAGCTCCTTCTATTTCTTTTAACTTTATTCCTTAGCATTTAGCATCTATATTTCTAAATAATGTAACAGTACTGCTACATGTCACTATAATTCTTGATTTTTCTTAAGAAAGATGGAAGTTGATTCCTCTTTCACACAGCTACTTCTCTCCAGCCCCCATCCTTCCAGCACAGTTAAATCATCACTATTTGTTAAACTGTTACCCAGTGTTTGCATTTTTAGGACAATGGAAATATCGCTCATACCTCTCTATGATTACAGTTCCTTTCTTGTTTTTTTCCTAGAATTCAAATTGTCTTTTTTTATAAAAAACATACTTAGTGTTATATCCCTACACTAATTAATTTCCACATTCTCTAAGGAAATGTGACTTTAGGAATTGGTTCCATTTTTTTTTTTTTCTTTCTTGGAGATATGGTTTCTGGAGTATTTAATTTTCCTGCTCCGATCCTGCTGACTTGAGGATTCCATTTATTGTTATTCAAGGAATGCTCTTCATACATTCCTCATTTTCTGGATGTCTTGCATTTCTTTATATCTGTTCATTCTCTCTCTCTTTTTTTTTTTATTTATTTATGATAGTCACAGAGAGAGAAAGAGAGGCAGAGACACAGGCAGAGAGAGAAGCAGGCTCCATGCACCGGGAGCCCGACGTGGGAATCGATCCCGGGTCTCCAGGATCGCGCCCTCGGCCAAAGGCAGGCGCCAAACCGCTGCGCCACCCAGGGATCCCTCATTCTCTTTTTTTTTTTTAAGATTTTATTTATTTATTCGAGAGAGAGAGAGAGGCAGAGACACAGGCAGAGGGAGAAGCAGGCTCCATGCAGGGAGCCCGACTTGGGACTCGATCTCGGGTCTCCAGGATCAGGCCCTGGGGTGAAGGCGGCGCTAAACCTCTGAGCCACCCGGGCTGCCCCATTCTCTTGTTTTTATGGAACTCATCCTCCAATAGCTTTCTGACATAAAGTACATAGAAAATAAACTTTTTGAGGCCTTGTATGTCAGAAAACTTTTACTGTACACTTAACACTGATTTATAGTTTGGCTGCCAAGGAAATTCTAGATTAAAACAAATTTTTAAATTTAGGATATTGATAGTATTGCTCCAGCATCTTCTAGATTTCAGAGTGCTTTTAGAAAATCCAATGTCATGCTGATTCGTGGCCCTTGGTAGATGCCCTGTGTTTCTTGTCTAGTATTTCTTAGGACTTTTTTCTTTATTCCCAATATTCTGAAATTTCACAGTGGTTTTCTTTGGTGTGGTTTGTTTTTCATTTATTGTCCTCAGTACTTGGTGGGCTATTTCAATTTGGAAACTCATGGCCTTTAGTTCTGGGAAAGTTTCCTATATTATCTGATTTTTTACTTCCATCTGTTTACTTGGTGTTCTTTCTGGAACTTCTATTAGTCAGAGGTCAGACCTTCTGAATTGATCCTCTACTTTAAAAATCTTTTTTCTCTTATTTATTTTCCTGTTTTTTGTTGTTGTTGTTGTTGTTAATGTTGTTGTTCTACTTATGATTTTCTCAACTTTACATTCTTTTTTCCTATTAGTTTTTTATTTTTCATTTATATTTTTGATTCTCACGAGATCTTTCTTGTTCTCTCAAAGTTTCTTTCCTTTCTAATAGAGATACATTCTATTCTTGTTATTTCTTTTCAGAGGCAATATTTTTTTATCTGAATATTCTGTCTCAACTTGGTCTCTGATTCATCTTCTGGTTTGTTAATTTGAGTCTCTGCATTTCGTGTATCTAATGGCCACTGGCTGACTGTGCTGATATAGGAGTGAAGTAGGGTTTAAACTAGAGGTGTACCTACCATATTTCACCTGGATCAGATCAACTCATACATGGATCATACATGGAGAACCAAAATTATTTTCAGGAATGATGATAGAAATAAGTTATAATAATTATCCTCATGGTTAATCAGTTAAAAACAATTAATAAAAAGAATGAATTTTAATTTTAAAGCATTAAATAATCAAATTAAATATTTAGTGCATATACGCTAAATTTTACAATTACCAAACTAATTCTTCATACTTCTCTGTGTCATTGCTGTAAATTTTGAATGTAAATGAAAACTCTGAGTAGTTATGTAGAATGGCAAAACTCAGTAGTTTGGAGTTTTCCTTCTGTCTTTACAATTTCTTTCCTTTTTTTTGTATAAAAATACTGCTTTCATTAGTAAACAGGAGAAGGCTGAAATAGTCTTCCAGCTTCTTTTTCGTTTGTTTTTTTTTTTAAGATTTTATTCGTTTATTCATGAGAGACACAGAGAGAGAGAGAGGCAGAGACACAGGCAGAGGGAGAAGCAGGCTCCATGCAGGGAGCCTGACATGGGACTTAATCCCGGGTCTTCAAGATCACGCCCTGGGCCAAAGACAGGTGCCAAACCGCTGAGCCACCCAGGGATTCCCCTTATTTCTTTTTCTTAAATTTAAATTCAATTTACCAATATATCTTTACAATTTCTATGGTGTCATTGTTTATTTTTGAATCTACTGTTTAAGTACAGGAATTTGTAGTGTCACAGGGATTGGACACAAACTGAGCTGAAGCCAGCTTGGATAATTTGAACCTTTGAATGTACTCTCGAAAGGAACATATATAGCTGAGTTTGTGTTAGCGGAAGAACTGACTCAATAACAGGGAGTTTTCCAAATTAATTCCAGGTAGAGAATTCAAATGTGTTAATTTGTAGTTTATAGAAATACTATTGATATTCCACAGTATCCAGAACAGTTGTTTGGAACTTAGATGTAGAAAGGAGTTTTTTGTGGGAAGAAATATTTTATCATTAAGGTTGTTTAAAACTGTTGCACAATTGTGCACAAAAAATAAATAATAAAAGCCAACCAACTTTTAGGTGATTTAATTACTGGTTTTAAATTCTCTGCAAGCAATCCCTTATTACTCACATCCTGGGCTGACATCTCCTAGCCTGGCCCTGGCTACCCAGCTGGTGCAAGGGGGTCTGGAGTTTCTACCTGCTGTTCCGCAGAGGTAGGTTTCTTTAGGCCTTTTCCCTAGGGGCAGTCAGTTCCTCCGATGGGTGTATGTATGGCTGCCAGCATTTTGGGAACAGGCTGAGAACTAGGTGTCTGATAGACACACCTAATCCTGTCTTCTGTATGGGACTTCCCTCTCACACTCTGTGAGTTCTGTTACCCAGCTTCTGTGGCTTAGTTTTTTCAGAAAATAAGCCTTCTATCAGCTTCTAGGATGGGAGCTTGGGGGCCACAGTCATCTGGACGTACAGGAAGGAGGATCTGTGTGTTCCTTAAATAGATTTTCAACCAATCTCCTCTGTTTTCAGCCTTAATCCTCAACTCTATTTTCGGAGATTCTGGCATATAAATTCTTGGTCATTCTTAGAATTTTGCAGTTCAAGTCTTCTGGATTTTTGTTTGTTTGCTTGGTGTTCCCATCATGGTCATTTTAGGTCCTCACTTTCTTTACTCTGCTAAGTCAGTTAGTATTAATCAATGTGCTTTGCATCTTCCATAGTTGGCTGCTTCGCTTTTTCAGTATCATTTTCTGTCATGATCTCTTTGTCTTTGTAGGTTTTTATCACTTAAGATTCCTTTAAAAAAAAAAAAAGATTCCTTTTAGGGACATTGTGGTATGGAGCAGAGATAAGTGCATTGTTCTATTTATTTTATTTAATTGTAAGTCTCCTTAGTAAGTAATTCTATTTATTATTTTCATATAAAAGTAGACATTAACATTTTAGAGAATAGAATGTAAAACTTTAAATTCGTTTTTTCAAGAACATTTTAAATTCAAGTTATGCCAATTCTTACTCTGCTATCAAATCCCAGAGGAAATGTATTTGCTCTGCTATTAGGGGTAATTTAGAGGACAAGTTTGAGAAGCTATTGTGAGGCAAGGCAATCTGGATAAATGCTTTGGGAATCTGGTCCTCAGTTGAGAAGGAATACATGATATCCTCCAGCAGGTCATAAACATCTATCCTCCAGTTTACCAATCAGAAACAGTCATGCTTTGCAAAACAGTCATGCTTTGCAAAACATGCAAAAAATGCTAAGTGCAAACACTTAGCATTTGATGTTCTACCAAGCATCACATGAAATATAGGGTCACAATATGATAATAAAATAATAAAAGGAGAGAAATAGCCTTCCAGCTAAATTCCTATCATCCCTGGTTTATATGAATCCTAAATCCAATTTGTAGCTCACAGAGTTAAGAGCTAGCTCAATTGTGGGTACTCTGTGGAAATTTATTTGCTTTTCTTTTCCTGTAAGTATGGACCCTAAAGAAGTATTTTTGTTTCATTTTGTTGCTTATTTTAATTGATAATAACCAGTTTATCAAAGACCCAGGGAAACTGGAACTCTATTATTTGAATCTTTATTAGACATGATTCTTGGTTGCAAACATCATTTACTCTGAATACTTCAAGCAAAAACAAAGGAATTTATTAAAGGATACGAAGTATCTCACAAACTACCTCTCTAGGACCATGTGAAATGCTTATGAAATGGCCAAGGGAAAGAATGGACCATTTATCAATCAGCTCCTATTCCCCATCAGTCAACTTTTGTCCATTGGGAGTTAACCTTGTCCATAGGGACTGTACAAATGCAGAGCAGGTTCCTGTGAGTTCCCAGAAGAGTTCTGGGAAGGGTGATAATATCAAGAGAAAAGAGGAAGTCCATGCCAACTTATTTTTAGGGGTAAATTTTGGGATCAGAGTTTGAGAATGAGATCTATAATGAGAAGCTTTGGGAAAGTTGGAAATATGACTGATCCTGAGAGGGAAAATAATAGGGAATGAGACTTGCAGCAACACCACTGTGGGTTATAAATTGATTCTATTTGACAACCTTTAAGATAGTCAAGAAAATATTGGAATTGCTTTTAATTACTTATGGTTGTTGGACTGTATTTACTTGAATGCTATAGCTTGCAGAGACTGGACCACATGGGGCTCTAGTTCATAAACAATTGTCAAAAGTACAAAGCGCTCTCCATTTCATGAGATCCAACTTCTTCAGTAAGAATACCATGTCCTGTTCAGCCTCAGTGGATTTTTTTTCTCAGTGGATTTTTGATGTGAACTTTCCAATGGCTCTCAGGCAACTGAATTGCATTACAAGCAGAATAGGTTTAAAAAGGGCTCTGGAGATTTGACTCAAGCTATGTCATTCTAGTATGAGCTAAGCTGAAAGCCAACTTACTGAGCCTTTAAAGACCTGGATACTTGTTGCATTTTTTCTTTCTCTGTCAGATAATTCAGGAAGCATCCATGTGACACTGGATTCTTTGGGAAAGATCCCACACACAAAAAAGAAGATGTAAACACTTAGCAAGATTTAGAAAGACTTGAAGAATTTAAAATTCATCTAATGGCATTTGGAGGTCTAGGTCTAAAGAGCTAACTTTTGTCTTTGACCCGCAAGAGTATCATTTCTCAGAACTTGCCAGCATAAGAACACCGGACTCAGTGATTCAGGGAACTGGAATCTCCCTTTCTCTTGGGGGAGCTGAAGAGTATGTGCACACATAACAATGAGGGGAGAACTAGGCGCCCCGGCTAGTTTGTGGGATTAGGAAGATATCCAAGTTCAGAGCAGACAAGTCTGAAGGATCAAGAAGGAACTGAAGGTCATAGCAGGTAATGGGCTGAGCTCAGTAAAGTCAGACCCAAACAGCAGTGACTAGACAAATCTGAACAGTTGAAACAGAAAACATCTGGACCCCAAGAGGTTGTATAATTCTAGGATGTGGCATTGGCCCAGGAGAAACAATTCTAAGTAAGAAGTTTTGGAGCAATATGCTTCTATTTGCCTCTTATCAGCTATATGACTTTGGGCAAATCATTTAATCTCCATGAGCCTCAGACTTTGATTACAAAGTGGGAGTAGTAAAGCTTACTTTCTTGTTAGGATTATCAAATGTGAAATGTCTGGTATGGTTTCTTATAGGGGCTCAGACTTCGTATGCTTATTTATAAGACAGAAGTTCTTTCACAGTGAAAAACCTTATTTCTGTCTCCATGCACTCCTACTCTAACCCAGTGCTGCTTCAGAGATAGATTAAAGCTACTGCCAATTCCTCTTTCCCTGACCTCCTACCTCCCCACTCTTCACGGACCACTTACTCCACCCTGCTAACCTCAAATAAAATGTTTAGAAGCCAATGAAGACATCTAAATAGATGTAGCTGAGCTTCAATGTCCTTACTGGCCTTGACTGTAAGAGTGCCCTGAATAGGGAATAGCCCCCAAATTATGCCTTTTGAAGCACAACTGAGAGAACCAGAGAAATTTAGCTTGGAGAGGAAATGATAAAATCGAGGAAAGTACAATAACTTATGAATTATTTGGCTCAATTCGGATCTATTTTGGAGAAATAATGGTGTCTTTTATGGTGGCTGCTTGTAGAGGATTTGAAGAGGAAATCTTCATGCTGAGGAAGGGTAAAACTCCAAGAATCTCCAAGGTCTTCTGACTCTGAGTGTCTCTGGCTTCAGGAAGCCCATGCTGGCCTATGTGGTATCTGTGGCTTTGGTGAAAGTGCCAGTTTCTATATGGAGCACATCCTGGCACTGTTCAGGCCTCCAGGCATGGGCCATGCCATAAAGTTTGTCTCTCCGCATGTAGAGTTGGGACCTCAAAACCCTTGTTACGATAATTCTGTCAAGGCTCTCTCAATACATTTCCTTTCTATTCATCTCTTTCACCAGTTGGCAATTACACGCTACAGAAAGTGTACACAGAAGGGGCTTGTTTTGGTTACCATGTAGCTGGGTGAGAGGGAGCTGTGGCTGGTGGCTGATTCTCTGGGGTGACTGGGCATGGGTTATGGGAATGGAGATGGAGTCCCTCATCAGTTTCCAGAGCGTTGCCTCGCTAGCACCCTGGTGCCTGTGAATAGTGTTTAAATCAATGGTCAAAGTGGAGAGGGCAGCTTAGTCCTCATTACTCCCCAGGACTAATTGACCTCTTCTGAAAAGGTGCATTCTTGATTTGGTGAGACTCTTCCTCATCCGGAAAGGCCAGTGAAGCAAAAAGATCTAATGTGAAAGGGTGGGGGTGAGGGGTCAAGGGTGGCATTGAAGGGAGAGAAAGGTGCAGAGCATTCACTAAATCATTTCCACCAGAATAGAGGAGAACAAAGGCATCACCATCCTGAGAGCATTTGTTAAGGACTCAAACAGATCAAGTGCTGTACAGAGTCTGGTGACCTTTTCCTGCCCTGGAGACTCTCAGTTTTGTCATTTTGATTTTATGTTTACTGCGAGTATCTCTGATAGCAAGTAAGTGATTTAACATAAAAGGTTCTTTGAGAGAAATGCATAAAAATGGAGTCAAGCTCAATGCCACCCCAAAGCATGCCATTTATTTTTTAAATGCTCCCCTCATCTATCTTAGTTATTACACTTGAGGTGAGCATAGCATAGCATATAGAGTTGTTGAATCGCTGTGTTGTATACCTGAAACAAATATAATGTTGTGTCAACTATACTCAAATAAAAAATAAATAAAAATAAACCAGCAAACAAGGTGTAATTGGGAAGGAAGGAAGGAAGGAAGGAAGGAAGGAAGGAAGGAAGGAAAAGAAAATTAAATTGAAAGAAAAGAAAATTAAATTGTAAGAAACAAAAAACAAAAATTAAGTTTGATCCCTTTTTGACTCTTCTATTGGTGATATAAAGCTCAGAAATTCATAACACCAGTTTCTAAGAGCCAAAACATGTTTTCAATGTGTAGGAATCAAACCTACAAGGAGTCAGGTTGAATACTCACTTTGATGCCTCCTATATAATATATATATAAAAATATAGAATACTATCAGATCATCTACTTCCAAATAAAATCAATCATGTTGCTATCCATTGTCAACCTTGTACTTTGTCAGCCTGATAATAATACCAAAGTGAATCAATATAGAATTGATTTAAGAAGAATCGAGAATCTGTTAGTCTGCAATTTGATGTAAGTTTTACCTATATGCTTAAACTTAACATATCTAGCCATACAAATGGTTCCCAAGTCCTTTTCACCCCTTCTTTAGTGAGAACTTTTGTTTCTAAAAGTCTATTAGAGTTAAAACTGACACGCTATAGTTGTCCAATTTGGTAGTCTCTAGCTACATGTGGTTATTTATATTTACATGTTAAGAAATTACATACAATTAAAGTTTAGTTTCTTAGTCACACTAGTCACATTTAGATGCTCAGTAGCCACATATGGCCAGTGACTACTTTATTGGACATTATGACTATGGAGCATTTGCATCACCACAGACAATCCTATTGGCTAACAATGATTTGTAATCTTCTCTGTACAAATGTGAGTCTTGGCATCAGGAAAGACACTCTCACCTAAATACCCAGACAGAATGAAAATTTAATGGGCATATTGGCACTTCATTTCAATTTTTCTTTTGGAGAGTAGTAATCATTGAATAGGGACTGCTTCTCTCATGATCCTTAGTTATGACAACCAAGACTCTGAATAAAATCCACTTAGGCCAATAAAGAATTATATATGCCCTTGTATAAATGGCATAGTCTTCTTGTTAGAAGAAAAGATCCTATGTCTGTGACATTTTATTCCCTTGTCTCTTAATGGTCATTTAAAAATTAACCTTCATTTCTCTTCAATTGCAGAATTCTATCAAATAGACATGACAGTTTTTCTAATTCTAGAACTATGAATAAAAGAACTGGAGGAAAGGCAAACAAGTCAAGGTCAGATCTTTTAATTCCTTCTCAGATCTCTGATAATACTGAAAATCCATGTGGAACTGAACTGACTCACCTGGTTTATTATGTGAAACCAGCATTACTCTAATGCCAAAAACCAGAGGAAGATATAAGAAAACCACAGACCAATATCTCTCACAAATATGAAAACAAAAACCTTTTTAAAAAGTAATAAATTGAATCCAGTAATATATGAAAATGATAATATCATGACCAAATGGGGTTCATTTCAGAAATGCAAGGTTGGTTTGATGTTTGAAAATTAATGTACTTCCGTAACCTAGAGAACAAGAAGCATATGATAATCATGATAGATATAGGAAAAGAATTTAATGAAGTTCAGCATTTATTCATGGTAAATAGTTTCAGCAAACCAAAAAAGAAAGGTACTTCCCCAACCTGGTAAAGAGCACCTGTGAAAAATCTATAGCTAACACCATACTTAATAATAAAAGACAGAATGTTCTTACCTACAATTGTCAAGGCAGGGATGCACCACTTGTATTCAGCATCATACTAGAGATTCTACTCAGTGCGGCAAGAAAAGGAAATAAAAGGAATTCATATTGGTAAGGAAGCAATGAAATGCTTTATTCTTAGATGTATAAAATCCAAACAATGTAGAAAAATGATATATCCAATAAATGAATTAACTAAGTTCCAGAAAACAAATCCATTATACTAAAGTCAGTTGTGCTTCTATATGCTAGTAATAAACAAATAAACAAATAGGCAAAAGATATAAACAGATACTTTATTAAGAAAGAAATATGAAAGTCCAAATAATTAGAAATTGAAGTAAAAAAGAGTGTAATTTACAATAGCACCCCAAATGACATTAACAATAACAACATAAATCATGAAATAATATTTTCAGAGATAATTCTAACAAAATAAATACAAAAAGGCCTAAGCAGAAGCAGAAATATATATGATTCATAAAGTGGATGACTCAATATTGTCAAGATGTCAATTTTCTACTCAAACTAGTTTATAGATGCAATATCAGCTCAATAAAAATTTCAGCAAGTTTTTCCTAGAAATAGACAGGTGGTTCTAAAGTGTATATGGAAAATAAAAAGGATGAGAAGCCAAGACAAAATGGAGGACTCAGGATACACGGATTGCTATAAAGATACTGTAATCAAGACTGTGGTATTGGCAAAAGTATAGACACATGGTTTAATGTAATGCAGTAGAGTCTAGAACTATATCTACATATATATGATTAATTTATTTTTGACAAAGAAACAAAGACAATTCATTGGGAAAGGATAGTCTAACAAATGATGCCAGGAAAATTGGGCAGCCATATGCAAGAAAAAAAAATGAACCTTGATCTATACCTCCTATTATATAAAAAATTAATATCAAACACATCATAGAACTAAGGTAAAACAAAAAACTATAAAACCTTGAGACAAACATAAAGAAGAAAATCTTTGTGACTTTAAATTAGGCAAATATGTTTTAGGTAAGATATAAGAAGTGCAAACCATAAAAAGAAATAGGGATAAATTGGACCTTTAATTTCTTTTAATAAAAAGATTAAGACTTTTTATTAAGATTATTTTTATTAATCTTAAAAAGATTAAGACTTTTTATTAAAAGACATTACTAAGGAATGTCTTTTAAGACATTAAAAGGGAACGAGAAAGTTTATTAAAAAAAATCTGAGAGAGGACTGATATCCAGAAACTATAATAGACTCTCATCTGAAAAAGAATTTTTTTTTCAATATAAAAAATGGGTGGGGGTACCTGGATGGCTCAGTTGGTTCAGCGTCTGCCTTTGGCTCAGGTCATGATCCTGGGATCCTGGAATCGAGTCCTGAAATGGGCTCCCTGCTCAATGGAGAGTCTGCTTCTCCCTCTCCCTTTGTCCCTCCCCCTGCTTGTGTTCTCTCTCTCTTTCTCTCAAAAAAAAAAAAAAAATCTTCAAAAAAATAAAATAAAAAGTGGGCAAAAGATGTAAACTATACTTTATTAAAAAAGAAATATGAAAGGCCAAATATGTACATGAACAGATGCTAAATATCACTAATCATTAGTAGAATACAAATTGAAAACAAAGGGGGGGGGGTACTACTTCACACCTATTAGAATAGCTCAAAAAAGGGGAGAGGGCCCCTGGTGGCTCAGTGGTTGAGCCTGAGGCTCAGGTCATGCTCCCAGGGCCCTGGGATCAAGTCCCGCATTAGGCTCCCCGCAGGGAGCCTGCTCCTCCCTCTGCTTATGTCTGCCTCTTTCTGTGTCTGTCATGAGTAAATGGGCAAAATCTTAAAAAAAAAAAAAAAATAGGTGTTGGCAAGGAAGCAGAGCAACTGATTGGAATGCAAAATGTTACAGCTACTTTGAAAACAACTTACTATGTTTTTTATAAAATTAAACACTTACCATATGACCAGCAATCCCTTTCCCGGATCTTTACCCAAGAGAAATAGAAAGGAAGTCTTCACATAAACCCGTATGTAAGTGGATACACAAACTGTAGTAACATCCATACAATGAAATACTACTCAGCCACTCTGAGGAACAAGTTACTAATAAATGCACTTGCCTGAATGAATCTCAAAAGCATTATGATAAGTGTAAGAAGCAAGACACAAATGGCTGCGTACTGTAGGATTCTCTTTATATGATTTTGTGAGGAAAGGCATAAAGAAATTACCAGGGATTGTTAGGAGTTGGAAGATATTGGGAGGGGACTGCGTTTAAAGGGTTTTAAGGATAATGGAAATATTTGGAATCTTGATTGTGATGTTCAATACGTGACTAGACAATTGTAAAATTCACAGACCTGTATACCTAAAAAAGATTAAGTTTACTGTATATAAATAGTACCGTAATATGCAAACAAAAAGAGAAAGAAGAAAACTTTGAACTTGTTCTAGATTCCTTCCCACATTTTGGGGGTGACACTTCAGTGTTAGGGATTTGATCTTGTTTTTCACCAAGGAAAATTCGACTGGCCAAAGAGAATCTGTGGGTTGCCAATACACTATATGTTTTTGCCAGCCTGGACGGCAAGTCTTTGCCTTTATCTTGGTCAGGTTGGCCAGCTCTCTTAGTAGGACCTGTTTCATTGAAACTGAAACTATCTCATTCTAGAGCTGCTCTCTGATGGGCAATTTCCATTCTGGAAAGCTTACTCAAAGATAGGCCAAAATTTGCCAGGGTTTGATGCAATTATAACTAGAGATATAAGTACTGCAATGAAAGAGTACAGGAAATAAGTAAGGCACTTAGGTAAAATACTTGACTTTTTATTCAGCTCCTAAAGCCAAATCGATGCTCTGCTAGTTGCTGTGTTTTTATGCCACCGCAGTGCAAATGCTTCAATTCAGAACCATGATGTCCAGTACTGTCCCACCCCCCCATACTGTACATGATCGGGTTTGCTACCTTCTTCCTCCACTGATATAGTACTTTCCTCCAAAGGTGGAACCAATCTCATTTTTGGAAGAAGGTGGTATGATGTTTTCCATCCTAGGTTCCAGTACCAGAGTGCCAGGTTCAGTCTTGCTTACCACTTCCTAGCTGTGGGAGTGGGCAAGTTACCCAACCTCCTGGGTAAAATGAAGATATTGACAGGACTTATCACACTTGAAGAGTTAACTCGTGAGGATTAAATGGCCTAGTTCAGGTGAAGGGCTCAGAGATGTTTCTGGAGATGGTGCCATGTAACACATGTTGGCTTTAGGATTACTGCCAGCAAGTGTACTATGGAATATATGCCAGATATATTCTCCTTCCAGCACATCTCTTTTGGGTGCACAACCTAGATCCTATCATGTAGTCACCTTTTTTCTCTGCACTGTGTTATAAAAGTCACTATAGGTGGACAAATTGATCATCCTTCAAAGCCTTTCCACATAGATACAGAGATGTTTCATAATAAGACAAATTCAGATTTTTGTGAACAGCTAAATATGGACAATAGTCACCTTAATTGAAATCCAATATAAATCCTCAGTAAGCTACAGGAAACTCCCAGTCTCCTCACATTCTAATGCGGGGGGTCAGATGTCTGTGTGCCACCCCAGGCAGGCCTCTCAGAGAGGCTGTCCAGACTTTTACCGCTTTCTGGGCAGGATGGACATGGTGGGAGGGGGAGAGGGGCTTCAGCACGAAACCATGAGTAGTTAACAATCTAGTGTGTGTGTGTGTGTGTGTGTGTATGTGTGTGTGTGTGTGTGTGAGAGAGAGAGAGAGAGAGAGAAAAGGAGTGAGGAAGGGAGGGAGAGGAGAAGAGAGAAAGGTGAGGGTTTTTTTTTTGTTGTTGTTGTTTTTTCTGGCAAAGTTGCTCTAGAGTCTGTCAACATGACTTTCATGGTCTTCATGGTCACCACTGGCATTGCACAAAAGAGAAGAGCAAAATACCATCAAATCCAGGTCCCCACGAATGGTTCCCATAGATGCTTTTGCTTTTAAAGTTGATGGAAACTTAAGCTAAGAAATCTATGTACTTGAGATTCAAAAGCATGCTCCAAAAAAAAAAAAATGTAATTTCTTTATCTTTGACTCATCATCTTTCTTCCCCCCCTTCTCTCCCTCCTCTCCTCTTGTCTTCCTGCTCCTCTCTCTTCTTCCTCTTTATTTCCAGGAATGGAGAGAATTTTTAATTGTATTTAATCACAGAATAAGATAGCCTTGAAAGTTCTGCTTCGGTTCCTTTCATTTTGAGAAATAAAGTTTGGCATATATTCTTCCTTGGTCGGTGTACTTCTAAAATGCAGATATCCACCCCAAGGGGCATTGCATGACGGCATATATGCACAGACATAGACACCACCATTGTGAAATAGCAGGTACCATGGAGAATAGAGCAATGAACCATTTCCTCATTTGGAAAGAAAATACCCATTAAAACCCAAGCAAAGAGTCCAAAATAGCTCTACTTCACTTTTGAGCACTCTTGCATAGAGCTACTTACCCGGGGCCAGGACAAATTGGGGCCAGGTGCCTTGTAGAGATGCCAGTTTCGTGAATTTTTCACTCTCTCTGTGGGAGGATGAGTTAATAAGACATACGTGTCTGGTGCATACTTGCATCTTATTTCAGAGGCTGTCCCCAAATATGGCAGTCTTCAGACAGATAAATAAATCACACTGAGAATTGGAAGAAAGATCCAGGGGGATATCAATGACTGCTTCAACTGAAAAATACTGATAAGTCCACTGTGCTTAGGGGTGATGATACTTTATTACAAAGAATATCAGAGTTGCATTATTAGGCTGGTGGTTTTCAAACTTGTTATTGTAGAATTCTATTTTCCAGGTGAAAATCTTACCTTAAACCTTAATATATAAAAGAGATAGAGGTGTCCTGGTTATACTGGGGGTGGGGGGCCAGGGTGCTGCACATTTGGCTTCTTCCTTGGCCCCCACTGGAGCTCGCTCCAACCCCTGTACCTCCACTGAACCATGGAGCTCCTCAATGTGAAAAGTACTGACTAACGTATAGGTTATTATTTAAGCCTGGATGATGAATCGAGATGCTGGTATCATGGAGCTGGTGCTGCTGGGACCTGGAGCCCTCCTGGCTCTCCTGGCTCCATGCTCTATGACACTTAGCAGCCCATCACCATTTGGACAGCGTGTGCCCACTGTTCCTCAACGTTTAAACGAACGTTTAAACAATTGTGACCAAGAATGTAAAGCCATGGATTGAAATAACCTACTTAGGGGATCCCTGGGTGGCTCAGCGGTTTAGCGCCACCTTTGGCCCAGGGCCTGATCCTGGGGACCTGGGATCAAGTCCCACATCGGGCTCCCTGCATGAAGCCAGCTTCTCCCTCTGTCTATGTCTCTGCCATTCTCTCTCTGTGTCTCTCATGAATAAATAAATAAAATCTTAAAAAAAAATAACCTACTTAGAGCCAGCATGGCCCTTCAGGGCTTTCTCCTTTTCCTATAGTATTTTGGGTTCTGAAAACAAAAACATTCTGTAACAGGAGATTTGCTTTGGTTCATATGCCTGTGCTCATCATAGGAAAACTTGGATAATCAGCATCCTACTGTCCTGCTCTTCACGGCCCTTTCCTTTTCACCTGGTGTCCTTTTTATCTGGTGCTGCCTGGTTTTGAGGAATGGTGGGTAAGCAGCATGGGAACGTGCTCCAGCCACCAAGGACATGAAGCCTGTCCCTGCCCGCCCCACCAGGGCCCTCAGCAGGAGGCTGGCCCACAGTTACCTTGTCTCAGAGAGTCAGCTAAGCTAACAAGGTGTGCGGGTGTGTAAGTAGCATCATTTCCCCCTTTAATTAAAAAGTAACCGTTTCTAAGGAACAAAAAGCGTAAAGAGTCAAGTTAGCCCCCAGAGAAGCATTTTAAGGTATATATCCTTAGACTTTTTTTTCCTTCCTTTCCTCCCTTCCTATTCCCTCTCTTCCTTTCTATTTTGTTTCACCAAAATAGGATCACACTGTAACTCCCTTTATTTATTACCTCCAGTACTGGGAACATCCTTTTAATGATAAATACATATATAATTGTTAATGGTTTAGAAATATTCCTTTGTGTTTTAAGTCATTTGACTAAATTTCTACTTTTTAACATACTTTTCTGCTTTTATAAAGATCACATCTATTAGTATTTTGATTGACAAATTTATATTTCTCTAGAATGAATTGCTAGAGGTGGAGTTGATGTTGAGTTGTACAGGGTGAAAACTTAAGAGTATCCTCAAATTGCCTTCCAAAAGATTTTCCCTATTTGTTCCAAAAACCACTATAACAAGCGCATAATTCCCTAGACCTTCATCAACTGGCCAATTTAGGTTGGACATATAGTGCCAAGGGCATTCGGGCTGGCCAAGCAGAAATATCAGCAAGATGAAGCTGAGTTCAGCAAACCCAGGGAATCAGATATTGCATTCAAATGGCATTTTAGGGATCCCTGGGTGGCGCAGCGGTTTAGCGCCTGCCTTTGGCCCAGGGCGCGATCCTTGGAGACCCGGGATCGAGTCCCACGTCGGGCTCCCTGCATGGGGCCTGCTTCTCCCTCTGCCTGTGTCTCTGCCTCTCTCTCTCTCTCTCTGTGTGACTATCATAAATAAAAAAAACAAAAAAAAAACAAATGGCATTTTAGTTTTCCTGAGCATTTCTTCAGGTGTGCTACATGTCAGTTTTCAAAAATTAACACAGCAAAAAAAAAAAAAAAAATTAAATGAAGAGCCCTTGCTTGTTTTTGTTTAGCCCCTGGAAGAGTGTAAGGCAGGGAATGGACAGACCATGGCCTAATTAGGCCCCGTGTCCCTGGAAAGGACTTGATGCTGCAGAGCCTCTGTGTCATCAGTGCGAAGTGCAGCATTCACTGCCCAATGAAGCAGGTTCAGAAGATTGGGGGTAAGGGGACAGAAGTGCAGCATTTCTCTTCCTTTCTTCCTAGAGGGAGGGATGGGGCTGGGAAGTGAGGGGAGCAGCGGTTGGACTGCTTGCTGGCCTTGCTGGCTTCTTCTCATCCCTGCTTGGTTGCCGGAGCTAAGGCTGGTGGACAGCAAGGTGAGGACGGCAGACTTCCTGTTTCCCTGCCCCTCCCTCCTAAATAGTTGTCCATCAAGGAACTGGAGAAAAAGAAGCCACATGGCACCATCCTACCCATCCTTGCCTTTCATAGCTCGGTCTTTCCTGTGTCTCCTAGTCTGCACTCAGTCTCTTCTCCCAACGTCATGTGTGAGGATTAAGTGAAGCAAAGAACGTGGGTTTGTGGAGAAGCTGAGTCCAGTGTGCAGTGGGAGATCTCCTGAGTGTGCCAAAGACCAGATGAGTTCCGACTTGAGGATTCCAGGACCCCCAAGCTTAGCAGAACCTTTTGGGCATCTCTATTAGGGTAGGGCTCCATAGACAAGACAGGGTCTGAGTTGGGACTTATAGAATGTTCCTTGATTTCCTTAGCCCTGGATTTTCTATCCTGCAGCCACCTCCTATCTTTACTTCTCTCTTCTGCAAATTTGATAGTTGCCTATGAGCTCAACCCCTCTCCTACCATGACCCTCTCTCTTCTGACTCTCCGTCTCTCAGACTCTCCAACCTGGCCTTGATCATGCCAGCTTTGTCCATGTTTATACCCAGGTTGCCAACAGCCGCTGAAGCAAGCCACTGCACGTAGGTGGCCTCGAATCACGGCTGGGCCCTTAGCACTCCCCAGCAGCCTTCTCTTTGCTATTATTTTCCGCTCTCCACAGAAAGATTTCTAAACTTTCTCCATCGTCCTTCAACACTTGCCATTTACTGCACCACCCCCACCTGCCCAGCTGACACATGCTTGTGTAGTGAGTGGCAGTTGATCCCTTTTCCAACACTTTTCAAAGAGCTAAATAGAATCATCAAATAAGAAATCCATTATTTTGACGAGTTTACCTAAAATGAGATGAGGGGGAGAATGTGACAAAGACCAAGAGGAAGAAAGCCAAGCATAAATCCTCCCAACCCCTCAGGCTTCTCTTTTAACCCATCTTTCCTTCATGTCTTGCTTGTCCATTATGAGTCAAGGCCTCCCAAGTAGACAGTGCAGACAGTCCTCTTTCCCTGTCACCAGGGAGTGACAAGATTCCGGCTAGGTGCCCACAGGATTTATCTTTGTTATTTCTTAGGTGATCCATTTTAGACTCATGATGACTGTGGTTAGACTGAGTTTTCCACTGAGATTTAGTTAATTTTTTCTGGGCTGTGTTCCTTGGGGCTTGCTTAGATTTGCTCACTGGCTAAGTTTTGGGGGGCTTTTCAGCTCTACCAACTTCTCCCAACTTTGGACATAGCACATAGCCTCAGAAGTGTGTAGGGAAAACCAATGCATGGTAGAGAGCCAGCATTTGACTCCTTGAATGGGAAGTCTTTATGTGTACGGGGACTTGGGGAGCAGAGGCCTTTTTCCTGCTCCTCAGGGGATGCCCAATTGCAAGAGTTAGGCTCTGTCAGCATTGGGGGAAGGCCCACCTTCACCTTCCTGAAAGGGGTGGTGGACCAGGCTAATGGGTATCCTCTGTGAGTTTGAGAGGTGCACATGCATCCACTTAAAGCAAGGTGGGACCCTGCCAATTTGTTCGGATTCACTGCCAGTTGGCAGAGAGACTGAATCCTCCCTGAGGAAAGCCAGAGAGAGCGGAAGGCCTGGCCTGGGGTTCTGGCCCGACAAGTAAGCAGTAGCTTTCATGTATGGAGCGTCTGAGCGAAAACGGGCCAGGCCAGGCCTGGCCCCTCACAATTCACTTCATGGTTTCTGCCAGGGACTATAATTTTTTCCAAGGGAAAACTTCACATTTGTTTTTGGTATTTTTAATGTGCGTGTGTGTGTGTTTGCTCCTGGTGCTAAGAGTATGTGTTCGTCGAAAGGAAACAGCAGAAACAGTCTCCTTTTCTCACTTTGCAAGCTTGAGTCTGTGACCTCATGTTCTCCTGAAGCCTTGGCCACATGACCTCTTCAGTCTCCTTCCTGTATGATGACTTCCCCTGGGTGATTCTCATGGGCATTTTTATGTCAACAGCCTGGAATGTTCCTCTGCTTCCTGGGAATAGCTCCTCTGGACTTAGTGAACTAACAGGTGGAAGAATTTGTGAGAATCAGGGAACCTGCATCAAATCACCTCCTGGTATAGCTTCCCACAAGGACTGGAGGAAAGATTAGAACGTTTCCCTCTCAGGGGCACCTGGGTGGCTCAGTGGGTAAGCATCTGACTCTTGATTTGGACTCAGGTCATGATCTCAGGGTTGTGAGACTGAGTCTTGCTCAAGCCCTGTGTCCTGTTGAGCTCCATAGTCAGCGGGGAATCTGCTTGAGATTCTATCTCTCTCTCCCTCTGCCCCAACCCCCCCCCCAAAAAAAATAAATAATAAATAAACCTTAAAAAAAGAAAAGCATCTCCCTTCAGTGTCCAGGGAGGGAGAGAGGCAGGTTACCTTTTCCTGCCAAAGCCATGTGGAGCCAGAGAGAGCCATAAGCACACCTGCTATGGGAGAGGGTCAAATAGAAACATTACAGCTAAAGGCTACTTGGGCATCTCCTACTTGCCAACACTTGATCACTTTTCCTCATAAGCATCTGGCAAAGTAGGATTATCAGTCCTTGTCAGATAAGTTGGTCGCTTTCTCAAAGCTACACATTTCAGTGAATGGCAAAGAGTATGACAGGGAGTCTTGTTTTGAGATGAGTGGTATTGTAAGGTTGCACGTGGCCACTTGAGAGACAAATACCTCCTGGAAACCCTGAAATATCCAGACCTAGCCAGTCCTGAAGGCCGTTTTGTCCAAAGCATGAGAGTTCTTGATCTGATTTAAGATGGTGCCAGGAATGTCCAACACTACATATATGAAGTTCCATCATTACAGTCATTTTTTTTTCATTTAATGGGTTTTTTTTCAGTTACAGTTAAGGTATCTTTGCATATATAATCCTTTGGGCAGTCATTTACATCTAAGTATAAACTAATTTATTGAATTCTCTTTTATATAAAAACTAATTAAGGGCTGATTTTCTTTCCTTCATACATTTATTTTTTATTTTTTAAAGATTTTATTGATTTATTCATGAGAGACACACACAGAGAGACAGAGGGGCAGAGACACAGGCAGAGGAAGAAGCAGGCTCCATGCAGGGAGCCCAATGTGAGACTCGATCCTAGGACCCCAGGATCACACCCTGGACCAAAGGCAGGCACTATACTGCTGAGCCACCCAGGGATCCCCACATTTATTTTTTTAACCAATATTAATCCAAGGACAACATACTGCGTAAGCTGAAAGAGGAGTAAGACCTATACTCTATCCTAAATAAGCCTTGCACTTTAGAAGCAGCCAAAGTCATCATAAGATAGCATACAGTAAGTATGTAATAACACAAGTAGATTCAAAATACTGAGTGAGAGCAGGACCTGGGGACAAACATCTGCATAGTTCAGAGCACACATCAGAGAGGCAAAATGTGGGATGGATGTTTTTGAAGGATGATCAGGATTACAAGTGGAACTGCAGGAAAGCCATGAGCAAAGATGAAGGGAGTAGGAAACTGCCACATTTATTTGAGGAATTCAAATTGTTCAATTTGACTTAAGTATGGGGTGTGCATAAAGAAGTAACATGGAGTGAAGATTAAAAAGGTATAGTTGGCCCTTGAACAACATGGGTTTCAACTTCATGGATCAACTTCTACACAGATTTTTTTTTCAAGAGATATAACAAATTTTTTTTGGAGATTTGCAACAATTTGAAAAAACTCAGACGAACAATGTAGCTTTTCTTAGAAATATCCAAAAAACTTAAGAAAAAATTAGGTGTATCATGAATGCATAAAAATATGTAGGAACTAGTCTATTTTATCATTACCACCATAAAATATACACAAATCTATTGTGAAAAGTTTAAATTTATCAAAAATTATACTCATAAACACAGATCATACATGGCACCCTTTGCAGTGGAGAGAAATCATAAAGATGCAGTATTGAATCATAACTGCATAAAACTGTTTTAGTGCATTAACTGTAGTTATAATTGTAATAATATCCATAGCCACCTCCTGTTGCTGTTGCAGTGAGCCCATGTGTCATATCTGCTTAAAATGCCATGATATGTGCTAATCATCTCCACGTGAGCAGTTCATCTCTCCAGTAAATTACATACCACAGTAAAAACTGATCTCTAATGGTTCTCATGTATTTTTCACCAGTTTAGGTGCAATACTATAAACAATGAATAACACCATGGGACCTATACAAAGTGCTACGAGTGATCAGAAAGTGCTCTCAAGAAGCAAAGATAAATCATGACATTGTAAGAAAAAGTTGAATTTTTCATAGGTACCATAGATCGAGGTCTGCAGCTGCTATTGCCCACCATTTCAAGATAAATGAATTCAGCACAAAGTTCACTGTAAAAGAAAAAAAAAAAAAAAAGGAAATTTCACGGAGCCACCATTGTGATTTGCAACTATGCCATCAGGGATTAAAACATTGTACTTTTTGTGCAATACCTTTTTATTTCATATTGAAAATGCAGCACCTGGGGCACCTGGGTGGTGCAGGCAGTTAAGTGTTCAACTCTTGGTTCTGGCTCAGGTCTTGATCTCAGGCCATGAGATCAAGCCCCATGTTGGCCTCCATGCTCAGCGCTAAGTCTGCTTGGGATTCTCTCTCCCTCTCCCACTGTCCCTCCTGCTCATGCTCTCTCTAAAATAAATAACTCTTAAAAAAAAGGAGAAATGCAGCTTTTATGTGTGTGCAGGATTGCTATCAGAAGGGCATACTTGTATATTCTAATATGTTTTTAAAAAGCAATGTCATTATATGACAAAGCAAAAAGAGGAAGGATCTAATGCCAATAAAGGAGGATTTGGTAATCTTAGAAAGGGATTTGGCTTAAAAAAAGTCAACAGGGACAGCAGGTTCTGCTGACCAAGAGGCAGGAGATGAGCTCCCAGAAGCCCATAAGAAAATCAATAAGAAGAATATCTGCCCGAACAGGTTCTTAATGCAGACCAAAGTACCCTATTCTGAAAAAAAAAAAAAAAAAAAAGCCACAAAAGTCATTTATTAATAAGGAAGAGAAGAAAACACCAGGACTTAAGGCAGGAAGGGATAGGTTAACTCTCCTGTCTTGTGCAAATGTAATCAGGTTTATGATCAGAACTGCCCTTATCTATAAATGTACTAACCTTGAAGGAGAAAGATAAACATTAGCTACCAGTATTTTGGTTGTACAATGAGAAGTCCTGGATGAGAAGAACCCTTTTTCGGGATTGGTTCCACTGGTGCTTTGTCCCTGAAGTCAGGAAGTGCCTTGCCAGTAGGGAACTGCCTTTTAAAATTCTTTTGATTTTGGACAATGCCCATAAGTTCAGCACCAAAGGTACTGATTTATCTACTTGCCCTCAAACACAATGTCTCTCATTCAGCCTCTAGATTGGGGGCGGGGGTCATAAGGACTTTTAAGGCTCATTGCACATGGTACTCTATGGAAAGGATTGTCAACACTATGGAAGAGAACCTTGATAGAATATCGTGAAAATCTGGAAGGACTACACCATTGAAGATGCCATCGTTGTTATAGAAAAAAGCTGTGAAAGCCATCAAGCCCAAAATAATAAATTCCTGCTGGAGAAAACTATGTCCAGATGTTGTGCATGACTTCACAGGATTTATAACAGAGCCAATCAAGGAAATCATGAAAGAGATTGTGGATATGGCAAAAAGAGAAAAAAAGTGGGGAGTGAAGGGTTTCAAGATACGGATCTTGTAGAAATTCAAGAGCTAATAGACACCACACCAGAGGAATTAATAGAAGATGACTTGATGGAGATGAGTGCTTCTGAACTAGAGCCAGATGATGAGTAGGAAGACATAGAAAAAGCAATGCCAGAAAACAAATTGACATTAGACAATTTGGTAGAAAGTTTCTTATTATTCCAGATTGCTATTGAATTCTTTTAGGACATGGACCCTTCTATGATATGGGCATTGAAACTAAAGCAAACAGTGGAAGAAGGATGTGTACTGTATAAAAACATTTTTAGAGAAATGAAAAAGCAGAAAAGGTCAGGCTGAAATTATGATATACTTCTGTAAAGTTATGTGAAATGTGTTTGCCTCTCCTGCCTTCCCTTCTATGTCCTCTACCTCTCTCACCCTTGGGACAGCAAGACCCTCTTCTTCTTCCTCATCACCCAACTCAACATAAAGACAATGAAGACCTTTATGATGAATCACTTCCACTCATTGAATAGTAAATAATTATCATGCCATACAGTTAATAAACTTATCTGTTGTGTATGTGTGTGAGCATCGCCATGTAGAAACCTAGTAACTGGATGGCAAGAGCTGAGTGATACATTTCTGTGTCATTATCATCATCATGGCCGACGTATTCATCCTGGAGAGCATTTGCATGCAAGACTTGCATGGAAGTGGATGGGCTATCTTTACATAGGTATAAGGTGAGTGGCATTTAATATAAAATGAATAATACGTTAGTTTTATTACTGTTTTATAATTTTGCTTTCGGAGAGTTACATTGCTGCATAGTACATCTCTCTCACTCTTGTAATTGGAGAAACTGTGTATTAGCCTATTGTCAGCGGTGTTTATTAAAAAATATAACAATGTTTCCAATGCTTCACTATGAATATGACTATAATACTGTATGGCATTCGAATTTTAGAACGATTCATTAATTAGTGTATAAACTAGGTTATGGTGAAGCAATCATATTGATTACACTGGGCTGCCATAAAGCAATCATATTGCTGCTGCTTCATTATCAATGCATGAATCATTACACCTATAAATAAATATGAATTTCTTTTTTCAAATTAATTTTTCAGTTTTGATGTCTAAGTGCAAGTAGTATGTATAACATCTACAGTGTTTTGTAACATATAAGACAATATTGATGTAGGTACTAACAAAATTCATCTTGTAAACAGATGACGAAAACTTACAGTATTGATGAATAGAATATTGTAAATGTATCTTCTCTTCCTTAGGATTTTTTTTTTTTTGAGAGAGAGAAAGAGAGAGAGTGGAAGGGGGAGGGGCAGAGAGAGAGAGGGAGAGAATCTTAGGTAGGCTCCACACCCAGTGTGGAGCTGGGACTCAATCTCGAAACCCTGAGATCATGACCTGAGCTGAAATCGAGAGTCAGATGCTTAACCCACTGAGCCATGCAGGAGCCCCTCTCTAGGGTTTTCTTAATAACATTTTCTTTTTCTCTAGCTTTCTTTATGGTAATAATACAGCATATTACACATACAATATATATTAATCAACTGTTTATGTTATCAGCAAATCTTCCAGTCAACAGTAGGCTATTTGTAGTTAAGTCTTCAGGAAGTAAAAAATTACATGTGGGTTTTTTACTGTATGAGGGTTGGTTTAAGAGTCAACTGTATTTTGAGGACTATTTTTAGAAGAACTTCAGTGCCAGGCTGAGGAGTATGGTATCTTAGCTGATGGGCAGTGGGGAGACTTTGAAAGTTTATGGACAGGAGAGTGCCAGGACTCCAAGCATGCTCCAGGAAGATCAATCTGGTGGGAACTATGGATTGGAGGTTTCTGGGGGGATATTTCTTGAAGTAATCAAGGCCTGAGCCAGGATGCCTATTGGTAGGAACTGAAAAGAGTGAACAGATGCATGGGATGTGCTTCTTGGCTACAGAGTAGATTGATATGTGAGGGAGAAGGCAATGTTAAAGACAGCTGGTGCATCAAGTCTGGGTAAGTGGGAGAGCGTGGAAGAGAAAGATGAAGCTCAGAAGAACTGGCTAAAGGTAGCAATTTAACATGTGCCATTTAAACGCATTGGCTGGAGGTAGCATCTGGCCCTCCAGGCCCAGCAGGTTGTCATGGGTGGGGAGACCCTTGAGTGAGCATGGCAGGGCACTGGATGGGAGCACAAGGGAGAGAAAGCATGGCCATGTAAGGCAGAAGGGCTCAGAATTTGACTTCATTCCAAAATATTTTCATTTTGTCATGGGCCCTATGCTAGGTGTTAGAATTCAGGATGAACAAGGACAAGCCACTGCTTTCATGGATCTTTTCCTTTTTATAGAGCAATTAATTAGACCAAATTCTTAGGCAGAGCCCTAAACCATAGCTTTCCTCCACTAGTTATCATTCTCAATGGGGAATAATTCACCATCTGTTCCATCACGATCTGAAGGAAGGACTTCCAGCTCTTCAAGTAATTCTGGACTCCACGGATCCCCCTGCAGAAGTAACTCCTAGTGTCATTTCTGTTGTTGTAAATTTGTTGTTTGTTTTTGAACTTTAATATACAAGCAATCACACATTTGGGGGGCTTATTTTCCTCAATACTGTGTTATTGAATGGAGTAGTAGGTTCTTTTTTTATTCCTGGGTATTTCACTGCACAAATACCTCACATTCTATGTATCCTTTCTACTACTGGTGGACATTTGGGTTGTTTTCAGTTTGGGGCTATTAAGAACAGATCTGTTGTGAACCTTTGCATCCATGATATTTAAAGGACAAATGCACTCATTTTTCTTTGGTGTCTCTCTAGAAGTGGAATCACTGGGCAGTAGTTAACTATTTATTAAGCATCTACTTTATATCAGGGTCTGGGCTGGGTGCTTGATATTAAATGTGAACAAAACAAACATGGTCCTTGCTCCCATTAATTTTACCAACCAGTGGAATTTGACATAAATAGTCACACTAAGTGATAGAGGAAATAAGTACTCTGAAAAAAAGGAAGATGTAAGATACACTTTAAACTTTGCCAGCACCCAGAGGGCAGGATGGAATTTCTAGGGAGAACCACAGGGCCTGAGCATCAACATACTCCCTAGAGGCAAATGATTGGTGACCCACTGTTCTCAGGACTGAATTAGAGGTTAATTTTGAGTGGGGCTTGGGTGGAAGGAAGGAGGAGTTCAGCTTGGCTGCCTGAAGGGCCGCAGGCCCAGTCCTCAGGCCCGGGGTACATTTCTGGCCTTGATCTCTGGTTTTGGAGGTTGTTGGGATAATTGAGAGCTTATGCCCCACTCCCCAAAGACTGGTTTTAGCACATATGCAACCTGCATTTTAATATTATTCCTTCTGACTGGAAGCATTTGGAAGTGGTCCTTGCCCCTGGTTTTAAAAGGTGGCATTATTTTATGAACATTTAGACATTGATTAATAAAATTCCGAACCCATTAACTAATGGGGGAAATGCCAAACTTTTTTTGTGTATCCAAGAAAGTAAATGTAATAAAAACTATCCCAAAAGGTAAGTTAAATTATATATAGCCTTTGCATTTTTTTTTTTCTCTCCTGATGGCCCCACCAGATGTTTTAAAATACAGGACACAGGCCTTTTTCCAGTTTTCTCCAGGGAGAGAAGAGAGAAAACTTGGCTCAGATCTACTAACTTTCAGGAGAGGAGGGGGAAAAAAGAGCTATGGCAGTAGAAAAGTCTATTGAGAATCCCTATGCCTCTGGTTCATAAATATGGAGCCAAGGGGACAAAACCCTTGTTTTTTTTTTTTTTACCTACTTTTTTTTCCTTATCCCCACTCAGCATTCCCAGAGCCCTGTCAGGAATTCTGCTCTGAAACGTGTATTTCCAATGGGCACCACCTTGTTTCTTCCTTGCTGGTGAGTCCCTGGGGGCGCGGGTCCTGGGCAGGGTTTGGGGGCCCCAATGGGGGTGCCCAGCCAGTGCAGGAGGGAGCCTGGTTAGTGACCCGTGGTGTCATCTGCACCCCGCCCCCAGCAGCCTTCTCAGGCTCTAGGTTTCTTTTGCAAACGGAGCTCTTGATTTCTCTACCCTCCCTCACCCCCCACATCCAAGTTTTCTGGGTCTGAAAGGAAAGAGCTAACAAACAAACAAACAAACCCCCTGAAGGACAGGATATGTCCGGTGCTTCTGGGCCTGCGGTACCCCCCAACATCACAGCTGCAAAGTGGAAGCTGGGCTGGCAGAGAACCACTTCCCGAGGGAGTGGAGTGGGCTCCCTGCAGCTGGTGGTGGGCCAACACCCTCTCAGCTGGAGGGCCAGATGGACTGACATTTACTCCTCGGTGGTTACCTTTCCTTCAGGCAATGCTCCCTATTCTGACCTGCCATTTGGGAAGCTCAAATAATCATAAAAACGCATAAATACCAACAGCAGGTGATGGACCTGGAGCTGGCTGGCAGGATGATTTGGTTTAATTCAGTCAGCTGGTGTTTCTGTGCCACTCCCATTTTTTTTTTTTTTAAAGTAGGGAAGAAAGTTTTATAAAGGAACACCCCCTCTCACCACCACCCCCAGCTAGGAAACACCCAGGATCCTTTTTTAAAAAAATTTTATTTAAATTCAATTTGCCAACATACAGTGCTCATCCCATCGTGTGCCCTCCTCAGTGCCCATCACCCGGCTACCCCATCCCCCCACCCCCCTCCCCTTCTGCAACCCTTTGTTTGTTTCCCAGAGTGGTTTGTCTCCCTCTCTAATTTTTACCCGCTCAGCTTCCCTCCTTTCCCTTATGGTCCCTTTCATTATTTCTTATATTTCTCGTATGAGTGAAACCATATGATGATTGCCTTTCTCTGATTGACTTCCATTACTCAGCATAATACCCTCCAGTTCCATCCAGGTTGAAATAAATGGTAGGTACTCATCCTTTCTGATGGCTGAGTAATACTCCATCGTATATATAGACCACAACTTCTTTATCCATTCACGTGTCGAAGGACATCGTGGCTCCTTCCAGAGTTTCCTATCATAAACAGCCTGGATTCTAACAGGATGTCCTGGATATGGACAGGGGAACAGACAGAGAAGAAGAGATAAAGATGACTGAAAGAGGCTGGGGTGAGACAGGGCAGTGAAGAGGAAGAAAAAAAAAAAAGACTCTCATTGAGGCTCTGCTGTTTGCTAATATTATGACCTTGGTTAGAACCCTGAACTTGGGAAAAATGAAGAAACAATATAGCATATTGCATAAGCAGGTGGGCTCTAAGGCCAAACCCTGGATTCATCTCTGCTCCATTACTTTTAGTTGTTTGAGCTTGAGATTATCCTTCCTGAGCTAGTTTCTTCACCATTTTAATGGGAATGTTAGAGTTGTCATGAGATTTAGACAAAATAATGTATGTAAAGCACTTATCAAAGTACTTGGCACACATTAACTTGTTTAATATATTAGCTGTTGTTATTATCTATCTCCAGGGTAGGCTGATGGAATGCACACAAGATGATATTTTTTATCTTTATCTCGTATATCTAATATCTCATATATTTTTATGTTTATGTCACACATACTCAAGTTCTTTAATATATAATGACTCTTCATGAGAATCCTACTATCTTACCTTATTTGTTTTAAGGTTATTATGGACAAATGTGTTTAAGGAAAGGGAAATGAACCAGATAGTGATACACTGTTGTTTCCTACACAAATAAAATAATTTATTGTAGATGTTAAGATTTAACACTTATTACATATTTTGAAGATTGTTATTCTCCTTCCCCTCCTTCTGTTTTTATTCTAGATTTTTCTCTTGGTATGGCCTAGTTGTTGCTGTATCAATAACCCAGAAATGTCATTGACCTAACACAACACAAGTTCATTTTTTATACACATGATACATCCAGTGTGAATTAGCAGAGGCTTGCTCAGTCTCTCACAAACCCAAGATGGAGGCTCCATCTTGATGTGCTTCCATGTTCATCACTGTTGGGGGGAAGAAAGGTGCCAAATTGTGCACCGGTTCTTAAGCTTCCACTGAAGTAACACCAGGGCAGTTCTTTGAAGCTGAACTGCTTCATTAAGTTCTGAGTCTTCCTTTCCTAGATATGATTTTTCTTACAATTTTATACTCACACTGTCTTGAGTCGGGTTTTGGAGAAAGTGTGGTAAAAATAATAAGCTGATGGTAATTTTTTTTCCATCATTAAACCAGGGCCCTTTTTACTCTCACAAGGGATTTTGGCACCAGTGAAAGGAGGACCGTATTTTATTTTCTCAGAGTTCCTCCCTCTTCATTCATTTCAGACATATTGTTTTCCTAAATTCCTGGTTTTCTGAAATCCTCACGGAAAGAAAAATATCTGAAAGATTCACATTCTCATCATCAACAACTACAAAAGCTTGAATATAAGGGTGCCTGGGTGGCTCAGTCAGTTAAATGTCTGCCTTTGGTTCAGGTCATGATCCCTGAGTCTTGAGATCAAGCCCAAAGTCAGGCTCCTTGCTCAGCAGGGCATCTGCTTCTCCCTCTGCTCCTACCCCTACTCATGCTCTCTCTCTTTATCAAATAATTAAATAAAATCTTAAAAAAAATAAGTATAGTTGGCATGTGGTCATCTCCTATATTCAACCCAAACTACCAGTGTGTGGTAGCTTAGGCTAGTGAGATGCTTTCAGGAGTCTGACCCACGTCTTCACTTCCTGTCCACAGTCAGAATGGCTGTGGAATGGGGTCACCATGATGGGAGGAACGGACGTTAGCAAAGCAGATGGGTCATTCACTCAGCAAATGTTAATTGAGCACCTACTATGTGCTTAGCACTGGGCCAGTTCTTCTAAGTCAGCAAAGTGATTCAGTTGGACTGTGATCTTAGTAAGGGAAGAAAGCAAGTATGGGTCTCCCCAGCGAGCAGTCTGATACATTGTGACCCTCCACCTTTGTCTTTCATTGTTCACTAACATACTCTCTCTCAGGAAGATTTATCTCCTGGTGGATCCTGGAAGGGTCCCAAACCCGCTATGCTCACTGTTTCTATCCAAGCATTCATTATATCCCTTCCTCCACCAAGACTCAATGCCAATCCAGATCCTACCCATCTTTGGAAGTCAGCTGAAGACTTATGTCTTTCTCAGCTCTGTAGGCTCCCCAAACTCATCCAACTCCTGATCTTTGGAAACCCTATTGGACATGCCATCTCTGTCTTATATATTTATTACTTAACCATTTTTCTTGAGTGTGTGTGGGAAGGGAATCTAGTATCTTTATATCAGGATTCTTTAAGAAAAGGACCTTGTTTCTTCTTGAATTGATGGATAAAAAGTGATTACCCCATAGAATGGCTAAATTCTTCCGAATATCTAGACTTTCAATAATAGATACTTGATAAGTATATGTCAAATAGAAGTACACTTGACATTACTCTTTTTTCTTTTTCAAGGAAGATGGAAAGAGAAGCTGGGCTGCCTTTATTCCTATGGGTTTGCCTCCTCACTTACTAGCTCGGGCACATGAGAATTCTCAAGGTAGTTTAGGCAGTTATAAAGCAAGATCAGTACAAGTGAGAGGATGCGAACCACTTTTGTGTGTAAACACTGACGTCTGGGATCACCTTTTTCAGGTACTTTGGTGGGCTCAGATCATGGTTCATTTTTTTTTTAATTTATTTGTGATAGTCACAGAGAGAGAGAATGAGGCAGAGACACAGGCAGAGGGAGAAGCAGGCTCCATGCACCGGGAGCCCGACGTGGGATTCGATCCCGGGTCTCCAGGATCGCGCCCTGGGCCAAAGGCAGGCGCCAAACCGCTGCGCCACCCAGGGATCCCCCTCATGGTTCATTTTTTTAACCACTAAGGTGTGGAAAGAATAAGATGGATGCAAGAGATGAATACAAGCAAAGTTAACTATAAAATTATATAAGAGAAATTTGATTTCTTCATTAGAAGCTATTATGAAATACATGTAGTTTTCACAATGCAATAAAGTCTTCAATTGAGTCAAAAAACTACATAATTAAGGGAGTTGAAGTGACATGCGTGGAGGGGGTCTTCTTGACCTTGAACAATTAATTTTGTGCCTGTTCTTAGTTGCTGGTTCTGAGTGGCCTCCTCTTAACCTCTCATGCATGAGGATTTACTGGTGCCCTGATCCCATAACTTCACTTTCTTCCTCTCGTTTTCTTTTGGGTTCTAATGTCTAATGGAGTTAGGCTGCAATAACATAATTTGTCCCTGTCTAACATGCAGTGTTATGTCTGAGTCTTTTGACTGAGCAGAATAAATTAGTGTCTTGTTTTATTAATAGTATAAGTTCAGAAGAGTAGGTTTATTTAAAGTGAGAGATAAGCTGCATAGCAAGGGAAAAGACTGAATGAAAATGCCACTTGTTGAAAGAAGTCACTTAATTTTCTGCCACTATCCCACCAGGCCAGGCTTCCTCCTTACTAGGATCTATCTGCTGGCAGTTCTCAATATCCTAAGCAAGAAACCTGACCATATTTTTTACTCTATTATATGCTTTCCTCCTCATTTCTGTAGTCTTAGGGGCAGCAGAGAAAATTATCATTCTTTATTCATTATTTGGGAGGTTGTGATCTTTTCTTCTTGGAAGTCCCCTTGTCCTACTCAGCAATTCCTCCAATTTTCCTACTCTTATGCTCCCCCCTCACTCAGTTCATCTGACCCCACCCAGAGGCCTTAGAGAGGCTCCAGTGGCTCTGCAAAGGAGGCCTGAGGGTCTCATCCTCTGTTCTGAAGGCTAATGCTTTTCCTCTTATACCTTCACAATCTCCTCTACTCTGAGTCTGATTTCCCTCGAGGTATACCTAGTCCATCATGTTCCAGCCACTCTTTTCTTCTTCCCACACTTCTAGAAACTTCCTCTCTCTTTATCAGGCCTTTCCCAACTACTTGGGAATAGAATGGCTCTCTCTCCTGGGAAGTCATTAGAGTGGCTTCTCTGCCACCTATTACTTCTTACCTAATAAGAATGATAATAGTAAACGATAATAGTAATAGCTAACACTTACATAGCACTTACATGCCCATCACTGCCTTCAGTATTTTACATAAACTAACTGATTTAATTTTGGCAACAATCTTTTGAGAGTTTGATGGTTAATTTTGTATGTCAACTTGGCTGGGAGAGGGTTCCCAGATACGTGGTCAAACATCATCCTGGATATTTTTGTGAGGATGTTTTTCATGAAATTAATATTTAAATCAGTGCACTTTGAATAAAGCAGATCGCCCTCCATAATGTGGGTGGGCCTCATCTGATCAATTGAAGGCATGAGTAGAACAAAAGCCTGACCTCCCCTGATCAAGAGAGAATTCTGTTGGCAGGTGGTCTTTAGACATGAACTGCAACATCAGCTCTTCCCTGAGTCCCAGCCTGCTGGCTCACTCTGCAGATTTTGGACTTGCCAGCCTCCATAACTGCATGAGTCAGTTCCTTAAAATCTCTTTGTATAGAAATAGGATTTATACACATCTTATTAGTTCTGTTTCTCTGGTGAACCCTGACTGATACCACTGATAGTTTCATGATTATCTTGTTTTACAGATGTGACAATGGCGGCACAGAAAATTTAGGTAACTTGCCCAAGGTCATCAGTACTTGTAAGTGGTACATTTGAGATGCTGTCTGACTTCTGGGTGTATCCTTTTCACCATGAGATTAAATATGTGCCACTTATATTGTATGCAGAGTTGTTTATCAGTCTCTTTTATATACGTTTTAGTGTTTTTTTTTCTGGATCATTTATGTTTTCCGTGGTCAGTTTTGAGTAGCCTGGATCTGCCATCTGGTGAATGTGCCATGGAGGGTCCCAGCCTAGACTTTTGAAAGAGTTTAGGGCAGTTGCATGAGTGGTGCTTGCTGTAAAGGCAGTTAGTGATTCAGATTGTCTGCTTCTTGACCATTTCCCTTTCTTTCTGATCATTACCTCAAAACAACCAAGTAAGTATTTGTCCCTACCGGACAAAATTTTAGGCAGTGTTTTAGGAATTACATTTTGGGTTCTCTAAGCACATATTTCAGAATAAAAGATATTCAATATTTTAGGAAAGTTGGATTTTGAGAGGTTTGAAAGTATGTGATAGCTTTCTGTAAATTGTAAAGCATGCACACTAATACAGGTTAAAATCATCCTTGCTATTCTGAGGGAACCAGAATCCCTCCAGGAAATAGAGCTGTACCACTGAGTCTGAGGAGACCCCAAGCTGTGGAAACAGTGTCTTCCCCTTGGCCCTTCGACGGAGGCTCATTTCCTTGGGGTGGAAGTGTAGGAGCTGGTTTCCTAATGTAACATGCACGCTTGCTCTTCTTTATGCATTATCTCAATGGAAATGTATTTAAGCCCCCAACGAAAGCATTTTGTTTCTGAAAATCAGTGAAAGCTCTGTGGCTTCAATAGCTCCGTTGGCACCTTCGTTCTTGGAGCAGCTTTCATTTTCCATTGGCACCATGTAGTTGTTTCCACAAGCATTTTCTTTTCTTTTCTGAGGTACCAGACAGAACCAGCAGGGTAGGATGGGTGCCCAGTGGTAGACCTCTCTGTCTGTCTCAGTGTCTGTCTGTCTCTCTCGCACACAATCACACACAGAGAATCTTCTTTAAGCAATTCGCCACAGCACCATTTTCAGCCTCTCAGGCTATCAGGCACCAGAGTGTTTAAAGTTTTAATAGGCTTAGAGGTGACTCTAGAGTCTACCAACATCTGCATTCATCTGTAATTTATGACTGCCTCTTATTTAGTTGGTTTAGTAAATTGTACCTAAGAGTATTCTTTGAGACTTGGCAGCCTGGTGTACAGTTTCACGATTCAGCTGTGTTTTTGCCAACTATTTGGCTCCCCCCTCCTTCTTTTGGATGACATTCTCAAATACTTAATTTGGAGTTTTGGTCTGGAACACACTTTATCAGACACCTTTTGCGTGCCAAGAGACCCGTTATACATTCTGTTAAGGCTAACTTTCCACATGCTAACACATTTATTTCTAAATCATTTTTAAAGTCACATTTCCAAATAACAGAAGGTAAAGTGTGGTACATTTGGACCACTTGGTTCTTATGGCCTCGCTTCTCTCCCCATCCTCCACCCCTCTTCTCCGGATTTTTAGTTGAGGCTAAATTCTTCTCTAAGCCGAGAGGTGAGGGTGATGGTGCCTAAGCAAAACATAAAATTAATATCTATTGCAAAAGACATTTAAAAGGGCTTACTTTGTTATGAGGTATGTGAGGACATGTTTTGGCCTTACTTCATGTGCTCAGTCAAACCATGCCCAAAAGATTAAATCAAGGCTATTATGGGTATAATTTATTTCTCTTTCAAGTCTGTCATCGTGCGTGTAGATTTGGGATATTGTGTTTTCCCACTTTCAGGGGTAAGGTTTATATCTGGCAAACACAGATTTAAGGCCATCTATGAAAAGTCCCTTAGGCAATTTGTTTACAGTTTTGCAGAATTTGATTTTCTAGCTGAATCTGTGACTAACTTACTACTCCCCTTTCCTTTCAGTAAGCATTATAGAGAACTCAACTTTCCAAGACTGAACTCCCAATTGTGTTGTTGCCTCCCAACGAGAGAAGGTGTAATTTGTCTATATTATGATTAATACTCTGTAATCATGTAATCTGCTAGACAACTGTGATCTTAAGACAAAATTTGCAATGAATTAGATCCTCTGCTCACACCATTAATCTTCCTTTAAGGTCTAAGGAGGGATTAGTGGTTAAAATAAATCTTTTAACATTCTTTTTTATGAGTGGAGAATAAGTTCACCACTTTAACCCTTTGTGATAGGGGAATGGGAATTTAGGTTTAAGGGTGAAATATGAACTTCCCTCTACATTTCCTTTAGGATTCATGTCTTCTCCATCCTATTACACTTGTGGGGTAACTGAGAAGTGTCTGAGGCTGCATGAGCAGTCTACTCTAAAACCCACCCACATTCTGTGTTGGTGCCTCTCACTTTTGTCTCCTGGTGCAGAAATGCCTGATATAAATACAATTTGTGTATAGGTGGTCAAGGCTTGGGCACCATGTATCTACGATCCTTGATTTTTTTTTTTTTGAATCTGATCATTTTCCCCTTGTGCATCCCCCTGCATAGCAGGAACAGAGAAATTGTCATTAGATCATGACAAAGGACACTCAAAGATGCTTGCATAAGAAATAAATGGAACAAGCAAATTTTCCTTCTACTCTGTGGCCCCAAACCCCAAGCCCATACAGAAGCTTCTGCTGCCATGATTACCTGTGGCCTTCAAGGACACAGGGGCCAAGATTGGCTACCCTGCAGGGTGTAGCCTCTCCCTTCCAACCACAGGCCTTTCAGGGCATGACATACGAGAGGAAGGCTGACTTCAGTGGGATTTTTTGTGGCTGTAGCTAATGCAAACATGTAATTATTTTGTTAAAAGTGCCCCTAAACCTCTTATTTTGCTAGAAAGTAAGTGAGTGCTCAGAGATTAGTGGAGACATATCAAAAAGCTAGCTTCCTACTGAAGATATGGGTTACTTCAGGCATAGTAATAAATAATGATAAAATGGATTTAACACATTGAGTAAAATAAAAATCTGAGTTCATACTGATACAAGTAAAAATAATAAATAAGGGAATATACATACTAACTAATAATTATAGAACCCAAACAATCAAAAATAATCAACTAGAATGTCGTGTAATAAATGTAGAAAGAATGATGGACAGAAAATCAACAACTGATGCTAAAGCTAGAGAGTGAAAGTTTGATGAGAAATGAGATGTTTTCATGATCTCACAGTGTCTCTCCAGAAATTACTTATTAATGAGATAGGGAAAAATAGTTACTTTACAGTGGAGAAATCTGGTGGATATCACCTTATCCAAGTGATCAAAGTCGATGTCACCAACAACGGGACAAACTAATAGCATGTGCTTCCTAATATGGTGCACTGAGAAAGACACAGCATCACTCTGTGACATTTCTGCCAAAAATGCAGAAGCAAACATCATTCCAATCCATTTGCTTTCTATCTGAACCTACTGGCTGCTCTCTGCTTGGTGTTTAGAGCCATGGCAAGAGTCTTTTACCATAACTATGGGTTGTTGTCTGAGACCATACACTCATCTCGTGTAAGGAAAACAAGAGCAAGCATCCCTGGCACCTCTTGCCTCCCCAGTCCAGCAGTGAAGAAAGAGAAAGTCCTACACCAGGGGAGGGGAACGGTCTCACCACTGAAGGCAGGGCATCATACACTGATGGCAGAGGTGGGAGCACCCTCTGGTGGTCTGTGGGTCCCTAAGGATTGCTGGGTCTAACTTGCCCACTCAAGGAAGGCTCAGCAATCAATCATGACAGGAGGTTCCAACAGCAACCACAGAAGGGCACAGGTTCTCCAGAGAGAGAGAACTCTGGGGAGTTTTTGGTGACAGCCCCAGCTGGGTGCTGTCTTGGCAAGGGCAAATAGGCATTCATTGGACGAAAGTCATGCATGGACACATGACCCTCCAATCCTTGCAGATGTTATCTCTGAAAGCAGTGATTACTCACACGTAGCCTTTGTGCCTTAATTCAAACTACTGTTTTCCACAAAGTTAAAATACCTTACTTAAAATTTAGCATTCATAGGTATCAACAAATTTAAGGGTTATTTTGGTTCAAATAGGATGTGCATAACTGAAGTATAGTATTGGCTTGGCCTCAGGACCTCCAATAAAATATTTTCCAGTGCCCTGGTTATTGTTGGGGAGACACAACAAGCGCAGTCCAGATCATTGTCCAGGTCAATAGCTAACATTGAACTTATCTGTGTAAAGTAGGGTGGACTTTAGCTGCTATTGTTTTGGGGAGGGTTAGGACGGGGGGGGGGGCAGATTTGTAGTCAGGATATAGAAATGAGAGAATTTGGGGAATCAAGAGATTTGCAAGTGTTCCAGGAAAAGAGCTAGTAAATTTTACCTCCTGGGTATACTTCACCTGTTTTTCTTGCTTCCTTTCACAAAGGATTCGGAGTGATTTGCAATAAGAAAATCTTAAGTATCTTTACAGTTAATAATAACGGCAGTGGTTTCTCCTCATCGGGCCTTCGGGGGATAGCAGGAACTAGGCTATACCATTTAATCCTCACTGCCACTCGAAGAGAATCCCTGAGAGCAACAACTGCATCTGCCGCATGTTCCATTTATATTTTGGCATCTACATTTCAGTCTTTGCTTGGTCTGATGCAGGTGAGGAAGGGTGGACATCGTATTAACCTGAGACTAGAAGCCACAGCTAAGTCTGCACTGGCTGTCATGACTGTTGGTTACATACTTGGTTTTCAGAATTACAAGGCAAACTTTTAAGTAACAAAATAGATAGCTTTCAATTAATGATGACCCATAGCAGTACCATGTTCTTGGGATCAAGTCTGTAAAGAAGAGTGAAGGAGACACACTTGGGTAACAGATCTAATTATCTAATTGATTATTTTTGTCAAATTCCAAAATTTATAGAAAAAAAATCTGCCTGTGTGCTCAGTCCCCCTGTTGAACTCCCTACCGTGTTTATATTAATATTATAATTCCTGATTGTCTTAAATCTATACTGAAATGATACATCCTTTGCCTCTGCCGATATGGCATGAGGAATTGAGCATTTTCAAGTTCGTGACCAAACCTGGGACTGAATATTTGAATGGTTGATACCACCCTTTCTGCAATAATTTAATCAGATATGCTATTCAATTTGCTGCTTAATGTTCCACTTAGGGATTGCCCAAACTCCCTATTTTATTGTCTAGTCACAACATATTAGTCTCTTCTTATAACTGGGAATGTCCCTACAGCAGCTAATCCTTAGTAGGTGCCGGGGGCATAAAGACCTGGTGCCGCCCACAAATAAATCTGGGTGGAACTATTTATTCAGAAGAAATACTTAAGACATGTAACTGACAAAGCTAACAAATATAGGGTCAGTGTTTTACTGCAGAATCTTGTTTAATATATTGAAAAAATTCAAACCCAAATGTCAAGAAAACAGAGTTTTACTCTGATTCAAGGGCCAAGGCTTATATTTTAATGTAGTTAGTGATGAATGATGGTAAATAACTCTCAATTTTCATCTCAGTTCACTAAAGGAACACTCTCATGCCTGTAACCATTGGTTTGGCCCTGAAGGGAAAACTTCCCTAAATGCTGCACTGGGCAGCAAATGGTAACTTAATTTATCTTTTGGAAGTCCAACAAATCCCTGCTGTTATTAGAGGAGCTAGCTCTAACAATTTGTAGATTGTAGGACATGTCCAAAACATTGGAATTCTGGGCTGGTTTAGATTAGGAACTTCCTTTCATTGTATTCTTAGAGAGCCCATTGGAGAACACCTAATTTTTCTCTGCCTCTCATGTCAACACAAGTAGAAAACCTGTCAGAGATTAAGCCAGTCAATGTCACCTGAAAGAAGAATACTTTTGGAATGTTTAATTTTCAAGGTGTGAAAGAGGAAGGGGATTAGCATGTTCTCAAGCAGCCCCTGAGTACAACCAGGGGTCCCTGGAGGGTATCCAGAGGGTTTCCTCAGAAGAATTAGGAGAGATAGATAGAGAGAGAGAGAGAGAGAGAGAGAGAAGAGGTGGGGAGAGTGACAGAGAAGGAGAGAGAGAAGGGGAGAGTGAAATGAGAGTGAGTGCTGGAAACCAATGAGGGGCACAGGGGAATGAGAAAAACCCTACAGCACCAGGGAGCCAAGTGGTTGTGGCTTGATGTATCCTGCATCTTATTTTCTATGATTTTTCCAGAAAAAGCTGGCAATAAGAATAGAAGAATTGCAAACAATGTAGCATGCCCTTGCCAAGATTTAAATACAGAAGAAACATTCTAAAGGACCATGTACAGTATCAAATTACCTGCAAAGATGAGGAAAGTAATGACTTACATTCTCCATCCTCTGCCTGGTGACTCACCAAAGTGGAAAATGAAGCAGTTGGAGATTAAAGTTATCCCCCAAAAGCGGGGGAGAGGAGTGGCCACAGGAACAGCCGATCCAATTAGCCAAGTTAAAATGGGACCAGAACGTTTGTGACAGGAGGTGGTAGCCAGATGTTGTGTGTTTCCTTCTGTTCTCCATAATCTCCAATGAGGAAAGGTCCAATCCCGGCTCACCATGCTTTGTCTGGGCCATAGATACTTCGAGAAACACCTAGTGTGCACTGGGTATCACATGAGGACATATACAGGATAATTATTGTGCATGCACGCCTAGTGAGCACATGGTAGAAAGAGGTATCCCTGGTGCTCTACTTATAAAGGCCCTTCTCTGTAGTGTTTATGTTTTTTTTGTAACTGTCTTATTGAGGTATAATCATATAATCCACGCATTAGTATTTTGCTTACATGTTTAATTGTTTGCTCAGAGACTGACTCATTTAGGAGAGATAGCAAGCTCGATGAGGGTACCGATCATGCATGTTTTATTTATCTGTGTCCACCAGCATGTATTGTAGTGGACAGTGCTGCCACTCAATAATGAAATATTTTTAATAAGTACACAGAGAATTAATAAAAAAGAATACAGAGATTTCTAAGGGCTATAAATAATAGGCCTGGCTTTAATAAACCACACATTCTTTTAATTTTTCTAAAATCAGACACAATTTTTAAAATTGAGTAATAGGGAGAGAGGAAAGGCCTCCATTAGGTAGGAGGAAAATAATACACACTTAAAACTCTATCTGCGCCCCTGCCCCTGAATACTTCTCCCTTGCTCAGATGCTACAATCTGACCCCAACCAGGAGCCAAGAGGGACTTTGGTGGGGAAATCTGTCACCCCCTTTTGCATGCTTAAGAAAAGAAAAGAATTCTGACTTATGTCTGGAAAATATTTGCTTTTGTGTCCTCTTTGTCCTCATCTGTTCAGTTTGAGTAGAGTCACCTCAGCAAGTAGTTCCTGAGTGAGGCTTCTGCTGAAACCATGAGGACAATAAAAGATACGAGAGGCCTGCCTGTGTTTTAGTTCACCATTTGAATGTGATCACAAAACCAAGGTGCTTGAGAAAAAGAAAAGGTAAGATTGAGATTTAATTTTGAGATTAATTTTGAGACTTAATTTTGAGATTTGAGATTTAATACCAGGTTCTTAGGTTCCATGTCTTTGGACATAGAAGAAATTGAGAGAAGGAAGAGATGAGCTTGTACTGGCAGGTCAGAGGAGGTAGTGTTTCAATTATGTCCGGGACCAATGAGACACAGAAGGAAAGCAAGGTAAAGGTGAGAAGGCATTCACTGGTTTAGGGGGCTGTGTGGGCTCTGGCCCTGCTGGATCAGGGAGGCCAGGCTAGGGGAAAGGAGGGGTGCTGGGATGAGGCTTGGAAGTCCTGGTTCTACATCTTCATGCTTTGGTGAGAGGAAGTGCAGAGATCCAATGGCCTCCTTGGCTTCGGCTGCCACAGGAACACCATGTTTCTCCACCCTTTCAGCAATGCTCCCTACTGGGCTTGTTTATGGTTTTGTTTTGTTCCTTCTTCGCATGCAAGAGAGGAAGAGTCTTGCCCCCAAGGAGAGGGATTTCTGTAGAGTAAAATTTGCAAATCATCTCAATTAGTTACATTCCAGAAAGGAACAATAATATAGCCTGTGTCCTTTCCTGTCGAGGGAAACCACCCCAGAAGTTCTCTATCGTGGGTTTGGCACAAAACAAGGTCTTTTTAAATTTACCATTTGCATTAAACATTGAATGTCATTATTGGGGTGTGGGCACTTGGCTCTAGGAAACTATTTAAAATCCCCTTTCCTTCTTGATTTTTTTTTAAGACTTATTTGTTTGAGGCAGGAGGGGTAGATGGAGAGGGAGAGAGAGAATCCCGAGCAGACTCCCTGCTGAGCACAGAGCCTGATCCTGTTACCCTGAGATCACTACCTGAGCCGAAACCTCTATCAGCTGAGCCATCCAGGTGCCCCTAAGAACACCTTTCCTTCTTAATCATAGAGTGTTTTTTACTCTTTTGACTAAGGCAAATAAGTAAATAAATAATGAAATAATTAGTCCTGGTATCAGTAAAAGGTACTCATTGTCACTATTTTAAAAATGAGAGACAGTGACAAATTTCAGGACAGACTCAGCGGAGTTTCCATGGAAAGATTCAAACCTGAAGGAAACATTGCCTTCTCGGCTTGGCTTGTCACCTCTCACAGATTCTCTCTCGCTTTGCCTACTTTGGTGGGCGTGGAGAGTTCATAGTGAATAAGGAGTAAAAATAGACGTGGTGTTGCTTTCCACAGAAACAAGTTACAATATTTAAATTACTTAACTTTTTAGATTTGCAAAATGAGGTTCCCTAGACCCTCAATCAAATAACTTCCTTCATCTAAGTTTTTTTTTTCTTTCTCTGTAGAAATCTGCATCTTCCTTGTTTTCCTCAAAGACTTTTTAAAGTGTTGATAAAAATCTAACAGAAAGAGGAAGTTAAGGGAAATAAATGTTGTGCAGATGGTATGTATGAAAACGTTGTGAATAAAAGCTGGTCATAGTTAGCTCTCAGATTTTAGCTCTAAGATGTTTTAAGAGTATGTTCTGAACCCTTCGAGTGCCATGAAATGAATATGGCCATTTATGAACCAGTTATAAGACCTGTCAGTGATAGTTGGACTCAGAAGCTAATCTTTAGGGCTGTTAGCTTCCACCAAAGATGCATATTTTTCATATATGGTTTAAAATGGACTCTTCCTTGGCCAAATCCTTCAAGTTCAACTTTCCTTCTCATTTTCCCTTTGGGGGTGTGTATGTGTTCCTATTTGTTCCTTCCTTTTATTGCCAAATTTGTATTTGGTTTTCTTTGGAACTTAACCTTTATTTTTCTTCCACTGGAAAACACTTTTTATTTTTTTTAAATTAATTTATTTATTTAAAAACAATTTTATTTATTTGTTTATTTGAGAGAGATAGAGATAGAGAGATAGAGATAGAGATAGAGATCACACATGTGTGTGAGGGGCAGAGGGAGAGAATCTTCAAGTAGACTCCTTGTTGGGCGAGGCGCCAGATGTCAAGCTCAATCCCACAACCCATGAGATCATGACCTGAGCCAAAATCAAGAAGTCTGAGGCTCAACCAAGTTAACCAGAGTTAACTTTTAAGACTTATCTAATTAATGAACATCTAGAAAAATTTGGACTGATTGTTCTTTTTCTACCCAATAAATTCTCCTTAATGAGAAAAGGCTTCAGAACAACTCTGTCCACCATACTTTTATGAAAGCAATTATGGCCACTACACAGTTGAAATTATCATTGAGAAAATTTGTTGTGAGCTTTTGGAGAGGAGGAGCATCTTCAATCTGTTCCTTCTCTTTCTGCCTTTCTTCCTCCCAAGAGTGAGAGCAGAAATCACACAAAGACCTTCCAATCAAGGAGGAGGAAAAAGGTGTGGTCACGACATCCCTGTAACAGAGATGATTATAATATAGTGCCTACCTGTCTAGAGGCTGATTGCTTTTTTAAACATTAGTTAGGAAAATAAGTTATAAAACATTTATTCATTTATTCAAATAATATTGAACATGTATTATGCAAACACCATGACAGACTGGAAATACAAGACCACAGAAAGACCTGATTGGCATCCTGTCCTGTGATAGAGCATAAGTAAATTTACTGGGAAGTAGCACATATCATTAACGATACTTAGCGGAAGGTAATACACTGCTATGGACTATGCATTTGTGTGCCCCCCAAACTCATATGTTGAAACCTTAACCCTCAATGAGGTGGTATTAGGAGGTGGGACTTTTGGGAGATAATTGGATCGTGAAGGCAGAGCCCTGATGAGGATTAGTGCCTTTATAAAGAGAAAGAACTCAATCTTTCTCTGCCATGTGAGATTACAGGGAAGAAGGTAAATTTCTACAACTGGGAAGTGGAACCAGACTTGGGAACTCACCATACGTGGGATGTGTTTGGGCCCTGGTCTCAGACTTCCCAGCCTCCAGAACTGTGAGAATTTAATGCTTGTTGTTTAAGCCACCCAATCGATGGCATTCTGGTACAGCAACCCAGACTGACTGAGATGCATACAGAATCAGAATTCAGATGGTCTGAATCAGAGGCAATTGTGGTACTTGTACTTGCCTCTCTATTGTTCCTTCAGGGAATAGAGGAAGTTCTTTCCTTCATGAGGCTCACCTGGCCAAATTGTAGAGTGTAAACTAAAGAGGATGCTCAGGGGCAGCCCCGGTGGCTCAGCGGTTTAGTGCCCCCTCTACAGCCTAGGGCGTGATCCTGGAGATACCAGGATTGAGTCCCACGTCGGGCTCCCTGCATGGAGCCTGCTTCTCTCTTCTGCCCCTCTCTCTCTCTCTCTCTCTCTCTCTCTGTGTGTGTCTCTCATGAATAAACAAAATCTTAAAAAAATAAATAAACTTAAAAAAAATAAAATAAAGAGGATGCTCAGAGATAGAAGTGTGGCCTTTCAGGAACATCTTATGACATTTGAATAAACCACATCCTAGGCTATCAATATGAGCATTTGGTAGGGATGGCATGCAAGTTATTTTAGATGTTTCTGTACTCCCAAGGTGCTGGCTAATGATGATCTATTATTTGGGGGCTTTAAATAACTTGCTATATCAAAACAAAACAAAATAAAACAAAAAGAAAGGAAGAAAAAGGCAGTCTTTTAAAAGACCTTTCATGTGAAATTGAATGGATTCCTGGCTGAAAACAGCTTTTAGAGAGAGAATCAGGCAACATGCTTAGCAACGGCCTATGTAAAATATGTAGTTGTTTTTACAGAGCTCTTAACTAAGCCTTGGAAACTGGAAAGTCACTTAATATGCTCTCTGGGAGAGGGGATTCTGTGGTGCTAAGAGTAGGATATTACAATTTCCTCAACAAAGAAAAAAAGTATGCACATAACACCTGTGAGGCAGAGTGGAAATCACTTACCAGGGGCCATAAAACTGTACTTTATAGTCCAATTGTTTACCTTAAGGTAACTGTCCGTTCTGATGCGCCTCCTTGGAGCCAATATTCTTCTGTGGGTTGTAGCTATGACTCAGGATGCTCATTCCAGCCCTGATCTGTAATTTGAACAGCAGTTTCTTCTTTTCAGCAGCAAAGCTCATGTGCTCATCCAAGGGCCCAAGGGAGATGTGGACTCAGTTATACAGAGTGCCAAGAATAGGGAGTGATGGAGACCTCAATGTTTATAGAACCACTTGTATTCAACTTTAGATTAGTTCTACATATTTTTAGGTGTTGGGGAGAATTTTGCTGATAAGCTCCCAGATAAGCATAGGTAGTAAACACACAATAAATGTGTTCCTGGGGAAAAAAATCACTTAAAATGAAACAAGATGGAGTGTACATGGTGGAGCTTGTGGGAGGGTTTGGAGTTGGAATCGTATTTTTAAACTCACTAAGGAAGCTTGCTCTATTGAGGAACTAACTGTATTTTTATAGTGTAAAAATGTCAATATTCATCTTTTAATATATCTTTTGTGTAAGTGCTGGTTATCACATATTGTCACAGGCACATGTGAAGTGAGGGAAAAATATAGAATAGCTTCATATTTGTAAACAGGTTCTGGTAGATTGAAAACATTTACTTTGAAATTCTTGAAACAAACTCATATTTTCTTTTAAAAGAGGAGCTGGGAAGGAGAAGGGAACAGGCAGTTGGATGCAGGCCTTGCTCTCAGTGGGGTTGTGCTGGCACTCTGGAGAAGCTTCCAGAGGCAGGTGGGATGGTCTTCATGAGGTGAGGCTTCTGAGTTGGTGCAATTACTCATTAAAATTATGGGGAAATACCAAAATACCAACCACAGAGGCATTCTCTTCCTCATGGGAGTGTCTTCTGCTTTATTACAGGGATTGAGCCTGCTGGGTGTGTATTCAACACTTGTCTAGAAACTCCACTATAATATTTTCTTCCCTAGACTTGAGGTCCTGGCAGGTAGGAGCTGGGCTTTGTACTTTTTCTTTTGGCCCCCTTGGAGCCCAGGCTGTCTACCAGGCGAGTAATATAGAATCATCTTTAAGAAAAAGGCCCTGTAGGGGCTCCTGGTGGCTCAGGTGGTTAAATGTCTGCCCTTGGCTCAGGTCATGATCCCAGGGTCCTGGGATGGAGCCCCTCATTGGGCTCCCTGCTCAGCGGGGAGTCTGCTTCTTTGTCTCCCTTTGCCCCTCCCCTACTCGTGCATGCATGCATTCTCTCTCAAATAAATAAATAAATAAATAAATAAATAAATAAATAAATATCTTAAAAAAAAAAAAAAAGAAAAAGGCCCTGGAACCAAATTACCTTGGTTGAACTGTGTAACTTTGAGTAAGTTGTTTAATTTCTCTGTGCCCCATTGTTTCCTCATCAGTAAAATGGAGACAGTAATAGTATGAAATGGATTAATACATCCAAAGTGCTTAGAACAGTGCCATAAAATAGCGATAACTGCCAAATATAATGTTAGGCATTATTTTCAGTCAGACTTAGGTTCTAGGCATTCAGGTCCTCCTTTTATTCGGGTCTAGCATGTGGACATGTAGAATGTAGTGTGTATGCATTGCCTGCTTTGTTCCAGAAATAATTTCTGATGACACTTATGTCCTGGCTTATGGGATACATTTCTGTAAGACATTTATAATCATCTAGAGTTGGAAGGCAGATCCCATGATTCATCCCAATGTGCCCAAGTCACTTGGCCCAAACTGACTCATCCTTTTATTCTCCAAAAAGTCTAAGTATCTAGAAGACAGTGCCTGTGCAGCTGAATACTCTCATGCAGTGGTGTTGTTGAGGGTGTTCATACTATTTAATTATAGGCAGAATTTCCCTCTGGCTCAGGTCATTCAGAGAAAATTCCATGGCATGGAAACATAAAACTCTATTTCTTTTCCAAGGATGGAGGTCTTCTAAAAAATCTGCTGTCCAACATATTTTTTTTCTTTTTAAAAGAAATTCTCTTGGCTGGTTTAGGTAACTTGGTTTATTGAAAATGGAAGGCTATTTATTTTGCCCTTAAATGGCCCCTTTCTTCTATGGAGCCCAAAGGATTTGAGAAGATGATCTCATGCCATCGGAGGTGGGACTCTTAGACCTGGATTGTGTCAGAGGTAGGGCAGGACAACTGGATTGTCCTGAACCTAAGAAAGGAGAACCAATATTAACAGTAGGACTAGTTTGAGTTTTAAAATTTTTATCAATAAATCAACCAATCTTGATATCTTACTATATGGGTAATACCCTATGCTATAAGTTATAGGTTATTGGCCTTGTCCTCAAGGAACATAAATTTAGCATAAATGCTCTCTTTTAAAGTAATTGCAAAGTAAAGGTTGTGGCAGGGCCCTGTAATTTGTGCTGTCAAGGTCCCATTGCAAATCTCTGCATGGAAGCCAAGGTTGATGCAGAGAGGTGAGAGCCCTTCAGTCAAAAGATGGAGCTGACTCTATTGCACAAGCAAATGTGTTATCATATTTGGAATGCAACTGGCTTGGGCTTGAGCTATCAGATGTCCGAGTTCTCTGGTCCAAATAGTTTGGGTGGGATGGCTTTGATTCAAAAGACTCTTTTGCTGATTTTAATTGGGTAGAAACACAATTTAAGATGAGTTATTCACTGCTTATTACCCAAGGAAGATGGCCTGAAGCGCCACTCAGTCCCCAAGAATTTCTCAAGTGCTCTTTTCTGGCTGTGAAAGTAGTCTTTCACATCCAGGAAAAATATGGAGGGCTTATTTAGGGAAAACTATGCCTAGAAACTGTCAACTTTAGATCACTATAAAATGTATAGATATGAAAACAAATGGTCTTAATATGATTATATGCATTTTCTCTTTGGTATGTGCACGTATAGATCTGTGTGTAATCAGGGGACCTCCATCTCCAAACCAGCCCTTCATTAGACTGTCATGAAGGATAAAACCTAGAAGGCGTAGGGGAGGGAGAGGGCAATCAGGAATGGGAGGAGGGCAAAGGAAAGAAGGGCAGGGAAGGTGTGTGTGTGCTCATGCACACCAAGTAATACAAGAGTGTTACCTCTTGGCTATTTTCACTCCTTCCCTGGGTCTCACAGCTTTTCCATGAGCATGAGCCGTTTCTAGTTTCCCCAACACTTTATATCCTGGGGTGAGGAAGGGGAAGCTGACAGCAAAATGAGTTAAGGCTCTGCTGGTTGCTGCTCTGTCCTCCCATCTGGCAAAAATTCAAAGAAGAATATATGATGGGTGGGTCCAAAGGGGAGAAGGGGAGATGGAGCAAGAAGGATAGACATGGACATTTGTTCATGCATTTATCCATTTATTTAACCCAAGGTCAGGATCAAGCCCTGTGTTAGGCTTTGGCAATCCAAAATCAATTCACCTATTTATAAATTCATTCATTCAAAAATATTTATTCAATGATGGATATGTATCAGATACTTTTTTAGGCACTAGAGTTCAGCAACAAACAAAACAGGAAGCACCGTTCTCATGGAGCTTGCCTAAAGAGTTAGGGTGGGAGACAGACAAGCAAACAGGCTGGACACTCAGGAGGTTGCATCTAGCCTTGAGGGTTAGGAAAAGCTTTCAGGATGAAACTAAACTAAGATCTCATGGATGAGAGCATTACCAGATGAGACCATCTTTCAGCTATGTCTTCAAACTGACCAGGAGACCCTAATGTATTTCTTCTGGAGCCTTGCACATCATTTATTTTTTCCCAGCATAGGACATTTGGGGATTTCTTAGACCAAGATAATACAGTTTTCTTTCCATTCTTTTTGCAATTTGATAATAATATTGTCACATTCTTTCTAAAAAGGAAGACTCTAATATGTACCATCATTCTTTTTGAAATTTGGGGGGAATTTTGGAAGAAATGGATCAGAGAATGTAGAGAAGGCTCTTGCCATTTTATGAACTGTGACAATCTTTCTTCATTACATTGCCTTCAAGGACCAGATGCTGTTGGGGAGGTGAGGATAGAGGAACATTTATGCACTGCAGGTGGGTGTGAAAGTTGGCATGGCCTCTCTGGAGAACAACCTGGCAGTAGTCAGTCAAATTAAGGCATTCCATTCCCGAGTAGTTAGTTGTCCCAGATAAATTTTCACAAAGTGTCCATAAGGAGACTTGTGCGAGGATGTTCATTACAGTGCTGTTTGTGGTTGAAGGTAGGTTGAGGCAGTCACCAGTCAGGAGACATATGCTGAATATATGTTATGTAGTTGGTAGAAGCAACAGGCAAGGTATTAAGTATCAGAGGCGGAGTGACAATTTATAAGAAATATTAGGAGATCTATAATGTAATACCACTTAGATAAATTTAAAAAAACATGTATAGAAAAGTAGCTTATGACTCTTATAAGCACGTATACAAACAAGAGGATTTGTATGGGGCACCTGGGTGGCTCAGTGGTTGAGCATCTGCCTTTGGCTCAGGCTGTGATCCCAGGATTCTGGGATCGAGTCCCATATCTGGCTCCCTGCAGGGAGCCTGCTTCTCCCTCTGCCTTTGTCTCTGCCTCTCTCTCTCTCTCTGTCTCTCATGAATAAATAAATACAATATTTTTTTAAAAAAGAGGATTTGTATTAAACATTACAGTGGTTTCCTGATGCGGGTTGGGAAAAAGGTAAAGAGAATGGGAGCAAAGGGAGAATGAAGGAATGGATACAAGTGAGTAGCCTTCCTTGGACCAGGGTAGATAAGGTGCCATGACCTGCAGTGTGATTAAGTAATATCTCTCGAAAAAGAAGAAAAGAAGGGAGGGAGCGAGGGAAGGTGGAAGACGGAGAAATGAAAGAGAGCACAGGGGAGGTAGAGCAAGGTAGGAAGGGTGTAAAGGAAGGAAGGCCGGCAGAACCACTGTGTAACCTCCTCCTGCCTGCTGTTCTAGGATGGACCCTCCCTCCCTGATTCCCAGCAGCCTGCAGAGCAGGGCAGGAGAGGCAGCCCAAGCTCAGCAACTGAGGAGGCGGTTAAGATTTACAAGACAGACCAAGAAGCTTAGGGTTTAGAAATGCTTAACAGGGAAAAGAAGAAATTTGGGGGGAATAAGGAGGTAAGGGTACTGACAATGGGGGGCAGGGGGAAGGGCGATGGAGAAGGTGTAGGTAAGGAAAGGAAAAAGGTCCTTGGAAGGTCCATCTGCCCACCCCGTCTGGAGAAGAGCCTGGCCTGGTGAGAAGTGCAGCTACCTGACCACAAGTCTAGGGTGAACGATCCCACCTTTTCTGGTTCTTGTAGTCTCACTAGCTCAACAGAACCGGGCCACCCTAACCCCTAAGGAGTGTTTCTAGGCAGCTGGAGGGGCATATGTGGGAGCGAACAGATCCCCTCAATCAAGCCCAGTGGCACATGAAAGTGACACCCAAGTGTCATCCTGGGCTCTGAAGAGGGAAAGAGCAGACAGCTACTTACACAGCAGCGTCTAATTCATCAGGATCAGTCCTTTGTCAAGGTCATAGTATTTGACATTTTATAGGAAATCATTGAATCACTGACGGGTGCTTTGTGGCCACTTCTGATGTTTTCCAATTGAGAAAGCTGAGGATGAAATAGGTTCAAAAGGCCCCACTTCTGCTTTCCTACAGCACATCTTAGGTCTGAAAGTGGAATATTCTTATTATGGGAGTCAGTATGGGGGTGGGGACAGGGATTCCAATCTGAAGAGAGTGAGCAATAGGAAAAGGAAAATGCTTATGCTTCCAAGATTCTGTTTTTAGATAATTATTTTTATTACTTTAAATAAAGGGCAGAGACTAAAAATACTTGACATATCAGCATGGTTGATCTTAAATTGATTATTTTTCAGGGTTTGCCATACAACACCAAGAATGAATTAAATTTCCATTCCTGAAAACATCTGACAGAAGAAATTCATAACTTACGTATCATATAATGAAAAATAACCTGAGCACGGCATTTGCTCATTTTTCCCTGCAGGACGAGGAGAAAAAAGCTTTCCTGGGAAATATTCCTTGAGATCTTTGAATTCCAACATCTGTTGGGCAGCTCATTTTCATAATTGGGAAAGTTGTTTTGTCCCTTTGCCCTCCCATCCCACTTCTCTTTCTGCTCTTTTACTTCCACGGGAATGGAATAATTAGCTCCTAAAAGAACTAACAAAATACATTTTATCCTACCTGTTTTACTTTCCTATTTATGGATTCATTCCTTCCTCTCATAGCGAGCTCAGTAAAACATTTGTTTTTAATAAGACGAATAGCTGTTTAAATAAGTTTAACATTTTTTTTTTTAACCCAAACTTGCAAGTTCATTTCTGGCATTTGTTTCAAGTTGAGTCCATGTATTTATTATCGTCTCAGACTAATAGCCTCTTAATTAGCAGTTATTAATATAAAATGCAATATTTATCCTCTTATCCAAGAAAAGAGAAAGAAAAACTCATATATTTTATTAACAATTTTTGGCTCTTTGCCATTTGGTAGCTAAAATAAATAAATAAATAAATGTATATGTTACAGTAAACACACATTTGTTACATTACATTCTGGAGTGTACCATCTGTATTTGTCTGTGTACTCAAGAAAATTATATATTGTTCACCTGGGTAGCAATTTGTGTTCTGGCAAATCTTTATTTGCTCTCGGGGGAACCTATTTAATATAATTACATTTAATTGATATTTGTGGTGGTGGATTAAGGAAAAAGGAACCGTCATTTAATATGCTTGGATTTTATGGGTCTTGTGTTTCTTGGCTTGGCTTTCAAAATACATGGAACCACATTTTTTAAAGCTAGGTACTTGGATAAATTCAGTCCTTTATTAAAATAGTACACCAAAGGGGTAGAGTTTAAAATGATCTAACATCCTTCTGCTAAAAACGGGAAAGAAAGAATTAAATCTTTATCCTCCCAAATATTCTCTTATAATTGTGTTGTCTAAAGGTTTATATGATTAAAATATGTTGCCCATGATTTAGCTGATAGGTTGGCTCATTTCCAATCCCCTAGAAAAGGAAGTTAGCTGCTGGAAGAGTTAGCCCACTGACTTTTCCACCTTCCTCCCACTCTCAGATTGAATTTGGTTCTCCTCTTATGTCAGATGCAGTAGAACTTTCCTTCCTATGTTTGCTGTCAATGTACAACAGATGACCTATTTAGCTGATGGCTCCAAGCAGCCCTCAGGGCTGCTATATATGTCAAATCTGGCAAAATAATATCTCAGGTTTGTATTGCTGTTTAGCTCATAAGGTTATTTATTGATTTATAACTCCCTTTTAAATATAAGCACTCCTAGCGAGCCATGCAGCCACCAGGTAAAAAAACAACCTAACTATGTATAAAAAGGTAATTAAGGCTAGTTAATGTTGACACATGATAGTTGTCATGACTTTAAGTTGATATGCTCAGAGCTGAAGACAGAATCAGCTTACAGAAAAGAGGATTAAGTCAGCAGCGGAAAGATCAGCGTATTTATGTCCAAGCATATTAATTTTGCTTGTAACGGGAAAAATAATTGTTAAATGAGACTCAATGAGACACAAATGTTTTTTCCTGACTTTGAAGAAAAAAAAAAGTCCTATATAAATGATAAGGTCACATATAAATGGCAAGATATTTCACATAAAGTGAGCAAGTGATTTCCCTAGGCCTGTTCTGTAAGAACATGGACTCATTATCAGGGCCATTTTCCCCAAAGGAACTTCCAGTTGATCTCTTTCTTCGTTTCTCCCTCTGTATCCACAAAAATGCATAAGTGAAAGAGTCTTATCTAACATCTCAAAGGCAATGATGGAAATTCTCTGTTTCTCCCTCTGTACCCACAGAAATGCGTGAGAGAATCCTAACATCTCAAAGGCAATGATGGGAATCCATCCATTATTCTGGTCCTAAAGTTCTGTTTGCCAAAAAGAGAACAGGACAAGAGTTCACAGGCTGAGTAATTCTAACTCTGGTGGTGGAGAGACAGCATCAGGCCTCCTGTGTGGGGAGAGGGGCGCTGGGAGCTAGGGCACTGACTCATGGCCACTCTGGACTTCTGGCTCCATCTTTGTAGAAGGAGGGGATGGACAGAGGATTCCTACAAGCCCTTCCAGCTCTAAGTTTACTTGGGATCTTATTTTCTTTACCTCTTTATTTGCCACATATGCAGATCCCTCGTTTTAACACAGCTTCTACATATAGATTAGTAATTATCCTATTTCTGAGAGAAGACTCCTAGAACAATTCCTCACTAGTTCTTGTTCTCAGGGGACAGCCATAATTTCCCCAGCAGAGGTCCATAAAGCATGCACATCATTAAATATTAAATTATCCAACCCTTCCCCACCACCCACCACCTATTCCCCCAGATGAAGAAACTGAGGCCCAGAGAGGTCCAATGACTTGCTCAAAGTCTCACAGTTGTCAGGAACTAGTCCCACTGTCCCAGGCAAGAGGCTTCCTGCCAACCAGCTGTGCTGTAACTACTCAGTTACTCAATATTGGACAATTTCACTTGGCAAACTAGTAATCCTGAAAGCTGAATAATAAATTGACTCCCGACATTGTTTTGAGTTGTTGGATGTTTCAAACTCTTTTGAGCATTTTTGTGGGTTGAGAGAGGGAACAAGGAGGGAGGGTGGGGGGTAGAGAGAGACAGAGGAACAGACAGAGAAATTTGTTTCCAACTAGAGAAGGTGGGAAAAGATTCCCCTTCCTTGGGTAGAAATAATCCTTGTCTTTAGGGACATGAGACTATATTTCCTGTTGCCCCCCACTGCCTTTCCAGGGCTAGTTCCTTCTCTAAGAAATCAACAGCCAGAAGATTAGGGCAATGTCAAACTGTTCCTTAAAATTCCCAGGTGGAAAGACTTGTTCCTGCAACTTTAGTGTGAGGTAGGTTTCAGTAAGGAATTCCTGGGCTGCCATGTCATTCTGCATTAAACCATCAGTTTGTTGGCTTGAGATGACAGCACATAACACATCCAAATAATTTTTCTGTCAAATCTGTTCAGAGAGAGAGAGCAGGGCTGAAATACGGGAAAGCAAGTTGAGAAGGATGGAGTTCTTTCTGATGAACAGAATGGGACATTATTCTCCCTGTTTTTAATTTAACGTTCTGAAACTGTGGCTCTTCACTCTGGAAACTGACACATGTCCAGGTTTGAAATTATCCTGTTTAACATAAATAAGATGAAAGGGTGACAAGGGTGTATTCTAAAAAAAGGTATCAAAAGCCAAAGGGCTCATAGGCAAGAGAGAAAAATCACCTGACCTTGACAAAATGCGATTTTGGATGAAGGCTGTCCTTTCTCTGGTATGAACGTGGATTAGCTTCTGTTCTCTTAACCCTCAATAACTTGAGTTGGGAATCACATGAATTGAAGTATTAAAAGGGCACAACTGGAGATAGAAACAATGCTGGGGTAATTTTGAGAATTACTGAAAGTTCTTTCCCTTGTTGAAAAAAACTGGACAGATCCTGACAGTTCATCCACCAAAACTGGAGAGTTCACAAGAGTAGGCTGATCAGGGACCATTTTTGGCGGGCTTAATGTGTTAGGTGGAAAATGTGGAACTGAGGTCCTTCTTCTGCCTTCTAGGAGTCCTGTGATCTTCTTGAAGGAATAATCATTGTGAAAATGGTAATTACTTATAGCGTGTTTTCTATGTGTCAGAGACTGAGCTACACTGTCTGTGTATATTATATAATATAATCCTCACAACAGCCCCAAGAAGTAGGTATTATTAACCCCTATATCATAGATGTGTAAATTGAGGCCCAAGTTCACCTGCCTATGAAGTGACAGATTAAGATTTGAACTCAAGTTCATCTGATGTCAAGACTAATGCGCTTAACTGACCACTACTCTCTATGTAAAAAAAAGTTCTTTGAAAAAAATAAAATAAAATAAAATAAAAAGTTCTTTGTAAGAGGCTGGCTTTTACCTAAGTCAGTGATTCTTATAAAGTAATCACGTTACAGTCATCTTCTGAAGTAACTTCAGTTACTTTAAGTAGTGTCCTCAGGCTACAAGCACCATTTGTTTGGCAACGAGCAATTTTTGATGACACTGGCTACCATACACTGAGTGCCTGTGCTGTGCTGGGCCCCGCTCTAAGCACCCATGGTGTTCTGATGTCTTTACTCCCAACAAATTTGTGAAGTAGATGCTATTATTATCCCCATCTCACAGATGTTCTAACCAGGTCACTGAGATCTTCAGTAACTCGCCCCAAGTCTCACTGCCAGTAAGTAGCAGAACTGGGATTTAAACCCAGGCAGGCTGGTGTAGAAGCAAAAGTGTACCACATCACCTTGTTTGAAGCATGGGTCTAAACCCCGGATGGGTGAATTCACAAAAGGAGGTCTTGCTTACCTGTCTGGGGAGCCAGAGCGCTTGTTGGTGCTGCAGGTTGATGAGTGGGAGCTCTTCTACAGAGATTTGTCCAGGGCATCTGGCCGCAGGGACTGTTGTTTTCCCTCCAAGAGTCTCCTGAGGGTTCTCCCACCCTCGTTAATCAGCAGAACCTTCCCAACAAACCCCTGAGTCACAGTCCACCCCAGGCAGCCCCCCCACCCCCCTGTTAATCCTCTTGACTGTTGACACTCCATTCCCAGCCTGGTCATTGTCTTGACAAAGCTGGAGGATTGCAGATGAGGAGGCAGAAGGGAGACTGTGAGGAGGTGATCCAGGTCATAAGACCTGTGGTTGGTTTCCACCAAGCAGCTCTCAGGAGAATCTCTGCTCCGATCTCCATAATGTCCTTGGAATTCCTCTGCGATGCACAAGGTAGGGTCCCCCAAATTCTAGAAACAAAGTTGTGTTACGTGATAGTCAGTGCTCTTGATCATAAACAAGAGAAATTGTCTATTTTAAGCCATCTTAAGCCCCAGATGAACTTATTTATTTAAATGGATTTTTTTAAATATTTATTTATTTATGATAGAGAGAGAGAGAGAGAGAGAGAGAGAGAGAGAGAAAGAGGCAGAGACACAGGAGGAGGGAGAAGCAGGCTCCATGCAGGGAGCCCGACGCGGGACTTGATCCCGGGACTCCAGGATCGCGCCCTGGGACAAAGGCAGGTGCTAAACCGCTGAGCCACCCAGGGATCCCCAAGCCACCCAGGGATCCCCCCCAGATGAACTTATTAGAGTGCTACCAAGTAGTTCACAGAATGGTAGGAAGGCCAGCAAACCCACCTCAGAAACAGAAGAGGAAGCGAGAAGGGATGCACAGAGAAATGGCCTGGCCACGTGCTGCAGCCACCACCAGTGGGCCCTGGATCCCACCCTGTGCTCGGGGCCGGACCCGGAGGCCACTGTCCCACCAGAATTCTGCTCTTGACCCTGTGTTTTCTTCTCACTTGCCTCGGACTCAGCGTCAGGCCAAAATAAGCAATTGATGTATTTTCAGATCCTTTAGAGTAGGAGTTGCCAGAGATTAGGAAGAGCAAAGACTGGCCTTTTTGGCCACCAATTCGGAGGCTGGGCAGTCAAAAAAGTGTTACAACTGTCCACCACACAACTACCGACCTATTTCCTGGGAACCTAATTTGCCACACTCCATCCTGAGTACACTCTGTTGGATCAGTATCTCTGTTTTACAGCTGCGGAAACCAGAATCAGGGAAGGTTATAGGAACTTCAACCATTTCATACAACAAATAGCTAATGTCAGAATCCGCTTTAGCAAGAGTCTTCTCAACTCATGGTACCTGCCCCAGCGTAGGCAGGAGGAGTCCTGCTCTCATTTACAGATTGCCTTGATGGAACCTCATCTGGTCTGTCGGTAGAACCAGGAACCCCACTGTCTCCTCTGAAGCGCTTCGGCATCTTTGCCATTCTGGCAGGAGCGAGGCCTGAGGTGTCTAAAGGGGAAGGCGGGTAACATGAAGTGTAGTCTATAAAATGCACAATTTATTTCTATATATTCATTTGCATCTGGTATGCACACAGCTGTTAAATATATTCCCAAAGAACAGAAACATTATCCATTTCCATAATTTTTGAATTATAGAAATATTTAGTAAAACTGAAAATACAGCAAGCTTTTATAGGCCGTTATAGTGATTGAAAAGCCCTGACAACTTCTCATAGTTCGTAGTCATGGGAAACATATGTGCAGATCTCCTTAAGGGAGCAAAGATGTGAGAACATCATGGGGACCGGAGGGAGATACTTTCTGTGAGATTTCAGAAAGCTCTGAGACCGGGCAAGAGCCGCAGAGACCAAGGGGAAAGGCTTTCAGCTCAAGCCAGATCACCGACAGGTCCTGGTGTGGAGGAGGCGGTACTGACAACACATTCTAGTCAAAACCCGGCTGCTGTGGCACATCCCAACGGGCCAGCAGAACATCTTCCCTGAGCAGCACCAGAGTGGGGACGTTGCCAGGATTCACATTTCAGGAATGTGACTTTTTTTTTTTTTTTCAGCAAGCTTGCTGTGCTGTGTCACATTTATGAAAAACTACACATTACACATTTTCCTAATTTGTTTTCTTTGTAAAGAGAAAGGCAAAAGGACAAAGAGAGAGACCACATGGTTGAGTCAGAAGCCAGAGACATGTTTGAACACTGGCCCACCACTCACTCACTAGCTCTGTTGGTCTTGGGCATCTAGTTCCTTAATTCTTCTGAGTCTCAGATCCTTGACTACCTCACAAGATTAAATGAGACAAATCTTTTTAAATGCCCTCTGTAACTTAAAGCAATATTCAGTGGTGAGGCGTCATTCATAAATGAAAGTGTGGCTAATCCCAACTGGGATCTAATTTGGAACACATTTCTTCTAAGATTCAACTCAAGTACTCAATAAATATGCACAAAGCACACAGCAGATCCATGTATTGATCTCCAAGCCCCCAAACGGTAGGAAAATATGGTGCATTTTTGGTAAAGATAACGGGATGGACTACATTTCATTTTACTTCTCCTAAAACCCAACCAAATAAAACAACAGTAAAAGGATTTATTAAAGGTATAGGCATCTAAGGAAGGGACAATCGTCCTTATGGCAGCAACCCAACAACAGCTTCAGAGTCTTCCAGAGCCTTAGGAACTGACAGTTCCTGGTACCCTTGGAAGCAAGGGTGAGATGCATCTAAGATAAGGAGGATTGGTGGAAAGTCTCTTTGAATTGCAATTGGCCTGCAAGTCCCCTGACCCAGTAGACTCAGCCTGGCGACTGCTTTCTTAGCCAACCTAAGAGTGGAGGTCCCTGAGGAGGGGAAACGGAGGGTGCCTGGCACCATTGAGGATTAAGTGAATGTATGTGTGCTGGAGAGCAAGGACCCAGTCCTCTTCCTCCAGTGGGCTCCCAGAACTCACTGGAAAGTCAGGCCCTGGCCACTCTGCAGGAATTAGGATAAGTGTTTTATCCAGAGTCCACCCAGCCCAAGACATAAAACTTAAAGATACAGACTTGAGAGGTTCTTTAATGAATGACCCAACCATATTCATTTAACTAATATTTACTGAAGATCTATTATGTGCCAGACACTTTTCTAAGTCCAAAGATTCAGCAGAAAAAAAAATAAGACAAGAATCCTTGCCCTCATGGATCCTAAATTTGAGAGAAGTGAAAGAGACAGTAAAAATGTACATGAGTAAAATATGTAGTATGTTAGATGATAATTACCATGGAGAAAAATAAATAAGGGAAGGACAACAAATGTCTAGAGATGACTATACATAAGGCAGTCAGGAGGGCTTATTGAGGAGGGAATAACCAAGGAAAGGCCTGGTGCTGCGGAGGGGGTAGGCCTGGGAGTTCACGTGGGAAAAGGCTGTGCAGGCCCAAGGTTCTGGTGTCTGGCATGGTGTCAGAAGGGCCAGAGGCCAGGGTGGCAGGAGAGGCCTGGGTGTGAGGTCAAGGAAGTCAAGATGAGGTCAGAATGGCCAAAGGCCCGTGGTTGGCTGAATAACGGCCTCTAAAGATATCCATCCCTAATCCCCAGAACTTGATGCTACCTTACATGGTAAAGGGGCTTTGCAGATATGATTAAGCTAAGGATCACGAGATGGGGAGATCATCCAGAATTATCCAGGTGGGCCATATATAATCACAAGGATCCTTATAAGTGGAAGAGGAAGGCAGGAGAGTCAGAGTCAGAGTCAGAGAAGGAGATGGGAAGATGAAAGCAGAGATGGCAAGAGGAGTGATGTCAGGAAGGGACCAAGAGCCAAGGAATGCAGGCAGCTTCCAGAAGCTGGAGACGGCAAGGAAACAGATTCTCCCTTAGAGCCTCCAAAAAGAATGCAGCCCTGCTGACACCTTAATTTTATGAGTTCTGAACTCCAGAGCTATAAAACAATAACTCTGTGCTGTTTTAAGCCACTGAGTTTGTGGTAATTTGTTATGGAAGCCAAAGGAAACTGGTACAGGAGGAAGGGACAAGATCCAGTGCAGTCTTTTATTTCATGAAGTAAGAACTTTAAAAAACAAACTGACCTTCTTTTTAAGGAAAGTAGAAAAAAATGCCCATCATCAAACTCTCCTGAAGTGTAATTTATTGCCTTGGATATGATAGCCTTAAAATATTAATTAGTATAAAGAAATTTAAAGGTTTTGAGTAAAGTTTTCAAATATTTTTCCTATAATGCATAAGAATCTGTTCTCCTCATGAGCATCAGCCAAATACATGTCTGGAAATTTTAATTTGCTTATTCTTCCAATGTTTTCTTCTGTGCTCCCATTTCTTGGAGCTGATCAGGATGGTATGGGCTCTGCTCAGAGGGATTTTTATGGTACTCGATGGAGATCACTAAAGCCCAGGGCTATAGATACCTACCGGAGAGGTAATACCTGGGGATTGTGGAAAGGGTGAGTGGAGAGGAGGTGTGGCTGGGAAGCCTTCTGGGGATGCCCACCTAGGGAGGGAGATTTCTGCAGACTGAACCCGAGAGAGATCTGTGAGAGAGACTCCCCCCATCCTCACTCAGAGTGCAGTGTCCTCTGTGAAAGTATCTCAGGAGAAAGCAGTGATTTATAAGAAATAAAAGACCAATGTGTCTTTTTACAACCAAGTCACCATTGCTGGCCTTGCTATACATGACTTCCAGGAAACAGCTTTTGCATTTTTTGGCGCCGTGATGGAGATGAAGTGAGATCAGCTCAGCCTTGGTAGGGGAGGGAGGCCAGACCCGAAGGTGGTAGCTGGTCTGGAGGTGGGGAGACGAGTGTCTTGCTAGCGACCAGGAGGGGGATGGGTGTGTGGTGCAGCTCTTGTGGGCAGTGTTCGGAGCCAAAGGATACTGGTAGAGAGGGACACTTTAGAGGATGCTGAGGGGACCCGTGTTGGCCTGTGGAGTAGAGGTGGGGGAAGAATGAATCAGAAGTCACCGGAACAGTAATGCCTGACAGACAGAAGAGGAGTTGTCTCCCAGCTGCTTTCTGTAGAGGTAGGAATGGCTGAAAGTCCACGCCTTTTGTCCCTATTCCAGGCTCCATGTAAGCTTTCGAGAATCTCATAGCCTGCCAAGGAGGGGGACTTTTAACACCTGCAACAACTCTGGCTTTTGCAGTAGATGCCCCATGGACTTTGCTTCCAGACAGTTGTGACTTTGTGTGGTTTCATGAGAGCAGTGCTGGGCAGCTGAGTCCCATCCGCGTCTCTGCCACCATCCAGCTGGATGACATTGGTTAGGTCCATAGCTTCTAAGGGGTTCATTTCCCCACCTCTGTCAGTAAAGGGACTGAGACATAAGCCTTCATAATTGCCAATTTTGAGCTGAGTGGGCAAACTACTGTTGTATTCCTTCTCTCCTAAGCAACCACAGCATAAAGGAAAACCAAGTCAAACCATCAAAGAGCAGAAACATCACAATCTGAAAAAAAGAAAAGATAAAATAGTTTATAAGTTGCAGAGTCATCCTAAAGGCACCATAAAATATAGGAAGAAAAAAAATCATGTAAGGACAGTTTGGAAAAAATGAGAACCTATCAAATAAAGTTGTCACCAGGTCTCATAAAATCTGGTGAATTTTATGACTTCCGATGCTCCACAAGTATCCAAAGTGGCTGTGGAGACCAAATAAGCTATTTTAAAGGACCCTTTCAAGTGGGGTATGGAAAAAAAAATATCTTTCAAGTGGCAAAATCCAAAGTGCATAGTTTGGAAAAGCAATTGGCCTCAAGTAGAAAATGTGATCCTCTTTGTAGAGCCTCAGCTTCTGCCTGTCGAATTCCATCGCTCTCAGTCTTGTTGCTCCAACTGCCTGCAGACAGTGGCTTTACCCAGCCTGCTGAGCTTCTAGCACTTCTGGTGCTCCACGTGTGAGGAGAGTCCCAATGTTGCTGATAAGAGATTTGAAACTTAAAAAAAAAAAAAAGAGATAGAGATAGAGATAGAGAGAGAGAGAGAGAGAGAGAGAGAGATTTGAAGCTTATATTAAGAGTTCCAGAGATCTAGAGCTGTGTAAGTATTACGTGATTCACGGGGAAGAAATATGCCCCTTAATTTTTTCCACCAGAGGTTGATGCTAAAATCATGTATATGGTGGAATCTGAATTGCTCTTTCCTAAGCTGATTCCTTTAAGGCTCTAAGAAGGACATAACCAGGGCCACCATCACCCCTGTCACCATGGGTTGATGATGTCTGCCTCTTGTGGCCGGGACCTGGGATTGTCTGGTCCATTTCCTCTGGGTCCTAATCTGGACTTCCTTTCTAGTCTTGCTGCCCCCATGTGGCTGCTTGCTGGTCACCCCTTCCATGAGTTCTGGAACCCACAGCCCACTCAGTTCTGTGTGCCAGGCTGAGCTGTGACCATATCCGGGGAAGATCTTGCCAGGACTCAGGTCCTTTGCATGTTAGTGGTGCTATTTGTTAGATGCTACTTTCTTGATTTGGGATTTTGAGAAGCTGAGACAGTCTACAAAAGAGAAAAGCCTTATTATTGCTATGGGATTTTATCTTGGAAGGGGGCATTTATTTAACTGTGAAGCAGTTCATTCTCTGTGGCTACTCACTTGGATAAGAAATGCAGAGCCTGGGCAGCCTGGGTGGCTCGGCGGTTTAGCGCCTGCCTTCATGCCCAGGTCGTGATCCCGGGGTCATGGGATCAAGTCCCGCATCGGGCTCCCTGCATAGAGCCTGCTTCTCCCTCTGCCTGTGTCTCTGCCTCTCTCTCTCTCTCTCTCTCCGTGTCTCTCATGGATAAATAAAATCTTTAAAAAAAAATAAATAAAGCAGAGCCTAATCTTTGTTTCCATTATAGACTCCTTGATTACTCTAACCATATTTTATTCATTTGTTTATTTATTCATTTCATTAGCCAAGAAACTCAGTAATCAAGATAAATATTTTGGTACAATATTTAAAAAAAATAAAAATTAATGCCAACAACTCATAACATCAAATTTTTAAATTAAAGTGGGGTCAGTATTACTGTTCTTCCTCTTGCCTTTGGCTCCAGTATGGCCTGGTACAGCATTGTTACTATTCTTACCTGGTAAGAGAAATTCTTTCCTGTGTGGTGTTTTTCTTTCATGACACTTCCAACACCAAATATATGGTTTTGTCCTCTGACACTAAATGCTTGTCATTTTTACACACCAATTCTCCAGTTCTCCAACACTAATTGGATGTCCAACAATTCAAGTCAGTTGAAGAATTCAATTCTGACGTTAACTCCTAGAGTTAATCAGAGACAAGGACCACACGTATTGCTTTTTAGACCACCCTATCTTTATTTAAAACTTTAGTATTTTTTACTATTTTAAAATTAATGTTGATTTCTAAAAATATTCCACTAAACTATTATTTATTTTGTTTACTGAGCTTTTTGGCTCCTTACGTTCAGTGCCTGGGGTAAGTGCCTCATTCATCTTGCTCTAGACCCAGCCCTGCTTCTCAGCCACCCATATTTGGGACCCTGAGAAAAGTAGTGATGGCAAGGCCCCTAATATAAGATGTACACATGTCAAATAATTTAGTGACCACTATTACATAGAGACCTGGTAACTTTACCTATATAAATCTGTGAAGATCAGTGGAATCAATGAGCAGGTTAGACACATAATAGTTAGAGCCATAAAAAGACAGGGAGAGGGTGGGCTGTAACCTTCCAAGTGTCAGATAGAGGTATTAAACAGAACACTTAAGGTCAAACTGCCACCTCATTGATGCTCATGGACTAGAGGTCTCTAGGGTGTCCAGTTACACTAGGAAGTAGGATCCAGCCTCACTTCAACTTGGAAGCTTTGGATGTAATTATCTCTTGGGACCTTAATTTCCTTTCATATGAAATTGAAAAATCTTGGGTTAGCCATTTCTTAGGGTTTTTTTTTTTAACAGCTCTAAATATTTATAACTCGGTTTTGTTTTCCCCTAGAGAAGATAGGTCTACAAAGTGATTTTCTAAAAATTAGCTTACTAAAATTTCTAAAATGTACATCTTCCTTATAAATGATGGTGAGTTTAGAAAATCAGAAAAGTATCAAGGAGAAAATATCTCTTCCCAGAGATAACTGCTCTTGATATTTAGGTATACTTAGTCCAGACATACACACACACACACACACACACACACACACACCCTGTAATATAAAATATACACTGATTTTGGAAACCTTTATAGATTTTGAGAAAGGGCAGTGCTAGAAAGATGATAGTTAAATATGGAAATCATTAATTCAGGGCCTACTTTGGGCAAGCTCTGCATTAAGTTTAATCTTCACTATAATTTTATCTCCATGTTACATGTGAGAAACCTGATCTGCAGGAAGGTTGAATGGTTTTCTCTAGGTCACATACCTAGTGAATCAATTATCAAGGCAAGGTAGGAACCTGGATCCATCTGCAGAAAAAGCCTAGATTATCCCCAGCCCACCTCCTTGAGAAAGGAGTATGGAAATAAGAGCCTCATTCCATGAATGGGTAAATACATTTTTACTAAAATTAAATATAATGTGCCACTCTGAGAATTCAAATTTAGATAAAATCTATAAGACATGCAAAAGGGCTTATTTTTCTCCTCTATTTCTAGAGAATGCCTTTTCCTGGGCAGAGTTAAAATCAGGTTTTGGCAAAAATGGCTTCATGGAATTTTTTTCTGAAGAGAAAGAGGGCAGTTTATTTTTTTATTTTTTTATTTTTATTGAATTTGGAAAGCACATACCTAACATCGATACTGATTGGCAGAGATTAGGCAAAGCTTTCTTTTCCACTTTAAAACTATAATTCAGCGTGTGTTGCTGAAAGCAGAGTTGAAACGAGTACTTTGGTAAAATCTCTAGTGTTCAGGTGCTATGCAGGTTCTGAAATTAGCCATTTGAATCACACATTGTAAGGTAATGACCTCATTGCTCCTTATAGGGGGGGACGTGCTTGAATTAGCCATTAGCTGGCAGGAGCCCAAGGGGGACTGTTTTAGGAACTGAACTGCAATCGGCTTGAATGCTTGGGTTAACTCCATCATGTAAAGAGAATCTAGATTTCGTAAAGGACCGCAGTCCATAGGCCAGCCTGAAGTATTTGAGCCTACCATGGGCCTTTTGTAAAAAGTTCTTACCAAATCTTAATATTTCAAAAAGACAGAGAATTGAAGAAGAATGGTGACTCTTGGCCCTTGCTGTGTGGGGCCCCAAATTACCTTCTTCCTTCCTATGGCTTGAGTTTCCCGTCAATGAAACCCAAGATATGAAACTTTCTGCCACCTTCCCAACTCTTAGCCTCACTGGTATGTTTTGAAAAGATAGTATCTGCCCACAGATCCACACAGTGAATTCCTAGAAAGAATATTGCATGGAAAAAACTCTGGCATTATGCTCTTCATGCCCTCCTTCCCCCAACGCTAGGACAAGTGACCCACGTGGGCAACTGGGAAGAAAAGATGCCTTTCCTTCAACCATCCCCTTTTCGGGGTCTCTGATTAAGTTGCAACTTATTCCACAGATGGGAGAGTCAGGCTGGTTATAACTTAATCTATTTAGCTGTAAATAATCTTGCCCATGTCCCAATGTCTTCATCTGCAAATTGGAACTAATATTTACGTTGTAGCTCAAAGGGATTTAGTCAGGCCTAATGAGATCAGTTGTGTAGCGGGTTTGGCGCTTGTTGGATGGAAGGCATTATATAAATATGCCGTCATTTTCATTAGGATTATTTTCATCATAATTTTATGCTAAACACAGCTGTGGCAACATATGTTTTAAAGATTTAAATAAACATTCCTAAATTTGTGAAACCTGATTCACTTTTGCCCAATTTGGCTAAATTTGCCATCATTTTGAAAATTTTGAAGGCAAGGCTTTCAATTCACAAAGCTTTTCCCTATAGCAAGGCTTCATGTACTGACAAGCATAATTTTTTTTTTTTTTCTTGTAAGCTCTTTAAAAACACAGCAAAATTGTCCAACAGGATAGCCTGGCAATTTGGAGGCGTGGTTTCCTCATAGAAACTGTGTGAAGGGAGAGTCACTCACAAAAGTAGAACTTGAGGCCATCGCAAAACCTGCTTAGCGTGAACACAAAAGCTTGATTTCTAGAAAAGTAGAACAAATAAAAGAAACGTAAGTGGTTTTTTTGTTTGTATATTAAAACATGAAGATCCAATTCAAAATATTGGCTGCGGGCCACTTATATCTTGGGCTATATTAATAAATGTTTGCTTCACCTTTCCCCGGGATTAAGTGCCTGGTGACCCAGCTGCACAATTTAAATGACCCAGAACATTGAATCAATTGTGCACTGGGTGTACTATGTGGAAGTAGACTTAGCCAGGATTATACCAGCAAAAAGCTTTCAGATCTTCTTTGGCCCTTTCCCCAAAGACTGATTGTCTTCAAGGGCTTTTGAGCAGCAGGATCCCAATTCCCAAGTTTCTTTTGCTGTGATACAGATAAATAAGCAGATAACCAGGACCAATTCGAACACTGTATAATGACCTTTTCCAATGTGCCCACAACCTAGTCAACTCATTGTCAAGGCAGTGATTGATCAAGCTCGCAACCCTACTGTTGACTCCTTGTTTATCTTTACACCAATATATCTTCACTCTCAAAAGATTACTTGAGCTGGTGATTGTCTGCCTTAGTTTTTGTGACATATCAGGCTATCTCCAGTTACCTCAGAGTTACACATTTTCGAAATATTTTCGAAGAAAGTATTTTCAGAGATTAAGTACATGCCTTAGAGTGCTTTGAGGTAGGAGGATTTTTTCAAGCTGATGTTAAATTTGGAAGAATCTGGCATAAATCTATGATGGTAGTGATGACCAGATTTAGAACTTAGATTAATTGAGGCTTCAGGGGGTGCTCTAGGGAAATGGAGACCTCCAAAAAAACATGCTTAGGAGGATGAGAGTGAGACATTCTTTCCAGGAGACAAAAGAAAAGGGATATTTTGCCTTTCTCCATGACGCTAGTACTATTTTTGCAGCCATAGAATCTTAAATCTTATAAAAGCTCATTAGTTTTCTTATGAGTTATTGCCTCAGGAATGAGCTTATTTTTCAACAGACTTTTAAAAGCAAATCACACATGTGTGCATGCACACACACACACACACACATACACCATCTCATTTTATGGGTTGAAGGTATAACCAGGATTGTCCACTTTATCAAATTTGCTAGATTAATCTTGAAGTGCCAGTCCTTAGGCCTGCAACTTGAGGACAACTGCTTTAAGTGAATTCTTTTCTGAACCAATCCATGAGAGTAGCTGGAAATTAGTGTTCCGCAAGAAGATACCAGCTCTACTGTCCTTAGAGAAGTACTCTCTGCACTTTTCCTTTGCTCCCCAACCCAAGAAGAGGTACTGGAGGCAAAAATATGAAAGATATCTCTGGGGATTCCAAGAAATATCGGGCCAGCTCTTTGGATAGGGGAAGGGAGGGGAGATAGGCTTTGCAGTTGTCCAGGAAGTAGGGAAATGGAAAGACATTATAATGTTGGCATTTGTGTGGTATGAACCCATTGGTGTTATGGTAGGATAAATAATGCCACCCCCAAAGATGTCCACATCCTAAACCCTGGAAACTATGACTATGTTACCTTACATGATAAAAGTGACTTTGCAGATGAGATTAAGTTAAGGATCTTGAATTGGGGTGGTAGTTCCAATGTAGTCACAGAAATCCTTATAAAAAGGAGGCAGGGGTGTCAGAGGAAAGATAAAAGGTAGCATGATCATGAAAGCAGAGAGAAATAGATTGGGAGACACTATAATGCTGAGCTCAATAGAAGATGAGGCCACGAGTCAAGGAATGTGGACAGCCTCCAGAAGCTAAAGTCGGGAAGGAAATAGATTCTCCCTTGAGCCTTAGGAAGGAAGGCAGCCCTGCTGACCCCTTTTAGTTTCATGACCTCCAAAACTACAAGAGAATAAATTTGTGTTGTTTAAACCCATTAACTTGTGATAATTTCTTATAGAAGCAATAAGAAACTGTGTTGGGTGTGGTCCCCAGAAACCACCCTTTAGGCTTAATGACTCACTAGGACTCACAGGACTCAGGAAAGCTGTTATATTCATGGTTCTGGTTTATTACAATGAAAGAATACAGATTGACATCAGCAAAGTGTAGACACATGGAGCATTTACCATAAATCATATGTATGAGCCTAAACTATTTGATCAAACTGGTACAGCATAGCCCAGGTCTTCAGGCATACAGAAACACTCTTAGTAGGAAGGTTACTCAAGGGCTCAGAGTTATCTCCCAGGAGTTGGCCAAAGACCAGTCCTGAAGACAGGCTTTTCTTAGAAATGCAGAATTTGGGCAGTCCATACCTACTGAGTTAAACTTTTCCTGCATAGACAATAATAATACAGGTACTCAGGCTGGTGAAGCCTGGGTACATCCAGGTTATAACTGTGGGTTAATTGAACACATTTGTATTAAGTATTTACTAGGTCCAAAAAATCATGTGAATTGTTAGGTTTCATCAATGAATTAGACCCAGTTGGAAAGCTCACACCTAATGGAGAAGGCAAACTGTTAAAGGAATGATACAAAGTCTCCTAGACCTTGATAAGGATTTAAAAGCCTTCAACCAGGAGGCAAAATTAATGCGACAGTTGGAACAATTAGATGGCAATGTAAATGTAGTCATGACTCTTCATGGAATTCCAGAACTGAGAACGCCTTCACTAATCACGTGGACTTGCTTCTTCCTGGAGCCTCAATGGAGAAGCCAATTAGCATCTCTTTCTCAATGAATACAGAAGGAATCAGCCAGCCATCAAAACTGTCTCAATTTCCTCTTCTCAAAGCCTAGGACCCTGGGTGCATTCACAAACTTTATTTTCCTAATTTTTTTTTAAGGCTTTATTTGTTTATTTGAGAGAGAGAGAGAGAGAGAGAGAGCACGCACAAGCAGGGAGGGGGAGAAGCAGACTCTCTCCTGAGCAGGGAGCCCAACACAGGGCTCCATCCCTGAGCTGAAGTCAGATGCTTAAATAACTGAGCCACCCAGGCACCTCAAGATTTTATTTATTTATTTGAGAGAGAGAGGGAGAGGGAGAAAGAATCTGAAGGAGACTCTGTGCTGAGCGCAGAGCCCGATGTGGGGGCTCCACCCCACCACTGCGAGATCTTAACCTGAGCCAGAAGCAAGACTCAGATGCTCAACCAACTAAGCCACCCAGGTGCCTCTCCTAAACTTTTAATCATTTTGGGAATTCTTTATCAAGTTTGCTCCAGCTAGGGCACGTTCTCTGTTCATCATTCAAAGTGAATAAGACTCTTTGGGATCTAAGCAAAGCATAATCATGGAGGTAAATGTCTTTTTCTACTACTTCAGTCAAAACTTTATTCAGAACCAGATGCCTGGCAACGCAAATAAGGCCCCAATTAATACTAGCAAAATGAGGAAGGGATTTAGCAGAGACAGAAATAATAACAAAAAGCAGCCCTAGATTCCACATCAGAAGCTGTAGAAGGGGGCACCTGGGAGGCTCAGTGGTTGAGCATCTGCCTTTGGCTCAGGGCGTGATCCCGGGGTCCCGACATTGAGTCCCTCACTGGGCTCCCCATAGGGAGCCTGCTTCTCCCTCTGCCTATGTCTCTGCCTCTTTCTGTGAGTCTCTCATGAATAAATAAATAAAATATTTTTTTTAAAAAAAGAAAAAAAGATGTAGAAGGATCATCCTCCACAAATGATTTTTTGGTTAACTCACCAGCCAACCTGAAGGAACTGTCTCTCTGTGGTATACAAAGTGCAACAACAATAGCTTGTACTTATTGAATGTTTAACATATAGTAAATACATGTTTTAAAGTAGTAACTCACTCAACCCTCCTAACTATCCTAGGAAATTGACTGTGTTAGTATCATCCCCTTTTACATGTTGGTAAACTAAGGCACAGTGAAGTGAAACAACTTACCCATGATCACAAAAGGAGGAAGCAGGACTGAGAGAAGCAAGAGGAAATAAGGGGAAAGAGAGAAGAGTTGACAGAGGGGCGCGAAGCACAGACGTGTGAAGCTGTGGCCTTGGAAGTGGTGGTTGCAGAGACCTGGCACTCATCTGCAGAGCAGCCCCTTGAAGGAACAAGAAAAAAGAATATTCATAGGTCTGGGTGGGGAGGTGGAAGAGGGAGAAACCTGGGTGTTAAGAACCAATGTCGTGGGCCTTCTGAACCACAGGTGCCCCAAACACTGAAAGAGCAGCTCTCTGAGGAGTTTGCTTACGCAAGGTCAGTAAATGAGCCAACTCTGAATTCTCTACCCTCAGAGCTGCAACTGTATCTCAGCCCTGGGCTGCTGTGGGTCAGCTGTGCTCCTGCGCATGCTTATTCTTTGGGCACCTCTTCTGTTTAGACCTTGAAATGTTTATGGCTATAATGCCTAACTCATGAGGTTGAGGGTCTCAAGGGAGATGTTGTGTATAGAAACACTTTAAATTATAAAGTAATTATTATCATTATTATGATGATTCCAGATCATCAATTCAGAGTGACAAATCGAATGAGCAATTGGACATGAGGGGGCTCGCTCTGCCGTTAAATACCTAGGTGTGGGTCACTGGGCTTTCAAGCCACCATTCCACTTTGCGCATTGCTTAGCATCGCCCCCCTCCATGCCCGCATGCTCATCTCATTGCCCTGGACATTCAAGCCTCAGGGATTTGTGAAGCAGAAACATCAGAGAGATTAAAAAAAAAAAAAAAAAAAAAAAAAAAAAAAAAAAGGAGCTGGAGGAAGGAAGAGGAAAAAAAATCTCTCAAAACCTATAATATCCTTTAGCCTTTAAATCTCAAACTTAAGCCACCTCTGCTATTAAGAAATGCAAACCAGGGGCACCTGGGTGGCTCAGTTGGTTGAGCATCTGCCTTCAGCTCGGGTCATGATCCTAGAGTCCTGGGATCAAACCCTGCATCAGGCTCCCTGCTCAGCGTGTATCTGCTTCTCCCCTTCCCTTTGCTTGCCACTCTGCCTACTTGTGCTCTCTCTGTGTCAAATAAATAAATAGAATCTTTAAAAAGAGGAAAAGAAATGTAAACCAAAACATCACTGATTCCATTGTGACACAACAGATAAAATGACTTCTGGTTAGTATGTTAGTAATAAATAGCAAAAAATCAGTCATATTGATATTTTTCCCCTTCTATCTCTTCCTGTAGATAAGATATTTAAAGGCCTCTGAAACTATGCACCCTTTTTTTTTGCTAGGCACCAAGCCAGTATTCTCATCTGGGGATTTAATTAGTGAAATGTTTCAGGTGTCAGTGCAATCTATCTATTAATAGAGAACAGCTCAGAATTTGAGTTCTAGAAGTGATTCTGTGGCTTGGACCAGCTCCTTTATAATGTCCAGGCTTTGTAGCTGCAAACATGCAGGGACTGAGGTCTCTGGGGATGGCTCAGAAGTTGGCAACGCCAGCAGTCCCTGGAGCTGTCCACAGTCAAATGAGTAGATGTGGCTAACGTCTGAGTCATGCCACCATGCTCATCTAGCTAGGGGCCAGGAAGATCTGAACAGCCAGGCTTTGCTGTTCAGTTGGTGATCGTGGAGCTGAAAATAAATCCTACAGCTTCTCATAACACTAGCAGGACAAGAAAACCCCCCAAAACCCAAAAAATAAACCCAAAACAAAACAACCCTTGGATCCAGTTTTAAGCCCCTGTGTAAAAACTAAAGGCGTGCAAACTTTGAACGTGTTTAAGATATTAAAATCCATTAAAGTCAAAACTGCAGGAGCTTGTAAAGTAATATACTGCCGGTTATTTGAAATATTCTGTACGAGTCTAGCTGACCACCTGCCAACCCGATCACGGATTTCATCCCAGCCCCACACTGTGTTCCAGGCAGCGGCTCTGATCCGAGGAGCTAAAGCAAACAGACTCAGAACAGTTCCTTCAAAGTCAGCCAAACATAGTTTATGGCAAATGCACCTCCCAGGAAATTACACAAAGACATTTTGGTGGAATTCTGCGTGTGTCAATGTTCTATGTAACTAAATATAAAATTTACAGTACAGCATGTTTAGGAAATGGTGTAATTTTGATTTGCGTGCCTTTTATTGTTCCCATGCTGGTCATACCCAAATGTGGTTGACATGAACCATTTTATAGATGAGTTTCTTGGGAGATATAAGTAATGTTTGCCATAAATCCGAAACGCATCCCTGTAGGGCCTCTTACAACCTATCTTGTCTCATCGCTTTTGATGTCTTCCTATTAATTTGTCTTCTACTTGTAAGTTATTGTCAGTTTTTGCTCTGGGCTTCCCTGCACTTTGTTCTTGGATTTCCTATACTCTCTGGTTTCTATCTGCCCTTCCCTTTCTTTGCATCATGATATATACTAACTCCTCTCTTTTAACTTATGCAGGTAAATGTGAGGCTCCAGCATTTTATTTTATTTTATCTTATCTTATTTTTATGTTTATTTTTTAGGCTCTAGCTTTTTAAAAAATCTACTTGTATAAGTATTTAGAAATGCAGGATATTATTTGGCAAGGGTCATTAAAGTTAGAACCTATGAATCTGGAAGTCCAGGACAATCGACTTGATATAACAATTCCAGGCAAAGAGAAGACAGAGAAAAGTGTTAGATTAGCAGACTCGATCACTTCCCCCTATTATTTTAGCACCAGAAAACGTTAATCATTTAGCTTGCCAAGAGTTACATTATAGGCTGATTTATAGATATGATTTGCATTATACGTGTCTATTAATGAACACCAGAGGCTGCGATTGAAAATAATATTACAGATTTTTAAGTTATCCGAGTTTTTCAAGTTTTATCTCTGTTATGTATGAGCATAGTCTCATTAATATCAGTAATGACCCTCCTACTCGCCTGGTGATGAGGAGTGAGAGATCCTAGAGAGCCCCATCCTGAATATTGCTGAGATCCCCATGGGTGGCAGTGGGGATTATAAATCAATCCTGATGATCACCACTGTGGAGAATCTTAACCGGATTCACCGTTCTTAAACCCTAGCATCTCCTCAAAGGGGCTGCTCAAATCTGGACCTTTCCTTTCTGCGCAGCTTTCTGGAAATCAGCCATGCCTGAAAGCTGGTGAACTTGGAAACTTGCCTGTGGATGGTGCTCACTTTCCTAGTGGGAGGCTCTTCCTGTGTTAGGCTCAGCCATGGCTCCGCAGGCCTCTTGTGTAGCTTCTGGAGACTTGCCGGGAATCTTTGATGATCCTTGGCTTATAGATGTGTCACACTGATCTCTGCCTCCACCTTCACATGGTGTTCTTCCTGCGTACATGCCCGTGTCCCTTTTTTCTATTTCCATTTTTTATATATATATATATATAAGGACACCAGTCATATTGGGTTAGTGGACCACCCAACTCCAGTATGACCTCATTTTAATTAATTATATCTGCAAAGACTCTTTTCCCAAATAAGGTCACCTCCTGAGCGTTAAGACTTCGACATATGAATTTGGGGAAGGGGACACAATTCAACCCACAACACAAGTTAATATTTCTTTAAAGATTAAAGGTGGCAAAATACGTAGTGAAGAGACTTCAGTAGATGTCACAGATTCTCTTCAGGTTCTTTCCTCTTCTGATTGTACTTCTCTCCTTCTTTGTCTTTCTGTTTGTGGTGGATTAGTCTCTCCTTCACCCCTGGCCAGCAAGAGAGAAATTAGTCATCTAGGGCTGGTGCTATATCCCAGATGGTAGAGATCAATTCATTTTCAGCTAGCATAGTGGTTTCAAATAAAGACGGGATCAAGAAGAGCAAAAATGCTGGGATGATTATGTCTTGAGTCATTTAACAGGAGGTATATTCCTTCTCACATGAAGCTACTCTGTATTTGTCGTGGAAGGAAAACTAACACTCCCTGTGGTGAGGTGTGAGAAAACTGCATGCAGCCCTTACCAGTGGGTGAGACATAGCTACAATTTGGGGCCCCTTCCCCTGCCCCCTTTGTGATATCGGAACCCTCTCGGCTGGAAAAGGTAGGCAAACAAATGAACAAACAAACGATCAAAGAAATCCTCCATCATCACTTGACCAAAGCTCGCTATGCTGGTTTATAAGATGCAAGAAGGGGCCAAGGGCTTGGGGTCGTCTCTACCATGTCTGTTCAGGATGGACTTTTCTGATGGAGCAAAGTAGAGACAATAGAGAAGAAAGACTGAATTGGGGCTCGTGGGAGAGGAAAAAGGATGACACTGGATATGGCAGAGAGGGGTGGGGAGCAAGACAGCATCCAAGTAGGATGCAGGAGGTCACAGCTCCTGTGGGGAAGCCCTTCTCCCATGGCCATAAGTTTTCTCTGGGTTTCAGAACCTTCTTTTGCTCCACTGAGCTTAGAGGGTGGAATGGCTTCCCTCTATTGCCAGTTCCTGAGTGCTTCACCATCCCTTCCAGCTCCCTTAACACTGTCAACGTCTTTGTATAATGTCTCCTCATGCCACTCCCCGTCCATCAAGAGTGCCATCCAGCTCCGTCTGTGTTCAGGCCTCCTGTCCCCAGGCTAGCTGTAAGCTTCCACGGGACAAAGATTAAGCCTTGCTTACCTTTGAATTTACATAGCATGGAACATAAACCCCGTGGAAAGCTCTGCATGGACGGTAAAGGCAGGGAAAGAAGAAGGGTGAGAGTGGGTGGAAAGAAGAGTCAGGAAAGGAGAAAGGGAGAAAGGGAAAATACATGGGAAGGTGGAAGCATGGTGGAAAGGTGGCATAAAACAGTAATGGAGACCGACTCATTTTTCCAGATTTGGACTCTGACTATCAGAGTAAAGGCATAAAGTCAAGGAAGACTGTGGCTCAAGCTGCTGTCTCACTGGAGCCTGCACAGAAGAATCTTTCTTATTTATTGTCTCCCATCTGCCTCTACACTCTTCAAAATGCCTTTCCCACCACCTGCAGTGACCACATAATGCTGAGGGTGTAGCTTCAAATTCTTGTAACTTAGGGGCCCATAGAAGCTCCACTGGGAAGAGCCGACTCAGTGCTACGCAGGCTCCGGCCCCGGCAGGCTGGGCTGTTCTGGGACAGCAGCCACAAGCTCTCTGACTGCACTCATGCTCCCACTGTATGCAGAATATTAGGAGACTTAGGGATAGGAAGACAGGCCAGTCCTTCCCTTATTTGCCTTATTTATCTTCTGTCTTTGGCACTAGGGTTTTTTTTTTTTTTTTTTTTAAGATTTTATTTATTTACTTGACAGAGGGAGACAGCAAGAGCACAAGCAGGTGGGGTGGCAGGCAGAGGGAGAGGGAGAAGCAGGCTCCCCATGGGGATCCTGGTGCAGAACTTGATCCTAGGACCCTGGGTTTGTGACCTGGGCCAAAGGCAGAGGCTTAACCAACTGAGCCACCCAGGTGCCCCAAGCACTAGAGACTTTTATGCATTGTTTCCCACTCTATTCCCAGCACCTGCAGGAGGTCCTCAGCAAATAGCTTTTGAAAAAATAAATGGCTGCAATGCTGGACATTCCATCATCTCCAGAGAGCAGGCTCTATTGAGGTTTCTTGCTTCTTCAATGTGCCAGCCCCAAGACATTTCCTAAGCTACCCAATGGCCAATCTGGCCCAGTTTCTAGCCCTGCTTTGCCTTCATTACGATTTGTGAAACACATTTATCTTCTGCTATTGAGTTAGCGTTTCAGTTTCATGATTAATACAGAAACAACAGGGCACAGTCTTTTGTTGTTTACAACGAAAGAGCACCAAGACTATGCCCAAAGAAAAAAATGCGAAACCATAAGGCCTTCCTCAATACATATTTATGCTGTGCTTCATTTTTCCTATCGTTTGTGGGCCTCTGGAGATCAGCTTTTTCCAGAAGGAGACCCAGGACAGGCACTTCATGTACCATAACTCTGAAGCAGCTTGAGGAGAGTAGATGTGCCTTTGGCCCTAGTGGAGCTGGAGCATTCCAAATGTGTGGTTCCATTTTATGAAGAGACAGACTGATGTTAGTTAGGAAATTGGTTTATTTTCTCCAGAGGTTATACTGAAATGTTTTTTGGCACGTCATTTAGTGATAATGAAAATGGCAAAAATAAATGTGCATTAGTCTATTTTATTTGAGATGGGATCAAAGATTCCTCCAACGTGCTGGACACACCATGGGCTTACCAGCAGAAACGGCAAATGAATAAATAGGAATCTGATGCAAATACCCAAACAGTATGTATGATCTGAGTTCCAGGAAGAGAATTTCCAATCCCTTTAATTCTATTGCACACCATTATTTGTGGAGGTTGCCAAGCTAAGAGAAAGAAAATACAAAGCTTCCCCACTGAACTTTGAACACACCCTTACATAATCATTTTTATTCCACCAGCAATAAAGCATCCTCACAGGACCCGGAGACCCACATTTCTAAGGACAATGCTTGACATTGATGGATTGCTTTTTAAAATATTTTCCAAGCTACCTGGTTGAATGTTCTCACCACAAATCTGGCTCAAAGCCTAGCTGGTCCTTCTGAGTCATCCTGCATGACTGTTCCCATCTGCACCCTGCGCTTTGCTTGGCTGCTATTATTTCAGTGGGACTTTCTAATTCATCCTTTTGAGTTGATGTGATGCTCTTTCTACCTGTTCCATGGACTCTGGTTAGTGCCTTCACAATGTCTGAGGACAGAGACTCTGTCGTATTTCTATTCCTAAATCTCATACAATTCTGTATACACCAGGAGCACACTCATTGTGCCTGTGGCTGCTGTACAAGGGCAGCCCCGCTTGCCAGGCTTGGGATGCTGTACAGCACCAAGTGGACTCCTTCCAGAAGGGTTCAGCATTCAGAAGGGGACTGGGGACCCTGAGGGGGTGCAGAATTTCAGGGAAGTCTCTGCCATCCATCTACAAAGAGAATATGGAAATATAATGAAAGAATGAAGTATTTATGAAGAACCTAGTCGAGAACTAGACCTACCATCCATCTGCAGAGTCGACATTCTGTGCACTAAGCAACGGTAGGATATAGCGCTCTGGGGCCAAAGGCCTGGCCCAAGCTCTCACTTCTGGTGGATGAATTTGGGTGACTCATTTAACTTCTCTAACCCCCAGATTCATCACCTGTGGAAGGGAGAAAACACCTACATGGCCCACTGCCATGAAGCAGGGTCATAGTGAGAACCTATAAATACTGAGTCTGTGAATTCTTTGCTTTCATCAGAGCCCTGGCAGTGCTTGGCAAGTACAGATCACGAGGGACTTCCCTCAAGAACTTCTGATTCAGTAGATGAGAAGTGGACGAGAGCCGAATTCAGCGGTTCTCAGTCCTGGTTGAACATGAGAGTCATGTGGGAAGCTTCTGAAAAATGCAGATACCACAGGCTCCTTCCAGACTAATTAAATCAGAATTTCTGGGGCAGAGGCATGAGGTATTTTTTAAAAAGCTCTCCTGGGTATTCTAATGTATAGACAGGTGGATAATCAACAGTAAAGTCCATGCCACTGTGGGTGATTAAAATTACAAGCTGCTAAAAAGTCTCCACCACCTTCCTCTGAACCGTCAGAGGCACAGGACCCCCTCCCTTCACCTAGAGCAAGCGCTCAGGTAGTGAGAAGTGGCATGCCCCATGGCCAGGGAGATACCTGTTAACCTTTCCAGAGAGAGAAGAATCTCTCCTCTTTTTGCCAACTTCCAAAGGAGAAAGCATTGTCTCCCACTCTCCAGTAATTAATCATCCCCTCCATGAGGGGTTCACCCCTTAGAGGCACCCTAATCCCTCATGCCTCAGTGTAATGACACGAGCAACAGGCAATGCCCGTGCTGCAGGAGCGTCTAGACCTGAAGATAAACCTAAGGGCGATGTTAACCCAAGGATGCAACTGTCACAGCACATTGCCTTACCTTTTCGTATCCTTGATTTGCAGTAGAGGTAAACAGTGAAGTGTGTCAGCTCTGAAAACCATTCTAAATTCGAGTCTCCTGGAGTCCAAAGTGTCAAGTGCAAACTTAATGCAGGAAGATAGGCACAGCCTATTGCCTATGATACTGACCAAAAAGACTAGTTTGCAGACAGCAGTATCTTCTTAGGAAAGAAAAAAAAAAAAAAAAAAAAAAAGCCTCTCTTCCCCCAAAACAGCACAGGGAAGATGGTCACATTATTGTGTCAAGTTTTCTATTAGATACAAATAGCAGGGCAGCCCCGGTGGCTCAGTGGTTTAGCGCCACCTTCAGCCCAGGGCCTGATCCTCGAGACCCGGGATTGAGTCCCATGTCGGGCTCCCTGCATGGAGCCTGCTTCTCCCTCTGCCTGTGTCTCTGCCTCTCTCTCTGTGTCTCCCATAAATAAATTAAATTTAAAAAAATATACAAATAGCAAATGTTGAGATATTTCCCCCCTAGATATTGTTCTGTGTCTTGGAATTCTCTTTATTTCATTTATTTTGTAACCTTTGCCAGATACCCATATATGGGAAAATGTGAAACTTCACCAGGATGTGTAAAAGAAGGAAAGCGATAAGAAGTTCCCATACCGGGGAGCAGTTTCTGGAAGCTGGGGAGTCTGCGGGGGCAGTGACTGGAGCAGGTGGGGGGCCTGGCTGGGAAAAGCAAGTCTCTGTGAGCAGAGCTGGACCATGTGGGCACCTGGCTGGGTGGCTTCTCACCACAACTTGTTTTGCCAACTGATGGCAACGTCCACAAGAATGGAAAGCTCCGATGATGACGGGCTGGGACCGTGTGATCCTTGGAGGCTCTTACACAGTTTAAATGTAACACCTTGGAATCCATTTTTTGAATGGTCTTATTTTCCCCTTAGTGATTACTGCATTAAATAACCAAGTAGGAGAAAGATTATAATCTTGGCATCTCAGTTCTGTAAGACCTGTTCCCCAGACCAGTTCCCATTTTTTACATTTTAAGAAGTGAGATAAGAAACATCTGATCTTTTGCAAAGAAGGTTAAGTATTCCATTTGGTTGTTTAAAAGCTGGTTTAAAAGGTCCCTCATAACGCATTTTCAATAAAATATTTCTAAATGAAAACAGCTGATTTCTATCTTTCAGAAAACAGGAAAGAAAAATAAAAACCACTATGTTTAGAAAGAAAACATTATGAGGGGCGCCTGGATGGCTCAGTGGATTAACCAAACAACTCTTGGTTTCGACTCAGGTCATGATCACAGGGTTGTGGGATCAAGCCCCACATCGGGCTCTGTGCTCACCATGGAGTCTGCTGGAGAGTCTCTCTCTCCTCTTCTGTCTGCCCTTCCCCCAGCTCGTGCATGTGCTCTCTCTCTCTCAAATAAATAAGTCTTCAAAAAAAAGAAAGGAAGACATGAGAAACTCTCAATTCCATTTAGACTCCAAAGCTCACCTCATTATATGGATTATCTTTAAAAAACATTATAAGGGGCTCACAAAGTAAACTCTACTACTTCCTTAAGAGTCATCTTGATGAGAAAGGGAATCTAAAGGGACTCTGATTTAGAAAGGCTCTGTTTCTGTTGTTTTTCTGCTAGATCCGAGTAAAACCCAAAGAAGCTATGGTCCCACTCCAAGGGGATAGTAAGAAAGTTAGTCTTTCTCTGAGTTTTGTCCTTGGCTCCAAACCCCTGATAGCATCTAAGAAGACATTAGCTTCAGAAAAACCCTCCACTGATGCTGCCATAAATACCCCCCCATCTTCAATGATTTGTAAAAGTGATACCGATTATCCACCTGTCACTCACCTTTGATTGAAACCTACCCTAGATTCCTGAAAGAACAGGTATCCTGGACCTCTTTCCAATATAACCCTGTAACCCCAAGTGATGACGAGACTCATTCTCCTTTCCTTTCCGAGGCTCCCAGACACTTTGTTTGCTACACTCTGTTATTCACACTATTTAATAAATTCTACTTTTGCTTTCTCCACTCAAGTTTGATTTCTATTCTGCACAAAGCCAAGGACCCTCTTGGCTGGCCCTGTGGGACCCATTGTGGGTCCTTGGGCTCAGCCTGCCTGCATCATTAAGGTCTGTAACTTTTGGCTTATGCTGCTCTTACTTAAAAGCTTTTCAAATTACTCTTCGGTGACCCCACATTTCTTCATTTTTGATCATTGCCCTATAATTCTTTTCCATTTAGAAGCTCCTGAAATGACTTCCTAGCATCTAAGTACACATTAACATACTGTGTTCTCATTTTCTTCTCTTCTTCTCCTGACTCAGTAAATCTGTCAAGAATGAGTCAGAGCTAGCTGACTGCAGCTCATAGTTCTGCATTAAACTTAATGCCAATATTTAGAGAACTCTATGAAAGACTGCTTTTAGGACAAATAATATGATTTAATTTCTTAGGTGCAAATTGGTTTTCCCTACAAAGCAACATTAGGCAAATCCAAATTAAATAAATTGTCTTTAATTATATGATTATTTCTGAGGGCATCGTTGTTGCTGTTTTGTATTATTTTAGATTATCCTTAATAATGCCATTTTGTCATTTCCCTGTGTTCATACAGTCAGACTTAGGATTCGGTACCTTTTTGGTTGAAACTCTTTGACAGTGCTAGAACAACACATATATATACAAAAGAGACATATATACAAGAGACAGATATACAAGATACATATATACAATATACATACACATAATATACATGTATATATACCATCATTCAGAAGGCACTTGATGAATCTTTGTTACCTCTTTTGCTACTTTCAAGCCTGTTTATTTCTTTGCTTTCACTTCTTCACACTCTTCTCATGAGATGAGTAGCACAAGAACGACAGTCTCCATTCTCAAGCATGAGGAATTCACGCCCCATAGATGCTGAGAATCAACCCCAGGCCTTCTAGTAACTCGCCCAGGGTCTTTCTGGTTTCCATTGTCCTCCTTCTATATCATTGGGCAATCTCGCCCTTCCCTTTGCTTCTCAGAGGAAATTGTCTGGAGACATTTCTGGTTGTCATTATAGAGAGGGTACTAGCTGCATCTAGGGAACAGAGGCCAGGAATGCTGTTAAATACCCTACAATGCACAAGATAACCCCCTTTAATAAAGAATGATCTGGCCCAAATGTCAATAGTGTTGCTGTTGAGAAACTGTGCTTCACATGTGGCTGAAATATCTCCAGTGGCTCCCAAAGGTAATGATATCTGAGGAGCTAAGCTCAGTTGTGCTCAGTTGGAGGGCAGGCTGGTTGGAAATGCCAGAACCCCGTGGCAGCTGAGGATCCGCCTCTTTCCTGGAGGTTGAAAGTCACTCGAAATATTAATGTATGAAGATTATTTAATTTCAGTTTTTAAATTTTTTCCTTTAGTTACAAAATAATGCATGCTCCATGTATTCATCTTATGTTACTGTCTTTGGCCCAGAGACCACCAGGATCAAACTTACAGTACAACAAAGTTAGATTTACTGTTTTTACTGCAGCAAGGGAGGCAGCTGGGAATCATAGCAGTAAGGCTGTGTTTTGAAGGGTTGTTATAGGATTTAGCTTGTATCAGATGATTTGATGGCAAGTGCTTTTGTTCTGTATTGGGTGCTGTGAGGAAGTGGAGAATGGATGTCTTAATAGTTTTTTTTTTTTTTTTTTTTTAAATCTAGGAGGAAGGAGAGTGGGCTAATGCTGTAATTGGTAAAGAAGCTGCTGTCGCTCACGTCTGGCTGTTTGTGGTTTGCAGAGTGTTTTTGTTTATGTCTGTGCTCAGATGTGTTTACAGAATAGCTTAATGTTTGTCTTACTGTATCACAGTCCCAGATGAAGGTGTGAAATTGTTTATGCTCCTCGGGAGGACGCTGTGGTTCAGTTTAGTAAAGCCAATACAGCTCCCAGCTGATAGCTGTCAGGGGCTACTTTTTTTCTTTCTCACGTAGAACATATGAAACACACACACACACACACACACACACACAAAGAAAAACAAACAAATAAACTAGAGGTATCTATAATCACACTGTTCTGAGATAACCAAATAAAAAATTTTTGTTGTAGATTTTTTTCAGGATTTTTCCCAGGCAGATGACTATATCATCAAAATAATAGGAACATTTGTCAAACAAGGTTTTATAGCTTCAGTTTTCACTTAGATATCAAGAACATTTTTCTCATATCGACAAATATTGTCCTATAGCATGATTTCTTACTGGCTGCAAAATGTTCCATGAGATTAATGGCCCATAATTTACATAATTCCATATTGTTAAACATTGGCATTACTTGAAAATTTTTACTGTTATAAATAATGTTGTGACAGATATCCTTTATGGCATCTGATAATTTCCTTGGAATAAATTTCTAAAAGTATGATTAGTGGGTCAAAGAACAGCTAAAATGTCAAGGACTGATAATGTTGGTATAATCAGGTTTTAGGATAGTAGACTTTGCCAATCGGGAGAAAAATCCTAAAAGCTGGGGTAAGGTGTTTATCATGGAGGTCGTTTTGGCCAATTTTTTGTCTTTTAATTCAGAGTTCAGAAAAGGACAAGTGACAAAAAAGACAAAGTTATATAATTAGAGGAAATCTCGTTTATGACCTAATGAGGGACTTTAGGAGAAAGATAATTTTTTCCATGTGAAAGGTAACTGCAAAGTGTAGCTGCTTATCGAGAAACCAGACATACAAATCAGGATAGAAACACCCTGGTGTGTCGTCTTCCCCTACCCATGGAGTGGCAAGGTAACGCCTTGTCTGTCTATGTGACAGGGGAGAGGGTGTCTTTGATTCAAAGTAGAGTGGAATGGGGGACTTGACTCATCAGGAGTATAAGGGTGCATGCATGTTAGATGAGGTTGGATGAAGAGTAGAAACTGAAGGGGAGGGGGGAGCTTTGAGTTTTCCTCTTGATTTCCTGTGTCTACTTTCTGTTGGTGAGTTGTATTGGATAGTATCTTCAGTACAAAACTGAACAGTAAATGGCAATTAAAAGCATCTTGTTCCTTATTTAATGGAACTGGATTCACTGTTTTGCAGCTAAGCATGCTGTCTGATGCAAGTGTTTGATAGAAATGCTTTTTCTAGGTTAAAGACATTTCTTTTTATGCCCAACTTACCAAGAAAGTCCATCATGAATGAGCAGATGTTGAAATTTATTGATTTTTTTTGCATCAGCCCTTTTCCCATTCATCTGTTAATGTCATGTGAGAAATCAGGAGGTTATCTGATATTCAACCATTCTTACGTCTGTCCTTGAACTCTGCTTGGTCCTGATGAAACTCTACTAAATTCAGCTGACTAATTTCTGCATCTGTGTTTGTAAATAAACTTAAGACTACAATGGTCTTGCCTTTTCTCATTTTGGGATCAACTAGCCTTTTAGAAAGATGGACAGGGGATCCCTGGGTGGTTCAGTGGTTTGGCGCCTGCCTTTGGCCCAGGGCGCGATCCTGGAGGCCTGGGATCCAGTCCTGTCTTGGGCTCCCTGCAGGGAGCCTGCTTCTCCCTCTGCCTGTATCTCTGCCTCTCTCTCTCTCTCTGCCTATCATGAATAAAAATAAATAAATAAATCTTTAAAAAAAGAAAGATGGACAGCTTTCTTTCATTTTTTTTAAGATTTTATTTATTTATTCATGAGAGACACAGAGGGAGAAGCAGGGGAGCCCAGTGTAGGACTCTATCCTGGGACCCCAGGATTACAACCTGAGCTGAAGGCAGAGGCTCAACCACTGAGCCACCCAGGTACCCCCATTTTCATTTCTTTGAAACAGTTTTATAAAATGCAGATTTATCTCTTCCTGCAGATTTGTTAGAACTTACTTTTAGAACAATTTCCTCCTGCTTTCCCACCCCACTGCCACTCCCATTAATGGAAGAAATGATTACTTAGTCAATTTCTTTCGTGGTTACTGATTTTATCAGCTTTTCTATTTCTTCTTGAGACAATTTTGGTAATAGATATTTTTATGAGATGTCATCTAAATTTAAAAAAATGAATTAGAATATATATTGCATTTGATATTTTCTTATTAAAATTTTTTACTGTTTCCATAGTTATATTTCTTCTCTCTTTTTCCTGATAATGTTTATTTGTGCATATTCATATTGCTTTTCTTATTGGCCCTTCTAGAGATTTGTGTGTTTTACTAGATTTTTCCAAAAGTCAGCTTTATATGTTAATTCTTTTTTCTTTCATTTATTAATATTTGCTCTCATCTTTATTTTTTTTTCTTTCATCTGCTTTCTATAGGTTTATTTTTATTTTCATTTTCCAGGTGCTTGAGTTTCATGCATTCTTTTTTTTTAATAATTTTTTTTTAAATTTTTATTTATATATGATAGTCACACACACAGAGAGAGAGAGAGAGAGAGGCAGAGACACAGGCAGAAGGAGAAGCAGGCTCCATGCACCGGGAGCCCGATGTGGGATTTGATCCCGGGTCTCCAGGATCGTGCCCTGGGCCAAAGACAGGCGCTAAACCGCTGCGCCACCCAGGGATCCCGAGTTTCATGCATTCATTTTCAGTTTTTCTTATGTAAAAAAACTTGTTTTTAAAGATTTTATTTATTTATTCATGAGAGAGACAGAGGCATAGGTAGAGGGATGAAGCAGGCTCCTTGCGGGGAGCCTGATATGGGACTCGATCCAAAAACCCCAGGATCACAACCTGAGCCAAAGGCAGATGCTCAACCACTGAGCCACCCAGGCGTCCCTTATTTAAAAAATTTGTACAGGTACCACATTAGCTGCTTCTTATAAATTTTTATGTGAACTGATTTCATTAGCATCTTGTGATTGCTGTGATTCCTCTTTGTCTCATGAGTATATTAAGATTTGAATTCTAGGGATCCCTGGGTGGCGCAGCGGTTTAGCGCCTGCCTTTGGCCCAGGGCGCGATCCTGGAGACCCGGGATCGAATCCCACGTCGGGCTCCGGTGCATGGAGCCTGCTTCTCCCTCTGCCTGTGTCTCTGCCTCTCTCTCTCTCCCTCCCTCTCTGTCGATCATAAATAAATAAAATATTTAAAAAAAAAAAAGAGGGATCCACTCATCTCTTAAAAAAAAAAAAAAAAGATTTGAATTCTAAATTTCCTAACATAAAATTTTTTAAATTATATTTTTATTTGGTTTGTAATTCAATCAGTTTTTGGTTAGAAAATATGGCCGGGCACTGGGTGTTATTCTGTATGTTAGTAAATTGAACACCAATAAAAAAATAAAAAATAAAAAAAAATAAAAAAATGAAAAAAAAAATAAAAATAAAATAAAATGAAATAAAATAACATAATAAAATAATAAAGAAATTAAAAAAAAAAAGAAAATATGGCCTGTATGATACTGAATCTTTGAAATTTTTTAAGATATCTTTTGTGATATGGTCAATGCTACCAATATATCTATTAGCTCAAGCTTATTATTTTTCTTCAGATTTTATATCCTTGATAATTTTTTCTCTGCTTAATCTATTTATTATCTTACTGAGATATCTCAAAATCTCCTGCTATGTTTATGGATTTTTCTTTTATATTACTGATTTCAGTGCCTCTGTGTTCTGGGTGAATTCCTTAATTCTATCTTGCAATTCTCTAAAGCGTTCTTCAACCATTGCTTTTCTAGCATATATGCAGTCTATTACATTTTTATTTCATCTATATGACTTTTTATTTTTAAGATGTCTTCACTTATTTATGTTTGTTGTTGATTTGTTTTTTTATTTCTTTTCTCTTTGAGGTTTTAAACATCTTTCTGTTAATATTTTATCAGACTATTCTATGCAATTAGCTTCATCTTAGGTAAATTCACATCCTAGTCATTGATTTCTTTTCCTTAGCTTCATCTTACAGCAAATATTCTAAGTTGTAGTCATTCTGTAGGAGCCACTTTTCTGTTAGCCACAAACCCTTGCTTCCCACCTTCTAGTCCCAGGCCTAGTAGGCCCATTTTTCACCCCACTCACCAGTTTGCATTTATGATCAATTTTTGGTCAGTGGAGAGGTCTTATTTTTTAGCCCAAGTATGTTTTTATGGCTTTTTTGTTTATATACTTTATCTATCTGTTTTGCTATGTTTTCTGATCTAGAGGGTGTCTCTGTGTGTGTGTATGTGTGATTGGACCTGAATTTATTGTGTCATCCTGACCAGACTCCTCTCCCACAGACTCTCCTAACCTCTCTCTTAAAAAGCTGTTACTCTCCAAGCAGTTAGTGAATAGTCATTATTACTTAGTGTACCTTTCTTTATTTTTGTTCAGAAACAAATGCTACATCCCAAATATGCTAAAACATAAAAGACCATCCTCAACCTCAAGAGATTTACATCTTGTCAGAGATAAGTTAGAATAGTGCAGTCAGTAGTGAGGATTAATTGAAGCAACAAATCTCCTAGAGTATAATAAGTATTCAGTATTCAGTATTTATTTCTCACATTCTACTTTGTCCATGAATCCTAGATAAGGAGGCAAGCAAGTAATAAAAAAATCTTAGACTTTTGAGTCAAATGGACAAAGATTGGCTCAGCTTTGCCTATTCATTTAAGGACCATGAAAAAAATAGTTCCAACTCTCAAAGCCTCAACAATTTTTTAAAAACAGATTTTATTTATTCATGATAGACACACAGAGAGAGGCAGAGATATAGGTAGAGGGAGAAGCAGGCTCCCTGCGGGGAGCCTGATGCAGGACTTGATCCCAGGACCCCGGGGTCACAACCTGAGCTGAAGGCAGATGCTCAACCACTGACCTGTTCAGGCATCTCAAAACTTTAAAATTTTTATCTCTAAAATTAAATAATAATATTTGTTACTATATTACAATCTGTAATTACAAATTTGAACAAAAGGATCTTGTTGCTTCTCTCATGAAGCTTTCAGTTAGTAGAAAAGACAGGTATTAAGCAAGTAACTCAGAGTACTCTGAGGTATGATGGAGACATGCTACAGGTCTCAAGATAAAGCACAATCTAACTTGTGCAGGCTAGAGTCATGGAGGAAATAGGATTGCAACTAAGACCTGGAGGCTGGGGTTATTTAGACTAAAGGAGTTTATAGGGACAAGAAACAACATGGGGGCAACTGAGTGGCTCAGTGGTTGAGTGTCTGCCTTTGGCTCAGGGCATGATCCTGGGGTCCTGAGATCGAGTCCTACATCGGGCTCCCTGCGGGGAGACTGCTTCAACCTCTGCCTGTGGCTCTGCCTCTTTCTCTGTGTCTCTCATGAATGAATAGATAAAAGTTAAAAAAAAAAAAAAAGGAAGAAGAAGAGACAACATGTATGAATCTTCTGGGGTAGGAAGAAGTCGAGTGTATGAGGAAGTTGAGTGTATGAAGACCTGAAAGAAGCCCAGTGTCTGTAGGAGAGAGCATGAGGGGAAAGGGGTGAGATGAGCCTCCTCCCCAAATCCTGAGGTATGTGTGTGTGTGTGTGTGTGTGTGTGTGTTAACCCTAAACATAACAGAGAACCATTGAAGATTTTTAACCAAGTGAATGTCATTTTCATAATTCTGAGTCCAATCTGGGTTGATGAAGTGAAAAGAAGACCTTGGAAAGGAAGCTGGAGGATCAGTTGGGAGGTCTTTATAGTAGCCAGGGAAGAGATGACAGTGGCTGAGGCCAGAGCCAGTGTATTAAATAGAAAGATTTGAAAGGCCAAGTCAACTGAACTTGATGTTCAGTGGAAGCAGGAGTTGAGGGAAAGATTGCAAGTGAAATCCCCCTGCCATGCATCCATCTCCATCAGGTGTCCTGAGCATCTCAGTGCTTGTGGCTGCTTAGTCTTACATCCTCTGCAGTAGGAAACTTCTATTCTTAGCTTCATGGACATAAGGAGAAATAGAAGAGGAAACCAATTAGTAGGAAGATGGCAGATCTCCTGGGACAAATAGAAGTTTTATGGCCTAAACTTTTTCATAAATTATGGTTAAGTAACAACTGCCCATGACTAAAGTTACTGTTCCTTTCCCTCCACTCCTTCACATCATAAATTTAATGGATTGAACTCATAAAAAAGATCATTAAAAATTGTCCCATATATACCTTCCTAGTGGATGACAAAGGACATACCCTTACTATACTTTCATTTAATCAGTTGGTTTGTTTAATATTCTGGGCTCAAGCGAAGTTGTCATTTCTTTAATTATACCCATTCACTGTCAAGGACACTATGTTTATTAAACAGTAATTTATACACACCTGGCATTTACCTGATTCAGAGGCTCCAAGTGGGGAAAGGGAGATGTTTTTTTGGTGTGTGACTTCACGTCACCCTGCTTCTTCTATAGAATGTTCTGAAGGCCTTTGTTCCTCCTTTTTCAGTCACATTTTTGCTGAATTAGAGAAGAGGTGGGGTTTAAGGTTGGAACAGGTGGTAGTTCAGTAGGTAGAGAGGACCATTTAGGCTCAAGTCTTTCTTCTTGGTTAAATTTTGTCTGGTAAACTCATCTAAGTAATTCTGCTCTAATGCAGCTCAGGTTCCTAACACAATGGTGAAGAATGAAGTCTGCTCCTTTATAGGAATGGCATTTCCCTGGAAGGCACTGAAGGAGAATTCTTGGGATTTTTCTGTGACTGTAGCAGTTCCACAATTCAAGGAATATCAAGGCCAATATAATTTCTGCTCTTCTAGGATAAGAGATTTTGGAGACTGATTCAGATTTAAAAAAAAAAAAAGATACCAGAGTAAATATATGACTGTATTCATTAGAGAACTGCTGACTTTGCTCACAGCCACTCCTGCAACCCATCTCTTGAGGAGAATCCTGGTGAAACTTTCAGTGTTCTCCTGGCAATGAGATCTTCTCTTTGGGATGTGCCTACAGTTGGTACTCAGATTCTCATGTAAGAAAACAGCTTGAAAAACATCTTCTATTATGCTCACATCAAAAACCAAGATGAGAGAAACCATATATAAGGAAGTTATCTACCAGAAATTCTCAAGTGACAGGGGCAGATCTACCCCTTGAAGAGCAGTCTTTGAGAATATGTGATAATGACTTTCCATGGCCTTTGCTGTATTTATTTGAAAAATCACTCCGTGTTATAGGTGTTATCTATGAAATCATAAATAGTATGGGAAGAGAGGAAAAAAACATGAGATCTCTAAAATGAAGAGTTAAGCTGTCCATTACTTTTCTAAGGATCTACTTACTTCTAACCTTGGCTCAAATTAACTATTGGAGTGCAAAATACTTTATCTACCTGAAGCTTTGCTTTAACAGTTTTTTCAGCCTGTAGCAAAAGGTGTTATAAGGAACAAACAAATAGGGGATCCCTGGGTGGCTCAGTAGTTTGGTGCCTACCTTCAGCCCAGGGTGTCATCCTGGAGTCCCGGATCCAGTCCTGCATAGGGCTGCCTGCTTGGAGCCTGCCTGTGTCTCTGCCTCTCTCTGTCTGTGTGTCTCTCATGAATAAATAGATAAAATCTTAAGAAAAAAAGAAAGAAATAGCATTCAGTTTTTAATTTACCATACAAAAAAGATAGGAGTATTTTTCATTACATCACTTAATGCCTTCTGCACAAAGTTGCATGTGAGAAAGTTCTTCCAATGTGAAGATTCTTTTTCTCCTTAAAAACTGATTTGACTCTTCCTTTCCAATGTGAGAATGATGTAAACAATTGTGTTGCTCTTTTTGCCTTGGCTGCAAGGAATTTTATAGAAAAATTATTAGCTTATGCTTTTGAAGAAGTATATGTGCACCCAGTGCTCATCATATCACATGCCCTCCTTAATGCCTGTCACCCAGTTGCCCCGTCCCCCCCATCTACCTCCCCTTCTGCAACCTTTTGTTGGCTTAGTTTATTCTTATTCTAGTTTCTTGGGATATAATGTTAGGTTGTTTGATTGACAGTCTTGTTCAAATATGCTATTTCCTTATTGATTATCTGGATCATCTATCGATTGTTGAGAGTAGGGTATTAAAGTATCCAACTACTATTTTATTGCTATTACTAAATTCTGCTAATACACACTTTATATATTTAGGTGATACAATATTGGGTACATAAATATTTATAATTATTATATTTTCTTGGTGATTCGACCACTTGTCATTACATAACGACTTTCTGTGTTACCTTTGACCTAGCTTAAAATCTCCTTTGCTTTATATAAGTATAGCTATCTTGCTTTCTTTTGGTTACCATTTACTTAAAATATCTTTTTCCATTCTTTCATTTTCAGCCTGTGTGTGCCCTTAAAGCTAAAGTGACTCTCTAATAGGTAGCATACTGTTGGATTTTTGAAAGTCTATTTAGCCAAAAAGAAAAAAAAAAAAAACTATTTAGCCATTCTATGTCTTTTGATTGGAATAGTCAATCCATTACCATTTAAAGTAATTATTGATAGGTAAGGGCTTATTATTGCCATGGTACTGTTTTCTAGCTGTTTTGTAGTTTTTGCTCTCTGCTGTTTTTCTTTGTGAGCTGATGATCTTCCATGGTGGAATGCTTTGATTCCCTTCTCTTATCTTTTATGTTTTTACTGTAGGTTTTTCTTTGTCATTACCATAAGTCTTACATAAATATCTTATAGATAGGAGAGTCTATTTTACATTGATAACAACTTCACTTGCATAAAAAGCTCTACCCTTTACGCCTCAACCCCCATCATTTGTGTTTTGATGTCATAACTTACCTTCTTTTATATTGTGTAACTGCTAACACATTAAGGTATCATTAGTCTTAACACTTCTGTCCTTTAAACCTGAACACATCACCATATTACAATATTAGAATACTCTGAATTTGACTCATTTTCACCAGCGTGTTTTATATTTTCATGTATTTTCTTGTTATTACTTAGTGTCTATTTCAAAAGGAGGAACTTTTTCCGCATTTCTTCTTTAAGATAATTATTCTAAATTCTCTGCAGGCAATTCATAGATCTATTTCTTTAGAATCAGTTATTGGGGCTTTATTGGTTTCTTTTGGTTGTGTCATGTTCACTTGCTTCTTCATGATTTTTATGTCCTTGTGTTGATAAGTGGTCTCCTTTTCCATACTCTCTAGGTTTGTCTTGGCAGGGAAAGACCATCACTAGTCAAGCTGACTTGGGGGTACTGGATGAGTCAGCTGAGAGTGTCTTCAGGAAAGCAAGACTTACAATTGGGGTCTCTAGTTGGACAAAGTCACTGCCAAAGCTCTGAGGTTATGGGGAGTTGCTGCTGTCTGTCTGGCTTCCTTCCAAAAGTTGGGTGGGCCTGCTGGCTGGGCTTTCAAGGGGGCTACTGGCTCTGCTCCTTGGTTGGGCAAGGCTGCAGACTATGCTCTGTGGTTAGGAGGGACCACTAGCCAGGCTCTGTAATCACCTCTGGTTGTGTGAATTTTCAGTCTTTGTTCCCTGGCAGGATCATGCCACTGGTTGGACTCCATGAATGGCCAGGCAGGCTATAGGCTGAGTTCTGCAATGGCTTCTGGGTGGGGCCTTAAACTGTGCTCTGCAATTGAGTAGAGGCTGTACTTCCTGATCAGGTTGGCCACTGGCTGTGCTCTGTTGTTGGACAAGGTCACTGGCTGGGCTTTCTGGTCAGACAGTGCTCCCAGCTATATCCCATAGTTGGGTGGGACTGGGGACTGTGCTCCACAGTTGGGCACAGTCCCTGTCTGAGCTCTAGTAGGGTGGGGCTGCAGGCAATGCATCCAGATTGAGTGAGGTCACTGACTGGGCTCCTTGCCAGTGAGGGGCCATAGGCTGTTTTAATAATTAGGCAGGGCTGTATGGGATCTGCTGCTGAATTGGGTTGTAGGCTATGTTCCATGGCTGAGCAGTACCATAGGCTGGTCTCTGAGGCTGCTGGGAGTCACCATTACGGCTCCTTGGTTATGTGGAGCCAGAGGCTATACTCAACAGTTGGCAAGGCTGCTGGCTTGGCTCACTGCCCAAAGGGGGGGGGGTGCTGTAGGATGGGCTCCACAGCCACCTGGGTTCTCTGGCCAGCTTTCTTATGGGGCAGGACTGGAGGTTAGACTCAGCAGTTGGATCATGCTTCCAACTTGCTTTGCTCCCCGGGCGAAACCATAGCACTAACTTCATGGCTGATATTACCCATTGACTGTGAACCCAAGTCTGGCACAACTGCCAACTAAGCTCTCTAGACAGATGGAGCCACTGATTCAGCTCTATAGATGGGCAGAGCCACTGGATGGGATCTCTGCTTAGGCACTTCTGCCAGCAGTAATGTGGTCTGCCAAGATCTGAGCACTGGTTGCTGTAAGCCTGGCTTTTGTCTTCTATGTCTTTTTTATCTCCAGTGGTCAAGCCCTGCAGAGTCCCCTCGTGATTCCTGCAAAGCAAGATCCTGAATGGGCTGCCTGGGAAGCATCCCACAGCACTGGGAGAGCCGGATGTCCATCTTGGGTTCTCTTTCCCCACTGGAGAAACTATAGGCCACGGGGGCCCTCTTAGTCTGGTACTGTGCCAGTCTAGGGGAGGAGCAAAAGTGAAACTGCTCTTCTTACCTTTCCAATGTGGTCCTTCTTGGTCTCTGTGGTCCAGGCAGCTGCTTCAGCCTCATCCCCAGGTTCTGAGATTTTCACAATTGTGTATTGTCTGTGTATAGTGGTTAGTTGGTCTTGTGAAGGGCACTGAAGTCAGGAACAATGCAATATTGCTAACGGGATGACATCATGTCTCCGACATGGGATTCCCTTTGGAAGCAATGAAAATGATCTGAAATTGATCACACTGGTGGTTGCACAACTTTGTGAATATACTCTGCTTTTTTCTGCTGTGTCTGTGTCTGTTACTTAGCTTCTCTGTTCATTGCCTATCTTTCTCCAAAGAAACATTGCATTGGATCAATGGGGTAAGAGTTGCCTGAACCAGAGATATCCAGATATTTATCATCCTCTCTTGACTCTTTTCAGAAGCTTGAGTCAAGTATGAGAGTACTTTTAAGACATGCCTAGCAGGGCACCTGACACATAGTAGGTGATCAGTAAATTGAATTGTATTATGTCATTTTTCATTGTCCTCTCTTTAGGGCAGAGATGTGATATAAAAGTATTCTTTTAATATTGGCCTGATGTGGCATTTAAAGGCCTACAAATGTAGAGCTCCAAATGCAGAACTGTATACCCCTGTACAGACCTCCAGGGATGCTTTTTCAGAGTGTTTGTTCAAGCTCACAAAAGCTCTTTGTGGGTCCCTCCTCAGGCACATTATATCATCCTCTAAGCCATTAAATCAATCTATTTTAATTGGATAATGACTCCCATTTTTGAATCTGTGGAAAATCCTCCCCACCTCCATCTGTATCTCCAGCGGCAGATTTCCAACATCCTGACAGCAGCAGGGCTTTTTGTCCTCCCTGTAGCCCTGCAGCCACCAGGGGCCAAAGACCAATTTGCTGTAATGAATTTAATATGTTTAGTCTGAGCCATATAGTTCCAGGCCAGCCAGAGAGGGCCCCATTTAGGGTTACTTTCCATTAAGTGAATCAAAGAGGCATGTCGGCAACTATGGGCTGAGTGTGCAAACTCTTCTGGTGCCAACCTCATTTCAAGTCCAGCCAGCTTCCTAGCCACTTTCTGGACTGTCCCAAGACCTTTTTGGCAGAAGTTTACCATGCCTCTGGCTCCTAGAATCTACACTAGACCATTCTCAAGCATATATTGTACTTCTTGGAAGTTGTTTTAGATGGTTGATTTCTCATCTTAAAGTTTGTCCTTATTGGTGATGAAATATAGTTTTGTGAGTGATCAATTACTTTGGATATCTTGGGAACCTATTTTTTATGAGCTGATGAATATCTATATTGAAAATACATATCAAGATTCTATTTTCAAAGGAAGGCAAATGCAAAATAGTTTAGGAATTGCTACATTTTAAGGACTTCAACAGATTATCTGGTCCAGGTCCCTGCCTCTAGAAATAGACTACTTAAACCTGGATCCAGGACCCAGGACAACTATCTTAAGTGGAAGTTGCAGGATCTTTGACAAGGCAGGTGCTGAATGCCTATTATATTTATCCATTCCCCCAAAATAATGAGGAAGTGTTCAGCTATGCATTAGAGGAATCAAACTTAATTAAAGAAGTTTCATATCTTTAAAGAATTCCCATTTTGGTAAAAGAAACATAAATACCAATAGTCTACTGAGGGCTGTCAGAGAGGCACAGAGGTTTTTATTATCAAAAGAAAATTGGAACCAAGAAAAGTCTACTTAAAATGAATACATTTAAAATGAGGCACCTGGGTGGCTCAGTGAGTTAAACATCCAGCTCTTGATTTCAGCTCAGGTCATAATTTCAGGGTCATGATCTCAGCGTAGTGAGATCAAGCCCCATGTGGGATCTGTGCTGAGCATGGAGCCTGTTTAAAATTCTCTCTCTTCTTCTCTCTCTCCCACCTCCCACCCCCCTCATACATGCACACATGCTCTCTCTCTCTCTCAAAAAAAAAAAAATTCAATGGGTACCAACTTTTCCAAGTAAATCAGAAAAACTAAGACTTGTTTGAGATTTAGTCTTTAACATTAAAATGATGAAAATAATTTTCATTTATTAATCAAAACTTGGATTATTATTTCATTTTATCTATGTTACAGCTCTTAGAACATACGTAGATGGGATTTTAAAAGACTCCATTTTTGATGACAGATGCCATTATGACAGAAAGATACTACAGTACAGAGATTATTTTTCAAAAATATTCAAGAGTTTCATCAGTTTTTCCAAAGATCAATGTCATTTAATTTTGATATCCAAATCATTTTATTCTTGCATCCCTATATTTGTTTTTTGTCTTCAATTGCTAACATATTTAAACCTGCTAGCTTCACATTTTTAATAACTTTCCATGTGATACCAGTATTTCTCCAAAAAACTTCCCTCACTTTTGTAAAGCTCCACATTGTTTGCAGGATTTAAAATAGGTTTTCAGTTATTCATGAATCTTGGAAACTGCTATTTTTGTTAATTATATTACTTTCCCAGAATCCCAGTCTTTACAGGATGCTTGAAAGAAGACTAGGAATTATTTTATATGCCAACCAAACACTCTTTCACTAAAACAATGAAGCTGTCTCCTGGAGTAGTCTACTACTCTACCAAGTATACTTTGCAAGCCATTTCCTAGCTTGTTAAATGGAGTGGGTTGTGAGATGAGGTGCCATGAAGTACAAAGTCCAGAGTTTTAGGTAGATCATACAAAAATTTATGTGATATTTACAGTACATTTATTATTCTTAATCTTCCAGAACATTTATCATGCATATGTAGTATAAGGTACACAATTTAAGATCTTGTTGGAAAACTGTTTGAAAACATAAAACCAGAGCAATAGCAAAGTGAAATTACTGAGGGCAGAAGAAAACTCAAACTAGCAGACACCAAGTATGGTCCGACACCAGAGTGAGAGGGAAACATCAGCCTTAAGGATTGCTGACATAGGGACCATCTTCTAGTTTCAAGCAGTGAGAATCTAACACAAACCAGATTTAACTCAATAATAGGAGTTTATAGACTCATAAATTCAAACTCAAGACAGGACAGTATTGGTCTCAGGAATGACAGTATCATTCTCAAATGTTATCAAGACTATCCCTTTCTCTATTTCTGCTTGGTATCTCTGCTTTTTATGTGCTGACCTCATCCTCTCTAATTTTCCAGGTATTCTATCTCCGTGTGATGGGCAAAGGCATTCCTCGCTTTAGGTCAGCAATTCTGCTACCTGAAAAGTAAAGAAAATCTGTCCCATCAACCTTAGATGGAACAATTTCAGGAGAGAGTTCAGTTTGGATCACCTGATCATCATTTGTCATCCTGGCTTCCATGGTGTCTGAGGACAGAAGGATACCGTACCTGGTCTCATGTGGCTGTCTGGACTTCTCATCAGACCAAAGAGGTACGTTATGTAATTGGAAAATGGAGAAAGGCTGGTCAGAAAGAGAAAATAGCCACTGTAGAGACAAATCTCATCATCTATTACTTCTTGCCTTTCCATTCATCTCCTAGTATTACATGTTGCTTATGGGTCATCTAGTTCATTTATATTAACTGGGGCTAATCTAACCTGGACTTGAATCCTATTTTCATTAGTATAGTACCCAATTATAAAACATTTTATGCAGAAATAGGATATAATTTACAGATGACCTGTGTTTAGTTGTGTGAACCTATTTACTGTGATTAAACCTAGAAATAATGTGGGTTCTCCTCTTTAATTTAATTTTTACTGATTTGATGAATTAGAAGAGGTGCAGCAGCATGCACATGGAAATTCTCAGTTCAAAGTAAATTTGTTTCTAAGAAGGTCCTGCTTTCTCCCAAAATGCCATAAGAAAAATCCAATAAGGGACGCCTGGGTGGCTCAGCGGGTGAGCATCTGCCTTTGGCTTAAAGCATGATCCTGGAGTCCCAGGATCGAGTCCCACATCAGGCTCCCTGCATGGAACCTGCTTTCTCCCTCTGCCTGTGACTGTGTCTCTGCCTCTCTCTTTCTCTCTCTCTGTGTCTCTCATGAATAAATAAATAAAATCTTTAAAAAAAGAGAAAAATCCAATAAAACCTCTTTCATCTCCTTGAATGGAGAAAGCAACATGCATTTCAATGGATTTTAATGGTATGTATGCCTTTTAATGTTTATATTTTAAGTATATTTATTAATATTCTTATGCTTTACATTTTTAATTTATTTATGTTCTTGAGCTAGATTTTAAAAGTCATTGAGTACATTAAAACTTATTTAGCTGGTAAATATTGAGCATTTCAATAGTTCTGGACTCTGAACTAAGAGCTGTAAGAGACAAAGCAAAAGTCTCTAAGAAGTTTACTGTTTAGTTAAGGAGACAGGATTATGACCTGAAATAAGAGAGAAATATGTATGGCAGTGTATCAGATATACAGAATTCAGCAATTTGATTGAAGTTGTGTCAGTGAGTGACCAACTGCATAGGCTTCATGGCACTGAAGCTTGTCTATGGATAAATATGCTTAGCAAGAGAAGCATCACAGTAAAGTTTCATTGTTTCATTACATTCTCAGACAGAAGTATTATAATACAAGAAGATTGTGTGTGTGTGTGTGTGTGTGTGTGTGTGTGTATCTGATGAATGGGTGCATATGTATCTCCATTAATAATACCCATGTACATAGCCGTTGCTGTTAAGCCAATAGTAGAATAAGCATGTTTCTCAAATTAAGTGGATATATATTTTAAAGTTCCCAGTGGAATGTAAGATATAAATAAGACATTTTTCATTATTTTTTAAAGATTTATTTATTTATTTGGGAGTGAGAGAGAGAATGAGAGAGCAGTGGGCGGGATGGTGGAACAGGGGCAGAGGGAGAGGGAGAGAGAGTCTTAAGCAGATGCTGCACTATGCATGGAGCCTGACATGGAGCTCAGTGACATGACCCTGAGATCCTGACCTGGGCCAAAAGCAAGATTTGGCTGGCCAACCAACTGAGCCACCCACATGCCCCAAGTAATACATTTTAAAAATTTATTCATTCATCTGCACAAAGGTAATTTGTTGAATGTAAGATGTTGAATGAAAATACCTATTTGGGAAATGTTATGAATTGAATTGAATCACCACCAAAAATATATTGAAGTCTTAACCCCTGTATCTGTGACTGTGACCTTATTTGAAAATATGGTCTTTGCAGATGTAATCAAGTTAAGATAAAGTCATACTGAATTAGGGTGGACCCTAACCCACTGACTAATGCTCTTATAAGTAGAGGATTATTTGGCTACAGTGTGACACCAGCACATAGGGAGGACACTGGAGTCATATTTATAGGCCAAGGAACACCGAGGGTTGCCAGCAACCTCCAGAAGCTAGGAGAGAGGTGTGGAATAGATTCTCAGAACCTCCAGAAGTAACCAACCCTGCCAATACCTGAATTTTAGACTTCTAGCCTCCAGAGCTATGAGAGAATAAATCACATTTCTGTTGTTTTAAGCCACCCAGTTTGTAGTAATTTGTAACAGCAGTCCTAGGAAGCTAGCACATGGATTATGCATTTATTTATTGTATTGATGTCTACCTCTTATAAACTTTCAACTTGCACATTTTCATGCTTATAAAAAAAGGTATGAGCCAGAGCATAAGAATCGTGATTGTGTTCACTGCCAACAAATGGGATAACAGTTGCCATTCAAAAAATCACTTTGGTCTTATAAACAACTGAATTTGAGAATACCTTCCAGGAACTAGCCAGTTTGTAAGTAAAGGAGCTTCTAGGTCATTTAAATTATTCATACATATTTATCTTATGAGAGGAGTATCTAACTGCATTACATGCATGGAAGGAACAAAAGTCAACCTTTTTTTCAATTCATGGACAGTCTCAGTAAGAGGAGGTTTTGCTTTCCTCATAAATGAACATTTGAACCCCCCAAACTAGCCTGTATACCTCTTCTTAAGACGATTACTCCAGACTCAATGCCTCTGAGCTTCCATTTAGGTAAATTGGATGCTGACCTACTAAATTGAGATGATGCTAAGTATCTTAGGTTGTCCCAACCTCCTGAGACCAATAATTTGACCCTGATGTGTCAGTGACAGGTTATGTTTCATGACAAGGCCATGCTGAGGAGCTGTCCTCTCCTACCAACCTCCTAGCCCTTGTCCACGGCAGTGGCTCTGACACACCATGCTTGAGAGGAGGAAGTGGACACTCACACTAGTTTTACAAGCAATTGTGCTTTTCTTCACCTCTTAGAGCACATTCAGCACTTCCAGAATATATTTCCTCTTCTAGGAGATTCCCGCTTTTATTGAGAAATTGGTAAAGGCAGTTAAAACTTGTAGTAGCACTTTAGATTTTGTATCTGGTTATAATTACATTTATGGGAAGAACACATACATAAATATTCTTCATTTTCACTTCCCTATGAGAAAGTCTAGATACCATTCGCCAAACACAAACCTCATGGTTTACCTAAGAGTAGGAACGGAATTGCGATTGTGTCATTTCTCAAGAAGAGTAGAGTAGGTCAAGAAGAGACATGCTCCTTCATACTGAGCCACAAAGTATTAAGATAGCATTAATTGTAAAGGTTCCTCTTCTCCATCCTTTCAAGCACAGGCACACATGAAAACGATTTCCTGTACTTTGTCTTTTGATTTAATGCTTGCTATAGACATGTGTTACATTTTAATGGGGACTTGGTTAGAGGAGAAATTGTATTCAAACTATATAGTCACAAGAGTGTGGTGGATAAGTTTCTTTCAGAGATGGAAAGAATTATATTATTGACCACATAAATTAGATTTGGAATACTTGACAGGATTCTATGATCTATTTCCATGTTGTTTCTAATGCTGAGACCCTATGTTTCTTAGAGAGATTCCCCATAATTCTTAATCCTTTGGTTTGTTTGTTGGTTTAATTAAGTCCCTTTTACAAGAGGCTGCTTGGATTAGGGTCATGGATAATGTTTGTGGCAGATGAAGAGACAGTGACAATAAATAACAACAAACTATTGGAAGTCTGAAGTTTATAAATGGAAAGTCTAGCTGAACCAAAAATGAAAAATCCAAGTAATGAATCTCCCCAATAAAAAAAGGGATCATCTTTGGGCGTGTGAACTTCTCAGGGTTCTGAAGACAACTCTCTTCATTTTATATTTCAGAAAGTTGAAACATCAAAAAAAGCAAAACAACTGAAACTTAGGCTCAAGATTTCAAACACTCTTCTAAAGGTGGAACTATTTTTCTTCTGGAATATTGACTTTTTAGTTGGACCTGGCAATATCTAGGAAAATTCCCCAGAGTTTGGGAATCTTCTTTTATTACAAAATGAGGATCTTCATTACTTTTAAAATTCTCTTCAGTGACCGCTGTCATTTTTTTCTAATAAAAAAAATCAGAAAAATGGTCAATGAGTCACACCAGATTTAGACCCCAGAAGAGTTTATGTCTCCGAACAGTTTTACATGACCATTTATAGAAAGGCCAGGATCAGAATATTCACAGGTTTACTGAGATTATCTTAATGGTGCCAGGAAAAGTTTAGTTTCTTAGGTCATAGCACTTCATGAAATGGCATAAATTGCAACCAATTTAAAAGGTTGAATTTCCTGATTCCCTGTGTGAATTGATATAACTTTATTATCTTTTCCTGGTAGTAACTCTTAGCCATATGTTTCTTTCTATCAGAAGTCAAAACTAGGAAGAAAATACAATAACAGGTTTAAAAAAAATCGAAAAACCAGAATTCCCAGCTAAAAATGTCAAAAATACTTTCCTTTTGCAACCCAAAACAAATAGCTCAGTCAGCAAATAGAGGGAAATGTAAAATATGTGTCACTTCTTCTGCAAGGCATTTGGTATCTTCATGTTTTGGAGTGCTGACTGGGTGCTGAAATCACCTGTCTATCTCTGATCATATAGAGCATGTGAGAACGGTACCTTTGTGCAGGGACACAGAAGTGACAGAAAAAAAGACATACTAAAAATACTGACAATTTTTTTTAGTTTGACCTTAAAGAATGCAAATCGAAATACTAAGACACCAATTTTCAAATATTCAATTGATAAGGTTTGTTTTTTACGACAACACTGGACACTAACTAATAAGAGGTTGAGTGAGATGGAAACTCTTACGCATCATTGTCTGGAAGTTTTGTTTTTGTTTTTTTTTTGTTTGTTTCTGCAATTACTTTAGTCAAATCTGTTAAATTGCCTTTGGAAATTAGATGAGTACCTATACCAAATATAAAGCAATGTAAACATAACTGTGATAGCATTTCTTTCAACTCGTTTTGGTCACATCAACCTTGCACAAGGGGAAGTAGACACCATTGCTTTTGTGTTTGATTTTGTGTTTCCATGAGCATGCTCTTTTTCCCCATTCATTTATTCTTTTTTTTTTAAATAAATTTTTATTTATTTATTTATGATAGTCACAGAGAGAGAGAGAGAGAGAGGCAGAGACATAGGCAGAGGGAGAAGCAGGCTCCATGCACCGGGAGCCCGACGTGGGATTCGATCCGGGGTCTCCAGGATCGTGCCCTGGGCCAAAGGCAGGCACCAAACTGCTGCGCCACCCAGAGATCCCTACTTTTAAAAATTTTATAAACCTGCTGGCATACTGTGTGTTTAGTAGTCATGACCATTTCCCACACCAGCAGGTAGTCTTCTACAATATGAATCCTTGATATCAGTACTTGTATTCCACCGTATGTACTGTATTTTTTTAAACATTTTTTAAAATTTTTGTTTATTTATGATAGTCACACACACACACACACAGAGGCAGAGACATAGGCAGAGGGAGAAGCAGGCTCCATGCACCGGGAGCCCGACGTGGGATTCGATCCCGGGTCTTCAGGATCGCGCCCTGGGCCAAAGGCAGGCGCCAAACCGCTGCACCACCCAGGGATCCCTCATTCATTTATTCTTTTTGAAAAACTTCAGTTTACTTTCCATTGTTGCTAATGATACCATTATTCTGATATTGTTTTTTTTAAGATTTTATTTATTTATTTTATTTATCCCTGCTCCTCCTGCAGGGAGCCTGATGTGGCACTTGATGCCAAGACCCCACGATCATGACCTGAGCAAAATGCAGATGCTCAACCACTGAGCCACCCAGGTGACCCTATTCTGATTGTTCATATCATATTATGCTACTTAATTGAGTTATAATTAGCATATAACATTGTGTTAGTTTTAGGTGTACAGCATGATGATTTGATATGTGTATATATTGTGAGATGATCACAACAGTAAGTTTAGTTAACATCCATCACCACACAGAGTTATAGATTTTTTTTCTTATGATGATAACGTTTAAGATCTACTCTGTTAGCCACTTTCAAATACACAATACCATATTGTTAACTATATCACCACACAGTCCATTATATCCCTAGGATTTATTTATTCATTTTATAACTACAAGTTTGCACCTTTTGACCACCTTTATCCATTTCATGTATTCCCTCTGCCCCCATGCCTCTGGCAACCACTGATCTGTTCTCTGTATCTATGAGTTCAGTTTTTTCTTTTTTAAGAATATATATTCTTTTTAAGAATATATAATATATATTATATATATATATATAATATGTGTATATGTATATGTTTTCAGTAAGACACAAAGGTTGTTTCCATGTCTTGGCTCTTATGAATAATACTGTGGTGAACATGGGAGTGCAGATATCTTTTAAAGATAGTGATTCTGTTTCCTTTGGATAAATACCCAAAGTAGAATTTCTGGATCATGTGGAAGTTCTATTTTCGGTTTTTTGAGGAACTTCCATATTGTTTTCCACAGTGGCTGCACCAATTTACAATCCCACCAACAGTGCAGGAGGGTTCCCTTTTTGCCACCTCCTTGCCAACACTTGTCATCTCTTGTCTTGGTGAAGATAGCCATCTAACAGATGTGAGGTGATCCCTCATTATGATTTTGATTGGAAGAGTCTACTATGCAATTTTATAAGAGCTTTAAAATGTTCGCACACTTTGACCTCATAATTCTGCTTTTGGACAGTAATCAGAGATGTGTTCGAAGACATGAACAAAAATGCTCATTATGATTATTTACGCTATTAGGGAAATAGAAATAAAAGCCCTAAATATCCAAGTAGAGAAGAAAGGCTAAATAAATCATCACGTGTGCCTAATAGAATATTCAGCAGTTACTAAATATATAAGGCTCAAATCAGAGCCCCAAAGGGTTCAGAATGAAAGCTGAAGCTGGCCCAGAAAATGCCAGATCCTGTCATCCTGGAACAGGGAACAGAGGCCACACGGGTAAGACCAAAAAGGATTGAAACTGTGGCCATCCTCCATGGAGGATGTGGAGATCTAAGTCAGTAAGGGCAAGGGAGCAGCATGGCTTGTCATGGGTCCGTTGCATTGGAGGAGGAGGTGATAGTGTTCAGTTGTGATTCTTTGTGCTGGTGATTGACACCCACTAAGTCCTCCTCCATGGATTGGATTTCAGGGAAAGACTAAGCTCTTTGGACTGAAGGAATGACGGTGTTGTTAGTTCAAGGTTAGTTATTTTTTTTCCTATCTAAGAATAATTAAAAAAATCAAAACGGACACAACTGTATTCACATCGGAAGTTGGTGAAGCAAACTGAATCCAACCAGTAGACACATAGATCGTTATAGAACAATGTGAAGGAAATACACTAAAATATTCATTTTGCTTCTCTCTGGGTGGTAAGATGTTGCATAATTTGTGCTTCTCAGTAATTCTTTTTGCTTAAATATTCAATTAGCATTTAGTATTTTTAAAATGTAAAATATATAAAAATTTAAAAAAATTCTATATTTTCTATAAAAAAAGAAAAGAAAAACTCCAGTGTTCTCCCCCCAAAACATTTTCTTCTCTCTCTCTCTCTGCACCCACCTTCCCAAATAGGGGGCTGATGTAACACTGGATTCTGACTGCATCTAACCCAGATGAAGCCCCCCAGCTCAGAAGGTGTTTCTGGTTTGGGAAGGTGTAGAACTCCCTGTAACTCGCACCCAAAGAGCCACACCTGAGAGCTCTGCTCTCTCTCTTTCCGTCCCTCAACAATCCTTGTTTGGCATCTTAGGGACAAGGTAGGGAACTGAGAAGCTCACTGGTGGGATGGGGACTTGCTGTGGTTTTAGCCCAAGAACGTAAACCCAGGTTGCGTTCATTGCTTTCACAGACGGGAGTTTCAATCACGCTTCCACTGAACGTGGTCTTCTCGAGGTGGGATCAGTCTGAACAATGGGAAAGACAGATGTGTTTTACTTGGAAAGGTAACCTTGTGCTGGTGGGAGAACTGTAGGCTCCCGCTGCCTTGGGGGTGCTGGTTGGTTCTTGGCCCATCTCTGGGTCCATCACCGCACTCTCCAGAATGGGCCACCTTGGACTCCTGTGGAGCCTTGAATGGCAAAAACGGATGAGAATCTTTGCAATAAGCTTTGTGAAAGACCTTTAAAATATTCTACCAGAGTGCAATTGCTATTCCTTGGAGGCTAACCAAAAAGACCCTGGGTATAGACTTAAAAGATCAAAATGTTTCCTTGAAAGGGACAGTGTATTTTTTTTTAATCACTTGAGCAATAAACATCCTAAAGTCTTGATAGAGACAGAATTGCCACAACAGAAACATTTCTATTATCTAAGGACCTGGACAAATTAAAATAGGAATTTAGTGTGAAAATTCTGGAACTCAGCCTCATCAAACAAACAACCTCAGAAGTCTGTACCATAGATTTTCTTCCCTAGAGATAAGGATGGTGGTAATTTCTTTCTTTTTTTTTTTTTAAAGATTTTATTTATTTATTCATGAGAGAGAGAGAGAGAGAGGCAGAGACACAGGCAGAGGGAGAAGCAGGCTCCATGTAGGGAGCCTGACGTGGGACTCGATCTAGGAACTCCAGGATCACATCTCAGGCTGAAGGCCCAGGCTCAACTACTGAGCCAACCCAGGCCTAAAAAAATAAATAAAATATTTTAAAAAATGTGTCTCCCCCTGATTAAAAAACTCAGACATCTTCAAGGTAGAAAACTTGAGAAACGCAGAGAAAGACAAATATTTTATTTATTTATTTTTTAAAAGATTTTATTTATTCATGAGAGACACACAGAGAGCGGTAGAGACACAGGCAGAGGGAGACTCAGGCTCCATGCAGGGAGCCCGATGTGGGACTCCATCCCAGGACTCCGGGATCATGACCTGAGCGGAAGCCAGATGCTCAGTCACGAAGCCACCCAGGTGCCCCAAGACAAATATTTTAAAAGCAAACAAACATTTCTATTTGTGGTAACTTCTGGACCTTTTTTTCTGGCATGGGCACATACCACATATACTTTTACAAATTTTTTTTTAATTTTTTTTAAAATTTATTTATGATAGTCACAGAGAGAGAGAGAGAGAGGCAGAGACATAGGCAGAGGGAGAAGCAGGCTCCATGCACCGGGAGCCCAACGTGGGATTCGATCCGGGGTCTCCAGGATCGTGCCCTGGGCCAAAGGCAGGCACCAAACTGCTGCGCCACCCAGAGATCCCTACTTTTAAAAATTTTATAAACCTGCTGGCATACTGTGTGTTTAGTAGTCATGACCATTTCCCACACCAGCAGGTAGTCTTCTACAATATGAATCCTTGATATCAGTACTTGTATTCCATCGTATGTACCCATCCTAATTAGTGCGTAAATATCCTCTGATATTGTGATGTATATTTGGTCTTCATCCCCAGTTCCTGACAGGAGAGCTTCTAAGATGCCTGGTATCTCTGGGGTGATGAGAGTCTTTTGCACACTGTGAGATGACTGGGACCTGGCAGCTCCTAGTTACCTTTGGGATGGAAGATAGTCACCAAAAAGACTATGTCAGGATTAGCAGGATTGGAACTTTCAGCCTCACCACCTCCCCTCTAAACTTTGGGGAGAAAAGAAGGGCTGAGATTAATTGCCAATGGCCAGTGACTTAATCCATCTTGCTTACATGATGAGACCTCCATAAACCTCCCTAAACTATGGGGGTCAGTGAGCTTCTGGGTTGGTGAACACATGGAGATCCTCAGTAGGTAGTGCACCTGGAGAGGCGATAGACACATGGAAACTTCACGTGCCCCTTTCTGCTTCCCTCCCCCATACTTTGCCCAGTGTCTGTCTTCCATCTGGCTGTTTCTGGGTTGTATCCTTTACAACAAACTGGTAATAGTAAGTAAATAATTTTCTTGATTTCTGTGAGCTGTTCTAGAAAACTGTCAAACTCAATGAGTGGGATGTGGGAACCCCCAATTTATAGCCAGTAGGTAAGAAGTTGGTAGCCTGGACTTATGACTGGTTTCTGAAGTGGAAGCAGACTTATGGGACTGAGTCCTTAACTTGTGGGATCTGTCCACACACTACCACTCTACTAAGTGCCAGAATTGAATTGAATTGAATTGAAGGACACCAAGCTTGTGTCAGAGAATTGAAAAAATCAAGACCCCCTCCTCTGGTGTCAGAAGTGGTGTTGGAGTAAAAACTGATCCTAGTAGGATCTTCCATAGTTGGATTTAGCTTATTTACAAGGCTTGTTGTTGTTGTTTTTGTAATTATAAATAACACCGAAGTTGAAAACACTTAAAAATGCTCAGTTCAGGCTAGAGAGTGAAGTAGTATTAAAGTGCGTAACTGCCGAGCCATTGTAGGGGTTATTGATTTTCCACAGAGTAGGCATGGAAAAGAATCCTATATTGATAAGATACATTAACAAATAAACCAAAAAGTTAGGAACGTTTTCTTATGATTACATTTTGTAATCACACCAGAGACTACAATGGTGGTTACAATGGTTACAAATGATGAACCCAATGTTTTTCAATCAAAAATCAAAACCTTTACATAGAATATATGCATGAGAGCCTTGCTCTATATGTGGCAGTTTGGCTGTTCCATGTTGGGTGATTTGGAATCCCATCATTTTCTCTGTGCCAAGCCCGACACTGGGTGTGCTCCTATGGAAGCTTCCCGAACTATTGAGGGTGCATGGGTCCCTGTCTTAGCTCTGCCTCTCTGAAATTCGCTACCGACCTGTAAAATCATATGAACAAGAATCACCTCATAGGGTTATGAAAATAAGATGGAAGGCAGATAGATAAAAGTGTCTTAACCCTGGAACGTTTAGGCAAATATGTCCTCACTGCTATAATTGCTATCCTTATATTCATAAACAATATGATAGTAGTTCATACCACTTCACTCTCTAGCCTGAACTGAGCATTTTTAAGTGTTTTCAACTTTGGTGTTATTTATAATTACAAAAACAACAACAACAAACCTTGTAAATAAGCTGAATCCAACTATGGGTAATAATTTACTTAGTTGAAGACCATAAATAATCTCTAAAAGGCAGTAGGCAGGTAGGGAGGAGGAGGGGTAGGAGGATTAGCCCTGTCCCCCTGAGTGAGTCCCTGCCTCAGTCTGAGTTGTGAATCAGCTGTTTCCTTGGGATCTCATTCCCTCAGTGCTCCTCACAGGCTGACGGCTTCCTCCAGAGGAAAGAGAGATACACAGCCCCCTAATGTGGCCCCTGAATACAAGCTCAATGAAGGAAACCGATCTGTTCCACGCTGGAGGTGTTCGAGGGTTTTGGTTATACATGTGCTTTGCCTTATGACTTTGGAACCTGACTTCCTCGCTACCTTTTTAAGAAGCAACTCTACTTGTTATATTCACTTTATAGCAGAAAATGGACTCATGAGAGACTGCGAGTCACCTGAGGCAGCACTCAGGGCCACCTCACTGGCTCCCAGTTCCGCTTCACTGCCAATTGGCACAATGCACAAAGACTCCCCATTCTCAGCGGAGGGGGCCCAGAAGGTCATGAACCATACCATCTCACTGATGTCCTGGTCCCTCTTCCTCCACAACACCCCAGTGAGTGAAGGAACCCAGAAGAAAGGAATTTACCAGAATCCAGAAAATAAAAATTTGGTGTGAGAAAAACAAAATGGCTGGTAAATCCATGATCTGGCAAGCATGGTTTGTCCTAATAAGAATTTACCTCCTTGCCCTATATCTAACCTGGGGTTTCTTAAGTGTTGGGGTGCAAGAGGCTGACTGTTATCTTGTGGGGAGAAAGGTGTCTCCAAAGTGTCTTGGTCACTCAGCTGAGAGACAAATCTCTGAGATCCCACCTGGCCACCGGATATAGTTGGGCCCCAAGGGGACATGGTTTGCCTTCAGTTTGAGAACTTGAAGGCTTTGGGTTGTTTTTGTTTTTGTTTTTGTTTTAACCTAATTTCACTGCAAAAGGGTTAATATCCTTGTGGTTCCTGGCTCATGGGGAAAATTCTTCCATGACTGACAGTTTTATAGGCTCTGGCGAATGTGGTCAGAATAACATTTTACCAGTTCACCAGGTAAAGCATGGCTTTCCTCATCCAAGTGGGAAATTTAGTGTGAAACCAATTTAGTTGCAGGTGAAAATTGGCTGTGTCTATCACAGAGGCAGTTTCTCACCACTGTAAAAAAAAAAAAAAAAAAAAAAAAAACCAACAAAAAAACAACAAACCATGTCCTGCTTGGGAAAGAAAGCACCAAAGCCCCAAACCGCCTTTCCTTTTCAGAAGCAATTTCCAGCCAAAAGGAAAAGGAGTTTTATTTTTTGTGAACCCACAAAAATGTGATATTCACCAGTGAGGAAATCACATTTGTACAACTGTATTAAAGATGTTTTTCTCATCCAGGCACATGGGAGAGTTTTACATGAAGCTGCTTTGGGGGGCAAGGGTGAGGGGAGGAGTGCTTTTATGTAAAGGAAATAGCCTCCCTTGCCTTGAAAGTAGACATCGTTCTAGAAGGGAGACTTGGAAGTGCTCTGTAGTCTCTCCGCAGCCCTAGCCCATCACTGATTCACGTTCAAGTAGGACTCCTAGAAACCACACTTTGAACTTTTTCTTAGCTCAACATTTTTGATGGATTTAAACTGTGGCTTGAAAAACAGGCTTCAAGACAGGCACATGACAAGACCTTCCAAAGGGCCTGAGGGTGTGAGATGCTTCTTCAGGGAAATGGGCACACTTTCAGAGGCTGGTTGCCTGCAGGGAGCAGACCCTGCTGACTCCCCAAGCCTGCTCTGCCCCGGGGCTGGAGCCCTGCCACTCAGCATTTCCAGTAATGTCCAGCTCTGGCTCCAGGTCCTTCCTGGCACATCTGTTAAGTTGCCGAAACCGTGCTGGAACTCTCATCCAGGGGCAGAGATAGAAATCTCTTGAAAATAGTACAACCGACCATGCTAAGGAAGAAAAGGGGGAGAGAGGCACACGAAGTTGGGAGGTATGGCTTGGCAGAGACTGAGCTGGCCTTGTCCTCGGGAGAACAGTCCAATGGCTGTGTGCAGAGAGGAGTGGCGAACAGGAGGGCCTGGGACAGGAGGGCAGCAGTGGACAGTCCTGGGGCTCACTCACCAGGAGGGAGCCCACAGCAGGGCAGGGGAGACATCTCTCAGCAATGTCAGATGGAACTTGGCCAACTCCTGGTGTGTTCCAGCTTGGGGGCAGGGGAGGGCATGTTGGGAGGGTGGAGTGCTATGAATCAGGAGATGTTCCAGGGAAACCAGACCAACAGACTCTAGCAGGTAGTAGGAGGATGTCGCAAAGCAGAAAACAAGGAGGTAGCTCCAATCACATGATGAGTTATTTATAATAAATTGCAGATCAGAGATCATTTTAGATTCTGAAGACTTCTCAACATTCCTAGTCTTCGGGGGATGGGGTACCTCTAGTGAAGTGTTTCTCAAAGTATAGTCTCCAGATCAGCCTAATTAACAACACTTAGGAACTTTTTCTTTTTAAAGATTTTATTTATTTATTTGAAAGTGTGTGTGCTAGTGGGGAGAGGGAGAGGGACAAGCAGACTTGTATGCTGAGTGGGGAGCCCAACACAGGGCTCAATCTCATGACCTGAGCCGAAGTCATATGCTTAACCCATTGAACCACCCAGGTGCCCCTCACTTAGGAACTTTTAAAGACAAATTCTCAAGCTCTACTCTAGATCTACTGAATAAGAAACCCTGGGACTGGAGCCCATAATCTATTTCCACAAGCCCACCAGAGGATTTTAGTACACACTGAAGTTTGGAAAACATGGCTCTAGAGCACTCCTTTTTAGATTTAAGGTGCATGGGAATGACCAGGTAATCTCATTAAATAAAAATATACATTTGGATTTAGCGGGTCCAGGTTGAAGCTGAGAGTCTGTATTTCTAACAAGCCTCTAGGAGATGCGCTGTTGTTGGACCAGAACATATGTACTGAGGGCCTGTGATCAGGGCAAGGCAGGGCACCATGGATTATGTCCAGGGGCATTGTGGGATGCTTTTCTATGACATAAGAGGAAGGCAGAAAAGCTAAGTGTAATCTCCTCTGGGAGTGCCTCATGGGCACTGCCCTCATGACAAGGGCAGGGCTGCAGGTCAGACCACTGTTTTCCTCTGAGGGCAGGGTACTTACTGCACAGTTAGAAGAGAGGTTGAGTTGGTGCGTACTAGAGTTGAGAGCAATCACCTTTGGCAAATATTTGCTCGGTCAGGTCTTGTGGGTACAGACCTCAGGGTATCTCCACTTGAATTCCTTCTGGGGCTTTCCATGGACACTTCATTCTTGTTCTTTGAGCTGTGTTTCTTTCCCAGAAAAAATAATGTTAGAGGAAAATCAGCTTGAGAATTCCACAAAACATGTTTACCTAGTAGATGTAATTAGACAGGAAAGGGTCGAAGGTAGAAATCGGTAGCCAGAGTCAGACCCTTTTACTTCAATTTCTGATCAATTAGTTGCTTATTAATGCTATACTGAAAATGAATAAGAGTAAAACAAACTGGAAAGACTACTAGGCAAAACCCAAATCTGCATTATATTTTCTCTTGGCCAGGAGATTTCTTTTCAGTTGAATAGGAAAATAAATTACATGAGATAGTTCAGAATTAACCCTAATGGAACCCTAGTGGAGACAGTTAAGAGACTCATTGCATCTCAGTGAATGACTGAAGGAAAGGTGTTGAGGATCTCTGAGCAACTGTGGGAACAGAATTGCTATGTACTGAAGTTGGATTTATGGTCATAGAATGGAGAGAATGTACATTCAGTTCTTAGTGCTATGTTTAAAAACAAGGAAGCTTCTTTGCTTTTTCTGTTCTGATAAATGGTAAGTATGCACTTTGTTCTTTCAATGAGAAGTAAAGACAAGAACGTCATTCTTTTACCCTCATTTTTTATAACTTTTCTGGAAGAAAGTTCTGACTATTCTATTAGACAAATCTAGAAGGAACATAGATTCTTCTTTGAGCTAACCTAATACAAATCAATATGACTCGTTTAAATTTATGCCGTTTGCCAATGTTGTGTGTGTTTAGCCTTTAAAGCACTTTGATTATTGTTAAATAAAAACTATACTGAGAGGTCTGACTTCAGATAGGAGAGCTCTCGAAACATCCAAGTGGAGAGCTACAATCCCAGAAACCAAATTATCTTCCTTTCTCATTGCTTCTGGGTGTCTCCAAAATAGTAAAAATAAAAATAAGTAAAAAGAAAGAAAATGACTTCTTGAATTTGTGGTTTTCCTTTTTGCAGTCTACACTGTTTATGTGAATTTCCACATTCCACAAAAGGTAGCAAAGAATGAACATGGAAATGAATTTTAAAAGACAGACTAGCTCACAGCTTTAAAAAGCAGTTCTGTCTAAATAAGCATTGGCTGTACTAATATCACCATAAGACAAAAATTATAATAATTTGGACCATGTGCTTCACATTGAGCTACATAGCTAAGTCACCCCAGCCTTCTAATGGGCATAAACAGAACTGATTAAACAGTAAAGTTGTAATGACACATGTACACAAAAACATGTGTGTTTTGTTGCATACGGTAAAAAATTTATGCAGGTCTGAAGTAAAAATTTATGTTGAAAGGATCCAAAATAACAGAAAAAAATAAGAAAAATAGTAATGAATTAAACAAATATTAAATGGCAACAAATTAGATAACTTAAAAGAAATAGAAAAAGTCCTAGAAAAATACAAATTATTGAAACTGACTCAAAAAGAAATAGAAAATCTGAATAGACCTATAGCAAGTAAAGAGATTATAATTTAAAATCTTCACCACAAAGAAAAGCTCAGGTTCAGATGGCTTCATTGACAAATTCTATTAAAGGAAGAGCTAACATAATCCTTTATAAACTCTTGCAAAAAAATTGAAGAGGAACGAAGGAATACTTCTCAACTAATTTTATGATTACCCTGAAACCAAAGCCAAGCAAAGATAGCACACACATAAAAAAAGAAACTATAGACTGGTACTTCTTATGAATACAGAAATAAAAATCCTCAACAAGTACTAATAAACCAAATCCAGCAACATATAAAAAAGATTATATACCACAACCAAGTGGAATTTACTCCAAGAATGCAATCAATGTAGTAAACTATTATTGCTAGAATAACGGAGAAAAATCCCTACATGATCATCTCAATAGATGCAGAAGAAGCATTTGAGATAATCCAATACATACTCATCAAATTAGGAACAGAAGGGAACTCCCTCAATTTGAGGCCATTTATGAAAAACCCTCAGTTACCACCTTTCTCTCTAAGGTCAGGAACAAGACAAGAATGTCTGCTCTTGCCATTTCCATTCACATTACATTGGAATTTTTATTTTATTTTATTTTTTTTAAAGATTTCATTCATTCATTCATTCATTCATTCATTCATGAGAGACAGAGAGAGAGAGAGAGAGAGAGAGAGAGGCAGAGACACAGGCAGAGGGAAAAGCAGGCTCCATGCAGGGAGCCCTGATGCGGGACTTGATCCTGGGACTCCAGGATCACACCCAGAGCCAATGTTGGGCGCTGAACTGCTGAGCCACCCAGGGATCCTCTACATTGGAATTTTTAGCTAGGGCATTGGGTCAAGAAAAATAAATAAAAGGCATCCAGACTGGATAAACAAAATAAACTACCTCTCCTTATAGATAACATGATTTCATATATGATAAATCCTAAGAAATCTACTAAATAATTATTTGAACTAAAAGACAAGATCAGCAAGGATTCAGGATACAAGGCTAACATATAATAATCATCTGTCTTTCTATACACTAGCAATGAGCAGTTTGTAAATGAAATTAAGAACACAATTCCACTTAAAATAGTATCAAGAAGAATCATATATTTAGGAATAAATTCAACAGAAAGGTATAAGACTCATCTATTGAAAACTATGAGACATTGTTGAAAGAAATTAAAGATATAAGCATATGAAAGGATATCCCATGTACATGGATCAGAAGACTTAATATTATAAAGAAAACAATACTTTCCACATTGGCATAGAAATTCAATGTGATCTCTATCAAAATCCAAAAAAGTCTTTTTTTTTTTTTTTGCAGAAGTGGAAAAGCTGGTCATAAAATTCATATGGAAATGCAAGGGATCCAGAATAATCAAAATAATCTCAGGAAAGAATAAAATTAAAAGACTCCCCTCTCCATTTCAAAACTCACTACAAAGCTACAATATTCAAGACAGTGTGGTGCTAACATAGGATAGACCTACAACCAATGGAATGGAATTGAGAGTCTAGAAATAAACCATTATATTTTTGGTCAATTAATTTCAATAAGAGTGCCAGGACAAGTCAATGTGGCAAAAATAGTTTTTCAACAAATGCTGCTGGGACAACTGTATATCCCCATGCAAAAGAATAAACTTCAAATATTTCTTTATGCCACACAAAGAAATAAGTGCAAAATGAAGCACAGATCACTATTTAAGAGGTGAAACTATAAAACTCTTAGAAGAAAACATAAAGTAAATCTTTATGACCTAGGATTGGGCAATGGTTTATTGAATATCACACAAAAAGCATAAGCAGTTAAAGAAGAAACAGGTAAATTGAACTTTCTCATTTAAAAAAAGTTGTCCTAAGAGCTTCTGGTTGATGAATATGTGGAGCTTTGGGGAGAATGGAGTTTGGAGAGGGTAGAGAAGATCCACACCCTTTCCCACATATCTTGCTCTTTATGTCACTTTCAACTGGCTGTTCATAAGTTATAGTCTTTTATAATCAACCTATAATCAATTCTGGGTCAGTTCTCTGAAGACAGATTTGCTCAGTAGCTATTTTTCCACTGGGTGACCAGATGCCTGAGGTGATCCCTGGAGCCAGTCTTCCAAAGAGGGTCTTCCTCTCTCTCAGGTCCTGCACCGTGACCAAAGTCAATGGGCGAAGGGAATTCATGATAAACATCTGCGGTAGATACTTTTGGCTGCCTACCATCGCTCTATGATCCCTTAATGATCTTAGTGAGCTGCTGAGGAAAGTCTCTGTGATTTTATGCCTCTCTCACATGTAGACCTGGACATGCATCACTGTGGCTCATTTGGAACTTGAGTTCTTTCAGATGTGAAAGGATTTTACTTGTTTATTTTTATTTATTTGAGATAGAGGGCATGCACATGAGCTGAAGGGAGGGGCAGAGAGAGAGGGAGAAGCAGGCTGTCCTCTGAGCAGGGATCCCCATGCAGGGCTTAATCTCAGGATCCTGGGATCATGACCTGAGCCAAAGGCAGACACCCAACCAACCAAGCCACCCAGGAGTCCCGTGAAATGGTTTTAATAGTATTTACTCATACCGTGTATGCATATTCTTTATGTAATCTAAATGATGATGTGTTATTGGTCAAGAGAGTCAACACCATAGAGTTTGGGATGTGAACAAGATCAAATCAGAGCCCAGAGACTTGGGGAAACTTCCAATTCAGTGCCAATACTATGCTATTCTAGTCCATCCCTATCCCATTTATCCCCTGCTAGAGAGATGAAGGTGCAATTAGAGGAGTCTGTTTAATGTTTGTTGAATGAACAAATGAATGAATGAAAGAAAATTGTGCTGAAAATGGTACAATCAAGAAAGTGAAAACACAACCAACAGAATGAGGAAAAAAATTACAAATCATATATCTGATAAGGGACTGGTATCCAAAACATACAAAGAATTCTAAAAATCAATAATAAAAAGACAATTCAACAAGTGGGCAAAAGATTCGAGTAGACCTTTCTCCAAGGAGAATGTAGAAGTGAACAACAGGTGCATGAAAAAATGTTCAATGTCATTAGTCATTAGGTAAGTACAATCAAAACCATAGTGAGATACACTCACACTCACTAAGATGGCTGTGATAAAAAAGACAGACAATAACAAGACTTGGCAAGGACATAGAGAAATAAGAACCCTCATAAATTTGCTGGTGGGATGTAACATGGTACAGTAATTCTGGAAAACACTTTGGCAATGTTTTCCTCAAAGTGTTAAACATACACCTGGAAATGAAAAAATCCCATTTCCAAAAAACCTGGCACATGAGTATTCATAGCAGCATTATCCATAACAGCTCCAAACTGGAGACCACCCTAAACTGACAAAAGGATAAATAAAATGGGAATAAAATGGGATATTATTTTAAAATAAAAAGGAATGAAATACTGACACATGCTAATGATATGAATGAAACTTGAAGACATTGTGGTAACAGAAAGAAGACAGTCATAAAAAATCATAATGATTGCATTAATATGAAATGTCTAGAATATACAAATGTGTATCTAGAGAAAGATTAGTGGCTGCCAGGAGCTGTGCAGGTGTGGAGTTGGGGAAAAATTGGGCATGATTGCTAATGCCAATGGGTACAGGCTTTCTTTGGGGGTGATAAGAATATTCTAAACTTAGATTGTGATGATGGTGCACATTTCTGTGAATATATAAAAACTGTCAAAGTGTATGCTTTAAATGGGCAATTTCTATGGTATATGAATTATCTTAATAGAAGATATTTAAAAATAAATACTATGTCTCTAAGTTTAGAAATTTAAGTTGTACACCATGTAATAATTTATTTTCTTGTTTTCCTGTTTTCTCTGTTTGATAGTAAAACAAAAATATTTTAAAAAAAGATTTATCCATTTATTTATTTGAGAGAGAGAGAGAGAGAGAACACACAAAGCGAGAGTGAGAGGCAGACTCTTTGCTGAGCAGGGAGCCTGATATAAGGGCTTGATCCCAGGATCCTGGGATCATGACCCGAGCTGAAGGCAGGCAGATGCTTAACTGACTGAGTCACCCAGGCGCCCCTGTGTTATTTTTTTCTACCTATAGGTTGTCAACTTCATATGGTTACTTCCCTTTCTCATGCAGTTTGACTTGTGTGAGGCAAAATCCAGACTAACAGGGGAAAGCAGAAGAGGCTCTATTCTTCAGATACCTAAAGCCTGATCCTAGTATGTGTTTAGTGCCTGGTGTTCCAAAATAAAAGAGGCTCCCTGCCTTCAAGACATTTTTTTTTCTTTATTTATTACCTAGTACATTGCTCCTAGTACACTGATTAGATCTAATCAGCAATGGGACCTGGATAATCTAATATGGGAAAGGAAGTTTGTAGAGAGTTTTACAGAGTTGTGGAGTTAAGACTCAAGTGTGGAGTGCTGTAAAGGAGAGGTATATCTCATTCCACAGATGTGTACCCCTGAAGAGGCAGAGTGATAATAACTCAGTACAAATAATTATAAACATTTGTACTGTTCTTTCCAGTTTGCATGGCCCCTTGCCCAAACACTGCCTTGATTAACTCTCCCAACATCCCTCCAAGGAAAGTATTTCCACCCGCAATATAGAGGTGAGGGTAGTTATATACCAACTTCTTCTACTTCATACTCTGGGCCATTTTCACAAGTACACAAAAGTCCATGAGTCTATGAGACTATACATGGAAGAATTTTGGAGAGACCTTGAAAAACAACAAAAATAAAGAGGGTCAGAAAAACCCTACTGAGTTAATAAAGTCAAGCAACCCCACTACCTTCAAGAGATGGGTAACTTTTTCCTTTTGTAGACTACAAAGCCATCACTAAAGCACCTCATGGTAGAGACAGAGGATTTCATCTCTTCGGATATCCGCTTAGTGGCTCATTTCACTAAAGGTAGTGCCTTCATTTGATTTGTTGTCTGCCTCAGCACACAGAGGAAGCAATAAATGGGATTGCTCCTTGGTCTTAATCCTGGATGGTAATGCAGATTAAGGTGGAATCTGGAAATAATAGGAACTATAAAAAATGTGACCATGTTACCATTGAATGATTCTGTCAAGAAATGAATGTGTCAGGCATTAGACATAACTTGGGATTTGGAAAAGCAGGTTTCAAAAAATTCAGGAAAAATTTGATTATTCTATAGCCGGAGATTCTTTTTTCTTTTCTTTTCTTTTTTTTTTAGATTTTATCTATTCATGAGAGACACAGAGAAAGAGGCAGAGACATAGGCAGAAGGAGGAGCAGGCTCTTCAGAGCCTGATGCAGGACTTGACCCCAGGGCCCTGGGATCATGACCTGAGCCTAAGGCAGACACTCAACCACTAAGGCATCCAGGTGCCCCTATAGCCAGAGATTCTAAAGGAAAGATACACAAGAGATATAGAAGGCTCCAAACAGACAAAACTCTGACCCTAAAATGTGAGTGAAGAGGAAGGAAAGGTTCAAGAAATCATCATGCCTTCCCAAGGTGCTCTAGCAGCCACGAAGGGACTCATCCTCAAGGTGGAGGCAGGCTCCTCAAATCAAGGAGGATACAAAACCATGGCCTGGCCTATGACAAAAATCCCAAGGAGACACAGTTTCAGGATGAGCTGAGGTTCTCTAAAAATACAGGAAACATTGAAAAAAGATATATTTTTAAGGTATTCATGGAGTGAAAAGAACAAGGGGGTTTGGGGCTTTTAACAAGGACTATAGAGAAGTAAACAGACAGGTGCAGAAAACAGCACTTCTCCTCCCCTGCCCACGCCCCTACTTGTTGCAAATGAGCAAGGACTTTAAATGAAATGGGCAGCCAGATCCTGTGGCCCTGAGACCACTAGAAACCCCAAAGACGCAGCTCAGGGACAGGGAGAAGTGTTTAGACCACCTGGAACCTAACGGGGCTGGGTGCTTGTGGGAAATGAGGAAATAAGAAAGAAGCAAGTACGTGAATGACACGTTGAAGTGTCTGTGAACTGGTAGCTGAACGTGAGACAGCAGGGACATGAGGTAGCCACGCAATGGGTGGGCTTGGGAAGCAGAAGCATTGGGGTGCTGTGAGGGGACTTGGAGTGTTGAAAGCGGGGACAAGCAGCCCCCCTTTTGTGCTGGCCAGACCACATCTGGGGTACTGTCTTCTGTGCTGTGACCTACACTTTAAGAGGGTCAGTGAGTAAGTAGAGCATATAGTTGTTTTCTTTACTTTTCTTGATAAAGAGTTTGGGGAAGGTGGACAAAATAATCTGAGTCACTTCTAATGGTGACATTGGCCCTTTGGAAATTCCCCAGCTCCTTGCTGTCTTCCCTAGCACTGCTCTTTTTTAAATGATGCCGGCAGGCTGGGTCCTAGGACCCAGAGGGGACCCCGCAGGACCAGCCAAGAGGGTCCTTGACTTCCTGAAGGATGGAAGTCAAATGTGAGCCAGCAGGGAGTGAGAGTGGAGTTTCCTGAAGGTGGAGAGAGAGTGCAGATAGAGCACCTGGGAGACTCAGAAAGGAGAGGAGCCTGAGTCTTGTCTTTGTTGGGGCCTGGGTTTTTTTTATTGAGGACAGTGGTCAGGTGTCCGTGTCCCCTCAGGCTTCTAGGAACCGGTTAGAACAGAGTCCAGGTGTTCTTTGGAGCTAATGGGTCTTGGCATTGGGAGGTCTAGCACTGCTGGTCTGGAATATGCATCGGACAGCTTCCTCTGGTCATTCCCACCTTCCTAGATGTTATCTGTTCTTAAGAAACTACTCCTTGCCCCTTACAAGGAGGACATGCAGTATTTGCACTAAGATGCATGTGCAAAGTGGGATGGGGGTGCAGGTCCTAGCAAGAATAGAAGCAGGAAGAGGAGCAAAAACGCAGATTTTTAGGGAGTCTTTCAGTTTTCCCATATCACTAAGATCTATCAAAATACTTTTCCTCCAGGGCTGGTCTCCAGTAAAGAGGTGAGACCTGGGGCTTTCTGGTGACAGAGGGCCCAGCTGCAGGTCTGGACTGGCCTAAGCAACGCCAGCCTGGCACATCTGAATCAAAGAAAACCCTGCCCACCACTGACTGCTGCTTCGCAACAGGCCTGGAGGCAGATTGCTTTCTCCTGCACCTCGTTTTGCTCATCTGCAATGCGCGGATGATAAAATCCACCCCAGGGGACTGTGGTGACGATTAAGTGGGGTACCATTTGCAGGGAATTTAGCCCAGCTCTTGACATGTGGTGCAACCGTGTCAAGGAGCATGCAGGGAGACATTCGATTTTGGAAACAGAGCTCCTGGAGCTCATCCACTGATACATAAACATCAGGCAGCAAGTATCCTTCTTCTGACCCTTGCAACTGCATCTCACTCCTTTCTGTGCGGTTGTATTCAGGGTGGGGCAGTGCATCTAGAACGAAATGGGGAGATGGCCCATCCAGGGTGTGCTTTGCTACCTACTGGGCAATTTCTATCTGCTGGGTTTCTATTAACTCTCCTAGAGGGTGGAAGTCACTCCCTATCACTACAGAAATGGAGACAGTGGGGACATTCTCAGCTCCTAATTGTCCCCTCAGTCTTGGCATATTTAAGGAGGCTGTGTGGCGTGCAGCCTGGCCCTTAAATCCTCAGCCTTCAGGATTCACGTAGGCAGCGATGGAATTCCAAAACACTTAGGTTCTGACCAAGCCCTAAAGTGTGAGGGACCTTCCTGACTACTAACTGGCCCATGTGCACAGCAGAGGTAGGCAGGGCACCATGGTGCCAAGCCCTCGGGCCCAAGTGCTCTGGTGCCAGGCCCTCAATGTCCTCGACTCCCTGGGCTCCAGGAAGGAGCCGAGCCATTCCAGACTGCGGGGTGGGGTGGGCACAGCACACCTACCCCTTCAAAGCAGAAGGACTCCACGGGCCTCTTGGACGCCAAGGAACTATTATAGAGTAGCATTTTAATGAACTGAGTGTAAATGCATTAAAAACACATGGAATCAATGCTCCTTGAAATAAACATGGGTTTGAAAAAATGAAGAGAAAAGCAAATGCTTTGGCAAAACACATTTTGGGTTTTTTTGAACCCCAAATATTTGAAAGCTGTTCAGGCGATCTTACTCAATCCAGAGTGCTGTTTAGCTCTCCCATGATGACTAATAATACATACAAAAGTGGGAAAATTCTCTAGTCCTGGCATTTCCAGAAAGACACAGACCAACAGAAAGACTTTCAGAGAACATTTAAAAAACTACTTAAGGAAAAAAAACAACAACTACTTAAGAGGGGTCTCTGGGTGGCTCAGTCACTTAAGCATCTACCTTGGGCTCAGATCATGATCTCAGGGTCCTGGGATCGAGCCCCATATCAGGCTCTCCTGCTCAGTGGGGAGCCTGCTTCTCCCTCTCCTTCTTGATCTCTCTCTCTCACTCTTGCACTCTCTCAAGAAAATAAATAAAATCTTAAAAAAAATACTTAAGAAACGAAGGCTTTGAATTTAGAGAAATGAGAGGAGTTAAATATGTTTTGATTTAATTAATGTAAAATAAAGAATTATTAATTTAAATGCTAAGATGTATAGTTGGGGCTCAAACACTGAATGTGAACACTTGTAACTCAATCACAGCCAATCTTGTTTACAAAAAATACAAAAAAATAAAAACCCCAAACCAAAACATAAACCTAAAACTGACCAACCAAGCAAACAAACAAACCAACCTCCCCCCGCCAAAAAAAAAAAAAAAAAAAAAAAAAAAAAAAAAAAAAAAAAAAAAAAAAAAAACCACAAAAACCCAAAACCACAACCCTTTACCAATTAGTTTTCTATTCCTGGTCTTGTGCACTTGGCAAGAAAGTGAAACTGAGGCCCAGAGCACTCCTACCTGCCATGTGTCTCACCTGGGGCTTCACCTTGACATCGTGTGATATTCTGAGCCCGGTCACCCTAAGGTCCCAGGTGTCCTCCAGCTGTCCCAGCCCCCTGCCACTTCCACTTCCCCACCTCTCCAAGAACTGACTTCCCAACAGGCACTTGCTTTCAGATGGCTGTCAGCTCAGGTGTTAGTTAATAAGCAAGGTGTTTGCTGACAAGGGCTTAACACCTCCCGGAGGCATTTGCATTTTAATAGGGAACTGTTACAAGACCTCAGATCCCGAAGGACTGAAGCTATGATGGTAAAATGCTGGGAGCCAGCGTGGGTCTGTTAGAGCAGAGAGCTCTCCCCTCAGATCCTAACGCCAGAAAACTAGGCCTGCCTTGCAACGCCTTCTGGAGTGGAACACGAAATCGTCCTTTCTGTTCACCTGCCTGGGCTGCAGATCAGCTCCCCAGGTGATGCGGGCATCTCTGCACAGCAGAATCCAGAGCCTGGTTCCAGGGGATGAGATGTCAGCTCTGGCTTCCGAGGACCTGAAGAGCAGTCGCTCCTTGCAGCCACCTTGGAACATCTCTGGGCCAGACTCCGCCTTAGGGGCTGAACTGGCAGGTAGGAGTTCTGTGCAGTCCCAACCCCAGAGAACTCAGTCTTTAGGGATCAGGGGGTTCCCGACAGAGAGGGGAACACAGAGGAAGGAGTTGGTTCTGCTTGGGGTAGCGGGGAGCTTTCATCCTTCTCTTGCCTGGCCTGCCCCAGGTACTCCCCACCACTGCCAGTGCCTCATTCCCACTTCTTGCACCACCCCCTTCCTCTCCATCACCAGGCACAAGCCTGGGCGCTTGCTCAAATCATAAAACTCAGGTGAGTTCATTTTAGGAATTTCCAAAATTATGGAAAAGCACACAGAAGGAACCAGAAATGACTGATAATGTCAGCATCCCTAGAATCAAAAAGTTAACCAATATTTTATGTTCTTCTAATCTTTAATCTATACTTAGGGATCTGGTTTTAATAATGACTACACACACATACTTATATACATATATGCACGTATATGTATATATAATGTATATATACATACATTTTTTATTTTGTATATTTTCCTCTACTTTTATCATATTGTAAGAATTGTCCCATTTTAAACATGCTTTGAAAATGTTATATTCCATAGAATAAAGGGTAATAATAAAAAAAAATAGAGCTTTGTGTTGTGTTTAGGTTTTCACAAACTCTGATCCTCTTTATTAAACAGGCTTGTTGGAAAGAGAACTGTGAAACTAAAAATCTTAAGAGTTAAGGGTCTTTCACTGAGTGATATATAGTATTTTCGGATAATGCATCTCAAGGAAGAAGGCTTGAGAGTATTGCATTTCATTGACACTAATTCCTAGAAATTTGAAACGCTACTGATTTTCACACTAGCCATGCTTGGTGATTTGTGTTGTCTTCACTGTAGCGTTTCACCAACTCCAAGGTTATTTTAGGTAAGGGGTCTTTAGGAGGTATTCCATAATAGGGAGAAACATTTAGGAGAATTTGTATCTTTTCCCCATTGCATGTCAAGGTCCTAGAAACAGTAAGTATACTACAAGCAAAATATATTTGCTTTGAGATTATTTTCCCTCCCATATCTATCCCATAAGCATCTGACACCAGTTTATTTTGAGAAGGAAATGCACGTTTCTGAATAGGTATTTTTCTTCTGAAAGGGGAGCTTCTTGGTTTTCTCAACAGTATGGATATATTAGCCACTTTTTTTTTTTTTAAGATTCATTTATTTGAGAGAGGGAAAGAGGAAAAGAGGTAGAGAGAGGGAAAGAACAAGCGTGGTGGGAGGGGCAAAGGGAGAGAGAGAGAGATTGATAATCCTGAAGCAGACTCCACACTGAGCAGGGAGCCTGAAGCAGGGCTCCACCCCAGGACCCTGAGATCATAACCTGAGCGGAAACCAAGAGTCAACTGCTCAACCGAATGAACCACCCAGGTACCCTAGCTAACCACTTTGTAAGACAAAGTTCATTGTATAAATTACATGCTTGAAAAACTCCCTTTAACACTTCATGGTATTGCAACCATGAGGATAAACAACAACCACCTGGAAAGCTAGTTAAAGTGTCCCCAGGCCGTTTTCCAATTCATTAGGTCTAGGGCGGACCCAAGGGCTATCCTTTGAGAAACACTGCCCTACCAAATAAAGGTCCAACTCCTACAAGTCCCTTCTTCCTCTCAACTCTGAGTCCCAGCATGCTCAACTCCCAACACTAGACCCATCCATTCTCTGACACTCTGATGAGCCAGTCTCTCCCAACACACCCTTCTACCCCATGCCATCATGTAGTCCCTTTTGCCAAGTGGGGCAGCTGTCCTTTTCCCTCTGGGTGTATGACAAAACATCTCTTCTGTGAAACCTCACCTGGTTGTACAGGTAGAATGAATCAGTTCCTTCTCTGTGGTTTTAAAATCCTCCTGCTCTCCTATACTTATTACAGAATTACTTACATGTTCACTTTTCTGCTGACTGGAAGCTCCTATGGGTCCAGGGATCATATCATCCTGTTATGAGCCTGGTGGTTTCCTGGTGCTATTCTGAGTACTTTTTATATGCCCGCTTATTTCATTCTCCAAACATCTCAATTATAATATTATTCCTATATTGCAGCTGAGGAAACTACAGCTGGGTTAAATTACTAAATCAAGGAATGAATATTATGAATACTTAAAATTGAGATAGAGTAGCAGTAAAAACAGAACCCACTTCCTAGGCTTGAGACTTGAGGGACATGGGAAATAATCGTCTATACATCATAAGATTATGAAGATAATGCAACGCTGATAATTCAGTATTTGAAAGAAAATTACTTACAAACATCTGTTTTAATATTTTTATATACATTATATAGAAATTCTAGTTTAGTGATATAAAACATTTCATAATTTTTAAAATAGCTATTCAAAAATACGCTGTGGCTGTGGAGAGCTTTCATTTATGGTCACATAGTATGTCCTTCAAAGATGTTCTTCTGTTGTTCTGGGAAGGTCTTCAGCCAGGGTATAGTGAGTCTCTCTCTGTATCCCAGAGGCAGTGGCTTCCTCTCAATTCTTTTTTCTTTTTTAAGATTTTATTTATTTATTCATGAGAGACACAGAGAGAGAGGCAGAGACATAGGCAGAGGGAGAAGCAGGCTCCCTGCGGGGAGCTCACTGTAGGACTCGATCCCTGGACCCTGGGATCACGCCCTGAGCTGAAGGCAGACACTCAACCACTGAGCCATCCAGACGTCCCTTCCTCTCAGTTCTTTTTTTTTTTTAATTTTTATTTATTTATGATAGTCGCAGAGAGAGAGAGAGAGGCAGAGACATAGGCAGAGGGAGAAGCAGGCCCCATGCACTGGGAGCCCGACGTGGGATTGGATCCCGGGTCTCCAGGATCGCGCCCTGGGCCAAAGGCAGGCGCCAAACCGCTGCGCCACCCAGGGATCCCCCTTCCTCTCAGTCCTTTTTTTTTTTTTTTTTTTTCAAATTTTATTTATTTATGATAGTCACAGAGAGAGAGAGAGAGGCAGAGACACAGGCAGAGGGAGAAGCAGGCTCCATGCACCGGGAGCCCGACGTGGGATTCGATCCCGGGTCTCCAGGATCGCGCCCTGGGCCAAAGGCAGGCGCCAAACTGCTGCGCCACCCAGGGATCCCCTTCCTCTCAGTTCTTAAACATGTCATTTTACCTCTCCACCTCAGAGCCATCTCTGCCCAGAATGTTCCTTCTCTCCTTGCCCAGTCAATGCCAACTCATCTTGCAAAGTCCAGATCAAATGAGACCATCCATAACATTTTTAGGGCTCAAAGCAAAGGTGCAAATGAAGGTTCACACACTACAGACAGAATTCAGATTTCTCAGACCCCATGGAGTTCCACATGAGAATGTTGTGATATAAGGACAACTCATGGTTCCTTGCTAGTGGCCAAAGCCCTGTCTCCCTTCTTTCCCCATCCTTGGTTCCTTTTCACATTGTGAAAGAACTGTGAGTATCCCAGTGTGCACATTAAAGTCCTTTCATGCTCACACCATCCAAGCAGCCCCTCCGGACCACCTCTGAAACCTAGGGTATTCATACTTTGCCCCTTTGGGATATTAGACCCAGATGAGGTCCTTTAGACAGGGATTTAGAGGTTCAGGGCACCCTGAGCATGTTCCACAATGGGAGGTATGGTCTTCTTTAAAGCATAGGTCTGGGGACTCTTGGCTTGGTTGGTGGGTGATGCTGAGCTCAGACATCCCTTTCTGAAGAAGTTGACCCTGACCATCAGATGAGGCCAGATTCTCTAGTTGCACTTTTTGTAGCACTTGCAGTGATCATTGGATGATTCACAGTTTAATGAGTTATGTTTAATTGGCAGTATAAGGTCTAACCACCACCCCCTTCTAAAGAGTCAGTTTTGCAAACAGGGAGCCAAGTCTGTTTTTGTTCACCTTTGTATTTCCATTGCCTAAGATGGTGTCTAGCACATGCAGGGTGCATTTGTTAAATGGCTGAATGAAAGGAAATTTTGCTAAGACTTCTAGAAATAATTTAGGTCTTTCAAAAAATGTTACACAAACTGTTTTACTTTGTCTCACATATCTCTATTATTATCACCATCAATAGCTTCACAAAGTAGAAGTTTAAATATTACAAACAATTTTCCAGCATCTTGGTTCAAATGATAAAGTTCCCATAGGGGTCTCTAGGGATGAAGAGTTTAGGTAAGCTTTCCAGGCACAGGCCCATGCAGCTTTGTACAGTGTAAATTCTATAGATCTACTTAGCATAATGCCAATATCACACTACATACAGCTTTTTCTTTCAGGAGAATTACAAAGTTCACATTGTAAGAATCAAACTGGAAGTAAAATGAATAAAATATACCCTGCATAGGATTGCATGCAATTCTACTTAAAGATCTTCATAAAATCTTAAGGGAAAAATCCTTTTTGAAAGAAAAATAACTGGGTGGTGTTTGAAAATTCAGAAGGCAGCTAGAAGCTCTGCCAATGACAACTGTAAGTAATAACATGGTATTAAATTTTATTTTCCATTTTTAAGACCGGATTTTTTAAAAACCAGCAGGTATGTGGAATTATATTTCTAACAGACATTATGAAAAGAAATTAATAGTTTTATTTATCTTGGTTGGTATGAAAACCCCGACCTTCAAGGGTAAGGTTTTGATTCACTGAGAGATAGGATCCTTACGGACAGAAGGCCTGGTTGTGACAGCTTTGGGTTTCAGCTCTTTCCAAGGCTTTTGCTCTTATTTTCCAGCTGCTGATTAATGGGCAAAAATTATCTTCTAAATCTGAAAATCTGTTCTCACTTGAAGGTTTTCCTGTAATTTTGAATGAACCAGCAGAGAGATAACATTGTAAATATATCACTTTCTCTCCAAAACACAGTGAGAGATGACAGGGCCATCACAGCCTGGAAGCTGCTTTGGACCATGACAATCATCATTCAATAAAACCTTCATCCGAGGCCATGGAAATCCAGAGTGCCTACTGAACTAAGCATCTTTCCCTTAGAAACGGCTGAATTTCTTAGGAACCTAACCAACGCCGTCCTTTATTCTCTCTGGGAAAGAACAGACAGCAATTACTCAAGTTGTAAAAGTTAAACCAGTCAAATCAATACAGGATGTCCCTTATCTGTCGCCCAGGGCTTTCTCAGCAAAATTGGCACTTTGGGCCAGATAATCCTAATTGCAAGTTTTCTTCTTTGGCTTCTGCTGTTTTTTATTCTAGGGGCCCAATTTACATATAACACGAAATTGACCATTTTAACCATTTTGAAGTGTACAGTCCAGTGGCACTGAGTTCATTCAGCTTGTACAACTGATGGATAACTTGTTCCTCTTCGCGTTAAACACCAACCTCAACAGTCCCCTCTTCCCACAGTCTCTGGCAATACCCCCTTTTATTAATCTAAATGCATCTGAGACTTGAGGTAAAAGTGAAGGTGCAGGAGTGTGTGTGTGTGTGTGTGTGTGCTGTGAGAGAGAGAGAGAGAGAGAGAGAGAGAGAGCTGTGTCTACCATAGAACACGATGAAGGTCATTATTGGAAGTTTCCCTACCTACGTTTTCTCATCTATAAAATATGGTTGATCACAGAGCTATCTAGATAGGATTCCTGTGCAGATTAAGTAAGTTAATAAATACAAAGTGCTAGGTCTGCCCCACACTCCATGGGGTCCAAGGATGAGAACCAAGGCAGCCACTGATAATTGGCCCAGATCTCAGCTTGTCCAGGTAGCAATGGACATTTAACCCCATTGTTCTCTCCCTGTTACGATCCAACCATCTCTGAATTGGGGGGCACTACATTAGCTGTGTGTATTTGGATTTTGTTTTCATGCGCCAGGATCAGAAGACAGAATCAATAGCCGACTTGGAATGTGATTTAAATGCATGTGGGGTACACAGATGTGGTCGTTAGCCGGGAGACTGGACGCTGGTGAATCAAGAGATATTTCTGTTGTCCTGCAGCTGCTAAAACACAAGCTACAAGCTTCACTGAGCTCACTTTCCTCTCTCTCCATAAGATGAGTCTCAAGCACGTGGTTCCTTTTCTCCACCTTCTGAATATTGTTTTCCCCTCTAGGGCGTAAGTTAAATAACTTATAAAGGGCCTGACATACTAAGTTGGTGATTATTATCTAACATCAGATTTCACAGATTTGAATGTTGCCTCCACCACTTACTGGCTTATGTAACCTTAGGGTTTTACACCTTGGTTTCTTAATCTGTAAAATGAAAAAAGTCCTGATCTCTGCTTCATATGATTATTGTGAAGATTAATGAGATACCAGATGTAATGCACTTAACAAGCAAGTACCACCTTCCTTATCTATAGGAATACAGAAGCCTCAGCAGGCTGGCCACGTATCAGATGAGGTCAGAAAAAAAAAAAAAAAAAATCAGAGTTCCTCAAGGAAATGTCTGCTGGTGAGTTAGAATGATGTATTTGTTCTGTGAACTAAACTAAATACTATTTTAGAGAGATGACTTCAAGAGTTTTTTTTTTTTTTTAAGACTTTATTTATTTATTCATGAGAAACACACAGAGACAGGCAGAGGGAGAAGCAGGTGCCATGCAGGGAGCCTGACGTGGGACTCGATCCCAGGACTCCAGGATTGTGCCTTGGGCTGAAGGCAGGCACTAAACCCCTGAGCCACTCCCGACTCCAAGAGTTTAAAAGAAATAGCTGTCAATAACTGTTGTGTTCTGGGAGCTGTGTAAGGATTTTGCAGATATTTTCTCATTTATTTTTTATTTTTTATTTTTTTTAATTTTTTTAAAATTTATTTATGATAGTCACACAGAGAGAGAGAGAGAGAGGCAGAGACACAGGCAGAGGGAGAAGCAGGCTCCATGCACCGGGAGCCCGATGTGGGATTCGATCCCGGGTCTCCAGGATCACGCCATTGGCCAAAGGCAGGAGCTAAACCGCTGCGCCACCCAGGGATCCCCGTATTTTCTCATTTAAATCTTAATATAGTCTACTTAGGAGAAGGTATTATCATCTCCATTTTGCAGATAAGGAAACTGAGGCAGAGGAAGTCTAGTTAACTTATCCAAGATCACAGAACTGAATGACCAGACAAAATCCAGTTTGGTTGTGTTCTCATCTACTGTGTGACATTACCTCCATGCCAAAATGTTAACTGATGAGGCCTGATGACACAGTAATGATCAGTGATGAAATAATCATTGCATCACGTGGTTCTAGACTGTGCTATAATACATACTCTAAATTTCATATATTATCTTTTAAAGGAAATCTATTCGTATGGGTGATTGTACACTGAGGCTAGTATTTTTTCACGTAGAACATAAAGCTAATTATAGTATTTGGTCAAAACTAAAACCAAATTTGTGAATAGTATTAGTGTTCCTTATTTGTTTGCCTTGAAATTTGGTGGTTATGAAGTTGCTCTTCATAAAGCTTTAGCTTGAGTTTTGCTCACTAGTTCAGGCTTGAAGACTTGACAAATACAGGTATTCATTGTTGGATAGATCTTCATATTTTGGATGAGTAAAACTGGTTACATCTGAAAGGTCCACAGCTTGAGATTGGCACAATATCAAATCATAGTTTTAGGGGGGAAGAAAATTACCTGATTGCTTGTTGCTTTCCAAATTTCTGACATGTTTTCAACGTAGGAAAGCTGTTCTAAAGAAAAGTAGGGCAGGGTGGGGAAGGGGGGAGAGAAACCTTGAAAACTACACAATATACAATCTGCGTCATTTGCTTTTCTAAATTGTTGTTCCTTGCCAGTGTCAATAAACTGTGTTAAGTGGTTTAGCATGTTTGGTTGGCTGTACCTATGCATAAAATAAACAATGCGTCTAGCATTTTCTTTACAAGTGATGATGATGGGTGCTGTATAATTACCCAATATAACCCTTAATGAGGGAATAATGAAATTTACCTTACAGAGGTATCAAAAAACAAACATGTTTTCCTAGTGCCTAGGTCCACAGCTAACTTCCCAATTCCTGTGCAAGAATTTTATACATAGGATGTCTTAAATTCCAATCCCACATACAAAACAAGCATTTCAAAACCTGTGCTTGTCTTATCTAGAATGACATCAGAGTGATGAATTCTTTCACTCTTCTTTTGGGCAGTGTCAGCTGAGATTCAGAAATCAACCGAGCGCTCAAAGTCTGAAGAAAATTCGAGCTGTTGAATTAAGACAAGATGTTTGCACTGAGTGCTAACAGGAATGAGGTGCTATATGTAGCAACTCGTTAAAAAATGTTATGTACTGAGGTATTTACATGAATTTTCATTGGAATATCCAGTTAGTTATATTTTTTAAGTTGTACAATGAAATCTTAAGAACAACAGGGTGTAAGTACATTGTGCAAGAGTTTGTAAGGAGGGATCTCAGGTCGGTTGAGAAACACAAAAGAAACTCATTTTTTGAATTACGAACGCTGGTATCAAAGGGGTAGCGTTTTCATTTTGTTGCTTTTTAGAAAGCAAAGAAGAATAATGAACTGAAAATGCAAATATAGAGTACATTTGGGTTATCTTAAAAATAATTTTTTTTTTTTTTTTTGGAGAAAAGATTGCAAAGTTAATTACTTTGTTGTGTGGCAGGCTTTGATTTTTAAGATGGATCCAAAAAAAGGAAGGCATCTTTAATAAGTAGGTTTGGAACACCAAGTTCATGATGTCCTTCCAAGCTGGATAAGTCAGGAAGAATGCACTCTACCGAGAAAGGGATGGACATTTGGAAGAGAGGGTAATCAACCTAGATTCCTTCTGCTAGGCATAAACATCAAAGTTCTTGTGGTGGTTCATAGAAGAGGAATCTGCTTCCATACATTTGGCCAGATTTTTGGCACCTGGTTAAAAAGATTGAGCAACCAAAGGCCTGGCTTGAATTTTATTAAAATTGAGTATTCAAAGCATACTCTTCTAATTGGAGTGGAGCGGATGGAGTCCTTTGATTGGGATGGGCCCTGAGTATACACGAGTCTTGGAGAACTTTCTCCATTTGTTTCATTGGAAAAGTTGATGTTTTCATCTCTCTACCCAGCGACGATCCTCTCTTCCCAGAATATTCTTTGAGGAACATCTAGTCCTCTATAAAACATCTTAGTAAAGAAGAGGAAGAAAAGAACACCCCATAGTTTCACTAATGCTTGATGAGATTTTAAAAGTGCAATGGAATTTCATACTAAGTCTTTGTCTTCTCTTTACATCTAAATTCGATGAGATGTGATGCTAATGATTAAGGAGAAATAAGTAATGATAAATGGTTGGTTGTGAAGCTGATTAATGGATGAAAATGACTTCTTGAAGCAATCTCACTGAAATTCTGCTGCAGGTTTCCAGTGGAGCCTGTGTTTTCCATCCGTTCCCAAGGAATTTGAGGGCAGCCATACATTTTTGCCAGTGGTTTAGCTAAAATTAAAACTAATAACCTTTTGGCCCAGTGCCTTTTCTCAAACCGCTGGGAAGCACAGACTTCTGTTGTTCAGTATTGTATGCGTCTTCCAGATTCTCAGTTGAGGAAAATGTAGTCTGTACCCGACCTTGGGCAGTGGAACCCTCGGTGTAGAAATCAGTGCCCCAAGTTTTCCTGGCCTCATCAGAGCCCTCTCCAGGTAGCCCCTCAGAAGCTAACCCTTTCCTCCCAACCACATTAAAAATGCATTGTTCAGTATAGTGCAGATACATCTCTGGGGCCTGGGTTTCACTGATCAAAGCAGTTAGGTTTTCTCAAAACTTTTTATTATAAAAATTTCCAAATTACATAAAAGACTAGTATAATAAAAAATCCATAGACCTCATACCTAGATTTATTGGTTATTCACATTTTTCTCTCATTTATCTGTTTATGTATTTTTACTGAACTATTTGCAAGTAGGTTGCAGACACTGTGACACTTCACCTCTGTGGACCTTGTCATGTCTCTCCTAAGCATAAGGACGTAACCACAGAACCATTATCATATGCCCCCAAATTAATAGCAAGTCCATTATATCATTTAACATGAAGCTCATATTAAAATTTCTCCAATTTCCAAATGTCTTTTCTTGCATTGGTTGATTGATTGATGTAAGATTCAGTCATGGTTGATGCATTACATCTGATTGTCTTTTCATTCTCCTTTAATCTTTTTTTAAATTTAAATTCAATTAATTAACATATGATGTATTACTAGTTTCAGAGGTAGAGTTCAGTGATTCATCAGTTGTATATAATACCCAGTGCTCATTGCATCCCATGCCCTCTTCAGTGCCCATCACCCAGTTACCTCTCCGCCCCCCACTAACCTCCCCCACCAGCAGCCCTTCGTTTGTTTCCTATGATTAAGAGTCTCTTATGGTTTGTCTCCCTCTCTGATTTCATCTTGTTTTATTTTTTTCTTCCCTTCCCTTATGATCCTCTATTTTGTTTCTTAAATTTCATATATGGGTAAAATCATGTGATCATTGTCTTTCACTGATTGACTTATTTTACTTAGCATAATACCCTCTAGTTCCATCTCTGTCATTGCAAATGGAAGATTTCAGTTTTTTTGATGGCTGAGTAATATCTCATTATAAATATATATACCACATCTTCTTTACCTATTCATCTATTGATAGACATTCGGGACTCTTTCTGTAATTTGGCTATTGTGGACATTGCTGCTATAAACACTGGGGTGCAATGCCCCTTTGGATCATTACTTTTGTATCTTTGGGGTAAATCCCTAGTAGTGCAATTGCTCGTTCATAGGGTAGCTTTATTAACTTTTTGAGGAATCTCCATACTGTTTTCCAGATGGCTGTATCAGCTTGCATTCCCACCAACAGTATAAGAGGGTTCTTCCCCTTTATCTGCATCCTCACCAACATCTGTTGTTTCCTGACTTGCTAATTTTAGCCATTCTGACCAGCATGAAGTGGTATCTCATTATGGTTTTTATTTGTATTTCCCTGATGTCAAGTGATGTTGAATATTTTTTCATGTGTCTGTTGGCCATTTGTATGTCTTCTTTGGAGAAATGTCTGTTCATGTCTTCTGTTCATTTCTTTATTGGATTATTTGTTCTTTGGGTATTGACTTTGATAAGTTCTTTATCGATTTTGGATACTAGACCTTCATCTGATAAGACATTTGCAAATATTTTCTCCTATTCTGTAGGTTGTCTTTTGGTTTTGTTGACTGTTTCCTTTGCTGTGCCAAAGCTTTTTACCTTGATAAAGTCCCAATAGTTCATTTTTGCCTTTGTTTCCCTTTCATTCTCCTTTAATCTAGAGAAGGTCTCCCATATTTCTGTTTGTTTGGTTTTGTTCTCATGACAGTGGCTTTTCTTAAGAATCCAGGCTACTCGTCTTATGGTATTTTCTATATTGTGGATTTGCCTGATTGATTTTTCATTGTTAGATTCAGGTGCTTTGGCAAGAGTATTATGTTGGTTCTGTATATTTCTTAATACTTTACAATAGGAGTGCTTGGTGTCAGATTGCCCCCACCACTGGTGATCCTAAGTTTGGTCACTTGGTTAAAGTAGTAACCAGAGTGGTCTCTCTACAGTGAGGTACGTTTCTTCCTTTGGTTTTAATAAATAATCCGTGGAATCCAAGGAAATGTTTGTGTGACTTTCTGTTCCCTATAAACTTCTCATCTTATATTTTCATGATCCATCAATGACTCTTGCTTGCTACAATTATTACTTGAGGATTGCAAAATGGTAATTTTTCCAATATTATTATTTGTTCTTATTTGTTCTTAACAAATAGTAGTTCTTAATATATTAACTGTTATTCCTCTACAAAGAATAGATTTTAATTTCTCAATCTTGCGCCTTCTCTATAATCATTATGGACTCATTAAAAAAAATTCAATGTGTTATGATTCATTGCCGTCCTTGTTCTATTTGACACTCAAATGTTCCCAATTTGGTTAGTGAAAGCTACTCTAAGAAAGCTCCTGTGTTTCTTTGATATGGTGCCATTGGTGTCTGAGCGCTTTGCTGTTTTCTCTCACTACACTGCTGCTGTGTTTTCCTTGCCTCAAACCTGGAATTCTTTCTGTAACAAGCCATGGTATCTTATACTGTGGAATGTTGAGAAATCATAGTTTAGAAATCAATAGTTAAATATTAACTCTGCTCATTCCTATTGAGATATTATTATTTCTAACTGCTTCAGGTAGACAATGATAGAATGCATATAAATTATGAGTTCATATTAACTCCAATGAAAAATAAAGAAGTATAAGATTTTTACTTACCTTAATTTTATATTAATACTTCTTTTACAGTTCAAATATTTGTTCCTAATAATATTAATGTTTACTTGCTTGCTTTATCCTATACTATATATAAAGTAGTTTCATAATTGCAATGCTAATTTTACTACAAACACTATGAATTCTAAGTTTAAAATTTTCTTCCAGTTTTTTTGTTCTTAGAATTATATCCCGTAGGGAGAAAAAGCCCAAAATATCCCATAGAGGATGTGCAATTAGAGGAATTGTATTTAAAAGTTAATTTAATTAATTATTTTCTATGTTTAATTATGTTTACAATTTGTAGGTAGATTTTATTTTATACACAGTAAAGTTCACCCTGCTAGAGTTCTATGAGGTTTTTACAAGTATATAAGTCATGTAGCTATGCTACAGTCAAGCTATGGAGCATTTCCATCACCCCACTAATTTTCTTGTTCTCCTTTCTGCTCAGTCCTTCCTCTAACACCCAGCCCTTGGCTGGCACTAATCTGTATTGTCTCTATGGTTTAATTTTTTCCAAAATGTCCTGTAAAGGGAATCATACATTGTGGAACCTTAAGTCTGTCTTCTCTCACTTAGTATAGGTATTAGTATAATGCAGTTTAATCCATGTTGTGCACGTCAGCAGATTTATTGATATGTAGTAGTCCCTTATATTTATGTACCACAAATTTTTAAAATTAGTTCAACATTTGGACGCTTCACATAATTTTGAAAGAAGTCCCTGTAAGCATTTTTGTGGATATAGATTTTTCATTTCTCTTAGGTAAATAGCTGAAAGTGGAATGGCTGATTTTTTATTTTAAGTGTATTTTTACCTTTATAAGAGATTGACAAACTATTTTCCAGAGTGTCTGTATCAATTTGCATTCATACTAGTGCTGAATTAGAGTTCTTGTTCTAAGTCCTTAGCTGCACTTACTAGTGTGAAAATTTCCCTTCCTTCCTTCCTTCCTTCCTTCCTTCCTTCCTTCCTTCCTTCCTTCCTTCCATGCTTTCTTCTGCCATTATAATAGCTATATAGTAGTATCTCATTGTGGTTTGTAACCTGCATTTCTCTAAAGACTAATGATATTAAGCATCTTTTAATGTTTTTATTTGCCAGCTGTATATCTTTTTTGGTAAAGAATCTGTTCAAATATTTTGCCCACTATTTAAAAATTGGATTTTTTTGTTTGGTGCATCTGGGTGGCTCAGTCAAAGTGTCTAACTCTTGGTTTTGGCTCAGGTCATGGTCTCATGGGTTGTGGGATTGAGCCCCATGTTGAGCTCCACATTCAACACAGAATCTGCTTGAAGATTCTTTCCCTCTGCCCCTCTGCCCCACTGGCATGTGCATGCACTCTCCTTCTCTCTCAAATAAATAAATAAATAAATAAATCTTAAAAAATAATAAATAAAAATTGGATTGTTTGATTTACTATTGAGATTTGAGAATTATTTATATGTTCTGGATATCTGCTCTAAATCAATTATGTGTTTTACAAATATTTTCTCTGAGTGTCTTATGTTTTAAATAGTCTTTTTTGAGAACAACAATGTTAAATTTTATTAAGTCCAATTAATCAATTTTTTAATGAATTGTGCTTTTTTGCTTTATGTAAGTCTTTGCCTAACCTGTGGTGGCAAAGATTTCCTCCCAGATTTTCTTATTACTATAAGAATACTTGTACCCGGGATCCCTGGGTGGCGCAGCGGTTTGGCGCCTGCCTTTGGCCCAGGGCGCGATCCTGGAGACCCAGGATCGAATCCCACATCAGGCTCCCGGTGCATGGAGCCTGCTTCTCCCTCTGCCTATGTCTCTGCCTCTCTCTCTCTCTCTGTGACTATCATAAATAAATAAAAATTAAAAAAAAAAAATTAAAAAAAAAAAAAAAAAAAAAAAAAGAATACTTGTACCCTACATCTGCTTTTCTTGTTATTTTTTTCTTTGCCATAATTTGACAGTTTGTCAATTTCTACAAAAAAACATACTTTGAATTTTGTTGGCATGACTTGAATCTATATATCAATTCAAAAAAGAATTGACATCTTTACAAATTAGTCTTCCATTTCATAAATGTCTGCATTTATTAGATCTTCTTTGATTTCTCTCATCAATGTATATTAGTTTTCAATAAAAATATTCCACATATTTTGTTAGATATATACTTAAACATTTCATAGTTTTAGTGCTATAGTAAATAGGACTATTTTACTAATTTCAATTTCCAATTCTAAAAATAAGCTATATAGAGAAATACAAATGATTTTTGAGTATTAATATTTCTAAACTAGCCTATGGTTCTAGTATCTTATTTTTTCTATGTAGACAGTTATGTCACCCATGAAAAAGGACATTTTAATTTATTACATTTAAATCTGTATGTTCTTTATTTCTTTTTCTTTTCTTATATGACTGGCTAGGCCTAACAGTATGATGTTGAGTAAGTCATATTTTTGCCTTGCTATTTATCTTAAGGTGGAAAACATTAAGTCTTTCATTATGAAATATATGATATTAGCTATAAATTTTTCATAGATGCTCTTTATCAGGTTGGGGAAATTACCTTTAGACAAGATCAGGCATGTTCAGCATGGTATGGCCATAGACTGGAATTACCTTTAATTTCTAGTTTTCTTGGAATTTTTATTATGAATGGATTTTGAATTTTGTCAAATACATCTATTGAGATAATCCTATTATCTTCTTAAAAATTTGTTAATAATATGAAATACATTAATTGATTTTGAAATGTCAAACCAACCTTGAATTTCTATGATAAATCCTCACATGACTACATAATATCTTATCATTTTTATATATTGCTGAATTTGACTTAGTGATAATTTGGTGAGGACTTTTGTGTATATATTTATGAAGGATAGTGGTTTTTTTTCATATAATATCATAGCCTGTATTTCATTTTGGGTAATTTCTATTAAAGTATCTCCAACTTCACAGTTGGAGGTTGTTTCCTCATCTGTGTCAAGTCTAGTGATGTCCCCATTAATGGAATTCTTCATCTGTTATATATATTTACCTCTGGTGCCATGTATTTATTTATAACATTTCTACTTGAGTCTTTTTTTTTTTTATTTGTCTGCTGAAATTTACCATCTGTTTGTGCATGTGGTACATCTTTTCCACTAGATCTTTTTACATATGTCATAGTTATTTAAAGTCTTTTTGATAGTTCCAAAAGCCAGGTCTTCTCTGAGTGGGCTTATGTTGATTGCTTTGTCTCTTGAAGATGTGTTTTGGTTGTTTTTTGTTTTTGTTTTTTCTCCCTTGCTTGTTCATGTGCCTCACAATTTTTTTTTTTTTTTTTTTTTTTTTTTTTTTTTTTTTTTTTTTGCCTCACAATTTTTTACAGGATACCAAGATACTAAAATAAACAGAACATATGTCTGGAAATAGGTAGACCTCCTCTCAGACAATTAAATCAGAAAATTGAGTCAATTTAGTTAGGACCTGAGCTAGGTTTGAGTTTTCTCTTGTTTTCCTTGCTTTCAGTTTCCAATAGTGATGCCTTGTACTTAGGGTGCAGATTGGAGTGAAGGAGTCTTTGTCTCAGTATTTCGCTTAACCCTTAGTTTTCAGACATCTCTGTCCACGTGTACCACAAAGGGGAAATCTTTCCATGGTCTCGCTTCCCCCACCCTCATGCCTCCAATCACTGAGAAACTGTTCTTTCTTGCTCATCATTCCTTGCTAGGCTAGGGCGCCAGGAGGAGTTCTCTGGCATCTTGGTCCAGCCTCAGTCTTTGGTAAACCTTGTGTGCTTGGGCTTTTGGTGATGAGTTTTCTACCCTTTCTCCCCTTGGCAGTCAGGCAAATGCCACCTTTTACCTATATCAGGCCTTGTCTGGGAGAGGCCCCAGAGAGAGGACTACCATACTGTTGGTATAGGATCTGGAGGCCCAGGACTGTTCCTTGCCACACTGACAGGATTAGAGGATTTCCCCTCCTTTTCTTTTCCTCAATAACAATGTGTCCTTACTTATGCCCTGGGGCAGGACAGCTTGCTGCTTCTCCCTAGAGGTTCTAAGGCTTTTGAGAGAAGAATGCAAGCAGGGAAGAGGGCTTTGGGAGGTTTTTACAGTAGTTGTTGAACCACTTCAGGACTACCCTGACCAATTCTTGTATGTTTATTTCCCATAAGGACTTGAGAATCAACTTGTCAGTCTTCAGGGGTATTTTTGTCACTGTATCTTTATACATTGACTCAGACAGAAGTGACATTTTTTTTTTCTCAGTTCAAGTTTAATAAAAACAACAAAAGTTTAAAAGTGATGCCCTGCTACTGTACACATCAGTTGGCCTGCCCCATAGCACAGCTCAGGCCATTATCTCCAGAGGAAGAAAGGCTGGCCTCCCCAAACCCTGCAGGAAGAAGTGACATTTTTATGATGTTAACACATCCTATTCAAGAAGAAGGTATATATCTCTTTATTTGTTCAAATCTACTTTTATCTCATTCGGGCATATTTTAAAGATATTCTCATAAATGTTTTGCACATTCTTGCTAGGTTTACTTTAAAGTACTTTATACTTTTTGTGTCTCCTTTGGCCCTTCTAGGTGGTGGGATTTTTCTGATGAAATCCATATCAAAAAAGGGCTGAAATCTCTCTCTTTTGAGGCTTCAATGATAATATTTTTAAAAGTTCTTACTTAGGAAATTGTTACTAATAGAAACTAGAACTAATAGAAACTAGAGCTAATCTTACTCTTCTTAGTTGGCTCCTTTTACATGTCCAAGTATGAACGGAAATGGGTCACCAGGCAGGATGAAAGTGAGCGGAGATCACTTCTGTCTGGTTCAGAATCCTAATGATGGCAGAGTGGGGATGGCAGTGCTAAAATCTATATATGTGATGCTGGACCCCAATGGATGGAACATGAATAACATGTCCCTGGAGTCTTTTTTTTTTTTTTTAAGAGTTTATTTATTTATTCATGAGAGACACACAGAGAGAGGCAGGGACACAGGCAGAGGGAGAAGCAGGCTCCCTGTGGGGATCCCAATGTGGGACTCGATCCCAGGACCCCGGGATCACAACCACTCAGGCTTTGGCTCACAAAGGCAGACGTTCAACCACTGAGCCACCCAGGTGCCCCATCCCCTGGGCTCTTTAGTGTGATTTTTCTATGTCCAAAATTTGACCTTCAGCTTTAAAGGCTCTGACAGCCTTGACTGCTTAGGGGGGGCGGGGGGAGAGGGAGAGAGAGAAGAACTCCATCTGTTAAAGGCAGCCTTCCATTCACTGGATTATAAGACTGACTATATGGGCAGAACACCAGTGTGTTCATTCATAGTGCAAGTGCTCCTGCTGGAGTCTGAGCTGCTGTGTCCATAACAGAATTGAGGGTCATACATATGCTCCACATCCAATGGATGGGGAAATGTGGGCTAGGAATGAGAAAATCTTTTTGTAGAGATGTGTGCCTCTTTCCTTAGCAGATGACTGCCCTTTACATCATGAACACACTGTTTAAAATGAGTACCAGTATCTTACTTGCAAACAGACAAATCCAAGAGTGGAGTTATTTATGTAATAGGAAGATTCCTCTCACTACAAAACAGCAAAGGCTCACTTATGTTGTGTGAAGGGTAAGGATTTCAGAGGTGCAAAAAGCAAAATGAGTCATGACAGCTTAGTACCTTTCTTTCTTTCTTTCATTCTTTCTTTCTTTCTTTCTTTCTTTCTTCTTTCTTCTTTCTTTCTTTCTTTTTTCTTAGTGCCTTTATTTCTGTTTATGCAGCCCCCGTTCCCCTTGATGGCAGATGACAAACTGTCCATTCCAGGTAGTTAGTTGCTTCTAATTTAGAGTCAGCCTTTCGAGTAAATATTTAGCTGACTTCAATTCTTCCTATGCTCCTTTATTTCCTTCCCACCCAGGATGACTTCCTTCTTTTCCTTGGGACAGCTTGTGGTCGGACCACTTGGCCTGGCCTCTCTGATCTCTGCATCAGCCTCTGCACCTGCACATCCACTAGGGAGATAGCAGACCTTCACTGGCCAGGCACTTCTGCCCATGTAAAGAGGCTCCATTTCTTCTTTCTTTGCTCCTACATCTCCTTTTAAGACTGTCCCTTTCTCTGCTCCATCCTCTGCCCCTTAGAGAGTATGGAGGCATACTTGTGATACTTTGAGGTCTTCCTGGTTTACCAATGCACCTCTTGGGCCCGTGATGTACTCAACATTGAAGCCTCTTTAATATCCCTTTATTCACAACTTGTTGCTTTTTTTTTTTTTTTTTTTGAGGCACATGTCATTTATTTTTTTCATTTGTATCTTTAAACATTCTTAAGCACATTTATTTTAAATATACTTATTTGATTGTTCTCCTAGCCTTTGGTATTGCTGGTCTTTTTGCACTAAGTCTCTCAACCTAGAGGTTTGAGTTCTCATGAGGTTTGTGAAATTTTTTTTAAAATTAAAAAATTAAAAAAATTTTAAAAAGATTTTATTTATTTATTTATTTGAGAGAGAGAGAGAGAGAGAGAGAGCATAAGTGGGGCAGAGGAAGAGGGAGAAGCAGGTTCCCCTCCTGAGCAGGGAGCCCAATGTGGGCTGAGCCAAAGGCAGCACTTAAACGACTGAGCCACCCAGGCTCCCTCCAAATTGTTTTATTGTTAGTGCATCTCCAATAGATTGTCTCCCCCTGCACCTCCCATCTTGCCCCTGTCAATGGACCTTTTCAGCTTGGCGTTATAGGACTATCCAAATCATTTCATTTCGGGCTCCTTACTCACCCATGGGCAAATCTAGTCTTTTGATTTCTCATGGATGACACTGTTTTTTTTTTTTTTTTTTGTCACCAACTCACAGAAAAAAAGGAGCTCTTCCTTGCCATTTCTGGAGCCTGTCGATAGAATTTCCTCTTCTCCTTTCCAGGACATGTGCCCTGGTTCAGGGCTCTGAGCCTTATGTTTCTGTTTGCTTGTGACACTGTGACTTGAGCTATCTCCTAACTACTGAGATGCCAGCAAAGTCATGAATCTCTTTCTAATGTTTCTTGGAGTGGGTCTCACAATATGCAAAAGAGGTAACTAGCAACTATGTAGTTTACAGTTCATTCATTTCACAAATATTTATTGAGCAACTATGGTGTTCTATGCACTTTGTTAGATTCTAGGGTTTCAATGATAAGCCCTAGAACTTAGAGGCTTGCAAAGAAATAGTGCAGAAATCATCAGATCAATGATCTGCTGGAGCCCCGTGTCAGGCTCCTCTCTTGAGTGCAGAGTCTGCTTGAGATTCTCTCTCTCCCTCTGCTCTTCTCAACCCCCTCACTGCCCGCCCCCACCCCCACCACATTTGTGCACTATCTTTTTCTCTCTCAAATAAATAAATCTTAAAAAAATAAAGGATAGGTAAAAGTCAAGCAGCTGAGGGTGGGGAATGTTTTGGGATGGGAAGGGTAGAGATTGTGGCTTCAGACTGTAAATCCTAAACAAGTGGTTTTTCACACTGGCTGCATAGTAAAATCCCATGGGAAGCTTAAGATAAAGCTTCCTGCTTCTATCCCCAGAGATTCCTATTTGTCATGGGTAAGCCCAGGCAACTGTACTTTTAAATGCTCAGCAAATTGTATAGACTCTGTTGTGTACTCAGAATGGTACCTGCTGGATGATCAATCCCAGGAGTGCCAACAGCACTTTGAAAATTGTTACCATGGATTCTCAGGTGCATCTCAGACCTATTGAATGAGAGACTCTGGTATTGGAGCCCAGAACAAAATGATGCTGCCCTCCCTGCTGCATGTGTTTAAAAATAAATATTTAACTAAACTGAAATTTCAAATAATTTAGGAAGACCAACAACATGGTGATCTTTTCCTATGATAATAATTTTTGTGTTTTCTTTTCAATTTCCAAATGTACTCTGAAGGTTTTTTTGCTCAATTTTTGGTTGCCTGGGCTTTCGTGGCTTTCAGAATATGCTTAGTCTCTGGACAATAAGCATTGGGGGAACAGTATGTGCAAAGGTCTTGGGGCAGGGGAAATAACATAGAACATTCCAAGAACTGAGGAGGGACAGGCTGGAGGAGCGCAGTGTGACTGAGATGGAAGATATGCCAAAGAACACTGAAACACAGAGGGAGCCTACATAGTGCAAGACCCAGGACAGACTCTAAGTGGTAGATGGTGGATTTGGATTTTGTAAAGATCAGCTTAGCTGCTGTGTGGAAAATGGTTTAAGTGGGCCCAGAATGAATGCTGGTCTGCAGGTTGTTACTGTCAAAACAAAACAAAACACCCCCCCCCAAAACAAAACAAAACAAAACAAAGCAAAACAAAACAAAAATGATGGTGACTTGAAGAATGTTCTGGTCCTTAAACATGGAGGATTAGACTCTCTTTCAGGTCAATTCTCTTTCAGTAGGATCTTTCAATCTACCTCAATCAGGTAGATCGAGGCTTTATGGAAGAAAGGCAATTGAATAGTAAAGCTAGTAACCTAGCATCAGGGAGACTAGCCAGCAACTGGAGTGGAAACTATATCTGAGAATGAGGAACAAGTCCTTGTCATTACCCAGGGATGTGTCAAATATTCTCGGCCCCATGTCCCCAAAATTCTAACTCTGTGTGTCTGAAGGCTAGGAACTATACTAATCACATGCTCTCACGTGACTTGGCCAATCAGCCACGTTGGGGACCACTGAGGTGCATGGACTTCAGTGTGCACAAGGATGAGGTCGGAAAGGTGACTGATGACCAAACTGGGCAGTGAGTGATGGGGACACCACCGACTTGGGCTGGCTGCTAAGGGAAGGGTTTTGGCATTAGGAAAGGAGGGCAGAGGTTGTTCTATGCTATGGTTCAGAGTAGAGTGGGAAGTCTACACAACTTCATAAACAAAAGCCCTTAAGTTTGTCCTCTAGGATTACTACGTTATCCAAACATCTTGGAAATAATTTGTGCAAAGGTCTGATTGATAGAAACAAAGTAGGCAGTGGTTGTCTTTAGATGCTCTTCCATACTGGCTGCGGTAGGAGAGGTTACCCTGGGACGTTGTCCAGCTAGCCACCAGCAAGCTAGAAAAGCAACCTCCATCGCTGAGAGAGGCAGAAAGTATCTCCTGCCCCAGTATGTCATATTGCTATTCTTGCTTTTAGATAGACTTCTCCAGGGCTTTGGGAAACTCACTAATGATGTGACTATATATTTGGTTAATGTATATAGTCTAGTATTTATTCAGGCAATTTCTTGTCACATCCTATACTATGAATGGTCTTTTAGTCCTGACCTAGAGTATCAGTTGGCACAGGTGAATACTGACGGGGGTAGAACCAGAGAAGAGTGAAGGCAGGGTGCAGGCAATGGTGCTGGTTTCTGGGCCTACCGGAGTGACATTGGCATTGAGGAGGGATGATCTACAGGCAGGAAATGGAAGCCATGACCCGAGAGCAAGGCAGGAAGGACAAGGCGTCCACAGACAAACTGGCACAACCCAGCCTGCGTTCAGTCCTAGGAGTATGTAGTCTGTTCCTTGGCTGCACAGGTAAATCCAGATTTCCTGGGGCCTGCAGCTATGTAATTTGATGGGTCCTTTCTGAGAAAAATCATAAAAATTATGAGAGGATTTCATATGAAAGTGAATATCATTTTATAATGAGATGGGCGATCACAGCAAATTACAAACTTTGAAAACCCCACAATTACCATATGACCGACTCCAAAATTTAGATGTATTTTAACTAATCGATTTCATAACACACTTCTAAAATACTTTTTTTCCTACTTTTTTTGTCTGCGTATTCTTTGTTCACCTCTTCGAAAGACAGTGCTTTTGTGATATTTTTTTCCTGAGAGAAATGAAAAACAGTATTTCCTTCAGCATATTCCCTTTGAGCATGGATGCTCAGAATTCATTTTTTTATCATTGTTGAATAACATTCTTGTTAATGCTGCTGTTGTATAAATAGTGAAGATGCTTGTCAGATTTGGAAAAAGCTCTATCAAGTCTCTTTTACATAAGAACTGTAGGTTTCAGGTTCTTTCAAGCTTTATTGCGCAAGAGCTAACCTGAACCACTGTCCTTCAAAAACCAGTTTGTTACCGTAGCTGTATTTTACTATTATAAGTAAATCTTGCTGCACTACCAGGGGCCCATTTTAGGTAAAAGAAGGTGCAAGTGAAGGATCGGGAAACTAAACCTTCTTTAGCCTCCCAGTAAGACCATCTCTGATTGACTCATATACTTGATCCTTATTGCAGGGGTGAAGGGAGAAGAAAGTCATACTAATATTTGCTACCTGGTTGAGCTAAATCTCCAGATTAAATTGAACCACTTTGGGGGCACCTGGGTGACTCAGTGGTCGAGCATCTGCCTTTGGCTCAGGTGGTGATCCCGGGGTCCTGGGATTGAGTCTGGCATCAGGCTTCCTGCAGGAAGCCTGCTTCTCCTTCTGCCTATGTCTCTGCCTCTCTCTCTCTCTCTCTGTCTCATGAATAAATAAATAGAATCTTAAAATAATATATAGATTGAACCATTTTGTGAGATACCTATTAATTTGTGTTCCCATTTACAGATGAGGAAGCTGACATCCAGTGAGATTGACTTTGTCTAAGCAGGAACATGGAATTGACTCAGATTTACTAGTGGACAATCCGTCCCCCTCCCCTGATCTGTCTTCCTCGATTTTCACTTTATGGTTCTGCATGAACTTTCTACCATTCCCACAGACCAAACCAAAATCTCCACAGAAATCCCCTTAAGGCTGCTAAGAACAAAGAGCAACCACAGACATTTAATGGATTTGGCCAGACAAAGAAAGTACCTGCTTCTTTATAAGAGACTTTCCACATCTTGACTTTGAGTCTCTGTTTTATCCCGAAGTGCTGGGGAAGAGTCCCAGATTCAGACTCCAGAAGGATCACAGAAGTTTCAGCAGGGTCTCAGCAATTTTCAAGTCCAGAGTGTGAGGCCAAGAGGCAAGGGGGTGTTTGGCAAATGTGAGATCGGAACGGGCCAGGGCCATTTGGTGGGATTTGTAACTAAAAAGAGATTTCAGACCATCTGACTAAATGCTAATGGATTGGTCTGAGACAGGTTTTAAAAATATACGGTTTTATCTACTCCTTACAGAGTTAACAGGTTCTGATGACTCTGGCCCTTTCTTTTTGCTGTGCCTGGGTTACCGGGCCAAATAACCTAGCTGGGTTGGAAACTGGTTTCAAATTACTTGCAGATGGCTGGAGGCAGATGAAAGCCTCCGTAGAGGTGTTCCTCATTCTCTTCTCTAGTCCCCAGACTGTACCGCCATGTGCTGACACTTGGATGCTTGTTTTACAATATCATTTGACAAGTGGGATTTATGTGTCAAAATTTCGGCTAAAGCCAAGAAAATGTCAGAGTAAGCAAAGAGAGGCAGCATGAGAAAACGGGGAGGGGCTGCTTTTGGAACCCAGGGGTGGGTGAGCTGTGTGATGCCAAACCCCAACTATACCAAGCACACGGGGGAATTAACCTGGCTGCCAAAAGCCACAGATTTCTTTGGTGTGTTTTTGTTCAGGGCTGTTACTGCCTTTATCATTAAGGAAACAACGTAATAAAATTGAGACCTTTTCCCCAAATGCATTAATAAAGATAACTTATTGGTTCAGGTCCAAACCCACTGGAGCCACATTTAATTCACTGCGTTTATTGTTTGGGGGTCTGGTATACAGAGGTGCTCAGGGCCACGGCAACATCAGCAGGAACCTGGACAGTCAGTGCAAGGGGAGAGGTTCCTGTTCTTGGAGTCTTCAAAATGCCCTAGATATTAAATATTCATAAATCCTTACACTGCATTGAACTTGTCCCAGGTCTTCACCTTGTGGCTGTTTTAAAAGATGAAACATATAAACACACACAACAATTCCTTAACCCCGACCCCAAACTCTTGGAGTTTCCTGTTAAGTCCTATATAAGATAACTTACCCCATTCTTTCTTTCCTTGGGGGGGGGGGGAAGGGAGGGAGAAAAGGCAGGAGATTTTGAATATTTCAGTTCTCCCAAGCCCCGTGTGTTGCTCACCATATTAGGAGCATGTGTGCATTACTTCATAAACTATCAGATGACATGCATCCTTATTTAGACTCCATAAAGAAAAATAATGAGTTATGCGAGGTTATTTCAGACACAGGGCAAAATAGCTGTGCAAAAAGGCACTATTCATGGGGGCCAGCCCAGCCTGGCTCAGGGACCATCATCTATTAGCTCCAAATAAGTTCAGGAGAGAGGTACAGCTGTGGACACCATGTCATGTGCCAAGTGTAATAAGTAGGTTCTGAGCAAGTCACAATAAAACATAACAACAGATGCCTTTATTCTCTCCATTTCATCCCTCTGTGCATTAAAGGCCTCCAGGGTCAGGATCAACTACCTGGGGATGCCTTAGGAAGTATGAATGTAAGTCTTCCCTACATTTATGAAAGACAGAACATTGCAATGGCCGTCAGCCTGGGGTTTGAAAACATCTAAACTGAAAATACTGAAATTTAGCCAAAGAACATAGAATCTCCTTCACCTAAATTATGGGGTTTTTGCTTAATGGCACTACAGATGGAGCCTAGATACAAGTCAAGACACATTCAAATGATCACTTAGGTTTATTTGATAAAGAGGGACAAGTATTTTGATTTTAGTGAATGTCATCCTTTGTATTTTCTCTTAACCTTCCTAAGTAAAATAAGGAATGTGTTTTCTGCTGGGATCCTGGGCCATCGCAGTGTCTATTTTTCTGATGTGCAGATGGCTAGGTAATTTCTCTCAGTGGAAATGGTGTTTGGAGGAGAATTTCATGTGTGCAGTTGCTACTTAGTTAAAAAAGAATTCTGGGAAACATACCTGGAGCTCCTAGGTAGCAGGAGTGCCTTATAAAGTGACCTCAAAGCTGGCTTGTTGACTTAGAAGTTTTGGAAATAAAAAGATTGGGATTTTGGAACACTCCCCTTCATATGATGTCAGTAGGTGAACTATGTGCTGTAAAGTGCCGAGAATCAGTATTTTATTATGAGTGGAACTAGTATGAGTTGCCCAGTAAGAGACTGTGTAGAAACCCAATGCATAAACCCCTAACATGTACCAACATTAATTTTTCCCTGAGCTCTATAACATTGATCCATAATAAAGACATTAATTTTACTGGCTTATACAGACTTCTTAAATTCATGTCTGTGTATGTGCATTTCTGTGTGCGTCTCTGTGTGTGTGTGTGTGTAAAACTTAAAGGAAAATAGGCTGAGACATTCAATTAGCTTTTTACTAAAAGAAAGAAAGAGGAAGATTTAGTGAAACAGTTATTTTTAATGTCTCTGTGCAGTAAGTTGGGACAGAAGGTGCGGACAATGTGGAGAAAGGACTGGCATTTGTATCCAATGAGCTCTGGATACTTTGAGAGGAGGTTAAAGAAAGTTAAGAGTGAGATATGTTTATTTGGGAGTGGGGAAGTGGAAGTTGAAGGAGTTTACATCAGTGGGTCCTCTTTTGGTGTCGTAGGAGCTGAGGTCCCCTCTGTGAGTCATGCAAGTCAAACAAAGGAGCTGGTTTGAGAACTCTGGTGTCACTGCCACATGTGAAATAAGAAAGGCTGAGAATAAAAGGATTGATGGGCTGTAATGAGGGCCCAGGTGAGGGTTGAAAGGATAAATATCCACCGGTGGCTAAATTTTACAACTCTGTAGTTTCCTTCCACTGAACTCAGCAGGTCAGGAGCAGAGGGAGTAGATGCGATGGGGTTGAGTGAGGGTAATGGATTGTTGGAGCCAATGCACGGAGATCATGGAGGGTGAGGGACCCGAAGATGCCGGCGAGGTTGTGGTTGGAATTACTGACTGTGGGGTCCAAGCTAGGGGAGAAAATTGAAACTGAGGGGAAGGGAGGGAGGTCTGGTTGGGCTGGAAATTTCACAGAACAGACATAACTAGAGTGAGAAATGGAAGAATTGGAGACAGAAATCAGAGAGTGGAATTCTGAGACCACAGGTCCTGGTAGTGGTGATATCTGGACCATGGGCCTTGGAGTGGCCTGATGGGTAGGAACAGAGGATGAAGCCAAGGAACCGCAGGCTGGGAAGATGGCTGAGTCAACACATCTTCCATCTCTTCCAGGATGATGGGAAGGCTCTGGCTGAGAAGAAAAAAATAGTGGATACAACGTGGGCAGCCTAGCTCTTGAAAAGTTGTTGGCCTCTTTGACTTTCTGTGAGAAGTGTCACTAAATTGTCAGTTGATTGTGCTTTTAGAGAATCCCAGGCCTCAAAGCCCAAATGGAGAAGCCCATCCTGTTGAACACTGGGCAGAGTGTGTCCTAGAAGCATCTGAGGCGGCCTGGACTTGGAAATGGAACTGCAGAGTCCTGGTGTGGTTCGGGGTAGACTTCCTCATGAAACGGACTAACGACCTCTCTGGGCCGCTTATCTGTGAAATGAGGGGGTTGGCTGATGTGGTTTGCCAGGAATTCGCTGGCTCTCCATCACATTCAGTTTCAGCAGAATATTCGTTTCTAACCTTTCCCAAGCTGCTGCTGAGTTATCCTAATTGCTACCTCTCCTCCACTGATTTCACTCTGCCCCACCTCACCCTCAGATGACTCCTTCTTTCCACTCAGAGATAACAGTCCCCACAAGCTCAGGATAATTTCCCCAACTGCCAGAACTATTTCCAGAATGCAAACTTGTGGCTGCTGATTCACACACTGCCTGAGAAGCACTGTTCCTTTCTGACTGGTTTCGCATGGATTGCCATTACATCTGGAGGCTGAGTCGGGGGTGAAAAGCTGGGATAGGCAGGGGCAAAAATGGCCACTGGAGATCTCATTGTGACACTCAAGGTGGTAAGAAAGATGAGGCTTTCAAATCCCCAATATCATCAGCCCTAGAGAGTGGGGAGTTTGTTAAATGCGCATGCCTCTGCCCTTGGGTACCCTCACATTGAAAAGACTTCCAGCTTCATTCCAGACCTGTACCCACATAAAACACCATGCAAACATTATCCAGTGGAGGGACATAACCAAATAAATGTCTTAGGGATCAACAGATTCTGCCCCAGGACCCTCATTGGGCCTCAGATCTCGTATTTGGAGTTCACACGGGTAAAGCCAACATGGCGGGAATGAATGAGGAGACAGGAGAAATGGCATAGGGGTGCAATGAAAGGCATTCCCAGCCCAGTACCTGAAGGAGCTCCCCTCTTACAGGGCTAGATGGCAAGAGGGAGTAATGACAGCTAAGGAGGTGAGAGAGGGGCCAGGTCAGTCAGGTTCCACAGTTTCAAAGGAAAGGTAGTCTTGAGGAGGAGAGGCTTCTGTGGAGAAAGACAAATTCTTGATCTTCTTAACCCTCTGGGAACCGCTGAAAGCACCATTCTGTGTTTCTGGGGCTTTTTGCTTAGTTACATAGCATTTTTGCCCAAAGCAGATTAACACTTGGCCAACTCCTTACAGAAAACAACACTAAGTGTTGGACTTTTATTTCTTTATATTTTCTTCCTTTAAGTTCTTGGCCTCCAAGTCCTCAATGCCATGCCTTGGCATCCCAAACTATAATTTTTGTCTTTCAAGTCCGTAGAATTGCCTACAGCTCTGCGGGCTTTGGGGCCTCTTTGCCTCAATGCTCTCCTTGAGTTTCAGCCTCTTATCCAGAGTAAAACTCAGCAAATGCCTGAATTTGCAATTTGTTTCAAAGAATGTCAGCTCACCTTTCTTTGCAATGTAATTATAATTATTTCCTATGTAATACAGAGGATCCCTATGTAATATAATTTTAGACCAAGATGTCTGTTGATCATGGTGCAATATTTTTCTTAAACAAAATAGGCACATAATATCTTTAAAATTTAATTTCCTATGACCAATAGTTTCTAGTTCTGTAAATCTGTAATTGAATAGGTTCTCACATTTGTCTGCATTTTGAGTTACCTAGGGGGCTTTTAAAAATTGCTCATGTGTAGGTCCTACCCCTAGGGATTCTTATTTAATTGGACTTTGGTGCAATTTAGGCATCACAATATCTTCGATCTCTCCAAGTAGTTATAATGTGCAGCCACTGTTGGTAATCACTGCTCTCAATGTTAAAAAAATTTTCTTCTAGTTTGAGTAACCATTGCAAATTTACTGGTATACAACTGATTGCAATAAATTAAATACATGATACATTTTGATGAAAGAGAGTTTATAGATATTGATGTTTCAAATTGTACCTTTGTCACTTCAAAGGTTTTTCATACTTCACTGGACACATCAAAATGGGTAAGATGTATGCTTTTCTTTCTAGGTTTTTTGTTAATGATTAGTAGCATTTGTAAGGGGAGGTGGGAAAGAAGTAGCCTCAACCAAAGGCACATTGGCAGGCAGATCAGTGTTAGGAAAGGATACAAATGCGACTTATGGATCCAGAACTTGCTTGTCTTAAAGCTCTCCTTTCTCCTTGCCACATGCCCCTTGGAACATCTTTACGACCTCTCCAATTGGGTGAGGATGTGCCACTCTGAAAACCACTGTTGTGTTGTATGCTAGGTAATGTTCCTTTTTCCCTCCAAATTAATTCTCTACTCTTCTCCACCTTGTTCTCTGCTTCTGGAAGCTGATCTAAACACAGAATATGATCAGCCTTTCTTGTCCTGTGGCTTCTGGTTAAGTTTATTCAGTGAGTAAGGGAAGAGAGTGAGACCAGGATGTTTATTTTCTGGGTTCTCTCTCAGCAGGGTTTTCTAGGGAAGGCTGACTCCCTTGAATCAAGGTCTTGGTTTCTCTTAGGTGGCCACTTCTTTATGACTTTCTCCTTCCAGTTTTTGACCGGTCCTCTTTCGTTCTGTCCCCTTGGGGCTAGAAGAGGTAACAGTCTTGGGGTACTTTGCTCTCCCTTGTGACTTCCCTACACTATTTGAAAATAGTCCCTCCATTAAATCCTTAAATTATCTTAACTTGAGTGTGTTTTGCTGATGCATAGAGGGGCAGAGAAGCCATCTGGATGACTCAGGAACTTCAACAGAAGGTTGATTGGGATGAGCGATGTCATTGAACAGTGCTTTTTGTTCCTTGTCTTCTCTAATTAGAGGCCACAATAGCTATTTCTGAACCAAACCCAACAGACAAACCTGGTATTATGGCTCTGTCCATATACAGATCCCAGAGAATGAGTGCTTCAGCTGACATCATTTAAAACTAATACAATGAGAACATGGATATTCAGTTCTGGATTGCTTCCTACCCACATCTTTATGCTTGGCAAATGAGGGATAATTTGACAGACAAACACCAAAGGCGGAATGTCAAACATACACAATACGTACATTCTTCCATCATTTTTCCCCATTTACCCCTTATTTATATACAATTATGTCTGTTGTTTGCAAATGTTTCTTGGATGTCAGTCTCCAGTCTCCAATTCTTGACTAGATTGTAAGTTTCATGGGAGACATAAACCACAAACTTAGATTTCTTTGCTGCTCCAGCCTGGGCATTTTCTACTCAGCTCTCTTCCTGTTCACCTGTCTTTTGCATATCCGATCTGGTGTCAAGCTCATCTGTTGAGTTTTTAATTCCAATTATTGCCATCTCTTCATTAATTCAACAAGGTTATTTATTGTGTGCCTCCCACGCTAGGCATTGGATGGGTTATAAAAATGCACAGAAAATGCTGACTGGTATTACTGAGACTGTCAGTTTGGTTGAAAACAATACAAACCAACTTAAGTTAAGCAGAAAAGGAATTTATTGGAGCCATACCTTGTAGATTACAGGCTGAACTGAAAGTCTGGAGAATCAGGTTTAGAAAATGGGTGGACACCTAAGGAGGTTACTGGGAGCAGGTGACAATTTAGGCGAGAACACATGTGCGGAACATAGTGTTGTCACAGTACAAATGATGGATGCCTGGCTGCATCACTGGACTCTTGACCCTGATATCTCTTTAGAGGCTGGAGATTAGAGGCAAGCACTTTCCCTGCCTCTGGAAGGCATTGTCAACTGTCTCTGCTCCTTGTGTCATACTCACTCCCAGACCCTGGGGCCCCATGGTGATCATCTGTGGAGCTGAGTTTAGGTCCCTTCCAATTGCGAGGGGGTATGGAACAATAAGGGTATTCAGGGCTTCTGGGAAGTGGCACTCCACTTCCAATTAAGACCCATACAATGGAAGATTTCCCAAATCTTGGGAAGGAGGCCTACATGCTGGAAGGCTAAAAAATGCTCCTAATTGTCTACTCTATTCATAACGAAGTTTATAGCCAACACACTGGCGATGGTATTATGCACGGGTAAACTACTTAGGAAGTGCTGAATATTTCAGATACCATGAAGCCAGTGTTTTCAGGATAAATATTAATGACTTCCACAGGAATTGAACTATTCAGGGCAGAATGTGTCATCGTTAATTCACTCAAATATTTGTTAAGGACAGAACAGAGCAGAGTTGATTCATTCATTCATTTTCATAAATATTTACTGGCCACATGTTAAGTACAAGGTGGTGGAGGTAGAAAAAACATGGCTGCCCTGCCACCTACCATTCAAACGTCAGCTTTAGCCTGCTTGGGGGCTCTGCATTTATAAGGATCTCACTTTGCTGAAGTGTAACCCAGTTTTCTCTCTCTCTCTCTCTCTCTTCTTTCCCTCTTCCCACCTTCTCCTTCTTTCGTTACTTAGTGTTTCTCTTGGTGAGGACTAAGAAGAGGAGGCTTGGTTAATAGTAAAATGCAGAAAGTGACCCAGTGTCAGAAAATTCACTATTAAAAATGTGGGTAAAAATCTCTAAATTAACCTAAAAGAGCATCCTGGTAGTGAAGATAATGATATGAATGAGGAGGAGACAAAATCTTCAAGCAAAATATTTGGATGTCACCTTTAATTTTCTTTGTCCTTTATGTGCAACATCCCCTACATGCCAGGTCTAAGATAATTCCATATGAATATGACCACTGCAGCTGTGGGGATTATGGAGAAGTTATTTTGTATCACACACTCTACTAGGCATTTCATGTTCATTGTTTTACTTGGTCTCACCAATGATCCCATGATGTAGCTAGGTAACATTATCCCCACTTCATAAGTTAGCAAACTGATTCTCAGAGAAGACAAGTAGCCTACCAGGTCACACAGCTAGTGAATAATAGAGCTAGAAGTCACATTCAGCTTTTCGTGTCTTCAAAGCTGATTTTTAATCATGACTTTACACAGCTTTTTCACTTAAAAAGTGGAAAAGAGAGTTTAAGAGATCTACATCTATGGGAGATGGTTCTCAGACTTGAAATAGACGTCTTCTCTGCAGGTGGCCCTGGGGTCTGGTTTGGTAGGGGGTGGTGGTTGGAGTATTTCATCTTATTTTTGAGTTTGGCATGTGTAAGCTTCTTCTTTAGAAGAATGTTGATGATATTATTTTTGGCCATGACATGGTAGTCAAACATGTGGAAATTAGGTGTTTGGGGGGGTGGTTTCTGATTACTATCTTAGACATTTTTATATGACTCCCTGAGCTTGGCGAAGACGCGGTCTTGAGGTTTCCGTGACTGCCTGTGGCTGGCTGTAAGGTGTGCAAGGTAAACTATAAGCATACAGGCCCTCGATTCTGGATTCTGTCTGTAAGCCTGCTTTTGTTATGAAGTCACGATCTCTAGTCTTCTGTCGTATAAATATTACTCTTTTATTTGCAAGAATCTTTTCAAAATGAAAGAAAGCTTGAGTCTTGGACTTGACTTTATAGAACACTGCACGTGCCAAAGCCTTTCCAAATCTTACCTCATTTCAAAATGCCTTTGTGGCTGGTTTTATTTTTCATTTCTTTCCCCTTATTTTAGATCATTATAACACGTTTTATAGGTCAGTGTCAAACAGCAAGACTTCACCAGGATGGGGACTATTGCTGGATGTCATGCCAGAACACACAACTGTAATCCACTAAGTTAATGGAAGTGCAACATTATGGCTGGGATTTTACATATGTGGAAATCATGAAAACTCATGAACCCAAATCCCTCAACACAGAGAGAGAAGAGAATTGCCTTCTCTACTGTGAGCGGCCAGTCCGCATGCTGTTAACGACTCCATTTGCGGGCGAGGAGACCCTTGCTAGTTCACATTTCAATAAACCATAAACTTTTACACGCACACTAAACACCAGAGGGCCTGCAATCATTTCACTATTGTCTAGATCCATTGAATGTGCATCAATGCCATTAGAGACCAAAGTGCAAGACAAAGGCTGTTCCTTTAAAAAAAAAACCTTACATTTTGATCCAATCAATACATCCGTGTCCCCAGGAGTGCAGCAACATGGAAAATAAAGTTTTCTGCTCCCATTTGAGCTCCCTGGATGTTCTTTTTTCACAGCTATGGTTTTCCTTTGTGCGAAAACCTCACATCTTTTTCGCTAAGCAGAGCTAGCAGGGGTGAAACTGAAGCAGGAGAGTGTCAACTTGGGCTGCACATTTGAATCATCTGGATTCACCCAGAACAATTGTATCAGACTCGCTGGAGGTGGGACACAGGCAGTGTAAGTCTTCCCAGGTAGATGTGTGCCCAGGCCGAGGAGCTGGCTGTGTGTAACACGTGCCCTTGTTACTTTTCCTCATTTCCTGTTCTGTGCTTCCTTTCTTTGTTCTTCATCACATTTTCTCCTTTCTTCCTTCCTAAATTCCCCATTCTCCAAATGATTTTTTCCTCTGCATAAAACTATTTCACAATAAAATGAAAGCTTTTTTTTAAAAAAAAAAAAAGATTTTATTTGTTTATTCATGAGGGACACACAGAGAGAGACAGAGATATAGGCTAGTGGAAAAGCAGGCTAGATCCCAGGAACCCGGGATCACGACTTCAGTGGAAGACAAATGCCCAACCACAGAGCCGTCCAGGCGCCCCCAACATAAAAGCTTAATGTCATCCCTAAAGTCAAATTGGCCTCCTTGGAGAAAAAAAATGTTTTAAGTGGAAGACCTGATTCTCAACACTATGGCAGGCCAATATCAGAGAGGTTATGGGGTGGATTTTGTATTTCTACTCAAACTCAAAGTACTTCATGAAAGAAATAGCTTGTTCTGACTATTTCAAGAAAACTCAGTAGCTATGGATATACAGAGGCTGTAAATAAGAGCATTGTTTCTTAATATGTGTCCCCCGGGCCATTTGACCAAGTCACCAGGAACCAAGCTCCAGACCACTTGAGGGCTTGGTCATTTGAATTCTAACACTCTCTCCAGCGATTTGAACATTTTGGAAATTACTGAACCAACACATTGACTCTCTGATAGCAGTGCCATCTGTATAATGTCAGTTTATTCAAAAGATTAGAGAGTTGAATTTGAAGAAACACTGATTCCTATGCTAAGTAATATAATTAAGAGGTAGAAAGAAATTTTTATAAAAAGTTAAAATATAATGGAAATACCTAGGTATCCCTAAAGCTATGGGATCTCATCGACATCACATGTATTTGTGCCTTTCTCGATAGATAAATAAAACATCCTTGGAGGGGATTTGCATCATCAAATCCCAAGCACTAAAATTTCATGCTTTTGTACCAAAAAACCCATAGTTTTGATACAGTTCTGACCATTTTCTAACTGTGTGACCTTGGACAAATTACTTAATCCCTGTGGTGATCATCATCTGTCAAATGGGGACCCTGATGCCTCAGAGACCATGTGAAAATTTAATGAATTAATAACTGTGACCAGTGCTTTGTAATCTGTGATAAATTACTCAAGTGCTGGCCATCGCTAGAGCTCCTCTCATCCAGGCCAACATCTTCATGTTGCACAAAGCTCATAATTGTCTAGTCTTGCCAGGTACACATCAATCAGTTTAGTGGCTGAGCTGGGATTCGAGCCCAACAATCCCAACTGGACCTAGTCCTCTTTCTATTCCATGCCAGCATCTAAATTGAGATGCTTGACTCAAATTTGTATCATGCTGAGCAAGGAACTCAAAGCAATGATTTGAATTCCTTATGCAAAAGGGAAACATAAATTTTAAGTATTTAAAACCCTTACCTTCTCCTGCCTTCTGAAGAAAAAGAACACTTTCTCATATTAGGTACCTGAAGTTTGTTCTGCTAAAGAGAGAGGTGATAAGTGGAGAGAATAGGAACAGCTGAGAAGGCCAATCATGCTTCACCGTATATCTAGTCATTTTTGATTGGGTGCAGAAATTGTGATATATCTCCTATATATCACAGCAGATGCCTCCGGCAGAAGCCAAGACATGAGAGGCAAAATTGAAGAGAGCAAGGAGAGTGAGAAGAGAGGAAAAGTAGATAAAGAAGGAGGTAAGGGGGCAGAAATTGCTTTAGGAGTGGAATTCCCAGAGGAAAAGAAATATTCAAGGAAGATTGTTAGGAGATTTAGCTTTCCAAAGGTATACAGTGAAATTGGTTTCTCTTTTCTCTAAGTCCCCTTCAGGAAAGATCTACATCGTTTTTAAATGGATTTAGAGTCAATTGGCTTTGTTTGCATACTTGTTTTTTTAGAATATGTTGGTTTATTGAGTCTGACATGAAGAAAGTAGAAAATTTTAAGATGATTGCACCTACTTGGGTAAATATTTTTTTTGGGGGGGTAAATATTTTATCACCACTTTTCTCTTTGGGGTTTAAAAAAATTACAGAAGCTAAATAAACCACCATCAAAACCTAAATAAACAAAAATCCATGAATTGTGAGAGTTTGTTAAATGGGGCAGGCCTTGTCTCGGTGTCAGGAGTTTCCTCCCCAGGCTGGATCCCTGAGAAAACGGCATCTTGCAATTCTTTTAGCAGCAGCTAAATATTTACTTCTTTTATTTCCCCTAATATTTATTTATTTGAGAGAGAGAGAATGTCTGAGTGGGGCCAGGGGCAAAGGGAGAGAATCTTCAAGCAGACTCCCCACTGAGTATGAAGCCGGCTCAGGGCTCCATCTCACGACTTGGGAGATCATGACCTGAGCCAAAACCAAAAGTCTGATGTTTAACCAACTGAGCCACCCAGGCGCCCCTAAATCTTCACTTAACATGAAGCATTCCTAGACTAATGCTCATCCAAGAACACAGCTTTTCCATAGCTGTTTCCTTTCCATTGCTTCCTTGTCTCATTTATAGTCTATATCCTGAAATCTTTTTTTGTCATATTCTGTTTTTAAAATACACATTAAGCTTCAGTTTTTACTGCACATTACCTCCTTGGCTCCTGATCCTTCGCCTCACTTCTATCTGTAATTTGTGTCAATTTCTCAAACTTGATTCCTCACTCTCACCCCAGGGACTAGTTCCTGGCCTTCCTTCTTGTCCATGGTTCCTATTTGTCTCTTTCTCTCAGTCATTTCTGGAAACACCTCGCCCCATTCAACGTCTTGTACAAGGCTGAGACTCACTAGCTACTTCTGTGAAGCTCATCCCTACCCCCAAAAAAATCACTCTCACCCCAGGGACTAGTTCCTGGCCTTCCTTCTTGTCCATGGTTCCTATTTGTCTCTTTCTCTCAGTCATTTCTGGAAACACCTCGCCCCATTCAACGTCTTGTACAAGGCTGAGACTCACTAGCTACTTCTGTGAAGCTCATCCCTACCCCCAAAAACACCATGGAAAAAGTCAATGTCCATTTGGGTACAAGGCAATTATATTTCCTTTCCATGTTTTAACAACCTAAGGATCTGACTTGTATTTTGAATGTAGGCGTCTGCACACAGCACTACCATATCATTACCCGTTACAGCTTCCTCCCATTTCTGAGGCAGTAGTGATGAGTCAACAAGCAAAAAACAGCAAGGAAATACTTCTGTGCCTCTACATATAATACCGTGTGCATACTGGTGCATTAATCCATCTAGGCCTCCACATTTGGTGTTTATTAATTTTTAAGAGATTTTAATTAGGGAAAAAAACACGCGTTCTGTGCTTTTTCCATTTGTTGATAAATTCTTTAATTCTTAACCAATTCTATTCAAGCTTTGCAAAGATAGAGGATACATTTTGTATTTTTGAAACCTCCTGTTTTTCCATCTGTTGAAATGCAAAGGGAGAGAGAGAAAGGCTACTCATACTATACATACAGTCTTTCCCAGGAGATAACATCTTCACCTTTATTTCCAAATTGCCTCATGAGGGCACAAACATAATATGATTTAGCCTCAAAGCTAATTGGAACAAAACTATTTGTCATCTAAATAAAATATTTTTATAGGCTTAAGAGGCATAAAAATCAACAGTAAACAGCTGTATTTTTGTGAGAAATAAGAAATGAGTCTACAGAACTTTTTCACTGATGCTCTTTACTACCTTTTAAAGTCAGCACATTTTCACCGTGAGAGTTGCTAAGTTCTCTCCTTGGACGCTCTACCCCACGTTTCAGCTCTGCTCCTTTGCTGGGGAACACACGAGGGGCGGGGGATGCAAAGGAAAGATAATTGCAACAACGTGGGGTTTTACGCTTCAGTTGCCAGCTTTCCCACCCCAAATAATACATTGGAATCTCAAGTTATGTATAATTTTTTGTGAATAAAGCATAGGATTATTTTGAAGGAAAATGCACAAAGAAAAAGAGATTTGTTTGAAGGGAGGAAAAAACCCACAAACTTTTCTTCCATTGTCAGGATTATTATCAAAGTTTTTTGTCTTTACCTTTTCTCCCCCAGTGTAAGATGAAGAGAAATTGAAGTGAATTCATTCAACTTATGTGAACCTTTTTTGGGGGTGGGAAAAGCTGTTAATGTTTTTTGGGGGGATCTCCATTGTCGACCCCAGTGGTTTGGGGCTGGCAGAGCCGCCCAAACCCAACTAGCTCCATCCTCCCTACTTTCTCTTCTCCAATGGCAGTCACAGAAGCCACATGCCAATGTGCTGAGGGTCACATTTTCCACCATAAGCATTTAGCTATTTGGCAAAATCCTCAAGCAATTGTGCCGGCTGCCTTGGGACTTGCCTGTAGTATGGCTCATGCGTTCCTCACAGACCGCCTGGGAAACTGTGATTCTCAGAGGCAGTTACTTATTAAATGTTGAAAATAAAGACACGAGTTACCTTTATGTGTCAAATCGGTGCCTTCTGCTTCAGAACCGGGTCTTGCATCACTTTGGGTTTCAGGACAGTGCAACAATTGTGTTACAAGGATGGATAAACGAAATGGATTTGGAAAGTAAGTACCAGTCGTTTCTATTGGGCCCTTTTCTGCAGACAGCTCTGCGTTTGTAATTCAGTTCCCATACAAGGCTCCTCTAGCCCCCATTTTGCACTCATTGGGATATGACATACTCAACACTTTATTATTTATCCAGAAACATCTTATGTTAACAACTTGAGTGCTGCTCAGTACATCTGCTAAACTATTTTTTGCTGCATTGTTGACTTTCAAGTATGGAAATGGTTAAAACAACTTCTAGATACTGACTTCCCTTTTTTGTTTCATTGGTTCAAGGTTCGCGGTAATGAATGCTTTCTGTTAGGTGAAACATCTTTGGAAAGTTTGGTGGAAAACAAGAAGTATGAAGGGGCAAATCGACCCTTCCTGCCAAGGGATTGGGGTGGGAGCTCAAGTCCCTCTGTCTTCCCCTTCACTGTACAACTAGTCAGTGCTCTGCAGAAGTGGCCTCGGGGGGAAAAGTTGCCCTAAGCATGCCTGTGCTGCAGTTTGGAGGCTCATCAAACGTTCGCTGAATCTTTAATGTCCTGAGGGGAAGAATGAGCCCTTCGTCACCACTTGGCTAGGGCTTTATTCTCCAGGAATAATCTAAGCATTGGGGAAAACAAATAATTAAGAGCAGATAGGAAGTTTTCCTAGGTTGGTATTTAGTTACTGAAATCAGTCACTGAGCTATGCTGAGACTCTGAATGAGCAAGGGATCAGATTCCAATTATCCACATTTCAATGTACGTATTTCTGTTCTATTTGGCATTATCTCCCACAAACCCGTCAAGAGATTTCCCTTCCATCAAATGTCCATATTAGATGTACCGAATAAAAAAAGTTTAAAGAAGTGAAAAATGCAGACTGTTACAACAAAGAGTTATCTCTTGATATTTGATGCATTATTTGTGAGACAAACGCATGACCTGAGTGAGGAGCAGGACCCACTGGAGAGAACCCACGGGACAGTTCCATTTGGGCAATAGCTATGACAGCTCAAAACACCGAGGTTCCACCCCAGTGAACTGTGTGATGACACTCGAGGCCGGAAATGCCAGATTGCTCAGGTGTGCAGTGACTTCAGTTGGGAAGGTACACTGCATCGTACAGGGTGGCAGTGGAATGCAAAAAAAGGCCTCTGTTAAAAGGACTACCTATCTGTCCTAATTCAACAGTGATATTGTGAACAGAATAGTTTTCCTTTGATATTTGCAGGTTAAGTAAGTAGTCTTAACATCCAAATGAACTGGTATTTCTCATAGAGGAAGGTGATCTTGTTGGTAGCTGAAAAAACTATGCCCGAGGAATTGTTTTTTAGTTCTGTTACATTTCTTTTCCTGGGCACCACCAACTGAAGAGAGAAGAAATTCCCCCAATGAATCTAGAGTCTGTCCACTAGCATCTGTAGAAATGACATCTTTCATTTCCAAAGCACACACATTCTTCGCTGGTGAGTGAGCAGACAGGGAGATGGCATCCTTCCTGCCACTCCTCATGTTAAGACACATTCCTTCGGCTCTCTAAATAACCCTGACACAGGCTAAGCTTTCCAGAATTCATTTATAGAAATCCTAAATTCATGCAAATGCCTTATTGTGCCAATGAGTTAAAGAAGAGAAACGGAATTTAGAAATAGAGCTTCAGGGAAAAAAATCTCCATGAGGACCACCCTGGGATGCTGTAGAGATTCAAAATCTGTTTACTGTAATTGACCTCTGGGAAGGGAATGAGTTGTTTAAAGTAATTCCAGACCAGGTGAGGATGAAGAAGTCACCTGTGTTGAGAGGGGGCAGGTCAGTATGGCTAGTGACATGTCGTGGCCACTGTTTTTAACTCAAATCTGTTATGTTTATGCCTTTGAGGGCAGTGGCTGCAGTTGGGCAGACAACATAGAGAAATAGAGAAAAGCTTCATCTAGACTCAGGGCAAGAGAGGATCAGAGTGGTGTGATAGAAGCATTTGGAGTGGGAAATCCTGGCTTTGCGTCTAAGCTCTGCCAAATAGTACCTGCTTTGGGCAAATAATTTGTTTTCCATTCAGTGGGCCTCAGCTTAGTCATCTTTAAAACGGTTCTGTTAGACCAGATCACAGACTTTCCGATTTAAGGAGCTTCGACACCCTTAAAAACTTTGAGGACCCCGAAGAGCCTTTTTTTAAATAATAAATTTATTTTCTTATTGGTGTTCAATTTGCCAACGTACAGAATAACACCCAGTGCTCATCCCGTCAAGTGCCCCCCTCAGTGCCTGTCACCCATTCACCCCCACCCCTGCCCTCCTCCCCTTCCACCACCCCTAGTTCGTTTCCCAGAGTTAGGAGTCTTTATGTTCTGTCTCTCTTTCTGATATTTCCCACACATTTCTTCTCCCTTCCCTTCTATTCCCTTTCACTATTATTTATATTCCCCAAATGAATGAGAACATATAATGTTTGTCCTTCTCTGATTGACTTACTTCACTCAGCATAATACCCTCAAGTTCCATCCACTTTGAAGCAAATGGTGGGTATTTGTCTTTCTAATGGCTGAATAATATTCCATTGTATACAAAAACCACATCTTCTTTATCCATTCATCTTTCGATGGACACTGAGGCTCCTTCCACAGTTTGGCTATTGTGGAAGAGCCTTTGTTGACACAGCTTCTGCTTATCGATAATTACTGTATGAAGAATTAAAATGAGCACATCTTTCTTTAAAGTATTTATTAATTCACTTAAAAAATAACAGCAACAAGCATATTTCACATTAACATATATGTGTTTATGCAAATTAACTCTATTTTCCCCAGCAAAAATAAATTTAGTGAGAGGAGTAACATTGTTTTACATTTTTTACATCTCTTCGGTGTTTGGCTTAATAGAAGACAGCTCGGTTCTCATGTCTGCTTCTGCAGGTTGAGTTAATTGCAATTTCATGTATCATGCGATATACATAAGAAGGCCGAGGAGAGAGGGATGGAGGACTGTGTGCGGGGAGGGAGAAAACCCATGTGAAGATGAAGGCAGAGATCAGGGTGGTTCTACATGCCAAGGACTACAAAAGATTGCCAGAAAACCACCAGACGCAAGACATGAAACAGACTCTCATAGGCCTCAGAAGGGACCAGTCCCCGTACCTGGATCTCAGACATCCAGGCTCCACACTTATGATAGACTCTATTTCTGTTGTTTCAGCCACCCTGTTGGTGGTACTTGTTACAGCAGCCTGGTAAACTCACACGGTGTCCTTCAGGGCATCTGTCCATTTCATCTACATTGTTGAATATATTGGGTTAACATTATTCATCCTAGCTTCTTTTACTTTGAATGTCTATAGAATTAGAATATAGATTTTTTTTTTGATTCCTGATATTGGAAACTTAGATCTCTTTTCTTTATATCATCATCAGTCTGGTTAGAGATTTATCCACTTTATTTACCCTGCCAGAGAACCAGCTTTTGTTTTTATTGACTTACTGTATGTTTTTCCTGTTTTCAATTTCACTGATTTGTGCTTCCTTACATTTGTTATTTCTATACCTTTACTTCATTCAACTTTTATTTACCATTAGCTTTTTAATTTGTGAAGTTGGAAGCTTAAGTCATTCATTGGTTTTCCTAATGTAAGCATTTTAGTGCTCTTTTTTATCACTGCATCAAACATATTTTGATATGATGTGTTTTTAATTTCATTCAATTTAAAGTGGGTTTTTAATATTTTGTCTTTTTTGACCTATAAATTATTTTTAAACAAAGCAACCTGGTGTTGCTTTGTTTCTCATTGTTTGTATTTTTACCAGATCTTTCTCTATTGTTGTTTCCTAATTTAATTCCATTGTTGTCAAAGAATATATTTTGTATGATTTTAATCTTTTAATATTTATTGAGACTTATTTTATGCCCCAGAACACATTGTGTCTTAGTTATGTTTTTGTGGACCATCAAGAATGTGCATTTGGCTGCTCTTCAGTATTGTATTCCGTAAATGTTTAGGTCAAGTTAGTTCATAGTGTTTTTTCAAGGCTTTTCTATCCTTTCTGATTTTCTTCCCCTTATTTCATTGAATATTGAGAGAGGGATATTGATATTTCTGTCTATAATTGTAGATTAGTCTACTTTTTTCCTTCCTATCAGTTTGTTTACTTCATAGGTTTTGAAACTCTATGAGATATATAAACATTTAGAATTACTGCATCTTTTTGAGGAAGTGATCTCTCTCACTATGAAATGATAATGCTTTCTTATGATTTGCACTAACACAACAGACCTTTTCTGGTTTTGTTACATTGAGTGTACTTGTGTCTTAACCCTAAGTGGGATTCTTACAAGCAGAAAATAGTTGTATCTTGCTTTTCTATCTAATCTGAAAATCTCTGCCTTTCAACTGGAGTGTTGAGATTTAATCCCATTGTTTCGTTTGGGTTTAAGTCTACAATTTTAATAGTTTTATATTCCCCCCAACTGGCCTTTGTTCACTTTTCTTCCCTTTTCCCTGCTTTTTTGGATTAGTAGAATTTTTTTTTTATTCTTCTATTTGATCTATTTGTTGGCTTATTAGCTGTGGTAGGCTAATAGTGACCCTGAATAATGAAGAAATCCCTGTCTTAATCCTGAAAACCTGTGGATAGGTTACTCCATGTAGCAAAAGAGACTTTGCAGATGGGATTGAGTTGAGGATTTTGAGATGAAGAGTTTATCCTGCATTATTGGGTGAGCCTGAGGTAATTACAAGACTTCTTATTAAGAGGGAGGCAGGTCAGAGACAAGGTAACCCTATGCTGCTGGTTTTGAAAATGGAGGAGGGGACGTGGGTTGGGGAATGTAGGCTGATTCTAGAAACCAGAAAATGGAAGGGAAGAGATTCTCCCATAAAGCCTCCAGAGGAAACTCAACCCTGCAGACCCATTTTATAATTCTGACCTTCAGAACTGTCAGAGAACACATTTGTTTTGTTAAGCCACTAAGTTTGTGGTAACTTGTAATAGCTGTAATAGGAAATGAATACACTAGCTATACATTCTCTGTTTTTCCAATGGTTGCTTTAGGTTTGATAATATATGTTTTTAACTCATTATCATCTACTTTTAAGTAATATTATATAAATTCTTGTATATTATAAGACCCTTAACCTGTATACTTCCATTTCCCTGCTCCAGTCTGTGTCCTAGTGTCGTCATGCTTTTTCTTTCCTCGGAAAGCTTTTAATAACTTTAAGTGGTAGTAAGGTCAGCGTTAAATCCTCTGACACATACCTAAAATATTTTGCTGACTTTAAGAATGAAATATTCAGACCATTACACGTAATTTGAAGTGACAAATACATACTATACCCAATCCAATTTTCATCTAATCCCAGACTCACTTCTATTAGCACTACATGCTACATACTCCATGTGCTAAGTAACTATTTCATACATTTTTCATGTAGCCCTTACTTGAATATCTCAAGTTCATTTAGTTCATTTTTTCATGAACAAGCTACCCTTGATGATAGGTTAGCTTAAGAAGTTAAAAAGATTTTTTTATTGAATTATAATTAACATAGTGTTATATTAGTTTCAGGTGTGCAGTAGAATCACTCAACAACTCTGTACATTACTCAGTGCTCATCAGGATAAGTGGACTCTTGAGCCCCTTTATCTGTATCACCCATCCCCCTACCTCATGCATTTTAATTTTCCATTTGTGGCAAATACCACCATGCACTCTCATTATTTTTACTTAAACATGATTTTGAAACTGTATTTTATATATATATATATATTCATGTATTTGCTACTTCCAGTGCTATTCACTCTTCCATGTAGATCTAGATTTCCCTCTGGTATTATTTTCCCTCTGCCTGAAGGACTTAATTGATTCCTCCAATGCAGGTGTGCTGATGATGAATATTTTCAGGTTTGGTATGTCTGAGAAAGTCTTTATTCTGCCCTTATTTTTAAAAGATATTTTCTCTCAGTATAGAACCCTAAGTTGCATTATTTCTGATGAGAAATACACCATCATCCCTCAATGGGTCAAATTATCCTGATTCATTGCATGCCCAGTCACTTATTATTAGATGCAAAAATTATGAATTTTACCTTTTTGGGTGCTGGATATTCTGATACATCTTAAAATGGTTTTGAGCCTTATTTTGAGACCTACTAAAGTTGATTATAAATAGTTTGACCCTTTTAAGGTATACTTTTCAGCTTTGTTTAGTGAGACTAAAATAGCTTCTAGTCTACATCTAATTTTACCACCTCACTGCTGAGACCGGGCACTTCTGAGTACTCCACCCAGGGCCTTACATATTATAGGACTTTTTTCTCACTGTGACACATGGGAATCCCAAACTGTCCTGGCCACGTGTGAGGTGATTGTTCTGAGTGTTCCTTTCAGGTAGTTCTTTCCTTTTAATCATGCACTCATCAGCACCCAGCTGAAGACATGAGGGGGTTTCTTCTCTGCGCATTTCTGATGCTCTGTCTCTGTGCAGCTCTCTCTCCATTACTCCTCCCTGTGAGCTCTAGTTGCCCAGCCTTCCTACATGCCTGGCTGCATTTCCTCAACTCCAAAAGATGGCTATACTTTGTGTAGATTTCTCCTGCTCTGCCTGGAAGCCTGGAAATGCTCAAAAAAGTGAGTTGGGGCAACTACTGGATTCTTTGTTTCCCCTCTCTTCAGGTCATAGTCATGTGTTACCTGCTGTCCAGTAACACCATTGTTTCATGTTTTTTGTCTTTCTTTTTAAATTGTTTAATGTAGAAGGTTATATATATGTAAATGTATATATCCCTATTACTTCAACCTGGAAGGAAATGAAGTCATTCCACATTAGAAATTAAAAATGAATGATTTTTAAAATGTTTATTTATTTAGCTAAAACAATATTATACCTAGTTGCTTACTAATATAAATACTATAAACTTATGACTCTTAAGATAAATCTTCTAAACACACACACATAATGATAACTAGAGATGATGGAGAAGTTATTTAGCTTAATTGTGGTGATCTTTTCACAATGTATAGATGTATCAAAACAGCTTGTACACCTTAAATATATATAATTTAATATGCCTAGGTTATCTCAATAACATTTTTTAGAAAAACTCAACTAAGTGGTAAAAAAGGAAAAAAATGTATTTTTCTGGACAAAAGAACCTCAATTTAGTAGACTTCTGTTTTCTTTTCTTTTTTTTTTTTAAAGATTTATTTATTTATGATAGACATAGAGAGAGAGAGAGGCAGAGACACAGGCAGAGGGAGAAGCAGGCTCCATGCACAGGGAGCCCGACATGGGATTTGATCCCGGGTCTCCAGGATTGCGCCCTGGGCCAAAGGCAGGCGCCAAAACAACTGCGCCACCCAGGGATCCCTAGACTTCTGTTTTCGCACTAGGAACTGCAAAGAACATATTCCCATTCTTATCATGAGAAGGACTTCTAATTGATACCTTATGTAAAAAGGAACTCAAACTAGATGATAGTAAAATTCAAAATTCTAGAACCTTTAGAAGAAAACATAGGAAAAGAATCTGTGTGACAATTGGGCTTGACTGAGAGTTTTAAATACATTACCAAAGCACAGTCCAATGAGGAAGAAAAATGATAAACTAGGCTTACATGAAAACCCATATGTGAATGTGCATAGGAAATTTCTTCGTAATTGCCCAAACCTGGAATCAATCCAGATATCTCTCAATGAATGAGTAGATAAAGAAACTATGGTACCTCCGTACAATGAAAAATACTTCATTAAAAACAAAGAACTATTAAAAAACAAAAACAAAACAACAAACTAGTGATTCATGGAAAACTATAATATATTTTAATAAGTAAAAGGAGCCTTGTAGATTCCTGAAAAAGTATGTGGAATCCCCAGGCCTTGGAACATATTTGATAACTGTCACAGTAAAGTAATACTCCTAAGGTCTCCTTTACCATAAATGGTTAAGTTTACAGATGGATGAGTTTAGGAGGCAAAATTGTGCTTCTACTTTCTTTTTGAGGAAATGCCTGCCTACAGAATGTTTATATTCTGGGGTGAATGTTTTATTCAGAAAGTGTAATTAAGCTCATTTTTGGCTACACTTATTAGTTATTGAACAAATAACTTTATTATTACTAAATCAGATCTTTTGATCTCTAACCTCAGGAGTCCTACTCTATTTTTCAGTTAAGTCAGAACTCAGACTAGGATCTGAGGTGTCATTTTCCTTCTAAATCCACAATATGAGCTTATGTGAATCAGTGAATAAATGTAGCCTGTAATGGAATAATAAAGGAGGCCAAAGTGGCAATAAATAAGGAGTGATAGGAAAAACTTGCCCAGAGTATTCAGGTCCACCAGAGAAATCCCTGGATTCTTTCTCTGAGCTCATTTCAACCCAAAGAATGGCCTCTTCCTTGTGTGATATCTGTAATGCTAGATGCACTTAGGTTCAAAAGCATTAATAACAAAGTAAATGACTATCATCTGTGTCCAGTTATAAATCTTCCCTTTCTCCCATGACGAAAGCTCAGCTGCTCACTTTTGCTCTGAAGTTCCAATTTATCTTCCTCTCAGACTAAATTCTGGGGAAAGATTGCTAAGCCATTTCAATATGGCAAACTATGAGAAATGAAGCCCTGGCAACTCAGACGTTTAGCCCCTTCCAAACTCAGGAGACAGCCGCTACCCACAGTCAATAATCACAGCGTGTTCCAAAATCCTACTTTGTGGCTGAATTTTTGAAGTACCTCTAAAACTAAACTTGTACAATCTGTTTCTATTTTACTATAATTCCTCTTTAATTTGTACTCTACTAATCCAGCATTTTACATAATTTAAACACCACTCTTAGGATTCTTATTTAATAGAAAATTGAAAATTATTTCCTTATTGAAAATATTTTGGGCTCTTAAGAATAAAATATTTGATTTTCAAAGCAGTTTTTTAGTCTTTCAAAATAAGAACTGAAAGATTACAGATTCTTTTCTTTTCCTTTCATTTCCAGGTCTAACAATTTCTTTCTTATAAAGGTCTTCTGTATTTTTCATGTAAGCCTGTTAAGAAAACTTCTCTACCACATTCCACATTCCACTTATCAATATTCAATATGATTTAATTGCACTTTGTAAAAGAAAAAGATCAGATTTCTTTAAGAAATACTATGTAGGAACACCTGGGTGGCTCAGTGGTTGAGCGTCTACCTTTGGCTTAGGTGGTGATCCCAGAGACCTGGGATCCCTCATCAAGCTCCCTGCATGGAGCCTGCTTTTCCCTCTGCCTGTGTCTCTGCCTCTCTCTGTGTGTCTCTTATGAATAAATAAAATCTTTTAAAAAAAGAAATAGTATGTAAATTAAATTCTTCATCATCTAATTATGTAATTTGATAATCTTTTTTGAAAACAAAAGAAAAATGGGTGTGCTATTTATAGTTACTTAATTAGAAATAATTATAAATGAATAAAGGTGCTGATATGTACAACCCAAGGGACATTTAGAGAATGTATCTGCACATCGCTGATTATGAGGCCCAAATAAATGTTTCCATCTTCATTTCTGAGGTGCAATGTTTCTTACATAGTCGCTTACTTTGGATTATCTTTAAAACACTCCTAGATATTTGGATATCGAGATAGACATTTAGAACACTTTTAAATTTTGTGCCAGTTGTAAAAGCTGACATTTTAACATAAGCTGTCCATTTAATTTCACGAGTTTATAAAGACTTATGTATTTCTTTTAGAGAGAGAGAGAGCAAGGAGGGTAGGTGGGTGACAAGGGAAAGGGAGAAAGGGCCTTAAGCAGACTCGGTGCTGAGTGTAGAGCCCAATTCTGGGCTCAATCCTAGGACCCTGCAAAATCATGACCTGAGCTGAAACCACGAGTCGGATGCTTAATCTAACTACACCACCCAGATGCCCCTCACCAGTTTAGTGTAAAAAACTAGCGCTTAGTGTTTATCTTGAAGATATTTCTGTATGCCTTTTCACACTGTATCTTACACTTGTGGGGGCAAAGAATGATTTTGGAAATGATCAGTATCAGGTTACGAAGCCACCTGATACTGATTGGACCTGTGCCAATTCATCATTTCTTCCTTGTTCGTTGTCAGACTGATTCTGGAGATTATGAGACATACAGACATGCTGGACTCAAAGGGACCACACAGGCTGACTTCAAACTGTTTCATGAGAAGTTTCCCAATTTTAGCTTTTCCGATCCTAGCACATACTCTCTTCCCCTTCCCAAATCCCAGAGCACTCTATGGCTTCATTATCCAAGAGAATCCCATCTTCAGAGCTCTTGAAGACTCTGCAAGGTCAAGCAGCTTGGCCAAAGGAGGCTGCTGGTTATGTGTAAGTGATGGCATTTCAATGCACTTGGTTAATTTTGGGCCCAAACAGACTCAAAGTTAAACAAGCCCATAACAGACAGTTGAAGCCGACCATCTTAAAACAGGGACAATGAACATGAGAAATCAAGATGAATGCATTGTTTCAATTTCAGAGACAACATGATTGAAAAGCAGGCTACTGCCAAACTGCTTTAATCTAAATAAATAAAATGTTTTCATTGTCTCAAAAACCAGTTTATTTTCAGTAACATTCACAGTATACTTTTCTTGTTGTATGTGGCTCTTTGGAAAAGCATCAGCAAGACTTGCTGGCTATGGAAAAGGCGAAGCCATTTACTGGGCTACAGAAGTGGAAAACAGACTGCTCCTGATAAAGTGCTACTGGCCATTGAAAACATATAGTGCTTCTCCTCAGACTAAACGTATCCAACACATTTGTATTCCAGGATGAAATCTGAAAAGTGACTGATGGCAGTGAAACAGGATAAGATTTATTTCACACCAGATTTGTTATTCAAGTTAGTTTTAGAATGAAATATTTTTAAGAGAAGTTTTCATCGACTTAGATTGGACCAAGAATTGTGACCACAGACCACAGACACTCGGCTATCCAGCTGGCATCTCCTATTAATTAGTGCAAGGAGGCTATCAAATGTTTTGCAGGATGAGGTAGACAGAGAGTGTATATGCTCAGCTGTGCCTCTATTCCTACCCACTCCCCACCAGAGGCTGATCAAGCAGATGCCTACCTTTGAAGTTGTTGGTGAGGAAGCCTAGCAGATGACAAAAGACCTAGAGGAAGCTAAGCAAAGGCATGCTGTGCAACAGAATTTTGCCCACTTTACCTGGAGGCAAGCCCAGAGCTTCCTCATACCTCCTCAGCACTACATCAGGGCCAGTGGAAGCTAAACAGGAGCAGTGAAATGGGTGACCTAGAGCACAAACTTGAGAATGGTAGGGAAACCTGGACAGTGAATATTTTCATGAAAACACAGGGGCTCAGTCCCTTGAGGCTTCATGGAAAGGAAATAAGGCAGCTGACAAAAACCAGCATAGCTTGAAAGCCCTTGGAAAGAATTTTCAAATGCTTGTGATAAAGAAAAGAAGTCTTTCGGGGAACATTCAGTTGTTGTTCCCACAGAGGCCATGGAGGTAGAAACAAGAAAGATGACAAAAATGTTTTCTTCCCCTCTGCCTCCGACCCGTGTAGGGGCTCTTAACCTTCCTGCCTTCTGAAAACAACTTCCCTATCATTTCCATCCTTGATTCTTCAGTCCTTTCTCTCTGCTGATTTTTTTTAAGGAACCCCTCAGGGATAGGAATTAACTTTGAACTTGAATAATTACGAGATGAGGTTTAACTATGTAGAGTATATATGGTCAGCTTCATTTGAATGGAGGAAGATGAGAACCACTTTCTTCTTCCTCTGTTACAAGTTGTCCTAGCTCTCCTAGCAACATATGTGAAATATCTTAGGAGTTATGAAAGAAGAGGAAAAACAGGAGTATAATAGAACCAGGAAGTACTGAGGTAGGTGGGGACAGTGGCAGGGAAATGAAAATTGAGAAAGTATACAACTCAGCAGACATACATTTCAATCTTTGTTTGTTATTAAATAGTTACAGGTCAGACAAGTGAAATTCCATACCTTTCCCTGAATTACTCCCTTTTCTCGCAGAGTAATTACCAGAATTAATGGAGATGGTATTGAAAACATGTTGGGAATAAGAAATTTATTTGTACAAATACAAGGCAGTGTAAAATGCCACTTCCAAAGGAAGGCAGGAAGACTCTAAAAAACAATTTTTTTCTCAAAAAAAAAAAACACTTTTTAAAGCAATGTTTTTCAATATTGCTTTGGTTTTCGATGGATTATAACTTCAGGACACCAAAAACAAAGATAAGTCCTCTCATTTTTCATATCCTTGATTAAGTGAACCACGTTCTGCTGTGTCCTAACATATAATATTCTATATGATGAACGCAGGCAACTTCCAACTATGTCTTCTAGCTATGCCTGTCACATTTTTACCTATGCTGAAGGGAGGATTGTAATCTGAAGATAGAGTAGCTAATTTGAAGGACCTGCTTTTGAAAAGCAGGACAATGACTGAAGCAGTGGAAAGCAATGAATTCCTGTTTCAACTCAGCACATTACCAGATTGAGTGCTGGAAGAAAAGTTTCAGGAAAGAAGAAAGGAAAAGGATGCTGCTATGGGGCAATTAAACAAGCCAGTTAATTGTGGAAATAAAAAATGAATTGTGGAAAGATAAAGGAAAATTATGAGGGGAACAGAGAAAGAGCACTGTGGGTGGAAGCTTGCAATTAAGAACACAAAGAATAAAAATGAGTCTCAGTTGGCTGAGCAGATGAAAAGTGAAGAATGGAAAAAGAAAACATTTTTTTTAAAGAGACAATGAAAGAGGAAAAGACTCTTCCAACAAAAAGCGAGGTTTAGAAAAATGAGAAGATATCTCAAGAATGAGAAGGAGCCCAAAGGAGTGCCCCACACTAAATGACAGAAAAAGAAAAACTATACCCCCAAATGAGTAAAGAAAGAGACAAAATTTTTAGGCAGGTTAATTGAGTAAGAAAGACACACAAAAACACACATTACAAAACATGACTGTTTTATTCAACCATTAATGAAAGAACAGAGCTCCAAAAGTAATAAAATGTGATTTATTATCTTGCAGGATGCTAGTGTATCTCTATTGGCAGCTTCAGTACTTGTACTTTTTTTATTGACAACCTCTTATGTTTGCCATTTCTCCTACTATTTAAGTACTCCCTGCCTAGGGGAAGCTTATATTATTCTTTTAGAGCAAGTTTAAACAATGTGTCATGAAAGCTTGTGTTTTGAAAGTATACTGGAAAAGAAGATGTGCAGTTCCAAAATTTCCTCCAAGTGAAAAAAAATTGGAAGCATTAGACCAAATGATGGTCAATACCTAAGATGTGCTAAAATAGATTTATATCTCTAAATGGGAATATAGTCAATTTATAGGGTTGTTGGAGGAGAAAGATCATATCCTTAGAACATTGTCTGGCATATAGTACATGTATAATAAATATTAGTTGTTATTATTAGCAAAATAAATTTAATTTACATTACCAAAATCAGATCATACTTTTAGAGTAACTAAGGTATCACAGCAAGGATGTGTGGCCAAAATGTTAAGTTTGACATGTTATGACCACTATGTCAGAAGACTAGAAGATTGCAAATGTAATCTTCATTAAAAAAATTTCAGTAAGAACCCAAGGGCTTTAAATTATTGCATTTATTTCCAATCCAGATAAACTAATGTTAGATTACAATTAATAAAGGATTGGACTATCAAACTCTTAAAATAAAATAACCTACAAGGCAACATGAGCTCTCCAAAGGAACATTTAAAAATTTTGTTAATTTACTGACATCCTTAAAGAGCCAAATACAAATATTTCAGGATGATAACATCACTTTGGGTAGTTGAGGTAAGAATAGATGGAGTTATGAAAGATTGGGTTTACCTGTGAGAATGAACAGAAAAATTGTGTATGATGGACAAGTATAAGAAAGTATATTTAGGGGTGCCTGGGTGGCTCAGTGGTTGAGTGTCTGTCTTTGGCTCAGGCCATGATCCCAGGGTTCTGGGATCGAGTCTTGCATCGGGCTCCCTGCACGAAGCCTGCTCCTCCCGCTGCCTGTACGTCTCTGCCTCTCTCTGTGTGTCTCTCATGAATAAATAAATAAATAAATAAATAAATAAATAAATAAATAAAATCTTTAAAAATAAAAAAGGAATTGTATTTGTATATCAAAAGAATTAAAAAAGAATCCAAGCCAGAGCAATGGGATTCTAGTTTCTGGTAATGAAAGAATAACTCCTATTGGACCAAGTGTCCTTCAAGTAACTATGAACTGTGGAGACAATATAACAACTACCTGAAGGCACTGGAGAGCAAATAAAAAGAGACATAAACTTGATAGCAGAAGAAAGAACTATCATAGGATAGGTTCTCATTTTTTTATTTACTTTTCCCCTAAAAACAGACCCAAATCCAACCTACATGGGGTGGGCTAAAATTTGGCCAGAAAATCCATAGTCCTACTGGCATGAAGAAGCAGAGGACAAATTTCAGAGGGCAATATAGCAGCTAGAAATTGAAGAGGAAATCTCAGAAAGGGGAAACCTGGAGGAGGAGCCTTTTATTTTGTATATTAAGGTTTTGCTCAAATCCCTGACTAATCCCTGAGCTACACAAGCATAGGACAGGCTCCAAGCAGATGTAAACTAGAGTTGTGCTGCTTCACACAACAGGAAATAACAGAATATATACTTTGAGTGCAGTCAAGAAAATTGCCTGATAAAGCAAAATTCAGAATTCTAAAAAAAAGCCTATGAGAGTCTGAAACCTCTACAATATTCATTTGAAATGGCTGGGATATAAGCCAAAATTAGTAGATATGTGAAAAAATAAGAACATGTGACTAGTGCTCAAATAAAGGGAACCAACGAAGACAAACCCAAAGGTGACCTAGATGTTGAAATTAACAAAGACTTTAAAGAAGCTTTCTAAGTGTGCTTAATCCTGTAAAGGAAAATATGTTCAAGTAAGCAAATAAATAGAGAATGTCAGAGGATAAATAAAAAATGTTAAAAGTAACATTAAAATCATAGAACGGAAACATTAATATCTGAAATGAAATATCTACTGGATAGGCTTAACAGGAGATTGGAGATGATAGAAAAAAGTGCTAGTGAACTTGAAGAAAGTTTCATATAAAGTAGACCACGGAAAGGAAAGGAAAGGAAAGGAAAGGAAAAGGTAGGGAAGGGAAGAGGAAGGGAAGGGAAGGGAAGGGAAGGGAAGGGAAGGGAAGAAGGAAGGAAGGGAAGGGAAGGGAAGGGAAGGGAAGGGAAGGGAAGGGAAGGGAAGGGAAGGAACATAAAGGAAAAAAAAATGCAGAAAAATGTGCAAAGCCTCAGTGACCTATTGGACAATATCAAAAGGTCTACATACTTCAAATTAGAATCCCAGAAGTAAAGGAGAAAGATTGAGGCAATAAAAATATTAGAAGAAATAATAACTAAAGCCTCTTCCAATTTAGGGAACAACATAAATTTATAACTCAAGATGCTCAGCAAACAATAAACAAGATAAATGCAAAGAAAAGTTTGCTGCAAATATCATAGTCAAACTGCCTGAAATCAAAGGTGGTAGACATTTTGAAAGCAGCCCAAGAAAATTTTCATACTATGTACAAGGGAAAAATGATGGAAATGTGCACCCTTCTCATCTGTAACAACAGAATCTAGAAGACAGTAAAAAGGGCATCTTTAAAATCAGAAAAAAAAAAACCCCACCAGAACTGTATATTTAATGAAATATAAACCATAAAAATCAAGGTGCCAGATTTACACATTCAGTCATAATACAGTAACAGTCCCTGGATTTACCTTCTTGCTTTAAACAACTAGAAAACTGGTCTAAATACATGAAATAACAATTTTCAAACGTTTGTAAATCGGGCAGTGCAGAATTGTGATCTCTGAAAGAAGGGAAACACAAAAAGGTGGGCCCTATAACTGCCCCAGGTCATGGCTAGAGGGGGTTGTGAAGGCCAGGTACCATGGCAGGCAGGGTAACCAAAAAGAACCTCTTAGTTTCACTGAGTTCAAGAGAGAGAGATTGGAGATTGAATTTCAGGGAGGACAAGTCAGCTAGAATTTTGGGAGGAGGAGTATCATAGTGGAAGTTGCCAGACACATATTACCCACCCAGCCTCCAACCTCCTCCAACACAGAGAACAAACTCTGCACAGGAATCTTTTTGAATCTTTGGCAAAACTCTGATCTGCACATGAGTGAGAGGAAATTACTCAAATGCGGGAAAGAACATTTGAAGCAGTAAACTAAACAATTCTGCAGCTCAGAGAGGCCAAGAATATTCCCAACAGCCAGAGTGAAAAGACATTATAATGCACAAGACATTGTGTAGAGTCCTCAGGAAGACATTACCAAAACAGTGAAGATAAATTAGGCCCAAAGTAAAGACTGTTCTCTCTCTACTCTAAGATAATCTAAAAGTAAGTCTCAAAATGATCAAACTTATCACAAGTAACTTATCTGCACACCAGAACAAAGTTTAATACTATTTAAAGGAATATGACATAGTATAGCTTCCTACGATGTAAAATCCTTCAGATTCAGTGTCCTGAAGCCAATCAAAAATTAGCAAAGATACACTAAGGCGGGCACTTGATGGAATGACCACTTAGTGTTATGCTATATATTGGCAAATTGAATTTAAATTTTTAAAAAAAGGAAAAGAAGAGTACTAATACGCTCAGAAAAAAAATTAGCAAGGTTGAAAAAAGGAAAATATGACCCATAAGCAGGAGAAAACCTGACAAATTAGAAACAAACCAGAAATGAGAAAGATGGTGGCAGTAGCAGAAAAGGATAGCAAGATGGTAGATTTAAAACCAACTATATTCATAGCTACATTAAATGTCAATGTCCCCAACACTCTAATTAAAAGGCACGGATTGTCAGTTTTGATTTTTAAAAAAGCATGACCCAATCATATGTTGTCTGTAAGAAATCCACTTAAAATATAAAGGCATACATAGTTTAAAAGTAAAGAGATGGAGAAAAGCTATAAAATGCAAACCTAATTATAGCAAACTGTAGTGGCTATGTAATATCTAGCAAAGCAGACATCTTCAACTAGAAAACTATTATCAAGATAAAGATCATAATGCTTTCTGGCCCGATGACTCCCATGTGATGTGTCTATCTAGACTCACTTGCTGTGCCTGGGTCCAGGCTCCTGGTACTCCTACTGCCAGAATCAAGTTTCTTGGCCCCTGAGCCAGCCCAGTCTACCAGATAGCAGGTATCCTTGAATAATAGAATAATACAAATAGTAGAAAATCAAGTATAAAGGCTACCCAAGGAACTCCCACTAAGCAGAGGAAATAGCTTTGGATTTACCTTTGTTTTATAATTTAGTAAAGAGCAGGGGAACTCTTTTGAAAACACCTTCTTGGCAGCCCTATCTGCCCCGAGTGATGGCTCTGAATCCTAGGCCCTACCTCTACCTTCCATCTCTATCATAACAAAAGTCAATGGGAATGATTTATAGCAGTAAAAAAAAAAAAAATGTATTCATCTTTTTCAATTGTTGTGACTTCAGGATGAGTTCTTTTGTGCTTCTGGTCCAGCTCCCAAAGTCAAACTGAATGGAACCCTCTGGTTCTCTCATTTGGTCTCTAAAACATCTCATGCTTTTCCTGAGATGGTCTCATTCCTACATACTTGCATTTTTAAAAATTTTATTATGGTAAGATGTATGTAACTTAGCATTTACCATTTTAGCCATTTTTAAGTGTACAATTCAGTGACATTCAGCACTCACAGTTGTCCAAACATCACCACTGTGTTTCATCTTTTTTAAGGATAGTTTAGATCAGAGAGCCCTCTGGGACCCACTACAATTATAGGACATTTTGCCATTCATTTCCTCTCCACTCTTACCAAGCTACGACTACAGGAAAATAAATGTGAGGCCTACACACAACCCACCAGGCAGCAATCAGTTAAGAAACATAATCCTGTCACACCACCACGCTTTCGAGATACCTTGACCTTAGTAGCATCATCACCAAGTGGTAGCTTCCTTTCCACTTTGAGGCTTTCTTACCATGCAGTCTTTCAATTAAGTATTCATTTAAACCCAGGAAGACTCTGCTCCCTTTTGATAGCGCACTCCCAGTGAGAACTGCAGTGAAACCTAGCCCTTCCTCTGTGTAATTCTGGCATGGCCTAAAGGCTTTGTAGGAGCCAGTCTATGGTATTGTGGTACCATGCGACTGTCTTGCATTTTCTGCCATTGCAGAGCTAATTCTCACTCTGGTGGCCATCTGCCTTGAGAGTTGAGTTTATGTGGCCTCTCCACTGAGGTGCTTTTAAAATGTCCTTGGCTACCAGTCCTTGGAAAGATTGGTGTGAGGGTGAGGATGATCACAGAACATGATCCCTTGAAGTACTTCCCAGATGCAGTGGGCTGTTTGCCCAGGAGTGATAGATAGTTGGAATGGAGAGAAGAAATATATGGACCCGAGCTCACACACAGCTAGCCAGATCCTGGACACTTGTGCCTTACTAAAACTAGCAACTCTTGCTCTTTGGGAGCTTTGCCCATTGTTTAAGCAATTCCTTTGGTAGAAATGTTTGGAAGTTGCATTGTATAGTGTCCAGTGGGTTAAAAGGATGAAGTTACTGGTCGGTGTTGATGTTAATCTTGTCATACTGTTTAAAGGGTTTGCAGACTTTTTGAAAAAGAGTTATGTATATGTGCTTAGTTGATAAAGAAGCTTTGGCAAATCCCTCAGAATGTGGTAAATCACATGTTCTCTCCTCCCTCTCCTCCAGAGATCAGCACAAACGAAATCATCTGGTTTTGACATACTCGGTTCCATAATGGGACTGGGAACTATTCTAAGAATCTCCTTTCTTGAATGCAAATCTCCTGCTGTTGATTTGTGGTTTATTTTCTTGCACAGGGTGGCAGGGACCCCCTAGCTGGCTTCCACATGGGATTCTGTCCCTATCCTGGCCCTGGGAAGCAGGCAAAGGAAATACAGGGTGACCTCTGTTAGGAATAGACCTAGAAGCTGAAGGATGCCAGCCTAGACTCTGCATGGTTTCCTTGTCCTCTGTTCCCTTTAATTGTCCTAAATCCTTTGCCCACTTCTACTTTCCACCCCCACAATGACAAAAGGCAGAGTAAGATGATGAAGAAAATGATTTATGTTAACAGCAAAATACATTCATTTCTATGTTAAGCGGTACAACCATTGTGAGCAAAGACACTCACTTTCATCAGATGGTGGGTTGGACCATGTCAGACTGTGATATATTTATCATTTATTCTTGGGTCCCTGAACCCAAGTGAGAAATGAACAAAAAGTTTTTTTGTGGTGAGATTCTCTCATATTTTAGATAATAGATCAATTAATCCTTCTTTTGCTTTGCTATTTCCTACACACAATCCAAATTCTTTTTTTTTCTGGAAGCTGTGTCCTGTGGTCAGTACCAGACCTGTTGCTATGCTTATCTTCTTCACCTACTCCTCCTCTGTGGAATCCAGGGATGAAGGGGCAATAGGTAGAGGCTGTGCATTCAAGAGGGCAGTAGCTGGTAAGCTCATGGCTGGCATCAAAGGTAGGCCCAAGGGAGAGGGACATAACTGAGCCCATCTAGGACTGCCCTGCCCCAGAGCCTTGCTGGGCTCTCTCCCAAAGGTAAGAATTTTGTCTGGCTTTGAGGTAGATGAGCTTTACTGAGTATGTCTGCACATAGAGGCACAGAAACTCCAAGTTCTGAAGGACTCCTCCATCCTTCAGAATCCCTGAGAATAATGTTAGGAATTGAGTTTCAGAGTATCTCCGGGAGTTCTCCCCTGGGTCTGACCACCTTCTCAGGGAATGGGGAGGGCCTAATGATCAAGGTACCCTTGGGGCTGCACATAGAGGTTGGCAAATGTGATGAAAAAAGGAATAAGAGCCTTACTGCTTGGACCTCCAGATGATGGACCCAAGGGCCACTCAGATCACTAAGCCCATGGGAAAGGACGAGGAGAAAATGGGCAGGATCAAGAAGTAGAACTGGAAAGACACCTGTCACATTGCTCTTACCCATGCCTGAGATCCCATCCCTGGGCTCTACACCACTTCTGACAAACCCATTTGCTCCCAGAAGACCCTCTGACTCAACTAACCTTAGTTTCTTCATGTATAAAGTGGTAACTTTGTAACGCTCTTTGTCACTCTCTTCCTGGGATAATATTTTTAAAAATGAGATACAGAAATATTTTCCAAGCAGATGAATTAAATAAATACATCCAGAGAATTGGAAGACTCTTGCTCTTTCCTACCCAACTCGTCGGCTAAGTTTTGGAAGAGGAGTTTCAGGCAAACATCCTATTTTGCATCTCTCATCTGGGCACAATGTATCAAACGACTTAGAACATTTTAATCACGTAAGGCAAGTTTATTGTTAAGGGTATTTTCTTTAAAGGGTGACAGATTAAAAAGAAATGAAAATGACCATGCCTTCATTTAACAGTGGAATCTTCTCCAAAGAAGTCAGACAAAACTCCAATCTCAATTTATCATTGAATTATGTTTGGTAAGCAGACAATGTGTGCTATGTTCTCACAAAAGATGCTGAACAGACACAGGCAACAAACAAAAATAAACAAACAAACCCCCTCAAATCCCAGAAGTGATGGTTGGAAAGGCCAAGGAGTACGTGTGGCTTTTCAGGAGACTCTGCTGACCTTGAGGCCACAGAGAACGCTGCCTCTAGGCTGTTAGCAACTTCAGATAAGAACAGTTTCTTACTTGTTACTGTACCCCTAGTCTTCACATGGAGCCAGGCATCTCACAGACACACTACAATTTTGGGGGTTACACTGATTATGATTCATGCTCTTTTAACAGAGTAGCATAGACATCAAGAACCAGACAGGTTTGGACCAAAGCCTCGTAGAGAGGATTACAATAGCTGAATGGTTTGACAGCCAAGGCAAAAGCACGGTTACCCAAACCTCTGAGAGTTGACACCATTTTTTTTCAGGAAGCTATGAAAAGGTGGTGGACAGGGTCACACTTAACAGCCAGCTAGAATTCAGGAGGAACACCTGAGGGCAAGATCTGTATGATGTCATTAAAGCTGGAGTATAAGACAAGTATGACCAAGGGGAAGCCAATGAGAGTCCAGTTACAGAAAATGAGTACAAAATCACAGAACCTTGGTGTTCCCAGCCCCCCACACTAAAGGAATGCAAGGAGTGGGGACAGAGGAGTCACTGCAGAAGGCTCTCTCCTTCATTGTGCCTGAGACTTGAGTGGGTCACTCAGTGAGGCTGTCCAGGGAGCTTGTGACTTTCCAAAGCATTCTTAGGCACACTTTTTAGAGGTTTGTAAATATCAGCTTTTTAGTTTCTTTTTTTTTTTTAATTTATTTATGATAGACAGAGAGAAAGAGAGAGAGAGAGGCAGAGGCACAGGCAGAGGGATAAGCAGTTTCTATGCCAGGAGCCCGAGGCAGGACTCGATCCCGGGTCTCCAGGATCACGCCCTGGGCCTAAGGCAGGGGCTAAACCGCTGAGCCACCCAGGGATCCCCCAAGCTTTTTAGTTTCAAGTGCTTCTATCTTATGCTGGGCATTTTGTGCTGGAAAAATTAAACTCTGTAAATAAAAATAACTGTAAAAACAACAAATTGTTGATATCAAAATGTTGTTTACCCTTCTTTGCTCTTCCATGTGGTATCTGCCCTCAAACATTGCTGCTCTCACAGGGGTATTAGGCTCCCTTATTCTAAGAAGCTAGGGGGTAGTTGAAAAGGAAGGCCCACAAGAGGGGCCTCATCATTTGGTAGTCTGGCCTCCATCTCCTACAGATTGAGTTACAAGAACAAAAACACCTTTCAAAGGCAAATATTCCTATGTTAACAGACATAAAGCAGCTAATTAAGACATCTGAAATCTATGTTTATAGAGTGTTAGCATTTGGAAGGGTCCCCTGAAGATCATTACTCTCCAACCCCTAATTTTAAGTCAAGGAACCAGGTTTACAGGTTGAGTGATTGCTTAAGGCCATGAAGTTAGAGGATGGGACTGGTACCTAAGTTCCTAGCTGTCCTCCCAAACTGTGCTCCTTCCAGCAGTCTCCCTGGCCGGGGAAAGGAGATAGATAAGGGGACGGCAGGAGAGATGCATAGATTGTTTTTTCAGAAGGTTCACCAAATAGAAGAAGTAATCTTTTACTATGGGGAAACTGTAGGAAAAAAATATATATTTTACACCCAATAAAAATTGGCATCACGAATCAGGTTTCTTTTCTAGAATTTCTAGCTGTTTCTCATGACAACTTTATTTATTTATTTACTCCCATAGGAGAGGATGGAGTTCCCATAGGAACTCTCCCATAGGAGAGTATGGAGTTCCTTTTTCTAAAGAAAAGGAAAGTTCTTGATAGTAATATTTTTGAGGAATGGAAAAAGCTGATAGATCAGAAACAGAAAAATGTGAAAACAATTGTTTTAAAGATTGTGTTTCTTTCTTTATCTCATGACTTTTTCTATAGAGTCAAGCCTGGGATGAATATTTAAAACCCTTTTAGGCAGTATTAAAATATATTGATGGGGTTAAAATTGTAGCAAAATTAGCTTTTGATTATATTTCAAATAATGCCCATTTCTGTTCCTGGAGGAATTTGCAGCTCCATAAAATTTTTCCTTATATCTCTACAGGATGTCTATAGTTTCTAGTTAAAACTAATTAAATCTAGGGAAGTGGTCTTCCTAGATGAAAGAAAAGATTCAATGTATCGTGCTTCCTCTGTAAATATATTTGCTAGTGGAGTGCTCATGTGTTACCAGATGTGAGCAACTTCTAGTGACAGGCCTGTGAATAACTAATTGACAATTACCATGGAGAGTCTTGATAGGAGGCCACTTGACATTATTAAATGTTGAACTTCAGACCCCACAGAAATCGTTAGCTTCTAAAGTGACTTGACTCCCATGAGGGAAAGATATATGGTGCCAGTGTCCTTATTGATTTTGAGCTATTTTTACTTCTAAACTTAAAGCTGGGGCTCAGTGGGGAGCCTGCTTATCCTTCTACCTCTGCTCCTCTCCCCCATGTGCACTCTCTCTCTGGAATAAATAATTTTTTTTTTTAGATTTTATTTATTTATTCATGAGAGACACAGAGACAGAGGCAGAGACATAGGCAGAGGGAGAAGCAGGCTCCCTACGGGGAGCCTGATGTGGGACTTGATCCCAGGACCCCAGGATCTCAGCCTGAGCTGAAGACAGATGCTCAACCACTGAGCCACCCAGGTTCCCCGAATAAATAAAATCTTTAAAAGTAAATAAACTTGAAGTTAATGCTCCTTTAAAGAGGATAGCACTAATGTTGATGGAGCAATTACGTGCAAGACATCATCTTAAGTGTTTTATATGGATTAGCAACCTTATGAGGAAGGACGTATTATTGTCCTGATCATACTACTGAGGGAATTAAGGCACAGCAACTTAAGAACTTGCTCGAGTGACGCAGCTCATAAGGAAGTCTGGGTCCAGCGTTTGCTTTTATATAATACTTCCTTTTATCAGAAAAATTCCATACATTACTATCATTGTTCCTAAGAGATAATAATTTTATATTATTAATATTCTACTAAATGAAGAGAATGGGAACCCTTAAATGATCTCAGATCAAATTATTACCTCTAATTGTCTCTTTGCAATGAACAATGATAGCAATGACAACCATTATGATCATTATGGACTTTTAGGATGATCTTTTATTTCCGGTGAACATAAATTGTCAACATCGTTGCTGTGGTTTGACTATTTGGGCGCTGCCTCTACCGCCCCCTCCCCCAGGCCCCAATTTTCGTATTGAAAACTGAATGTGTGAGGAAGGGTGGTCCTGGTGGAGGAAAGACTAGGGGCTGGTGGGAGGCGATGTGAGTGTTGCTCTAGAGAGAGGATTGGCCAAGGAAGGGCAGGGAGATAAGACATTTTATGGCTCTGCTTGACCATGTAATTCTTGAAGAAATTGAAATGAATATTTATTACTACCTACCATTGTCCAAAGGTATTGTTCTGGAAGAAATTCAGAATGAATGCACTGACAATAACCCGTCGTCACTCCGGCGACATTCTGTGGTCTTCGCCTTCACTTAGAGGGAGCCTTTCCTGTGTTCTCTTGGGTACCAGCATTTCAGAAGGGCTACCTTCTCTGAATCCTGATGCATTAATTTATGTCTCAATTAAGGAAAAATGACATCCTTTTAGAGAATGAGTACTCTTGAGGAGTTAATTAAGTAAATGAACTTACATGATTGAACTGGCTTGTCAAATGGCATCACAACACAACACAGTTCACCGGGTACAGAGGTGAACTCACACCCCATTCTTCCTCTGCCCCAGGCAACTTAATGTCTAACCAGTATTACCTATCTTCCTCCAGATGCACTCTCTTCCTGGTATTGCAGAAGGGTCTGCCGTTCATCATTTGTTGTCCTTTTCCTTCTCAAAACAGTCTGCTTCATTCTTAGAAAAGAGATTCGAAAAGGCTGATGTGGAAATGGTGAGGTTCAGGGGTGGGGAGGACATCAATCAGCAGCACTGCTTGTGCAAGTGGACCCAAAGCGGTCTGCAGGTGGAGCCAAGTTGTCTCTGCACACAGTCTGCCGTGCGTGCTCAACTGCGAATGGGCTCTTCCTCTCCCCGTCCCAATGCATTCGTTAGTGGGGTGTAATGCTTTTGGAATCAGCTCGGGTACACTGGGAACCTGCTGCTTGCCAGATACTGATTGTGGGCTTGAGACAGTTCATCCTCGTGAGAAGATTGGGGTTTGCTTGGTCGTAGTGAATACCATACCCTTTCTTTCCACCCACCTCTCCTTGAAGGAAACCTCATGCTCCAAAGAGCCAGTAGCCACCAGGCATCCTTTTTCCTTTTTCTTTTTCCTTTTTCCTTTAAAAGAAATGGACATGGAGTTCCATAAATATGATGCTCCCCTACAACCAGGGTGGTTCTATTACGCTTGTAAAAACAGTTTCCAGCACACAAAGCACTTTGATGTGCATTCTCCTATTTTTAAACTTCCTTCTGCCATTCTGGAGGGAAGGTGAAAGTGATGGTCATGCCAGGGTGAAACTTCCCTTAGAAAGCTGGACCAAGGAGCCGGACCCTTAGGCCCACTTATTAATCGAGGTGACACAGGTTACAGAGAAGTATCAGGTGAGCAGCATTTAGCTGACAGGACACACTCGCGGTGATAGTTAAAATGCCCACATGATATGAAGCCTCAGTCTTTTCCTTGGGGGGACTACGGCAGCTCCAGCATGAGATAAACATTCTACCGCTATCCATACCAAACAAATCTCCCAGATTTGTATTGCTTTGGAGACGTACCTCCTCCTATTCATTTTTTACATCGGGCAAGTAAAAAACACAGCCATGATTGGGAAATCAAGGACTGAGCTTCCAACAAATGCAATTAAGGCCACAAACAAAACTACACTTAATTACGAAATTGGACTGTGACATGATTATTCCCTGGGTGCTTTCTATGGGTCACTTGCCAATCAGAAAATGCCACATCACATTCATCACAGAAACAAGGGACTCTTTTGCTCAAAATTAAAATGTGGATTTAACCCCCCCGGCAGGCCTCAGGTTCTGTGGTTCACCCCTGGTAATGTTGTGCAGCTACATGATTGCGCTCACTCTACTGGCATCCTTTTGTGATGTGAAAGAAAAGAAAAATCATTGGCAGAAGATGCTGATTAAAGCACACTGCCTAAAAAATTTTCCACAGCGCTTTTGAATGCTTGGATTCATTGTTGCCGTTCGCATGGAGAAAGCACTGTCCTTTAGAAGACAAATCCGTTTTTTCCAAGTTTGAAGTAGAAGTGTGAACTTCGATAAAGCCAGGCTTTTAGAGGAAAATCCTTTGATGCGATGTTGATATCTGGGATCAGGGCTATATGTTTTTAATTTAAAAATCTTACTAAGAACCCAGCTCTATGGAGGTTTTAATATTTTGCTAGATCCGCTTCAGACTTTTCAAAGTGGTAAAATATTACAAACACATTTGAAGACCCAATGCCCCTCTCTTCCAGTGGTAAGTGTCATGAATTTGTTTATTTTCCTAAGCATGTATTTATACTAATGCTACACATATACTACATATGTATACATCGATAGAGAAGTTGTACAGCCTTGTTTTTTCATGTTTTAAACTTTATGTAGATATATCATCTGGTATTTGTTTCTCTGCAATATGACGTCTTAGAGACTTATTCATATTGAAACAAATAATTCCAGCTCCCTCAGTGTAACTAGTGAATAGCATTATGAATGCACCACAGATATTTGTCAATATTCTTTTTGAAGGACAATTATGCTGTTTCCAATGTTTGCTTTTATTTTTTTTCATTTTTGAAAAGATTTTATTTATTTATTCATGAGAGACACAGAAAAAGAGGCAGAGACACAGGCAGAGGGAGGAGAAGCAGGCTCCATGCAGGGAGCCCCATGCAGGGCTCGATCCTGGGATCTGGGATCACGCCCTGAGCCAAAGGCGGACGCTCAACCACTGAGCCACCCAGGCGTCCCCAATTTTTGGTTTTAGAAACCGTCCTGTGATAAACATTATTATATGTTTCCTTATTTGCATAAGAGGCATCGTCTCTAGAGTATACCTAGAAATGGAATTAACTAGGTTGTCAGAGAGGATATCTCCAACTTTACTAAATATTGCCAAATTGCTCTCCACAATGGTTATGACAACTAACAGGATATGAAAACTATAAAATTCCCACAAGCATCGTTTGAAAGTTCCCGATTCTCTACAATCTTGCCAACATTGAGTACTGTCAGACTTTTATGTTTTTGCCAATCTGATAGGTGTATAATAGTTTCTCATCAAGCATATATGTGTTTATTGACCATAAAACTTCCTTTCCTTGCCCATTTTTCTATTAAGCTATCACTTTTTTATTAACATTATAAGTTATGATATTAAGCTTTTTTCATATTATAGATGGTAAATGCCTTCTGGCTTATGGATCCTTTTATGACTTTTCAATACTCATTCCTAATTTTGTTTTTTTTCTAGATTTTATTTATTTATTCATGGGAGACACACAGAGAGAGGCAGAGATACCAGTAGAGGGAGGAGAAGCAGGCTCCATGCAGGGAGCCCGATGTGGGACACGATCCCAGGAATCTGGGATCACGCCCTGAACTAAAGGCAAAAGCTCAACTCCTGAGCCACCCAGACATCTCTCATTCCTAATTTTGAAGTAATTATATTTATCAGCCTTTTCTTCTGTTTGTTTTATTTCTTGTTTAATGAAGTCTTCCCTACTCTATTCATATTCTCCTATATTTTCTTTTCGAAATTTAAAAGTTTTGTATTTTACTTTAATTTTGTATGTAAGAAGAAAAGATCCAATTTCATTTTTATACAAATAACTTATTAACTTAGCACCATTTATTAAGTTATCCAACCTTTCCTAATTTAGTAAGGCATCTTCATGTGAGATTTCCATACATATTTTTATTTCTAGGCCTCTCTGTTCTATTCCATCTATTTATATCTGGTAGGAAAAGTGACTCCTTCCTTCTCATCTCTTTTTCTTCAGTGTTACTTCCATTATTCTTGAGTCTTTTCTGTCTGAATTTTTAAATTGCATTGTCTAATTCCAGAGAGATGCATATTGGCCTTTGGATTGAATTGCATTGAGTTTGTAGATGAATTCATATTATTGAATCTTCAAATTATTGAGTCTCCCCTTCCTTTCATGCCTTCATTTAATTAAGTCTTTTATTTCCTGTAACAATATTGTTAAAACTTTTCAAAATATCTTCAAGAGGTTGTGAGATTTATTCTTGGGTACCCTATCGTTCTCATTGCTATTATGAATGAGATTTTCTTCTATTACATATTTCAGTCAATTATTGATGGCATATAAGGATGTCAGTGGTATTTGATGCTGGTCTTGTATTCACAAATCTGCTGAATTCTCTGGTAGTTCTAATAATTTACATATAGAACCCCTGTTTGGAGAGTAGTATTTTCTGTAGGTAAAGGTTCCTTTGTCTCTTTCTTTCCAAATGCGTACCTCTTATTTCTCTTTGTAGTCCTATCGCATTATATACAACTACAAGCACACTTTAAAATAGTCATATAAGAGATCTTTCTATTATTCTTGACACTAATGGGAATGCTAATTCCAGAACCATATCTTCTATGGCTCTCAAAGTAGGATTACTATCAGTAATACTGGGATTTTGTAGAATTATCCCTGAATTGTGCAGATTGGCTTCATTCTTATTCATGAGACTGGGTTCTTACCTTCAGGTTCTCAAGTTCCCCAGCTTACACTAAGAGCCAAAATACCAGGTGATCAGCAACATATCTTTGTCCATCTTTTTATGGGGTAAAGGAGCTCAGTAGCAGGACTCAGCCCCTGGCAGTAAGTGCTTAGTCTAGTAATGATTCTCAACTCACATAGACCCTTCTCAGCACTTTGCTGAATGTCCAGGTGTAGCAATGCCTACTTCCTGGAGTAGAGCAAGCCCAAACTTCAGTCATGCCCATTCTGTTGAGTTTATGTTTCAGTCTTATTCAGTATCTTGGGAGATTTTTCTCTAGCATATATACCTAGAAAAGGAATTAGCCAACTTATAGGATGAAATATACCCAACTTTACTAGACATTACCATGGAGACGACTATCTTGTTTTTATGTCATTTTTCCTTTTAGTTTTGCTTAAAACATTTTATCTCTTGTTGCTATTTGCTTGCAGTGGAGACTGAAACAATGTGCAAACGTTCACAGCCATTTGTTCAGAAATATTATTGGCTCTATTTTAAAAATAATTTTCTTTGTATGTAACAAAAGGTAAGAATCAGAAAAATTATACTAATAATGTATTTAGTAAAATAATTCCCAAATTATGAATTGCATAATTCAGGAAAACTACCTGTCCAGTTGCCATATGGCTGATTTGTTGTTTGTTGAACATGATCTGCACATATTAAGGGATTTTTAAAATGGAGCCAATAGAAGTATATGATTAAAAAAAATGCAATCACTAAATTCTACCCCTGAAAGTAATAATACAGTATATGTTGCCTAAATTGAATTCAAATGAAAAATTAAAACAAATTTAGATATTCTTAAGGAACTTTAGAGTATGAGGTCTTGTAGTGAAGGGGCTAAGAGAAGAGCTTCTAGTAACACCAGTGAGTTGGATTCCAAACTTCACCAATTACTAACTCTTTAAGCCATTGTTTCCTTATTGGTAAAAAGGGACCATATTAGTATCTACCCTAAAGGGTTATTTTGAAGATTAAACAAAATAGGGTGCACATAAAACATTTACCAAATTTTTGGCACATAATGAACACTCAATAAAATTTCGCTATTATTTATTTAAGTTCACAGTGGTTAATATATTTCCCTTTTATATGACATATAGTATGACAATAATCTGAAGCCTTTTAATTTCATTACTTTCAATTTGTCCATTTCATAAAATTAACCACATATGCTTTTGGTAATTAGCGTGTAGTACAGGAATTTCTCAGAGTTTTTAGATAGAAAGTGGAATCTCTATTTTTAAATAAATTAAATTAGAAAAGTAAGACTTTATAAAATAAAGTCCAATGAGTCTGTTTCATTGTTGAAAACTACTTTAATATTCTAACAATAGGAAAAATATATCTATTACATTATCTGAAGAGAAAAAATAAATAACAGATTAGAAATGATGGAAAAGGAAATAAGGTAATTAAAAATGAAGAATAAAAATCCAGTTTTAAGGACCAAATATTCAATAACCAACATTATAAGTTTTTTTTTTTTTACCTTTCCCTTAGTACAAGCAAACTCTACCCTGTGAAATGCCACTTAAAACTGGCCAATTCATAGTTTAGCCAAAAAAGTATATTTGCAAAGTGAACATCAATGTGAAAAGCCGCATTCTAATTCATGGTGTTATGGTGATTGACATTTGTTCATTTCAGGAACTGGCCTTTCTTCATCAAGTGCTTACCAATCACATGGCCCCACCTCTCTTACCACAACATTGAACATGGAGACAGAGAATCCATCCCCCTGAACACTGTGATTAGTTTAGAGATTTTTCTCCATTCAAGTTTAGTGAAATTCATTACTCATTTCCCTTATTGCTTCTAGATTTTGACTCTTGCTAGAGATTTTTCCATTTTTAGTTTTTAAAAGTATACATTCAGGTTTCCTTCTTGTATTTACTTGTATTTATTTGTATGGCTTATCCTGGTGTGTAGTACGAAGAATAGATCAATTTGATCTTTTTTTTTTTCACACAGCTGTCCAGTTATCCCCACCTCACTTATCAAGAAATTCTTACCTTTCTTCACTAATTTGATGTGCAGCCTTGATCATGTTATATTTCCATATGCACTTAGTTCTTTCGAGATGATGTGTCATTTCTCTTTAAATCTTTTTAATATGTTTCCTTTTGTTTTATAGAAATTTTACTGTGATGTGTCTCGTCATAGTTTTTTTTTTTTTTTTCTTATCATGTTTGGGGTGTGTAGCACATTCTGAGTTGTGATTTAGTATCAGTTTTGGAAGATTCTCAGCCACCATCTTTTTAAATATTGCCTCTTCCTTCCATTCTCCCTTTGCTATTCCAATTACACACGTTAGACCTTTTAAACCATGTTTCACACATATTTTAATCTCTTTTCAATATTTTCCAAACATTTCTCTAGGTTTTAGTCTGCATATTTTCTTTTGATTTATCTTCTAATTTACTAATCCTCTCTTCATTTGTGTCTAATCTGTTAAACATATTTGCTGAGTCCTTTATTTTGATTATTGTATTTTTAGTGATTTTTTAACAATTAACAATAAATTTTTCAATTTAATAATTATTGTTATCAATCTTTATTGATATAATTGATATACTGTATAATTCACCTATTTAAAATGTACAATACAATGGTTTTTAGTACATTCACAGAGTTGTACAACTATTACCACAATCAAGTTTAGGACATCTTTGAATCCAAAAAGAAACCCCCTACCCATTGCAGTTTCTCCCCATTTTCTCCAAATGGTCCTAGTCCTAGACTTCTGCTATTTTGCTTCCTGTCTGTATGTTTTTGCCTATTCTGGACATTTCCTATGAATGGAATCACAAAATATTGTGGTCTTCTGTGACTGATTCCTTTCACTTTGCATAATGTTTTCAAATTCATCTGTGCTATAGTGTACTTTGTTCCTTTTAATTGCTAAAGAATATTCCATTGTGAGGCTATATATTTGGCTTATCTATGTATCAGTTAATTGACATGGGTTAGTTCTGCATTTCAGATATTATGAATAATATGGCTATGAACATTCACAGACAAGTCTCTATGTGCATAACTTTCATTTCTCTTAGGTATATACCTAGGAGTGAGATTGCTGGGTCATTATGGTAACTCTATGTATATTTAACTTTTAAAGACCTTCTGGATTGTTTTTCATAGAGACTGCCTTATTTTATATCCCTATTAGTAATATGATATAAGAATTTCAATTTGTCCACATACTCACCAACACTTATTATTATCTATATAAGTCACCCTTTTTATAGTCATCCTAGAGGGCATGAAAAGGCAGTAGTATTTCATACTTTAGAATGTCTTTTTCCTCTTTTTTATAGTTTAAAATAGTTTTTTTAGCTTTTTTTCTGCTTTATAGTTTTTTATAGTTCAGTTCTCTCCTAAAATTCTCCATACGGCATCAAATTTTTTGAACACTTATTTTAAAGTCCACATAGGATAATGCCAATATGTGAATCTCCTGTGCATCTCTTTCTATTATATTTTTTTGTTTTAGCTTTAATCATGTTTTCTTTTCCTCAGTACACCTAGCCATTTTGGATTCAATGATGGATACTGTTATGAATAATGACAAAGGTTCAGAATTATTTTATTCCCTATAGAGGACTAAATACTACTTTTGAGAAGCGGTTAGAGTGGGGACAGATCACCATATGCAAATATGTAATGGATTTTATCCAAAGCTTGGCTACAGGCTTCATGAGGGCTTCCTTTTCTGGTTTACTCTTACTTCTGGGGTAGGCTTCTGGGAGTTCCGATTTGTATTAGGCTGGTGTATTTATGAGAGCCCGTCCTCCATGATAGGATTTTAACTCTAATTTCTGTCTCCATAAAGTTGTCAGGAGCTCTTGTTAGTCTTTCAACCATGCAGTTGACATTTTCCACTCAGGCTCAAGGGGTCTGAGACACAGTATATCAGGTATACCTCTCTGTTGTTTCTGTTCTCTCCAGAGTCATGGTTTCTCAGGTCTTCACTACCTTTGGCAGTTGTCTGATGCTTCTACACACACGAAACTGTTTCTTTTTCTTTTCCTTCTTATTATTACTCAGGTTTTTACTTATGCAGCAGGACAGTTGCTATATAACAAGCTAATCCTTTGTTACAAGAAGGCTTTGCATGCACGTGGATTCATTTTGGATTTTCTATTCTATTCTATTTATCTAGTCATGCACTAATACCAACCCATTTTAATTATAAACTTGTGATGTAATTTTATATCTGATAGGGTTAGTGCATGAATGCACACTTGGATGCCCAGACACAGATGGACACACACACACACACACACACACACACACACACACAAAGCTTATATTCATTTCAGTGTTTCCTAGCTATTTTTGTTTGCTTTCTTGTTTACTCTTTAAAATAAACTATATAATCAAGTTACTAAATTCAGAAAAATTTGATATTTGTGTTAGGATCATGCTAAATTTGTAAATTTACTTAGGAACAGCTTTTTAGCATTGAGTCTATTCAAAAATATCTATTTAAGTCTCCCCTGTGTCCTTCAGGAGATATTACAACTTGCTTCACATGGATATTAGGTATTGTTAAGGTTTTACTTAGATTTTTTTTCTGATATAAGTAAATTCTTCTTTTCCATTCATCTCCTAATTCATTACTGTTCATATATGTGAAGAATATTGTTTTGATTTTTGCATATTTATGTTATAACTTCCAGCTTTACTGAATTCTTTCCTGTATATATATTTTTCCATCAATTATTTACAGTTTTTCAGAAATAAGCTAATGTAGTATATACAAATAAAATAGTATTAACCTTGTTGTTTCAAATTTTTATGTTTCTGTTTTCTTGTTTAGTCATCCAGACTAATTCCTAATTCCTGCAGTATTAAATTTTGGTGGAGATACTAGGCATATTGTCTTGTTCCTGGTTTTTGCAGCAAAGGGTCTAGTGTACCTCCACTGAAGAAGATACTGGCTGTTGGGTTGCATATCATTATATCATTTTAAGGAACTATCTATTATAAGGATAATCCATTAATGACTACTGAGTACTCTTTATATAAATTTTGTTAAGTGCCTTTTGTGCCTTTAAAGAACATTTTCGTATTATTTTTTCTTCGTAGCTCTATTAATTTGAAGAATTATATTTATTCTTTGCTGAAAAAAAACAAGAAAAAGACAATATGCCTCATATCTCCACCACAATCCAATATTGGAGAAATTAGTCTGTACAATTAAACAAGAAAGGAATTAGAACATGAAAATTTCTTAAAATTTAATTATCTTTGTCTTTCTGAAATAAATTCTCAACATTTTGATGCATTATTTTTTAATATTTTGTTAATGTTTGGCTAATGTTTCATTTAAGAATTTTGCATACTTGTTTATAAATGGGAGTAGGCTATAGTTTTCTGTTTTGTACAATATTTTAAGGTTTTGATATCCATTTTATATTCATTATTTCCTTAATTTTCCATGCTTTGGAATAGTTTAAGTAGCATTTGTATGATCTAATCTTTAAAGGTTTGGTAAAATTTCACTATAAAATTATCTGTAGGAAGATTCTTTACATCTTTATTTCATCTTTTAGATTTGTTCTGCTTAGATTCTCAATGCTGCCTGGAGTCAATTTTGGTAGATTATATTTTCCTAGAAAATTAGCTATTTCTTTTAGGGTTTCAAAAGAATTTGTATAGAGTTGTGGATAAAAGTCTTTTGATTTAACTTCCTTTCTTTTGACAGCTATCATTATTCTCCCCTTGCTATTTCTTATTTTGTATATTATTTTATTTCATATATTATTTTATTGTTTTGTATTTTCTCACATTGATGTAACTGATTTACTTTAATTGATTTTTAAAGAATCAATTTTTATTCATAAGATCTGTGGATTTCTTTTTGTTTGTTTTTCTAACTCACTAATTTGTTTTTAATTTTTTTCTTCTTTTAAAGTTCATCTTTTTAATTTTAATTGACTTTTACCACCATTTTGTACCTATAAGGCAATTAGCAAGTATTCTATTTCCATTTACTCTTTTTTTCTGCCTTCATTTTTTTGTAGTTGTAATTTATTTCTATTATGAGGGCATATATTAAATATATACTATTCTATCATCTTTACATCTACCATCAACTCTACAGTTAAATATATTTAATGTCCTTATGGTGAACCTTTCCCAGTATTTTTCAGTTGTCTGAATTCATCCTCTAGTTAATTCTTCATGAATATTCCTTGAGGTTTTGCATATTGATAGCCTCATTTATGACATATATACCCAAAGGTAAGTTTAGGTAGGTATGTTTTTGGCTTATATTATCTTCAAGTATCTTAAAAATAGTACCCCACAGTTTTCTGGCTTACAATACTGCTACTGAAAAGAAAGTCAATCTTACATTCTTTCCCTGTAACTTGTTTTTTTTTTTTTAATCTGGAAGTCCAAAGGATATATTCTTTCTCTTTGAAGATCAATAGATTCTAAAAATATATCTTAGTATTAACTGCTTTCTGTTGATTTTTATATGGTATACTTTTTAATATGTAGATTCAAATTTTGGATTTTGTCTGGAAAACTTTATTGAATTGCAGCTTTTATACTTGTTCTGTTTCATTTCTTTAGTTTCCTCTTTTAGGAATTATATTTAGACATGTGTTAAATCATATTTTCCTTTGTGCTAAATCTATCAACTCTAAAACTCTTACCATGTTTTCAGTTCCATTTGATTTTTTTTTCATTTTCTTTTCCATTTTTCATTTTACTTTACTATGGTTTCATTAGTGTCTATTAACTTTTTGTTCTTTCCAGTTTAGTCTTCTGAATTTTTTCTTTTATTTTTATTTATTCATTGAGCTGTTTTCCGTTTAATGCCCTCCCCTTAACTAGTCTTTTCTTATCTCTGAACGTTTCTGATTGATTATACAACCTTTATAGTTTTTACTGTTTTCTTAACTTCCTTTGGCTAGTTTTGAAATATTTAGTCACAATTTTCTTTGGCTTTTTTTGGGCCATTTTTTCTTATGTATCTTCACTGTACATTGGCAACTCATTCAGAGAATTAGTGTCTTTGCTTACAATATATTTTATATTGCAGTTATTTTCTGCTACTCATGTTTTACTGAGATGGGACTTCCTATTTTAGGAAATTCCCATATGGGGTAGTGGCAGAAAAGATAGCTTTTCTAGATTCATGGCTCCAGAGCTTCCTTTTCTCTTGTTTATGGAAAATATTTATAAATAGGACCTCAATTTGCCTTCTACTTTCTCTGTTTCCCTTTCCTGCTTTGTATCTAGGACTTCTTCTTCTTAACTAATCATATAAATTTAAATTATACTTTCAGTAGACTTTATTAGTGTGGAATTCTGTTCTTCTAGAAGTTTTGATTGTGTATTTCTGGAACCCCTGGGAATGTGGACATACCAGCATAATATAATTTACACTTTAGTCTTTCTACACTCATCTGTAGTTAAGTGGGAGCTCTATATCCCTTCCTCAGTTTTTATTTTATTTATTTTATTATTTTATTTTTTTAATAATAAATTTATTTTTTATTGGTGCTCAATTTGCCAACATACAGAATAACACCCAGTGCTCATCTTGTCAAGTTCAGTTTTTTTTAATACATTTTTTTTACTTTATTTATTCATGAGTGACAGAGAGAGAGAGCGAGCAACAGAGAGAAAGAGAGACATAGACACAGGCGGAGGGAGAAGCAGGCTCCATGCAGGGGGCCTGCCGTGGGACTCGATCCTGCGTCTCCAGGATGATGCCCTGGGCTGAAGGTGGCGCTAAATCGCTGAGCCATCCAAGCCGCCCCATTCCATGATTCTTGATTGGAGAATTTCATTTATTTACATGTTTAAAAATTACTGACAAGGAAGGACTTATTACTGCCATTTTTAAATTAGAGAGTGGGGAGGGGCAGAGAGAGAGAGACAGAGAATTCAAGTAGACTTCTCCCTGAGACATGGAGCCTCCTTAGGGACTGGAACCATTACCCTGAGATCACAACCTAGACAAAACTGACTGTACCATCCAGGTACTCCTCTTCTTTCCTTTTTTTTTTTTTTTTTTTTACTTTTTGTTTAGTGCTTCAGGAATCAGTTCTGAGATCTTTTCTCTATTTACACTTATTCCTCAGTGATCTCATCAAATCCCATGACTTTATAATCCATAATCTGATGACTCCAAAATTTTTTTCTATAGGCCTAAATTCTTTTACATTAGACTGATGTCTAACTTTCTCCAAACCTCACATTCAATTCATTATCAAGAGCTAGCAACACTACTTTCAATATATTTTTTGACTCTGTTCACCTCCATTACGACACCCATGCTGAGCCACGATCCTCACTAGCTGAGATTACTGCAATAACCAATTAGCTGGGGTACTATTATTACACCATGCTTCTCCTACCCCCACCTTGGTTTATCTTCCACAAAGTAGCTACTTACTCTTTAAAAATATAAATCATATAATATTACCAGTGATTTCCCTTAACACTTGGAAAAAAATTCTGAACCCTTTTATCACAGTCTAAAGGGTCCTATAGGGTCTGAACTCTAGATTCCTCCATGATCTTACTTCCTACTACTCTTTCTTTCACTAGTTCTAGGCACCTTGGCTTTATTCTCAAACATTCCATATGACTCTGACCTCAGGGCTTCCATACTTGCTGATACATGTACCTTCACTGCTTTCCCCTCAGATCATTACGTTGCTCATTTACTTCATTCAACTCAAATAACATCAGAGACATCTCCCCAGAACATTCAATCAAAACAATACTGCTGTATTCCCATACCACCTTGTCAATCTCTTCTTTGTTTTTCCTTATATCCTTTAGTTTTTTTCATATCATAACACTCAACATTACCTGAAACCATATTTTTATTATCTCCCTCAGTAAAATGTAAGCAAATACACTGATTTTTCCTGTTTTGTTGATTCCTGTATTCTCAGAGCCCAGATCCATACCTTGCCCACAAGAGGTGCTAAGTAAATATATGTTGATTAAATTTATGAAGCATTTCTCAGTTCTTATTTCTTATAACTTCTTATAGTGCTTTCTATTGTTGTAAGTTCAAACTTAGTACTCTGCTTTTGTTTTCATATTTAAAAAAGATCTTTCTCGCTTTTATTCTATGCTTTTCTTCCAGTTTTTGTGATTTCATTTTAGTTTTTTTTTTGATATATTTTTTTAATTTTTTATTTATGATAGTCACACACACAGAGAGAGAGAGAGAGAGAGGGGCAGAGACCTAGGCAGAGAGAGAAGCAGGCTCCATGCACCGGGAGCCCGACGTGGGATTCGATCCCAGGTCTCCAGGATCGCGCCCTGGGCCAACGGCAAGCGCCAAACCGCTGCGCCACCCGGGGATCCCTCATTTTAGTTTTTACTCATTAATCTAACTAAAATTAATTTTTGTTTATGGTATGAGGATAAATAACTTCACATTTATCTCCTCCCTAGTATACATTTATTAAATACTCTGTACTTTTTTTAAAATATCACTTTTAGCACATACTAAGTATATGCACATTTAGAACACCCTTCATAAATTCCTATCATTTTTGCTTTAAATATTAATAAATTAAAAATATTAATAAATTTTGATTTAAATATTCTAGGCATATTTACAGATCTGCATTCTCTTTTCATACTGATAGAACTTTAATCTGCCAGCCATAGGGCTGCCATGGTTATTACAGGATCTGAAATTAAATTAAATGAATCCATGTAACGTTGCTGTCTCAAACGATTTTTAAAGATTATTTATTTATTTATTTACTCATGAGAGACACTCAAATAATATTTTAATGCCATCAATAACTTGTTTCTATTAAGTCAAAAACTCACAAGAAATGGTGAATATTGTGAGAAAGAGAAAACATACCATATTACAGAAAAAAATGTCTAGTCACTTGATTTTTATCTAAAATACTGTATAATATTTTGACAAGATCTTACACTTTCTTTCTGCCTTTTGATTGGCTAAATCACAGAACTGTTAGAATTCACACCTAATGGGTTCAAGACCTATGTCTCACACCCACACCTTACAGCACCCTCTGTGCCCTTACACATATGTACTCATTCTAAAAAACATCTGTATTTCATAATGAAAGTGGAGACCAGGCCTTTGTCCTGAGGGTTTACTATCTAACAACGAAATCCATGTATTTAGCTTTCTAACCAAAATAATGCTTTCTCATTCAAGAGATGCACTTGTCCATCTGTTATTTATTTGGTATGCTTTCTCCCTCTCTATTACTCACTTCACAGTTTGGGTTTAGCAAATATATTGGGTGAAATGAGGAAAATTATGTAGACCAAAACAGTAGGAAGTGCTAAATTGTCATCAAATAGCCAAGTTCTGAGTTTATAAGTGAAAGGTAGAGTCTGATACTCCAGTCACTCTGGGTTAGATCATTCTAAGAATGCTGTAATTTTGTTTCTAATAGACACATTTCTTTGATCTATGTGGAATCAAAATAATTTATACCACCAGAATTCAAGTAAAATTCACAATATTGGAAAACTATCAACCATGCCTCTGTGTTATACTGTGGCTTAAAAGTTATATGAAATGTGATATTTTAATATAAATCACAACTCATTGTTTTTTAGGCAAGCCCTAATTTTTAAAAGGGATGAGCTACCAGAAAAAAAAGACTAGGTACTAAAACTCTATATTCTGTCCCAACTGTTTTTTAAATGATCCATTACTTGGTATATGTGTAAAATCACCTACTAAAAATGTGTCACTCTCAATGCCAAAGTTATGTGGAGTGAATCATTCTGAATTTTTTAGTCTGTAATTCACACACACACATACACACACACACACATCCTAAAACTCAAAAACAAAAACCACAACAAATTCACTGTTTCATTGTTGAATGTATTCTAGGTCATTGTCACATAGCTTTAGGTTCACAATTCAAAAAGCCTAAATTTTCAGACAATGAAGGGAGATCCGTGAAAGGAACAGAAAGAAGGAGAAAAGACATTTTAAAAAAAGATTCCTTCACAAGATGAACCTATGAAAGACAAATGACTCAGCAAAATCTTTACACTTCAAAATAGTTTTTACAAGTCCTAACCTTTGGCCTTCTTACATTTCTCTACCTGTGCCCTAAATTATTCCTTTTCAGATTTACTCTTCTATTTCCTCTTCCAGCCTTCCCTCCATCTTTATAAAGGGTGAAACCTACCTCAGTGACTCATGCTGGATGCACCATTTTGGTCATAAGCAAAGTTTCTACAGTTTCACTGATCTTGGTATACTCTTGGAAAGAATGATTTTCCTTCCTCTCTTCAGCTATGACCAAACAGATGGTATTATAGTCTTTGAAGTTCAACTGAAACATACTGTTGAAGACAAACCCAAAGCATTTATCTGTAATATCATGTGAAAATCCACTAACTGTAACCACTCCATGTACCTTGTTGCTTTGAAGTGGATCATTGTCTTAGATCCTTTTAATTATGTTTTGTGGGTTTTTTTTTTTTAAGTTAAGGTATGTGTAAAACGGCAAAAGAATAACGAAACGTATGTTTGATGGAAATAGTTTGAAAATCAATGATAAATTTTCATCCCTATAACTTCTGGAAAACACAGCAAGGAGGGCTCTGAACCTGAGGGTGGAGGTGCTGAGAAGCACAGCTCCTGTCTCAAGTGGACAGCTATCACAGACTAGGTATTTGTATATGCAGGCAGCCAGTAGTTTATAGGACATTTTAGTATTCATAAAGAATAGTTAAAGGACCAAATCCCTAAAGATACAGCATTTTTTTTCCCTTTCTTTGCCCAGGAATCTGTTTTGGAAGCCAATTCAATGATTACTACTAGGACATGGAATTTTGATATCCATTTGGTACTGATTTACACCAGTATTTTTAAGGCTGCCAACAAGAAAGTCCAGAATTTCAGGCAGCCAAAATTCCGCAAGAGACAACTGTCTTTTATTTTATAGCTTATGAATTTGGGGCTTAATATGATTTTCCACTAACAAGTCCTGTACCCCCTCCAGAGTGCTAAAGCCGGTGTGTCGATCAGCAAAGTAACACAGAACATATGAGGCAAGTTAATATTAAACTTGAAGGAAAACTATACAAATTATATTGTTTACTTAGGAAAAAAGCACTCTAGTTGAAAGGGCCGACATATGATTTATTGCAAACATTTAGCCAGTGTGCTCATAGTTTCAGTTTGTTAAACTAGCAGCACTTATTTGGTGGTGGTGTGGCACTGGATACAGTATAATAAAGTCGTCAATTAAAAATCCACCAGGTATTGGTAAGGAATAGCTCTAAATACTTCATGTCTTCTGTTTTTATTACATGTCTAGAAAAAGGTAGAAATATGTCCAGAATGGGTAATAAATCTCAGGCCAATAACTCAGGGAGGAATTAGATGGATGACTCTCTTTAAAACATAAGTCAGTGAAGAACCTGTTTAATTAAAAACAACAAAATGTTTTTGGTTCCTAGAAATAAATCTGTTGCAAAACAGAATTTCCATATATAATTAGGAAAAAAAAGAGTATAGTTTTTTTTTTTGTATGCTCAAAGTAACTTTTTGAAGGAAGTCAAAGAGAGAATAAATATTGGAACACTGAAATGATTCATTTTTTAAGGAAAACCATGAAATCTTCTTCTCTGCATGCCATGAAGAAAAAGAGAGACATGCATCCATCCTTTAATATTTAAGTGTTCCATAACTAAATGACTTTCCCTAGGATTCTAGGCTCGTCCAAAAGCCTTTATATTTCATATAATTTCTGATGTGGTTTTATATACTTGTTTCCAATCTAAGAACCAGCAGATATATAATTAATAAAATCAGTATAGGAAGCCTTAGGATTATTTATCTACAAAACCAGATGTCAAACATGGCATCTTCCATGTTTTCTAGTTAAGAGAAATTAGGTATCTCACATAAGTTTACAGATGAAGCCTATTGGAAACAAACAAACAAACAAACAACCCAAAGGAAAGATTTCTACAGCAGAAGCTCACACTAAGTATTAAGAAAACCATATCAGATGCCTTCTAGACTTGACATTAGAATCCTAAATTCTTATCCCAAAGCCTGGCCATGTTGCCTACCATTGATGACTTCCGGGCCATCAGCAGCAGCATGTGCTCTGCTTTCCTGGAAGGGATAAGAATCTTTGTTGGATTCTCAGGCTCACCAGAGAGAAGGCTATATAACATTATATGCAAGCACCATACGATACCACTATACATCTGAAACAGTAGCTGTACAGAACAATTATTTTAGCCATGTTGCCAGGTTGCTCCATCTCATGACAGTTAAAGCTAAAGGTGAGTATGAACAAATGGAAGAGACTTCCAACATCCATTCTTAACTTTTATAGTACAAATATTTATATAAAAAAATCTTCATTTAAAAATATATTGGTAAATTACTCTATGAATCTTTTATTAGCTAATAACATAATTTTATCTAGGCCAACTTTTGAAAGTGACATTGAAAGGATAAATTATTTCACACCCAAAGTTACTGTATCTAGAAGAAAATAAAATGAGGAACTATTTACAAATTAATCTTTAAAATTTAATGTCTGTACCTGAATCATGTTATAAGACAGAGCACTGGAAAAAAAAAATCATCATTCTGTTTGTAAAGAAGGCCACGCAAATATGTCTCGGGTGGCAGTCAACCATATACTTATTGCTTCTAACATTCCTGGCCCTCTATCAAGGACATGCATCTCTGGTTCATTTAATCAGGAATAATTTTCTTATTTGGCACAGTTATGACAAATTTCATTCTTAATTTCTCATTAGATTTCTGAAAGACATCATATTAAAATTCAAATTATGGCAAAACTCCCTAACTGTGGCATATGGGGAAAGGAGAGAAATATATCTCTAAACATATCAGATCTACAGAAAATCACTTCATTTTAACATTTACGTTTATCCTTCCCCACTTTCCCTCTCCATTATTTTCTGTCCTACACTCATTCCTTATTCAGTCTTTACTCACTTATTTTAGATATGGTGGCATAATCAGCAGTACTATGGCCGGACTGCACAATACTTATTTTTCATTTATTTCCACATAAGCATTTTGGCAGCCGGTCTAGCTCATTGTTTTCCTTTGGAGGTTGAGTTCTACAGAAAACCAGATATGAGAGAATATACACTACTTCTATATACAAATCTGAGTCCTGAGAGCAAAACATAAAGGCTAAAAGAGGGAGTAACTTCTCATTAAGGCTGGAAGAAATTTGAGAGGCTTAAATGAGCAGATTGTGAAAACCCCCACTGCTCCTTAACCGATCTTGAGGAGTGAGCTTAAGGAGGTCTTGCTCAACCATTCACGACCAATGGTGAGGGGGTGCTTGGCATCACAATCATATTAGATTTGAACTTCATCTTCTGCTTTAAGTCCATGGCACGTACCACTCAGACGGGCTCCTGGGGATTCCCCACGTGACGACAGTGGGGTCAAGGCAGGGGTCTGTGGGGTCAACAGGAAGAGCGGTGGAGAGAAGCTGGGAGCCACGGCTTCGGGCAGAGAACTGAGATGGTAGGGAAGTGGGGAATGTGGGTATTTGTGAAGCACTTGGCCCGGGGTTCTGGCTGGCATTCTTGGTGGAACTGCTTTAATCCCAGGCTGGGCTACTGCTGTAATCAAAGGTGGTGGGAAAACCAAAGACTTCTCTTTAGGAATGCCAGGTGTATGTACATGTTCGTCCTTTAGTTTTGCAATGTCGTTAAATACCGAGGCGAGAGGTTGGAACTTGGGTTCCCAGCTGAGGAGATAATTCCAGTGGTAGTTGCCTCTCGAATTGTGATTAGAGGTTCTCTGGGTGGAAAGAGCCGTGCATCTTGCCTCCTGATCATCTGAAATAAAGACGGACTCTCTCCTGACATCGGCCTGGATGCTCTCTTTTCTCTCTCTCTTCTTTAGAGTCTGGGGTAACACATTATTTTGGACATAGGTTGTGTCACAGCTTTCTCTTTCTTCTTCCTCAAATGCATGGCTGGTTCCTACTATTTCAGCAGTGACCATCACATCGGTTTCTCCAGACAAGCAGGAGAGCTGGTCTGAGTCCCTAGGGATTCCAGAGTCTGGGACCCTGGACTCCCGGTCGCTCAGAGCTGAGCCAGCCTCCTTTCTGTAAGGATGCTCATTTATCCTCTGGATTTCCTTATCTTCTGCAGTTTCTCCTTCCACAGAACAGTGGCCACTAGAGTTTGAGTGCCTGTACAGATTCACCATGTCTTTCTCCATGATACTCATTAGGCTCAGCCACTCTGGCAGGGAGTCTGTGGGCACTGCCTCATTACCGCCCTCATTAGTCTTCTGGAAGGGCTTGAGCATGCTGCCATCTGTGGTCAGTCTCAAACTGATATCTAAGGATGACGATGTTTTCTTTTCTTCATAATTATTTGGTGTGTCCTTTTGTTTGTGTCTTACAATCAACACAATTAGAATGAAGATGAGCATCAGAAACACTACAAAGGAGACCGTGAGGCTGATTGAAAAGCTGTGGCCTGATACCACTGAGGCTCGTCCTTCCGAGAAAGAGGACACGTTCACAAACACAGTACACAAGGTAAACCTGGAGTCCGGTTTGGGGCTATGAGCGATTATCTTCATTTCAATGATGTCTTGTTCACGGAACTGACTTCTGACTAGGGGAGGTGCCCCAGTCAAATAGATATGTCCATTAGTTCTGTTTACCAAAAAGAAAGGAGATGGGGTTTCCAAAGAGTACAGAACAACTCCATCCAGACCAGCGTCTGCATCTGATGCTTCCACCCTGCCAATCAGCTGTCTCACTTTATTCTTCTCGGGAAGGTTGAAAAAATATTGATCTTGAGTAAAGATGGGTTCAAACTCATCTACTCCTTCAATATCCAGCCAAACCATTAGAGAGGCTGTTGAGTCACCCTTGTCTTTTGCCTGAATTGTCAGGCAGTATTTATTGTCACTTTCATAGTCAAGGATTTGCTGCGTGTGAATCTCCCCTGTTAAGGGGTCAATGAGGAAGGGATCATGATCACGAGGTATCCCCTGAGTGATGGAACAGGGTGATAACACAGAATAGGTCAGTTCTCCATAAGGACCTGCATCAAAATCCAAAGCATTCACGGAACATACGGTGGAGAAAACAGGCACATTTTCAGGAACAACACAATTTAAACTTGAGAACATAAACTGAGGTGCATGGTCATTATCATCCAGGACATTGATAAACACAACTGCAAAGGAAAAATGCTTCTTTTCTTCATCTGAGGCTTGCACCGTTAAAGTGAATTTTGTCGTTTCTTCATAATCCAGAGGTGCAATCAGATAAAGAACTCCAGTGTTTTCTTCCAAGTGAAAATGCCCCTTCTCATTTCCAGAGATTATGTGGTAGATGATTTCTGCGTGTGAACCCACATCACGGTCATCTGCAGAGACCGCAGTGATGTGACTCCCTAGAGGGGTACTTTCCTTGACGTGGGCATGGTATTTCAGACTGCTGAATTTCGGAGGGTTATCATTGACATCAAGGACTTCTATTGCCACAGTGGCTGTGGAGCTCAATGGAGGGAAGCCGTGGTCAGATGCCAGAATGACGAGCTTATGACAGGAAGCTGCTTCTCTATCCAGACTGTGGAGCAACACCAGGTAACCAACTTGCTTAGAAGGATATTCTGAAGGAAGAAAACTAGTTTCCACATGGAAATTGTTCTGCGGATTACCACTGATGATGGAATAATCAACATGTGTGTTTTCACGGGTCCAGTCATGGTCAATGGTTGAAAATGTGACAAGCGTGCCTCCAACTTGAGCATCTTCCCTTAAACTGAGATTATAATATTCTACCGTAAACTCAGGGGCATAGTTGTTCACATCCTGTATTTCTATCTCTACTAAGGCAAGAGCCCTCAGGTCAGGAATTCCACCATCACTGGCTTCAACAAGAAACTGAACTGTTGACTTTTTATCCAGAAGTAATATAGGATTGATAGCAAATATTGTGCCTGAAAAACAAGACATAGCATTTCAACCCTGTGAAATTAAAATTTCAGGACCCAGTTGTCAGCAAATATTCATCAAATATGTACTAATGTATTTAGTTATTTGCTAGATTTGTTATTTAAGTTACAACCAAGAGTAACTACAATTAGAAATTTTAAATTACCATAATTATACTTTGGTAACACTTAAGATCCAGAAGTAATATTCCCGGCATTCACTCTATTAAATACACGTGCCACTTGAAGATGACTTTGCCACACATGTCTCTTAATTTTTTTTTTGTATAATAAGCTGTCCTATTACCATTTTTTTTAAAATGCATTGTTATTTAAAAAATGTATATCTCATTCTGCTACCCATAGACACATGTTTGTACAAAGACATTCTGGTATAAAGATATTGATTCTGGAAACACAGACTGACATTCATTCTAGTCAAATGAGGGTAGTATATATGATAATGTTGAGTTGCAACTATTGCTTAATTATGGAGGTGTCTTTCCTAAAGCTCTTCGCTAATTCAGCAAGTAGATTTCTTTCTTAGTGATGAGATACATTTCACACATTTTATTATTTTTAAGATAGAAATATGTAAGTAGAGTCTCACCGTGAACTAAATTGATCTGATAGCATTTAAATGTTTTTTTAAAGATTTATTTATTTTGAGGTGGGGGAGAGACAGAGCAAGTGGGGGCAGGGAAGGAAGGTGAGAATCTCAAGCAGACTCCACACTGAGCACGGAGCCCAATGTTGGGCTCAATCTCACGACCCTGAGAACATGATCTGAGCTGAAATTAAGAGTTTGACTCTGTAGTAACTGAGCCACCAAAGCGCCCCCACTTAATGTTTTAATACATTCTAATCAATATCTCATTGCAAAGCTTGTTGATAACACATGTCAAGCAAAAGTGTTGCTAGGATTAAGTGCTCAGAGGGACGACCTTACACTGTGATGTGCTGTGGCCAGGATAGCAGTTGATGTCATCTCAGCACTGTGCATCCCCTACCACCCACCCCCTAAAAAAGAGAGGAGAAAAGAAAAGCCAAATATCTAACATGTTTATATCCATATAGTAGCATCCACCCGCAGGTTGTGTGGCAGCATGACCTATGACCTACTTCTCCCTGGTGAACCACTCCATGGGCCTCACGCTGGTATTTTGTGATTAAATTCTTCTTGGGGGCAATCCTGAGGTTAATGTTTTTTAATGAGATATAACTAACGTGTAACATTCTGCTAGTTTCAGGTGTACAACCTAATGATTCAATATCTGTATATAGTACAAAGTGGTCCCCACAGTAAGTCTACTTACCATCCATCATCCTGAGGTCAATTTTTAAATCACTTCTCACTTATGAAATAATGGGTGTGTGGAGATGGGGAACACACAGAGTAACATGTCCCAGGCCCTGTTCTTTATTCTAGAGTGTGCTCTGTTAGGGACAATGTTTTGCTAATCATAATATCGTATCAAATTTATTTTTTCCTATTTACCCAGTGTTTTCCCATTTACCCATGCTTTCTCTATACAATTCTTAACTGTTCTAATCTGAAATCACTTGCTTGAATGCATTTCATGACCACAAATGACTTGATTTCTGATAAAAATATAAAGAGCCTTGGAAGGCATCAAATAAACTGGAATACTACAACAATTTTTCTGGGTACAGATGCTCAAATAATTTTCCTTTTTCATTTTTTTGTCCTTATTGAATGTATTATGCTATTATTAAACTCAATGTACTCGGCTTGGAAGAAAAGTTCCCACACTCTTGTAACCTGAAATCCTCAGTAGTAAATGAATCCCTTCAACTTTATTTTGATGCTTGTTGAGGGCTGAGACAAATACCTAAACTGTCCTGGGTTGGACTGATGAACTGGGTGTTTACTACATTGGGGTCTCTGAAGTTCTGTGCATTTGCCAGCATATAATCAATTCCTTTTGCTTTCCAGCCACTGAGATGTAGTAGTAGAGAAGGAACACCAGGATTTGCTACCACGGCATTTGATGTGAAGAGAAATAAGAAGGGTGGCATCTATAATATCAGGGAGTGAGGTGGAAACATTTGAGGAGCATTTGGAAAAGATTATTTCAAGCTTCTACCCTGTAACTCAAACCTATGAACACTACAACCACATTAAATAACTCACCATTCATTGGATCAATTGAAAATTCTTTAGAAGAGGAAAGGATTCTGTAAGAAATGTTCTCATTGCTTTCTATGTCTGTGGCTGTCACGGTCAGCACTGAGTACCCCGCAGGCGCCCATTCGGGAACAGTGACCTGAAGGAAACAGAAAGAAATGAGTCTTGTGCTTACAGGCTAGAGATATTTTCATGAACAGGACCAGAAAGCAAAATCATTATATTCATTTTGCTTATGGAAAATACACATGTTAATTTATAGAGTTGATATATTAAGAACATTGTTTCGAAGTCTCAGAATTCAGTAAAACAAGATTAAAAACATTTCATTGAGTTTTGATTTTTATTATAAAAAATCCATCTAAATTATTTCTGCCTGGTAGAGGATAGTTAATAAATCCACTAATGCAGTATTTCAGACAGAAATCGTTATTTAGGTTAGTTTCCCTACTGTGTTTCTGCTTAAACCATGCATTTGCTACATTCAGAAGTCCTGAAGCCCATTTCCAAGTACTTAGCTGAATGCCGTTATGGTCTTTACTTCTATAAACATATACTAAGGTGTAAAAAAATAAAATTTCCACTTCACAGTTTTGTTCATGATTGGTTTCTGCAAAAGGTTCATCAGTATATTCCAAAGATATGGCTAAGAAAAAAAGAGTTTTCCCAAATTAATCGGTGATAATCCAAACCACTGTATTATCTGGTACCTTTGCAAATATTAGGCCAGTTCTGATTGTTATGAATAACTGGATTCCAATCCCTACAAATTAAAAAAAAAAAAAGATGCTATATGCAGCTAAGAAATTGACTTGAATGAGCTATTTAGCTCCATAGGTACTTACCAGAGCTTCCATGATATTGAATATACAACCTTCAGCCTCAACTAAGTCATTGAAACCTGTGAATACTGCCTGTCTGAATCAGTCTGTCAACAGTGGTAGGCTTACATTATTCCCTATTCTTTTCGACTTTGCCTATGGTTTCAGTATCTCCTTATTAAGCTCTTTACCTGGTAAGAATCTTGAGAAAATACTGGTGGGTTATCATTGACGTCCACCACACGGACAATGAGCGTTCCCTCTGTGTCATGCACAGTATCAGAAATTTGGATGAACAGCTCATATTCGGTAGCTTCTTCAAAATCCAATGTTTCCACTAGCACCACCGCTCCAGTGTTCCGATCGATAGCAAACTTGGTCCCAAGATTACTCTCTTTGGCGAAATTGAAGATGAAAGTTGGATTCAAATCCACATCATGAACTGATATCTGAGTCACAACTACACCAGGCAAAGAATCTGCAATAGTCATGACCAATGTCAGCCTCCATTAAAATCCATCCTTTGAAATACTTTTCTTTAATAGTTCAATCCAAACATTTTAACTTTAAGTCCAACATGATTTTCTGTTTCTTGGCATGATTTCTCATACAAAGCTCATTACGAGCTGAACAAAAACTCTGAAGAATTTATGAGCCCAATAAAGTGAAAATTTACCAGTGAGTAGGGAATTGAGGAGGTAAAGTATATTCGATTTTTATATTGCATTTTTTTTATCATATGCGTGCAACACCATTCCAGGACGAAGGAACAGTCTCAGCCACTTATTTATCCTACATAGTTTCTGTATTAAAATCACATATTCATGGGGAATATGGGTGGGAAGAAGGTTATTACTCAAAACAATAATACAAAGCATACAGTTTTGAAACGTAAACAAGATTTAAATGACAATATTGGTATACCAACTTAGAAATACTTGGTTCCTTGTACTTATTTTTGTAAAATTATTGCTTATGGAGAGGCATATATAATGCTTCCTTCACTTAAAAATCTGACTCTCAAAATTATCCAGACTATGGAAAGACAAAGTATGTATCGTGGCAGTGATAAGAGCAAATCTCTCATATTACCAAAAAAAAAAAAATCCACAAAATAGATAGCATGCTAAATGTCTATCAAACATGCTACATGTGTTCTTTAGTCCAAACTGTCATAAAAGGGACCTGATTTTTAAGCTGACAAGTATGGTACAGGTAGAAAGATACTCAGAATAGTTCCCCTCTATATGAGACATAGGTAATTTTCATATTTCAGGTTTGAACATTCTGGATGTGCATCAACCACTCCTTACCCTATTCAGTATATGTTTTGATTTTTTGCCGTTTGTTCTTGTGATGTGCTGATAATGGGCACATTGCTGCATTTTGATGCTAATACACATCCTTAAGAATACTACCTTTGGTAAAAGCAAAGCAAATGGAAGTATATCAAATGGGTGAGAAGCAAGAACTGGAGAATCTTTTCTTTGTAGAATATTTCAGAGTATTTGTGGGTATCCCTATGCATCTACAAATATATCCCTCTGTGAGTGGTAATTTGTTTGGAAGCTAAACATCCTAAAACAATCCTAAAATAGAGACATCTTAGGAATAAGTTGGATATTAATAGTGAAAGGAGGGAGGCAAGAGGGAGGCCAGCACTTTTTGCAATTTCAGTGATAAAGAGTTGGCTTGGATTTACCAGTATGGCCACTGACCATGGATAACTGTGGGATTGCAGACTATGGAGTCGTAGAAGCCAGGGACCCAAAGTGTTAGGATTAATTAGCATATCATGTAAAATTTTGTATTTTCTACTTCTACCATTAATGTGGTAAAATTTTTCTGTAAATGCTGAACTTTAGTTTACACTAGAGGAAAGTGATGACTTTGTGCAATGAGCAGCCCTTCATTTATGACCTGTGATTCGTATACTGCCAAGACTGACAAAATTACCAGTCTATGGACATTGCTTCTTCTCAGAGGAGCTTTGGAATGATCATCAGAGCTAACAAAGTATGCTTCTTCATGGAGTAGATTTGTTTTTTGGGAACTATCTGCACACAAAGAACAATGTGTGCAATGGCAGTTCGAGCCTGGGGAACTGGCTGGCCTCCTGATGACTTAAAGGCAAATCCCAGCTTCAACATTTAATGTCTTTGACATTTGATATTTAACTTTGGCCATCCATTCTCCATTCTGTAAAATGAAGACAGAAGCTGTCCATGTTGCGAGGTTCTTGAGGATTAGTACTTGTGTTTCTTAAAACGCCTGGCTGGTAGCTGATATTACACAAGTTACACCCACGATTCCATATTGGCACACTTACTTTCTGCAATTTCCACTGCTTCGGAGGGGAGAAAAGCCGGGGCATTGTCATTTATATCAGTCACCTGTATCTTGATCACACTTGTACCAGAAAGCCTGGGTATCCCTTTATCTGTGGCTTGCACAATCAAGCTGGTTTGGGAAAAGAATCAAGGCATGTAATCCATTTTCCAGAGAATTACAAAAACAACATAAATATTAAATATCTAGTTGAAAACTTAAAAGTGAGCTAACTAGCTACTTTTATTTCTCCCCCTGGCTTTTTCTAAACAGCATCATTTGAAAATTTATTTCATCAGAACGGGAGCCTGAAATTTATTTATTTTTGATGCATTTAGAGCATCAAATCCAGCAAGCCACCAGAAGTCATGTGGCATTTAAAACCAATGAGCCATTTCTGAAGACAGACTGTAGAATTTAATCCATTCCTACCAAGAACAACCTAAAAAATACAAACAGCAATATCCAGTCTTTTTTTTTTTTTTATGATAGTCACAGAGAGAGAGAGAGAGAGAGAGAGGCAGAGACATAGGCAGAGGGAGAAGCAGGCTCCATACACCAGGAGCCCTGACATGGGATTCGATCCCGGGTCTCCAGGATCGCGCCCTGGGCCAAAGGCAGGCGCCAAACCGCTGCGCCACCCAGGGATCCCCCAATATCCAGTCTTTGGATAAGAAGATTACCTCCACCTTACCATGCATGGCCTGGATATTGCTACATATTTACATTTTACTGTAACAACACAAGATAGAGCCATTAAGAGATTGCTTCGTGTTGATATTATTTTATTTTATTTTATTTTATTTTATTTTTTAATTTTTTTTAATTTTTATTTATTTATGATAGTCATACAGAGAGAGAGAGAGAGAGGCAGAGACATAGGCAGAGGGAGAAGCAGGCTCCATGCACTGGGAGCCCGACGTGGGATTCGATCCCGGGCAGGCGCCAAACTGCTGTGCCACCAGGGATCCCTGTTGATATTATTTTAGATCCAAATTCAAAACTGATAGCAATTATAGAATTAAGAGAGGATGCAGCATGATTAATACACACACAAAAATGCATGATTGGCTACAACTATAGAGTAGGAGGGAAAGTCCATGATCTGAAATAATTTACATGCAATGATTTCCTCTCTCTTGGAAGATGGTACACCTATCTTCAGTAACTAAATTAGAAACCTTCTTAGTATCTTCAACTTTTCCATTTCTGTCACCAACCTTCCAATATCCAACTAATTATGAGCCTTACAGATTTTACCTCCTGAATATCACTTGGATCAGTTTTCCCAACCACTTGAGTCCTACCTTCAGAGCCTCAGGCAGGCTGATCAACCATCATGCTTTGCCCAGGACTGAAGGTTTCCTGGGACATGGGACTTTCAGGGTTTGTTTTGTTTTGTTTTGTTTTTTAATAAATAAAACCAGGACAGCCCTGAGCAAACCAAGGCAAGTTGGTCTCTGTAGCCTCATCCCTGCATCATCTTTACCTGGAATGTTCTATATTCATTATATCCTTTCCCACCTATAGTACTTGTTTGTTGACCAATCTTCCTACTGCCCCTGTCAATCCCACACACTGCAATTCAACAGTTCCATCTAACATCCTAAACTGAAAATCTGACTTCTCTATTGAAAACTTTTCCTTGGCTCTCCATGTCTGCCAGAGGTAGTCCGGGCCTTGAACACATACATACACATGACCTCTTCTGACTTGGCTTCTGCCTGGAATTCCTGTCCCTGTACTACCCACCCTCTTGATCTTCAAAGCTCACATCTCTGGGAAGCTTTCCCTGACCACTGGTCTGATTTGGATGCCTCTTTCTCTATCCCACAGCACCCTGTACTTTCTTCTAACAGAGCAGTCATCACCCTTTGTTTTTACGCATTGATTATCTGCCTCTCCTATAAGTTTCTTGAGGGCATGTGAGCTATTCTACTTGATTTTTTTAAAACATATGTTGAGGGCTGTTTTCTCAAGACTTGTCTAAGATTATGAGTGTATTATATGACAGAGCCAGGATTCAGGCCCAGGTCTTGGTTGACTGGAAAGCCTGTGCTCTACTAACTGAGGTCCACTATACATTTTCAACATGCCTCTCTTACTGTGCATATATTATGCCCTAATGTATAATCATTAGTTTTTCACTCCCCTCTAAACACTATGAATTCCAGGAGGGTAGCTGAGTAGTGATGTGAGTTATCAATCAGAAGACAATCTTTATCTCAGAAGTGATGCTAGTCTTAGTCCGTGATTGATACTAGCTTTTAAGAAACTGAGTCTTGGAAGTCGACACATTCTACTTTCTTTTCCCTTAGCTTACCTGAGTAAGTGTTCTGTCTTTCCAATCTTACATGTAAAATAAGCATTAACTCTTCCTTGGTTTAAATCCCACATAGGGGTGTCTGAGTGGCTCATTCAGTGAAGCATCTGCCTTTGGCTCAGGTCATGATCCCAAGGTCCTGGGATCAAGGCCCACAACCAGGCTCCCTGCTCAGGGGGAGCCTACTTTTCCCTCTCCTTCTGCCCCTCCCCCTGCTTCCTGCTTGTCCTCTCTTCCTCTCTCTCTCTCTTTCTCAAATAAATAAATATTAAAAAAATAAATTCCACTTAATAGCAAATAATCACTGTCTATCTACTGTTCATGACGCACACAGGCTGCCTTCTACACTACCAGAGCTGCTACATTAGTAAAACGACTACTTGAATTTCACACTTCTGGAGCTTAGGAATCATTCCATCTGGAAAGTTTGTTTTGTTAGCATGAACCTAAGTCAGGTACATATGGAAAATATTTACTAAAAATAAACAAATCATAATGTTCTCTGCCTTTGCTGCCTGCCCGTCCTTAGTGTCATATTAAAAGCTCAGCCAAGATATCAAAGTTATGGCTCTGTCAGTTCTACTAGAGTTGCATCCACCGTTATTTTTACAATGTTACAATATCAGGGGTTTTATATAATGCCTATGTCAACTTAAAAAAAAACTAGAATCTTTGATATGGAGGAAAATATACAATTCAGTTTCAAAATATAAAAATGAGTAAACAGTTCCTCAGTAGCTTGGAGAACAGATGAAAAACTATGAAGGCAGACCCACCAAGATTCTACATGTAACTTCTGGGAGACCTCAAGTTTTCTCTGATGGCTCCTTGGCAGTCTTTGTAAAATTATTGGTTGTAACCAGTCCAACTGGCTCTGGCTTTCAGAATGCTGCTCTGATTAGTACATCAGCAGAGATTAAAAATGAAACTGAGCAGATTTAGAACCAGCCCATTCTAATTCAGAGCATATTTCTCCTATTCAACCAACCACAGGAAGCTTCTTTTATCGTGTTAAACTTTAGATGGGACCTTGAGCAAGAAGTATCCTTCCCTATTGCCTTAACAAATACTGAAGGTGGTAGGTGATTTTTCAAAATATTGTCTCAACAGTATCTTAAATGTCTACCAAGAATTGCAGGTTTCTTCTGAAATTCTCAGAAAAACAAAAATATCAGCCAACATCAGAAACATCTATGAAAAGAAGAGCTGTGACTTCAGTTATATCTACACAGGTTTTATCTTTTCTTCCTCCTAAGATTCTATGGTAATGGTAGCAGAAGAATTGAAAATAAGGTATTTGTCCATAAGGCTAAAACAAAATGGAAGAAGATATTGGTGGGTAGAGGTGGTAAAAAGTCTCAAAAAATTTCTGGAAAATGCAAGCAGATTTGGGAGTGGTTATAGACAAGTGGGTAAGAGGAAACCACAGATTGAAATATATTGAAGGGAGATAAGGATGAGTGGGGAACAGATTTGTCCCCACATAAACAATGAGAGACACAAGACATGACAAGGGGTAGGGTGAGATATTGAGTTAAAAATAACTTGAAGATTACTTTAAACTCAAAATACAGAACAATTAATCCTTTGCCCATTGCTCTTTACTCCCAGGCAAAAGAATGCCTAATTTTTATACTCAGTATTATTTAATTTGAACATAAAAGGACTATCCTTGGAGCAATAAAAGTCCTTCCCAAAGGAAAAAAGGAAGCCTCTCTATTTGTATGTCATTCTGCAAAGTAGTCAACTTCCTCTCTGGTTCATCTGAAAGTGAAGTGTGCTGGTCATAAGCTGTGCCAGCCTACTCAGAGACTCTAATGACTTTGCTGTGGCCTCACTCAGAACCACGGATCATTAGTTACAGAAATTCTCCAACATGAAAAAAAGAGTGTAGAACAGACAAGGAAAAAAAATAAACCCCAAAGAACCAGAGATCTTGAAAGAACAAAAGAAAATATAAAAAAAAAAAATTCTAATTAATGTTCTTGGAGAGCTATCAGAAGATAATACAGGCATGAAACAAGAACAAGATGCTATGGAAAAGCAGAAAGATCAAGAAAGCTTGTGGAAATAAATATATACCTATATATATATATATAACATCTCCTTAAACTCCTTAAAATGAGGAATATTTCTTTTTAGCTGATTCTAACCCAAACACATTTTGAAACTTTTTTTTAAATGTAGTCTAACCTCTCCCTGTGGTTTCCATGACCATCTTTTCCAGGTTCTGTTCCTCTTATTCCCTGAATCTATTCTGCTGACTTCTGTTTGTATGCTTGATCCTCAAGTAGTGATAATCTTCCAAATTCTCATTTTGCAGACTTTCCCTAGGTAATTCCATTTTACATATTTTTCCTAAATGAATCTTAAATCTAAATCTTAGATGGAAACCCCTTTCCCAGGTTCCAGATCAGTATTTTAATTGCCTAAGGAATGTCTTAACTTTTGTTTTGCACTAGCCCTTCAAATTCAAAATGCCCAGAAAAATCCCAATCCCAATCCCCATTCCAACCCCAATTCCAATTCCTGCCTTTCCTATGAGGAAACTTCAGAATCATTTTCTATCTCTTTCCTTGTTGAATAAATCCAACTATTGGCCATGTTCCTATGACTTCTGTACCTGAGTTAATTAGTAAGTATGTTCTCTTCTACCATGCCCATTGCTTCATCCTCATTAGTAGACTCTTCACAGTCATTGTCTAGTTTAACTAATCTGTCTGATGCTGGTTCCCTATCTTGCAATTCATCTGTTACCAGATGTCTTTTAAAAATAAAGATCTGAGCATGCACCCAACTGCTTATACTTCTATATGGCCTATCGAATCAAGTACAATTTCCATTACATGGGATATAGAGACCCTTAAAACTTGCCTGCTACCTACCAGTCTCTTTTTTGTTGTTGGTTTTGTTTTGTTTTGTTTTTCAGACCATCATAAATTTGTTTACAATTTTACCAGGGTATAATTGGCATACACCACTGTGTAAGTTTAAAGTGTATAACATAAGAATTTGACTTACATATATGGTGAAATTATTGTCACAATAATTTAGTTGACATCATTTCACACAGATACAAAAAAAGAGAGAAATTATTTTTCCTTGTATTGAGAGCTCTTAAACCTACTCTCAACAACTCTCAACTATACCACACAGCGGTGTAAACGATGTCATCATGTTGTATATCATGTCCCCAGTAGTTCTTTATCTTGTGACTGAAACTCTGTACCTTTGGCCACCTTCCTCCTATTCCTCCACATTCCCAGCCTTTTGTTCATTACCCCACACTCAGTTGCTTCTCAGGTACACTGTACCACTTGTTACTTCCAAACATACTGTTTAAACACTTTTGCATATGCATGACTTTCCTGCTTTTTGCCTGAAATGTCTTTTATTCTTTTTTTTTTTTTTTTTTTCACAGGGAGTCAGCAGGATGCGGCTGCAGTCCCAACTCTGCTGTTTATGAGTCATGTATTTTGGAAAAGATAATGAACATCTCAGCTGACTTCCTACCTTCTACACACAATTGATTTTCAGTATTTTTCTCACGGTCATAACAAGCCCTCAGTGGAGAGTATGAGTTTGGCGTTGCTCCTGCCAATAAAGAGTTCAAGCTTTTTGAACTTGAATATTTTTGCTACAGAAACTGAATATTTAAACCTTTAAATTAACTCTTATTTGCCTAAAGTTTTTTTTTTCCCATTCTGTTTCATAAATACACAGGTATGTACTCTGCAGATTCATTCACATGCTACAACAGGAAGCCCTACTAAGACCACTCACACGGGCAAGAATCCCCTCAGTTCTACCATTTACTAGCTGTGTATTCTTGGCAAACAACTTTATTCTCTGAACTTTAATTTCCTCTTTCTGTAAATCTTAATCGGTTATGAGAAATCGACATTTAAAGCAGCTCCATAAATGGCAACTATTGTGATTATTAATATGCCTCTTGCCATGGGTTATAATGGTGCTTGATTTTTGAGTTCCCCAAAAACAAGAAGTGTGGCATGTGTCTTTACATCCCCAGCCTCATGCTTCGTAAATAGTTTTTAAAAATTCAGAAATATCAGTCAGATAGAACTTAAGGTCTATTTTATAGTTTGTCATCACCTCTCCACTGAGCTTTCTTATATATGGCTTAATAAGAGGCCTAAAAATTATTTAATTTTTCTTTAATGCCTCAGTATATTGAGTATAATCAGAACTGAAAATATCTTTTTCTCCTTCATTTTAGAATTGGGAATATTTTCTTCAATTGGACAAATAGCGGTACTTCAAAAGTAAAGTTAAAAGCTGAATGTTACCATTTCCAAAGCATCCACTAACTATGCAGTAGACAAGGGAAAAGTGATCCTATATTTCCTGTTACTTTAAGTATCAGGGAAAGCACTAAGGAGGAAGAGAAGCCACATGGGGGTGGATACAGGGGAAAGCATGAACAGGCAGGAGGTTTAAAATACTTCCTTAAAAAAAAAAATTAAAATAAAATAAAATAAAATACTTCCTTGCTCTGGTGATAGTTGAGACTGTGTATGTGTGTGTGTCTGTGTGTCTGTGTGTGGTTGTCTCTGTATCTCTCTGTGGCCCTGTGTGTATAGTTCAAATTCTCTCAGTTCTCCAGGCCTTGAGTTAAATTCTTCATGGTGAATTGGAGAGGGGCACTTTTAAATATTGGGACCAATTTAGACGTTGGGAACATTGAAACAATGACGCAAATAGGAAAAAGCTTAAAGGAGTCTGATTTAATTGCTAATTAGGCTCCATTGAGTAAGAAGAACATAAGGACAGAAGGTCATTACAATCCAGAAGTGCTTAGTTTCTGGAACACAGCAGATCTTCAATAAGCTCTGAATTTGTCATCACTCAGGTGGCATGGGGCTGAGACTTAACCTACAGTCATCTACAGAGCAAGAAAATCAGCTGTATGCGTAAAACGACTGTAGAGACAAGGTAGCAGAGACTGGTTGTAACATAGTCATACAGCCGGTTTTAATATATTTATACAATAAGCATCATAACAATTGATTACATTAAAATATTACCGAACAGAATCCTACTAGTTAATACAGGATAAGGCCTTAAACTTTGCAAATGCTTTTGAAGTCATATTTTGAAATATATTAAACAAAAAGAACTAAACAATCAAATTTTTAGAGCCAGGAAGGTTTTCAGAGGTTAATGAATTCAACCCGTCCTGTAACAGATCCCACTGTAATCAGCTCAGCCACATGCATCTACTGCACTTTCTTCATTAAACATGAAAGCAGTCTGGCCTAGGAGAACACTGGCACTCCGGGCTTTCACATGCCTGGTTTTCCTCTGTGTAGAAGGTCTGCTCCGTAGCTTGTACAGTGGAAACAGTGGGAGTCAAAATCAGAACACTTGGACTCAAGCCTCTGTGTGATCACTAGATGGTTCTGTGGCCCTGAGCAAGCCACCCCATATCAGCTGTCTTATCAGTGAATGAAAAAATGACTAACTTGGCTTCTTTGGGGGCGACTGTAAGGATGAAAGGAAACACTATGTGCAAGGCCTTTTGGAAGACCATACAAAAATATGATATGAATATATTAAAATGCACAATGAGAAAGCCAAGCTTTTGTTTCACATGTTTCCCCTGTGACCACTTCTCCAGAGACAGACAAGGTTAAGTTTCTTATATTTTCTTCCTGAAGTCATCCAAGTCTATGGGTGCGCCTTGACTCAAATTGGCCTGCAGAGTAAGTTCTGGAGTGCAGCTGGTTATTTCCCCCACATCCCCATATAACCTAGAGCTCTCTCCTCAGTGGCACTCACAGAGAAACCACCTTCTCTTGTCAAATGGTGGTATTCCATGGGAGGCTGGGCTGCCGTGTTTGCGGCAATCCCCGTTCCTGAACATTTTTGGTTCCTTAGAGTCCTCCTTTTTCTTTTATAGACTGTGATGCCATAAATATATCTGTATATATCGCTAGATTTTTGTAGCACTGACTTTTTAAAATAACTAGATGAACTATGAGACCATTATTCTCTCTTTTATAGAATTTGCATAATTCTGTACACCTTGAACTGTAGACAAAAATATATATTTAATGTTGAATGTGTGCTTAATCCGATCATTTCCATCAGAACCCAGTACTGCAACAAGGACCTGACGACAGGGTTGTACTTTTGTCCACACACAGTTGTGGACAAAAGAATTTTAAAAAGAATTAATTAAGAAGAATTAATTAAAGAATTAAAAAAAGAAATGTCACCGAGTCTTCACTTTTTTTTTGTCTTCACTATTTTTTAAAACAATAACAACAAAAAGTAGCAGAGTGTTCTATCATTTAGTAGGCATTTCACAAATACTGTCTTTTCTAATGTCTCTCATTTAGTACTTAGTAGCATAAAAAAAATTCATAAAAGCTAAGAACTACAAGGGACCCTAAGGTACTTCTCATCTAATCACCTTTTCCAAAGAGCAAATACTTTGTAAGATTCCTTTAGTATATTGAAAGGGTGATCATAGGTTGGATCAAAGGAAAACACATTTTATAACTAAGCTTACATGAGAGGAAGTCATGGCCGAAGCAACACATTTGTCAGAAACAAGCCGAATAAACAAGCAAACGGATCTGAATCTGGGACCGACCTGTAGGAGCTGGTGAGCTCGTAATCTAGAATCACATTTGCTGTGATCACACCACTCAGTGCGTCAATGTGGAATGCTTCCCCTTGGTTGCCAGAGAGAATGGAATATTCGGTGAGGCCATTCATCCCACTGTCCAGGTCCACAGCAAAAACCTGTGAGGAAGCAGCTCTTCTATTAGATAAGGGTTCAATCTACAAGATGAGTTAAAAAATTTTTAACTGTCTGTTTTTCAGACAAATGCATGATGAAACAATCACAAATTGTCAAACACTTCAAAAACAATGATCAAAGGAATGGCAACAAATGGCTGAAGCTCACGTTTATAACATAGTAGGTAACGGGTGGGAAAAGTACTCTGCAGGCCCATTCAAAGGACTTTCAAACAACTTTCAGAAGGAGTAGCACATGTTTTGAACTACAGATTTAAGCAAGACGCAAAAACACAGGGATACCTCAGAGATATTGAGGGTTCAGTTCCAGACCACCCAAATCCAAAAATATTGTAATAAAGCAAGTCAAATGAATTTTTTTGTTTCCCAGTGCATATAAAAGTTGTGTTTACACTATACTGTAGTCTATTAAGTGTGCAACGGCCTAGCATTCTTTTTTAAAAAATATTTTATTTATTTATTTGTTTGTTTATTTATTTATTTATTTATTTATTTATTTATTTTTGAGAGACAGAGAGAGAGAGACAGAGACAGAGACACAGACACAGACAAAGGGAGAAGCAGGCCCCATGCATGGAGCCTGACATGGGACTCGATCCCAGGACTCCAGGATGACGCCCCGGGAGGAAGGTAGGCGCTAAACCACTGAGACACCAGGGCTGCCCTGGCCTAACATTCTATCTAAAAAAGCAATGTACATACCTTAATTTAAAAATACTTGATTACTAAAAAATGCTAACCATCATCTGAGCTTTCAGTGAGTAGTAATCTTTTTGCTGGTGGAGGATTTTGTCTTGATGTTGATGGCTGCTGACTGACCAGGGTGGTGGCTGCTGAAGGTTGGGGTGGCTGTGGCAATTTTTTAAGGTAAGACAACAATGAAGTTTGCCAGATTGATTAACTGTTCCTTTCATGAGTGATTTCTCTGTAGCATGTGATGTGTTTGGAATCATTTTACCCACAGTAGAACTTCTTGCAAAATTGGAGCCAGTCCTCTCACACCCTGCTGTTGCTGCTTTATCAACTAAGTTTATGGAATATTTTAAATCCTTTGCTGTTATTTCAACAAATTTCACCAGGTATAGATTCCATCTCAAGAAACCACTGATCACCATCACCATAACAAATATAATAATAATGAAAAAGTGTGAATACCGCAGGAATTACCAAACTGTGACACAGACACAAAGGGGGCAAATGCTGTTGGAAAAAAATGGTGCCTATTGACTTCCTTGATGCTGGGTTGCCACAGACCTTCAGTTTGTAAAAAAAAAAAAAAAAAAAGAAAGAAAAAGAAAAAAAAAGTGATATATGTGAAGAGCAATTAAGTGAGGTACTGTACTTGAAAAAAATTCTAATTTGCTTGAATAGAAGATTTCCAACTACATTTAGATTCATGCCAGTACCAGAAAAGGAAAGAAATCTCTGCATAGTGAATGGGGGTCTTTAATTTGTTGCTTTTCCTGCTTCAAGTTTTGCCTGTAAAACGGGCCACATGTGGATTTTTTTTTCTATCTTATTGAAAGTCTCATTTTAGAAGAATTTTTAATTAACGAAACAACCTAGATTTCATGCTAACAAATTTAGATCCTGATCAGTATATTATCAAAGTAGTGTTGAGGATGAGATAGAAGTTTTGCATCATTCTCCATGGATATCTGTTAGTCTGCATTACATTTTAATCAAAAACTAATTCTATTAGTGATTTCAAGACCTTGTTTTGGAATAAGCTGATGGACTAATTACAATTATTTTCTATTTCTTTTTATCCTCTGTGTCCCTCAGCCTTGGCCTGACCTCATGCTCCCATCGTGGCTTCAAACTTCCTCCACTCTCAATCTGTCCTTCATGCTGTTGCCAGATCTCAGGGGCTTCTGGAACATGCTGGTGACTGAAGCGATTAGAGTGCTGTCATACAAAATAAGTCTGCAAAAATAGTGGAGGACATCCTGGGTATCCGGGACTGTCGGGGGGCACAGAGCCAAGACTCCGACACTGTCGAGACTCCGCTGGTCTTTTCAGCCCCAACAGAAGGGGAACTTGCGCATCTGGAACTGGACTGGAAGGCAAACGAAAGTGTCTCTCCATATGCAAGTAGAGGTAGCCACACAGTAAAGCATTGGGGTAGATCTTGTCCAGAAAGTGTCCTAACATGTCATCTAGCTACTGGACCCCATCTACTCAGAGAGAGGGAAGTAATCATCACTAGGTTTTGGATCACAGCAGGGGGGTGGGTTACAGAGGCCAGAGGGAATGCCTGGGTGTGGTGCCGACTTTGCCAGGAAGGGGTCTTATACTGATTTCCTGTGCGGACTCCCAAGAGGTTGTGCATTTCCTGAGGCCCAGGTTCTTGAACACAAAATGGCAATTCCACTGTGAAGGGAAAGGTTGAACTGGGTACTAGTCCAGAAGCTGAGAGAGAGGCCATGAAGGGTCAGTGGGTCTTAGAGCCTGCACAAGACAGCCTTAGGGACAGGCTCTCTTTTTCATAGCTTAAGCCTTTTTTCTGAGACAGGGTTAGGCCTGGAAACAGCAGATCTGTGTCTTTCACATGAAATGTCTGCAAATTTCGAACCCAGGGAGCTCTCCCATGTGTTCGCGCCTCCGTCCATGCTCGTCTGGCTGCAGCTCCACCTGGCAAATGCCGGCTCACCCTTGAAGGCCTAGTGCAAATATCATTCTTCTGTGAAGTCGTATGCTTTTCCTCCAGGAAGAGTCTGTATCTCCTATTTTCTCTCATGACATTAAATAGACACTTCTATTTAACATTAATAATATGCATTTAGGGGCACCTGAGTGGCTCAGTGGTTGAGTGTCTGCCTTCGGCTCAGGGCATGATCCCAGGGTCCTGGGATTGAGTCCCGCATCGGGCTGCCTATGGGGAGCCTGCTTCTCCCTCTGTCTATGTCTCTGCCTCTCTCTGTGTGTCTCTCATGAATAAATAAAATCTTAAAAAAATAATATGCATTTAAATTATCTGTTTGCTCTGTTGACTTCCCCCACTAAAGTCTACACATGGTATGAAGAGCCAATTTTTATGCCCCTGTAGATTCCATGCTGGACAAAGTGGTGGACAAAGTCCCAAGAGAAAGTGGGTGAGCACTGGCCATGGGATGGAGAGAGGAAGACTGAACTCAGAAATTGCAAACTTCCTGTAGCCTAAGGTTTTGTCCAGTCCATCTAACATTTCACGTGCCCTTGGAAGCATTTAATTTATGTCCTAGAAAAAGGCTTTGGATATTTTGATGTACACTCATGATAATTCACACACACACACACACAGACACACACACAAACCATTTCTGTTACCTGTATGATGTGAGCATTGTAGACCTGGCCTTCAGACACTGACACTTGGTAAATGCTTTGCTCAAAGCATGGTAAGTTATCATTCACATCTTGTATCACGACTGCTACTTTGCTGTAGGCTTTCTGCCCCCTACTTTCCGCTAAAACGATGAGTTGTACTTCATTTCTGACTTCAAAATCAAGAAACTTGGGTTCTTTCACAGTGAGTTCTCCTATTTTTATTTCGAGGGAGAAAAAATAAAAGAAAATGATGTTGTACTCATTATTTAAAAAGTTCCAAATCGCCTCTGACTCACATGCTCACCTGTTCCTAAAAGTCTCCCACTGGATGGCTGCCCTTCCCTCCCAACTGGGGTCATTATGAAAAAAGTTGAGAATGTGGTTTTTTTGCAAGGTTCAAACACATAGGAGGGTAAGAAACTATGAAATAGCTGAAATGTGGGAGCTGTCTCTTAAATCTCCCTTCTCTTTCCATAGCTAATCCATTGCCATGTCTGCTAAGCCTAGCCTTCAAGCATCTCTTGAATCCATCCTCCACTACCACTGCTGCTGCCCTCCTCCGAGCCACTGGCATTTCCCACCTTCTTCCCCGCATGAAGGGTCCCATGGCATCACTCATCGGGTCCCCCTACTAATTCAGTTACCACTCTGAACTGAATAATAAAAACAGAAGTGTCATTGTCCCACATAAACCCGTTCCATGGCTTTCCCTGGTGATGATGACAAAGTTCAGCATTTTTAACCTCCATAAGATGGACATGCCTGGGCCTCTCCTGCCTCAGGAGTCTCATTCCTGCCATTCCCCACTTTGCTCTCTCTGCTGTGCATAATGCTTAGAACACTCATAGATGTTCTTCTGTTCTTCTGTTCTTCAAATGCTCATTTCAGAGTCACCATGCATGCTTTTTCATCTGCCTTCCATGGTCCCTACTGCTGTGGTTCCTCAGGGATCTTTTCAGACTAGCCAGCCCCATCCTGTCACTATAGTCATTCCATAACAGACTCTCATGGACCACTTGCATGTACTGTGCTCACCTATTTCAGATTGGTTATTCCTCTTGGTTTAGAAGCTTACAAGGTGAGGATGGGTGCCTATCTCTTACACCAACTGTCATATTCCCAGTGCCTAGCTCAGGGTCTGGCCTATAGAAGGCATCCATTAATACATGTTATAACCTCATATACAAGGTATAAATGGGTTAGGGAAACTGATTCTTGGGGTTTATGTCTTGTACAAGTTTCTCCTCCAAATTAATAAAATTCCTCCCCTGATATAATTTTCTTCTCTACTTCCTGTTGTTTTTTTCCTCCCTTTTACTGTCAAATTTCTTACTGAATTTATTACTATTATTTTGTTATCATAATTTATTTAACTCTCACTGTCAGAAATTCCATTGAATAGAAATTCATTGAATGAACATTGATTGGGAATTTGAGATACCTGAAACCAAGTATAAATCCTGGCCCTAGCTGCTTAGCATAGGTTAATTACCTGGCTTCCCCACCATTATGTTTGTGACTCGGGATAAGTTATTCAAGTTCTATGGAGCTGAGCATCCTCTCCTGTAAAAATGGGATATTAATAACAACTTTGTAGAGTTGTGGGAGAAGTAATATAGTGCATATTTAGTATGTGCTATATCATGTTCTGGTGCAGGAACATGATAGAGATTCCAGTGTCCTGTTCATGTTTCTCATCCTGTCCATCATCAGGGATAGCTTTAATATCTGTAAAAACTCTGAATTTAGAAAGATAACATTTAATAGCTATGGACTAATCAAAGTTTAATATTCAGATGAAAGAACCTGTACTGTTTCTGAAAATATGGCCTGGAAGTCACAGTTTCTATTGTTCTTTTTTTTTTTTTTCTATTGTTCTTTTTAAGATTTTATTTATTTATTCACGAGAGACACACAAAGTCAGACACAGGCAGAGGGAGAAGCAGGCTCCCTGTGAGGAGCCTGATGCAGGACTCAATCCCAGGACCCCAGAATCACTGCCTGAGTTGAAGGCAGATGCTCAACCACTGAGCCACCCAGGTGCCCCCAGTTCTTACTGTTCTATCTGAACCAGTTTCCTTAGACAACCAACCTAATCCAAGAAAATGTCAGGCTCTTACATACTTACCGGGATGTTAATGGGAATCATGCCCTGCCCTAGTGTTCTAACTTCAGTATTTGAGTGTTTTCCGGGGATTTTTTTTATAGCTTCTATTCTGTTATTAAGAAAAACTAAGTATATTGTATAGTGAGGAACTCATTATACAACAAAATGTAAAATTCCATAAACTCACTTTCACTTATTGTCATCATTTATCAATTCAGAAAACCAAATTACTTATGAGCCGTGCCGTCTGATGTTACCAACATCCCTGGCAAAAAAGTTACTGTAGATATGACTATTGGCAGCTGGAAAAATCACTAAGGTGCATTTTGATGAGCTGGTACAAACTGGTCTTCTGAAACCTCTGGGAAACAGGGATAAGCTGGCACCCCCAAATGACAGAGGAATCCCAGTTTAGGGTAGTTCCAAAGCTCTCATCCAGCATTCCATCTCCACTGAACAGAGCATTCAGCTTGGCTATCATGTTCTGTTACTATTAGCAAAAGAAAAATAAAATAGAAACGCAACACTAAATTGCCAGTGTCACTTAGTAGAAAGTGTGCCAATTATAGCACAGATCAAAGTAGATTTTTTAATAAAAGGCTTGTGTTTCGGCTTTGATAATTGGAATTTTGTGCTTGGAATGGATCTGCAGTTCTAATGCTTTCCTTGCTTGGTTTTTATTTTTGGCATAATAATTGGCATATGCTGAGAAAGTTGTGTAAGTAGGAAAGACAATAACCCGTCTGTGAGATGACTCAAGGCTGGCACACCTACTAGACCCACATTTGCCTTGGATGCTCTATGCATATTTTTCTCAGAGATAGCAAAGATTTACTGTCACTAGTGAGATGCTAGAACTACTGGGCTCTCAGTGTGGGCAGAAGTCCATGTTTTCCTTCCAGTATAAGTCTCATAGATACCAACTGCGTGTTCATTCGTATGTGTTCATATGCCAGCTCTATAATAACTTGAGAACGAAATTGCAGTAATATTTTCTTTCTGATATATGTACACATGTAGCTTTTGCCCAAGTTATAAAATACACATAAAAATGTGATTAAGATCCTTCAAATGATAAACGTTTGGTAGCATAATCAGGTTACGTCAATCCATTACGAACTGTGCACATGCATACGAATATATCCAAAGCAGAATGTGATAAATATGTATGATATCCAAAAGCTTTTAAACTATCTCCTGCTAAAACTACATCCTTGAAACATTGCAAAGTTTGATCATTTTTGTTGTCAACCTAGCAAATCATGGAATGAATACTACTATCTGTTATTTATATGTACGATGTTAGTAAAACCCCCAAATTCTTGCTGGTTTAGACAGTGAATAGTAGATGTTTTTAAGTTAATGTGACAAGGAGTGTGAATACAAAAGTGAACATGTGGTTTGTGAGTATGGGATGGGGCAAATGCTGGCACAAATGGACAGACAACACGGAACTCATCAGAGATCCTTATTATAACTTATTAAATCAGTAACTAATAAAATGGTTTTCTCACATTTTTACCCTTAAGAAGAGTAACCATAACCTTAGAGATATTTACTGGTTTATCATACACACCAGTTTTCTATTTTAACTGGTAGATGGCTAAAAAATACATATATTCATAAAACCTATGTTAGGTACCTTTACACATAAGTTTGAAGATTATGTGACAAAGGTGACATGAAAGATTAATACCATAATTAAAGGTTTTTAATAAAGTTTCTTGACAGCAGTATGGAATACCTCATAACAAATACAACCAAAATGCTTGATAAATTGTGTGTGAGTTTGTGTATGATAAAATGGGTTATTGAGTTGGTATATGAGTAAGGAATCTTCGGATTCCAGTTACTAAAAAACAATGAAAACAATAATCCAGGATGGTAAGCAAACACTAAGAGACCATTTTTGTTCCAAGGGCCCCTAACACAACCATCTTCCTTGAAATTCATCTCTGACAGCTGCACAGAGTATAAGAAACAAGAGAAGAAGCTTGAACTGACAAAAGGTGAAAAGTCCAATCGGAAAACCAGAATAAAGTATAAGCCCAAAGGCTCCAAGTGAGTGATCAATATTTAAAAAAAAAAAAAACAAATTCAAAATGGATGCACAGAATCTTCCTTTTTTTGGTCTTGCTGTTGGTTGGAAGGGAGAGAAAGTCTCCGCTGTGAATTCATTAACTTAAGCCTGAATTTATGGAAGCCACACTATCACAGCTATATGTCTTTAAAACCCTCAAAAATTACATTTAAACTAGGCTTTGCTTGATGATCTACCCAGGAGATTTGATTTGCTGAAGGAAAGCAACTCTTCTCTAAAGGGCATGAATTCACTCCAGTCTTCAAAGAACCCTCAGAGAGAAAGTTTTAAGGACAATGAGCAGCCCATAGTTAACAAGCTCGAAAATCAGAGAGAAACAAGGCACCATGAATGAGAGCTAGCAAATCTAGAGAAAGTTGAATAAATCTTCAAAGACATAAAATGCTGGATTATTGGACACAGGATGTGTGATTATTGCATATGTTTATATATAAAAGAAGCTTAGAAACATGAGCAAGGAATAAGAGATTACTTTTTTTACAGACTTCTTGTTATGGAATGAATAAACCATGGAGATAAAAGGTACAGCATAGGGATTATAGTTAATGATACAATAATTGTGTTGTACGGCAATAGATGGTACACTTGTGATGAGCATAGTATAAGGTATAGAGTTGTCAAATTACTATGTTGTACCTGAAATTAATATAACATTGTATGTCAACTATGCTTCAATTTAAAAGAAAAAGATTTTTTTTTTTTTTACAAGACCAGGAATTGTTGATCAAGAACCCAAGAGAATCTCTGGAAATAAAAAATATAGCTCCTTAGACTGAAGAGAAAGGGACAAGGAAAAGAAAAGTATGCAAAAGAGATATAGGAGAGATTGGCTCGATACTTGTCTAACTAGAGTTCCAAAAAAAAGATACAAACAAATGGTATTTAGATCAACAGCTGACTTCTTAATGCAATAATTGAAACCAGAAAGCAGTGGGATAATATCTTAAATGCGATGAGAGAAAAAAAAATTGTTAACTTAGAATTCTAAGACCAGCAAATATACCTTTTAAAAATAACTAAATAAAGACATTTATAGACAATCAAAACCTGAAAAAATTTACTATGATAGACCCTCACTACAGGATTTACTTTAGCCAGAAATAAAATGACACCAGAAGAATTCTTTGATGTATGGGCAGCCCGGGTGGCTCCGCGGTTTAGCACCGCCTTCTGCCCAGGGTGTGATCCTGGAGACCCGGGATCGAGTCCCACGTCAGGCTCCCTGCATGGGGCCTGCTTCTCCCTCTGCCTGTGTCTCTGTCCCTCCTCTCTCTATGTCTCTCATGAATAAATAAATAAAATCTTTAAAAAAAAGAAAAAAAAAGAATTCTTTGATGTAAGAAAGAACAGCTAGCAAAGAAGCACAGAAATCTATTTAAAAATATTAATAATGTCTCATTTGAAAGAACTATAATTGTGGCCCACAAAAGCTTGTATGTTGAAAAAGAGATATGTGGAGATAAAGATTCTAAATCTCTTGTATTATTCAGGAGCAGGATATATTTTTTAAAGATTTTATTTATTTATTCATGAAAGACAGAGAGAGAGAGAGGCAGAGACACAGGCAGAAGGAGAAGCAGCAGGCTCCACGCAGGGAGCCCGATGTGGGACTTGATCCCGGGACTGCAGGATCATGCCCTGGGTGGAAGGCAGGTGCTTAACCGCTGGGCCACCCAGGCGTCCCTCAGGAGCAAGATATTGATTAATGTTAGTCTTTAATTATGTATGTTAAAGTAGCTAGGCTTACCATTAAAGGAAGATAAATAGCTATATGATTCCAACAAACACAGGAGAAAATGGTCATTTTCAGGTAATGATTGTTTATGTTAAATGCTCAGGAAAATATTAGAATCAATAGGAGTTTATAGCTTTGCTAGATACAGAAACAAAATATGAAAGCCAATTTCAAGTATACCTAATAGCACTGTCAGAAAAAGCATTTTTTTCATTTACTTTAGCATGAAAAACTATAAAGGATATAGACTAAATTTAATGAAAACCATGCAAGCCTACTATAAAAAATTAAAACTTCATTAAAATATATTTAAGGAAAAAATGGATGATTTTCCATATCATCCTGAATTAGAAAACAATACTACAAAGATATAGGTTTTCTCCAAACTGATATTTAGAATTAACATAATTCCAGCAAAGACTTCTAGCAACCTAAATGTCTGTTGATGGATAAATGGACAAAGAAAGTGTAGTGTATACATAAAACAGCATATTAGTCTCAACAAAGAGAATCCCACCATACATGATAATATGGATGAACCCTGGCAACATTATGTTGAGTGGAATAAGGCAGTCACAGAAAAATAAATAATGCATGATTCAGCCTATATGATGTATCTAAAATAGTCAAACTCCTAGAGACAGGGAGTAGAATGGTGGTTGCCAGGACCATGGCGGAGGGGTAATGGGAGGTGCTGTTCAGTGGATGTGAAATTTCAGTTATGCAAGATGTATAAGTGCTAGAACTGTGCTGGACAACACTATGTCTAGAATTAGCAATACTGTATTGTACACACTTAAAATTTTGCTAAGAGAGGAGATCTCATGTTAAATGTTCTTACCACAGTTAAAAAGAAAAGTTTTGGTAGATGATTATTAGTTGCAATGCACAGCTCTACAGGCTTTGGGAGGAGGATACTTTTGGCCTGATAACACTTAATTCTAGGTTGAGGCAATGGAATTGTTTGGGACACTTTCTTTGTTAGTTTGAGTGAGGTTTCATCTGAAATCGAATGTGCATGCCATGAGTACCTAGGTTTCATGCATGAAAGGTGCAGATAGCTCTTACATCACCCCAAAGACTTATGAATAAATCTCCTTTCTTTGGGGAGAAAAAAATCCCAATAGGATTGTGTGTGTGTGTGTGTGTGTGTGCGCGCGCGCGCACGCACGCATGTAGGGTATGTATGTATGTGCACATGTGCCTGTGAAAACTTGGCAAGTGGATACAATGACTCATAATAGAGCAAAGGGTCAATAACAGAATATACTCATGAAGTCATGAGAAGGGGGCTGCTTTCTTGGTATAAAGGCTGTTTCTAAAGTCTATGTGATTAAGGAAGTAAGGTGTTGGTGTGTGGATAGACAGATGAGTGCAAAGGAATTAAAGATCCTGTAAACAGGAAGGAAACAATATATAATGGGGGTATTTCAGGTCACAGGGGAAGGTTATTGCCACCGGAATCACTGATAATCCTCTTGGATGAGAAGAAGAAGAAGAAGAAGAAGGAGGAGGAGGAGGAGGAGGAGGAGGAGGAGGAGGAGGAGGAGGAAGAGGAGGAGGAGGAGGAGAAAGAGAAAAAAAAGCAAAGGAAAGTTATTCCTACCTCATGCAAAACAGGAAAATAAATTCTAGGTGCACTACAGATGTACACGTGAAACAGGAAAACTATTAAAAATTTTAAAAGACAATGTAACAATATTTCCATGATCTCAGGGTAGTGAAGAGCTTCTTCACTTACAAAACGGGAAAATTATAAAGTAAAAGACTGATTAATTCTAACTCATCAAAATAAAAATGTACCAGTGAGAGAGTGAAAGACAAGTCACAAACTATAAAAAATATTTGCAATGAAAAAACAGAAAGGATAAGTTCTAATAACATATATGAAACATCCATACACCTCAGAAAGAGAAACACAAACAACCCAGTAGAAAAATAGACAAAGTGTATCAGCATGCATTTCATATGGGAGAAAACAAGAATGGCCAAAACGCTATGAAAAAAATGCTCACATTCATTAGTAATAAAGAACTATGAATTTCAACCACAGTGAGATACCATTTCACACCCACCAGATTGGCAATAGAAAGTAGGACGCAAACAACCGTGATAGCTCTCATTCAGTGCTGATGGAATGTAAAGTGGGACAAACCACTTCATAAAACAATTTGGCACTATCTGTAATGCTGAACATATGCATCCTCTGATGTATATGCCCAGCCTAGACTCTGGGGCCTACAGAACTCCTCACATATGCACCAGAAGACACGTATGAGGTTGTTCCTAACAGCCCTTGCTATTATATCCCAGACAGGAAATCCTCACTGTCCATCAACAGTGGAATGGATAAATCAGTTGTGACATAGACTTAAAACAGAAGGCCATAAAGAAATGAAAATGCAGGAGACCCATCTGCACACATTAACATGAAGAATTCTCATTTTGAATACAAAAAATTGAATCCCAATAAAATATACAGATCATGAATCCATTTAAATGAAATTCAAAAATAAACAAAATTAAACACTTTTATTATACTGAAATGCATTTAAGTCACAAGGGAATGATTATCCCTGAAAAGGGGACATGAGTCAGCCTGGAGCAGTGGACAGAAAGGAAGCAATTGGAAAAGGACTCAAAGGGAGCACTGATGATAATGGTTGTGTCCTAGGCACCAGGTACATATCATTCTTTGCTACTCCTCTTTAAAAGTGTGTACTTTAAAGTGTGCTTATGTACTACAAACTACAGTCAAAATGTTGAGCAAAAGAATTGAGTCACAGACAAGAGGACATTAGCATGATTCTATCATAATGTTTATAGCAAGCAAAAACAAACACAGTCTGAAAACTATCATGAACACAAGGCAATGATCAATACCAAATTCAGATTACTGGTTATGGATTGCCTTGGGTAAAAGAAGAGAGATGTGACAGGGGAGGGACACACGCAGGACTTCCTGAGGTTCTAGTAATGTCTCATCTCTGGAGATGGATGGCAAGTACATGTCCTCGAAACAGTTTTCTCTGTGTTAGCATATCATCTTGTAGCCGTTTCACAATAAACTTGTGAAATAAATCTCAACATAAATAAATACTTAATTGAAAAGTAAAGAGTTTTCTGTGGAAGATCCTTTTGGACTAACTATTTTACCTGAATTTTAATGAGAGATTCCAGAAGAAATAAGGCCAAGTCTGGGCTGTGTTCAAGGGTGAGGTGGCAGAGGGGTATGGGTAGTCTGGGAAATTGCACAAACTCTGCTACTCTCCTTCTTCCTAAATGTTCTAATCTCAGCTCCTTTCCCAGGACCTTCAGACACCTGGACTGCTAGGGGCCTAAGGCTTGAGGGTGTTCACAAATGTCCCGCTTGTCCCGCCATAACCAAATGATGGGGTGAAAAGATGAAGAGCTACCTGGCTACCTCAGAAATGTTGCTGACCAAAGACGGTGCGGACCAAAAAGTCGTAACACTACCAGGATGAGAAGGCATTTGCTTGAGAAATTATCCCCTCTCAATTCTTCCCATGTGCCTGTAGTACAGATTAAATAAGGCAGTTGTATGGTAATATAGAGATTATTAAAAACATTCTTCTTGAGGTTTGACAATGGAGCAGTAGATATGTATCTACTACATAGTTGTTAGTCAAAAAAGTATGTTTCAAATAATCAATTGGTATTCATTTAAAACACAATAATGGTCTTATTAAAGTTAAATTTAATACATGCTGTATTTGGAAGTAATTTCTTTACCACCACACAGAAACCTTTCCAGCTGTCCTTTTTTTGTTGCATTGTTGACATTCAGTGGCGAATTAGAAGAATCTCATGATGAAAATGCCCTCCAGCTAGACGTGTGTGGTTATTTTCAATTCAAGCTCAATATTGATGGTCTTCCTACTATATCTCTCATTTTCCCAAATAGATGAATAAATTATAAGTGGAAACCAATTTATCTTCAAAAATTCAAAGGGTAGGCTAGGTACTGCCTAATTTGGAAATGTGAAGAACAGGATTCTTAGTACTTGCAAACAAAAAGTAGTCTTGATTTCCCATGATTTCTCATCAGCTACTACAAAAAATTGTTTCTTATTTGCCTTTCAAATGATGTACTTCTCAGTTTTCTACCTTTCAAATTTTGAGTTTCTTTTGCAGAAGTATTTCTTACTAGTAACATTAAATGTAGCAGAAAATGAAGCTATTACAGGAGAGAGAAGGATCACCTGAGTTGGAGCACAGAGAAAAAACCCCATCTTCATTTCCACTAAAAATGGAATATTTAATGTTGTCTTGTATTGGGTCAGGAGCGACAGCTTTTACAGTCACAACAGAAGTACCTGTAAAAAATTAGGTAAAAAGAGAAATAACTTTAGGAAAAGAAAATTACAGGCAAAAACAAGAGCAAACACTGGGTATTTATTATTTGCTTACTACATTTTCATTTGTTCATTCAGTGAGTAGTCATTGAGTGTCTTCAGTAAGCCAGATCCCATGCTAGGTGCTACAGAGAGAGTGACAAACAAGTTGGGAAAGATCTCTACCTGATGGTGATTATTAACTAAAAGAAGGAGACAGACAAGAAACCATTAGACAAATACATATTCAGAGTAGATTTCAGATGTGCCAAGTACCCGGGAAGAAAAAAAACAAGGTCACGTGATAGGAAACACTTTTTTTTTTTTTTTTAATGTGTAAGAGGCAGACATATATCATTTCAAGGTACAGAGAACAGACTGATGACCAGCATGATAGAAGAATTAGCAAGCACTAATAGAAGCAACAAGACAATTGGTGCGATGAGAACTGAGATTTCACTGGAAGGTTCTCAAGAATCTATTCGGGCTCTAGGTTAGCACTTTGTGGTCTTCGTGTGTAATATCTCATGCCTTTTGCTATTCACCTCCTAAGCAATCACTGATTTACTTTCTATTACTTTGTTTTGCCTCTAAAATTTTATACACATAAAAATTATATAGTTCCTCTTTTGAAAAGCATTATTTTTTTTAGGAATTAAGCATGTTATTCTGTGTATTAAGAGCTCATTCCATTTCTATTGTAGAGTGTGTTCTACTGAATGGACATACCATCATGTGTTGATCCATTTTTCCACATATGGACATTTGGATTGTTTTCAGTTTGGGGCTATTATGAACAAAGCTGCTATGAACATCCATGTATCAATGTTTGTGTGGACACATCTTTTCATTCTTCATGGGTTAACACCTGTAGTGAATGTTTACTCATGTTTAACTTTACAAAAAACTGTCAAACTGCTTTCCAAAATGGTGCTATACTGTTTTACATCCTGTTAGCAATATATGAGGATTCTAGCTGCTCCACATCCACTGGTATTGTCAGTCTTTTAAATTTTAGTCATTCCAGTGGATGTGTGGTTTTAATTTTAATTTCACTGATGTCTAATGATGTGAATCTTTTCCTGTGCTTATTGGTCATTTTCACTCTTTTTTCAGATCTTTGTTCTTGGCTTTCGTTCACTATTTACCTACCACTTCTGAGAAACTTTCTCATAGTTCTTTACTAGTCCTAATCCTTTTATCTTTGGCCTGTAACTTACAGCATCTACTTGGACGCCTATTCAGATAGTGGCCCCTGCCTCTCCTCTTACTGTCATGCTGCCTGGTGAAATGCCACCTATTGGCAAAGGTATGCACGTTGTCCTAAGTGGGAGATGGGAAAGAGGTAGGCTCTGTAGGAGGCTCTCTGGCTGCTGAGTGTGCAGCAGTGGGAGCCTGATTTAGGATGGTGTCAGAAAGGCACAAGAGGAAAAGTAAAAGGAAACATTAGATAGGAACACAAGTGTTGACATGGTGTCAGACATGAGTACAGAGCAGGGATCACTAATTCAGATGCCTTTGGGTAAAAGTGAGAAGTACAGACAAATGAAGGAGCCAGAGACTGTCTGATGTGCTTGAGACACTTAGCTTCAACTCATCACTGCCAGTAGGGAAGGAAACCGGCTTTAAGATGCTTGAAATTCAGGTCTTTTCAAGGGATGCTAAAACATTCATATTTATTTTCATGTGAAATCTCCCAGTTCATAAGTGTCAGAAAATAATTTCATTCAGAGGACAAACATAAGCCATCATATGGGTTGAACAAAACACAGCTGTGGCCTGACCTGAGTCTGCTCATTTAACCATCTCTGATAGAGAAGACGAATCTCTCTTTTGTTATCAGCCTCCAGCACTTAGACTGTGGTACATATTTATCATCCATGGACTTTACTGGACATACTTGAAGACCGATCTTATCTTCCTACTAAGTTGGACTAAATTCCATGAAAGCACAGGAGATTCTCTATATATTTGTGTTTTGTATATTTCTGCAACTTTAGATTAGTTTTGCTTCTAAAATTTCATATACTTGAAAATCACAGAGTGCCTGCCTTCTTATGCTTAGCATGCTTTTTTGAGAATCAATCATATTGTTCTGTGTATCAAAAGTTTGTTCCTTTGTATATAATAGGTGCTCAATAAGGTTGAGAAGAAAGGAGGTAATAGAGGAGACAGAGGAAGTAAGGGGTGGAGATGCTCACTTAAGTGTTCTAGCCTGAGAGGGTTGAGAATGCCACTCTGCCTACAGGGCCCTTATAAAGCAGCAGCAATTATTTTTTAAAATCAGAGGCACTTGAGTGGTGTAGTCGGTCTGACTCTTAGTTTTGGCTTAGGTCTGATCTCAGGGTGTGAGATCAAGCCCCATGTTGGGTTCCGTGCTCAGCATGGAATCTGCTTAAATATCTCTCTTCCTCTCCTCTGCCCCTCCACACTGTGCTCTCTCACTGAAATAAATAAATAGATCTTTAAAAAATAAATTAAATTAATTTTAAAAATAGCTCCCTGCTATAATACACTACCTGATAGTGGGATTTGCAGTTGTTAAAAAAAATAAATAACATCTATTCAAGACCTCTGCTGGGCTTCCACACTGATTCCTACTGTGCAAGCTCCAGGGAACAAACTCAAAAGCCATCCTGCTATAGGTTACAGTAAAAACAATCCCTAAACTAGAACAAATCAATAGATACATTTTTTTTTTCTGGATACTTACAAGGGTTTCACTAAAAAGAAGAGAAGAAAGAAAAGGCCCTAGCACACATAATATTTTCCCCAGGAGCCTTTGCAACATTCAACATTCAAAGACAAATGCCATGATCACCATACGCATTAAAGGAAACACGTATGTGGTACTGCTCACAAAACTGAAAATTTACTGAGAAAAGGCATAAAAAAGAATTCAATATGTAAAAAGAACGGGAAAACCAAAGCTGGATATATTACTCTCTTTAAAAACGTTATGTTTAACATAAACTGTGACAGTTTTAAAATCATTTATTGAGGCTTCCAAATGGTGGTTCTTTTCAAGCCAGATATGAAATCATTTAGTGACAATGTAAAGAATTTTAATTAATCATGGTGGAATCAAGTTGCTGCACATGTTGAGGATCTTTCAAGTTGCATTATAATCCAACGTTTATTTTGTTACATTTTAGGAGACATATTGTTAATACAAAAATGCCTTACATGTTCCTAGGAATATGCCTTCACAGTAGTGCAGTGTGTTTTATCTTTAGTGCTCAATCACAATTCTGTGCTTCCTGATACAATTTAGTTTTTAAACACAGGAAATTTTATTTCAACTGGCTTGTCATATATTCTTAAGAATGGCGGTAAGAAAAGAGAAATAGCTATGCAGGCAAGAGGTACAATCTTGCTGATGGTCTTTTCTCCACACTTAGGATGCTTTAATTATATGCCTGATTACAAAAGAAAACATGGAGATTGCTTGCAAGTAAAAGACAAAGATGAGCACAGAATTGTAAAGAAGAATCACATATGGACTCCCTCATAAAAGGAACAATCTTATCTTTATTGCAAATAAAATGTTCATAATATCAAGTAAAATTGTAGCACACACAGAATTTCATTCAAAATACTTCATACTAGATGCTAAAGTCAGCAAAGAACTGCAAATGTTTATATATGTTCTTACTCAGATGAAGTTTAAATTTGAGACTGTCCCCCGAAAGAGGAAATAACTGAAGGGCCTTGAATCCTTCTAGGTCTTGGCTTATCATGCACATTTTACTTTATTTATTAAAGATTTTATTTTTAAGTAATATCGACATCCAACATGGGGCTTAAAAAGCACAACCCTGAGATCAAGAGTTGCACACTCCACAAACTGAGCCAGCCAGACACCACAGCTTATTGTGCACATTTTATGTCTGTCTGTCTGTCTGTCTGTATTTGAGAGACAGAGAAAGCACACAAGCTAGGGGAGGGGAAGAGGGAGAAGGAGAGAGAGAATCTCAAGCAGACTCCCACTGAGCATGGAGCCTGATGAGGACCTTGATCTCACAACCCTGAGATCATGACGTAAGTTGAAATCAAGAGTTAGATACCCAACTGACTGAGCCACCCAGGTGCCATGTGCACATTTTAAATAAAAGTCATCTCTGGGCATCTAGAGAAGATTTGCAATTACTGCTCATTTCATACCAAGGTAGAAATGATAAAATGAAAACCAACACTGTACCTCTAATTCCCTTGAACCAAGTGAAACATAAAAACATTTACATTTTCAGCTTTTATGAATTTAAGCCTAACATTGCATGAAAAAGTATAATACATTCAATGTTCTTGTTTTTTTCTTCTTTACAAAAATGCAGTTGAAAAATTAATAATATCTACAGCAGCAGTGAACTATTTAATAGCAGAATTATGCAAAGATTAATGTTATAAAAATCAATATTCATGGAAGTATTTAGGTAAAATAATAATAAAAACATTCTATTCAGAGCTGTTCATGAGTAAGTACTTCTAGAGTTTTACTTCTGTCATATCTAAGCAACAAAAGTATTTTCTTATTGATTATTGACTTCATATTTTTTAAAGCATTCGGATGGTTTTGAATCATCCTGCCACTGAAATGCTGAACATATTTCAGTCATTTAAGAAAGAAAGTTGGGAGTGACATAGCAAGATGGCTGAATAAAGTCCTCATCCTCATCCTCTATAGACACTGAATGAAAAACGATAGTATATGGCTCAAAAAGCCTTTATGAAAACTCCAGACTAGAAGGGAGTGGTATGATATATTCAAAGGGCTGAAAGAAAAAAACCTGCCACCAAGAATACTATATCCAGAAAAACTGCCCTTCAGAGATGGGAAAGAAATAAAGATCTTCTCAGATTAAAAAAAAAAAAAAAAAAAAAAAGCTGAGAGAGTTCATCACCACGAAACCTGTCTGACAAGAAATGCTAAATGTTTCCAGTTGAGAAAGGAGACTATTAACAATGTGAAAGCATATGGAAATATGAAGCTTTCTGGTAAAGGTAAATATATAGACAAATAGCAAACAAATCTCACAACACTGTAATGATGGTATATAAATCACTTTTAATTCTGGTATAAAATTTAAGAGATAAAAGCATAATATAACTATAAAACTATGTGAATAGATAAAAATATAAAAAGATGTAATTTATGAAATCAGTAACATGAAGTGGGAAAGGAACAGATTTTTTAAATGTAATTGAAGCTAAGTTGTTACTAGTTTAAAATAGATTGTTAAAACTATAAGATGTGTTATGTAATCCCCATGGTAACCACAAAGAAAATACCTATGGAAGAAATGCAAAAGGAAATAAGAAGTGTCTCAAAACATGTCACTATGAAAAACCAATGAAACACAAGGGAAGGCAGCAAGAGAAGAAAAGAAGAATAAGATCAGAAACATACAGAAAACAATTTAAAAATGGCAGTAATAAGTCCTTTCTTGTCAGTAATTTTTAAACATGTAAATCAATGAAATTCTCCAATCAAGAATCATGGAATGGGGCAGCTTGGATGGCTCAGCGATTTAGCGCCGCCTTCAGCCCAGGGCCTGATCCTGGAGACCCAGGATTGAGTCCCACATCAGGCTCCCTGCATGGAGCCTGCTTCTCCCTCTGCCTGTGTCTCTGCCAATCTCTCTCTCTCTCTCTCTCTATCTCTGTCTCTGTCTCTCTTGAATAAATAAAATATAAAAAAAAAAGAATCATGGAATGGCTGAATGGATTAAAAAAACCAAGATCCAAGTACAAACTGCCACCAAGAAACTCATGTTAGATATACAGACAGACATAGGTTGCAGGAGGAAAGATGGAAAGAGATATTCCATGCAAATAGTATCCAAGAGACAACAAAGGTGGTTATACTTACATCAGACAAAATAGAGTTTAAGTCAAAAACTGTCATGAGATAAAGACAGAGTTATATAAAAGGTTTTTTTTTTTTTCACCAGGAAAATCAAGAAATTATAAATATATGTGCAACTAACAGCAGAGCATCAAAATATATAAAGAAAACGCTGACAGAATTGAAGGGAGAAATAGATAGTAACACAGTAATAGTAGAAGATTTCAATACCTCACTTTCAATAATGGATAGGTCAACCAGACAAAAGATCAATAAGATAACAGAGAACTTGAATAATATTATAGATTAATTGGACCTAACAGACATACACAGAACCCTCCGCCCAACAAAAGTAGAATACACATTCCCAAGTATATTACACATTCCCATATATATCCTGAAGTGCACATGGAACACTCTACAGGATAGATTACATATTAGGGCACCACACTACTGTTAACAAATTTAATAATATTAAAATCATACCAAGTATCTTTTCTACGATGGAATGAAAGTAGAGATCAATAGCAATGGAAAACTGGAATACTCATAACACATGGAAATTAAATAACACACTCTTAAACAATTAGTAGGCCAAGGAAGAAATCTATAAGGTAATTAGATATTATCTTGAGACAAATGAAACAAAAGCACAACATACCAAACGTGGGCTATAGCAAAAGCAATACTAAGAGGGACTTTTATAGCCATAAATGTCTACATTAAAAAAAGAAGAAAGAGAGGCACCTGGGTGGCTCAGTTGGTTAAGGAACCAACTCTTGATTTTAGCTCAGGTCATGATCTCAAGGTCCTGGGATCGAGCCCCACATCTGGCTCTGTGTTCAACGGGGAGTCTACTTGAGGATTCTCTCTCTCTCTCTCTCCCTCTAGATCTCCCTCCCTCTCTTCTTCCCTCCTTCTCTCTCTCTCTCTGTTAAATAGATCTTTGAAAAAAAAGGAAGAAAAAGAAAGACTGCAAATCAATAACTTAACTTTACACCTCAAGAAACTAAAAAAAGGAACAAACTAAAACCAAAGTTAGCAGAAAGAAAAAAATAATAAATATTAGAACAGAGATAAGTGGAATAGAGAGGAAAAAAACAAGAGGAAAAAAATCAGTAAAACTAAGAATTTTTTTAAATCAGCAAAATTGACAAATTCTTAGCCTCGATAAAAAAGGTAAGAAGCCTCAAATTACAAATATCAGAAATGAAAAAGGAGATACTACAAATGATGCCACAGAAATAAAAAATATCATGAGACTACTACAAACAATGACACACCAACAAATAAGACAACCTAGGAGAAAAGAATACATTTCTGGACACACACATTCTATTAAATCTGAAGAAAGAGAAAAATCTGAATAAATATATAAATGGTAAGGAGATTGAATCAATAATCAAAAACCTTCCCATAAAGAGAACCAGATGGTTTCACTGGTGAAAACCAATCTTTCATTAAAGATTAACACCAATCTTTCTCAAACTCTTCCAAAAATTGAAGACAACACTTGCAAATTTATTTTATAAGGCCAGCATTACTCTGATACCAAAACGAGAGACACCACAAGGAACCTATAATCTAGATGCAAAGATCCTCAATTCAATACTAGTAAACCGTACATTAAAAGGATCGTAAGTCATAACAGTATAGGATTTATTCCTGGGATGCAATGATGGTTCAATGTTTAATGTATGAAATTCAATCAATCAATGCACCTTAACAGAATAAAGTATAAAAATCACCTCAATACATCTCAATACATGCAGAAAAAGAATTTGGCAAAATTCAACACACTCATGATAAACACACTCAGTAAACTAGGAACATAAGGCAATTAGCATACATCATAAATAAAGGCCATAGAAGAAGAGCCCATAGCTCTAACAACCTACTCAACAGTGAGAGCAAAAGGCTTTTCATCCAAGAATAAGGCAAGGATGCCCACTTTCACCACTTCTATGCAGCATAGTACTGAAAGTCCTAGCCAGAGAAATCAGGCTTTGAAATTAAAAGCACCAAAATTGGAAAAAAAAAAAAAGAAATGGATAAAATGATTCTTGTATTTAGTGACATGATCTTATATACATAGAAAATGCTATAGATTACTCACACACACATACACATGGACACACACACACTCACACACTCACACTGCTAGAACTGATAAATGAATCCAGCAAAGTTGTAGAATACAAAATCACCACACAAAAATCAGTTGTGTTTCTATGCACTAACAGTGCATGATCTAGAAAAGAAATTAGGAAAACAATCCCATTTACAGTAGCATGGAAAAAAATTAAGATAAACTTAATCAAGGAAGTGAAATGGAAAAATATTGTGTTCATGGAGTAGAAGACTCACTATTATTGAAATGTTCACACCACCCAAAACAATCTATAGAATCAGTGCAATCCATATCAAAATCCCAAGGCATTTTTTTTTCCAAGGCATTTTTTACAGAAATAGAAAAAAAACTTTTAAAACTCATATGGAATCTTAAATGACTCTAACAGCCAAAACAATCCTAAGGAAAAGAAAGCTGGAGGCTTCACACTTACTAACTTCAACAGTACAGACTTACAGTAATCAAAACAATCTTGGTATTAAGATATTTAGAGACCAATGGAACAGAATAGAGATTCCAGAAAAAAACCATCATGCATATTTTCAAATGATCTTGGCAAAGGTGCCAATGCTACACAGTGGGGATAGGTTAGTCTCTTTAACAAATTGTATTGTATATCCACATTCAAAAGAATGTATTTGGACTTTTACTTTACCACATATTCAAAAATTAAGTCAAAATGGATTAAAGACCTAAATGTAAGACATGAAACTGTAAATATCCTAGAAGAGAAGTTTCAGGGGGAAAGCTTCATGACCTTGGATTTGGCAATAATTTATTGGATATCACAGTAAAAATACAGGTAGCAAAAGCAAAAAAACAGATGAATGGGACTACATCAAAATGAAAAGTTTCCACACAATAAAACAAACCATCAACAGAGTGAAAAGTCAACCTATGAAAAGGGGGTTTTCAACCTATGAAAAGAAAACCTATGAAAAATATTTGCAAACTGTGCATGTGATAATGAATTAATCTACAAAATACACAAGGTACTCCTACAACTCAAGAGCAAAAAAAATTTTTTTAATGAACAAAGGACTTGAATAGACATTCCCCCAAAGAAAACAAAAAAAAATGACCAACAGGTTTTTAAAAAGATGCTTAACATCACTCATCATCAGGTAAATGCAAATCAAAACCACAATGAGGTATCACTTCACATCAGTTAGGATGGCCACTATAAAAGAAAAATAAAAACAAGAAAATAACAAGTATTGGTAAAGATATGAAGAAATTGGAATCTTTGGACACTGTTGGTAGGTGTTACAAAATGATGTACCCAGTATGGAACACAATATAAAAGTTCCTCTAAAAATTAAAATTAGAGCTGTCATATGATCCAGAAATCCCACTGGGTATATATCCAGAGAACTGAAAATAGGCTCTCAAAGAGATGTCAGCACATCCATGTTCACTGCAATATTTCTTATAATAGCCAAGAGATAGCAATAACCTAAATGTCCTTTGATGGATGGATGAGTGGATAAAGAAATGTGGTATACACATATAGTAAAGTATTATTCAGTCTTTAAAAAGAAGGAAATCCTGGGGTGCCTGAGTGGCTCAGTTGGTAAAGCATCCTACTTTTGATTTTGGCTCAGGTCATGATCTCAGAGTCTTGGGCTTTGCCCTCAGCCAGGAGTCTGCTTGAGATTCTCTCTCTCTCTCTCCCTCTATCCCTCCCCCACCTCCTCCAATCCAGGTCATGCACCCTCTTTTTCTCAAATAAATAAATATTTTTTTAAAATAAGGAAATCCTGTTATAGGCGCTGATTAACCTTGATTTCATCAATAACTCAGTTACAAAAAGACAATACTTCATTACTCCACTTATATGAGGTATCTAAAGTAGCCCTACACTTAGAAGCAGAAAGTAGAATGGCGATTGAGGGGGCTGGAGGAAGAGGAAAGATCTGTCGTTCAGTGAGTATAGAGTTTTAGTTTTGAAAGATGAAAATGCTCTAGAAATCCATTGCACAACGATGAAGTTATCACTTCTGTACAGTGCACTTAAAAATGGCTACTTATGATGGTAAATCTTGTTATGAATTTCTTACCACAATGAATAAAAGGAAGAAAAGTTGATTTTTTTCCCGTCCCACCTTCCCATCATCAAAAAATGACGGAACATATGTTACTAAAGCTTTCCAAACAATTCACCCCTGAGATGAGACAAAGCATGGAAAATCTCAAAATAAATAATTTTCCATAATCTGTGAACAGATGAAAACCATGTTTTAAAACGTAAATGGTTTGCAATCTTGAACACATTTGCTTTTGCGAACACCTGAGGAAATAATAGAGGAAGCTACACAAAGTGCTTATTGACCTTTCGTGAGCTTTAGGAAAAGAGAGATGTGGAAGAAAGCCAGCAGAGAATTAATACATGAAATGAGAAGTAAACAAAATTAAGTCTGAAAGTATTTTTAATGGGATTACAGGGATCCCTGGGTGGCGCAGCGGTTTAGGCGCCTGCCTTTGGCCCAGGGCGCGATCCTGGAGACCCGGGATCGAATCCCACGTCGGGCTCCCGGTGCATGGAGCCTGCTTCTCCCTCTGCCTGTGTCTCTGTCTCATTCTCTCTCTCTCTCTATGACTATCATAAATAAAAATTAAAAAAAAAAATTAATGGGATTACAGATTTTAGTGGCCAAATATTTTAAAAGAAGGATTATCTATAAATGGATTCAATCGTTTGAAATTCACTCATAGCAACTCAGGGATAGGTGGGTGCTGAAGTGATCCCTTGACGTTCCTACAACCTCTCTAATTCTGTGCTTTACAGAAGATTTTATTTATTTAAAGCATGAGCTTGAGAGTTTTCAGTGTTGCTTCAATATTGGATCAGACTCCAAATCTTGTCTGTGGACCCGATGCTGCTAAATCTCCCCTAATTTGCCAGTGATTCCCTGTCTAGTCTGCATCCCTAGGTTGCTGACCAGACTTCAAATTCCCATCATTTTCAAGGGCTATCCTTTTTCTCCTTTGCAGCTCCCAAGCCAGCCTGAATCCAGAGCCTGCACATGTCCAGAAAGAAAGGTTGCACAATTTTTCCAAACAAATGATTCTCGACTTTGGTTGTTAGATACCCAGCATATTTCCAATTACTTCAAGAAACAACGCAAATGCCTCAAAAAAAAAATCTTAAAAATATGCTTTACTTAGATTAAAGAAATGCCTTTTAAGATGTTTTTAGCTGCCACATAATGATTACTCTAATAAACTATTTTAATGATTCCATTTGATTGTCATAGCTTTAGGGAGATGTATTGCTGACCTTAAAATACATGAATCCGAAACCAGGGTTCAACATCCAGAAATGATAGATGCTAATTGAAAACAAAAAGGAAAGAAAGGAAATTCTGATATTTCTAAGTGTTTTATTCTGGTTTGTACTCAAATATAAATGACGTATCTTGGTAAACCTCACAGTGCTATAATCACAAATATCCAAATCTCTTCCAGCTTTCAAAAACAAAACAAAATGCCCCTCTGATCCTCAGGGCTCCTCAAGCTATTGGCACGTTCCTTTGTCACCCTTCATGGCCAAGCCTTGTGAAAACAGACTGAACTCGCCACCCCCACTTTGCTCTACATTTCACTGTATTTTGGCTTCTAAAATAAAGTTCTAGACACTTCATTCTCCCTACTGTTTACCATCCTCTCCAAAGTTGCTAAATTCTATTTGGCTGCACACAGTTTCTGTAAGCAGCCACAGATGACTCTGGAGTGCATTTAGGTGGTCTCAGCTCTTGGTCTCTCTTCTTGGCCAAATCCTGAACGGTTTCACCAAAGCAAACTTATTTTTCAGAGCTTCCTTTCTGGACTCTCCCACCTTCTTATGTTGCCAATTGTGTCATTTTCTCTTACTGTCTTGTCCTTTATATTTGATGCATGGACTTATCTTTTCAGACAGGCCTTCCTTTTTACTGTGTTCTCACCTCCTTATACCGAGGTGGCATCCTCAGATCATCTCAGGCAATACTCCTCAGTTCCATGGATGAGAGGTTCTTTGAGCGCTGGGTGACAGCCCACCACCTCATGCACTTCTGCTTTGGGAACAGACCTCCAACTGAGCTAGTTGTCACCTTTTAGACCTTATCTTACCTAATCTCTGCTGCAAATCAGAAGTTGTTGGCCACTTCCTGCTTCTTAAATGTGTCACTTTCCTGCTCCCCTACCACAACCCTCCAAGGAATTGTCACGGGTGCACATGCTAGCCCATCCACCTCAGTCTCCTTGGCAGATGCATTACTTCAACCTCTGTAAGATATTATCATTACTTTGGATTTCTTCCAGGCCCTCTCTCCACCCCTACCCTTGGCTTGCATGCATAATTACATGGGAGTTTTTACCAATTCACAATGTCTGGTGTATCTTCAAGAATCTCATTTAATTGCTTGGGGCTAGGGATGTCTGGGTAGCAGTAATTTTTAAAAGCTCCCCAGGTATCTCTACATGTGGATTACCATAGTACCCTCCTAACTCAGATCTCTCCCCAGCTTTCACAAGACATCCAAAGTCAGCTGTTTTATCACTTTTTTGGTAATTTAGAGGCCATTAACATTGCACTAAAAAGCTCATGAGAGCCTCTTCAACTGTTTAGGATTAAAAAACAATTTTCTGATTATGAGCTTGGCTTCCTGTGTCCTTTCTCCTAGAAAGAGAGACCAAGTTATCCTGGCATGATCATCGTCATCCACATGGCAATCAAAAACTGACATTCTGATCTACACATCAGTCTCCTTTATATTGGTTAGTAAGTCCAAATCCTGGGAGAAGAACTCCTCAGTTTGTTAATAAGATAAGGCCTTGAGCCTATAATGGCTGAGGCCCAGATATGAGACTGGGGTTAATATGCAAAGATGAAAGCTGGCTTATGAGGTGTTTATCTTTTTTTTAATTAAAAAAAATTTAAAGATTTTATTTATTTATTTATTTATTTGATAGGGAAAGAGAGAGAGCAAGCACAAGCAGGGGGAGCAGCAGAGGGAAAGGGGAAAGCAGCGCCCTCCCCCCCAACTGAGCAGGGAGCCCAACATGGCCTTGATCCCAGGACCCTGAGATCACAACGTGAGCCAGAGGCAGACACTTAACTGAGCCATCAGCACTCCTTCTTTTTTAAAAAGATTTATTTTTATTTATTTGAGAGAGACAGACAGAGGGAAGTAGGGGGAGGGAGAGAATCTCAAGCAGACTCCCCCCTGAGCATGGACCTCAAGACTGGGCCTGACTTGGCGGCTCAATCTCATGACCCTGAGATTATGACCTGAGCCAAAAACAAGAGCTGAGGCTTAACCAACTGGGACACCCAAGTGCTCTGAGATGTTTATCTTCTTCTGAGCCGGCTGACCCTGCCTAAGGCAGTCTTCTCTATCTCCTCCAAAGCTATCTTAGTCTTAGGTAAGGTGATGAAATTCCATACTGTTTGGAAACGGTTAGATAGCATTCATTCCAATGAGTTTCATTCCACATAGAAGACTGGCCTTAAATAAAATAATGAAAAAGGGATGACAGGGAATAATTGCTTCTCTCTTTTTTTTTTTTTTCATGATCATAAAAATGTATATGTTGGGGCCTGTCCCAAAGTCATTGATAACATAGATTATGGGAACTCTTCTAAAATTATGAGAATTTTGTCACCTTGGAAAGTCTAATTGTTATCTTGTTTGGAGAGAGAATGGAGCAGAATGGAATGGTAGGGCTTTAAAAAATTCTAAGTATTTTACCATTGTTACAGAATTGTTGTGTAATAACTGGTTGCTCTGGTAAGAATTTACACTTGGTGAAATTTAGAGAATTCTATAAAGGATTTGAGACAGAAGGAGGATAGCCATAAAAAGAATAAAAAAAATGACTAGCATATTCTATGACTTCATTTAATCCTTACAGGAGCCCTGCGAGGAAATCCTTATCCCCTCCACTTTTAGGAGGAGAAAGAGAGCTCCTATACTGTGAGTGTGACCCATGTAGCTACACTAACTTCCATCACACCATACTCTACATATATGTGCCCAGCTTACCAAGAGTAAGAGCTAAAATTTAATGGATCAATTGCCAAAAGGCTAGAAGAAGGGGCTGTCCTCTGAACCATCAGAATCAGGTTTGTTTATGATACAAAATTAAATATAGATAATTGACTACTTAGAATGCCCCTATGGATCATCATGTTTTAATTTTATCTCAAGCTCTTTAAGGTCTGAGTTTTTAACTTTTAATCACAGTATCAATACAATTCATAATTTCATTTTCTTCCCCTCTTAGCCACTACAGGAAATGCACGAAGTTGTGAATTGTCCACACTGGGAATCGTGACCTCAGGATACCCAAAGCACTGGGAGTGAAACAAGAAATAAATGCTGGCTTCTGGAAGGTTCATTTAAATTACTTAATGGATTGAAACAAGCAAGTGGTTGATTTTTCACTTCAAAAAATTCAGGACAGTTAGATTTCTCCTCATCTGGGTTGAAGAGGAACAATGGCAAGAGTAAAAAGAGGGGAATCACTTGGATTTCAACTCTTTCTTTCATGTTGCTATACGGGCAGCCTCTCTCTTACAGACAAATGGTATCCTGGAGAGTGACTCTTTCTTTAAGTGCACATATCATGACCAACTCTTAAAGAAACTTTACCTATGAAGGATCTGCTTTTCAAATGGAAACTATGTACTGAACTATATATTATTTTAAGCAGTTGATGTTAAATTTAATGTTGTTAGTAGATGAAGGCAATGTTAACCAAAATTCAAACCTGTGGGCTTTCCAAGAAAGAAACGTTAAATAAATATAAATACATTAGAGTCATTTGTTTCAACTTTTTGAAAGATTTTATTTTATTTTTTAAGATTTTATTTATTTGTTAGTATTAGAGATAGAGAGAGGGAGAAGGAGAAGCAGAGAGCCCTACATGGAGCTCAATCTCAGGACCCCAGGATCATGACCTGAGCCGAAGGCAGATGCTTAACTGACTGAGCCACCCAGGTGTCCCTTAGCTTTTTATTTTCTTAAAAGAATATTTAAATGTAAAAATTAGTTTAGGATGATGAAAATTTATGATAAAAAATAATTCATTCAGGATGTCAAGTGATACCCACTGATAGGATCTGAATAACCCACAGAAAATTTAAACTTCCAATAGGCACATATTTTTAAATTTGAAAATAAAATTAAAAATTGAACACATATTTGGGAGGAAATAATGCTGGAAGCTATAAAACATTATTTATTAATTAATTTATATCAAGGCCACACTAGCACTAATCAACGGATTTACAGTCTTTTAAAACCACTGGAATTCAAAAGCAAAAAGAAAAAAAACACCTTCTGGTGCCTATGATATGATCCAACAGTCTGAACTGAATTTAGGTCCAGGCAAAGCTCTGGTCAGCTTGAAATGTCAATCAATATGTTGTGCACCTTGTCACTGTTATTCACAGCAGCTTAGGAAATCCAAGTGTAGGTTAGTTGTATCTAATCAAATTCAATAGTTCCCTTTTTTTTAAAGATTTATTTATTTATTTATTTATTTATTTATTTATTTATTTATTTATTTATTTATGATAGAGAGAGAGAGAGAGGCAGAAACACAGGCAGAGGGAGAAGCAGGCTCCATGCCGGGAGCCCGATGCAGGACTCGATCCCGGGACTCCAGGATCGTGCCCTGGGCCAAAGGCAGGCACCAAACTGCTGAGCCACCCAGGGATCCCCAATTCAATGGTTTCTTAACTGTCATCTTTTCCTTTTCTCTTTCTCCTTCCTATTCTATGGGTAATGTTTAGCTCCTTTCTCAATTTAGACTTTATGTCCTTTACACATGTCACAGTGTAGGTCCCAACCATTGTTTCAGTCGTCTTGATATGTATACCTACCTGAATGTTTATGGATTCCATATGCTTGTGGTACTGCCAGCAGTATTTCTAGTCGTCTTTATGAGCAAGATTTAATAAATTGATTTTTTGGAGTGTTAAGGTCTATTAAGATAACAGTCAAATTTAATTCAATAATTCTAAATACAAGAGGACTAAGAAGAACAATTCTGATCAGAGGTCAAAGAAAACACAATGGTGTGGACAGCTGGATGAAGGCTTCCCATCCATTTATTCATTAGCTTTTCTGATTTAATCTCAAATAGGAGGCCCATCATCAGAGGTAAGAAAGTAATTTGGTCCTCACTGTCTCCAGCCCTAACTTTTATCTCGGACTCGTTACTCTTAACCTTACTGACTAATCCCGATTGTGATGGCTGCGAGTGGACTGAAGGTGTACAGATTTGAGGTGATGCTGCCCAAGTGGTGGGCAATAGGCTAGAGTCAAGGTAGTCCTCTGCCAAATGGCTGCCTCCTATCAACAGGGTGAACCTGTGACCTACAAATGAATGGCACGTAGCAAAAACAAAAACAGGTGCAAATCTTGTACTCCCATGGCAGTTGTTATTAGTGTTATTTTAATTCAGTCCTGAATTCAACCACAAATAGACTTACTAATCCATAACTTTTTTTTTTTACTAATCCATAACTTGATTTCGTATTGAAATGTTTTCTGTGGGGTGCCTTAGATATTGACTTATATTTAGGTTTAATTCTGCAAACAAACTGATCCCGGGTGAGTTGAGAAAGAATATTCTAACAATTAGGGAAAGCCCAGGCACATTACTTAGTATTTAGAAATTTCATTCACTAATGTCAAAAAGTGTGATAACAGTGATGACTTCCCATGCTGATTTTTTTGAGGAATAATATATGTAATCCCTATTACTCTGGAGAATTTATATTGGATGTGAATGTGTACTAGTAGTGGTCAGAAAGCCCTATTATGTGAAGGACAACCAAATGAATTAAAGAGAAAACTACTTGAGTAAAACCTAAAGTGCCCCCAGTGGTTGGCGAGGCCCCACATGATCTGTGAGTCCTTTTACTTCCTTTCCTATTATTCTTGCCTTTGCTTACTCTGTCCCAGCCACACATCCTCTTTGCTGTTGTTTGAACAAACCAGGCAGGCTCCCACCACTTTTTTCCTTTTTTTTTTCTGAAATCCTCTACCCCCCAAAATACTGTCTCCTCTCTCTAGGTCTTTGCTCAAATGTGCCTGCTCCACGATGCCCACCTTTACCTACTATTTAAAACTGAAATCTGTCCCCTACTCCAGCTCCCAAGTCCCTCTTAACTTTGCTCTGCATTTTTTTTATTTGATAGCTCTTATCACCATCTAAATATAGTTATTTATTATGTTCATTGACACTGTCCCTCTATTCCTGCTAGACTGTAAGCCTCACGGGTGCCTGGGTGGCTTGGTGGCTTAAGCATCTTAAGCATCTGCCTTCGGATCAGGTCATGATCTTGGGGTCCTGGGATCAAACCCAGGTCTGTGCCCTGCTCAGTGGGGAGCTGCTGCTTCCTCTCCCTCTCCTGCTCCCCCTGCTTGTGCCTTCTCTCTCTCTCTCTCTCTCTCTCTCTCTCAAATACATAAATAAAATCTTTGAGGGAAAAAAAAAAGAATGTAAGCTTCACAAGGACAAATTCGTGAATATAGCCCAGGAGACAGTACCTGGCACTTAATACTAATTAAAAAATATATATATGTGCAAGGAGCAAATAAAATATCTGAAAAGCAACTGTGTAGAGCAGTGGAGTGCTCCAGAAGGCAGAACTAGATTCATGGATAGACAGAAAAGAAGCAGAGCTGGGCCTCCAACATATGAATGACTTTCCAAGTAAGATTTTCCAACTTTGCCCTGCAGTCAAATCCTCAGTGGAGCTTGTTAAAAACAGTCCCTGGCCCCAGACCTAATGAGGCAGGCAGAAACTTCCCCGGGTGGGTTACAGATCATTAGTTTCACACCCAATTTCAAGAACCACCCTTCTAAGTGCTCAGTCACCAAAATATTCAAGTAGAGACGATAAGACCACATGTCAAGGATGTTTAGAGAAATCTTCATATTTGTACTGCAGAGGAAGGCTGGGCTCAAAGGTTCTGTAATTTTATCAGATCAATTTCAAGATTGATTAATATATTGTATTTTGTGTTATATTATTTAGAAACTGTTTACTTTCCATCAGGTTCTGCTCTGGTGTTGGAATGTGTGCATCTTAAGAGTAATAGAAATACACCCCGAGGAGTATATTTTATTGTTAAACATTCACTGCTTATGTGGAAGTCTCGTTACACATAAGAATAGAAGTTGGAAGTCACTATTATTTCATTTGATGCAGATAACTGCAATTTACTCTTAATTATGTTTAGAATCAATAAGAGGCCTTCTGAGGAAGTGACCTATGGGATAACCATAATTCTGAAAAGGGTCAAAAGTCAAGTTAATAATGTGTAACTGAGGGACGCCTGGGTGGCTCGGTGGTTGAGCATCTGCCTTTGACTCTGGGTGTGACCCTGGAGTCCCAGGATCGAGTCCTGCGTTGGGATCCCTGCAGGGAGCCTGCTTCTCCCTCTGCCTATGCGTCTCTGCCTCTCTCTCCCTCTCTCTGTCCCTCATGAATAAATAAAATCTTAAAAAAAAATGTAACTGAAAACAACCCTAATTTAATATTCAATATTAAACTGAATATTCTTTTTTCATAGAGAAAGCAGTATGAAATGTGTAACAGGTATTTTCACTATGAAATTAGTAAGTCGATTTCAGAAAATGCAGGTTGTCTTTTAAGTAACAACTTGTGTAGGTATGGATAAAGTGAGATTGAATCCTGATGAAAGACAAAATGCAAACAAAAAAATGCCACGAGCAGGTGCACAGCACACAGCACACCTTTAGCAACCAAACTCCTCCTCTTTGTGCTTTGCCTACTTGGTGGAAAGAATCAGTAGATTCCTGTCTCCACTCTCTATTTAGATATAATTACCCTGGTCAAATGTCTTTCAATTTACAAGTATCTACACGGGAGGGTTTTTTTTTTTTTTTTCCCACATTGCGTTGGAAAGATAATTAAAATTAGTTTTTATTTACGTTTCCCATTATGGCATAAATGTAAGGAAATAATTGGAAAATAATTTAGTGTTACTAGGAAAAACAGTTACTGTTCACAGAAGTCTGGTCTGAGCTGTGCTGAATTCTTTGGGGATCAGATATTACTGCACTGTTTGAAAGCCACTGCTGACTGTATCAAAATGAATGATAATAGTACTAGTAGTTTCTATTTACTACATGTTCACTATGTGTCAGATACTGTTTTAAGTGCTTTACATGAACCAGCTTATTCAGGCTTCAGAACCTAGTGAGGTAGGCATGATTCTTATTCCTAATTTATGGATTAGGAAACTGAGGCTCAGAGGATGCAGCTGCCCAAGGAGGAACAGTGGCTGAATTTAGATTTAAACTCGGGCAGAGGGGATCCCTGGGTGGCTCAGTGGTTTGGCGCCTGCCTCTGGCCCAGGGCGTGATCTTGGAGTCCCGGGATCAAGTCCCACATCAGGCTCCCTGCATGGAGGCTGCTTCTCCCTCTGCCTGTGTCTCTGCCTCTCTCTTTCTGTGTCTCTCATGAATAAATAAATAAAATCTCTTTAAAAAAATAAAAAATAAAAAAGATAATAAATAAACTCTGGCAGAGCCCAAGCATTTAACCACAACCTACCTCCTCTTTTATTGTATTGCTAAGAAAGTACTTTAGGAAATATACACTTGTTAAGGAATTCAGATACATTTAAATAAAAAGAATTTTTTTTAATTGTAAGCCTAAATTAACTGAAACTTCAAAAGCCCTAAATGATTTATTTTTCAGTATTTTTACTCTTTGTTGTCTATAAAGGTGTGTGTGTGTATGTGTGTGTGTGTGTTTCACTGTATTTGAAGGTACCGTGCTAATACTGTACTATGGATGAACATCAGCATATCAAAAATTGGCTGAACTCAGAAACTGGCAACTTAATCTCCAACAGCACTCCTGTTGTATAATTGTTAGTTTTAAGCATTTTGCCAAATCAGGTACAACATACAAAGACTTGAGGGGACACTCACCTGCATCACAATTTTCGGTCACAGTCCCTGTATATAGAGGGTGATTGAAGGAAATCTTGACATCTTCTCCTTCCATGTGAACGACCAAGAGGCCAGTGGCTGTCCTAGCTGGGACCCCCTGGTCCCTAACTTTTAACTGCAGCCAGATCGGAAAATATTCTGAAGATGTGTGGTGCTGAAGTTGAACTTCTCCTGTATACTTATCAATAGAAAACATTGACTGGGTCTCTGCAAAACTAAAAACAACAGTTCCATTGGGTCCCAAGTCTGGGTCACTGGCTGTCAGGACAGCAGTTGTCTGGTTAGTAGGTGCCTGGGGGGCAAGAAAAATTTCAAAGGGGTTCTGCTCCCAAACTGGATCATTGTCATTAACATCCGTGACATGTACTTTTATAATTACTGTGGTGCTTCTAGAGCCTTGGACACTACAGTCTCTGGCCACAGCCCTAAATGTGTGCTGAGATCTGGCTTCTCTGTCCAGGGTGTGGCAGGTTCTCAAAGCACCTGTCACAGGATCAATGGTGAATGCACCAGAAGCCTCATCCACTAGAAAATACTCAGTTTGTCCATTCAGACCTTCATCCCTGTCCACAGCAGACAGCATAAGAACCACTGTTCCCACCTGGGCATCTTCTCTCACGGAGGCCTGGTAAAGCAGAGTGGGGAAGGAAGGGCCATGGTCATTGTCATCCAAAACTCTAACCTGCAACTGCACTAGAGAGCTCCTTGGTGGATCCCCCAGGTCAGAGCACAAGATGACTAGGGTAAAATTGCTGACTTGCTCCCGGTCCAAAGCTCGAGTGGTTGAGAGTTCTCCTGATGTTTCATTAATAGCAAAGTATTCATCGGTATTTCCATCTGTTAAAGAAAATAAATTCAAACTCAAATTTCATTTGAATTGAAGAAGTAGTAACCCTCTGCTAGGTATATATACTTATACATATGATTCATATATATGCGTATATATGATATATATCAGTCATACATATGATGAAACATATATATAAGCATATATATATAATCCTATATATATATATAGGATTCATTCATCAACAAATAATCTGTTTCATGATTATTACATCCAGCATTTTTATAACTATTGAGGATATAACAGTGGACATGATAAAGGCCTTGCCCTCATGAAGCTTCTATTATCAGGGGATACACAAAATAATATAATTCAATATCTATCTTAATTCAAATAATTAGAACACTTGCTTAGACTGATTTGCAGCAGTATGGATTTTTGTGAATGTATTCACAACTTTTTATTTTCATATATTTTCCTCTTGAATGACTAAAATGTTTGTTTTATTTGAAATAAAACAATACCAGATGGGATAAGAAACAGGATATCATGTCCGTTTTTAGATATCAATAACAAATGAACAGATTCATAGTAGTAATGTGGACACATTGATTCTCTTCTACATTCCCATGAACCTTGTGCATGAATCATGACACTTCTGTAAGAGATAGGAGAATTTTTGTCTATTTCTTCTCCAACATAAGGAAGGATGATATGTTTATTCTTCTCTGTATTCTCCAAAAAAATCTTCCCTTTCCTATTGCCCATGTACCAAGCAGAATTAAATTTAAGCCTGAACACAGAGACAAAACAAACAAACAAACAAACAAAACATTCAAAGGCATTTTAAAGTCATCCTAAAAATTAGGAGAAATACAGTTCAGTGACTTGCTGGCAACGTCTTGGATGAGGGGCATATTCTTGGATGAGATGCACCATTCCAAACAGAGTGGGAATGGTGCGTCTGCCAGGGGCATAAGGGGAAAGAAGAAGAACAGCATTCAAGAAAACAACAGCAGAAGTAGGGTTGGAGGCTGAGGAGAAGCACTTGCATTTGTATTCTGTTCATAAAACACAACTAATTTGTACCAAATATAGGGGTGATCAGTTAAATCTACATTTCTGTGGCATTTGTAGTTGATAAAATGATGCATTCACTCAGCAAACATTTAAGGAGAACTTGTCACATGCCAAGTATGTGCTGGGTGCTGGGAATGCGAGGGCAGTAAGGCATGATCCCAGTGTGCAAGAATTTACAGTCCAGAAAGAACCTGGGTCAGTATTGAGTCAGTACTGGGACATTAAAGTGAAAATCATATGCACAGGGCACCCAGCAGCACAGAGGAAGGGTGCACAGTCCTGTGTGAGGATGGGCAGGAATGTTTATTACAAAAAGTGACATCAGAACTGGTTTCTAAAGCAGAGGAAGCCTGGCTAAGAGTTTTGGAAAGTGTGTTCTATGCAGAGGGGAGAGCCTGAGGGAAGTCTTAGGACTATGGGAACTAAAGGCTGCAAATGTTTTCATGTAGCTAGAACACAGGGTCTCCTGGGGATTTGTGTGCAGAGGATAGGGAGACGGTCAGGCGGAAAGACTCAGATTTAGTAGATAAGCAGGGGGCTAAGTCATGAAGCACCCTGTGTACACTGCTGAAGAGTCTACCTCGACATCCATAGGGAGCTCCTGAAGGATTTGAGAAGGGAAAGGGTCATGAGTCACATTTCTGCTTTTGGAAGGGAGCTGGACAGCAATGACAAAGCTGGGTTAGAACATAGGAAAGTTAGGGGGCTATTGCCGTACTCTGCTTGAGCAGCCGGGAGGTTCTAAATGAATACGTGCATAGAGGAAGTGGACACATCCCGAAGATATTAAGGACAAAAGTAAGGAGTAAGGGATGAAGGATTCATGATGAGGCTTGAGTGAAAGAGTGAAGTTGTGTTTAAAATGAGATCAGAGTACCCTTGGGGTCATATGAAGTTTTCTAAGAAGTATCTGGAAACTAGTAGTTTTAAGGTAATTCCCAGAAGCCTAGTTTACATATTCTTACTCCGAAAATTGTTCTGTCTGAGAAATCACCTAAAATCACTTGAGTCTGTCCTTTCCACATTCTGTAATGTTGTTACCTCTAGTATATCTTCTCTAGTCTATCTCTTGAGCATGGTGCCTTGGCAGGTGACCTGGCTGGTGCGGGGTGCTTCTAGAAAGATGTCTAAGTCTCTCAGTGTCTCAGGGTGCAGGACTCTCAGCTGTGGGCCTGACCTAAGAGTCTGGGCCTGACCTTTGGCTTGGGCAGGGCTGGTGGGAATGAGGGAAGGTAAGGGGCATGGCCTGGCCTTGAACAGAAGCCTTCCCCTGCCTGGGAAGTATATGTATGGTTTTTTTTAGAAGTTCACGTATATTTTTTAAAGTATTTTTTATTCTAGTTGATACTTTTAAAAGGTGACAGCTGTTTGTTTTAACATGCCAATATTTATCATATTCTGAGCAATACTAGTTAAACTTCTAATAAAAATTTTTAGTCAATTACTTGAAAAAAACATGTGCTGGGAATACATGGTTTTTCAAGATTCCACTAAGGATAAGTTGAGCAAGGTGTCTGGCAGAGACTCTAGAAGGAGATCCTGAGTGCGGAGTACAGTTGGGGACACACTGGCAATGCGATGTTGTTGGGCATAACAACTGGGTTCTTGAGATGAAACCATTTGAAATGAGAGGGAAAGAAGTGAGTGTGCTAGGGTGAAAAAAAAAGATTGGTGAATGTCTGGTCTGGCTTTGCCATTTCAGTTGGCTTCTCCCTTCACTCTGCTCTATCTATTTATCACTCTCTAAACTGTTGAAACCTGATAATAATGCAAAGATTCTTGTCCACAAATGCAAATTAATTATGTAGTGGAATGTCTTTGGTTATTGTCCTGCAGGTAAACCTCCTCTACATTTCAGAACTCCTTATTTCCTGGGTGTGCGAGTTGTGTGTGTGTCTATCTTGGGATTCTCTTGGACCAATTTTAACATCTTTTTGTTTGCTCATTAATCAATGACTTAAATAAAAAAAATCTTTGGCAACTGTTATTTCATTTTTGTATGAAAGTCATTATTTTACTTTTTTAAAAATGCCCCTTTTTATTTTAATATTTTATTTAAATTCAATTTGCCAACATATACTATAAAAATGTCCTTTAATGGGGCTTAGATTTCAGATGCAGATAAAGATAAGGAGATACAGGGGTGCCAGTGGTGGCTGAAGATGAGGATGGGATGAAATGACGCAGTAAGAGTGTGTCTATGAGAAAAGTAAAAGAATAAGCACAAAACACCCAGGAAACTCCAATAAGTCAGAGAACCATCCACAGAACAAGTACATTGGGAAGGCTTGTCTAGGAAGGCAGATGAAGGATCAGGAGAAAGTGACTTTCTGAAGTCAAGGTGGAATCAAGGGTCCAGATCATGGTGCATAAAGGCATAAAGCAGTACGATTAAATTAAGAAGTGACAAGGAGGGACATCTGGGTGGCTCAGTCTGTTAAACATCTGCCTTAGGTTCAGATCATGATCTCAGGGTCCTGAAATCCAGCCCTGAGTCAGGCTCCCTGCTCAGCGGAGAGTCTGCTGCTTCCTCTGCCCTTCCCCTGGCTCACGTGCATGCTCTCTCTGTCTCTGTCTCTATCTCAAATAAATAAAATCTTTTTTTTTCTTAAAAAAAAAAAAAAGAAGTGATAAGGATCCACTGGATTTAGCAACAGCAAGATCCCAAGTGTCTTTTTGCAGGGGTAGTTTCATTGGAATATACATTATAGCAGGCTAAGAAATGAAAGTAAGGTAAAGATACAGAAACCAGAGTGTACACAACAATTTTTAAGAAGCTACAGATTGTGAAGGAAAAGAGACAGTGAAGGGATACACCTGAGGGAAGACTTATTTCAAGATGGGAAGGATTGATAAATATTGATGGATAAAACCAATAGAAGGGGAAACTGACAGTATGGGGAAAAGAAGAAAATGAACAAATACTAATGCAGTGATGGGTGGCACTCTGGGGATTGTTTGTAATCAGTGCCTGACAAGATAGACACAGAATTTCAGAGTAAGCATTTAGAAAATCTTACAGAGACTTGATGGAGTTATTTTATGTCTGCATAATACCATCACAGATTTATAACTCTGGGGCTTGCACTTTGTATGCCTTGTGTTTTTTCTCCTCAGAGTAATTCATATTTATCGCATTTTACCAAAGTTTCAGCGCACAACAGATCGAAAATTAAAAAAAAAAAAATAGATCCAAACCCTGGTCCTTAACCACAGATTGTTTGGGAAGTTCTAGAAAACAAGCAGAGTTTACAAAGGAAAGAAAGTACCCAATGCAAAAGAAGCAAAATTGGGCTTGCTTATACAAATTAGCTTGAAAGGGCATTGTTCTTCTAGATGACAATACACACAGACATTTTAAATACATATGCCCTTGGATGTAGTAACTCCACTTACATTTATCATAAGGAAATAATTGGGTAAGTGTTCAACTGCAGCATTTTTATAATAATACGACTGCTATTATGGTCAATATCTAAAAGACCATAAAAGGGAATGGATGAAATAAGTGATATTTTACACATGCAACAATAAGAGACATCATTAGAAATGCTGACATATATGTATATTTACTGATATGAAAAGATCACATAGTATATTTAAAAAGGACTTAAAAAATGAGGTAACAAGATAGCATATATAAATTGTCCAATATATGTAAAATTGATGTCTCCATTCACTAAGGTTTGTGGAGAAGTGTTTTTCAAAATAAATGAGTTACCTCTGCAAGATACAAATTTTTGTTTTCCATAAATCTGTATATATATTCTATGTTATAGCAATTATGTATCATCTTTATAATTAGTCAAAAAGGCAATAAAGCCATTCTCATTTTGGAGTAAAATGGATGGTATATAGAAAAAGCCACTGGTTATGGATTTTTAGCAAATAGAAAGTGATAGCTTTCAGAAGCTAGTCCCACAACTGTTTTTACAAGAGCTGAAAGCAGCTTCTCCCCATCAGATGCAGTCTCTGAAGCATTACTTTCTCCTCAACTTTTATCATTCTACGTGCATGCCGACATATGCCAAAAATCAGATTCTTCGATCACTTTTTCTTTTAGATGAATAAGAAGATGTGGCTCTCTCCATACAAATGCTAACTTGATTTTGCCAGAAAGTTTTGTGCCTCTGATTCAAAGGGAGCAATATCACAAAATGATCTTCTGGGTAGAATTTCCTACAGACTCTGATCAAGGGTGGGATGTGGTTGTAGATCTTAAGTGTTACGCTGGTATTCAGATCTAGGAACTGTCTATTTCTGTGTCTTCTAGGTTCCATTTAAGAAAGAACAGAAGTCTTGATGGCTCAAAATAATAAAAATATTAGTGATCATATGAAAGACACAAAAATAGAAAAAAAAGTTATGTGTTCCATCTGCACATCCAGTAATGTTACCCTAGAAAAATTCACCAGAGTTGTTGAGGGGAGATTTAGGAATTTGAAAGCCAGTGGCTCAGGGTGTCTGTGGAAAGGACACACGTGGCACCAAACAGCCCTTACTGAGTGTGTATTCTTTAGACACTGCAACACACACCACATAGAGAATAACCACCGGGGTGCTCCTTGGGGTATGTTCTGAGGGGAATTTTTGCGGAGCAAATACTTACCAATTATGTGATATCTGACAGCTCCATTATTGCCAGCATCCATATCAGAAGCCAAAACAGTGTAGAGAACCCCTGGCTCTTGGTTTTCCAGAACCTCGACGTTGTGACCAGGGACAGTAATATCCGGTGCGTGGTCGTTTTCATCTTCTACAGTACAGAGAATTGTTGTGGTGCTGGATAATGAAGGCACCCCTCCATCTCGTACGAGTACTGATATGAAATAAAAGGTGGCACAGATTGTGGCCATTAATTCATGCCTAGAATATATTGCCCCAAGGAGACCGCATCAGACCAAACTAACTGGTAGCACTAGGTCAATGACATTGTGCTTAAAGACACTCTACAGAAATGTAAAATTTCACCACTAACCTCCTGCTGCCTACTATGCTACAAAAGTAGCATAGTCGGGGACCCCTTACCTCGAAGCGTGAAAACTTCCTGAACCTCTCTGTCAAGTGTGGCTGTCGTTACTACCTCTCCGGTGTCAGGATTTATCTTGAACAACCCAGATGAAGCACCTGGCATGATTTCAAACTGAAACTTGGAATTGATTCCTTGAGAAAAATATAAAGAAAAACTTACTAATTAGCTCTCTGGAAACCATGTTAGGCCATAGATGAAAAAGGCAAGATACTAAACAACCTTCAAATAAAAGTAAAACACACACACACACACACACACACACACACACACACCTTTGCTGTTCTTGCTAAATAAAAGCCTCATGGGCTGAAATGCTTGATTTTCAAAAGTCTTAGGAGACTTCCCAACAGTGAATGCTTAAGATTTTTTCCCTCCCATAAAAAATTTCTTATGAGTGCGCAACCCTACAATATATTCCTAATTACTCCTTCTAACACCCCTGATTGTGATTTAATGACATAATTGTAAGCTTAGGGGGCAAATGACAATTTCTGTAGATCGACCTCTACTTAAAAGCTTGTACTTGGTTATGTTCTATTTATTCTCCAGCACAAGAGGCAAGCACATAGGCTTGCTTATATGCATATTTTTGTTTTATTTTCTACTTAGTATTTAGTCTCCTATCTGGAGTGAGAGGTGTGGTGCCACATTAGCATGCATTTTGAAAACAACACTTCCTATTTTTTGTGGTCTCATGTCTTCTCTGAGAAAAATATCATGTCATTTCCATCATTGATTATGAAAATCATTCATGCCATTAATTTAATGAGTTCATCCCACACTATTATAGCTTATTTGCATCTTATACAAGTTTCTTTTAATTATTTTCCTATCTTTTTTCTTAACTTACAATAATCTACAAATAGACATGAATAGACGTAGTACTCAAAACATATGATTTCATACTTCAACAGAAGATAAAATACATTTTTTGGCATTAACAAAAAACAACAAATTTCAACTACAAATCCCATCTTTCCAGTCTTAAAAATTTTCATTCCACTATTTACTGGATATAATACAGGATTGAGTGCCGGAGGGAGCAGAATATAAGTCTAGTTTTATGTAAGAACGAATATGCGTGTCTTCTTACTCTGTCACTTGAAAGAAAGGATATTTGACATAGTCTTCAGGCATATTAATGACCTTAAGAGGAAAAAAAAGCCTAATAAAATATAATCAATATATTCGATTTGGTATGGTCAGAGGTCACCAAAAAATACCATTCAGTCAGTAGACATTAGGCACATTATTCCATTAATGATTATTTAATAAACATAGTGATTATTTTGGTCACATAATGGTCACATAATCTCTTCTACAGCCAAGACAAAAATTCTAAAAATCCCAAGTAAAATTTGTTATTCCTGTCTGTCTCTTTGTACATTAGGAAAATGGAAACAATACCATCTTACACCTACTTTCCTGTTCCTCAAATACTTGGTGAACAAAAATAGATGTCAAGCACAGTGCTATTTGCCCAAAAGATGGCAGTGAATCAAACAGATGTGGCCTCTGCCTTCAGGGTACTTACATGGAGAACAGCACCTTTTAATTTGGGACCCTTTACTTTTGAAATCAATTCACTCATTTGTTATATGATTTTATCATACATTATGCATTATGTTATATTTTATACATTACATTATATGTTATTTTAAGACGTATTTAAAATATTTGATATTTTAATTCCCAATACAAATAGACACGAATAGACGTAGTACCCAGTATGAAATATGCTTTCATACTTTAACAAAAATTCTTTCTTCTTTCTTACTTGTTAAATCCTATTCATCTTTAGAGGCTCAGCTTATGTAGAAGGTAACCATCCTTTCCTAGTGATGTCTATTTTTTTTTAAAGATTGTATTTGAGAGAAGGAGAGTGAACAAACCCAGAGAATGTTTAACATAAACTCAAATCTTTATGTCTTCCCTCCCTCTCATTGTTCTCATCATTCTGTAATGTGTTTTACCATCCTACCCAATACGTTACTTTTTTCTTTTAAGTGTATTTTTTAAGATTTTATTTATTTATTCATGAAAGACACAGAGAGAGAGGTAGAGACATAGGCAGAGGGAGAAGCAGGCTCCCCACAGGGAGCCTGATGTGAGACTCGATCCCAGGACCCCAGGATCACAACCTGATCCAACGACAGATGCTCAACCACTGAGCCACCCAGGTGCCCACTGTCTGATGTGAAAGGAAGGAGCAAAGGGAGAGGGGTGGGAGGGAGAGAGAAAAGAGAAGAGAGAAGGAGAAGGGAGAGGAATTCATTCTCCCTCCTGCCCAATTCACTGTCTTTGGATTCTATCCATTTGCAGATAACACCCATGTATCTACACTGAGCTCCAGTTATGTGGTTGTTTTGCTTGTTCATTCATTCATTCATTCATTCATTCATTCATTCATGTGTTCATTCATTCACTTGTTCATTCATGTAATGCATATCTACTGAGTGCCAAGCACTGAAAAGATACCCTTGAGTAATAAGTAATTATTTTGGTCCTCAAAGTTCCCCTTTAGAGGGGGGACAATTAAATCAATGAATTATGGACAATGTGGTAGGATACTTGAAATCACTAAGGAAGTGGACCAGGGAAGACTTGCCCCAGGTAGACAGTTTGTTCATTGATTACTTCATTAAATAAACATGTATAGAGAGTGATAGCAGGTGCCAAGGTACTATGCCAAGTTCTAAGACTACAACTGCCAGCAGGCAGACAAATTCTCTACCCTAACAGTGCTGGCAGGAGAGCAGTGCACACGGATAAGTAAGCAGGCCATTATGATTCCATATAAGACATCCCTGGGAGGGGCACGTGGGTGGCTCAATCAGTTAAGTGTCTGCCTTCGGCTCAGATCATGATCCCGGGATCCTGGGATTGAGTCCCACGTTGGGCTCCTTGCTCAGTGGGGTATCTGCTTCTCCCTCTCTCTCTCTGCCCCTTCTCCCCACTGCTCATGTTCACTCTTCCTCTCTCAAATACAATCTTTAAAAAAAAAATAGACATCACTAGGAAAGGATGGTTGCCTTCTACATAAGCTGAACCTCTAAAGATAAATAGGATTTAACAAGTTAAGAAAGAAGAAAGAATTTTTGAATATATTCAAAGTAAAATCCAAACACATTAGCACAGTCTAGGAAGTCCCATATGATATGGGCTCTGCTTATTTCCCCACCTCTTCTCACGTGCTTGCTCGCTATGCTCTTGGTCCTCTGGCTTCCTTTTTCCTCTCTGAATGTGCTACATTTCTTTCTGTCTGAGTCTGAGTCATGGCTGTTTCCTCTGCCTGCTTCTCCCTCAGTTCTTTCCATGGCATACTAGTCATGAAGCCATTGTGTGTCAGGTGTGTATGTATTTTGCCCTGCTCTGCCCTGTGATGCTGGGTCCAGGGACCCGCAAGCCACATTTTTCTCTTGCCAATCTCCCCTCTCCCTGGGTCTGCTGCCAGGGGACTCCGAGGGGAGAGTGAGAGTCAGCAGGAAAGGAGGTGGGACTCCTGTTTGCTCACTATCCTTGCTGGCACTGTCACTGCACCTGCGGCAGCACGCTCATGGCTCTGAGTCTTTGAGAAGTCCCAGAACCAGGCTCTGCAAGACCTGGCCTCCCATTTTCTCTTTAGGTTCTCGCTCTCTCTCTCTTTTTTTTTTTTTTACAGTCGGATAACCTTGACCTCTTCTGTTCCCCAAGTGTTAGGGGTGCTAGATGTTCCTATGGTGATTTCTCCTGGGTTACTTCTGGATTCCCTTTTTGCTTTACCCAGCCTTCAACACCTGTATTAGAATCTCTGGTGGTCCTGAGAGCACCTGACTGCTGGACTACTTGGCAGCAGGAGTGGGTCTCAGGTATGAGGGATTCTGGGTTTGGTTATGCCTTGGCTTTGCATGCAATGCTGAGTTCTTTGACCAGAGGAAATGGAATACCAGTCTTGAGGTGATATCATAATCAATGAAATTATCACCTTTGTCGTTGGTGAAGAAATCACAATCGAAGGACGCCAGTTCCCCAGGGGACCAAATGACTCTGGCTGCAGGGGAGTACAAGGGAGTGTGATGGGAGATAGCTAATCTCTGCATGTGCTAGGAACTTGCACAGAGAAAACAAACTCAAGCTTTCAACTTGCAGCTTAGTCATAGTTAAAAACCAGAATGCTTCTTTTTTTCTTTTTTTAGGATTTTATTTATTTGACACAGAGAGAGACAGAGAGAGAGAGAGAGAGAGAGGACAAGCATGAGGAGCTGCAGAGAAAGAGGGGAAGCAGACTCCCCACTGACAGGGAGCCCAAAGTGGGGCTTGATCCCAAGACCCCAGGATCATGATCTGAGCTGAGGGCAGTTGCTTAACCAACTGAGCCACCCAGGTACTTCCAAAACCAGAATGCTTCTATATGAGCCCTAAATCTCCTGAAGATCAGACCCAAACCAAGTGACAAATACAACAGGTAACTTCCAGCAAGGAGATGTTTATTCACATAAAGACCCATGACTAGAGTCATGTCTTTTGCAGGCAGTCATATGCAAATCTGACTCTCTTCTAAAGAATGGCAGGAGTTTTCTAATTTTATTGGAATAAACCTAGGGAATCTGTGTGCAAGTCATTTCTAAGGTTGTGAGACTCAGGAAAATAAAAATAGAACTTTGGTTTAGGCTGCAATTATTGGTGTCATGTGCTTAGCAGAGATTCTGAATTGAATGTGTTAGTTCATATAGTTTCTTATCTCGAAAGTTTCTTTTTTTTTCTTTTTTTTCAAAAAAGATTTCATTTACTTATTCATGAGAGACAGAGAGAGGCAGAAACACAGGCAGAGGGAGAAGCAGGCTCCCTGTGGGAAGCTCAATGTGGGACTTGATCCCGGGACTCCAGGATCACACCCTGGGCTGGAGGCAGATGCTCAACCGCTGAGCCACCCAGGTGTCCCATCAAGTTTCTTTGATGGACTGATTCAATAATGGCCTATCCTCACTAAGGTGGAGATGCCAGATCTCTTGCATACTGTATAGTAAGAATCCAAAATCTTGAAGAACCAGAAATGTTAGGGCACGTTTACCATGTATGACATGCCTACCACCTTACCCCTATAACACTTCCCAAAAGTTCAGAGGACTCTCCTTTATAAAGATCCTGGGGAAGACACTGGTTGGAGGGATCCCAACATTCTGTAAAAGCCCTCTGCTGGCTGGCCTCTGGAGGCTGTGAATGATGGTACCACCGGTCTTAAGACCATCTTTTGAGATCAAACACTCTAAACCAGCTTGAAAAAATAATCAGAAATGATTTGTTTTTACTCATCAGAAATGATAGAGGACATCTTTACGTAAACTCTTCCGCTATTGGCCATCATCTATTTGGCAGAGATATTGCTCATCTTGGCATCCAACAGAACATCATATTGATCTACTATGTTGATGACATTATAATTGGATCTAATGTGCAGAAAGTAGCAAGTAACTTAGATGTCTTAATTAGATATATCTATTAGCCCAGCTGTTGGCAAATTACAGCCCACTGGCCTAATCCAGCACATCCCCACTTGGGTAAAGTTTTACTGAAACACACCCATACTCATTTCATTATGTATTATCTACTGATGCTTTCTTGGTACAAAGTCAGAGTTGAGTAACAGAAATTTTGTGGACTGCAAAGCCTAAAATATTTACTATCTTGCCCTTTACAGAGAAATATTTGCAGGGCTGGGTCCTGGAGTCAAGGGTAAGAGAGTGATAGCAGTTGAGGATAGAGAGGAAAGCTAGAGTCACTTCATAAAGTGCCTGGCTGTTAAGCAAAAGAAAATAAAACTTCATCCTCAAAACCATGAGGAATTAATAAAAAATGCTGACCATGAAGTGTTATTTTCAGATTACTTTTGAGGAAGATCATTTTTCATGAATCCCTCAACTGTACAATGCTCACACAACTCAAAGTTCTAAGGCAAAAACAGGATCATGCCTGACTGAGTGAATGAAGGAATAAATAAATGAATGAATTCTGAAGGATGAAGGCAACTTGAAGCAGCTCCAGTTTCTCAGAACACAGAATCAAAAATATTTACTGAGCTCTTACGTCTTAGCTTGCACTGTCTTAGGGACCTGGGATAACAGTGAATAAAAGGTGTCCTGAATCCATGAGAAGTTCACAGCGTAAAGGGCAGGCAGATGAGTGAACAAGGAAGCAATTACAATACCCTGTATTAAATGAAGTAAGACTCAATCAAAGTTTTAATAGTGACTATCTCTGGGTGAGTGAAGTTATAAGTGGTTCTTCTTTCTTTCTTTCTTTTTCACGCTTACTATTTCATTAACTCTAAGACGCATTTCCCTCCACATTTTAACATTTCTGAAGTTAGATGAATTTTATAATTAATGATGTTTTAGAGTCGGTAAAACATGAAATAGTGTCATGGCAGCGTTTCTCCCTTTCATTCAAATGCAGGCTGTTGTGCACAGTTGTAAGCCAGCACAGGACATTTTCTAGAACATTAGTTCTGGAGTGAATTCAAAATAAACCCAGACAGAGAATACAGTTGGCCCTTGAACAACAGGATTTGAACTGCACGAGTCCACCTACATGCAGATTTTTTTCAATAAATACGGTACAGTACTGTAAATGTCTTTTTCTTCTGATTTTCTTAAAACCATTTTTCTTTTCTCTAGCTTACTTTAGTGTAAGAATACAGTATAGATGGGCACCTGGGTGGCTCAGTTGGTTAAGTGTTTGACTCTTGATTTCAGCTCAGGTCATGATCTTGGGGTGGTGAGATCGAGCCCTGTGTCAGGCTCTGGAGCTCATCGCTCATGGGGAGTCTCCTTGAGTTTTTCTCTCTCTCTCTCCTTCTTTGTCCTCTCCCTCTCCCACCCCGTATCCAAAAAGAAAAAATACCATATAAAATACATATAACATACAAAATATGTGTTCATTGACCGTTGATGTTATCCATAAGGCTTCTGGCCAATTGTAGCTATCAGTGGTTAAATTTGGGGGGATTCAAAAGTTAAACTTGGATTTTTGACTTATGGGAGGGGCAGTCAGCACCCTTAAACCCCAAATTGTTCAAGGGTCAACTATACATTCTTTTATGGAATGGAGAATAAGATCTCATTATGGAATTTGGCATTTTTGCATGGCAGTGTGCTGTTAAATTATTTTGTATTCACCACTATTGAGTAAATACATCAGCAGGGGGTGAGTCATCTTCCCTGGTAAGGCTCCCTTTCTCTGGGGACTGGGGGAGGGGCGCCCTGTGAGTAAATGTTTTCTCACTAACAATAGAACTCTTGTTGGTGGTACCAAAAGCTGTAGCAGTTTTAATATCTTAGTTAAAACCTGGTAGTTGTTTTTCCCTTTTAATACATGAAAAAACTCATGTTAGAAGTAGTGTGAGTCATACATCATAAACATGCAGCGCTCGAAGTCCCATGGGGTTTGAATGCCAAACAACACTCTAGGCTTACGATGTTAAAAACTGCATTGCAGAGTGCTAGAAAACACATGTTCAGCTTTCTAGTATTAAGTAATACTATCGTATTTTTAAATATATATACTGTAAAGTAAACCATTCATAAATTCCAGTGTGATGCCAGTTATGTCAAAATCTTGACGATGATATTTAATTCTTATGCATAATTCGTTTTCATTTTGGGGGAATGGCTGGACCAGGACAGACACTCAGGCTTTCAGTTTTAACCCAACAAGCAGACATAAAAAACAAAAAACAATAACAAAAGATTAAGGGAAAATGTATTCAAAAGCACTTGCTTAACAGATCTGACCTCATTAAAAACACTGAGATTAACAGTAAACCTAAATTGTCTCCACAACATGTGGAGGTGCATGAGACTCTTGAAGATGCTGATGTGTATTTCACACATCCATAAATGCAAAGCCAGCAAAACAATAATTTTGCATCTAAACCCTCCATCAAGCAAACCGTAATCTCTAGAATAATGAACTCTTCAATGAACAGTAACACTTCACATTTCACCTTGACAGTAAAAATCAGAATGCATATTTACAGTAATCATTTTTAGTTGATATATGCAAAAATTTGAGAGAAATGCTTTTCTCTCTCTTCAGACATTAAAAGGAAGGATTCCCTGGTAGTGTCCATTACCAAAAATAAAATTAATAAGATAAAGTAACATCAAAGACAAGAAGCATTTTACATATTTTAATAATTGCTGATGAGTAACTATTGCACTGATCCACATCAGTGGTTGGTTCAGCATAGGTCTGTGAACCTTGTGAAATAGTTTCTGTGCTGCCCAGAGCCCTATAGTGCTCAATTTACACCAGAGTACTCTAAGAGAACTTTATTGAACTACTGTGAAACACAAAGCTGATGTATATTTTCCATTGTTTCTATCAGCCTAAAAACCATACTGCCAGAAATGTGCTAAATGAATTCTGTAAGTACAAGCTGGGAGGGGCAATTGTTACCACTCTCCAGTCAAGTGTCTTTGAGAATAGTAAGAAAAATTTTATGATCATACTGCCCCATTCTGGTCAAAAGAGAAAATTAGGTTAGTCTTTGAAAAGAAAATTTTTGTAGCATCATATACAAATTCATGAAAAATGCATTTCATGAGAAGATGATGTTTTCTACAAGGGCAAAGCATCTAAAATGGTATATAATTTAAAAGCTCAAGGATATCTATCTATTACCCTTTAGATGAACAATTTAGGAAGAAAATGCTACTGTTAATGCTATTCTTTCCATGGACACCTCTATTATAATTCTTGTAATAAAAATTATACTGATTACATAATGCCACTTGCTATATATGAATGTGAATTTAAAAAGATTGGCTTATTCATAGATTAGAGGAATTAATATTGTTAATATGTTTGTACTATCCGAAGCAATCCACAGATTCAATGCAACCCCTAACAAAACTCCAGTGGCATATTTCATAGAACTAGAACAAATAATTCTAAAATTTGTATGAAATCACAAAAGCTCCCAAATAGCTAAAGCAATCTTGAGAAAGAACAAAGCTGGAGGTGTCATGCCCCCTTATTTCAAACTATACTAAAGTTATAATAATCAAAACAGTATGGTACTAGGATAAAAACAGACACACAGATCAATGGAACAGAATTGAATGCCCAGAAATAAACCCACACATAAATGGACAAATGTACACCTGAAACTCATACAACAAAAAGAATATATATATACATGAGATACAAAGGCTGGCTTATTAAACTATTTCTATTAAATCAGATGGGGAAAATTGGCATATGCTTTCAATGACAAATATTTCACCATAATTTTCAGAACTATTTTGTTTAAAATATAGGACACCTGGGTGGCTCAGTTGGTTAAGCATCTGCCTTTGGCTCAGGTTATGATCACAGAATTCCAGGATCGAGTCCTGCATTAAATTCCCTCAATAGAACAGGGAGTCGGCTTCTCCCTCTGTCCCTCACCCTGCTCATGCTCTCTCTCTCTCCCTCTCTCTCTCACACACTCTTCCTGTGTCTCTCAAATAAATAAAAAAAGGTCTTTACAAACTTTTTAAATTAAAATATAAACAATATTAGTAAAGTTATTGAACCTTAAATACCAAAAAAGTCACAGTGATATTGAAAAGCAACTCTAAGACATTTACAAATTCCTAGCTATAGTAGCTATTCACTTCAAAGTTATTTATCTGGACATAGTGGCTGATATTAATAAGAATAATAATAGTAATGACAGAAGTTGACCTTTATTGACTATTTATTGTGCCAGTCACTGGTCTTAGCTCTTTACATGTAATAACTCATTTCTATTCATAACAGAACTAGAATTTAGGCCCTATCATTATCCCCATTTTCCAGAAAAGCTAACAGAGCAACAGAGAGAATTAGCTACTTATTCAAAGTTATACAGCTGAAGTAAAGGGTAGCTCTAGGATTCAAATCCAGGCAATCTGATGCTGGCATCCTCTCTCTTCCATTGTGCTATATATACAGAGAGGAAATACAGATCCATTTACCTTTTTGTACGCAATGTATCTAACCACTATACTCTGAATAATATGTGATACTTTATCTATTACCCCTTAGATTACTATAGATGCAGTTTATTATCAAGATAAAAAAAATTATATGTTAGTTATATATGACTCTACCATAAATAATAATGTAAATAAATAGATACAAATGTCATATAAAAAGCACACATAACTGAAGGGTGCCTGGGTGGCTCAGTCAGTTGGCTGAGGCATTGGGCTCATGCTCCGTGGGGGAGTCTGCCTGAGATTCTTTCTCCCTCTCTGTCTGCCTCTCCTCCCTCATTGCATACTAAATAATAATAATAATGCATAATAAATAATCTTTTTTTTTTAAAAAAAAAGCACACATATCTTTACATGGGAATGGTCTTTATGTGTATGGTAATCAAAGAGGTATTAGAAGTTTGAGATACCTAGCAACTGTCTTCATTTTCCCAGGCCATAACTAGTTTAAAGTATGTGAATTTTTGTTTTTAGTATTAATCACCAAGTTTCTATGTTTTTAAATTACCTGAATCTTTGTCCATAGCTTCAACCCTTGTGACAAACTGCCCTGGATTTTGGTTCTCTTTAACTGAAGCTTCATACAGGTTCTGCTGAAACACTGGTGCCTCATCATTTATATCAAGAACAGTAATTGTCAGAGTTTGAGATGAAGATAGTGCCGGTATGCCATCATCCAGGGCCAGGAGGGTCAGAATGTGCTGAGCTTTTACTTCATAGTCCAAAGGACAAGTGGTTGTTAGTAAGCCTGATTTGAAAGAAGAGAAAAGCAATATAAAACATTTTCTAGAGAAGTTGTGCTTACTCTACCTTTGTCTAACACACCTAATTTGCTAAAGATTCAGAAACTTTCTTCGTTAAAGAATAAATCTTATTAAACCAATGTTAAGTTTCTATATTATCAAGAATAAAAAGATAACTTTTTAGTCAAAAGAGTCATTCTGGTTTAAATTGTAAAGATGAATGAGAATTCAGAAATAATCTATCATGTATCATTATCTACGGAGATGATTACATCAAAATTATTTTTCTACTTTCATTAAAAAAAGTCTAGATGAAGGGTGCCTGTCTGGCTCAATCAGTAGAGCATGTGACTCTTGATCTCAGGGTAGTGAGCTCAAGCCCCATACTGGGCATGGAGCTTGCTTAAAAAAACAAACCAAAAAATCTAGGTTGAAACAGTAAACTCCCCCATGTCAAATAACACTTCATGTTTAAAAGTGACTAAGCTACAAAAAGGTGAGTATGTCTACATTCCTTAGGATAAAGAGGTATAGTCTCTTTATACTATCTCAGTTAACTATCTTGTTTTACTAACAAAAAGATACAAAGACTCTTTAACTCAGGAAATAAACTTCACAGATAAAACGTGTCTCCATCCTACTGCCATTTAAGCAAATAACTCATCTAAGCAAAGTGTTATAAAGTCTGGCACATGTACAGCTGTCCCATGATTCCAATAATCCCATTTTTTTTCTTTGAGGATTGCTGTTTGCTTCTTTAACACATACTCATCCTATGAGCATTCATAGGATTGCCTTCAAATAATTAAAGAAGCTTACCAATTCAGATTTTATAATATAGGTTTTCAATAATTTCTTATTTCAGAGCCAAAGCCATTGCAAAACTCACTGTATCTTCTTCATAAGAAATGTGAGCTTTGCAAAGAAAAATAGCCCGTCTCCTCTGAATGCATTCAGCAATGATCATTTATGTCTTTGAAAAATACCTCAAACTGAAAGAGCTAGTACAATTGCTCAAGAATCATAATACCTATATTACTGAGGCACGACTTTAATTTTATCCATCCTCTTTAACAATCTGAAATAGACTTTCCTTAGCCATGTTGGAAAACAGTTTAAGTATCATTGAAACAGGTCCATGGAGACCCCAGCTCTAACAGAACTCAGCAACCGGGTCTGGACTATCTCTCTGTCAGTTAGATTTTTAGCTGGTGGTCATGCATGCCTCAGAATGGAACCATATGTACAGGATTTAATAAATATTTTGATGAAATTTTCCAACAGTATATAACTAACCTATCATCATGACTTCCAAATCCTACACATTCAGTCCCATTCCAAATAACGTTCTTAACTAACAGTTGGGCCAAATGGTATGCATCTGAGATGTTTTTGTCTAAGACTCTCTAGTTTTGAGAGAATGAGATGGTAGTCCATCTCTTCCATATCTCCTAAAAATCAGGTTGAGGGATGTTCATTTCCAATTTCACAAGAATGATACTTTATACATGTAGCTTTCCATCAAACTGCATCAGAACTTTTAGTAGATGTTATCTGGCAACATGGTGACAGCAAGACAAGCGAAGTGACATTTCTACAGTGTGGACAGTGAATAAATGCCTCTGCAAAAAAATAAAATGTTACAGCTGATGTGAGAAGTAAAGCTCCTAATGCCCAAATCAACCCAACCATTTAGAGATACAGTATTTCCAACTATTTACAAATGTATATTCGTACGATCTTAAAGATAAGTTTCCATTCTAAAGTCTTTGAATAATGCTGATGGTTAGTCACATTCTGCCTGGATTCATTTTGGTCCCATCTTCTACCCTGAGAGGACCACAGTGCAAAGTAGCAAACAAGTTTACTACAAGCAACAAACAAGTAGCAAACAAGTTTACTCACCCCATGAAATATGAGCTAGCCACAAAGCATCGTCAATATTAGCAAGCAGGCCGATTACAGGTGGCTGTTTGAGTACAACCTCTGTGCCTTTCCTATACATGAGTTAACCAGTAAATCAAGTCAAGTGTCTTTAAAGCTTACACATCTTGAGAACTGCCATTTTAACAGAGGAAAATGAAGAGGACAAATGTGAGCAAGCGATCAGAACTTTAACTGATAATGGCAGACAGTACCTGATGACTCATCTAGCATAAAGGCCATGTTTTCATTTCCTGAGAGGATACTGTACGTTATTCTTCCATTCCTTCCTTCATCTGGATCTTGAGCCATGATGTGGTGCACCAAAGAGCCTACCGTGGCATTCTCTTTGATGTGGGCAATGGGGAAAGACAGAAAAGTGGGGCTGTGGTCATTGACATCCAAAATCATGACCTTTGCCATCAGTGATCTCAGTCGCCGGTCTGTCACATTCACAGCCTGATCCGATGCAGTTATTGTCAGGATGACAGTTGGAACTCTCTCCCTGTCAAGGGGGGATGCAGTGACTAATGTGCCAAATGAGGGGTGAATGAGAAATGGACTCACTCCAGGGTGGTGGGATTCAATGAAGTACTGAATTCTACTGTTCAAAAAACTGCCATCCCCATCTTTGGCATTGAAGACATGCACCAGGGTCCCTATAGGGACATTCTCTTCTACGCTTATCACAATGAGCTCTTCTTGGAAAGATGGGGAATGGTCATTCTGATCCTCCACATCAATACTAAGGAAGACTGTGCTATTAAGGGGAGGGGTTTTGCTATGGTCTTTGGTAACCACCCTGAAAAGGTAATGAGATGTCATTTCATAATCAAGTTCCTTAGAAAGGAACAAGTCCCCTGTTGAGCTGTCAATTTCGAAGTGGCCATCCTTGTCATCTGCAGCAATACTAAAATGTAACTTTCTGTTCTGATGTTGTTGAAGGTGATCAGGTGACTTTACCAAACTCATTATTTTTGCAGGCTTCAAGTTTTCGGGTAAGACTAAGTGTCTAATATGCTGAGAAATGATAGCTCTCCCTTTAGATAATGGTATCACCTGAAATCAGAGTGGAAAGGAGCTGTTAATTCAGGGTCCTTTTAAACAGTTGAATCAATAGATGCGATGATACTATTTTGGAAGCTAGTTCCTTCCATTTGTATAATACGTGTATGTTAATTGGTGAGAAAATGTCTTTTTCAATGATAGAATCACATTATGTCTCTGAAGATTGAAAACTGCATAACATCTAGGAGATAAGAAAGTACAAAATTTTCCACTTCCCTGTTTGTTCTAATGTGTGAAATAAGGTTTGGTGAGACCATACTATAGTTAAGTTGAATTGTAGCTTTGTGATTCTCCAATGAGAATGTGGGATAAATGGTTCTCCAAATTACTCTAAATCCTAGAGACCAATATATCCATAATGACAACATCTGTGCACATTTATGTATCATGTGTCTTTGTTTATCTGAAACCAGAGCCTTGGAAATATTACGATACAGAATTTTCTCCTAACCCACATATCCTCAATCAATAAAGAATATAATTTGGAAACAAAACTCTTAGAGATATATATATTCTTGGTTATTATACATACCTTCACTAATATTACTGGTCATTATGTGCATGAGTAAAGAAATCTAGCTATGCACCAGTCATCTCATTTTTCACTGGTTAGTGTGAATTTTTCCTACAGTGAAGACTTCCCACAAGCTGTTTGCTCATTATGATTAAAGCAAAGCCTTAAAATATGGTTCTCAAGTGACTTTTCTAAATTTAAAAATAATTACAAAAAAACTATGTGATTTATTATGGACGACTTGTTTATATACAAGTTTCTCCTACAAACTTACCAGGTCCTTGCAATTAGGAACAAGTAAAAGACAAGACACTTTTTTGTTCTTTATAAGCAAAGCAACATAAATGCCTAGGTAGTGATAAAGGTGAATATCTTGTCAGGAACTGTATAGTTAAAATGAAAAGTTATTGGGGTCTAATCATTTTTCAAGTGATGATAAAAAGACACAAAATCTGCAATGCTCTCTACGAATAGCATTAAGATGTTTAAGGTACCTTCACAGTACACATTTGTATAAAAATAAAACAAAAAGCTTCTGAACATTTTTTCCACACTTTATGGTGACGATGGAACATTACCTGGATATTAATGACTGCCTGGCCTTGAAGAGGAGGCACTCCCTGGTCACTGGCAATTACAGTCATCCTGTAGGAAGGTCTATAATCATATGAAAGGATTGTGGTAGTTCTTATTTCACCACTGTTGGCATCAATCTTGAAGTGATCAGAACTGTCTTCTATACACATACACACACAAATTAAGAAATTGATGTTAACCGACAATGCAGAAAACAGAGAATCTACATATACCTGTGATAATTTGGAAGATTTGCTTCTTTTAAGCTCTGTGAGTGTATGAACATAAAATAATATTGAACATAGAGACAGGAAACATGACAGATTTTAAATGTTTTATTATGGAAAAACTCCAACATATATAAAAGTAGATGGAATGACATAGTGAACCCTTATGTGCCTGTCACCTCGCTTCAATAATTATCAACTCATGACCAATCCTTCTTCCCTACTCATTCCTCTTTACCATTCTCTTTTGAAGCAAATCCCAGATATCCTATCATTGGAACAGTTCATTATGGAAAATCAGGATAAATACTTGATGTTAAGCTTTTATTTAATAGTGTTCAAAATAATGGATTGGTTCACTAACATCCTCCTGCATTCTAACTATGATCATTAAAAGTTTGTTTAGTTTCTATTTTAAGAATCATAAGCATGAATTTAAACACATTAGCAGTGTTGAACACTAAATCTGAGACTATGTACTATATGTTGGCTAATTGAATTTAAATTAAAAAAAAATAAACACATTAGCAGAGTTTCAATCTATTGCCATAATTATTCTTATCAATGCTCAAATTGTCCCATCTTTGAACATTGGAATCCTCTTGAAGTTAATTCCCAAACTTTTCCTATATGATCCTAGTAGTCTTTAGTAGCCTCCTTACATCTGGTGTGACAAAATGGTACAGACGCATCTTGTAAATTTCTTGTCCAAGACCTGGAGTCAGCCATTTTCTTCAAGGACTCCTGGTTCCTTTTGATGGAACACGTTGTTAGGAGGCCATACTCTGAACATGAGAGGGTGCTTATTGCTTCCGGCCAGTCATTGTTTCTAGGCCTTTTTCAGTGGACAGAGAATACACACATGCACACACTAAAATATATCATAAATTCATACTGGTACTTCTAATCAAATTGATTATACAGGGTTTTATGCTGTTGTTGTTAAATAACAGGCTTATATTCTTTAATAAAATCTAAACACTTCAAACAACCCCAAAAAAACTCAAGACAAAGCCTCAGCTAGTGTCTCTCTCTCATCACTTTGTTCCAGTTTGATGAATCATTATCACAGAATAGATAATTTACCAGTTATAAGAAATATAAAGACAAATAAGAAAGAACTCTTGCCCTTAAGAAAGAGGGTAGAGCAGGAAATTATGTAACATCTCTTAGTTGTGATTTATATGCTTTGATCCATTTATTCATTTTGACATCAATACTGAATGAAATTTTGATAAATGTTATATCTGTATTTGTTTACATTATTTTATTTAATTTCTTTTCTTTCTTTTTAGAGAAAGAGAGCACATGAGCTGGGGGGAGGGTCAGAGAGAGGATATAGAGAATCCAAAACAGACTCCATGCTAAGCGTGGAGTCTGACATAGGGCTTGATCTCCCAACCCTGGGATCATGACCTGGGCCAAAATCAAGAGTTGGACACTTAACTGACTAAGCCACCAACCACTCTGTATTATATTTATTTTTAACTCATTATGTTTTTCTTACATTTTATAGTTGGCTCTATTTAGCAACTGGATGAAGTAAAAGCAATGGTATAAATAACATAATATATACCATCATATTTTTTATATTGCTACACCCCAAGTATCATTTAAAAGCTAATTTTAAAAAATTTTCAACATTTGAAAATATATGATGAACCATGAAAACATTTCCAAATTAGTGAATTCCCCAAATTCTTCAAAAATTTTAAATAAATAACATAGTATCACTACCTCAGATGATCTGGGTATACCCCCAAGTCTCATTCCCCTCCTTCTTCCCTGTATCTAGCCTCTTTTCTAAAGTGGTGGTTTATTTTTCTAGTCCATATATTCATGAATAACATATAACCTGGTTTTGTTTCTTTCTAAATAATGGTATTATAGCAGGATTATATTTTAATATACTAATTTCTCTCTTTGTGTGTGTGTGTGTATGCAACAGGCTCATTACCATTGAATATGTTGCCTTTAGGATCTTGAACTTTCCCAAGCATGAACGTAATATGCTTTTCACTTTTTTGTTTAAAATCCTTTGCTAATATTTCATAATTTTCTATATAGAGGTCTTGAATGTCTATTATTGAAATTTTCCTCCGTATACTCCTTTTAGGATGTTCCTGTTTTGGGGGGCTTTAAAACATATAATGTGAGGGGCTCCCTTTAAGAAAAATGGGACAATATTACAAATATAAATTGTCTGCTCACCCTTACTGTCATCCAGAGTTAGCTCTTCAAGTAAAGGGACCTGAAACTTAAACTTTATTACTTCATAGTAAATCTGCCTCAATACCCTGTTAATGGTGAGCAAGATCTTTGAAAATATGCTTTAGTTTGTAAAATGCTAGCAATTTTTTGGGGGGTGCCTGGGTGGTTTAGTTGGTTGAGTAATGGACTCTTGGTTTCAGCTCAGTTCATGATCTCAGGGTCGTGAGATTGAGCCCTCTGTTGGGTTTGGCACTCGGCAGAGTATCTGCTTGGGAATCTCTCTCCCTGCCCCTCCCCCTCTTCTCTCTTTCTCTCTAAAATACATAAATCTTTGGGGCACCTGGGTGGCTTAGTGGTTGAGCATCTGCCTTTGGCTCGTGATCCCCGTGTCCTGGGATCAAGTTCTGAATAAGGCTTCTCACAGGGAGGCTGCTTCTCCCCCTGCATATGTATCTGTCTCTCTCTCTCTCTCTGTGTCTCTCATGAATAAATAATAAAATCTTTAAGAAAAAAGTTAAAAAAAAACTTTGAAAATATAAATAAAATGATAGTGATTTTTTAAAAGATTTTATTTATTTATTTATTGAGATAAAGAGATAACGTTGGGAGCAAGAGATAGCATTATGTCACATTTTGTGACAAACATGACAAAGCAACAAAAATCTTTAAAAATATTTTAAAATGCAATGCCAACTAAAGGTAATCATCAGAATAAATCTGAGATCTGTGCATTCTAAAAGGAAAACATAAACATGAGACTTTTTCAATGAAGCTCCAACATACACTCATATATAGATACTGTGACATTTTCTAAGTATGATTTACTTTGACCTTAAGGATATTTAGTCTTCATAGAGATTCATGGATATTTAGCATTCACAATCATATTTCTTTATACTTAATATCAATTTTAATTCACTACTACTTTAATTTTAATAAAAGTATATTTGTATTTCAGATTATTGAAAATGATCCATTTAAGATGGATGTTTGGTTGGTTTCTATTTAAGACAGAAAAACTACTATAATTTTATATTAAACTTTTAAGTTATTTAAAAGTGAAGGTGATTCTGAATAATCACAAATGCATTTTTTTTTTTTGGTACCTGGTATTGTTTGCAACATTAACCATTTTCCCAGAAGAGGATAGATAGTTGGAAGACAAAGAGGAAATTCTAAAAGCTCCTAATCCTTTATGAGGGGTGACTTTTACCTGAAGATACTGAATATACAACTTCTGCATTGTTTCCTTCATCAAAATCCTTTGCAAACACAGTTGTAACCAACATATTTACTGGTTGGCCTTCCAGAACCTATCATTAAAACAAATGGTTTAAAAATTAGTGAAATTTTAGAAAGAAATATGAACCTTTAAGTGAAAGAACATGTTGCTATTAAGCTTCTTAAAAACTATGTTAAAATCCACCCACAACTCAAATATCTACAGTATAAAAGCTTTATATGTGCAAATCCATGAAAAGAAACAACACTACAAATTTGAATAAATTTGTTCAAATTCAGTTTGGGCAACTTATCTGCAGCATTTGAATTAATTTTGAGAAAAAAATCAAATTGACTAAATAATCTTAGATTTTGTATATATTTTAAGATTTCTAGCATCTTCTCGTTTTTTAAAAGGTCCAAAATATGCTAAAGACAAATGTAAACCTTTTATGTCAGGAGACCCATCCCTTCAGGTAACATAACTTATTAGTCAACAGGAACTTTCATGGAATACTGAAATTTACATATGGAACTGAAATCCAAGTGTAGAGTCCTGCTACCATGTGCTATTTTAATGATATAATTAAAATCAAAATAATACTCCAGTCAAAATGATTTGCTTTGATAGAATTTTCTTTAAATACAGCTTTGGAAGATGACTTTAAAGTTATTAACTGTCTCAGAGCCTTTTTTGAGTTGTTCAATATACATATCTGAATACAATTTGAATGTCCAATTCAGTTGTTTTGGAGCAACAGCTTCCAAACCCTTTATTCAAATAACCTATTAATTAAACAAGTATAAATACCTCCAAGATCTATTTATTAATTATGTACATGAACAAACATTCTAATTTATTATGTATACGATAAGACATAGAAAATATGGAAATGAAAAAGATGAAATAATATAAATGTTAATAGAAATTTCCACATGTGCTACCAAAGATTGAATTTTGTAATCTCTGGTTGTGTGTCTTTCTACTTTAGAGGTAAAGATTGCTCCCTTATATTTAACTAACCAGCTTAGAGATGTGTACCAGTTGCCCATAAGGAGATCTTCATAAAGATATGCATGCAAATTACTGGAAAAACAATCCATTATCTGAGCATTACTGGTAATGAGGCACCATTATGTTTGCAAACAACAGGCAAAACTACATTATCATAAAACTAGATGTGTGATCCCAAATAACACATATGACCATTTTATTTTTTCTTAATTTGTGGAGCTTTGTGCATTTTTGTTTTTGTTTTTGACTCGTGCACAATTTCTAGATCTTCTGGAAATGTATGCATTGCCACACCAACACTGATTTGCTAAATTCACACTTTTTACCACAAGATGGTGCTCAAAACAAACAACTAAGAATATTACAAAATCATTGCAAGGCTACTTCACTCCACAAACCTTGATGTGTAATTCCTTCCCAGGGAGACACTGTGGGAAATACGGCCTGTTATCATTGATGTCAGTAACTGAGACATAAACCACCATGGTGGCATTTCGTGGTGGGGAGCCATGATCAGTCACTAGGACAGTCACCTGATGGTGTACCTGATGCTCGTGATCCAATGCCACCCAACTGATAAATTCACCTAAGGAATACAGAGTAGAACAAAAGAGGCCATCACTATGTACTAAAATTACCACATCCAAGCTAATTCACAGGAAGGAAAACCAGATACAAAACTCAGAGTAAATGCACAGTTCTAAGTTGATGTACATTAGTAGTTTGGCTCGACTGCTAATTTTCTGAAGTTTCTCCTGAAAATGCCACTTTAAATTTGTCAAACTACCATCCACTATTTGAACTAAAAAAAATGAAGTCATAAAAATAAATGATAAAATATTCTGTGGGAATTGAGTAGTAATTTAGGAGATTTAAAATTACGATATATCCTTCTTCATACTCCTACACAGAATAACGAAAAGCATCCCAGCTCTGACATTACAAGTTCTGGGTTTGGACCCCAGTTTCTCCACCTCAGACATGGAAGGATCTCTCCTTAACCTACCTCTGAGGGCTACCAGAAACAAATACAATCTTACATTTAAAAATATTTTGTAAGCTGTAAATTATTACAAACGTGACAGTTGTTATCATTACTTTAAAATCATGCCAAAATACCTTCCTGAAAATCAAATACATTCTGTAGGCAATGGTTTGTCTTTGTAAATAGTTGTTTTTCATTATTATGTCACAAAACATATGTGAAGCAATGGATAGTGACTTCCCAGACGACTCAATGCTTTGCAAGCCTTATTGTCCATGTTCTTTCTCAGAACTGCTTTCTAGCAACCTTCCTCATGGTTCAGCCAGAGACTCAGGTATAAAATCATAGCTGCCTCTACCTGTTGCAAAGGACCATTGGAAGCCACATAGTCTCCCCCGACAGCCCAGCTGTAGAGTTCCACTGGTCATGGTTTCCCTCACCATTTATGGAAATATCTATTAGTGAGAAAGTCAATATGAAGGAACTTCTAGCTAACATTACCCTTTCTAAGATTGGTTTTACCCCCTTCATCCAAATGAAAGGACAGTAAAAACAAAGAATGAAATCAAGAACAGAAAGGAATATTCACAGTGGGTAAGTTGCTGAATTGCTGAGCTTAAATGCAGTGTTTACATATACATCTAGTATATAAGTTACATTTATATAGTATTTGCAAGAAGTGTGATTTTTAACAAAAGTCATCTACCCAACAACTGCATTTTAAAAGTGCCAAACTAATTCTCCTCTGAAAACACTAAATCCTGAATGGCAAGCAGCTTTTTATCCAATGAGCCAACTCTGATTGACAAGTAGCAGTATGGAGGTCAGTGGTGTTAAAGGCTTTGAAGCTCAGTCTGGAACTGGGCATGGGGACGCCAACACAGGCCTCCATGGGAGCTAGTCCCAGAGCACCCTCTGAGCTAGGCTCAGAGCACCAGGATGTGGAGATGTGGAAGACCGGCACACCTGCCATACTCAGAAGGGGGCCCTTGACCCCTGTATTGGCACACTGTACCCAGCCCTGGTGAACTGGAATCATTTGCAAGAAGGTAGTCTTGTAATCCCCTTCATAGGCTTTAACTCTTTCCCTCTCAGAGCAGGAATTATCTCTTCTATTCATGGTAAGGAAACTGAGCTCTGAGGTTAAGCTTCTTGCTTAAAGCCATACAGCAATTCTAGGAAAGGACACCTGGTCTTCTGAATCTGGACACAGGGCTAATTGTAGGATAGAGAAAACCATGGGGAAACCAACTGTATACTTTATTTTAAAAAAAATCAAGTGAAATAGAAGACCTTGGAAAACTACCTATGTGGTAGGTATGTGGTAGGTAGGTAGGTATGGTAGGTATGTAGGCATGTGGAAGTCAAGAGCCAGCAGATCATCCTGTACTGCTGTGCAGTTTGTGCCCTGCAGAGGGCGTCCCAGCTTGGGCGTGAATGGGAACTGAAATCCACTTAGCAGCCTTCTGGGCAAGTCATGTGCCCTGGTGTAAAGCTCCATCTGCTGGACGAAGGAGCACCTGTTCTTAATTCACACAACGGGCACTTTAAGGGAGTAAAGGCTTGAAGTTCATCAGAACTGAATTCAAATCCTGTCCCACCACGGGGCAGAGGGTACCAATTACAACATAAATGGTGCCTCCCGGAGTTGTACAAGTGATGGCCTCCTCTTACTTCCTTCTAGCTTCATAATCTAGGGCATGTTTTTTGAGCGGAGTCTCAGTTTCTACAGGCTGCATGGTTGCCATATGAACGTATTTTATTTGTAGGTGGTTGCAGAGTGAAATAAAATCTTTGTAAATTTCTGCAATATAAATTTTAAAATATAATAGCGTTTTAATATTTAGCTTCATAATGAAGACTTGAAAAAATACTCAGTGGAAATATTTGCCTCTTTCATCATGGTTCCCTTATCAGAATGAGAATAGGGAAATGCATCAATAGAGTGATTTTGCAATCTTACCTAATTGGATTTTTTTCTAGCTTTAGTTCAATAACATTTATAGTTTATGAAATATTATTTGGCATATTTTTAAAAAAATCTACAAGTGAAATAGAATGGTTGGGGGGATAATTAGACTTTGCATAGGGACTTATTTGGTCCAATCCTGACTGTACCTCTAATTCAGAATAAAAGCCATATACTGGCAATATGTGGGTGTGAGGCAAGAGAAGTATGAATCAATACAGGTAAAATTCTATTCAATTTTGACTTCATTTTAAAATCACAATTCTCTAACTGAATAAGGTATCTACTAAAAACTAATTTCAACTACATGTTTGTACTAATGTTATAACTAAAAGACTTGAGTTTTGTTAATTTCGATTTTAAAGGAGTAAGTGGAAGCTACAAAATGCTACCTGTATTAGGATTCATCTTGAAGAATTTTCCATCAGACAAAAGGAAATATGACAGCTGTCCATTCTTTCCCGAGTCTCTGTCAATTGCTGTAATTTTGCCTATTACCCCTTGGGGAACAGGGCTCTCCTCGACTTTCAAAAACAACACATCATGCAAGAAGGTAGGGGAATTGTCATTCTCATCCAGGACATGAACAATTACTGAAGTGCTCACATTTTGCGACAATCTGTCCTCCGGGATCCAGGCAAACACTCTAAAATTATATGTCTGTGTGGATTCATAGTCAAGCTGTCGTCGCAAATAAATCCAACCTGTGTAAGGATGGATGCCAAACACAGCAGAGTCTGTGTTGGGTTCCAGTGAGTACAGGAGCTGTGAGGTTGTGTGCTGTGGGCCAAGTGGGTAGGCCCGGATTTGCAGGATTTGGGTCATCAGTGAGAGAGACTCACTAACTTCCACTTGATAGACCAAGTTTTCAAAAGTCAAAGATGGGCTTTGCTCTCGTTCTTCAATTCCTACTGTCAGCACTAGCAGGGATGCCCGAGGAGGAATGCCCAGATCCTGGGCCATGAGTGTTAGTGTGCACTTCTGGGGCATGTCACTCCCCAGACTCTGATTGAGGTACACGACACCACGGCCCGAGTCAATGGCAAAGATGCTTGGGATCTGGCTTGCAATCGTATATCTGATGAATCCATTCTGCCCACTATCTTCGTCTTGTGCTCGGGCAAGGTACAATGCTGTGCCAGGCAGTGTGGTCTTGGATATTTTAACCTCATCGGAGGCTTTGGGAAATACTGGATGGTTGTCATTGACATCGATTACAGTTATGTTGACCTCTGTACTGCCGTAGGCTGGGGAGCTGCCAAGCTGGGCCTGTACTGTGAGCACAGCCACGGGCTGTGTTTCATGATCCAGAGGCTTCTGGGTTCGAATGATGCCCAGCCATGGGTGAATAGAGAACTTTCTGTCCACATCACCAGAGGAGATTCTATAGAAAATTGGCTCTGAAGAATCTGGAAAAGAAAGGTTGGGGGTGGGGGAAATAAAAAGAATAAAAAGAGAGAAACAAAAAAAAGCAATCCCCATATGCACTTACTGGAAACACTGAAAACTTAAAGCATATATATATATATATATATATATATATATATATATATATACACATATATATATACACACATACTATATCCATGGAAAACACTATGTGATATCTTAAATCTTCCTTCAAAATATACTGAAAAATGGACAAGTAGTTAAGATATATTAGCAGACAAAGGTAGTATCCAATGGACAAGGAGCAAGCCACAGGTTTCACTACCTTCCTTTCAATCATTTTGCATTAAGTAAAAGGGAAAGATATTCAGAAAATAATATGGATCCCTGTTTTACATATTTGGGGAAGCCAAGTTAAGCTTATGCTTGATGCTTCTCTATGATTACTACCTGTGAATGGCAAATATCCCCATCAAGATTAAGGGAAGGGAAAGAGGACAGGGAAGTAGCCTGTGAGCCTAACAAGATCTTTGGACAAATAATTCACTTCTAGGAATTTACCCTGCACAGAAACCTTTATAAGTTGTATGTGGATATTTGCTTGAGTCTTATTTGAACTAGCAAAAACTGACTATAAATCATTCAAATTAATAGAAAAAGGAAAATGTTTAAAGAAAACATGTTTATATCTAAGTCAAAATACTATGTAATCTTTTTTTTAATGAGACAGAATGATATCCAGTTACTTGAAAAACTATCCTTAATATATAAAAGTGTGGGGGGAGGGTAGTTGTCAAACCACAAATATAGTAGGATGTATTTTCATTAAAAAATTGAAAAGTGTGTGTGTGTGTGTGCGTGCACACGTGTATGTTTGGAGGAATGGGTTATAGATGCATATTTTCTACATTATAATCATTCTGTATTGTTTTAGACTTTTAAAAGTATCTATTACTTTTTTTGATTAGGAAAAAATGTAGGATAGGAATAATGTTGAAACAACAAAGCAAGCCACAGATCCTGTGGTCTTCATTCTTCTTGCATGGAGAAAGGAAAAGATTTATTCAAGATTACACAGCCTAAGAAAACACAGGAAATGTTCCAATAATGGATTTTAACAGAGTATAAGAAGTACTTACTCAAGGACTCTTTTGCTTTCACTGTTCCCACAGGACTGTCTTCAGGTACATCTTCATAAACTGAGAAAGTATACTTAGGACTTTCAAATTCAGCAGGTGCCAGTGTTGTCTGAAGAATGTGTATAGTGATGTCAGCATTAATGAGAGATGTGAGCCCGCCGCCATCTCGAGCACAGACCATCAACAAAAGTGTAGTAGATTCCAAATGACTAAGAGTTGACGTTAAGTAAAGAATTCCTGGTTAGGAGAGAGAGAGAATTAAAAAGCACAGAGCATGCAATACACACTGATAAGCAACAGTAACACTGGATCTGCGAATTCTATTGTGATGATTAATTTTATGTCAACTTGACTGGGGCATGGGGTGTCCAAACATCTGGTCAAATGTTATGTTGTATGTTTCTGTGATGATGTTTTGGATGAGATTAACATTTAAGTGGGCAGACTAATTCAAGCAGATTGTCCTCCTTCATGTGGCTGGGCCTCACTAAATCAATTGAAGGTCTAAATACAATGCAAAGACTGACCCTTCCCTGAGTAATGGCGATTCCTCATGCCTGACTGCCTTTGAAATGAGACATTAGTTTTTTTCCTGCTTTCAGTATTATACTGAAACATCAGCTCTTCCTAAGACTTGAGACTGCCAGCATCAGACTGAAACTACACCACTGGTTCTCCTGGGTCTCCAGGTGACCACCTCACTTGCAGATCTGGGATCTGTTTGCCTCCATAATCACATGAGCTAATTCCTTATAATAAATCTCTTTATATCTACATATATCATCTATCTATCTCTATCATCTATCTGCCTATTTATTATCTCTCTCTTTTATCAGTTCCAGTTTCCTGGAGAACCCTAATACATCTACTTTCCAATCCAAGAACTTGAGCCTATTTGCAAAATTATGGTCCAAATTCTGTTAGGTAATCGATATTTTCCTAGAGCTTAAACATTAGCCATCTTGGAAGTATATCAGTTCAGCAGTAAAGACAAATTGTGTTGCCTCTGTTAGGCCTTACAATCATATCACCAGCCCAGGATGATGGAATAGCAGAGCACGACCCCATAATCCAATGTAATTTTTGTTGTTGTTGTTGTTTAAAAGTTCTGTATTGTGTTATATAAACTGTCTTCATATACAAGTACATAAGTGAAAGACTGCTCTCTTCCTTCTCCTGTCCCCCAAACATCACAGTAGACCAATTCTTGCTATTATATGATAAAGTTAAAACATACCCCTTCCTGAATTCTAAACAGCTCATTCTAGACACTAGCTTCTAAATTTTTTAACTTAACAATCTGGCACAGGCATGAACAGTTCTGGTGCTTTTACACTTGTCCCTGAATGTTTCTCTCTCCAAAGTTCCAAGCAGTAATTGATTTGAATGGCCTCAAATTGGATAAACCTGACTGCCTCAGCTAATGGAGGACTGTAGGGTGGTCATGATCTGCCCAGGCATCAGGATCCTAAACCTATGGAATGAAACTACAATGTCATCTTCTGAGGATTTGACACCTGACCTGAACTAGATGGTTTAGGGCAGCTCTCTTTTTCAACTGGCTCTATCTTTGTTGGTGAGAAGGTATAATGTCAACAGTTTGGGGTAAGAAAACTTGAATAAGTGTTAAAACTGTGACAGTAGGGGGGGATTTGTGGGGGGTGCCTGGTTGGCTTAGTTGGTTAAGCACCTGACTTCAGTTCAGGTCATGATCCTGGGGTCCTGGGGTTGAGCCTCGCTGGGATCCCTGCTCAGCAGGGAGTCTGCTTCTCTTTCTCCCTCTGACCCTCCTCCTACTCATTATGCTCTCTTTCTCTAATAAATAAAAATATTTTTAAAATAAATGCTAAAACCATGGGAACAAGAATGGCAAGTTAGGCTGGTGTACATAGTGTGGGTGAGAAGAGAAGGTGTGAATGGTTGAGTTGGGGAGGGATCCAGTAATGCTGAGGAAACCAGTTATTTAATATTATTAAAACCACCCTTTCATATGCCAGTTTGAAAACAGATATAACAGATATTTCAGAAATGAACATGTTAGTTTTTTTTTTAAAGAGAAAGAAAAAAAAAACTACAAACTTATCACATGAATTTACATACAAATAAATGTAGTTGAACTTTGTGGAGCCTATCACAATATAATTGGCCAGGATAGTCAAATGAAGGAATAGTACAGTTTTTGCCATTCTATGAGAAGCTGGCCAAAACATCTGAATTGTCAGCTTTCTAGACGTAAAAAAAGATGATATCCATTCAGGTTTTTTTTTCTTTCTTTTAAGTCAAATCTGTCCTCTCACAACTCCAACTCCTGGTTTTCTATTTCTATTAGAAATTTAATGAAACATAATTAAATTATAATTATTAATGTTTCTCTATTGATAACACATCATCAATAACTGAAGTCAAATATCTTGTCTGACCTGCTCTGGTCTACATGGTCTATGGTCTACATAACCCATTTTCTGTAGCAGTTCCTTATCTAACATGATTTTAGGCCCTTTCACTCATGACTCATTTCTCCTGAGCATGCACCAAGTTGACTGGTGAACACATGGTTCCAGCTACAATCTATCACAAAAAAGAGTATAAACACTTTTCATTGGAATATTTTTAAAATATTAATGTAACCAAGGATTATTACACCAGCTATAGCAGCCATATTAAAATTTGGGTTTATACTGATTTGGTGATCCACCAAAGCACTCCATAATTATCACATAAATTTCTAAGTCAGATTTTTCCTATCTGTTACCGATGAGCTTTAAAAATTCTTTATTGTTAAAGTCTATGCTTGGTTAAAAAAAATAAGAACCCAAATAATACAAAAGTGTCTGACTACAAAAGAAAATGAAAAGTCCCTCCACCCCCAATCATCCCTACTTCCTGGGCATATAGTCTTCCAGAGTTAACTCAGTTCCAATTACAGAGAAATTTTTTAAGAGTTTCATTTTGCACCCTTGATGATTATGACAATGAAGAGATTAATGTCTGCCTCAACTGGACCACAACTTGGTCTTCCTGAATCCAGAAGACTCCTTCTGAACCATTTTTCAGGCGTGTATTAGAATAGGCTTCCTAAATCCACATCTAGATATGTTGGTGCCTCCCCAGGTTTTCAGGATGAAGTTCAAATGTCTTATCTCTATTGACCAAGTTGTTGGTAAATGAGCCCTTTCCAACTCTGTAACCCATCTCTGGGCAGTCCTTTTTGTCTCAGGCACAAATAGTTTATAAATATAAACTATTTATAAATATAAAGTTTATAAATATAAACTATTTATAATTTCCAGGATAGACTTTGCTCTTTTTCATTTGGATTGCTTCATCCTCTTCCTAGAACAACTTCTTGATCTTCTCTGACCTCTAGTCACATTTTGAAGCACCGTTTACATTTTGTCTGGTACAGGTGGGATTCATAGACCCTCCACTTTTATTTTATTTTATTTTTTTAAAATTTATTATTTTTTAATTTCATTTATTTATTCATGAGAGACACAGAGAGAGAGAGGCAGAGACACAGGCAGAGGGAGAAGCAGGAGCCATGCAAGGAGCCCAATGTGGGGACTCGATCCCCACTCTCCAGGATCACACCCTGGGCTGCAGGCCGCGCTAAACCGCTGCGCCACCGGGGCCACCCCCACTTTGTTTTAGATCCACCTTCTACGATCCCACAGTGGCTTACATACACATGCTTATCATAAATTTAACACGTATTTTAATGAACAGTTTTGATCTTTCTTATTCATTTACGTGTTCTTTAATTGATGATTTATAATTAAAATCAAAAGACAACATTTTGAAAATATATAAACAACAATTTGGTATCCTAATAATAAGAGACGTGGCAGGAAGGGTTGAGGTAGAACTAAACAGACTCATGGGCTGTCTGCAAGAGGGAGGGACAGTGCCAGGAAGAGGAAGGCAGAGAAATAGACCCCCAAATCCAGGAGCCTGAATGAGGAGGGTGAACCCCCATGATATTTGGCTTTGAAAACCAGAGGAGCTGAATTTCATGACTTCTTATAACTAGTGGGACCTAAAACCTGGAATTTTAAAAAATCAGCAAGATTGGGTCTGGGAGAGGTGGGAGGGTGAGAGGAAACTGAGTCCCCACCCTTAAAGAGTCAGTACAAGAAAAAATTGAATGGTTCAATCCATTGTGGTATATTAATACAATAGATTATTAATGTGGCATCTAAAAAGAATGAATATGCACGTTTTCACTTAAAAAATTTACACGCTACATTTTACATGGGAAAAATACAGAACAATATGTAAAGTATAATCATAGACACTAACATATACTTTATTTGTATCCCTCCCAACACACACAAACAGAAAAATATACAGGAGGCAACATGGAAGGATCTGAACAATGATAAAAAGAGGTCAATGGGTTGAGATTATGGGACAGTTCATTTTCTGCCTCATATTCCTATAGTTTTAATGAACATACGTGCTATGGACTGAATTGTGTCCCTTAAATATTCATATGTTGAAGTTCTAACCCCCGGTAGGGCTGCATTTGGAAGTAAGTAATTAAGGTTAAATGAGGACATAAGTGCAGAGCCCTGATCTTATAGGATCAGTATCCTCATACAAGGAGACATTAGAGAGCTCACTCTCTTTCCACCATGTGAAAGTAGAGAGGAGGCAACTGTCCACATGCCAGGAAGATCTCTCACCAGGAATCACATTGGCCAGCACTTTGATCACACACTTGCAGCTTTCAGAACTGTGAGAAATAAATTTCTGTTATTTAAGCCACTTTGTCATGTTTTGTGAGAGCAGCCTGAATGGACTAATATGTTAACTTTGAAATTATGGGCATATATGGGCATATATGGGCAGCCCAGGGCGTGGTCCTGGAGACCCGGAATTGAGTCCCACATTGGGCTCCCTGAGGGGAGCCTGCTTCTCCCTCTGCCTGTGTCTCTGCCTCTTTCTCTCTCTGTGTTTCTCATGAATAAATAGACAAAACCTTTAAAAAAAAAGAATTACATATGTTAAAATATTAAAATATTCAGGAAAAGAAGATACATTTGTCATAAAAATATAACTACTACCTTCTTGTATAGGAAATGGATACTATACTGAAGATTTAGACTGGACATGAAAATGTGTGTCTTGAAAAATAACTGCCAGAACTCCTGCTCATTCAAATGTGAACTACCCTGTGAGGTTCAGCTCAAGTTCTATGGTCCTTAATTCCTTCCCTGAATACTCTAGAGTATTTTCCAGATCTCTCTTCTGAAGGCCTACACTCTCTATAGTCATTACTGTGATCAATAGATGGAGTTTGCCCTTAACATTTTGATTTCATGGAAGGCTAACACAAAATTATCTTAATAGGACAGTGTGACTTTGTGACCTATAACCTTGATTGTACTTGAAATGTGAAAGTAGTCTCTTAAAAATAAGATAAACCAAAGGGTAGCTGATGAGTCTAGGAAAAGTAGAAAAAAAAAAGAGAGGCAGGGGATCCCTGGGTGGCGCAGCGGTTTTGCGCCTGCCTTTGGCCCAGGGCGTGATCCTGGAGACCCGGGATCGAATCCCACGTCGGGCTCCCAGTGGATGGAGCCTGCTTCTCCCTCTGCCTGTGTCTCTGCGCCCCTCTCTCTCTCTCTCTGTGACTATCATAAATAAAAATAAAAATTAAAAAAAAAAGAGAGGCAAATGTTAGGTGCACAGATTCAGGAACAGTCCTCAGAAAAGAAGAGAGATTGTTAGCAAACAGACTTTCCTATTATTATTTTTTCAGACTGTTTATTTCACTCTCAATGAAAAGTAGAGTAATGCAGAGTGCTATAAGTCAATAGGCTTTCATATCTTTGTTCTACTGACAAGAACATCCTTATGATGGGAAAGGTCCATCAGGCTATTTTAATTTGATACCACTAAACATTAAAATGATCTCATTTCCTTCTTTAAAAATCAATGCTCATTTATAAATTCTTCCAGATATGATTTTGCTTTCTCTATAGTGTGCCTAGAATGGAAAGGTAGGCTGGACATAAAGCCTCAAGTATTCAAGTCTTGTGGTAATTATGCTTTCCACTATAACCTGATAATTGGCATTCAGTTTGCTACATCAAACTAAAACTCATTACTAAAATGAGTTTGCTTAATGTAAGTGTGATGATAGGAGGAAGAGGAAGAGGAGGAAGGAGAACAAGGAGAAGGGGGAGGAGGAAGAAAGAGTATAAAAAGAAGAGGAAGGGGCAGCCCAGGTGGCTCAGCGGTTTAGTGCCACCTTCAGCCCAAGGCATGATCCTGGAGACCCGGGATCGAGTCCCACATCAGGCTCCCTGCATGGAGCCTGCTTCTCCCTCTGCCTGTGTCTCTGCCTCTCTCTCTCTCATGTTTCTCATGAATAAATAAATAAAATCTTTTTTTAAAAAAAAGAAGAGGAGGGAGAGAAGTGGTAGCTGGTATAAGGAACAAGTGAACACATGAAAAAGAAGAATTCTTGGGTCTACAACCATGGTGGGAAGCAGGGCAGGTCATGAAAAGGTCTGGTGGCCCTTAACAAAGATTTGGTCTTCAGCCAAAGAGCTGTGGGAAGTCACTGAAACATTTTAGGTAGGGGAGTGAAATGACCAAATCTGTCTTTATATTTGAGCAAGGTCCATTTTATGTCTCTATATATGAATTCTTTAGGCCTCTTTTGAGCAGTGACTACTTTTTTGACTTAAAAAATATATATTTATTTATTTATTCATGAGAGACACAGAGAGAGAGGCAGAGACACAGGCAGAAGGAGAGGCAGTCTCCATGCAGGGAGCTGGACACAGGACGCGATCCTGAGTCTTCAGGATCACACCCTGGGCTGAAGGTGGCGCTAAACTGCTGAGCCATCAGGGCTGCCCTCAATCTAACATTTTTAAATAAACTGAGGCATCTATTAAAAGTTGAGGGATTAGGGGTGCCTGGGTGGTGCAGTTGGTTAAACATCTGACTCTTGGTTTTGGCTCAGGTTGTGTCTCAGAGTTGTGGATCAAGTCTCATGCCAGGCTTTGCTCAGAGTCTGCTTGAAACTCTCTCTCTCTCTCCCTCTGACCTTCCCCACCACTTGGATGCTTCTTTCTTACTCTTTCAAATAAATAAATCTTAAAAAAAGTTGGAGGAACCAGAAAATATTATATATAGCTCTATAATATATATTTCTTATACATATGCATACTTATATATAATAATAAGATGGTCAATAAAATGAATAGCTCTGTTTGCCTATGTATTTATCAGCTTAGGATTTATGGCATTATATTTTCATATTTTAAAGTACAGTGATTATTTGGCTCTCATTTTTCATGATATTTGCAAATTATCATTAACCACCAGTGCAGGGACAAACTTTAACTTTAGAAAAATAGACATTGATTCACTTACTGGCTATTCATGAGCTTGGTTATTTTATGCTTGATTACTGAGTGTTTGGATTTGTACATCCAATTATAATGTGCAATAATGTTTTGCCTAAGTTCTTAATCTTGTCACTTCTCATTTAAATGGAGGAAAGTATTAGAATGAAATATTTTTTAATTGACAGACTAATAAAAGAACTTAAAGACAAAGGTTCCTCTCTTAATTAAAACCTAATATACATGTGATTGTACTAATTAAACAATACTGACTTTCAGAATCCAATCTCCTGAAAAAGCTGAGATGCTCTTAGCTAAGGTGATTATTCATAGTCAGAAAGCAGCCTGTGGGTCATTACTAGAATTATAAGCTATGATATAGTTAAGAACAAGCATAAGCACAAGGGGTGCCTGGATGGCTCAGTTGGTTAAGCATCCAGCTCTTGATCTCAGCTCAGGTCTTGATCTCAGGGTCCTGAGTCCAAGCTCTACACTGGACTCTGTGCTGGGTATGGAGCCTACTTCGAACAAACAACCAACCATACAATCTTGACCATCACCAAACATGAAGTCTATAAGTGTGGCTTTCTCAAAAATAGAGATGGATTAAGAAAAAAAAAAAAACAACTATGGGATATCTATACCAATTTCTTGTTGGTCATTGGCATTTATGATGTCTTTCTTATATTCAGTTTGTGAGAATATAGGAACTTATTCAGTAAATAGGTGACATTATGCTATTTATATCACACACAAATCTGGGTTGCTAAGTTGGAGTGGCTGAAAGGAATGGAATTTGAAAATTTTGTCTCATATTGGTAATGAAAAGGATTCATAAGAAAAACATACCCATTTTGGAAGATTCCACCAAATTCTATGTAGTCAGTTAAAAAGAGCATATAAACCAGGAGATAATTTGGTATTTCAAAAAGGCTTACACAAGAAGTCACAATGAGAGATCACTTTTCTATCTTACTCAATTGAGACAATGAAACCTATATTTATCTTAGCTTTGTGTTTAGTTTAAAAGGAAAAAAGGCATAATAATGGAAAGAGCCTTGAAATAGAACTCTAAGAAGTCAATTCAAGTGTCAGGTTTGTTACTGTGACTCGGCAAGTCACTAAGACTCTTAGGGCCTTTATTCTCTTAATTTGGAGATGGGCACAAAAGCATCTGCTTCATTTATGCCATAAATTGATGTAAGGCCCACACAGGCAATATATGGAAAAGATATTGAAAGGTGTTGTCATCTGAGACAGAGCAATACAGGGACAGATGACGGGTCTAGGAGAGGGTTTAAGTTCAATTCTGCCGTTTACTCACCGTGTATCCTCAGGCAAGTCAGTAAATCCCTTTCAGCCTTGATTCCTTCCTCCACTATATCAGGGAGCTGAATTATAAGGTCCCCGAGAATCTGTGATCTTATACTGAAAAAATCAGTAAGAAAACTCTCTAAAATGCTTTTGTTTCCTATAAATCAGCGCATACTGATTAGGTGTTCGTGATTAATTTTAGTCTCTGTCGTACAAATAAAAGGAAGTCATTATTTTTTTGGCATGAGTAGGCTCACATCCCTTATGAAATGAGATGTGGTTTTAATTTATTAGCTACATATCTGAATGTTCTAAATGTAGGAAAGTGGCAATCATGGAGAATTATGAGAATCATTACATGATATGAAATGTGAGCTTAAAACTAACATTAGAAAAAGATCTGCCCTTGAAATGAAGAAAAACAAAGTCTGTGCTACATTACTCACAGCCTATGTTAAAATCCACGCACCCTGTACAAACAAAAGATTACAACCAAACACAGAGGCATAGCTGCCTTTAACTCACTCGGTTACCCTTTTAATTACTTGTTCTTCTGTAATGCTAAAGTTGGATTTTGTGTACACCACAACTAAACATAGATCAGACAATAGGCAAGGCAACATAAGCTTTTGTTGCAAGTTGTATGAGAATGGGAATTTTTATCTGTCTTACTGGCTGATGTATCCCAAATACTTAAAACAGTGCCTGGTACATAATAGGTATCAAATAAATATGTCTTGAAAAGATGAGTTTGCTTCCATTTTCTTCTTTTGATAGATAAACTACACTCTTTGAAACTTTAATGGACTTCTCTTTATATCATTAACTTGCTTCTATAAAAAGAGGTAAACCAGAAGAACTTAACCAAAGGCAGTTTTAGCAAAAGAAGTAGTTGGGCTACTGTAAATGACCAACACAAATGTTTGAAATCTGACACCCTAAAGTAATCTGGCTTAGCAGTAACGTTTGCTTCAGTGTAAAATTACTAAGCAAATAGGACAAACACAAAAGCTAAAGGACTACACTTTTCATGCTACTGAAGAGAACACTTCAAACAATGGAAGAAAAAAATCTACATACAATTCATAAAATAGGATTAAAGACATAAAAAGAGCTATTAATAAGTAGGACTTTTGTGTTTCCTTTTTTTAAAACTCAAAACAGTGTGGTCTGCCTCGTGCCCACATCAAAGGAACCCAACTAACTGAGAATAGGAGAAATGAAGGCTCAGTTCAATATCTCTCTCCTGGTGCCCAAGCACATTTTACAAAAATGTTCTTTGAACCAACAACAAACTTAGAAAACCAGAAACAGAACAGGAAGATAAACCCACAAGAGAAAACAACCATGACATCACCACACCCCCTTCCAGTTTTCTCCAAAACATTTTTCTTACCAGATGAACACAGAAAGTCAAAGAGCTCTATTTTTAAAGTTTTAGTCTTGGTTGTGACACAAAGAGATCAATGGGCAATCTTTTGCCTTCAGTAAAACATGAGGCTAAACACAAAGTGTGTTAGCTTATAAAAGAACATGTCTGATATAAGAAGCAACAAAATGAAAGGATGGATGAACCAGTGAGGAAATGAGTAAATGTCTCTAAGAGAGATTTTTAGAGTAATTCAGGAAGAAGTGACAATGTACAAATTAGCTCATGAATTCTCAAGTCTTCTCATATAATATAAAACTACACAGATATACACCTATATATAAGTACAGGTGTATTTAGTATACTTAGTATATGTATCTAGAAAAGTGCTAGCCAGGTGGGAAGAGTCTTGGGAGAATTTTGACAAAAAGCGGGGGTAGGCCATAGCATTACCTACCACACTGTAATGGAGAAAGAAGATTTTAAATGAAATTTTGCTCTGTGTTATCAATGACACTCCCTTGCAGTTTCTTTAGAATATGTAGTAAGGCTTTAAATCACTTTTTAATTATTTCTAGATGTCATTTATTCATTCATTCTACAAATATATATTGATAGAAGCAATTTCTAGATACTGCATTTATACTGGCAGCCTCAGTGAAAACAGACCTTATGGCAAAAGCATGAAAGTCCAGCTTAATATTGGTTACAGCAATAACAACAGCAACACACACAGATTCAGAAGAGGAAAACTGTATTCCAATCCCATATTCCTTGTTCTACTCTTCAAGACATCAATAGTTAAATTAGTTTTTATGGCATGGCCTAGAAGCCTATTATGTACAATATTAAAAAAATGTATTCGGAGTTGTGGTCAGCCAACAGATAAACTTGAATTCAACTGTTCAAGTTGAAGACTGCCTGTTCACTAGGCAACTTTTTCCCACAGCTAGTCGTGATGCTGTTCAATTCTCTTCTAAAGGTTAAAGTAAAGCATTACCAGGCCTCATGAATTTCTCATGAGTTGTGATTAAGCGCAACCAAATTCTAAGCACTGTTAGAAAAATGTCTTCAACCTAAATGAACCGGCATCAAAACTGCCAACAATAATACCCCAAGGCTACTTCCATTACGAATTTGGTCTTTGCTTTAAAAAAAAAAAAATACTGTGATACTTCCCTAGATAATGACCCACATAAAGCGTTCTCCTTGATTAACAATGGCATTTGTCTTATAGCCTGTGCCAGGAATGGAAGCCTGTGGCTTTATTGAAGCCAGTGCAGCAGCAAGAGATCTCTTCTAAAAACAGAACACAGTACTGCTCATTCTTCAAGACCTTCCAGGAAAAACTAGACGATGAGCATGTTGATGTCTTTTAAAAACAATCTACTAAATGTTTTTAGATCCTGTGCCCTGATCACTGGCTGACCTATATATTTTTGGCAATGCTAGCGTCCTAGAGGGCCTGACAATTTGACAAGCAGTTTAGATGGATTTTGAAAAAGCCAAGATAAGCAGACTAATTTCCTAAAAAAAAGTATTTTCTTCTGATCTTTGAAATGCTAAAGGAGCCATGTCAGTGGATTATTTTGAGCAAGGGAAGGTCTGCCTTATTAAGACTGCCATTGTAAACAACTAATCCCCCAGCCAGTCACACACACCACATGTAAGTATATTTTCCAAGCAAGAAGCAAAGACTCTCCATCTACCAGGGATGGATGGGAAGCCAAACTAAGTTGGCAGATTAGATTTGCTATGTAAATTATTGTTTGTTGCTAGTGAATATGGTTGTTGCAAAGGGTATTGTGAAGATCCAATAAAGACAATGTACAGAAAATGTCTATTGTAGCACCTGACATTATCTTCATCACCGTAGAAGTGCATTTTACCCATGCTCAAGTCAGGTGCTTTAAGAAGAAATAAAATGTCAAAGAGATATCTGCACTCCCATGTTCACAGCAGCCAAGTTGCGGAAACAACTTAAATGTCCAACAACAGATGAACAGATAAAGAAAATATGGTACATACCTACATCAGAATAGTATTTGGCCTTAAAACTGAAGGAAATCCTGCAAAATGCAACAGTATGGATGAATCTGGAAGATATTATGTTGAGTGAAAGAAGCCAGTAACAGAAGCACAAATACTATATTATTCCACTTACATGAGGTCTCTGAAATAGTCAAAATCATAAAATCAGAGAGTTGAATGGTGGTTGCAACAGGCTGGCAAGGAGGGAGAGAGAGATGGGGAAATTGCTAACCAATGGGCATGAAGTTTCAGTTAAGCAAGAAGAGTAAGCTCTAGAGATTGTACGTTGTACTGTAACAACAATAATGCACTGTATGCTTAAACATTTGTTACGTGTTCTTACTACAATAAAGTAAAATTAAATTAAAAATTTGTAAAAGGAGAAATGCAAAAGAAAAAAAAATTGTTTTGTTTTGTTTTTTTAAGCATCGTTTTGGGACCAGATAGCTCCAATATCTCAAAAGTACTACAAGATAATACTATATACTTGAGATTTTAGATTTTCTTGTGATCAAGTATTTCAAACATTACTTTGTTAACCAGTAAGAAGGGGGTGATAACCTCCTAAATTTTTATTATTTCCAAAAGACTCAGTTTATCCACTGGACTTCTTTGGCAGATATGCAATTACCATATTAGAGAAGTAAAAGGAGCTTTAGATATCTTATCTATTCATACACTGAAATCATGGCCATCATCCTCGGATGGCAAGATCATATAACCGAGTGAATGGACATTTGCAAAATAAATATTACTGGCCAGCTGCTTCTCATAATTTACTGCCTTTAATCCTCACAAAATCTTGCAACATAGGGATTGATAGCACTGCTTTTAAGGTGAAGAGACTGAAGCCAATAAAGATTATAAGACCAGTAGGAAACAAGGCTTGAACTCAGATCCATGTCTCATGTAACCACAAAGCCTTGGTTCTTTACAATACACCTTGCTGCCTTCTGGAAGGTGAAGTGAGTCCTGCAACATCCCTGCTAAAAACAAAATAAAACAAAACAACAAAACAATTTTTGCCAGTTTTCTGGCTGTTACACAGAATCTGTTGATTTCAGAGGAAAGCTGTTCCAAGAGCACACACCTGTAGTAGAGTCGATGGTAAAAAGGGATGACAGGTGTCCAGGAATGAGCTCATAAGCCACTGTTCCATATATCCCAGAATCCCTGTCAGTGGCAAGAACATTGATGATCTCGGTGCCTGGCTGGGTCTGGCCACTAATGCTCGTCACGTAGGTTGACGGATTAAAGACAGGTTCATTATCATTCACATCCTCCATTTCCACACGAACAAAAGCTTGGGCACTTAGTCCACCCTGTTGGATAAATGAGAAATGATTACAAATGGATTTCTCCTGAACACTAAAATGTAGAATAATTCAAAGATCCTAGAACAGAATTTTAAAAGAACAACAAAGATATATATTCATTTTACTTTTAACCTTGAGATATGCATTCACGTGTATCCGTCCGTGCTTCAGCACTGATTCTTAAACATGAATGAGGTTATCACTTAAAACTCCTATGAGGCAATAAATAATTTCAGACTACAGGCCAACGATATTCAAGGCGTTTTTATTTTGTCCAAAGAGAAAAAAAAAAACAACACTTTTATCCCTGGGATAATTTTTAACTGCTAAAGAAGAAAGGTAAGGAAATTTCAGAGCAAGATGTAATTCAGAAAAGGTTGTCAGTGAAAGTCTCACTTAGGAATAGTAAAGATTGACGTATATGAGGGAGCTAGACTTCAGTAATCTGGAGGAAAAGCATAACAGATAGAGGAAAGAGCAAGTGCAAAGGCCCTGAGACAAGAGCACATTGTACGTCCCAGGCCTCTTCGGGAAACAGCAAGGAAGCCAATGGGGTGATGTTAGGATGGCAAGGGCAGGTCATGGAGGGCTCTATGGGTCTCTCAAAAAAGGACCTATTGGAGGGTTTTGAACAAAGGAGTGGCTTGAATTGACTTAAATTTTCACTGTAACTCTAGCTGCACCATTCAGAATAAACTGACGGGCAGCAAAGGGTGGAAGGAGGGCAACCAGTTAGGACCTTATTAGAATCATCAAGTCTGGAGCAGATGGTGGCAATGAAGGTAATTATCCTAAATATCTGGTATCAGATTTGTTTTGGAATTCTGAATTTTTTAAGTTTTAGAAAGATAATAGAGGGCATAAAGGAGTAGTGGTGGTGGTAGCAGTAGTAGCAGTAGTAGTGGTGAGAAGTAGATCCCATACTGTTTATTTTGTGTTGCCTCCAACTAAAAATCAGAGGAAGGGGAGAGAATACAATAGAAGAAAATAATCCTCTGCAATTTTTACTTTTCTAAAGTAAAACATGTGTTCCTACTTTACAGCACCATTTTCCATTTCTGTCTGGTGCATTTGGATACTTTCATCTTTGACAAAAATCCTTGGTAAGTCACAACAGCCTGGGCTTACTCACTCACTTGCCTCTCTCTCCCACTCTCTCTTTTTCTCTTCCTCCCTCCTTCCCTCCCTCCCACTCTCCATTACTGTTCAGGGATGCACTGAGCAAAGAGGAAGAAGGATTCTGCAGAAGAAAGCTTTGGCAGGAGATCAAGGGGGAAGCTCATGCTCACAGGGAGGGCGGGCAGAAAGAGAGTATCCTCTGGGATGAGGTTAACAACAAACCTGCAGATGGCTCTCAGGCTCTGAGGTCCCAAGTACCCTAGGTACTGGGGACTAAAAAACCATTGGGAAATACACCTTCAAAAATAGAGTGGTTTTCCATGTTCTGAGTTGGATAACACGCCAGGGCCATGTCAATTAGCAAATAGAACAGGAGAAATGGAGGCTGGCTACGACTGCGATGAAAATAAGGCAAGTGCCCCACTACCCTCCCCTTCTCCCCTCCCTGCCTTGTGCTTATAAAACAACCTGGGGCTGTGTCTGTCGCAGCCCTGCATGACCTGCAGGTCCACGGTGGAGGGCAGCAAGAGGGGCTGCCGGCTAATGGTCAACAGATGGAGTCCCACATGGCACCTGACAGAGGCCCCGCTGGTTCTCCAACCTGCCTTCCTTCTCCCTTGTTTTCCTCTGGCCTTTCCTTTCCCCTTGCTTTAATACTTCTCCTCGGGTTCCAGAAGTAAGCTCAGTTTGAGGAGGGGGTGAGAAAGCAGGTGGGAGAAGTGATGAGAAAGTGGGGAAGATGTGAAGAAATGGGTATTGCTCCACTTAGGATCTTTAAGAACAAAGATGTTAATTTCTAGGCTGTCCATGAAAATCCTCAATCAGGCAACGCTGCCAAAAACACGTAAAATGTTAGATGGACAACATGAAAAACGTATCCTCATGAAACAGTGAATCTTTCTGCAGGAAAATTATCATAGATCTCAGGTTTCCTGTTGTAGGAATTCAATTTTCATGTCATCTGTTGAATTCACCAGTGGTGGTGCTTTTCTCTCATAACAACCATTTGTGAATGTGTATTAAGTGTATTTTGTGTATCTTCTCCTTCTATTGTTCTAATTCCCCCTTTTAAAGACTTTTATGTTTTCTATCATTTTTACAGATAAGAAAACCAAAGCACAGAGAAACTAAGTGACTTGCCCAAGGTAAATGAGACTGTTCATTGCAGATCTGGAAATGGACCAGAGAGCTCTCCGTCCCCAAAATTCCTTGTGACTTCTTTTAAATTAGACTTTTTAAAGTATTGTGATGAGATAAATTCTACCTTTCATGAAAGGCTTGTTTAAACACAATGGTAAGGGCGATGTCAACCATGGACTCAGTCTTCGAGGAAAAAAGGAAGGCAGAGTCCATGGACTTAAAATCTATGCGACAAACACTATACAACTGGGTTTACAGCACAGCGGAACAATCTGGAGCCAAATGATCTGGGTCTAATGCCTGCCCTGCCTGCATCTGGGATGATAGACTGGAGAAAATCAGATAGTCTGGGCCACCTCTTCTGCAAAGCAGGAGACCTGTCACCTTGCAGGCCTGTTACTGGAAGGAGGGATATAATATGTATGAAAGTACTCATAATGGTTAATCACTATCAATAATAAGATTTCATAGACTCATTTTTCTAAACACTTGGGGCCAGATAGATTTGTCTTGGAATGTTTCAAGTTTTAGAAAGGCAAGATAGTGTGTCTACTTAGTCAGGTCTGGGGCAGTACTGCATAACCAAACACTTGATATCCTGCAGCAAAATGTATGAATAGACACATTTAGAGGGATTTCAAAAAACATGGATAGCTTTTTGTCAGTCCAAATCAGGTTTCTCTCCAAATGAGGCTTTAAAACTTTCCATCTTGAGAGGATGTTGAATTAGGTCAATTCTAATGCCCGTTCCAGGTTTCTGTTTTAATCAACTACGATGGTACTATCTGCCCCTTCTTATTATTTCTTTTACAATTGGAATCTTATAAAATTGTGTTGTATAATTCTCTCTTCATGCAGGGCTATCATCAATCTCTCTGCCATCTTTAGTTTATACCAAAATGGTTTAAGTCATTACTTTTGATTGCTAATATAATATTTGTATAGATGGAAATAAGTAGCTCAATAAAATAAAACAAACTTGCCATCTGAGAGCTTTGGGGGCTTCAGAACTACAGATAAGGAATCGTGGATCTTCATGATTCAGATATAGGCACAGAGTAGGAACACTAAGTGGAGAGAAACCTCAGTGCTGAAGGAATCCTTGAGATGGGTCCTCAAGAAACAATCCGGACTTTGGATCTCCAGCTGGTGTGCAATTCCAAGAGTCTGGAGGAGCCTTCTGAAATTGGGAGATATGGACCCAACATTCGAGATGCTAAAGTCTGGCTGCCATCTGGGTATCAAGGAGGGCCTGGTATGGTCCCTTCCAATAAGGTTCAAGGGAAGTCTTTGTTGTTAGTGATTCCAATTCAGAAAGCTGGGAAAATACTGGAAAAGTTAGTTCAAAGAGTTATAGACAGATTTTTGAGCAAACTAGAGGAGTTCAGGATCCAGTCCACTTTAGAGATGGATAACAAAACCTTAAAGAGAAATGAACAGAAACAGAATCTGGCCAGTGAAGCTATAGCCAGTCAAATCCTTCTCTTGCTTTACTTCTGCTTCTTCTCTATAAAAATCTTCCCCCAGCTCCTGAGGGTGAAGTGCTGCTAACCACTTCGAATTAGGTGCTACCAGATTCAAATTGATTTTTAAAACTCTTTAAAGAAATTTTAAACTCTTTAAAGAAATTGACAAACAGAAACAGGTGAAAATAATACCCTGGAAAATGTAATAGCATTTAAACAAATCCTCTGAGAAGTTGTAAGAAGAGTCAGCACACTAGTGTGGATGGAGAGGGGGATGGGTGAGTCCAGGGAGAGGTCCGGCAGGGTCTACAGAAATGCCTGGAGATTCAGGGGATCCCTGGGTGGCGCAGCGGTTTGGCGCCTGCCTTTGGCCCAGGGCGCGATCCTGGAGACCCGGGATCGAATCCCACGTCGGGCTCCCAGTGCATGGGGCCTGCTTCTCCCTCTGCCTGTGTCTCTGCCTCTCTCTCTCTCTCTGTCTCTTTGTTCTGTACATCAGTGGATTCAATCAGTAAAAAATGTGGCAGGTACACCTCCATACTAATTTATTTTACTTTTACTATATTAATGTATTATCCATATTAAAACATCACAAAAATGGAGTTTCAAATGATAAAATTCAAAGTTCTGTTTTCTTCCCAAATCCTTAAATTAAGGACACTATTGTTGTCCTTAATGAAGGGGCATGATCAAATCTAGGTGTCATCGATATCTGAGGTAGTAGTCAAAAGTTGTGTCTTGGGGCGCCTGGGTGACACAGTCGGTTGAGCATCTGACTCCTGATTTCAGCTTAGGTTGTGAACTCAGGGTTGTGGTATCAAGCCCTGTGTAGGTTCTGGGCTCAGCAGGGAGTTTGCTTGGGATTCTCTCTCTCTCCCTTTGCCCCTCCCATCCACGTTCTCTCTCTCTCTCTCCCTCTCAACATAAATAAATAAATCCTTTAAAAAATGTGCCTTAAAAATGAATAAAGGGGTTCCTTAGTCCAAAAGTTGATGAAATACTGAATTAACCAAGTCAAATAGGTCCTGTGCCTCAGGATTTCTCCCAGAGGCTTCCTTATGCCCATTTCTAGAGGGGTAAGTTTTAAGGTGTTTCACATTCTTATTTGACCACCGAACCTTCTATGGAAGGAGCACATCTGGAGACAAGTATCTCACACAACACAGTGTGCAGAAAGCTAATCTGAACTGATTTTTCTTCATTTCTCTCATAGTGTTCACCTCCCAAGTCTCTGTAGCTAATCTTCTGTCAAGACTATCCTGATAATGCAGCCTCTAAGTCATGCTGAGTCAGAACTAACCAGGTAAGCTACTTACAGACCTGGCCCTTAGAAACTGTGTGATAGTAAATGTTTGTTATTTTAAGCTGCTACGTTTGGAACAGGTAATACACCCCATAAAGTCTATCCCTGAGTATTTCTTAACTTTGTCTTATTCTTTCTCATTCTATCAACAAGTCGTGGTTTGTTTTGACACAATTTTAATCACTTAATTTTTTAAATTATAGTAAGAAAGAAGAGTCTGTCACTATAGTTTTAAAGATTAAGTGATTAAGGATATCTAGGTGGTTTAGTTGGTTAAGCATCTGACTCTTCCTTTGACTCAAGTCCTTATCTCACAGGTCCTGGGATGGAGACCTGTGTGGGGCTCTGTGCTCAGTGGGGAGTCTGCTTGAAATTCTCTCTTCTCCCTCTGCCCCTTTCACTTGTGCTCTCTAAAATAAATAAATAAATCTTTAAAGATTAGGTGATTAAAACTAAAATGGGAATGGGAATTACCTCAGATCGGAGGTGGGGGGGATGGGTGAAATAGGTGATGGGAATTGAGGAGTGCACTTGTTGTGATGAGCACTGGTTGTTGTATGGAAGTGTTGAATCACTATATCGTACACCTGAAACTAATATTACAAGGTTAACTAACTGAAATTTAAATAGAAACTTTTGAAAAATATATAGTAAGAGACTCTTAATCAATCTACCTGAATTCCAATCCCCTCAAGTTGGGAGTAGTTTGGGAAAGCACCAAGCTTGAAAACATATTGGAAGCTGGTTGTCTAGGGAAATCAGCAGATCTGAAAAAGTTTCTGCCATTATTTTTATTTCTATTTTAGCCATTGTCTGCCATTCATTGTCTCTGTTCTTGCCTTCTAGGCCTTCTCAGGCTCTTAACAGTAGAATATTAATATCTCATAGTTCTTGTGGGCTGCAGTTTTCTTTGTTAATACATTTTTGTAAGAGTTCATAATTCAGTGAGCAGAAGTGAAGGGAAATGAAAGTCCAATTTGTTAAGGAAAACAAACAGAACAAAACAGTAAGCTGCGGGGTCACCAAAGTCAAGAGAAGCAGCATCCAAAGAATCATTTCAAGTTCACTGAGAATTCGAATAAATGAAAATAAAGAAAGAATTTCAGGATGTGGCACACGAGAAATCATGTTTTATTAGAGAGAGTTTTACTAGAGAGGTTGGTTGGGAAGAATGGATCAAAGAAAGACTGCAAAGTGAGGAAAGGAGAGACAACTATTTTAAGTTGATTTGCTGTCAAAAAAGAGGAACAAAATGGTTTTCTAAAAAGGTACATGAAATTTAAAAAGAGATTATTTTTTAAAGATAAAAACCATTATTATTCTTTGAATGCTTCTGGGTGACATTCAATAGATTTTCAGGTATTGGGATCCCTGGGTGGCTTAGTAGGCAGTGCCTGCCTTTGGCCCAGGGCATGATCCTAGAGTCCTGGGATCAAGTCCCACATCAGGCTCCCTTGCATGGAGCCTGCTTCTCCCTCTGCCTGTGTCTCTGCCTCTCTCTCTCTCTCTCTCTCTCTCTGTCTGTCTCTCATGAATAAATAAATAAAATCTTTAAAAAAATTTTTCAGGTATCGGTGATGCAGGAAAAAGAGAAAATATTTACAAAAGTGATGCCCTTAGGAAGGCTATACTGGGTGGGACACCAAACATTAGATTTGTTTTTGATGAAAACAGACATCTTTAACAAGGTAATAGGAAAGAAAGCAAGGAATGTGAGCTGATACTAGGCAGGAAGGTCAGGATTTGTCCCTCAAGCAATTATATGGTAGTATTTTATTTTATTTTATTTATTTTATTTATTTATTTATTTTATTTTTATTTATTCATGAGAGACACAGAGAGGTAGAGACTTAGGCAGAGGGAGAAGCAGGCTCCCTATAGGGAGCCTGATGCTGGATTTGATCCAGGACCCCAGGATCATGACCCGAGCCAAAGGCTGAAGCTCAACCACTGAGCCCCCCAGGCATCCCTAAATCTCTAATTTTGTTCTTCTTCAAAAGTATCTTGCCTTGCGGCATCTGGGTAGCTCAATCAATTAAGCATCTGACTCTTGGTTTCTGCTCAGGTCAGGATCTCAGGGTTGTTAGACTGAGCCACCCAGGTTCCCCCATGGTAGTATATTTTTAAAACTGGTAGGCAATCAGTTTGAGATATAGTTCAGACAATCTAGCTAGAAAACAGGAGCAACTGGGTGGCAGCTTATTCCTGAAATTGGGGTGGGGGGTAATCAGTGAAACATAAGATAGAACAAAAGCAGCTGAATATTGGAAAGTGAGATAACATAATCTAGTAAAATTAAATGGATGCACCCTAAGTTTCAGTTATGCAGGATGAGTAAGCTCTGGAGGTCTCATGTACAGCATGGTGATTATAACTAATATTACTGTATGTATACATGAAATTTGCTGAGATTAGATAGATCTTAGGTGTTCTCACCACTCACTATGTGAGGTGATGGACATGCTAATTATCTTGACTATGGTAATCCTTTCATAGTGTATGCATATATCAAATTATGGCTTTGGGGCACCTGGGCAGTCCAGTAGGTTGAGCCTCAGACTCTTCATTTCAGCTCAGGCCATAATCTCAGGGTCATGAGATCAAGCCCAGCATTGGGCTCCACACTCAGTGGGGAGTCTACTTAAGTTTATCTCTCTTTTCTCTCTGCCCCTTCCCCGCCCCGCCCCCCAGCTTGCATGACTGTGTGCGCTCTCTCTGCTCTCTTTCTCTCTCTCAAGTAAATAATAGATCTTTTTTTTAATTTTTTCTTTTAGAATCAATATGGCTTTGAATTTCAAACCAGAAAGCTTCCTCTACTTTATTTTATTTTTTTTAAAGATTTTATTTATTTATGATAGAGAGAGAGAGAGGCAGAGACACAGGCAGAGGGAAAAGCAGGCTCCATGCAGGGAGCCTGACGTGGGACTCGATTCCAGGTCTCCAGGATCATGCCCTGGGCTGAAGGCAGGCGCTAAACCGCCGAGCCACCCAGGGATCCTCTAAATCTTTTTTTTTTTTTTTTTAAGAAAACATGATATTATACACCTGGATGTATATGATTTTTATTTATCAATTATACTTCAATAAAGCCAATGAAAAGATGAGTGTGTGCTTTCACTCTGCAAGTTTGCTTCTAGAGATCTATCTGCATTAGACGTAACTGTGCAGTACAACTTCCATAGCCAAGTTTTATCATGTATATATAATGGTGAAGGGCTAACTCAATTTACTTTCTATATTGCTAGTCTGATGCTACCCTCCCCTAAGCCTGCAAAGGCAAGATAGAATTGAAATAGCTTATCTCAGACACACATTTCAACTCCTGAATTCAGATGTCACAAAAAATAGAGATAGAATGTTAATAAATACATACCAAAAAGAGAGATTCATTTGGTAAAAATGAATGGGAAAAGGAAACAAGGAATTAGAGATAAGCACGGAATAATTAAACTATAGCACTTTATTGTGAAAAACCACTTGCTTTCCAATGTAATCCAATTGTTTCCATTATGCAATTTTATAGTATTCTCATGGCTTCCATCTATGAGATAAACAGCAGCAGCAGTAGCAGCAAAAAAATAGATTATTTCAGAAGTAATACCAGTAGAATAGGAGAAGTGATTAAGTTAAAAAATATTGACAGTCATCACAAGGATAAATAGAGCAGCAGCAAAGAAGCCCAGAACATCTAGGTATTTCATAAGAAAAAAATTTTCTATCGATAGATAACAATCTCCTAGTGACCACCAGCAAATGGGTTCCTAGCAGTTTTCTTCCAAAGAGCTTTCAGGATATATAGTAGAAAGGAAAAAGTATCAGAGGAAAGACCATAGATTATGAGGGTAATTATGTAAAGTTAAAGGTCTTCTGTTAAGATGCAGTTCATTGTTTTGAATAAATTCATTATGACCTAGAATCCAACATTCTGAACCTAAAATATCTTGTCTGAGTTCATTTATTCTTCAAATCCAAGCTAGATTGTTATCATCATTATTACCAGTCTTTTTGATTAGGGACATATGCTACTAGTAGATATTGCACAGAATAATTATGACAGATGCAGGCTTCACCCTGTAGAAATGCACAGTTCATCACAGAGGAAATTTATAAAGATTATGCAGGCAACAGTATAAATACTGCACACTGGATAATACATATATACACAGATGTACACACACGCTCACATAAGCACTATGTTGCTTGCCCTTGTATTTTCTGAGGCAATCAGAGGAACGTTGGAGACAATATTAAGTACAAACAAACTGCATAGTAAGCTGTTAAATGCTTATGATTGGGATGGAGGTGGGACAAATTTTGTAGTTTGTCTTTAAAAATGCATCACCAGGCCTGCCCCGGTGAGGATCCACTTCTTGGTGGGCTGCACATGCAGCTCCCTCCTTGGGTGTTCCTGTGCGGCTTCAGACCCACATTATGGTCAAAAAGGAGAAAAGGCCACTATAAGGGGAAGAAAATGTCCAAGAGCTGGGGAAGGAGGAGACCTTGAAGCTCTGATAGGCCACCTCCAGACATGAGATACTAAACACTCAAATTGTAGAAATGCACATTCCCCACCTTCACCAACATTGAAAGTGTTTTTCTCTGATCATCCTGAGAAAGATGAATTGGCCATATTCCCTACATAGATCTTTGGGTCTTTCATTTGGCAACTAAGGTCTGAGACCAAGTCAAACCAACGAGGGGTCCTTTAAGTCAAAGTGGGTATCAGATGGTAACCTGGAAGACATTGTTAATTCTTTTTTTGGTGTTTTCCAGGAGGGTACATGGGATTACATCTATCACTATGACATGCATGACTTTAATCTGGATGCATTAACATGGAGCAAGCTGTCCCATGAGGAACAGGGTCCACACCCAAATTGGGCTGCCAAATTTCTGTCACTCCATAGGGGAGCATAACCATGAATGGAGGCTATTGGAAACAGTCAACAAAGGTGGACAAACACACCCTGAATTCAGATACGCTCCACTAAAGTCTGAGGAAGGAAAAAAGGCAAATGGGTATGGATTCAGATTATCCCCTGGGGAATATAGTTTACTCCTAAATCTAGCATTTTGATAGCTGTGGTCTGAATGCCTCAAACACTGCTTTTGGGGGATGTCCATAGTAAGAAAGAAGAAGAGTCTGGAAGTATACTTCTTTGATGAGTCATACTTCTATAACACCACAAAGAGCCTCTGGTTTGCAAGAACAGCTAAAGGGACTGGGTCAGAGAAGAAAAAAACATAAACAAGGCAAAAAAAAAAAAAAGTGAAAAAGTAGAGCAGTGAAAGTGATAATGAGCAGGAATGTGGGGAAGCCGCACCCAGGAGTCCCTAGGTGGTCAGAAAGGTCATCACAGAGGATGGGGCAATGATTAGCATTGAACAAATGCTCTCTGCCCCAGGTGGCAGGAAGAAGGAAGGATGGTTCTGATGAAGCCAGTAGCCTTGACAGAGCTGAGTCCTTACACCAACGCCATGCTGACCAAGAAGCATGAGCTGCTCTATTGTTTACGGGGGCATGTCTGAAACAGGTGACTGCCAGTTTATCCTGAATGATTTGTACTACTTTGAACCCCACAGGATGGAAAAATGGAAGACATTAATACAGATGGATTCACAAACTCAAGAGCACCCAAAGGAGATAAATTTGGAAGAGGGCACAGATGAGGTAAAAAATGCAGATGAAGATGAGGAGGACGATGACATCAGAGAGGAAAGTGGGGAGGAAGATGAAATGGAAGAGCACTCACATTTGGCGTCTGATGAAAAGTATGTGGGCCACCTGCCCAGGACCTAGCAGTAGTGGGTGAGGCTTGCAAGGCACCACATGGAGCCTAACACAACTGACAACAAAATGCTGAAAGGAGCCCAGGCCATGATAAAAACTGTCTTTGATTACTTAAGATGCTACGCTGGAACAAAAGTGAAAGTGGATAGTGAATTCTCTCAGTATCACTGGGTGCTATTTCCAATACACTGAGTAAAACAAGGGAGCTGCAAAGGTTGTCTTTTCCAGAGCCTTAAGTATACCAAAAGCTCTGGTGAGCCCTACGCCTTCCTCTAGGAGGGGACTCTGCACCAGGGTGGTGTATGAGCCCTGTCCTTGGTGCTCCGATGCTTTGACACTGGGCCTTGCCAATCCTGGAAGATTGCCTAGGATCAGGTGAGCATGCTTTTCCAATGCAAATCCATCAATCTGGAGCCCCAACCCCAACCAGATCCTTTATTGGGCTTTCACCTCTCCAGGCCACTACTTACCTGCCCTAATTACTCCAAGGGAGCTAGAGATGGCCTCTAGGCCCCAGGGTTCATTGAAAGTACTCAAACTAGCCAATCCCAAATCACCCTATTCTGCTTTTCTCATTCCTTCCCTTGCCCACAGTTCCCCCCCTCTCCCGTCCCCTCACCTACCTCAGTGCTTTCCATTGTGCACATACCCAGCCCCACCCCATGGGGTGGTGTATGACACCTCCTCCACCCCCTGCCCCATCTTGGAATTTATGAGCACAACAAACTGTTTTTTTCAATGGCAGCCATCTCCTTGCCCATTCCTAATAATAATGAAACCAATAGTAAGCCACTCAGGGGACACAGCAGCTCCAATCTGTGCCAGGGCCTGGTTTAGTATGAAATCACCTAAAGAGTAGGGTGAGAATTTGAATACGAAGTACCCATAGGGAGGTTGTTTCTCTTCAAACCAAACTAAAATATGTTGTGCTTTGTTGGAGCGCTTTCCTTATACAAAGCAAGGAATTTTCAAGTAGAAGAATGTTATGACTCACACACATCATTGTCTTAGTCCATTCCAGCTGCTCTCACAAAGTACCATAGACTGGGGAGCTGACAAACAACAGAGACTGATTTCTCACAGTTCTGGAGACTAGAAGTCCAAGTTCAGTTGGCAGCACAGCCAAGTTTGGGGCAAGGCTGGGAGACTGCCAACTTTTCCTGGTGTCCTCAACTGGTAGAAAAGGCTAAGAGGCTCTCTGGGGTCTCTTTTTTATAAGAGCACCAATCCCATTCATGAGGGTTCCACCCTCATGACCTAATCACCTTCCAAAGGCCCCACCTCCTAATATCATTACTTTGGGCGTTAGGTTTTCAATATATGAATGGGGAAGAGGGTGTGTACAAATATTCAGACCATAGCAATCATCAGCCTGGAGATGGTCTCTTCTCTGATTTCTAAAAATTATCAAAAAGCTGTGCAGAGCCTGTAAACATTTTATTGGTTATTTTAAAAATAAAATACCTTTTGGCTAGGAAATTAAAAGTGCATCCCATTTGTTCAGTCTGGTAAAGCTCTGTGGAGAGATGCTGTGGCTAAAGATGCACATGAACATTGCAAGAGAGTCTGGTAAGCTGAGAGAAAAGGGAAGCATTCTTCATAATGTGTGTAGACTCGGCTCAATAGGAAAACAGACAAAAGCAAGGAGGTTTAAATTAAATATCTGGGTTGATTTTTTTTTTATTCCACTGCCAATAATCGTAATTAATTGCACTGCTTTGGGGGGATAAAAAATTTCCGGCATTAACCGATCTTACTTCTCTTAAGATAATTTCTTTATACACTTTTATAAGATCATCTGAAACCAACTAATTAGAAACAGATGTTCAACTACTGCAGAATTGGATTTAAACTGGTTACTCACTTTTAGGATGGGCTTTTACAATTGTCTCAAAACCTATTAAGAATATATTTCTTGGGGGCACCTGCATAGCTCAGTCGGTTAAGTGTCCAACTCTTGATTTGGGGTCGGGTCATGTGCTCAGAGTCATGCAATTGAGCCCTATGTTGGCCTCCAGGTGGAGTATGGGGCCTGCTTCAGATTGTCTCTCTCTCTCCCCCTTTCCCACTTCCTCTGGCTTGCACATGCACATATCTCTCTAAAACAACAACAACAACAAAAGAATATATTTCTGAAGTCTTGAATTAATATTTGTGTGTGCATATATTGAGCTTTACATAGTCACATAGATTTGAATTAATCTAAATTCCTCTGTTTATCCCTATTTTTGTTTCCTACATCTTTTCTTACAAAGAAGCAAGAATTCCTAAAACCACATCGTTAGGGGTTGATAAAATCTAGTCAAATCATACTAGTTTTACCAAATATAAATGACTTCATTTTCATGGTAGTTTCTACATGTTTACTTGTCGTAAATATATTTTTTACTTTATTTGAGAGAGAGACAGAGCAGAAAAGGGGCAGAGGGAGAGGGAGAAGCAGACTTCCCACTGAGTAGAGAGCCCAATGAGGGACTTGATCCCAGGACACCGAGATCATGGCCTGAGCTAAAGGCAGATACTTAAACCACTGAGCCACTGAGGCACTCCATGTAGTAAATATATTTAGACTCATTTTTTTCCCTAACAAATTATGTCTTAAGTAGGTAAATCTGACTATTACTTTCAAAAGAGAAAGTTTAGACCAGATTCATGTTAGTAGTACCCAACAAAGGAGTAGTAAGCAGATAAAAAAGAAACAAGGAAAGTCTCCAAAGCAGAATAACTGAAAAAATAAAAACGCAGAATAGTATGCATATAATAGGTTATCTTTGCTGTAACATATTGAAAATTGAAAAAGCTGTTTCTGAAATGGACTTGGAAATGCAAATGGAGGGGATCCCTGAGTGGCTCAGTGGTTTAGCGCCTGCCTTTGTCTCAGGGCGTAGTCCTGGAGTCCCAGGATCGAGTCCCCCACCAGGCTCCCTGCATGGAGCCTGCTTCCCCCTCTGCCTGTGTCTCTGCCTCTCTCTCTGTGTGTGTCTCTCATGAATAAATTAATAAAATCTTAAAAAAAAAGAAATGCAAATAGAATAGGCATAAATAGCCAAGGCAATCTAGAAAATGAAGGACAAAGCTAAAAGGATATACAATATCATGACCTATTACAAAGCTTAAGCAATGAAGAGAGTTTGATGCCAGTACAGAGGTAGATAAATAGGTAAAAAAAAATAGGAGGGTGCCCAGAAATAGACATATATGTACATAAGCACATGATTCAGGACAAAGAGACACTCCAGTGCAATGATGGAGAATGGTCATTTAGTATCCATACTAGAAAAAAAATAAGCCTTCCTCCTACTAGATTGAAAAAATGAGTATGAAAGGTTAAACAAAGTTTTCAGAAGAAGATGTAAGGTAATGCCTCATATCTCTAAGGTAGGCATATACTTCTAAAAAGGACAAAGCATCAGCTTAAAGATAAGCAAATTGATAAATTAAGCTTTATTAGAATTAACAACTTCTGTTCCTCAAAAGGCACTGCTAAGGGAGTAAAAAGGCAAGCCAGAGAATGGAAGAAGATATACACAATAAACATATACAACAAAGGGCTTGAATCCCCAAAATATAATGAATTCATATACAGAACAAGAAAGGAATCCAATAATACAATAGAAAATAGGTAAAGAACTGAAAAGACATGTCACAAAATCAGTTCTACAAACAGCCAATAAATTTATGAAACAGTGCTCAATTCATTAGTCATCAAGGAAATGCAAAATAAAACCCCAATGTGATACACCACTGCATGAGTACCAGAACTGTTATAATTAAAAAGACATTAAATATCAATTATTGGGAGGATGTGGAGCAAATGAAATTCTCATACCCTATTGGTGGGAGTATAAATTGGTACAGTCATTTGAAAAATTGTTTGGCTTTCTTATGATCTAGCAATTCACTCCTAAATATATACTTAATAGAAATGCTTGGGGTGCCTGGATGGCTCAGTCCGACTTTTGATTTCTGCTCAGGTTTTGATCTCATAGTCATGGAATCAAGCCTTGCGTTGGGCTCCTTGCTCAGTGGGGAGTCTGCTTGAGATTCTCTCTTTCTCCCCCTCTGTGCCTCCCCTGCTTGTACTATCTATATAACTAAATAAAATCTTTAAAAAAAAAGAAATTCTTGCATTTCTTCACCAAATTACAGGTATAACAATGTTAATAGAAGCACTATCTGTAATAGCCTAAAATGTATGCTATCAATCATAGAATAGATAAAAAATGATAAAAAATTCCCATAAAAGAATACTATAAACCAATGAGAATGAATGAACTATTACTACACACAACAGCATGTATGATTCTCAGAAGTAATGTTTGGCAAAAGAAACAATAAGAACATGTAGTGTATAAATCTATTTGCTGAAAGTTTAAAAACAGGCAAATGATATTTGTTGTTAGAAGTCAATAGTGATGGGAACGCCTGGGTGGCTCAGTCCATTAAGCCTCTGCCTTTAGCTCAGGTCATGATTTCAGGGTCCTGGGATCAAGCCCTGTTTCAGGCTACTGGCTTTTCCCTCTCCCTACACTCCTCCACTGGCTCACATGCTCTTTCGCTTGTGCTCTCTCTCAAATAAATAAGTAAAATCTTTTTTTTTTTTTTTTTAAAAAAAAAAAAAAAAAAGGTCAGTAGTGATTAACCTGAAAGGCAGTGGTTGGGAAGGTGGGGATGATTGGGGAGGCAAGGGATAAGCAAAAGGCCTAGAGACGGGCTTCCAGGGTTCTAGTAATGTTTCTTCATCTGCTTCCATACACGTGTTTATTTTACAAAAACCCACTAAACTGTACTATAATTTGTGCACCTTTATGCATGCATTTTATGTCAATTTAAAAGTTTACCCAAAAAAAGACATAAAAATCAAATTGAAGATGACTCTACTGACCTAAGATGAGTCAATATGAACATTAGAAAGAATAATGTCAGCAATGAATGAAATGCAACAAATATGTAAAAATCTAGGACTCTATAGCACACTAGGAAAGAAATCATCCATACCCTTCAGAGATAGTAAATGTCCCAACTCATTGTTCTAAAAACTGATAAAATAATGAGAAATAAGCATTACCCTGTTTCTTCTCTATGAATCGTATTTCAGGATAATCGAATTGTTGATGAGAGAACATTCTTAGTTGAAAAATTCTAGATAATAAATGCAAGAGGAGTAACGGAATTCAAAAGTCACCTCATTGCACTCCCTAATGGAACAATGGCCTGTGTCGGCTGATACAATAAGAAGCACACAGTACCACCTAAATGAATCCAAAACTAATTAGGTTTCTGACTTGGAATGCCAGTTCATAGGAAATATGATAAAAGAGGACATTAAATGAATCCCAAGATGTAATCAGCCACATTCTGAATGTGGAAAATTTATAGGTCAAATAATTTGATTTCTTCCAAAACCAAATACCATCAGAAAAAGGTAAGAAGGGGCAGCTGACTGTTACAGATTGAAACTTAAGGGATATTGCACAATTTTTTAACTCATTTGGATCTTAATTCAAATAAGTCACCTTTTATTTTTTTTTTTTTTTTTTTTTTTTTTTTTTTTTTTTTTTTTTTTTTTTTTTAAGTCACCTTTTAAAAGACATTTTTAGATAATCCAGAAAATGTTAAATGGAGTGGATATTAGATATTATTAAAGAATTATTAATATATCGCAGTCTTGCTTTTAAAAAGTAATTATCTGTTATAGATATGACTGAACTATTTATGGATGAAATGATATTTAATAATGTCTGGTATTTGCAAAGGAAAGAGGTAGTGATTTGTGAAACGAGATTGGCTAATTGGTAATCAATGGTACTCTCTGATATGTACATAGTGGTTCACTGTTGAGTATGTTTGAAGTTTCATGCATGAACACTTACCCCATCCCTAGCTTTCACCAAGAGGTCATAGGTTGCTGGATCCCTTTCCCTATCAATATCTTGAGAAACACAGATTCGCCCATCATGTGGGTCGATCTGGAACGCTGGAGATGCATCATAGCTTTGGAATCCATCATAAAGAGAGTACTCCACAAAGCCATAGAGTCCTGCATCTGCATCAGAAGCCTTAACCTACAAGACAAGAGGTTTTAATCAGTAAGGAAATGGAAATGTTAACATTACTTTTCAGTTGGTCATTAATTACTATCACGATTTGCACAGCCATTCATTCATGAAGCATAGGTTTTGTTTCAACTCTCTCCTTTTACCTTCTGTGACAGTTCTCCTTCTTAGTCTCCTTAGCCTGTTTCTATACTTTCTTTCTTTTCTTTTCTTCTTTTTCTTTTCTTTCCTATTTGTTCATGAGAGATGCAGAGAGAGAGGGGCAGAGACAGGCAGAGGGAGAAGCAGGCTCCCTGTGATGAGCCTGATGTGGGACTTGATCCCAGGACCCCGGGATCATGACTCGAAATAAACGCAGATGCTCAACCACTGAGCCACCCAGCCATCTCAAAAATGATCAATTATTTTTTATCAGCACAATACATATGCAGGAGTTCAACCCTCATTATTATGCTTCCCAAATAAAACTTCATATCAATAACATGCCTTCCTCTTCATTCCATTCTATCTGGAGCGTATAACTGGGATGTGACTTTGGGGGTTCTTCATGCAGTCTGGCACAGTGGTTCTCAATCAGGGTCAAGTCTGCCCCCAACAGGACATTTGGCAATGTCACAACTGGGGAGAGCGTGCTGTGGCATCTGGGGGTGGAAGCCAGAGTTGCTGCTCATCATCCTACCATACACAGGGCAAACCCCACAACACATAATGATCTGGCCCAAAATGTCAACAGTGCCTAGGCTGAGAACCGCTGCATCTGATGAAACTCAACAATGGGCACTGTTATTTCCCTCTTTAACTGCCTTTATTTATTTTCAACTGATGACACAGTCTTGTAAATTTCTCTTCACTCCCATCTATCTCATATTCTCTGGCAATATTATTTATTCTGTGCAACCAGCTAACATGTTTGTGAGTTATTCTTCTCATCAGATGGGCTGAACCAGGAAATCCACAAACTTCCCAACTACAAAGAGCTAAATTCCAAGTACATTTGGTCTATTCCATTCTGGCAGCTGTTAATGATTTAGTAGCCTCAAGTTCTCAAAGACACCAAATATATTTTCTAAAAGCATATGGGATTCTCAATAATTTTGGCTTGATTGGAAGATAAGTATAATGAACTTTAAATTCTAAAACTCATTCTCAGCCTTTCGTAGCACATATTAACAAATAATCTGGCTTACATAAAATGAGTTTCCTTATTTCCACTTTTGAGACCTTTCTCTCATCTGGACTTTTGGCAGGCAAAACAGAAAAAGTCAGAAGTGGGATAAGAGTACTGATCTCAATTTATGTCAGATGCTCAGATTCTGAGCTTCAAAATCATAAAATAAAAATGTATTTATTCCTCCCTGGTTTTACTCAACTCCTTAAAAATACTGACCTAGTATTTTAGAACAACATATTTTTCCTGCTACTATTTGGTCTTGAATACCAGTAATGAATCTGGCACCTTCATGAGGTCTATATTTTCCAGTATCTGTTGACTTACACATAGAATTTAGGCAATTCAAATTATAGAAAAATGGGGAAAGCTTTGCCAGATCTTCAAGAGGAAATTTGATTAGTAAAAGCTCACTGGGCCTTTGCTTCAGAGATCGCTGCTTATATAAAAGAGAGAAACATCTGGTCAGAGTCTATTATCACCATCTCATGGTGCTAATTTTGGATCGAGAAGAGATCTCAGGAGGATTGATTCCTGAATCTACTCAAAGAGCCATGTCCAATCTACCTGTCTTAGACTGAGCTGAATGTAGAGATTTTCACTCTAAACTGACCTTGAGTCAGAGTTGTTCTCCCTTAGTCTGATCTCTCACAAATTTAATGCAGACATTATAAAATGCAAAATATTGATATAATATTAAGATTCCCCTGGTTGCCTTATTAGCTTTCTGAAATAAAAATTTTTTTGACTGCTTCCTTATATTAACAACTGGGGAGATAAACTGAGAACACTGACTCTTGAATACATGTTTTTTGGATGTTCTATAAGTGGAATGGATCTATTTACACTTCATTCACCAGCACAGACCTCACTATTTTGTAGGGTCTCCTTTTTAACAACTGGGCAGCTTTGCTGGAAGTCACCTGCCCAACCATTCACATCGGTACCCCTAAGCCCAAAAGTCAACCCAAAGTCATAGGGTGACACACTGTGAACAACACTGTCCTCTAAGTATTCCTGGGAAATCACATCATTGAATTCAGTGACATTTCTAAAAAAGCCTCAAAGCTCAATAAAAAAAAAAAAAGAGCAATCAAACAGGAAAGTCATAGAAAAAAAAATGGTTGCAAAAAATGACTTGTTTAGATGAAATTTAAAATGAAATAACCCATTTTAATTTTTTTCTTTTGGTAATTTCCAAAATTTCTACCAACAGCATATAACAGTTTGTTTGAAGAAACCAAGCTATTGACACCACACACATTACAAACATGACTTCAAATAGAAAGAAAAAAATAAATTACAAAATAACTTTTTAAATTCTATGTGCTTGGCCAACCACTGATCCCACAGTGAAAACAGGATTATAATATTCCAGTGGAAGCTGGATTCAGCACCGAAGACCACAAGAGATGCAAGCATGCTACTCTCTGAACACAATTTTGGCAAGTTCATCAATGACTTGTGTTTCATAAATTCTAATAATCAAGGCTCGGTCCTTATTTCTACACAACTCAGCAGCTTTCCAGACAGTTAATTGTTTTCTTATTGAAGTATTTCTTTCCCAGACACCATGCTCTGGCTCTCCTGCTCCTCCTACACTTCTCTGACCTCCTTTCAGTTTCCTCCACTGGCTCTGAGTTCTCTTCCTGGCCTCTGAGTGCTCTAGTGCCCCACAGCTTAGTCTTGAGACCACTTCTCTTTTCAATCCACACTACCTTGCTTATGGTGGGTGAACAGTGGACCCCGAAGACAGGTCCGTGTTGTAATCCCAGGAGCCCGTGGATATTGCCTTACACGATAAAAGAGTGATTATTGCCTTATATTGCAAAACATGGTTAGGTTAAGGATTTCAAGAGCAGCTTGTCATGGATTATCCAGATGAGCCTTTCATCCAAAACAAGAGCCCAGAGAAGACAGAGGCAGAGATCAGAGTGAGAGGCTACATACCAGAGAACACCAACAAGCATTAGAGCTTAGAAGAGACAAAGAGAGGGAGGGAGAAAGGCCCTGCAGGACTTTGGATTTCTAGCCTCCAGAAGTATGAGTAATAACAATTTCTGTTGTTTTAAACCAGCAGATTTATGGTTATTTGTTACAGAAGCCGTAGGAAATGAATATACTCCTGAGTGATCTGACCCAGGCCCACAGTACTAAACCAACATATGGTGTCCCAATATTGCTATCTTTGTCTGGTGCTCCAGATTCATGCATCCTGCTACCAATTAGACAGCACCTCTCATGTGGCTAACAGGCACTTCAAATGAGGTATGTTTAAACAGAACTCTTGATACCTACCATGCAAATATGCCACTCTCCCAGTGTCCTTGGTGATGGTGATGCCATCCACTTTTTGTAAAGGCAGCCAGAAAGATACAACTCAAATGACATCAAATCATGTCATTCTTCTATTCAGAATGTTCCAACAGCTTCTCCTAATCACTTCAGTAAAATCAGACCCTTTAATTTGATCCTGACCACTTTTCTGACCTTATCTCCCACTACTCTCTGACTCACTCCTTTCTGGATATGCTGGGCTCCTCAATGGTTCCAGAAGCTATCAGTTTGAGTAACTTGCTTCCTCACCTCTTTCAAGTATCTGCAAAGACCATCTAATCACAGAGACCTTTCTGAATCATGCTACCCAAGAGTGTCACCCTCATTTCCGCCATACTCTTGCTCTTTACCTTGCTATGCTTATCTTCCGAGTACTTATCTCTATTTTATACTGCATTATATATTTTTATCTATTTGTTTATTTCTCCTCATGGAATTTAATCTTCAGAGCAAGTATTACACTTATCTTGCTCCTTGGTATATCTCCAGCACCCATAATGCTAATGCCTGGCTCATAGTGAGGATGCTGTAAATATTTGTTGCACGAATGAATCAATCTCATGTTGTCATAAAATGCAAGCATGTTCTAGAAATAGCTTTTGTTATTATTTTCCTTATTTTGACCTTGGAAAAACAAGAATGAAAAGATTCTCAACATCATTCATCATCAGAGAAATATAAAACAAAACCACAATGAGATATCACTTCACACCTATCAAAATGACTAAAATCAAATAAAAACAACCAGTGTTGGCAAGGATGTGGAGAAAAAGGAATCCTTGTGTGCTGTTGGTGGGAATGCAAACTGGTGCAGCCACTGTGGAAGACAGTAGGGAGGTTCCTCAAAAAAATTAAAAATAGAATTACCATATAATCTAGTAATTCCACTACTGGGTATTTACCCAAAGAATACAAACACACCAGTTCAAAAAAAAAATGCACTTTTAGCACTCTTAGTTTATTGCAACAGTATTTACAACAGCAAATTATGGAAGCAGCCCACATATCCATCATTGTATAAATGGATAGAGAAGATGAAATATCACTCAGCCATAACAAAGAATGAAATCTTGCCATTTTCAACAACACAGCTGGATCTACAGAGTATAACGCTACGTGAAATAAGTCAGTCAGAGAAAGACAAATACCATATGAATTCACTCATATGTAGATTTAAGAAACAAAGTAAACAATGAAAAAAAAAAGAGGCAAGCCAAGAAACAGACTCTTAATTATAGAGAATAAACTGATGTTACTAGAGGGGTGGGGGACAGGCGATGGGTGACATAGGTAAAGAGGATGAAGGGTACATGCACCATGGATAAGCACTGATAATGTATAGAATTGTTGAGTCACTGTATTGTACACCTGAAACCAATATAGCACTGTATATTAAGTATACTGGAATTAATTTTAAAAAAAAAGAAAGAAAGAACAAGAATAAGATAGCTGTGCAGACACCATCACCACCTCCTAGGGCTGTACCACACCACACAGCCATGCCCCACTCCACCATATTCTTTGACATCATCATCGCCAATGAGGCCTTCAGCCACATCTCCTGAAAGCTGTTTTCAGACAGACTCTCAAAGATAGCAGAAAACTTTCATGTTCTAAGCACTGGGGAGAAGGGATTTGGTTATAAATGCTCCTGTTTTTAAAGAAATTATTGTGGGGTTTAAGTGGCAGGATGATGACTTCAAATGCTATAATAGCACTGGCAACAGTCCATCTAATGGAAAAAAATGACAATGAAAGTATCATCCTGAATTATACACATCCCAGCACCTTGTCCATATCAAATGCTATGCCAAACATAAATGGTTCCCAAGAATGCCAAGACTGTGTGGTTAGATGGTAAGCCTGTGACCTTTGGCAAAGTGAAAAAAAAGTGCATGAATACTGTGGAAGCCATGGAACAGTCAGGTCTAGGAATGGCAAGACCAGAAAGAAGATCTCCATTGCCGGTGTGGAAAACCGATAAATGTGACTTGCATTTTATTTTAACTACCAGGCCATTCCTTCTGTTGCTCAGGGGAACACCCCTCATCCCTGTTTGCTTCTAACGTCTGTAATCTTTGTATTCACACTTCAGTTCTTTGGGTTCCGTATTTTCTTTATCTGACTCCAAGTCTTGCTGGATTGCAGAGTTAAGTTTATGATTATGGAATAAAAACCAAACAATAGCAACAACAAAAGAACAAGATATTTCAGAACTTCCATCAAATATTCATTGAGGAATAATTTTTAACACCTCAGACACAATCTATTAACCAACCCATATCATCATAGAATAAAATCCAAAATGCTAGAATTGGCAAAGGAAAAAAAAGACTATTTTAAGACATGTGGAACTATTCAGAGGTTGGAAACAGAACTATATTTTATTTTCACCTTTTAAAATGTATTTCCATAAAAGTTGATAGAGCTGTTAGAGGAATAAACTGTATATCTATTTTCAAGTTACAGAAAAAAAAAACCTTATTGTTCTAATAACATGTTTCTATTGCCTTAATTGAAGAATAGGATTAAGAAACCACTAATTCTACTACTCTTTGACCCACCCACCCCCAAAAAAGCAACCAAAGAAAATTTTATAAAAGGAGATCGATGGGTGGAGGGAGGGGTAACTTGTCCTATGAGGTATTACAAATAAACAATTAAAACAGTGTGATCTAAAAAAAGAATTGGCAGGCAGATCAGTAGAACATAAAAGCAAGACCTGAACGAGAATCTGGTAAACCTAAATTATTTTTATATTACAAAGGAAACATCATAAACCACTGAGGAATGTAGGTTTATCCACATAAGTTGCTAGAAAAATTGGCAAAGTACAGGGGGGAAAATCAAGTTTGATATTAACCTTACACGAAAGTAAATTCTACACAGATATGTTAAATTTAAATAATGAAATTGTTTAAAGCACCAAAAAAATATAGGGGAATATTTGGCTGATGCTTGTATTGGAAAGAAATTTAAAAGCAAAAAAGGATTACAAAACTAAAACAGATGGATAAAAATCACAAAGGAGAAAATCAATACAATGACTACATAACCATTTGAAATTCTATTATGTCAAAAATACCATACACAAAAACATTTAAAGGTGAATTAGGTGCAATATCTATTATATAAATATAGATACAAATATGAGCATGCATATACACAAAAGCTAATGTCCTTAATATGGAAATAGGCATTTAAAAACAACACTGACTTCTCATTATAAAAAAAAAAAATGGGTAAAGGACAAAAGCAAAGTCACAGAAAAATAACATGTATTTAAGAGATACAACTCTACCAGTCACAAAATAAATGAAAATTAAAATAATATTTTAAAATATTGGCAAACATTAAAATAATGTTTTAAGTACAACAAGGATGAAATCAATATGCAGTCATTTTTAAGCCTATCTGGGAAGTAATTTTGTTCTTACCATATGCATATGGTAAATATTCTCCAAAACTTAAAAATATTCATCTCTTTTGACTCAGTTAGTATATTTCTAAAAATATATGCAGACAGCTATTCGTATGAAAGACATATAATGTAGCATTATTTATTCTAGAACCCAAATGTCCAACAATAAGAGTTGTTAAATAAATTATAATTCTTCCATCGGTAGAATATAAATGTATAATGAAAATTGTACATTTAAAGACACATGTTTAGTAAAAAGGAAATAAGTCAACTAAAAAGTCATATATGATATCTCATTTCTACAAAAAGTATCCAACATACAGAATAAAAATTAAAAGGAAATAAACCAGAGCAGGGAACCCTTCCAAACTCCATTTTATGAGGGCAGCATTACCTTAATACCAAAACCAGGCAAGGAAACTACAAGAAAAGAAAATTATAGGCCAATATCTCTGATGAACATAGATGCAAAAATCCTCAACCAAATATTAGCAAACCAAATCCAATAGTACATTAAAAGGATCATACACCATGATCAAGTGGGATTTATTCCAGGGATATAAGAATGGTTAAACGTCTGAAAATCAATCAATGTGATATACTACATTAACAAAACAAAGTATGAAAATCATGCAATCTTCTCAATAGATGCAGAAAAAGCATTGGACAACTCAACAGCCATTCATTATAAAAACTCTTAACAAAGTGAGTATAGGAGAATGTACCTCAACATAATAAAGGCCACATATGACAAGCCCACAGCTAACATCATGCTCAATGATGAAAGCTGAGAGCTTTTCCCCTGAGATCAGAAACAAGACAAGGATGTCCACTTTTGCCACTTTTACTAAACAGAGTACTGGCAGTCTTAGGGAGATTAGGCAAAAAAAAAAAGCACCAAATCAAAAAGGAAAAATTAACACTCTCTATTTGCAGATGACATGATATTATACAGAAAAAAAATCTAGAGTTTACCAAAAGAAAAAACTTGTTAGAACTAATAAATGAATTCAGTGAAGCTGCAGGATAAAAAAAATCCATATACAAAACTCTGTTGTGCTTCTATACAGTAATAATGAATATCAGAAATAGAAATTAAGAAAAAATCCCATTTATAAGGGCATCTAAAAGAATTAAATACCTAGGAACATTTACCCAAGGAGGTAAAATACCTGTATACTGAAAACTATAAAAGCATTGATGCATTAAACTGAAGAAGACATAAACAAATGGAAAGATATTCCACGCTCATCCACTGCAGGAATTAATATTGCTAAAATATCCATACTACCCAAAGCAAGCTACATATACAAAGCAATCCCAATGGCATTTGTCATAGAAATAGAACAAGCCATCAAAATTTCTGTGTGACCACCATAGGTGCTGAATAGCCAAAGCCATCTTAAGAAAGAAAAAACAAAGTTAGGGGCATCACATTTCCTGATTTCAAACTATATTATAAAGCTGTAGTAATCAAAACAGTATGGTACTGGCATTAAAAACACGCAGAAAGATAAGTAAAAAAGGATAGAGAGGGGTGTCTGGGTGGCTCAGTTGGTCAAGTGCCTGCCTTCGGCTCAGGTCTTGATCCCAGGGTCCAGAGATCGAGTCCCATGTCCAGTTCCCTGATCAGCGGGGAGCCTGCTTCTCCCTCTCCCTCTGCCACTTCCCCTGCTTGTGTTCTCTTGCTCGCACTCTCTCTCTCAAATAAATAAGTAATATCTAAAAAAAAAAAAAAAAGGACAGAGAGCCCAGAAATAAACCTACACGTATACGATCAAACAATTCGTCAAAGGAGCCAAGAATAAACAATGGGGAAAGTTTCTTCAATAAATGGTGCTGGAAGAACTGGACAGCCATTTATGCAAAAGACTGAAACTGGATTACTCTCTTACATCACACACAAAAATCAAGTCAAAGGGAATTAAATACTTGAACATAAGACTTGAAACCATAAAACTCCTAGAAAGAAGCATAATGGGTAAGCTCCTTTGCATTGGTCTTGCTTGCTAAGATTTTTTGGATCTGAAACCAAAAGCAAAGGCAACAAAAGCAAAATTAAACAAGTGGGACTATATAAAACTAATTTTGGAAAGGAAACTTGTATTGCTCTAAAATTAACCAACAGGAAAGAAAAAGAAAGGAAATGAAAGGAAACAAAACGAAAGTAAACCATCAACAAAATGAAAAGACAACCACATAATGGGAGAAAATATATGAAAATCACTTATCTGATAAGGGGTTAATATCCAAAGTATATTTTTAAAAGACAACAACCTCATATGACTCAATAACAAAAAAGGGGGGATCTGAATAAATATTTTCCCAAAAAAAAAAAAGACTTAGAGATGGCCAATAGCCATTTTTTGAAGGTGTTTAATATCACCAATCATCAGAGAAATGGATATCAAAAATCACCACCAGGAAATATCTGTCAGAATTGCTCCCCCCCCCAAAAAAAAAGAAAGGAAAGGAAAGAGGAAAGGAAAGGAAAGGAAAGGAAAGGAAAGGAAAGGAAAGGAAAGGAAAGGAAAGGAAAGGAAAGGAAAGGAAAAAAAATAACAAGTGATGGCAAGAATATGAAGAAAAAGGAATCCTCATGCATTGTTGGTGGGAATGCAGACTGGTGCAGCCACTGTGGAAAACAGTATGGAGATTTCCTCCAAAAATTAAAAATAGAACTACCGTATGATCCAGAAATCCCACTTTTGGAGCATATACCCAAAGAGAATGCAATGTAATCAGTACCTTGAAGTGATACCTGCACTCTCATGTTCATTGCGGCATTCTTCACAATAGCCAAAACACGGAAACAACCTAAGTCTATCAACAGATGGATGGATAAAAAAAGATATGGTGCGTATATTCAGCAGATTATTATTCAGTCATGAGAAAGAAGGAAATCCCACCATGTGCCACAACATGGATGGCCCTTGAAGGCATTATGCTAAGTGAGATAAGTCAGGTAAAAACAAGTACCGCATGGTATCACATATACGTAGAATCTTTAGAAAAAGAGTCAAACTCGTAGAAACAGCAGTAAATTGCTTGCCAGGGGCTGGGGCAGGGTAGGGAAATAGGGAGTGGCTGCTAAAAAGGGAGAGGCTGGTAAAAAGGTATTCAGCTATCAACTGAATAAGGTTTGGGAATCTGATGTAAAACATAGTAACTGTAGTTGATAACACTATATTGTATAGTTGAAATTTGCTAAGTGACTAAAACTAAAAGTTCTCATCAAAAAAGAGGAAGGGAATAAATATGTGAGGTGGTGGGTGAGTTAATGAGCCAGATGGGGGGAATCTTTTCATGATGTACACATACACCAAATCACCATGGTATACACTTTAGATATCTTACAATTTTATATGTCAATTATACCTCAGTAAAGCTGACGTCAAATAATGAATAAATGAAAACAAGCCAAACATTAAGTAATATAACATGGGGAATAAGTGATTTTTATTTTCACTCCATTCAGTTTTTTGTGCACATTCTCATAAATTTAGTTTCATGGTAACAATATTATGAAAAAGAAACAGAGCATCAAAACTACAAACCTAAAAAAAAAAATTGTATTTGATAAGCAGCTGCCATCCATTTATTCAGCCATTTGTGAGGACAGCGTCTGGTACCTCATTCTTGCAAACGCACCAGGAGCAGATACAGAAGAGGCATAAGGCCTACACTATCATGGACTTCAGAAGCAGATTCCCACGAACTGTTCTGTAAAAGGGTAGATAATAAGTATTTTAGGCTTTGCAGGTCGTCAGGCCTCTGTTCCAATGATTTGACTCTGCTATTTTAGCACAAAAGAGCCACAGACAATATGTAAATGAATGGCTTTTTTTCTAATAAAATTGTATTTGTAAATACCAAAATTTGAATTTCATATGCTTTTCACTGTTACGTATTCACTGATACAATGCTGACATACGAAGAGAGATAAATACAGGCCTTGTAACGTATTATAAAAATACTGCAAAAATTATTAAGTAATTAAGGAAATCTGATCTGATCTTTTTGGGTAACATTTTATATTATTTTTGCCTTTCAGATTGGAAAAGATGAAAGGTGTTGATCATGTCCAGTGAATGTTAAAGATATTCTCACTTTCAGTAAAAAAATGGGAATACAAAAGCCCACTGAAATGGAGATGGTTAACTTTAGAGCAATACAGCAGACTAGTAAGAATTTGTTAAAAAGAATAAAGCAGATAGATCCATGCGTGCACACATAGAAAAATAACTGGAATATATTTTTAAGAATTAAAGTTTAAAAATTTGCAGTAAGGTCCCACTTTTGAATTTTCAAACATGCTATATGTGGTACAGTAATCCTATTGCTTTTGACTCTAGGATCTCACAGGTCAAGGGAAGAGAAGGGCTTTTATAATGCCTCCCCTCCACCCAAAACTAGAATGATCCGTCCTCCACTCCAGAGGCAAAAAAGGATGGATCAGAGAATGAGGAGAGCCAGGTTTGGGAGAATTAGGTGCTGAAGGAGTAGACTAAAATGAGAAAGACTGACAAATGGAGGCAAACTAATGCTTCTCCAGGAGTGTGCCCACATGTCCAAGGGAACACAGGCCAGGCCAGGGGACAGGGCGAAGGAGCAGCTGGGCAAGGGGCATCATGCTTGGCTTCTCAACACCCTCTCGCTACCATGAGGGTTGCAACTGCACTGCAAGACTTAAAGTACAAAGGGGACTTTACATGCTTTGGGGTTCCATGGGTGTGGTCACCAGCGGAGGAAGAAGAGCAGATACAGTTCTCCCCACCATCACCCGGACTCTTTCAACATGAACAGCAGGTGAAAGCGATGGGCCACGTGGTACCACCTGACCTGCTGAAAAGTACGGCCTACTTCCTCTTGCCCAGCTTCCTAACTCAAGATAGAACACCACTGTGCAGAGTTGCATAAATGTTACTATTTCCAGAGACAATAAAAATCGGAAGAGCATGCCCCAAACTACTCACAGGTGTTCTCTCTTGGGATGCAATCCATGGCAAATGTTCACTTTTTAAAAGATGTGTTTTTGTAAGCAGCATTTTCTATTGAGCATGCTTTGGTTGAGGCACAAAGCTCCTATGCTGTATGACTTTTAAGGGCCACCCTCTCCCCACTCCGCCCACAAAGGACACCCTTCAGGGCCTGCAAAGTCTAGAAAGGGGAGCTGGTTGCTATATATATATTTTTTAAAGGATTTCTGTGAAACATTAAATGTTCTTTCAGCCAGTCGCTGCTTCGTTAAATGAGGGTGGGGAAGGAGAGAGTGCACATGTAGAAGAGAGAAGGGCCTCCGTATCTCTGCATTTCAGAATACATTCTGAGTATATGCCTGTGTCTTAATTTTTTGCAGCCATGCTTTTTTGTTACTATTTTTCTGCACTTTATTTTTTATTTACATTCAAGAACGAATCTTCTAAAGACTCTTCATTTTTTAAAAAAATTGATTGAACTTGTTTCATGATGATAACACTCTGGAAGTAGTTAAAGGCAAGTGGGTGCAATACATACGTGCTTCTAAGAAACATGATTTCCAAAATTCTTAACTTCTTAAAAAGAAAAAAAAAGTGTCTCATTCTCTTTTGAGGATGAATAGCCTAAATTAGAATCATGTGACTTTTATCTTTTAATTGTAACCTTCCCTGCACATGTTTTGTGAAAACAAAGAGGTCTGCTAAATTTATGAACACACAGGGTCTTCCCAGTAGAAGGGAGCACTCTCAGACACAAACATGAACAGATACACTCTAAACTCCAGGGGCTCCCATGGGTTGGAAACTCCTCAGGAAAAGACAAATGGTGGGAAGGCAAAGGTAGGAAGTCCACAGTCTAAACTTAAAGCTGTGAGGAGTTCCAGAATGAGCCCTGAGTTGCTCCAACAGAGTTAAGGGCTGTTTTTACACCTGCAAAAGCACCATAATCACAGTTGACAAGTGTTAAGGTTTGGAAACTTCAGTTCCATTTAGCAGCTTTGCTTTCTGGGAGGAAAAGAGAAGGCGGTGTGGGTAGATGGAACAGAAAAGCCTGGGCTGCGTGGCTCTACCTCCCTGCCCTGACGCAGCCAACTGCTGTAGAGCTGCAAATTACCATAAGTATATATACTGTTCAGGGAATTTCCTACCACATATCAGTGTTCCCTTTATGAAGACCTACAGGGAAAAAATTCCCCCAGGCTTTCATTCCAGGAAAGTCAATGCCACTTCTCGGGAGCAGCAGAAATGTTTCTAACTGGGGGACTACATGAATCCTTGTTCCTATGGGGAATTGCATCAGCTTTAATGCATATGCATGATCTTGCCCACTCTACTTCCATGTACTAAATTCTTCCTGGTTTTGTCTTATTATGTAACTTCGTGCTCTTTTCACCTTGATTTCCTTAATTCTATCTTTCGGAATCTCATGTAGTTTTGTTAGTAGCTTCCTCTTATTTTTTTTTAATTAGGTGGAGTACAAAGTACATTAACTTAATGAAGACTATCTTATAGAAATAGATACTATAAGCATAACAGTTACATGACTGATAACTGAACGAGGAATGCAAACTTAAGAGACAGAGACCAGGGGCAGCCCGGGTGGCTCAGCAGTTTAGCGCCTGCCTTCGGCCCAGGGCGTGATCCTGGAGACCCAGGATCGAGTCCCACATCGGGCTCCCTGTGTGGAGCCTGCTTCTCCCTCTGCCTGTGTCTCTGCCTCTTTCTTTTTCTGTCTGTGTCTCTCATGAATAAATAAATAAAATCTTAAAAAAAAAAAGAGAGAGAGAGGCCAGAAAAAGGCCAAGACCACTCTAAATACGTAGCTAAAATGAATTAAGCGCACAGCCTCTTCCTTGCAAATTAGAGCCTCTATAAGTTGACTGAAGGCCCACTCACATGGCTGTCCAACTCATCCCACAATGTTTCAATAAACACTTGGGCCTGAAACCTTTGAGCTGGGAGTGAGACAAAGACAGGACGAGGAAAGTAAATGGTTATTTTAAAAAAACAAGCTGTGTATCTTCATATAATAATCAGCTCTTTTATCTCATGTCAACATAATCATGAGGTTTTCTGTATCCCAAATGCCACAAGTGCCATATCAGTGCTGAGGACTATGTCTAAAGGAAACTTTTAAGCCAAAAAGCAGTACTTTCTTGCCAAAGTATGCTACAGACTTTTTCACTATGACATATACCAATCTAAATTTTCCAGTTTTCCAGAAATGTCCTATCAGTCTTCTCCACCATTTCAGCCCTGAATTAGACATGCTCCTTTTGTGACCCTGAAGTCTAAGGAGCAACTCCTCACTACTCCTCCAAGCACGTCCAGGGACGCTCAGAATTAATTACATCAGAGGTTAATGATGTCTCCTCACACGGCCTTATTTGTATTCCCAGGATGGCACAAATCACTCAACACATACATACATAATCTTGATGTGCATAGGGAATAATTCCTTGGTCCCAGATACATCCATACTCAAGAATTTAAAAATCTATGTAAGATTGGTCACATAGCTTTTATATCCATGATATAGTCATATATTAATTCTCTCAGAAAGCACAGGTAAAGGTGAAGAACAGAAAGTTCTCTCCCCCTGCTCTATAACTGTTATTAATGAAGGCGGCTAGAGTCCAGGCCAGTCTTAGGGCCACCAACATCTTACTCCAGGCCAGACTAATATATTACAACAAATTTCATTCTTTACTTAAGTCGGCACTATTTCACTTGTAAAGCAGTGAAGGAGCAGGACAAGTAGAGTGGTGTTACAGCTAGTGATTAAGCCCAGGGCTTCTCTCAGGAGCCAGAGTAGCTTTGAAATCTGGTTTCCCCTCTTAGCACCTTATCTTGAGCAGTAACTTCTCTATGTCTCCGTTTTATGAAAAGGAAATAACCCATCTGTAGGCATGTGCTCAGTTGCAAGTAACAGAAAACTCAACCAAGACATCTTAAACAATAAGAGCACTTGTCATTCCCCTTGTCAAGAAGTCTGAGGGTAGAGGAATTCCAGGACAGGTTAGTTCAGCAGCTAAGCAATCCCATCAAGATTTTCAGTCCTTATACCTCATTTCCTCCACCCCCTGCTTGGTGCAGCTTGTTTTCTTGGGCTTGATCCTCACTTTGGACCAAGGTTTGCTATTTGGTGCCATACATCATTTGCCAATGGTTACATGCAGAGATAGAAAGGAGAGTATGTTTGCCTTGACTCTATGTTTTAGAGCAAGACACCTCTTTTCAAAAGTTCCTACCAGCCTTTCCCTTAAGTCTCAGAACTGCATGACCTGCACAGACTTAAGCAATTACTTAGCAAGGCAACTTAGACCATTATTATTTGTTTAGACTAATTGCAATTTGCTTCTAGGGGAAGGACTGGGGAAGGGCCAACAAGGAAATGCCCTTAGGGAGAAGGATAAAGGAAACAAGAACTGTATACCAAGGGTAAAGGTGCTAAGACGACTGTTGGGTAGCCAACAACTGGGCTCTGCTGTGCTATTTCATGGGACCATTGTGTAAATGAGATCATGTGTGTAAAGCTCCTAGCACAATACTTAGCAACCACAATGGTAAGGAGAAAAAAAAGAGCTGTTTGTATTATTAAGAATATTTTTAATAACATCCATAAGCATGAGTACCACATACTCTTTCTACACAGTGTTCATAATCTGTTTATTTAAATACAAAGTTTTTTTAAAGAGTATTTATTGGGATCCCTGGGTGGCGCAGCGGTTTGGCGCCTGCCTTTGGCCCAGGGCGTGATCCTGGAGACCCGGGATCGAATCCCACGTCAGGCTCCCGATGCATGGAGCCTGCTTCTCCCTCTGCCTATGTCTCTGCCTCTCTCTCTCTCTCTCTCTGTGTGACTATCATAAATAAATAAAAATTAAAAAAAAATAAAGAGTATTTATTTAAAAGAGAGAAAGAGCGTGCACAAGTGGGGGGGCAGAGGGAGAGGGAGAGGGAGAGAGAATCCTTAAGCATCAGCTGGCTGATGCTTCCCATCTATCCTCATAGCCTCCTGGGTTGTGGTCTCTCTTCGCTCACACATCAAACACTCTGCAAGGAGAGGGACTGTTTGTTTCTATGTTGTTCACTGTTATTCCCCACTGCCCAGTGTGCTGTTTGGTCCAGCACAGACCCCTCATTGAAGGCCCTGTTCTAATAAAAACATTTTATCATTGACCAAGTTTTATTGGTACACTCAGAAGTTTGTCAAATTTAAATGATGAGTTAAAGCATTTCCAAAGCACAAGCAAACTTTCTTTCCAGTGAAGAGTAGTTAATAGGACTATTACAGAAAGCAGTTGGGGGGGGGGGGGTTGTCTTGGAAAGTATTCAAATATCTTTAGTGGAGAAAAGCAGAAAAGTTAAGAAGGGAAGTTAAAGGATGAATCAGAGGACAAAGAGGAGTTATAGTAATAAGAGCTGCTATGAAAAAAAGAAGAAAGAGCACATAAGCTGAAAACACTAAGGTTTATTAACTAATCGTTTCTTTATGTGTGAAGAGTATGCTAACATTTCATTGTGCTTTCATTTGACTTAAAAAATCGAGGAGTTATTCAAGGGAAGAATTCTTATTACCATTTTATAGTTTAGAAAATTGAGTGAGGTAAACATTTGTCATTTTTGTGGTTACACAGCATCCTGAGTTGACAAGAAAAAATTGAATGCAATCAGCTGAGGCCTCTGGGATTTGCATTTTAGCTTTGGTCTTAGGAATACTAGAATTCTCTCTCAAATATAGGTTCTATGTCGGTCTGTTAAATCTTCATCCTTCGCATGTAGAAGATTACCTGGCATAACAGGTACAGATAACAGATGCTCAGTTATTTTGGAAGGAAGGGAGAAAGGGAGGGGGGGAGGGAACAATCTCTCCTGTGGTAAGGGGCCTGACTATGCAAGATAGGTCTTCAACTGCCCAAAGTTTATGTCTCATGCCAATTTGGTGATTCTGATGAATTCAGTGGTGAGGTATCAGTGAGCCACCGGTGTAGAAGTCCATTTCCAATCAGCCTTAAAAGTAACAATGATGACACCGTAGTCACATTTTGTTGACTACTGTGATCACTTAATTGCCTCTGAATTCAAAAAGAGAAAAGAGTTTATTGGGCCACCAACACCAACACTTTACATCAGTTTCCATGGTCTCCCCAACCCACCTTTATAACCTCTTGTAATGTCTATATTCCATCAAGATGCACAATGTACCACTTCACGTACTCTTTGCTCCAGGATTTGCCTTCATGGTGTACCTTCTGCATGGAATTCCTTCCCCGTCCACTTTAATATGATCAAATCCTATTCATAATTCATTCATTTATCTGAATGTGAGGGCCCAATGCAATTGCTACCTCTTCCAAGAAACCTTCCTTGATGTGCTCCACTGAAGTAGTCTTCCCTTCCACTGAATTCTCATAACCACTTAGCTGTTTCATTCTTATAATACTGACCATTCCCTATTTATTTGTATGTCTTAAATCTTCTCCCATCACTTCTTTAAACAAGATCTCAAAGAACTGAACAGCCCAAGAGAAGAGGAAGATACCCTTAGTGAAATAAATGGCCTGAGCAAAAATGTTAAGAATCATGCTATCCCATGGCTGTGAGTGGAGGAGGCATGGAGGCAGGTAGTATAAGCCAAGAGTAGACAAGGGTATTGTCCTAGGAAGTAGAGCATGCAGTCAAATGTGTACTTTAACAATCCTGGAAAGTCCATCAACAATCCGGGAGAGTTGAGATAGGGAAGGGACATAAACAGTTATCTGAATGAACATCTATTAGGGCAAAAAAATAAGCAACACATTTGTCTAATCATATTCCACCACATATACAGTGGGCTAGGATTTAATGGCTGGTTATTTGCTCTATGTCTGTTCTCAACTTCTTTCATAAATTAAGCCAACAGTTTAAAATTAAGGTTGTTTAGGTCTAGAACACCTGTTCTACATTCAAGAAGAGAACCAATTTGTATTCCTGAATGTGGCTCAATTTAGGACATGGGCTCTATTTATTTATTTATTTATTTATTTATTTATTTATTTATTGTTTTTAAAGATTTTATTTATTCATTCATGAGAGACAGAGAGAGAGAGAACGAGAGGCCGAGACACAGGCAGAGGGAGAAGCAGGCTCCATACAAGGAGCCAACATGGGACTTGATCCCGGGTCTCTAGGATCACACCCTGGGCTGAAGGCAGCCCTAAAACGCTGAGCCACCTGGGCTGCCTTCATTATTATTTTACATGATATAAAATAAAAGCAGTTCACTTTTACTTCCTCAGCTTCTTCCCAAATACAACTTGCTTTTTCACAAAACTGTGGCAATCCTTTAATCAGATACTGCGCCTTTTGGTTTTGTAGACAACTGCCCTCCTAATGGGCATTCTTTCACCTTCTCTTTAAGCCTGACTGTGCTTAACAGTCAGTTGTGCCCATCTCACGGTTAACTCGCTCAAGGACAGACAAAGCATTTACTGTCTACAAAAGGTCTCTTCTAAACAGACATTAAAGCAACCTGAGAAATGTGAAAAAAAATTTCCTGAGCCCCAGATCTCACCTTTGCCAATGAATTCTGTATGCTGCTTTCATAGCAACAGCTTCTCAAAATGAAGATATGAGGAAAATGCTGAGAAGTCATTTCCCCCTCTCTTTCATTTGCAAAATAATAAATAATGAAAATCTGGCCCATCATCTCAGTGTATCTGCTCATCTCTGGGCTGGATAGAGTGAAACCGTGCAGGAGGGATGCAGCTAGTAAGAGGAGCATCTGAAAATATAAAAGAAGGGGTTACTGAATGGTCTAAGAACAGACTGGAAAAGGAGAAAGGGAAAGGAATGGAAGTAGGTATGCTTTGATTTTTGTTTTTGCTTTTGGGAGGGGGAGAAGTCCCACCTGATACATGTTTACCTTCTATCTTTTTTATTTTTTTATTTTTTTAAAGATTTATTTATTTATTTATGATAGAGAGAGAGAGGCAGAGACACAGGCAGAGGAAGAAGCAGGCTCCATCCCAGGAGCCCGACGCGGGACTCTATCCCAGGACTCCTGGGCCAAAGGCAGGCGCCAAACTGCTGAGCCACCCAAGGATCCCCCTTTTTTAAATTTAACTTAATTTTTAAAATAAAATTGTATATATTTAAGGTATGCAGCATGATGTTTTGAAATACATACACATTGTGAAGTGATTACTACAGTCAATTAATTAACATACCCATCTCCTCATATAGTTGTGTGTGTGTGTGTGTGTGTGTGTGTGTGTGTGATGAGAGCACCTGATAGCTACTCTTATGGTACACAATTTCCAGTATACAATACAGTATTATCAACTATTGTCACCATGCTGTACATTGGATCTTCAGAATGTATTTATCCCACATAAATGAAACTTTGTCCCCTTTGACCAATACTTCCTCATTTCCCCTACTCCCTGCCCCTTGGTAACCCACTGCTCTACTCTCCATTTCTATGTAGTAACTCTCTTTAGTTCCACATAGAAGTGATATCATGTTGTATTTTTCTTTCTGTGACTGTTTTTTTTCACTCAGAATAATGTCCTCCAGTTTTATCCATGTTGCTGTAAATGCAGGGTCTCCTTCTGTTTTAAGGCTGAATAGTCCAAAATCTACATCCCCACAAGGCCATATACTATGATCAGTGAATATCTGTTGATTTGATTTTAATGTCATTCAAATAAAGGATTACATATGATAAATTTTCCCTGTGCCCTAAAGAACTGGGGCACTACATAAGAGCCTGAATCCTGGTCCACCATTTACTAATTGTGTCAAATGGGAGTAACAAGCACTTTCCAGGGGTAAAGGTGAAGATTCAATGAAATAATGTACAGAAAGTGTCCGATGCCTGACATGTAATAAGCCCTGAATAAAGCTTGGTTACTATTATTCCCCGCTCTCATTCTCCTGCTCACCCTCATGTCTTTCTTTACCCAACCCCACCTCCAGCCCTTCTGTTGTCACATGGTGTGACTCAGCAGTTCTCAACCCCGTGCTCTAAGGTGTAAGGCTCGGCAATAAGGCATGTCTCAAATACTGTGTTTTTGATATAGAATAACTTCCAAAATTTTTGAATAATTTGGAAAGTGAGCTTGGCATCTTTGATGCCAAACCTCACAAGGATATCCCCATGATGATGCTACTTCCAGTTATTCTCATTCTATAACCTCCCACATAGGACACCCTCAGACTAACTGCCAGCCCCGGTCATTAAAGCCATATAAATTTATTGTATGAAGACATTTATTTCTCCATTCCTACTCAAAACTAAGGCCTGAGTCTAGTTATATATACCCAAACTCATTAAGGTCCCCAACTTCAGATGGTTCAATTTAGGATTTTTCAACTTTGTGGTGGTGCAAAGGTGATACATACTCATTAGAAACAATACTTTGAGTTTGGAATTTCAATCTTATCCTGGCCTAGTGGTACATGGTACCACACTTTCATGTGATGCTGGGCAGTGGCAGCTCCCCGTCAGACATGTCATCACAAGGGTAAACAGCCAATACACTTGCAACTATTCTGTACCCAAATCATCATTCCGTTTGTCACTTTCAGTATAGTATTCAATCAATTACATGAGATTTTTCATGTTGTGTATAAAATAGGATTTGTGCTGGATGGTTTTCCCAACTGTATACTGTATGCTAATGAAAGTGTCCTGTACATGTTTAAGGCAGGTGAGGCTAAGCTAGGACATTCAGAGGTTAGGTGTATATGCATTTTCAACTTGCAATGAGTTTATTGGGATGAAATCCCATCTTAAATCGAGGAAGATCTATATTTAATAGAGGCAATTCATCACAGATCTGTACTGCTTGAAGCAAAACATTGGCAATGGTTTTAGAAGGACATTTTTTCCTTTAACATCATCAAATTCTTAATCAGGACTCCCTTCTCTACTCTCTCCTCCTTCCCACTAGATCCAAGGGGAATAGGAAACAGACTTACTTTCCCCTTTATCGGCATAAGCTCTCAGTGTTTGTGGGTTTTTTTCCATGCCTCCAAAACATCATCTTAAGAGGAGATTTGGAGTTTCATGGAAGATTTCATTAGATCTGTCTTCTGGGAGAACTGGAAGCAGAAACTGAGTTGTAAAATGTTAGACTGCCATGCCTGAAAGCAACTTCCATTTTCCATTCTGGATTGATTTTAAAATATGGTATCATTCCCAGAACTGTTAAGAATAATTCAACTTTTACCTACCCACCCTTCCCCCTTTGCTCTTAATCCTTCCCTCAAATCAGATGGCATGCAAGATTTTACTATTAAAATCTGCCAAGAAATATGAAAAACTAGTGAGCACAAATCTGTTAATAGTTAGAAATATATTACAGAAATACATTTTTAAGTACTCTGCATTTAGAAAAAAAACCTCACAGGTTTTAAGACATGCTTTATTGCTGAGTTCTACAATGATATATCGAGTGGGGGTGGGGGTGGGGTGAGGTGGTCAAGGACAACTGAGTCACAAAGTAGAAAACAGAAGGGAGGTGGGCAGGAAAATGGGAGTTGGGGATAATAGTAACTAAATTTTATTAAGCTTCCTCATAAACATGTTGTTTTAGTTTGGGGCTGGTATCTTTATATGGCAAAGAGATAACAATCATACTAGATGGGGAAGAGGGTTGAGTAGTAAGATGCAAACTCCAGGCCAGCAGAGGGAGTTGGTGGCAAAGGGATTCATACACCAAAGTCTGTCCATAACTAATGCAGGCCTTTAGAGGCTGAGCAGAAAACAAAGTAAATTCCAGCTGTGCCCAGAATGTTCTGCTGAGGTTCCATAGCTCCAAGCTGTTGCACAACAGTTAGGGAAACCTAAGGGTTCCCCTGAGAACAAAGGAATAGAGAGGGAGTTCCAAACTGCCGTGAACAGGTTGCAAGAGAGCATAAATCCGTAGGATGTTTCAGTCTGTACCAGCAACCCATGAAGAAATCACCAGGATTTTTCATTTATAAAAACACAAGTAACATTTTCCTTTAAACTACCTAGACTGCCAGGTGTGGCCCTTATTGTGTGATGACATAAGGACCCCTGAAGAACTACCTTGAATGGCCCTTCTCATGTAGGAAACCAGACACTGGACACTGCGCTCCCCAGTACCCACCTCCTATTGCCCTATGTGGAGAGACTTGGAAATGTGTGGGCCTGCTCACGGAAAGCCACACGCATGCCTCGTCTCAGTGTGGTGACGTTACGGAACAACACAAATCTGCCCTGAGAGCCAAGACTAATGGAACTCTTTAGGTTTTTGTTTTTTTTAATTTCTTTTTTTTTAATAAATTTATTTTTTATTGGTGTTCAATTCGCCAACATATAGAATAACACCCAGTGCTCATCCCGTCAAGTGCCTCCCTCAGTGTCCCGTCACCCAGTCACCCCCACCCCCCGCCCACCTCCCCTTCCACCACCCCTAGTTCGTTTAGGTTTTCTTGAAGAGATGATGAGACTTCACACTGCTTGCAAACAAACAAAGCTCCCTAAATAGCCTTCCCTGCTCCCCACACTTTGTCCTCATGAGAACAAGGAAATCCCTCCCTCTCTCCCAGGCCACCTTACACTCACAGTCACCTCTCCCTTTACCCTATCTCCATGTTGCTCTCTGTCCACCTCCATCCATGCATGCAGATCCAGAAAATGAAACGAAGAAGTCCACTCTCTTAAGTGCTTCCCCTCACCTTTTTATTACCGTGGAATTTATATTCAGTGATATGCATTGAGCTTAAGGTAGAGCGAGATGAGTCTGGATGTATATATATTCATAACATATAAAACCTAATGTATAATATATAAATATATCTGTGTAACCAACATACAAATCAAAATATAGAGCATTTCAATCACCCTGGGAGTTTCCTTTTTCCTTCACCCAAGCACTCTCCACTCCAATACGCAACTGTGTAATTTCTGTTGACATAGATTAATTTTGCTAGTTCATTAATTTCACATAAATGAAATCACATGTGTGATTATTTTTTTGTGGCTGGCTTCTTTCATTCTACGTTAGGACTTTGAGATTCATCCATAGTGTTTTATGTGTTAATGCATCATCAATCTTTTCTATTGCTGCGTAGTATTATATTGAATCTACATAACCCAACTGATTTTTCCATTCACCATGAGCATTTGTGTTGTTCCTAGTTTGGGACTATTATGAATGAAGCCGCTATGAACATTCTTGTATGTGTCTTTCCATAGACATATATTGTCATTTTTCCTGGGTAAAAATCTAGACGTGGAACTGAAGGGTCATGAGATAGGTGTGAGCTTTAACTTCATGAGAAACTACCAAACACTTCTCCCCAAGCAAGATGTGAGTTCCAGTACGTTGATGTTCTCATACTTGTTATTTTATCTTTCTAATGGATGTAAGTAGTATATTATGATTTTAGTTCCCGTTTTCCTGATGATTGATGATGATGAACACTTTTTTCATGGGTTTACTGGACATTCCTAGATATGTTTTTTTTTCAGTGAAGTGCCATTTCAAGTATTTTACCCATTTTTGTAGACTTGAGATTTTATTATTGATTATAGCAATATAGCAAATATGCTCTCCCAAAATGTAGCTTACTTTTTTGTTTTCTTAAAGGTGCCTGTTGATGAGTAGAACTACCCAATTTTTAGTTTTACCAGGGTTATTTTTTCTTTTATGGTTTGAGATAGTGTCCCTCCAAGAAATCTTTTCCTGTCTCAAGAGTGTAGAGTGTTCTATTGTAGAATTTTGAAAGTTTTGTCTTTTAAATTTAGGTCTATGAGAAATTTCAAGTTAATTTTTGTGTACAGTAGGAGATTGGGATCAAGCATTTCCCCCGTTAGAGACATCCCATCATTCCAAAATACTTTATTGGGAAGACTTCTTTCACTACTGAACTGCCTTTGTACCTTTGTCAAAAATCAATTGTGAGGATCTCTTTCTGGACTCTAATTCTGTTCCGCCAATTTATTTGTCTGTCTTTATGCTAATAGTGCACTCTCTTGATTACTGTAGCTTTATTCAAAGTCTTAAAGCAGGACTAGTCTCTCAACTTTTTATTTATTTATTTATTTATTTATTTATTTATTTATCTATCTATTTATCTATTTATTATTTTGATGTCTCTCAAAATTTTTTTCAAAAGTGTTTGGCTATTTTAGATCCTTTCTATGATTGTACATAGGTTTTTTGGTAAGATTGATTTTATTTATTTTAGAGAGAGAGAGCGAGAGCGAGCATGTGCGGGAGGAGGGGCAGAGGGAGAAGATATCAAGCAGACTCCCTGCTGAACTCTGAGTCCAAGGCAGCGCTCAACTCAGGGCTGATCCCACAACCCTAAGTTCAGGACCGGAGCTGAAATCCAGAGTCGGTTGCTTAACTGACTGAGCCACCCAGGGCCCAGACTATACAGAGTTAGACTCAACGTAAACTTTTTATCAAATAAGCTTTTTAGAATGTTGATTGAGACTGTGAGAAAGCTATTCAATTTGGAAAGAAGTGACATCCTAAATGTATTAAGTGTACTAATCATGAAGAGTATATGTTTCTCTATTTAGTTACATCTTTATTTTCTTTCAGCAAAGATTTGTAGGTTTTCAGTGTTCAAATCCCATATATCTTTTATACAATTTTCAATGCTACTTAAGAATTGAATTTTTAAAATTTCATTTACTATTTTTTACTGCAAATATATAGAAAATCATTTGGTTTTGTATATCCATCTTATATCTTGGGATCTTACTAAATTCACTTATTAAGTAAGTTGAAGATTTATTAGAGTTTTCTACATAAAAAAAATCATATCACCTCTGAATAAAGACTTTTCCACTTCATTTCTTCCTACATTTTTGTCTTTTATTTCTTTTTCATTATTTCTAGTAAGCACTTTCATACTACAATATTGAAAAGAGTGCTAAAAATAAACATTCTTGCCTTTTTGCTGAACTTAGCAGGAAAGCATTCAGTTTTTCACTATTAAGTATAAAGTTAGCTGTAAATTTTTTGTAGATGTCCTTTATTAGGTCCTATTTGCAGTTTGTTGATAGCAATTTTCTAAAATCTTCAATAAGTGTTGAATTTTGTCAATATGTTTCTGCACTTATTGAGATAGCCATACAAATATCTCACTTTTTTTTCTACTGATGTGGTTAATTTACACTGGTTTTCAAATGCTGAAAAACTTGCATTCTTAGGATAAGCCCCACTTGGTTTTATTATCCTTTTCATATATCATTGGATTTGATTTTCTAGTATTCTGTTGAAGAGTGTTGTATCTATGTTCTAAAAGATTCTGGTTATAATTTTGTTTACTTATATCTTGATTTTGGTCCAATGTCTTGGTTCTGATGTCAGGATTATCCTGGACTCACACTACAGTTTGGAAAACAGTCTCTCACTTAATATTTTCTGGGTTTATGTGAGATTGGTATTAATCCTTTTGAATCTCTGACATAATTCACCCATAATACCATTTGAGCCTGACGATATATTATTTTGAGGGAAGGTAGTGGGTAGTTATTATAAATTCTATTTTTTTAAAAAAAGATTTTATTTATTTATTTGAGAGAGAGGGAGAGAGAGCATGTGCAAGCATGTGCGAGGGAGAAAGCAAAGGGAGAGGGAATCTCAAGTAGACTCGGGCTGCGTGCAGAAGCCAATGTGGGGCTCAATCTCACGACTCTGAGATCATGACCTGAGCTGATCAAGAGTCAGATGCTTGCCCACTGAGCCACCCAGGCACCCCTATAAATTCTTATTTCTTAAGTAGATATAGAGCTACTGAGATTTTTTTCTTTTTGTGTCCGTTTTGTAATGTCAGTTATTTGTCTATTTCATATAAGTTATCAAATGTATTGACATGGAGCTCTACATGATATCTTTTTAACATATGTAAGATCTGTAATAACATCTTTACTTTCATTCCTGATATTGATAATTCATTCTTTTTCTTTTTTTTCTTATGATTCTTACTAAGAACTAATCAGTTTTATTAATCTTTTCAACAAGTTTCCATATGGTCATTATCTTTAATATTCATGTTCTAGTTTATAGAATTCTCCTTTCTCTTTATAATTCCCTCCTTCTATTTACTACGTCACTCTATCTTATATCTTTCTTCTTTTATAAGTATGTAAAACAATATGCTTCCCTCTACTAACTGCTTTAACTGCATCCCACAAATTTTATTGTTGGATATTCATTATTCAGTTCAAAATATTTTCTAATTTCCTTTTCAATTTATTTATTGACCCATGGATTATTTAGAAGATTATTTCTTCATTTTTAAAATATGTGGGGCTTTTTTTGTCCTAGAAATTCTATAGTTATTGATACCTAATTTCATTGTGGTCAGAAGACATAGTCTCTGTGATTTCAATCTCTTAAATGTATTGAGAGTTTTTTATGGTCCATAATATGATCTATGATGTAGAACCTTCCATGTGTATTTGAAACAATGTGTGTTCTCCAATTGTCAGATAGAGGATTCTATAAATACTATGTCAAGTGGAGGAAAGAGTTATTTATATGCCTTTTTTGTTTTTGTTTTGTTTTGTCTACTTGATGCATCAATTACTGAGTAGGGCTATGAAAAACTCCAACTTATGTATTTTATTGTTTCTCCTTTTAGTTCTATCAGATTTTTGCCTCAGGTATTGTGAAACTCCATTATTAGATGCTTACACATTAAGATGATTACATCCTCATGATTAATTGCCCTTTTATCATTAAGAAATGTCCTCCTTATATTACTCAGCCATTAGAAATGACAAATACCCACCATTTGCTTCAACGTGGATGGAACTGGAGGGTATTATGCTGAGTGAAATAAGTCAATCAGAGAAGGACAAACATTATATGGTCTCATTCATTTGGGGAATATAAAAAATAGTGAAAGGGAATAAAGGGGAAAGGAGAAAAATTGAGTGGGAAATATCAGGGAGGGAGACAGAACATGAGAGACTCTTAACTCTGGGAAACGAACTAGGGGTGGTGGAAGGGGAGGTTTTAAAATTAAAACAAATTTTAAAATAAATTTATAAAAAAAAAAAAGAAATGTCCTCCTTTATCTGTGGTAATAGTTTTTGCCTACCTCATCTGAAAAGACAAAGCCACATCAGCTCTCTTATGCTTGTTGTCTGTTTTGGCTTATCTTTTAACCTGTTGTCCCTTAGTATATAATATGTGCCCCCAACTCTAATCCTAACCACTTTCACAATTGTCTCTTTATCTTTAGTCTTTGGCAATTTTTAATGATGATATGTCTATGTACATTTCTCTTTTTACTTACCCTGCTTTGCTAATTTGTGGTGTTCTTAGATGTGTGCATTTGTGCTTTTCTCCGAATCTGGGGAATTTGGTCATACTTTCTCAAATATATATATTTTTATATTGCTCCAAATCACTCTATTTTCCCTCAGGGACTCTAATTATGTGTATAACAGATTATATTGTCCCAAGTATCACTAAGGCTCTCTTCATTTTATGAAAATCTTTTTTTTCTATTCTTCAGATTGGACCATTTATTTCAGATATTCACCTTTTCATTTCTAGAGTTCCCATTTAGATTATTTTTATAGTTTTTTTTTTCTGATATCCTCATTGGCTCCCTCACTAGGACTGTCTTCTCTTTTAAGTCCTTAACCATATTTATAGAAGCTGCTTTAAAGTCCTTGTCAGCTAAATCTAACCTCTGGTTAAATCTGAGGTCTATTTCTCTAGGTCACATTTTCCTAGTTCTTCATATGCTTGGGTTTTTTTAATTGTTCACTGGGTATTGTGTGTGACACACAGTAAAGAAGCTAAAGCATTCGTCTTCCTTTAAAGACTTGGCATTTTGTTCTTAGGGTATGGCATTACTTCAGGGCATGGCCTTTCTGTGTTCTCAAGAGAATGCCCAAGTCGTTCAGTGAGGTCTCCCCACTCTGTGATGGAACCCCAATATCTCATAGCACTGGGTAAGCTGAGGTTTCTCTGTGTTGCCTCTCTTTCTCACAGCAACTGCTCTCTGCTGTATTTCAAACAGTCTTGGCTCAGTCCTAGACCACAGACCTGGGATAAACATCCATCAGGTTTGTGGGTCCCCCGTGGGCAACTTCCTCTTTTCTAGTGCTCTACCCACAACAGTGAGCAGCCCCAATTCCCAGTCGCTGCCTCTCAAGTCAGCAGACCACTACCTCTCTTGGGCTCCTGTTTACTTCTCCTCTTTTAGAAAAGTCCTGCTCTGCCTATTCTTGAACACCTGAGAACAGTGGTCTTGAATATCCTGTTTTCATAGCTGTTTATGGTGGGAGGATTACTCTGTTGTGGCCAGGAGTGCAAGTGATTGCTCTTACTGTGTTTCTTTGTGAGAACCACCCCACCCCCTCCAAGAATTTTGATGAGTAGATTCCTTCACTTCATTACACCTTACACCAATAAAACCTTTTGGAATTCTGACAAATCGATTACATACTTTTCTCTTAGAGGGATGGTGTGTTAAGTTCACTTGAGGGAGGGCTTCTGGGTAGCTCAGTCTGTTAAATGTCTGCCTTTGGTTCAGGTCATGAACCCAGGGTCCTGGGAATGGCTTTGCAATGACGGGGCTCCCTGCTCAGTGGGGAGTCTGTTTCTCCCTCCCCCTCTGCTCCTTCCCCCACTCATGCTCGCTCTCATAAATAAATAAATAAATAAATAAATAAATAAATAAATAAATAAATAAATAAAATCTTAAAAAAAATATTGACTCTTGGCTACTGAATCTCTTGACTTGCAGCATAGATCACACTTTTCTTTCTTCTGCTGCTATAATGTTGGGCAACATTACCAATTTCCCTACTGCATATGACCATATACGCCAAAATTTCTTCTAACAAATTTTGAAACTAGGATATGTGTCTGTCTTGGAAAAAGAGCAGTCAGCATCAGGCTCCAATCCTCTCCTCCTCTGGAGTCTACACCTCTCACCAGAGAAGAAGAAAAATGCTAGGTCGCCTAGTCCTTTCCCTCGTGGATGTAGCCAGAAACCAAATACTGCCAGAAATATGGAGATGTCCACACTCCCAAAGTTCTATGCAGTCTTGAGACTGCTCCACATATCTTGGAGGTGTGCAATGAGCTAGAGAATTAGTGGCTGCAGAAATTTCCTTTATGACAATGTGGGGGAGGACAGGATACACACTAAAATGTCTAAATTCTTGGCTTAAGGGGCCTTTTGCTCAGAATTGAGAGCTCTTTACCTCCTTGTGCATCATGAGAACTTTCTCACTTATTACAGATCTCACTGTAGGAGGAGGATTCATATCTACCTTAATTTTCGTTCAACAAATGTCTCATACCTGGCTTCATGTAAGAAAGCTACTTATTTTCCTCTTTTTTAAGTCAACCTCAATCTGTTTCCCCAAGAGCAAATTTCAGAGCCTTCCCAAGTGTGTGGTGCAGCCGAGATTATGTGGTAACTGAACTACCATTGATTCTAGCATAGACCCTGGCCAAGCAGACATTCAAACTGAATATGCATAGAAAACTTTTCTCTCCTGCTTATTAACAATCACTTAGGACTTCAACTGTCCCAGAACGCTCTCCCCTCCCACATGCATTAGAGCATTCACATAGTCTACCAAGGCAAAGAGGTCCTGTTCACTTTCCCTCAAACACGATGAGCATACGCATGTACAATCCCTGGCTGGCTCAGTGAGATCCTCCTCCACACAACCTTGAGTCTCTTTTCCCTGGTCTTTGTCCAGTGCTTCTTACCTCGAGGGTCTGGAACAAGGCCAGCTGTGCCAATGCTTATACAACCTGCTTAACTGCAAGCACCACGGCAGTGCCAGGAGAACCACTTTCTGTTGGTGGGATAGGGCAAAAGCCTATCTCCATGCATTCCCAAAATGACATCCCACATTTTCCCCTCTTTCCTGACCATCTTCTTCTCTGATTTCCTTCTAAAACCTAGCATTTCTGAAGCTGGACTTGCCTGCTTCTGCTCTGACCCAGCCCAAGCACAGTCTGTCTTTTACCCTCAGACCACTCGTTTCATTGGTGGTCCCTCTGGTTGGTTCTCTCAACAGTACCTTTCATCTCCATGTGTGTCTGATATGGAATTCATCTTCAAAAGCAAGTTAGAAAATGAGAAGGTTAAAAAAAAAAAAAGAAAATGAGAAGGTTAACACAAGTATAATCTTACGAGTAATTTCTTAAAAACCTAGGTTCCAGGATTTAGTGGTAAAAATGCAAACTTAAAACATTTCTTTCATGTGTGAAATATAGTCAGCTATGTCATTTTAAAATCACATTAATAATATCTCATTTGATATCCAGTGATTACTCCAATTGACATATTATGATTGCGCCTGAGTTACGATTAATGAACAAATTTAACAAGACTAGCACTGAAAGTCTATCCAAGAAGGTGAACAGTTCCAGAGGAACTTCCATAGGAGATCAATCTATAATTCATATATGTTGAATGGGGAGAATTAAATATATTGGTCTTTCCTAAAATAGATCATTATTTTTGTACATAATTTATTTTTTAAAACTAGCCGAAAGTTAAAAAGAAAAGATTTGAGTTATAAGGCAAATTCAGTTCCTAAAAACTAAAACACACACACACACACACACACACACACACTATCTACTTGTGAATCATGAAGCTCTTTTTTCTAAATGAATCTTGTCTTGTCAACATCAGAAATAAAGAAAAACCACATCAAGTCCCTAAAGAAAGATCTCTGTGAATGGGCAATGCCAAGTCAGATTTCTTACCTCTTCTGGAGATGTACCAATGCTCCACCATCACAGACTTCACTTCAGCCTCTCCTGGAGGTGAGCTCCCTGGTTCTCCCCTCCTCAGTCTGGCTGACTCTCTCCCAATTCCCTGCCATTCCTGTGTGAGATTTTAACCTGCCTAGCTTATTGCTGAATTGAGGCCTAGAATCCTCAAAAGAAGGAAGAGAAGGAAATGCTCCCATGGAGTGGAAAGAAATCACTTTGGACCCAAACTCAATTACTATGGGTCTCTCACTGAGAAAGTTTTCCTCTTCTATGGTTTATGCAAAATTAAAGTCTTATGGACACTTGATGTGCAGTAGGTTATCCAGTCAATTTAATATTTGAGCAAAGGAGTGCTTCTCTGAAAATGGTTTGGAATTGAGAATTCACCCACTTTCAGGAATGTAAAGTATTGCAGCCACTGCAGAAAACAGTATGGAGGTTCCTGAAAAAAATTAAAAATAAAACTATCCTACAATCCAGTAATTGCACTACTGGGTACTTATCTCCCAAATTCAAAAGCACTAATTCAAAGTGATATATGCACTCCTATGGTTATTGCAGAATTATTTACAATAGCTAAACTATGGAAAGAGCCCAAATGTCCATTGATAGATGAATGGATAAAGATGTGAAATATATATGCAATGGAATGTTATTCAGCCATAAAAAGGAATGAAATCTTACCATTTGCAACCAACTAGATGGAGCTAAAGAGTATAATACTAAGAGAAATAAGTCAGAGAAAGACAAGACTATATGATCTCACTCATGTGGAAATTGAGAAACAAAACAAATGTGCAAAGGGGAAAAAAAATAAGAGAGGCAAACCAAGAAACGGATCCTTAACCATAGAAAACAAACTGATGGGTACCAGAAGGAGGTAGGTGGGGGGATGGGTTAAATAGGGGATGGAGATTAAGGAGTGCACTTATCATGATGAAATAATAATAATAATAATAATAATAATTAAAAGAACAAGTTAAAATAAACTTTATCTCTTGAAAAAAACAACAACAAACCCACCTTTGTAGGGCCAAAATGTGTAATCATTTCAGTAATCCCTTCTCCTTAGTCTTTAATGCATTCTTCACAAGAAAACTAAGTCTTCTTGAATAAGAAGAATGTCTGATATATAAAAAGTGCTCAGTAAGTGTTAGCTATTATATCATACTCTTGTTGAATTACTGAGAGACACTCTGGAGTGGTGGAATTGAAACTAAACTCCCCAGTTGAGTTGGAACATGGTCTTGTTCAATGCACTGTCTTACTGCTTACTTACTGCAACTATGCAAATTATGGATATTCAATAAAGGCTTGCCGGAAGGCACAGAGGTCAGAAGGGAGGGGAAAGAAACAGAGAAAAGAAGAGAGGGAGGAAGTAAGGAGGCTCGCTAGTGCCTACAGATGTGATTTCTACACTGAGTGGGAGTTTAGAAGAGAGTAGGTTTATTTTAATTAGAGGTCTCTGATTCCAAAAGGACTAGAATCATTCAACCACTTTAGTCAAATTGTTCCTAAAATGTGTCCCATCTGTGCACTTTGACACATGACATTTTATAGTCCTGGAATATTTCCTTCCTTCTCAACTATTAATAGTCTATCCATTTCTTAAGCTCAATTTCAATTACACCAGCTCCATGAGATGTGTCCTCACCTTCCAAAGTAGAAGTGACCTCTACTGTTCTCAAACATAAGTTATAGCGTATAACACTTCTATTACCTATAACCAATTTTATATCGTTAGTTTTCTTTTCATCAACTTATTTTTATCACTTCCAATAAACTGCGTGTTTCTGTGGTAGAAATTCTATGATGTTTTAGATCACCACCCACTGTATGTTTCATATGATGTTCCATTTCTCTCTGGTCCTGAATAGTCTACCAGGCCCTCTCAGCCTACACTGTTCATGTTTTTCCCTCTTGCTCTGGGCCCTAGAATATTGCCCTGCATAGACTGCATCATCCAAATTCCTCACTCTGCGACTTACAGTGAGCTAGGCCAATGGGGAACCTCTAACACTGGCAACAAACTTCCCCAGTTCCCTCCCTGCAGAGATCCAAAGACTGGCTGAGGCCCCACTGAAGGTCAGAGCCCTTTATGGCAGCTCTCTCCACCTGGCTCTCTCCATTCTTTGGAGATGGAGACCCCCCATCTCCACTCATCCAACTGGGTGGGTCTTCCTCTTCAGGGTTTGCTTATTACTAGCCTCAAAATACTACATTAATTTATGAGGTTTCCTTACCTTGTCCCTGTTTATATCCTTGCAAATAGAGCTTTTATCAAACTTTTGTCAAATTATCATAATTTAAGTACACTCTCTCTTTCTTGCTGGGACCCTGATAAATACATCTGCTCCATTTTCCTGTTTGCACTTAATATCTGAAACGATCCTATTAATTTATGTATTTACTGTTTTATACTCTTTCCTTCCTCATCCCTTAATAAAGGAACTCTAGGTCCATTTGGCAGGCATCTTGTCTTGTTCACCACTATTACCCTCAGCTTCTAGAATAGTGCCAGACAGAGAAGAGACAGTCTATTGAACAAATAAAAATTTGTTCAATGAGTACATGTATATTCTAATTCAAAGTAATACCACTAAAGTCTATAGATTTAAAAGATGACTCCAAAGCACTAAGTCAGTTACTGACTCATATTTTCAAGGTTTACAACAACACACTAATTTAGAGTCTGAATGTAGCATTTCTTTAAGCCCAGTCAAAACACAAAATGCTTAGCTCTCCACATTATTTTCCTAAAGTTGAGCTTCTAACAAAGGGAAACAAAGAAGAAAAATCCTGGGGTATAATGTAGAAGGAAGACAACCTCCAAACAACCTTTTTTTTTCCCCCAAGGGAAATTTGATACTTGCCAAGAAATTAGGCTGTAATTCAAGAAGCATCTCAGATATCACTGTAAATCGTTTCCCAACTCAAAACAAAAATTTATCACTGTTGTTGAGTTGCCCTTCAACTATAATCTTCTTATTTCCTGCCTAAAATTATGCTTCTAAAGTACATTAATATCTACCAAGATAAGGCATAGGTCTTTTTCTCACATGTGTTTTAGAGGGTTTTTTTTTTTTTTAAGATTTTATTTACTTATTTATGAGAGACACAGAGACAGAGGCAGTGGGAGAAGCAGGCTCCCTTTGGGGAGCCCAATGTGGGACTTGATCCCAGGACCTGGGGATCATGACCTGAGCTGAAGGCAGACACTCAACCACTTAGCCACCCAGGTGCCCCTCTTTTTCTTACATGAATATCTAAAAATTACTTTAGGTGTTCAAGACAGAGAAGTGAAGGAAAGATGGGAAGTGAGACCCTACCGACCTCTTTCTTGAATGAGATATTGTGGACTATGTGGAAAACCAAGAGTGAGATGCACAAAAGAAAATTGTTTAGAAGACCTGAATCTTCCATGGCAGTCATGCCACTGGGGAATGCAGCACTTCAGTGGTAGAAGTACTTTCCTTTCTTGACAGCTGTTAAAAAATGAAGTTGGATCTGCAGTTCCAAAATGAGCTCATGTGGGTGTAGCAAAAATCTTGTCCCCTATAATATGTCCTCTAAGAAGCTCTAACAGCTGTTCAACTACTAACAAATGGCTATTTTCTTTGGCTATTATCACTAAATTATCCTAGTCAGAACCACAATGCACCTAAGGAAGCTGATATTATCTACAAATCAACAGATGAGGAAACTCAGCATATAGTATAGTATATAAAATATACTGAACAGTAATATAGTAAATAATATTTACTATATAAAATACCACATAAAAATAATAATGTAATATAGTAAACAGGATTTTCAGGGATTCAATAGAAATTTGAGTGGTATTTTCCATTACTTACTAGTAGGATTCATTTCCAATATTCTTTCTCAAATACTGATGAAATGTTTCATGATTTGTTTTGACTTTTACATAAATTTAATTGTGTATACATTTGATTGGAGCCTATGACTCATTTGCAATAGAATTTCCTAAAACTTCCACCTCATTTTCAGCATTCTCAGGTTTCTCAGAGATACAGCCTCTCCCAGTTCCCAGAAATTTGCCACCTCTGGGGATGTTACTACATTATCACCTAGAAGCATACCGACCCCCAGATCTACTCTTGAATGAGCTGCCATTTGACAGAATTTCTCCTTGCTCAGAGAAGCAACCAGAGAGACACGATGAGATCATTTAGATATTTATCACTGACTCCCGATACTGAGGGAAAGCTAGAAAGTCAATACTCTCAGCTAAAGATTCTCAAATAGGTCTGATCTTAAGTAGTGGGAGCTAGCACTGTGGTCTTTCCAGGCCCTGCATTTAAGTTAGGTGGAGCCAGTCAGGAGGTGAGGGACGCTGGCGAGGGCAATGTCTTAGGAGACAGGATTCAGACCAAGGTGAAGCTCCTGCCCAGCAGGGGTCTCCAAAAGGAAGAGGAGCACTCCAAGGTTTGGTCAAGGGCACAGACAGAGAGGTGGGAAGAACACAAATTTATTTTAATCATTTCCTGACCTCTTCCATTTTCTTATTTCTGTATTTTAATATTTCTATCTTATACTTCAATGTATATTTTATTATTGTATACATTTATTTATAAAACTCCAAACATTGTATATACTTCCATTTATACACACCCATACATAATTCCTTTATATGGTCTATAAGGAAATAAACATTTCTGGAAATGATTCCTCAAAAATTGTTATTAATAGGTATATGAACAGGAAATTCAAGAATTTTTGAAGACTAGTAGAAATGAGATGGACATAGAAGAGCGAGTTGGAAGAGCGAGCTAAGAGTTTGGGGAGCACCCACAGGGCACAGAATGATGAGATACCAGAGAGAAAGAGCAGCATGAACTCAGAGAACTGCCTGGAAGGAGGGTCCAGATCAAAGGCACAGGAGGACTGTGGCCACTAGGAAGAGGAAGCACACACTGCCGGTCTCTATTTCCTGCCAGGAGAAGAGGCCTATGAGGAGCCAGACGGACATGGCTGACCTCACAGTCTCCCCAGCAGCTGGTCATTAGCTGACTGCGCCAGGGACGCTCTGTTCACCCAACATCCTTTCCTTGCCTCCAGGCCTCCGGGGCTAGTCTCCATCCACTGAGGAATGAGTCTTCCTCTGTTTCTAAGTCTTCACACTCTCTGACTCTTCTCACTATTGTTTCCCTGTTTCTGCCATCTGGTCCTCGAAATTCCTCTTGTTCCTGCCTCGGGAGAGGGCCGCTCAGACAGCTGAAGATTCCAGAAGGGGTTAAGGCTCTGCTGGTCCACATCCTCCCAGGTCCCACGGTAGCTCCACCGCCTCTCCTGAGCACCCCGCTTATTACCACAGAAGGGGAGCTGGGGAAAGCCAAAATTAATGTTTCTAAAGATGGCCAGTCTTCCCATGTGTAACAATAGGATTTCTCCATGGTGGTTGTTTTTCTTTTTTTTCTTTTTCTAACTCTCAAGGCTGGGGGCCGAGAAGAGGGAAGTAGTGTCTGCTCTAGTTCCTCACACACCTTTTTTACACAGTCTTGGCAAAGGTTCACATTTCCAAGTCAGCTTCACTCATTTTATTTCCCAGATGTTTTTATGCTCCACGACCAAAGCTAAACTCCAACTGCTCCTTCCCTTGTCAAATGCCGACACCATCTGTCCCCGTCACTTCTCCCCACCCCATTACTGGCACCCCAGCTGCCAGGATCCCGGAGGCAGAGAAGCACCTTTTTATTGCAATATTTACATGAGCACCCTTGCCATGGGGTCATCTTCTGTGAGAGGCCGTACAAATGGGGTTCGCAGGGTGAAAACCACACGGAGATCACTCTCACCACCTTAGGGCAGTCCTGAGCGGGAGGCTAGTCAGGGGGGCGGGAGGCCTCAGTCACTCTTTCCAGTCTATCCTGTGGACTTCCAGGTGTCACTGCGAGCAGATTTTTGACAGTTTAATGTTCAGGATTGGTAACCCTTACCAGAATTCCTTGGCCAAATTCAATAGCTACTTATATTCAAGCCAAAGCACTTTGTTCTTACTCAATAGGTGTTTGAATTAACTCCCTTAAAGCACCTGTGACCCCTATAAGCCGCTTCAAGGCAAAAATCTTGTGATATTTTTGGACTTCAAGCCCTCAGACACTAGTGGACTGATAACATTAACTGTCCTAGAAGTCAGCTTGTTTCACACATTTGGAACATAGTTTACTAAAATAACTATCGATTGTTTACCTAAAATTCAAACTTAACCGGGTGTCCCGTATTCTTATTTGTTAAATCTAACAACCCTACCACGCCCTGGGGAAAAAAAAAATTCCAGGACTTGGGGCAAAATACCTCTTAATAATAAAAAACACAAAATACGTTTTAATAGTAAAAACTATCTTAATAATCAACTAGACATCCAATTTTCTTTCTATGTCCCACCACTAAAACAGAACCTCATGCTGTTCTCCCAACATTCAGAAAGCAAAACAATAGAAAGAATTTTCTCAATTTTAATCTTTTCTTTAGCAATAGCTTCCCTAACCATTTTAGCGCTGCTTACCTGCCAGCTAATATCAGCTATGTCAGAAAAAGGGAACAGCTGTCAATAGGAAAAAGCACTTAACCATCCTTGGTTTGGAAGTTTGCCTTTTTCATGGACAAGTATTCTTATTTTGTTCCATTTATATTGTATGGTCAAATTTTCTGATAGTAAAATTCTTCCCAGTTAATAGGATGGCTTTAAATACATCTGTCTCTCATTGTGTTCTTGCAGGGACAGTTATTGGAACAAATGTGAAAAACATCAAATTAATCAAATCTATTCCTTTTATTTCACATATGCAGAAAATGAGGCTCAGAAAACTCTAAGAACGTGCTTAGAGTTAGGTGGATGGCCCTGATGTGTCAATGACTAAACTTGGTGTCTCAGGGCCCAGACCAAGGCCTGATGAAAGAGAGGACGCCACTTTTCCATCGGCCGAAGCCCCCAGCCAGGTCTTCCCTGGCTGATGAGTGCCTTTAATCTAGTCACTGAGTTTCTCTTTCCCTCTTTCCCCATTTACAAAAGGGAGAATGTCATACCCCTGCAGAGAAAACAAGAAAATGTATCCAAGTGGCTTAATAAGCATTTATTAAAAATATGATCACCAGCTGTTTTACATAAGTACTGAATCACTAAGTGTACAACTGAAACTAATATTACACCCTATGTTAACAAACTGGGAGTTACTTAAAACTTTTAAAAACCTACTTATTTTTTAAAAATCAATGTAACAAAATACAAGCTATGTGTTTGCTATAAAAAGTTGACACTAAATACCAGTTGTTCTCCCCTTTCAAATCCGTACCCCTTTGTGTGCTAAATGTCCGTATTATCTAACTTTCTCTATCCTTTATAAAATCAGTATCATTTCCTAGCTACAATATAAAGAAAAAGTAAAAATAAAGTGATTTATAATTAAACAGAACATAATTTCTGTGACCTCAATTGCCACCCATATGCTGAGAGCCTTTCAATTTTATTACCTGCCTGTAACGCTCATTTGAGTTCTAGTCCTTCAAATCTAACTCTTTAGCGTCTCCATATGGGTGACCACAGGTCCCACAAACTCAGTATGTCCAACACTGAACCTTGTCCAGGTGATTCCCATTCATTCTTCAAAGCTCAGCTGAAGGGACACTCAATCAAAGAAGCCTCTTGTGCCTGGGCCTGAAGTCCCCATTATATCTGCTCACAGCAGATATAATGCTCCTTCTCCATAATCCTGTCCAAAATAATTTTTAACAGCCTTATTGAGATACAATTTACACACCATAAAACTCACCCAAAGTACATTGTTCAATGATTTTTAGTATATTCATTGATATGTGCAACCACCACCACGGTCATTTTTTGAACATTTTAATCACCTCCAAAAGAAACCTATACCCTTTACTATCACTGCCCTATCCCCAGCATCTCTGCCCCAGCCCTAAACTAACACTAAAGTACTTTTTGTCTCTAGATTCCCCAAAGCCCCTGCAACATATCACTCCAAATTTGAAGGTGGAGAATCCAATTAAGCATCTTTTTATCACTGGAATAAAAGTCACTCTGCAATCTATTTTTGTACATTTTAGCAATAGTTTGCAAATGATAAAAAATCTACAAATGTGTCTTTAACATTTTACATACCTCTGCATGCTTTAATGCAGAATCTGATTCAGTAAATCTTGGGTGGGGCCTGAGAACTGGCATTTCTAAATTTTTGTTTTAATTTTTATTTATTTATGATAGTCAGAGAGAGAGAGAGAGAGGCGCAGAGACACAGGCAGAGGGAGAAGCAGGCTCCATGCACCGGGAGCCCGACGTGGGATTCGACCCCGGGTCTCCAGGATCGCGCCCTGGGCCAAAGGCAGGCGCCAAACCGCTGCGCCACCCAGGGATCCCAGAACTGGCATTTCTAACAAGCACCCAGGTGATGCCAATGCTGGTGCTCCAGGAACCACACTTTGAGAAGTAGGGTCTTAGGCCATCATACTTTATGCTCTTCAAGCTTGCTGGCACTTAAAAATGTGTTCAAATAGTTTTTGATATATTATTGTACTTGAGATTCATACAGTAGGAACTCATCAAATATTTGTTGAAGTACTACTTAGCAAATGAGTAAACAACATTCAAATATAAAAAGGCTCCCTTACAAGTGATAGTAGTTGGGGTTGTTTCTGAAATAGCAGATAAAAATAAGAAGCCTCAAGAATCAAGGAATCCAAGAAAGAAGTAAATCAGATCCTAAACAACAATAATTCAGGGTATAAGGAGACGTGAGTCACTGAGTTGAGTATAAATGATAATAAAAGTGAAGCCAGGAAAGAACTTGTGAACATACCAACCAAATGTTTACACTCTCTGAAAAAGAAAATAAAAAGCTTCAGTTGTCTTTATACAATGATTATAAGGAGCTTAGGCAAATGAGAAACTACAGCCTTGGAAAAATGAAAATTTATAGTGGATAGAAGAAAAAAAAACATGCAAGAACAAGAAAATGAAGATGAAAGCCAGCTACAGATCTAAACAACAAAAATGAATTTTCTTTTGAGAAAATGAATCATGCAGACATGAAACTGAGTTACTAAGTCAAACTACAATCTCTTGGATTTCAGGATAAACAGCACAAAAGCACACTGTGAAGAAGTGTATGAACACCGATACCAGGAATTTTAAAAACTACAACTTGTCAGAAAGCTGATAGGCTCTCAGGAAATGCATTAGGCATAGGTACCTCACTAAGCCTTTACCACAAATCAGACGCCAGACACTAAACTGGAAGGTAATCTTCGTTTGAGTCTGTCTTATTTAAGATTCAGGGTTGCATTATCTGCAAATACTGTCTCCTCTTCCACCAGGTAATGAATGGGAGCTGGAGGGCTCAGCTCTAGGACTTCCTCCTCTCCCCATGATAATGACATTGACAACAGATACAGAGTCCAAAGATAAAGATAACCACGAAACTCAATAATTCACTTTTGGCAGCTCTATTTCTTTTTTAATTAACATCTTTTCCAAACAAGTGAGAAGTCCGCGCTGCAGAAAGCAGATTCCTGATAAGCACACCTTGACAGCTGCAGATAAACAGGATCTGCAGGCTGAGGGATCACAGCCAAGTAACGTGACAGAAATTATTCACCAGGGCTGTGCAACAAGGCCTGGTGGGGTCTATCCCCTTAGTGAAGAGATTTACCATCAAAGTCATCCCAAAGTCGCAGCTGAATGAAAGGACAAACTACTTTTCAAAAGCTCTAGCACCTTCAGAGGAAAAAGCAGCTTTGTGGACTGTGTCATGCAAATGCTTGGAAACAGCAACCCCAGTTATCCCTGGTCCCTGAAGTGGAGTTTAGAGGATTCTTCTCTGTTCAATCCTAAACTAAGTAAAAGCTACATTTCTTCCAGATAGAATAATTTAATTGACCGAGATCACTTTTACGTCCAAATGTTGCCAAAAAACATCTAGTAAGAATACAAGATCGCTGCTCTATTTAGAAGCCAAACACCAATTAGCAGGTCCCCTTCATCATTAAGACTGGAGCTCTCAAACTGACGTGGTGGTTAGTTAATTTGGAGAATTTAGCACTTTAACACTTAGCAGGAACTGAATTTCCATTCCATCAGATCTCTGCATTATATATTAGAAAGTGCATTTCTGGTTCATCAGGCTCCACTTAACTAAGGCAAAACACATAGCTGTGAGGTAACTCTCAAAGCCACAGTGCTTAAATGAACCATGACCAATTTTTAAACAGGGCTTTTTAAAAAAGTAATACTGTCATCAGCTTCTCAATCCACACACCACAGACCCTCACCCCGGCCAAGTGTGTCTAATTGCTTCTCTGCTGGGCCCACCCGCACTCTGGGAGCCATTCTGTCCCTGGGCAAAAAATAAGGACGGGTCCAGTGTCGCACTCCGTTCTATTACTAAAACGTTCTGTAGCTATTCCCCGGCCTTCTCCCTAGGACCGAGACACCCTGGGGCCCAGCCTGCATGGAACTGTCGCATTTTTCCTTGATCCCCTGCCCCTGCACTGTTTCTCAGTTCCCTTGGTTGGCCGACCTCTTGGCCTCTCTTTTTCCTCACGATGAAAGTATCCCCCTCCTAGACCTGAATTACATGCCAGACTCTTCCAGGGGCCTCAGCCCTGTTGCTCAACTCCAGCTCCTCTTGGTTGTCCTGCTGTCATCCAAGTTGTCATGTGACAAACAGGCAAGAGAAAAATCCATTTTATTTCATCTCATCTTAGTATCATGGTATATCTCACTGGACTTTATTTCATAGTAGCGGACAGTGAAAGAAGTGACTGGCTAACAGAGAAAAGCTGCCCTTGGTTAGTAACAGTGATGATCACAGGGAGCCTTCAAAATCACTGTTTTCCCATTTTGCATTCTTTATATCAGGATGTATTCCATCTCTTAGTGATAGTACCTGATGTAAGAGAATAAGCAGGAAGTCCCATGTGGCCCCTCATAAGACCTGTATGTGAAAGGCCATAACACAAAGTGTTGCTCTATGAAAGAGATGAAATACCATGGGGAATCAGAGGTGGTGGAAATTTCTCAGAGCTACAATGATTCAAGAATACTTCACTGAGAAGGTGGGATCTGAGTTGTCTTGAAAGATGGGGAGATTTGGGTCATGTAGAAAAAAAGGGAAGAGGATTCCAGTGAGAACAAAAAAGTAAATGCAAAGAGATGATAGAATGTACTAGAAGGAACAAAGACCTCTGAACTACAAAGGCGGGATTTGAAGTTCAGCCTTACCATTTCCTATCACAGTGGCCTAGGGAAAAAGCCCCAAATGTCAACTCTCTTCCTCTTCAACTGTAAAATGGAAAGAATAAAATAACTTCGCCTATGACTTTTGTGATATTATATATATATTCAAAGACATATATATCCAAAGACAGTCAGTTGCCCTACACATTGTATGTAGTCAACACACAAATATTCACTCATAGCTCGGCTGGAGGGAAGAATATTTGAAGGTGGTGAGGGAAGAAGTAGGTTGGGGGTGCAGGCCGGGGCCACATCATGCTGCGCTCTGAGCTCAAACTCAGGGAAGCTACAGCCATAGAACAGTATAAAGTAAGAGCATCATGCAGACAGAGCTGTGCTTCAGAGTAACTTAATTTGGTAGCCACATGGGAGGGCAGATTGGAAGAGGGTAGACTGGAGATATACAATCCAATTAGATATAAAGGAATTCATGCAGAGAGAGAGAGAGAGAGAGAGAGAGAAGGGGGTGAAAATAAGAAGAGTCAATTCTAGACATTAAAAAAAAATAACCGTTCAGGTTTGGTAACTACATGGATGTCGAAGTCAAAGGGAACAGAAGAAAGGCAATTAGGTAAAAAGGCAGTGCTACAGATAGATTTAGAGAACCCAAAAGAAGGAGCAAGCTTAAAAAGATAAAAAATGAACCTAATTACGTTTGAGGTTCTAGCAGGGCATTTGATTATAACAGTTCTAAACACTTGGGAAAACCTTCAAAAATTAGAGCATCATCTGGCAGCGGTATAAATATTATTTATTTCCTGTGTGGGACCACAGGGCTATTGTTGCATATCCTAAGTCTGGCTCTTGCAGACGACGCTCCCATTTGTTGGCTTGGATGCAAGTGCCTAGCAGGCTGCGTTTGGTGAGCAGAACTGGCTGATGGGATGGACACAAGACAGCAAATAGGAGCGCTGTCATGACTATCATTTTTTTGGCTGCTCAACGTCTAACCCCCTTTCCTCCTGTGGGAAGCCTTCAATGTGTGGGTTTTGATGGGAAGCCAAGTCCTACTTCTTATTGCAAAAGCAAAGGGAGAAGGCCACATACTCCCTCTCTTCACCCTTGGCAGATGGAGCATGCACAGGTGTCCGAGGCTTGGCCAAACAGAAGTTCCTATAAGAAAATTGAAATTTTGGGGGCACCTGGGTGGCTCAGCAGTTGAGTGTCTGCCTTTGGCTTAGGGTGTGATCCCTGGGGCCTGAGATCAAGTCCTGCATCCTGCTTCTCCCTCTGCCTATGTCTCTGCCTCTGTGTGTGTGTGTGTGTCATGAATAAATAAATAAAATCTAAAAAAAAAAAAAAGAAAAGAAAAGAAAACTTAAATATTTGAGCAAGTGAAGCAAGGCCCAGGAGACAGTTTGGAGCTCAGAGTTAGCAGTGGCACCTAGCAGCAGTAGACTTATCAGCCACTTCTCAACATGCCCCACCCTCTCTGGGTTTCGTCCATATTCTAGTCCTACTTTCCTGAACTTTGGATCAATTTTTAAAAGTATCCAATATCCTTACAAGACTTGTTTTTTCTACTTAAGTTAGCCAGGGTCACTTACTATGGCCACAGAACTTGAAAACTTAAAAACTTCTCTTCAGTAATCAACTTCTTGTCTGCATAATAAAAAAGTATTATACAGTAGTGGGTAGCCAGGACCTTAGTATATGACTCCCCTGTGTCTGTCCCCAGCTCTGTTCCTTACTAGCTGTGTGATCCTCATGAATCACTTCACACCCTATGCCTCAGTTTCTACATCTGGCAAAATAGGGGTCCCAGCAGTGACGCTCCTCATGGTGATGACTTGGGAATAAATTTGATAATATAAAGTGCCCATGGGAGGGCTTGGCATACAGTGAACATAAATGTCAGCTGTGATTATTGATAACACTATGACAATAATAGTGTAGGTGTCCCTCAAATAAGATCGCTGTCTTTAGCACATTGGGATCCAATTGAAGAGGCAAGAGGTATCCCTATTCAATATTCTGGAAGCAGGAAAGGATGGTATAGCATGAATACATAGGACACAAATATGAGTCTACACCCTGTTAGCATGTCAACTTATGGATGTTCATTTTTAAACTAGCCACATTTATGCCTCTGAAAAATTAGGCCATGCCTTAAGGCCATGAAAAGTTTCCACGGTTCACCTAAGAATTGATGACAGGCTAAAGATTAAAGAAGAATGAGCAAAGGACATTTGTTTCAAGCCTGAGTGGTGTCAAAAATTCCAAAGTACTTCAGGAAAGTCTATTTCAGTGTTCCCTAAGGGTTCTGGCCAGACACATGGGAATCCTAGGCAGAATAAAATTAAGACATGACCTCATAAGATCCTTCCTGACGGGAATGTGAGACTAAATCCCCCTGATGAGGAGTTAACCATAATCCAAATAAAGTCTCTTCTGCAAAGCAGAAGATGCTGTAGAATTCTTGGACCTGTTCTCATTGCCAAAGTCTGAATCACGCATCTTTTTTTTTTTTAAGATTTTATTTATTTATTCATGAGAGACACAGAGAGAGGCAGAGACGTAGGCAGAGGGAGAAGCAGGCTCCCTGCAGCGAGCCTGATGTGGGACTTGATCCCAGAACCCCAGGATCACGCCCTGGGCTGAAGGCAGGTGCTAAACTGCTGAGCCACCCAGGTGTCCCTGAATCACGCATCTTTTTAAATCTAAGCATGAGTTGTGTGGTGTAGCATCTATCAATAGTCTTGAAATTTTATACATCTCTGCATCACCTAAGACAACTACTTTTCAGGATTCAATTTTAGCAACATCTAGTATACCTGCCTTTAGAAATTCAATTTCATCTTTTCCTTATAAGTTTCCAGTTGTTCCAGCCCAATTTATTGAAAAAAACGATCTTGCCCTGTGGCTCTGCAGTGTCACTTCTAAAATAAATCAAGTGTCCACATGCACGAGCCTGTTTCTGTGTTCTTTTCCACTGATTGATCTGCCCATTCCTATGCCAGTGATACACTATCTTAATTACTATGCTTTAATTCTAAGTCTTCTTTCCTGGTAGCTCAGGTCCCCTGACCTCATTCTTCTTCAAAAGTGCCTCCGTTATTCTTGGCCCTCTCCCAGTTTATACACACTTTAGAATCAGCTCATCAAATTCCATCAAAACAAAAAAACACACACAAAAACCTTCAACCCATCGGGATTTGTATTGAGATTACACTGAATCTACAGGTCAATCTAGGGGAACATTAACATCTTTACAATATTGAAAGAGAGAAAGAGCAAACAGACCTCAGCTGGGAGAGATTTAACACTAAGTTAAATTCTGAGTTTTGGCTATGACCGGGTACTGAGGATTCGATTTACTGAAATAAGACCATGTGTGTAACTCTTTAAAGAGAACCTAATACTTATTACCAGTAACCAGAAAAGACCGGCTGCTCAAGTTGCAATCCTGGGGCTGGGAAGATTCCTCTGCTGGATACATTTTAAAGGGAAGATAAGAGACAAAACTCAAGTTGCATTTTGATTATATTGTAAGCAGTGCTTGCTCAACTGGTATCACTCGATACCAGATTGTGCTTTTCTCAGAAAGTGTCTTGCACATCTTTTCTTAGGTGTATTTTATTAAAAAGTTAGTTACCTCCCCTTCTATTTTTCTCATTGTGCATTACTACTACATGGAAACGTTTCTGAGTTTTTGTGTTAAATCTTACACACCTCGAAGAAGTCATTCCATAATTAGTTGATACACTTTCTTGGATTTTTCTATGTAGACAATAACACTGGTTGGCTGAATCTCTTCTAGAACTTGTGATGGCATTTCAGGGCTCCCATTCCATGAGGACACTGGGATGTCAGATTTCTGGCCTCAAAGCCCACAAGAAGCCTAGGTCACCTGGCTCTGAGTCCCGAGGCTGCATGGACTCTCAATCCTCTTCACCTGCAAAAGCTGAACTCTTAGCCATACTTCCTGCTGCCAGACCATCCTGGGACCAGTGCCCAATAAGCTGAAGGCTTTGGCTCCACTCACCATTTTTCATTTTTGCTTCATTTCTGTTCCACAGAGAGGAAGGTGCTCTTTTAGAGCTTGGATATGTATTTTAGTTTCCTATTTTAATATTTCTTCTGCCATTATTCATGTTTGTAAAGAAAGAAATTTATTAAGATATAAACTACCCATGACACTTTCTCAGAATATAATACAATCGTCTTCATAATGTCTTAACTATGGAAAAATTTTTGGATAAAGCACAGTGTATAAAAACTAAAAAGTAAATGTGAAATTCTAAGAGATCATTGGCAAATATTTAAAGAGCAAGATACTCTCAGGGACACTTGGGTGGCTCAGCAGTTGAGCGTCTGTCTTCAGCCTAGGGCATGATCCTGGAGTCCCAGGATCTGGTTCCGCATCGGGCTCCCTGCATGGAGCCTGCTTCTCTCTCTCTGCCTATGTCTATACCTCTCTCTCTCTCTCTCTCTCATGAATAAATAAAATCTTTTTTAAAATTAAAAAATAAAAAGCAAGATACTTTTAGCTACTTTGTCTAAAAGACAATCTTAATAGTGAGTATAATCTTCTCACATTTTCTACTAGATGTTACAGCATGGAACATATTTTACCTTCCAATTCTCAAAGTCAAACACATAATAATGCTAAAGACTCTTTAGTGGAGTACTGCTTGACTTAAGGCAGGCCACATAACCTCCAGAGCCTCATTTTCCTCATCAAGTTGCATTATAATAACAACTATTTCAAAGAAACCATAATTGTGTATAAGCTGGAAGAGAATGATGGGAGGTAAAGTTCTTACATTGCTCAGTAGAAGGGTAAAGCTACTGATTTTAGACTTGAAGTCAAATATGCATGTTAAAATAGGCAGGGTGACAACTAAAATAATAGATGTGGAGAATAAAGTTTTCAGGGAATGATAAAATGAGAAAAGAAGAGATAGAGAAAAAAACCTCAATCAATCCAACAGCCGTACCCCCAATCCTGTCTCTGCCCTGTCTGGCATGGTCTGTGCCCTTCAAAGCTGACTTGTTTGGACCACACCCTGAAGCTCTCTTACTCTCTTGGTTCCCAGAGAGTTTGGCCAATAAGAAGCAGAGTAGATGATTGGGGTCAGGGAGTGGGGAGAAAGAGTGTAACAGAGTATCTATTCCCTAGCACTATCCTCACAGGAGCTACAGCTTCTGAAGGAGGATCTCTACAAATTCATTCTCCTGTCTCTCTTTCTCCCTCCCCCATCACGATTCCTGTAACTTCTCCCTCCCCGTAGTTGTTTGAATTATGTCCTTCAATGAATGTTCAATTCCTAACCTCTAGTACCTGTAATAAGAGCTTATAAGAAGTAGGGTCTTTGCAGGTGTAACCAAGTTAAGATAAGGTCAGACTGAATTAGGTGGGCCCTAAATCCAATGGCTGGCATCTTTGTAAAAGAAAAGAGAAGAAGTTTTGGGTGCAGAGATACAAACGAGACACAGGAAAGACCATATAAAGGTGCAGGCAGCATTTTGAGTGAGCCAGCTGCAAGCCAAGGAATACCAAGGAGTGTCCTTGTGCTAGAAGCAGAGAAAGAATCTATTCTAAATCAAAAAGAGAATGGCTTTCCAATACCTTGATTTTGGTCTTGTCTCTAAAACTGTAAGACAATAACTATCTGATGCTTTAAGCCAGTAATTTGTTACAATAACCCTAGGAAATAAATACAGTCCCCTTGTTCCTCTAGATTCATGCAATGACTTTGCTGCTCTTACTAGCTCCAGGTCCTCACACTATTTTTGTGGTTTTCCTACACCCTGTAAACCTACTTTGCTTTTGTAAATAAGAGCTTTAACAACTCTCTTCAAATTACCCAATTTTAGAGTTCACCAGTTTCATGCCAGGACCTTGACTAAGACAGAAAGGAAGAGAAGAAGGGGAAAAAGAAATAGAAAAAAAGCTTGATAAAGAGAAGGTACACAACAGGATAATAGAATAAGATAGTAAACCCAAGTATCAGTCATCAAGTAGATAAATATCATAAAGTTGGGTGAAAAAACTCAAATCATAGAAAAATACATGTAAAATTACATATTTATGTAAAATCCAAAAAACTGGCACAAAAATAAAATATATTGTTTAGAAATACACATTTAAGTTGTAAGATTTATAAGAATGATTAGACAAAATCCAGGATTGTAGTTATAGAAACGAAGACAACAGAAAATTTCCAAGTTGTTTGCTTCTTAAGCTGGGTAAGGTATACTTAGTGTTCTCTTTATTAGCATTCATTTAACTGTACATGTATATTTTATAAACTCTGGTTAAGGATGGTGATGTATGTCACACCAAAAATCATAATATTACAAAGTTAATTATAACATTCTTGGTGGTCAGTCATGTTAATAGCATGTACCCCTGATATAATATGAAAATGACGTTTTTCCAAGAAAACGTATAACCCCAGTTTAATCATGGGAATAGCCTACGACAAACTCAATTTAAGGAACTGTCTACAAAATACCTGACGAGTACTCATTAAAACCATCAAAGTCGACAAAAACAAGGAACGCCTGAGAGACTGCCACAGACCAGAGAAATCTAAGGAAACATGACAACTAAAGGTAATGAAGTATCCTGAATGGGATCTTGGATGGAAAAAGGACATCAGGGAATTAAATATGGAGTTCAGTTAATAATAATGTACCAATGTTGGTTTCTTGGTTTTAACAAATGTACCATGGTAATACAAGATGCCAACAATAGGAGAAATTGAATAAGGGAAATATACACTATCCTTGCAGCTTTTCTGTGAATCTAAAACTATCCTAAACTTAAAAAGTGATTTGGAAGCTATTAAAAGCAAAAACAAAACTAAGTTTTTAAAGTTAAGCAGCAAATTCTTCAGGTACCATCCCAGGTAACACTTAAAAATTACAGGAATCATAAAAACAATACTACTTCCGAAGTAAAACCAATAAAAGACAAAAGACAAATAGCACAGAATTTACATCCTCCCTGTTATCCTCCTAGCAAAATAACCCAAATCATAAACACTAATTACCAAAAATTAAAACTGATAAATGAGGTTAGAATATCAAAGATTTTATTTGGGGCTTGTTATACAAATGTTAAATGTGAGCTGCCAAAATTTTTCTTATTGTTAGTGACATTAGTGTTTGCTTCTAGACATAAGAAACCTCTAAAACCCCAAAATGTACACTCTGAGAAAAGAATTTTCTCTATTTATCTGTCTCTATCTTTACCTCCATTTCTATCTTTGTCTCTACTCCCCCCAGCCCCCCGCCCCAACCTTCATTAGGCTTTTGGAATTTAAGAAACTCTTGGTCAAAACAACAGCTGAACAGAAATTCCAAGGATCAGAGACTTCAGTGACTATGCAGAAGAAGGAACACAGTCTTTGGGGGAAAAAAAATAGTTTTTTTGGAATGTCATGGAACTAATGGCCACCTGAAGCTTTAAATAATCAACACCAGTAAACTCTGAGGGAAAGGTGAAATCTGAATTCTATAGTCACCATACTATAATATTTAAAATGCCAAAGTTTCAACAAAAAATTACAAAGCATACAAAGAAACATGAAAATACAGTCCATACAAAGAAAAAAAAAAGACCAAAATAGTTCCTGGGGAAGCCCAAACATTAGACTTTCCAATGACTTAAATATGCTCCAAGAGCTAAAGGAAACCAGGAAAATGATGTATGAACAATGTAACAATATCGACAGAGTTCGAGATTATAAAAAGTAATCGAAAAGGAATTTTAGAGCTGAAAAGCTGAAATTAAAAAATTATCAGATGGATTGAACAAAATATTTGTGAAGGTAGAAGAAAGAATCAGCAAAATTGGAGATAAGACAAACTGAAATTATCCACTCTAAGAAGTAGAAGAAAAGAGAAGAAAAGTGAATAGAACTTAAAGGATCTATGGGGTACCATCAAATGGACCAATATACACATTATGGAAATCCCTGAAGGAGAAAAGAGAGCTAAAGAGGCAGAAAAAAATATTTGAAAAAATAATGGCACAACTCCCAAGTTTGATGGAATACATGGATATATATATTCAAGAAGACCAATAAAATCCAAGTAGGATAAATTCAAATAAATTCATACTGAAACAAGCTATAATCAAATTTTCGAAACCTAACAAGAGAATCTTGAAAGCAGCAAGAGAGAAGCAACTTGTCACATATAAGGGATCTTCAATTAGATTAACAGAAGACTTCTCATTAGAAACCAAGGACTCCAGAAGACAGTGAGTTGACATACCTCAAATGCTGAAAGAAAAAAAGTCAACCAAGAATTCTACATCTGGCAAAACTATCTTTCAAACTACTATTGGCTAAATCCTGTCAATCTAAATTTCATGACTATGTAAAAGCTTCATACAAAGAGTCTATTATAATATTAGTTTTAGAAAATATAAACCAATTATTAATAACTAAAGTTCTTTATATGTGAACTATTTTGTCAGAATCACAAGCACATGTTCTCTAGAGAGTACTTCTCCTGAAAATGATGAAATACCATTTGCCTGCTTATAGGTATAATCAATTTCATTATAGAACATTTAGTAGGGATCCCTGGGTGGCGCAGCGGTTTAGCGCCTGCCTTTGGCCCAGGGCGCGATCCTGGAACCCGGGATCGAGTCCCACGTCAGGCTCCCGGTGCATGGAGCCTGCTTCTCCCTCTGCCTGTGTTTCTGCCTCTCTCTCTCTCTGTGACTATCATAAATAAATAAAAAAAATAAAATAAATAAAAAATAAAAATAAATAAATAAATTTAAAAAAAGAACATTTAGTAATAATAAAAAAATACAAAAAAAACATCAACATGTGCACCACCGATAAACTGATTCATATCTCTTAGACTCTTATTATTATATACCTTTATAAATACAAACTAGGATCATGCCACTGCATTTATAACATGTTATTTTCCATTTACTATATGATGATCATTTCCTGTGGCCTTCAATATTTTCCAAGATTTATTTTATTTCATAATATATATTCATTGTAGAAAAGGCTATAAATACAGTTAAGCAGAGAAAAATATAAATCATCAAAAATTCCATAAATACTCAGAGTATTAACATTTCAATGGATCTTTTATTTTTATATGTTTATATATAAGCAAAAAATTATCTCATATTATCCCTACAGTTTTATAAGCTAGCTTTTATACTTTGCCTGACAGTTCAATATCCTTCTATATCAATAAATATTGATATAACTAATAGTGAACCACAATACATTTTATTAATTCCTTATTACTAGACATTTAGGTAACTTCCCATTTCATACATAACATTGTGATAAACGTCATTTTATCCAAACTTTGTGAACCTCTCTGCTTCATTCAGCTAAATTCCCAAACTGGAACAAATGTTGAGTCAAGGGGTAGCCATCTTCATGGTGTTTGATATAGACATTCTTCCAGAGGGTTCCTCAAAGACTGAGACAATCTTCCCTCTACCGCTGTATTATCAAACCCTCCCATGCCCAACTGATGGGAAGAATTTGAACCTCATTGCTAGTTTTAATTTTTTTGCTAATAGTGAAGTTGAATTTCTTTTTAATTTATTGGTTCTGGGATCCCTGGGTGGCTCAGTGGTTTGGCGCCTGCCTTTGGCCCAGGACGTGATCCTGGAGTCCCGGGATCGAGTCCCACATCGGGCTTCCTGCTTGGAGCCTGCTTCTCCCTCTGCCTGTGTCTCTGCCTCTCTCTGTGTGTCTCTCATGAATAAATAAATAAAATCTTAAAAAAATAATTTATTGGTTCTTTGTTTGTCTTTATGTACCATTGCCCTTCTCATTTTTCTAACAAATAAGAAGTAGCCCTTGATAAAAGATTAAAGAAATAATCTATGCTACAATATATGTTATAAATATTTTTCCCAACTTTGTTGCTTGATTTCTAATTAAGGATGCAGTGTTTCTGATTAGTTAAAATTTAGCTTTGCATGTAGCCAAATCAAGCTATTTTTTTCTTTCATGACTTCTCCCATATATTTTCATGTTAATAAAAGCCTGTGGCACTCTCAAGATCAGGAAATATTGTCAACTGTATTTTATACACATATCGTATGGTCTCATTTAAAGTCTTTAGTTCATTAGGAATTTATTTTGGAATATGTGAGGTAACGTACATATATTTAAATACACACTTTTAAACATGCATTCAGTTCTTATACATAAAGTAGAAACTAGTAAGTCCAAATCTTCATCTAGGCTAAAATTTGTATAAGCCAGAAAGGCCCCTTTTATACTGTTATGGTCCAATATGGTAGCCAGTAGCTATTGATCCTTGAAATATATCTATATTACAGCAGAAATCAAGCTGTGGTTTAAGTGTAAAATATACAGGAGATTTCAAATATTTAATCCCAAAACAAAGCATGTAAAATATCTCAAAAACTTCTTATATTGACTGTATGTTAAAATCATAAAGTTCTGGATTTACTGATTTAAATAAATTGTTAAAATTTCACCTGTTCCCTTTTCTTTCTTTTGATGTGACTACTAGAAATTTTTTAATTATATATGTGGTTCACACTACATTTCTACTGGATAATGCTGATCTAGATTCTAAGGCCAAATTAACTCTCCTCGGCTGTTTTATCGCTTGAGGTCTCTGCTACTCAAAGTGTGGCCCCTAGACCAATCTGAGAGTTTAGTAGGAACTTTTAAACATGTAAGTTTTAGGGCCCTTTCCTGAGCTACTAAATCAGGATCTGCATTTTAAGAGACTTCTCTAGGAGATGCCTATACATACAATAAAGTAAGAATGACTGCTTTAGATTAATATTCAAAACTTTGCCATGTAGATCTTGCCAGTGATCACCCTCATGAGGAAAAAAGTCTAGGAAAAATAAATTCAGTGACATGGGAGGGGGATAGCAATCTATTGAAAACCTAAAACAAAACAAGCTTAATTCAGGCTTTCCTTGGGTAGAGATGGAGGCACTTCCACCCAAGTGGATCTTTGGGAACTCCCTAAAGCAATGGTACAGAATCAATTCACAAAAACAAAGATGTTGCCTATTAGTCCATTATGGACTGAATAGTTGTCTCCCTCCAACATCCTTATATTGAAACCTAACCCACAATATGATGGCATTTAGAAGTGAGACCTCTGAGAGGTTATTAGGTCATGAAGATGGATGTGGTTATGAATGGGGTTAATGTCCTTATAAAAGAAACTCCTAAAACCCTCTCTCTGCTCTTTCAACCATGCAAGAATACAAAGAAAAGTTGACAGTCTGCAACACAAAAGAAGATTCTCTCTTTTTTTTTTTAAGATTGTATTTATTTATTCATGAGAGACACACACACACACACACAGAGGCAGAGACATAGGCAGAGGGAGAAGCAGGCTCCATGCAGGGAGCCCGACGTGGGACTTGATCCCAGGACTCCAGGATCATGCCCTGGGCTAAAGGCAGGCGCTAAACCGCTGCACCACCCAGGGATCCCCCAAAAGAAGATTCTCACCAGAACTTGACCATCTCAGGCATCCAGCCTCCTCTAGAACCATGAGAAGTAAATTTGTTGTTTATAAGACACCCAGTGTGTGATATTCTGTTAGGGCAGCCTGAACAGACTAAGACACAGCCTTACGTTTATAATCAGGCCATGCAAATACCATTGGAGTTTTTCTCCTACCATTTACAGGTTTCATTTGAGGGGTAAAATTTCAGAATCTACATAACCAGTTTGTGCTATAGCCTCTAACTTTATTACTGTTCCTGTTAATAAACCTTGATTTTCAGTAGCACAGATTTTGAACCTGGCTTATTTTGTTTTTCCTTGATAATTTATAGACCTTTAGTGACTCTTCACTAAAATAGTTATCACCATATATGAGAAGACTTCCAAAAAGTGCCTCTCAGTCTCCTACTTAGAAACACATGGTTTGAAAACTCCTTTTTTCTTCTAGGGTCAAATTTTATTTCAAATTGACCCTCCTCAATCCCTCTGTAAATGCTACCTCAGGCAGACCCCTCCATCCCTCTCTCCAAGGGCACTACAGTTACAAGACTTTGTCCCTAAACTCACTTTGTCAGGTAAACCTCATCAAATGGTCGCCCTCTGCCTGTCATACGTGCCTAATAGAGTACCAAACACTGAGTTGGCACAAGGTGTTGTGAAGGCAACAAAGGAGTCAAGGATGATTTTGGCTTGTTTTGAGTGATAATAAAGAGCTAGGAGGGCTAACTGCAAGTTTCCAATAGACAAATGCCAATCAATGCCAAAGAGGTTGTAGTGGATAGCCAACTAATTTCTGACTTTCCATTCCGTTAAATGGATCTTCTTGCCTAATCATGGGCCAAGTGCTCACTATTTCCATTATTTTAATTTTAGAATACTCTTTAGTATCTGGCTGTGCAGGCACATTCTCATTATTCTTTTTCAAGATTTTCTTAGCTATCCTTGCCTATGTGGTTTTTTTTTTATCTTGCAAAAGAACTTTAAGATCATTTTATCAAGTTTAATTTCCCATGGGCTTTGACTAGATTTGCACTAAAATCTATAAAGTTCTATTGAATCATTCAATTCAAGAACACAGTGCATTTCTCCATTTATTGGGGCTTTCTTTTATATATCTCAATAAAATTTAATAGCTCTCTTTCTACAAGTCCTGCACATTTCTTGGTGGGTTTATTTCCAAGTAGTTTATACTTTTGTTTTCATTGTAAATGCAATCATTTTCTAGAATTCTTTTCCTTTTACTTAATCATGCAGTAATACATGAATAAAAAGTCCAAACATTACAGAAAAGTAAAAACAAAATCTCTCGTCACTCATCCTGCCAACCCCCAGCCCTCTCACCAGCAGGAACATCTATGAAAAGTTGGGCTTGTATCCATAAGGACAATTTTCCACGCTCTCTGGATATTGTTGAGTTTTTGGCTTTGCTATGTTTTACATAAACAAGATCATGCTGCATATTTTCCCTATGATTTTTCATAGAGCAGTATGCCTTAGAAGACTTCCCGTGTCTGTAGCTATAGCTATAGCTATACCTATAGCTGCATATTATACCATTATCAGAATTTAATAATGTATTTAATAAATTTCTCCACTAATGGACATTTAAACCACTTCTGACTCTTCACAATGAAAAAATTACTTTGCCAAACATTCTTGTACATGACGTCTATGGGCACATTTTTGTAGGAGACATTTCTGAAGACAGGATTCTGGGATTCTGGTAATAAGCATTTACAAAAACTGAAAGCTACTGTCCAATGACCCTAGAAAAAGGATTTACCACTTTGTACCAACATTATAAAAGGATTCATTTTCCCATACCCTTTATATTTTACATTTCACTCTTAGTTTTTGGTAATTTGCTAAAATGTTAAGTAATTTTTTAAAATTCATAATTCCCTGAGGACCTAAAAGGCATTTTCATACTCACATTGGCCATATCAGTATCTTCCCCTATAGCCTGTTTTGTCATAACCTTTCTTTGATTGGCCATGAGTTTTCTCCTTAATTTGACAAATTTGCCATAGGATCTCTATTTTTATTATAAATATATATCTCTTATCTCTTATATATGCATAACGTGTCATTTTCCTTTCAACTTTGTGGTGCCTCTTATCCAACAAATGTGACATTTAGCCATTTATATAGGCAAATGTGAGATTTATAAGAAATGTGCTTTATTAACACATTAAACAAGATCTAGAGGTAGGTCTAGTAACAGTGTACTGCAGTTTCAAAGTACTGATGACTATAAACTATATTTTAAGATATCGGCAACTACTATCATGTGCTATGAAATATTTATGATTTCCATTGGTGACAAAGTCCAGATACTGCTATAATTCTGTAGTTTGCCACATCATAATTGAAGGAAACAGTAAATTTCAGATGGATTTAATTGAAAACAACGATGTAATTGTTTTCCCATCCAAGTTTGTAAACTCTTTGGTCTAAAGTCATCTCTCTATTGAATCTTTTCCAATCACCTTCTAACAAAGTTAACTATTTCTTCCTTTGTGATCCCACAGCTGTCTACACTTGCACTTACAGAGTGTTTCATGCCAAGTGCTTTACTTTTCTTATCTCATTTATCCCAAAAGACAGTCAGCTCCTAGAGGAGAGGACAGGGTGAAGCAAAGCTGAGCCGGCCAGTACTCTGCCTCAGAACCCTGGCATGTAAGGAGCCAGCTATAAATAGGCTGATGTACTGAAGACTCAGTGTAAGACTGATGGTTAGCAAGCAAATTAAATTGTACTTAAAGAATATGCAACTGGAACTTACTTTCTAAATCTATCTCTATCAGCATGCCGGTGGTCCTCGCTATATTATAGTGCTGGGCCTTCCATCTTCAAAGACTAAATCTGTGTTTCTCAACCTTTTTTTAAATTACTGTCCTTCTAAGGAGCCATTTTAGGCATTTTTCCTTCCTCCCTTCCCATGAAATTTAGAGATATACTACATATATACTTATGTACAGTGACTTTTTGGAGGGCCAAAAAAACTTTGGTGTCAGATTTTGTTTTTTTACTCCTCCCCCACCCCCACCTCCAAAAAAGCAAACAAACAATTTTGCCCTCTTGGGCAAAACCGATTATTGCCTCCATTAAAGATTCATAGACTAGATCAAATTCTATGAATTACTGGATGTATTTGTATTCTAAGACATATAAATCCAGATCATTCTAGAAACAATTAGGTCTTACCCTCTTTATCCCTACAGGCTATGAATGTGTAAAACCAAATACAATATAAAGAGGTTATGAAGAAAGAAAGTTTTAAAAATCACAATTGAACCCCATTCTTGCCACATAATTGAGGCTTTCTCTGTTTCACCAAATAATGTTTTTCACATGTTTATTCTACCATATATCATTAGAAAAAAAAACATGGGATGCCTGGAGTTATAATGTGCAAACAGCACACACACACACATATATATCACCAGTAAGTTGAGAGTTACTATGAAGTCTCTTTGAACTTTGCCAGCATTTTAGACAAATGACTCAGACTTTTGCTGGCAAGGGCAAAAATAAAGAGGCACTGCAACTCTGACAGTCCTTTGATATTAGCGTACTTTTAAAAGAAAGGATGCTAACTCTTTGTTGGAATCATGTACTAAAATAGAATGGAAAACCTCATTGACTTAAAAGCTACATGGAAATTGGTGTGATCATATTTTAAACTTTGGCCAAAATTTCTTCAATATGATAATATAGTATGTTCAAACGATTTCCACATTGACTGTAGCAATCTATTGATGCCCCGAGAGCCAGAAAGATAAGATACTGGATCAGCAGTCTTGGAAGCAAAGAGATTACAATAGTTCATGAATTAACTAAATAAATGGTCAGTGTTTTTCCCAGTTTACTTAATACATGTGAAGTCCATTTTTAAAGCACACAAAGTGCAAAATACATATCATAAGTATATATATCTGATAAGTCAGATCATAGTACTTTGCTGGTCTTGAAAGCCTCTGCTCACTTCCAATCACACATAGAATAAAATAAGAAGCCTTTCACCAGCTGGTCTTTGACCATCTCTCCAAACTCATCTCTCCCACGTTTACCATTCATTCCTCATTCAGCTCCAGTCCCAGTGGTCTCTTTGTGGTCCCACAGGCAACAAGCAGGATCGTTTCTCAGAGTGCTTGCACTTGATGTCTCTTCTGCCTAGATGACTAGTCCCACACAGATGGGTTTGGTAGCTGGCTCCCACTCATTCTGGTCTCTGATCAATGTCCCCTCCTCAGAGAGTATTACCTGTCACTCTCGTTTCTCCTTCTGCTTAAATTCTATCTGCAGCATTTGCCACTACATGTTATTCATTATTTATTACTTTATTATCTTTCCCCCCTCCTAGAATGGCTCCCTGAATGAGGGGATTTGGCTCACTTATGTCTCCAGGGCCTAGAATAGAATCTGGAACCTAATAATTCTTCAATAAATAAATATTTTCTGAATGAATAAATGTGTGAAACTTTCTTGTCTTTGTGCACTACTTCATGTGAACAGGAACTCCATTTCTCCAGGGTATTTGGGATAGGAGGCAATTTTCCATCTCACTTTTGCAAGTAACTGAAGGAAAACAGGTATATATATGTTCGTCTTCCTCCCTGGACACCCTAGAATAACCTCAAATAACTGGTTGTCTTATAAGTACACTTCCCCCTACTATGAAAGCATAGGTCACCTGCCCTCCTGTTTGAACCTGTCCATGTCCCCTGAGTAGGACAAAAACTGATTATAGAATCCTAAATGTATGAATTTTTTCATCTATCCCTGAACAATGATTCCAAAATCTCTCTGGGTACAATAAAGAAAAGAGATTCAAAACTGAATTTACAGAGGCTAAGAAAATTCCTTAAAGAATTGCTAATTTCATCACCATTTTCCTGTCAGAACATTTCGTCTTTGCTTCCAGTAACCAGTCTCACTCTCCTATATTAGTAGTCTCCTATGTGGTATCAGCTCTTAATAAATCAATAAGATTTCTCAGGAAGTAGAAAAGATTTAAAAGTGTAATCCGTAACAGCTTACACTAAAAATGTGAAAGTTAAAGGGGTTATCTTTAAAAGTTTCATCATAGTTCTGAAATTGAAATACTTTATCATAGTCGATATATCTCTGGGAGGCAAATGTACAGCAACACATTTATATTCATACCAAAAACATAAACATACTCTAAAGTTATCACAGATCTTCCATCAAGAGAATGTCATGGTTTCCACAGAGTGAAGCAGCTCAGTCTCAGAATTTGTTTCTGGAATTTTCACTGACATATAGATTATAGTCTTGAAAGAATTAACTCTAAAGTAATAAGGAGCATAGTTCTTGCTTATACAATGTACTACCTTATTTTCAGAACAATGTTGAGAGGTAGGCCCTGTTACCATCTCCATTTTACAGATAAGAAAACCGAGTCAGAGAGAGGTGAAGTAACCTGCCCGAGACCACACAGACAAAAAGGCAAAGGGCTGCCTCTCAAAGACATTCTGAAATGACCAGATTTCAAAAGTAAAAGGAAATCACTGACTAGTACAAAGAAGGCAAAAAAATTGGTTATATTTCCTCTTTGACCACTTCACGTATAATTTGTTATGAACTATTCCAAAATAGATGGTTAACTTTTTTTCTTGGCAAAAAATGTTGACTGTGCTGGTGGTTATGCAAGCCTACCCATGTGACAAAAATCATATTAAATTTAATATACATACACATACAAGTAAAATGAGGAATACCTAAATAAATGGGTTATATTTAATGTCAATATCTTCATTTTGTTATTACAGTTTTGCAAAATGTTACCACTGGGGGAACCTGAGTAAATGGTATGCAGGATCTCTGTGTACTACTCCTCACAATTCTAGGTACATCTACAATGATCCCAGTAAAAATTTCAGCTACAAATTAGTTTTTTAAGATTTTTAAATTTATTTATTCATGAGACACACACACACACACACACAGAGAGGCAGAGACACAGGCAGAGGGAGAAGCAGGCTCCCCTCAGGGAGCCCGATGTGGGTGGGACTTGATTCCTGAACTCCAGTATCATGCCCTGAGCCAAAAGCAGAGCTTAACCGCTGAGCCATTCAGGCGTCCCTCAGCTACAAATTATTAAAACTACGTACATTAAGGGGGTTTTGGTATTTTGAAGAACTACTTTTGAACAGATCTGGATTTTCCATGCTGAATTTCAAACTATGTTTTGGTCTTTAGGTCTAAAAATGGGTCTCCACAGGTGACTCATGGCAGAGACCCTTAGGATTTTTTGGAGCAAAGCTCTGCCAATAAATACCCTCCTTTTGAGAAATGGCTTTTAGATTGCCACTGGGCCTTATTAGAGATTAGAAAATTAACCGTGGGCCACCAAGTTATCATGTGACCCAAGCTGCCCATCATGAACTGGGTTTTATTGGACCTTCCAAGCTTTAAAGTTTGAGTTTGCACAGTGGCACTCCATTATCAAGTACAAGTGTTATACAGGATCAAAATGTCCTGAGGGCACAAGTTATATGAAGAAGTGTGCCAAATGTTCATGGTCCTCACTCCTGCTAGGTTACCTCTTTTCTTCCAGCTCATTCATACCTGTGATCTCATGGGGGGTTCTATTTAATCATATGACTGAGGAAGAGAGGGCTCAGGCCTGGTTTACAGGTGGTTCTGCATGGTATGTAGTCTATCCTGCTTCATGGGCTGTGGCCAGTGGTTTGATTGGATGGTCAGGAACTTGGAATTTGATCAAAAAACTGACAAAGGGGAGATCTGGGGGGAAGAGGTATGCAGACAGACCTCTCCAAATGAGAAAACAAACTTAAAAGATATTTTGTCCATGTGAATGTTCAGCAAAGGGTTATTTCAGCAGAGGAGAATTTTAATCAAGTAGATAGAATGACCTGTTATGTTGATACCAACCAGTGCCTTTCTAAGATATACCTGTCATCACCAAAGAGCTCATGAATGAAGTGGCCATAGTACTAATGCCTTAATCTGGTTCTTGCGACATACCACTCAAAATCCACAGTGTCAATTGTCATCATAGGTTCTGTGTCCACAGTGATACATACTGCATATCATATAACTTGATACTATAATTTAGCATAATAACTACATAGGAGGAAGAGAATACTAACATTTGTTTACATATTTAATAAAGGCAGAACCACATCTTTAAAGATATTAGCTTCTCAAGAGCTTAAATGATCTCTACTAAAGAAGCTTCAAGAATCAGATGTTGGGTTTCATTTCACATATTTCAAAAGTGACCCTTTTTTCAAAAGTGAAAAATCTCAATTAATCTAAATAACTGAAACTACACAATATCTCCATGAGTGTGCCAGGAAAAAATTTCTTGAGGAAAAAAGCAATATTTGTTACTTATTACAAATAAATAATGTGATGGATCCAGGCAGCTGGAGGTTCTTTTATTTGCTGATTATAAAAGCATCATCTTGAGGATACTAGCTTTATAAACATCTGAAGGATCATGGGTAAGTGCTTCCACTTCAAGCAGTATGGAAGACTAGGTATTCTAAAACTGCCTTGGGCAATAGTTCAAACAAACTGGGCTGAGAACAACAAGCCCTAATTCACTGCAGGTCTCACAGCGAGCTGTAAGCTGAAGTCCAGGCCTGGTGCTAGAGGGCAGTAAAAGCAAGGAGACAGGAGACTGCTCTTTGAAGGCAGCCAAACCTGAGACTGCTCCTGACCAAACCTCAGACAGAGGTCGGGGTCAGGACTGCATTCAAGAACTCTTGGAAGAACTGCCTTGTGTATTTGCTAGGGGACTGAGACTAGAGGTTTTAGGGCCCTCCCCAGTAAGGCAACTGGAACAGGGGCCACGCTGCACCCTAGATGTGCAAAAGGTGGGGGTGGGTGGGGTCAAAGATGACCTCGTGAGGATTATATTTGAGAAATCATAAAGATTTGTTCACCTTGTCTAGCAAAAGAAAAGTTAGAGACTGCTTCAAAGTTTCCAGAAACCATTTCCTCCAGCACTAGCCCAGGATCACATAACAGGAGCTGTAGATGCTCTTCTTAAAGGCTGGCACGCCTCAGGGCCGGAGTTCAAGGCTAGTCAAAGAAGGACCTGCATGCTTCAACTCGTCCTCCCTCTGAGCTGTAAGGATTACTTTAACAGCAGCAATCCAGACAGTGAGGGGGACTGACAAATCCCTGCTATGGCAAACAGAATTTTATGGCTCCTTTTATATTTAATTTCTTATTCCAGCTGGAATTAATTTTGGCATGTGGTTTAATTTGAGACTCCAACTTGATTTTATTCCAAGTACTTAAATGATTTTTTCATTCAGGGATGGGGAATCCAAAAGTCACAAAGGAAAAGAGGGAACGATCTGACTGCACAAAAAAGCTTGAGACTTGTATACATTAAAAAAAATCTCAAATAAAATGAAAAGGCAAAGGCATATTAAGAGAAAAAAAAGAACAAATACAAAAAGGTTGATATTCTTAAAAACAACTCTTTCCAATCAATTATTCATGTCCTACAAGAAAAGTAAGTGGAGGACAAGAACAGAAACTCACAGGAGACTAAATAGAAAAACACAGGGAAAAATGTCCAATCTAACTGCTTTTAAAAAGTATAAATAAGCTAATATTTTTACATATCAAATTGGAAAGGCATTTTTTAAAAATACATACAATGATGAGGTGGATTTATTGAAATAGATAATCTCATATAGCTAATGAGAGAAAAAACAACAAATATCTTAAAAGCAATTAGTGATATGTGTTAAATATCTTACAATGAGAATAAACTTTGACTCAGCAATCTCATTGTAGTGATTCCTCTTAAATAATCAATGATATGATGAAAGATGTAAGTGAAAATATATTCATCATTCTTTAAAATTACAAAAACACCTAAGCATGCTGATATCATAATTAAATACATGCTAGCACACATAAATCATGAAAGCAACCTGCATCCATTTAAAAACCATGTTTTCAAGGAAAATTTAATGATTTGGGCAAATACCAATTCACTGTAATGTTAGCTAAAAAGTGGACAATGAGGAATTGTAAATGATCTCCATTAACTACACAATCTCTCTCTCTCTCTCTCACACACACACACACACACACATACACACACACATACACACACACATACACACACACGAACACACACACACACACACAGAGTATATTTCTTCATATGTAGACCTCTCAGGTTCCAGATGGGGTTAGACTAGTAACAGCCCATCTTCAATGGCCAGCCCAGCTACCCATGCAGAAGCGCTAACCTCGCATGACTTCTGGGCATCATCAGCTTGCCTATGTGTTTCCTAATACTCCTGCGCCAGCTAACCACTTTCAGTGATTTTCCGGGCATCCGTTGAACACCCTCCAACTACCATCGTGTCTCATTAACAAATGCATACACCTGCTCCACGGACATGCTCAGCACAAGTGCCATCTTCAAGGTGATCTATGCTGACACAACAAAAGTTGGCCATTCTCTCTCTTGAGGTACACTTGATAGGATTCCAAAGCCATACTTCTGAGCCAAAGCTCTTGGTGGTCACCAGACATGAGTTCCATAGCTCCCGGAAGACTGAAAAACACCTATAATTGGCAGTCACCAACAGAGTCCCACCCTCCTGGGGGAATCTGGGGCTTTTTTAATGGGATAAATATACCTTGGTTGGGTCTCTCTTCTCTTAGTATGAGCTCCCTCTTAGCCAGGCACTGGCAGGCTTGTCAGGCCACTGCCACCAGCTCATAGCAGAGATGCACATGGGGTGGGGCTGGGGTTTTCTCACAGGAAACAGCGCATCCCCTAATTCAATGGGTATTTACAGACACTACTAACAATCCCTGTTAGATGCACATATTTTAAAAGATTACAAAAGAGGCATTATGAAAAGTTAACTGTGTACTCATTTCTAGTGATGGAAATAAGGGTGATTTTTTAATGCTTTTTAAAAGTTTTTTTTAAGACTTTATTTATTTGAGAAAGATAAGGAGAGAACAAGCACATGAGTGGGGAGGGGCACAGGGAGAGGGAAAAGTAGGCTCCCTGCTGAGCAGAGCCAGAAACAACTGTAGTTTCCACTTAGCGTTTTGTTCTTAATCATTTATATTTGTCAAATCACTTAGGAGTTTTAGTGTATGACAGCTAAGAACTATATTAATATAATACCAATAGGGGATCCCTGGGTGGCCCAGCGGTTTAGCGCCTGCCTTTGGCCCAGGGCGCGATCCTGGAGACCCGGGATCGAATCCCACATTGGGCTCCCGGTGCATGGAGCCTGCTTCTCCCTCTGCCTGTGTCTCTGCCTCTCTCTCTCCCTCTGTGTGTGACTATCATAAATTAAAAAAAATTAAAAAAAACAAAAATAGACATTTAAAAAATATCTATGTAATACCAATAATAATACTTTTAAAAATAAGCAATTCTTTAGCATTTATGGAATTTATTTATTTATTTTTAAATATTTTATTTATTTATTCATGAGGGACACACAGAGAGGCAGAGACATAAGCAGAGGGAGAAGCAGGCTCTCTGCCGGGAGCCCAATGTGGGACTTGATCCCATGGCCCCGGGATCACAATTGTTAAAGGCATCTCCGTTTAGCTCAGCTCATGATCCTGAAGTCCAGGGATCAAGCCCTGGAGATGCCCAACTGACAGAGCCAGCCAGGTGCCCCACCTTTTTAAAATTTTTTTTAAAAAGTTCCAGTATGTCTAAAATAAATAGGTACCATATTTAAAATCAGAGAAAGCAATTAATACTACTCTTAAAGAAAACAAGAATTGATTTCTAGATCCTAGATGTCGGTGGAAATAAATACTACAATGTAATAATGGTTATAAATCTTCAAATAAAATAAGATTAGCCTCTATGTTAGCAGAGAAAATACAATCTCATGTTGGCTATTCTATGTTTTGCATAACTCCAGTGTGTTTGTAACAATCCCCAATCACCAGTGATAATGTTTACATGCAGGAATATTTCAAATGTCAACGCTGAAGCTTGCTGATAGGTTGAATAGCCTGCCATCCTGCATGGTTGTGGCAGCCACGGTCCTGGATGGCTCGGCCCTCCCTTCCAGGGAGAAGCTGCTAGGAGGAACGAGGTAGCCTCCAGCTGCCGCCCCTCAGGAGCTGCCAGGGCACCTGGGCCAAGGCCAAGCCATCCCCACCTGCTGCCAGCCAATGACTGAGCCCAATGTGGGGCCCTTCTAATGGGCAGTCTTTATTCAAGCACCTTACTGGCCGAGCCAAGAGTTTTTCAGGGCTGTATTCAGTTTGAGCATCTTCCCATCCAATCCTCCCTGCTTTCCCCGTCTCCTTTCACAGGGGTCTTACCTCAACCACAACCTGAGTCCCTTCCCACTTAATCCTGCTCCCCTGCCCTTTGTTCTTTACAGGTTTGTCTCCCAGTGAATCTTCTGCAGGCCTCATTCTGTCATGGAACCTGCTTCTCAGAGCACCTTCATTGACGTACTAATCCTCAGTGCTATTTTGTATTGTTTTTTTTTTTAATTTTTTTTTTATTTATTTATGATAGAGAGAGAGAGAGAGAGGCAGAGACACAGGCAGAGGGAGAGGCAGGCTCCATGCACCGGGAGCCCGATGTGGGATTCGATCCCGGGTCTCCAGGATCGCGCCCTGGGCCAAAGGCAGGCGCCAAACCGCTGCGCCACCCAGGGATCCCCTGTATTGGTTTTTTATATGGTTTTGGAAGGAGAGACTACTGTTAGTGTAGGTACATAGCACATTAAATTTCATGAATGTAGGGCACCTGGGTGGCTCAGTGGTTGAGCATCTGCTTTGGCTCAGGTTGTGATCCCAGGGCCATGGGATCAAGTCCCACATCGAGAGCCTGCTTCTCCCTCTGCCTATGTCTCTGCCTCTCTCTGTGTGTGTCTCATGAATAAATAAATAAAATCTTTAAAAATAAATAAATAAACTTCATGAATGCTAAGCAATTGCTTATTTTTAAAAGTATTCATTTGACAAATACTAATATAGTTCTTAGCTGTCATACACTAAGACTCCTAAGTGATTTGACAAATGTAATTGATAAGAACAAAATGTTAAGTGGAAACTACAATTGTTTTTGCATAGTGCAGGGATTGTATCCATCTTCATAGCCTGAATGGCCCTGGTACACATACTTACACCTAGCTTCCGGGATCTCAATGCAGTCGGCACAACATGTGCAGGTCTTCCAAAGGAAATGATTGTAATCAGAGAAATAAGTCAGCGATGACCTACTAATCACAAATCTAGGCTTGAAAGTATGCGTTCTACATAGGAACTGAGTAATCACTACATCTCTAATCTGAATTATGTGAACTATCATCAGACAATTTATTTCTTCAGCTTGCACCCAGGACACTACAACAAGGCAAAACTGCAAAGCAGGTAAAGTGGCCTATAACACAATCCCACCCATTTTTATTCCTTCAGGATTCTTCCCAAGTGTTTCTCTTCATCTCACTGCACCTTTGGGGCTGTAACCAGGTCCTTCTCCCCCTTCAGGTACACCAGTGCTCCCTTCAGGCTTTAACAGCCCAAAAAGCACTTTCAGGCTTCAGGATTTTACCTTCCAGCAGTTTCCAAATCCAGGTGTATCATTTTCTTCTTGATATTTTTTTTCTTGATAAACTCAAGGATAACTTGTGTCTTCTAAGGTATTGACAAGGGATACGAGTTCATAATACAGTTGCTTTTCAGGAAGATAACAATCTGGGCCACTCAGAAAACTATCCTCCCAGGCTGCCCCTGGGACCTGAATCCCAAGGGATTAAAGGCAAAGCCTCATTGATTTGGTGAGACACAGCTGACTTCCACTTTTAGGCTGCACCACAGCTTTCTAACAATTCATTGTCAAACTGTGTTACTGTGGGTTTTGTCTCCAAAGATGTTAATGTCAGGCAGATGCTAGAGAATTGGGTAAAGACAAAGATTTCAAATAAGCGAGATATACAGATAAACATTCAATTTGTCTGTATGTTAGAAGCCCAGTTCAGTAAACAGTCTTCCACGATTTTTAAAAATCCCAGCCACTGTTCAATTTCCCAGGTCTACACCTACATTTTGCTGTTGATCCTCATCTAATAAAGTCTGGTTTCCTTCTTAGAATTTATAATTAATTTACCAACCATTTAAGCTCAAGAACAAACCTACTTGAGAAAGCTCCAGGCCAGCTCATGAGAACAACTGGACGTGGGCCATTTTAAATAAACAAAGAATCATCTGACTTTATAAATTGTCATGGGAAATATCATAGGAAGGAAGAGATTGGGAATGGAAAATGTAAATACTCTTGGCAATGACTAGGATCCTGTCTTTTAACATATAAGATATTTTGTGATATAAGTTCCCACCATTTCTGCAAGTGATCCTTGTTTTTTGAATATTTTTCACACACGCTATTCTATTTAATTGACAGAGCAGTCCTGTGCTATTGGTTTGTAGTGGCTCCGCTCTGCAGATAAGGAAAAGGTTGTTGTTGGAATTTTAGTGATTTGATGAGACCCCAATTTACTATATGGCAGACTGGGGACTAGACCCCCCATATGAACTCTACGACACAGCTCTTCATTACCCAAGCCACAGTTTAATGGCTGTTCAAAAAAACATTTCTTTGCCATGAAAGATGAGCACATTACATGATTTAAAAGGTTAAATGTAACATAAATGAGAAAAAAAAAATACCTGTGTCTCTCAAAAACTTAAGAAAGCATTTTCTCTAGCTAAACTATAAAGTGTAATATTTTCTTTTGAAAGAGAATCAAACTAAAACTAATGAAAATGATAATACTAGATGGGCCAGTATAATAAATGTTATTACTTAGAATATATTTCAAATCTATAATGAGTCAAAACAGTGTTCTAATTAGAAAATGCAACAACAACAACAAAAAACACTAAAACTCTGAATATCTGGAAACTCCAGAGAGCCAAATGTTCTGGAGAATTGATGGTTTATATCTTTAGGTGAACAGTTCTGTAAAGCTCAAATACTTGAATATATTTTAGTTCTTCTTTAAAGATGGGCAAGAATTTCCTATGTTATCAAGTGATTAACCTTTGTTCTCCAGATTGTTGTGCTTCTATGATCTTTTTTTAAAAACAGATTTTCTGTTTTGTCCTTTGCTGTAAAATTGTCAAGGGTCTCTCCTCACTGTTAGCCTACGTCTCTACCAAGAAACTCTCTTGTAATTTACTATTATTTCTAACAGGCTATAGGATTAGAAATCAGTCTACCCAGTTGAATTCATTAATGCAACAAATATTTCTGTAACTCCCTGTATTTGTCACCTACAGCTGGCAGGCGCCGATGACACAGTTGCATGAGATGGGACCCTTGGCCTCCAGGACTCCACAGCCTCACTGAGGAGAGGAGTGGAGAGGGGGAGAAATTCAGTAACAGGACTCCACACTCGAATGCAGACCAGGCAACTGGCTCAGACTAGGAGACTGGGAATGGGTCCCCAGAGAGAGTTTTGAGCTGAAGAATACATACAATTTTGTTAATCCCCAAAGAGAAAGTAAGGGCATTATGGGTACCAAAGAAAAAGAACAGGAGTAAAAGCACGAAGTAATGAAAAGATCTGATGGGCTCAGAAAATGTAGACAATATAAAAATTCTGAAGCAGCTAAGACACTGTAAAATAAACTCTGTGTCAGAGCTACAAGTAAAAAGCACGGGGATTAGTAAATGGACCTGCTGGCATGTATTTTGGGTTTGCAGAGGCCTATTTTCCTACTCCCTGGTAAAATCTGTTTGAAACTGTCATATGACTGAGCCCTGAGTAGGTAAACTGTCTTTTTGCTGCATGGACCTATTGGGAATTGTAATTTTTTTTCTACTGCGCGACCTCAGCTTACTGTAGGTACCCATCTGTGGCTTCATCGATAACATCCACTTACTTAACTACAACTGCAACTCCCCAGAATTGAGTTCTATGAAGGTATGGGCTTGGGTTTTCTTCACTGCTGATTCCTCAGAACCTAGAGCACTTCAATTTGTTCGGTTTGTTGATTGAACAAATGCACACGTCTCATTTATATAGCACTCTACAACAAAGAGGATATCACTTTCATGTCCTCTTTCATCTCACTAGCCCAAGACGAATGAAAGCAAGCCCCACTTTAAATCCAGAAGCACTCCCCCACGCCATCACTGGGGCCTAACTGCTGTGATGGCAAACTTACAAAGAGGGTATACGCCCCTGCCTGGGGTTAGGAACGCTGCCTTAAACCAAAAACAGTCATGCAAAGTCTTCTCCACAAGAAAGGACTTTTACAAATTAAATAACCGACATCATTAGTCCTAGTGATTTTGTTCTTTCGAATATCTATGCCATCTGCTGCACCTGGTTTGTAACAGAGAGGTCTGATTTAAAAAGTGATACCACATTACAGGAACTACTCCAGGTCCCCAGAAGCCCTGGAAGGGTGTGTTAAAACACATATTGCTCACCCCTACCTCCTACTGAGGGTTTCTGTTTCAGGACATCTGAGATGGGACCCGAGAATCTGTATTTCCAAACAGTTCATTGATGCTGATGCTGCTGGTCCGGGGACCACACTTTGACAACCAGTGATCTGGAAACTCAATCTATTGATGCCAGATGCAAAAATATCACACCAGCAACAGTCCATTTATGGCAGTTACACCAGTATGATCTGTGCTTTCGTGTTTATCTGTCTTTAGTAAACATGTTTGCCCTATGTCAATCCTCAAATACAGAAATCCATGTTCAGATGAATTATTTTATGAAAACTACAGTTTCGTTCATCTTCTTGCTAATAAAAATGAGTTAAAAGAAGAAAAATTACACAACTCAAAAGGGAGTGGGTAACTATAGAGAATTAAGGCAAGACAAATTATTTTCAAAAATTATATATTTCAAATTAGAACAGGTTTCTTTTGGTCAAACTAAACAATAATTTGCTAAAATTTTAAGTAAAAATTCCTATTTAAGTAGAAAATCAGACCCTATTTCCAGAGGAATGGAATTTTCATCACAGAATCAAGTTACTTGGTTCATAAACTTAGTACGTAAAAGCTTCATGCTTCCAAAGGCCAAACTAGAAAACAGTGCTTCATATATCTCTTCCTCCCTCTAAGTCCTTCCCGGAGAAGAGCTAATTTTTTTAATATTTATTTATTTACTTATTTGAGAGTATTTGAGAGAGTATGAAGAGGTGGGGGTTGTAGAGACAGAGATTAGGGAGAAGCAGGGTCCCCGCTGAGCAGGGAGTCCAACACAGGGCTCTACCCCAGGACCCTACTATCATGACCAGAGCCAAAGGGAGACACTTAACCAACTGAGCTCCAAGAAAAGCTAATTTTTATTATTCAAATTATAAGCATTGCATGGTGTTTTTCATTATGAAATTCACTTTGGTTTTTGTTTTGTTTTTGTTTCTTTTGAAGCTCAAAAGGTGATGATTAACTGTTCAGGTCAGGACTCATGAAGTTCTAGAAGTTGGTGAGCTCAATTAAGATATATGTCATCTCTTGCACACACCATATTACATCTAGAATTTGAATTTAGATAGTTATTAAATGATCATCTGTGTTACGATCAAAATATCTGCATGCAATTCATGCACATAATACATGAAATATGTACGTATGTATATATATGCTTGAAAGTCTCAGGAAAATAAAAAACCTAAATTACACTGCTCACTGATTTTAAAGTTCATTGGACTGATTGTATTGATTCCAAATACTGCCCTCGGTATAGTTTCCAGATGCACAGACACTCTGCATGTGTGTGCAAAGCAAATCCAATCCTATAAAATGTTTTAAAAAACATTATTACATTATCTTGAGTTACAACAGAAAATACTATAGTGATAAACCACTTCCAAAACTGCAACCCCCCACTATATATAAATATATAGTATATAGGACAAATATAGATTTATATATATATTTCTAAGAAAATACCTCTGCAGTTACCAATGGAGGCTAGAACCCTGAAAAATTATGGAGAATTCCCATTCATCACATGTAAAGAGAAGTTGGATCAGGAGTAGTAGCTCCTATCAATGATATATTTCACAACTGGTTGTGTCAGGGGAGGTTATGCTTCCTCTGGCATTTTGTCATCCAAAATAGAAATCTCCCTAGCAAAGGGTCCATTTGGGAAATCCTCTTTTAAAAATCCTGAAAAGGAAGGTTAGACTGAAGCAGACAGCCAAATGATAAAACTCTTGCCTCCGTAGGTGTCACCATTCCTAAGAGGAATTCATGTTTCGTTAAAAAGGAGACAAATGACATTCAAAAGACCATGAAAAATTCCAAAGGCAGAAGTTCGTTCTCTTCTCTTGTCACCAAAGGGAGAACAAAGGCAGAGAGCACCTACCACTCTTCCCACAAATGCTGTATCTGTACCGCCACCCATCGCTTCCTCTTCCCTGGCTCTGCTAGTTCTCACAAAATGACCCTGCAAGCTGCCTTTCACAGGCTCCCTTGCCTACTGGCTTCAAGAGATTCCCATAATGGGATGTGACAGGAGACTGGAGAGCCCAAGGCTGGAAACCCCAAAATGTTTCACTGCCTCCAATGGTGTCTCTAGCAATGGCTGCATCTTTGCTGTGGTCTAAGCTCCCATTCTCTCTCTCTCTCTCTCTCTCTCTCTCTTTTTCTCTCTCTCTCACTGTTTCCAAGTTACAAAAGCCAATCCAGATGTAAAAGTAAGTTCTCTGGGACCATTCCACTGTCACAGAAAAAGTCAAGTCTTATCTCAAAATCTGATCTTCAGTTTCCCCAGCTTATCTGAGTTAATTATACTGAAAAGTTTCCAATGGTTAATTAAAGAGATGCTTGCAGGAAATAAAAACAAAAACAAAAACAAAAAAGTGCTGCTATGTAAATGCTGAGTGTTATTCTGATGACCTGCAACTTTCCTTCTTAAACACATATTTTATTGAGTGATTTACTCAATGCCGATATAAAAATTTTCCATGCGTGTGCAGTGGAACTCCCTTTGTCACCAGAGAGTTGTAAACCTCCGTAATATCCCCAAGAAAGGCATCCTACTAACAATGCCATTTATGATCTGTTTGACACACATTATTTTACTGCTATAAGACTCAGTTTCCATGTTTATAAAATGGCTAAATAACAGAACCTACCTCATGGAGTTGTTAAGATTAAATCAGATTATTTCATATAAAGTGTATGGCATTGCCTAGCACATGGTAAGGATGCTATAAATGTTAGCTATTTATTGCCAGTTACCACTTTATGCCAGCAACAGGGAAGGAATACAACGAGAAAAAGCCACTGACCTACATAGTATTTGATTAAAATAACAACAATAATAAACCATCAGCCTAAAATATCCACATAACATGTACAATCCCTGTTTTTACCCTTGGATTTCAACTAAAAGCTATAATTGAATTACTGTGTGCCAGTGTTACCTAATTGATGTTAGACCAAGAAAAACTAAAATTAGTTAAAAGGGGAAAAGGACAAGTAAGTCAGTGAGCAAAGGATTAAGATACGAAGCATGAGGTTCTGAAAAACATCAGATTCCCCAGAAAACTATTTCCACTGGCCCTATTAAGCCCTGAGGGGGATACAAGTGGGTGCTTTTCCTATACCAGTCCCCGGCTAAGGAATAGCATCGTTAAAATCTCCTGTGTTCTAACTATGTCCCACCCAAACCCATTTGTTTGAAGCCCTAAGCCCCAACGTGATGGGAGGTGAAGGTGGGGAACTTGGAAAGTATTAGGTTAGATTAGATCATGAGAATAGGGACCTCATGATGGGATTAGTGCTCTTATAAAAAGAAAAGGGGACACAACGTCTTTCTCTTTCTCCACCTTGTGAGCACATAGTAAGAAGGCAGCTGTTTGTAGACCAAGAAGAGAGCTCTAACCAGAACTCAGCCATGCTGGCATCCTGGAGTTGAACCTCCAACCTGCAACACTGTGAGAACTAAATTTCTGTTGCTTAAGCCACACAGTGTAAGGTACCTGTTATGGCAGCCCAAGCGAAAACAAAATTCAAATAGAATTTTAGGTCTTATCTAAGAATCTAGAGTTTTTCATTAAAAACATATTGATCCTTTTCTTCTATGAAATATCCTTTTCTGTTCTCTTTCAGCATCATTTTGTTATATGTCCAACATATAGCTGCCCAGGGCTTAGCAAAGTAAAGCTGATGGATATAGTTTTAAGAAAACAATATCATTCTAGAATCAGGAAAGCAAATAATTCTATCTTCTATCTCAGGATATATCAGTATTTAGTGTATCTCAGCAGGAAATTTATATTTACCCATCTTTTAAAAGTTAACATTTATTTTTCTATGCTACTAGAAACATTTTTCAGGAGAGAGAGAAAATATATAAATATGTATATGACTAAATAGATTGTGACATGGTGTAATGGTACATTATAACTCAGAATAACATATATAGATAATTAAATACAAATTATCATTATAGGGGCGCCTGAGTGGCTCAGCTGGTTAAGCATCTGACTCTTGGTTTTGGCTCAGGCCATGATCTCATGGGTCTCAGGGTCAGGCTCTGTGTTGGGGGGGTAGCCCCAGCTCAGTGGGGGGTCTGCTTGAAGAGTATCTCCTGCTGCACCTCCTCCCACTTGCATGCACACACTCTCTCTCAAATAAATAAGTGTTCCAAAAAAAGAAATCATTATAAATGATATAAATATAAATATTCTCCTTTAAATCTATATATAGAAAGAAGGTCTAAAAATGTTGCCTTTTTTCTTTGTGCTCCTAAGATTATTACCATATGGTTGCATCAGATGGATCCTTCAGTAACTGTATTATATCATTTACAGAAACATAGACCAAGAACCTAGAAGTGTCCAAGGGATGGTGAGGAAGCAAAGTTTTCCAAAGGAAGACCTAACCATACTTGCTCAACTTCCAGTTTCCCAGAAAGTTTTCCCTGAGGTCAGGAACTGATATTCAAAGTCCTGCACTTGATGCTAAACTAATCAAGAGCACAAGAGGTAAGGTCACACTTTTAAAATTCAGAGGAAGGAAAAGGACAGAAGCCATCTGGCAGGAACACTCCTACCCCACCCTGTCTTCACCCCTCCCAATCCCACTCTCAAAAAATGAGATGTTTCCACTACTTCTCTTTAGTCTAACAATCACATTTTATCATGAGGAATATTTATCCCCTTGACATACAGTATCTTTTGCTGCTTCCCCTCTCCCCCAAGTTACAAATGATATACCTGACATTTTTCCTTAGACTTTTGGCTTCATAAATACTGATTCCTTCAACATCTTTTCTTACTTCAAAATATGGAAAATTGAACATCTCAACTCGGTGCCCTCTACTTAACACTTTACAATGGAGGAAAGGACTGCACCTAATCATACTTTATGTTTGCAGGTTGTACAGCTTACAAAGGCTCTTATGCATACTATATATTTCTTGCTCCTCTTCACAAACCTATAAGGCAAGTGAGAAAAAAAATCTTATTATTCATGTTCTCAGACAGAAAACTAAGTGTCTGGAAAATAGTTTTTAATATTGACTCTATGTTCTTGGATGGATGGAGGGATACACAAGAGGGAAATAGTTGTTTAAACTTCTGTTACAAGGTTTTACAACTACTAAGTGATAGAATTTAAATTCCTTCCAGAATTTCTCACTCTGGATTCTGTACATACAAATGACAACTATTCAGGTCTGAAATGTGACTTTGGGAGATTTAGCAACTCTAATATATACAACCAAAAGGCATTAAACATTTGGATGAAGAAAAAGATCTAAGAGGCTTAGTATGCATACTGTCCAGAACCTAAAACAAATAAGTGTGTAAATCCGATATCTAGTAGAGACCATCAGAGAGAAAGATTATAAAAGAGGATGATACAAGGAAATAATTGCATATCATTCTTTTTCAAGTAATGTAAGATAATACTACTAATATGTGTCCACATAATGTTTAAAGCCACTAGGTAATTGGGAAAATGACATGTGAAATGCCATAAAGTCAAATAATTCAAAGATGTGAAAAGAAAAAGTAAGAGTTCCTCCCTTACCAAATCCTTAATCCCTTCCCCAGTGTCTTCTTCAGCTTTTTAAACATTTTGTAGACATTTACAAGTACACACACACACACACACACCCACACAAACACATATCCTGAGCTTTGGATATACAGCTATCTTTTTTTTTTTCAGTAAGAATGTATCTTGACTTTTTTCTAAATTAACATATATAGATTTAACAAAAATTACACAGGTTTATTCCCCACATAAGGTCTTAAGATTCCCAACTAATAATTCCTCTATCATGATATTTTTCAGAATCATTTGTATTCCATGTGGTTTGGAGTTGGTAATTAAGCCGCACAAGCTTATTTACTTCTTTACTAGAAATCCCATATAAAAATAAAACCCATCAAGATTAACTATGCATAAAAAAGATTATGCATAGAATAACAAATATTCAAAGAGGTAGAGTATATTATAAAATATGCTATTTAGCTTCCCATTATCCAAGTGAAGTCAAAATATACCACTTGTGTAGCAGAGTAAAACTCGGAAAATAAATTAACGTCAGAGTATCCCATTCACATAGACTGGAAAAGTAACCAAAGTCACCATGTGAAATTTGTGAGCCGAGCATATCAGACTGGTTACCAGAAGAGTACCCTTCAGAGTGTCAGATGGAGGATACACGCAGAATTTTTAGGGAATTCGTTAAACCACCATACTGAAACTTATCACTGGATTTGTTTTGTGTCTTAAGAAGTATAAGGAAGAAGAAACTTTTCCTTCATTGCTTTGTAACTCCTCTGACAGAGGAATGAGGGTGGAGTTTGACGTCTTCCAATAATGTTGGACTAGGTAGTTCCATTCAGTCTCCTCATTGGACAACTAGAAAAACTGGACAAAATATGTAAAGAAATAGCCAAGCGATGGCATCAAAGAGCTCAATGTAGTAAACATTTGCTGGGAAAGGAATACAGCTTAATACACCTCAAGTTTGGAGCAACTTCTTCCCCTGGAAACCCTACCAACTCCAGGAGAGAGAGCTGGAAGCCTGAGATGCCAAGCAGGATTTGCAACAGCTTCCTAGAGCTTAGCTCATGGAGACTGCTATCCAGGGCCTATAAAGGGTGGGGGAAGCCCTGCCAAACTCCCTTACCATGGGCTGGGACCCCTCCGGACTATCTCTTAGGAGCCAGGGTGAACTATAGGTAGGCCCTCGAGGAGGCTGCAATTCAGCTTTGAATCATCTCAGTTTCTGAGACTGCTAACAGGTGATTCTGGGCTCACCAGGCTCCCTAGGTGTCCTAGAGTTCTAGCATAGCACCCCCAGGTGATCAGCAGAACAAACAGAAATCATAACTGTTTAAATAGATCATCGTCTGTATTAGTTATCAATTGCTGCATGAAAAATTATTCCACACTTAATGGCTTAAGACAGTAAATATGTACCATCTCATAGTTTCTATGGGGCATCAGAGATCTAGGAGCATCTTAGTTTAGTGATTCTGGCTCAGGCTTTCCAACAGGCTTAATTCAAAGGGTCAGATGGAGTTGCAGTCGGCTAAGCTTTGGCTGGGAGTGGAGGAGCCACTTCCAAGTCCACAACATGGTTGTTGGCAGAAGGCTTCGGTTCCTCACCATGAGAGCTCTCCACAGAGCAGCTTACAGGATGGCTTCTACTGAAGCAAGGCATCCAAGAGCAAGAGAGGATACCCTCTCTAGGAACATGGGAGCCAGTCTTTTTGTTGTCCTGCCTCCATTCTTTTAAATTGAGTTATAATTGACATATAATATCCTATTAGTGGGGCACCTGGGTGGCTCAGTGGTTGAGCATCTGCCTTTGGCTCAGGACGTGATCCTGGGGTCCTGGGATCAAGTCCCACATCGAGCTCCCTGCAGGGAGTCTGCTTCTTCCTCTGCCTATGTCTCCGCCTCTCTTTGTTAATCTCTCATGAATAAATAAATAAAATCTTTTAAAAATATCCTACCAGTTTCAGATGTACATCACAGTGTTTCAATATTTTTGTACAATACAAAATGATCCCCACGATAAGTCTAGTTACCACCTGTCACTGTACAAATTCATTACAATATTATTGACTATATTGTCTATGCTATACATATATCCCCATGATTTATTAATACTGTAACTGGAAGTTTGTACCTCTTAACCTCGTTCACCTATTTTGTTCAGCCTCCTTAAATCCCTGCTCCCTCTGGGAACCAACAGCCTTTCCTGTAGCTATGAGTCTGTTTCCATATTGTTTTGTTTGTTCATTTGTTTTGCTTTTTAGACACTTACATATAAGAAAAATCATATGGCATTTGTCTTTCTCTGATTTTATTTCACTTAGCATAATACCCTCAAGATCCATCTATGCTGTCACAAGTGGCAAAAGTTCATTCTTCTTTATGGCTAATTTTATATATATATATAACCAGTATATTTAAGTATACATATATGTATATCTGTGTGTGCGAATATATATATTCGCACACACAGATATATATATATATATATATGTATGTATGTATATATCTCACAATTTCTTTACCTATTTACCCAGTCATCTATTAATCTATTCGTGTTAGATATTCCATATCTTGGCTACTGTAAATAAAGTTGCAATGGGAGTGCATACATCCCTTCTGATTGGTATTTTCATTTTCTTTAGATAAATACCCATAAGTGGAATTGCTGGATCATATTGTAGTTCTATTTTTAACTTTCTGAAAAACTTCCATTTTGTTTTCCACAGTGGCTGTACCAATTTACATTCCCACCAACAGTTTACAAGTGCTCTCTTTGTCCACATCCTCACCAATACTTGTTATGTTTTTGTCTTTTCGATAATAGCCAGTCTGACTGGTGTGAGGCAGTACCTCACTGAAGTTTTGAACCATACTTCCCTGGCGATTAATGATACTGGGCACCTTTTCATGTGCCTGTTGGCCACCTGCATACCTTTTTTGGAAAAATATCTGTTCAAGTCCTCTGCCCATCTTTAAATCAAGTTGTTTGGTTTTCTTTTTTAATTACATTGTGTAAGTTCTTTATATATTTTGGCTATTAACTGGCTATCAAATGTATGATTAACAAATATTTTCACGAGGTTGCCTTTTCATTTTGTTGATGATTTCCTTCACTGAGCAAGTTCGTTAGCTTGATATAGTCCTATTTGCATATTTTACCTTTTGTTGCACTTGTCTAAGGACATTGATCCAAAAAAGAAAAAAATGTTGCTAAGACAAATGTCAAAGAGTTTACCGTCTATGTTTTCTTCTAGGAGTTTTATTCTAGGTTTCAAGTCTCATGTTCAAATCTTTGATCCATTTGAAATTAGTTTTTTATATGGTACAAAGCAGTGTCTAATATTATTCTTCTGTGTGTAGCTATGCAGTTTTCCCAACATCATTTACTGAAAAGATTATCTATTCCCCATGGTATATTCTAGACTCCTTTGTCATAGATTAATTGGCTGTATATGCGTGAGGTAATTTCTGGGTTCTCTGTTTTATTTCATTGATCTATGTGTCTGTTTTCATGCCAATACCATATTGTTTTGATTGCTATAATTCTGTAGTACAGTTTGAAATCACAAAGCATAAAATGAGTCTGTAACTTAATCTTAAAAGTGACATACCATTATTTCTGGTATTTTCTATTAGTCAGAATTGACTTACTAAGCCCAATCCACACTCAACAAAGGAGACTACACAAAGATAGGGTCACAGGGAGGGACCATCTTAAGCCTGGATGCCTCATCACCCTAAGACTCAAATTATTTTTACGAAGGGTTCTGCAAATTCAATAGCCACATGCAATCACAGATACCAAGAAATACAGGATCGAAATTAAAAAGAAACAATAGACAACAACAGATCCACAATGTCCCAGATATTGAAGTGAGTTGTCAAAGGATTCAAAAGCTCTCTATTTTGTTTATGGAAAACAAAAAAAAAAAGATGATGAATTTTCACATATAACTCTAAATAAAAAAATAAAGCCCTAGATTTCTACTTCCAGGCATGATGTACTTCCCTGATGCAACCATGACTGGACTTAACCAATTTGTCATGAGCAACTAAAACACTGGACAAAATACCGGAAGGAACTCTTCTCAAATTGTGACTCTGAAGCAGAGAGAAGCAATGTGATTTTTACAATCACCCAGTGTAGAGGTTGAAAGAAGACAGAAAATCCAAGCCTCTCAGACAGAAATGAAAGACTCTTTTACTTCCAGCAAGAGCAGCATAATGTCAACAAGTTCAAGTCGGTTTCCCATGCCCAATGATTAAGGGTGGAGCAGAAGGACAGATGATGCCTGCACAGGAGGCAGTGGGCTTCTTTACAGGAGACGGACACTGAGCTTGAAGAACCCATTGTTTTAGAGCAAGCAGTAAGCAAGCCTGCTCTTTGTTCTGAGTGGAGACATTACCTCATCCTTCAAGGCTGCTTGCTGCAAACATAGCCTGATAAATAACCTAAGTAAAGAGTAAGGACCCTGCATTTTTGGCTTACCCAGCAAGATGTGTAGGACCTATGGGAAACTGACCTAGTCTACATCTAAGTACCTTTCATCAAAGTGAAGCATGTCAACTGGGTCAGAATTATAGCTCTAAAAACTGAACTATTATTCTTTGCCAACTTAGGAAGCCAGACTGTTTATATTCAAAATGTTTCTTAATCAAATAAGAGTTTACTGCTAGAGCTTATGCAATTGATCCAACATTTTACTGTTTTAGCTCAAGAAATATAGGTAGTAGATACATATTTTTATGCAAAAGGGAATTTAAGACTTAGCTATTTCCATAATTCCTTTTTTTTTACTAAAGCTTCCTTTGCTAGCATACAAGTAATAATCAACAAAATTCTTCACTTTGTTGAGAGTTTAACTACCTTTCTTTCCTATATTCACAGATATTAAATGTACACCGACACTTTGTCAGTGTTTGATACCGAAAGGAAAAGTTGTTTTCCAAGCAGTTACTGCAACATCTATGAAGGTTACTCAATATTGCTGATTTTAAAAAAATTTAAAGAAAATCCACACAAGAGAAAGTTCTAATTTCATCCAGAGGTCATTCTAGCTAATCTGGTATACATTTTTTTAAAAGATAAGATTGAAAGTTGTTCATGAGTATAAAATGTATTCATGTTTTGAAGTATATTAATACAGAATAAAAAGTAACTTATAAATTTAATATACCATAAGTGTGCTGGATGTTAGGTTGTTTGATACTCCAGAAAGAGTTCATACTCTTAGTTCTATATTTAACTTGAGTCTTATACAAGTAAGGAAGTATTGCCAGGCATAAAATGATACTATGTGATAGTACTTACTAACAAAGTAAGGCATATCTCAATACTTTATTTTTATTAAAATTATATTGTAAGTGGTTTTCATTCTAAATATATATATACTCGGTAGCCATTATAGTCATTTGTACAGGGAAGCCCCATCTTTTAAAATTGCTAAAATAATAAAAATATTCAAGAAAAGTATTAGTCAACTTTTCAGAAGCAGAAATGTTGAAAGTTTAAAAAATATTTGTAAGTTATCATAAGCTAAGAGGTATAACTATTTCCAAGAATAATACCTAAAATATGTACAGGTTTCTGGAAAAATGTTTAATGAAAATAGATATTTAATAATAATTCAAATGCTAATGAAAATGATACTTAAAGGTAATTTTGAAGAAATTATTTATAAAGAAAATAATCTTTTTTGTAAAATATGTGAACTTTTATAAATTGGACTTGTTTAAAGGAAGGTCATGTCTTTATACATGTTTTATGAATACTTACAGAATGATATTCAATATCATAATCCCTGAAGTCTGATGAAATCATTCTGTCATGTGTTCATGCCAAGATTATGGAATAAGCATGAAAATATTTTGAAGATATATGCACATTTAGTCATTGTGATGTGTAATATCTGGCAGGTACACATTTAAATTAGTTTGACGAGGTAGAGCTTTTTAATGCCTGACCATCATTATCTTAAAAGCAAAACCTCATCTGCCTGCGATCTTATTTGGTGTCCACAGTCTTCCATGATTAGTTGTTTCATATACAAAGGATTATTAAATGTGAACAGTACTCCAGCCGGACATTCTTACCCAATGACAAGAGATTTTTATTGCACATACATGTTTCATGAGCAATAATATCACATTTTAGAATGTTTCTTCAGCTCATCTAGATACAAATCATAAAACAACCAAGATTATAATATGCAGCAAGATTGCTGAATGTGTAAATTATAATCATATATTATTACACTTATAAAAGTTCAAGCATTTTATTTTAAAAGTTTTCCAGAACTTTCATAGAGCACTTATGTCATTTAAGCTCCCTAATGTAGAATTTTCTCCCTCAGAATCATTATTTTGCCTGGCCCATTCTCTATGTTGAGTTTCCAATTTATTCAGTGGACAATTTTCCATATGAATGTGTTCATTAATGTTCTCATCTGCCATAAAGTATAGGATTACATTTGCTCTAAAGTCATGTATTGATGCAATATCATTTTAATCTATGTTATAATGGCATCCAGTTAAATAAAACAAGATCAGTCTATTCCATAGCAATATTTCCTCATTGCTATTGATACAATAGTCTCTTAAGAGAAAAATCTTATATTCATTAACTCATTTATTGAATTATTCACTGATCCCTTTCTGAATACCAGGTATTACCTAGCTCTAGTAGGCTTAGGAGTAATACTACTATACTTTAAACCATTCATTTATATAACAAATATTTATTGCAGATAGTAATCTGCCAGGCATTGGTCTCCTAAAACTAATAAAATATGAACCATGTTATTAGGAAGCCACGTGGAGTCTAGTAGGCAAAGGGGTGGAAATGCAAATGAACAGCACAAAATGTTAAGTGCAATAACTAAAACATGTCAAATTTATGTATTTATTCAATTTCTCCTTCAACCAATAATTTAAATCAGCCTAAAAATGGTCTATAAAAATATATACAACCTAAAAAAATAGAAACACATAAATTAGGGAGCTATAACTAAGAAAAAAATGTGGGTAAATGATAAGGAAACAGTAAAGCCACCCATAAGAGCATAACTTACCATACACTGCCAATGCAGGTATAAGGAAGCACAACTTCTACCGATGAAAATTTGGCAATATTTAGCAAAATAAACACATCTACCAAAATTATATATTATGAAACGTACACTGTTATCTAGCAATCCCAATTCTGAGAATTTTATCTTATAAATACAGCGTGACATATGAAAAAGTTATTCGCGGTAGCACTGTTTTTAATACCAAAAGACAAAAAATAACCCAGGTCTATCAATGAAGTCTGATTAAATAGCATATAGCACTTCTACTTGATGGAAAACCTTCCTACTCCCAAATAGAAAAATCTGTGTGTGCCGAAATGAAAAATCTCCAGACTCAACTTTGGGTAAAGAAAGCAAGATGTATACCAACAATACACACACACACACACACACACACACACACAACCCTTGCTGAAGAAAGAAAGGAAGGGAAATAAGAATATATGTTTATACTTGCTTGTATCTGCATAGAGAAACACTAGAGACTCATAAGAAACTAATGTAGGAGGTTGTCTATTGGGTGGGTGATTGGTGAGTTGGGCAGCGATAGGAATGGGAGAAAACCTCAGTATATAAATTTCTATATTGTTTTTACTCTTGGATATCATAAATATATTACTTATTCTAATAAAATTTTGAAAAGAAGAACATATACTATACAATAGCATTTAATTTGCTCAAGGAAAACTGCAAATTAGCTCTGAATTTCCTACAAGTCAAACCAAATGGAGAAACTGTTTCAAGAATCAGGGACAAGGTTGAAAAAAAGCTAAACTGTTTCCCCAATTTGAGATTTGACAGGAGTTTCTCTGCCATATACTCATTGATTGGACATTGAGTGATTGAGTGAATGACAATCTCAGTAACATTTTTAAACACACAGTCATGAGGTATCCAATCTTGCCCCTGCTTAAGGCTCTTCAATGCCCTTCTATTGAATCAGAACGAATCCACACCTCTCCCCATGATCTCTGACACCCTACATAATATGACCCTACCTATCTCTCCTCCCATGTTCCTTTGCGTCGTGAGCTCCAATCACACTGGTCTACCTTCTGAACCCCTACCCTAACAAATAACCTACCTGTCTCAGTGCCTTTGCACTTCCTGCTCTTTTCTGCCATCAGAACTATTCATTCAGGTAGCAGCACAGGGTACCACCTGCTCATCATTCAGGCCTTAGATGGAATCCCACCCTCCTAGAGAAACCCTCTCTGCTCTTGCTAAAGGAACACCATCTTGTACCTAACCACTCTATAGCCCCTCACTATGTTTTATAGTCTCTGTAATGTTTAATACAGTTTATTTTTTTTTATTTTCATTTTTTTACTTCTCCCACAAGAAAACACCCCTGAAAGTTGTTCATTCTGTATTTTGTATCTCCAGTGCCAAGACCAGGGCTTGGCACATGGCAGATGGCCAATAAATATTAGCTGAGTTGAATGAGTAGATGACAAAGAATGAGCAAGTAAGAGAAAGAATGGAGGGAGGGAAGAAAGAGGAAGGAAGGAATTTTTTAAAACTCATAACCAACCAAACTTCTTCAGCTAATATTAAGTAATATCTGTCAGCTAACTCTGACATTACCTCATGTGATATTTTTAGGCATCAGTGGCTTATCCACAATTTTCAACCATTGCTAGGATGGGCTCAGAGTTTTTTGTTGGTGGCAGCAGTGGGTTTTTAGGGGGGTTTTTGTTTCTCTAAGTCACTCTTTTATTTTTTCATTTCTAGTTTTGTAATTTTTCTAATTAGAGTACAGTTGACCTACAGTATTATACAGATGACCCTTGAGCAACATGGTCTTGAACTTCACAAGCCCACTTAGACACAGATATTTTACAATTAATACAGCACTGTAAGTGCATTTTCTCATCCTTATGATTTTAATAACATTTTCTTTTCTCTAGATCCCTTTAGTGTAAGAATGCAGTATACAGTACACATACAAAATCTGTGCAAATTGACTATTAATGTCATCAGTAAGGCTCTGATAACTAACTACTAATAGCCACTCAACAGTAGGCTATTAGTTAAGTTTTCATGGAGTCAAAAGTTTACACAGAGTTCCACATGCACGGGGCTGGTGTGTCTAAACTCCATGTGTTCAGCTCTGTATAGTAGTTAGGGCCCAAATTTTGATGCCATTGTATATAGCCACTCACCTCACAAGCTATATATCTTAAGAAAACCCATACTAGGAACATTCTAAAAGTGTCATTACCACCTGAATTTCAGTTTGATTCGTAATGAATTTGTTTTTCAAAGCATTCTCTCCTCCCCCCCCCCAATTAATAAAGATTCAAAAATGAGATTTTTATGAAACTTTTCCATTGTAAATTTGATAATAGTCAAAGTTAACTAAAGATCACTCTGGGATAAATGGAGTTTCATCCACATGTAGATTTGGGCCACCACACCTGAAAATCAAGAGAAGTAACTTGGAAAAGGATCTTTTAGACTGGTGGGTTTCTGAAGCTGGGCTACAGAAGAATCTACCATCAAAACTTAACTTTCCAAGCTGCTGGGTGTTTCAGTTGGTTAAGCATCTGCCTTTGACTCAGGTCATGATCCCAGGGTTCTGGGATGGAGCCCCACATCAGTCTCTCTGCTCAGCAAAGGTCTGCTTCTCCCTCTTTCTCTGCCCCTTCCCCTGCTTGTGCTCTCTCTCTGTCAAATAAATAAAATCTTAAAAAAAAAAAAAAAAAAAAAACACCTTAACTGTAGTCCAGCCATTCACAGTGGTTGAGCAGAAGAAAGCCTACAAATGGTTTCTATTTATTGGCCAGAATTTAACATTTATTTATTTATTTATTTATTTATCTATTTATTTAGGCTGGATTTTATAACCATTACCATGTGGCTTCAGGACACACTGACTTACTTAAGGTTACACACTAAAAATGTCTCAACTCCACAGTACCTCTGACAGCTCAGTTTTGTATCAGAATGATTCCACAATCTACACAATGTGTTAAATTACTCATACAAAGATTACTCCCTATTATTTGCATCTGTTAAGGCTCATGTGCTTTATTTATTCCAGCACAGGTCTGAAATAAATTATGGTTAAAAACAAATGTGTTCCTGATAATGCTCTTTTCATATCACAGCATGAGGGTAACTGGTGTGAAAGCCTTCTCACTTTTGATCAAACTATGCTTTCCTTTGTTTTCAAGGTCAGCTGTAAAAAGAGCTATGTTTCTTATTGAGTTAGAAATGATTTATCTTAGTACCTTGCTGGCTGTCCCCATCATAGATGATTTTCACTTTTCAATTAATAAATCCTGAGATGCACTGACCTTTCTGAGATACATATGCACAAACCTAAGAGGACAACGGTCCTCGGGAGCAAACATCTCTGCCATCGCCAGAACTGAAGCCTCATCGTGGTCACATGCACAGCATCAGTTCTGTGTCTTTTCCATTCTCTAAACGTTAGAGAATGCTTTAGAGTCTGAGACTGAACTTTTCCCTGGAAGAGTAATCCTTATTATTGCAAATCGATGCTAAATCTTCCCAAAAGGTGTAGGGGAGAAAATACTAGCCGAGGCAGAAAATAGATTAGCTCACAGTCCAGGTCTTGAAGCTGATGCACATTTCAGTAGGTGATGTGAACACTGCTGGAGATTTCAGACTGAAAACCGTCTTCACGGTCTTACTTTAACAGTGATGTCGTTAAGGATGCCACGGAAAATACTGTATATCCTAATGTTCCGCGAGCCTCTAGCAAAAACAACTTGCTATTTAAAGCACAGCTCTGGGCAAAGAAGGTGGTTTGGATTGCACGAAGTTATTAATTAACATGACAGCAAACCTTCGGGATGTGAAACCACAAAGCAGCTCTCTGGCCGCTTGTCAACGGTGTCACACATGTGTAAATAATCCACAGCTTTAAAAGGCCCTTTCCTCTTCTCTTCTCTGCTTTATCCCCTTGACACTAACACTCTGTGCTGAGATCTCTTCCAAGTCTAACATTTGCGATCACAGGACAGTCTGAAAAGTAACCTTGATTCCAATTACTTTCTTCTAAACCTCACAAAATAAAATCATCCCAGAAGTGAGCTCTGTCGTGTTCTGAAAGACGAATCAGACTATTCGATGTGGACCCACTGTGGTCTTAACCAAGCAGGTAACACTAAAGTCACACAGGAACAACAGGGAGCGTGCACATATATTCTCATGCTCTTGGTATATTTGTGAACATTACCTTCTTTATCAACATATGAGAAAGTTCCTATTTTTTCCCCTAAATTTTGGCATAGTAGCACTTAGAAGTTTTTTTTAATTTATTTATTTTGTTATTTTTTTATTTATTTTTTTAGAAGTTTTTTATTGACTGGCTGCAAAGGAAAGAGTTTACTCTTCTTAAAATATATAAAGTGTAATGCATTTTCTAGTGTAATTTTTTAAATGGGCAGCTAATATCGATGGGAACGTGAAGGCGCTGCACACCTGCCTTGGCTCTCAACAGTGATATTCAATACACGTTTCAGAGATGATCCAATTCTGTTAGAAAGACACACACACACCAGCACACACACACACACATCTCACACATCCACGTCTCTCACACACACACAATGGGAATCTCTCACTACTAATAGAAGCTGCTTCTCTATACTAATAACATTTCAGTTAGAAACCAAATGTGAAAATCTTTCAATATTTTAAATACCAGCTAACTTATCTGGATAATTAAGTAAAGCTAATCCACATAGAGTAATGGGAAGCAGCATGATGCCTGACTAGAACCGGTGTTATCTAGTCCCAGTTCAGCTCCCGCTCTGCTGGGTTATCCTGGATAAACTGTGGCACCTCCCCAAGCCTAGAGGGCACTCCTGGGGGACTCAGTAGGTGAAGTGTCTGCCTTCTGCCTCAGGTCATGACCTCAGGGTCCTGGGATCAAGGCCAAAGTGGGGCTCCCTGCTCAGTGGGGAGTCTGCTTCTCCCTCTGCCCCTCCTGCTTGTGCACACATGCATTCTCTCTCTCTCTCTCTCTCTCTCTCTCTCAAATAAGTAATTAAATAAGCTTCAACATGAGGAAGGTTGACAAGATGGACTCCATCACTTCTTCAGCCACTGCTCCAGAAATTCTAAGTCTGTAGTTACTTCAAAGCAGTCCTTCAGTGCTGCTGGTTCTACTGACCAGTCCACCTCCAAGTAAAAGAAACAGTGACCACCACCAACCACGCCCCTGACCCTGGGCTCCATATGTGTAGAGACCCAGGCTCCCCTAGGCGAGGGAGCACTTCCTCACAGGATACGGTGATAACCCCATGGCACTAAGTTTAGGTTGATGTTGGGTCACTTCAGCCTCCCGGTGCCAAGGGAGCAGCAGCAAGGAAAGAAGCTGCTACCCTGACAGCAGGAACTGACATGGATCATTCGGGGCCAGAGCTGATAGTACCCAGTGAGGATAGGAGGGAAAACCCTTGCCACTCGGGACATAAACTGAAATAATTTTTGGTACTGCCTTGCCCAACTCTGCTACCAGCTGGACAGAAGCAGCAGATGCAGCCTGAGAAGGGTTATGGCAATCAGAGACGCGAGACCCTTCAGGGTTGGAGGGCGGGGTCACAGCACCTTGACCAAGGGAGGCAATAGGTGTTGGTGAGTGTGAGGTGATTCTAGAATGGGCGGTAGAAGAGGCCGGGTGCTGGGGATCAGTTACAGTAAGAACACCAACGGGGATCCCTGGATGGCGCAGCGGTTTGGCACCTGCCTTTGGCCCAGGGCGTGATCCTGGAGACCCGGGATCGAATCCCACGTTGGGCTCCCAGTGCATGGAGCCTGCTTCTCCCTCTGCCTGTGTCTCTGCCTCTCTCTCTCTCTCTGTGACTATCACAAATAAATAAAAATGTAAAAAAAAAAAAAAAAGATTATTATTAGAACACCAACGGCAGCACAAGCAGGGTTAGGGCTTCTCCCACTGGTCTTCCTATGTTAAGTCTCCTCAGTGAAAGGAACCAACTAGAAGCCTGGAGGAGCCCTTCCCAGATGGGATGAACTTATTACAGGAAGCCAATGGGCCCAAGAGCACAAAGGTTTCTATATTTCCTGGAACTGCCATAATCAAGTCCCTCCAACTGAGGAGCTTCATACAGGACCTCACTCTCCCACAGTTCTGGAAGGGTGCCAGGAGTCTGACATCAAGGTATCAGCAGGGCCATGCTCCCTCTGAAGAGCCATCCCTCCTTGCCTTTTCTGGCTCCTGGCAGCTCCAGCGTTTCTCAGTGTGCGGCAGCATGACTCAGTCTCTGCCTCCTTCCCACTGCCTTGCCCCCTGGTTTGTCAAACCTCCTTCTCTTTTCTCTTATGACACCGGGTATTGGATCTAGGAGCCACCCATCCAGTATGATCTCATCTGGAGGCCTTCTCATCTATCTGCAAAGTCCCTGTTTCCAAACAAGGTCACAGCCACAGGAGGGCTGAGTGGGTGGTGGGATGGACCCCCAAGAGTCCCGTGCAGGCCCCAGACACTCATTCCCCCAGCTGCTGGAGAGCTGGTGACACAGTGTCTACTCAGGACCCACCCTCAGCCAGAGAGAGCTGCCTCATTCATGGCTCTGCTCCTTCCCAAGGCCCAACTCAGGACAGAGCTGAAGGGCTCCTCCAGCCCAAGGCTCCCTAGAGGACAGGCTGAGGTCTGCTGTCTCCACCTCATGCTCCACCTCCCCCTTCTGCTCCCTCCTGCCTTGGGGTGTTGTTCCTGGGGACCCCTTCTATGCAAGTCTCCTTAGCATCTGTTTCCAGAGAGCTTGACCTGAGACACTCTGCCCCTCACTAGCTCCAGAACCTTAGACAAAATACGTAAGTTCTCAGCTCCTGAGTTTTCTTATCCGCAGGATGGAGATGATAATAGTGCCTCCCACGTGGGGTGTTGTGAGGATGAACAAGTTACCTCCACGCACATTGCTTAAGGCGCTACCTGGCACAGAGTAAGCATTCAATATATGTTTATTATGAGCTATTTTTATGGGCCTGTTTTTTTCTGTAGGGAAAATATTAAAAAATGAATCGGTTTTTAGATTAGCATTTTTTCAGTTTTCCTCAAGTTGTAAATCAGTTGAACAATGAAACCAAAAGCAAAAAGTCATAGTTTATGTTACATTCTGATATTCCAATTATAATGAAATTAATATGCTAATAATTTAAAAAATCACTATTACATTATCATAATTTCCAGGTATAATTATTTTTCAACATGGGGATGAAGTTGGTTCTTTCCTTGTAAATATCAAAGGAGTGAATGTACTTAACTCCTTCTATCGACTCACATATTTATTCTACACTTAGTATATCAAACCCAACAAAATAAAAAAGGAGGAAAAAAAAATGTACAATTTTAACCAGAGCCTTCAGCCATAGGCAACAAACTGGTGGTTACCACAGGGGAGGTGGGTGAGGGGATAGATAAAATCGGTGATGGTGATTAAGACTACACTTACCATGATGAGCACTGCGTAATGTAAAGAATTGTTGAATCACTCTATTGCACACCTGAAACTAACAGAATACTGTACTTTAACCAAACTGGAATGAAAATAGATATAAAAAATAATAAACTCAACCCTTGCTATCAGAGTAGCTCTGGATCTTACATATCCATACTGTAGAACTCGGCCCATCAAAGCCATAAAGTCGCCCTTGGAGAGCAATATAAAATTAAGGGTAAGTTCATATAGTTAATAAGCTGAAATCATAAAGGAGTAAATTGGCCACACTTTCCTGCTTATAATGCAGCCATGACTTGAATTCATTTTTCTCAGGATTATGATGTATCATTTGTGGCCATGCCCAGTCTCATCATTTGTTAGCACAAAATGAACAGTTATAAGAAAAACTATTCCTGCAGAGGGGGGACTTGTATTCCATTTGTTGTTATATAGTAAATATTTTCTGCATTGCTTTGTGCAGAAATCACCCAGTCGGTGAAGAACAGTCCTAAGAATAATGGGTGATTGAGTTAACATGCTTCCACTTGTAAGAAGTAGTCTTGACTTCTTAAGTGCTTAGTGTGAGATAGTGTTTGAAATAATAACCCTTAAAAGTACATATTATTATCCCATTTACCAGATGAATACAATGCGGTTCAAAAAACACCTTATAGTATGCAGAGCCAGACGGACCCAAATCTATCTGTATTCTTTCCTCTCGCTGTCTCCCACTGAGCATATAACTATTAATAAACCAGCTCATATTCTGCTTGAAAGGATTTGGAAAAGTGCTTTACAGTATTGGCATTCCTCCAAAAAACGAAGAGGAAATATATCTTCTGTAATCGCTCTTTTTTTTTTTTAATTTCAAACTGGTTTATTTTTCAAGTTAGATAATAGACAGAATAAACTAAAAAATTAAAATATTGCTACATTCCTAAATTAATTCCTTATTTCTTTGGATAACTATGTGTGTGTGTGTGTGTGTGTGTGTGTGTGTGTATACATGAGTATCTTTAAAGACAGATTAAAGGACTAACCTGTAGATTGTTAACTTGGAGACATTTAAGAATCAAAAAGACTCTAGTAGTATTTCTGCAAATATGCAAAATTCATAGCTTCATATTCTAAGAGTGAAAAGAGGCACTGACAAAGATCATGTTTTTTACATGAAATGAGAATTGTCTGGTACTAAATTACAACATAAACAGGATATTAACTGTCTAACTGTATTACAATGTTTATGGTAGATGTTTCAATGACATGCTTTTCAGAAAGTCGTAAGAATGCTGTAGGATATGCTCAATTCCTGAAGCAGTCAACACTCATCTACGTGGGTACCATGCAGGTTGTTTCATTTTATCATGGGACAAATCTTACTGTTATTATGTGCTGAGCATTTTAGTAAACACTTAGCAGTAAGCAAGACAGATAAGCTAAGCTTCTACCGTGATCTCACGAAGCTTATAATGAGCAGGATAGCTACCACATGGGTTACCTATATGAGGTGTGCTAGGAAAGAGGTTTATTGCATAATGCATATAATCTATGGGTGTTTACAAGACAGGACTTAATTAACAGTGGTGGGACTTAGATGGTCAAGGAAGACTTCCTGAGGACATGATATTTTCATGGAGCCAAAAAGAGTAGTGGGAGAAGGGAGACCCATAGCAGAGAGGACTAAGATAGAACATTGCAAGCAAAGAGAAGAACTAGGGTCTTAGTTCAGGCTGCTATAATAAAATACCATGGACTGGCTGACTTTAAAAAGAAAAATTCATTTCTTCCAATTCTGGGGGTGGGAGCCTGAGATCAGAGTGCCAGCATAGTCCAGTCCCAGTGAGAGCCCTCTTCCCACTCTTTCCTCCCATGATGGGGAGAACAAGCTCTGATCTTTTCATTTTTCTTTTTTAATTATAAATTATTCAATTTATTTAAACAACAACAACAAAAAGTTCACTCATTTCTCCTATCCTCCCCCTTGCCTCTGACATCAATTTATTCTCTATAAGAGCTCAGTTTATTTTTGTCTGCTTTTTTGTTTGTTTGTTTTTGTACGCTTTTTAGATTCCACATATAAGAGAGATCATGTGGTATTTGTGTTTCTTTTTTCAATATATTTCACTTAGCATAATGTCTTTGAGGCCCATCCTTACTGCTGCAAGTGACAATATTTCATTCTTTTTTAATGGCTGAATAATATTCCATTGGGTATATATACACTACAATTTCTTTAACCATTCACGTGTTGATGGACACCTAGGCTCTTTGCATATCTTGGCTGTTGTAAATAACAGGCAATGAACACAGGATGAAGACATCTTTTCAAATTAATGCTTTTGTTTTCTTCAGATAAATACCCAGAAAGAGAATTGTTGGATCATAAGGTAGTTCTATTTTTAATTTTTTAAGTAATCTCCATAATGTATTCCATAGTGACTGCACCAATTTTCATTCCTACTAACAGAGCACAAGGATACACCCTTTTCTCCACATCCCTGCCAACACTTGTTATTTCTTATCTTTTTTTATTTTAGCCATTCTAACATGTATGAAGTGATAGATATCTCACTGTGGTTTTGATTGGCATTTCCCTGATAATTAATGATGTTGAGCATCTCTTCATGTACCTGTTGCCCATCCACACATCTTCTTTGGAAAAATGTCTGTTCAGGTCTTCTGCATATTTTTTAAATCAAGTTGCTCTGCTATTGAGCGACATAAGGTTTTTTATATATTTTGAATATTATCCCCTTATCAGATAGATGGTTTGCAAATATTTTCTCCCATTCAGTAGGCTGCCTTTTCATTTTGTTGCTGGTTTCTTTTGCTCTTCCTTCTTCTCACAAGGACATTAATCCCACTGGGTGGGGCTACCCCACAACTACATCTAAATTAAATTACTTCCCAAAGGCCCCACCTTCCAGTACCATCACACTGTGGGGGTTAGGGCTTCAACATAAGAGTTTCAACACAAGACAAGCATTCAGTATATAACACAGTAAAAAGGCCTGAGGTGAGATAGAGCAGGGTGCCTTCATGAAATATGAATGAATTGAGGAGAGGTCCTTGGAACAAGGATAGAAAGGCAGGCAGAATGGATTAAGCAAGGATTTTGAACTTGATCTTACAACGAGTGCAAAGTCATTGAAGTCTTTAAAGCATGAGTAATATAATCAGATCTGTGTTACAGATTTTGAAAGAAATCACTTATCAAAGGAAATGTGTTTCTATCAGATACATGATAAGAGGACAATGTACTTGGTAAAAGATGACTGTGAGGTATTTGGGCTCAAAGCCTTGATTTAAAAAAGAGAAACATAGGAAATGAATTTCTACTTAGACTAAAGTTTCTCAAACAAAACAAAGAAAAAAGAGACCAATGAGAAAACAGACTATTAGATACAAAGAATAAATTGGTGTTTGCCAAAGTGGGGTAGTGGGAGGGGATATAGATAAAATAGATTTTTAAAAATTCTCTGGCATGAAATGTAAAAACCTGGTCTTAATGATCCTAGTTGTTTGCATTTGGACAGGGCTTGTGAAGAACTGATTTTCCTCAAATGGGTCACTGTAAATTCTATTCCACACAGATCTTAGCCAAATTCAATGATGGGAAATATCAGATAACTCACGGAGTTGATTTCCATCACCACATTTTCATGAAGGATTATTATTTGTTCAATTATAATTATAGAATTATAAATACATGAAATTATTTGTTGAGTCTGGGTAAAACTAAAGTACATTTAAGTGATTTTAAACTGTTAACATTTACTATCACTAACATTAATCTGTGAAACGCTGAATCAGTAAACCTTTGTAGTTGAACACATTAGCTGCCACTCATTCATAATCTGAGAACAAAATTCTACAGGCTTTATTTTCAAAAGGCTTTTACCATTAAGTCTTAATCATCTGAATCTCATTGAAATTAATAGAGATTTGAGTTTAGGGAAAGAACAGGGGTTATGCTTCTGGTATGACCCATTATGCTCCAAAAAACCTATTCTTTTGTATGCAACAACTGTAAACTGAGTGAAATGGAATAAAAAATACCTGAACATTCTAAGGACTGAAAAAAGTAGTCAGATTTTCACAGGTAGTCAGAACTGGAAGAATGGACTGATATAAAATGAGTTTCTCATTTTTACATCTAATCATCATCATCATCATCATCATCATCATCATCATCATCATCATTTTGGCCTGCTACCTAATGATAGGTATCAGTCAAGGCATCAATCAAGGTGACTAAATCACCAACAAAGACATGCATTTCTGAACTGAAGAACTTTAACACAGAATTCAGGCAACCATAGCCATTAAGAAAGTGGAAGGGAGGGCAGCCCAGGTGGCTCAGTGGTTGAGCACTGCCTTCAGCCCAGGGCGTGATCCTGGAGACCCGGGATCGAGTCCACGTCGGGCTCCCTGCATGGAGCCCTCTCCCTGTGTCTCTGCCCCTCTCTCTCTGTGTCTCTCATGAATAAATAAATAAAATATATATAAATATATATAAATAAATTATATATATAAATATGTATAAATATATATAAAAGATATATATCATAATATATATATATAAGATATATATATAAAGATATATAAAGATATATATATCTTTATAAAGAAAGTGGAAGGGAAATCCCAGATGAGAGAAAGCCTTCCAGGCAAGCCCCAAATTCTGTATATATACTCTGCCCAAATCTCTCACTGACCCTAAACTACACATGAGTGGGGCAGATTGCAAATAACCCAGTTAAGAAAAAGCAGAACTGAAATGAGATCTGTACTGGCACCAGGCATTTGCAGTATGAGTCCAACTGAGTTAATTGCCTGCTGAAACAAAAATATCAACTCTATTCTGAAAAACATAACAGAATCCAGAATATCCACAATAACATACACAATATCCAGAAAATACTGCAAAATTATTCAGCATATGAATAGTTAGGAAAATGTGATCTATTTCCAAGGGGAAAAAACAAAACAATCCAGGATTATTCAGATGTTGGAACTCACAGACAATGGCTCTAAGGCAGCTATTCTAGGGAAAGACACTCTTGTAATGAACAAAAAGATAGCGAATATCAGCAGAGGAAACACAAACTATAAAACAATAAAATGAAATTCTACAAATGAAAAAAAACATCTAAAATGTTAAAAAAAATTCTTAACAACAGAATGAAATAAAGCAACAGAAACCACCTGGTCTGAAGAACAGAAGGAGAGTTACTGAAAAGGAGAATGAACAGCACCTCAAGGCCTCAGATCAAAAAGTTTAACATATGTGTATATGAAATCTCAAGAACACAGAATAGAAAGAATGAAGTAGGAGGGGAAAAAACACCTTAAAATAAAGGAAAAGCAACCTCTAGAAAGATTCTTCTACATATGTGGAACAAGCTTAACTTTCTCATTAAAAAAAAAATAGATCAGCTATCTTCACAAATTACAGATGAAAACACTAACTGCACTTCATAGGTTAAAATGCATTTAGAGAAATAATAGCATTATTTTTAAGATATTATGAATCAGAGTAAGAGCACAATCATGCCCCTCTGTGTATGTAGCAAAACTATTACCAGGTTCCAAAAAAGAGTTGTCCTTCCTTTAAAATGTACTAAGATTCAAGACTCAAGATAAGCTTATCAAATGCATCTTGTGGTATGAGGAGTATGCTGTCATATACACAGAATCTATATTTTTAATGCAAGTAAGCAAATTTACCTAGAGTACTGTCAAACATTATAAATTGCACTTCCCATCACTCTCTTCTTTGTGCTGGTCACTGACAAAGGCAATGAAAATGGAGTAGACATAAGCATGCCAATCAGATTCTACACAAGAAGAATATCATATAAAAATTCTTGTGAGATGAGTCCAGGAAACAGAGTAGCTGCCAGCACTGAAATATTGTGTTCTTGTTTATATGCAATGCAACAGGACAGCCTTTGTATTTTTTTTTTAACAGTTCAGTACTTAAAACAATCTATACTTCAAAGGAAAGTAAACAGGCATGTGCTTAGATTGCTCTTTACCTCCTGACTTGTTTCTTTTATAGCAGACACTCTGAAGAACTAGACAAGTCAAGCTCTATGTAAACAATAATGTCCTCTGTGCTTCCAAATGCAGACATCAAGTGGAGTATACAACCCAGGAAGTTTCTTTGGAGACAACCGTTAAAAATCAAATAGTGTTTAAGTCCATTTATGGTGAGGCTGGAAATGATATTTAATCTCTTGAAAATATAATCAGAACAATGGCTATGCCTACAGAGCTAACTGAAATGAAGAACAAAAGAGCACTCAGGATAATCAGACCAGAAGAACTTTTAAAGGTGGAGAACAGTCTCTTGAACAGAATTTTGGGATCAACCGTCAGTATCCAAACTGATCAGAAATTGCCTCAAGTTCTCTTTTGTTCTCTTCTCTTTGCTATCCTTGTGAACACAAAGCTATGCTATAGATCCTCCTTGTTTTTTGCCACACTACATTTTCCAAAAGCATACCAAGTAGATGGTATTTTCTGGTCTGAGGAATTAGTATGAAGTAAGCCAATAATAGCATAGAAAAAATGCAACAATTAAAAATTACTACCATGATTTAAAATGGAAAACACAAGTTTCAATTTCTAAAAGTGAGCATAAAAAATAACTTCCTTGATCTCGATATATCAAATGTACACACAGCATATTAAAATACAATCAGGGGCTCAGTCAGTTAAGCGTCTGACTTTGGCTCAGGTCATGATGGGGAAGTCTGCTTCTCCCTTTCTCTTTGCCCCTTCCCTCTGCTCGTGCACACTCTCTCTGTGTCTCTCAAATAAATAAATAAATAAAATCTTTTTAAAAAATAAAAATAAAATAAAATACAACTGAAAAATTTACTTGAATATTCTGATTATAACAATATTTTAACACTAAGTCTCCTATTTTGTGTGCAAAAGAACTTTTAAGGAATGATTTATGTTGTTCAGCTTTCTTAAAGAAGGTAGACAAATAAATTTTAATTGATGTCTTTTTATCCTGTTGGTAAATTTCCTACAATAAATAAAATTATTCAAAATCACCCAGTGACTTTATTTTACTCTTAGTCCATGCTGAAGTAGTGTGCTAGTTAAAGGTTACTAAAAGGGGATTCCTGGGTGGCTCGGCGGTTTGGCGCCTGCCTTTGGCCCAGGGCGCGATCCTGGAGTCCCGGGATCGAGTCCCACATCAGGATCCCAGCATGGAGCCTGCTTCTCTCTCTGCCTCTCTCTCTCTCTCTCTCTCTCTCTCTCTATCATGAATAAATAAATCTTGAAAAAAATACAATAAAGGTATGAATCTTTAAAAAAAATAAAAAATAAAAGTTATTAAAAATGATAGTGTTCCTCTTTAACTAAAAGTAAATACAAGGCATCCCTTTCTTCCCTTTGCCCCACTTCTACTCCTGAATGAGAAGGAGAAGTTCAACCAATTAAAAAATGAAGACTACAGTCAGCCACGTTCCAGGAAGTCAATGCTTTTCTCCCTCACTGGGATAACTTACCTCTCCGGAGACAGGTGCAGCCAAACAAAACCTAGTGGTGCCTTTTTCTTTAAAAATGCCCCTGACCTTGGAAGGCCAGAGAAGTGTCCAGAGTAAAAGCTGGAGAACTGACAAGTATGACCAGACGTGAACCACGGGAGACTGTCAGGAACAAGATACTCAGGCTAATCTTTACTTTATATCAAGAAGGTGAAGGTATCCTCATGGCTCACATGGTCCTTCTGATTCTCCATGGTAAAAACCAGACTAAATTTGGGACTGAAATGCTATGTAATAAATAAGCCAGTACACTTTCCCAGAATGTCATTTGAGGTTCAGGATCATATTTCTCTAGCCATTTAACACTAGCCATTGAGATCTTTAAAACAAAAGACTGACATTTATTTCTTCCACTCTCACTTAGCCTCTCAGTTTAATCAAATAAAAGTGAAGGTACAAATAATAAACTTTCTAGGGAGTTTACTACGTGCCAAGCACTGCTCTATGCACTGGATAGTCATCATCTCCTTCAATCCCCACAATTACCTTATGAGGTAGATCCTCTTATCATCCCTATTTTATGAATGAGAAACTGAGGCTTCCAAAGGTATGGCAACTTGCTCCAAGTTAAGCTACTAAGGGACAGAGCTAAAATTTAAACCCAGTTCTGGGGGACCCCTGGGTGGCTCAGCAGTTTAGCACCTGCCTTCAGCCCAGGGCATGATCCTGGGGTCCTGGGATCGAGTCCCACATCGGGCTCCCTGTGTGGAGCCTGCTTCTCCTTCTGCCTGTGTCTCTGCCCCCCTCTCTCCCTGTGTATCTCTCATGAATAAGTAAATAAAATCTTTAAAAAAAAAACAGTTCTGCCTGGCTCCAAGTACACACTTTTATCCACTAGATCACTCTTCTTCTGTTCAACTCAAGGACACCTGGAAATAATGAGAACTAGAACGCCTCCACACACTTGGGACTACAGTTTCTTCACAACTTCATTATCCTAGCAGATGCTGAAGAAGACCACTTTAGCTCTAGAGGTGTTCAATCCATCATCAAGGGACACGAGATACTAAAGACAGCAGCAGAAATTTCCAGAACACTTCTCCAAGTGGAAAAGGGTTCTTAACTTATGGCTAGGTCAAAAAAGAGATGTGCCAACAGGTGGCAAACTTGATCATTATAGGGCGCTGAGGTAGGAAGTTGAGCAAACTGGGGCAACATGTCCACAGACTTGGTTTGTACACACTGCCAATAAGAAGAGAGGCACAGTATATGCTAAAGAGAAGGGAAGAGTAGAGAGGCAGGGATAAAAAGGCATAATTGAGAAGCAATGTCAGAAAAGATGGAAGAGGTGAAGTATGGAGAAGCCATGAATGGGTTTGATTTGGACAGAGGAGAGCCACCTAGTCCTTGCGGACTGGATGGTACAGTGACAGGAAAGTCTGATTGTGGGAGGCAAAACACAAGCAAGTTTTCACCTTCTGGAGTCTACTGAGTAGGAGGTATGATTACCTGTAAGAGAAAAGGGAGAAGATATGATACTCACAGAGAGTGAAACTGTGGGAGAGATGCCAAGAGGAAGACAAGATTGCCCAGCAGTCCTGAGGACCCAGCTCATACCACACACTTACAATGGAACCAACCATCATTAAGAATTACTCCAGCAGCGCTCCATGGGGCAAGTGTGGGGGAAAGCATATCACTGGATATACTACTGATCCACCATCAATAGTATGCGCACAGGTATAGAAGAACAAGGGTTAGTAGGGCTCATCCAGGAATCCTAGCTGGACAGAGAAAGAACTAAAGCAAGGAGGGGGCTGATATCTAAAGAAAGGAAAGGAAGACAAGGGGCCTAAGAAAAAGATCTAGGTTCAAAAAATAAATGTAAATTAAATCAAAGACTGAGAGAGCTGAAATGCTAGGAGGCTATGATCAGAGACTGGAATATGCACAGCTGAGAAGAGTGGTTCTAGATGATTCTAGGCTAATAGAGTCTGGCTATGGGAGAGGGTTCCTGGAGTAGAAGTAACAACAAAAGACCTCAATATTAGGCCAAATGGGAAAATATAAGACCAGTTCGGCTGAGTGGCAAGAGTTACAATGGAGACAAAAATGGCTAAAATGCATATGGGGGGCTGACAGGGAGGTCTGTGGGAAGGAAAGACAGCAGGGTAGAGAAAAGAGCACAGCCAGAGCATGTGCCTCACTTAGTGCCTGGCAGTGTGAGAGAGGCTGAGTATTCGAGAGGCCGCAGCTCAGAAGACAGGTTAAGGGTGAGGTGCGCTCTCTGGGGTCTGGTCCACTAGGCTGAGGAGACCAAGCAAATGAAACAGCAGGAGCAGCACAGAGACCTGGCCTCCCACCACATATGAGTGGCAAGACCCTTGTCCCAGCCAGAGTCCTAAGCCATTAACTCTTCTCAGTATCTTCACTTCCACTTCCACAGCTTTGATTATCACCTCCCCTCGAATGACTTCCAAGTTTCTCTCTCCAAACTCAGGCTCTCTCCTGCCCTTGGTTCTGAATATCTACATAACCATCAAGCCATCTCTTCCTGGACTACTGGCCTTAATCCATACTCAACATGCCCAACACTCAACCGGGTGAGCGTCCTTCCCCCAAAACTCTCACCTCCAGGTTTTCCTATTTCTCCCACTAACCAGACTGAAAAGGTGGCACCATCTTTAATTTCCTCCACCACGTCTCCCCTCATATCTTATTCAGGTTGTACCAATTCTTCTTTTATGACACCTCTAAGGCCACCCTTTCCATTATATTACACTACCACCACCACCACCACCACCACCGCCCCCCGCCCTCCCAGGTCAGGCCCTCATGGCTGAATAGAGATTATTACAAGACTGTGTTGGGACTCTCCTCCCCGGTTTCCTTGTCTTCTTCTTGTTACTAACCCAAGACAAAGTTTCCTAAAACCTCACTTGACACATGTCAATCACTCCTCGAAAACCTCCCATCTCTCTTGTTTGCTTCCATAACAAAGGCCAAACTCTAGGTAAACACTGCAAGTCCTTTATGGGCCGTCCCTTCCTATGTCTTTACTACAGGAACAAGACACACGGTGGTCATCCCAGTTCACATGGACTGTGCAATCCTAAATAGTGTTCTAATTAAAATTGATAGTGGTCATAATATTCATCTGATCTACCTGTGTCATAAAGCACAAAATCCTTTTAAATAGACATTTTAATTCAGTGAGATTCAAGAAGTAACCTTGCATTTCTAAAAATGATCTAGCATAATTTCCCTAATGGGCTATGAAAGTATAAATTACTTCTATAGTTGCTCACTTTTAATTTATTTTTTATTTTTTTTTTTTTCTCACTTTTAATTTATAATTTAGAAGGCAAAGGGCTTGTTAGTGTAAGTCTGGTGTCAAGGTGTTAATAAAATTAATTTATTGTCAATTTCAATCCTCAGAGAAAGGAAATCTTACTGATCACAACTTTCAGAAATCCTTCCTAAATGATGCTCTTTTGGAAGTGATCATGGCTAGGAATGCATTACACTTCTTTATGCAAAAAAAAAAAAAATGCAGAGTTACAGTAGAATGCTTCCAAAACAGGACTGCAAATAAAAACATATGTCATTAAGGAGGGCAGAGGACTCCCTAGAAGGTGCATATCTAGTGAAACCTCCATCCAGATACTGCATAAAGAACCTTTCACCTGCAAAATCCCTGAACTCTTCCTATACCAAAAACTTCCTACCACATAGTATATATTATCTTAAATCCTTACAAAAATGTGCTGTTAGAATGAATTCGCATGTAATGGTTAATGTGTCAACTTGACTGGGCCGCGAGATGTCCAGGTGTCAAGCTAAACATGATTTCTGGGTGTGTCTGTGAGGGGCTTCCAGATGACATCAATATTTGAATTGAGGGAATGAGTAAAACAGAATGCTCCCCCCAGGGTGTGTGGGCATCAACCAGGCCTGAAGAGAATGAAAAGGAGGAAGAGGGATGAGTTGTCTCTCGACCTGAATGGATTAGCTGGGACCTGAGTCCTCTGCCCTCTAACTGGCACTTGCACCATCAGTTCTCCTGGTTCTCAGGCCTTCAGACCTGGACTGAATGACACCACTGGTTTTCCTGTGTCCTCAGTTTGCAGACGGCAGATTGTGGGATTGTGAGATTTCTCAGTCTCTGTAATTGTGTCAATCAACTCCTCATAATGTATAAACACACTTTTGTTTTTGACTAATACACATTTCACAGATGAGAAACTGGCCAGAAGAGTTAGTAGAGATAGAGGTACAGTCAGAGTTGGAACCCAGGTATTCTGACTCTAAATCCAGTGCTCTCTCATTCCATGCTTTCCCAATAAAAGACTCTAGAGAGTAGTAACTGATAAAGACCCTCATAGCCTTTCTGGGAGGTGGAATGGGGAGGATTGCTATTAAGAAGTCATCTGAGGGATCCCTGGGTGGCGCAGCGGTTTGGCGCCTGCCTTTGGCCCAGGGCGCGATCCTGGAGACCCGGGATCGAGTCCCGCGTCGGGCTCCCGGTGCATGGAGCCTGCTTCTCCCTCTGCCTGTGTCTCTGCCTCTCTCTCTCTCTCTCTGTGACTATCATAAATAAATAAAAATTAAAAAAAATTTAAAAAAAAAATAAGAGGTCATCTGAAACTTCCTTAAGACAGGTGGGATCCACAGGCCCATAAGACATTACCAGTGTTCAAATTAAGTACAACAGATTTTTACTTTCCTTGCCAGAAACATCCATCTAGCTAAAACCCGATACACAATTCAAATTTTTTTCTGCTCCTCTTCCAACTTTTAGAGCAAGAGAATCTTTATTTGAAATGTCATTTTTAATTACTGATTGCTAACTACATCAGGCAACTTTTCTAGAAGTCTTACTTACTAACATTTAATAATATATAAAACGTATTAAGTACTTACCAGGAGTCAAGCATTATTCTAAGCAAACATGTATTAATTCATTACCCACATGAAAACTCTATCAAGCTGACACTAGTGTTATCCGTATTTTCCAGGGGAGGAAACTGAGGCACAGTGCTAGGAGATAGTGGAACTGAGATTCAAATCCAGGCACTCTAGCTCCATAGTCTGCCTATGTTTTTCATCACTGCATGCAACCTAATTTTAATCTTCAAAGCTATGAACACTCTACCATGTAACATCAGTTATCTTTAATTATAGAACCAAGAACTAGACAAATTCCTGGCAAGTTAAATGTTGACTATAACTAGAGACACATCCCACAGGTTCTAGGCAATATCCTTCCTGTAACACATCCAAACATATTACATCTGATCACCTTTCCCAAGCAGGAAAAGGAGAAAGGAAATAAGCCAGCTGATGGGTCTTGGGTAGCAGCTGTGTGGGGAAAGGAAGAGGACGGATATCAAAATGAAGTCCAAGAGAGAATTCTACAGTTGATCTCCAGTGCTTAAAACAGGTCATCAAAGCAGAGCCAGAGGCATACACGGCACATGCTGGGAGCTAAGGTATAAGGCCAGCAAGAGTTGGATAATCGGGGAAGATTACAGTTGGCAGGTTATCTAGACATATCCTGGAGTCAGGAGCAAATGACTGCTGTTGAAATCTAACATGCTTCAATGCATGTGTGCAGAGAGGACAGGTCCATTTAAAAGAACCGGAAAAGAAAAAAAAGAAAAAAGAAAAAAGAAAATACGTAAAATAGCCAGAAGATGACAATCATACAATTGTGCACATAAGGGTAATACTGTGATATGATCAAAGTATATACCATCAAAGCAGGTCTATGCTATGCAAGTATGTAAGCAGGCGTGTAAGGTCAACAATAAGGGCATGGTAGTGGTAAGGTGAGGGATAAGCGATGCAATTCAGACTGTAAAATTCCAAAGGATCAATGATAAGTTATATTGAGGAAATGTGTTTTAAAATAAAATTAATACACACTCAGATGCAATGTGAAAAATTAAAAAGTAACTCTGACTAGTAACTCTTAGCATTTGTTTTCTCTGTGTAACTCTTCAATACAGTTCAACAAGGTTATTGATCTTCTAATACATTAGATGGAGGACACCAAGAATTATAGGGGACTCAAATACCATTAAACTGCAGCCCCAGAAGATACTTACAATCCACCCTTATACTAATACAAGTAAACAACTGTAGCACTCTGAAGAACATTGAGAAAAGAGCGGGTGGGGGCGCCTGGGTGGCTCAGTCAGTTAAATGTCTGACACTTGATTTCAGCTCAGGTTGTGATCTCAGGGTCATGAGATCCAGCTCCACATCAGGCTCCTCGCTCAGTGGGGAGTCTGCTTGACATTCCCTCTCTCCTTCCCCCTGCCCTTCCTCACCCTGCATACACGTGCGCTCACTCTCTCTCTCATTCTCTCTCAAATAAATAAACAAATCTTTGAAAAAGAGAAAGAAAGAAAAAGAAAAAAACACCAGAATGAATGACAAGGCATTTAGTGGGAGGAAGTGGCATTTAGAATATGTCTACAAGTCTCTCCAGTTTGAAAAAAAAAAAAAAAAAAAAAGTCTCTCCAGTTTGAAGAATAGGCAATCTGGGACCTGAAGTGATGATGGACAGAACTAGGGTGATGGCACTGGGTGGGACAGATGAAATGAAGGGACAGATGTAAGAAACACTGAAGCCCATGGCAACTCCTGTGGTCAAATGTGCAGGGGAATCAGAGATGACACTAAGAATTCAGGAAACATCTTTCTTAATAAAGTCTATTACTTCCAAAGGCACTAGAAGAGGCCCCAGAGAGAAAGGGCCTCACACCATAGTAAGAACCACTTTATCTCAGCATCCCTTGTGGATTTCTGCCTTCGGGGAAAGTGACCACTAGCCCAGGACACTTTGACTAAAGCCAATTAATCACCCTTCATTAAATCACACCACCTCCAGGGGGCATTTGGGGTTCTCCATTTTTACCTCGATAGTACAGCTGAGACAAAGCCAGCACATTTAATAACATTTTACTAACAGCCAGGAGATATTTAATAAAATGAAATAATCCTAAAAGATAAAATGGATCAGAAACAAGATACAGTTTAGTCCTTTCTGGTCCATGGAACCCCAGTTGCAGTCAGGCTCTCCCATTCCTCAGGGTCTTCCCAGAGGTAGATGCCACCTTTAACGTCCACGGCTGGGGCACCTTCCTAGACAGGTTCCTCAAAGTCAGACACAGAGAGAGGGAACAAACAAGCACGGCCAGGTGCCCCCTCCCACCTCCCCAGGCTGGAATCTCCAGACCTGCTTTTGACCCAACTGTTTGGTTTGAGACATGATCATGCTCTTTACCCTCGTACTTTACCTTCCCACAATACAAAGCACAACCACCCAACAAACAGCAAATCCACACACACAGACACATACCACATGCATAAAAAACGCCCATGGAAAGGACACATGAACAAAAATGGGCAAGTTTCAAAAAAGAGCTAATGATTGAAAGATAAGAAAGATAGAAGCTAGTCCTGGAAGGGAAATGACTTTGCTTTGAGAAATGTCAGTTTTAAGGGGCCAAAAAATATATCCAGGTAGAGATGCATGCAAGGTAGAGAAATGTTAATGTGAGTTTATAAGAGAGGCTGACCCTGTAGATGGGGGAAGGGGGGAAGCGGTTCCAGGAATATATAGAAAAAGGTATAGGAAAGGAGAAGCGAGGGGAGGAGAGACCCCCATGCTCCCCCCCCCAGCACACTGAGTGGGGTGGCACAAGAGGAAAACGAGGGGCCGGCAAGACAGAGGTGGAGAGAGAAGGCAGTAGACAAAAGAAGAGCAGCATTCAAGAATGAGGCAGTGGGCCACAGTCCAACGTGCTTTATGATTCAGAAAAGCTGATTGGATTAAAATTTTAAAACACAGCTGCCTTTTGAGAGATAGGATTTAGTACAATGATGAGGGAAAGTGAGGACAGGGGGCTGTGGAGTGATGAGCTCTTGGAGGCGGGGCGGGTGTCCTTCCTTCCTGAGGACTGGCCTGGGAGGGAAAGTGAGAGAGAGCCCCTGCCACCACCGCCACCACTGCCCCCACCGCCACCACCGCATGCTCTGCTAGCACAGGGACCTTGCCCCTCTGCGCACCGCTGCATGCTCAGCACTGAGACCAGTTCCTGGCATGAAGGAGGTACTCAGTAAATATTTGCTCATGGAATGGTGTGTTTATTCAATGAGTCGCTGTTTGATTAAATAAGCGAATTAGTGAATGAACACAGTGATGGTATTTGAGGAAGCCTGAGATAATATTCTTGTTATGGCACTTCTGTGATTCAGCTATAAATGCTGGAGATAAAGCCTGTAAGCACAGTTCACATCACTGTACTTCGCTGAAGTCAGTCTTCTTGACAGTAATCCAAGGAAAAAGAGAATCCTCCAGGCCAGATGCTGAATTTGGAGAGACAACCCTCGAATCTCTACAGAGTGGAAATCCCTCTCTGCCTTAACCATAAGGAGATACTGAAAGGAGCTCCTGAGGGGTAGGTGGTGAGGAAGGGGCTCTCCACATGGGGGACAGTGGGGAGCAAGAGATTAAGAATCCAGGTGAGTGCCTTCGAGGTTGTGAAAACCCGTTGGTCCCGTAGGTCACCTATCTCAGGCTGCTACTGGCTCTCCTACATCACTCTGCCCCACATTTAAAGTCTTTGTAAAGTTCTGATCTGGGGATGAGACTATAAAGGGGTTCGGGCAGCACTAGGGGACAGCACTGCGGTGGCAGCAGAAGGCAGTGTCAAGAGTGGGAGAACCCCAAGGATCAGTGATGTGAGATGACCGCCAAGACATCTCGAAGGTTCGAGGATTTGTTTCATTAGGTGACATGGTATTCCCTTACAGGGAATATAGGAAAGAACTTTTTATTTTTCCTGTTGCTTCTCATTTTGATTTTGTTTGATTCAGACAAAGGAGAACTGAGCACATACACAGTCTAGAGGGAGAAAACTGGTGGAGAGCAATGGAAAGAAGGTAGGGTTGTAAGGACTGATATAATGTAATTAAACAAAACCCTGGAAGAAAGGGGAGGCCATGAGACCCAAAGGCTACCTGGGAAGCTTCCTTTTTTACAAAGTGGTATAAAGAAAGATAGGGAATGAAGATATATAAATAGATGCCTGGTGAGGCTTCCCTGGAAGTTAGGGGACAGAGCCAGCTAGGGGACTTAGAGAACATAGAACGTTCACGTAGCTGCTGGGGAAAGGCCACCAGAGAACCCAGTGAATAAAGAGGGTCTCTGCAACCTTGAGGGGCTAGATCACTGCAATTCCCAGAAATTCTAATTTCACGATCTAGTGCTATTTACAGCAATATTTGGCAAACAGAAAAGGTCTTTTTTTTTTTTTTTTTTGCAGTTAGAGATGCAGTCCTACGCTTGAGCCAAGTTCAGCTCACCTAATGGATCCGCTACTACTGAGTCACAAAACCAGGATAAACACACCTCACAGCAGAATCATCTCATAATTTTAGAAACAACTCTAAAGACAGGTTCTAATCAAAGGAATCACAATTAATCCACCCTGCTTATTTTCCTTCAGACGGAGCCAAGCTGCACTGTTTCATACCAAGATGGTCAAGGTCTTCCAGATGGAAGACATCTTAGAAATCATCTAGTCTAACTTCTCACTTATTATGACTTCATTTTTAGAAACCCATGGCAGAAACTATCGGTGCACACTGGCATCCCATGTGCTCCTTTACATTCGTCAGCCTCCTTTGGGGTACACCTGAGGCCGCAGGGCTGAACTCTGGCCAATGAGACGTCGGTGGGCATGATCTAAGTCACTCCCAGGCCTGGCCCCACCTTGGCTGGAGGAAGACCGATCAATCTGCATCATGTCAAACTTTGCTTGAGAGACAGATAACCTTCCATTGTGCTGCTCACTGACATTTGTGGAATTGTCTGTCTCAGCAGCAAGCATTAACTGATTCCCAAGACTTCTCTGAATAACTTAGCAACTCAAAGAACTGCCAGTCATGCTAGAGAAAGAGATGGAGATTATTATGGCCCACAGATCCAACAGATTAAAAGGATAGAAGCAGTCATGAAACTCATTTTTTATAGTATAGTAGCATCTTAGTCATCTAAAGGTTATTATTTGAAGACATAGCCTACAAAAGTTAAGGTCTTCCCCAAGAACCAGTAAAAAAGCAGTTGGGGTCTTAAAAGAACCCAGCCTAAGAGCCAAATAAAGCGTTAGAGGTTCACTTACGAGTTAGTCTCTCAGGCTGTATGTATTCAAATTATCTTGGAGTAACTAAATCAATCTTAAAAATCTGGCTTATCTCAGGTAAGAAACTGAAAATGGGTCTGTTTCTGCTTTGTTTGCTCATTTATTTTTTTTAGATTCCACACATAATTGAAATCATATGGCATCTGTCTTTCTCTGTCTGACTTTTTCACTTAGCATAATACCCTCTAGGTTCATCCATGCTGTCACAAAAGTCAAGCTCTCATTCTTTTTTATGGCTGAATAATATTCCAACGTGTGTATATGTGTGCATGTGTGTGTGTGTGTGTGTCACATCCTCTTTATCCATTTACCTATTGATGGATCCTCAGGTTCTTCTGTATGTTGGCTATTATAAACAATGCTGCAATAAACAGAAGGGTACACACATCTTTTCTATTTAGTGTTTTTGTTTTTGTTTTGTTTTGTTTTACCAGTAGTGGAATTACTGGATCATATGGTATTTCTATTTGTAGTTTTTTAATGAACCTCTATACAGTTTTCCACATTGGCTGCACCAATTTAAATTTCTACCCAGAGGGGAGGTGGGTGGAGAGATGGGCAAAATAGGTAAAAGGGAGTGGAAGTACAGGCTTCCGGTTACTGAATATAGAAGTTCCAGGGATAAAAGGTATCACATAGGGAAATGCAGTCAATGACTTTGCAATAGTGTTGTATGGTGACAGATGGTAGCTCCACTTGTGAGCGTGGTATAATGTATGGAGTTGTCAAATCACCTTATTGTACACGTGAAACTAATACGACCTTGTGTGTCAACTCTTCCTTTGAGATAAAAGAAAGGAAGAAAAGAAGAGAAAAGAGAAAAGATGGAGCAATAAGGGCTGGTGCTAGAAGAGGCCAAATCACATTCTGAAAGTGAAGGAGATCAGAATTTTAAATGCAGAATTTGCAAAAAGCAAGGTAAAGAGCTCCATTTTATCATGGAGCCTGCTACTTCTCAGAGTCCTGAAAGCATCATTGGAGGAACTCAACCCACCATTGATTTAAAAAAAAGAAAAAAAAAAATGACCTAATGTCCTCAACTAGCATTTGTAAGCATCTAAGGGATGTACAAAATGTGTAAGAAATCTCTGGAAATGGTAACACAGTTTCTGTACTTAAAGTATGTTACTATTATCTGGAAAAAAAATAATTTTTGAGGACCACCTTATTTCCCCACACAACGATGCCCAAAAATAAGAGGCACTGCCTTCTGCATACTGCTTGCGAGTGAGAGGTTCCTTCCAAGCCCATGTGGGTGCACATATCCAGCATGAAGGAAACCGGGAGTCCGTCCTGAAGCAGAATCAGGAGCCCAACACCATGTGAGGTAGAGAGGACCTTAGAGAGCACTCAGTGCCAGCCCTGGGAGAACAGCTCGGTGCCCAGAGGGCACCCATTCACCCCACTGTGGAGGGGTAACCCCCTTTGCTTTTGGAGCCAGGGTACACGACCACCCGCATCACAACGTTCCTTCCCTGGACAGGCCTGATCTTGCCCCCACGCCCTTTCCCCACGCCCTTTCCCAGGCCTTCCCGGAACCCAGAGGTTGGTGGGTCCAGAGGCCCTGACGCACTCACCTGCAAAAAGCAGTGTCCTACTGGGGCATGTTCCGCAAGGGTGGCGTTGTACACCTGCCTCCGGAAGACGGGCTCGTTGTCGTTCACGTCGTCCACGGTGATGCTCACCAGGCAGGTGGCAGAGAGCGGGGGTGCTCCGAGGTCTTGGGCTACCACTCTCAACTCCACCGCCTCCTGCACCTCTCGGTCCAGACTCCGGCTGGTGCTGATCACGCCGCTTTCGGGATCAATAGCGAAGGCCGGCGCGCACTCCCCGGGGGCCCGCGCGCCCCGCGGGGAGCAGCGACCCGGCAGGTGCACCAGCGCGTAGCGCAGCCGGGCGTGGTCTGTGCCAGCCTCGTCCGCGTCGGTGGCGCTGACCCGCAGGACGGCGGTGCCCGGGGCTGCAGCCTCGGACACCGAGCCCACGTAGCGCTCCCTGCCGAAGACAGGCGGCCGGTCGTTGAGGTCGGCGACCCGGAGCAGCAGCGTCTCCTCTGCGCTCAGCGGCGGGGAGCCCGCGTCCGTGGCCACCAGCCGCAAGTCATAGAGGTCGCGCGCCTCCCTGTCCAGGGGCCCCGCGACGCAGAGGAAGAAGACCCCGGGGGAGCCCCCGGCGCGCAGCGCGAAGGCTCCCTCCCCGCCCTCCAAGGACAGCGAGACGCCCGCGCCTCCGGGGCCCGCGCCCGGCTCCCGGGGGGCCACCTCGCGCGGCTCGGGGTCGCCGTCGTCCGCGTCCGACACCGAGACGCGGGCCACGTAGTCGCCCGGGGCGGCGCCCTCGGAGACGCGCGCGGCGCCGCCGTCGGTGAGCAGGAGCAGGTGAATGGCCGGCGGGTTGTCGTTCACGTCGAGCACGGCGACCGACAGGCGCACGGTGGCCACCTCGGGCGGGGCGCCGCCGTCGCGGGCCTCCACCAGCAGCTGGTGCCAGGCCTGCGCCTCGCGGTCCAGCGGCCTGCGCACCCGCACCACGCCGCTCAGCTCCTCCACCGCGAAGGGCGCCTGGCGCGCGCGGAGGCTGTAGCGCACCAGGCCGTTGCGCCCCAGGTCGCGGTCGGTGGCGCGCACGCGGCAGACCTCGGCGCCCGGCGGGGCGTCCTCCCGCACGGCCGCGCGGTACTCGCCGCGCTCGAACACCGGCGGGTTGTCGTTCTCGTCCAGCACGCGCAGCTCCACGCGCAGGTGGCCCGTGCGCGGCGGCCGGCCGCCGTCCCAGGCCTCGATGTGCAGCTCGTGCGCCGCCGCCGCCTCGCGGTCCAGGCGCCGCAGCAGCACCAGGTCCAGCGGCTCCGGGGGCGACGACCCCGGGGTCCCGTAGCGCAGCTGGAAGAACGGCCCCGCGGGGTCCCCGGGCGCGGCGGGCGGCTGCAGCAGGGTGTAGCCCTGCGTGCCGAACAGCCCGGCGTCCGGGTCGTGGGCGCCCGGCAGGCGGACGGCGGTGCCCGGGGGGCTGAGCTCCGACACGTCGAGCCGCAGCGAGTCTCGGGGGAAGCGGGGCGAGTGGTCGTTGACGTCGTTGACGCGGATCTCCACCTGCACCACGGCGCCCAGCAGCGTGGCGGCCGCGAAGCCGTAGCGGTCCCGCCGCTCGCGGTCCAGGCGCCGCGCCGTGCGGATGATGCCGGTGTCCGCGTGCACGTGGAAGTCGTCCAGCAGCGGGGAGTCGTCCGAGTCCTCCGAGAGGAAGAAGCCGCCCCCCTCCTGCTGCTGCGCGGCCGGCAGCCCCGCGCGGATGTCGCCCACCAGCGTGTCCGGAGGGAGCCCCTCGTCCACCGAGAGGCTGAGGTTGAACACCTGGGCGGGTGACCCCGAGGCCGCCCACAGCCCCGCTTGCAGGCAGAGCCCGAGCAGGAAGCGCTGGGCCCCGGGGGCGCCGCCGCCGCCCGGCAGCCCTCCGGGCGACCCTCTCCGCCCGCGGAGCCCGGGGCGCTTCCCGGCGGGGCCCCCCGGCCGCGGCTGCCCGTCGCCCATCCTCCGCCCGGGCGGGCTCATCTCTCCGCCGGCAAATCGGGCGGGCTCCCGGGTAACTGCCGGCCCGCGGACGGGGGGGGGGGGGCGGGGGGGATCCGGGAGCCTCCTCGGCGTCTGGGCCACGCAGGAGAAGACTGTGTCCGGCGCCCAGCACAGCGCGAGGGGCCGAGGATCGGTCCGCGGCCGAGGGGGGACCACGGCTCCGGCCGCCCTCACGCAGCCCCGGAGGCTCCGGCTGCGTCGGCCGCTGCAGCCACCCCTCCGGCCCCTGGCGCCCTCTCAAGGACTCTCATCTCCTTTTCTCTCTCCTTTTATTCCTTTTACATCTGTTCCTTGTTCTGCTCGGCTCGTTGTTTCCCCCTGGTAAAGTCAGGTGCATTATTTCTTTTGCCAAAAAGGATGAAATTATTTAAAGCGCACACACAGGGAGAGGATGGGGGTCGGGCCGGGGAAGGGGGTGGAGTGAGGGCGGGAGGGAGTGCGGGCGCCGGGCGGGGGCGGGGGGCGGCGGCGGGGTCTGCGGCTCCGGGGGCGGCCTGTCCCCGCCGCGTGGCGGGGCGCCGGGGACCGCCGGGCTCCAGCCCCCACCCGGCCCCGCCCTCCGCTCCCCTCCCCTGCCCTCCCCTCCCCTCCCCTCCCCGCGGGTGACGCGGCGCACGCGGGGACGACTCCAACCTGCGCGCGGGCCGGGGACCCAGGGGCGGGGAGCGCAGGAGGCGGGGCGCGCAGTGGGAGCGGCGGTGGGGCGCGGGGGGGGGGGCGACAGCAGCAGCCCCTCGGCGCCGCCTCCCCGTCCCCTGGACGGTGCCTTCGGCGGGCCTGACGCTTGGCTCGGGCTGAGCACAGGGCGGGGGTTACGATCACTTTGGGGAGCCAAACTTGTGTTCTCCATTTGGCGAGAGAGGCTCGTCCCCAGCGGAAGGACAGATGGAGTCAAAGGCCGACGCGCAGCTGGGGCCGGGATGGCTGCAAAGGGGCGGGGGGGGGGGGGGGGGGAGGCGGAACTTGGAAGAAAACCTTCGCGAACCCCCGGGAAATCTGTGACACACATGGTGCAGACCCTGCTTTATTATGCCGCGCTACTACTCAGCGACGTGTGAGCCGCTTGTCACTCCCCCCTGCCACCGACGATGACGACAAAAGATTTGGCTTATGAACACTTTTTTTTTTTTTTTTTTTTTTTGCAATGCATTCAGCGCCATCCCAACACTTCCAGGGTGTTTTACGATGCTGATTTATGGGCAGAAAAATGGGGCAGCTCAGGCCAGACCACCTTGCAGCACTTCGCCACCGCCTCTGAGCAAGGGAGTTTGCGGCCAGGGCCGCTGTGGACGACACTGAAACTAGCTTCTGCCGGAGTCCAAGAAAAATGCCGATGAATTGCCAGTCGCAGGTTTCCTCTTCCATTATCTGTAACGATAGGTAGAAACTGATAAGTGGCCTCGAATAAAAAAAAATGCCTGAGGAAGGACTCTCTGCCTTCTTGAGAATGGCTGGTCCTATGTAGCCAATGGTTTCTGCAAATTTTGCATTTAGGCCAAAGGGAAGCATTAATTTCCTAGATGCTGTTGCTGTCCTTTAAGGAGGACCAACAGCTCTGCATGATGGTTTCTGGCAGCAACAGTAAAATGCCTTTTAATATTTGGGGAAGGGGGTTTTATATATATATAACGGCACCTCTACACCATTATCTCTACCTCTGACAAAATAATAACGAGACAATTTGTTTGATAGCAGATAAGTTGCAAGTGAATGGAGACATTGGTAAAATACAGCCAGCTGCCTTTCACCAGTGAGGTCTCCTTACCATTTAGGAGAGACTAGTTGTAAGTCTTTAGAATCTTCTTTCACTTTAACCTCTTTAATCTCACTTGAACTAGTCCCGGGTCTCTAGCCCTGCCCCCCTAGAAGTAATTCTCAGCCAAGCATCTGGATTATTGTTTTTAAAGCTAATTCAAATCATGTCTCCCCCTGCTTAGAACCTGCCAATATATTTCCATTACACTCGGGTTATAATTGAGACTCCTTCCAGTTGTACAACTAACATGGCCCTACCCACCTTTCCAGCCTCATTTCATACCACCGCTCTGGATCCAGTTATAGTGCCTTTTTTCTGATCTTGGTATTTGCTACGGACTGAATGTTTGTGTCTCCCGCAAAATCCACACTGGAGGGTATTATGCTGAGTGAAATCAATCGGAGAAGGGCAAACATTATATGGTCTCATTCATTTGGGGAATATAAAAAATAATGAAAGGGAATAAAGGGGAAAGGAGAAAAAATGAGTGGGAAATATCAGAGAGGGAGACAGAACATGAGAGACTCCTAACTCTGGGAAATGAACAGGGGATGGTGAAAGGGAGGTGGGCGGGGGGTGGGGGTGACTTGAGTGATGGGCACTTAGGGGGGCACTTGATGGGATGAGCACTGGGTGTTATGCTATATGTTGGCAAATTGAACTCCAATTAAAAAAAAAAATCTACATGTTGTTGTCCTACACACCCCTCTCCCCAAGGGGATGGTATTAGGAGGTGGGGTTTGGGGATTAGGTGAGGTCATGGGATTAGTATCATAAGAGTCATGAGAGAGCTTGCTGCTGTCTGCTCTCTACCATGTGAGGACACAAGACGTGAACAGTCCACAACCAGGAAGAGGGCTCTCCCCAGACCATCTCCTTGACCATGCCAATGCTCTAATCTCAGACTTCCAGCCTCCAGAACTCTAAGAAATAAATTTCTGTTGTTTATAAACCACCTAGTCTATGGTACGTTGTTATAGCAGCCTGAACAGACACAGTGCATTTGAATTGTTAAAACCTTTCTGTCCCTGGGAGTTATTTCCTCTGCTTTGTGAAGATTTGGCCCATTCTCATTAATTCAAATGCCAACTGTTTGGAATCCTCTCTTGACCACTCTACTCAAGTAAACTTCTCCACCATAAACCCTTCTCCTCCCATTATATTTCATTGAAAACACCTATCGATGCCTGATATCAGTTTGCTTAATTCATTTGTTTATTAGATTGTTGTGATCTCAACCCTCTTCGTGCTCTTGAAACATGGCTTTATCCCAGAACCCAGATCAGTTCCTATCGCATAAATGGATCCCCATTCTCTAAACATATGTTGGATGACTGGAAGGATGGTTGGTTTAGCTGATGGGTAGATGGAAGGATTAAGTCTTTTAAAGGAGGGATTTTAAGCCATAATTCAGAATTAATTGACCATGAAATCCTTTATTGTGATGGACTGTACCTTCACAATTTATTCATTCTAATCATCCTACAAGGCTTCTTGAACTAATTTTTGAACTTCAGCTTATTTTGCAAAGTGTATTGTTACCAAATATTTACTTGAGTCTAAAAATAAAGGAAAAGCAGCTAGTTATTCTGCATCTTTCACTGACGTTCTTTGTAAACAGTGGTTTGGTTTAGAAACAAATGAAAAATCAGAAACTTCAAACATCTATTTCCACATTAGTTCTTAGGCTTTATAATTTAAGCACGTTCCATCCAAGGTCTCCTGCCTACTTCATACCCTTCACTGAATGCCTTGATCAGCATTTTAGTTTGAGAATTCAATTTGGTGGGGTTAAAAAAAAAAAAAAAGAACATTTCTCAAATATGCAAAAAATAATTTTAGATTCTAGCACAGAAGCCAACAGCTTACAAGAAATAGTCAAGGTCTGACCCACTTGGGAGAGGTATCATGGTGTAACTGGCAAGAGTTTGGGCATTGAGGCTGGGCAACTCTGGTTCTGCTCTATAATTATAGGCAAATTATTTTTTTAAAAAAATTATTTGAGAGAGAGAGAGAGAGAGAGAGAGAAGAGAGAGCCTGATCTGGGGAAGAAGTAGATTCTCTGCTGAGCAGGGAGCCCAACACTGGCCTCAACCCCAGCCAGGATCCTAGGATCATGACCTGAGCCAAAGGCAGACGCCTAACCGACTGAGCCACCTGGACACCTTAATTGTAGGAAAATTATTTCACAGTCTTGTTAAGCCTCAATTTCCTGTTCTCTAAATTGGGGGTTATACTATCTAATTTATAGGACATTATGAGTCTTAAGTGAGACAATATATGGAGACGTCGTATGGAAACAATGTGTGAAGACATCAGCGAGTGTTACTTCTCTTGCCCCTGTTGTTTGTGAGATGAAGTATTTTAGGGGTGAAGTGTTTTGGAATTCTCAGTCATATCAAACTCTGACTTCTTAGCCCTCCTGAGTGTGTGGAGAGGGAGATGAAAAGTTCCCAGTATCACAGACAGCAGCAATCATGGGCAGAAACACCCAGAGCAGACCTTCACCCAGTCTTACATGGTTTAAGCAGTATAGGAAGTCCATCATCAAAAAACATTTTCTCTCAGACTATAGATAGCCCCTAGCTTTGTAATCATTAACATAAATAGTCTAAATGGTTACTAAGTGCTCAAAATGTCCAAAGCATCTCACATCAACCCTTTAGGGAAGGAATTATAATTACTACCCCATATTATAGACGAAGAAACTGAGGTTCAAGGCATTGCAAGTAACTTGGCCAAAGTCACTTAAGTGTAAAGTGGTGGAATTGCGATCTGAACCCAGACCCAGAGCCCAGACAGTTTCATTTCAGTGCCCATGGTCTTTGGAGCTTTTCACCCATCATTTATCATCTCTATGATTTTCTGCTTAAGGCAAACTCTTTTCCTCAACTGCAGCAGGAAGAACCCTGGACAGCATGCTTGTGTGAATGGTGGGATGGCACAGGAGAATAGCCACGAGGAAGTGATTACTTGAGAGTGCAACGGGAAGACACTATTTAGAAGTGGGCAGACTTAAAGCCAAGTGAGGAGAAGTATCCTGTGGAAAATAAAAGGTTTCTTCCCACCTCTTCCCCCAGAAGGAAGACCCTCCGAGGCTAGGAGGGACACCTTGACAGCAGGAAACCCCTGCTCTTTTTGGCTCACATGTTATTATCTTTCTAAAAGGATGAGCTAAAGAATGGAGCTCGTGATGTTTACATATTACATACTTGGCTAGACTATGGTGCCAAGCATAGTAGGTAATCGAGCACTAGTCTAAATGTCGTTGTGAAGATAATTTGGAAATGCGATTAACATCCACAATGACTCAACTTTAAGGGGAGGTTGCGCTTCATAATGTGGTGGGCCTCACACAATCAGTTGAAGGCCTCAAGACGAAACTGTTTCCCAGAGAAGGAACTGTGCCTCAAGACCGTAATATAGAAATCCTGCCCGAGTTTCCAGCCCACTAGCCTACCCTCCAAGTTTTAGACTCACCAGCCCACACAATCATGGGAACCAATTACAAAGTATATATTGGTTCTGCTTCTCTAAAGAACCCTGACTGAGGCAGAGCTTTCTAAGAGGAGATGATTTAATGTCTATTATTATAGTCTGTCTTTGATATGCACATATTTCATATCCTTAAAGATTTAAAACCAGAATTCTGGACATGATGTCACCTGGACAGGTGATTATATGATAGGTAATTAAGTCTACTTCCCTATCTTAGAACCTAAGTATCCAAAAGAGATGACAGTCTTTTCCCTCTTTTTAAATTTTGATCACAGGTTGTATACACACCCATTCTACTTTCTGAGCCCAACAGAATATGATCAAATTTTATAGGGCACTTGTCTCTGGTTTTTGTATCAGCATATAGTTATTTTGTCTGATTCTTTGGGAAGATGAAAAAAATTTATCTCAAGATTTCATCATATGGTTGGAGAGAGGTATAACATGGCTTATCATTAAGGGGATTTAGATCCACTATACCAAATCCTATTTTTCAAATCTAGTATGAGCTCTACACCAAAGTTCTCCCTACATTTGAAGTTTATAAGACAGACCCTCTAGCTTAGAGCACTTTCTGCTTGATTTTTGCCAAGTCTCCTCTCTCTCTTAAATTGCTTACTCTCCTTCCCAATAACTGGGAGGGCAGACCAACTTCTCCCCACTCCCCCTACCAGGCTCCAGATGGCCTACAAAGGCCAATCAAAACCGCTCAAACATAGCCTTTTAAGATTTGGCTTCTTTGACTCTGTCTTTGGCACACACACACACACACACACACACACATACACTCATACACACACCATCTTGCTTTCCCTGAACGCTTTTCTTTGGATAAAATAATCCCAGCTCCTTATTTCCCCAACCCTTTAATCATTTTCTTTCTTTTCTCTGAACTCCTTCCAATTTCCCTATATATTGTATAAGATGTGGAAACCAAAACCACACACCATTTTCTAACAAGGCCTACGTATTGCCAAATTTAGGGAGGCTGACTTACTTCTTCAATCAGAAATCAAAGCCAAGTCCAACAGGTTCTTAACAAGTGGATGTTGGAACAGGTGTGACACCCCCATTCAATAAAGCAACACCTTCTGAGTAGATAATTATTCGGTGTGGAAAGGTAATTTACTTGCTTTCACTGAAAGGGAGTTTTAGAATATTCATGTATTTGTATCGAGTAGCATGAAGGCTGTAGTTAGTGCAGAAAAAGATAAATAGTGGTTAATTCTGCTCATATTTTTCTAGGTGTAATTGCTCTTTGTGTGAAGTAAAGGAAACTGATCCGTTTCCTGGGACAAAGCAAAGTTCACTGAAATACATATACATAATATATGTTATAATAATTCCAAGCAAGAGAAAGCAAAGGAAATACCCAGGACCCTGCCAATCCCACAAATATTCAGTGAGAAAAACACCTGGATTCTCCCCAAGCCACAGCTGTTCAGTTGGAAAATGCCTGGATCCCATTGAATCAAGGCAGTCAGGGAAAAGAGCCACATCCGGCCCAGTGTGTCTCCTCAGTACGACAGGCACACATGAATCCTATTTGATCAAGACACAGTTATTTTGGAAATAAATAGATCCTGCTGGATTCAAGCACAGTTCACGATTAGCGCACACAGATGGGGATGGACTGGGTACAGATACTATCTACAAGAAACCCCTGCAATATACAGACATTTGGTAAGAGCTTATGCCACAGATTTTTGGCCACGTCAATATCTCGGTTATTTTTCTCAGGGAACATATGTGAGTCTGGGGGTGCTGTTCCTTGATCCAGTTTGCCTGGGTCACACAGGATCTGAGTATCTTGCCCTGGTTCTTTAGATTTAGCAGTGTGTATCCATAAAGAGAAATGCAAAAGTGAACAAAGCCCCTTTGGTTTTCCTTAGTATCGAAGCAGCAGCATAATCATAATAGGAATGTTCCAGGCCTTTCGAAAGCATGTAAATTGAGAAAATAAAAAAACAAAAAAAACCTGTATCTCTATCAACACAGTTTACATTTTCTACATACCCCCCCCCCTTTTTTATACAAACTTCTTTGAGCCCAATGAAACATTTTCACTATACTTTCCAAATAACTTTTCAGCAACTCATGGTAAAAATACTACTACTGACTCTGAAACTAGCCAAAAAATTAGGTAGATATTTACAACAATTAAATAATTATTGTACTTACCTACTTTAAGTCATACAGAGGTTTTCCTACAGCTATTTAAATTTATAAGGATTATAGCAGTGCTTAATACCTTTTTTTTTTTTTTTTTTTCTAGAGAGAGAGCAAGCAGAGGAACAAAAGGAGCAAAAAAAGAGAATTTTAAGTAGGTTCCACCCTGGGAGTGGACAAGGGGCTCGATCTCACCAACCCTGAGCCAAAATCAAGAGTCAGATATTTAACCGACTGAGCCACTCAGGTGCCCCAACAGTGCTTAATACTTCTATAGATGTTTTTCTTTCTTTTTTTTTATTTTTATTTATTTATGATAGTCACACACACAGAGAGAGAGAGAGAGGCAGAGACATAGGCAGAGGGAGAAGCAGGCTCCGTGCACCGGGAGCCCGACGTGGGATTCGATCCCGGGTCCCCAGGATTGCGCCCTGGGGCAAAGGCAGGCGCCAAACCGCTGCACCACCCAGGGATCCCCTAGATGTTTTTCTATAATAGTTGAAACTAATCCTGAAGAGAGAAACTATGCGTTGAAAAGTCATAGATTTGGAGTCTGAGGGCCCTGAAATCCTGAGGTCTTGGGAGAGTCTCCACCCGATGATTTCCCCCGGAAAACAAGGTTGCCATACCTGCACAGGCAACGGTAGGAACTGCTTTGTGAATTCAAGTGCCCTTCGAATGTCCTCCAATGACTGCCAATTTCTTGTTTCCCATAACTATTTGTATCCATTATAAGAAAAGAGAAAAACAGAGGAATGGGATCCCCGAAGGAAGTTCTTCGACTGGCAAGATGCAGTCAATGAATAAACCACAGTCTTGCAGGAAAGCAGGCCTAAATCCCATGGTCAGCGATCCGCCTTCTGACCACTGCACACTGAGTGTTTTCACCATCAAACTGAGCTCCAGGGTATCTGCCGTGAGCAACTTTACTGAATTTGCAGGAGCGTCTCCTCCAATACAGCTTCCTGTGTCTGCAAATGTATATATATATTTTTTTCCCTTTGCCTTCACGGGCTTTCATCTGACCCTCTATTTATAAATCCAGCTTTTGAGTTTTTGCTCTGTGCTTTATATTCAAGATCTCTTTTGAAGGCTCTCAGCTTCTCATGCATTTTTATCCCCAGCTCACCTGCTTCACCTGTGTGCATTATACAATGTTCCTTCTTTCTTTTAAGCCCTGGTCTCTCCAATCCAGGCAGAACAAGAAGGCTTAAAAATAACAGTTATAAAAAATTCACCAGAGGAGATGCCTTAAGGACCCAAATGATAAAGACCTTCTAGAGGCACAGATGAATATTGGGCCGGCAAGCAACTACCAGCAAACAGGGAGGCAATTGCTCATTTTCTTTCTTTCTTTCTTTCTTTCTTTCTTTCTTTCTTTCTTTCTTTCTTTCTTTCTTTCTTTCTTTCTTTCTCTTTCTTTCTTTCTTTTCTTTCTTTCTTTCTTTCTTTCTTTTCTTTCTTTCTTTTTTTTTTTTAAGATTTTATGTATTTATGTGACAGAGAGAGAGGGAGAGAGAACACAAGCAGGGGGAGTAGCAGAGGGAGAGGGAGCAGCAGACTCCTCATGGATCAGGGATCATGACCCAAGGCGAAGGCAGATGCTTAACTGACTGAGACACCCAGGCGCCCCCTAATTGCTCGTTTTCAAGCAAGTGGGTCATGCTGCCCGTGAGGGGAAAGGTGGGCTTGTACAAGGCTGCAGAATGGCCGCAGCTCCCAACCCTTGGACTCTGCAGGTGCCAGAGTGAATGTTTCCAGGATAGAGGCCCTTCTTCTGCAAGCGTGTCACCAGCATTGGAGCCATTTTCACAAATTAAGATATATCTGAAGGACTATTCGTGACCTCGTTTTCCCTTGCTCCTTAACAGGCATCCTTGCAGGCCCCTGTGGGAGGTCAAATAATGCTGCCCCTCAAAGATGTCCACATCCGAATCCCCAGAGCTTGTGAAGGTGTTACCTTACATGACAAAAATGACTTTGCAGATGTGATCAAATTATGGATCTTGAGTTGGAGAGACTGTCTAATGGGCCCTTATAAGCAATTGGAGGAGAGTCAGAGTCAGAGACAGAGATGGGACAAGGCAAGCAAAGGTCAGTGCGACGAGGCCATGGGGGAAAGAATTCAATCAGCTTCTACAAGGTGGAGAAGGCAAGGAATGTTTTCTCAGAGCACCCAGAAGGAAGGCAGCCCTGTCAACATGTTGATTTTAGCCCAGTAAGACCTGTGTCAGGCTTTTCACCCCCAGAACTGTAAAATAGTACATTTGTATTACTGTAGGACCCTAATTTTGTGGAAATTTGTTGCAGCAGCAATAAGAAACTAATACTTCCTTCGACAGTACCAAGGTCAATGTGTCTTCCTTCTGGCATTCTCCATAGCGAATACCTATGTCCCCAGAGCTTCTGCTGTCTCTCAGACACCTGATCCTCAGTTGCAAAGAAGGGGGAAGTTATCACAACATTGGTTTTGCTTCCAGCCAACAGCATCTCCAGGGATTAGTTCCAGCTAGAAATTTGGGCAGATTCATGTCAGGGAACATTTCTTATGATGTCCAGATGAATTTTTTTTCTTTGATTTAAATGCATTATCCAAAGTTTTATCTTTGTATAAAATGTTTAAAAATATACATCTGCAACAGAAAAGGACTCCTGCTGGAACTTAAAGGAACGCTCTGCAAATAAAACACAGTCACGATGACTAGGACCTTAACTTGATGTGCATTTGGGGTACAGTTGAGAAGTAGCCACAACTTATGGGAAGAAAGTAAGGGTCTCTGGGAAAGGAGATGGGAACACAAAGGTTACTTTGAAAGCAAAATGCATGGCCCCAAAGCTAGAAAATGGGGAGAGAAATAAATCCTGGCTGCGGAAACTATGTAAATGTTGTATAATGGGCCATGAAATCTACTCAGTTGGGGGTCAGAGGCCCAAGAGGTAGGAAACCTGCTAATGCAAAGGCAAGGAATGTTTCTTTTCATCTCCTCATACTCAGATGTAAATGCAGTGGTTTTCAAACTTTTCTGACCCACTCTACTAAAATATATTTCAGTATCATATGCCACTACAGACACACACACACGCACACACACACTCACTCACTACAATAAAACAATAGTTTTATGACACCCTACTTACCCTTACGATGTGAAACAGACTCTGATATTTCCTAATTTTTTATTGTCATTTTTCATTGTTATTTTTTAAAATGCTGGCCAGCACCCACTAAGTGGTTATGATCTGCAGTTTAAAAACACATATTCTGAGGTATGTAACATTTAGCACTAAAATAGGTATTTCCTTCCCAATTAGTACTAAGAATTATTCTCATTATCACCAAGTAACTTTAAAATGAAACGCTAGTTTCAAACTGACTACTTTGAAGGTCTCTTCCAACTTTATGATTTCATAGTTTCTCCTCAAAAGGAGCATTATTATATCCACGGTTTCTTTTTCAATAAATGAAGCTAAGATTCACAGCTTGGAGACTTCCTTTTAGTAAGTTTGTTTAATAAATAAATGTTTTTTTTTTTCTAAAATAGTTCTGATACTTCTTATTCTTCAGTGATTAATCCCTAATCGAAATCAAGAACTGTTGAAAATATTGTCACAGTTTTGGCCATATGGGCATTGGTATTTGTGAATTTTGATTTCAGGAATTAGGGAGGCAGAGTCACTGCTAAGGACTGGAGAGCTGTGAGTCATTCCCTGAGAGGATTTTGATTTGTGATCCTGGCTACAAAAATCCACCCCCCACCCCCCCATTCCCCATGGTTAAAAGTGTTCAAAGCAGGTATTACTTGAATCCTAAGACTCAGAAAACTGCTCACCTTCACTTTGCTTTCAACAATTATGCTTCGTAACACACTTCTCAGATTCTTGCCTGCAGAATGGCAGTAACACTGAACTCTCAGGGCCGTGGAATAGTTAATAAACTGTGCTAACCCTACAGAGATGCAAAACAATAGCAATCACTCATCAGTTTGCTAAGCGGTGACAGATTCCAATTTCCCATTTTCCAGAGACACTCTCCTTATTACCAGGCAAAATCGGACCAGTTAACTTGCCCAAGATCTATAGCTTTGCTGTAGTGATCTCATCGGTCTGTGTCCCTGATGGGGATTCAAGCAGGTGGTGCAGAGAGCAGCGAGCTGACATATGGAGACATATTGCCTAAATAGGCTGATGCACCAGACCAGCTAATTTTCCCTCTATTTTGAGAAGAGCAATTATTTTAAATCGCCATATATCAAAATGACTTTGCACTTGCTCCAAAATACAGCAAGTCAATAAACTGTGATGTAAATGAGTGACTCCAGCTACTTTGATTTTTTTAATTAAAGATAAAAAAAAAAAGTAGAAACAGAATCTACACGGCTTCATTTAGAATTGAAGAAGGATCCTCATAATTCAAGGCTTAAAATAGTATCCTGATAAGTATAATGCATACTATTTTGGAAGCCTTTTGACTATACGGTATAGCAAAACTACTTTGTGGCTTGGCCTTTAAATCCCATCAAACCTGAGAGTTTTTTGTTTTATGGGGAAAGACAGGGTCTCTTTTATGGAAAGTGGTAGAAAGGTAGAAGGACAGAAAGGAGGCTGGAAAATAAATGCTGGACATAAGAAGGCAGCTGGGAAGGTACCAAGAAAACATTGGCCTATGTCACCTATTTCCTTGAAGCCAACAATACCAAAGGAAAATACCAGTCATGAGCCCAGAAAAAGCTCACCTGCCCATTCTGTCCAGAACCAGAATTTAAGCTGGTTCAAATGTTCCATTAGAAATGTGGTTTATAGAGAGAAATGCATTCAGAATTCTAAATAAGGATTTTGAAGGGAAATTTTAATATCTATATTTAGATTTAGCAGCCCTGAAGGGAAATAGGGTGTTGATTTATGAAGCTGAAAGAAATTATGAGCAGCTGGAACATTAAGGACACATTGTCAGAGGGGGGCTTTCATCTCTATTTTGGACTGAAGTTTCAGAACCTTCCAGAGCTGTGATATGGACTCAGAAGATCTTAGAAGTCCCTATCTAGTCAATTTTAAAACGGAGGTGTTACACCCAACCCTTGGACTATTTGATTGATAGAACAGAGCAGTTAAAGATAAATACAAAAGGTAGTTAAATTCTTGTTAAGTGGTATAGCTTTCTCTTTAGAGGTAACTTTTTATTTTTTAATTTATGATGAGTGATTTTTGAAATCGAAAGACATTTAAAAGAATAATTGAAAAAAAGAAAGTCTGAAATCTCTTTATTAATTCCAGAAAGCCTGACTATCAGACTACAAAGCTGTTCCCTAGGCAAAGCATCCAAATGAATATAAGCTTCCTCTTGTGGACTGAGCTTGCAGACAGAGGAGTAAAACAATAAGAATAATGTCTCAGGGTAGAAAAATACATAATTATCTTCTGTATTATTGAATGAATAAATTACTGCCGAGTAAATTACCTTAACCTCTTTCTCTTCAGATTTGGACAAAAATTGTTTTCCTCGGGTCTTGCAGAAGGCTTCTACATATCCTAAATCCATTCCTGATTGCCTTCTGGTTTCTTCCAGTAATCTTTAAACCAACATAAAGATGAATAGCTTAAAAAAATAAAAAATAAAAAGATGAACAGCTTAAACCACTGAATTCTGTCTTGGTGTTGTTGAGGATTTATCTAACTTGACTCTGGTTGTATAGACAAGTTGACTGCCTTGGGGACTCAGTCGTCTACGCCCTACACAGGCAGACTATATGGGGTATGCGGTGCTCCTGCAAGGTGTGGATACAGCCAGATTTTTCCGGCTGCCATTCCAGAAGCCATAGAGACTGATTAAGTAGAAGGTATCAGGAATCCAGGGAAGAATCTGGTAGGACAAAATCCCTTACCTAGAAGAACCCACAATGTAGTCAGGGAAGCAGCCAAGTAAAACATTTATTACATGACAAGATGGATACAGCTACAGGAACTTGTGGAACTCAGAGGACAGCTTCACCTTCACTCAGATCCAGTCTCCCTAAGTGAGCCCATTGCTCTAACCAGCTCCTAGCAATGACCTTAACATCCTTGACCCTTGACCCTTTTGAGGCTCCAACTCCTTCCACAGCCTTCCATTCTGGATTCATCCAAGTGCCTTTTTGCTTTGTTTTGGTCTTCCTTGAGACGTTACCTGCCAGGCAGGTAATCCTTCCCTCACTCTGGATCGCATCATTTCTTATCACTTTGTGAAATTAACAGCTTTATTTATTTGTTTATTTGGCTACCTGTTTACTATCTGCTTTTCCTGTAGTAAGATTCTTGTGCATTTTGTTTACTTTTCTACCCCCACTGCCAACAACAACAGTACTGAATAAAGTTCGAGTTAATACAGATTGAAATCATTTCAAATCTATGGGTTCCAACCTCCACTGGGGCCTCCCAGCTCTTCAATCAACCTTTTCATCAGCAAATCCCATTCTTTGAGTCGGGAGGATCAGCCTCCTCCCTCCATTAGCTGAAGTGGTGTCCTCCCACACCCCAAGGGCAATGCATCTATGAGGGCTTCAAGGCATTTCCAGCAGCCACATTTAGGCCTTTCTGTTGCATTAGACAGGGTTGACCGCTCCCTCCTTTAAATGTGTCCTGTGGCTTACACAAAAACTTTGTGTCGTGGTTTTCTTTTCCCAAACCTGCGGAGTCCAATCTCCATGCACAGGACCCATACATTGTGAATTCTTTTCTGTTACTGTTGTTATCATTATTTATTCATGAGAGACACAGAGAGAGGCAGAGACACAGGCAGAGGGAGAAGCAGGCTCCTTGCGGGGAGGCTGATGTGGGACTCAGTCCCAGGACTCCAGGATCAGGCCCTGAGCCAAAGGCAGATGTTTAACCACTGAGAACCCAGGCGTCCCGCATTGTGAATTCTTTTTTAAAGAAGATAGGTAATTCTGGTGCGCAGGTGGGATGGACAACCGCTTCCCCTGGCTTTCTTCTCATCATCCCATTTTCTTGTCCAGGGAAGGTTTTAAAACTTAACTAGGGAGGACATCAAGGTGACTGTCAGGATGGAAGAGTGGGAGGAGATTAGACAACCTACCTTTGTATGGCAAACACATCTTTTTTACTTGCGTTACACATTTTCAGAATGCTGCAAATGCGAAATTGTGCTCCAGATGCCCTTGTGCCCAATTTACACAAAGGCAATTGCTGTAAGACACAGGTATTTATGATTCAGAAAATATTAGTTGCCATGTAGAGAACACTGTTATTACCATGGTGATTATTATTTGGGGGATAAACTGTCCCTCATTCTTGACATTCCCTGCACTTGCACACTCCTGTGGTGTCAGCTTTCTACCTAGACCCTGTCGTGCCCCAAACTATAACTTTAAGATCACACACTCTCCCAAGGACTTGAGGGTAACTTCTAAAGGTGTAGCAGATGCACAATGGAATTGCCCAAAGGAGAAGAAAAAAAGAAAGGAACAGAAGAAATATGACTGAGAATTTCCCTCAAATTAATTTCAGACCCCAAACCTCAGATACAGGAAGCTCAGAGGACACCCAGCCAGATAAATGCAAAAAAAAAAAGAAAAACACCTACATCTAGGCCTATCATTTTCTGGCTACAGAAAATCAAGATAAGGAAAAACTCCTGAGAGAAAGAGAGACTGAAAGAACTAGAGAGAGAACGGGGAGATAGGAGGCTAGAATGGGGAGAGGAGATGATAGGAAAGATGAGAAAAAGAAATGGGGAGATGTCATGCCCTAGAAGAGAAATGGCGACAGAAAGGAGAGCTCAAATAAAGAGGTCGGGAAAAGGAAGACTGGCATGAGGGAATTTAAAATGTCCTAGGACAAGAAGGCACAGTGACATAGTCAAATCATATGATATTATCTGTAAAGATTTTGTTTATTTAAGAGAGAGAGCAAGTAGGAGTGGTGGGGAGGTGGGCAGAAGGAGAGGGAGAAGCAGACTCCCCACTGAGCAGAGAGCCTTATGCAGGGCTCTGATCCCAGGACCCCAGGATCATGACCTGAGCTGAAGGCAACGCTTAACCGACTGAGTCACTCAGGAGTGCCACATATGGTTTTTAATGCTGTATTTCCTCCAGAGCTCCTTGAGGTTCAGGGAATATTCTTTTTCCTCTGCAACGCCTAGCTTGGTGCTTAGCATATTATAGGTACTCAATAAGTATTTGATGAATCAACAGTGAGGAGATTGAACTAACCTTCTTTCTGTTTCTTGAACACATGAAGCACCATCCTGGTCTTGGAATGCCCTCCCCCAGAGATCTACTTGGCTCACTCCTTCACCTCTTAGAAAAAAAGAATCACACTCCCTTTCTTCCTCAAACCCTAATTCCTTTCTTAACTGGTGACTAGTCTCCTCCAAATGATATTTTACAGGCAAGGCACCTCAACTCCCATGTGCCATTTTCTCTCTTACACAATTCATTTAGTTATAATCATGGGACTGTCTGACGAGGTACCTAATTCAGGAATCCTCTCTCTTTTAAAGCCCAAAATAATCACTGAGGCCTACTGACTACACTTGTAAATACGATTCAGATCTCTCCTCCATCTCTCTGACATTGTTTTAATCTAGATAATTAAGTCTTATTTAAACCATGAGACTGCTTCTTGACTAGCTAGCCTGCCTGTAGTATGTAATTGTTCCCCCTCCTTTCATATCAACCTCTAAAATACCAACAGAGTTACCTTTCCAAAGCACAGCCTGATGATTCGTGCCCCTCCTCTTGTTTGAAAACCCTTCGGTGGCTGCCCAGTGAGGACCAGAATCAAACTTCCTTAGTCTGGGATGCAGAGCCTTTCATGATCAAATCGTAGCTTATTTCCCAACTTCATCACCTTTATTTCCTCTCAAGACCTCAACCAGCTGGAGTCATTTGAGAGTTCTAGAAAAAGTCACTAAATTGTAAATATCCAGATATATTCAAGAACTAGGCACAGGATCATCCCTCCAACAATGCAAATTCCTGAACAATCCATTTGTTTTTCTTTGCCAGTTGGTTTTATTTTACATGCCAAGGTTCTTTCATATTATGTACTCTGATTTTCCTATAGCAATTGTGTCCAATTCCATTTTAAGTCAAATTACTATAGCAGCAAAGCTCAGAAACACTGCCATCTTGTGATCATAGGAGAGGGTGGAAAGCAAAATGATCCTCCCTTTATAATTTATATATAATTTAACATATATATATATATATATATATACACACACACACATACAAGAGGAGCTAAGAATTGGAGAAATTCTCCTAGTATTTCTTTTTCCAAGCCTTAAAATTAACAGCCACTCAATTACCACTAGGAACTCTAAATTAAAAACTTAACTTTCCATAATTCTAAGTGACTCCCTTTGGAGGGTTCTATTGATTTCCCTTAACCAGATTATTTAAGGGTATTGAAAGACACATTTATTTAGGTGCCCTTCGCAGGTTAAATCTCCTATTGGTTCAGAGAAATTTTTAAAGTCTTTTGAGAAGCTAATATGAGCTCCAGACTATAGCTGTCAGCTCTCAGAAGACAGGAATGTAATTAACTCTATTTGCCAATATAAATGCAGAGCAAGGGATGTACAAGTCCTGGAGAACTACTTATTGAAAAAAATAAATGAATAGCTAAGTGGATAACAGATATGGTGACAACTTCAAAAGTGGAGGCAAATGTCTTCTAGTATTTTTTAAGGCACTTGTTTCATTTTGAAATTTCAAGTCCATCTTGAAATGTTGACATGTTCTATCATCTTGATTACCCAAGAACCAAGGACACCTGGAAGCATGCTACTTTTAAGGAAAGGCTGAGAAAAAAATTATAGAGGTGCAGAGAGGTAAAGTGACCTGTCCAATAACATACCAATAATAGGTTCAGAGCAATTGTTCAAGGGCACTGCAAAGAGGGAGTCCATGTAGGTGGGCAAATGGAAACCTTAGAAATTCACAAATATTATGATATGGCTTTGAACAAAATAGCTTTGTTGAGCTCTTTCCTTTCCTTCTTTAAGTCTATTTCTCAGTCATTTCACCTCATATACTAGGTTATTTTTTTTTAAAGCTGTTCTCAGAGTGATTGTTTTCAAATCACTTAGAACTGGATTTCTCATATGTAGCATGGTAGCCATTGGAGACTTTTGTATGTAGGAATTAACTGTTCTGAAAAGTCATTGGTCATTCTAAAGCTCATTTGTATCATGTGGCATCATAGAATAAATGCTTTATAAATAATTCGTTTTTCACAGAGTCAATAACTAATTACCAGTTCATGCCCTATGAATAAATCAATATTGAAAAGTAAGTCTAAGTGGATTCATCATGGAAACGATTGGCTGACTGACCAGACAGCAAGCTCCAGGATTACTACTTGACTTAGTTGCTTTCTTTATGTTTCTTTTGTAAACCACTGACTCCTCCCTCCATTATTATGACAAAATATAAAAAATAGAAAAGGTGAGGCAAGGCTGGTCAAAGATGTGAATTTAAAAACCATTGATCCTAGTAAATGTTTTTGTGTTTTGAGTTATTCAGACAAAGCAGGTTCTATGACACAACAGAATTCACACTCAAGGCAATAAGTCAAAGAAAGACAAATATTTGCAGAATGAAATCATGTCACTGATCCTGCAAGAACTCCACTAGTTTAAGTGCTTGAGGCAATTAAGCATTGTCTCTGATTCTCAACTTTCCTTCTCACTCTTCTTCAAGGATCTTTACCATTTTTTTTTTTAAATTAAGTTTTCAAGACAAAGGGACTTGCTTTGGCCACAGTGAGGACTATGACCAGGCTAGTGGCAAATGCCAGAGGAAATCCAGTCCTCCTTTGCTCTCAGTATCCCCATGCCCCACCCGTGTCCATTCCATTTAGATAAGCTCTCTGTGCTGTTTTTGGCTTGCTTGTACACACAGTGAAGTTCTGGCTGGGCTAGGGATTCTAGGATGGTCTGTTTCTTGCTAAAACACCTCCATTCTGGGTGCAGTAAAACCAAGATCTTCATGACTGCTGAGCCCTAGACAAAATGCAAATATTTGTTACCTGTAGAACTGGGGGCCTAAAGAAACTATCACAGGAAACAAGTAGGAGATCATAAAGCCAAAAATATGAAGATGTCCTAGCTCCAGGAATTCAGTGATGTGCTGTCCAGATAATGGGGCCTGGTGGCCAAGAGGACCAGCAGGTAGAGCTAGTGAAGCCCATGTTCACTAACGGGTTTGCCATTCTCATCATAAAATTTTGTCTCCACCCTTATTGAGGTATACTTGATAAATAAAAATTGTATATATTCAAGGTGTACGATGGGATATTTTGATATACATTGTGAAATAATCACCACAATCAAGACAATTAACATATCCATACCTTCCAAAGGTACCATTTTCTTTCTTTTGTGTGTTTGTGGTGAGAATACCTAACATCCTCCCTCTTAACTAATTTCAGTATACAACACTGTATTGTTAACTATAGCTATCATATTGTACATTAGATTGTCTGAACTTATTTATCTTGTAAAATTGAAAAATGTGTACCCTTTGACGGACACCTCCCCATTCCTCCCTATCCCGAGCCCCTGGCAACCACCATTTTACCCTCTGCTTTTATGACTCTATTTTAGATTCCATATATAAATAAGATCATTCATTGTTTGCCTTCCTATGTCTTATTTCACTTAGAATAATGGATATAACATATACATATTTCTTTATCCATTCATCCATTGACAAACATTCAGGTTGTTTCAAAATCTTTATGACTGAATAATGCTGCGATGAACATAGAAGTGCATCTTGAAGATGCTGATTATATTTCCTTTGGAAATATATCCAGAAGTGGGATTGCTGGATCATCATGTAGCTCTATTTTTAATATTTTGCGAAACCCCCATGCTGTTTTCCATAATGGATGCACCAATTCACATTCCCACCAATGGGTGCACCAGGGTTTCCTTTTCTCCACATTCTCAACACTTGCTACCTTTTATCTTTTTGATAATAGCCACTTAACAGGTGTGAGATGACACCTCACCTCACTGTGGTTTTGATCTGCATTTTTTTAATGACTACCTACGTTCAGCATCTTTTCATATACCCGTTGGCCATTTCTATGTCTTCTTTTGTGCTCGCTTTGGCAGCACAGATACTAAAATTGTACGTCTTCTTTTGAAGAATGTCCTTTGCCTACTTTTTGATCAGGTTATTTGTTTTTCTGCTATTGAGTTATATCAGTTCCTGATATATTTTGGATATTAACCCCTTATCAGACATATGCTTGCAAATATTTTCTATTTCATTCCAAAGTTTGCCTTTTTTCACTCTGTTGATTGTTTCCTTGCTTATGCCGAAGCTTTCTAGTATAATGCAATTCCACTTGTCTATTTTTGCTTTTGTTGCCTGAGCTGTTGGTGTCAATTCCAAAAATCATTGCCCAAACCAACACCAAAAACTTTCCCCCTACATTTTCTTCAGTATTGTTATAGTTTCAGGTCTTAAGATCACAAGATGTTCATCTGAAATGCTAATTTTCCACATTCAACCATTTTTCATACAGATAAAATCACCAGCACAGCTTCCATACAACCCCAGGATAAAGTGACAAAACCTTAACCCCCTGAGTGGTAAGCCATGTAACTAACAACACAGTTACATACACAAAATAGTTTTTCAAATATGTTAATAAATATTGAAACTCATATATATTGGATATTGGAAAAATTCCAAACAGCCTTTTTTTTTTAAACTATATACCACATTTAATTTTCTGAAGAACTTCCAAACTCCCTCCTTGCTACAAAACAACAAACGAAAACATGAATTATGTAGAGATAGGAGTAAATCTTTGAGGTTAAACTGCCATCTTAGTAGGTATCAAATCCTAGCTGAATCTAGTAGCATGAAAGAGATATTCTTATACCCTGAAATGGATCATGACATACTTGCGTAGCAAACAGCCTTTTAATTTAAATGGGACCTAGAGGCTCCCTGGATCTACTTGCCATTCTCTATCTTCTCTGATTTCCATATTTCTGTTTTGCACTGAAAACCAGCCATTTCCTACATCCTTGATCCGATAAAAACAGAAGACTAGACATGGTGGATAAAGATCTCTACCTCACATGTTGGCAGCAGCTAATTAACATTATTCAGATGTCAGACTTTTCATTTTCTGCCTTTTGCTGGGAAAATATTTCCTGAAAGAATCCCTTTATGTGAACATATAAGAGATACTCTCTGTAGTCTGTAAAACGGATCTGACAATTCCAACTGTTTGACTTCAGCACAGTATAATAATGCACATAAGGCTACTTTCCCTGCCTCTCAAAAACACGCCACCATAGTATAACATCACCTCACCAGAATGCTAAATTTTTCTAGTTTATATGTAGAAAATCCAGCACCATCACTTGGGAAATGCACAGACATTTCAGTCCTGCACAAAGCATAAGCCAGGGGTTTTTGTAGAGGTTATCCCTGTGTGGGGGATACAGTTCTCTCTCTCCAACTATAAGAAAGGCATTTCATTCCAACACATCAGATTATTGCACATTCATGTTCACATTTACAAATCTCCCACAAGCAGACAGTTTGCAGAGACCATATGGGTAGAAAGACATTTTGTCTTATTTTTAAATTTTTTTTGATAACTGTGATATGCAGATTAATAATTTATCCAGCCAAATAATGTCAAAAGATGGGAGTAAATTCTTCAGATAATTATCATTGGCCCCATTTCATATAAAAAGACCCTGTTCTATTTTGAATATATTTTTGGTATTTATGTAATAAATTAAATATTTATAATATACTTTAATGTATTATTTGCATCCTGCTTTTTACATAAAGTCTGTTAAGTCTAAACTTTTCATAATGAATCTGTGATGCAATTAGGAATATCACTGACTCAAATTCTCACTGCCCTCAGGATCTGCTTATGTATATGGAGCAGTTTCTTGCTACACTAAACAAAATGAAGAATAAAAATCATATGATCATCTAAGTAGATCCCCAAAAAAGCACTTGACTAAATCCAACCTAAAAACTCTCAACAAAGTGGCTGTAGAGGGAATGTACCTCAACATGATAGAGGCCATATGTGACAAGCCCATAGATAATGTCATACTCGATGGTGAAAAGCTGAAAGCTTTCCCTCTAAGATCAGGAACAAAGCTAGTCCATTAATTTACAATGAAGGAGACAAGAAAATACAATGAGGAAAGGACAGTGTCTTCAATAAATGGTGCTGGGAAAACTGGACTGCCATGTACAAAAGAAGGACAGTAGACTACTACCTTACACCATTTCTTTAATCAAAATGGATTAAATATTTAAATGTAAGACCTGAAACCATTAAACTCCTAAAGGGAAAACATAAGAAGTAAGCTCCTTGACATTGGTCTTGGCAATGATTTTTTTGGATCTGCCTCCAAAAGCAAAGGCAACAAAAGCAAAAATAAACAAGTGGAATGGTATCAAATTAAAAAGCTTCTACATAGCAAAGGAAACCATCAGCAAAATGAAAGGCAAACTACTAAATGGAAGAAGATATTTGAAAGTCATATATGTGATAAGGGGCTAATATCCAAAATATATTTTTAAAAACTCAATAGCAAAAATATACGCATTGATTAATAAATGGGAAGAGGATCTGAAAAGACATTTTTCCAATAAGACATATTCATCGACATGAAAAGATACTAATATCACTAATCATCAGGGGAATACAAATCATAATCACAATGAAATATGACTTCTTACCTGTTGGAATGGCAGTTATCAAAAAGACAAAAAATAACATCTATGGTTATGGATATGGAGAAAAGGGAACCCTCAGTCACTGTTGGTGGGAATGTAAATTGGTGCAGCCACTGTACAAAACAATATGGAGGTTCCTCAAAAATTAAAAATAGAACTACCATATGGTCCAGTAATTCCACTTCTCGGTATTTATCTAAGGAAAATGGAAACTAATAACTTTGAAAAGACGTATGCAATCAAACCTAGCAACAGAAAACAAATTTTCAGTTCTGTGAGTTAAAATAGTGATTTTTTGTGTAGCTTTCGTACTTGGATGAGGTGTCTAATAACTGTTGCCTTAATTAAAAAAATAGTAAAGAAGGAAAGAATAAAAAGATATATGCGCCACTACGTTCACGCAGCATTATTTACAAAAGCAAGATGTGGAAACAACCTAGGTGTTCATCAATGAGTGATTGGATAAAGATGATGTAGTTTATATATACAGTGCAATACCACTCAGTCATAAAAAAAAGAATGAAATGTTGCCATTTGCAACAAAATGGATAAACTTTGAGAGTGTAATGCTAAGCAAAATAAGTCAGAGAATGACAAATACCTTACGATTTCACTTATATCCCCCCAAAATCCAAAACAAATGGATAAACAAAACAAAATCCATAGGTATAAAGAACAGATTGGTAGTCACCAGAGGAGAGGGAGGTTGGAGAATAGACAAAATGGGTGAAAGGAGTCAAGAGGTACAAACTTCCAGTTATAAAATAAATAAATCATGGGGATGTAGTGTACAGCATGGGGAATATAGCCAATAATACTGTATTATGCATATTGGAAAATTCTTAAGACAGTAAATCTTAAAAGTTCTCACCACAAGAAAAGAAGTTTTTATGACTTTGTTTGATGACAGAAACTAGAATTACTGTGGTGGTCATTCTGTACAATATACAAATAGTAAATCGTGATGTCATATACCTGAAGCTAATATAATGTTATAGGTCAATTGTACCTCAATAAACAAACAGACAAACATCCCAGACTGAATTTTCTAGGCCTTCTTTTTTTAATTTCCACATGTTTTCTTGTTTCCTGGGGCCACTTCTTATTTATTTCAATGAATTTATTCCTAGTAGCCCTGGCTCTTGGTATATTCTAGATTAAGCCTCACTTGGCTGTGACAGGTGATTATTTTATACTTGCTAGTATGTACCAAAACATTCACAAATCTCCACATTTACTGCTATCCTGACAGCTGATGATTTCACTCCTAATATGTAGAAGAGTCTTCTTTCATCACTAGAGAATGAAACTTGGAGATATGAGTGTTAGTGATTGACAGACTGACTCTCTAGAGGACCCTCTGTGACATCTTCTCATGAGCAGGATTCAAAACTTTCAGGTAATAAAATTGAAAAGAGCTATAGATCAAACGCTTCAAGGGATTTTTCTGCAAATTTAAAAGATCTAATAAATTGTATATACCATTAAATATCTACAATCGTGAGTGATTTTAGTGGCAACTCAAATATCTTCAAGAACTGGCAAATAATATAAATGTGTGAATCAGTCAAGTGTAAGACAGTAGGGAATAGATGAAACCTAGTGCATGGCCCTATTAATAATATAGGTATCTTTAGAAATACTACCGGCTTAGGCAAACACATACATGCAAGTCAAATACGGCCTCTAGATCCTTGTAGTGAATTATACCAGAAAAGCCCATAGTTCTCCTGCGTGTCGCGTTTACTACTCACATAAAACATTCACTTCTGGTCACCAAATGGGTGGGGCGTTTCCCCCATCACCAAACAGTTTAACCCATTCTGACATGATCTGCCTGGAGATAGGTCAGATCCCACAGTTTAAAGACTCAGTCCCACAGGAAGACTGTTCCCTCTCTTCTTTGGATGCCATCACAAATCCAGGTTGTTATCTGTGCTCCTGACCAATTGGCTACAAATCAGAGGTTCCCGGGACACTCTCCTTGGGTTCATTAATTTGCCAGAGTGGCTCACAGAACCCAGGAAAACAGTTACCTATGCTTACCAGTTTATTAAAGTATGTGATAAAAGATACAGATGAACAGCCAGGTGAAGCGATACAAAGGGGTCGGGGAGGGTCCCAAGAACAGGAGCCTCTGTCTCCATGGAGTTGAGGTGCATCCTCCTCTTGGCATATTGGACGTGGGGTTCACTCCCCATGAAAGCTCTCAGAATCCTGTATTTTAGGATTTTTATGGAGGCTTCATTCATCACATAGGCATAATGGATCATTAGCTCCATTGCCAGCCTCTCTGTCCTCTCTAGAGGTGGGGGGTGGGGGTGGGGGTTGAACGTTCAAGCTTCCAATCATGCCTTGGTCTTTCTGGTGACCGGCCCCCAACCAGGAGTGATCTAGGAGTCACATCATCAGCACGAAAGATGCTCTTAGTGTTCTTATCACTTGGGAAATAGCAACGGTTTTTGGAAGTCTGTCTCAGGAACCAGTGGCAGAAATATATTTCTAATATTATCTCACATTAAAAGTTTCACTTTTTATTTATTTATTTTATTTTTTTAAATATCTTTTTTCTTTATTTATTTATGATAGTCACACACAGAGAGAGAGAGAGGCAGAGACACAGGCAGAGGGAGAAGCAGGCTCCATGCACCAGGAGCCCGATAAGGGACTCGATCCCGGGTCTCCAGGATCGCGCCCTGGGCCAAAGGCAGGCGCCAAACCACTGCGCCACCCAGGGATCCCAAAAGTTTCACTTTTTAGACTATCTTCATCAGGTTTTATTTTTTAGTAATAGGGTAATGTAACTTCAGAAAATCAATTGGGAAACTCTTTCTTTTCAAGTACTCTAAAATAGCCTTATCTCAGGAGTTTTCTTTCAAAGTATGAAAGAGTACATAGTTAACACCATATGGCAAAAATGCTTTAATAATTTTTAAGGTTTCTTTAAATAATATTTTTAGTTGCCCCATAGTTTGGGGGACATTCAGGACACTCTGGAAGGAAGCAGTGCGTGGTGGTTCTGAGTAAGGGCCCTGGAGCCAGATTGCAAGGATTCACATCCCTACTCTTCTAGTTCCCAGATGGACAGCTTGGTCATGTTTCTCATGCTCCCCTGAGATTTGGCTTCCTCATCGGTGAAGTAGGAGGAGAATAGTGCCTAGCCTACTTCACAGAATAGATCTGAGGATTTCCTGAGACAGACAAAGAAAGGTATTAGGACGGTGCTTGGCACATGGCAAAAGCTCAACACTGACAGGTATCACGGTCATCATCATTAGAGCATTATATTTGACCTAGTAAGGGTCATACATTCTTCATTCCCACTGATTCCTCAAAAATTCTATTAGCCCCTGGGCTCTCAGCATCTTGAATCAATGGCATTCATTGTTTCCAGGAGAAGGCTGGGCTGGGTAAGACCTAGAACAAGATATCATTAAAGTGCTTAATTAGTTTTTGCACATCTATTACAGAAATAACAAACTAGAAAGCCACACATTCATTGACAGGAGTCTGGTTTTGTTGAGAGAGACGAGGACTTGTGTTTCCACAGGCCCAGAAAGTGGAGCACTGGAGGTGTGCTGTAAACCACCACACAGAGAAGCAGCAGGCCCCATGTGTGCAGTTTCCTTCCCCACAGAAAAGAGAGGGCGCCCCTCCCTGCAGAGAGAAGGGTGAAGAAGATGAGAGAAAGCAATAAAATGGCCCCTCCATGCCCCACCCCAACCCAGACCTGGTCATCAGCATCTTAATCCCAGGAAGAGGCTGTCCTGAAACTCCAAATGTGCTTAGGTATCCAAAAGCATGGGAGGCCCGTTCCCTAATTCCTGTTTGGAACCCTAAGAGAAAATAGCTTCACAGGGGGACCCTGTGACAATTGGAGCCACAAGGGGGAAAACTAGCTGTGTCCCAGAGCAACCACACAGGAGGGAAGCGTGCGTACGTGTAGGGTGTGTGTGTGTGTGTGCGAAGGGGGCCAGCCCAGAAAAATTCCACCTGAAGAAGTTTAAATCCTGACCTGACTATATTTCAAGCCAGAAGTGACTGCAGTTCGTTGGATGGGCGAGATTATTTTTCCCTACTACTAGAGAGAAATGGGAGCTTTAGGACTAAGTTGATTTGCATAAAAATTAGTTGCCAAACTGAGTCTTACTGGAGACTATCGCTCTTCTCCTTTGGAAGGCAGCTATGCTCACCACTATACCACCAACGCGCTCTTCTCCTTTGATTACTATTTGTCAACTGATTTCCAGGAGGTTGCTCTTTCTCCTTCCCTTTACTCTGCTCTGGATTTCTGGCTGCCAGCTCCGTGTATGAAGGAAACGAAATCATGAGCTGACACCTTTCAGCTTCTTGACCGGGTCTGTGCATCTGATTGTTCTCTGCCATGGTCTCCACCCTGAATGTTGCAGCCACGTGGAAAGAGAGGAGAGTTTCAAACCTCCACTAGTGCTATGAATCAATTCTTGCTTGAATTCTAATATAAAATCGATCCTCTGTGGCCAGAAATACGGGTGCTGTATCATTTGCTGAGCATGTCAATAAATACCCTCCCTGTTGGCGATGCTGTTCAATCATGTCATGGCCAGCGTCTTTGGGGCACATAAGCTCGGAGTCCTTACAGTTAGCCATATCTTAATAATCCACATTTTATACATATAAGGTCAAAGTTTCAGAGATTACTTAGGTTTTCCTTCTACTACTTCACTGCTCAGTCCGACATATACTTTCTCAAATCAAAAGACATCTAGAAATGTATATGGGAAAAGAGTACTTTTTGCTGAAAGAATTTTCAATTGTATTGAAAGGGAAAGATCAGCCTAGAACTGATTTTCGGTGGCATAGGGCAAATTTTTATAAATGTGGACTGAACTATGGAAGCCCTGGAATTAAAATGAAAACTTGAGCATGAGAAGTCTCTTTGACTAATGACTAGAGATTCAGCTGAGTTACTCATTACAGCATGAGTGGAAGCCCATCCATTTTGGACAGGCACAGATTGGCTGTTTTGACCCCTCACCCCCACCCCAGCCAGGTGAGAGTTAAGGCTCAGGTTGGGGGATTTGTGTCAGTGGTGGCCTGTGCTGGATGTTTTCCTGATGAGTCTTGATAGCCAGTACCCTCAGGTGTCAGTGCAGATGGAATCAGGTTATGAGATCACAGGGCGCCTTGGTGGCTCAGTCGGCTAAGGATCTGCCTTCAGCTCAGGTCGTGATCCCGGGGTCCTGGGATCGAGCCCCCCACCAGGCTCCCTGCTCAGCGTGGAATCTGTTTCTCCCTCTCTCTCTGCCTGCTGCTCTGCCTACTTGTGCTTTCTCTCTATCAAATAAATAAATAAAATCTTTTTTTAAAAAATCAAAAAATAAGAATACGAGATCACAGCTCACCCTTCCTGCTTCATCTTCTCTCCTAAGACTTTCAGGTGTTTCGCTGGGTGGGGCCCCCAAAACACCTGATGAGGGCTGCATATAAGGAGGAAAAGGAAACTGAGAAGATAAGGAAATCGAGGAGAAAAATCCCAATTGGTCTTGAAATCCTTGTTCATCCCCAAGCACGAATACCAGCATAACCTCACAAGCTAGTCAAATCGCAGGAACCAAAACAAATAGTTTGTAAGGTTCTCAGACTATCCTGAATCGAGTTATCTTGAGGTAAATTGTGTTATTTGTGGCCTGCTGTTCCTACTGCTACTATAAACTTTCAGATGTAAATCTGTAGAAAATGTCAATCTCTTGATTGCAAAAAAAGTACGTGTCCTCTCATAGTCTTCCTGTCTGTAACCCTTAGTTACATTCACAACATAACTCAGCAGTTATCAAAATTACTTTTCCAACTACAGAAAAACCCCAAGTATCTAAGTAGAAATATGGTGAGGAAAAAAAATCTAAACATGGCGGTAAAGTTCAGGGAGGCCATCTCAAGTCTACTCACACAGCCACCCACTCCCGACTGCACTTTCTCGGGTCAAAGCCTTCTTGCTGGTGCTCCATAGAGCAGCACTGAACTCTGCAGTGAGGAAAGCATTCTGAGTCCAAGCGATCCAATATGGTAGCCATTACCCCATGTGGCCATTGAGCACTTGAAATAGAACATGTGTGAATGAGAAACAGACGTTTTGTTTCATTTCATCTCATTTCATTTCAATTAATAATAATTTAAAATTAACTAACCATAGGAGGCTAGTGGTTACTGTTTTGGACTGGGCTGCTTTAGAGGATCTCCAGGACCTGCTTATGAAAGTCCCTCTCTCACAGAAAGGGCAAAGCTCCAGGAGGGGGGGGGGAGAGGAAGAGGCCCCAGCCCCAGGCGTAGGCATAAGGTAGGACACTACCTTGCTGGTGACCCTTGCTGGTGACCCTGTTTGGAGCCTATGAGGATCCCAGAAGCTGACACTGGGAGAATGGAAATGGACTAAGAGACCCTTTATGATTCTCTTCCAGGCCCATGAGAATTCTATCCTATTCATTGTGTGTAATTGGAGTTTCTCTCTTCCTCCAGACATTTTTCTCATCTGGAGAAGTGTTGGTTGCTAGGAGACTGAATTGCCTTTTCAAGTGGAGTATTTTAGAGAGAAACAATTCACATGATTTTCTTCTTTAGTAAAATTAAAATTTGTGAAATGTTTGCAATGTATATTGAAAAAGTCAAGCTTTTTCATTTCTTTGTATATTTATTGTAGCAATCATACAACCTTTCATTTACTTTTCCCACTGCTTCGCGCTGCAAGAAAGAAAACAAAAACTGACTGCTCTTTCTGTAGAATTTCTTAAGAAAGAATAACATTCCCAGGCTTATTCCCAGGCTTTTTCCCAGGGATGGTGAGGGGATATACACCCTGGTTACCCGCGCCCCACCCCTCCACCCCCTGGGGAACTGTGAGTGAGAATCAAAAATAATAACATTTATAATGGAAATGGAAATTCTAAAGCACCATCCACCAAAAATATGTTAGTATTATAATCAACGGCCCATAGTTTTATCTGACTACTTCTTACCATGATTTTCATAATTTATCTTCACTTTATGGTTTTTTTTTTTTCCTACTGAAGCTTAGCTGACCTACAGTGTTGGGTTAGCTTCAGGTGTACAACATAGTGATTCAACGGCTCCATACGTTATGCTATTTTCATAAATGTATAAAATCGACCAGTCTCAACGCCTCATTTGATAAATGAAGAAACCACAACATGGAGAAGTGAGTTCTCCTAGGCTTCTAAATTCTATGGAAAGAGTCCATTATACCACTGCCATTTCCCAGGGAACGCAGACACTTGTTGGTAATCTCCAGGCCAACTTCTGCAATCACTCCCAACAATATTTGAACCCTGGAAAGAGACTTGTGTGATGAAATGAGGTACCTAGATAATTCACCTCATACAATGTTTGGTGCTTAACAGATACTCATTAGCGCTATGAAACCATAATCATATGATAGACCTCAGCTAAGGAGGATCTTTTCTTTCAAATTTCTTGCCCCCTGCTTTAAAAATCCAATTGCAGGAACTTTTTTATTAGCCAACAACAGAATTCTATAGTGTTTGAGAAGTTTGACAACATTAAGCGACAGTCGGAAGCTAACAGGCTTCCTTCTCTTTTGTGTGTATCTGGGCAGTAGAAGAGTTCACCAAAGGGTGACCAGGAGCTTTTGTTTTTACAAAGAAAGATTTTATGATGTAGAAATGGTATAGTTGAAAGAAGCTATTTGTGAATTATATCGGATGCCATGTTTTTCCAGATTTTCTATGGCTTTTGAGGGGCCCAAAGGCCTTAGAAAATGTCAGCGTGGAGAGTACCCTGGGAGTCCTCTTCCTCAAAGGAACTCACACAAGCAAGTACTTAGATACAAGCCTGCTCCTAAGGATGACCGCTCGCCCACAGCCAGCACCCCCCAAACACAGCACCTCCCAGCTGGCCGATGTCATCTCCAGGGCCACCCTGAGGCTCTCAAGCCCAGCTACACGTAGAAGCCTCCACGTGAGCTTTTTAAAATACCCAGCTTGGGTGGCTCAGTCAGTTAAGTGTCTCACTCTTGATGGTTTTGACCCAGGTCATGATCTCGCAGTCCTGAGATCGAGCCCAGGGCTGGGCTCTGAGCTCAGCATGGAATCTGCTTCAGATATTCTCTCCCTCCCTCTCTCCCTCCTTCCCACTTATGCTCTCTCTCTGTCAAATAAATAAATAAAATCATAAAATAAAATAAAATAATAAAATAAAATAAAATAAAATAAAATAAAATAAAATAATAAAATAAAATACACTGCCTCTTCCCAGGCCAGTGCCCATCTCTGGGAGATGAGGCAGGTCCCTGCAGTTAAGGGCAGCCAGGGTTAAGAACAAGGGCTTCCACTAGAAGATTTCAGGTTTCTCTGACATAAAATAAGCCCTTCCAGGTCCACAGCCCCACTCTAAGCCCAGCTAAAGAGCTTCGAGAGCAAAGTTCCTCTGCACCATCTAACCAGAGACTGTTGCCAGGAGATCTGCATGGAAGCTTCTGCCCCCCTCCCCCGTCCCCCACTGTGCCCTTTCTTGGTCTCCCTTGCTCACACCTCTCTCTCTTGTTCTCTGTCCCTAGCTCCCCTTTCTCTCTCAGTTCTTGCTGTGAGAAGTCTTCCCCTTAATATCCTCCTCTCCCATACTCCTTCTTTCTCTTCCTTTTCCCACTTCCTGCCAGTTTATCTCAGGAATCTACCTTCCTTTTGTTACATTTCCTGTTACATTTTTGTTCCATCCATTGGTGAGCCAAGCTACAGCTTGGAGGGGACAAAGGGGCGACCGTCCAGACTCAAGTAGAAACACTGAAAAGAAACAGGTTCAGTAAGAATCAACGCCACCCACTGTTAAAACCTTTAAAAGTGGGCACAAGTCCCATTCAGAATCTTCTTTATCTTTCCCCAATTATTAGACTTGCCTCTCCTTAAGCACCGGCATTCAAAGCAACACACTGCTCTGTTTTGGGCAGAGTTGACTGCTCTCCTCTTTTACTTAAGGGCATTGCAGCATCACGGTGCTATTTTTCAGAGCTTTCAGGGTTCAGTTCTCCCCTTCTGTGGCCGGATGCCAACTGTCCTGTGGCTGTGGAGCTGGAGAAACCTAAGACATTAAGGAAAGACTGGTTTAAGGTCATTGAGAGGAGCATAAATCCATTAGTAATTATATTATTAATTTCCACTTGACATCCTTTGCTCTCTTTGGAAGATCCCTCGGTCAGCCCATTTTAGGGAACTGCTCATAAATTTGACTCGCTTTATTAAGAATAAAATCAGGGGCACCTGGGTGGCTCAGTTGGTTAAGCATCTGCCTTCAGCTCGGGTCATGATCCCAGGGTCCTGGGATCGAGCCCCACATTGGGCTCCCTGCTCAGGGGGGAGCCAACTTCTCTACCTGTTGGTGTTCAGGCTCTCTCTCTTTCTCTCTCTCTCTCTCTCTCAAATAAATAAATAAAATCTTTTTTTAAAAAAAAAAAAAAGAAATAAAATGCATACTAAAAGGCATTGGTCTCTGTGTCTGTTTTCCCAAAGAAAATGAACAATGTATTTCTGAAATGCTCGGTCATCAGCTGTTTGGGCTCCTATCTGCCTCTGCTTCCCTGGGTCCCTCAGGCTGGAATTCCTCCCAGGTCCCCCTCATGTTTTGTTCCCAGAGGAGGCTTCTGTGGCTGAAGTTCACAGTCTGCCCTCGTTTTTGCCATCTCCATGTCTACCTTTAGTTACTTCACCTAACCCTAGAAGGACTGGCTTACAACTAACCTACATGAGACCTAAGTCCTTGAGTGATACAAATGTGTACAGAAGTTCAGTTACCAGAACTTTTTTTTTTTTAATCAAAGAAGGGATGAGGAGGCTTAATTAAACAGTTGTTAAGCTGGTCCACTTTCCTTGGGCTTTTGCTGACAGACCCAGCAACCCAGATGCCAATATTTTTCTGGAAAATGCTTCCTGAGTTCCGAATAGCCAATGTGCTGCAAGTGGATGCCATGCAATAGCTATTTAATGAATAGTTGCTGTTCTGTGACTTGTGAGCTGAGGCTTGCCTCAGGTGATAGGAATTCAGGTGTGTTGTTCACGTGTGTTTTGTTGGAATTCAAGTGTGCTGTTCATAGGTGTTTTCTCTTGAAAAGTGGTCTCAGCCTTTGGGATCCTTAAATCAGCCTGGCTAAGATTATTGGCAGAATTGGCACTGAGGTGTTGGGGATGAAAAAAGCCAAGGAGGAGGACCAGACAGGGCAGTGGAGGGGTTTCTCCATCTTCCACCCCCAAGGTGTGGGCACTTCCTGCCACTGTCGCTCTGTGCCCAGATTGCCTCATTGCCACCACCTATAATGCACCCAAAACGAATAATAACCCCGTTCCCTCCAGAGAACCAAAGGTAAAGGAGAACAGATAGGATTTAATGTGGTACATTTCAAAAGTTTAAGAAATAATACTCTTTAAACAAGTTAAAAGTGGATGAAAAAAATAAACACAAAGGGTGTAAAAAGCCAAACTAGGGATGCTTGGGTGGCTCAGCAGTTGAGCGCCTGCCTTGGGCCCAGGGCATGTCCCGCATTGGGCTTGCTGCAGGGAGCCAGCTTCTCCCTCTACCAATATCTCTCCCTCTCTCTGTGTCTCTCATAAATAAATAAATAAAATCTTTTTTAAAAAAGCCAAACTAATGTTAAGACGGCCCTAAGAATACAATTTTAAATAATTTAGATTACACTTAAATAAAAATTTCATAAAGAATACGTGGAATGGTGAAATCAACAAACCTCTCTATTGGATACCTAAATATTTTAAAAGAAAAAGTATTTTCCTTCAGTTCCAACTCTGTTAATGGGCATTTTGCCAGAAGAAGGCTATCATTATAAATATTGAATTCTAAATGCTTACTTCACCAGAATACATTAAGGAAGCATTATTAGTAAGCCTGCTAGATCATGAAAATTCTCTCCCTCTAACTGAATTTTCATAATGCTAATTAAAATAATTTCCTGCCTTTATACATGCATGACCTTACACACACATCCTCATAGATATCTAGACAAACACTAACTGCCTGTCTTGTAAACAATGCATGAATTCTAAATCCCTATAGACCAACGCACATAACAATTTCATATTGCTTTCCAAGATAGCAAAAAAGACGAAAATAAGTCTTGCTCACACATATAAATTTTCTATGCAGGCATTATTCCCTGGTTATTCAGAGCTGCATGGTTAACGCTGTTTAATTTTAATAGCCTGTTCAATTTTGAATCCTACTTGCAGAATGTGTGCTCAGTTTTTGCTATTTCACGCTTGACTTGTCCACGCACCTGGAACACACCTGGGAGAAATTTCAATTTGGATTTGCATTCAGAAGTGTTTTTAAAGCCATCAAGTCGGGAACAACTAATATCTGAAACACAACCAAATAAATCTTCTTCTGTTCAGATCACCCAGAAAAACCAAGATTAGCAAGAAGGAATATGCTTTCCAAGCCTCAGTGTTTATCAATATTTCCTTAGGATCAAGAAGGTTTGTCTTGTATTTTTGCATATGTGGAAGTAAAACCAAAAGGCACAAACACATATTCAACTGTTCCATTAAGTTTCAAGCTGCTTATAGGATTAAAAAATATCTATCATCTATCTATCTATCTATCTATCTATCTATCTATCTATCTATCATCTATCATCTATCTACCATTTGATAGAATCCACTTCTACTGAAGGAGCTAGTGTGAGCAGGATAACATCAAATATGTTTTTTTTTTTTTCAAATATGTTTCTAATGATCATTAAATGAAGTCTCAAGAGTGAAAACATCTAAAAAGATCCAATTCTTGGAATGGTGTAGAAAAAAATGAAACTAAAATTGAAGTGTCTCTTTCATGGATTTAGTGAAAATTCGCTTTGAGAAAGTACGGAGTGGTTGCTAGGATACTCAGCAAAATCTATTAAAGTAAGGTCTTTTCTTTAAAGGGTTGGGTAGGGTTTCCATTATTTCAATATGACTTTGAAAATCATGATGTATGTTTTATTAGGTTTTATCTACGTGAACAAAACAAGTGATTGAATGGCCCTTAAAGGAAACAAATAAACAAAAATGATTGTCAAAGTCCTAAAATATCATTAGCCTTGTCAAAGAGATTTGCATTCTCAGTCCTGAAAAGAAGAAACAAAAATCAAAGGCCAACTGGACAAATGCAAAAATCCCTTGGCGGTAGTGAAAAGCCTATTACTGATGGGAGCAAGGAGGGAGTTTACATTTATAATAGACCTATTATTTGGCAGGTAGCTTCATAAAAGCCCCCTGTTTTTTCTGGAACTGAAAGTAGCACAGATGCTTCAAGTATTTCACTTTTTAAATTTCTGTCAATTAGCCAGTAAAAAAAAAAAAAAAAAAAAAAAAAATGGAAGCACTTCTACAGGAATGTTTATATCTAGTTCTGTTAGGAAGAGGCAGGCTGGGAAAAAAAGATGAACCAATCAGAGAAAGAGAACTAGGAACATGTTTAGTTCCTAGTCCCAAGGGCACAGAGTGAATGTTCTTTAATATGCATATCTCTGGAAATTCCTTAAACCTGGCTCTTTTCCTTTCTCCTTTATAAACTGGATAACAACTCTGAAGTAGAGATTAATTTTGTGTGACCAATAATGAAGACTCTGATGTCAATACTATTCAAAGTGATCCAGATATTATAAATCCCAGTTGTGTCCTTTGTTTTTTGTTTTGCACAAATACAAAAACCAATCCTAAGATTCATATAGAATCTAAAGGGATTCCAAATGACCAAATGATCTTGAAAAAGAAAAACAGAGTTGGAGGTCTCATACTTCCTAATTTCAAAAATTACTGCAAAACTACAGGAATGAAAACAATGTGGTACTGGCATAAGAAACACACTAATGGAACAGTATAGAGGTACCAGAAATAAACCTTCGTGTATATGGTCAAGTGATTTTCAACAAGGATGTTAAAACAATTAAATAGGAAAAGATAGGCTTTTTACAAATAACATTAGGAAACCTGGGAATCAAAATGCAAAGGAATGACACTGGACTCTCATCTTACACCATTTACAAAAATCAATTCAAAATAGATTAAAGACTTGAGCATAAGAGCTAAAACCATAAAATTCTCAGAAGAAAAGACAGTGGAAAGCTTCCTGACATTGGATTTGGCAACGATTTCTTGGATATGACACTAAAAGCACAGGCAACAAAAGTGAAAATAGATTAATTGGACTACATCAAAATTTAAAACTTCTGGGATCCCTGGGTGGTGCAGCAGTTTGGCGCCTGCCTTTGACCCAGGGCGCGATCCTGTAGACCCGGGGTTAAATCCCACATCGGGCTCCCGGTGCATGGAGCCTGCTTCTCCCTCTGCCTGTGTCTCTGCCTCTCTCTTTCTCTCTCTGTGTGTGACTATCATAAATAAATAAAAATTTAAAAAAAATTTAAAACTTCTGTGTGTAAAAAAAAAAAAAACCTTCTGTGTGTCAAAGGACACAATCAACAGAATGAAAAGTCTACCAATGGAATGGGAGAAAATATTTGCAAATCATATGTATGATCAAGTGTTAATATGCAGAATATGTAAAGAACTTTTAAAATTCAACAATGAAAAATCAACAATGCTATTTAAAAATGGGCAAGGAGCTTGAATAGGCATTTCTCTAAAGAAGATATACAAATGGCCAACAAGCACAGGAAAAGATGCTGAACATCATTAATAATGAGTGAAATGCAAATTAAAACTGCAATAATATAGCATCTCATGCCCATGATAATGGCTGCTATGTTAAAAACAAAACAAAACAAAACAAAACAAAAAAAAAAAAAAAAAAACAGAAAATAAGTGTTGGCAAAGATATGGAGAAATTGCAATGCTTGCTCATTGTTGATGAGAATGACTATGATGCAGTGACTATGGAAAACAGTATGACAATTCTTCCAAAAGCTAAAAATACAATCACCATAAGATCCAGCAATTCACTTTCTGGGCATATATACACCCAAGAGAATTGAAAACAGGATCTCAAAGAGCTATTTGTACACTCATGTTCATAGAAGCATTATTCACAACAGCCAAAAGTGGAAGCAACCCAAGTGTCTAAGCATCCATTGATGGATGAATGGATAAGCAAAATGTGCTATACACATACTGTTAAAGAAAAACCAAAATGAAGCTCAGATTCGAAAATTCCCTAGCAGATATTTAAGTCGTACAAGCAGAACTTATTTTAACTTATTCTGCATAACAAGCAAAAATTTCAGCAACTTTTTTATAAATGCCTCTGAAAATCATAAGCAAAGCTTAAGCTATTCACAAAAATTGGCGTGATTTCTTCCTTCATCACTAGGAAACCCCTAGTGCTATAACCAACCATTATAAAGAAAGAAATCATTGAATGAATCATTACATTTTTGCCATATGAGCTGTCTTATGACAATATACCTCCGAACCTCATGCCACTGCAGGTTTGAGAGTTCCTAGTTTGTGAACTGTTCCTTTGTGAATACTAAACTCTTAGTGAATACTATTTTTTTTTGATCTGGTGGTTCTGATTTTGCTATTTCTGGATTTTTGACAAGACAATGGAATATTATTGAGCCTTAAAAAGGAAGGAAGTTCTGACATATGCTACAAATAATGAATGAACCTTGAGAACATGATGCTAAGTGAAATAACTCAGTTACAAACAGGCAAATACTGTAATATTCCTCTTATATAAGGTGTCCAGCATAGTTAAATTCACAGAGACAGAAAGGAGAAAGGTGGTTTTTCAGGAGGTGGAGAGAAAGGGGAACGAAGAGTTGCTGTTTAATTGTTTATTGGGTCCAGAGTTTGAGTTTCCCAAGATGAAAAAAGTTCTGGAAATTGGCTGCACTGTGTGAATGTACTTAATACCATTGACATGTACACTTAAAAATGGTTAATATGGGGGATGCCTGGGTGGCTCAGCGGTTGAGCATCTGCCTTCAGCCCAGGGCGTGATCCTGGAGTCCAGGGATCGAGTCCCACATTGGGCTCCCAGCAGGGATCCTGCTTCTCTCTCTGCCTATGTCTCTGCTCCCCCAACCCCCATGTCTCTCATGAATAAATAAATAAAATCTTTTTTAAAAATGGTTAATATGGTGAATTTTATGTAATGCATGTTTTACCACAGCTAAAATAAATTAAAATGAATGAAAATTCTTTTGGAAGTATGAGATGTTAGGACAAGAGATCTCAACCATTGAAAACAAAAATAAATCATTGTTCTAAAAATTCCAAGAGGAACATAATCTTGAGCACGTCCTCTTTGACAGTAGGACCCTGATCCATGTGAGCTAAAACAAGTCTAACATGATGAAAAGTCTTTATAGACAGCAGCATAGGGTTATCAGGTATCACCAACTAGAATTGATTATAATCCAAGAACAAGAAGTAGCAAGCTTTGATTGTCAAATATTTCCCCAGCTTACTTACTTTTCAAACGTAAATCACACATATTACATTGGCCTAACATAAAGATGAAACCAACCAACACATTTAACATTTGTCACTTGAAAAAGAGCAGCCTAGGAAGGAAGAAGAGGAGAACCAGAGCTGGAGAGTGAAGGAAAGGGAGTAAAGGGAGAGTTGGTCCACCAGATCTTAGGGAGATCTAGGCCATGGAGAGCAAAGGAAAGGGTACAGCGGAGGACATAGAGAGAGATCAAACTTTAAAAAGAAGAAATCTCCTTAGAGTGTTAGAAACATAAAAATAACATTTCGCTTTGTGAGAAGAATATTTCTGAGATTTCTGTTTATGATTATACAAAGCTAGGCCGGGAGTTTTTAAAGGATAAAGCTGGTGTCACAAATGGCCAACAGACACATGAAAAAATGCTCAACATCACTCGGCATCAGGGAAATACCAATTAAAACCATAATGAGATAGCAGCTCACACCAGTCAGAATGGCTAAAATCCTGACTTGCTAGTTGGGAAACAACAAATGCCTACGAAGATATAGAGAAAAGGGAACACTCTTACCCTGTTGGTGGGGATACAAGCTGGTGTAACTCCTCTGGAAAACAGTATGGAAGTTGCTCAAAAAGTTGAAAATAGAGCTACCCTATGACCTAGCAATTGCACTATGGGGTATTTATCCCAAAGATACAAAGGTAGTGATCCAAAGGGGCACCTGAACCTCAATGTTTATAGCAGCAATGCCCACAGTAGCCAAACTATGCAAAGAGTCCAGATGTCCATCAAGGGATGAATGGATAAAAAAAGATGTAATATATATATATATACACACACACAATGGAAGATTACTCAGCCATCAAAAAAATGAAACCTTGCCATTTGCAATGATGTGGATGGAACTAGAGGGTATTATATTAAGTGAAATAAGTCAATCAGAGAGACAATTATCATATGATCTTGCTCATATGTGGAATTTAAGAAACAAAACAGAAGTGCATAGAGGAAGGGAAGGAAAAATTTAAAAAATAAAACAAGACGGAATCAAACCGTAAGAGCCTCTTAACTTTAGGAAACAAATGAGGATTGCTGGAGGGGAGGGAGTGGGCGATGGGGTAACTGGGTGATGGGCACCAAGGAGAGCATGCGATGGAATGCGCACTGGGTGTTAGGTAAGACAGATGAATCACTGACCTTTACCTCTGAAACTAATACTACATTATATGTCAATTAATAGAATTAAAAAAATATATTTTTAAAATAAATAAATAAAGCTGGGGCAGCCCCGGTGGCTCAGTGCCGCCTTCAGCCCAGGGTGTGATCCTGGAGACCCGGGATCGAGTCCCATGTCGGGCTCCCTGCATGGAGCCTGCTTCTCCCTCTGCCTGTGTCTCTGCCTCTGTGTGTGTGTGTGTGTGTGTGTCTCATGAATAAATAAATAAAATCATAAATAAGTAAATAAGTAAATAAATAAATAAATAAATAAAGCTGGTGTCAGCCTTTGATTTGGATATTTTCACTTGTGTCTATGTTTCCATCCTTAATAAACTAGTATGTATTTATTTCACGAGATACCAAAGATCACATATTTATTGGTTAGCACAACCAAATCAGAAGAATATTGCAGATCATAGAATTTATCTCCTTGTTTAAGATAAATTAATTAAGCGAAGAGAAGAGGGCTGTCGTTCACCAGCCTGGCCTTCCATGAGAGGTCAGATGAAGATCCTGCAGGGGCAGGCTGGAGCTGGGGGGTGGCTGGTGAGCAGTGTCCTAGTGCAAACACTGACCCCAGAGGGGGGCTCTGCGGAAGGCCTTACACCCACCCTGTTGGGAGAATTCCCAGACACCCAGCCCGACTACTCAAGCTCTCCCCAGAACTGGAATAATGGGGATCTCTGCAGCACATTTGAGAACCAGGATAAATCAAGAATGCTATATATCCTGAGACTGCTTATGTCCACGAGTACCTTCTATCCTGTGGCTGGGGCATGGGGCAAGGGAGGGAGGAGTGGCAGGTGGTGTTTATGTTTTTCTTTATTTCTCCAAAACCTTATAAATGGAACTCTGACTTTTCTCTGTGTCATTTTTAAAAAGTATAGATGCCAGAGATTTAAAATCAGCCACCCATGAATCCATGAAGTTAAATTAGGGTAAATTTTGCAAGTCAAACCCATGTCTCTCTTACAAGGTATTTACCAGAAAGTATCTAAAGGAATATCTCACCACTTTCCAGCTCTGATTCAAGTTAAATAATAGAATAACACTAAAGCATTCATTCTCCTGTAAACATATTTATCGATACAATTCACTATAAAACACTGGTTAAAATCTCAGTACCACACAATTTACTGTCTAAATGTGAAAAGGCTGTATTCAGGCAGGTTGGTGGATTTCACAACTAAATGACAATGTACCCAACCACGTTTAAGTTTGGAATCCAATATAAAACTATACCATTATGATCAAAATACTTGAAGAATTTTCCCATTCACATGAAATCCTAACCCATGTATCTCACTCTCCTGTTACTACACTTGATAAAATAAATTCTTACTGGCTAGAATGGACTGATAGCTAAGAAAGTTCCACCTCTGGTTTTGTAATTTAATAAATTAAAAATGGATCAAATGGACTAGCAAAATCAATACAATCACAAAGTAGTAAAACTTGAAATTGAATCAGTGGCACATTCGGAAATCAAGTATAACTTGTATTGCCTACGTTACAAGTCCTATACGCGAGAATAATCATATTAGTTATGCTATTGCCAAAACCTCATTTTCTCATAAATGATTTTTAAAAAATTCAACAATAATTTTATTTTATTTATTTTTTTTAAATTTTTATTTATTTATGATAGTCACACAGAGAGAGAGCGAGAGAGAGAGGCAGAGACACAGGCAGAGGGAGAAGCAGGCTCCATGCACCGGGAGCCCGACGTGGGATTCGATCCCGGGTCTCCAGGATCGCGCCCTGGGCCAAAGGCAGGCGCCAAACCGCTGCGCCACCCAGGGATCCCCTCAACAATAATTTTAGATAAATATGTACAAACACACACACACACACACACACACACACACACACACATTGTGCATATAGTTCCAGAGGTTTTCAAATTAAAATAAAGAGATAAAAACAGAGAAAATGTGCATCTGTGCTGAAAGGGAGAAAGGATGACATGGCCATAAATGTTTGATGAGTGAATGAATGAATCACGCAAAGATTCAATATCTTATTAAAATTAGAACCTGCCACAGCTAAGACCCAGAAATAAAACAGAGTTACTTTCATTACACCTGAAGTGCATGCCTGCAAGCTATTTCTACCAGTACTTTGAACCCTCTGTTGAAAGCAGGCGAATGTCAAATTTATTAAACCCCAGTGGAGAACAATGAGGGGGTGGCATTCTGACCCCAGTGAAAGCAAACTCCAGCACTTTCTCCTGGTCACAGACTCTTGTTTTGTTTTGTTTTGTTTTTCTTTCTTTCTTTCTTCACCAATATCCCAATCATATTAGTACTTGAAACTGTTTTAGTTCATCTTGCTTCCCTATTTTGTTCTGGTCTCCCCACCTTCTCACAGAGACTCTCCACAGTTTGCTCTTGCAACACTCCCGATGTAAGGGGTTGGCTATAATACATCTCCACGTTCACACTTTTTAAGAATAAGATGAAAAATTCTACAAGTAATTCCTTCTGGAAAAACAATAATTTCATTAACGTTTAATGCCACCAAAGGCATTGGAAGAAATGTGATGGCAAATATCTTTCAAGAGGATGGTAGATGGGCAAGGTGTTTTATTCAAAGAGCTAATTTTCATTCATAAAATATTTATTAAAGATTGATAATTTCCTGCTTTCTTTAAGCAAGATCTACAGTATTCATGGGTTCTCGTTTTGAGAATTTTCTCTTAAAACAGGCATGCTCAATACAAGACAATACTTCTTAGGAGGTTTGATGAATATTTTTCTTTTGATAGAATTTTAAAAAATAAGTAGAAATCACACTGATTGTGATTTCCTTGAGCATTTTTTTTTTCATTTTATCACAGTGTTGAAGACATTCTGGGGGCAGGAACGAATAGTAAGATAGTATCATAAATATTAATCCTTGTGTTTTTCTCCCTTTTACTTCCTGATCTTTTCACTCATTAGCCAGAAGCAATCACATTTCCCAGAGGAGAATTAAGATTGTTAGAGCAGGAATTCAAAGAGAAAGAAACTATTTATAGTATTATTATTTTTGACTCCCAAATTAGAATTTTAAGATTTAAAGGGGAAGCACCAAGGGGAATGTTTACAAGAGGAAAGAGTGAGCCAAATGCCAGCTCTAGCCCCTGGCACCATCAGGAAGTTAAGCTAACCCCTGAGACCCATCCCTTGCCATTCCGGTGAGCTCATTATCTTGCCCCTGGCAAAGAAGCTACAACTTCCCCTCACTGTTGCCTGCACACTGAACATCGGGTCATTCAACAACAACAACAAAAAACCCTTTCCTCTCCCCCTCCCTGCCCTGAGACTTTAATAACTTCCCATCTGACTTGCCCCAGATGGGGAACCACTTCTATACATATTGAAATTCTATATGGCTATGGGTAATAGAAAAGCCAAAGTGACAGTAGCTTAAGGAAGACAGAAGTTTATTTTTTTCTATCATATAATAGAAGTCTAGAGGTGACCAATCCAGGGCTGGGATAGCAGCCTTGTGGTCATAAAGACCTCAGGCCTCCATACTTCTGGGGCATTATCCCAGCTTTGGTTACCATCTTCAAGGTCTACACTTGTCCAAGATGGAGGCTGGAATTCCAACTATCACACTTGATTATTGACAACAGAATGGGTGAAAATTCCCCACCTCCCAACTGAGGCAACATTTTTTAATCAACCTTTCTGGAAGTCCCACCAACATTTCTGATTAAATCTCACTGGCTAGGACTTTGCCACATGGCCGCTCATAGCTGCAAAAAACATCTGAGATATGTAGCATTTGAAGTGGATGCCTTGCCCTCTCCCCCTAAAATATAAGGGTTCATTTACTAAGAATGAAGAAAAGAGGGGTATTGGATCTTTGCCATATGCCTCCCTCCTCTGGAAAAAAAAAATCTGGGACTTTGAAGGGGAGCTGGTGTAGGATTGAATACACAAGTACATACCTGGTGGGAGGCTGGATAGTGGGGAAAATTCATCCTTGTTTGATTATAAGTAACCAAGTAAATAAGCTTCCATTAATATTTTTAAATTAAGGAATTTTGAATTATGAAAGTAAAATGCTTCAGGGCTCCTGAGTGGCTCAGCAGTTGAGCATCTGCCTTAAGCTCAGGTCGTGATCCTGGGGTCCTGGGATCCAGTCCCACACTGGGCTCCCTGCAGGGAGCCTGCTTCTCCCTCTGCCTGTGTCTCTGCTTCTCTCTCTCTCTCTCTGACTCTCATGAATAAATAAATAAAATCTTAAAAAAAAGAAGAAAGCAAAATATTTCTAGTGTATTATATATATTATGTATCTTATGTATATAAGAAGAAAAGCTGTGGAAAAGGAAAGTGTGTGGCAGGGGGAGATATTGAAAACACGTTTGCAAGACAGCATAGATGCCCCATTCAGGACTGTGGATGATCTTGATGTCTTGATCTCCACCGAAACCAAAGAGCTGCTTTGCCAGTGGCCTAGGAGAGATCATGTCCTTGGGTTTAGAACTAACTTAGCAGCTCTAGATAGAAGTGGGAGTAAAGAAGCTGCCACATATTTAGGCAATTACAGAAGGCTTAGTCTGCAGCAACTGAGAATGCTAGAAATCTCTGTATTTGGGGAAATCGTAGTTAATACTTAGTGTTTCCTATTTGCTGGCCCTGTTATCACCACTTTACTCTTTAACGGGCCCAGCAACTCTATGGGGCTGGTATTATTTTTATGAGTTAGGAAATCAGGGAACAGAAGAGCTTGGTAACTTGCCAACGGGCACATGCACTGTGAGTCGGTGGCAGGGCACAGTCGAGCCAGATGGGCAGGTCTGCGGGCTGTGCTCTGAACCCTGAGCCTCTGGTCCTCCTCAGGGGCAGCCAGCTGATCAGAAGAAACGATAATAGGACACGAGAGAATCATCAGGATAGTGCTGATGGTGGAAAAACTGAACTGTCTGAAAATTCTGAAGAAGTTCACAAGCATCGTTTTAAGAATGATGTCAGAGACACCAAACAAATGCTGCTCTTCTCAGTGGTGGGCCATTCTGATTCCAGCTTCAGAAATTTCCAGTTGCTACTTTTTAATCACCGCAGATGATGGCTGTAAAGAAAGGCTGCTTGAAAAGCATGTCAGTCCTTGCCTTTCAAAAATTCCGTTTATGATGAAGCCACAGGGAGAAGATGTTTATCTCCGGGGGGGGGGGGGGGTCTTTCCACTCAGTGTCGAGCTACAGGAAGCAGGGTCGTAGCCAAATGAAATGTTTTCACCACTGGCCTTGGGACCGTCCTCATCTATTTGAATTTTGGAATTCAAGACAGAAGTTAGACAAGACCGTGACACATATTGGATTTATAACAGTGCTTCAAGACCCCAGGGTCCCTCAGAAGTGGACATGCTGTGAAAGGTGACATTGGATGGAAAAACCTCAAGCAATTTTGAATCCTTGTAGAGATCTTTAAACCACAAGCTGTACCAAAAAAGGGCAGAAGAGGGTGCAATTTGCTCAAAGAAGAAAACTGCAGAGCCCCCCCACTTCTTGAAAAACTGAGCAGTGCAAATGCTGTGGGATCATAACTCAGACTTTCCAAATTCAGTTCACTGCCATCAAAGTAGCTCCCAAATCTGAGTTTGCTAAGAGTTAACTGTTAATTACATTTTAAATTCATAAAAGTCTAAATTATCCTCATTAAAATTACTTCCAATCCCCCATTTTTAAAAATAATTCATTCAATAATTTCTTTTTATTACAAAGGTTAAAAATATCTCATCAGATCACTGGGAGGTGACTCTCCCAATTTCCCAATTACTTAGAATATCTGATTTCAATTATTGAACAAAACATACTGAGAACCTACTATATTCCAGATGCTGTTCCAAGTGCTGGCAATACAGTGATGAGTAAACACATCCCTGCTATTAGAGGCTTACATTGTATTAGGGAAAATGGACAACTAAAATGAATAAGTCATATTAAAAATGAAAACTGAGAAGACTAAAGCAGAGATACAGGGGGGATAGGGAATGTTACATGGTTTAAATGGGAGAGTCACAACTTTAAAACAGGTAGAAAGGACACCTGTTCCTTTCATTATGAGGCAGAGGAATTCAGTAAAGTTCAGCTTTTACCAAATTAAACCATGATGTGTGAAACTTAAGTATCAATATTTCTATTTGGTATGGTGACATAATTAGGTAACCAAGTGCCAATATGCTTTTACGAAATAGACTTGTATTTATATATAAAAGAATTGAAAACAAACAAACAAACAAACAAAAACCTTGCATACCCTACTTCATCAAAGTGTGTGAGGATAATCCAAGGTCTTTTTCAAGGACCTGAACACAAGTGTGAGCAGGGAATGTTTTTGTAGTTCCTAAAATGAAAGCAACCCATTCACATCTGGCAACAAATTGCACACAGCAGAAGCCTAGATGTATCAAAGAAAAATTTCTCAGTGTTTGACATTTGTGCAAGTGGACCAGAAAAAATAAATGAAAGAGCAAAGTTGAGAGAGAAGCCTTGGCATTCCATTAAATGGTAGGCATGCGTCCAATTTAGGAAGGCTTACTAAGGATCCATCGGTCTTTGTGAGAAAAGAGATTTTAAAAATGTTGGTAACTATTATAGCCCCCATGCTATCAGCCATGACTGTAACAGAGTAAGCCGTCGAAGAATGCTTGTTGGTGAGTATAATTTTAAAAATAAATAAATATATAAAAAAGCCTGCTTTCACTATGAGCAATTCTGAGATGGGCAATAACCAGAGGAGTATCGATTCAACAAAGCAAGGATATACTTAGTGAGAGCTGTGTGTAAGACACGGATATGCACTGAGGCCTTCCAAGATAACCAGGTGGTTCATTTGCTAAAATTCCGATCCATTGGAAAGGAAAGGGTGGTCGAGAATTGTAGAGCTCAGATTTGCCTTTTGTCCTCCAGCCTTCTCATCCATTCATTTTCATCACTGATTTGTCTACCTCGAAATCCAGGCCTTCCGGAGAAAGCATTTTTAATTTTGTGCCATGTCATGGATTTCTTAAAATGTATTTTCTGCCACAATTGATATAAATTTTACGAGGTGACAAGCATGTTTCCTCCTGATAAATAATAATACCCAAAGTCTAATCTTAACATTTTTCACAATAGTTTTGGGAGCTTTAAGCTAATTCCGTGATCCTGGATATTGGTATTGGCGGTAACTCCTAAAGCAGGTGACCAGAAGCAAGCTCTGGAAGCCTTTTCAATTTATCCACGCCAAGAGAGCCCACAACCCCCAAGTGACTCGGTGAGGCTTACGTGGTTGGGACATGATAAAAACACAAAAATGTCATCCAAACCAGAACCTTCTCTAAATGCAATATGAAGACAATGAGATTATAAGAGACACAGATGACCCAGGAGCCCGTCATACCCTTTCTTACCCATGTGGCTTCTCCTATTAACCAACTACTTATGCTGAAAATGACAGTTCACGGCGAGAAAGGGAAAGATGAGGCGATCCATGCTTCCTCTCCCTTTCACTTCTTCCTTATTCATCAGTAAACCAGAGTGTTGGTAAGACTTGCATGTGTTAAGAAATGGAATAAAACTATTGAGTTAGTTTTGTGCTGCATTTCCATTGTTCTGATAAGAACAGATTATATACACATGTGTGTGACTCAGGAAATACAAATTGCAATTTTGATAATGTTTCATAGGAGTTAAATGCTCACATATTTTTGTTTAAAAAGGCACTGTAAAATATAAAGATGAAGGCTAAAATTCATATTAATAATTTAAATTTTCAAATTTTGAGGACTCCTGGGTGGCTCAGGGGTTGCGCATCTGCCTTCAGCCCCGGGGGCGTGATCCTTAGATCCCCGGATCAAGTCCCACATCGGGCTCCCTGCATGGAGCCTGCTTCTCCCTCTGCCTGTGTCTCTGCCTCTCTCTGTGTGTCTCTCATGAAAAAATAAATAAAATCTTTAAAAACATAAAAATAAAAATAAATTTTCAAATTTTTTACTTGACATTAAGTAGCAAATTTTAGAAACACTATACAAGAGGAAGAAAGAAAAAAACCTTTATGTTTTAGTACCTATCATTAATGGCGCTTTCTTCCTCATCTTTAAACAGCAAGCTCTGCATTTTTATTTTGCATTTGGCCCTGCAAATTATGTAGCTGACTCTAGCTTTGAGGATTATGAGTTAATACACATAAAGCTACTTGGAATAATGCCAAGCAGAGAGCAAATGTTCTATGAGTGTTTGCTTTTACTATCATTATCATTATTAAAAGATGCAGTCGTTGAGACAATTTCTTTTAGATAAGACAAAAATTCATCCATATGCCATTTATAAAGATATCATCTGCAACAAAATGTTAAAAGAAGGTTTAAATAAACGTATTTCCTATGTTATTTGTATTTCCTGAATGGATTTTTCTTTTATGTAACTTCAAGCATTTGCCCATTTTCTAGAAATCATGTATTTCTTTTACCATTATGTTTCCTTTTTTAAAAAAAAAAAAAGATTTATTTATTTTAGAGAACAAGAATGAGCATGAGTGGGAAGGGCAGAGGGAGAGGGAGAGAGAATCTCAAGCAAATGCTGCACTGAGCATGGAGCCCCATCAGGGCACGATCTCACAACCCTGAGATCCTGACCTGAGCCCAAACCAAGATGCAGACACTCAACTGACTGCACCACCCAGGAGCTCCAACCATTATGTTTCTTAATTTCTTACTTTTGTTAGGCAAACATCCCTGCTCTGTACCATTTGTAACACAGAAATGTTGGAATGGCTCAAATGACTAACAACTGGCAATTTAATTTGCTTAGCAAATTAAAAGTCCTAAGATAATTTGTGATCTTTCTTCTCAACATGTTGGCTTTGCTCAAGCAAATATTTGCTATAGCTTCTGAATGAAGAAAGGTTTATTCACTCAAATGTTCATTGATTGATGGATGGAAAAGTATATATTCATATGTTGGTTCACAATATTTTGGGGAGCTTCCCAGGTGTAACCTGAAACTCTACCCCATCCCCCTTCCCATCCCCCACCCTCACCCCCACCATATGCAGAGGGCAGAGAATGACTGGAGAAAGAGGCAGGCCTTTCCAGATTGGTAGGTGGCAGGTTTAATGAACCAGGGAACTCCCGAGGCTTGTCTTGGTTGACCACCAGATGAGTAGATCTCTTTGCCAGATCGCCAAATCTTACAAGCTTATATAGAGGTGCTTTTTAAAAAAATATTTTATTTTATTTATTCATGAGAGACACAGAGACATAAGCAGGGGGAGAAGCAGGCCCTCTCCAGGGAGCCTGTTGCCAGACTCGATCTCAGGACCCTGGGATCACAACCTGAGCCAAAGGCCAATGCTCAACCACTGAGTCACCCAGGTTCCCCGACAACTGAATTAACTAAGTTCCGTCACGTATACAGGTGGACAGCCTCAACACCACATCACTATCTTAAGCCGTATCCTTGGGACAGGTTTTGGGAGCGGGGACAGATGTCTTTTTGATAAGGATACTCATCTATTTCATGAGAGTTCCACCTTCATGACCTAACCGCCTCCCAAAGGCCCCATCTCTTAATACCATCCATCACACTGGGGTTAGGAACTCAGCATATGAATTTGGTGGAGGACAGAAACATTTAGTCCATAACATTCTGCCTAAGTACATGTGCACCAATAAAAGCCTAGATAGTGTGTGTGTGTGTGTGTGTGTGTGTGTGAGCATAAAATAGGAAAAATAGTCACATGAAATTGCAATGAGATATAATGTACATTGTCAATTGTTCATGAAGTAACTTTAGCAATTTATATTTACCTCCAGTAGTTTATGAGTGTAGTATTAATATAATTTGACTAAACCAAACATTTTTGGAGTTGATATATTCTGTATTTAGGAAAGAAAAATGTATTTTTTTTTTCAAAATACTAGAAAAAGAAAGTTTGAGAAAATTAGTTTTGCCTGGAGAAAGCAGGATAAAGCAATGATTTACAATAGGAGCCATAAAAATTTCCCATGGCAGCAAAAGACATGAACAGAAATCTCACAGAGGAAGACCTAGACATGGCCAAGCACATGAGAACATGCTCCGCATCCCTGGCCATCAGGGAAATACAAATCAAAACCACAATGAGATACCACCTCACACCAGTGAGAATGGGGAACATTAACAAGGCAGGAAACGACAAATGTTGGAGAGGATGTGGAGAAAGGGGAACCCTCTTGCACTGTTGGTGGGAATGTGAACTGGTGCAGCCACTCTGGGAAACTGTGTGGAGGTTCCTCAAAGAGTTAAAAATAGACCTGCCCTATGACCCAGCAATTGCACTGTTGGGGATTTACCCCAAAGATACAGATGCAATGAAACGCCGGGACACCTGCACCCCGATGTTTACAGCAGCAATGTCCACAATAGCCAAGCTGTGGAAGGAGCCTCGGTGTCCATCGAAAGATGATGGATAAAGAAGCTGTGGTCTATGTATACAATGGAATATTACTCAGCCATTAGAAACGACAAATACATAAACCACATCTTCTTTATCCATCATCTTTCGTTGGACACCGAGGCTCCTTCCACAGTTTGGCTATCGTGGCCATTGCTGCTATAAACATCGGGGTGCAGGTGTCCCGGCGTTTCATTGCATCTGTATCTTTGGGGTAAATCCCCAACAGTGCAATTGCTGGGTTACTCAGCTATTAGAAATGACAAATACCCACCATTTGCTTCAACGTGGATGGAACTGGAGGGTATTATGCTGAGTGAAGTAAGTCAGTCGGAGAAGGACAAACATTATATGTTCTCATTCATTTGGGGAATATAAATAATAGTGAAAGGGAAAATAAGGGAAGGGAGAAGAAATGTGTGGGAAATATCAGAAAGGGAGACAGAACGTAAAGACTGCTAACTCTGGGAAACGAACTAGGGGTGGTAGAAGGGGAGGAGGGCGGGGGGTGGGAGTGAATGGGTGACGGGCACTGGGTGTTATTCTGTATGTTAGTAAATTGAACACCAATAAAAAATAAATTAAAAATAAAAAAATAAAAAAATAAAAGGAAAAAAAAAGAAAAAAAAAAAAAAGAAACGACAAATACTCACCATTTGCTTCAACGTGGTTGGAACTGGAGAGTATTACGTGGAGTGAAGTAAATCAATCGGAGAAGGACAAACATTATATGGTCTCATTCATTTGGAGAATATAAAAAATAGTGAAAGGGAATAAAGGGGAAAGGAAAAAAAATGAGTGGGAAATATCAGAAAGGGAGACAGAACATGAGAGACTCCTAACTCTGGGAAACGAACTAGGGGTGGTGGAAAGGGAGGTGGGCGGGGGGTTGGGGTGACTGGGTGACGGGCACTGAGGGGGGCACTTGACGGGATGAGCACTGGGTGTTATTCTGTATGTTGGCAAATTGAACACCAATAAAAAATAAATTTATAAAAAAATAAAAAATAATAATAAATAATTTTAAAAATATTAAAATAAAATTTCCCATGGCAGGTATCTGTGAGTCCTTATCAACAGGGCCCTGGCTTCCATGGCTCTGCCTTCCTGAGGAATCTCATACACTAACCTGGCCTCCAATACACCTGGCCTGGATCTAACTTCTTCCTTGGTTTCAGTACCTTGAGTGGCTCGCCAGTTCCTATGCATAATTTGGCAGAACAAAAGCTAAATTCTCAGCTCAGTATTCAAGGTCCTCTTCAACACCGTGCTGTTCCCACATGACCAAAGTCTTTCTCCATCCCACACCCATACGTCATCTTTTCTACCCAGCCCCAGCAAGCCCGGCTATTCTCAGAACACACTACACACTTTGTCACCTTTAGTTTTGACCTCACTGTCCATCTGGCAACGTCTTTCCCTCTCCCCTTCTTTCATGCAAATCTCATTCGAATGATTCAGTGAAGCTTCTTCAAAGTCCCACTCGCCACCCCTCACCCCGGTGGAATGAGCAGTACCTCTTCTGCCCTCCTGGGCATTTGTTTCTTTTATTTTTTTTAAGATTATTTATTTGTTTGTTTGTTTATTCATGAGAGACAAAGAGAGGCAGAGGGAGAAGCAGGCTCCCTGTGGGGAGCCCCATGTGGGACTGGATCCTGGGATCCAGGATCACACCCTGAGCCAAAGACAGATGCTCAACCACTGAGCCTCCCAGGCATCCCTCCTGTGGCAATTCTAAGTGGACTTCTTTAAAGAAGTCTGTATACTTATTAAATATGTTCCTGTGAACTTTTTTTTTTTCTGTTTTTTCTATTTTGGCCATTTTTCTACACCAGCATGTTCAAACCTACTGGGTCTTTTTTTTTTTTTTTTAATGGCAACATATTATTCCCTTGCCGCAGTATTCATGCTCTAAAACTTACTACTAAACTGATTTCTATTAAATGAATTATGAGTTGTCAGAGTTTGAGAACTGGAAGAGGAAGATGAGCTTTTTTTTTTTTTTTTTTTTCCCCATGAATGTGTCTGGATGTGGAACAGCGGTGTAGGGGTGAGGAAAAAACTAATGGATGTGATTAGCTGGATGATATTTTCAGTTTTGACTGTAAGCAGTTGCTAGTTCCTAATGAAATAGAAAGTAAACGATTTACACTTTAGCTTCTCCCTTTATACCTTAATTGATATATTTCCAGATCTATATTAATACAGATTTTTTATTAAGGTGATGCTATATATTCTGAATATCCCCTCCCCCGTATTCTGTAGCTATCTTTCTACATCAGTGAAGTGTCTACTGTATTCTTTGCAGAGAAGTATATTATTTATTTTTACCGAAAAATATGTACTAACCAGTCCTCTACTCATGAACAGATGCTTTTAGACCAAAGGGTGTATATTAAAGGGGTCTATCATCTGGCCTGATGATGATGACGATGATGATGATGATGATGGTGATAGTCCACACATATGAAGTGCTTAATATTCGTTGGGCACTGGAGTAAGCCTTTTTACAAAGATCATGCGTTTTAATTCTCCCAAGTACCTTATATATTGGGTAAATAATTTACACAAAGTCGTATAGCTACTGTAACCGGCAACACAGACTGTGCCTTGAACAATAGGCACTTCTATCTCTCTTAGAGAAGCCACTAACTACGCAGAGTAAAAAGAACTATTAGCCCAACAATTTTCTGAAGTGGGTTTAGCACACATATAGCCAGCTACTGTAGCCTAGAAATTTTTAGTCCTGGTGTATGACCTAGAATCTCACAGTAGCTTATTTCAGTTGTTTCTACTGGTTGGTTGGTTGGTTGGTTGGTTTTCTGCAATCATAGCCTAATATAAAAATTTTACCCTATGCCAAGGGGATGAATTTTGCTGAGTAAAAATCATATCGCAATCTAACTTTTTTATAACAATAATAAACTCTAATTATATACCAAATAGCTTTCATTCATCTGCTAAATAATATTATTGCTTAGTCTGGTCCCAGGATTTATCTGATAGAAGCTACATGAATTATGGTAAGTTGTCCAGAAGAAAGAAATCAGATTCTGTAAGGGCTTTCTTTACCAAAATCCTTAAATCGCATATAGGTACCTAGAGAATTGCATATAGGTATCAAAGAGTCTTTTCTAAGAAGTGATTAAACTTGTTCTCTGTAAAATCTTGTATGCTTTCCTTAATAAAGTTAGCCATAGGCTAAATAAATAAATAAATAAATAATAAAATAAAATAAAAGGGTGTATCATCTACTCAAGACCCGATCCCCTCTCAAAGAGGTATCGATGTTATTTCTTATATGTCCTTCAACATATATCTATGCATTTGGTATTTTATTGGTAAATTACACATTTAAATGAGTCTAAATAAATGTTGCACTTAGACTAAATTAGCACAGCTTTTTTATTGCAATACAATTCTGAGATTTTCCCATATCAGAGCCCATACTAAATCTCCACATATAACCATATCTGTTTCAGAGCTGTCTCTTCTGTTCTGACTTAACTTTTTATTTTGAGTGTTTTATACCTAGTAGGACAGACATTCCCACCTCTTATGAATCTATTTCTCCAAAAGTTTCTTAAACATTTTGATATCGTTTATCAGATACACTTGAGCACCAATTTGTAAAGTTATTCCAACAAAAGTTACTGAACGCCTGATTGGGATCACATTAAATTTGTATATTAATTTTTATGGAAATGATATATTTAAAATTTTGTGGGTTTTTTCTTCCAGGGGCACAGTGGCTCTGTGTTTTCATTTGAAAACACTTTGGATGACGTTTTATAGTATTTTATTCATTTATAGAGAGTTTCCACTCTTCCTGTTTGTGCTATAGGTTGTGTTCATGGTGTAAAAGTTGTTTTTGTTTTTAAAGATTTTATTTGCAAGAGAGAGAGGGAGAGAGAGAGAGAGAGAGAGAGAGAGAAAGAGGGAGGGAGTGCAGGAGCCAGGAGAGTGGCAGAGAGGCCAACTCCCTGCTGAGCAGGGACCTGGATGCAGGACTTGCCCCCAGGATCCTGTGATCACCACCTGAGTCAAAGGCAGAGACACTTAACCCACTGAACCACCCAGGCGTCCCTTGAAAGTGGCATTTTTTAGGCAACATACAACAGTGCACTGTTGTACGCTACCAAGGAAAACTCTTCATTTTCATGTACTATATTTACCTTGTGTGGAATCGTCCTACAGGGCACTTTCATTCATGTTAATGGTTTTTCTGTTGCTTACTTTATTTGCGCTATCTACAAATCATTATAATTTGATTTTCCTTGTTTCTTATTTTTTCTTATCCCATTAGTTCAATTAGTTCCCAGAACCACGCTGAATTTTTAAAAATGAGTGCAGGCAACCTTTTTATTATTCTGGACTTTAATTATTCCTGTGCCTGCCTCTATGCCCCGCTGTGAAGAATGATTTAATGCTCCTTCCTAGTAATTATTCTGTAGGAACTTATTGACATGTGTCCCCCATTCTTTCAGAAGTCTGGTGTGACATTTTTCTCGAATCCTGTCAAATAATCTTTCTGCATATCATTAGCGTGATGATCCTGTGTATCTAAACTATTTACAACAAAAATGATGCCTAACATTTAACCACTGTTGCATTTGCTGAAAATGGAATCATGCTAGGTCAAAGTCTTATTTTTTCCTATTTCTTTACAGCCAAATGATGTGAAGTTTCCACATCTCTTGCTTCCTTTTCATGCAGAGCCCAAGATTTCCCTGACCCTGTGGTAGTCTGGCCCTTGACTCTGGGTATGTGGGTATGTGGGCAAGATGTGAGTCCCCACAGACTAGAGAGTGGCTGCCCCACTGCGGTTATCCCTGGGGGAACAGGCTAGCTTTGCAGTGAGGCGCAGTGAAGCTCCCAGCACCTCTCATGCTGCTTTAACTCAGGTCCTCATTTTGGGTGGGCAGTTTAATATTCAAAACCTGCTCATGATAAAGTGTCTTATTAAAATTATCTTGTGCAAGTTAACAGAAACCATTTTTTTTAAAGTTTTTTTTTATTTAAGGAATCTCTACATCCAGCAGAGGACTCAAACTCACGATCCCGAGATCAAGGTCACAGTGTCTTCTGATGGGCCAGTCAGGTGCAGGCACACTTACTAGAAATCTGATTGAGGGTGTGCCTATCGTGTGAGCCCAGATGAAGATGCTCAGCTTTGGGGTCTGAGCCAACTGCAGTCTCAAGGAATTTCTCAGGATACCCTAGGCTACATTCTCAGTTTCAGGTGTCAGTCCAACCCTATTAAGAGGCCCAGCTCTTTTTCATCTCCCAGAGACCAAAGCAGCTGAGGTAACAGAACCCTAGACGTAATTCCGGTCTAGTTCATCTAGTGACAACGTAAGACCAGGTTCATCTATTCATTCCCCGCTCGTCTCTCTGCTTAAACTGTCCCCATCCTTCTACCTACAGTCCAAGACTGAGTTCCTTCACAAAAACTGCCCTTCCAGAACACACTATCCTCCCCCTCCTGGGGCACTCACAGGATGTAACATCCATTTAACATTTCATTTTATGATTCTGGTGGAAAGAAATTTCTTATGTTCTTACTCAGTCCTTACACAAGCATTTCATATTCTGTTCCCTGCTTAGAATTCAGCTGGGGGAGTAGATACCACACACCATGATTTCGTTATCTTCTACAATATTATTAAATGTGTATGAACTTAAAAAAATATTCAATAAATATGCAAGTATCCTCAAGTCAGTAATTTCCTCTCCTCCTAAAATCTTCACTAGATGATAAGAATCTAAGTAACAGAAATTAATGTACAAATGTGCATTTCCTTAACTGGAAAGTAAATTTAGACAGATGATGGATAGAAAAAAGGATGGTAGATGGATAGGTAGATACATAGATTTAAAAATATTTGTATTCAGCATCAAATAGTGGAAAGATATATGGACTGAGGCCATTCCTAACACGAATGCTACTTTTGGCTAACTAACAATGCTGTCAAGTTCAAGACTTGACAGTTTCAAAAGAAACATAAATATCTGCTTTACTCTTCCCCTAAAGTTCCCTTTAAATCAATGGAAAGTCAACTCCTATGGGAATTAATGAGAAATTATAAGATAGTGTCATTTCCTAGTAAAAGAAATGGAACAGAGATTAAAAAAAAAAAAAAAAAAAAAAGAAAAAAACCACCCTTGGGTTCTCACACTGGCTTCCCCTGTCATGCTTTGAGCCCACTAGGCTGATCCTGCAAACTGTAAAATGGGAATATTAGTCCAACTTCTCAAAAATCTCGAGGGATCACACGCAGTCGTAAACAAGACAGCTCAGTGTAAAATATAAACATGCAAGGCGTCATTAACGTAAGACTATGACTTTATCAGATCCACTTCTCTTTTTTTTTTTTTTTTTTAAATTTTTTATTTATTTATTTATGATAGTCACAGAGAGAGAGAGAGGCAGAGACACAGGCAGAGGGAGAAGCAGGCTCCATGCACCGGGAGCCCGACGTGGGATTCGATCCTGGGTCTCCAGGATCGCGCCCTGGGCCAAAGGCAGGCGCCAAACCGCTGCGCCACCCAGGGATCCCTCCACTTCTCTTCTTTAGCCTGAAGTCTGGTAATCATGTTTTTCAATACTTTTTGTTATAAAAAATGCATACACATTTCTCACACAAACAAGCACATTTATGGCATAAATTCTTAAAATTAGAATTTCTGGGTTGAAACTTGTGAAAGTTCTCAGCACTGCATTTTCTGGATAAGCAAAATAGAAAATTATTTCTTACACCACCTCTACATCTATTATTACCACTTTTTTAAACTTTGACATTTTTATTGGTGAAAACTATAGGTTTTATTGTAGTTTTAAATTTGGGGTTAAGTACATTTGAGTATTTTATGTTAGGCTACCTTAATCATATATGTAATTATCAATTTGTATTTGGGTCTAATTCTGGACCCCACCCCACCCCACTGTTCAGGTAGCTAATACTGTATTAGTTCCCTCCCTCCCTTTTTGTGCTTTCAGGATTATCTTAGGTGTTCTTGCTTTTAAAATTTTCCATGGGGCAGCCCCGGTGGCCCAGCGGTTTAGTGCCGCCTTCAGCCCAGGGCGTGATCCTGGAGACCAGGGATCAAGTTTCGCATCGGGCTCCCTGCACGGAGCCTGCTTCTCCCCTGTGTCTCTCACGAATAAATAAATACTCTTTTAAAAAAATAAAATAAAATTTTCTGTAAGACTAGAAATCAGCTTTTGTTCTAAAATATATATTTAATAGGTAATTTTATTAGGATTGAGTTAATTGGATAGAATTAAAAGTTTCTTCACACAGGACTTGCACATTTCTTTTTAACTGTATTAATCTTGTTGCCATTTTATACAAGGAGTTTTTTTCATTAAATCTGTTTATTGATTTCTGAGTGCCGGTTCTGTACCAAGCCCTTACTGAATGTATCTATTGTTTTTAAGTTTTTCAATTAATTCTCTTAGATTATCCAGGTGTATAATCAAATTATCTGCGAACAATCATTTTATATCCATGCTTTCCAGTTACCATACCTCTACATCTTCTAAAAGACTTCCAGAAAAGTTAGGAGTCCAGAAGTCTTCTTTAAAAAGCTGAACATGGATGTGGGCATCCCTGTCTTGTTACTGACATTAATAGGAATATCTTTAGTATTTCCCAATCGACAACTGATCATTAAGGTAGAGTAGTTGTATTTAACCAAGGTTTAAAAATATCATCTGTCTATAGTAATAGTTTAATGAAGTATGGATTTCAAATTATATTGAAATGTCCCTTTACCATCTATAAAAATGCTTTTTCTCCCCATATAATCCAATATGGTGAATCATATTATTTCCTAATAATCCAACTTCCTTGCACTTTTAGAATACACTTAAGTGCTGCTTGACTCTTTGCCTTTAGAAGTGATTTTCCCAACAATATTCACGCAAGCAAGATGAAATCATTTCATTTGTGCATCATTGGACTTGGATATTTTTGATATAGTCACATTTTAGAACATAAAAGCTCTTTAGATCCTAAAAAATTTATAGTGCATTGAAATTAGAATTCCACTTTAAAACTTAATGCACTTAGAGATGTGTGCGGGTGGTAGTGGGAGGGGTTAATTCCTTGACAAACTATTTCATCTAGGATACTTTACTTAGGTTTTCCATATCTTCTGGAATCAGCCATATATTTTTACTTGAAATTAACCATTCTTTCACTTTTTAAATATAATGGCATGGAATTGGACAGAACTGTCTCATCTCCCCTTTTGCTTTCGTTAGGATATGTATGATTCTTCTATTTAATTGGTTTATCTAGTTTCTACTTTTAATGCCCCCCCCCCCAATCACTATTCAGGCTTACTCTCTTTTTTACCTATCTCCTGTCAACTCCTTCATGCTACTTAGATTTCTTCCATTTCTCTAAGAATGTTTAACACATTTGATTATTTTGGGACTGGAGTCAGTTGAGAGAATGGGAAGTGAGGAACATGGGAAGTTATGAAAACTCAGGGAGTTTGGCTATAAAAGAGAGTAAGTAAGTGCATAGTTAGAAGGGAACATTAGGTCTCGTGATGCTGTACATTTGAAATTGTTCTGAGGTGGGCAGAGCTCATCCTTTGCAACAGGAGGCAGAAAGCATGGACTATATGAAGGTGTGTCATGACCACTGTTAATGGTCCACTTGAGGTATGTGGTTGTAAATGAAATAGGAGTTCAGTTGGCGCAGCTGCTGTCCTTCGGTAACATTCCACAGCTCAGCTGTACGTAAGACAGGCACTGCCAGAGACCCGGGTATATCCTGGGCTGGGGTTCTGTCGAGTAGGTAAAACAAAAGAGCACATGCATGAAATTCTGCCTAAAATTCCATGGGGTTCATGAACCCATGTGGTAGATCAAATTTCTGCAAGAGGATTTGAGAACACCTGATAGCAGAAGCAGGGAAATGGACTTATCTTACATGCTATTCAGAATTTCATACATCTAATCCTAGGCCGGATAGCTTTCTCACCTCCTTGTACTAGCAGTCACTTCTTGTTGGCCTTTAGGGATGGGACCGTATCCACCTCTATTTTTCTCCTGTTAGAAGGTATATGAGAATCTCTCAGTGATGCAAGTGTAGTGGATTTTTCTTTATTTAAGTTTATAAAATACATGCTTATAGAAAATTAAAACATTATAGAAATATATAAAGCCAATCATGAAAGTTCTCCCACAATTTTACTCCCTCACAAAGCCACTGGTAACAATGTCGAATTACTATTCCATTATTTATATATATATATGTATATATATATAGCATTAACAAGTTATTCTACAAAAAAAAAAAAAAAAAAAATGCTTCCACAACTTTTTTTAACCTAAGAGTAAAGTTTGGACATCTTATTAGTCCAGAGACGTTCCTTACTCTTAATGGATAGAAATAAATTGCATGAAGGTACCATAATCTATTAAATTAGTCCCTTATTGACAGGACATCTGAGCTAGTTTCATTGAAGAGCAAAGGTACAGTAAACTTGTGTACACTTGTCAGATTATTCCTATTGGCATTTTCCTAATCTTTTTAATGAAGTTTGCCAAATGGTTTGAGCATTTTCAATATACTCTGAACCCCCCCCTTTAAAGGTTATAAAATTATCCTCCCACCTACAGCATGCAAGATGGGATATGTATAATTTAGAAAGGTTTATTCAAACTTATGGTGTGATTTTTAATTAGAAAAAAAAAATCTATCATCAATTGTTCTTGTAACTGTGTTTTCTACCTACAGAAAGAGAAGGTGGACAAATTTTCTTGACTGATGGGGAGTCAGGATCCTAAGGGCAGGGTTTAGAAAACTCATATTTACAGGGAATAGGTATCAGAAACTTAAATAACACTTTTCCAGAAAGTCTTCAAAAGACTGCAGCCCATGCCACAGCTTCAAATACCACCAGTAGTATCTTATTAATTTCTTCAGGTTTTGATACCTATGTTGGTATCCAACTGCTTGTTGGATAAAATCGAACTTCAAACATGAGCTTTCTCCTCCACCAGCTGTACTCATTACTCAACTGCAGCAGACAATTCTTTGCTCCTAGAACACATCCTAGTTTCACAAGTCTGGTTTCGTTCACTGTATGCCCCATCTTAGAATACTAGTTTCCCTCTCTGGCCTCTCAAGGCTCAGCTCAAATACCCGACTCTATGAAGTCTTCCACAATGCTCTCTGGAAAAGAGCGATGGTCTTTTCCTCTGTGGGACTCCAATACAGCATTCTGTAATACGCTAACTAGGGTCTTGGAGGACAGATTCATCTTAGTCTATTTCCTGAACTGTATTCAATAGTGCAGAACTTTGTAGAACATGCACTCAAAAACTGTTTCTGGAATAAACATACAAAAGTAAGACTTCAATCCCTTAATCCCCATTATTAGTCACAGATACTAGTTTTTAAAGTAAAAAAAATAAAAATAAAACCCAAATGCAACTGCTCCCTTGAAACAAGTCCTTATTATAGTAAGCAGTTTTTTAAGTATTTTTTAAAAAGGTATCTTTTAATAAAACTGACAAAGTATTCTATCTTTAGAATAGTTATGTTCAACAAACCTACATATGCTTGATACCTGCATCTTACTTCCTAGGACCTCAATTTTTTATTTTGGGAAAAAAAAAAAAAAAAACACAGGAGGGAGGGGCAGTTTACTGTAAAATATGAAGCAGGAATCATTTAAGCATGTGAGTTTCTGCTTTATATTCCTAGCCAGAGCACAAAACGACTGGATATCCTCATCAACACCAAGCTTATTCTTTAAAAACAACAACAAAAAATGGGAGCCACCATGAAGAAAATGCCATATTAAAATCTCTTTCTCTTGATAATTTCTGGCTTCCAGCTGACTGGATGAGTTTCTTCTGTCTGGAAACAGAAAATTAAATAAGTTAAAACAAAGTATTATTAATTTGCTTTATATTAATAACTCTCTTTCTAACAAAATAAGGCATCTGTTGGTTGACATTACATATTTAGCAGTTCTTTAACAATTTTAGGAATAGCTGACAAACTAGTGACATTATCTGAATCTAATAAAGGATGAATGGGTTCACTACAAATTCAGTTTGTGGTTTTTCATCTCGAATAAAATTGTTACTTAGGTAACCTAGTAATACCAAAGCTTATGATTTTAGAATTAATTTGTATAGCAATTTATTTGTGATTATTCTCAATGTAAGATTTTCCCAATAACTATAGTAAGTAGGGATAAAATTAAAACAATTTATGGATTCGCTGGTATCAATGGGACTAATATAGAAATCTACGAGCAGACACTACTCGAGATGATAAATAATTCAATACTATAAAGATTATTTTCCCTTCTGAAAATTTCAGTATCTTTAAAATGAGAAAAGCACTCGCAAAATTATGGTATGGTTGATTTATTTTACTTCAAAATGCATGTGAAATAGAGAACTTACCGCAGTATCATCCTCTTTATACACTTTAATCGTTTTATCAGCTTCAGCTGTTAGTAACCGACTTTCAGACTGATCAAAAGCACAAGCAAATATTCCTGATTCACTGTCCAAAGATCCGGGCTGCACAGCTGCATGAACTCTCTGGAAATTGTAGCCAGTTCTCCAGTCCCAAAGATGCATAGTGCCATTGTCAGCTTAAAGGAAAAAATCTAATTAAACTTGGTATCCTTTAACAATTCTGCTTGACAAACATTTAAGCACCATCTAGGAGTCAAGCACCGTGACAACAAAGATTAAATAAAGTTATAATACAAGACACAGGCAGTGGGCAGCCCGGGTGGCTTAATGGTTTAGCACCGCCTTCAACCCAGAGCGTGATCCTGGAGACCTGAGATTGAGTCCCGTGTCAGGCTCCCTGCATGGAGCCTGCCTGCTTCTCCCTCTGCCTGTGTCTCTGCCTCTCTGTCTCTCATGAATAAATAAATAAAATCTTAAAAAAAAAAAGAAAAAAAAAAAAGAAGACACAGGCACTCAAGCTTCTCTTAATACTGGTGTGCCTACTTTCATTTGTGCTTAATTCAGTAATTATAGAGCCCAAAAAGCACCACAAAATGATACCTAGTTCCAGAATACACAACCAAAATTTAGGTAATTCCCAGCATGAATACGTTAGATTTATCATGTAGGAACTCAAAGAAAACTAAACTATGAAATATGCTGCATGTATTACATGTATGCATAAACACATATATGAACAACATCCAAAAACACACTACTCAGGCAAGTTCTGTTGTAATACTTAGGTGGGATGACATAGAAATTTTAAAATGTTTACTCACTTACTAAAGGAAAAAATGACAGGCTAAAACATATTTATTATTAAAATCTTATTTTACCTCCAGAAACAAGCACTCCATCAGAATTCACTGTCAATGTATTAATAATAGCATTATGACCAGAAAGGTTTTGAATAAAACTTCCATCAGGGAATTTCCACTGTTTTATATTATCTGGGGAGCCAGATGCAAACGTATAACTGAAATAAGATGAAAAGGAGATCAAGTTAAATAAAATAAAGAATTCAAAAAAGCCTTTTACGGTTGTATTCTATACGTGTGCTTATGGATCTATAGTTGTAGCAAAATATTATTTGTCATACCAAGAGGTAAAAATACAAAGACATTTATTCCAAGTCAAATCAGATCTTCAAATTATTTAAATGTTCTAGATTAATGTTTTTCATTTCCCCAGTGCTCTACACTGAGCTAAAGCAGCAATAAATGTACAAACCCCTAAATTCACATTGAGGGCAAGGGGTTATGAAGCTATTTTGGACAGAGCAAGAGAGGGAGATAGAGGGGACTACAGGAAGAATGAAAAAGAAGGAAAGAAACAGAGGGCAAGAGGAAGAGAGAGAAAAAGGAAACAGAGGAGAGGAAGAAAGGGAATAAGGAAGACAGAAAAAGGGAGGAAGAAGGGAAGAAATAATGGATAAGGGGGAGGGGGTAGATAGAAATATCAATGTGACGAGAAAAGCGTCAGGGTGATGTGATATAAGAGACAGGCTGTGATATTATGCTCCACCTCTATGGACACCCTGTATGTTCATGGGTCCTACTATTTTTTTTTCTATGTATACTATTTCCTCCTTATGAATTAAACTATTCTATGTACATCTCAGTATAAACGTTTCTGTCAAAACATTAAATCCATCTTCTACTAAACATTAAATCAAAAGCCTCTACTTTGATGTGCGGCTTTTAGCCATGATTTATTCATATTGTCTCATCTGACACTATCATCTTTCACCTTGTAGAAAATTTTCTTCATCATATATATAGGTCATGAAGCAAACGAGTATACAGGAAAAATGAAAGAAATCCAGGTGCCAAGTGGCACAGGCCTGGAAATAACAGTGGCTAAACGACTACCAAAGTAGTAATAATGCTAGTATTTCAATATTTATACTAAAAATTGAAGAAAAAAGAAAAGCTAATTAGGAAAATACACTTACTGTCTTGGATGTAAAACCACAGCCCTGACCGATTTTTTGTGGTTTGTTAATGTGACTCTTGTTTTTCCAGCCACCAAATCCCATAATCGTATTGTAGTATCATGACTTCCTATAACGAAAATACACATCCACAAAATACACATCAGGAAAAATAATGCAAAAATTAAACACAACAATGTATGAATCAGTCTTCTGTAGACATATATATATATTAAATGAAAGTCATACTAACTCCTGCCTAATTACTTTACAGTTCTAAACTTTTAGGTTGGTTTTAAATTTAATTCTTAAAAAAATGCAGTAAATACTTGATGCATTGTCCAGTGAACAGCTGGAACAAATGTGAGTAACAAATAAAGCAAATACATGAAGTTACTCCTTGGAGGGGAGGGGGAAGGAAAAACCTGAACGATTCTTAATTAACAAACTACATCAAGTAAAGAAATTATTTTCTGGTCTCAGAGTGAAGTTGTATTATTAATCTTACTATATAAGCAAAACCAAACTCAAACTAGCTCTAAAAGTTATTGGTCTCTATTTTGTCTTTTGACTTCAATTTCCTAAACAAGTAATTTTGATACTATGAAACAATGTCTGAATGTATCTAACAGCACTATTTTCTAGTCAGACATCACATGATACTGTGTATGATACATTCTATGATATGTAAAGGGTATGAGATAAAAACCAAATGAAATGTTACCACAGTAAGTTTCATATATGCACAGAAACAATGTATCTACAAAAATGAAGAGTCATAGTGAATATGAAAAGTATATGTATAATCATAATGCATTTATAATCAAATATACTGTAAACTTAAAAAGTATCAATCATACCAGTAATAATTTGTGGTTCTGCAGCTTGACATCTCACTGTAGCAACTGCATTTGTATGTCCAGATAATGTGTGTACACTGGCTTTAGTTCTCACATCCCAAATCTATAAAAACACAAGGGACACACTGTCAGAGAAAATAAGCATTCATATCTCAGACAGGTAAGTGAACCAATTCAAGGCTGGGAATTTACTAGACAACTGTGTCTGAATGTAATGAAAAATTGTTTAAAAGAAAGATTAATGATCTGTAAGCTGGCTGGGGAATATAGATAGAAGGCAGCTGAAAGGAAAAAAAAGACCCAAAAAACTAACGGATCAGGGTACTAAAAGTGTAAGAATGGGTACAATAAGACTACTGAAGGAAAAAGCTAATGGAAAATGTTGTAGTGATGGAAAGGAACATGTGAGTGTCCCATTTCAGAAGCAGGGCACTCCCAGTGATAAACATGAGGCCACAGAACTGAAAATGAAGGTGGAAAAACACCTGAGCCAAGAAACAGAGACCAGGCTATTGCTAGTCAAGGCAACTATCTTTAATTCTCTAATAAGTCAATGCATGACTCTATTACCAAATATGCATGCAACATATTTACAAATATATGACTCCATTACCAAATAAGATGCGATATATTTACAAATAAACACAAAACTCTATTCCACTTACCCGTGCAGTTGAATCTCGACTACAGGTTACCAGCACATCAATTGTTGGGTGCAAATCCAAACCATACACTGCACTTAGATGTCCATGATAGTGTCTTATAACCTAAAAATAAAGGGGAAAGTTAAAATCTCTATAATTATAAAGAAAAACAGTGATTGACTATGTTTTAAATCCTTAACTCTAAGCTTACCTTATTATATTCAAGATCCCAGCATTTGACTTGTTTGTCTTCTCCACAGGAAAACAGGTAAGGGCTCCGCGTGCTTACTATCACACCGCGCACTGTACTGATGTGCCCAGTTAATGACAGTTTTAATTTGCCACTAGCCAAGTCCCAGATCTGCAATCAAAAAATATTTAATTTTTCTTCATTATTCCAAAACAAATTTTTAAAATCTTAATGTTAAAATTAAGTGTTCAAAAAGTGAAAGTTGTAAACATATACAAATTTTAAAATTTGCAAAAGAATCTCCCATGATCTCCTCTGTTAAGCAGGGAAAACAGAATTAAAAAGCATGTTCAAACTGGGAAAATATTTATAATAAGTGACAAGTCAGACTGAGAAAGACGAATACTAGGTGATTTTACTGGTATGTGAACTCTATAAACAAAAATAAAAACCAGGCTCACAGATACAGAGAACAGATCAGTGGTTACCAGAGGTGGGGGGTGGGAGTGGGGGAAATGAGTTAAGAGAGTCAAAAGTGCAAAGTTCCAGTTATGAAACAGGTAAGTCACGGAGATATAATGTTCAGCCTGGCAACTACAGTTAATACTACTGTACTCAACATCTAAAAATTCTCACTATAAGGAAAAAATTCTGCAACTATGTATGGTCATAGATGTTAACTAGATTTATTGTGATTTCACAATATACCAATATATTGTATCATTACATTGTATATTAAAACTAATAATATTGTATATCAATTATACCTCAATAAAAAATATATACATGTTGAAAAAACTTAACAGCTTTACTAGGAATCCCACTATAAATTTTTTTTGTGCGGTTTTTACAAGATTAGGTAACCATTTCTGCTTAACGTTAGTAGATAGATATTTTATTTATTTATTTATTCATTCATTCATTTATTTATTTTATTTATTCTTGAGAGACAGAGAGAGGCAGAGACACAGGCAGAGGGAGAAGCAGGCTCCCCATGCAGGGAGCCTGATGTGGGACTCGATCCCGGATCTCTAGGATTACACCCCAGCCTGAAGACAGCGCTAAATGCTGAGCCACCCAGGGATCCCCACAGATATTTTTAAAGATACACAATCAGTGTGTTAAAAAAGGATCCTGTAATACACTGCAAATATCAAGTCACCCATTTTGGAAAATATTTGTACTTTGGGTGTCAATTACAAAAATCTTGGACCCATTAATTCCATTACTGGGGATCTGTCCAACAAAATCATTTAAAATATGGCAAAAAGCTTTAGGCACAAAAATTATATAGCATTACTTGTGATAGTGAACACCAAGAAACTAAAAACTCTGATGTCTACCAATAGGAAAATAGATTATAGAATATCTGATAGATTGTGAAACCATTTAAAAAGATGTCCATTTCTTCACAAAAATATGCCTCTTATATGTTAAGTGGAAAAAAAGCAGAGTACAAAACTATGTAACACTCAAGAATTTTTATTTATGTATTTTTTTTTTAAGATTTGAGAGAGTGCACATGTGCATGGGGATGAGGGGTGGTGGGGAGGACAGCAAAAGGAGGAGGAGGGAGCCTTAAGCAGGTACGGCGCTGAGTGCAGAGCCCGATGCAGGGCCTGATCTCATAACCCTGAGATCACAACCTGAGCTGAAGCCAAGAATCAGTTGCTTAACTGACTGTACCATCCAGACACCCCCATCATGATTTTTTAAAGATACACATTTATACACACAGGAAGAAAGCTCAGAAGGAAATGTAGTGACACATATGCATGGAAGTAAGTACTAAAAAGAAATTCGTTCAAATTATCTGACAGTGTTCAATTACATATGGGTCTGTATTCTTTTGTACTTCTCTATATTTTCCTCATTTTTTATATATGAGTAAGCTTTAAGTTTGTAACCAGAGGAGAAAAAAATATCAAGAAATTAGTGGTAGTCGGTATGTTTGGTTTGGAAAAGCCTGTTATTTAAATACCACTTTCCAAACATATTTAATTGGAACACTGAATTGATAAAGATAATAAATTTTACTCCATACTCAGGTCTCAGAAATCAGAGAAACTACAACAGCAATTCCCACCTCAGAAATAAAAGATTAAAATCACGTAGTAAATACAAAGTCGTATTTTTTCTTCCTCCTTCCTATTACCTTTATAGTTCTGTCAGCAGATCCAGTTACAAACCACTGATTTCCAGGTTCCACAGCAATACAGCGAACCCAGCCAAGATGTCCACTGATCACCTGTATAAAACAAAACATAGAATGGGTGGACTCATTACACTAGTTTGTTCAACTTCAACTCATTACATATAAGTCAAGTTTGAAGAGCCCCTCCTCATATCTTCAAATACATTTATAAAATTATTTGACACTTAGATTTTAAAATTATAAATTACCTTCAATCACAGTAAATACATATACAAGCTATGATATACCTATACAATGGAATATTTACTCAGCAAATAAGAGGAATATATTAATACAACTTGGAGGGCCCTCAAAGGCATTAAGCTGAGGAAGGAAGTCAGTATTAAAATGTATATACTGTATAATTCCATTACATAACAAAATTGAAAAAAACCCCACAAAAATAGTATGAAAAACAAACGAACAGCTGCCAGGGGTAGGGAAAGTTAGAAGTATAAAATAATAGCACAGGAGTGTTTTTTGAGCTGACGGAACTTCTTTATACTGAGTGTATAAAGAAGTAATTACCCAAATTTATACATCTATTAAAATTTATTAGGTCGGTATACCAAAAGAAAGTCTACTTTAGTGTATAATTAGAAAACTAAAATTTAATACATATATTTAATTATGTGTAGCTATAGTTTTCCTACTACATACATTTCATTTTAGATCTGGTATGTTTTGAATCACTTTAATTTACTATAATTAAAAAGATAATCAGTAGGGCTAAAGAAATAGCATTATATGTTATTTTTCCTCCTGGGATTCGTATTAAACACTTCAAACACGTAGAAAAATTATTTTATCTGTTCTCCATGTTTAATAGCTTTCTGTAAATATTTTATATAGGAAACACACACATAGCTTTTACTTAAAGAAGTCTTCACGTCTTTTAAGACTGCCTGATACCTTCCCCCCAACCCATCTCAGATCACTTTATCAGTTCTCATATTCAATCCTTTTCCTCCTGATTCTATTCCTTGGCTCTTAGTAACTGGAAAGCAATCATCATTCCTGTAGTGGAATAATATACAGATTCACTCACCCTGTAGAGTTTCCATGGTGGGTGCCACTGGGGTTTGGGCATGGTAGGGGCTTTTTTAGCCATCAGTGCAGAGTTCTTAGCGTTGCCAGCCTCCATAACTGCCTACAAATAGAACAGATTATGTTACTGTTAAAGGCATCATACCTAACTCTGTGTGTTAATTCTAAAAAGAAAAACTCAAAAAAGGGGATTTATGAGGGTTTTTTTTTTTCCTTAATTGAAGAGGAAAAGACAGTTAAAATGTTTGAATCACTAGAAAATGTTTGCATAACTAAGACTTCTAATCAGAACTGTTATTTTCTGTATGTTAACTTTAATTTTAGAAATAAAAAAAAATCTCAGAGGCTAAACAGTACATAACATAACATTATGCATGGGTTCAAAAGAGCACATAACATTGTGTATGGGTTCATAAACCCTGCTCTGCTAATTACTAGCTGACTGGTAAAAACTTACATAACCTCTGTGCTTGCTTTGTAAAATGGAAATAACACTGCCTACCTCAGACAATTACTGTAAAAATATTGTTACACTCTGTAAATGCTTTATGTAAGCTCCTATTATTATTTGAGTGATTTTAAGTGGATTGTCACTGCCTTTCATTGTTGTATTTTAACATTATCTCAACTTAATAGCAAAAAGAGAAACTAATTAGCTTCCAAAAAAATATTTAATACTTTCATTTATTATTAAAATTCAATTAATTAACATACGGTATATTACTCAGAGGCAGAGTTCAGTGATTTATCAGTTGTATACAGCACCCAGTGCACATTACATCATGTGCCCTCCTTAATGCCCATCACCCAGTTACCCTCCTCCCTTCCAGCAACGATCAGTTTGTTTCTTGTGATTCAGAGTCCCTTATGGTTTATCTCCCTCTCTGGTAACATCTTATTCTATTTTCCCTCCTTTCCCCTATGATCTTTTGTTTCTTAAATTCCACATATGAGCAAGATCATAGAACTGTCTTTCTCTGATTGACTTATTTTGCTTAATGTAAAACCCTCTCATTCCATCCACATCACTGCAAATGAAATTTCTTTTTTTTGGTGGCTGAGTAATATTCGATTGTACATATACCACATCTTCTTTATCCACTCATCTGTCAATGGACACCTGGGCTTTTTCCATAGTTTGGCTATTGCAGACGCTGCTGCTATAAACATAAGGGTGCAGGTGCCCCTTTGGATCACTACATTTGTATTTTGGGGGTATATACCTAGTACTGCAACTGCTGGGTCTTAAGATAGCTCAATTTTTAACTTTTTGAGGAACCTCTAAAGTTTTCTGGAGTGGCTGCACCAGCTTGCATTCCTATCAGTATCCCTGTCTCCACAGCCTTGCCAACATCTGTCATTTCCTGACTTTTAATTCTAGCCATTCTGACTGCTGTGAGGCAGTAACTCATTGTAGTTTTGATTTCTATTTCCCTGATGCCAAGTGATGTTGAGCATTTTTTTTGTGCCTGTTGGCCGTTTGTATGTCTTCCCTGAAGAAATGTCTGTGGATGTCTTCCACCCATTTCTTGACTGGATTAATAGTTTTCTGGGTGTTGAGTTTGCTAAGTTCTTTCTAGATCTTGGAATACTAGCTCTTTATCTGATAAAACATTTACAAATATCTTCTCCCATTCCATCTGTTGTCTTCTGGTTTTGTTGACTATTTCCTTTGCTGTGCAAAAGCTTTTTATCTTGATAAAGTCCCAACAATTCATTTTTGCCTTGTTTTCCTTGCCTTTGGAGATCAGTTTAAGTATTATTTTAAGAGATATCCTGGCTGATGTACCATCAACTGTTAGCAACCAGCCATCCACCCAAAAAATACTTAAGTCCATAAAGTTCCTGCCCTCAAGAAGCTTGTATTTCACCTCCTACTAAGGAGGCAAAAACCATGGGCAGAGATTTGTGAATAGAGGCAAAAGAAGAAATGTAGTGGGAAGACCACAAATTCACTCATTTAGCCTGCAGTGACTCAAGTGGCAGAATAAAATAAAGTAGGTACTTGACGTTTTTCGTTTCATAATTACTCTTACCAGTAACGACATTAACCGGCATTTATTTACCAATTGATGAACTTCTACATTTCTAAACATTTTTAAGATACTAGTACAGCCCGTGAATATTACATTACTAAAGCACTCAATTCAAATTGTGTAAACCAACTTAGAGTTTAATAAAAAAAAGATTTTCGTATCTAACACATGCTAATACAAGTTAGAGAATACCATTCTTTGTATTATTAACAGTGGGTAATAAAGAGCAACATCACACTATCTGCATCAAAATAATTATTAGATACAATGTGCAACAGACACAATTTAGAATTTTAAATTCTAAAAAATATGCAAAATCACAAGCAACTTAAATTTTAGGGCTATGAAATATTAACTAGCTCACTCAGCTGCTGTTTAACAACAAGCAAAGAAAGTTTTCATTTATTTAATATCTAACCTAAGACACTCGGGATAAAGGGAAATAAGACAAGTTCCAAAAGTTAGAAACCTGCAGTGTGATCTGACACAGAGAAACTTACTGAAGTCATCCCTGCAGGCTGTGAACGGTCAGAAGTCCCCGGATGTCGGTATTCACCTCCAGCAGGTGCACTACGATTTGCATCAACCCTGAGGCAAAAGATATATCACATTCTAAGTGACTGTCTCCAGTCATGTCTTGTGCAGAACCAACTCTTTAAATTTTTGTAAGCAATGATAAAAGAAAATGTCACATATATAGAAATCTTAAAATGAGAAAAATATGTAAAGAACAAATTATGCTTTCAAAATCTTTGTAATTAGAAGCATAATACTTCATACCTGGTCTGAGAAGAAGGTAATGCCACAGCTAAGGACTGTGCAGCTGATTCACTTGGCATTCTTTGGATCTTAGTATCTGCTGTCAAAGCAACTCCTGTTTAAAAAAAGAATCAATTCCCTTTAGTTGCTATGATTTCATTTATATCAGTTTAAAATAAAATACTGGAAGAAGAAAAATGATTAACTCTAGGTAGTCATATTACAAACATTTCTCATTTTGTGTCTTTTATTTCTAACTTTTTACTAATAAATAGAAGTTAAAAACATATAACTCAAATTTGATTTAATCACAAGCAGTTTGGTATTAACATACCTAACACAGTAAAGTTAAATTTCTATCATCTTGGGATATTACCTTCAGATACAAAAATCAAGCAATTCCCAAACACTAACAAGGTTTTCAAGAATAAATGTAAATCACTAAACAAGAAGTACCAGTTTGCCTGTACTTTCAATACGGTAAATCCTGTCTTCTAAAATTACTAGAACCTAGATATGTTAAGCTTTTTGTTCTACACTCCATTATACTAGCCACTCCATCTATGTACTAGTCATCTATACACACAGACAGCTAATAGACATTTCCATCACACTTGCTTCTATACTAACACTTCTATCACTTTTGTAAGTTTAGTGATAACATGTTTGTTTAATCTCCATATTAGCCTGGAGCGACCTTACTGTCTTTGAATTCCTAGCACAGCACCTGAAAAATCTAGGTGCTTAACAATGTTTGCTGAATGAACAGGTATGAAAGTGAATATGAGTTAATAACTCTCATCTATGCCTGGATGCCTGGGTACTGAGCTTATCTTGCATTTTATAGGCAATTAGAATCATAGTATTGGTTCATTCATGGAAACGTCTGTAAGATATTTTCAGTACGTAATAGCTCGCTTACCAGGTCCTGGTGGATATGGATGTGTACCTGTCACCAAATATTCAACTTCTTGTCCTTTAAAAGGGAGAAGAATCATCATCATTATCAGTGGCAAATTTACATATAAGCATTATCTCTTTTAACGAATGCGAAGTCACCAACTGAATTTCTCAAATTTTCCCAGCTAAACCAAAACCTCAGAACCAAGATATATTGATTTTTGTTTTGACTTCTGAGGACCATGTACACACCTATTTCCTTGATATTTGCTAATATGATGTCAAGAAAGCTTGTATAATTGTAATGGTGTGGAGAGAGATCATCCTATCAAGTAACAACCCCCATTCTGGTTTTTCTCCCATGCAAATGATTTTTCTGTGGAATCTTAGATTTAAAAAAAAAAAAAGGAATCTTAGATCATCTTTATTCACTACAATTTTAGTGCTTAGAATCACCTTTCTGAATGACAGCCAAAACAGACGGTCTTTCCGTATGTTACAAATTTTTCCTTTAGTCTCCACCTGTACATCCTAAGATTTTCTGCATTATTATTCTATCACATTTTTATTTCCTGTAAGAAAAAATCCACCAACCAATAATCTCAACTCACTACTTCAATGAGGAAATCAAGACTTCCGTTATAATACTGGTATAGTTGTTCAATAGGGTATGGCTCTATTCAGTTTTCCTGGGATGGGCACTAAAACATTTCATTTTTTCATTTTGAAAATTCACATGTAAGTCCTGACATTTCTGATAATACATCCTCACCTTGATTGGCAGGATACTGCTTATGACCATACGAATCCGATGCATTCTGAGGACATTTCTCTTTAAAATTTTCTTTCGAAGTAGGCATGTGCAACACAGGACCATACTCATTACGCAGCTTGATTGCCATTTTCCGTTTGTGACTATTTAAAAATTATGAACATAAGAATGTATCTTTGAGTGCTTTAAATATATTAGCCAAAAGAAATATAGACAGCCAAGAACACAAGTACTTAAATAGCTTAGGTTTGCCTAATCATGTAGAAAAAATTCTATGAAGTTTTTAAAGTTAAATAGTATTTTAAAAAGCTTGGAATTTCCAAGTGCATTTCCACACTTTTTTTGTTCCCAATCCACCACAGAGCATCCATTAAGTCTAAGTAGCATTTTAATTTGTTAACCAATAAATATATAACCTTTCATGATAAATTACCAAGGGTCTGATTTAAAAACATATAGAAACTAATATATCCTTTTAAAAACCTCAGTCAATACACTTTCCTTCAAATGTGTCAATATAAAAACACAGTAAAAGCTTCTATCATAACCTTTACTGGATGTATCTAAAAAGACCAATTAGAACTAATCAAAGTAGTTAATTAGTTCAATATTTTTTAAAGAAATGCACTTATATTAGTCTTAAGAACAGCTCACTTAATAAATTAAATATAAATGCTTGTCTTAGGAATTAAGTAGATTTTAAAAGAAGGGTAAAGGACAAAGAAGGAACACTGCACATAATGCAATCCCAGACTGGAGCTGGAGATGTAGAACCAAAAATATGCCACCACTCAAAAATCTTCATCATACTAACGAGAAAAGATGGGAGTAGAGGTACTGGCCAGGTACAATTTCAGCTCAGCAAGGCTCTGAGAGCAGCGGGAAGCTGAAAGCACATACAAAGTGATTGATTATAAAATAAAACACCTAAAAGGGACTCTCCTAATTACTGGGTATTTATAAATGCAATTAATTAATGGGACTTTTTATTGTGAAAGACAAGGCCAAAAAAAGTTAAATCAGCTTAAATCATGCCCAAACACCATTCATTACCGAATAGACATCCTACGAGTGTTAGTATCACTCACTAAGCTTTAAAGGTCCCCCTCTCCCTGCTCTCTTCCCCCAACATTAGAAGTTACATATTCCAGTAACTGAAAAGGAACAATACCTACCTCTCTTCATCCAAAGGCACAGGTTTTCCGTTATCAGCTACAAACATGTCATGGGTTCTCTTCAATGACCTGAACACAAGTGTGTGCACAGAATGTTTCTGTACCTCCTAAAAAGAAAGAACAGAATCACATATCTAGCTACAAATGACACATACCACAACCTAAATTAAGTCAAAGCAGCCATACACTTTACACATTTAAATATGTAAAAAGCTTTGTACCACTCACCACAGCTATTTGTAGCAAGCGATAGAAGAAGTCAAGGTCAGAGAGGAGGAGGAAGCTCCTCAATGGCCAGAGCCCCAGGTATACCAATTAGTGATGCCTGAGCTTAGCCATTGATTCGAACAAGTATTTACTGAGTTCCTACTATGTGTCTGGCAGGCACTGTGCTAGAAGCTAACAAAAGAATGATGACAAGGCAGCCATGGTCCCAGTGCTCAAGAGAAAACGAAAAATAAGCAACAAATCTTTGATAAGTGCTATGAAGGAAGCAAGCCAAGAAAGAACCTAGGATAGTTATGAAAGATCTCTCTGAGGTATTCCTTAGGCAGAAATTCAGCCTCGTGCAGAGCAGAGGTGAGAACAATCCAGGCAGAGAGGAAATGCCAGGTACACAGGGGTTTGGTGGCTGCAATGATGGCCGGAGCTGCAAGAGAACTGTGCATGTTCCACTGGAAGGTGGACTGTGAGGCTGGGATGAGGTTGCAAGGGTAGACAAGGTGCAGATTAGGTTAAGGATTCTTTTTTTTTAAAGGATCACTGCAACAGTCTGCACTTTTGCTCTAGTGACATCTGGCCAGCGAAGGATTTTAAGCAGAAAAAAACGCGATCAACGTATATCTTAAACAGATCAATTTTGCAGAGGGCGAAGAAATGGAAGCGAGAACACCAGCAGGGAGCTAAGGCACTCGTGCAGACGAAGGATGACGCCGGATCTGAATTAAGGCGAAGGCAGTGGGTCTGGACAAGGCTCCAGAAGTATTTCTGAGATGAGACGGGCAAGGCTGGCTAACAGTTTGATGCAAAACTTCAAAATGGCAGGTCTTCCTGGGGGCAGAGCTGGAGGAAGACCGCCCGCCTCAGGACACACAGCCCCTGACGCTGCTCTGCAGGCGGGGACCCCGCGGGGCCGGACGCGGCGCCTCCGGGGGCCCGGCCGAGACCCGACGCTCAAGAGCCAAATACGGACCGTGGAAACTCAGTCGGGCTTCGCGGCCGCGGGTAACGTCCAGCCAGGGCTCCCACCCGGCCTTCCTCTGCCCCTGAAAACCTTCAGAGACCACCCGGCCTCGGCCAGACAGCCCCCCTCCGCAGCCTTCACCATCCCCAAACCGCGAACACCCCCCCACGCCCGCCGCCAAGGAAAAACACCGCGGAAGCCAACGACCCCTCAGCACCAAGCGCCACCTTACCTCGACCATGATGCTGCCGTGCGACTCGCCGCTCCAACAGACAAGGGACACCAGCCCGCAACACAGAAGCCGCCGCCGCCGCCGCCGCCGCGCAGCCCTTCCGGAATCGAGCGCCCTGGCGCCGGAAGTGGGGCCTCCGCGCAGGCGCGGTAGCCGCCCGGCGGCCTTCTGGGATCGAGGGGCGGGGCTTTCTCCAGAGGGGCGTGGCCTCGGCGAGGTGGGCGGGGCTCAGCGGCGTCCCGGAGGAGGTCTTGGAAGAGCCTTCGGCTCGGACTTAAGTAGTTCGGTTCAGGGGTGTGGTTGTTTGCGCTGTGCCTCCCCAAGCTTAATCCTTTAATTTTATTTTTTTTCCCAGCGAACCCAAGGAGTCCGTTCTAGGGAGGGTCTGGAGAGAGCGAATCCCGGTCCGCGTCCAGCTCCCCTGATTGACGTCTCGGCTCCCGCTGCGCCGCGGGGCTGCCCGGCCTGGAAGCCTCCGCGCGCTGCGGCCTCGGCTGCCGAGAGCACCTGCGCTGATGCTGTCCCGTTAACCCTTGGCGGCCGGATGTTGCGGAACACTTTGCATTTGAGAAAGTGTGCAAAGATCTTTGTTGTAGCCCTGTACGGCAAATCCCCACATTTATTTTTACGCTGCATAGATTTTTTTTTTTTTAAATCTCTCAAAACCGCACGATTTTCAGCCAGTCTGCTAATGAACGTGGTGGCGTCGACAGTATCAAAGGGCAGCTTTTCAAAGCTGGCGGAAGAAAGACACAACTGAAGACTCGAGCCACTTTTATTTATACACATCCTAGTGCCAAAATAGCAGTATTTTATATTGTCTTGTCTTAGGTAAAATGCAGTTTTCGATCAAGCCTGTCCCATTACTTTTCTATGCAAACAGGAGTTGAACATTTGTAAATCCGATAGGCAAATATTTCACTGGCCCTGCTTGTTCCTTAAGCTAATCAATTCCACTGATCTCAGCATACCGCATGGGCTTGGAGAGGGAAGAAGTCTTATTGAGGGACACCTGGGGGGCTCAGTGGGGGAGCATCTGCTTCGGCCCAGGACCCAGGATGTGACCCTGGGGTCCCTGATCATCGGGCTCCCTGCAGGGATGGAGCCTGCTTCTCCCTCTGCCTGTTTCTCTGCCTCTCTCTCTGTGTCTCTCATGAATAAATAAATAAAATCCTATCAAAAGTATATCAATGTGAATTGCTAATCTCATTGGATGTACATTGATTCTTAATTAATCAAAAACATTAAGGTCATGTTTCTACTTGAAAATACAATCGTGTTTGAATTTGAGTGAGTTTGGCCTACTGAGTTTCTGCAGCAGTAGCCACTGGTGGTGGGCCTCATAAAGAAATTCTATAATGGTGCAATATGTACTTGGGAACCTACATCATATTTTAACTTCCTCATAGATAGTGATAACTATACAAAAGAATACTATTTTTAAAGGTGATGAAATTATAGAAATGTAAACAAGATTCTAATATATCTATGGCAATATAATAACTGTCTAGTTGGGGCCTGTTAACATGTTAATCATCCAGGAAAGAATTGTATAAACCCAGACTCATCAAACATTGTAATAGTTGAGATAAATTACACTAGACTATGTTTCTTTTAAAAAGTTCTCTTGAATCTGTAGAATTATATTATCTACCCAAAAGTTTTAGATAGATAGAGCTCCCCAATTATGTAGCTCATGGATCTATGAATTACCTATGTTGTATGAAAATTTTATATTTATACCAGAATCTGAGTTTTGTTTGTTTCATTATCTGGTGAAAGAATCTATAGATTTCTTTGGATTCCTAAAAAAATCTAGGACGTTGGAAAGATTAAGAACCTCTGTCCTGGTGGACACTCAGAGCTGCCTTATTCCAGCAGTAGAGGTCACTACTGCTCTTTCTGATGATAGGAGGATTTTCCTAATGAGGGTTTTCCCTTATCTTTCTAAGGACAGGAGTTCACCACCTAAAGTATGGTGAATAATTTATTAATGTAAATATGAACTATGTGTAAAACCAATAGTACAAATTTTAAGGAAGGGCCTCTTTTTATTAGTTAATCTAGGTTTGCTTGTTTGTTTTTAAACTCTCCAGGATATGAGATCCCTTCATTCTGTTTCAAATACTTGTGTCTTTTGTTTGTCCTTAAATAAGTGAGAGGGGGGTCACACGATTATAGATTTAGTGTCCTTTTCATCTTTTTATCAGGTTTTTCATTAAAAGTGTTTTCTCATTTTTATACTCATAAAAAGATGAATATTATTTCGTCTTGTTTCTTTCAGTTTAGAAGGCTAAATATAATCTCTGCAGACACTAACTACTCTTTTCATACAATATTCTGTAGACTTGTTTGACAAAGTCTGTCCTTTTCCTTATGAACTATGGATTTGTAGTTCTTATCTAATTCAGAAGGGAGGGATGGTGGAAGTTATCATTTCTTTTTTGACTTCTAAGGTCAGAACCAGTTAAAAAGAATACTTGGGCCTTTCTTCCAGGATTCGGTCTTTATTACAATGCTAAGAATGAGCCCAAATGCTGAGGTAGTGTTAGCAAGTGATTCTTAGTAATAGAGTTAAGAGGACAGCTTCTGGAACCAAAGGAGACAGTGAGGGAGCTATTTTTCCAATCAATGCCTGGAAAGGCCTGGGACATAATAAAGCTGCACTGTCAGTTATAAATATCTTAGTTAAGGGTGTGTATGTGTGACAGAGAGGAGGGAAGTGTTGCTTATCTCAGGTTTTGCTCCTACTTTGTGAAGTCTCATCCCATGTCACAAGAACAGATGTCGTATTGAACATGATCAGGATTCATAATTTATCTTGTTTCTATTTTGCAAAAATGTGTCAGTATTTTTGCTGACACAGAAAAAATAGCAGTGTGGCATTTCCAGTTGTATTGCTTATCTCAGTTTTTGCTCCTACTTTGTGAAGTCTCATCCCATGTCACAAAAACAGGTGTCGTATTGAACATGATCACAATTCATAATTTATCTTGTTTCTGTTTTGCAAAACTGTGTCAGTGTTTTTGCTGACACAGAAAAAATAGCAATGTGACATTTCTAGTTGTCTCAGCTGAGTTCATATACTACCATGTTTGATGGTAATATTTGTTTAATTATCTATATTCTCCAATTGATATATGGGGTGAGTGTGGTGTGAAATTATCACACACCCCGTATCTGGATAACTTGCAAAACTGGTATGCTTTTAATATTCATTGAATGATTGAATAAGTAAGGTGTTAAGTTGTAGGCACTTAAACGTGGGGATGGAAGGCACTGAGACCTTAATTTTGATGTGGGGTTGCAAGTATTAAATCTGTCGTGAAAAATATTGTACGTAATTGTATTGTGTGTGTATATTGTGTGCTCACTCCTGAACAGATACTACTATTTCAACAATAATTAATTTAACCTTAACCCTTTCCTGTATGTAAGGCAGAGAATTGTTTGTATGAGGATAGTCTGTCTTTCTGATCATTATAAATTTTCTGAAAATGAATTATTCTCCGCTATATTTAGATAAGTTAGTACCACATTTTATCTAGTTTATCTAGTTTAGTTCTGACATTAAATTAAAAGATACTAATTTATTTGTAAAAATATATCTTTTTATTTTTTTAAAAATATATCTTTTTAAAAACTTAGCTTAGTTAGCAGAAAAACTTCCTGACATCAATAATTAAGAGGATTAAGACATTTTGATTATTTGAAACTTTTATTTATTTTTTTTTAAAGATTTTATTTATTTATTCATAGAGACAGAGAGAGAGAGAGGCAGAGACACAGGCAGAGGGAGAAGCAGGCTCCATGCAGAGAGCCCGACCTGGGACTCGATCCAGGGTCTCCAGGATCGTGCCCTGGGCTGCAGGCGGCGCTAAACCACTGCGCCACCAGGGCTGCCCTATTTGAAACTTTTACACCGTAATTTAGGCACTTTTAAGATTAAAAAAAAAAAAAAAGCCTATCAAAAGCTAGCTTTATGTTTTTAGATAAACTTTAGGAACATTCTCTTAGCCACAAAACAAGAATTCTTGCTATCACTATTATTATCCCCACCTAATTTTTCCTGAAAATATTAGTCATGAGGTTAGACAAAAGAAGAAATACCCGTGTAACATGGGAAATAAGGAAGTAAAGCTACGCGTATTTACAAATGACACGATTGCATACCTAAAACAAACAAGCAAAGAAGAAATCAACTGGAAAAACTATTGGAAACAACAAGATAATTCACTAAGAGAGTGGAGTATGAAGTATTCAATAGCTCTCATATACACAGTTAAAAAATATAATGGCAGGAATCATCTTATTTATAACAGCAAAACATGAAAAATGTGCAAGACCTAGAAAAATATTTAAGGGACACCCCCCCAAAAAAGATCTGAATCAATGAAAATAGACAGTTATTCTTGGATTGGAAAAGTCAAAAATAAATGTCTGCTATGCCATTAATTCAATCCTGAGTACCTTTTATGGAAAATATTTTTAATTCGGGAAATAGTGAAATACATGTACTAAAATACTCCAAAATAAAATAAAAGTTTTTATTTATCTAGTGCATTGACGATCAGCACCCACATGTCTGCCCTTCATGCCACAGAGCTTCCAGGCAGGACAGATTATCTGTAATCTCTGTCACTGATTTACTATCCTTGATTTATGTAACGATATCAGCTAATAGGAAGAACACTCAGCACTATTGACCGAAAATATAACTGAACAAATAGTACTCCCTTCCTCCTCCACCAATAGCATCAACATTTTTTAAAGTATGTATTTTTATAAGCAGAATATCTGCAAATATATTTTTCTCTTTGAAAATATGATAATTTGCTTTGTAATATTAGGCATTTTTGAGTGTTAGTGTAGCTGTATGTAACTCAGTAGGAAAAAAATATCTAATAAGACCTGGAATTTAAAAAGCTCACAGTTGTTATCACTGCATTGGTTATGCTTTTCATACAAACATGAATAGCCACACCCACACCCACCTATCAGGGTGCAAATAAAGGCTAAGAATGAGGGTGCCGGTCTAAGACAGTATAGCCCCAAGACAATGGGCTGGCCAAGATAACAACAACAAACAAACCAAAATGCTACTGGTAGATTCTTTATAATGTTTATATTTTGTTGGGCAATATGGCATAATGGGCAGAGGGCATGGACTGTAGGCTCAGACAGTCCTGGTCAAGTCCTGGTACTGGTGGTATTTACTACCCGTATGCCTTGGGTAGTTTACTTAACCTCTCAGAGCCTCCGTTTCATCACCAAAGAACTTAATGGTTTCAAGAATTAAGTAAGATAAATGATTATCAGGACTTGGCTTCTGAGGCATGTTTCAGTAAAGGTTAGTTCACTCATTCATTCTACGATTTTTTTTTTTTTTATTGAATGCCTGCTATGTCGATCCTGCTCACAAATGTGTCCCCAACCTCTAGCACACTACCTGTCACATAAAAGGCTTTCAAGAACTATATGTGAAATGAACATTAAGTCTCTACTCCTATAGAACATACATTCTAGTAATTTCCATCCTCCACCTTCCTATTGATGATAGCAAGAATGCCAGAGTAGAAAAAGGTGGGAATTTAAAGGAATTTTCATTTTAATGTTATACAAGATTTTGTTACATGACAGAAAAAACTTGAAAATTAACAAACTTCTGAAAATTAAATAATGGTTCTGTTGCTAGTTTCAGGGCTTGAAAATGAAGTAATAATATGATAATGTTACCTCAAAAAATTGTATGTTTTCATATCAATCTTTTCAAATCAGCAGGAATCTGACATCATTAACATAAGACCCCATCCAGGTCATTAAAATGAGCTTTTACACAGTTACTTTTTGAAGAGAAATGTTCTCGCATCTTATTTTAATTAATACACACATAATTTGCTTTTATGGTCAGATATGTATTCTTCTAAGAAAAATTAAAACTAAGCTGATCTTAAAATACAATATTTACTCAGTACTAATTAATGGTACACAAATTTGGAAAAATCCAGGGAAATAATTTACTTAATTAAAACTCAATACTTTGCTTCTATATATTTGAGTTAAAGGAATTTGGGAATGCAATCTCTGCAGGCAAGAGAAGAAAGTAATTTCATGGGTCTCATACCATTATCAAGAATCTGCTTCCAAGCATGATTTATAGGTGAAGGGAATAAGAGGCACAAACTTGCATTATAAACTAAGTCATGGGGATGAAACGTACAACATAGGGAATAGAATTGATAATATTATAATAACTGTGTATGGTGACAGGTGGTTACTGTGGTGAGCATTTCCTAACATGTATATGATTGTAGAATTAATATATTGCATACTTGAAATTAATATTATAGTATATGTCAACCATACTTCGATTGAAAACACACTCTCCTGATTTAGCAGATAACCTGCTATCTTTCAAAAAATTATTTTGTAAATGCCATGAGAATGTTTCACTTTCCATACCAAATACACATACACACATAGAAAATACTACAAAGCAACACACTTGCTGGGATTTGTGTTGTTGACTTTGAGTTCCTCATTGATTCTTGTAGGAGTTGCTAATCCTGATTGCAACAAATAAATAAAAAGATGAGAGACAGGAATTTGATGGCTTACAAGAAATAATGATAGGAAATGGACCACATTTAGTGTCTGAGCCTCTATTTGAAATATGTATGAAGGCTTCACTAATGGTAAAATAACATTGTCTTTATAAACAACATAATATTCTGTAAAATATAAATAATGTAATGTAAAAATAAAATGTTAATTATGTGCCCAATCACAATAATAATGATTTTGATTTAGGAATCTGTGGTCTCTTAATTATTTTAGCAGTGTTTTGAACATTTTAAAACTTTGTCTATTACTAAAGACAAAGTGTGGAAAGAAGCGAGAGCAAAAAGAAGTTGACATTTTCTTTTTGAGGTTTGTCTGTCAGAGCATAAGGCATGAGTTGAAATTTTACTATTCTTATTAGTGTCTAAAAGAAAAGATAAACACACGATGATATAATATTATTCTTAATTTATTGGCTTCTTGAAATTTAATTACCTGATTGCCTCAAGGCATGAACAGTTGTGCTATACTTTTAGTGAACTCAGTTTTAGTGGATTTCTTGTGAGTAGGTCCAGATTTTTGTGTTTAGATGAAAAATATTTATTTCCTCACACATTCTTTGTGAGCCTGTACAATATCTGCATTAATTTACAGGAAAGGTGATACACATCTCTTTGAGAAATGTCCTAATTTTCCATCATATTGTCCAATTAAATGAATTGAAGAACTCTGGTGTTTCTAAATTCAGCCAACAGAGAATAGCTGTATGACAAGTAAATAAGTCTTGCTGGGAAGATGTTGCTTAAGTGATAAAATGGTTCAGCCAACAAGTGAACCAAAAAATTAAATATTAACTAAGAAAGGTAACCTTTGCTAAAGTGATACCTCACAAAGGACTCAGCTATATATAGGATTGAAGATCTCAGTAAAGTCCACCAGCAAAGGATGGTTTCCTGGAACTTCAAAAATTTTAAAAGCATGAAGAATCTATTACTGCTACTATTGTGTGTTTTTATTGTTAAGTCACAAGCTCACTATTATGACGATACGGTGACTATTTTTAAATTTTTATATTATTACTAATACTATAATATAAAAAATAATAATGTAATCATGTGAATATTTTAATGATATTAACATTGATTTTAGTTATGAAGCTGAATGTCAATCTCAGGGGCCCATTTTATTTAAAGAATGTTACATAGTATTTCTTACATAAAAACCAAATAATAATGTCTTGTTTTTTGTTTCTTTACCTTTATTTTCCCAGGATGAAGAAGAGAGAATTGTGGTAAGATAGTTTTTCTCACTTGTTATCCTGAGTACTGTGATTTTGATTTAATTCTAGCAATATGTTATTGCAACTATAAGGACAAATATGAGAGTTTTGCAGACTATAAAGTTATGAAAAAGCAGTATTTTAAAAGAAAAAAGCTATGGTAGATTATTGTTTGGTGAAGGAAAGTAATATATAGCTCCTGAAATATATTGGTGACCTATGAGTGAAAATTATAAACTAATCTAAAAACAGAATAGACCAAGTGCAGTGATAGAAAATGAAATAATTGTTTTTTTTTAAGTGAGAAAATATAAATCATAAGGAATATTTGTTGTTATTATTAATGGTTATGAAACATAGTTCAGTATAATTTATTCATTTGTAGAACAGTTTTTCCTCAACTACTATTTTTGCTGATTTGTTTCTGTGGGTTTGAAGACAACAAAAATACAAAAATGCATTGAGGGAGATAAATACTTAAAACTTTTTATTTTATTCTTAAACGAATCATGATCAAATTTCTCATATATAACATAGTCCATCACACTGGAAATAAGAGTACACAATAATACTTAAAGGAAGTGATTTGTTCCGATCATTTGGTGAATTTGAAGGGAAATCTAAATTGTTTTAATTATCAAATCACACAGATAAAAAGATAGTTGTCTGATTAATTGCATTAGGTAAGAAAAATGTAAAGAGTGTTTAAGAGTAAACTTTGGTAAATACTTGGCTAAGCACTTTAACATTTCTACTCACAAGCTAATCCTTTCAGAGATAGTTTACTAGATTAGGCTCCCAAATGGATTTTCTAGTTCAATTATTTCACTAAATGATCTTCACGAACCTAAATATCCATATAATTTCTTTAAATATTTTTAATCTCCCATGTGTAGTAATGCTAGACCTAGACCGTCAACGCTACCTCACTAATGGCACTCTGAAATAGAAAGGAAATATTTTTCTTCTATTATAATTTGATTTGCAATAAACAAGTGAATCACATTTCATAAAATTCCTGGTAGGACAGACCAGGACCACATGAAATATGTACATTTTCCCCCAACTCCTCACGTATTACTATTTTTATTCCAATCGCGCTTACCCCGATACTGTAGTGATTAAGCAGGGTGGGATCTGGAGACAACTTGTCTGGGTTTAAAGCCTACCATATTCTCACTAAATGTTAAATATTATTTTAGCTTAATGAATAAATTACAGTAAAATTCAAAATAGAGTCATTGCATGACTTCTAGGCTCACAAAATAGCTGCAGAGTTTAGCCTCTGCTTCAAATCTAGTCATTGTTATTGTAATTAAGCCCCTAAAAGTGTAATTGCTGACAAAGACCACATGACAATATAGTTAATCCCAGCTAACACTTTTACACTGCATTGTATATTTTCCACATCATTATCTTTGAATGTAATATTTTTAAGTTAGCAAATAATTTTAACCATAAACCTTGAGAATTATTTTAAATATGATAAAATTATGGTGTTTGATAAAGAAATCATGTAGGAAATTTCAAGAGAATGGCTTAAGAAATAATTTTGTGGATACAAAATAATATTGAAATTAGAGGAGAAGCCATTTAAACTCTAGTATCCATCATATGCTATTGCAATAGAAATAAAGAGTACTTCCTATGTGTCATGTGCTCTTTGGATGGTGTCATATGAAATGCCATTTAATCCTTACAATCATCTTATACAGCAGTTACTATTATTATCCCTATTTTACATAAGGAAACTGGAGCACAGATACAATAACTTGCCCAAGACTTTGTAGCTAGTAAATGGTAGGGTCAAGATTTGAACCCAAGCCATCTGACTCCAGAATACCTTGTTCCTCTTCAAATGTGCTAGAGTCAAAGATTGTCTTATTACAAATAAATCCCAAGTAAATTTCACTTTTAATAAATCTGTATAGCTTCTTAAATATTATTATATAGGAGTTAGGCAATTTAATCAATTCATAAAAACTGAACGTGGGAAAAGAATGAACAATGATTACAGGGATTTAGTAATCCAGATAGCTTGACAATATTCCTTCTGACAGTAATATTCTGACAATATTACTATTTTATATATTTGATGTATCAGGAATCTGATTAGGAATCTGAGGTCATTACTATTCATAATCTGATACAGCTTTAATTGAAGGCTTGTTTTTAAAAACACCCTCAGGTGCAATAGCTTTTCACGCAGTTTTTCTTTCTCTCATTCCTGAAGATGCATAAGCAGCCTATTTACCAACAAAGACTAGCCAGCTGATAGACCAGAAGCAAACCATTAATCATGCAATAACCTAAATGATAAATTGAGTGTATTGGAACAGTTACATGTCATATCTATGATAACACTTTCCATTTTATTTCTTTCTCTGAAGTCCACTGTGGATGCCCGTGGTCATCGGCCCCTTGACAAGAAGAGGGAAGAGGCTCCCAGCCTGAGACCTGCTCCCCCTCCCATCAGTGGAGGTGGCTATCGAGCTCGTCCAGTCAAACCAGTAGCCAGCCAAAAGAAATTAGAAAGAAAAGCCCCTGATGCTGGGGGCTGTCTTCATGCTGACCCAGATCTGGTGAGTGCACTGATGTTTCTTGTCATGATGGGTCTCCCATGCAGAGAGTCCCATGGGTCTCATCATGGCTTCCCAATGTTGCCTTGACCCACATCATCATCATTATTTTGTTCCTTTATTTTGGAAATAATTATAAAACATATTGGGCCTTGGGTTAAAGGTTCCTTAGTCTTCTTTAGTATGATCCCAAGATAGTAAATTAGGACACATGCATATTGTTTTTAGCTTTGTATTTTGCCCACCACATTTGGTCAGATGGTAAAATTTTCATAGTCCAGTTATATTTATTTTATGGTAAGGACTAATTTTAATCTTCATAGGAATATGACGGGAACTCTAGATTTTCGGGACAGACATACAGAAAATTAAATTACAAGTTTTTATAATGGCTAATGATATCGTTGAATTTTCACTGTGTGCTGTTTCCACAAATACTCATAATCTGAATCCTTTATCTAATGCCTGCTATCTTCTTTGTTTGCAGGGAGTGTTGTGTCCTACAGGATGTCAGTTGCAAGATACTTTGGTAAAACAGGAAAGGCCAATCAGAAAAAGTATAGATGAATTAAATAATAATGTGGAGTCTGTGTCCCAGTCCTCTTCTAGCACCTTTCAGTATATAACTCTGCTAAAAGACATGTGGAAAAACAGGCAGAAGCAAATAAGAGGTAGAAATCCTGTATTTTATCTTTGATACTCCTATAAAATTGGAACTGCTTGGACTGCTGTGGGCATGCATGATTCTGGGAAGTCCAACATTTCTAGATGAGTCCAAATAGCTCCCACTGCTCTTAGTATGAGCCTGATTACTCTAAGCTTCTCACTTAACCACCTTTACCCACAGCTTGCCATGTAGGCTCCGTTCAGCACTTCTTAGCTAGACACATTTTCTATGAGAACAAATTCACCATGAGTTCTTATTTTCATTCTATAAGAAATTTGTGAATCAGAAGACAATATTCAGAGTTAAATTTAGTATTTATAAATTTCATACTTCAGGTTTTGAATATAAGAGGGTAATCTATGATGCATTCAATTGTATTGCAGATAGCACTACCAAATCTTTAAACTCTGAGATCTGAATGTTGTATGCTGTTGGCTGGATGGTTAGGAATCAGCTAGTGAGTAAGCCTGTTGTAGGCATCCCAGTGAGTAGTTTATCCAGTTCAGGACATTTTTCAAAGGTATCATGACATCCCTCTTGAAAATTTCAAGCCTCTAGAGTACTTATGTGAGATGGATAAATAAATCAAGTGTATCCAATCCACACAATGTTGAACTTCAAAGATGGAAGGCCTAAACACTGCTTTCTCCTCTCCTCCTCACCAGAGAAATAAAGAACCTATTGTATTTTTTATTAGGCATAAGTTTTAGCTTACTCCTAAGTAAATTACTAGTGTAATAGTTAGACTTTATGTTAATTTGTGTATGTCACAGGCCAAATAATTTCCTCTAAGTACAATTACATATCATGATTGCCTGACTAGTTCTGTGTCTATTAGATTATTCTCAGCAAATCAAAATCACAACTATATGTTTGAGTACTCCTAGTTTTTTTATTCGGAGAAAATGTTTACCATTCCTATGTGATTTCTTTTTTTCCAGATAATGAAAATGCAATAAATGAGTATTCCTCAGAGCTGGAAAAGCACCAATTATATATAGAGGAGACTGTGACCAGCAATATTCCAACTAACCTTCGTGTGCTCCGGGCAATCCTGGAAAACTTGAGAAGCAAAATACAAAAATTAGAATCTGATGTCTCAGCTCAGATGGAATACTGCCGCACTCCATGCACAGTCAGTTGCAATATTCCTGTGGTGTCTGGCAAAGGTAACTAGTTAATAAACATATTTCCAGAGGGTTCCAGAATAAATCCTCTCTAAAAAAGAACTTCAAAACGCTTAGTGGCTCTTCCCCAACCAATCCTAATGACATTAGAGCAATACCATGAAGATATCCCTAGCATGCCGTGTTCGGACTTAGCCTAATGTATTTGCCAGTTTTTGATGAACAGGATGTAGTGTAACCATGGTGGTAGCTCCACCTGGCTAATGCACATGCTTGCTTAGATAGGTGGGTGTAGGAGTTTCCCCATCCCATGTGTTCTGGCAAGTTATGTATATCCTAGGACATAAAGGTTGGAGAAGGGCTTATTTCATCCCCTTGGGTAATAGAGCTGAAAACTGAGTTTGGTTTTGTAAAAAGATAATTCAGTTTCTATAATTTATTCTCAAATGTCATAAATAAAATATTCCTCAGTAACCTGTGTAATCAGTTATCTCATAAAATTGATGACTAAAGACCAAGGAATTATGTTGTAGTTCCCTGAATATAATATGCTATTTTATGTTTGCAGAATGTGAGGAAATTATCAGAAATGGAGGTGAAACATCTGAAATGTATCTCATTCAGCCTCACAGTTCTATCACACCATACAGAGTATACTGTGATATGACCACAGACAGTGGAGGTAAGTGTTGGGTAGTGGTTGACCTATTATGCTGTAATGATTTTGATACCATAAAATGCCAAGAAATAAGACCTAGCTTTAACATAACTCACAATGAGCCATTTGATTTGGAACTTAACCTGATATTCTAAAGGTTGTAAAATATCTATGATTCACAATTTGGAGTAAGATAAAAAAGTGCCTGTAGTCTCCAAAGATTTTAAGTTTTCCTTTCATATATTTATTTCTTTATTGTATCCATTTTGAAGCACTAAACATAGGTGAGCATAAAGTAAATTAAATAGGTGAGGAATTGAGACATTCTCCTCAAAGTGAGATTATTTGTTTTTGGTTAATATGTGGCATGTTTGTTTCTTTCACCCAAAGGATGGACAGTGATTCAGAACCGTCAAGATGGTAGCGTTGACTTTGGCAGGACGTGGGATCCATATAAACAAGGATTTGGAAATATTGCAACCAGTGCCGATGGGAAAAAATACTGTGGTCTACCAGGTAAAAACTGGGAGTACAAAATAAAACATCCTGTTGAAAAGTTTTTTTATTTCTGCTTAGAAAACACAGCGTTGGGAATCTATTTTTAGGAGTTTTAGGAGGATAGGAGGAGTTTACAAAAAGAATGTGAAAACTAAAGATAAGGGAAGAAAGGCAGTTTTTAATTTCCAAAGGTGTTATTTTTGGTGAGATTTTATATTTTATATTTCCTATAGGTGAATATTGGCTTGGGAATGATAAAATTAGCCAGCTTACCAACATGGGACCCACGGAACTTCTGATTGAAATGGAGGACTGGAAAGGCGACAAGGTGAAGGCCCTCTATGGAGGATTCACTATGCAGAATGAGGCCAACAAATACCAACTCTCAGTGAGCAAATATAAGGGAACAGCTGGCAATGCCCTCATAGAAGGAGCTTCTCAACTGTTTGGAGAGAACCAAACCATGACCATCCACAACGGCATGTATTTCAGCACGTACGACAGAGACAATGATGGCTGGTATGTATGGTGTCTTCCCCCCCTGCTTTAAAAGCCACCATGGATGCTGTGATTGGAGCTATTAATGGTAGCTCATGTTATTAATGACAATCATTTCTTTGGTGCTTCCTGGGCCTTAGCCACCATACTGAGCTCTTCATATGTCACTTTAAACCATTTCTGCTATAAGGTTGTCATTATTATTCTCACTTGACAGATGAAGTTTAGAGAGACAAAGTAATTTACCCAAGGTCATAGAATAATCAAAGGTGGGGATGCCTGGGTGGCTAAGTGGTTGAGTGTCTGACTTTGGCTCAGGGGGTGATCCCAGAGTCCCAGGATCGAGTCCCCACTTCGGGCTCCCTGCATGGCACCTGGTTCTCCCTCTGCCTTTATGTCTCCACTTCTCTATCTCTGTCTCTCATGAATAAATAAAGAAAATCTTAAAAAAAAAAAAGAATGATAAAAGGTAGACCTCAAACTACAGCACAATTGCCTTCTGAGTAATGAGCATTTAGATAAATTTCTCTATCTGTATATTCCAACGTGGATGTTGGAACCTTCATTTTGTTTTCCAGGGTTCTACTAGTGGAGCTGAAAACTGATATGTCAGTCTAAAGAAACAAATGTAGTTGAACCCATCTCTTTCTTGCTATAGGGCGGAGAAGGCCTTTTGCGTGTTAGTTTGACTTTACTTATAGAACCTGTACTGCACACAGCACTCTTCTGCGGGTGCTTTGCAAAGAATAACTCGATAGCACTGCAGTTCTAATAATCCCAAACATTTCCTTTCAGGATAACTACAGATCCCAAAAAACAGTGTGCTAGAGAAGATGGTGGTGGATGGTGGTATAATAGATGTCATGCAGCCAATCCAAATGGCAGATACTACTGGGGTGGACATTACAGCTGGGACATGGCAAAACATGGCACAGATGATGGAGTGGTATGGATGAACTGGAAGGGGTCCTGGTATTCAATGAAGAAGATGTCTATGAAGATCAGACCCTTCTTCCCACGGCAATAACCCCCAAAAACATAGATTATTTTTATTCTTCTATATGTAACAACGTTTTTATATATTATGTCATTGGAATATTCTTTCACACATTGTATCCCCCTAAAACTATCAAAGAATTGTGAGTGTGACTTTTTGGGAAAAGTATTTAGGCTAAATGACATTAAAAATGGCACATGAGTTTCTTTTGTATTTTCATTTATAGTATCTGATCAAGAACTAACTCAAACGATAATTGTGAAGAGTGTTTGTAATTTCAATTTCAGTTGATTGTAGAAAGTTTCAAATTAGGAAGAGGAATTCTCTGTCCTTGTTCAGAAGTCCACTTTAAAGACTAATTACTTAAGATCTGTCACACATGAAAAAACTTTCAAAAAGATTTATTAATTAAACCAGTCTCTGTTACAATAAATTAATGTATTCTTATTTTGCAATCCACATGACCAATGAGTTAGGCTTTGAACTTGTAAGAAAACAGAAACAATCACAACTTTAAATAGATAATAAACTGTCATTGAACATAGGAAGATTCAAAATCTCGCTCTGTACCATGGAAAAACCACTACACTGCCATTTTGCAAGATTTTGGGATCAGACATCCCAGTAGGACAACCAGGGTCCGGTCTTCATCATTTGTATTTTGGGAGGAATAGTGGGGTAGGAAACAGATGTTGCCTATTGTCCCTGGAATTTAGGCCTGTTGACCTCAATTAGATCTTTGTTTTTCACGTGGTAACATCAGAACTAAAGTAAAAATAGGCTTTCTTTTCTTGCAACTTCTCCCCAAGAAATAAGTATATCAATTCAATACTTCCTTTATCTTCCATTCTTCCATCATTTGACTCCACCTGCCCTGGGCAACCCCATACCCCTAGATTCTCCTTCCCCAATGCAGCATCACTGCCACTGATTTTCATGGAAACTTACTTGAAGCTCGTCCACTTACCTTTGCATCTAGGCAGAGGCTATTAATTTCTATCATAGAAATGCTGTCACTGTCTTCATTCCTCATCAAATCTAACTTCAACTTTTACCTGTTTTCCTTCCCATAAACTCTGTCTCACCTTTACCTATACTCTGTTACTCTACCATCACATATATGGTCCTAAAAACAGGACATTCTGACCAAGTTACCTCCTGCTTAATGTAGCTTTTGTTAATCTAAATGCTATAATACAAATTCCTTGACCAGGAGTGAAAATGATTTGCTACTTGGTCCCAGCACCGTCTCCTGCCCCCTTCACTACACATCTATGTTCTTGTCACAGTGAATTTTCCACCATCCTAGAGAATGTCAGGCCCTTTTATATGATGCTTCCATTTTAATAGCCTCTTTCCCCCAATGCTATCTGACAAATTATTATTCATTTTTAAGCCTCACTTTAACTCCACTTTTTATGTTTTACATACCTTTCTCCTTTACTAATGGTGAACTCCTACACACCTTTGATTCCAGAATCATCAGCCTGTCAGAAAACATGATTTTTATAAATTCATAAATATTGGATGACTAAATCCAATGATTATCAAGGTCTGGGATAGCTCCCCTCCTTCTTCTGTATAGAACCCATTTTCCAATGAAGTCACAGAAACTTAATACTGAAAATAGTTAAAAATAGAACTTTTACAGCAAGACCAAGTATAGCAAAAGCCCACTGGATCAAGGATGGGAAGGTGGCAGGAGCCCAATCCGAAGGAATTATCCCTTAGACCTTTGCTCAAACCCTTAGGAACTCACAGAAGATCTAATAAGCTTCAGGGAAAGCCACAGAAAACAACAAAAAAACAGTTAAAGTAGACAAGCTGATAGTCAATTCTTAGTTAATGTGCAAATAGCAGGAACACAGAGACCATACCTGGATGACGTGTAATATCTAAGTCTATCTAGAAAGAAGTAAGCCTTCTTAAGTTATCATTTGGTAAGAAATGCTATGTATCTGATTTTGTCCTTTCAAGCATCACAAATTTGAATACAATATAAAAGTAGAATTAGGATACATAAAACAGTTTCAGAAAAGATTAACTCGTGACTTTTATGAAGATAATAAAAAGATTAGTTGGGAATTATTAATCCCACACTGCAGCAGGAGAACCATAACATATTTTATTCTAGGACTAAGAGTGATGGGACGCCTGGGGGGCTCCATGGTTGAGCGTCTGCCTTCGGCCCAGGGGGTCATCCTGGGTCCTGAGATCTAGTAGCACACTGGGGTCCCTGAGGGGAGCCTGCTTTTCCCTCTGCCTGAGTCTTTGCCTCTGTCTCTGTGTCTCTCATGAATAAATAAATAAAATCTTGAAAAAAAAAAGACAAAGTATGTAAAAAAGCTAGGAAGATATATGTACTTGGGATGTAAATTTCCAGTTCCTCTGCATTTAGGAACTAAGGAAAGTAGGGATGCCTGGGTCTCAGAGGTTGAGCGTCTGCCTTTGGCTCAGGTCATGATCCCAGGGGTCCTGGGATCAAGTCTCACAGCCTGCTTCTCCCTCTGACTATGTCTCTGCCTCCCTCTCTGTGTCTCTCATGAATAAATAAATAAAATCTTAAAAAACCAAAAGTAAAAAAAGAAAACAGCTAACCAATGTTGGAAAACCAACACCAGTGTTGATGTTCTGAAGGTTTTAAAATATATATATTGCCAAATAACTCTCAAGAAAAATGGTAACAATTTACCTTTGGCAGACAGAATTACAGGTGTTTATTTTTCTTCTCCCTCAATAATGCTGAATGCTGTAATTAAAATCTTGTAAACTGAACACAGATTTTTCCACATGGACCAGAAAATGTAGGTGATGGGACACACCACCAACTGCAGTAGCTTAGCTGATGTTGTTTGACCATTACACACCAGGCATCATGTACCCTGACCATCTAAACCTGCAGAGCTTATTTACAATATGGATATCCTGGTATCAAACCAGGTTTATTACATCAGAGACTCAAAATGGAAAAAGGCTCAGAATCTGCATTTTTAAATAAATGTCTCCAAGAGACTCTGATCCCTGACTAGATTTTAGAATAACTGACATCTGCATTTACCTGAGACTCCCATCCTTCCCATGGAGCCTTTCTTTCACTCAAATGGTGACCACGAGGCAATATTTAGGGCAAGTGATCATATTCAAAATGATTGATTTCATAGGTGGCCACCACCTATGTTTAAAACTTGACTTGGAAAATAAAAATAAAAATAAAAAAATAAAAAATAAAACTTGACTTTGGTTTAAACAGCACAGTCTCCAAAAGCTGGAACCATTGTTTCTGCTCTGTGATCTCTCAACTCAAGTGATTCTCACGGTTGAACTCTTCGTTTTTTTCAGTGTAGAAACAACTTAAAAATGCTACCTACTGTTTGTTGAGGTGAAATTGATTTCTGAATTCCACCCCCACCCCACAACTGGGCCACGTGGCTTGATGCTCCCTGCTTGAACTTTTACTGTTGCTCAACTCAGCACTAAGGCACAATATGTTGGTGCATAATTACAGCTAAACTAGCAAACAGAATTATTTCTGTTTATTTTAACATTAATTGGGGCTTTAAGTTATTGAAGTAGTACACATTATTTGCAGACATTTTGGGAAATATAGGAAAAGTAGAACCGCTTATAACTAACAGGAAGACAGTTACTGCCCTAGTTTATGTTTTTCATGTGATTCTGTACATGTTTTAGCATTTGAATTTTTCACATTGTGTCATGGAAAATGTTCCGTGTTACTCAATATGTTTAATGTTTTTCTTTAATGTTATTTTCTGGAAATTCTTTTTAATGGCTCTACAATTTTCCATCATGTGACTATACTCTAATTTTTAAGCAAGTCCCTGTCACTTAAAATTTAGATTTTTCTGAACTTTTTCTAATAAAGAAAATACTGAAATTAACATCCTTCTACATAAACTTTCTATATGTATATAATTGGTATTATATATAATATATATTGTTATCTACTTTTTCCAGAGTAAATTTTTAGAAGCAGAATATCTGGAGGAAATAAAGGGATTGGTGTTCTGAAGGTTTTAAAATAGATATATTGCCCAATAACTCTCAAGAAAAATGGTATCAATTTACCTTTGGCAGATAGAATTACAGGTGTTTGTTTTATTTTTCTTCTCCTTCAATAATGCTGAATACTGTAATTAAAATCTTGACAATTGCTTTAATTTTAATATCTTAATTACCAGTGAGAGTAAGAGATTTTTAAAATGTTTAATGACCATTTGTCTATCTTCTTTTGAGAGTTACTTTTCATATCTTTACCCTAATGCTAATTTTCTATCAGCATAAATAATCTTTTTTAAAATAATCTTTTATATGAATTCTTAACCATTTTTTACATGTGTAGGATAGCAATCACGAATAGGATATTACCCTCCATTTATTCAAATATTTTATTTCCTAAATAGTTAGACTCAAAGACTTATATGCTTATGCAAATAGTCTTGACTGGAATCAATATTAACCATTATACCCTTTCTCTCCTCCCAGCCAAGCTGTGACCACTAGGTGATAAGTTTTTTATTTTGTTTTTTTGACTGAATTATATTCATTTTCTCAACAATTTTTTATTTTGAAAAATTCTGGTCTTACAGAGAAATTGCCAGAATAGTTTAATGAATACCTCTATGTCCTTCACCTAGATTCACCAATTGTTTGCTACACTTGCTTTATCTCTCCAAAGGAGATACTTTTAAGTAGTTTTGTAAGAGCTTATGCAGGCCTGCAACCTTGAGGTCATAGACCTATTGTAGACAGAATCAAAGGTGGATTTAGCAAATATTTTTCAGAATGCTATGTTGCAACAAGCACGTAGCACCTTCAGCAATGAGGTGATGAATAGGGAGACCATTGTCTAGTAACTGAGTATTTCTTAGCTTAAACCTGGAATGTTAACTTAAATTTTCTTGCCTCTATGGTTGGGAAGTGTTGCTTTTACTATGTGGAAATGGAGGACATTCTCTTCCCCAGGTACAAATCCCTCACCATAGTACTGCCTTCTGTGATGTTTAAGGCCCTTGCCATCCCCACCCACAATTAATTCAGGGTTTTTCTCCATAAATGAGATTTACAAAGTACTTGAAGTTCAATTAAAAAGAGGATATAGATGAACTAATAATGAGCAAATAGATAAAATATATATCCCCAAAATGGTTTCTGTGAAAATTTTGTTACCTACAGGCAACTTTTATAATATCCATCACTACCCAAATCTGAATTTTGTTACTTCTCAAGCTGTTATAGCAAATAGTAAATGTTGTACTACTTTACGCAAGTATAAAAAATATTTAGCTTATGATTCTCACCTTCCACATGTACTTACATTAATATAGTGTCATTTTCTTTCAGGCTTTTCTAGATATGACTTGAGGTTAGTGAAGTTACCTGGATGGGTCTTGTTCTGATTCACCAGCTACCTCCCTAATGTCTACTAACTATATTGAAAATGTATTTTATTGGATGAAAGGAGAACCCATGACAGAGTGTAATTAGGGCAACAATAACACTGGGAAAATAATTACAATTAAATGGTATGTGTAATACAGTTGACTCTTGAACAATACAGAGATAAGGAGCTCAGATTCCCACACAATAGAAAATCCAAGTTTAACTTTCGACTCCGCCAAAACTTAATTACTAATAGCCTACTGCTAACCAAAAGCCTTAACAATAACATAAACAGTCAATTAGCACATATTTGGTATGTGTGTTATACACTATTATTATCATAAAATAAGCTGAAGAAAGTATTATGAAGATAATCATAACAAAAAGAAAATATATTTACAGTACTGTAAAATATCTGTGTATAAGTGGATCTACTTAGTCCAAACCTGTGTTGTTCGAGGGTCAACTGTATTCTTACATTTATCTAAAACTATAGTATCTTCATCCGAGAACTCATAATAAATGATGTGTGGAACGTATAGGGTTTGAGCCTATAAGAATACTGTTGTGAGCCTCATCCCCAGGTGTGCTCCTTATCATCACATTATTTAACCACCCTAAGCTGCTATTTTCTCACTAGATAAATCAATTTATAAAATGTTCTTACCTTTAAAGAAACTCTAGTAACCACTGATCAAAAATATTCTAAAAAATTTTCCTGGAAATGTAACACTTTATTCTAAAGGGTTTCCAGAATCTGAAGGCAAATACGTAAACAGAACACATGAACCAAAATGTGAATAATCTCTTTTAATAAAAGATTAAATATGACATCAACAGAAATAGAAGGGATTTGTGCATTTAGTAGGAGGGAGCTGCAATGGATGACCTTTACAGTTCCATTTAACACGTCGATTCGTTAATTCACAAACATTTTATTGGGTCATTACTTTGTACCAGACCTTGTGTGAAATGGTAGAAATAAAACACAGTAATTGCAATTAAGAAAAGAGCAATTAATTAATCCATCTTCTTCACGTACCATAGCGTGCTGAAGGAAACATGAAGGACAGCTACAGGCTAACTGCCGGAGACCCATCATCTAGATGTAAAATTAAAACACAGTTGGACATTTATTCCATTCCTTACTCAGGATCAAAATCCCAAATTCAGCATTTTCCTCACTGGAAGGAATATCTAAAATCCATGTGCTTTCCTGGCAAAACCTTCAGGTTCATGTCCATTTTACTCCTTCATTTATCTATTTATTCATTCACCTAGGGGTTCTGTTGAAATGTATAACCTAAATAAAGCTCGCAGAGGAAGAAGGCATGGGGTCAGAGGAGAAAAGCATCATGAGGAAGTCAGCAGAAGTTCAGAAACGAAAAAACAAACAAACAAAAAATGTTAAAGGAAAATGTAAAATAGAAGCAGTTTTTTAAAAGTTCATTATTTATAACAACACCTTCTAAATTAATTAAGAAATGCAGTTTAGAAGTGAAAGAACAACAGGAAAAACAGTTAAATGGGAGACTACAATAAAACAAAAAGTAAATTTAAAATAAATTTGAATTTCAGAATTCATCTATTATTTTAGGGAAGGCTTCCAAACAGAAGGACAGGTAAAGATATATAGGTAAATACACACAAAAACAAGAACCTGTGAGTGAGGACAATATTAATATTTAACAAGTAGAATTTGTTTCTAAAAGCATGAAATAAGAAGGGGCACCTGGGTGGCTCAGTGTTGGGCATCTACCTTTGTTTGGCTCAGGTCATGATCCCGGGCTCCTGGGATGGAGCCCCATGTGGGGGTCCTTGCTCAGCAGGGGAGCCTGCTTCTCCCTCTGCTTGTCACCCCACTCCTGTTGGCTCGCTCTTGCTCTCTCTTTTCTCAAATAAATAAATACAATCTTAAAAATATATATAAAAGCATGTAATTAGTAAAAAAAAAGGATATTATGTAATTAAATACTTGAAAATTAATAATTAAAAGATGACTCACTTATTCCACATGAGGTCAGAGTTGTAGGAAAAAGAAAGATGACTCACGCCTAAAAAAGCAGCTAATTAAAAATTAAGAAAGACCTTTCTGAAGCCCCTAGAACAAACAAAAGAAGTACAAACTGAAAGGAAAAAAAATGTTTGGCCTAAAAAAAAAGTGGGGGGTGGGAGTAAGAGGGAGACTAGTTCACTGAAAAGCTGTACTTTAAAGATGAGCAAAGTGATGTAAGCACAGGAGAGAGTTTATGTATAGATTTGTTTTATTTGACAAAATTGGCATTTTTATTCCACCAGCAAAGAATACTTTACTTGCTGGTCCCAGCAAAACTGGCTATCCATCGAGAAGAAAACAAAAGTACACGTTCTTCATAACATATTAAAATAAATTCCAGGTTAATTAAATATTTAAAGGCAAAAGAATAAAACAATAAAAATATTTGAAGAAATTGTTTAAAGACTCATCTGTAGAATCCTGGGGTAGGTGAGACATTTTTTTTTTTTAAGATTTTATTTATTTGTTTGTTTATTAATGAGAGACACAGAGAGAGGCAGAGACACAGGTAGAGAGAAAAGCAGCCCCCTGTGGGGAGCCCAATGTAGGAGTCGACCCCATGACCCTGGGATCAGGACCAGAGTCAAAGGCAGGTGCTCAACCACTGAGCACCAACTTTTTTTTTTTTTTTTTTTTTTTTTGCAAATGAGCAGATTTATTGAGGCAACAGTGGCATCAGGGAGCAGGGGGTTTGGAAGGGGGCTGGGGCCTCCACGGGGTCCATGAGGTGCGGGCCTAGCCCTTTCCCAGCACGCAGGGGCCAGGACCAAAGTTTTAAATTAGGTCACCACCAACCTCCTGATGGAAGCTATGGTGATTGTCAAATCAACCAAAGAGAAAATATTTCACTTACAGAGCAAGAAGGGATGGTCTGGTTAAGACTGCTAATTGCCTACCTCAACAGGTATTCTCCTTTTTAATAGAATCCTAATTAAAATTAGGATAGCCTTGTAGTAGTCTTGTATTGTTAAGGTGTCTCAGCCTCTCCTGAAACTAGGTATGTCCATGTGACTAAGCCGTGGCTGGTACGACATAAGTAAAAGTGCTGCATGGAACATTTTGGAAAGTTCCTTAAAAGAGAGAAGATACTCCATTTCCCTCTGTCTTCCCTCTATCTTCCAGATTGCCACAGAACATGGTGTTTGACAGGACATGAGGTAAACTTGAAGATGAAACCCTTTAATTAGGATGATGGCTTCCTGAAGACACAAAGGGGAGATATTACTATACACTTTTTTGTGAACAAGAAAGAAGTTTCTGTCTTATTTAAGCCACATGCATTAAACCTAATCCCAACTGATTAAAACGAGCACTAATGTTACTGTAAGGAGAAACTCCTACATTTAAGGAGTGGGTTAAGAAGGAATTGCTGGTCAAAAAGACCATGAGACAAATGAGAATGGTATACCAAAAACCAAGAGAAAAATGCAGATTGAAGAGGTAGGGTGGGAACAAAAGCAGCAGATGTTTAAAAGATGTCACACACAGGGCAGCTTGAGTATAGGGCATTAATTTTAGAACTATGAAGTTCTGGTTGCCTGGGTGGCTCAGCTGTTGAGCAGCTGCCATTGGCTGGGATCATCATCCCAGGATCCTCCAACTGAGTCCCCCAAAGGGCTCCCCACAGGGAGCCTGCTTCTCCCTCTGCCTATGTCTCTGCCTCTCTCTGTGTGTCTCATGAATAAATAAATAAGATCTTTAAAACAACAAACAAACCCCCCAAAACTATGAAGTTCCCGTTGACTTTAAAAAGAGAAATTTCAAGAGAGTGGTAACCAAGTGAAAACCAAGTTAAAGTTGGCTTCCATTGTGAATGAGAGAGAAGCTACATTAATATTTAATTTCAGGAATAAGGGAAATGGAGCGATAGGTTAAAGGTAAGATGGAAAACAGATATCTGGTGTCTTTTCTCACAACTAAAGTATATCTCTAATGATCACAATTCTGTGAATATTGGCTTTTGTTTATTAGATTAAAAGAGGTTACCCATTCTTTGCCAATAAACTCAAAGTCTTCAAAATAAATGAGAAACGAATGGCCTTTCACATTCAGAGTCACTTTCATTTGGGGACCCGACTGTCCGTAATAGTGCGACACTCCGGAAAATAAAAAAAATACTTCCTGCTGCCAACTCAAATTCCGTGGAGGCATATGTGTGAATAAATGAGGCAGGCATAGGATCAACATGGAATTCCCAGGTCTGAAATAAATGAAACTTTTTTTAATTCTAAAGAAGTTCTTATCCAATTATTCAGAGATTTGGAGGTGTATTTATTTTAAGGATTTTTCATTGCACATAAGGATTGCAAGAATGCTGGGGTTTCCTATGTGACTCATTTGCAAGCCCTTATGTCCATCGTCCATCTGCTCCCCAGGCTCTGGCCCCTATCCTTAGATTGCCTGCTTGCTTCCTTATTTCTTTCCTTCTTTCTTCCTTTTCTAGGATAAAGGATGTAGTTAAACTGGAATAAAGACTATGCAAAGGAGAGCAATGTACCGGAGCCCAGTGTGCTTGGAGTATTTTAATACATTTTCAAATGCAAATGGCAAGTAGTCCTCTAGAAAGAATATAAGTTTAAAATGAGGGGGCAGGAGCCAAGGCTGCCAAGGTCAAAAATGCAACATACATCAAATAAAATACTGACCAGTGTAAATACACTGAATTTATGAATTCATTAACAGTAGTAGTGGTTTTTGAATACTTATAAACGTTTAAGGGATTTTAAATGCATTTTTTTTTCATGCCATGTGTTTTTGAAAGAGACTTGTTAGCCTCTGGGGAAAAAATTAAATGTGCATTATGGTCTTCACGAAAAGCATAAAGAATAGATCTCTGTTTCTATTAGGAAAGAATGCTTCTCCTGCCTTCCTGGACTTGCTTGCTAACAGAAGTGATGGATGTATTTCGTAGTCTCTAAGTCCCTCTACCAAGGCCAGCTATTGTTCAATTCAGTGATTTGTCACTTAAAATATTGGTTTCAACCCATTTAAACAAAATGGATGCAATAACTTTTTTCTTTACAGTGGCCCTATGACTTCGAGTGGTGTGAGGAGAGGAGGGCTCAAAAGAACACCCTTAAGGGTTAGGGGATCCCTGGGTGGCGCAGCGGTTTGGCGCCTGCCTTTGGCCCAGGGCCGGATCCGGGAGACCCTGGATCGATTCCCATATCAGGCTCCCGGTGCATGGAGCCTGCTTCTCCCTCTGCCTGTGTCTCTGCCTCTCTCTCTCTCTCTGTGTGTGTGACTATCATAAATAAAAAATTTTTTTTAAAAAAAAGGGTTAAAGAGAGGAGCATCCATCGAGTTTCTTCTTCCTGGTGTTCCTTGGTGTATCCTTAGAGAAACTTGAAAACCCAGAGTTCCTTTCAAGATAAAAAAGCTCACATAACTTTATTCTTTAAAGCAGTAATATGTCTCAGTTACATTTAGATACAGTACAAGAAATAATAAAATAGCACCTGTGAATTTTTTTAGTGGATTGTAAAGAATCTTAACTACTTTATCTTCCCCATTTTTTTTTCTTCACCTCCCTAAACAAAGAAAAAAGATTACTCTCACTTCCACTCCTACCTGGTCTCCAGGGGCCTGATTTTCATGCGAACAGCCCTGAGGGAATAATCTGCACCTCTGAAGGGGACCCAGACCACTCCATTTTCAATCTCATAAGGACTGTTGTTCCTTGGATCATAGGAGCCCCCAGGGTAGTAGATGCCATTGAGATTGGCCGCTTGGCAGCTGTTGTACCACCAGCCTCCTCCGTAGACTTCTGCACAGTTCTCTTCCCACTGGTCTGCATCCCTGTCGTAAGTGCTGAACTGCATGCCCGCGTGAGAGGTATACTCTGTTCCTTCCTCTGCAGAACCCTCCACCAGAGCATCCCCTGCTGTGCCCTCGTAGGAGGAGACCTGCAGGGCATAGCCCTCTGCCTCAGAGCCTACCCTCAGGTGATATTCCGCATAAGCCTGGTTCCCAGCCCAGTCCTCTAATTCAACCCGAAGGACAGAGGCCCTCAGGGTTAGTAAGTGGAGGTGTTCATTGCCTAGCCAGAACTCGCCTTCCCCCTTGTCATCCAGGCTGCCGAAACCTCTCTTGTAGTCTTGCCAGGTCCGGTTAAAATTCAGTGATCCATCCATTCTCTGCTGGATCAAAAGCCATCCTCCCAGACTGGTCTCTTGATCACAATAAACAGAAAAAAGCTTACTGGATCCCGGTAGCTTGATATTGAAAATACCACTTTGGGCACCTGAAGGATGTGTTTGGAGGACATCATCACAGTCTAAAAAAAAAATTAAGCTGGTTGGAAGAACTTATTCTCATTTAACTTTACAAAGATAGGCATGGCCCAGATTAAATGAAGACAGGAAGATACTGGCTTTCTTTTCCTTCCTTCCTTCCTTCCTTCCTTCCTTCCTTCCTTCCTTCCTTCCTTCCTTCTCTCCATGGGGAAAGGACACACTTACACTGGGATGAAACTCATGCAAGTGAGTGACATTTATACCTATAAATTGCAAAGGGGATTTTCTCCAATGGATTTGAAATTTTACTTGCCGGTACTGATAACAGCAAGTAACCACCAAAGATATCTAGGCATCATTTGGTTGTAATATAACTTGTTTTTAACCTGATCTCAATGTCAACTGAGACACACACTAAAAATACGATTAATGAATTGGGTGACAATTGCAAGAGCACACATTTTGAATAGCGAAAGAATTTGGTTAGACAAACTTGAAATGGAATTTCGGAGGGATTCATTCATTCATTTGACATGCATTTATTGAGTGATGACTCTCTGCACTGTTGGGCATTTAGGAATACACATGATAGACAAAACCCTTGCCCTCATGGAACTTACAGTCTAGTCCCCAAACACAAACAAACAAAAGGTGTAATTTCTATAAAGTGTCATAGAGGGCTAGGAAAGAGGTTCAAGGTGCCATGGGAGGCATTGCAAGAATAGAGAACTTAGTCTAGGGGGTCAGGGAAGGCTTCCCCAAAGGAGAAGTGCGGATACCTCTGGCAGGGCGAGCTTTAGCATGGCCTCTTTTGATGCTATATTCTCCTCTGAAGATTTCACGTTCTGCTTCCGTTCCGGCCTCACCTGCCCCTTTATAGCTCTTGCTTTCAAATGCGGAGTCTCCTCTGTTGTAAGTCGTACTACTGGTCACAAATTGTTTGCTGTGACTTGAAGTTTTACCACTGGAAGGGAACTCAGGTGTCCCTATGTTTGTGAATATGTCAGAATCTGAGCCCATAATGTGGGTCTTATGTTCAAACTCTTTACGCGAGGGTAAAAGTATACCTGGAGGTGTTTTGACAATTGAGGTGCCAAAGAAACGCTCTAGATCAGGGTGCCTAGCATGGAGATCATCTAGGCTGCCAGCAAAAGTATGGGATAAGTCACCACAATCAGAACCATCTTCGGAGTTTACCACTTCTTTTGTCACTTCTTTGCGACCATCTGGACCTATAACGGTCTTAGTAACAGTTTTAGAGCATGCGTGACGAGTGGTGGTTGTGCTACCAGAGGTGACCTTCTCATTACCAATAAGAAGCTCTTTCTCTCCTTTAGAAGTGACCAGTTTACCTGTGTGGAACTCATTCTTTAACCCTGGAGTCACACTTCCTGACACCTCTTCAAATGTCCCCCACTCTGGGTTGGTAGGCCTGGTGTTCCCATGCCCTACGCTACCTGGCCTAAAGCTTTCGGAGTCAGAACTTCCAGAGCTCCAAGTGCCAGTACTGCCCGGTCCAGTGTTGCCAGGCCCGGTGCTCCCGGAGCTCCAAGTGCCAGTACTGCCCAGTCCAGTGTTGCCAGGCCCGGTGCTCCCGGAGCTCCAAGTACCGGTACTGCCTGGTCCAGTGCTGCCAGGCCCGGTGCTCCCAGAGCTCCAAGTACCGGTACTGCCTGGTCCAGTGCTGCCAGGCCCGGTGCTCCCGGAGCTCCAAGTACCAGCACTGCCAGGCCCAGTGCTGCCAGGCCTGGTGCTCCAAGTACCAGCACTACCAGGCCCAGTGCTGCCAGGCCTGGTGCTCCCAGAGCTCCAAGGACCAGCACTGCCAGGTCCAGTGCTGCCAGGGTTCCAAGTGCCAGCACTTCCAGGGGTGGAGCTCCCAGGGTTCCTGGGGCTTTCAGGCACTGATCCTGTTCCATGAGATGGAGTGTCTCCTCGGGCATTCCCATCTCTATCAAGCCTCTCTAGAGTCATTTTCATCTGCTTCATTTCCATGAGTGCCTTCCACTCCAGAGGGGCCTCCTGAAGCTGGCTCTTGTAGTCCCCAGGAAGCATATTTGGAGCTGGGCTCGTTTTTAGCAGTGGTAAGTATTGCCTGTCTTTAGGTGGAAGTAAGTCTTTGGCAATGACTTGTTCAAGTTGCTTCTGTTGATCTTCATAGTACTTTAGATCTGTCCTACGCTCTAAAGCCCTACTGCATGACCCTTGGCAAGATCGGATCTTAATATCAATGTCCACCTAGAGAGAAGGGGAGAAAGGTATAGAAAAGAGGTTGATATAAATTAAAAAATATATGCTTATTAAGTTCTTAGCAGAACTGAACTGGGTTCATTTCTCTGACTTGGAGACCTACCAATCAATACTCTTATTTTTCATGTATGTCATGCCCTCAGTGGAAGAGACATTAGGTTTTGTAAAGTTAGGCCAGATAAGCAATAGGAGCTATTTGGATTCATCTTAGCCTTAAAATAGATCAAGAGTAAGATGCTATTCCCTCTGAAAGGAAGCACTGATGAATTGATCCTTAGTGAGACTACGACTAGAGGTCCAGAGGCATGGCCTTGTCAGGGCTTTGGAACAAGACAAGCGGGGACCTAATATTTCCTTTAGAAATGTACTAACTGTGTATCCTTGGAAAATTTACTTATATCACTGAGCTTTTTTTTCTTCATCTGTAGAGTGGGGGAAATAATACCTGCTTTGTAGGTGCATAATGGATGTAACACTTTGCTCTACATACAGTAGGCCTTCAGTGAATGACTATCGCCTTCCTTTACCCTGCTGTTCAAAGACAAGGAAATCTGATGTCAGAGCCACATACTCGCTTACCTCTAGTCGTTTCATATCTACCAGCTGATCCCTGACATTTTTCTGTAGAAGGTGGATGTGTTGTACTTGTTCTAGGACTTTGCGCCTCAGGATCTCAATTTTGCTTCTCAGATCTTCTGACACTTGGCTATATGTATTATCATTATCTGGAAAAAAAAAAAAGGAGTATGGATAGTGAAGGAACAGCTAAGTGATTTGCTTATAATAGCTAGCAAAAGAAGGAAATTTGTTCATAAATATCCTTTCCCTTTTAATAACAATTTGTTCTCTGGACACTTTATATGTTAGTTCCCAATCTAATAGGCATTTGATGTTTGGACAATGTTATATTCTTTAGTCATCCATAGCTGTCAGTTAAGATTGTCTACTAGCAATTAGTAACCCAAATAAATGCGGAAGAAATTTCTTTGGAATTTTAAAGGTATAATTAGGAGATTAAATGTGATTGCATTTCAACTATTTCATCATATCCTTAACCTTAACCATCATATCCTTAAACATATTGCTAAATAATATGATAACATACTTAAACATCGTCTTGGATTTTCTGAGTTTTCCCTCCTACCTATAGATCTGAAATTGTTCCTGAGATTTTCTTTTTTCAGGTCAATAGGATCACTCTCCTGCCATTGCTGTTGCATTGTTGATTTTAAATTAGTCAAGTGTCCCTAAAGGTATAAAGAGTCAAAGCTTCTGGAGCTAGGCCATCACTAAACTTGCTTCCCATTCCAAGAGCAAATCCAGTGTTTCCTAGTCCTAATGAGACTTAGTCATAGTTCTGTGAGGAATACAGAGCATGATTCTATATCTTAAATTGAAAAAAACAAAACATGAACAGCCTGATGGAGTTTGTAAACTGAACTCCCAGCCTCATCACATGATAGCTTTGTGTCTTCGAGTAAGTCCCTTGATCTCTCAGTTTTCTCCATCCTCTATAAGACAGAAACAAGATCTACTCAAAAGGCTTTGCTCATCTTATTTTCAGTATATACTCTTAAAAAAGAACACACATAAATTCTAGTCTTCAATACAAAGTTCAGACTTAATTTTGTGACTTGAAACAATTTTTTTTAAAAAAAGATTATTTATTCCTGGGAGACAGAGAGAGAGAGAGGCAGAGACACAGGCAGAGGGAGAAGCAGGCTCCCTGCGGGGAGCCCGATGTGGAACTCGATCTCAGGACCCTGAGATCACACCCTGAACCAAAGGCAGATGCTCAACCTCTGAGCCACCCAGGAGTTCCATGACTTTAAACAATTCTAAACTGACTGTTTTTAATTCTAAACTGACCTTTTTAATGTTCCTTTTACAAAAAGCAAGCCCCTCCTTAAAATTCAGGGTATCGTGAAGGCATGTGTTTCTATCTTAAGTACTTTGGAATACAATTGGAAGTTGCCATAAGGAGACAGTGTATTTATTTAGGGCCTTGGTTGTTTCTCTGTTGTGCGCTATAAAGTCAAAGCCCAGATGTTACTACTTACTGTTGGCAGTGGCAAAATCCCCTCTCACAAGTTCCATTATATTCGTTGTCAATGAACTAGAGTCCTTATTGTTCTTCTGATAGTCAAAGAGTGAGTTTTTGAGCTTATTTATTCTGTTTGTAAAATCTTGATTGACTTCATCGATTAACCCTTTCATCCTGCAGCCAGAAGGGCATTTGTAGTTCTGGAAGGGAAGGGGAAAATTATATTAAAGCCTCTATCTTGAATCCAGTACAATTTTAAAAGTTTCCATGTGGCTCCCATTGCCCTCCCCCAACATCCTCTGATCATCTATTGACTTAAAAGTGGTTTGAGAGAACTAGTCATAGAGAAATTCTGGAATGAAGGTCCACTTAACCATAAATTAGGCTCCACAAAATCTTGAAGCCATAATACTCAGGTTCCTGGCATTTGCTGGAACATGCAACTAAAATCCAAGCTATCAATCCCACTAATGACCCAGGGTTTGGGAGGTAATTTAAATAGTGCTCTCATGGTGAGGCTACTTTCCAATTGTCTTTTTTAATTTGGCATGTAATGAGTTATTAGATTATTACCCGTTGGAAAAGTTTTCTGTGACTTTCTGGGTCAGTTTGTGCACAATTCTAGCACCACAGGGGAGGATTATCCCCCTCCCTATGCCCATTGCTCACCCAGTCTTCATCGGAACAGAAGGGCCAGTCTGTCTCCTTGCAGGCAGATTGCTGTCTTTCCACAATTCTTGGGCCACGTACACCTCCTCCTTCGGCTATAAATTCACCTTCTTTGGAATTTGTGGTCTTTACGGATTCATTCATACACACGAAAGAGAACAGCATTAGGCAGATAAGGAGAAGACACTGTCAAGCCTGTAAATCCCAAGGAGGGGAGGGTTCTCCCAGAGATTAAGAGCAGCAGCTCTGGGGCCTCTGCAAGCTTCATTTTTCTTACATTTTGATTGAAAATCCAAATACCTACTTCATGGAGTTTTATGAATTGAAGGAGACAGGGTATAGACATTTTTTAACTGTGTTGGACACGAAACAAGCATTTAATGAAGCTAGGTGTCTTAAAGGATTTATTATAGAAGAGAAAATATTTGAATCAACAAAAGTAATTAAAATTTACCTTTTCATTTTCAGTAATGTCTGGAGATGGAAGGGTATTTGGAAAATTCAGAGTTCTTTCTCCTATAATTTCTGTTTTAGTAGGACCAAACCTATACTACCTTAGTTTAATTTCTCTCTACTTCAAGTTTCTACTTCGGTCTTATGGGTCCGTAATTTGAGCAAGAACATACCAAGGATACAAATGTGGCCAATAAGGACTGGAAAATGCTTTTGAGGTTACCCGCTCATGTAATAATGTCCTTTTATAATTTTAATAATTATAATTTTAATTATAAAAGAATTTTAATATTTTAATATTCCTTTAATATAAAGGAATTATAAAGGAAATTTTAATAATTTCCTTTTGCAATGCAAAAGAGTAGACTGAAAGAAAAATAATGGACTGACAACTTTTTTTGAGCACCCTCTAATCAGAAATACAGATTTTTAAAAAAATTTCTATTGTGACCTATGAAGTGAAATAGGACATAAAAATCTTCCAATTAGACTTTACATCCTAATAAATCAAGATAAGTTTTAAGTTTTAGCTATTTTTATTTTGTATCACTAACATACCAAGGATTTTTGCTATGACTATTTTAATCTCGGATAGTTTATTCTTTTTGTTTGTTTGTTTTTAAGTACTCTCTATGCCCAGTAGGGACTCAAACTCACAACCCAGAGATCAAGAGTCACATCCTCTACCGACTGAGCTAACCAGGTACTCCCTTGAATAGTTTATTCTTATAATTTTTTTTAGTTTATTCTTATAATTACCTAATATTTGCTGTCTCATTTTTTTAAAGTATCCTAACAATAAAAATAATAATAATAAATAAATCAGCAATTAAGGACAGTTTATTTAAAGGAACAAGTACAATATCTTTAAGAAATAAAATTATAAATTCAAACATACTTCAGAATAAAATGGCACAACAATAAAAATAGGCAAAATTCAATACTTATGTCAATAAGGGAGAGATATCCAACATATCATGTTAGTAAATGATGTTAGTCTTCCAAATTTTTTACTTATTAGTTTACTATAAGGAAGAATATTAGGTTAGAAAACCTCTTTAGTTCTTTTGCTCTGATAGTAGGATTTATGAGTGGTGAAGGGAAAGAAAAAAATTGGAATAATTCATATCCTGAAAGTAATTGAGTTTCTTAAACATATTTATCATGTTTTTATAAGATCTAAGGGTTTCGAAAGCATCTTGAATGAAGTTTCTCTTCTATAGGTCTCTGGAGTCAAACTTTAGAAATTATAGCAATATTTAGTAATTATTTTAAAAGATTCCTTCCCACAAAAAGGATATTGCCTTCTCAATTAATGTCTCCCGACTATGTAATATGTAATAAAATATTGTTTTAGATGTTTTCAAAGACAACTAATTTGCTTTTCTTTAAAAACACACACCCACACCCACAAACAACCTTTCAGAAAACTACATTAAACCACTGTTCTGCTTATTATGGACAACTAGCAATAAATTAATCATTAGATTTTTAAAATTCTCATCAGAAGAATGCTTTTTTTCTGTTAGCTAGCATGAACTATCCCAAGGCTTTATTGGAACAAAGATGGCAAAGATTTCTTCCCTCAAAACAAATAAACAATGTTGTAAGGCTGAATTACAGATACCAAAGCTTCCCCTGTGAATTTCTATTCATTGGTCCAGTTAAGTCTCCCTCTTACTCCTGAGGTGTCAGACTCATCTAGGAACTTGCCTCCATGGCCTAGAGCTTATAAAGTCAACAGTGTGCAAGGACAAACTTAAGACTGACTCAGACCTGCAAGCGTTTTGCAGAATGAACACCAGAGAGAAAGCAAGAAGAGAAAGTAAAGGCGGCCATACCCAGACTGTGCCCACCACACTCAGGACCAGGCACAAGATCTTCGCAGAAAACATCTTTTTTAAGGGTGGAGCTCGCTCTTGAGGAGCACTCCAGCTGAAAGAAAGGAAGACTGCCTCCACTCTTAGTTCCTATCCTTTTTAAATCTGCAAGGAGGTTTGATTAATCATTATCTTTGTCCTGTTTAGACAGTCAACATGCGCTCTACAACCCTTGCTGCTTCTCTAAGGATGGTGCCCCAGAATTTCTTGCTCAATTCCCCCATGCTTGTTTGCTTTTGATAAGCTGTTGCAAAGGTACCTTGGGGCAATTCCAGGACAACCTCACATTCCAGGAACAGGATGACTTTAGAAATGCAAGAGGAAAACATAGGAAGATGTACCCCTGCTCGAGTACTTGGAGTACTTGAGACAATATGGAGGGTGGCTGAGGCAGGCTAGCAGTAGCCCACTGCAAACAGAGATTTGGCAAATATTTCACTTTGTGTAGGAATTATGGTTGGATGATCTGACTTTTTAAAAATGACTGTGGTGGGGGCACCTGGGTGGCTCAGGTGGCTGAGCATCTGACTCTTACTTTCGGCTCAGGTCATGATCTCAGGGTCCTGGGATGGAGCCCTGCTTCTGGCTCACTGCTCAGCAGGGAGTCTGCTTCTCCCTCTTATGCTGTCCCTCCCCCTCTTCTAAATAAATAAATAAATAAATAAATAAATAAAAATAAATAAATATTCAAAAAATGACAGTAGTGATAGGCTGACCCTGAAGTCCTTCTATAAGTTACCTTGAATGGATTCTTTTCCTCTATCCAATATGATGAAGACAGTAGACCCTGGAGCCAAACATCTTATGTTCATAATCTCAATTACACCGTTTCCCAGCTCTGTGCTTTGGGGCAAATTACATGTTTTTATGAAGAACAAATGAGTTGATCTTTGTAAAGCCCTCAGAGCAGTGATTGCCACGTAGGAAGTACTCAGTGAGTGTTAACAACTATTAGGGAACATAAAGTGCCATGAAAAAATACCATTTCTTTCCTGTGTCTATGTCTTTGGACATGCCAGTCTACTTTCTCTGCTTTTCATCTTCATATGAAAACTGTCCTTGGCCAGATCTAGCAAACAAAAAACCAGGATGCCCAGTAAAATTTGAATTTCAGAAAAACGGCAAATACATTTTAATATGTTTTGTCCCATGCAATCTTTGGGACATACATATACTAAAAAGTGCTATCAGAAATGCATATTTAACTGTGCATCTTGTAATTTTCTGGCAAACCTACTTTGCCTCAAATTCTGGTCCCTATGTGAAGTCATTTCTGATAATAGTAATACCTAATACTTATTGAGTGTTTGCTAAGTGCCACGGAGTTTGCTAGACACTTTACATCATACCTTATTCCATCTCTCCAATTAAAAGCAATCTCTTGCTCTTCCATACTTCTTTAGACCATGTACCACTCATGGCATTTACCACTGTAGGAGTACTATCCTTCACTAGATCACAGTGTTGAGAATGGACATATTTTAATTGGTCTTTCTGTTGTCCCAAAAGCATGGGCCCTCACTGAGCAAGAAAACATGAGGGCAAAGTTGACCCGCCATGCCCTCAGGCACTATAGGCATGTGAAGCTTGCTGTAAGTGCATGAAAGTCCTGGTATAAGGCAGCACCCTCCTTCACTGCTTGCTCTATGGAAGGTTTTGATCAAGCTCACTCCTGATGTTGCTTTCTTGGATTTCTAGAGGCAGCTGCAAAAGGGAACCCTAGAGCCCATCCAGGTTCTGGAAGACAGAGATTCCATGGAAAGTTGAGTTATTCTCAATCGGCAGTGACTAAACTGGCAAAATGCCAGGCATGGATAGAAACTTGAGGGAGGCCTGACCTCTTCAGGTGACTTGTCTGCTCGCAGGAAGTGTTCCTCTTGGGAAGTGAACACAGTATATGGAAGATGCTCCTAGGGAGTAACCTGGTGGGCTTCAGGTGATTCGGTTGAACATAATCGAATTCAAAGTAAGTTAACAGAAAACAGTTTGAACAGAAAGCATTCATTTGGTGGAATGCCCCAGTTCTGAGCCACATCAAGGCATTTCCAAGGTACTATCTTTAGCTTTTCTTATTGCTGTTCCATGATTCCCTCAAGAATCTGTACATAAAAAAACCAGGATGCCCAGTAAAATTTGAATTTCAGAAAAATGGCAAATACATTTTAATATGTTTTGTCCCATGGTACCTGGGTGGCTCAGTGGTTGAGTGTCTGCCTTTGGCTCAGGTCCTGATCTTGGGGTCCTGGGATCAAGTCCCACATGGGACTCCCTGCGAGGAACCTGCTTCTCCCTCTGCCTGTCTCTGCCTATCTCTCTGCATGTCTCATGAATAAATAATTTTTTTTTTTTTAAAGAATCAGTACATCCAAGTCTTTTCTCAAATGGTATCTCCTCAGAGACGCCTTCTTGGACCAGCTTACTTACAGAACAGCCATACCCTTAACAAAGTTTTGTTTCTCTTCATATTTTATCATATATTTTATCACATCATGTATTTATCCCTTCATATTTTATCACATTATCAAGAAAATGTATATTTTGGGAAGTTATTTGTTTGTGTCCCCCTAAACTAAGCTTCATGAGGCCAAAGCACACTGCCTAGTACAAGATTAGGCATAGAGGGGCATCTGGGTGGCTCAGTCGGTTAAGTGTTTGCCTTCAGCTCAGGTCACCACCCCATGTGGGGCTCCCTGCCCAGCAAAGTCTGTTTCTCCCTCTGCCCCTCCCCCAACTCGTGCTCTCTTGCACACATTCTCTCTCTCTCTCAAATAAATAAATAAGATCTTAAAAAAAGATCAGGCCTAGAGTAAACACTAATAAGTATTTGTTGGAGGAATGAAAGGCTGTCACAGTGGCAGCACAGTACAGTGGAAGAAGAATGGCCTTTGCAGAGAATGGGATCTGGATTCTAGCTAAGTCACATAGATTTAGCCAAACTTGCTTTTTTGAGCAAGTTTACTTATCTGTGAGATGAGGATGGCAATATTTATCTTGCAGGGTTCCTGTGAGAATTATATAATATGGCACATAACTTGGATATACACATTAGAAGACCCAGAAATGGTCATTTTTGTTGTTCCTAGAATGTCCCAGTGCCACAAAATTGAAAGTTCCCATGTCTTCTCTCCAGTGCCAGAATTCTGTAACTAGGAATTTTGTGTGAGGCGTTCTTTTGGCCTGACCCTGCAGGACTGAACCCTACCAGGCTGGGCCCTCCCTCCCATGAACAAGCTGTATTATAACCTATGGAGAAGTAGGTTTTGTCTAGCCGGGAATCCAAGAGATGAACAGGAGACAAATAATACAAGGAGTATCATTTTTTAAAAGCATGTGACATAGGGATCCTGGGTGGCTCAGCAGTTTAGCACTGGCTTTCAGCCCAGGGGTGATCCTGGAGTCCCAGGATCAAGTCCCACGTCGGGCTCCCTGCAGGGAGCCTGCTTCTCCCTCTGCCTGTGTCTCTGCCTCTCTCTCTCTCTCTCTGTGTCTTTCATGAATAAATAGTAAAATAAAATATTAAAAAAATAAAAGCATGTGACAATAAGGTTATTTTTACAAGTATAAAATTGTGGGGGAAAGTCTGAGAAATTTCCAGTTTCTTAAACCACAATCTCTAAATAGTATTGTATTTTTCCCAGAGATGACTATATCCTAATTTTTTTAAGCTCCAATGAGAGAAATGGTTCATTTATTTATCCTTTTGAAGTTAATAATATATTCCACAAATTAAAATTATTTAATTGCAGAGATCCATGTATTTGTGATGCAGTAATATTTGGCAGGACTGAAATGGTATATAATGTATGTAAAAAGAATAGAAATTCTGTAGCTATAATTATGTTTCAGTTTTAAACTGTGTCTACCCATCAAAACTTATGCATGAAGAGTAAAATACATATCCAGTCATCTAAATATTTGCCATTGTGTCAACATAACTTATAAATAAAAACAAAACAAAACAACCCCTCCGGCTTTCTTTTGAATGGGATATTTGTCCTTCTCTGGGCTGCATTCCCATGGAAGTAGGAAAACGTTCCTTTCTTTACCCATTTATTTTAAATGTATTGAATTCTGAGAGAGTTCGCTTATTTATTTGTTTAAATGTAACAACCATTTATTGCATGTCTACTATTTGTCAGCCCTGCATGCTATGCTCTTGAAATAGAAAGGCAAATGATGCATGTATAGTTTTGTATCTTCACGTTGCTTAAAATTGGTGAGCAAGGGCAGCCCGGGTGGCTCAGCGGTTTAGCGCCGCCTGCAGCCCAGGGCGTGATCTTGGAGACCCAGGATCGAGTCCCACGTCGGGCTCTCTGTATGGTGCCTGCTTCTCCCTCTGCCTGTGCCTCTGCCTCTCTCTCTGTTTCTGTCTCTATGAATAAATAAATTTAAAAAATCTTTAAAAAAAATTGGTGAGCAAATCAAATACGTATGCCACCAAGAAGGTAAACCACATAAAATTGCATTTTTGTAGATCCAAATGATGAATACCTGCAATTTCATATGGTTTAACCTAATGCAAAACATTAGAAAAAATTCTGTGATGTATATTCAAAGTACTGTTGAAACACAGAGCAGAGAATCTTTTCTGTATTACTTTCTATTACATTTCATATAAAATATTTCTTAAAATATCACACTTAATTCAGGTCTAAAAAATGCAAGATGTTTCTGAAAAATATTCACTCTATGTTTTTTTTTTTTTTTTTAAGATTTTATTTATTTATTCATGAGAGACACAGAGAGAGAGAGAGAGCCAGAGACACAGGCAGAGAGAGAAGGCTCCATGTGGAGAGCCCGATGTGAGACTCAATCCCAGGTCTCCAGGACCAGGCCCTGGGAAGAAGGCAGCGCTAAATCACTGAGCCACCGGGGCTGCCCTCACTCTATGTTCTAGCATAAATCTATATGAATCTGTAATTTTATTATTGTCCTAATAAAAAAGAAGATAATGGCGCTTTGACAGGACATGTTTTTTTTTTTTTTTTTTTTGACAGGACATGTTTTATCAAAACAATGTTAAATGCACAGTTAGAAAGTACTAAAATTAATTTCTAAAATTTGAGATGCCTCAATTATGAAAATTTCGGCAATTCTGGTACAGTCTCTTTCAGGGCCTCTGACTCAGGTCTTACAGCAGAGACTAAATCTATAAAGGATTCACTGGGAAACAATGGGAAGGCTACTTAGTTTTGTGTATCTGATTTTCTCTATTTGTCTCCTGCATTCAAGGGTATTGCAAAAGTTGTTTTTTAACCAAGCTGTTTACTGTGAAAGGTGAATGAGTGGTTGATGATATATGTAAGAGTAACTAATGGGACTTTTACTTTCAGAACTCATCAGTACCCTGATGGTTCCAGATGGTTTCCCTGGAAGTTATAGCTCTAGAGAAAAGATGGGAATTTCCTTAAACATACAGAAATGAGTCTGAACTGGATTTACAAAACTGAGGAGGGAGAAAAAATGGTTTCCTCGATCTCGTATGTGTCTGTCACACTGCAGTTTTTTTTCTTTAATCTACTTATGCAGAAAAGAAATCTATTTTGTTACATTTAAATGGTCTCCAAATTAATAGCCATTTAATGGAATGATTTTTTAGTATTTTTGAAATCAAATTCTAAAACATTCCAAAAATATATTAATAGTTCTCTCTCTCTCTCTCTCTCTCTCTCTCTCCCTCCCTCTCTGTCCTGATGCATTATTTTCATGGTCTTCTGCTAAATTTTTCTTTTTTTAATATAGGTTTCATGCCCAATATGGGGCTTGAACTCACGACCTTGAGATCAAGAGTTGGATGCTCTACCAACTGAGCCAGCCAGGTGACCCACTTAAGCACTTTTAATCAGGTTTCCATCAAGTAGTTCTGAATATGTGTGTATGTGACATGTGTGTATGTGTGTGAGAAAAAGAGAGAGGGAGGGAGGAAAAAGAAGGGAGAGGAACAAAGATGGGTAAAAGTGAGGTCCCTATGTTTTTCCCATTGTTTTACTTCTTGTCAATTTTTTTAACTTCTTGTCATTTTTTTTTTCTTTTTTAAAGATTTTATTTATTTATTCATGATAGTCACACAGAGAGAGAGAGACAGAGAGGCAGAGACACAGGCAGAGGGAGAAGCAGGCTCCATGCAGGGAGCCCGACGTGGGATTCGATCCCGGGTCTCCAGGATCGTGCCCTGGGCCAAAGGCAGGCGCCAAACCGCTGCGCCACCCAGGGATCCCTTCTTGTCATTTTTTAACTGTGTTGTCCATTAAATACTTCATTTTCAAGATAAATTAATTATACTTACAATGTGCTTTAGTAAATTTATCAAATTGTTTTGAGCATGCATTAAAATATAAGTGTTATTTTTGAAAGGTAAAACCGTTATACAGATGAATAATTAATTGATGTGTTAATATCAACAACATGGATTCATTCTAGCATCATACAACTTAAGTCCACTAAATTTGGCACACTTTGCTGGTTTCACTGTGGTTCTATTAAAGAGTATAAAACAAGATATATCAGTTGGTACTGATTTAAAATGATATATTAAGGTCTGGGGAAATAGCATTTTTAGGTAACAGACTTTTCACAGCAAGAAATTATATTAAAAGTATGAATAATTTAATTATCAAAATAAATTTCTTTGTGATTCTTATTGGAACTATTTTTTAAAGTATTTATATATTTATTTATTTTTGAGAGAGAGATTGGTGATAGAAGTGAGTAGGGGCAGAGGGAGAGAACCTCAAGCAGATTCCCTGCTGAACATGGGACTGGAAGCAGGGCTCGATCTCAGGACTTTGAGCCGGAAACCCAGTTGGGCACTTAACGACTGAGCCACCCAGGTGCCCCTGGAACCTTTTTTTTTTTTTAAAGATTTATTTATTTATTTATTTATTTATTTATTTATTTATTCATTCATTCATTCATTCATTCATGAGAGACACAGAGAGAGAGGCTGAGACATAGGCAGAGGGAGAAGCAGGCTCCCTGTGGGGAGGCTGATGCGGGACTCGGTCCCAGAACCCCAGGATCAGGACCTGAACGGAAGGCAGATGCTCAACCACTGAGCCACCCAGGCATCCCAGGAACCTACTTTAAATGGGTCATTCCATAGTAAAACCAAGACATTTTAAAGAATGCTTTTGGGTAAAGTTTTGCTTAGGTAAACAAAAACATACTGAGAATAGCAGCAGAGAAGCCCCAGTTGGAGGACTTTTTACAAAATATCTGACTACTATAGCAGAATATACTCCTCTAAACTGTCAGTGTCAGGAAAAAACAAGGACAGGCTTAGAAACTGTTAAGAAAGTTGATGAAGAAGAATGTGGCAACGAAATGTAATGTTATATCCTGGACAGGATCCTAGAACAGAAAAAAGACATTGGTGTAAAAACTGGTGAAAGGGAATAAAGTGTGGCAGTTAGGAAATAGTAACTATTAGAGTTAGTTTCCCGGACTTGACAAATGAATCAGGGTAATATGTTTGCAGGAGAGAAAACTGGGTGATGAGTATATGGAACTCTCTGCAGTATCTTTATAACTTTCTTGCAAAAAAAAAAAAAAAATATATATATATATATGATATATATATATCATTATAAAATAAAAGCAAGAATTATTAAAGTTTTAAAATTATATTGCCAAGCTCAACTGGCATTGGATTCAAATCCCATGCAGCAATGCCAATCTTAACAGCAAAATCCAATTTTTTTTTTTTTTTAATTTCTGAAGCAATTTTCATGTTCTCTCATTTGACTCTTACCACAGCTTTGTGATGTAAGGAGAGCAAATTAGGAAGGAAAACATTGCCAGTCCAAGGTCTCTTAAAGTTAGGTCAATTTTTTTAAAGTCACACTTTAACTATTTGTCCCTGATGATTTGGAAGAGTCCACTTTCATCACAAGAGTGGAATCTATCCATGTTTATTTAGGGGGAGTCAACATTCAGATTTATTTAGGAGGTTTCCCTTCTACCAGAGGTTGTTTTGGGCTTTTGAAGTTGCCAGTAAAAGAAAAGCTGGGTAAGGATCTGGGAAAGGTGGAGGTGGGAGGGTGGGGCAAGAATACTGGAATTGGATTTGGGAAACACCTTTTTGATACAGTTGTAAACCCGATTAAATGTCATGATTCAGAATTTATCTCAGTTTGTTCCTTCAGATATTTCCCAATTAAACTGAAATAAGCAAAAGCTTGAAATTGTGCCAGTCGGCCTTCCCAAAAGTCTTTCAAACCCGATACTGAGAAGTGTTCTACAAGTCAATGGTCAAGTCTACTTTTTAGTACTTGTAAGGGGCCATGGCTACAGGGCCATTTGGACCAAAGTTTATGTTTATCACTGTCTATCTTTATTTTGTTTTCTTTCTTAAGGGAAAAAATATTAATAGTTTTCTGGTATGTAGATCATTGTTGGAGAGTGATTATGATTTATGTGCACTTTCAGGGGATCGATTAAATCTCTGATAATTCCTCTGTCCCAGAATAGCTTGTGAAATCTCTCTCTCAAGAACCAAAATATCAAGGGGCACCTGGCTGACTCAGTTGGAAGAGCTTGCTACTCTTGATCTTGGGGTTGTAAGTTGGAGCCCCACGTTAAGTGTGGAGATTACTTAAAAATAAAATCTTAAAATAAAAGAAAAACCATTAGAAGATTATGTTCTCTGACTATAATGCAACGAATTTAGATATTAATTAAAAATAGACAGATTTAGGGGGCACGTGGGTGGCTCAGTGGTTGAACTTCTGCATTTGACTTGGGTCATGATCCTGGGTCCTGGGATCAAGTTCCACATCAGGCTCCCCACAGGGAGCCTCCTTCTATCTCTGCCTGTGTCTCTGCCTGTCTCTCTGTGTCTCTCATGAATAAATAAATAAAATCACAAGATTTGAAACCAAGTAATATTCACTTTCTTTTTTAAAAAAGTATTTATTTTATAACCCTTGGCTTCAAAAGAAAATCAAGAGAAGTTATAAAGTACTTAGATTAGGGGTAGATCTTAACATAGTGTTGAATGAAAAAGATAGCAAGTACAATGAAGACCTTGGCAGTGTTTCTCAAAGTACTTGCAGTAAAGGACCAGTTTTGTTAAATTTCTAAACAATTAACAGACCTATAGATCCTAAAATGAAATATAAAAATTACTAGAAGAGTAACATTTTTAAAAAGTAGGGATGTATAAAGTATAGGCCCTAACACTTATTATTAGATCCCAAAGATATAAAATTGCAGTTCAGAGAATATAATTTGAGCAAAGATAATATAAGAAAAAAGTTTCTACATGCTAATCAATTTTTCTGCCTATTTTAACATAGACCAGTAACAAAGAATTTGGGAACCAACCAGATAACACTGATTTATGACACAATGCCTTTTATATAATTTAAAAATACATAAACAACAGACCAATTCATGCTTTATAGGAATGCATACCGATAAGCACATTAGATCTATTGGAATGATTGTTTGTTAAGGAGATAGAAAGAAAAGGGACGCCTGGGCAGGCTCAGCAGCTGACCATCTGCCTTTGGCCCAGATCATGATCCTGGAGTCCTGGAGTCCTGGGATCGAGTCCCAGATCAGGCTCCCTGCATGGAGCCTGCTTCTCCCTCTACCTGTGTCTCTGCGTCTCTCTGTGTGTGTCTCTCATGAATAAATAAATAAAATCCTTAAAAGAGAGAGAGAGAGAAGAAAAGGAAGTTTGAATAGAAGAGAATCAATCGTCAAGAGAGTGATCCAACACAGATGAGTGAGAATGGTGTTACCAGGATTATGATTAATTCAACCTCTGCCTTTAAGGGAGACACACACACACACACACACACACACACACACACACCAGTCTGCTCCATGTTATTGGTCCCTTTATCAACAGCTTATTATTATCCATCTACTTTATCTCTTCTTACTATCTTTAACTCTCTTTCCTGTACTCTTTTGGAGCTACCTCTAACTGATAAGAAATCATCAGGAAGGGTTGCTTGGGTGGCTCAGCAGTGGTTAAGCATCTGCCTTTGGCTCAGGTCAAGATCCCAGGGTCTTGGTATGGAGCCCCATGTTGGGGTGTGTGTGTGTGTGTTCCTGCTCCAGGTGGGGGGGAGGGCTACCTCTCTCTCTCCCTCTGCCCCTCCACCTACTTGTGCTCTCTCTCTCTCTCTCTCCAATAAGTAAGATCCTTTTAAAAAAAGAAAAGAGGGGATCCCTGGGTGGCTCAGTGGTTTAGTGCCTGCCTTTGGCCCAGGGCCTGATGCTGGAGTCCTGGGATCGAGTCCTCTGTCCGGCTCCCTGTAGGGAGCCTGCTTCTCTGTCTCTGTCTATCATGAATATATAAATTTAAAAAAATATTTAAAAGGGAAAAGAAAAGAAATTATTGGGGAGCTATATTTTCTCCAGGGTTAAGTGTGTACTTTGTTTTTCACTCTTAACAACGGAATAAACAGAAGATACCACAAACCACAAATACCTTGGCTAGTTTATACTGGTTAGAGTGAGTCAAAAAACTTTTAGCTCTTGTAAAGCTCTCAAGGTGTTGTTACCCTCATATTCTTCATTTTGCACTCATTTTCAACCCACCTACAAATCTGAAACATAATCTTTATAACTACTAAGCTTAAAGAGAATTGGGGAAAAAAAAAAAAAGCTGCAGCACTTCAGAGGTTTATTTTAAAATCTTGCTATCTGTTCAGTGAACGATCCCTGCAGCCTGTTGACTAGGGAACTCGGCCTGTCGTTGCCGTCGGGCCGCGGGACCCAGGGGCATCGGGGGCACCGACAACATGGCGGCGGACACTCCATCTTGCGGCCCCGCCACCAGCGGCCGCGGAGGACGCGTCCTGGGGGAGGCAGGACCTCTGGGGAAACCGGACCGCCCCTTGCCCAGACCCCATAGATGGGCATGGGCAGCTATCGCCCCAGGCCCATTCCACCAGTGACCTGCCCTAACACCTACCACCCCGTACAGACACCCAACCCCTTACCCCCCTACAGACCCAGCCCCTTACCCCCCGACAAACCCAACCCCTTACCCCCCCTACAGACCCAACCCCTTAACCCCCACAAACCCAACCACTTACCTCCCCACAGACCCAGCCCCTTACCCCCCTACAGACCCAGCCCCTTATCCCCGACAAACCCAACCCCTTACCCCCCACAAACCCAACCACTTACCCCCAACAAACCCAACTCTTTACCCCCCTACAGACTCAGCCCCTTACCCCCCGACACACCCAACCCCTTACCCCCTACACACCCAACCCCTTACCCCCCTACACACCCAACCCCTTACCCCCCACAAACCCAACCACTTACCTCCCCACAGACCCAGCCCCTTACCCCCACACACAGACCCAACCCCTTACTCTCCCACAGACCCAGCCCTTTACCTCCCCTACAGACCCAGCCCATTACCCCCCCACAGACCCAACCCCCTACCCCCCTACAGACCCAGACCATTACCCCCCCACAGACCCAACCCCCTACCCCCCTACAGACCCAACCCCTTACCCCCCTACAGACCCAGCCCCTTATCCCCCCTACAGACCCAGCCCGTTACCCCCCCACAGACCCAACCCCCTACCCCCCTACAGACCCAACCCCTCACTCCCCCTACAGACCCAACCCTTCACCCCCCCAGACCCAACTCTTTATCCCCCCCAGACCCAACCCCTTAGCCCCCCTAGAGACCCAACCCCTTACTCCCCTCCCACCCAACCCTTTACCCCCCTACAGACCCAGCCCATTACCCCCCACAGACCCAACCCCCTACTCACCCTACAAACCCAACCCCTCCCCCCAGACCCAACCCCTTACCCCCCCTACAGACCCAAACCCTTACTCCCCCCACAGACCCAACCCCTTACCCCCCCACCCCCAACCCCGAAAAGCCTGCTAGTGCTCCCCTGGGCACGACTTCCCCACTCTCTCCCCCTGCGGCCTTGAACCCCACTGGGGAGCCTGCCTGGACCAACTTTGGTCTGGCCTCTCTATCCCATTCCACTCCTGACCGGATCAAACTTGAGGGTTGCATGATCTACAGTCATGGCACCAGGACACCTGTACAGGACCTTCCTTTCTGGAAGCTTACTTCTGTAGGTTTTTCAGACTGTGCACATGTGCTTTGCACTTAGCCTTCCTTTTTTGTGCCCTTAGTTCTTTTATGTCTGGGAGAGGGTTGAGTAAGTGATCTATAGCTTGAGCTGTGAAGAAAAATAATTTATTTCTATGAAGATTAAACTCTTTGTTTCCCTTAAAAGTAAAATTTTTTTTTAAGTTTAGCAAAATAATCTTTTCTATTTCTGTTTTATTTGTGGAGACATGATCTAACTGAATCTGGAAGTATTTCTCATGCTTTATTTCTTAATCTGTAGCCCTTTGATATTTACCACTGAATGTTAGTAACTAAACAAATAGGATTTTGTGGTTCATCTGTGTTTCTCTATCTCATTGGGTTTTAAAATTAATTTCAGGGCAGCTCGAGTGGCTCAGCGGTTTAGAGCCACCTTTGGCCCAGGGCGTGATCCTGGAATCCCAGCATCCAGTCCCACATCTAGCTCCCTGGGAGGATCCTGCTTCTCCCCCTGCTGTGTCTCTGCCTCTCTCTCTCTCTCTCTCTGTGTCTCTCATGAATAAATAAATAAAATCTTTAAAAAATAATAAAATAAAATTAATTTTAAATTTGGTATGTACTCAGTATAGCAAATCAAATACAGAGGTATATAAAGAAAAAGTTAGAAGTTCCTTTCTACCAGTCAGCCCCCCTTTAGCAATCAATGCTGGATTATCCAACATGCAGATCAAATATATATTGGGGACACTCACAAAAACAGGGAGCTCCAAAATGTTTTTGAAAAAATATTATAATTGATATTTTAGAAGAAGCACTGGGCAAGTAATCATTGGAAAAATCAGAAAATTTTGGACTTCTTTATATTTATTTTATGTTTTAGTATTAAATCTTACATTAGATTGGTTGGGGAGAATAAATGTGTATAAAGAACGTATACATGCCAAGATTGAATTTTGTTCAGAATATATATGCATAAGTGCTTTATACATAATTATCATGATAGAATTGTTTTTCATTTTAAAATTTCACTTATTATTTTGTAAATGTTTTCATGTTCATATAGAGATATTATACTTATTACATAATCATTGCATACAATTCCATTGTACTAATAAATCATCTTGTTTATCCATTCTTCCACTATTAAATATTTTCTAAATTTTTCACTTACTAGATATATGGCTAGATTATATTTCTTTACATAGCTGTTTTCTTTTTCAAAAATAATGTTCTTGGGTAAATATCACTGAAGTGTTATTATCACAACAAAACTTGTGACTATTAATACAACTCCTCTTATCTATGACCAAATTGCTCACCCAGAGACTTTTATAGATTCATGAAGGGTAGACTGAGTTTTAAAGTGGTTTGAAGCATGAGGAAGTGGGAGGAGGCAAGGTTGAAGGCAACATGGAGGACAGGGAGGCGATGATTGCCACTATCCTGACAGGAGATGTTGTATATCCCAACAAAAATGATGGCCATGGATATAGAGAAGAAGAAGAATATAACAAATATTTGGCAGCTGGGTTTGGCAGTCTTGATGGTATGGGGAAGGAAAAATAAGGAAGACAGGAAGATGAGTCCCCTGGGTCATTTGCAACTTGAATCCCTTGGTCATTTGCAACTTGAGAACTGGATGGTATAGAAGAGGTTTGGGAGGAAGGAGAATACTACTATGTGCAATATCCCCACTGTCCAGCGCAGTGGCCGGTACAATGAAGGCGCTCAGTAAGTGTCAGTTAATGAGTGCTTCACACATACGTAAATGGATGAGTACTGCAAACAATGAATCAATATTCTTATCCTAGAGCCTGACCGGTATTTGGTTGTATACCTTGAAGTTGATATAATGCTTTTAACTCCTCATTCAGATATTTAAAAAACAGGACTCATGACAACAAGGAAGGGAGAGAGTTGGGAAACAATCTGTGAAAAGGAAGAGAATCCGAAGCCAAAGCCAAGGACTATAAAACCAGATCTTCTGCCCATGAAATCTGTCAGTTTCTTTACATGGTCAACTTTATGCTGACTTACATAGACTCTGCTATTCCTCACCAGAAGTTGCCAATTCCTTTGTGCCTGCTAAAACCTTAATATCCCTGGATTTAGAATGATGTAATGGCTCCATTCCATTCACCTCATCAGTTGCTAGGGAGAGACAAAGCAGATCGTTCCCTAAAGCTCGCTGCTCTGAGTTGTGTGCAGTCCTCTCAGGGTGTCCACATCTGGTTACAAGGGTCTGGAGCTAAAAGGCTTTTCTGAGAGAATTCCCAACCTTATATTTCCAGTTATACTTTGGGTACTATGTACCTTAGTTATGTGATTGTGACTTGTGTTTATGTTCTTATACTAATTTTTGTCTCTCAGGCTTAAACCGTTTTCTTCTATATTTGTCTTATATCTCCTGGAGGACAAAAGTCATGATTTCCATTTTCTTTATAACTCCCTCAGAGTCAAGCATAAGATTGAGCATACACTAAGAACTCAGCAACTACTGATGATTGTCCAAATGGAATTATTGAATTGAAGGAAAGTGATGGTTTTTAATGGTCAGTAAAAGGCACCGTGTGTCTAGTTTTAGGAAACAAAATGTTTATTGAAATGGCCTGTTGATAAATTATCACCAGCATAAAACTGATAGTGGAGTTCTCAACATGGGTTCTTTTTACTCTTAAAATGAAGTGAGGCTTTGTAAGTCCATTGTCCCAAAGGAAAAATATTATATTTTTCTGTTCAGGTAAAGTCCTTTAAAAAAAGCAGATCACTTTTGAAATGGTCTTTTAAATGTCGCCAGCCTATGAGCAAAACAAAAATAAAAAGATATAATCCTCTCCATTTAAAAAGAAGAATTAATATGAATGATTTGGGCGTAAAAACCACAGAAAAAATACTTAGGCATTTGAAATGTTAGAATTTATTCTGATTTTATTAGTATAAACCAAAATATTTAAGAAGTAATAAAAACAAATGAATCACTAAGACAAAAATGATGTCATTAAAATAACAAAATATGTCAATAATTTTATTATTATATATTTAAGTGATACGCTAAAATGTTATCTCCTTAAATAAACAAATTTTAAAGAACTCCAAGTTCAGTGATTTGAGAATATAATCCAAAGTGAGTTTTAGTTTCCATGTAAGGCTAAATACTCATAATAAAGTATTTAAAATTAATAAATACAGTAAGAGACTTTCAGAAATGTTTCTGAAACTTCGTGGACTACCAAAAATTAAGTTAATTCTCAGGGTAAAATGATTTAATCATAGTGTATTTCAACATGGTGTTCTGGTCCAACCTGTTTGGCTCCCCCAAGGTGGTGCTGCTGTCCTTCTCCAATGGTTAATCTGTTGAATGGGATTATCTTCATGGTAGTTTTCTTCATGGAATACCACCGGGATTGCCAAGTGGCCCAAATAATGCCATTATCATAACCATTAGGAGTAGATGTTTTTGAGTAAACGCCACCTAAAATAAATCATAGATGTACATATAATTGTTCTTGAATTTCCTTACCTCTGAAAGTCCATAAAGTACGGTATATTACAAAATATACTGTCACATACATCAAATTTATAGTGTTATACTATCTGAAAAATCCCTAAAGATGCCTAAAATCCTGATTTACAATTGAACTACATTTATTATGAGTCAACCTCTTATATCTACATTGTACTTCTTGATCACATCCATACTTAAGTGTATTCTCTACTAACAGGGCTAGAACCCCCATTTCCCTGAACAGACTCTCTTCCTGAGCTTAGCCATCCTGGAATCAGCTATCTTTCTACAAGCAATTAGAATGTCAGAACACAATTCCTGATCAGATGACCTCAGGTTATCTGAACACAATTTCACTGGAGAGTATACAACTTTAAAAAACAGTTCTGGAAAGTTATTTTACATCTCCATTATACAGTGGAGACTACCGATTTGCCTTCTCCTTGTCCTTGGGCACCAGATCTTACACAATTTTGTAAAGGATTATCTGAGTCCAATACTGGGTTGTACCACAGGCTATCAACATAGCTATTCTGTGTCATGTGGATTAAAGACTTTCCCTGAGAGTGTCTTTTAATTACGTGATTTGTAGGTGCGAAGATATGTTAAGTTTCTTTAAAAAGGTGGGGGGAGGAGATTGTTGCAAAAATCAAAAGGTAAATTTAAATAGATTTTAAGAGGGTTATGAATCATCTATTGGTTAGTCCAATACCCTGAGGAAGTGAGATTGTCTACCGTAATGGATCTTTCAGAATCAGTAGGGCTTCCCCAACACATAATTCTGGGTAGTAATAATAATTTGTCAGCTAAATCCAGTGTTTAGAAGTATTCCAGCCTTAGAGCAAACTACAGCTTGCTACTTCCACTCAAAAATAAGTGCCTACACTTTGTAGGTTGGAATCTCAAGCTTCCATGGAACCATGTCCTTACCATTACTTCCCTGCTCTTAACTCTAGTCCTTCAGACACCTGCTTACTGCTCGCTGATTATATCTGTCACATAGCTCATTGGAAGCTGCATCAGGCTAATGTGTTAACAAGCATAAATATGATAATGTTGGGGCGCCTGGGTGGCTCAGTGGTTGAGCATCTGTCTTTGGCTCAGGGCATGGTTCCGGGGTCCCAGGATCGAGTCCCACATCAGGCTCCCAGCATGGAGCCTGCTTCTCCCTCTGCCTGCGTCTCTGCCTCTCTCTCTGTGTGTCTCATGAATAAATAAAATCTTTTAAAAAATGATAATGTTAGTCCATCCAGATCATATATATGGTAAATCTAGATGAGATACCATAACACAAAGTGTCAACTGGGTGGATTTCTAATAGAGGGGCTGATTTGAGGTATAAGTTTAGTATTATCCAATTCTGGCTTAAAGTGAAGAACTATATAATAAGCCCCCAATCTCGTCACTAATTATTTCTCATTTTCTTCTTTCTATGTTTAACCTTTTATAAAAATATAGACTATACACTAATTCATATATGTAAGAAAGAAAACCATACCTTGGTAATAAACTCCATTGAGGTGGCCAGCATGACACTTGTTCATCCACCAACCAGATCCATCCTGTTCAGCACAGTTTCCTTCATACTTATCATTGTCATTGTCCCAAGTACTGAACTGCATGCCATTGTGGGATGTGAAGAATTTATCACTAGGGTCATCGCCAAAATCATAGCCATCAAAGGCATCTCCGGCATCTCCACCAATATAGTAGGCATACGTCATGCGGTATTTGTCAGCTTCAGGTCCCACCTTGAACATGGCATAGTCTGCAGTACTATAAAGAAGGGAATAGACACATCATATCTAGACCTTCATGAGGGATCTCAGAAGTTCCCTTTTTTATAGGAAAATTGTTTGGATTTTTTAACTTTGCTTCTTAAGTCTGAAATGTGCTCACTGAGTTTAATTGTCAGCAAATCTGGCAAGAGGCAATGGATGTGTGAACCAATTCAGAGCTCATCAATACCACCCGTAAATCTAGAAGCCTTCAGGGCATTCCAGTGACATCTAAAAATATCAGCCATTTTAATGCATTTTTCCTATAAAGTCCTAATATCATATCCAGGTGTGTGGATGAATCTGACGCATTTTGTATTTTCCACTTTTATCTAAGTGTTTAGCATTGCACACACTGAGTGATCATTAATTAATGCACCAAATTTGAAGGGGTTACAGCCCTATTAGCCATTCATGAAGGATAAGGTGCTAAAGGGATTTTTCTTTCCCAAAGCAGTATGATAGTGACAAGAAGGAGAGTTTCTTAGAGCATCACATGAAAGAAATGGTTCCTGTGTGGCCCACAAAATATAAGCTGTAGGATCAGAGAGCGATTCTTCCCTGGAAAAAAAATTGTGAATATGGGCCAGAAATCTATGGGGTGCAGGAAAGAATGGGCTTTGGTGCATGAATAGAAATTTTCAGAAAATATTTAGCCTCTTCCCTAATCTCCAATACTTGGAAATTGGGAAGTGTTCTCACAAGAAAAGGTCTGCTGACTATGATACTCTCTGATTTAAAGAAAAATTAAAAATACTTGTTTGTAGATAAAAATATTTCATTATTTCATAGACATAGCAAAAGGATTAGATTTTTTTTCTGAATTTTAATTAGGAAAGCTGTGCTCAAACCTCCCAGGGAGCTGTGCAAGAGAAGGGACTTTCACCAAAGGCGCTAGCTGATTTAATTTTAAGGTAGCTCATGGATTGACTGAATGAATTGTCATTAAAGCACCAGGAAGTTTAAAAAGTCTGGATTCACTTTTCAACCAGAGTAGTCATTAGGAGGACAGGCTGAAGGGTCGAACTGCCTGAGTTCGAATCTAAGCTTTACCATATACCAGCAATGTGACCTAGGGAAAGGTAATCTGTAAAATGAGATTAATAATAGTACCTTCCTCATGAAACAGTTATTTTGATTAGATTAAGTTATAATTTCATGTTCAATGTCTGGTACATAATAAGTGCTCAGTAATCATTAGATATTAGTCTATACGGTTCCAGGGCAAGGAGATTGTACCAAAACACTCTTCAACCTGGATGAGACCTACCTCTTTGAACTGCCCAAGAACCAAACTGACTCTGGGGGAAAATGGTTGGATGCGCTCTTTGCATTTGTCAGGCTGTCTTTGCTATCGGTCTATTGATAGAGAGTGCACATTCCAGACTGTCTCTACAACAAAAACTAGAAGTCCTTTCTAAACAGTACCTGGTTCTGCCGTTCCAGTCCTCCAGCTGTATTCTTAATGCGTATGGTATGGCCGACTGTGTGCTTATCAAATGAATCTTCTCATTTCCCAACCAAAATTCTGTGGTTCCAGTGGGAGACAGATGTCCAAATCCTTCCTTATACTGAATCCAATTTTTCTTGAAATCCAAACTGCCATCAAGCCTCTAATTACACAATTGCATGGACAAAAGGAGAGAGTGGATTATCAGTGCACATAAAGAAGATGCTATAAATATCTTGTTGAAAATCTGGATAGTATGATTGCACCATTTACTAAGTGAACTTAAGCAAGCTGCCTTGGTCTCCTCGTCTGTAAAATCAGAATGATGATGCCTACTTCTAAGGGTTGTTGCAGGATAACACCAGAGAATTGAGAGAAATACTGAAAAGAGTCTGGTATGCGGCAAATCCTAGATCAGAGGTAGTTTTTTTTGTTGTTGTTTTGTTTTTTTGTTTTTGTTTTTGTTTTTTTTTTCCAGAGGTAGTTTTAAAAAGGCACTTAGAGGACTTCAGAACCCCACCTTGATATTGCTGATTTTTATTCTGTTGGTGGAAAGGTCAACCTGTTCATTGCTCAACTTGCCTCTGCAGCCCACGCTTCCCTCACTCACTCTCTCTATCGCCCCCTGCAGGATTAGTTGTAACAGTGATCCTAGATAAACAGAAGGTTAAAGGATCTGCCTTGGGTGCCTGGCCCTGGCAGAGGTAACAGAGGGCCCTTGCCTTGGAATAGCCCAACTGTATCCTCCGGGCGACTTTGTCTTTTTGTCCTGGGCAGCCTTAGATCTTGAGTGGCCTGATGCAAGAGGTCTCTTTGTCATTCTGATACCGTGATTATACCCTATCGTGAATCTACAACATCAGCCCCAACACACTGTAGAGTCAAAGCACAGACCAGACTGCCTGACTCTGTTACTCACTATGTGACCTTCAGCAAGTTACATACAGAACCTCTTGTATCTGTTTCCTCCTCTTTAGAGATAATGATCGTATCTCATAGGACAATTGGGAAATTGTGAAGACTAATGTTCACAAAGGGCTTGCAAAAGTATCTGGCACACGGATGCTGATCTGGGTGTTTATCACATATACACGGGGAGGGGGAAATACCTTCTGCAGCACAGTCCATCCATTTCCAGACCCATCAATTTCACAGTAGACTAAGAACTGCTGCTTCGCTTTCAGTGGTTTGATAAAGTAAAGCCCACTCTCCTTGGCTCCCTTATTGGCAATGTCTTGACAATCTGAAGGAGGAGGAGAAGGAGGAGAAGAGGAGAAGAAGAAGGTTTTGTTTCAGCCTTCACGATGAGCTTTTCACATGTTGCAGACTATTGATGTCCCAAGAAGCATTGTCTGACTTCCCACATCATCATTCCTTTCAAACTATTTTCAGCTACTCAACAAAAGTCTAAGCAATTGGCCACTTTAGATTTAATGACTAAACACTTTCCAAGTTATTTCTATACATTATCCTTTGCCTTATATATTTGCTGTGATAAGAACCATCCCAATACAAACCTTTCACTTACCTTTCCCAGTTGTATCATGTATGTGTACTGTGTCTTTGCAAGGTTCCTGACACTTTGCTTCAAGCTGGGCTACCTTCTGTTTCAGGTTATTGATCTTTTGGCTGTTTGAATTATATATTTCCAGCAAAAATCTACAAGCAGAAAAATGAGATAAGAGAGGATTCCTTTCAGGGGACTAATTCTGTATCTTCTTTACAAAATATGTTCTCAAGAAGTATTTCCTGATAAATTACCCCAGTCTTGGAAAAATTATAAAATTATGTTACTGAGTTGAGGTGAATTGAAGTTCTAAACTCCTTGGAAAAGAAAACAACAGTCCTTGTTGATAAACAATGTCATCTTAAGCAGTTATTCTGACGATTTTTGTTAAAGAAGGCTCCATGCCCAGCATGGAGCCCAGCATGGGACTTGAACTCCTGACCCCTAGATGAAGACCTGAACCGAGATCAAGAGTAGGCTGCTTAACCAACTGAGCAACTCAGGTGCCCTGATCATCCAGTTTTTAACCTTCTGCATAAAGGGCAGCAAATAACAACCTATGTGAGTGAGGAACCTGGTCAATAGAAAGACCACCTGATTTTCTTAGGACAGAATATTTGTAGGGAAGGAGAGGTTCTGCTCAGTAATTGACAAGTCCAAAGCTATTCCTTTTCACAGTAGATCCACTGAGGATCTACTTCAGTCTGTAACTCACATAGGGAAAGTAACTGGGCCATTATTTTACATAAAGCAAAACAACAGACACTTTGTCCTTCTTCTTAATGTTTCCATTTACATAGCTTTGGAAAGAGTCTGAGGGAAGTAAAAATCTGTTTTGGGGGGTTTCTCCCAGGGTGGCTTGTGCATATTCAGAAATGACAGAAAACTATAATGCATAGACTGTTGTATCTTTCTTTGAAGTAAAGAAGGATAGACAAACTATTTGACACCCCCCCCTTTTTTTTTTTTTATCTCCTGAGCTTTAGAAAATTTCTGCACAATAGTTTCCTTGAACTTCAATGATGGGCAATAATAATGCAACTTATAATGCTAACAATAAGCACAAAAATAATAATAGCCTCCGATACCAAACAGATGATAGATCCCTTCGGGATCACTTCTCTCCAGCCACCATTTGTCTCAATTTCCTATGCTACTTTGAGAAAAATTTAGGGGAAAAAATTGAATAAGAAACTAAACTATATCTGAAACCCTATGCTCAGAAAGTATATAAATCCCTAGGAAGTTGTTAACAGAGACATTTTACTTTCAAGTAAAGAGAGGAGAGTACATGACTGTAGGTTCATAGTGCCGTGATCAACATGTTGCTTTATAATTTTATGCTTGGTTCCTTAAAATGAGTTTTTTTATGCTCTTTCTTCAATATAATATACTACTGTAGCCAAGACCCTCCCTATACCTCTACTTTCAAATTCCCCATCACTTATTTATTGGCATTTTTATTAACAGACTTTAAAAAAAAAGATTTTATTTATTTACAGAGAGAGAGAGAGAGAGAGAGAGGCACAGGCAGAGGGAGAAGCAGGCTCCATGCGGGGAGCCCGATGTGGAACTTGATCCTGGGTCTCCAGGATCACGCCCTGGATTGAAGGCGGCACCAAACCGCTGAGCCACCCAGGCTGCCCAAGACTTATTTTCAACAACCAAATTCCCATCAGTTTGAATTTTTGTTGTATAAGTTGGATAAGGGGTGACCATTTTGATAATTCTGGTCAGAAGAGTATTTGAAGACATCTAGAACACCTTTCTTCCATATGATAATTATTTTTTAAAGATCTTATTTATTCATTTGAGAGAGAGAGAGAGAGAGCACACAAGCAGGGAGAAGGGCATATGGAGAGGGACTAGCAGATTCTCTACTGAGGGGGAACCCGACATGAGGCTTGATCCCAAGACTCTGAGATCATGATCTGAGCCAAAGGCAGCCACTTAATTGACTTGACTGTGCCACCAGGCGCCCCCCTCCCATATTATTATTAAAAAGTAATTATGACCCAGTGCAATTCATAGCACACTAAAAGCTCCTACCTCCACTGTGTTCAAGATGGTCAGGCTAAAGCCAATCAATTGTTTATTGTAAGTGGGGAAAGGTAAAAAGGTTACTTTCCCTGAAGATTGGAATACTGAATAAAAACTAAGTCTTGGAGAATGAATTAAAACAAAAATGCTTACCGAATATTCGACTCGTGCGATCCAACCAATGCCTCGTATTTTATAATTTCTTCCATCATTTTCTTGGAGTCCTTGGTAGCACCCACGACCCTGTCTGTAATATGGGATCAGAGACATAAAAAGGCATAAGCAAATGGAACCACTGACAATGGCAGCAAAAGAACGTCATGAATCATTGTCTCAGCCGGCAGTATTTTGTTTCTCACTTGGCTTTGGTGGCTCATCGGGATTATAGGTGATTTGGATTGATTTGATCACTTCTTTGGCTTCTGCTGTTTTGTTTTCAATTCGTCTTAGGAGGTCTTCCAAAGCCTGCAGATCATTGTCTACTCCGGTCTGGTAAGTAGACAGGAAGTCTGCAATTCCACAGGTAGTCGGGCAATAACTACCCTGAGAATAGAATAGAGTGATTAGAAATCTTGATTCAAAAACAAACAAACAGACAAACAAACAAACAAAAAAACCTGCATAAAATCCATTAATAAAAACAGGTAAAACCTCGATTATGTTTTTTTTTAAGTTTAAAATGAAAAATAAGTAAATAAATAAAAAATAAAGTTTAAAATGCCAAATGATATTCCTCTGCCCCTCCCCACTTCACATGCAGTGAGAAACATGAAAACTACTTACAAATCTTTCATCTAAGATGCAGCAGTTGTCTCTGGTAGCAGTGTACTAGAGGAGAAAAACACAGAAATGTCACTAGTTGATCATATATTTGTCAGCTTTCCATGTAACTATGTTCTCTAAACAGCACACTTACTGCCAGGCATGTCGAAGGGAGCAGTAAAAGAGTATAGAAGCAGAGAATTAGGCCCTGGCAACTCAAGGACCAAGTCATGGTGTCTAGGTGCCCGGTGCTCCGAGCCCTGTGATGGCAGCACTGTGGCCTCTGGGGCTCCTCTTGTCCCTTTATGGAAGCTCCAAGGATGGCCAGGGCCCCCAGTGGCTGGAGCTGGTCACGGGGCCTCCTTTCCAGTAAGGCGGGGAGGTCTTTCCCGTCTTTTTCCTCATCCTGGCTACCACCCTGTGCTCAGGCAGCTTCTCAGAATTGGCACACAGTTGGAAGCTCCTCCTTTTTGGCTCAGCTCAAACTTTCTCCTGTGAAGCACATTCATCTGCAAAGGCTAGTGAAGCATTAGCCCTTGCTGTGAGGAGGGAGGGGGGGCCCGGGAAGCTCTGTGATGCAACCCCTTCCAGTATGGGGCTGAGAGCAAATACAGAGGGCTGACCTCGACCAGAACAAACCCGCCTCAACCTTAAGATGAAGCCTGGTGCCATAATCCAACTTAGCGCAAGTCCTTCCTAAGCCAAGGGATGAGATAACATACCTATTTTTAACCTGTGGTCATGGCAGCAGGAGACTGCCTGCTTGGTGGAAGCAGGAGGTCCCAGTGGTCAGTATTCTCAGGAATGAATGAATGACCTGGAAATATATTGCCCTTGACACGGGTGTTGTCATTTTTTCTTTCTTTCTTTCTTTTTATTGTTTTCTGTTGTGTTTTTTTGGGTGGATGTGGTTGTGGTGTGGGTGCGTGTGACGTGGTTGTTGTGGAGGGGTGGTTTGGGTGTCTGAGGGGTCGGTGCGGTTGGCTTTTTTGATGTCTGCTGTCTTTTATTTCTGTTTCTTTGTTTTCTTTTTTTTTTCTTTCTTTCTTTCTCTTCCTTCCTTCCTTCCTTCCTTCCTTCCTTCCTTCCTTCCTTCCTTCCTTCCTTCCTTCCTGTTGAGATATAATTGATATATAACATTATATTAGTTTCAGGGGCACCTGGGTAGCTCAGTCGGTTAAGTGTTTTGCCTTCGGCTCAGGTCATAATCTCCAGGTCCTGGGATCGAGTCCTGCATCAGGCTCCCTGCTGAGGCGGGGGGGGCTTGCTTCTCCCTCTCCCTCTTCCCTCATCTGCCTCTTCCCTGGCTTGTGCACTCTGGCTCTCTCTCTCTTTCTTTATTCTAATACTAGAATGAATAAAATACTAGAATAAATAGATAAAATCTTTAAAAAATACAGTGTTACATTAGTTTCAGGTGCACGACATGTTGATTCGATGTCTGTATATAGTACAAAATGATCACCCATAATAAGTCAACATTCACACGTGGTTATAAAACACTTCCCCCCCTTGTATTGAGAATTTTCCAGATCTACTCTCTCAGCAACTTTCAAATATGCAGTGCCATGTTATTAACTATAGTCACCATGCTGTACATTATATCCCCAGGACTTATAGCTGGAAGTTTGTACCTTTTGACCACTTTCACCCAAGTGTTGGTCACTCTCACAGGCTCTCCATTTGCGGTGAATGTTGAAGCTCCCTTCTTCCCCTTGGCTGAAAGAATTAGCTAGTGTAGCACCACATCTGCCAGAGGGGAAATGGGAGCTTTTTTTTTTTTTTTTTTCACTGAGGATCCATCTAGTTACCCCAGAGAAAAACCTGGGGATAGGGACCAGGAAAATCCACGTCCCACGTATGTGATTAGAAGCACAGCTGGAGGGAAAAGAGGCAAAATGAGATAGTAAGGAGGGGCTTTCCCTTTTTACTCTGCCCCTAGAGTTTCCTTGTATATTGGGAAAACATGTTTGTCATCATCTCCTATTGATAATTTAAAATTGTGCATTACCGCTATTATTCATACCTCTGTTTTTTATTATCTCTCCTTTCCTCCTCTGAAACCAAGCTTATTGCAAATTTTTATTAAATATATTAATGGGAGAAACACATCTAGATTGAAAGAAGTACCAACACTTCTGTTTAATCCTAAATCCTTACAAAAGACTATTTGTTTTGACTTGAAACAGATAAATGTTCCTACTCAGTAAATAATCCATAATTATCATAACAAAGTGAATACACCAAAACCAAATGTGTTGCCTTTTCTTTCTTCCTTAATAGCTACCTCTCTGGCTTACCAGTTATTGCCAATCACATCACCATACCCCTAGGCAATCTTCCTCACCTCCTCCTTATCTACTCATGTCATTAGTTGTCAAAACTTGCTATTAAAACTATTTTCAGGGATCCCTGGGTGGCACAGCGGTTTGGCGCCTGCCTTTGGCCCAGGGCGCGATCCTGGAGACCCGGGATCGAATCCCACGTCGAGCTCCTGGTGCATGGAGCCTGCTTCTCCCTCTGCCTATGTTTCTGCCTCTCTCTCTCTCTCTGTGACTATCATACATAAATAAAAATTAAAAAAATAAATAAAACTATTTTCACACTGTCACTTCTACTTTCTTCCTACTTTCTATTTTCTGGGCCAACATCCTAGAAGAGGCCTTCTTATTTATTGTCTATACTGTTTGTGTAGACTGCCTGTTAACTGACTTCCCTTCCAACATTCCAGTCATTTCTTGCTCCAAATCATTTGTCATACTGTTAACAGATTGCTCTTCTTCCTATAATTCTGATCATGACAATTCACCTGCTCAAAAACCTGTAGTGACTTCCTATCTTCCATCATAGTGAATATAACCACAAGAAATGTCCTTCCTAACTTTGTTGCGTTTTCTCTCTTGATTCTATTTCCTATACCCTCTAGATTAGCTGGATCGAATTGCGTAACATCTTAGGATGCACCATCTAGCCCTATTTCTCACATGGTGTTCTTCGTACTATGTATCACTCTCTCTGCCTGGATGGACTTCATACACACTCCTGCATCTCTGGGTGTCAAAATTCTTCATAACCTTAAGGCCCTGTTTTATGATTCCTACCCTCCAAAATCAAACCCCAAATTCTGGAGGCCAGCTCTAGCTCTTTCATAGCACTTACAGCAGTCTTCTGCTGCATATATCCATACTGTGTCCACCTTATTAGATTGTAAACTTAATTTCATGGGTACTGCACCTGGCATAGCAATATTTAACACTCAATAATGATTCGATGACATTGAACTGAACTTGGCTGAAAGTAAGTATTTAAAATTATTCAATTATGGCATTAGCCTCATAGTAGAATAATTGGGAGGCTATCTGGGGAAAAAATTAAGTGTCATAAATACCAACTTCTTATGCCAAAAATATACCAGATTAAATAAATACTTAAATATAAAAATGGAAACCACAAAAATACTAGAAAAATAATATGAGAGAAATCATTCATAATACTAGAGTATGGAAGGTCTATCTAAATATAAGACAACCCCAGAGAAGATTGTTGAGTTTTGACTACATAAAAAAACTTCGTAGACAAACAAAACAAAACACTACATATGAAAGGCAAAATACAAAAAACAGCAGAATATATATACATACATGTTAGCATATACACCGAATATCATTTCAAGATCACACACTAGAGTCTACAGAAGTATGGGGTAGAAGGATGAAGGACAAAGTTGGGGAAAAGGCTTCATTTTTTCTGCATATCCTGTGTCTTTAGAATTTTGAATATAGGCACATAGTACCCAAAGTACATGTAATTAAAACATAATTATCAATCATTCTCAGTGATTTATTTGTTGTAACTAATTTTGATTCTTAAAAATTTAAGAACTATTTTTGATTCTTAAAAATTTAAGTAACTACTTTTGATTTTTGATTCTTAAAAATTTAAGTATAAGAGATGATAAAAGCATTGCCTTCTAAGGGGAATATAGCCCAATTGAGGAGAATATGCATAAGAGCTCTGGAGTCCATCTTGGGGGTTGTTAAATCCCATCCCTACAACTCTCAAGGTATATCACTCAGTACAAGTCCCTTAACCTCTCTGAATTTCAGTATCTATGTTGATAAAGTAGAAATCATATTTATAATATAATGCCTACTTCATAAGATTGTTACCAGGATATAAGTAAATGCTTATAAGGGTCATGAATTACCAAATGTTTTCAAGTGAAAATTTGAACTTGTAGAAAAAAGTATTTCATTTCATAAAATTATAAGATTGACCATTACTGGTAGACTTGGTTCATGGGGGAACAAGCTTTGTTGTTTAGGCTATAGAAAGTTTTATTTAACAAATCTATTTATTAAATATTTATTTACTTATATCTATCTATTAAATATGATCTATTGTAACTAATTGCAGTTTGATACATTAGCATTTCATCTTTGAATAGGAATTAATTTAGGTAGAATTTCCATCTAAATTAGACAACCAGATGCTTTCTTCTTCAGTGAGCATTATAGAATTAAATTGCACTTTATTGCTAAGGACCATAAAGTGTTGCTTGTTGAATTTAAGGTAACAATTCATAACTTTGTGTTAAATTTTATATTTATACGAGCATATATGTATCACCTCCATATATACATACATATATACATATACGTTAGGCTCCCAGCATGGAGCCTAATGTGGGGCTTGAACTCAGGACCCTGAGATCAAGACCTGAGCTGAAAACAAGAGCCAGATACTTAACTGACTGAGCCACTCAGGTGCCCTGTATATCTAATTTTAGAAGTATAGTGTTTGTGTTTCTGGCTTTTACTGGCTTGCATTGGATCTAAAATGCAGAATCATACTTTTAGAGAAAAGACTTGCTTTTTACCACACTCTCAATCACAATTTTATTAGATATGATGCTCTTTGGGGGGAAAAATGGTCAACAGTGACTTGGTAGCCTACAATGGCCCTGAATTTAGTTTGATATCTCTTAGGTTTGTTAAATTTTAACTAGTTGCTCTCTTCCACATTGGGGCCAATATTTTTCTCTGATAAATTATAAATGATTAATGAATTCCAGGAAAGAAGAATATTTGTTAAATCAGATTTCCTCTACTTCTAGGTTCATTTTCTGATAAAATAGTTTATGTAGTGTTTAAGCCAAAATTATCATTTAATTTAGTTCAGAGGTCAATGGGTCTGTTTATTGAAATAATAATTCCCCAAATTGCCAGTTACCCAACTGTTTGTGTTCTGATTTGAAAATACAACATCTACTGCTAGTGGTCTTCATATATTGATAGTTTATCCTGTGAACCCTTTGTCTGTTTTGTTCATCTCTGCTCCAAAATTGTTTGCTGAATTCAAATATAATTATGTAGAGTTAATTTAAGACTTTTTGACCTGATCACAAATGATAAAGACCTTGAGTATAAAAAAAAGAGCCATAGATTTTGACCATTGTCCTTATGCTTGATGTCATGTTGTGGTTTAGCTGTTGCCATTTTGTGTATTCTCTCATTTAATTCTCTTAGCAAGTGTAGGAAGTAGGTATTACTATCTGCACCTTATAAATGAGCAAAAGGAATCTTTGAGAGGTTGTGGTGACCTATACAAAGTCGCTGTGCCAGAACAGAAATTCAGACCCATGAGCCCAACACCTGAGCTCTTAACCATGACTGGTTAAGATGGTAGACATAAGACTGGTTATGCACTGATGGTACGGGTTCTGGAGAAGTTTATGGATTTCAAAAAAATAATGTGTTTGTACATATAGCTAAGTATGTGTGCATGGTTGTATGAACATATATTTACCTCTATCTCATCTGTCTATCTTCTCTGAGTTAGGGACATGGTTGACTAGATGATATTTTATAGTCTTTCTCAAACCTGGATTTTTATTGTCTTAGGATGCTTGAATTTTCAGTCCAATTTTAGATGAAAGCCTTTTTTTTTGATGCTGACTACATGATTTGAGTTCAGTAAAGCTTGATGAATTGACTTCTCTCTGTAGCTTAAAGGAAGATACATCCATTAGGTGATCCAAGGAAGCTCAAATCAATGCTAACAAGGATATTTCTATTTTTCTAATAAGCTATTTATAGGTATAAGTTAAATTTATAGCCAAATTCCTCATAATTGGATTTCCTCAAAGTAAGTAGAAAGAAATTGACCTGTTGCCATGTTGGAAATCTGTTCAACCTAATGGTAAAAATATCCCATTAAGGGAAACAACCTTGTCAGTTAGGATATTTGCTTTGTCTATAAAAATAGCCCAGGGAAAGTGAAAATGAAAATGTTTTCTTGATAGCCTCTGAACAATGTGCTTTTAGTTTCACTATGTAAATTAAAGACAGAAAACAACATGGGGCATGCAATATGGAGTTCTCACTAGGGGCTGGGCAGCAGTCACAGGTTGGGTTTTGAGCTTCATAACTTCATAAAGCTACATAACAAGGATCAATTGGGACATCTGGCCTAGGGGCAGGGGTGTTCAAAAGTGCTGTAGATGGGATTTCAGAAAATTAAGCAACTTAGAGAAAGAAGGATTAGGAAGCATGCTTAGAGAAAGAAGGATCATCCCAATCAGAATTGCATTCAGAGCCAATATGGCCAAGAAGTAGGCATTTTTAATACTGCTGGAAATGAAGAAATGTTGAGACTTCCCTGAATTGAGACAAATCAGTATTAGATTTAAATGCCAAATTGGTTTTTATTACTTAGTTCCTGTCTTGTTCTTTCTATCTTCATGTAATCTACAATTTGAGATCTCTCACCCTATGAAACGATTCTCACAACTAAATGTGTCCAGCAGAAAATAGCAAGAGAAGTGAGTACGGTTTTAAAAAATTACAAAGGGGCCAAGAAACGTCCACAAAAATATGCTCTAGAGAAACAGGACCTTTTAACCCTCTGAATAGAGATACCAACCTATGGTGAAAGGGACAGTACTATGTTTCAGGAGAACTCTGATCATTTTGTCAAATAAATTATCTTTGTAGAAAAAAACTATTTGTCCCTAAGGAAGGAGGGGAAGTAGGGAGGATAGATTATGCTCTCCAAGAAACAAAATGATTCATCTTATCTTGCTTAATGCTCACATTTGTTCTGACCTTCAACCTTGAATGAGAGCAAATAAAATACTGATTAAACTTGTGTCTTTGTTTTAAATTCTAACTACTCGAGTTAGTTTACTACCTGAATATGATTGCACTATAGTCCTTTCAATTCAAAGTGAAGTCCCTAAAGAATATGCTGTCTATAAAGGGTATTGACATTTTGAAGGACCTGGTTTCATCCATGAAAGGTGAGATACATTACCCTTCTTTAAACATAGATTGCTGTGTATGCTTTACCTTGAGTGGTAGAACAATGACCTCTACTTGATAAACAAAGATACCATTTGCAAGAGCCCAAATATTTACTAAATGTTTTGCAAGGAAAACCGGAGTGTAAACTACATTCTTGGTTGATAATTATTGTGCCAGTAGGTTACTGAAAAATGACCTGTCTTCAGGGCTAACTAGGACAAGCTCGTCCATAAAGAAACAAAACCAGTCAAAATTCAGAACATTGTGTTTCATCTTTTATAAACAAAACAGAGGAAATTCTGTTTACCAAGATCCAGGAAACCAATTGCCTAATCATGCATCCCTCTGGGTTAGAAAGCTACCTGATATTCTCGTATCAACACTTCTGGATCTCACCCAATATGCTTTGTAAGGTTAGTTTTCCTACTAGCTCGTCATCAATATCGAATACTGCATCATTGCTATCTGGGTATGGAAGGTCTCTTCCTCACACTGCTCATATCTTCCTGATATGGTAAGTTGCCTCTTGGTTGCCATAGAAACCGTATGGCATTATCCTAGGAAAATTCTCAAAGTAATGCTTAATCAAACATGCTGTCCAAACTTTGGTTAGAGGTAATGCACACTTTCCTGCTCTGTTCCTCCACTGGCTGCTTATACTAAATGTTTTTGATCATGGACTATTTGTCAGGCCATCCTTGATCAATACAATGAACCCAACGGTCTCTGCTGTCAAGAAGTTTTACACTGTGGTGGAGAGAAAAAGGCAATAAACAACATATTATATAATATCGATTGGTGACACAGGCTGTGAAGATAAATAAAGAAGGGCAAGGGAGTGAGAGAGGCTGAGCCAGGGCTAGTGGCCTGGGAAACCCTCTGTGATAAGGCCGGGTTGCTGGGTTTGCTGTGGGGCTGGAGGCAGAGCTGATGGCTGGCTCACCATTGCCCCCTGCAGGCCCCCAAGTATCTGCAGGGTGAATGGTTCAAAGGTAACATCCCTAATTTTTTGTTTTGGGGTTTTGAGAGATTTGCCCAGCCCAGGGAAATGACAGAGTGAGAATAAAGTAAGGAACCTGTGAAAGTGAGCCTCTCAACATGATGAAGTCCATCTCCACACTACATCATGTCTGGTGTCCTGTGATGGAACGCTGATGATGTCATTCTCATGATCAAAAACCCTCCAGGACCTCCTATCCAAGAAAACATAAACTTCTCAGCCTTTTATTTAAGCTTCTTCACAAAAATATGGCCAATATAGCTTATGAGCCAGATCTTCTAAGTTGGATTAAGGTATTGCAATCCCATAACATTTTAAAACCATATTAGGTCATGTAATAATAAATTAATTAAAATAAATTTTAGGTAAACCCCATGAAGGTAAGGATCTTTTTAAAATATTTTATTTACTTATTCATGAGAGAGAGAGAGAGAGAGAGGCAGAGACACAGGCAGAGGGAAAAGCAGGCTCCATGCAGGGAGCCCTATGTGGGACTCGATCCCAGGACTCCAGGATCAAGCCCTGGGCCGAAGACAGGTGCTAAACCGCTGAGCCACACAGGATCCCCGAAGGTAAGGATTTTTATCTGCTATCACCTGCAGTGCTTAAAACAATGCACTTCCTCAATAAGTACATATTTAATGAATAATATTCAAGTGCAGTTTGAGGAAGAGCATTTGAATATTAAGGGGTTTACGAGTTGAGCCAAGAAAAGAAAAGACAAATTACCCCAGTCTCGAAATCATCTGTCCCAGACCAGAATGTGTTCACGGATGTAGCAAGGCAATCACATACCACAGGGTAAACCAGTCATAGCACTGGTGGACAGTAGCTCCCTCAGAAGAACCACAGGCATTCTTCTATGACCCCATCTGAGTGACATCAGGCCAGAAGAGAGACCCTTCTCTGTGACTTTTTGACCAAGGGAGATCTCACGTGTGTTTTATTCTTGGAAAACAAAAGCAAAACCATGTAACCCTTTAAAACAAATCCAAGTTGGAATGATGTCATTAAAACAGGAGGATGAATCCCATGTCACAACACTAGGAAGAAAATTCTTGGAGCCACTGATCCCTGTTTCTCCTGATCCAACCTATGAAGTATAAGGAGCGAAGGCTCCACACAGGCACCTGAGCTACTCCTACTTGCCTAGAACCTGCTCAGTGGGTCCTGAGCAGCTGTACAACCTTAACGACATTAAATAACTACTAGAAGGTGGGAAAATAAGGGAATTTATGAAGCATCACATGTTGGAGCTCTGTCAGGCATTTGCACTGACTTCAGAAAAATGTCTGCTGCACACAGACCCAGGGTTAATGTGCATGGAAAGAAAGCCAATGACTTTTGTCTTCTCTGTCCTGATCCCAAGCTTTAGCCCAGCTCGTGCTGCTATGCCCCAAGCTAGCACCAATAAGAGAGGGCATGGCCAACATTGCAGAAGCTCTTGCAGGGTCTTGGGTCCCCCACCCCACTCCACTCCTCAACCCCAATTTGCGATCGTCCCTCGGACTGCCACATCTGTGTGTGCTCTAAGGAGTCATCTCCGTGCCTCCCAGCCTGGCTCCAGCACCTCGCCCTACTTGGGTGTGTTGTGGTACCTTCTTTCTCCTTTCAGGAATCCCTACCTACTTCCTTTCTCCCCAGAACAGGATCTGATAAACCCATGTGTAGTGAGGTGTGAATGACTGATTCAGACTAAAGTGTTTCTTCTACCAAATGAACAGTAGCCATTCTACTTTTTCATGTTTTATGGATCCAGAAGCAGATAGACTGTCTAGTAAGCTGCTTTTGTTCATTAGAATATTCTGTGAAATTAGACTCCTAATTGTGCTGAATTTCTCGAGGGGCTTGGGCAAATCTGTTGGATTGAGTAGTGAAAAGACTTAATACAGCATATGTCATTATGAATATCTCGGATTACATAAGGCTTCTAGAGCCAGTGGCCAGAATTTAAGGAACTTGGAAATATGCTTTATTTTAGGATTTTGTGTTGGAAGAGATCCTCTCCGATACGTAATGCGACAGAGCCACCTGCTGGTGGACTTATTTCACCACCAGGCAACCCAACCGTAGGCACACTCGTATGGATCGCTAATCACTCATACTCTCTCATACATTCTTGTAGATAAAATATCCTCCTAACCCATTCCTTCTGTATGTGTGTAGAACATTATAGTCTGAATGTTAGATTTTTTTTCCTGCTTTTCTGATTATGAAGGGATGTGGTAAGGTAAGAGTCAGTCATCAGCCTGCGTCCATCACCAGCATTCAGTGTGGCCTCTCGGGTCACAACACTGAACTCAGAATTTGGATGAGCAACATGCCTGGGAGATTCTTTGCTGTTATCCCGGCCTTGGCAGAGCTGTGGATTCTAGATGTGTGTTTGGCTGTACTTCCTAAGATCCTCGTTTTAGCGTCTTACATAATTAAGCCAAGGATGGCGCCCAATAAATTGGTCCTTAAATTGCTGATTTCTTTAGACCAGTCCGGAACTCAGGAACTCAAAAGCCTCTGGGCATAGAAGCCAAATGTTCATGTTTAAAAGATATTCAGTTGTGGGACACATGGGTGGCTGACTTTTGATTTTGGCTCAGGTTGTGATCTCAGGGTTCTGGTTCGAGTCTCGCATTGGACTGTGCACCAGGTATGTTGAGCCTGCTTAAGATTCTCTCTCTTCCTCTAGGTTTGCCCCTTCCCCCACTCCCACTTGCATGTATCCTATCTCCCTCTCAAAAAAAAAAAAAAAATCAGTTGCTTTAAATACAGCCCAAATAGGCATATTTAAAAACTTATTTAAAACTGACCTTCTTTGTTTATGCAATGAAACTGCATCCAACATCCGCTAGCCATCCATAAAATAAACTTTGTAGCTGTTAAAGATCTCTATTCTGGGGGAGCCTGGGCGGCTCAGTGGTTGTCTGCCTTTGGCTCAGGTCATGATCCCGGGATCCTAGGATCCCAGGATCAAGTCCCCCATCAGGCTCCCTGCAGAGTAGAGATCTTGTAGCTATTAAAGACAGTAAAGTAGTACATGCCATGACCATAGAACAACTTGATTTCTCTCCATTTTGGAAGTTCATTTCTTTCTCCCTTTGGCGACAAGGCTTGTCTTGCCTAACATAGTGAGTTGGAGGGATCTGAGGCTGGTCAAGGAAGAAGACAAGACCATGAGGTAAGAGTGACACGCGGCTAGCTTTTATTTGGGCAACACTTTGACAGGTTTGCATGCAGAATGGGGAAGGGAGTCCAACACAGTATTTGGATGCCGTGGACCATTTGGATGCTGCGGCAGCACAGGGCCTTCTGCCCAGAACAGTAAGAAGGCGAGGGCACACAGGGGACTTACAGGGCCAGGTGGGGCTGCTCAGCAGCCCCTTTGGGAGTTTCTGATCAGGGAACTCCAAAGGGCAGCTGCAGAGTAGAGGTCTTTTTTTTTTTTTTTTAAGATTTTATTCATAAAAAAAAAGGTTTTATTCATTTATTCATGAGAGACACAGAGAGAGGCAGAGACCGAGGCAGAGGGAGACGCAGGCTCCCTGGAGGAGCCCGATGCGGGCCTCGGTCCTCGCCCGGGATCACGACCGGAGCGGACGGCAGACGCTTTAACCGCTGGGCCCCAGGCGTCCCGGGAAGGATCCTTAAATCATCGGCACAAACTCCAAAATCAGGGGAGAGGAGCCGCGCCAGGAACCCTGAACCGCATTGCCCGCAGGGTTGCTGAAACCCCCGGAGCTGCGGGCGGCAGGCGGTGTGGACCCGAGACCCGAGGCTGGCGCGCGGGCGGCCTGGCCAGCAGGGGGCGCGCTCGGCCTCGGCCTCCGCCTCTCCGCGTCCCCGCCCCGCACCTGCGGCCGCGACGCTCCGGGGGCCCGGGCTCCCGCCTCCGGGTGACACGCCGGGCGGCGCCTCCGCGTCCTGGAGACTCTGCGGCCTCAGGTAAGCCCAGCGGCAGCGGCGCCCGAGCCCGCCCCCCAGCACCCGCACCCAGCGCCCGCCCCCTGAGCACCCGCCCCCCGCGCCCGCCCCCTGAGCGTCCGCACCCCCGAGCACCCGCACCCCTACGCCCGCCCCCCCTGCACCGGCCCCCTGAGCACCCGCACCCTGAGCGCCCGCACCCCCAGCACCCGCACCCCCAGCACCCGCACCCCCAGCACCCGCACCCCTGAGCGCCCGCCCCCTGAGCACCCGCACCCGGAGCGCCCGCACCCCCAGCACCCGCACCCCCGAGCGCCCGCACCCCCGAGCACCCGCACCCCCTACGCCCGCCCCCCCTGCGCCCGCCCCCTGAGCACCCGCCCCCTGAACACCCGCCCCCACCAGCACCCGCACCCCTGAGGGCCCGCACCCTGAGCGCCCGCACCCCTGAGCGCCCGCACCCCCAGCACACGCACCCCAGCGCCCACTCCCCCCAGCACCCGCACCCCTGAGCGCCCGCACCCCCAGCACACGCACCCCTGAGCACCCGCACCCCCAGCACCCGCACCCCTGAGGGCCCGCACCCTGAGCGCCCGCACCCCTGAGCGCCCGCACCCCCAGCACACGCACCCCAGCGCCCGCTCCCCCCAGCACCCGCACCCCCAGCACCCGCACCCCTGAGCACCCGCCCCCCCAGCACACGCACCCCTGAGGGCCCGCACCCTGAGCGCCCGCACCCCTGAGCGCCCGCACCCCCAGCACACGCACCCCAGCGCCCGCTCCCCCCAGCACCCGCACCCCCAGCACCCGCACCCCTGAGCACCCGCCCCCCCAGCACACGCACCCCTGAGCACCCGCACCCCCAGCACCCGCACCCCTGAGGGCCCGCACCCTGAGCGCCCGCACCCCTGAGCGCCCGCACCCCCAGCACCCGCACCCCTGAGCACCCGCACCCCCGAGCACCCGCACCCCCGAGCACCCGCACCCCCTACGCCCGCCCCCCCAGCGCCCGCCCCCCTGAGCACCCGCCCCCTGAACACCCGCCCCCACCAGCACCCGCACCCCTGAGGGCCCGCACCCTGAGCGCCCGCACCCCTGAGCGCCCGCACCCCCAGCACCCGCACCCCTGAGCGCCCGCACCCCCAGCACACGCACCCCTGAGCGCCCGCACCCCCAGCACCCGCACCCCTGAGGGCCCGCACCCTGAGCGCCCGCACCCCTGAGCGCCCGCACCCCTGAGCGCCCGCACCCCCAGCACACGCACCCCAGCGCCCGCTCCCCCCAGCACCCGCACCCCCAGCGCCCGCACCCCTGAGCACCCGCACCCCCAGCACCCGCACCCCTGAGGGCCCGCACCCTGAGCGCCCGCACCCCTGAGCGCCCGCACCCCCAGCACCCGCACCCCTGAGCGCCCGCACCCCCAGCACACGCACCCCTGAGCGCCCGCACCCCCAGCACCCGCACCCCTGAGGGCCCGCACCCTGAGCGCCCGCACCCCTGAGCGCCCCGCACCCCTGAGCGCCCGCACCCCCAGCACACGCACCCCAGCGCCCGCTCCCCCCAGCACCCGCACCCCCAGCGCCCGCACCCCTGAGCACCCGCACCCCCAGCACCCGCACCCCTGAGGGCCCGCACCCTGAGCGCCCGCACCCCTGAGCGCCCGCACCCCCAGCACCCGCACCCCTGAGCACCCGCCACCTCGCGCAGAGCCGGCAGGCAGGCCGGCGTTGGCCGCCACCCCGGAGGGAGACCCTGTGGGGGCCGCGGTCCAGCGGTGACAGTGGGACTGCGCGGGGCACAGCCCCCTGAGAGCTCGTCCGCCGGGTCCAGCTCGCACCGCCCCCCCCTCCCCGGGAAGGCCCCGCCCTGTCAGCCCCGGGAAGCGCCTGCCGCCCCCTGCTCTCCCCGCGGAGGACCTTCCGCAGACTCCCCCGCAGACGGTGGCCACGCCGCGGCCCGGGTGCTGGCCGCTGTGGGTTTGGGGTTAGGAGTGGGGACTGTTAGGACTGTGGCTTTGGTACCTCGGTGGCGTAGGGCTTCCTTTGCCTTTGCCCCGCTCCCAAAGATGTGTTTCATTTATTAAAACTGAAAATATGACCCCCCCTTTCTGGACCCCATTATAAGGGAGAAAAGAGGGTGGGGGATCAGGTCCCCAGTATTCAAACCTGACTGTGCATATAGGTTAACCTAGGTCATCAGACCTGGGGCTATTTATTTACCTATTTATTTACATGGAAATCATCTAGCGAAACACAATGAACAATTCACTTTGAGGAAATGTAAACTTTTTTTTTTTTTTTTTTCAACAGAATGTGTTTTGACACTTGGGCACTCCCTGGTGACAGTGTCTGTATCATTTGATTCGAAGACCATTGTCCCTGGCATGAAATACCAAACTGTTGTCTGTCATTATGCCCCCAAGTTCTACTATTGATGTTCCTTTCTTTTAAAAAGTTGTGTATTTATTTGAGAGAGACAGAGAACAAGTGGGGGGAGGAGCAGAGGGAGAAGCAGGCTCCCTGTGGGGCAGGGAGCCCAACCGGGGACTCAGTCCCAGGACCCTGGGATCATGACCTGAGCCAAAGGCAGCCACTTACCTAACAGCCATGCGGGCGCCCAGGATTTATTTATTTTGCTTGCAGCCTTGCTGTCCTTTAAGAGTCCTCCTCATGAATCACAGTTTCCAAGGGAAGATTGACATCATGGTATGAAGAGCCTGCTCTGGGACTCAGGAGGCTTGGCTATCCCGACGCCTGTGTTCAGTATTTGGGCCTGGGCCCAGCTCTACTGCTAATTGGCCATGTGACCTTGGTTGTTCAACTTATTTCATCTCTTAGAAGCTTCCATCAGGGAAGCTGGAACCGATAACCTCCATCTACTGGCCAATGAGGGCTAAAATCAGTGGCCAAGCTTGGCCCTCATCTTGCTTGACCTATCAGCAGTATTGGACCAAACGGATCACTCTGTCCTTGAAATACTTGCCTCTTGAAGTCTCTAGAAGTGTTCTTCTTCCTCCCTGCCCACTCCTTCTCCGTCTCCTTGGCTGGTGCCTCTTCATCGCTAAGAGCTAAGGTTCTCAGTGCCTCGGGCCTCCTCTTGGACTCTCTTACTCTTCAGACACCCTCATCCGTGACGTTTACCATCAGTACCTTGACAGACTCCACACTCATGCCGCCAACATGGACTTGTCCTCCTCTGAGATCCATATTCCCATATCCTGTTGCCTTCCTGACATCTTCTGTAAAAGGCGTCTCAGAAGTAGCATGTTTAAAGCTGACCTCCTGATCTTCAGCCCCTCCCCCCCAATCTGCGGCTCCCCGGGGCCTGTCCACCTCAGTCAATGACAGCCCTGTCTGTGCTCAGGCCCAGACCCTTGCAGACAAACATGTGCTCCACCTTCACTCTAGTCTAAGCCGCCCTCCCTCTAACTGGACTGTAATAAGAGCCTCCTCCCTAGTCTCCCCGATTGTCGCCTTGCCCTTCTGCGGTGTGTTCGTCACAGCTGCAAGAGTAATCCTGCAAGTCAGTCTTGTCCTGGGTTGGAAGGAAACTCTTTGTCTCGCTCAAAATAAAATCCGAAGTCCTATGGTGGCGGGAAAGTGTGACTTAGTCTTAGATTCTTTTCTGGCTTTGTCTCTTTCTTGCTCTGTCCGCCCCCTCCCTCCCACACACCCGCAACTTGCTCACTAGCACTACTGACACACTGATCTTCCAGCTACTTCTCCGTTATACCAAGCACATCTCTGTCTTGGGGACTTTGCACTTACTCATCTCTCCATCTGAGACATTCCTTCCCCAGACGACCCAAGGGCTGCCTCCTTCACTTGCTTAGGCCTCCGCTCACTCAAAGAGCGTCTTATCAAAGACCTACCCTTGACCACTCAATAGCCACCACCCACATTCGACCTCTCCTTCCTGCTGCTTCCTAACTCCTTACCTTGCGTTACCTTTCTCTACAGCACTTGCCAGATGACAGATATTTGTTGGGCTTTTTTAATTTTTTTGTTTTTTTGTTTTTTTTCTTCCCACCCCCTCTCTAGAATGTAGACTCCAAAGAAGGCAGAGATTTCGATAGTCTTGACTGTGCTGTGTCTCCAGTGCCTAGAACAGTGCTTGGCATGGGTCTTAGTCCCTTTGGGCTGCTATAATAAAACACCACAGACCGGATGGCCTATAAACAACATGGTCCTTCAGCATGGTCCTGCCTTAGGAGTCCTATTTGTTTTAGTGCCGTACACAGTGACAACGCAGGGATCCAAAGGGGAATATGACATGCCCTTATCCTCAGGACACTCAGTCCCTTGGGTTATAGTGTAGGCCAGTTTTACAAGTGTATATGATGCAAACTGAGGACAAGAAGTAAGTCAACTCCTACTGCAGTTAGAAGATACTAGCAAGTCGGTCACATTAGCATATTGATTATTTTTTTCATCTGGAACTGTTAGTTTTTCCTTGAAACTCCAAAGCGTAGGCCGTATTCTTGAGACTGAGTTAGCTTTGGGGCCTCTAGGGCACAGAAAGTTGTGAGGTGAGGAGATCCTGAGTCCCAGGCCCACTTCTGTATTCTTGTTGTTGAGATTTAAGAATTCTAGACTACGGGACTGGTAGATAAATGGAGGCCTAAGAATCTCCCTGGAAGCTCATGCTTTGGTTGTGCTAAGCAGTCCTGCTTTGGCTGTGTTGGACTCTTTCCCTGGTTTCCAACCCCCTCCTCAGTAATCATGCAGGCTCAGAACACTTAAAGAACCCACGTAGCCTCCTAAGCTTTTCCTAGGTCCACACCCCCACCAATATGGCAGCACAGCTTCCTGACAACCCCATCCCCAGAAACCCCACCCCCACCCCACGGTTGGGTTCCTGAGTATATGAGCTGAGCGCATCAAGTGGGATGAGAAGATGATCCCAACATGTGAGGTCCCAACAAGGGTAGAGTTGTCCTAAACCTGGAGAAGAGAACAGAGTGTTTGACCATGGAACATTACATTGGAAAAAAAAGGCTTCTTCACTGAAGTTGGCCGTGGCCAATAAATGTGAAGTATAAAGGCCTTGTAGCACCCGCAGGACCGATTTTATTCATCTTTGCCTGGCACAGTTCCTCTCATATATATCAGTTATTTATCAATTGTACATAGGTTTATTCTGCAGGAATACCTGTTAGTCTATGTGTTCCATCAGAAATTCTAGAATATCAACATAGTTTGCATTATTTTAGTTAAACATTACTCATCAATAAATATTTCTTAAGCACAGGGCTGGGCCTTGGAAATGTAAAACAGAGTACTACTTATTTCCTGAACCCCAAATAATTTCTATTGATCTTTATTTATCTCTAGACTTACACTACATTCAACATGTTGTTTACCTTTGTTTAAAACCCATGACTCTTTACAGGGAATGAGAACCTTTTTTCTTTCTTTCTTTCTTTCTTTCTTTTTTTTTGTAAATATAAACTATAGAGAAATAATGTAAGATGATTATTTCCATCTTCTCATCTCTATTTACTTTTTTAAAAGATTATTTATTTATTTATTTATTTATTTATTTATTTATTTATTCATGAGAGACACAGAGAGAGGGAGGCAGAGAGACACAGGCAGAGGGAGAAGCAGGCTCCACGCAAGGAGCTGGATGTGGGACTTGATCCTGGGTCTCCAGGATCACACCCTGGGTCGAAGGCGGCGCCAAACCGCTGAACCACCCGGGCTGCCCTCTATTTACTTTTTTAAAAAAATTTTGGTTGTGTACAATCAAGTTCATTCATTGAATTCTTCGGTAGCCTCCAGGTTCCCAGTTTGAGGAGGCAAAGTTGACTCAAAGTCTGATCTCACAGAAGGTGATTTGAATGAGCACACCTGACAGCCTTTGGGATGGGGTCATCTAGCTCGGCCTCTGATGCTTCTGCATCCTTGCGTCTTCTCTTTGGGCTCTGGGCTGCTTGCAGTTCACATCGCTGAAGGGGAGGCACACTGGCAGCCAGTTCTGCTCCTTCTGGAAAATTTCCACTATGTCTTACACTTGTTCAGGTGACTTTTCTCAAGAAAGCAGATTTCATGCACCTCTCCATTCTTGGACTATTGAAAACTTGCAGATACAATTTAAGAATCTGAACAAGGAGAAAAAAAAAAGAATCTGAACAAGGAAACATTTAAAAATACATGACACTAATTTGCAATGCAGTTTACATCTCTGTCTTGGATTTTGCATTGTCCCTGAAGCTTACAGTGGTCATTTGAGTTATCCATCAGCCACAAAGCAGGCTTTGTCTGATTTTTGTAGCATCCATTTGTTCTTGTCTTCCTTACCACAATATTCCCACGATCACAAATACAACCACTTGTGCCCTGTTTGAATTTCACACTTTTACTAAACATCTTGACATGAAATCACAAAGTGAGATTTTTCTTCCTTCTCTGAAATCACTGATGAAAAGATTCTGTTCTGTGTGTGGTCTATAGAATGGCTCAATTACAGTCTGACACCCAGTGTTTCAACAGATGGTACTGCTACTTATCTCAAAGCAGTTGCTAGTGACTTTTCTGAGCTCAGCTGTCCTGGAGAAATCACAAAGAATTAATTATAGGACCATTTATCCTTCATCAATCTTTTATTTTAATGGGCTTTCCATACATATATTACATCACGTCTGAGTTCACTCTTTAATGGTTAGAAAACCCATCCATCTCTCTTGCATTATACAGAGGGAGAAAGTATAAATGAATATTTCAGTAATCAAGAAGTAATTTTTAATTACTCTATTCATTTTATGTATTTACATAAGGCTTTGCTGTACCAAGATCTGTGACCTAGTGGAAAAAGTTGCGCCTGTGAAGAGCTTTTACATAGAATCTTTACAGCAGGTTGTAGGAATTTCAACATGACAGAGTAAAGGATTCTATGTCAGTTAATAAGAAATTAGAGGCTTCCATCACTGTTGTGTAGGAAAAATGAGGGATGTGGTGTGAAGAAGCCTTTAGAAGAAGAACTGTTTTGAAATGCGTTTCTTATTCATTCAACATTAATTCAACCAACTTTTGCTAATTGCCCAGTAGGTAGAGTGCTGGAGACTAGGGACACTGCATTAAGATAAAGCCCATAATTTTAAACATAATTTTTGCCTAGGAGGACAAAATATTTTATGGCAGGATTTTTCTTTAGACTTTCACATCTCTTGTTTTGTACTTTGGGAATTGCCTTGGAATGGGGTTTTTAAAAAGGAAGTAACTTGAAGGCAATAAATTATTTTCGAATGAAAGAAGGAGGGAAACTAGAGGCTCGGTAAGAACAGACTTCCCCATCAGCTTCTCATATTTACATCACACCAAAAGCTGTGAGGGACAGAGTTGGTTTTTGCCTACATTGATTATGAGCTCAGAAGAGCAAAGAGGGTGTGACACCTGATGAACTGGCAATATATAATTTCTTTTGCAAGGAATCCTTCCCATTTGAAGGAAATAACTTCTGGAAAGCACTGGGAAATGAGAACATCTACACGGCTATAGATATTTTTCCATTTTCTGGTCTTTTCTTTTACCCTATAATAATTTACTTTTCCTTCAATTAGCAATGAAGTGTGTGGATTATCACCCCAATATGGCAGTGCTTGAATGTAAAGTACAATGGCAAAAAAAAGCTCAGTAAGATAGAAAGCGTTTCCAGGGACATACTCCCAAAATGCATAAGTATGTATCCGCAGATTCTGTATTTGGATAATGTAAATGAAATAAGATTTTACTCATGCGGTTTTCAAATTTGATTAAATTATTGTTAAATTTATTTTTTAAAAAGTAAATTGCACTTTGTGCTTTACTTCTAGTTCCTCAGCTACTATGTGGAGAGAAGCCGGATTATTTGGTCTTTGCTTATCTCCCAGAGATAACTATGTGCCTACTAACTGCTGCAAAAGTAAAATCATCTATAGTCATTTTAATAACCGTGTAACCATACTTTATTTTTTTATTTTTATTTTTTTTATTTATTTATGATAGTTACAGAGAGAGAGAGAGGCAGAGACACAGACAGAGGGAGAAGCAGGCTCCATGCACCGGGAGCCCGATGTGGGATTCGATTCCGGGTCTCCAGGATCGCGCCCTGGGCCAAAGGCAGGCGCCAAACCGCTGCGCCACCCAGGGATCCCTGTAACCATACTTTAAAGAATAATTACACAAGACAATGTTTATGTAAGTAACTTATTATAAACCTTTATAGTATTAGGTCTCCTTATTGTTTGAAAAAAATGTAAGTCACTTGGTTAGGTACTATCACTTAAGGCAGAAATATCTTAAGGAAATACAGCTAACTCTGCAAGAGCTTTGTTCACATAGATGGATAGTGTAGCCTCATTTACAATATACACAAAAATCTGAAGGCCTAAATGCCCAACAATAATGAAATGGTTAAATGAGTGATGAGAGATCCAAGCAACAAAATCTTATGCAGCACGAAAATTATACTTATGGAAAGCTTTGTTAACATTATGCTGTCACATATACCATATGATAAATATCTTAGTCCTGACTTTGAAATGTTTGTTAGTTCCAGTGGGTTAGATTTTTTTATTTTAATATTTAAGGCCTAGAAATTGGCCTGAAGCATGGACTATATCCCAACAAAAATCCCATCTAGACAAGAAAACCATTCAAATTATTTAGCTTATTAGAGGATATATGAAAGTCTTATTACAGCTATGTCATCTACTTTGTGGTATTTAGTTTATGTAAATAGCTGCTTTTATTTGCTAGAATTAATTAAAAAAAAACATATGAACACAACTAATTATCTAATTTGGCTTTAAACTATAGCTTGACTGCAAATGAGGTTCTTTGGAATAACTTCATCACCTATGATAACTTTTACTCCAGTCTACCCTTTTGGTTTCCCGCATCTGTTTCTACAATCTCTCAAGTGAAGGAGACACCATTGGCTTCCCTTGAGAGTTAGTAGGCTTTTTGTGATGAATGCTAGGCATGGATAGTGTCGGGAATTTTAGGAACTTTATATTTAAAACTGCTAAGAGATCCTAAAGATAAGTGATAAGTTTTGTTTGATCCTTCATTTATCACTTTGGGGATAATGAAAGTGCAGTTTCTTTGGAACATTATGGTAGACCTTTCCATTGATTGATTATATTTTCAAAATCACATGGGATTAGTTCTTTCCAGACAACATAAATGTTGCTATTAATATTTAATGTAACTTTGCAAGTAACTAAAAGATTGATTAGCCTGCATTATTTATTACCTTTGAGTTAACTAAATGTATTTTAGAGTGGATCACATGTTTATTGCTATATTTTTAGGACTTGGGCTATGTTCCTGATTTTATGCAGGTGCCATGGCTTCATATATAAAGGGCATTCACTAAAAAAGTAATTTGAAAAACCTCATTAAATCATCTTAACTTCCTACATTCCACGGCATGTCAAATTTTAAGATTGAGATAATATATAGATATACATATATATATCTACACCTGTATCTCTATATAACTATCTGTTTGATATGGTCATTAAAACTAAATAATTAAATAACTCAACGTTTAAAAGGGCTTCATTAGCCCCTTTGATATGGTTCTGAGGAGAGAAGGCAGTTGTCATTAGATGAAAGACTATTTTAAAATATAGCCACTGTAAACACACCAGCATATTTGGGTTGATTTGGCAGTCAGAGAGTTAAAATTGTTCTGATTGTTTGCTCTCCTCACCCTGGATGTTCTGTGGCACAGGGCAAGTCTTATTAGAATACCTTTCTGGAGGGTGCGTGGGTGGCTCAGCAGTTGAGCATCTGCCTCCAACTCAGGTCCTGATCCCGGGGGTACTGGGATTGAGTCCCGAATTAGGCTCCCCTCAGGGAGTCTGCTTCCCCCTCTTTCTGTGTCTCTGCCTATCTCTGTGTGTCTCTCATAAAAAAAAAAAAAAAAAAGAATACTTTCCTAGATTCAGGATGAAATTTATAGCTGTGGAACCATAAAAGCTGCTGACCATACTTGAACCCACGCAAGATGCTGGCCTCATTTTCATAGTGATGTGATTTATTGGGCTAACCAAGAAAGCCTTTTGCAGTTGGAGACTGAGATAATTTGAAATGACATTACCGAATATCCTTTTTCCTTTTGCAGTTGAATACTGATGTGACCTAAGGTGACATTACTGAATATCTCTTAATTATTAAAAATGTATCTCCGATGAAAAAAGGATAAGTCCCTTAGAAGTGCTGTTTAAGATCTTTAAGCTGAAGAGCTTTGAATGATTAATAGTCTGCACGTAGTTATTATGTACACTTTAATTTTATTGTTGATGCATTTCAGAATGCGTTAAGAGTTAGGAGTCTGCACTTCTTTTTAAGTAGGCTCCACACCCAGTGTGAAGCCCAACTCGGGCTTGACCTCATGACCCTGAAGATCAAGACCTGAACTGAGATCAAGAGTCAAGACACTTCACTCACTGAACCACCCAGGCGCCCCAGAAAGTCGGTATTTTAAATATGATTTTAAGTCCTCCCAGTAGGAGGAGCTGTATCCCCTTTTAAAAAATCAGTTACCCAGAGAAAGTAAAGCCATAAAGAAAGCAAGGTGTCAGATTTACCCAAACTTCTTAGGAACCCCGGGTATTGGTGGTGAGTATGGTATTTGTACATTATCTTTTACTTGGAATCATGAAATGTCAATTACTGCACAAAAGTTTTGACTCTTGCTCTTGCTGTGTGGCGGACATAGAGCCAGACATCACAGGACAGACAAGTGAGGTGCAAGACACTGGTGCTTCTTAGATGAGAGGGTGGAAAGAGAAAGGTTTGGAAAGGTTTCCTTCAATAAAGTAACAATTGAGGGGCGCCTGGGTGGCTCAGTCAGTTAAGTGGCTGCATTCAGTTAAGATCCAGCCCCACATTGGGGCACCCTACTCAGCGGAGGGAGGGGGTTGCTTCTCCCTCTGCCCCTCCCCACTGCTCATGCTCTCTCTCGCTCTCTGAAATAAATAAAAGCATTTAAAAAAAAAAGAAAAAGAAGAAGTAACAGGTGAAGCTATGACTGGAAAGGATTTCTTTACTGAGGTGATGGGAATGGGTATGAAATAGAATTGGGTTAAGTTAGGAAAAAAGGAGAGAAGAGAGGTAGTGGAGACAAAGGACAAGAGATGAGGGGAAGGGAAAGGGAAGGACCTGGACAGTGTAGTGTCACCAGAAGCCAGGGAGGGAGGACTTTTAAGAAAGTGTGGGTGGAGTTGGGGAGCAGAGTGAGACTGAGTTCAGATGTACCTGAGTAGGTGGAGGAGAGTGAAAACAGAAGAAAATGTTGTGCGTGGATAGAAAGAGGACCAGTGGGTATAAATTTTAATTATATACACTTAATAACCATTCTTTGGCCGCTTAGTAGGAGTGGTTTAGCAGGGCATTTAGCTTTGCAGATTCCGTGTGATGACCCTTGTCATTAACCACACACACAAATCCGTGTAGAGTGTGACACCACAGATGAAAGCAGACAAGGAGTGAGAAGATTCTTCAGGGTCTTCATCCTGCCTCTGTCGTTAACAAGGTGCGTGACCCTGGACAAGTCATTGAGCCTCTGTGTACCCTAATTACTCCTTCTGCAAGTGAGGTGGTTGGATTAGGGCAAGATTTCTTAATCTGGTGACCAAGGGTGGCTTTTAGGGAATCTGAGATGCCTCCAAAATTATAAGCAAAAACTGTTTTTCCCTCTAAAGAGGGGATCCATAGTTTTATCAGATTCCCCGAAGAATATCATAATTAGATTTTGCTCTGACTCTTAGGACTAAGCACTAGAAATCCCTTTCTGAGCTGTGTTACAGGAATGAATCTGCTTTGTCAGCTGCCTGGACTGGTTACCTATTGATGTTTATAAATTACTTTATGTGTGTGGTATTAAGGATCTACTGATTCATGAATCAAGGCAGTGTTTAAAAGGACTTTGGACCCTTCTTTGGACATGGAGGTCTACGTTGAAATGCTGCTTCTTACAAACATGAAGTTATTTAGTACAAGTCATTACCTGCCTTTCTACTCTTACCCTCCTTTTGGTTCCAGCTGATGGATTCTGTGCAGGTGATATATTCTGTGTCACAACAGGAAGGAAAGTGAAGTGAATAAATCCTTTCATGAACCCTTGAGTCTGAAAAGCTACATGTTTCAGGCAAGCATCATGCTTTTCATTGGCGCTGTTTCCTTCCTTAGTACCATCTGAGTTTAGCTCCCCGTGAAATGGGAAGGATGTACAATCCTACTTTTGAAATGCAGACACTTTTGCAGGTCCCTGGATGGTTCTCCTATTGAAACTGGCTGTCAGGAACACACAGGAAAATCAACTGACTGTGTAAGTGTAAACAGAACAGATCTGCTAATTAGCTTGATGTCCCTAGCTGCTGGCATCCCTCATGTGGGTCTGCTAAGTGGACTGTCTGCCCAGGCCCAAGGTTATGACTGGTGACGACTGCCGTGGGGACAATCTTTCAGGGGATAACCTTTGAGAGCAATGGTTAACTTTATTTTATGAACAAATAACGAACACAGTGCATTTTTATTCGTCTGTATCTTTCTTCTAAAGAAAAGGTTCTTATTTACACTACCAAAAAAAAAGTGATGGCCATGAGTGAATTTGCTGCTGTAATGATCTGTTGATATATTTCATAATTGGGTAACATCAGCATTGGGGCAGATGTCAGCTTTAGTGATCCCAGGGTGGTGGCAAACAGGCTAACTCATCCAAGAGAACTCCACTGTCGACCTGGTTTTCTCTTGTGGAAAGGAAAATACTCACAGGGTATTTTAATTCGTTTGATTTGTTTAAAGAGAGCAAATATGGAAACAGTAATATCTGGAGGAGCACATCTCTGCCTGGGAATATCAGAGTTTGGCCTTTCGGGCCTAAGCCCCGTCTGCTCCCTGTTGGAATAGTGGTAACTGATGACAACGCAAAACACACTTGTCATAATTTATAACCTGTTCTTATGTGTTAGATATATGTCTCATATTACATATGTCATAATGCAATGCCAGATTTCACATTGGTGAAGTGGTTTTTTGGCTCTGGCACCGCTGTGCACCATAGACAGGCTTTAGAGGTACCAGAAAGCGTGCTCGGCACTTTAGAGCCTTTGTGAGCTGACCACATGCTCTTTTAGATGAAAAACCATATCTAAGAAGCTTCAGCTGATGCCATGGTACTTCACACCATGGTTGTTCCAGGTCCTTTGTCCTATTTCCCACGACTCTAGCCTGACCTCCTTTTTTCCAGAGGGCATAGACATAGCCCTAACCAGGTTCTCTCCAGTGTTTTGGTGCTTAGGTGGGGGAAAACATGCCCGCATCGGGAGTCCCTGGACACAAAACTTCATGATCATGTGGGGAGGAAAAACAAAACCAAACTCCTGTCTTTCGGGAAAATATTCTGGTAACTTTTATTCTTAATTTGGACTTGAAAGGAAGCACGACTCTTTACTGGAAATAAATTGCTTGAGAACCTTTCAAATTGGGTAAATCACTTTGCAGGAACAAGAAGAGCGTATGTATTTACAACAATCCTAGGAGATAGATACTATTTATGTCATAATCCAAGTGGTTTGTTTGTCCAGGGTCAGAAGCCCACACATTTCGCTATGAGGCTTCACTCAGCCTTTCCTTGGTTCAAGTTCCTCATCTATAAAATGGGGGTTACAATGCTTGCTTTTATAGGGTTGTTTGGACAACTCAAAAAAAAAAAAAAAACACGTATGAAAAGAACCTGATACAGAACACCTTTTTCAACGCAAATTAACTTCTTTATTCCAATAGTGAAATAAGATTCTACTTATATATTACATGTTTTTATTATTTTAACATATCTAATAAAAAGTAAGCTCTTCATGAATAAAAGTTTGAAATTTTTTTTTGCAAAATATTTATAGAAGGAGACTCTGTAAGGTTCTGCTATCATAGATACAGAGAGTGGGAAGAAAATTTCCAGAAACCATTAAAAGCATGAATTGTGTACCTTTGGCAAGATCTTTTCTTTTATGTTCTTGATTCATCCCTCCCTCCCTTTCTCCCTTCCATCCTGTAATTGGACATGTAGTTGGACACATATGACTTCAAAGTGTTGATATTTTGCCTTTCTTCCAAGTGCCCAGTAAGAGCAGAAACACTTAGGAGTATCAAAAGGACTTTCTCAAGAACCACCATAGTTTTTAATCTATGGGGCCCAGAGTAATGGAAGCAGAACTCAGACAACCATAGCTGCTAGAGTGGTGTCCCCTTGGTATATCTAAACCAATAGCAGGACAGAAAAAGGAATCCAACTTTAATCTTTGGGGATTAAAGATCATTGGTTGTAAGAGGTTTGAAGTTCCCGTGTATATCATACTTCAGTTGCTTTATTGAGCTCTTCAAGGGACAGATGTGTGCTGTCGGCTGGGGACACACAGGTGGGTAAACATCTGAGCTGGCCCTGGAGGAACTGATGATGTAGCTGAAAGGGAGATGCACTGTGATCCCTCTGTCTGTCTCTCCCGGCACCATGAGTTCCTTGTGAGCTGGGAATTACACATTTTATCTGTGAAGGCCTCATGTCTGTCTGTTACAGGGCCTGTCCAGAGAAAGCTTGCAATCAGTGGATCCTGATCAAAGCAACTAGCAGAAGTGAGTTAAACCAAAAAGCCAACGGTAGATTTTGTAGTAACAAACACTTGTTTTGTAGAAAGCCTGTAATTGATTTTCAATGCCACTCATTTTAAACTAACAGAAATGCCCTACCTCTTTCTCTTTCTGTGCAACCACAGATGTTACAAAGTCTAGTGGAATTTCTTCCTCTTATACTTCCTCTGAATTCATGAACTCACTTAGTTCAGTCCTGGTGCACTGGGTTCCCAGCTAGCTGACATGACCAGAAACGCTCCCTCTACCTGTGTCCCTGGCTCCTGGTCATAGCATCCTTGTGCCTCATTAGTGCACAGTACATGTTGAGTCTGATGAAAGATGGGTGGACATCTGGGTAGCTCAGCAGTTGAGTGTCTGCCTTCAGCTTAGGGCATGATCCCAGAGTCCCAGGATCAAGTCCCACATCTCTGCATGGAGCCTGCTTCTCCCTGTCTCTGCTTCTCTCTGTGCATGTCTCTCATGAATAAATAAATAAAAATCTTTAAAAATCTTTAAAAAAATAATGAAAGATGGTGGGTAGATCATGGAGATATGACATTAAGAGAGGCTGTGGAAATGCAATAAGGCAGGATTATGATTGAGCTGAGAGCAGACCAGCAGGTGTTTCTGAGAGCAGTGGTTAACTTTATTTTACATATAGGAGCTCCTTCAGAACAATAGTGATGAGCTGATAAAGAAAATGGCACCTGAAATAAGTGGAATTAATTTTTTTTAAGGAAGGAAGAAATCACGAGGAAACCTGGCTCAGCCTGGGGTTCATGGTGGAGGAACAGTATTTCCTCTGAGAATCTGTGATCATAGACCTGCCTTCACATACGTTAGTGTTCAAATGTATACAACTTCTATGATTTGGGAAAGCTGCAGTCCAAGTAATTTATTAGGTAATTTATTTATAGAAGTTGATGATTGCTAGTATCATCAGGACGTCTGGCAGAAGCAAATGCAAATCCAGATGTTTCCTTAAAAGAGACTACTCCACAGATAAAGCCTCAAACCTAAAAGGAGCCCCAAATTTAAAAACCTATATAAATGTCTGTGGAAATCATAAATTGGAATGATTTGATGCAGAAGGGAATAAACATGTTAAAGATGGGATAAAAATCTGAGTAAAGAAAAGAAACATTCAGAGGTCTAAAAGAATTTGAATAAAAATCAAATGAACTATTAATGAAGCATATAATCATTGAAGTAAAAAACTCAGTGGATTGATTAAACAGCAGATTAGATACAATTAATGGGAAGATTAAAGAATGGGAAAATGGATCTGAGAAAATCATCTAGAAGGTAGCCCAGGGAAAAGGGATGGAAAGTCAGAGAGAACTTAGAAATATGTGGATAGAATTATAAGGTCTAACATTCTATTAATGTAAGAGCTATAAAAGAAGGGGATATAAAGAATGGGGGAGAAGTAAAGTCCAAAGAGCATTTTTCAAGGTTGATGAAACATATATATCCGCAGAATCAAGGAGACTCGATCACTTTCAGATTAAGCAAAAAGAAATCCATACCAGATATATCACAGTGCAACTGTCTAAAAACCCCAAAATGAGATCTTAAGAGCATGTAAGGGAAAAGACAATACACAAAGGTCAACAATTAGACCGAGAACCTCTCAGAAGTAAAATTGGATAGCAGAAGACTGAGATGGCATCCATGAGATAAATGAGTGTCTTTCTAGAATTGTGTGCCCAGGTAAATGAGCGTTATAGAATGAGGGTGATGCTGACCAAATACTTCATGAACAGACCTATAGGAAAATGATTAAGAAAAAAAAAAGTAAGGAATGTATTTATTTATTTTTTTTTAAGATTGATTGATTGGTTTAATTGGGAAGAGAGAGAGCAGGAGAGACGGAGCACTAGGGCTGGTGGGGAGGAGCAGAGGGAGAAGGAGAAGTAGGCTCCATGGAGCAGGGAGCCAGATGCAGGGCTAGATCCTGAGATCGTGACCTGAGCCAAAGGCAGACGCTTAACTGACTGAGCCACCCGGGTGCCCCTTACCCGCATTACTTTATGTCTGGCATTACTTGAGAGATATTTGAATCGTTGAACAAAATGATACATTAGCAGTTATTTGGTTTTAATCAAGCGCTTCAATCTGACCTGGATTAAAAACACTAACAATCATGTCCTGTTTCCCAAAGAGCAAGACCCTGTATCTTGGAGCTGACATAGTTCTGATGGGACGTTGTGTTTATCACCTTTGTTTTACTTACTAACACACTGTTAATTTTCTCTGGCCACTGCAGAATGTATTTTCAGGTGTCAATTTATTAACTTTAAAATATTAAAAGCAAATTAAAATAAATAAATTGTTTTCCTATTTGAGATTTTATAAGGTCTATTGTACCAAAAGGCACATGATGAATTTTAAATTCCATTTCATAGAACTGTGATGTTCCATTAAAGAAAGGGTGGAATACTTTGTTGTAGTTGTAATTATTTAGAGATGAAATATGAAGTGGATTTATCAACTGATAGTGGTTGGTGTAATAACTTCTACACCTTTATACTAAAACCTCCAGGGTTTATATTCAATACTTTGGAATCCATAATCAGAAAAGTCTTTACAGTTTGAGGACCCTTCTGCATGTTTGGGGACTATTTTGCCTATGTTATTTTTTCTATATAGTCATTTTTCGCCCTAAAATTGGGTGGATTAATCTTTTCCTGGTCAAATTTCCAACTCTTTGTGTAACTCTATTTAATTTCTTAGGAACTTGGTTGTAATATATTCTCAAGTCAAATCAGGCTTCACAAGGGTTGTGGAGCCTCTTTCCCTGCATATGGAGAGAATGATGGTAATTGTGTTGTATAGACAAAAAGGAAAGTCCATACTTAACGCTTCTTGGATCCCCCCATTCACCTGTTCAGACCAAACCAGGTGCACAACTTTGCCCTAATGACGTTGTAGTCTGTAGTGTCAAGTCTGAGTCTGCTCTCTACCATAAATGGCTACTTCCAAATCCAGATCCCTTCAGGCTGATCCTCAAATCCATGTCCTCTCTGGGGTAAGCCCCAAAGCAGCTTCCCCCAGCAGACTCTGGCTTCCCTTCCTTTCCAAATCAGTTTCTCTCTTACAACCAGCGCTGTTACTGTATTCTCCTCTTCCTCCCAGTCAGGAAGTGTCCTGTGTAATCTTGGTTTTGCTAGTATTTTGAGCAAGTTGTATCTTGAATACAACAGGTATTCAAGAGGTTTCTAGTATTTATCCTTATTCCTTACTACTTGTGCGACTTTGGGAGGTTACATGATCTCTGAGCCTCTGATTTTTCTTCTTTGTATCCACATAGGTTATTATGAGGATTAACTAAGAAAATGAAGGGGAAACACTTTTTTTTTTTTGAGAACATTTGCCCTTTAATTTGCATTTAAAATCAGTTTCTTTAAATATTTTAGTTACAAGTTCTGAATAGTGAAGACAGAGTAGAGAATGAAGGGGAAACACTTGGGGTCTGGAAGGCCCCAACAGACATGTTAATTTTTACTTGAGATATGATGAATATTACAAAAGGGAATGTTCAGGGAGCCTAGGAGATATATAGCTGGGGGGCCTCACCTGTGCTGAAGGAGACAATAGGGCCCTCCAGAGGGAGTGACATTAAAGAGATGTCCAGGGTAAGATGTTCAGGGTGAATATAATTTGTGTTCTGGAAGAAAGCAAAGGTTCCAAGTAGAAGAAACTACGCTGCACATTCCAGGGCCTAATGCCATATTCCTGAAGGAAGGTAGGAACTGAGATGTCTTAAATAGTGGGATGGGAGAGAAAGAGCTGAAAGGATGGTGAAAGGTGGCCTCGGAGAAGTAGGCAGGGGTCAGAGAACAGAGGGCTCTGAAAGTCATGGTTAGGATTTTATATTTTACTTTGACCACAAAAACAAAAACAAAAACAAAAACAAAACAAAACAAAAAACAAACACTAAAGGTGAAAGAAAGGAAATGACATGATCAATGTTCTAAAGAGGCCATTCTCAGGGCACCTGGGTGACTCAGTCCATTGGGTGTGTGTCTCTTGGTTTCAGTTGAGGTCATGATCTCATGGGTTGTGAGGTGGAGCCCTGTGTCAGGCTCCTGCTCAGTGGGGAGTCCACAGGAGATTCTCTCCCTCTGCTCCTCCCCCTGTTCCTTCTTTCTCTCTCTCTCTCTCATAAATAAATGCGTCTTTAAAAAAGAGAGAGAAAGACTGTTCTCCCCTGCATTTGGACAAGCTGATAAGAAAGATCTTTTTCTCCCTTCTTTAGCTCCAGGAAGAAGTTCAAGACATAAGCTCCAGTCCACATGTGGAAACCCTCACCCCAGACCTGCCCCTTAATTGCAATAAAATCCAAGCCAGTCTCCTTTCCTCACTCTCTCAAGCCATTTTTGGACCTGATTGAGAACCCTCCCTTCTCATCCAGAAAGACTCAATATGTGAGTGACAAACCTTTTCATATGCTGTTGGTGTGTGTGTGTGGCATCAAAATCAATCTGAGCCAAATTCAGATGGTGAGGTCAGGGTGCCCATCACACCTCTTGTGGTAACAACAACAATATGAATTATAAACATAAAAACTTTGACACATGTATCACAAATGAGAATGCGATTATACTATGCATACCTGATTTTTAAAATAAAGTACCCCGAACAATGATGTCATGAAATGTTTTTCACAATATCATTTGTCACGGCAGTATATTATACTAGTATATGGTGCAAATGATCTAACCAACTTACAATTGACATATATGTTGGTTCCAATATTTTTACTATTTTTTTTTACTATTTTATTTTTTAAAGATTTGAGAGACAGTGTGTGCAGGTGCTGCATGCACAGCGGTGAGGGAGAGAGGGAGAGGGAAAGAATGTCCCAAGCAGACTCTGTGCTGAGCAGGGAGCCCCATGGGGCTCAATCCCATGACCCAAGATCATGACCTGAGCCAAAACCAAGAGTCGGTTGCTTAACCAACTGTGCCACCCAGGTGCCCCCCCCCCTTTTTTTACTGTGTTAAATAAACTACACTGGATATTTTTATTTTATTTATTTTTGTTTTTTTTAATATTTATTTATTTATTCATGCAAGACACACAGAGAGAGGCAGAGACACAGGCAGAGGGAGAAGCAGGCTCCCTGCAAGGAGCCCGATGCGGGACTCAATCCCGGATCCTGGGATCACATCCTAAGCCGAAGAAAGATGCTCAACCACTGAGCCACCCAGGCGTCCCAATTTTGTATTTTAGAAGCTTTTGTGACTTGAGGAGTTGATGTCACCATCTAATTTGAGGGTACTAAAAACCAAAAGCTCTCACTCCTCTGACTTGCTGGAGGACCACCTGAAGCTTGACTTCAGGACCATCACATGGTTTCTGGACCATGTGATGGAAAGCAGGCTTCACTGGGCCTGTGCTGTAGGACAGTGCCTCTGACACTTACTGCCAGGGACATGGACCTCAATTCAAATCCAGGGAGAGGCTGAGCACCTCAAGAGTCCTTTCCTGCTCCAGAATATATTTGATGGTCATCCAAAGTGTTCCCAGTGTACATGGGGGTAAATCCACGCAAGCTGAGAGGTCTGGATTCAACCCGGTGCCTCTACCAACGGCTCCCTGTTGACTAACCTCACCGAATACACGCTAACTCAGTGACCCACAGACTTGGCCGATAACCACGGAAACCAATTATTTTGATCTCAAGGGTCCTTTCCAAAACCCACCAAGGGTTTCTCATAAGTTCCACAGTGAGTCCACCCTAGGCCTGCAGAAAAGCACTGGGAGGGTTTGCACAAACCAGGGTAATGGAGCCTTGGTGAACAGACGGTGGAAAGCAGACGGGGTAAGGACCACATGTTAAGGATTCAAGTCAAAGCAACAGTATCGGGAAGGCCTGCAGTTTGCTGCGCAGTAAATGGTACTTTAGTAAGTAAATGGCCAGCCTCAGAGAAGCAGAGACAAGCACTGTATTTCCCCTGTCATATTAGCAAATACACAGAAGGGCAACTTAAAAAATGGATTTACTTCACAACTACTGGTTCTCTCGCCCACAAACATACGTCAGAATTACCTGCGAAGGAAGGTTCTAAAAAATATTTAAGTCTGGGCCTCACGCCTGGAGAAGGCTGCAAGGAGTGGGGGCTTGGGATGCTGGCATTTTCAAAAAGCTCTTGGGGGAGTTCAGAGGTTGCCTTCTGCTTGAGTCTCTTGACTTTTTAGGTTGACTGGGAGTACTTTGCGCTTTTGGGGCCACTGTTTGGGAGTGTGGGGAGCTTTCTTTGCAGATTTATTAGCAGTAGTAAAGAACTTGGCCCCTGGCTTTTTGGTCTTCTGTCTTGGGTCTTTTTTCCCCAGTGAAGAGTTTCTTTCTTTCTCTGCCTCTTCTTTGATTCTTGGCTTCTTCTCCAGGCCGTTACCTGGAGTCTTGGGCTCTGCAGCCTTTGGGGTCTCCAAACCCAGAAAGGCCTTTCTCTTTATTCCATGGGGTCTGTTGGGACCAAGGCTCTTTTTTTGAGACTTCTTTCCTGCAGCGTGGTTTTGCATCTCTACGTTTTCTTTCGCTGGACTCCCTATTGGTATGAGGAGTGGGATCTCGTCTTTGGACTCATCTTGCACCTTCTGCTGGGTTTTTCCTCTACCGGCCTCTTTCTTCTCACAAGCTTGCACCTTCTCCTTCTGGGGGGCAGGGTCCTTTGCAGCAGCATCACTAGTTTTGGGGTCCGCATCCTCTTCCTTCGGGGCCAATGCGGCCTTTCTAGCCTGTTTCATAAGCCTTTTTTTCCTTCTTCTTTTTTTGTTTTTCACAATGCTCTTTTTGTTTTTGTTTTTTCTTTGCTTCCTTTTTCTTCTGACTAGGAGTGCACATTCCCTTGGCTTCATCCTGACAGCTGACAAATGAGGAAAAGATGGGCAGGGAAGCTGACCTCGCCGTCTTCACATACAAGAGTTTCACGCTCTCCCACTTCTCTGGCAACTTTTGTGAAAGCCTCTTCGAAACAGCCATGAGGTTATGAATGACGTGTTCCACCTCCATCCCAGTGTGGCCAACGCGGATAGCACTGCAAGAACCACTCCTAGAGATGTTTAACACGGTGCCACCTATGCACTCATTAATATCCCTGGATAAATTCTTGGCCAGAAGGTTCACAGGTACTGGAACTTTCTCTCTGTGGTAGAAATGTCTCCCGAGGTGCGACGGTAAGAGCCACCTGGTTGTCGCATCAGTAAGGAAGAAATCAGAACTTCCCAAGAGGCAGAGCTTGGCTTCATAGGCTTTATACTCCTTTTTTTAGAGTTCAGAAGGGGGTAATCTGAGAAAGGGTTTTAATTCCATGCTTGTTCAAAAGCTTCTTGTAAAACCATCCTGTCTTTTCAGGAGTTAAATTGGGTTCATCCTGGGTAAGTAAAGAAATATCTGTTAAATCTGATTGAACACCACGAGGCAAGGCCTGTCTGACCCTCAGTTCTTTACTTGGAATCTTCCATAATATCACCATCAAAAATAAATTTTCATTCTCATTCAAAAGCAAGCCATTCGCGTTCTTCCTGGACCTGGGGTGTGCAAACAGAGCTTCCACCGCTTTTCTCATCTGCCCTTGGTCCAGCTGCTCCTCCGTCTCTGGAGTGGAGGCTGAGGCTGCAGTTGAGGAGGATGGTGAGGGGGGAGCTGAACCCTCCATGTGGCTCTCGCCTCGCGCAAGCGTGTGATACCCAGGGCTCTACAGTGGATATTTTTATACCCAACCCTTTGTTCATTTTCTTGGTTATTTCTTTAAATTAAATTCTTCTAGTTTTAAGTAGTAATAAATCATAAGCACATTCAGCTCATTAGAGTATACATTTATGGAGCACCTGCCATGTGTGGTTATTGGGGATCCTAATACAAAAGACATTAAAATTGCTTTCAGAGAAGTACTATTACAATAAGAATGTTTGTAGGTTAAAAACTCTTTTTTTTTTTTTAATAAAGACAGCTAAAGCCAATAAATGTAGCCTCTTCACTTGTACAAGATTTTACAAAGTATGAAGCTTGCCACAGGGTGGCACTAATACATTTCTATTGAATAGTGCTATGTTAATGAGTTTCTTCCCTGCTAATCTATTTTTTTGGTGAATTGTAACTGGAAAAATATTTTGGTTTAGTTTGACATTTAAAAAATTGGTTTACATCAAAAAACACAAAACAGGATTTTTATTTAAGAACTCAAATATTATATATACTTTTAAACCACAGAGATTGACAGGTGATTTCCCTTTTATTTATTTATTTTTTAAATTTTATTTATTTATGATAGTCACACAGAGAGAGAGAGAGAGGCAGAGACACAGACAGAGGGAGAAGCAGGCTCTATGCACCGGGAGCCCGACGTGGGATTCGATCCTGGGTCTCCAGGATCGCGCCCTGGGCCAAAGGCAGGCGCCAAACTGCTGCGCCACCCAGGGATCCCCGATTTCCCTTTTAAAAGACCAAAAATCAAATTATTGAACATGGTGTATGCACACACATATGCACAGATGTTTATATACATACATATTAATGCTTATAAGTACTATAAACATATATCATATTTGGGTTCTTAAAAATCCTGTCTTGTGTTTTTCAATGTAAACTAGTTTTCTAAATACATGTATGTGTCTTATTGTGTGTGCGATAAGAGAGTGAAATACACTTTTCGGAGCTGGGTTTATTTTCTGATCTTGTGTCTAACAGAAATTTTAGTCTTTATATTTTAAATTAAGCATCCTCAGCAGTCCATTTCTTTTTGTTTGTTTTTGCTTTTTTTTTTTTAAATTTTATTTATTTATTCATGAGAGACACAGAGAGAGAGAGAGGCAGAGACTCAGGCAGAGGGAGAAGCAGGCTCCACACAGGGAGCCAGATGTGGGACTCGATCCAGGGTCTCCAGGATCACACCCTGGGCCGAAGGCAGGCATCAAACCGCTGAGCCACTCAGGGATCCCTTTTTTGTTGTTGTTGTTTTTAAAGAGATTTTATCCATTTATTTATGAGAGACACACAGAGAGGCAGAGACACAGGCAGAGGGAGAAGCAGGCTCCCTGTGGGGAGCCCAATGCAGAACTTGATGCCAGGACTCTGGGATCAAGACCTGAGCCAAAGCAGACATTGAACCATCGAGCCACCCAGGCGTCCCCAGCAGTCCATTTTTTCTGTCTCCTACACCAGAAAAATCTTAGGGGCAGGGGACTTGTATAAAGTACACTCTGCCATTTACTCTTGCGTCCTCCCATCCCAACCATTCTGAATGCACCTAGGGGGTGTTACCTCCCCACCTTCATAATTAGTGCTCTTAGTGAGCTTCTGTGAATGACCATTACACCTACATAATTAATTATTATGTCTTTCTGGTGAAATGACTTCTTTATCATTATGAAATAGACTTTTTTTTTTTTTTTTTTTGAAATAGACTTTTTTATTCCTGGTGGTAGTCTTTGCTCTGAAATTTACCATCTAATGCTAAGGTAGCCAGGGTAACTTTCTTTTGAGTCTTCCTTTTTTATATAATCTGACAATCTCTGCCTTTTAATTGGGGCATTTAGATCATTTACTTTAGTATGACTGTTAGTATAGTTAGGTTTAAATCTGTCATCTTGCTATTTGTTTCTATTTGTCTCATCGAAATCTATGTTTCCCTTTTTCTCCTTTTCTGCCTTTTTGAGTTTAAGGCTTTTCTTTTTTTTTTTTTTTTTTTTTTAATTTTTATTTATTTATGATAGTCACAGAGAGAGAGAGAGAGAGAGAGGCAGAGACACAGGCAGAGGGAGAAGCAGGCTCCATGCACCGGGAGCCCGATGTGGGATTCGATCCCGGGTCTCCAGGATCGCGCCCTGGGCCAAAGGCAGGCGCCAAACCGCTGCGCCACCCAGGGATCCCTAAGGCTTTTCTTTTATAATGAGCATTACATCTCAAATGTTGGCTTATTAGCTTTTATCTTGGTGGCTTTAGCACTTTTATACATGTTTAACTTAGCAGTCCACTCTCATGTGAGATTATACTACTTCATATATAGTATAAGAAATTTACAACCAGGGGCACCTGGGTGGCTCAGTGGTTCAGCATCTGCCTTTGGCTCAGGTCATGATCCCAGGGTCCTGGAATTGAGTCCCACATCAGGCTCCCCATGGAGAGTCTGCTTCTCCTTTTGCCTATGTCTCTGCCTCTCTCTGTGTCTCTCATGAATAAATAAATAAAATCTTTAAAAAAAATTACAATCATACTTCAATTTCTCCTCCTATCTTTTGTGCTTTTTTTTTTTACATTTTACTTCTATATATGTTATAAACTCAACAACACATTGTTATTATTAAATTTTATGTTAGTATTTATATTTTGTTGGCACTATAATAATAAATTATTTTTTTAAGTGCTTTCAATGCTAAGAAAAAATCTTGTATATTTACTCATGTAGTTAACATTTCTGGTGCTCTTTAGTCTTTTGTGTACATCAGTGTTTCTGCTGGTATAATTTTCCTTCTGCCCAAGGATTAGAGTATTGTAATACAGGTCTGCTGGTGGTGAATTCTTTCACTTTTGTATGTCTGGAAAAATCTTTATTTCACCACTATTTATTTTATATTAATTTCAATTCAGTTTGCCCACATATAGTATAACACCCAGTGCTCATTACATCACTTCCCCACTTAATATTACCATTGTTTTTGAAAGGTATTTTCCCTGGATATAAAATTCTATGTTGCCAGGTTATTTTTCTCTTAGTACTATAAAGTTGTTGCTCTACTGCCTTCTCAGTATTGCTTCTGATGAGAATTCTGCTGTCTTCCTTATCTTTATATGTTTACAGACATCATGTTTTCTTATCTGCTTTTCTTTTTTAAAAAGATTTTATTTATTTATTTGAGAGAGAAAGCATGAGCACAAGTGGGGTGGGGGGTGGAGTAGGCAGAGGAAGATGGGGAAGCTGACTTCCTGCTGAGCAGGAATCCCAATGAAGGGCTCCATTCCAGGACCCTAAGATCATGACCCAAACCAAAGGCTGAGATACTTAACTGCCTTTGCCACCCAGGTGGCCTTCTTGTCTGCTTTTAAGATTTTCTCTTTACTATTGGTTTTGATTGTATTATGATGTGCCTTTTCTTCATGTTCCTTATGCTTGGCGTTTGTGATCTTCCTGCAGCTGTAAATTTATAGTCTTGTCACATTTGAAAATATTTTATCCTTTATTTCTTCAAATACTTTCCATGACCCTCTCCCTTCACTGGGACTCCAATTATACATATATTATGTCACTTAGTTTTTCATAAGCTCACTGATGCTGTCTTCATTTTTAAAAATTCTTTTTTCTATTAAATTTTTGAATAGTTTCTATTGCTAGGTGTTAACATTAACTAATCCTTTCTTCTGCAGTGTTTACCCTGCCAGTATCACAAGCATTATTTTATTCATCTAGGCTTGTAGTTTTCTTTAGAAGTGCAAATTCAGATCATTTTTTATGTTTGGATTTGAGATCTGTTTTTATGTCTTTCAACACATGGAATACAGTAATAACAATGGTTTCAGTGTCTTTGTTTGCTAATTTTAACGTCTGTGTCTGATGTAGGTGTTTCTTAATTGATAGATTTTTCTTTCAATATGGGTCACTCTCTAGATTTTTTCATGCCTAGTAATTTTGGATTGGATGTAAGACATTGTAAATTTGCCTTGATGGTTGCTAGATATTTTCATATTCCTGTAAATATTTTTATTATCTTGGAATGTGATAAGTTACTTTGAAACTGTATGATTCTTTTCAGTCTTGCTTTTAAGATTTGTTAAGCAGGACCAGAGCAGCATCTAGTCTAGGACGAATTATTGCCCAAAGTTACAGAATGAGTTCAATATTCACACAAGCTGGATTCACACAGCCAAACAACTAAAACTCAAAGTATTTTATTATCCTATGTTGATTACAGCTCTTAACTCTATAAAGAGCTTCAGATCTTCTAGATTTTTAAAGAGGGAGTTTTAATAATAGATTTATTGATAACTTTTAGTCCATTAACATCAAATACAATGGAAATATTTTATAAATTTTCTTTCCTATTCTGTAAATAACATATTGACAACTTCATGTCACATTTCAAGTCCAATAACCTACATTTTGAAGCACTTTGCAATTTTCACGGTGCTTTCATATATTTTTTTTTTATCTCAGTCAATTTTCACAGCCACACTGGTCAATGCATGAGCCCCATTTTGCTTAAAGTTCATCATTTAGGCCTATATTCCCATTCTTCTTAGACCAGTATTTTTTCTGTTATTCCAAGGTAGCCTTTCTGCATCATTGGCCTATTTTATTAAAACAAACAAAAACAAAATGGCACCCATGTAAAGTCACTAAGTTTTTTTCCCACTTTTATGACAATATTTCCAAAAAATAAAGTTTGATTTTATATTTGGGTGGTTATTGTCAAAGAGAACGTGGCCCTGCTTGTCCACACCTTGATTTCAAACTTCTAGCCTCCAGACTGAAATAATAAATTTCTGTTGCTTTAAGACACCCATATTTTAATACTTTGTTGTTAGGAAAATTATATGGTCCCTAAAATAGAAATAGAGTCTTTCTCATTAAGAACTAAATATACTAAATATAGTGGAACCTTGAAATACCAAGACCCCATTCCATCTAGGGCTTTGTTGTGAGAAGATTCTTGGTCTCAACTCTAAGAAGCTCCTACACCATGAGCCAACTTACCAATATGAAGTTTACAATTCATAGCCCTTTGCCTCTAGCATAAATTAGGAATCTATAGATGACATTCTAGACACCTCTCCATCTAGAGAGTGGTCTTTCCAGTCTTGTCTCTCATTCTTTCTCTAATCCTTGTGCAGGTGCTACACCCTTTTCTTCCTCTCTTCTTTCTCCTCTTCCTTGACTGTCATATGGGACCAGACTAATAAGAAGGCGTAAGTACATGAGGGTTGTAGCAGCAATGGAAAATGAGTCCTCAGCTCTTTGCTCTTATACCTCTTATTTTATCTCTCTGAATGAACACTTGCTTTTGCAGTGGTTACCCTTACTTGGGAGCAGATGATTTATTGAAGTAGATTTGTTTTTATTTATAATTGTATTCTTATAATTTCTCAAATTCATCATCCTCTATTTAAGACTTGTACATTTTTGATGGTGATGTGCTCAGTCTCCCACTGACTTAGACTCAGGTAATCTTTATTCTCTTCCATGTTCTCCCTTATCTCATTAATCACCAGTAAAGTGAGTTTTCACTCATAATATCCTTCAATTTCTTCACTTTATATTCATCCAAATTTCCCAGTTTTCTTGTCTAGATTCTGAGGACTATTATAGAATCTTATCTGGATTCTGAAGGTAATGTAGATTCTGAAGTCTTGTAGTTGGTTTCCTTTCCTCTTGTTTCCAGTGTAACAGCTTTGCAACTCTAAAAGAGATAGTTGGCATGCCAGAAATCTGACCTCCTAGATTTTATCATCTTGCTCTTACCTGTTCAATCAGATTGTAAACTCTTCAAGGGCGTGGATCTTTGCATTTGTACAAATTTATCAGCTGCATCACTTAGCCCAGAATAGCAATTAAAAAGCATAAACTCAGGACACCTGGGTGGCTCAGTGGTTGAGCATCTGCCTTTGGCTCAGGTTGTGATCCCAGGGTCGGGATTGAGTCCCACACAGGGCTCCCCACAGGGAGTCTGCTTCTCCCTTCTGCCTATGTCTCTGCCTCTCTCTGTGTGTTTCTCATGAATAAATAAATAAAATCTTTTTTAAAAATGCATAAACTCTCAAGACATTTCCTAGAATCTTGGTTCTACCACTTACCAGCTCTGTGAGATGGGATAAGTGATGCAGCACCCATCTGTAGAATAAGGAAAATGGTAGTATCTACTCTCCTTGGGTTATTACGGAAGGGGAGTGAATAAAGCACTTAGAACAGTACCAAAAAATATAGTAATTTTCAACAAAATGTTCATTATCTTATTGTTTTACACTTCAGTTTTCATCAAATATTTGGAGACTAATGAAAGATAAATTGTGTTAACACAAGAATAGAAGCATGCTTTGATTTTACCTGAACATGTGTTGTACCTCTCCATCACGGTGTTTTAGTCCTGAGTCTCGTTGAGTTCCTTGAGTATAAAATAAAGATAGTAATACCTACTCATAAGGTTGTTGTAAAAAAATATTGTAACTAGGTTGCCATTGGTAAGGGCTGAATCCAGTGCCTGACACATAGTAAACACATAAGTAAATGCTATTCAGGAGACACAGTAGTAATGGTAGTATTAATGATAATGAGAGGCAGTAGCAGTCATGGTAGTGGTAGTGATGATAGTAATAATGGTAGTAACAGAGGCAGAAGTAGCATTTCATTTGTTTTTTTGTATGCCTGGAACATATCAGCAATTGAAAACAGCTTTATAAAGATTTTCTAAAGCTTGAAAATCTTTATGTGAGGGAAACACATAAAGATTTTCTAGACAATCTGAGAGAGGGATAGTTGAAGTCTTGGGAATGGATGAGGTGGCTTGGAGTAAGAGAACTGCCCGGCAGGTCCAGGGAATCTCAGGAAGGAAAGGAAAGGAGAAAGTAGAGGATGGTGGAGAGAGTGTAGTTCAAATTCTTACCCATCCACTCCAGAGATGGTGGGAGGAAGAAAATAACTTCTAAGATGGGAAGCTGTGATTAGAGAGTGCCAAATAATAAGTGAAAGTGGTCGAGGAAGATAGTGATCTGCCTCAGCCCCCATTATCCATCACTTGTCAACATTTTCCTTCTCTTTCCATCTTATCAGAAATCCTTTCCTTCCTTTTTTTTTTTTTAAGATTTTATTTATCTATTTGAGAGAAGGAGAGAAAGAGAGGGGGAGAAAGCACAGGAGTGTGGAGGAAGAGGGGCATAGGGAGAGGGAGAAGCAGACTCCTCGCTGAGTGGGGAGCCCGACATGGGGCTCCATCCCAGGACCCTGGGATCATGACCTGAACCGAAGGCAGATGCTTAACTGACTGAGCCACCCAGGAACCCTACCTTCCCTTCTTTAACAGCTAAAAAAATTAATTTCGTTAGATACATGTATATATCTAACATACATATGTTTTGATACTATGAATAAGTGCTATGGTCTCTTAAAACCAGTTGGCAGGGGCAGCCCGGGTGGCTCAGTGGTTTGGCGCTGGCTTCAGCCCAGGGTGCAGTCCTGGAGACCGGAATCGAGTCCTGTGTTGGGCTCCCTGCATGGAGCCTGCTTCTCCCTCTGCCTGTCTCTGCCTCTCTCTCTCTCTCTCTCTCTCTCTCTCTGTGTGTGTGTGTGTGTCTCTCATGAATAAATAAATAAAATCTTAAAAAAAAAACAGTTTGCAGTACATCATGAAGAGAACATGGACATGCTGGAGAAAAAATAAGTAGGTTTTTCAATTTAAGGAGCAAAGTACAGAGTGCAAGTTATACTGTGAAGCTGCATTTGACAGGAAAGAGTGGAATGTACCTTTTACTCAACATATTTAGAATCCTTTGCTGAGCTCTCATACGTATCAGTACTTTAGAGAAAGAAAATTTTTGAAATTGGTGAATCCACAAGTTATGTCCTAACTTTTATATATATTTTATATATGTTTGTTACTTTCCTTGAAAATTATATTATTCTAAGCATTTTTTTAAATGTGGAGGTTTTGTTCAAAACCAAATCTTAATTTTTGCTTCAGCAATTCAGATAATATTGACTAACATCTAGTCAATTTGGATTTTTTTCAATGATTTAGTCATTTTGTCCCAAAGGAAACATAATTTTCTTGGCTTCCTATTTTTGCTGTAAGCAACCCACAAATGCTGTGCCTCAAACACCATCTTTAGCAATTATAAATTAAAAATCATCCCTATACAGCTATACAGTAACACTATACTTATTTATTATTTTGATGTTTCTTTTTTCCATCTCTGTGTACTGTTTTTAAATATGTAATTTAAACAGTATTCAATAAAGTGTAAAATATAACAACTATTGTACTTTAAATAATATGTAGAACAATGAAAATTGATCTACAGCTACTTTGCTAGGAAGAGTCCCAAGGATACTATCTTAGGCATCTTCTAATTGTTATTGCCATTAAGCATTGCACATAACCTTTTTAAAATTTATGTTTTTTATTTATGATGCTTAAAAAAAATCAGTGGTCGTAATGCAGTATTAAATAGCTTCAATTAGTATATTTATTCTTTTTCCACTTCAGTCTTTAAAAAATCATAATAAACTCCCAGGAACCTTTACCCTGCAAATGACCTGATATGACATATTTGAACTTACAGTGAACTTTCACATGAACTTTCAGTTATCCTCTGAGAAATATAACAGATGGAAAATAGGCAGATTTTTCAAATATTTTCAGATGCAGTGCTTTGACATGTTTGACAGAGACAACGAGGCTGACTATCTCTTTCCAGTGTTTACTTTGTTGACCTTATTGTACTGGAGGCCGTTTTGTTACATTATCTGCCTGAATTAAGGGATTCAGCTATATTTTTCTTGGACCAGCATCTTGATTCTAAACCAGCATTTGTATATGTGCTTAAAGACGTAGCTAATTGGGTCATAAAATATAACAAATGTTAAGAGAACTTTATTGAGCTTATTGAAATAATATTGCTTCAAATCATTTAGATTCGAGGGGTTTTTAAAGACCCTTTTCCAATTTTAGACTATGAATCAGCTATAATATCCTTCACTTTGAATGGTTTGCAGCTAGAGATTCAGTTCAAAATGCACATGGTTTTTGAACGATCACTTGGGGAAAGAGGAGGGAAATTAAATGGAGCACCAACTATTGTTTCCCACTGCTATGTAGGAGATAGGCTCCTCAGAGGTATTTAATCTTTGCAACTGTCTTCCCCAAGTGGTTATTTTACTCATTTGCACAAGAGGAAAGGGAGACAGAGAAGTTGAGTAACTTGCCTGTGAAGACACAGCTAAACTGTGGAGTTAAATCTGCATCTCCCAGACTTTCAGTTCCTTTCTCTTGCAACAAGTTCCTGCTCCCAGGAACAAGATGTTTTATTTGGTCAAATAATGCTAAAGATAAAAGTGTAGAAAAAAAAAAAAGATAAAAGTGTGATGATGCTGTAATATTTCTAGAATCTTTGTTTTGAGAATTTAAAGCATTTATCTCTTTGTATTCTTGCATAATATTGTTATATAATTTAGATATAGAACTTGCAGAATGCTCTCAGTAATTTGAAGATAGTAACTGAGATTTTTGCTTCTCTTGAAAATTTCCTTTGTTTGCAAAAACCTATACACCTATTACATTTACCAAATAATGCAGGCATGTATATTATTTATTCACCGATATGCATCTCCTTGCTCAGAATCAATTCTTATTAACACCACTTTGTTCTTAGACTATAATTTATTCCTCCTAAGTAGTAGTTGTTAAGTTCAGAGAGAGAGATTATACCTAATGGGATATAGATATGTATAAAATAGCACACAACTACATTTGTAAGATCAGAATGTGAACTGTATTAGCTGTAATTAGCTCATCTTTCCTGACATTTTACTTAGTAATAGCAATATCATTGGTAAGGCAAATAAAGATCTTTCCATTTCACAAGGATGCACTCAGAAGCCTAAGAGGCTTATAGTGATCTTATCAGTGATGTACTGTAAATGGATAGCAAATTAAAATCAGTTGTTACTTATTTTAAGGGAATTTATAATAGTCTCCTTTTTTTTAACTTTTTAGTTCATTTATTTTAAAAACAGCTTTTTTATTAAAAGAAATGAACAGATTTTATATTAGAATAAGTGATCCTGCTTTTCTCTCCAATGTTTAGGTATTGAAGGTGGAGCAATGTAGATTCAAATTAAGAAAGGTCTGTTTTTTCTTCCTTTTATAGTTGACCCTTGAACAATACTGGTTTGAACTGCACTGGTTCACTTATACATGGATTTTTTTTCTTTATAACTATAGTACAGTACTGTAAATAGATTTTCTACTCCTTATAACTTTCTTAATAATATTTTCTTTAGGTTACTTTACCTATACAAGATATATGTTAATTGACTGTATATGTTATTGGTAAGGATGTTGATCAACAGTAGGCTATTAGTAGTTTAGTTTTGGGGGAGTCAGAAGTTTTGCATGGATTTTTTTGACTGCAAGGGGGATCAGTGCTCCTAACCCCTGTGTTCTTCAAGGATCAAATATATTATAAAATCTTTTTACTTGTGTTATTTTGTTACCTGTTTAGAGGTCAGGGGGAAAGCTCATAAAATTCTCTCCATATGATAGAGTATTTACTTAGGAATAAAGTTATGATTTCCTATAGAAAGTAAGCAGAAAACATGGTAGGGAGAGAGGCCACAGAGTATCTTTGGTTTCTTGATATTGATTAAAATTACTTGGTATATGTAAATTCCCAAACTTATAAAATTAAAATTCCTATCCAAAACCAGGTACATATGGTGGCACCATGGTTATGAAGCATCATAGAGGACTGTGGAGTAGCTGTTGAAGTATCAATACAAAGAACATATATCTGTATATTAAAAATAATGTTCTTTTTTTAGATATTATACGTCCATGACAGAAAACATAAAATTTAGGCATACATGCTTTTTTATGTTATTGCTTTAAAACAGACTCTGAAAGCTATGAAGTCATGCTTCCTCTAGAAATAAAATGTCAATTTAAAAAGGCAAACTGTTAACATAGTTATATGTATACTAGTTAGGATTATTTTATTGCAGGTGACAGAAATGTAATTCGAAGTAGCATAAAAAAGGGTGGCAGTCATATGCAAACATAAATACCCATATTTAGCTTATATTACATACTGTTGTTACATCTTTTTAAAAATATAACATTAGAAGCATTTCCTCATGATTAAATAATTTTACTTTTCACTGTTTTTTTGCTGTTTACTTCTTTATATTATTTCAAAAGTGCTCCATAGCATTCCGTTATCTGCATATTATCAAAGTTTATTTAACCATTCCATTCTTATCTGACATTTAGATTCTTCCCAGTAGCATGTTTCCTAAGTCTCCACCCACTTAGAAGAAAAAACTTAATTGGAAGCTTAGAAGTAAACTTTAAAGCCCTTAACATATTTCTCTAAATTCAGAGATATAATCTTATACCTCCCACACACAATTTGTTATTAAAGCTTTTACTTTATCTCTGTGAAGTTCAGTATTTCATTTAAAAAAAGATAACTTTATTTACCTATACACTTAGAATAGATAATAGTTTCTAATCAATAGTTATGCGATCCAACTGGTCAGAATGGCTAAAATGAATAACTCAGGAAACAACAGATGTTGCAGAACCCTCTTACACTGCTGGGGGAATGCAAACTGGTGCAGCCACTCTGGGAAACAGTATGGATGTTCCTCAAAAAGTTAAAAACAGAACTACCCTACAACCCAACAATTGTACTGCTAGGTATTTTTCCGAGGAATACAAAAATAGTGATTCAAAGGGGCACATTGCATCCCAATGTTTATAGCAGCAATGTCCAGAACAGTCAAAATATGGAAAAAGCCCAGATGTCTATCAACAGATGAATGGAAAAAGAAGATGTGGTATATGTATATGCAATGGAATGTTACTTGGCCAACAGAAAGAATGAAAGCTTGCCATTTGCAGTGATGTGGATGGAACTAGAGGGTAAATTATGCTAAGCGAAATATGTCCGTCAGAGAAAGATAAATACATATTATTTCATTCATATGTGGAATTTAAGAAACAATCAGATGAACATAGGGGAAAGGAAGGAAAAATAAAATATGATAAAAACAGAGAGGGAGGCAAACCATAAGAGACTCTTAATCATAGGAAGCAAACTGAAGGTTGCTGGTGGGGAGAGGAGATGAAGGGGAAAACTGTGATATCAGGGCATTAAGGAGGGTACTGGCTGGAATTAGCACTGGGTGCTAGATAAGACTGATGAATCACTAAATTCTACCCCTGAAACTAATAATACTCTATATATTAACTAAATGGATCTTAAAGAAAAAAATTATTTATTTTTTATTATATTTTTAAGATTTTATTTATTTATTCATGATAGACATAGAGAGAGAGAGAGAGAGAGAGAGAGAGGCAGAGACACAGGCAGAGGGAGAAGCAGTCTCCATGCCAGGAGCCTGACGCAGGACTCGATTCTGGGACTCCAGGATCGCGCCCTGGGCCAAAGACAGGCACTAAACCACTGAGCCACTCAGGGATCCCCATTAAAGAAAAAACTTTAAAAAATAATTATGTGATCCATTCTAGGGCATATCATTGTTGACATGGGTTAATGTCATTGTTTATATTGGTCACCTTGTGTTGGCAGGTAAGTGCTTATTACTGATGACTTTGGAGCAACTGCAGTCTGCACAATGTGGGGTCCGAAGCAACTGAAAAGGGAAGGAGAAAAGTTGAATGTATATTGAAAAGGTTTGTACATGAAACAAAAAGATGGATTTTCCAGTCTAAATGTAAAGCATGTTAATGATCAAATTATTTCACAAGGATCATTATTATAATGACTTGACATTTTCCCCTAAAGTCTCCATATATTATTCACTCAGTACATTGTGTAGTAAGTGAAGGGGGCTATTGATGATACAAAAGAGCCCAGTCCCAACAGTTCTTCAGTTTAGTATGCTTAGATAAACAAGCAAGTATTACAAAAGTTTTATGGATACTAGCTTCTACTTGAAAAGCTACACATTTTTTTTTTCTCTTCACTTAGAGATGATGTTTGGAAAGGTAACAAGTGATAGAATCAAAGCAATAGACCCTTTGACAGATCATATGGTATATCTAACTGTTTTTGTCTCTGGATATCACTTAGTTTGTCCCAGAAAGTTCTCTTTTCTTTAAACATATCCAGATAAAGAAATGTCATATTTTTGTAGCCAAATTTAATTATCTAACAATTTTTATAATATTTTTGATACTAGAACCAAATCACTTACATCTTACTTACAGTAGTGATGCTTCCTACCATGTCATGTGGTTAAAGATTCAAGCCCTTATAAATAAAAATAAGTAAGTGTTGTTGATAGGTATGAAAAGAAAATCTAGTGCTAATATCTTCTTTCAGAGGGAGGGATTCATAAAATGATTTCATTTTTTTTATCAACAATGACGATCAAAAACATTTAAAAATACAAAAAAATAGAAACCAGAAGATGAGAGAAAATAGCCTGTGATCAATCGCATCACTTAGGAGAGAGTCAAAGTGTCTATAAATTAAAGATGTAAGATAATTTCAACTTGCATTTTTAAGACTACCTACATTATTAATTAATTAATTAGTTCTCTCTTTCAACCTTTAAGTCCCTTTCAACATGGCAGTGACTGCTGAGCCCTGGCTATGTAGTTATGAGTAGGTCAGACAAAGTAATTCAAGGTATCCTCATGGAGTTTGGTATATGGATAGACATTAAGGTGATAGCCCACAAGTAGAATGGAAAAATACTTTGAAGAAATATTAAAGGGTGTTATTAAAAAAAGAATAATGCAGGAGTATAATTTAAATTTAGCAGCTAACGAAGGCTTTACAAAGTGATGTTTGAACAAAGAAGCCTGAAAGATGAGTGCCTTCTTAGGCACCTAAATAAAATAAAAGCAGTGAAAACATAGTTCTGTGTCACGTATCTGGCACATATTACTCAGTAAGTATTGTTGAATGAATGAATGACTCTTCCAAAAATCAGAAAGTAAAGTGAAGATTAAAACAGAAAGCATGGGATCCCTGAGTGGCGCAGCGGTTTGGCGCCTGCCTTTGGCCCAGGGCGCGATCCTGGAGACCTGGGATCGAATCCCACGTTGGGCTCCCGGTGCATGGAGCCTGCTTCTCCCTCTGCCTGTGTCTTTGCCTCTCTCTCTCTCTGTGTGTGACTATCATAAATAAATAAAAATTAAAAAAAAATTATAAAACAGAAAGCATAAAGCAAGATTTCATAAGTTAAGTCAAAATCCTTGGTTGTACAAATAAATGTAAATGCTATAAACTGCTCAATTAAAAGGTAAAGTCTCTTAGAATAGATTAAAATTAAAGTCCAACTATGTATTATGATGCACATTAAAACCAAACAATGCAAGAAAGCCAGAAGAGTAAGTGAAGAACAAGACGGAAAAGGAGAAAGAGAATGACAAGGGAAAAAATAGAGAATGATGAACGGAAGATAGAATTCAGGTGGCATAAAATGTGTCATTCACAATGAAGATAATGTGGTCAAGCATATTTAAGTCAAAACTATTAGATACCTAAAGAGAAAGGGAGAAATAGAATTCCTGTGGAGGATTTTCACATCTTTATATTCATTGAGTTAAGTAATAATGATTGTTTATTACTATTATTTATTATTAGATAGATGATTAAAAAGAACAGAGAATATTGGGATAATATGAAAGTTGAATTAATAGCTACAGATAGAACATTCTTGCCCACAAAACAAATATGCATCTTGTTACCAACCATCCTCAAAGCTACCTTAATCTGTTTCAGAAAGTAGAAATTTTATAGACCACGTTCTTTGATCATATGAAATACACTGAATTAATAACAAACTTTCAGAGGCAACAGAACCCCCAAACTCTAGTATCTAAGAAATGTAAAAAGTACTTGCACGTGTAATTATTGTATCAAAGAGGAAATCTTCAATTTTAGACTGTTTAGAAAATAAGGACAGTGAGGCTATAACACACCAAATGTTGTGGTTTGAAGCTAAAGCTATATTCAAGAGTGACTTGGTAGCCTTAAAATGCCGGATTGCACTGGCCCCTTTAACTGTGGTTGTTGACATCCAAAACAGGTGACCTCGATGGAGAACAAAAGCTAAGGCAATGTTGGAATTCAGCCACTGTAGATTCATGAATATTTTTTTCTTCTCCTTGTCTTTTAATGATTCTGATTTAAGGAGAAAACAAAAATCTCATTTGGTCCTTGAATACTTGCTGACCTCTCTTTTTTATCATGGACACAGCCAGCTAGCAGCAGGCTCAGACCATTCCACAGAAAACAGTATTTGGCTGGAATCCGGTAATGATAACTTTTTTTTACTATATTTATTTACTTATTTTTGATTACTGAAGTACAGCTGATATACAATGTTATATTATTTACAGATATACAGCATAGTGATTCAGCAATTCTAGACATTACTCAGTGTTCACTACCATAAGTGTAGTCACTATACAACATTTTTACAATATTATTGACTATATTTTATATGCTGTGCTTCTCATTTCCATAACTTATTTATTTTATAGCTAGAAATTTGTACCTCTTAATCCCATTCACTTTTAAAAAAATCATATCCTTTGCTGCAGAACTCATCTTATGTTTGAACACACTGGTGTGTAAGATTATGATGAGGTTCACCTTCAGATTTTAGGATCTGAAGAAACATATGGAACACAAGCTAAAACAAATGTAAATGGAGTAAGTAAAATACAAGATTACCATTCCAAAGTAAAAGAATCGGCTGGAATATTCTTAATTACTTATGTATGAAAGTATTTAGTATAAAGACCAATCTAGCTAAGTTTTAATGGGTTATAAATTTTGGGTTACTGCTATTTGATAGGGTGTATTTTTTTTAAATCAATAGTTCTATAACAAGCTGCTTATTCAGTTTGAATTTCCTATATGCCTATGGCAAAACTCTCCCCAATTCCGTTCTTTTCCTTTCTTGTTCCACCTTTGATATTTAAGTTATGTTCAGGCTCTTGAGTGTCACACATACGGTTCTCTTAAAAAGTTTTTAGAGAACTATAGATACTTAAATTTTTAACTTCTAACTACTTCTTAATACATGTTGTTTTTTAGCAGTAAGAAATAATATTTCTTCCATTCTTGTTGGAAGATTTCTAGATATTCCCTAGAAAAGGAATCAGAGATTCAGCATTGTTTTTGCTAACATTAAAAAAAAAAAAAAAAATCAACACAGCGGCACCTGGGTTGCTCAGTCTATTAAGCGTCTGACTCTAGATCTCAGCTCAGGTTATAATCTCCAGGTCATGAGTTCAAGCCCCATGTTGGGTTCCACATTGGGCATGGAGCCTATGCAAATTAATTAATTAATTAAAAATAAATAAATCTACATATAAAGTATGTCAAAATCTATTACTACTACCCATTACAAATCAATTTCATTAATCTAATTTAATTCAAGGCATTTTGAGATTATGTTGTAAAATGTGAATGGCCACATTCAATAAAATGAAGTACGATCAATGTCTCATTAGATTCTGGATAATTAATCTGACCTAATCCAGGTACTTTCTTTCCCTATCCATATATTTATTCCCAGCAACATTATTATAGATGTGTCTTATCTAAATTTTCTATTTACAAGTTTAACCATTTGAATAATTTTTTAGGACTTTTTAACTCCTATAGTCACACCCACAGAGGTTTGACCATATTGTTATTCTGGATTATTTGTAGATATTTTGGTGTGTAATGATTGCTTTCACTTAATAAACGTTAATAAAAGATGGGAAAGTATGGGAAACAATTATGACGATGTAGCAACTGCACTAAGTGAGAGGGTAGTGTGTGCCAGGCACTGCTCCCAGTGCTCTACTTGTGTTTTCATTTAGCCCTCACCACAACCCTTTTAGATAGATCTGTTAGTATTTCTATTTTGTAAGTGAGGAAACTGAGACACAGAGAGGTTGAGTAATTTGAGGGCAAACAGCCAATGAGGGGCAGGGCCAGATTTTGAACTCCCTGTAGTCTAATTCAAGCTTCTGCACTTTTAACCTCTAGGAGCAAGAGTTTCGTTTCAGTGTAGAGTCATTGAAAAAGCTCTAAAACCTGAATTATTAGGGCTTGGATAACATAAAAAGATAATTTATTAAATTTTTAAATGAGAAAAACAATATTGTTACTTGTAATCCCAGATGTGTTAAAATAAAATGGCTCAGTTTTCTGTGTCACAGTCTTTACTGACACCCTCATATAGGCATTTTCTCTTTTATACAAAATAGAAAGCTCAACAAGATATTGGCCAAATATTTTACTTTGACAAACTTTTTAGAGAATTCTTGGTTTCACAATTTTTGCGGTGTGTTATTCATTTCATTTTATAACCGCCCCCCGCACCCCGGCCCAAGTGCCAAGAACTCCTGTGTTTTATTTTGTGGACTAGTGTGTGGTGAGGATTTAAACTTAGGGGCTTTTTAGAATTATATGAGAAATTTTAGATGCTGGATAAAATCCAGAAACAGGAAGCAGGTGTCAAAGTGTAGATATTTCACTCTACAGAGAAATATGTGCTCTCTTAGTGGCTAGGTGGTTTAATTGCCATATTTAATTCACTGAATTAGACTTAATGAATGTAGAACTTAAGATGAAAGGTTATCGTGAATGCTAACTTTTAAAAACATTAATTAATTTTTATTAATTTTTTTAAAATTTGAGTATAGTTGGGCACCTGGGGGGCTCAGTGGTTGAGCATCTGCCTTTGGCTCAGGTCATGATCCCAGAGTCCCACATCAGGCTCCCCATGTGGAGCCTGCTTCTCCCTCTGCCTGTGTCTTTGCCTCTCTCTGTGTGTCTCTCATGAATAAATAAAATCTTTTAAAAAATAGAGTATAGTTGACACACGACGTTGCATTAGTTTCAGGAGTCCAATATAGTGATTCAGCTCCTCTATACATGATGCTCTGCTCACCACAAGTGTAGCTACCATCTGAAAGCCAACTTTTAATCTGTTGTTTGGAAAGTGCTTTGTATTAAAAGATGCTTGAAAACAGCACCTGTGTCTGTTTTTCATGATGTTTCCATGAAGCTCAACTTAGTCACATAATTAAATTGTCAGATTCATTAAGTTGGCTTTAGGCTGAGAAATTGACAGTAAACAAAGGGGAAAAGTAGAAGTTTACTTTAATTATTGGTCATTAAAATAATTATGTCTTGCATTTGTCCTTGAAATGTTTCACATCTAATGCCATATTGTTTCATCACAGTAGCTCAGTGAAGTAGTTAAGAACCTGATAGCATCTGCATTTTACTAAAAAGGAAAATTAAGTTGTGGGGAAATGAACTGACTTAATGAAGGACGAGCAGGTCTTTAGAATCACAGACAGAACTAAACCCTAAACTTCCACTCCTTTCTAGTGACCTCCTAAATGGCCACACCTTTCAAAGAAAGTGATTGCTAAATCCTTAAAATTCTCATCCAAGATATGTTTATTTACAGTTATGTACTTTAATTCTGTTTCAAGCTAGGATAACTGAATTATTCTGTAATCTGTCCAATGGGGCACCTGGTGGCTCAGTGGGTTAGGCATCTGTCTTTGGCTCAGGTCATGACCTCAGGATCCTGGGATTGAGCCCCATATCAGGCTCCCTGCTCAGTGGGGAGTCTGCTTCTCCCTCTGCGTGTCCCTCTCTTTCTCCCTGCTTGTGCTCTCTGTCAAATAAATAAATAAAAATCTTAAAAATAAAAACTGTCTGGTGGCTATAGATCATATGTTCTTGTAGTTTTTCTTTAAGAGAAATTGAGCTATAGCAATGATACACATATCATTTAAAATCATCTGTCATATGAAGAAAGTAATAGGCATCAATTAAATAAAAGAGAAAATGGAAAAAAACAAAGGGATTTGACAAATACGATTTTAGTGATTCTTTCATGCTGTCATTACCGTATGTATATACCATATATTCCCAAGATAAAATTTATTATTATTAACTTATGAAGGACTAAGAGTGTTATCATTTAATAAGGTGTTTATTTTTGTGAACATGCACAACATAATTGAGAAAACCTATAATAATAAACTCTTTATAGTGATCGTGCAAGTCAGAGATAATTATATGGTCCAGAAAAATATCTTCTTTCATGTATACAAATACAGGCTTGTGTCATATTTTGAGGTATGCATTTGTTTATTTCTACTTTTTGTTCTAAGGTCTTCGAGAAGCAGTCCTTTGACTTTCAGTACATCATAAACAGAAGAAGGCGGTGGAAATTTTTTTCAGGAGAAATTGCACAAGCAGGGACTGGAATGGGTAAATATGAATATTTTTACAGTTATAGCTCTAAGAATCCCTTATTTTCTTATCATTTTCATCAATTATAATATTCATTAGTTGGCCCTTCTGCGCTTGGCAGTGTGCCAAGGGTCATGCTGTATTCATGGTCCTTTTGCCTTTCAGGATTTGAATACCTTTACTCATTTGTTGTATATATGCTCTCTGTCATGATATTTATTTCAAGTTTATCAAAAATTTTAAAACATCTTGATATTAAGTATAACCATATGTCTTTGCCCATTATGTGTTTGCCAAATGATGGGTTTAGGGAATAGTCCCTAACAAAGCAACCTGGTGATGTTTATTTTGGGTTTGCTCTGCCCATGCCACCACCCCCATCCTGTGTACTCTTTCCCCCACATCAGGATCCCATTTCCCAAGACCTGTATTTTCTTTCTCAGTGCCCTCTGAACAGGTCTCAGGTGTCCTGTGCCATGCCACCTCCAGGCACACAGAGTTTCTTTCTTACATTGGTTTTGTGTTCCCCTCACGAATGAAATGAACCTGCCGTGCTCCCAGGACCAAGTCTCTTGAGGTTTCAGTTCTGTTAATCCAATGAACTCATTCATTCATTGGGACATAACATATGAAAGGCTTTGAAATCCTACATTTCACATATGGAGAAATTGAGGCTTTGAGAGGTGAAGTGGGTAAAATGAGAAAGTAAGAACCCTCCTTTGGCTCCCAAGAAGAGAAGTAAAATTTTATAGAAATGTTAGTGTCATGGGGAAAAGTTCTGTTCTTTTTCTACTTCTTACTCTTTCCCTACCAACATTTAAAAGTGGAAGGAGAATTGAATTTTGACTATGCAAAACTTACACCTTAAAATTAAAACAAAGCCAGAATCAATAAGTGGGAATACGTTAAACTAAAAAGCTTCTGCACAGCAAAGAAATGATCAATAAAATGAGAAGGTGACCTATGGAATGGGAGAAGATATTTGCAAGCCATATATCTGATAAGGGGATAATATTCCAAGTATATAAGGAACTTTTTGTAACCCAATAGCAAAAAAAAAAAAAAATCCAATTTAAAAATCAGCAGAGGACTTGAATAGACATTTTTCCAAAGATGGCATATAAATGCCCAATAAATATATGAAAAAGTGTTCAACATCGCTAACATCAGGGGAATGCAAATCAAAACCACAATGAGGGGTGCCTTTGTGGCTTAACGGTTGAGCATCTGCCTTTGGCTCAGGTCGTGATCCCGGGGTCCTGGGATCGAGTCCCACACCAGGCTCCCTGTAGGGAGCCTGCTTCTCCTTCTGTTTATGTCTCTGCCTCTCTCTGTGTGTTTCTCATGAATAAATAAATAAAATCTTTAAAAAAAATCACAATGGGTATTATCAAAATGACAGGCAATAACAAATGACGCAGAGGAAAGGGAGCCCTTGTGCACTGTTGGTGAGAATATAAATTGGTGCAGCCACTCTGAACAACAGTATGGAAGCTCCTCAAAGAATTAAAACTAGAACCACCCTGTGATCCAGTAATCCTGCTTCTAGGGATATATTACAAAGTAAAATCCCTATCTCAGATAGATATAGACGCCCCCATATTCACTGCAGCATTATTTACAATAGTCATAACATGGAAACAACCTAAGTGTCCATTGACAGAAAAACGGATAAAGAAAATGTGGTATATAGACACAATAGGGTATTATTCAGCCATAGAAAAGAATGAAAGAACAACAAAAGAAAGAAGTTCTGCCATTTGTGATACCATGAATGGACCTATGCTGAGTGAAATAATCCATATTGAGAAAGACAAATACTTACATGTGAAATCTAAAAACATCAAACTCCTAGAAACAGGAATAGAATGATGACTGTGAGGGGCTGAGGTGTAGGGGAAATGGGGAGATAATGGTCAAAGGACACAAACTTTCAGTTATGGCATAAACAAATTCCAGAAATCGAATGTACAACATGGTGACAATAGTTGACAATACTGTATCGTATACCCCAAAGTTGCTATGAGAGGAGAGCTTTAATTTTCTCACCATAACAACAAAATGGTAATTATGTGAGGAGAGAGATGTGCTAACTAACCTTGTTGGGGTAAACACTTCACAATATATACAAACATCAAATCATCACGTTATTCACCTTAAACTTACACAATGTTATATGTCAGTTCTATTTCAACAAAGCTGGATATAAATTGGAATGAGAAACACATTATGGAAATAGCAGAGGCATATTCACTGTAAAGCTAATGAAGATTAACCTCTAGGGTCCCTCACTTATCTGGACCCTCCAAGGTGCTACCATTGTGCTCACAGAGCCAGGTATTTTTGTAAATTTGGTAAGAGTGAGATATTTTATCTGCAAGACTGTTATCTCTTTACTACCTTCACCACCACCACCTTAACTACCCTTTTGCCAAAGTTTTCCACGTATACTTATGTGCCTCCCAGGCTGTTCTGTGTGTGTGATTGTTAGCCTTCTTGGCGGAGACTGTGCTGCCATGGGAATCTCTCTACCTCAGCCACACCAACTCACCGAATTTCCTGATATTGAAGGTAGAACCAGAAGTTTGGCTGCTGTGTGAATGATCTTTAGTCCCTGGCACCAGAAGCACATGGGTAGTGGAGGAGAAACAGGTTTGAAAGATACACAGTCAGAGGTCAATCCATATATGGAAAATTCTTTCAATCATTAGGTGTGTAAAAATTTATTAAACTTAAAATTCGTGCTCGCTTCGGCAGCACATACACTAAAGTTAAAATTCATTAGGCACGTAAGCAGATGTTTCAGTTCTCCTTATCACCTTGTCAAAACTAGAAGTTCTCCCCTTCAGGAATGTAGTCTGCAATAAAGCATTTTAACTATAAAAGTATCCCAAAGTAAAATAATTTTTCATATTTTTCTATGTGAGATCAATAGATATTTTTTATCAAGAGGTAAATTGTAACAAATTTTCAGATCACATCAAAAGTAATACTTGAGAGAGATAAATTTCAAATAGAAAAGGATAAGTTGAACCCAATTAATGAAGAGTAATAAATTGTATGAACATATTGGAAAAAATACTTAATTTTCTTGATGATTTGACGACAAATATTGACACCCACAAAATAGCATAAAAGTCACCCCGCTATAATGAATCATCATTGAGAAACTGATTGAAGGTTGTTGTAAAGTATTTAACTTGCATAAGAAAATCGAAATGCAGGGCACCTGGGTGGTTCAGTAGTTGAGCATCTGCCTCGGGCTCAGGTTGTGATCTGGGGATCCAGGATGAAGTCCCACATCGGGCTCCCCGCAGGAAGCTTGCTTCTCCCTCTACCTGTGTCTGCTTCTCTCTGTGTCTCTCATGAATAAATAAATAAAATCTTAAAAAAAAAAAAAAAAAGAGTTCTCCGCTTTCTGCTTTCAGTGTCTGTGCCTTCACTGCTCAAAGTCCATCTTCAGCAATCTGGTTCCACATTGGCGATTACAGCACCCCATTCCCAGGTACCTACTTCTGTTTAGGTTAAGGTTCTTGGTTTCAAACAGAATTCTAGCTAGTTTAAGCAGAAAGAGATTTCTTGAAGGTTATTAGTAGCTCCCAGAATCGGGAGAGCCATAGAACCAATTCAGGATCTCACTGAGTCAAAAACAAACAAAACAGTCAAGGAAATGATTGATCAATCATTTATCAAAAACAGTTCCGAATGATTGATAAATGCTTAAATATATATATATAATATATATATATTATCTATACACAATAGACTATTAACTCAGCCATAAAAAAAGAATGAAATCTTGCCATTCATGACAACATGGTTGGCCTAGAGGGTATTATGCAGAGAGAAATCAGCTAAAGACAAATACCATATGATTTCATTATAAGTGGAATCTAAAAAACAAATGAACAAACAACAACAACAAAAGCAAGAAATAGACTTATAGAGAAAAAACTTGTGGTTGCCAAAGGGGAAGGGGTGAGGGATGCATGAAATGGATGAAGGGGGATTAAGAGGTACAGACTTAGAGTTATAAAATAAGAGGGATGAATAATAACTGAATAATGTTATTATAAAGTAACAGGGATGAAAAGTACAGCATAGGGAAGGAATATAGTCAATAATATTGTAATACGCTTCTGGGGGTGAGCATTTCATAATGTATATAATTGTGGACTCAATGTTGTACGCTTGAAACTAATTTTGCATGATAGGTCAACTATACTTCAATTAAAAAGAAAAACAGTGGTTCTAGGGAACCAGTGGTGTACCAGGCAGTAGGACCCTATAGGCCAGAGAGTCTACATTCGTTGTCTCAGAGGAACTGCTTGGCTACACCACTGTGCTCCCCCAAAGAGACAAACTCCCGGCATGCAGTGGCCAGACCTCATTGCTCATTTCTCATCCTGGCTAGATGCGTCTGCTTGCCAAGAACTTAAGCCACCTGCCTGTACCCCTTGCTGCAAGAAGACTGGAGAAAGTTGGTATCAGAATGAGAGAGAGGGCACCGACCTGGAGAACCTGCCAGTTTCCTGCGTCCTTACAAAAATTCATCGTGAGACTTCAGGCAAGGTACTTAACCTCTCTCACTAATCCATGTTCCTAATACTTAACGTGAGGATTTGGGACGCCGTAAATTCCAAAAATCTTTATAGTAATACAAATCTGTGTCTGCTCTAGTTAGAGCTCTGGCTTCTAGTGATGGAACCCTTACATGAACTAGTGAAAGTCAGTCAGTGGTATTTATTGGCTCTTAGGACCTAATTGTGGGAAGAGTAAAGGTGCAGCTGGCTTTAGGGGTGTGGGCTCATCTGGCCTCTCACTTTCTCCCCTCTGCTTTCTGTGCATTGGCTGTGAAGACCGGTTTCTTTAGGAAGCTGAAGACGCAGCCCCCGACAGCTTTAAGGCTTGGATCCAAACTATTCTGAGACCATGCAGGAAAAGAAGTCCTCTCCCACAGTCAGTTTCTAAGGTCCAGAAGGCCTTATTTATTAGCCAAGCTTGGTTTGTGGGCCGACTCCTGTGGCCAGAGGAGTGGAGTCTTTAACCAGAGAAGGGACATCACACAGGTAATGGCCACTGAAGAATTGTTTGGAGGCAGACAGATGCCTGGTGTGAGCAGTGCAGATTCTAAGAGCTAATGTGCCACAATATGTGATGTAGGATTTATTCATCTGTTTTCATTTTAGATATTTCAAATGAAGGAAGCTTCATTTATTTTTGTGAATATCAGTGTTATGTGGGGCTTAATAGGAGAAACAACACCACAGATGTCTCAACACCTGATATTTAATGATAGAGATAAAAGTAAACAGAGGCACACACATGAAGTCCTAGCTGTAAACAATATAATGGTTTTAGGGAAAGATCAGAAATCCTAAAGCACATGAACATAGAACTTGAAGGATTATATGGATAACAGTTTTTGCCAGGCATTTTGCCCCAAGTCATATTCCCAAGCCAAATACAATTGGTATTTGTATTTTAAGATCAAATGATCTTAGTGATCAAAACATCATAGATAAAAGAGAAAACTGGTATTTTTCTTGAACTTTTGGCCTTTATCTTCTTTTCTTGGATGTTGTCTGTGTTTGGCGTATATGTAGACAGCCTTTTCCTCTGGACAGTTGTATTATTGTACTGAAACCTATTTTACTTTTAGCAATAAATATGACAGTATGGTTCTTTGGTTTTATATTTTCTGGACATAGCTTGTGTAACAGAAAAAAAAATTGATTTTTTCCTAATCCAGGAATAAGTAGCTCTCTCTAAAATTTATCTGGAGTGAATTTTGCATATTAAGTTATATTCTGTTGGCAATTAGGTTGTCGGGAAAGTGTGAAACGTTTCAGTCAGGCTATGTTTTGCTTCATCATACAAATGAATTTGGTTTTATAATCTGAAGCACATGCATATTAAGCAGAGAAAACTAATTGCAGTAAATCCTGGCAATAATCCGGATGTTTCAATAATGTCACATTGTTAGTTGAATTTACTGGTAACACTGTTGCATAAGGGTCTTATTTTTAAATTGTTTTAGTTTCGTTGGCCTCTGCCACTCTCATGATTAAATTAATTGAATTGATTAGATTTTGTTTAATTAGATTTTATACTCGGATGTCATGTCAGAGCTTTTGAAAGCATTTTGCACCCTCTTCATCATGGGCAATCCAAATAGATTCAGCTAGTGGTTCGTATATACTTTTTATTTCTTTCTTGGAATATTTATTGCAATAGGCAATAACCAATTTATATACTTCAGGAATGATAGAGGATCACCCCTTGCTTTGAAAAGTAAGCTCTATCCATCCCAATCATGTTTTTAGTGCCTGCCAAAACGACTGTTCCAGCATTTATGTCCCTTTTTCTCGTTGTAGAGTAAATGGCCCTTCAAACTAAATGGAAATGTTTAATATTCCGGGAATTTAACCCACAGTCTTTGATGAATGCCAGCGCTGTTTTAAAAAGAATTGCTATCTTGGTGTAAATAAAATCAAAATCCTGGCATTACAATCTAATTGAGAAATCTCTTTGGAGAGACGGGTTACTAGAGATCAAATGTGTTCTCCTGGAGCAAAGGAAAAGGAAAACAGTGATGGTGAGGCGTATAGGATGTTGTGGAGACACAGCAGGAGCACCCAGCCCAATCTATGCGTTTCAGGACAGTGGCCACTTAAACTGAGAATGACAAGACTCCTGGTAGTGATACTTAGCCTTGGGGAAAAATCTAGTCAGAGGAAATAGCACACAGGAAAGCCCAGAGGTGAAAGAGAGACGCTGGCAGTTTGGGAGCAACTAAAGAAAGTTCTGTTTAGCTGCAACATAGAGATGGGATCAACTGGGGGAGGAGGGTCTGGAAACTGATGCCAGGAGGAGCCGGACTTGGGATAAGATTAACAAGACTCAGCGGAACCAGCAGATCACAGACCGTTAGAGAACTGGATGTACAGGGCTTAATGATTAACTGGATTTGAGCAACAAGGCAGAGAACATGAAGGATCATTCTGGCCTGGATCTTGGGTGGATGATCCTCCACTCACAGAGGAGGCCCAAGGGGCAAGAAGCAGGGTGGGGGCGGTCAAAGGGCCTTTTCAGGACATGCAGGCTGCCCAGGAGATCAAACCTGAGGCGGAATCCATTAATGCCCATTTCATATCAATGTGCAGGGGATTTGCAAGTGAGGATCCCATACAATAGGCTTACAGGGATCCACCAAAGGAGGCAAGAAAACCTGGGACAGAACAGTTTTAAAAATTAAAAAACAGGGATCCCTGGGTGGCGCAGCGGTTTGGCGCCTGCCTTTGGCCCGGGGCACGATCCTGGAGACCCGGGATCGAATCCCACGTCGGGCTCCCAGTGCATGGAGCCTGCTTCTCCCTCTGCCTGTGTCCCTGCCTCTCTCTCTCTCTCTCTCTGTGACTATCATAAATAAATAAAAGTTAAAAAAAAATTAAAAAAAAAAAATTAAAAAACAAAAACAAAACAACAACAACAAAAAACACTTTTAAAAAATTCAAGGAGAGAAAGTATTTCCAAAAGGATTGAATGGTCATAGTGTCAAATGCTACAAGGAGGTCGAATGAGATAAAACCCGAAACATTCCCATTGGACTTTGCAATGAGGATGTTGTTGGTGACCTTGGCACAAATACTTACAGTCGAGGGGCCCAGCAGAATCCAGATGAGTTGAGGAATGAATAGGAAAGGAGGAAGTGGGAGATAGTGAGTGCAGACAGCTCTTTTAAGAAGAATGTTAGTGAAAGGAAGGATATAGATAAGGCAGTTGCTAGAGGAAGATGGGAGGCTGGGGGACAGTTTAATCTTATTATTTAATATGGGAGAGAGGGCAGCCCGGGTGCTCAGCGGTTTAGCGCCTGCCTTCAGCCCAGGGCCTGATCCTGGGGTCCTGGGATCGAGTCCTACATCGGGCTCCCAGCATGGGGCCTGCTTCTCCCTCTGCCTGTGTCTCATGAATAAATAAATACAATCTTTTAAAAAATATATAATAATAATATGGGAGAGACTTGAGGGTGTTAAACAGAGATGATGTGGAACAACTGGTGGGGAGAGAAAGGCTGAAGGTGCTGCAGGGGGTGTGACCAACAGAGAGAGACCTGTAGGCAGGTGAGAGGAGGTGGGCTGCGCGGTGCCGGCTAAGAGCTCTCCCTCTAACCAAACGTGGGGCAGGAGAACGGGCTCCCTGGCAGTTGGGCATGCTGCCAATTCAGGTAGCAGAAACCCAGCTCCTAGCAGTGCCTAACTCAAGCAGAGATTTATTTTTTTCCCCTGTGATAATACATTTAAGGTAAATGATGCTGGTGTGGCCTCCGTGTCGATGGTGTCAGCACTGAGGGCTTGAGGTCACCGCATTCACCTTGGCCTTTTCTTCTGGGGCCCTGAGCAAGGCAGGAAAAGGAAGAAGAAGTAGTGGCATTGGCTACATTTGTCCTTTAATCAGGAAGCGTTGGCAGAAGTTTCTGGGGGGACTTCTGCTTATGTCTGATTGGCCAGCACTGTGTGGGAGGCTGAGCAAGCTCTCTCATCCTCACGGTGGGAGAAGTCAGGGGACACGGGACTTGGGAAGGGCAGTTAGACCGGCCCAATGGCAGCGTCTACCACAGACCAAGTGCAGATTTTGTAAGTTTGGAAGCATGCAGGTGAAGGATCTGATATTTCTGTTTCCTTTTGAAGTTGAAAACAAGCTCATCTGCTAAAACAGTAATGAACGTGTGAAGGTAGTGAACGTTGGAAGTGCCCTTTTTGGAGAATTGGAGAACCTGGGGACTGATGAAAGACGGTGGTTGATTTCTGAGCAACCCTGAGGTTCAAATGAGATTAAAGATCACGGATTCAGAGCACATAGGACTAGAGGAAGGTGTGGCTACACGAGGGCCACTCAGTGTGTGACCAGAGGACAGTGGAAATGTTGCACATCACCGTATGGTACTCTCGGTGCATATAAAATGACTGGACCACTTAATCATTTTTTTAAAAGATTTTATTTATTTATTCATGAGAGACACACAGAGAGAGAGAGAAAGGCAGAGACACAGGCAGAGGGAGAAGCAGGCTCCATGCAAGGGAGCCCCATGTGGGACTTGATCCCTGAGCCCGGGATCACGCCCTGAGCCGAAGGCAGACGCTCAACCGCTGAGCTACCCATTTAATCATTTTTATCTTGAGTTGTCTATATAGAATTTATATTGTTTTGGTTTTTAAAACTTCTTATTCATTCTGCATAAGTCATTACCTACATGTTTTAGGTATGTCTCATATTGTACATAGTAATGTTGTAGGACATTGATCATTTTGAAATTCTTCAGATCTATAGGAAAATTGAAAGAGTAGTAAAATGAACACCCCCATGTCATCCACAGGCATTTAGTAAAAGAACATTTCCCCTCATTTTCTGCCTCCTTTCTCTCTGCACAAACACACTTTTTGTTTGTTTGTTTGTTTAAATTCTGAACCTATTGAAACTCTCAGTTGTAGACAATAAGACACTGCAGCGCTAGAGACTTCAGCTTCTCCTGGTAGTTGGGACACTCTCCTCCATGACCACAACGGCCTGATTTTTTGTCCTTTTAGAGAATCATTAATATCACCAACGAGGCTTCAGTACATATTTTCTTCCCTCTTGTCCCCAGAGTGTGCCTTTCAACCCAAACAGTCTGGAGGAGAGTATTTGAAAACTATGTTTTTAAACAAACTTAGCAAATTTTGACATGCCCTTTAGCAGTAGGCTTAATGTTTGAAATTTTGTTACCTTTGTCAGGGCTTTTCCAATCTCTCTCGGTTTTCATTTTGGATGCACATGACAATATATAGTATCTTGTAGGTGCGTATATATCTAAAACTTGCATTTATGTTGACTTTTGTTTTCCTGATATTCTTCAGCAGGACCCTCCTCCTTCCCATTTTAGGAACCAACCTTTCCATCCTTCAGCTTTGACTCTAGATGGGTATCACGTGGTAGATGTAAAATATCTGCATTATTTCTTCAACTACCAATTTTTTTAAAGCCCACATTTGAATATATATTATAAACCATTTCTTTCATTGCTCAAATGGTAAATGTGACTTAATATTTGCCCAGGTGGAAAGAATAGCTATTTAATGGGTATATCAGAACTGTTAATTAATAAAATCTAACTCAATGATCGAGAGGAAGATATTTCGTATAGAAATTAAATTTGCCGGGCAGCCTGGGTGGCTCAGCGGTTTAGCGCCGCCTTCAGCCCAGGGCGTGATCCCAGGTCTCCAGGATCGAGTCCCACGTCAGGATCCCTGCGTGGAGCCTGCTTCTCTCTCTGCCTGTGTCTCTGCCTCTGTCTCTCTCTCTCTCTCTGTGTGTCTCTCATGAATAAATAAAATCTTGAAAAAAAGTTCAATTTGCCTTTCATAGAATTGGAAATACCAGTGACTAATGTCTTCTAGATGAAGAACACTCTATGAAACACTGGGTGTGCCTAAATTTAATACAAACATAACTCCTTATCAAGGAACTGGAATTCTAAAACAACATGGCAACAGACATGTAAATAAAAGAATTGATAATGTAAGGGGAGCACGTACATTGAGGCCGTTTGCCAAATGCAGGAATAGGATTAAGGATACTTAAACAGGAAAAAGTTCCTTGATTTATACAGTGTCTTTTTAGTTTTCATACTGATTTAATCTCCTAATAACAATAGGGTGATTGCAACTCGAGTAATTTCTTGGGCATTTTCACCATTATGTAGGTGTTTGTTCCTACTAGAACGCATTGTCTTGCGTGGGGTACTGGTTGGGCCCCAGGCATTAGAACTGGAACTTCTCTGGTCACACTCACCCTTGGCAGCAGGAGCCCCAGGAGCCCCAGGTGCACAAACTCCCCTGACCTGGACCCCAGTTCCTAGCAGTGACCTTCAGGGCTCCCAGGGTACCAGTGAGCTTCCAGTGTTGAACTACAGACATAAACGTACACTGAAGCATTTATGTCTCGTCTTTTGTTCAGGGCCTTTTGCTGAATGTTACTGCTATTAACTCTGGTGGAACCCAAGCCCGGCTGAAGGACAACGTGCCCACCCCAACAGGCTTTATTTTAATTCATGACCACCACGCCGTGGGCCTAACAGGTCTGATTCTTTTTCTGGTGGGTTCACTCACCTGCAGGACTGCATCACTCTTTCTCTCCTTGTCTCCATACCCCATTTCTCTCCCCACTGCCTGTTAGTTCACTGAGGAAAGGAAAGTGACAAGAGAGTTTCCATATTCTCCCACCATCATATCCTCAAGCTTAGCTCGATTGAGACCCCCATAACGAATTGTCTTCCCTCCTTTTTATGTTACGCATAAACGAATCAGGTTCCATCTGAAGGCAGCCCTTTCACCTGGGCACTGGATTTCATCCCTCATCCCTGTTTCAAGGACATGAACCCAGAAACTGTCCCCTTTTCTCTTGTATTACCCATTCTCCTGGATCTCTTCCACAGCTCATAAACCTGTGTGATATCTGCCATTATAAACACAACAACAACGGAAGTCTTCCCTTGGCCCCTTCCTGTACTTACGAGTTATAGTTTAAAAATTTGTGTTAAGGTGAAACTTCTTTGAGCACAGTTGTTGAACTTCACCTTCTCTCATTCACGCTCCAGTTGACAGTAAGGGTTTTGTGCTCACCCCTGAACACAACCCATAATACAATATGAGTCCTCACCTCTCATCCTTTTTTTTTAAATTCAATTTGCCAACATAGAGTATAACACCCAGTGCTCATCCCATCGTGTGCCCTCCTTAGTGCCTGTCCCCTAGTCACTCCATCTCCCCACCTTCTCCTTCTGCATCCCTTTGTTTCCTAGAGTTAGGAGTCTGTCATGGTTTGTCTTCCTCTCTGATTTTCCCCACTCAGTTTCCCCCTCTCATCTTATTCAGCACCTCAACTATAGTTGATCACTTGGTCCTCCTTCCACTTGGTCTTCTTTTCTCCATTTTTCTTTGCTGGTTTTCCTTTTCTCCCCACCCCCTTAATGTTGGAGAGTCCCAGGTCAGCCTCTTTGGCACGTCTCTTCTCTGGCTGTGTTCTCCCCACATTAGAGGTTCTTAAGCTGGAGTCCACAGACCTGGTGTCAGTGACCTTGAAAGGGAAACATTTCTCCTTTATTTTCATTAACCTCTAAATGAAACTTTGCATGTCCTGCAATTATGAAGGTAGGCAACCAAAGTAACAGTAATATTTGCTATATCTGCGACTTTATCTCAAATAAAATAATTACAGATATTTTCATCTCATTATAGTTGTTGCAGATATCTTGAAACATCGATGCACGTGACTTCTTTAAAGCTACTGTAGTGATTATGTTTACTGTTCTTATTGTGTAGTGTGTTAATAAAAAATATGTTACCATAGTGTAAATTTTAAAATATTTTGATCCTATGTTTCATTATTCTTGGTTTTCCTTATCCCACTTATTTATACCAGAAAATATTTCAAGAATATTTTACGCCTTTAAAGTCATTCAGGGAAGGAGCCAAAAGGTTTTAACAGACTTTCTAAGGGGTTTATGCCACAAAGCCTTTTAAGAGCCCATACTCGAAATGATCTTTAATTTCATAGTTTTAAATACTGTTGAAAGTTATATTTCTAGCCACAACCTCCCTTTTCAGCTACTAAGCTTATACATTCAACTGACTACTCAACATTTCTTCTTGGATGTCTCATTAGCACCTCAGACCTACCATATTAAATACCAGGCTCCTGGGTCACCTGGCTGACTCAATTAGGCATCCAACTCTTGATTTTGGCTCATGTCATGATCTCAGTTGTGGTATTGAGCCCCAAAATGGGCTCCATGCTGGGTGGGGAGCCTGCTTAAGATTCTTTCTCTCCCTCTCCCTTTGCCCCCCCCCCCCATCCTCCTAGCTGTTCGTGCACGCACATGTGCCTGTGTACTCTCTCTCTAAAACAAATACACGAACAAAACAGGCTCCTGAATCTCATCCACTCCCCAAACTTGTGCCTGTTACAATCTTCTCAGTTGGCAACTCCATTTTTCTAATTGTTCAGGCCAGAAACCATGGAGTGAGCCCTGACTCCTCTTTTTCATAAGTCACATCTGATCTAGAGGCAATTTCATTGATGCTGTCTTCTAAATGTATGTAGGGTCTAACCACTTCTCACCAGGTCCATGCCATCCATCTTGATCCTAGCTATCAGCTTCTCTTGCCTGGGTTTTTGCAATAGTGCCCTAACAGCACTCGCTGCTTCCTCCACTGCCTGTCCCAGCCCCCAGCACAGATGTGTGCGTACATACACACACACACTCACCCACTCACAGTTATCAAAACAGCAGCCAGAATAATTCTGTTAAATATACTTTAATCAGATCATGCTGCCCCCCCTTCCTTGAACTGTCCAAAGGCTCCCCTACTCAGAGTAAAAGCTAAAGTCTTTACAGTGGCCCACAAGGCACCCATGATCTGTCCCCTGCCTATCTCTGTGACCTCCGTCCCACCACACACACCTCATTCCACTCTAACCGCCTCTTGTTATTGCTCCCATACAACAAGCATGCTTCTACCTCATGGACTTTGTCCTTGCTGTTCCCTCTACCTGGACGGCATGCTCTTTATCTGAATGGCTTTTTCCCAGACGTATGAATTAGCAATCCTTTCTACCACCCTCCTCATCATCTTTTCCATGTTTTGTTTTTCCCCCATAGCACTGTTACTACCTGACATATTATAAATTAATTATGTTTTTTATTGCTTTTCTCTTTCAATTAGAATGTAAGTTCTATGCGGGCAAGGACTTTTTTTTTCTCTCTTGATTACTGCTCTGCTCTCAGTGATTAGTCTTAGAAATTTGAGGGGCTCCTGAGTGGCTCAGTCAGTTCAGCATCTGATTCTTTATTTCAGAAAAGGTCATGATCTCAGGGTGGTGAGCTCAAGCCCTGTCTGTATTGGGCTCCATGCTGGCTGTGGAGCCTACTTTAAAAAAAAAAAAAAAGTCTTAGAAATTTGAGTAATTTAATATTGCTATCTTGAAAAGATAATCACATTTTAATTTAAAGAGCCTCTAAAAATTCACAGTTGAAGGAAGGATGTAGTTACAGTCATTGCATTGTATTTTAGAAGCATAGGCTGTTCATAGAATTACATCTCAAGGGAAAAATATTTTGTAATGAAATACTGTCCCTTCTGGATTTTTTTGGGAACCTAAAAAATGATTTGTTATCTTGGCATGTTAGTATTTTTATTATAATTACAGCAAGAGGCATTAATGGCTGCTTTTGATATTCCCAACATCATATGCTTTCCCTGCTTCCAGCCTGTTCAAGCTACAGCAAAAACAAATAATTAGATTAAGTTACTCTGATCTTTTCCAATTCTAATTTTCTGTGATTAAATCATGTTGATGAGTAACGTGCTTTTAGAGAAATTGAGTTCTTCACATTTAGGAAAAAGCAAGTGGTGCTTTGCTTTCTGTTAATTACTACTAGTTTTCTTTTTAATGAAAGTGCCCAAGTATTAGGAAATATTAACCCTCTTTATCCTAAGTTTCCAAAAGAGCCCAATCAGTGCTACCTCCAGGGCTGACCCCTTCTTACTATATCCTGTTCTAAATTCTAGTCTTAATCACTGTCCTGTCTTCTCTAGATTGTCGCCAAAACCTTCTAACTTCCCAGGGTCACTATTCTTTGTAATGCTCTGCATCTCATCTCTACATAGCAACCAGTGCGATCTTTCCTTGGTAGTTTCCTACTGCCATTAGAGCAGAATTGAAGCTCCTTCCATGGCCACAGAGCCTCACTTGTAGGATCTGCCCACCCCACTGACCTCACCCCTCATTCACTGCTTTCTTTCTATTTCTTGAGCAGGACAAGCCCAGGCCTCTTGTTTATGCTGCTCTATCTTGACATCTTCCCTGGAAAGCTCTATCCTCACATCTTCTGATGAGTTAGGTATCAGCTTAGATGGGATCTCCTCAGAGAAGCATGTCTTTACCACCGCAAATGAAATAGCACCTCCCCTAGTCATTCTCTAGCCTGTCACTCTACTTCTTTTCATTATAAGACTTACCACTACCTACAATTATATTATGTATTTATCATATCTCTACTGTCTGTCTCTCCTTTTTAAAATTAAGAGGTCCGGTTATTGTTACCATTCAAACCAACTTGCCAGCACCTAGAGTAGTGTCTGGCTCATAGTAGATGCTCAGTACATTTAAGTGCAATAAATGGATCAGTGAACTATGTAAAAATGATAGCAAAAACATGAATTGGGAGAATGTATCACTAGAAGGGATAAACTTCACTTACAGGGAACCCAATGGATACCTTCAAATACTTATCTACCTTTGTCATGATTTCAATGTATAATTCTAAGCACTTACTCTTTGGTATGTAATAACTCTTGTAATAAAATAGTTCCATACAATTCACTATCCTGAGGTGGATAAGCAAAAATTTTTAAGATGAGAGCAAACAGTCTGGAAAAAAGCCAGAAATAGATATTGGCCAAAAATACATATTATTTTTGGGTTAAAAAATAAACAGAATAAGCTTTAGAAATAAATAATCTATCTTTAAAGGCCAACAATTTAGCAAAATTTGGAATGATCTCTATAGTGTAGTTTCTGAAGTGAGCAATGAGAAAGCGACTATGCCATCTTATTTCAGGTACAAAGAATTGAATTTGCATTATGTATGTATTGGATATCAGTCTTAGATATGTTTCATAATAATCGATGCCAAACATGTATGGTCCATATTGATTGTCCATATTTTGGGTTCTTGAGAATACTTTAAATATTAATTTGACACTTTCACTTTTCTTCATTTCTATGTATTTTATTTGCGAACAATCATAAAATCCCATGTGACCTAGATAACAGGAATATGCAATAGGGCTTGCTGTTGGGGGTTGAAGCAGAGTTCAATAACTGTAAAGTATTTCACTAATAGGAAAAGAACAAGAGAAACCCTTTGTTGACCTTTCTTTCACATTAAAGTGACCGGAGTTTGACACCAAAATGACAGCTGGTTAAAACAGCTTGAGATTTCAAAGTGCTTGAGTATATATAAATATTATGACTGATCTCATAAGTGTGTTGGAAAACACTTTAAGAAAGGCCCTTGATTTAATAGTTTGCTACATTCTCCCCTGTTGGTCAGACAGAAATATCACCACCCCTTCCCCAAAGAAAGTTTTATCTTCTGGATTTAAAAGAAATAGAAAAATTAAAAACATGTAGTTGAACTCAATGGAACCAAGATTGGAGGTTAATACCGCAAATATAAATGACCACTTCATGCACAAACCTAAGATTCATATTCCTGTAGTTTGATGACAGGACGGGTACTGCTCCAAATGAACCTTATGTGATGAGATGCCAGTAGTAGTAGTAATATGGAGAAAATTCATCACTAAGATTTGTTTTTGCCACTTCCTTTCCTACAGCAGAATATGTTAGGGCAAGGAGAACTAGCAGGGATGAAAATACATCACAGACAGACCATTCCTACTTCCGGGTCTCACAGTATTCTGAAAGGCACATCTACTGTCACCCCTCGAATCCTTAAAATTGTCTCAAGTTTGTTTTGTAAAATCTCATCTGAGCTACTGTTAGTCCTAAACCTTCTATCATAGCGACTTGGATTCTTCTGTGCAGTTTTCCGTGGGCCAGGAAAACTTGGGATGACAGAAAGAATAGGAAGCAGGAGTGATAAACAAAAGTCAGAATGATATAGTTTGTTAGTGGACGGAATAGATTAAGATTATCAGCAGTTCAGGGTTCAGGCGAAAGCTTTCCCATGAGGCTTTTAACATTTCTGAAAAGCATTAGCATCAATTAGTGAAGAATAAATTCAGGAAAGTGGAGGCTGCCCATGTCATCAGGGTTGGGAGTGCAGGTCCGAGGCACAGAGAAGTGGCTGTGCGGATCTCCAGCAGGTGCATGAGGGAAAAGGGGCCAGAAGGCATGGTTGCCGTAGATTGAGATGAATAATTCTATTTCTGTGTTTAATTCTTTCATTTTTAAAAAATAATACATGCCCACAGTACAGAATTCAAACAGTACTTGAATGAAAATTAGTCAGCTTCCTATCTTGACTCCCGGACCCCAGTTTCCCTCCAGAAGGTCAATGTTTTTTTTTTGTTTGTTTTTTTGTTTTTGTAAATTCTATGCTCTACATACAGATAAGCATTTACATAGAACTCCGTTTTAAAAAAATGCCAAAACTAGTGATCCAAAGGGGCACCTGCACCCCAATGTTTATAGCAGCAATGTATGTCCACATTAGCTGAACTATATTTCAAGCCCAGTGTCCAACAACAAACGAATGGATAAAGAAGATGTGTGTGTATATTTATATATACACATACACACAATGGACTACTACTCAGCCATCACAAAGAATGAAATCTTGCCATTTGCGATGAAGTGGATGGAACTAGAGGATATTATGCTAAATGAAATAAGTCAATCAGAGAAAGACAATTATCATATGATAATTGATATTTGATATCATATGATAATTGACTCAGATCAGATCAGATTAGAATGGGGCCGGAAAGATCAGAAATTAAAGCTTTCCTGATTAGATTGAGATACTGAGGACAGACTAATTGATTCTGACAGAAAGATCACTTAGCTTAATAGGTCTTCATTGCCCCAAAGATTGATTTGAGGCAAATAGCAATATGCTTTGTGGTATTCTGGTGCTACTCTTGACAACACTTAAAGTTCAAAGTTAGAGTGAGTAGTTAATGAAAGTGAGTAAACAGCAAATATAATGATGACCCAAGCCAGACCTGTGTTATTTTAAGGGAAAACAAACTATTATTGAACAGATATTTTACTCTAGCTGTAATTATTGATTTCAAAGACTAATAATAAACTAAAATAAATAACACTAATACATATATCCAATAAGCATGTTGAAATGGAAAATCTCTCTACAGAACAAAAGAATGAAAATGAAACGGAAATCTTTTCTGTGCAATCCAGAAAAAATGTTTTAAATTATTATTATTATACACAGTGATAGTGGTTAAATAATTAAAGGTCCCTCTGTATGGGGGACTATTATCTTATAGTTTAAAATATATTTTTAATTTTAAAATATATACAATATTATAAAAATTATTTTGGAATAAAATAACATTTTAAAGGATACTGTTACATAAATATTCACATTATGATGTTTATTTTTTCTATTTTTTAAAATGATTTTATTTATTTATTCATGAGAGACACACAGATAGAGACAGAGACACAGGCAGAGGGAGAAATAGGCTCCCTAAGGGGGAGCCTGATGTGAGACTCGATCCCAGGACCCCGGGATCAAGCCCTGAGCCAAAGGCAGATGCTCAACTACTGAGCCACCCAGATGCCCCACATAATGATGTTTAAATTAAAGTCTCTGTGCCTAGAATTATATGTATAACTAAATATATGATACAGACTCATGTATGTCAGAGAGGGAACACCAACAATTATTAACAAGTAATTATCTCTGAGTAATGGGATTGGGTGTTTGTTTTTTTTTTGTTTTTTTTGGGGGGGGATTGGGTTTTTGTTTATGCTTTTTTCCATTTTCCAAATGTGTTACAGCAAATTCTTTTATTTCCAAAAATGACTTATTTTCCAAAAGGATTGAAAAACATAGAAATGGAGATACGATTTATTTTTAATAAGCACTTTTCAAAAACTGTATAGTCCTGTTCCCAGGGGATGCATCCTTTGTATTCTTAGTCCCACTTACATTTATGGAGGTACTTGATTCAGGTCTCCAGGAAGTCAGGTTATTATAGATTTTATGATTGAGTCAAGCAGTGTCACGTTGAGATTCAGTGTGATCTTGAAGCCTTTCCCACTTTACAGGGAGGTAAAGCCTAATACATGTGAGGACTGTCCTCTCCAGCCTAGACCTGCCTTCTGCGCTTCAGATTTCTACATCCAAATGCCTCCAGGCTCTCTGCTCACATGCTGCAAAGGCTGCTCAACCACTGCACATGTTCATTCTCAAAATGAGTCCTTGGGCTGCCTCCAGTCTCTCCCGTCACTTCTAAAATCCCTCCTTCCACATCACTGAAAAACCAGAGTCACTCTTGACACTTGTCTCCCTCTTCTTCTCCACATCTGTGCCTGCCAAACCCTGTCCCTGTCCCTGCACAGTGTGCCATGCGTCTGCCCCTTCTCGCCATCTCCATTGCCACCCCTGCCCCCTCTCTCATGGCTTAAGGCAGCAGCTCTCACCCATCTCCCTGACCCGGCTCCTGCCCTTGTCAAGTCATTCTCCACATGTAAGGTAAAAGATCTGTTCTTATCATGAGACAAATGCAGACTACCATGAGATGCCACTTTCCAGATGGGCAAATTTCAAACATTTTGATAATACATTGTGTTAGCAAGGAGTTTAGGATAATAGGCATTTGTACATTGCTGGTGGGGGTATAAATTAATTCACCCACTTTGGGGAGCAACTTGGCAATATCTATCAAAATTAAGATTGTGTAGAGCTTCTATGAGCTGTCTGCTTATTTCTGGGAACTTATCCTTCAGATGTCTTATATTTTGACTCTATAACGATCACTCTTTAAAAGAAATGCTTTTCCCTCTTGAACGTAAACTGTATGTATTATTAAGTTCCATAAGAAGGTATACAATTAAAAATTATCTCCTCTCACTCCTGACCTACAACCACCCAGTTCTCTGTCCCAAACCAAACATTATTATATCTTTTTTTTTTTTTACAAAAGTAGTATTATACTCATTCTTCCGCATTTGCTTTACTTCCTTAACCACCTTACAGTACTTTTCACATCAGCTCATTTAGAGCTGACCAAAAGCTACATTTTCTATTGTATTGACCTACCATTCATTATTTTATATCAGTTCTCCATTGATGGACATTTAGGATGCACACACACATACATACGCGCATAGGTATATGCCATACAAATATGTGTACATAATCTATGCCACAATGAATAGGCGTGGACGTGGATAATTTGGCCCTTTCCATAAGACATGTAAACATTAAATGCTGGCGTACACTTTCTTTTTTTTTTAAGATGTTATTTATTTGAGAGAGAGAGAATAAGCATGAGCGGGGTGCGGGGGAGGAGCAGAGGCAGAGGGAGAAGCAAACTCAATTCCGAGTGCGGTCCCCAGACCCTGACATCATGACCTGAGCAGATGCTTAACTGGCCACTGAGAGCTCTGTATGTAATGTGAAATAACCTGAATATTGCATGCTTGGATAAAAGAATTTTGTTAAAAAAATGAAAGTTCAGTTAGCTGCTTTCTTCAGAGTAACTTAAGTTTTTGATTACTTCCCACAGTATTGTTTCTTGATTCATTGTTTAACTTTTGCAATCGTGTCAAAAACGGGATAGCCAGATAACATTCAAAGATGTACTTACTGTACAGACAGGATATGCTTATATGCCAAACCCTAATCGTTTTCTTATAATACTTCCCTTACCATGTTTTTATAAGGCATTATTTTTATGCAGTGTCTATCATTTGAGTTATTAAATCGTATAACTCTTTTTCTCATTCCTGTTTTTGATTAAATAAAAAAAAATAAACCCACCAGATGGTGTCTATGAACAAAGAGAAAGAAAAGTTAGTTACTTTTTTCTACTTTATAGTTCAAGTTCAAAGATTCTGCTTAAGAAGGCTGAAAATTTCTGATTACATTTTGGTTTTGGGAGCAAGGGAAAGATGTACTCATCAAAAACAAACAAACAAAAACCCAAAACATACAACCAAAAAAGGATTTTCTGCAATGTTAAGGTTTCTGTTAGCTATTAAAATAGTTAATTCTACAAACTGAATATGTAAGTTAGAAGAATATATTAAAGAAATACAACTTGATTCAATAAATATGATGAAAATTTTTTGCCTTCTTATCTCTCTCGGCTTCCTCACAGTAATAAACTGACTCTATTCCATAGAAATTTTTAATTGTCACATCATTCCTCCATTTATTGATTACTACTTATGAATGCTGGATATTGTTTTAACCTGGATTTTCTGAAAAGCTAATAGTACCTAATATTAGAAATTTAATTCTTTGTTACAATGGACTACACGGCGGTTATGTTACAGAAATTTAGCAAACCCTTATGTTGTAAGAAGGAAATTGTTTTCATTACTGTTTTTTCTCTTTAGCACCTGATCTGATGGCACCATTTGAAGGTCATCCAAAATTGTACGTTCACTGATGATTTGCAAAAGCCAGTCTTACAAATTGCTCTCCTCAGCACAGCTTTCAGGATAGAGGTCAGAGCACAGCAAGTCTAGGGATCAGAGGCCCATTGCCTTGGCACATTTTGTTCATTAACTCTCCTGAGATCTGTGAGATCGCTCCATGATTCTTGAACTGTAGGCTGGCCTTATCTGAGAATCAACCTGAGCTGATCCTGGATGAGTCAGACAGGTGACTTGGTCTGTGGGGTTAAAGTTCTCATGAGATAATGGCTTTTAAGGCTGAGCTAATCGTTTCCAACCACTGATTTACATTGGAAGAAATCTGACTTACTGGTAAATAAAGGGGACTAAATTGGCCTCAAAGAGCCAAATTAGAGGAAGGTGACCAGCTCATTTAGGATAGTCCTTCCCCTATCAGAATTCTTTGTTCAGTTTCTCTTGGTAATTCTTTTTGTTTGTGGAAAACGAAGCAAATTCTCATATGAGTGGAATTTTTTAGCTGCTTTGTGTTCTATTCTTTTGAGATAAGATATATGTTTAGATTACTGGATTCCAGTATCCATTTGTGTCAGTTTAATCAGGAATGCATGGATTCTCTTTCTGTTTAAAAGTCAGATAAGGCAGAAAAAGAGCCTTGAAAGAGTTTATTCTTGTTTATTCCTTTCCCTTCAATCTCCAAGCCCTTGACAAGAAGGGTTTTAGCCTCCACGGTTCCAGAACTGTCCTGGCCAAGGTCTTCCATAACCCTTACTTTGCTTATTACAAAGCACTGTTATTGTCATCATTTTACATGGACCCCGAGCATAATCGGATGCTGTAGGTCACCCTTCTCCCCCTTTCAACATTTCCATAACCTAGCTTCCAAGGCATCACCTCTCCGTGGATGTCTCTTACCTCCTTGTCTGATACTGTCCATCCCCTTGGATTGGATCTTCCTCTTCCTCCCTGGCTTCTAAACACTGCAGTGCCTTTAGACATGGTCCTTGGACTCCCTTCATTCTAAGCCACACTTGCTCCCCTGATGGTCTCATCCTATCTTTAGCCTTTATAGACTACCTGTAAGCTAATGGCTGTCAAATTTATTTCCAGCTTGTATGTCTCTCTTGACCCTCAAGCTCATATACCAACTGTGTACTTTAACAACTCCCTGTAGATGCCTAGTAAGCATGCCAAGCTTGACGAGTCCCATGCTGAACCCCTCCCCACTCACCCCCAGCTCTCTCCCTTCTCTATCAGTGGCAACTTCAAGCCAAAAACCTTTGTGGCTTCCCTGACTGCCTTTTTTCTCATACCTTATATATGACCCACCAATAATAGCCCTGTGCCTCTGTCTTCCGAATATGTCAAAAGTCTGACCACTTATCATTTCCACTGTTGCCACCCTGGTTCCAGCCACCATCATCTCTGACCTCAGTCAATACAATAATGTCCCAACTGGTCTCCCTGTTTCTACTTCCCGCTGTTACCTAGACTCCAAATAGAGTGATCCTTTACACATGTAAACCAGATGATGCGTGTTCTTCATTCCATGACCTTAATCTCACCCAGATTAAGGCCAAAGTCCTGAGAATGGTGGAGCACACCAATCCCTGATCTCCCTCCTCCCCCGACCCCCTCCCAGATACTCAGTCTGCTCCAGTTGCCCTGGCCTCCTTGCCAGGCTGCCTCAAGGTCTTTGTACTTTCTCCTCCCTCTAATTCAACTGCTCACAGCTCTCTCCCTCAATTCAAGTTTTAGCTCAAAGGTCACTTTCTCAAAGAGAACCTGACTACCCTGTTTAATATTGCCTAAAATATTTTAACACATCCATTCTCGGCTTCCTTTTTCTTGAGAGCACTAATCACACCTAACCTACTTTCTATTTTAATTATTTTCTTTATTACTAATACTCCTCTGGGTCCTCCCGCTGCCACCCTCCCCAACACACACCCTCAAATACAGGTCGCTTGAGGGAAGGAGATTTTGTTTGTTTATGTTCACTGTTGTAATATATATATATATTTTTTAATTGAAGTTTGATTTGCTTTTAACACTGGGAAAGTGCCTGCCATATGGTAGGCCCTTAACAGATTATTTATAAAATGAATGCATGATTAAAGAAAGGTTTGTGTTACTGGATACCCTGATTTTTTTTTTTAAGATTTTGTTTATTCATGTGAGACACACACACACAGAGAAGCAGAGACACAGGCAGAGGGAGAAGCAGGCCCCTACCAGCCCCATCGAGCCTGATGTGGGACTCCATCTCAGGACCCCAGGATCATGCCCTGGACTGAAGGCGACGCTAAACCGCTGAGCCACCCTGGCTGCCCAGATACCCTGATTAGTGGGATTGAAGCATTTTATTTATGTCTAAGAATTAAAACTGTAATATTATATGTACTTTTGTGTGGTTGACTAGTCAACAAATGCTGAGTATTTACTCTGTGCTAGGCACATTGCTTGGGGCTAAGCTCAGCGAGATGAGCAAAGCATGGCCCTGTGCTGTTAGAAGCTCATGAAACTCCCTCTGTTGAAATTTTATTTTGCAATATTTCATATATACAAAAGTGGCATAAAATAATGTATTTTCTTTACATGAAAAACATATGAATAATAATCAATCCTTGTATGTCCACCTTATACCTGAAAAAATAAAACATTTTAGGTGCAGGTGAGCCCCCATTCACTCCTCTCCAAATGCTTCTCCTTCCTTGCTGCCACAGATAACTGCTGTCCTGAGTTTGGTATCTATCATCCCCATGGATCTTTAAAATATTTTTGCTACCTATGGATCACTAAATCATACCTAGTATTATTATGTTTAAATGGTATCAAATGCAGGTCTTTTGCTTTACTCAATGTTATTTGTGTAAATATATGTAAACATTCCTTTTCAACGTCATATAGCATTCCACCTACTTATCCATTCCCCTCTTTATGAAAATATAGGTTGTTTTCAAAATTTTGATGTTATAAACATTGTTGCCCTAATATTCTAGACCAGTACTGTCCAATAAAAATTTATGCCCTGATGGAACTATTTTATATCTGGACTCTACAATACTGTAGTCACTAGCTACATATGGCTGGCTACTGAGCACTTCAAATGGCAATGCAACTGAGGGACTTAATTTTTAATTTTAATTAACTTTAATTAATATGGTTAGTGACTACTCTGCTAGAGAGCAGCTCTATACTGCATTCTTTGTCTCTTTAGATGCATATGAGAATTGATCTAGGGCAGTAATTTCAATACCATCAGACTCAATGTACTCTTCTTATAACGAATATATTTTGTATCACCCCATTTACTATCTTGAAATGAAATTCATAGCTAAGTAACTCACTTACACATTAAAAAAGAAAAAACCGAATGGGGACACCTGGGTGCCTCAGTGGTTAAGCGTCTGCCTTCGGCTCAGGGTGTGATCGAGTCCCACATCGGGCTCCCTGCATGGAGCCTACTTCTCCCTCTGCCTATGTCTCTGCCTCTCCCTTTCTCTGTCTCTCAAGAATAAATAAAATCTTAATTTTTTTAATTTTTAAAAATTTTAAAAAATGTAATGCATTTACTGTGATATAAAATAGAAATATAAGAAAATTAACTAATAAAATAATTAGTATTCAATATGTCAATGGCTACAAATACACTATAGTATGTTAGGAGACAAAATGAAGTTATCTACAAATGCGGACTCCTAGACATTTGTGACATTGAAAACTCAGAACAGCAAAAGTGGTATTGCTGTTAGTAATGTGAACAACAAGGTTCTGTACAAGATAAAATGCAACCTTCACTTTTCTAGTTGCTGCAGCCTCTGAAAATTTATGTATATTAAAATCTTACAAAAATATTTGGTATTTATATCTAAAACAACATTGTTATACTCAGATACTTATAAACAGACTTTATATCTACATGAATGTTCTACTAGGCCTTCTAAAGTCATGGAGGACCCATGGAGGACCCAGGATCCATTTTTGAGTGGAATGATTCTTTGAATTATGGGACATATAGGATACCTGGTCCCCATCCCCTACACAACAGCACCCTCCCCCATAACTATTATAAACAAAAATGCTCCTTCAAGTGTGGAATCAGTCCCATTGAGAACCATTGGTACATATCCAGTACTTGATTACTGGGTGCTAAGATATGAGCATCTTCAATTTTATTTAATACTTACTTGTTCTTCAAAGTATCTTCCAATTGCTGCCAAGTTCCCTGAAGTGTTTAGATCAATTTACAGTCTCACTGGCAGGATAGGAAATTTACCATTTTTCCACATTTATGCAGTTTTTAACCTCTAAACTTAAACTTGTCCTAGGGTATAACTTTGTTGATCACAACAATTAGCTATTAAAAAAACATAACTAAGCTATACCCTAACTCTCTGTATACTGCCCTCCAAAGTAGGGCATCTCCCACCTCTTCTCTGAATAAGTCTAGAACAGCTTCCTCCTGTGTGAATCTGGGTGTGGTCTCTGACCATTTTTCCCAACTGTACGGCCAGGACCTACTGATCCTAGCTGACTGACCCTAGCTCCTTTCCACTGACCTCAAGGATATCTATTCCTATTTCCTACCAGCCCCCTTCTTCAAACTCCAAAGGGAACTGGTCATCATCTCTGGGCATTTAGAATTTGCACTAAAAAAAAAAAAAAAAAAAAAAAAGTCTTGAACTCTGAATCCCTGGTTTTATAAAGTAAATGCAGAATGAGGAGTAAATGGAGCCAAGTCCATTACTATTAAGGAATGATAATGGCCTGATCTTTATACCTCTGACTATAGCTATAAAACAATTTTTATTGCCATAGTAGCAAACTACTCCACACTCAGTGGCTTACAATAACAAATATTAATCTTGCACTGACCAAATTCAGCTGGGCTGATGTAGTCTCATCTGGGGTGGGCGGCTCTGCTGCACGTCGCAGGTTGGTTGGTTATGGTGTGGGTTCAGGTCTGCTCCACATTTTTTGTTCTGAGGCCCGAGGGAGGGGCCAACCAAGGCTTGCTCTCCTGCCAGATGACTGGAGCACAAGAGCATGAGTCCACCACACCTATTTATCATATTCAGAGCTGCTATTTATATCACAACTGATTTCCCAGTGGCCAAAGCACATCATATGGCCAAGCCCAAAGATAGGAAAATATACTTCATTACAAGGGAGAGTTGAAGAGGGCTGACTATTTGCTGAACAATATTCCACCCAGTCCAATGCAAAGCAGCAATCCCCTTTTGTAACAAAGTCTGTGCTTAGTAGAAAATTTTTGGTTTCACCATCATAGAGCAAATATATCAAAACAAGAACCGAAGCCATTTTGTGCATGTACACATGCATACACTCTTCCTCTTTTTCATTCCAAGTACATGCTCTCTGCCCACGTAGCCATGATTTTCTTATTCCTTTGTCAGTAACGGAGGACAGATCTATTTGCTTTGGAGCTTCGCTTCAAATGTTTATCCTTTGGAGAAAAGGATAACCTTCGTGGTTGTTCTTCCACCTTCCATCTCTGCCAGCCCAATCAGAATCAGCCCTCTCCAATTGCCCCTTTCCTGGAGCACACTGAATTTAGGAAACTTTTTTGTTTCTCTCAGAATCAACTTAATGAAAATGATAGTCCATATCTTCACCATAATGAGAGTTTATGTAGTTAGAAAAACAGATGAAAACGTCTTTGGCTTTTTAAAACAGCTAAGAATAGAACTGATAAATAAATTGCAGTATGGTATTCAACGGAATACTATACGGTAATGAATACTTACTGTATAATATTTACTATATGTAGTTGAGCAGATTACAGCTAACATTCAACAACATATGTGAATCTTACAAACATAATGCTGAATGAAATAAGTCAGGAACAAGAGAATAGTTACTCTGATTCCAATTATAACAAGCTCAAAAAGCAGGCATAAATCAATTAGTGTTTGGGGATGTATGCTTAGGAGGAAGAACTAGAAAGAGAAGCAAGAAATGATTTTTTGTCGGAGTCAGGATAGTGAATACCTTTGTTAGGGACGGTATAGGGATTGGGAGAGGGGAGAGGGAGTCTTCTCGGGTACAAGCAGCAGTCCATTTCCTGACATTTGTAGTGATTATGTGGATGTTATTCTGTGATAAGTCATCAGAGCTATACATGTCTGGTCCTTGAGTCTTTGTCTGTAAGTATTATATTTCACTCTAAAAATGTCCAAGAATGTCTCCGGATTCCAAGATATTTGTCCCATAAACTTGATCTTACAAACCATAAAATTTAATAACATACTTTGTCTCTAGTTTCAACTCTTGGCTAATTCCATCCACAAACTTTCAATGCCTTCTCTGTGTCTGTGTTCCTTTTGATAACTTTTGTGGGGTTTTCTTATACACTGTTGTCTGTCCACATTGGATAGGTAGATTTCCTTCTGCCCTTCATATTTGTGATTAAAGTGTAACTTAAATATTAGATCACACCAAAGGCCATTCATCTTTGTAATTGTGCCCTGGTCCCACCCAGACTTCTTTTAAGTACTTACTTGGTTCTAAAGGAGACTGGATGAAGACATGCACTGCTGAAAATCCATAGGTAGTATTAGAAAAACAATTCAACTTTTAATGACCCAGTAATGCTTGGTTTTCATGTATGTAAAAACACTTCTTGATAAATCTCAGTGCTCCTTGGTAAGATCAGAGAGAAAGGGAAACAAGAAACAGCACAGGGGTATATGATCAATAGGAAAACTAGGTGGTGGGGGGGATCAGGCATGAGAAGTGGGCAGAGGTCCCTCTTTCCTGGGCCTCTGGGTATGTACCTAATGTTCATTATCCCTTCTTTTGTATTATATATCAAGATCTCCTATCTCAAAACCATTTTTCTTGCTGTATCTCAAAAACAAAGTTACGGTAAGAGAGATTCCTTAATTTGCTACAATAAAATCTTTTTCTTTTTTTTTCTACAATAAAATCTTAATTGCACTTTCAGGCAGACGTGATATAGGTGATTTTTGGAGAAGTTAGTATTTTTTTTCTTTTATTCATGAGAGACACACAGAAAGAGGCAGAGACATAGGCAGAGGGAGAAGCAGGCTCCCTGTGGGGATCCTGATGTGAGACTCGATCCCAGGACCCTGGGATCGCAACCTGAGCCCAAGGCAGATGATCAACCACTGAGCCACACAGGCGTCCAGAGAGGTTAGTCTTGACAAGCCTCTTTAACTCTATTGTTTATAGACTAAAAAAAGAAAAAAAAATCTGATAATGGGCATGGATGGGGAAAAGGTTACCCTAATTACCTGATTGTTCCTATTAAGTGATGATTAACGCTCTCTATGAATTGGATCTGTTAACTCTAAAGCAAATGTATGATTACTCAGATGGGTAGACTGCATGCCACCAAATCTGGATTTTTTTCCTCAGGGCTGTAAGATTATATTAGATTTGTCTCAGTTCACTTTTTAAAAAGAATTTATTTATTTATGTATTTTAGAGACCATGTGAAGAGGGGAGGGTCAAAGGGAGTGGGAGATGCAAAGAATCTCAAGCATACTCCACACTGAGTGCAGAGCCCAAGGCAGGGTGTGAGCCCATGACCCTGAGATCATGACCTGAGCTGAAATTGAGTAGGACACTTAATCAACTGTGTTACCCAGATGCCCTCTGGTTGTTCACTTTTTAAAATATTGCACTTTATTAATCATCTATGGTTGAGGAATCAGGATAGCATTCACAGTGACAATATACTGATAAAAGTATAAATCTCTCTGATAATTTTAATTAAACAGAATAAGCCAAAAGGAAAAAAACAAATGTTTCTAAGCTTTCACACATTAAATGTAAAACTTCAGAAGTCATAAGAACCCCTGCAAACACTGAGTTTCTTTAAAAAGTGATTGTCAAAATAATCAAAATTCTTTTGAATTCCTTAGTCAGAAAAATTAGGACATTTTAAAAACTAACATTTATTGATGATAAATTACATGAAAGGGAGAGATCATATCTATCTTATTCACCACAATATCTTGGGCATCATGCCTGGCACATTCTAGGTGTCCAAAAAAATATTTTTAAATGAGGGAATGAATGTCCGGTGTGGGTTAGCAATGTTATACATGTTATCTTATTTAATCTTCACAATATTGCTAAAAATTAAGTTTTGGAATTCCCATTGTATAGATGAAGAAATTGGGTCTCAAAGGGAATAAGGGAGTTGCCCAGGTCACACAACTAGGAAATGGCAAAGATGGGACTCAAACTATAATGTGCCTGACTTTACCCTCATTATTTATTCAATGATGACACTTGTGTGTTTTTTTTTTTTAAGATTTTATTTATTTATTCATGAGAGACATAGAGGGAGAAGCAGACTCCTCTCAGGGATCCCGATGCAGGACTCAATCCCTGGACCCGAAATCACACCTTGAGCCAAAGGCAGACACTCAACTACTGAGCCACCCAGGCGTCCCTATGATGACACTTGTTTTAGCAAAGACTGCCAGTGGCCCACCCAACAGCCATTTCCCTCCTCATCCTTAGTTTGAGCTCTCATTTTGTTTCAGTGTCTTGTTCCTTCAGGTGACTCAGGTAAATCCTGATTGGTCTAAGCCAAAATAACGCCTCCATTCTCCATGCCTGGGCCCAGTTTAAGGGTTTGGAATATGATCTGGCTTTGGTCAATGAGATTGGAAGGAACTCCTCTGATGATGGGGGTGGAGGAAGGGTCCTGGAAAAGAATTTCTTTTGCCTACTTAACAGAGAAACACAAGAGGGAAATAGACCTTTCTCTGACTGCTAAGTGTTGATATGGGGATGTGATGTGTAGAGCTGCTAAAGCCGTCTTACCTCCAGGAGGTAAGCTAAAAGATAGTCTTAGGTGCTTTATATGTTGTTGGGCTTCCAATAAGTAGTACCAATAGATCAAATTCTTAGTTTTGATCAGCCAGTTACTTGAGACGTTGGGCTGCCAACCAGCTACCTGGAATGTCAGTCACTCTGTAGTAGTGGCCCTGTCAAAAATAACTCCATGACAATTTTTAAAACCTCTAGTCCAGATGGACATATAAAATGAAATACTATTGTATTTTTAAAAAGTATTTTATGTAAATTCAATTTGCCAACATATAGTATAACACCCAGTGCTCATCCCATCAAATGCCTTCCTCAGGGCCTGTCACCCAGTTACCCCATCCCCCCACCCACCTCACCTTCTGCAACCCTTTGTTTCCCAGAGTTAGGGGTCTCTCATGGTTTGTCTTTCTCTCTAATTTTTTCCCCCACTCAGTTTCCCTCCTCTCCCTTATAGTCCCTTTCACTATTTCTTATATTCCACATATGAGGGAAACCATATACTATTGTGGTTTTTATCATTATTTTATGGAGGTGGGATGTCTTAACTTATTCATTAACTCACTCACCATTTACTGGTGCCAAAAGCATGGTAAGTACTTGAACAGAGATGACACCCAACCAGCCTGCTCAGGAAGAGGAAGGGTCAGGGAAGTCTCTATACTAGAGCTGACAAGAAATGACACTTGAACTGAACCCAACAGACCAATAGGAGTTACCCAGGTAGAAGAAGAAGAAAAAAAGGGCATTCTTTATAAAGGAGGTGGCAAATGAGGTGCTTGGGGGTCTGAGAGAATATGTCAAATTCAAGGAAGTACGAGGAATGGAGTATGTAAGGTGTAAGTGAAAGAATCTGGAAAGAAGTTTAGAGAGGTGAACAGAGGTCTGGTCACAGAGGGCCTTGGGGTCAAGCAATGGTGTAAGACCTACATCAGGAGGCAGTAGGGAGTTACCGAAGGGTATTGAACGTATAAGGAATATGATGGTATTTGAATTTTTAGGAAGATTGCTTTGGTAGCTCAGAGGAGAATATTTTGGAGGCAGGAAAAGAGATGAGTAGAGATGATGAGAAGGAGAGAAGAAATCAAGCAGGGTTTTTAGATTCAAGAGATATTTAGGAAGTGATGTAGCGGGAATGTGATGCCTTGTTATGACAAGATGAGAGCAAAGGAGCAGGAGGTTTGCAAAGAAATGCAGGGCTAGCGAGGGGGATGGAGGGGCCTGCCCAGCTGTGCTGAGAGCTAAGCTGAGGATGGAGACCATGAGCTAATGACTCCTATACACGTGGTTGAGTGATAGTGTGGTTTTAGAAGCGGAGAAGGCTGGACTGATCCATAGTTGGATAAGTACTCAAAAGGAAAAAGGAGCAAGAGGAGTGAGAAGCTGAAGCTGTTCTTTAAGAGACAGCTTAAAGTGCTGAGCAAGACAGCAATGGAAGCAAAACAGGAAATAAGTCTGACACATGGAGTGACATCAGTGATAGGACTTCAGTCACAATCCTGATGAATAATCAGGTATAATTGGAGCAATAAGGGTAACAGAAGTTTATGGTAAGAAAGTTGAATAGTGTGGTTTAAGATTTTACAGATGGAGTAGCTGCAGGGAATAATATAGAAGTCGGGCTGAGTTGTGGATACCTGGAAACGAAGGGCATTGAGGAAGCCAAGGCACTGGGTGTTGGAAGGGTCATCCACATGAACACTGAAAGACAGCATAATTATGGCAGATTTAGGGTAGAGAGAAAAGTCATAAACCATGCTCCACAATCTCTGACATGTATCAGAGAGGAATGAGAACAACAAGAAGGGATGGAGGAGAGAAGATCTGAAAGACACAGGTTTCCAAGGAAGGATTTGGACAGGAGATTGGTGGACTATTGACGAGGCAAGTGCTACTTGTTATTGAACACTTACTATGTGCCAGTTCTGTTCTACATCCTTTATAGATTCTAAACTCATTTAATTCTCTATTATACTCCGGTTTACAAATGAGAAAACTGATTCTTTGTGACATTTAATAACTTGCTCACGGTACATAGCCATGATTCCAGTCCAGATGGTTTGGCTCCAAAGTCCACACTTTTACCCATGTCCGGCTGATTCTGTTGAACAAACCCAGCCGGGCCCTGTGGTTAGGAGGAAAGTTCAAGAGCCTCCACTTTAGAGTGTAAGAAGGAGGTAGTGTTTGTGTTTGGGGAGTCATTCAAAAAAGGCAGAACATGACTAGTCCTTGATAACATCAACTCTTTTAATGTTTTTCAGAGTCTACTTTATTTTGTGCTCAAACATAATAGTATACCTTTGAACTCTGTGTTAATATATAAACTCAAACCTTTTTAGAAGTGGGTGCAATAGACTTTTAAAGTAAATAGCTACATCAAAATTAACTATGAGTACTCAGTTACATAAAGGAATTAGTTTTGCATCTTTCAGAGAACTGAGATACATTTTGAGAATGGCAGTAAGCAAAATAAAATATGCAGTCTTGAAAAATACATGGTTCTGGTTTTTTGCACTGGCATTACTAAACTTGACAGCAAACCAGTTTATTTGAGCTTCATGCTACCTGTTGGAAGAAATTCTCCTATTTCTTTTTTAAATTTTTGTTACCTGATAGGCCTTAACTATCATAAAAAACAAGAGCCCAACAATGTTAGAAAGCATTATAATCCAAAGAAGAAGCCTACTTTGCTTGACTCATATTAGGTTCTATTTATTTTCTTAGAATTAAGGCCCAAAGAACCTTTGAATAAATTGCTAATCCTATAAGCACTGGGAAACCAATGTCCTTGTCTTACAGAGCTACCATTCTTTATGAAAAGTATGGTTCTAAGAAGGGTACAACTATTTCTGCTGTTCAAATCACCAAAGATCCCAAAGTTTGATAGCATGCTGTGTTGTTGAAGGTATCTTGAGACAGGCACTTTTATACCTTGAAAGGAGGAGTATGAACTGGTGCAACTGTTACAGAGAGCATCCTCAAATTTTTTCTTCAAGATCTGCTCTAGAATGTTTTAATGCTCTAGAATTTTTAAAAGAGATTCTTTTCTCTTTTGAGATAATTTATTCTTTAATATTACTTTCTAGTAGGTTTAAAGTTTTGCCTCTCATACTTAAATCCTTACTCCAATCTGAATTTCTTCAGTGCATTTCCAATAATGATTTGTAATTTTTTTCCATAATTAAACATATTGACATAATAGTGTTTTCTTTTTTCATGGTCTGTTAAGGTCATATTAGAGTGATAACATTAACTCGACCTTATGTTCTTGAAATAAATCCAACTTGATCATGGTGTACATTGCTCAATTTAGTTTGTGAATATTTTCTTTTTGATTTTTGTATCTGTTCATAAGGGAGATTTATCTAAAACTTTCCTTGGTTTTGGTATCAAATAATTATTTTTTGTAATATCAAATTATTTTAGCTTACTGAAATTAATTGTGGTGTGTTCTCTTTTTTCTATCTTCTAGTAGAAGATAAAATTACTTTTTCTTTTCACAGAACTTGCCTTATAAAATTTGTATCTGGTGCCTTTTTTTTTTTTTTTAAGATTTTGTTAATTTCAGAGAGACAGAGAGAGACAGAGAGCACAAGCATGAATAGGAGGAGGGAGAAGGAGAAGCAGACTCCCCAATGAGCAGGGAGCCCAAGTGGGGCTTGATTCCAGGGCCCTGGGATCATGACCTGAGCAGAAGGTAAAACTTAACTGAGCCATCCACTTGCCCCATACCTGGTGCTTTCTATAAGAGAGAAAACTTTACTGACTCAATTTCTATAATGGTTACAGGGCTATTACTCAGTTTTTAAATTTTTTTCTTGAATTAGTTTTTCTAGTTCTATTTGTCTAGCAATTTGTTTTATTTTTTCAAATTTACTACCAGAAGTGAATAATAACATAATCATTTTATATTTTAATCTCTTTTGCATCTGAAGTAGTGCCCCCTTTTCATTGTGATTTTTATTTATCCTTTCTGCTTTTTTGCCATGATCTAACCTTGCTAAAGTTTTCTCATTTTTGTTACTCATTTGAAGACCAATACCTAGTTTCTTATTTACTCTACTGTATATTTACTTTTTATTTCATTAATTTCTTCTTTTGCCTTTATTACCTCTTCTTTCTTTGTGTCTGTTTTGCTGATCTTTTCCTAACTTCTAATGCTGAGTGCTTTGCTCATTAATTTTGAATCTTTTTGAATTAAGGTTATATACCTAAGCGCCATAATACCAACATTCTGCGTGCTTTGAAATTTCGTTTTTAGTACTTTTAAAAAATTACTTTATGCTCCCTTTTTACTCATGACTTATTTAGATATTTAGTATACTTTAAAATTTTCCAAATATATATGGTTTTCTACTTCATTTTGTTATTCTAACCTAATTATATTATGACAAGGGAATAATAAACAATACTGAGATTTTTGGAAATTTGTTGAGATTGACTTTATAGCTTAGTATATGGTTAGCCTCCTAGATTTTTCTGATATGCTTGAAAACAATGTGTATTCTCTTAGCTTGAGCTGTTGTTTGCTAAGACACTGTATTACAATATCATGCCATAATGCTAGTTTCTCCTTTTCTCCTTTCTTATCTTCTTTTCGGTTACCTGAATGTTTTTATTGACTTTTTTGGTAAACTTAATCTTTCATTTATTCTCATTGCCATTTTGAAACTTACACACCTATCTTTTTATGATTATTTCTAGAAATTTAACGTACATCTAACAAGTGAGAATTAATCTAAATCTTCACCTTTCTTACAATATAAGGACCCTACAATGCCTTAATTCCAGTCACCTTTCCTGAAATATTTAGGTAACCAACTAATCTTTGACAAAGCGGCAAAGACAATTCAATGGAGAAAAGATCATCTTTCCAATAAATGGTGCTGGAACACTTGGATATCCACATGCAAAAAACAAAAAAACAAAAAAAATGAACTGGACACAGAAGAACGTTATGCCCTCCACAAAAAAATAATACAAAGTAGATTATTGACCTAATTGTAAAATACTAAACTAGAAAACTCCTAGAAGATAGCAGAAGAAAACTTTGATACTTCAGGTATGGTGATGACTTTTTAGAAACAACACCAAAGGCACAGTCCATGAAATAAATAATCAAGAAGCTGTGCTTAAAAATTTCTGTTCTGCTAAAGACACTGTCAAGATAATCAGAAGATAAGCTATGGACTGAGAGAAAATATTTGCAAAAAAACCGTGTCTGATAAGATTGTTATCTAAAATATACAATGAGCTATTAAAACTCAACAATAATAAAGCAAACAACCCAATTAAAATATGACCAAAAGACCTTAAAAGATAGCTCACCAAAGAAAATAAACAAATGACAAGTGAGCATACGAAAAGATGCTCAATATTATGTCATTAGAGAGATGTGAATTAAAACAATGAGATGCCACAACACACCTCTTATTTAGAATGGCCAAAACCCAGAATTGACAACAGTAAATGCTGGTGAGGATGTCTGCAACATCCTCTTTTTCATTTCAGGTGGGAATGAAAAATGGTCCAGCCACTTTGGAAAATATTTTGGCAGTTTCTTACAAACTGAATGTACTCTTACCATATGATTCAACAATTCTGTTTTTTTTGGTACTTACCCAAATGAGTTGAAAACTTATGTCCATATAATATCCTACACATAGGTATTTACAGTAGCTTTTATTCATAGATGCCAAAACTTGGAAGCAACCAAGATGTCCTTCAATAGGTGAATAGATAAACTGTGGTACATCAAACAATGAAATAGTATTCAGTGCAAAAAAGAACTAACAAGCCATTAAAAGACATGCAGGAACCTTAAATGCATATTACTATTTGAAAGCAGCTACATACTGAAAGAACTACATACCATATGATTCCAAGCTATGACATTTGGCAAAGGCAAAACTCTGAGACGGTTAAAATATCAATGGTTTCTAAGGCTTCAAGGTGGGGTGGGGGAGGTGGTGGTAGGGATGAATTGTGAAGCACAGAGAATTTTTAGGGCAATAAGATTATTCTGTATAATACTATAATGGTAGATACATGTTATTATACATTTGTCCAAAGCCCTAAAATGCACACACCAGGAGTGAAACCTAACATGAACTATGAATTTTGGTGATAATGATGTTTAATGTAGGTTTGAAGATGCTACCAAATGTACCACTATAGTACAGGATATTGATAGTGGGGAAGGCTCTGTGTGTGTGTGTGTGTGTGTGTGTGTGTGTGTGTGTGTGTTGGGGGAGTGTAAAGGATATATAGAAGCTCTCTGGTTTTCTTGCTGAATTTTACTGTGAACCTAAAAGTGCCTAAAGAATAAAGTCTTAAAAAAGGAATGTATTTCTCCCCTATGTCTGAAAAGTAATTTTATGAGGAGTTACTATAGGCCAAAATTGTAGCACTTGTTTATTCCACTATTTTTGCTGAAAAATCGCCTGTCAGTTTGGCAGTCCTTCGATGATAATGCCTCTTCTCTTTTTGGCTTCTTTTTGTCTTTGGTTTTCTAAAATTTCACCATGTTATGTCTAGGTATCCATCCATTCCTTCTTATCTTGTTTGGGATTCATTGGATTTCTTGTATCAGAGAATTTGTTCTTTTTTTCTTTTTCCAGATATAATAAATAATTACTTTCCTGTCTGCATAATTTCTTTCCCCTTTCCACTTTCTTCTTTGACTCCAAGTAGAAGTTTTGAGATTCTTACTCTTCCCCAAAATAACCTGCTTTCAGTCACTTCATCTTTATGAAAAGCCATAGAATAAATATATTCTGTGGAGGAGTTTCTGGACTTCCCCTTATAATTCATCTAGACCATGACCTTCCTGAATTGTCCTCTGTTGTGAAAAGATAATTTCTTAGAGTTTAAAAAAATACAATAACACAATATAATGTCTTACATTGGTGAATTCATTGATGGTACTCATGGCAACTTGATTTTTAGCAATACAGCCAAACCCTCAATTATCTGTAATATCATTGAAACTTGAAATGACCCACTCCTGTTGGTCATGGAAAAAGATAAAACGCTCCATGATGACAAAAGAATAGCTAGTGTCACCCATCAATGCCATCTGCAGATTTTTTATATAGTTACTGGGAATTTGGGCCATCGCAAACTGATAAAGAGTTTCTAGGACTGCCACTATACGGCATGAGAATAAAGTTAATTTGTAAAAGAAATTTACAACTCACATTTATCATTTGATTTTTAAAAGCCTCCTTTTCACTCATTAATAAAGACACAAGATGACTAATCTGCTAGTCACAGGCCCGTGAAGTCATAAAAAGTAGGAAAATGGGTAAGTTGATTCATAGTTAGTGAAAGTCCCCCTCTGGAAATATTTGAAAGATTGTTTATCAGAATACATATTCAAATGATTATGCTTTGGTGTATTTCCTAACATTTGGAAGGAACATATGCTGAAAGAGAACCTGCAGGTAATTACGTGGGAATGGCATTCAGTAGGACTGCATCCATTTTTGCCAGATTACCTTGTAAAATGAGTGAAACCTGCTTTTGCCAGAGGTCTCAGTTTTGCCAAGAACTTGCAAGAGCAGGGAGCATGAACAAGCTGTGAACCCTCTGTATATTAAAAAACAGTGGCAAAGTGCAGTCAGTTACTTTTGCCTTTGTAACCTTGAGCAAGAAAAACTAATCAGCAGTTTTAAGCAAGCTGGACAGGATGGGAGGAGAGTGAGGGTGCCATTTGTTTCCGTGGAACATCTTGAAGATAAAATCCTGGAATGTATACAGAATACCATTACAGCTGATATTTATTGCCTACCTACTCTGTGCAGCTTGGTTCCAGTTCTCATAGCCCTTGCATTGGTCACAAAAACAATCGAGAGTAATTGCAAAGGCAGCCTTGGAAAACAACAAATGAGTAAAGATTCTTAAGTTTAATATAACATTTACTGAGGGCCTGTATGTTGCAGACACTCACTGTGTTCCACATTAGGAACAAAGAAGGAAAAGACATGGCTCCACCCTCATGTAATCATATAAATTAATGCAGTCATATAAATCAATTTAAGACCTGCTATGCCAGATTTCCTGTCACATCCTGAGTTGGCTGTGCATTGGTATATGTGCCAGACTTACCACACCTTGATTAAAAAAAAAATGAAGCTGACATTGCTTTTGACACAGAAAGCTCCTTTGTGAGGTCCTGACACTTGGGAAGAGGTGTGCCTCACACCTGATTCAGTTCTCAGAGACAGGGAGAGGAAGTTGGAAATGTTCTTCCAGGGAGACTGTACTGATGAGGCAGCCATCAGTCATCAATCCACAAGAAACAAAGAGTCTTTGTTTTTTTTTGTTTTTTTTTTGTTTTTTTTTTTAACAAAGAGTCTTTGATTTCAGTGTCAGCTACAAGGCCATACTTGTTCATGCTTCTTCAACGTCGTCTGCTCAGACTACCAGATAGAGTTCATTGCCACTCTCTCCTTGCCAGCAGTAAGCAGAAGCAGGAACTCTTGCAAGAGAAATGTTTGCCCAGAGCAGAGGAGAAGCTGGAAGAAGGTTATATAGTTTTTGTTCTTGTTTTTTTGTTTTGTTTTGTTTCATTTTACTAAGGACTGACATTTTACTAAGGACTGTATGCTCCATGTAGTTCCATAAAAACTTCAAAAACAGAGCTTCTAAGGTGGAAATAAAGAACTGACCAATTAGTCTTCCAGTTAAACTAAATTCTAAGTACAGGCTCTTATTCATAAAATCTTTTTTTACTCATTTCCTGACTTAAAAATGTTTTTCAGGTGGCTGTCCACATTAATGAAGAACATGTTGAAATCTCTCACAAAGATCTCACTTTTACACTGGACACATTGGCTTCACCAAATTTACCCAAGATAGATGATGACCTAAAAGGTATGTTTATTTTCTCTATCTGATATTTTCTGCCAAAGCTGCTGGTCTTTCTATTTCATCACTTATTCTTTCTTTTTGCTATCTATAAAGATGACATGACAAGTGTGTAGGACATTTTGGCTATAAGTACTAATGTGGTTTTTTTGAGGTCGGTCCATGGAAATACCTGGATGTGACATACAGCGCAGGGCCGAGGCGGGGTAGATCATGAAAAATACTGCCTATAATTGTCTCCCCCTTATCTGTGGGGTCTATGTCCCAACATTCCCAGTGGATGGCTGAAATTGAATAGTCTGAACCCTTTTATGTACTATGTTTTTTCGATACATACATAAGTATGATAAAGTTTAACTTATGAATTAGGCACAGTAAGAGATAAATAAAGACGATAATAAAATAGAACAATTATAACACTATATTGTAATAAGTTATGTGAATGTAGTCTCAAAAATCTTACTGTACTCTACTCACCCTTGTGATGATGTGAGATGATACAACCTACGTGATGAGATGAAATGAGGTGAATAACATAGGTGTTGTGAAATAGCATCAGGTACTATTGACCTTCTGAAGATAGGTCAGAAGGAGAATCATCTGCTGCTGGATGAGGGGGTTGACTGCAAGTAACTTAAACCATGGAAAGGGAAACCAGGGGTAAAGGGGGGACTACTGGGAACTGAGGTTCATGGAGAAAATGGTGAGCCTATGATTCCACTTGGTCTCTTTTCTTACGTAATGAGAGGATCCAAGCACATGTAAAGGTTATTGTTGCAAAAATCAAGAATATGCTCACACAAGTGGAAGGCTGGAGAAACAACTGTTGAGAAAAATGATCTTATCCTAGGTAGGGGAGATCTAAACTAGAGTTTAGAAGGTAGGTAGGAAGAGTACACTAAAGATAGTTATTGTCATGGAAAACAATCATGAATATTTGAATCAGAAAGAGAGGGACAGCTTTGGAAAGCTCTCAGCCTTTTAGAGATTTAGTTTCTGGAAACCAAACTAAAAGCTCAAGTCTACTCTGACTTGTTATGCTCCTTTCTACTTTTGGAGCAGCTTCCAACATTTTATCCTTTGCACTTTCAAATGTTGTGAAATAACTCCAAGAAGGCCTTTTGGGTGAAGGTTTTCTTTTAGCTGGCATCATTTCCTCTGGGACATCTCCATCTTTCAGGCACAATCACTTTCTCCATTTATGATGATGTTTGCCTTCACTCATTTCCTCTGACTACATATATATCCACAGTGTCAACTTTCCCACCATTGATTCTCTCTTCTGAAATTCCATTTACAGTTGATTCTGTTTTACTTCCACAGTTGTTGCTTAGGGTTTCTCTACCACACTTTCATCTCTCTTGGCCAATTCTCTGAAGAATCGATTTTTGCAAAATGTCATGGGAGTTAAGGAGGCAGTACAACTACACACTTTGCCGTGTGTGTATGAAAGCAATACTAATTATTCAATTATACCCAGTTGACACATTGCGGTACCTGAAATTAGAACTGTGCTGTTGGGGAGCTGATGTTAATCACCCAAATCTTGGAACCAAATTTTGTGTATATTGGAAATGTGCATAGTGAGGACTGCCTACATATTCAAAGGGTTTACTTAGAACTGTCCATATGCTACTGGGCCCAAATTTAATTTTTGTATGTTTAAGGACAATTCAAAATTGAAGATTCCCCCCACACACACACTTATTGGAATGGTTTTCTTACTAATTCATTTTGAGGAGGTCTCACTGGTTGTACTTATTCTCTACCTTTGTCTTGGTGAGCTGTACTGCATGATTCCTTGCATTAAATTAAATGCTGTTTGACCTTAGTGACTATCTATAAGATTTTCATTTCCCATGAAAATGAGATATGGATTTAGAGTCTAAACAAAAGTGTTATTATTTCCACAACATCAGCACAAAAAGAAAAACAAATATTCTGCTGCCCACTTGATAATTGAGGCTGTAGATATTTAACTTTATAGCAATTATACAGGTATGCTTATTTAGAATGACATGAATATCTTATTAAAAAGAAACAACAGGGGATCCCTGGGTGGCTCAGCGGTTTAGTGCGCCTGCCTTCTGCCCAGGGTGTGATCCTGGGGCCCCAGGATCAAATCCCACATCAGGCTCCCCGCATGGAGCCTGCTTCTCCCTCTGCCTGTGCTTCTTTCATTCTCTTTCTCTCTCTCTCTCTCTCTCGGAATAAATAAATAAAATCTAAAAAAAAAAAGAAAGAAAGAAAGAAAGAAAGAAGAAAGAAAGAAAGAAAGAAAGAAAGAAAGAAAGAAAGAAAGAAAGAAAGAAACAGGCCCAGTCCAAAACCTTTGGGTTGCAGTAAAAGTGGTCATAAGAGGAAAGTATATAGTAATACAGGCCCACCTCAAGAAGCAAGAAAAGTCTCAAATGCACAACCTAACCTTACACCTAAAGAAGCTATAAGAAGAAAAAAAAAAGAAGAAGCTAGAGAGGAACAGCAAATAAAGCCTAAAGCTAGCAGAAAAAAAAGGAAATAATAAAGATTAGGGCAGAAATAAATGATATAGAAACAAAAAGCACAGTAGAATAGATCAGTGAAACTAGGAGCTAGTTCTTTGAAAGAATTAATAAAACTGATAAACCCATAGCCAGTATTATCAAAAAGAAAAGGAAAAAGAACCCAAGGAAATAAAATCACAAATGAAAGAGATCACAATCAACACCACAGAAACACAATTATATGAATATTATGAAAAATCATGTGCCAAAAAAAAAAAAAGAGAAATCATGTGCCAACAAATTAGGCAATATGTAAGAAGTGGAAAAATTCCTAGAAACACATAAACTACCAAAACTGAAACAGGAATAAATAGAAAATTTGAATAGATACATAACCAGCAAAGAAATTAAATCAGTAATCAAAAATGTCCCAACAAATAAAGTCCAGGACCAGACTGCTTCCCAGAGAAATTCTACCAAACATTTTATTTTTTTTAACATTTATTTACTTATTCATGATAGACAGAGAGAGAGAGGCAGAGGCACAGGCAGAGGGAGAAGCAGGCTCCATGCTGGGAGCCCGATGCGGAATTCGATTCTGGGACTCCAGGATCGTGCTCTGGACCAAAGGCAGGCGCCAAACCACTGAGCAACCCAGGGATCCCCCTCTACCAAACATTTTAAAGAGGAGCTAATACCTATCCATCTCAAACTGTTCCTCAAAATAGAAATGGAAAGAAAACTTTCAAACTCATTTTACAAGGCCAGTATTGCCTTGATTCCCAAACCAAAGACCCCACTAAAAAGGAGAATTATAGGCCAATAACCCTGATGAATATGGATGCAAAACAAGATACTAGCAGATCAAATCCAACAATAATTAAAAGAATTATTTACCACAATTAAGTGGGATTTATTGTTGGGCTGCAAGGGTGGCTCAATATTTTCAAATCAATGAATGTGATAAACCATATTAATAAAAGAAAGGATAAGAACCATATATTATCCTCTCAATAGATGCAGAAAAAGCATATGACAAATTGCAGCATCCATTCTTGATAAAAATCCTCAACAAAGTAGGGATGGAGGGAACATACCTCAATATCATAAAGGCTATGTATGAAAAACCCATAGCTAATATCGTCTTCAATAGGGAAAAACTGAGAGCTTTTCTTTTATTGTCAGGAACAAGACAGGGATGTTGTCTCTCACCATTGTTATTTAGCATAGTACTGGAAGTCTTAGCCTCAGGAATCATGATTCTACCAAAAAAAATTGCTAGAACTGACATATGAATTCAGCAAAGCCACAGTATATAAAATCAACATAGTGAACAATCTATGCACCAATAATGAAGAAGCAGAAAGAGAAATCAAGGAATCAATTCCATTTATAACTGTACCCAAAACCTAAAGATACCTAGGAATAACCTAACCAAAGAAGTAAAGAAATGTACTCTAAAAACTATAGAACTTTTATGAAAGAAATTGAAGATGACACACAAAGATGAAAACATTCCATGCTCATGGATTAGAAGAGCAAATATTGTTAAAATGTCTATGATACCCAAAGCAATCTACACATTTAATGCAATCGCTATCAAAATACCACCAGCATTTTTCACAGAGCTAAAACCAACAATCTGAAAATTTGTGTGGGACTACAAAACACCCTGAATTGCCAAAGCAATCTTGAAAAAGAAAAACAAAGCTGGAGACATCACAATTCTGGATTTCAAGCTATATTACAAAGCTATAGTGAGCAAGACAGTATAGTTGGCACAAAAGCAGACACATAGAACAATAGAACAGAATAGAAAACCCAAAAATAAACCCACAACTATATTGTCAACTAGTCTTTGACAAAGCAGGAAAGAATATGCAATGGAAAAAAACACAGTCTCTTCAGCAAATGGTGTTGGGAAAACTGGACAGCAACATTCAGAAGAATGAAACTGGACCACTTTCTTACACCATACACAAAAATAAATTCAAAATGGATTAAAGACCTAAATGTGAGATAGGAAACCATCAAAATCCTAGAGTAGAACACAGGCAGCAACCTCTTTGACTTTAACTGTAGCAAATTCTTACTAGGCATGTCATAGGAGGCAAGGGAAACAAAAGCAAAAATGAACTTTTGGGATTTCATCAAGATAAAAAAAAAAAAAAAAACCTTTGCAGAGGAAATAATCAACAAAACTAAAAGGCAACCTACTGAATCACAGAAGATATATGCAAATGACATATCAAATAAAGAGTTAGTATCTGAAGTCTATAAAGAACTTACCAAATTCTACGCCCCAAAAAACAAATAATCCAGTTAAGAAATGGGCAGAAGACATGAATAGACATTTTTCCAAAGAAGGTATCCAGATAGCCAACAGACACTTGAAAAGACGCTCAACATAACTCACCATCACTCATCTTCAGGGAAATACAAATCAAAACTACAATGAGTACCACACCTGTCAGAATGGCTAAAATTAACAACACAGGCAACAACAAATGTTGGCCAGGATGTGGAGAAAGAAAAACCTTCTTTAAAAAAAAAAAAAAAGATTTTATTTATTTTTTCACGAGAGGCAAAGATTCAGGCAGAAGGAGAAGCAGGCTCCTGGCAAGGAGCCCAATGCGAGACTTGATCCCAGATCCCAGGACCACACCCTGAGCCAAAGGCAAACGCTCACCCCTGAGCCACCCAGGCATCCTAGAAGAACCCTCTTATACTATTGATTAGAATGCAAACTCTTGCAGCCACTCTGTAAGACAGTATGGAGGTTTCTCAAAAAGTTAAAAATGGAACTACTCTGTGACCCAGCAACCGCACTACTAGTTATTTACCCAAAGGACACAAAAATACTGATTCAAAGACGCACATGCACCTCAACCCCCAATGATTATAGCAGCATTATCAATGATAGCCAATATCTGGAAAGAGCCCAAATGTCCATGGACTGATGAATGGATAAAGACGATGTGGCATACGCGCGCGTGCACACACACACACACATAGGAATATTACTCAGCCATCAAAAAGATTGAAATCTTGCCCTTCACAATGATGTGGATGGAACTAGAATGTATTATGAGAAGCAAAATAAGTCAGTCAGAAAAAAACAAATGCTATAGGATTTCACTCATGTGGAATTTAAGAAACAAAACAGAAGAACATAGTGGAAGAAAGAAAGAAAAAAAGAGAAGGAGGCAAACCATGAGAGACTCTTAACTATAAAGAACAAACTGAGGGTTTTTGGAGGGGAGATGGGTGGGGATGATGGGCTAAATGGGTGGTGGATGTTAAGGAGGGAGGGCACTTGTGATGAGCACTGGGTGTTATATATAAGTGATAAGTCACTAAATTCTACTCCTGTAGCAATATTATACTGTATGCTAACGAACTAGAATTTTTTTAAAAGATTTTATTTATTTATTTGTGAGAGGCAGAGAGAGAGAGAGAGTGGCAGAGACACGGGCACAGGGAGAAGCAGGCTCCATGCAGGGAGCCTGATGTGGGACTCGATCCCGGGACTCCAGGATCACGTCCTGGGCCAAACAAAGGCAGGTGCTAAACCGCTGAGCCACCCAGGGATCCCCAACTAACTAGAATTTAAATAAATACTTGAAACAAAACAAAACAAAACAAACCCAGAATCATAAAAACTACGTAGCAGCACAGACACTCATGACGACAGAGAAGAGAAAACACTGAGACTATGGGGGTGTCTAGCTCAGCTTTAGTCCCTGGCAGGACTCTGAAAAGTGAGAGACTGCAAAGCCTCCCTTGAAGTTAGCACTTAAAGGACTCAAATCCATTTTGAGTCAGGGTGCATTTTGCATTTGTGGAGACCTGATGCAAGAAACACATCCTTCCAAGGCAATTGAGTTAGGACCAAAGCCATAGGGACACACATAGAAGTCAACCAGCAGAGCTTGGAGAGGGGAAGGACAGCAGAAATCCAGAGTGAGTCTCACAGAGACTTCCCTCTTCCCAGGGCTAAGATTCTTACTTTTTCTATAAAAATGTTGGTGTTTAAAAAAAGGAACAATAGGAGACAGGTGACTCAGTGGTTGAACGTCTGCCTTCAGCTCAGCGCATGATTCTGGGGTCTGGGATTGAGTCCCACATCTGGCTCCCTGTGGGGAGCCTGCTTCTCCCTCTGCCTGTGTCTCTGCCTCTCTCTCTCTCTGCATCTTTCATGAATAAATAAATATATCTTTAAAAAGTAAGTAAATAAAATAAAAATAAAAATAATTAAAAAAAGAACACTAGGCCCAAAATGGAGTCACTGTTGCTAAGCCCCACTAAGACTTAATACCTAACCTAATTGGAGTTTCAGCCTTTCCCAGGAGTGGAATCTTGAACCAGTCACTCTAGAAATTCCTGATCAGCGCTAGTGAGGTAATCTTGATAAGACCTCAGCCTTCCTCAAAAGGAAAGTAACCTGCCTGAAATAATCCATTCTTTTAACTTCCTTGTCCTACCTTCTTTCTGCCTGTAAAATCTTCCATTTTGTACAGCCCCTCAGAGCTCCTTTCTTGCTAGATGGAAGGCTGTTCAATTCATGATTCACTGAATAAAGCCAATTAGATCTTCAAATTTACTTAGTTGATTTTTTTTAACAACTCAACTAACATTGCCACCTACTGATTTTTGTTACTAATTTTACATAAAAATTGGAATTTTTAAAATCAAAACATATAGTTATGCCTCATGAGTGTTAAGTGTTCTTAGGGGTCCAAAGAAACACATAGTATATCTGACCTAGAGTGCTATGATTCCTCCAAAATAGGACTAATTTTGACCAAGTAAGCTTTTCTATGTAACTTCCATGTCAGAATAACCACATTCATATGACATGTTTTTAGTTTTTTTGTATACCTTTTCAATTTTCTTCCATTGGTAGATCTACCAAGTGGCTCGCTAACATATCACTTAGAAGGTCTGGCCTATTACAAGTTGGGACAATCTCTGCAAAGATAGGTGTTTTTGTTCATAAAAGCCATTTTTCATGTCTCTAAACTTGATCCAGTCATTTAGTCACTTTTCACTTGCATTTAAACCTTAAAATAAGGTTTTCTTCTACTGTATCGATTAAGTTATATTAGATTTTTCAATGTCATGTAGCTTTTACTCATTGACATAACAAAACTGTGTGCTTCAAATAAGCTGTCACTCTCAATATAATAATTTTCGCAAAAATTACATATTTTAAAATGTTGTTGGGGCCAGAATAATCCACTCATGTTTTATAGTATTATAATGCATATATTCTATTAATTAGCCTTTTGTCAAGTGCTCCCTTTCAATCTTCTTTTCCCTAATGTTCTCTAAATAGTATAGTACTTCGTTATTATCACCATATTTCTGTTTTTCCTTACTCATATATATTTCCTTTATTTATTTATTTTTAAAGAATATCTCTTCACTTGCAAAATTCTTTTCTACTTTTTTCCTCTCCAAAAATTGCTGGGTCCTTTCTTTCTCTGTAGAATAATTTTCCTGGTTCTTTTCCTTGTAACCGAATGGAATGCCATTGACCCATCTCTTTACTGACATCCTATGAATAATTGAATATTTTTCAGTAAATGCCTTTAAGTAGACTATAAAATCATGGTCATTTAGTAGAACTAATATATAAAAGTCAGAGCAGACGTAAATCTCTATTGTCAAGTGAGTTTGTAATGCAAGTGTGCACATTCCTGTTAAAGATGTCTGTATCTGAAATCTTACAATAACTCCATTGACACTTTGTCTATACTTAGCAGAAGAGTTTACATTCTCAGAAGAAATGGAGTCATTTATATCATTTATATATGCCATTTTTTACTTAAAAGATATTTAGCACTTTCATTCCCTAGAACATCCGTTGTGGACAGGAATCGAACAGTGAGCATGTTAGCCCATGACCTCTGAAATGCATAATCTTTTAAAGTTAGTATCCTAGTGATCCTTCTTTTGATTTTACATTAATTTTACATCCATCTTTTGTCCTCTCTTTGCAAGATGCAATTATATGACATATACCAGTTTCAAAAATGAAAGGAATGAAACAAATTTTCTTAGAATTTCTTAATGCTGCTTGAGATAATCAAGGTAGAGTTGCTAGATAAAATATGGAATGCCTTGTTAAATTTGAATTTCAGATAAGCAGTAAATAATTTTTAATATAAATGCGTACCATGCAATATTAGTTATGGCCTAAATTAGACATGCATAAACATGGCAAACTAAACTAGGTTAAATAAATCAGAAAAACACTGGAAATGGCCAAAGTAGTGAGAATGACATTCACCACCAGGTGATTCACTTTGATGACAACAGTTTGTCCACTGTATCCCTCATTCCCTCTATCACTCCCATCCCCACCCACTACATGATATCCTCACAGAATCAGATTAAGATACTTCAAATTAATTAGTCATCTTGATCAATCTTTAGCATGTGTGTTTATTAGTGTGATAATTAGTATACAAATAGGCATCATAGCATGACCTCCTCTCTACTACCTATACTTAAAAATATTTCTAACTGCTCAAGCACTCAAGATTACTTCCAACATATTCTGCATAAAGAACAACTGGAAAGGGAATTCAGTAAGTAATAAGGTATGATCAAATTTAAGTGATTGGATTACCATGTTTGTATCTGGGGCTTATAAGTAGTTAAGGATATTAATTTGGAACTAGCAGATCAATGGTTTATATTCTGATTCTAGGACCTTTATCTCTTGCCCTCATTATAGGAGTTACCAGAAAAGAAGCAGAATACATGATTGTCATTTTTCAAAATAAACCAATAGTTTTGCTAAATTAGTACTCTTTGTACACTTGTTAAACTGATTTGGAGCATCCAGAGGTCAATATGAGACCCAGTGATATAGGCTAAATTGAGTAATCCAAACACTAAATCTAGGAGATGGGAGAGAAGCGTAAAACGTGGGCTAGGGAAAAACCTGATAGAAATAGTAGCCTTTTAGATATTGCCTCAGTGTCAAAATCTTTTTTTTTTTTTCTTTTTAAAGATTTTATTTATTTATTTATTTATTTATTTATTTATTTATTTGAGAGACAACAGGAAGAATAACAGAAGGAGAGAGTCAGGAAGATTCGGCACTGAGCAGGGCCCGAAGCTAGGCTTGATCCCATGACCCTGAGATCATGACCTGAACTGAAATCAAGAGTCAGGTGCTTAACCTACTAAGCCATCCAGGAGCCTCCTCAGTGTCAAAAATTGTAATTGAATCACATGCTGGAGAAAGCTTATTAATGAAATGCAAGACTCTTCTAGTTGCTGACTCTAAATAAAATGTAAACGGTCTAATTTTCTTAAAATTAAAGGGTTTTTTAAAAGATTTATTTATTTGAGAGTGAGGAAGAACAAAAGAGATCACAGAGGGTGAGGAAGGGGGAGAAGCAGACTCACTGCCAAGAGAGGAGCCTGACGCAGGGGTCAATCAATCCCAGGACCCTGAGATCATGACTTGAGCCAAAGGCAGACACTTAACCGACTGAGCCATCCAGACACCCCTTAAAATTAAAGAGTTTTTAAAGAGCATAAGAAATATATTCAAAATATGGGATGGTATTTACATTTTAAAACTCTAAATTATATATGTATTTTTGGCATGATTATGTTTCCTTTAAAGATGATTAACATTTTCAATGAAAACTATACATATTTTCTTTTAATCTGTTTTTGTTTCATTGTTATTTACCTCCCATTCATTTTCAGATAGCAAACTTTTAGAAATATACCTTAACAGTCTAAGATCAGAAGGTTGCAATAAATAATTCTATACGTACCACCTCAAATCAACGATCAGAACAATCAATGCTAAAGGCGGTATAATAGATGCTCCTACTAGGATATAAATAATCCTTTCTGTCATTTTTGATTTTGGAATATGTTCCTATTTTGGTTATTTTGGTTCGTTGGTGTTTTATGCCTGCCTAAAAGCAACAGTGAGGTCATACATTATTTTTGGCACTCCTTCACCCCCAAGTAAAGCCATTTGTCACTCCTTCACACTCTGCATGGGTCTTATGAAAAGGCTTGACCTATTTAATTTTATTATTATTCTTTAAATAGGCTCCACGCAGAGCATGGAGCCCAACGTGGAACTTGAACTGAAAACCCTGAGATCAGGACCTGAGCTGTGACCAAGAGTCAGATGCCTAACCAACTGAGCCACCCAGGCGCCCACACTTTTGACCTGTATTAGATGTTTAGGATATGTGAGGTCGATAGCTATTAGAGCGTATGTGTGCCACTACACTTTGATAAACAAGTTCAGAAGGTGAGGCATTGCAGATAGAAGGTTTATACAAGAATTCTGAGAAGACAGGCAGGGAGCAAAACCAGACAGATCACCACCAGTGTTTTGAGTGGGAGTGTTTGAAATGGGCTGGCATTGCAACCTGAAGAATGACTCGGGCAAGGCTTAATTGAAGACCATGACCCAGTTGCGTGGGGTCACGGTAGGGTGGAACTCTTAACAGGTTGAAACCCATTGGCTTAGCCTTTCTCAGGGAAGACAGGTCATGATCAGAGAAGTTAGCAAGGCATACTGAGAATTTCTTAAGGAACATAAGACAGCCAGATAAGCTGAGTTCTAGCTCTGAGATAGCACTACATATCAGTTTCTGTAAATTATTGGGATAAGCTATATTTAACCTGCCTTTTCTCCATCTGGACAGGTACAAGCCTTCCACAGGTAGCTTTGCCACTGTGTCAGTATTTCTAAGACTACCGCAGAGCAGCAGCTGTGTTTTCACACTTCCAAGACCTGAGCCAAGTTTGCGTGGGACGGCAGTGCTCTGCCAGGAGACTTCGGCAGGAGCCCTCTTAGAAGTCCTCTGATTTCCTTTTAGCTTAGCCTCCTTCATGGGACTTACACTCCCTCCCTACCCCTACATTTTGGGCCAAGGGCCAGGCTTATAAAGCCAGGCATTGGGTCAGGGTTTAGACATACATGGCCTATAAAAATGTCTCTGAATCGACAGTAATTAATCTCCTGTGCAACTGTATTTGGCTTTACAATGCTACGAGTGTTTAGCAATTGCTCTTACTGGAACCAGATCTACAGAGATTAGGTTGGGGATGATATAAACATTTTCCGAAAAAAAAAAGAAAAAAAAACATTTTCCGTCAATGGGGGAAGATAACCTAGAAACATTTCTTTTTACTGTCTCCTCGTCAGAGCTTTTTTTTTTTTTTTTTTAGTTCTTTTTTTCTCGTCGAGCTTTTATAACTACTGACCTCTGATCTAAGGTCCCTAAGTATTCCTGGGGAGAGCTTCATGCTAGTGTGACTTGATTCTGCAGGAGTGGCAGGCTGTCTAAAATCAGCTAAGTTATTCTCAACCCAGGGCATTTAGAAACTAATTGGACTGGGTTTTTGGTTATCACAATGACAGGGGAGCAATTCTGGTATCGAATGGATGGAAGCCAGTGATGCCACCTTCCTACAATGCACACGGATAGTCCTTGCGGAACCAAGAATTACCCTACACAAAGTTCCCACAGCACACTCGGGACTGACAATACTTGTAGTGATCTCTAGTTGACTCCCACTTGCATTTCCACTAGTAACTGTCCCAAACTATTTTCTCAAAACCACCCAATTATGCCCTCATTTCATTTTCTTGTTTCCTCAGACTCTTCATTCAACAAAACTTATTCAAAGTCCCTCCCTCTTCCCTTTACTGTTTTCTCTGTGTCCACCCTGTTCTCCTTCCTGCCCTCTCAGAAGAAGGCATCTTTTCATCTCCTTCCCAAGGATAACAACAGATCTACCCAAGGCGCTGGTCCCTCCACCCCCCCCCCATTCCCAACTCTTGTCTCTTGCATCTTTAATGCCTCACCAGTACTTTCCACCCCTTAGAAAAGTACTTGAGTCTTTCACCCCTAAAATATCAAATAAAAGCAAAAACAAAACTCTTAAGCCTACTACTTGCTCCCTCAAATTAACATTCCACTTCATTTCTTCCATGTAGGGCCCAGTATCAATAAACCATTTTAGGTACTCACTGGTACTATTTCTTTACCATCTACTGGCTCCTAAAACTCTCATAATGTGATTTCCACTCCCAATTCTGCTCTCTCCTGAAGGTAATCTCAATGGCAAGTTGCCAGACCACTCACTCTTCAAAATCCTTGGATTTCTTGGCGAAATGGGATCCTTGATAAATCACTTATTAAAGATCATTCTTCCCCACTTTTCTTCAGTTTGCCATGTGATTGTTCCCAAGAAGAGCAGAGCCACACCAGATGTGGTTCTTCATTTTCCTGCATTCCCTTTTAGTATTTCCCTATTTTCCCTATTAGTACATGCTCACGACCCTGACAGTCCCATCTTTGAGGCTCCTTTTCCTTCTCCCTTTGCCATACGCTGAATGCAGGTGTTGGCCACCCTCTACTTGGTGTCCTTGCCTTCTTCTTAACCAAGTGAATGATCCTTAAATCTACAAACACTCCTAGCCATGACACCACTCTTCAACTTCAGGCCAGACTGCTTGTTATCCGACAGATAATTCCACCTGGCTGATCCACTGCCACTCCCTAAATTTAATAAAATCTAATACATTCTGGTGTGTTTCTCTTATAGCACTTTAAGTTTGGTGATCATTTTTATAGGTGACGGTCTTCACTACTGACCTGGAAATTCCTTGAAGACAAGGATGGTTTCTTCTTTAATTTTGCCCTAAAATCTGGTGCTTCAAAATGTGAATTGGATAGTAAAGAAGTTGATGAGTGAGTGAAGACTTATCATTCCTTAGAAAAGATTGTGTCTTTCATATCTGTGGTCCAGTGCCTGGCCCGGTGCTTCGTGCATAGACAAATATCGTCTGAGTGACTCTGCCTTCTTTTCTTCCAAGCCAGTATCTTCTATTTTCTTTCTTGTCAATGTCAATGATACTAGCATTTTCCTACTTACCCAGGTTGTAAACCTCAATATTCTCTGACCCTCCCAACAGTACCTAATTCCAATAAGTTGCCAAGTCTGGTAAATCTCCCTCAAAGATTTTAAATATTCCCTTTTACAGGCATACCTTGTTTTACTGTGCTATACTTTATTGCACGTAGCAGATATTGCATTTTTTTTTTTTTTTACAACAAAAGGGTTGTTAGTGGCAGCCCTTGTGTCCAGCAAGTCTCTTGGTGCCATTTTTCTAAGAGCGTTTGCTTACTTTGTGTTTCTCTGTGTCACTTTTTAGTAACTCTTGCAATACTTCAAACTTTTTCATTAATATTATATTTGTTAGGGAACTCTGTAATCCATGATCTTTAATGCTACTGTTGTAATTGTTTTGGGGTATCACACACTGTGCCCATGTAAGACAACAAACTTAATAAATGTTCATGATCATCATTCTCTTTCTTCCTTTCCTTGGGCCTCTCTATTGCCCTTGCCTGAGACACAGCAGTGTTGAAATTAGGCCAGTGAATACCCCCACAATGGCCTCTACATGTTCATGTGAAAGGAAGAATCACCTCTCACTTTAAATCAAAAGCTAGAAATGATTAAGCTTAGTGAGGAAGGCATGTCAAAAACCCAGATAGGCTGAAAGTTAGGCCTCCTGTGCCAGTTAGCCAAGTTGTAAAGGCAAAGGAGAAGTTCTTGGAGGAAATTAAAAGCTCTACCCCAGTGAATACATGAATGATAAGAAAGTGAAACAGTCTAACTGCTGATAAGGAGAAAGTCTGAGTGGTCTGGATAGAAGATCAAACCAGCTATAACTTCATTGTTGTCTTATTTTAAGAAAGTACCACAGCCTGACCTTCAACACCCATCAACATCAAGGCAAGACCCTCCACAGGCAAAAACATTCAGACTCACTGGAAGCTACGATGATGGTTAGCATTTTTTAGCCATAAATTATTTTTTAATTAAGGTAGTACATTTTTTTTTTTTTTTTGTGGACATAATGCTATTGCATGCTTAATAGTCTACACCTAGTTTAGCAGAGAAAATGGGAAGGGCATTCCAAGCTCAGGAAACAGAATTTGCAAGTAGGAAATCAGAATATAATGAGTCTGAGGATGGGAGCTTTGGTCAGAAAGTGGAGGGCCGCTTTGCCACACTAAAGAGCTTAGACTTTACCATCCCCAGTAGATAATCTGTGCTTTCCCAACTCCATGTATTGGATCTCACTACTTCTTTCTATCAACCTGCTCTTCTTCCTCTCCATCTTTTCACAACCAAACACTCCTATTGCCCTTATAAATCCTAGCTCCAATTATTCTTCCCCTATGAACTGTCCTTAATTCTCCCAGGCAGAAACAACCTCTACTTTTACTCTTTAATTCCCTTCTGCTTTGTTTGGCATGTGTCTCTCTACCTTGTATTGATGTTGTTGTAGACACTTTATGGCTCCATCAGCTCCTTGAAGGATAGGGAGTACGTTTTCTTCCCCTATTACGTCCTTACATTCTTTTGTTCTGGGCACTAAGCACATAGCAGATGCTCAATAAATATTTGTGACCCTTGGATCACTTTTTCACAGATTTTTAGTATCACTTTGTTAGCTAGTATTTAGCAGTAAACAAGATATCTTTGTTTTCCAGAACATCTTTTTCAATAAGAAAATATCTTTGGTAAAGGAAAGCATTAAAAGTACTTTTTTTAGTTTTTCAGGACACTTAAAAATACTTTGGATTATTGAATTGTATAATTTGGGGTCTGTCTTTAAATTGGAATTAGAATGAATTTTTGAGAATGGAGAGTAAAAGCTACTGGAGGAAAAGTTAGAAATTTTTATTTAATTTAGGAGAATCATAAGGATTATGTTACAATATGTTATGTACAATTATGTTACATAATTATGTTACAATTATGTCTTCGTTCCTAACGGATTACTTTTTTGTTAATTTTATGCAGGTGGAAAGATTCAGTCAGCAGTTTTTTTACACACATTGTGAATGTCATTTATAAAGTTATTAAATAAAAGCATTTTAGGAAAATTTACATTTTTCAGGTTTCTAATTTTTTTTTAAATTTTGTCTTTAAAAAAGTAAAACAAAACTTTTGCCCCCAAAGAAATTAATGTGCATCATAATGGAAGTATCTAATCAGAAAAAGCAAACCTTATATATTCTATTGCTCTTCAGTTTATTTCAGTGAATATTCAGTGTTTGAATAAAGTAATAAAGTACATTTCCTAAGAATGTAATAGTTCCCTAAATACACAAGTTTACTCTTGTGTCAGTCAGGCATAGTTATAGGTTTATGCCCACATATGTCTTTCCATAGGAGATAGTGATTTTAAAGCCTGCACCACCTAAACCCACCTACACTTTAAATATTTAAGCAGATGTGATATATTCATTGATCTCTAATGATGTTGATAGACCTTCCAGTTCATCCTCACCCTCTCACCCTATCCCCTTTCTTATTTGTAGGACGTTCCTGCATGAAAGTAGAGCCATTTGCGCTAGAGACAAAAATACTGATTACCCTGTATAGTGCTAATTTAGTACTCATTAAAAAATTTCCCTAATCAGTTGCACTAACTAGCACCAATAGCATAGGCTGTTGGACATAAACATTACTCCAATGATTTTTAAATGGTACAGCCATTATCATTATCAGTCTTTGGATGATGGAATCTGTACTTGAAGTACTAAATCCTAGGAAATGTGTAGACCAAGAAAAGCAATTTCTGATTCTGCTAACCAGAGTAGCATGTGGCCACCACATGGGTAGTAATACAGCCACCCACCAGCTCCCTCACACCATACACACACACACACACACACACACACACACACGGTGCTGCAATTTTTCTGAGAACAAAGAGCCTGTTTCGTCATTCATCCTAATAAACTCATGTTTCCTATCAGTACCAGGGAAAACTACACAAAGCATCCCTTTGAATATCTTCGAGTGACTTCATGCTTAGATTGGTTCCTAAAGGATTAGGGTTTTCTTTGTATAACATCATTTCCTAAGTGTGCTTAATCACAAGGAAATCGTGAAAGCTATAATACATTAAATTTAAGATTTTTATTTTCTGGATAAGTAAAATTGAAGAAAAATCATATCCTTTTTTGGGGGCCATCTGGTAACCTAAGAAGGAAGGAGTAAATATGTTTCTAGTTGCTTTGAGCAAACCCATATGCTGCCAGTCATTACTAATGCTGGCCAATGAGAGAGTTGAATTTCACTAGTGTATTCTGAGATGTGCTCCGATCATCTGTTGCTTCTATAGCTAGATTCTGTGCAAACATATTTTCTCTCTTGTATTTTCATTTCATACTTTCCAAAGACTATCTATAATCAATTGATATGTTCTACTTTTCTCTAAAATTTGCCAATAATAATTTAGCCAAAACAAACAGGAAATTCTTCTGGAAGTCTGATCTCTAATTAATTCTGAAACTAAGCTCAGCATATTAAAGGAAGTAATTAAAAAGGCACCCCACAGTGTTTAGATATACTAGGTCAGCTAAAACAGAGGATTTTTCTATTTTTATGAGCTTTTGTCAAATTTAAAGTATGTTACATTTTAAAACAAAAATTTAAAAGAATTTGTTAGTAGCAATACCACTCTATAAATATATTTTTTTCATGATTCTTTTGTCACTTAAAGATGATTTTTGAAACAAATGGCCTAGATATGCCAATAAAACACCTATTCAATTTGCAAAATAGTAATAAATATCACCAGTATTTTCCAGTTGTGTGTGTGCACGTGCATGCACATGCCATATTACATACCAGCCATGTAATAATATTAGTTGTGAAAGACTGTAGAGGTCATCTGGTTCATCACCTTACTTCAGAAAGGGCTGCTCCCATTATTACCCCTGGAACAAGGTTAGCTAATATTTTTCTTATCTCTTGCTCTTCCACTTTGTTTTTCTTCATTGCAGTCTTAATCATAACTATCCTTTTTATAGTGCTCCCTGTTTGCCAAGCACTGCTGCACTTTTCATATACTGATTCCTGTAACCCTTATAGCGATCTCTTAAATATTGCCTCCAAATGCCTTTTCTTTGTTCTCTTCTCACTAAACTCAATTCTGACTTTAGATGGAATCTCCTTTCTTTTTTCTTATATTTTCCTGTCATGCTTCCTTCTTACTCTTTTTATTTTTCTGCCCTGGTGCCCTATTTGGGTCACTAATTTATCTTCTGCCATTTTTTTCCCTTCCTTCTATCACCTTTTCCCAGCACGGTTACCTTTCCTAAAATCCTTAGCTGGAAGTGTTTGCAGGACTCAGAACTCTCAAGGTGTGCAGAGTGGGTGTTCAGCATTCCCACGCCTGAGCCACTTGTTCCCGTCTCTGTGGGGCAAAAGTCTAATGGGCTTACAGGTAACACTTGCAATGAATGATGTACAGTGCCAGTTTAGGTCCAGAGACGGTCAGTCAGATTGCTATGCACATTTGCAATTTTGTGAGAAACAAAAGTCCACCCTCTCTGATGAGTATCTCAAACACTCTTTCCAGCAAAGATCTTTTAGAGTAGTGCTTAAGAAATTTTGAGCTTATGTCAGTCACCTGGAGAACTTGTTAGAACAGCCTGCTAAGTGCACCCCCTTATGCAATGGAAATTGGACATTTGCAATTCTTTTTTTTAATATTTTATTTATTTGAGACAGAAAGAGTGAGAGAAAGCAGAAAGAGGGAGTGTGGCAGGCAGAGAGAGAGGGAAGAGCAGGCTCCCCACTGAGCAGAGAGCCAAATGTAGGGCTTCATGTGGGGCTCCATCCCAGGACCTCTGGATCATGACCAGAGCAGAAAGCAGATGCTTAACCAGCTGAGTCACCCAGAATTTGCAATTCTGACTAACTATGCAGATGCAGCCTGCCCACAGATCACTGTTTGAGTAGCACTGCTTTGCAGTTCTTTTCATTTTTCTAATCTCTTACTTAAATTATTCTGGCTTCATTTTAAGGCCAAGTACCTGTATCCTTCTTCCTTTGGTAAGGATCTTCAGACAATCCCTATGGAGTGACATTCAGTCATTCGCTTATTTTCATACACATAAATCTCTTCAGCTTCTTTATAAAATCGATGCTGTAAATCTTTTATCGCTATTAATTATTCTCTTTCATTTATCCTACCAGTTGTCTGCATCATCCTCCAGTTGTAGATATGCAAGTGAACTTGATAATCTATATAGTGTTTGAACTGAAAAGAAACTTGCTTTAGTTAAACTTTGGTATGTGGATTAACTTTTGGTTTCTATGTATTTAATTTATTAATATATATGTAGGGGTGTGTGTGTGTCTGTGTGTGTGTGTGTGTGTGTGTGGCACCAATATGTAATGTACTGTGCAAAGTGAACTAGTGTTACAAAAAAATGTGGCATATGGATCTAGCACTCGAGTTGCTTTTAGCTCTTTAGGAGTATAAAGCAAAACAATAATATGACAACAAAAACAAAATCGCAGAGAAGTAGAACTTTATTTTTTTTAATTATTTTTTAAATTATTTTTTAAAGATTTTATTTATTCATGAGAGACACAGAGAGAGGCAGAGACATAGGCAGAGGAAGAAGCAGACTCCTTGCAGGGAGAAATAGTCTACTCCAGTTCTAAAACTGGAGTAAACATCAAAACATAAATAAACATCAAGCCTTGAATAGCAATACAAAATTGAAACAGCAATTCAAGGGAAAATGGTTGAGTCAATCATGCTTGAGAAAAGAATGACCCTGTTAATAATTGTTCATTTGTATTTCAGTACCTATACATACCTAGTTTCTATCTATGCCATCACTTGAGATATGCCAGCTTTTGTAATCATTGGTATTGTATGCCCTATCCTCAACTACCATTTAAGGCCCTCCAAGACAGAGATGATGTCTCACACCTCTTCATATTACCAGCACTGAATATAGCATAAGTATATGTCCCCAACTTACTATTGACTAAATAAATGAAAGTAAACACAGGCCACACACTGGCTGACACAACCGTGGTCATTGAATCAGTTCTGGGAAGCCTGCCAGGTAATTTCGCATCAGCCATATCAAAGATCCTTGTAGGAGGTAGCATCTAAGCCCAAGTGTGATGTCCTGCATGGAGAAGGACCTCCAGCATACTTTGAGCTATAGCAATTCATTCAATGAGCATTATTTTTAAAAGTCCAACTGACTAACTGAGGGTCTTTCAGCACGTATTAATTCACTTATTCCTCCTCACAACCTAATGATACTGGGCAGGAGGTACAGTACGCAACGAAGAAATAATTTACATAAGGTAACGGTAGTTGACCCAAGATTCAACTAGGCAATGTAGCTCTCAACTCTGTGCTTTTGATGACTACGCCACTTTACCTTACCTCTCAAAGCACTGCCCATCACAATCTATCTCTGCAAGGAGGTGACACCCTCTCTTGCACTCTTTCTTTTGGCAGAGTTGGACATGTTTGCTTCCAAGATGGAACAGGGTATATATGATACATGTGGGTTTGAGGCTTTACCTTGATCTATGTTTAAAGTCATCCAAATTTTAATACTATGAATATCATGAGCTTAGTTTGCTGCTGGTTTAAACAGGATATTGGAACTCATATTTTCAAGTCTCTGATAAAATATGTTTATAGTTTCTAGATATTAAGATAAGTATCTTGATTCTTCCTTATCTGGAGTTAAGGTTTTTGTTTTTGTTTTTGTTTTGTAAATAAATTGTTGATCCTATTCATGATCTCCGTCTCTGCAACAAAGTATTCCTCTCTTGCATTATTTCTTTTTCCAGAGTTGGACATTATTGCTTCCAAGATATAATGAGATGTATAGTACATGTGGGCTTGAGGCTTCATCTTCTTCATCTAGCACTAACACACTAAAGTGATTCAACTTGAATATATATGAGTCAATCTTGGCCAACATTTGTCCTTCTTTGAGCTCTTAAAGGACCTCACATTATCCTCTTGTCACTCTCAGCCTTGGATTGTTATGGAAGGCTGGTCTACATCCTGCAGGGCAGAAATATCTATCCAGTAAACCAGGAAGTAGATGAAAGAAGTCTGGGGAGAATTCTGGATCACCTGAAATTTATGAGCAAACTTTTCTTTTTGAATGTAATTGCAGTAATTATAAAAGTGTCATAAATAACGGTTCTTATATAATGTTCAATCTCTTCGTTAAGCCCACATTCTACTTGGTTATATGTAGAAGGAAAAAATGAGTCAAATGTATATTAACAGTCATTAACTTACAAAGGAAATAGTAAGCTAAGGCAGGTTTCCTTATTCAAAATTAATCTTTGCTTGAAAGGATGCATTTAGAAATTGCTCTTAAACATAGATATTATCCATTTGAGTAATAATGAATGTATTTTTTAAAAGATTTTATTTGTTTATTTGAGAGAGTGAATGAGTGTGGGCACAAGCATGCAGGAGTGGGTGGGGTGTGCAGGCAGAGGCAGACAGACAAACAGACTCCCTGCTGAGTGTGGAGCCCTACCTGGCTGGATCCCAGGACCCCAAGATTATGACCTGAGCTGAAGTCAGACACTTAACTGAGGAGCCCCACCCAGGTGCCCCATGAATGTTTTTAATACTATGGAAAATTGGTAACTGAAATTGCACAGTGGAAAAACAAAATCAAAGGCTAGTTGTTTCAATTCCTCAAGGTAAAAAGTCTAAGAGGAAATAATAATCCTCCCTTATACCAGTCTGATGATTAACACAATACATGCAATATTCACAAAATGAATATATGAAGAAAATGAAGAACTGTTTTAAAGAATTGACGATGACGTTGTCTTCTATCAGTCTTAATGCTAGGACAGATGTTGAATGTGTAAATTCTCCTATCAGTGCCTGCACAATCAACCACGATATTTATTCTACATCCATAATAATTTTATTGCTTTTATACATCCTTGCATAATTGCAATTGTATTCATTTTTCCACATTGTTATTCAAGAAATTGGCAAAAACTATTTAAAATATCATAAGGAGGGGGATCCCTGGGTGGCGCAGCGGTTTGGCGCCTGCCTTTGGCCCAGGGCGTGATCCTGGAGACCCGGGATCGAATCCCACGTCGGGCTCCCGGTGCGTGAAGCCTGCTTCTCCCTCTACCTGTGTCTCTGCCTCTCTCTCTCTCTGTGTGACTATCATAAATAAATAAAAAAAAAATTAAAAAAAATATCATAAGGAAAATATTTTGTGACTAGATGAAAGTATCCATACTATATCCCAGCAGTTCAGCCACTTTTATTTTTTCACTTAATTTCCTCATTTCTGCTTCTCCTTTCACGGATACACATCTTGGTCACCCCTGTGACCCTGTCCTGGACAGTGGTGATCTTCTCAGAATGACCTCCATTCATGTATACGGACACATAAGTATAAATGAAGACACATATATATAAAATAATCTATTAGTACATACTATATGTACTATATATGTATGTATTCATATACATATATATCTTTTTCCCATGCTCTGAGCCCAAAGAACATTGAACAGAACATACAATATATCTGTCTTGTGGTCATTAGTAAATCTTACCAGTAAACACTCTCATGAACCTATCTGTTGAGATATTCTGACTTCAGTGCATATTTTGTGGCATATGGTTTGGTCAATGCTCAAAGGCTAAAGCTTGAAGGCAAAAAAATTTAGGGGGAAAAATAACATCTTGATATCAGCCTCATGATTAATATAATAGGTGCCGTATGTAGACTTCTTGCTGTCTACTATCAATTTTGCATCCTGGCAAACGGTTTTGAATTTTAAGGCTGATAGCAGTATGCCAGTGCTAGTGCTGATGCTATAGCAAAGAAACTGGAAGGATGTTTCTGTACATTAAAATGCACGTTTGACCCTGACATAAGTTTTCTTCAACTAATTGTCAATTAAACAGTGGGGAAAAAATAAATAAATAAACACTGGGGAAAGTCAACTTAGGATTTGATGGGAGCCCATTGCTGATATGAAGGGCATCATCATTACCACTGCTGACACTTGGGAGGGCAGACCAGTAACTGTTAAGGACCGTGCCCGGAGGAAACTATGGCTAGAGTCTAATCAGAGCTTTAGGAAGAGGGATTGCTAACACAGCCTGGCCATGCTTGTTCATAAGGACCATATTGTATCTATCCAATAAGATGTTCTTCACTTAAAGCTGCTATGGTCGAGGACATGCTTTTTACCTTTCACCCATGATGCATATGTGTATTTAAAATGCCTTCTGGGATGCCTGAGTGGCTCTGTGGTTGAGTGTCTGCCTTTGGCTCAGGGCATGATCCCGTGTCCGGGGATCGAGTCCCACCTCGGGCTTCCTTGCATGGAGCCTGCTTCTCCCTTTGCCCCCTCTCTCTCTCTCTCTCTCTCTCTGTCTCTCATGAATAAATACATAAAATCTTAAAAAAAAAAAAAGAAAACTAAAAATAAATAAAATGCCTTCCAATTCTACAAGGACCCCTATGGGGTTAGATTAGGGGTATCAGGATAAACTTATGGTTTTTAATGTATATAGACAGACATGGAAATAAATATAGATTACAACATATGTGGATATATATACATATATGTGTATATATATATATATAATTATTTTTTTCTGTCAGCTGAGAGGGCCTAGAAGCAATAGTAATGAATAGACCAAGTATCCAGATTTTTATTTCTAAATATTTTACACTAGGAGAAACAATGGCTGTATGGATAAATGGCTGATTGAGAATTGGGGTAGGAAAGAAAAAGATAAGCTTGGAATATCTTGTGGTGGCAGAAAGTGGAGAAATGCTCAAAGAATAAGAGACAAATCCAGAATACACAGGCCAGTCTGAAGGAGCTCCCACAAGGCAAACTTGGTAATGATGGTAATAATTTGGTGATGATAATAATTTGAACATCAAAATAAATAACACGAATGGATTGTAATCCACTGGATAAAATAAGAATACAATGAAACCCAAAATAATATTAACGAGTAGGGGAGAATGGAAAGTTTTTCCTTATGATAGAAATCTAATATCTTACTATAGAAAGGATGATGAAAACAGGAAAATTACCACTTGGTAGTATTTTGAATTTCTGGACCCAATTTCAATGGCACAAGATTGGAGTATGGTTTTCTCTTAACACTAAACAATTCTTTGGGCACCAACTCCAAATGGTAATATCCTACAATTCAACTCAATTCTGACACTGTCTACCTAGAGCTCGCAAACCAGGACACAACCTGGAGCTAGATATAGGCTATGGGCTCAGTTCTCCACCAGCACTTCAGATGCTCCTCTAAAGCGTAGGTTGTTACCTATACTTCTGACTGATTGACTGTAAACCAGAGAGTCCAATAATTCCCTCCTTGGGTTTGCTTAATTTGCTAGAGCGGCTCACAGAACTCAGGAAACCCATTTATTCACTAGATTACCTATTTATTGTAAAAAGGATACAGCTCAACAATAGCCAGATGAAAGAGATGCATAGGGCAAGGTAGGTGGGAAGACACTGGAGCTTCTGTGCTGCTTCCAGGCATGGCAGTGTCACTGCATCTCCATGTGTTCACCAACTTGGAAGCTCTAGGAACCCTGTCCTGTGGAGGTTTTATGGGGTGTCCTTACATAGCATAGTTGATTAAGTTATTGGCCACTGGTGACTGATCTAACTTCCAGCCCCTCCCTCCTCAGTGAAGGTCAGTGGGGGATGGGACTGGAAATGCCAACCTTCTAATTACCTGGTTGTTCCACTGGTGACCACCCCCATCCTTAAGTGATCTAGGGGCATTGCAGAAGTCACCTCATTCACATAACAAAAGACACCTTTATTCTTCTCATCACTTAAGAAATTGCAAAGGTTTTAGGAGTTTCGTGTTAGAAATGGGAGAAAGACCAAATACATTTCTTATCATAAATCACAGCATCACAGGCCATGATCCTAGTAAGAACCGATTCAGGCAAGAATCATCAATGGATACTAAGACTGTGGTAGAAAGTTAGATATTACTGGAACATATCAATAGTCTCCACGGAGCAGTTAGCATCACTAGCATCAGTGCCTTGCAGGTTGAGACCACCAGGAGCGCACCTGTAGTTGAACGAGTTGGGATTATTAATCACGGCAGTAAGGAAGAGTGCACACAGTGGGAAAGCATGGGGCGGATTGGTGGGAGGCTGTTAGGTAACTGCGGAGGGGTAAAGAAAGTGGTTCTGAGTTGGAAGTCGTCAGGAAAAGTGGGTAATCCTGTCAATGCGTGTCTCCGGAAATCTTATGCGGAAGGAAGGAAGAGTAGACTAAAGCAAGAGCTGTAATTGGCAAAGCAGCCACAGGCATATATATCAGCCAAGAGAAAGGGAGTCTTGGCCATTTTTGCAATGATGACAGTGTTCATTGTTTTGTCTGTGTTCAGACATGATAATGGAGGGGGTCTTGTCACAAGGTCACAGAGTAGCCTTGACGAATATTGATGTTTTGTGAAACAGATTATGTTCAACATAGGAACACCAGGGCCCAGCTCTGAGTGCTAGGGCATCTCCTAGCAACACGCCAAGCACTAGCAAGTGGCATTCTCAGACGCCAGATGTCAGGGACTGCTTTTCTCTTTCTCACTAGTAACCCATTAACCAGAATCAACCAAATCAACATCACGCGCCTACTGATATGAAAAGGAAAACATTACTCTTGTGGTATTTCTGCCAAAAATGCATACCCTGAGCCCAATCAAGAGGAATATCAAACACGGATTGGTGGATATGCTGCAGAAGAGTGGGATTGCATTCATGGGCCTCAAAAATGTCAGTGTTGTGAAAGAAAGAGATTGAAATTGTTCTAGATTAAAGGAGATGAGCCAACTGTAACAACTGACTGCAACCTAAGAATTGGAATTTTCTTTTGCTATAGCAGACATTACTAGGCTAACTGGAAAATCCTAAATAAATCTGTAGTTTAGATCATTGTAGCAATGTTAATTTTCCAATTTTGATAATGATACTATGATATTTAAGAGAATGTCTTTACTTTCAGGAAACACATTGAAGGATTTAGGGGTGAAGGGGCATCATATCTACAACTTACACTCAATCAATTCAGAAAAAAAATGTATATATGTATAAACATGAGTGTGTGTGTGTGTGTGTGTGTGTGTGCGTGCGTGTACACAGAGAAAGGATAAAGCAAAATTTGGAAAATCTGGGTGAATACATGGAAGTTCTTTACATAATTTTTGCAACTCTTTGTAATTATACCAAAAGTTAAAAGAAAAAAATGCCTTTCTCTTGCCATTTACAAGTCCTTTTCTTTTTTGAGTAAAGGTTATCTTGGGTGAGGATGAACTCAGCATTGGTGTTTCACTCACTACATTTCTTTTTTTTAAGACAGAGAAAGAGAGAGAGCATGACTGGGGGAGGGCAGAGAGACTATTAAGCAGGCTCCATGCCCAGTGCAGAGCCTGGTGCCTGGCTTGATCTTCAAACCCTGAAATCATGACGTAAGCTGTACTCAGGAGTCTGCCATTTAACCGACTGAGCCATCCAGGCACCCCTCACTCACTGCCTTCTTGAGTAAAACATCTATTTATATGCGTATTTACATCTAAATCTCCTTAATTTTTATGGCTAATATTTTAAGGCTGGTATGGGGTTTCCTTGGGGGGTAGCTACTTCCTTTAGCAGCCCTTATATTTGGTAAAAATTTATCATAATTCATCTTCGTTTAAAAATTCTTTACATATGGATTGCTAGGAACATATATATATATTGAGCTTTGTTTTGAAAAGTTCTCTTGGTGGTGGAAGCACTGCCTCACTGAGGAGTGATCCACAGGCGAGCGCCTAAACATTGAATGTTTTCCCTTTGGTGTCCTTTCCACGGGTTGACATTAGCCTGCATCAACACCATTCTATAAAACATAACGTATGAACTAATACCACAGAACTTTCTGAATGAGGAAGAAAATAGGAGGGAAGTCTCTTTGGAGAACTTGGTGCAAAACAGTTATCTTCATTATAAATGTTGCTTAGAAAACTTGTGTCTCAAGATTCAAGAAAACCGTTCATATATGATTTAATCTTGAAGCTAAAGAATGTTCAGTATTCTATAGATTAAGGAAAGACATTATTTGAGGTAAAGAAAGTTACTCTGCGTTATCATTGTCCAGAACCAGCTGAAGCCACCCACGTACAATGGAACTGGGTTGAAATATGCCTGGATCGTCCTAAGAAGGAACTAAAGTCAGTAACTTGAGCTCACTCCAGTGTATCATTTAGTCTTAAAATTTACCTATCACTTTGAAACTTTGCTATATTTAGATCTTCTTAATGATAATTGACAACTAGTGGTAGCTATGTGATTTTTGATAAAAGTATTGTTACAAAATTTTGTGTAGTAGGTGGAAGCTTCTCGTAAGTTCTCACGTATATACTTTACCATGAAGACTCCATTATGAACTTCGCTCAGCCCCATTACCTTTTGTCAATGACCTGGGTTTAGCAGAATTATAAAAAAGAAGATCTTCAGTAAAGGTGGTTCTCAAGGTGTGAGGGCCACTTGCCTGAAGATCACCTGGAGTGCTTGTTAGAATGAAGATTCCTGCCTCCACCTCAGACCTGTTCAGTTGGAGGCTCTTGATGGGAGGCTCTGTGAAGCAATTCTTAGGTATCTAACGTGGGAAAAACATTCCCAGTAAGACTTGCCTGAAATGAAATTTGTAACAGTGGATGTACTTTATAGCCTTTTATATCTCTTTCATATTTCTCACCGCATCACATGGTTAATGTCTCAAACATGAGAAACCACAGAAATGATCTTATTCCATCTATTTTAGAAGGTTAGAAGTACATAAATTATCCTAAATTCAGCTTCTCTGTAGTTCTGCTGTCTTTTAAGATTTTATTTATTTATTCATGAGAGACACAGAAAGAGAGGCAGAGACACAGGCAGAAGGAGAAGCAGGCTCCCTGTCTCGATCCCAGGACCCTGGGATCACGCCCTGAACCGAAGGCACTCAACCACTGAGCCACCCAGGCGTCCCTGTAGTTCTGCTGTTTTTCAATCCATCATTTGAATTATCCGAAGCCCATGAAGTCATTCTGAACTTTGGTCATTGGTTAAAGGAAGGGATTGTAGAGCTGCTAAAAACAACTCACATCTTCAGCTGTGCTTCTTGTCTAAGCCAACAACCTACATTATGCTGAAATTCAGATTGTTGTAAACATATGGCAAGTCCTTAACAGAAAGAAAATCTATCAAAAATTAAACTCATGGGGCACCTGGGTGGCTCAGTCGGTTAGGCATCTGCCTCCGGCTTAGGTCATGATCCTGGGGCCCTGGCATCAAGTCCTGCATCAGGCTCCCTGGTCAGTGGGGAGTCTGTTTCTCCCTCTGCCTCTGCTCCTGCCCCCCTCATGCACTCTCTCACACTCTGCATTCTCTCTCTCAAATAAACAAAATCTTTTTTAAAAACTAAACTCATTTTTCCTCCCATAAACCTCTACCTATGCCTCCCTTCCTCCTCCTCTTACTGTTGGTCCAGTTGCCCCAGTAAGGGAACTGCAGAATCATGCCTGGACTCACCTTATTCCTTTATCTCTAGAAGAAGCTTTGCCCCTCCATCTCATCCCCCCCGACCCCCACCTTATTCTAGCTCTCTCACCTGCCCAGCTGCATGGCCTTCCAGCTGGTCTCTGCTTCCAGTTTTTCTCCCTTCTCCCCTCAATCCGTTCGCCACCCTGCCTTCAGAGTCACCTTGGAGCACACGGTTCACCTCCCTGGAAGCCTGCGATGGCTCTCTGCTGCCTCCTCAGTAGAGCCTGAAGTCCCTGCAGGGCATGGGAGGCCTTCGCAACCGGCCCCCACAGGCTGCCAGCTGGAGCTCTCACCTCTACTCAGAGACACATCCACCTTGTGTGCTGCAAAATACACCAAACACTTTTTGAAATCCTGCCTTTATTCATGCTGTGCCCTTGCCTGGCCCCTTGGCACCAGTTCTGTCCACCTGTGTGCCTGGCAAACTCTGACTTCTCGGGGTACTTAGGTGCCACCCCTTCCCTCACTTTTCTTGCCCCAATTAAAAAATGATTGCTCCCTCAGAAGTATGCCAACACCTTTAGTGCCTGCTGCTGTTCAGCACATCACACTGAATTATGGAAATTTTATTTGGGTCTGTCTCCTCCCCACCTAATGACTCCGTGTTTCATTAGGAAGGGGAGTGAATCTCATTTCTTGTTGTATTTCTGGGCGCCCACACAGAACTTGAGGTTCACCTGGAGATCCATCACATTTGTTGAAGTGGACTAGAGATTAGAACTCTCCCATCCCCGTTTCTAGAATTTCCTACTACCCTATGGATCCTCGCTGACTCTTGCAAATTTCTATGAGTGCTATGGGCAGTCAATAGACTGTTAAAGTTTAATTTATAAATTAGGCATAGTAGGAGATTAACCGTAATTACTAATCATAGACCAATTATAGCAACAAGAAACTAACAAAAGTTACGTGACTGTGGTCTCTCTCAGAATTTCCTACTGTACTGTACTCCCCCTTCTTGTGATGATGTGAGATGATCGTGCCTACACGATGAGATGCAGTGAGGTGAATGACGTAGGCTTTGTATAGTAGTGTTAGGCTACTATTAACCTTCTGAGGATATGTCAGAAGGAGGGCCATCTGCTTCCAGACTGTGGTTAACCAGAAATAACCAAAACCAAGTGAAGCAAAACTCAGATGGGAGCGTGGGGGTTGGCACTGTATAAGAAAATCTGGTCCCTTTCATCTAAAGTAAAAATAAAGGCTGGAAGAGCCATTGTTTAAGGAAAACAGAGAATTCAGACTGTCATCTTGTATTTGACTTGGCAGTGAGGCACGCAGGATGACTGTCTCTAGCTGTTGCTCGATTGAATTCCAGAAAGTTCAGGAGGTGAAGAGATGATGAGAGTCTTCAGCAGGAAGTAATGGATACTGTCACACCTACTGTAGGAGGACTGACAGGACACGAAGAGTGGAACCAATTTACTTAAGATCACAAAGTAGGTTGTGACAATATTTTGGGTGATACTGGGCTGAATGTAGGAATTCTACTACCAACATCAAGGATGTCTAAATTCGGGCCTTTGGGCCCGGCACCAACATCACCCTATAATGGCTTCCCCATTGGTACGGCCTGCTGACTCTGGCCTGGCACCCTGAGCTTCACAGCATGGCTGGTTTGGTTACTTACTCTTCTGTGGGAGGCAGGTCACTAGTAGAAGAGACAAGTGATCTCATGGGCCATTCTCATGCTGACTGTAAGCCTGCATTCCCAGATTCCAGAATGCATTTAGGATTCCGATTTTCTGGATGCCATCTGATCCACAAAGATTAGAGCCAGTGGGGATGGTGCCCTTAGAAGATATCACAGAGAAATATCTGAACCCTCCCTTTAAGACTAGCAACTTCTAGAATTAAGTAAGAGAGATAAAAGAATGACAGATTAGAAAAGAAAAAATGTAATATATGTAAGTGTTAACACATGAAATAGTTTTGACCAAAGGGCAAATATCCTGTTTTATTCTTTTTGAAAGTTAAACTAATTGAACATTAAACTTACAGTGATTTCTGATTTCAACCTCTAGTGGATGAAAACAATTACACAGATTTTTAATTCATCTTTAAAGAAAAAGTTATTGAATTTATTTTCTGTGTTAATTCTGTGTGATCCAAGCTCAGCTCCACTTACATGCTTTTTTCTTTTTTAAGTAATCTCCGCACTCAACATAAGGCTTGAACTCACAACCCAGAGATGGAGAGTCACAGCTCTACTGACTAAGCCAGCCAGGAGCCCCCTATTCATATGCATTCCATGTACAGAATGGGCAAAAATAGAAGGCAAGTAATTCAACTTAATGGGAAGTCACTGTAGAGGGCAACCAGGATAAAAATAAGTGAACTTAATTCAAACAGGAAGGTTTGTGCCTGTAGAGAAGAACACAAGCAGCCTAGTTCTTAAAGAGAGATCTGTCCACGTGGACTTTTTCCAGTTAAGAAACTCGAGACAATTTAAAATCAAATTTCCCCTTTTCATAGGTGCTTGAGCTGTTTAGGTATGAGTCAGCTTTAGCTGAACCACGCTGAATTTTGTTTTAGCATGGGGTGGGTTAAGAGTAAACGTAATTACAAAACTACCAGAATGATGCGCTTATTACTTCCCTTCAAATTCAGTTTAGAAATCAAAGAGATAATAATTTCTCTTCAAGAACATATCAATACTAGATATTGCTACAAAATATTTATGAAACAGGGTGTTTATACCATTTAAAGTTTCTATGTGATCTCTGTAAGTTGGCTAATTGAATTTAAATTAAAAAATAATAAAAGTTTCTATTAAAAAATAATAAAAGTTTCTATATGATCAAACATATGTAATCAAAGGAGCCACTGATTGATTGCCAGCACCAACTGCTACCAAACTTTTGCCCCGTCTCTCCTGCCCTTCTTACGGAATTACTGTTTCACTGGAGTGTGAGTGATTTCTCTCACCTTTTTTTTTTTTTTAATTCAGTGAGGCACTGCATTGTTGAAAGCAGTTATTGTGAATCCTATTTAGATTTTCTAAGACTGGACAGTGATTTATCTTCTTTTTCTGGTAATTACTCTCTGTGAAAATTCACCAGAACAACAGCTAAGACTCTCTGCCGGGCCTGAATAATCTGATTTTCATAAACTCCAGGACCATTCACACCTCCACCTTGGAGGGTTTAGAGAGTATGTCATTCTAATCCAGCTCAAGAAGCTTTACACATGAGGTCTTCTAGGCCCCAGGAGTCTGTGAGATCTCACACACCATCAGCTAGGAGGATCTAAAGCTAAACCTGATATTAGGAAAATTCTGCAGTTACCTGTCATTATATCCTTCGAATGTCTGTGCATTTACAAAGAATTTTTGAAATATTAATAACATGGCATTTATCAGTGTTCCTAGTTGTTAGCATTACTGCTGATTGCCAATACTGTCCTGTTGGGTTGATGACAGTACCTCATTTCTCCGTTTATTTTGTATATGAATACAGTGGAGGTGTATTGCCTTTCAAATATGCAGCCAAAGGCTATTGTATTTGCTTTTTTATTTTTATTTTATTTTTATTTATTTTATTTTTTAAAATTTTTTATTGGAGTTCAATTTGCCAACATATAGAATAACACCCAGTGCTCATCCCAAGTGCCCCCTCAGTGCCCATCACCCAGTCACCCCAATCCCCCGCCCACTTCCCCTTCTATCACCCTTTGTTCATTTCCCAGAGTTAGGTGTCTCTCATGTTTTGTCTCCCTCACTGATATTTTCACTCATTTTCTCTCCTTTCCTTTTATTCCCTTGGACTAATTTTTATATTCCTCAAATGAATGAGACCATATAATGTTTGTCCTTTCCTGCTTGTATTTCACTCAGCACAATACCCTCCAGGTCCCTCCACGTCGAAGCAAATATTGGGTATTTGTCGTTTCTAATGGCTGAGTCATATTCCATTGTATACATAAACCACATCTTCTTTATCCACTCATCTTTTGTTGGACACCGAGGCTCCTTCCACAGTTTGGCTATTGTGGACATTGCTGCTAGAAACATCGGGGTGCAGGTGTCTCAGTCATTCACTGCATCTGTATCTTTGGGGTAAATCCCCAGCAGTGCAATTGCTGGGTCGTAGGGCAGGTCTATTTTTAACTCTTTGAGGAACCTCCACACAGTTTCCCAGAGTGGCTGCACCAGTTCACATTCCCACCAACAGTGCAGGAGGGTTCCCCTTTCTCCACATCCTCTCCAACATTTGTTGTTTCCTGCCTTGTTAATTTGCCCCATTCTCACCGGTGTGAGGTGGTATCTCATTGTGGTTTTGATTTGTATTTCCCTGATGGCAAGTGATGCAGAACATTTTCTCATGTGCATGTTGGCCATGTCTATGTCTTCCTCTGTGAGATTTCTGTTCATGTCTTTTGCCCATTTCATGATTGGATTGTTTGTTTCTTTGCTGTTGAGTTTAATAAGTTCTTTATAGATCTTGGAAACTAGCCCTTTATCTGATACGTCATTTGCAAATATCTTCTCCCATCCTGTAGGTTGTCTTTTAGTTTTGTTGACTGTTTCTTTTGCTGTGCAGAACCTTCTTATCTTGATGAAGTCCCAATAGTTCATTTTTGCTTTTGTTTCTTTTGCCTTCGTGGATGTATCTTGCAAGAAGTTGCTGTGGCCGAGTTCAAAAAGGGTGTTGCCTGTGTTCTCCTCTAGAATTTTGATGGAATCTTGTCTCACATTTAGATCTTTCATCCATTTTGAGTTTATCTTTGCGTATGGTGTAAGATAATGGCCTAGTTTCATTTTTCTGCATGTGGATTTCAAATTTTCCCAGCACCATTTATTGAAGACTTTTTTCCAGTGGATAGTCTTTCCTGCCTTGTCAAATATTAGTTGACCATAGAGTTGAGGGTCCACTTCTGGATTCTCTATTCTATTCCATTGATCTATGTGTCTGTTTTTGTGCCAGTACCACGCTGTCTTGATGACCACAGCTTTGCAGTACAACTTGAAATCTGGCATTGTGATGCCCCCAGCTATGGTTTTCCTTTTTAATATTCCCCTGGCTATTCGGGGTCTTTTCTGATTCCACACAAATCTTAAGATGATTTGTTCCAACTCTCTGAAGAAAGTCCACGGTATTTTGATAGGGATTGCATTAAATGTGTAAATTGCCCTGGGTAGCATTGACATTTTCACAATATTAATTGTTCCAATCCATGGGCATGGAGTATTTTTCCATCTCTTTGTGTCTTCCTCAATTTCTTTCAGAAGTGTTCTGTAGTTTTTAGAGTATAGATCCTTTACCTCTTTGGTTTGGTTTATTCCTAGGTATCTTATGCCTTTGGGTGCATAACTCTTTGCATACATAACTCATGTATAACCCATGTAAATGGGATTGACTCCTTAATTTCTCTTTCTTCAGTCTCATTGTTAGTGTATAGAAATGCCACTGACTTCTGGGCATTGATTTTGTATCCTGCCACACTGCCGAATTGCTGTATGATGTATTTGCTTTTTTAAACAAATCTGGGCCACCGAATGTTCATATTTACTATAGCCTCACAATGCTAAGTTGAAATCAAAAGGAAGCAAGATGAAGTTAGTGAGACGTCACACGACTCGCCATTTATTATTGGTGTTTTGAAATGAAATGTGCTTTCCCTATCATGGGGCATCTCAAACATTTGCAGTCTTCCTTGGTATTATGTCATTGTATCATTTCAAACATAGACATTTGGGGGGGTTTTAAAAAATAATTTATGTATTCATGAGAGATACAGAGAGAGAGAGAGAGAGAGAGAGAGAGGCAGAGACACAGGCAGAGGGAGAAGCAGGCTCCATGCAGGGAGCCTGACATGGGACCCGATCCCAGGACCCTGGGATCACGCCCTGAGCTGAAGGCAGTTGCTCAATCACTGAGCCACCCAGGCGTCCCCATTTGGGGGTTTTGTATGTTTTGAGAGGCATCTTCAAACAAGACTGGCCTTTACCTCCGTTTTTATGAATTATAAACAAATTCATTGGTGGTGAGCAGCTGCAGGGCAGAGCTCTAGGGAAGCTTCTGAATCTCCTGTGTGATCCTCCCCATGCCCGCTGTCTGCTGACTGGCCCGTGGGGTGGCACTCAACGCCAGAACACGTCCATGCCTACTTTCCGCTCACCCTTGTGGCTCTGGGCCCAGCCATGAGGAGGGGTCTATGAGTAAAAGCATATCCTCTGTGTGCACCGCAGATTTGATTGTATTTAATCTCCCAAGCATCCCTTTGCAATATCATTCTCATTTTAGAAAGATGACTTTGAGGCTCAGAGGTGACAAAGTGACTCGTCTGAGTTCATGTAGCTGTAAATGGTACCACAAGGCCTTAAACTCCGGATTTTTGCCTCCATCCTCTATGTCACAGCTTCCTCAACCTGTGGTTCATTTACATGAAGCTATATTTGTGGTCATGATTCTTCATATGAAACGTACATTGTTTTTGCTCAATGTTCTTATTTTATGGTTCGCAAAAGAAACAAAGAAACAACAACAAAAAACCCTAAATCCTGTCTGGCTGAAACTGCAGTATTTAATCTTCCTAAAGACAATAAGCAGGACTGGGGCCCTCATAATAAGGTGCTAGCCAACCAGGAAGGAAGCTGGGGAAGGAAGCCTTCCTCGCAGCAAGTAATTGATTCCTAACACTCTAGGTAGCAGCGATCTTGGAGGCTCCAGGGAAAGGTACCTGCTCTTTCTCCTCCGCCCCCAGGGGAAAGTGCACAAAGCCTTTAGTCTCCCCACTCCCTTAGAATTAGCCAGTTAGGGGCCCTGTGTGTCCAGGGAGCCAGACCTGAACATATGTAAATGAACCGAAGGCAGGAGGATGGCTCAGAAGAAAAACAGGTGTTAAGATTATGATTTGCGAGGCCTGAGCGGCTGCCTTCAGGCTCAGGGAGTGGTCCCGGGTTCCGGGATCGAGTCCCACATCAGGCCCCTTGTGGGGCACCTGCTTCTCCCTCTGCCTGTGTCTCTGCCTCTCTCTCCCTCTATCTCATGAATAAATAAATAAAATCTTAAAAAAAAAAAAAAAAGTGGGCGGCCCAGGCGGCTCATCGGTTTAGCACTGCCTTCAGCCCAGGGCGTGATCCTGCAGACCCAGGATCCAGTCCCATGTGGGGCTCCCTGCATGGAGCCTGCTTCTCCCTCTACCTATGTCTCTGCCTCTCTCTCTCTCTGTGTGTGTCTCTCATGAATAAATTAAAAAATATTTTTAAAAAAGATTATCATGATTTATGTGCTCCCAAGTTTAATAATCTTAAAAATCTAAGAATGACAAAATAACCCTAAAGGAGGGCAGTTAATTTTAAAACACAAAGTTTAGGAAACCAAATTTATCAGGCTTAGAAGCCAGACGGGAAGAAGGTATGAGAGGTAAGAAGTCTGGGAAAACCTAGGTTCTGCTTCTGAGCCTGTGCCCTGGGGCAAGACACCGAAGCACAGAGGTCTAAGGAGGGTGTGGGACCACAAGGCCACCGAGTGCTGGGGCCTTCCTGGGGAGGGAATGCTACTAACCAGCATCTTAATCAGACCTTCCTCGCCTTTGCAGGAAGATAACTGATGCTAAAAATTAGACTCCCGTGGCACTAGAGAAGCAGGGAAATGAAGTCTAAGTGAAAGAGGAAAGGCGGGGGATCTAAGTTGAGGGTTAGGCATTTCATGGAACTTCCAGGACAAGCACAGCAGCTGACATATAGCGGTATTTAATAAATGAACGGATGACAGGTGGGTGGACTGATGGAAGGTCAGTCCTTCCCCAGGGTGATGGACCCGGGGGCAGAGAAACCAGTGGTTGAGTCCTGATCCACACCAACACAGTGATGGAGGCGAAACTATAAGCCTCAACTTCTTCCTGTGTAAAAGGGGAAATGACACTTCACAGGGCAATGAGGGTTAAGTGAGAAAATGCTTTGTTCAGAGCCTAACTATGGAAGCACACAATCTGGTGATCACATCCTCCACTCTGAAGACTTCACTGAGGCACAGGGGGGCTCCAGAGGCGAGAAGTATGCCGGGAGAAAACTTGTTCGATTTTCCAGATTTCTGCTGGACGCTGCACCTCGTCTCTGAGAGCAGGCCCTCTTTCTCCTGGGACCCATGATGAGCTCAAGATGAAGCCCAGAAGTTAGGCGGGCTCTCTGCGCCCCAATTTCAGCCTCCTCTGCACAGAAACCCTGTGCAGCTGGGAGAAATGGACCCAGACTGGAGAACCGCAGGTGGGGATGCTGTCACTGTGGGATGGGAGGGTAGGGGAAGAGGTGACCTGGGTGCGAGTCCCGGGACCTTTCAGGGAAGTCTGGGTGTTGACCTGGAAAGCCTCAGCTCTTTTAGGATCCCCAGGCCACACCTGGCCACCCATTTGTGTGCCTCTGAGGCATTTGCACAGGGAGGTTTGAAGACAGCTGACTTTCATACAGTCTGGAAAACAAGAGGTCTTTCTGGCAACCCAGGAGGATTCTCCTGGTGTAGGAGGGAGAGATTTCTTTTTTTTTGGAAGGAGAGATTTCTAATGTCAGATTTCTCCGGGAACATCTAACAGCCCCCCCGCCCCCCCCAGTTTAGCTAAAATTGATGCAGACGGGAAAGTATCAGTGTGCGTGTGCCCGCTAGCGTGAACCCTTAGGGAGTGTGCCTGGAGGGAGCAACGGGAGCAGCGGCCCTCTCTCAGGTGGGGTTTCTGGGCACATCGGTGGGGTTTCTGGGGCTCCTGGGCACATCAGGTGGGGTTTCTGGGGCTCCTGGGCACATCGGTTGGGCCCACAAGAGCTCATTCGAGGACGCAGCAAATTTCCTTTTCTTTTTTTTTTTTTTTCTAATTGAGAAGCAGCCAATCGTCCCCAGCCACTCCCCGCCGAAGGTTTGAGGAGACAGACTTCAAACACAGGACAAACGGAAACGTCCTCCAGCCTCGTCTGGGTTCCCCGAGGCCGGATTTCCGCAGGCGGGGCGGGGCGGGACCCCGCGTGGGGTGCGGCCCTCGCGGCCGGGCTGGGCGCCCCGGGCTGCTGGCGCGCCGCGGGGGCCCCGTGCTCTCCTCGCTTCGGTCTCCGCAGGGCCCCCGGGCGGGGGGGAGGAGGGAGACGGTCGTAGGCGTTAATAAGCCGAAGGAGTGACCACCGGAGACGGAAATCGCTAATTACTAGGTCCTCTCTGATCTCCCCGAGCCGTTTGGCTCCCGACCCGGGGGGGTCCCGGCGTCTACGCCGCGGGAGGACTGTGCCGGGCTCGCGTGGCCGGAGCCGTAGGGCCGGGCGCCGGGTCTGCGGTTTCACGTGCGCGCGGAGGTCTGGATCGCGCTTTCATTCATTCATTCATTCATTCATTCATTCATTCATGATAGAGAGGCAGAGACCCAGGCAGAGGGAGAAACAGGCTCCACGCACGGAGCCCGACGCGGGTCTCGATCCCGGGACTCCAGGATCGCGCCCTGGGCCGAAGGCGGCGCTAACCGCTGAGCCACCTGGGATCCCCTGGATCGCGCTTTTAAACGTGTCCGCCGACTCCCCGGGTTTTCTCTCCGGCGGCCCAAAGTTTACAACCGCTCATGGGCGGGGCTGCTGGATTAACACCAGCGACTCCGCGGCTCTGCGCTTTAGATTTGGGGAAATAAACTATTACTAATTGCCAATGCGCCGCCTGCCCCGCTTCTCCATCCTCTGCTTTCGATCCGTTTGCGGGAGCTGGGGGTCTTCTTGTCTTTGCCGGGACTGTAGAGCGATTCGGGATCGTTTGTGAAATGAACAATAGTCACGGGCAAGCGGGGGGACCGGGGCGGATGGCGGACCCGGGGTGGGAGCGAAGGGCTGGCGTCCGAGGAGAACTGGGAGGCAGCCTCCCCCCGCCCCGGCTCCCCCCCCCTCCCCCGCCCCGGTCTCCAGGGTCCCCTTCATCCTCCAGGTAAGATGAATGGCCCTTCATCCATCATGCACAGTCAGCCTCCTCCCCCGGGCGGGCGGGGAAGCTGCTTTCCGAGGAAACCTATTAGCTCCGAATCGGGCAGCTTTGTGGAGCCACCCGGGGCTCCCCATTGTGGTCTTTGTCTGCGGAATTTAAGCATTTACATCCCGCGTCAGCCCCGAACCCCGCGCGGGGCCGGGACGCCGCGTGCCGAGCGGGGCGGGACCTGCTGCAGCTCGCTCGGCGGCGCCCGGGGACCGCGGCCACCTCCGGGCGGCGGCGCTTTGCAAGTGGCAGAGTCTGGGTGCGTGAAGCCGCGCTCGTCCCTCTGACCCCGAAGCTAGGGAAATAAACGGCGTTAATCCGCCTTTTGCAGGCGGTCGTTGGGGGCTTCGCCGGTTTTCAAACGACCGTTGGGAGCCGCGCGCTCAACGGTCACCGGCGCGCCCGAGCGCAGAGGCGCCGCGGGTTCCAGTGGCCGGAGCGTGACACGGGGACACGGGGACGCGCGGGGCGCCTGGCAGCCCCGGGCCTCGGGGCAAGTCCAGGGGAGGACGGCGCGCGGCGCGGGGGACTAGGTCCCCGGGGAATCCGCGACGGCGGCCCGGGGCTTTGGAGGTGCGCGCGCTTCGCAGAGTAAATGCAAACACTCTGGAAAGCCCTGGGTACCCGGCCTTCGGGGGGAGATGGTGCGACCCAGGACCGTCCCCCGGGGACTCCCAGGCTGCCCAGAAGGCGCCCCCGTCCGGACAGGTGCGGGGGCTTCCGTGCGGCCGCCCGCAGGGTGGGAGGGCTTCGCGGGCGAGCGGCCGAGGGCAGCGGCGTCCGCCCGGGATCCGGGGCTCCGGGCCGTTGCGCCCCTCGGGGGAGCCGCGCTCGCCGCGGGCGCCCAATCAGCGCTGCCGCCGCGGCCGTGACGGCCTCGGCCCCGCCCCCCGGCGGCGCTAAAAGGTCCCCGAGGCCGCCCCGCCGCCCAGCTCCGCGCGGCCCTGCGCCCCCGCCCGGCCCCAGGTGCGTTCCGCCCCCGCCGCCGCCGCCGCCACCGCGCGCCCCCCGGCCCCCGGCCCCGTCCTCCGCGCTCCCGGTGCGGGGCACCCAGACCAGTCTCCAGGCTTCCCCCCTTGCCTCGGTGCACCCCCGGGACCCGGGCCCCCGTCCTCCGCGCTCCCGGTGCGGGGCACCCAGACCAGTCTCCAGGCTTCCCCCCTTGCCTCGGTGCACCCCCGGGACCCGGGCCCCCGTCCTCCCCGCTCCCGGTGCGGGGCGCCCAGACCAGTCTCCAGGCTTCCCCCCTTGCCTCGGTGCACCCCCGGGACCCGGGCCCCCGTCCTCCCCGCTCCCGGTGCGGGGCGCCCAGACCAGTCTCCAGGCTTCCCCCCTTGCCTCGGTGCACCCCCGGGACCCGGGCCCCCGTCCTCCCCGCTCCCGGTGCCGGGCGCCCAGACCAGTCTCCAGGCTTCCCCCCTTGCCTCGGTGCACCCCCGGGACCCGGGCCCCCGTCCTCCCCGCCCCCGGTGCGGGGCGCCCAGACCAGTCTCCAGGCTTCCCCCCTTCCCTCGGTGCAGCCCCGGGCCCCGGGCCCCCGTCCTCCCCGTTCCCGGTGCGGGGCGCCCAGACCCGTGTCCAGGCTTCCCCCCTTCCCTCGGCGCCCCCCGCCCCCCGGGCCCCGGGCCGCCCGCCTGCAGGTGAGGTCCCCGCGCGCCAGCGGCGGCCGTGCCCCCGACACTCGCTGTCCCCCGCAGGATGAAGAACCCCATGCTGGAGGCGCTGTCCCTGTTGCTGGAGAAGCTGCTGCTCCTCTCCAACCTCCGGCTCTTCAGTGCGGGCACCGCGGGCGAAGACCAGGCGAGGCGCGGCTTCTACGATACCAGCTCCTTCCTCCGCGGCGACGTGCTGGAAGTGCCCCGGACGCACCTGACCCACTACGGCATCTACCTGGGCGACAACCGAGTGGCGCACATGATGCCCGACATCCTGTTGGCCCTGACCGACGACACGGGGCTCACCCAGAAGGTGGTGTCCAACAAGCGTCTCATCCTGGGCGTCATTGGCAGGGTAGCGAGCATCCGCGTAGGACACCGTGGAGGACTTCGCCTACGGAGCCGACATCCTGGTCAATCACCTGGACCAGTCCCTCAAGAAGAAGGCGCTGCTCAACGAAGAGGTGGCGCAGAGGGCCGAGAAGCTGCTGGGCATGACCTCCTACAGCCTCCTGTGGAACAACTGCGAGCACTTCGTGACCTACTGCAGGTTCGGCACCCCGGTCAGCCCCCAGGCCGACAAGGTACACGTGGGACTCGCCGGGGACTCGCCCTTCCCCATCCCTAGCCTTTTCCCATATACTCTGGGATCAGGGATTGAGTCCTGGAACAAGGAGCGAGCTCTCTGGTGTTCCTAAAAGAGGCTAAGTAAATAAAAGGCGTGGTTGTCCCCTGCAAGGTAACCTCGAGATGCACGGTCCGGAGTGTGGCGATTGCAGCACCGCCGCCGGCGATTGCAAATCTACCCAGTTACTGCTGCCGAGGCCCTCAGGGTGTGCACCCAGTAGTCGAAACGACTAAAGAGCAGGTGGGGGTAAGGGGGGGGGGGCTCTAGAGAAACTCTGTCGCTGTGTGCTTGCAGATTTTCCCAAGAATTGCAACTGGAAGAAAGGCACTCAGAGTTTGTATTTTATCTATAACCTTGTGTACAAATTGCTGTGCCTTCAAAATTAAGGAATCGGGCAGGTTTCTCCGTCTGTAAGCTGTGGCCTGGATTCCCTTTGCTCACTTGAAACCTATCAAAATTCCCAGTACAAAGACCTCCCTGGTAGATAGATCCCTTCTGGCTTCGGAGAAGTCATTTCCTTGATACTCTGAATTCTTTCCTTGCAGGCTTTAATCCCCATCTAGACTTCCTCATTGTTAGGCATCCTGTAACCATTAGCTCTAAAGGTGGGTTAGATTGTTTATGGGTTCCTCAGAGATCAGAACAATTGATTTTCAAGAAGATCCATTCAATGTTGTAATTTTTATGGGCACTTTAAAAAAAAAAAACAGTATTAGCATTAAAGATGATTAAAGTTAGCCACAAATCCAAAGGGGGGGAGGGAATGGATTTTTTTTTTAATTTCTTTTTGAAACCTGCTCATTTAAAGATAGGCAACTTTTTAAGCCTGCAACTTCATTTGCATTTAGCTTTCTCAACCTTCCCTGTAGTTGTTAAAGAGGTTATTGTTTTTTTTTTGTTTTTTTTTTTTTGCCAAGTCTCTGTTTTATTGAGATATAATTGATATATAACACTGTATTAGTTTCAGGTGTACAACATAATGATTGGATATATGTACATATTGTGCAATAATCACTGCAGTAAGTTTAGCTAACATCCGTCACCTTACATAGTAACGTTTTCCCTTTGATAAGAACTTTTAAGATCTGTTCTATCAGCCACTTTCAACTATAGAAAATAGTAAGGAGGTTATTGTTAATGTTTACTCTCAATTGAAACCTGGGCCATCACCTAATAAGCTTCATGTTTTAGCCTTTAGATGTTTTTCGGACCAAAAGAATGCATCCATGCCACCGATTTTTTTATTGCTCCACATCTTGATTAAATTTTTGACCCATACGGGAAAATCTTTGTCTCCTCTGTGGCAGAGCACACAAGTACCATGCTTTTTACACATCGGTATATGAAACTCCTTATAGATTATTTATAGAGCCACAACAGACTCAATCTTGGAATTCTTTTGTAAGTAAAATAAAAATATTGTTAGATCAGTGTGCAGTGATTTAAGAATCACAGCCCCAGTCCAGGCCTGATTAGAAATGAACTTCACTACATTTACAAACACTAGCTCCAAAAGTATACAAAAAGGAAGCACGTCAGATTTATTTAGGAACCAAGCAAATGATTTCTCTAAGGAAAAACAGTATTTCTATCCGTAATTAGGAGTTACTCTTTCATGGAACACAGATGGCACTGTATTCTATATTTTGACCAAAACCAAAACAAAACCGTACAAGGGCTTTCCTTGAGCTAGTAAAATATTTAATCTGCATAAATAACTAGCTGGAGTAGTTTTTCATCTTTGGAAACTTTGTAAGGTTTTACAGAAGTAGAGAAGTGTTTTAAATTGCTGTTGCTGCCTAACACCTCTTGTGAAACTGACTTTTTGTCTTCACTTTGAATGATGTAACAGTTTGGCCAGAGTAGATTTCTCGGGAAAAAAAAAATCCCCATCCCAAATTTTCCAATTCTAAGAACTGTTTTTTGAACATGCCTTCAGAGAAGTAGGTCATTAATACTGGAGGAGGACTGATTCCTACTTTTCAGAGATGTAAGGAATGACTTGAATTGGGGTCTGATTGTTTAGTTCTCCATCTGTGTATACTATGGTAAACCTAACACTGAGAGTTGCAAGTTGTCTTACTTAAATTCGAGTTTATAAACACTCTGAAGAGCACTTTCCCTCTTGAGAGCCCTACAACTAATTTGAAAATTAGTGGGAAGAAAACATTTTGCTTTTTTGTAGCGTGAAGCTCTTTTTAACAAGTTTAGGAATCATAAAATTAAGGGCGTTTTATATTACTGTTAACAATTTCAGCGTTTTGTAAACTATAAAGACCTTTAATTACTATTACTCTGCCTTATGCTTTTTTTCAACTCTTTGTTTTTGTTATTGTTGCGGGTACTGCTTTTCATTGCCAAAAGAGGAATGCAAACATCCCTTTTAATTTGGGGGGTTTCAGTGCTCAAAAAGTGCCCCTATAGGCATCTTAACACCTAGAAATGCAGGACATTCCCTCCTGTTGAGCATCACTGGAGATGCCTCCTGGGCTAATAATGGCCCATTGAACAAGAACAGAACAGTAGAAATAAGATGCTCCTTGAGAAAATCTTTTGGGGAAGGGATTCCACAATGATTCTCTGTTTTCCTTAATTAACCATTATTGGGGGAAAAGACAAAATAAGCACAATTGTACGAAGACAGCTTACTCATTTACCTGAATGTATAACTTCCCATTATTTGCCAAGCACCTTTTCTCATTGTCCTGAAAACTCGATTTAGTTTCATCTTCACTACTTTAAGATGTTATGTTTAGGTCTCAGTGTTTAGTAAAAAGGGACAAATCATCTGATTGATATGTAAGAAAAACAACATCTGGATAACTAAGAGGAAGCTTTTTGTCTAGAAATTTTACAAAAGTATGGATAGAGACAACCTCACGGTCAAGAGAGTGCATTAAAATAAATTGGTCTTATATACTATGTGCACTTAGAAACCGAGGTGTTCAGGACCGTATAGGCCACTGTAGGAGACCATCAAAGCGTATACAGTGTCATGTCTAGAAAAGGAGCTTAAAACTAGTAGGAGTAGCAAAAGTCCTATATTAAAAACAAAGCCGTTCATTGCTAAATTTTGCCCTGACAGTGAATAGGTAGAGATGATTGTCAACAGATGTAGCAGTAATAATAGTCATTGTAATGCCTTACATTTATGCAGCATGTAGAAGAATACAGAGTACCTTTAAAGATTTCACTTGATCCTCCCAACAACCTTCTTCTTCTTCTTTTTTTTTTTTTTTTAAGATTTATTTATTTATTTATGATAGACAGAGAGAGAGAGACAGGCAGAGGGAGAAGCAGGCTCCATGCCAGGAGCCCGATGGGGGACTCGACCCCGGGACTCCAGGATCGCGCCCTGGGCCAAAGGCAGGCGCCAAACCGCTGAGCCACCCAGGGATCCCCCCAACAACCTTCTTATTCCCATGGAAGAGAAGAGGGTAGTCTGGACAAGTTAAATGATTTACAAGAGATTTACTTGAGCTAATAAGAGGTGAGCCAGGACTCAAACATAAGCCATCAGTACTGAGTAAAATTAGTTTTTAAAGAGAAACATTTTCACATGTTAGAAGCATGCCTTCCTCAGGGGTATGGATCATATTTAATTTATCTTTATCCCCGGCAGCCAATTTTATGTCACAGAATTGATTGAATTTAATTTATTCAGGGAATGGGATAGGACAAAAAAAAATTAGACTTTCTGTGCCTTTAGATTTAGAGACGTAGGAAGAAGGTTGTCATTGGTATCATCAGATTTTCAAATGATGGGTTATAGGAATTGAATTCACCAATAATAATAATAAGCTAAATTCTATCACTCACGATTAGAGATTCTTTTGCTTATATAATTTTAGATGTTATTGACAGGTAGTTTACAGTTTTGACTTTTAATCCTGAATAACTCTTATGTGGTTACATTCTCTATATATAGTTTTCTATAAAAATTCTGCATTTACAAAGGCAGCTGCTATTATGAACTCAGTTGCCTAAAGCATCATTTCAGTTACTATGGGAAGTGGAATCAAGGAACTGAACTATTCAATCTTCAGTTCTTTCCAAAGTCATCAGAGAAATACTAGTTTTTCTGTTAGACAGAAAATTGGTGAGAAAATTATGCTTTACTAGTTGGTACGTGTGATCCTTCTCAGTTTTAGCCATGTTTTCTAATATTCTTCAATTTTATTTTCCAGTTCTGTGAGAATGTGAAGATAATTATTCGTGATCAGAGAAGTGTTCTTGCTTCAGCAGTCTTGGGGTTGGCATCTATAGTCTGTCTGGGCTTGGCATCATATACTACCCTTCCTGCAATTTTTATTCCATTCTTCTTATGGATGGCTGGCTAACTTCATATCCCCGTGTCAGTGTGTGTATTCTGTGTGTAAATATGTTTATATTTATAGAGCACAAGTTTAAGCATCGGTCGAGAAAGATGTGACCTGTAACACTGTGTCCTAGATAAAAATGTGATTAAGAATCACTCAAAGTGCTTACTGTGTAAGCCCAAGAACAAAGGCTTTCTGAATCTTCTCAGGCAGTTCCATTTTAAAGCACTGTGCAAATCTTGGAAACATGACAACTTCTGATAGCATTCATCATTACAGGAGAACCAGCCCCTAAGATGATGGCCACAGGAGATTATTTGTTTGTTTTTTTCTCCTGTAATCATTGTTCTTCTCAGTTTGGCCTGAATTTGAAGATTAGAAGACTTACTGAATGAGACCACTAACTTCATTGTAAATTTATTCTGGTTCATTGGAAAACTTACATTAAACTAAACTAAACGATTTTCCCCTCGTTCAGATGAAAACATGTTTCATGATTGGCAAAAAAAGATTCAAAATCTTTTTTTTCCATGTATTATATATAATTCCCAATGAATCAAAAATACTTCCATTGCTTGAAATCCTGTTGGCAAAGTTAGAGTTTAGTGATAAAGAAACTGACTAGAAGAACTATAGAAATCTGCATTTTCTTGCAGGAATACCTATTATAGCATCAGCTGAACAATTTCATTTGGCTTTACTTACTCAGAAGCCTGGCATTTGTTAATTTTTTTATCTCTTATGTGTCACTCTGGTGCCGTTCAAGCACTCTTGAGAGGCAAATGGATATAGGATTGAAGTAATTTGGATACTTGGAGTGTGTATGGGCCAATTGAATATGCAAGTGTCCACCTATACACAGACTGATGAGAGACAAATTAAGTTTGTACTTGATTGCTATGTTATACCATTGTGGTTACCAGGGAGCATTTGTAGAAGTAAATATAAAAATAAGCTTCGTCTGTTTTCTTATGACCTTTGCATCCATGGTATAACTTGCATATATGTCATTGGATGGTTTACCTTTTAAAGCACTTACTAATGTATAATTTTTTAAAGTCCTCAGATTTGTCTTCTAATGGACTTCTTCATTTCATTGCATAGTTTCCATTCTTAAAAGAAGGATGCCACAAGGAAATAACTGTCAGAAGTAGGTTTTGAGTGTCTCCGTACCACCACGCATGAAAATTGATTACACTGAGCCTGTCAAGAGTTGAGATGTTGCACTGTTAGAGCGAGCGTTCATGTACTTTTGCAGAATTACCAAACTTATAAAAACTAGGCCACAAGCTAGACTTGCATTTCCAGTATTAAAATTGCTTTATGAACTATCAGGAATCACAAAATAATGAGTCACCATTATTGAGTGATACAGGGAGAGTGGAGTCATTTACCCAGTGACGCAATCAGAAGAAATTTAAGAGCAGATTTTAGCATAACTGATGTTTTGCTACCACTAATTTACAACAAATTCAGTTGGAGCTTAATAGTAATTGAACTTTGTGTTTAATCATTTAAATGTTTTAAGTTGTTAAAACATGAAATGGCAACACCAAAACATGAAATGGCATAAAGGTTCTTTGGGCCTATTCCAACCACTTAAAATTATCTTAAGTATGTGTACTTGAAAGCAAGCACTATGTGAACTGCATTGTATTAGAGGTTTTTCACTTACTATATATTACCTTTGTAGCAACTGTTTAAATAAATTGATTTTTTAAACATATGGTGTCCTCCTAAAATAACTACCTTTTTTGCAGGTTTTCAGTATTTCCGGTAGCAAAAAACACTGCCTGTTGTTAAATATGTGTTCAAAGGTACGATCTCTTATTAAATGCTAAGGGAAGTACTAAGGTTAGAATTAACATAATTAGTCCTACTTCATATCCTTAAAGTAAGATCCAATTCCTAGTTCATTTGAGTGCTCATTATATGCTAGACACTGACCTGTTGTAATTTCACGATCTCTAATTAATACTGTATACATTGATGTGTTCTACTATTTACAGGAAGAGGAAACTGGAAGGAAGGTTTTATTTATTCAGTATTCCACAACACTAGAATCTGTTGAACTTAGGACAAAGGAAAGTTTTGTTTTATTGTGCTCAGTTAGCAAGTTAGAAGCAGCATAGATCCCTGATTGTGGTCGTGGAAGAAACAGGTATTTCTGTGTCTCTAATGAATGTCTCTGGGCTTCATTAACTAAGGTTCATCCTTATGATTCTGCAAATCCCTTACAGTTCTAAATTTCCCTTCTAACTTGTGAAATGATAAGCAGTGTCTAACACAGCTTTTTGTTGCTTATGTTGTTGCCATATGTAGATGAAGGCCAAAGAACTAGCTGGGGCTGAGGTGAAATAATGTGTCAAGTACTGTGCAGGTACTAGGAAGGAAAAGAAGAATGAGACCTGGGCCTCCGAGTTTGTGGCCTCATTGACATCGAAGCATTAAGACTACATAGTAGAGCGGATTTAAAGCACAGAAAATGACCTGGCTAGTTTTAACCGAGAAGGCCAAAATTATAGGGACTGTGTACTGAGACTTGGAAAAAATGGGATGTCTTCCAAGGGGCACAGATTTAGGCAGGGCATTCTACACATTGGGAACAGGATGAGCGAATGCAGGACAACTGTCTACAACATGCCTAGCACACAAGTTCGTTGACTATAGCATGAAACTGCATGGAGTAATTAGGCAGAGGCAAGTGGTTCAGAGGTTAGTGTGGAGCAAGGGTGATGAGGAGAGGTGTTGGAAAAGGAGAGCAATGATCAAGTGATGCAAGTTTTGTGTAGACCAAGAAGTTTGGACTTTATGAACCGGCAGTGGACATTTGAGTTCAGAAAGGTAACTCCGCAAAGTACAGAGGAAGGATGGGGCATGGGGCAAGACAGGACAAGGGACTGTCCTAGAAGACTAGTTATGGCCCTTAATCTCTCAAATAAGGGCCTATAATTGTGAGGGTGGAGAGCAAACATGTCAAGGAAGTGTCAGCCGACTAGCCAAATCCTATTTGACTCATGAGTAACTGTTGGTAGGGTGTCAGGGAGAAGTCATGTATCCTTTCCTGCCAGAAAATTGGTTCCTGAAATATAACTTAATATGGTGATGTATGTATATTGGATAGTCCAGATCTTTGTTCTGCTGGTTATGCTTCTTCATAAGGACAAGCAAATAAGTACAGATTTGTTGTTTAAATGTTGTTTTTCAGAATAGATATTTCTACTTTTTCCATTCTCTATTTCATACTATTACTGTCAAATATTTATAAAGATGTTTTTTAGTAATATCACAGTTATGTCAATGGCAAAGTCTTGTTATAGATGAAAAACATATAGGAAATGATGACTGCCAATATTGTGTTTTATATGATCTGTTTAGAGAATTTTACCTAACCTAGATCTGATTGCCCAACTAGTTTAAACTTGGTATATATGTGTATGAAATAAAATCAATTTTATATACCGTCTTCTCTTGTCTTTGAATTTGATATACATAAACATTTTTCTGAGCATGGTAGCCTGAAGAATTTGGTCTTTCAAGGCTTCCTTTATTGAACATAGCTGGCTTTACATATTTGAAGTTAAAACTATGTGGATCTGCCTTTAGATTGACATGATCTATGTCATCTACATCTGGGAGCCTCCTTTGGTTATGGAGAAAAAGTTTCTGCATAATATTAAAAAGCAACTCTCCATTCCATAAAACCAAGCAGCTACAACACAGAGCCATGGGCATAAACTCAAACACTACCAAGGTGGCCTGCCAGTTTACTCCGGCTATGGATCGAACTGGGATGAAGCAAATCCCAGGGTCAGTCTTGAAATATATTTATTGCAAAGAACCACAGAGGTTATTGAGCCATACTGTTAAACACCTAACCATATTTCAGACATGAAAAAGCAGGCACAGAGGTTGAGATACTTTGTTATTTTACGCAAATAATCACAGGCAGATCCACAATTTGACTCCAGCTTTCCTTCCTCTCTATGACATTGGCTTCCTGAAGTCTCTCATAAATTAGACAAGCTTTGGTCCAATTAATGTATTAATTTCTTGCAGACCCTTTGTGTATTCCAATCAGGGCCACAAAAGAATGAACTAGTTAGAATCTTAGTTCTGTGGTTCCTCAGTCTCATGAGAAAGAAAGGCAAGTAAATAGATTTCAAAACAAGAATAAGCTTGTACAAGTGTCCGAAGGGCAGAGACAAAACCTATAGCTGTCTGTTGAAGGCCAGGAAAGGAGAGAGAAGAGAAACGTGTTTTCAGTGATACCTTAATTGAGTTGTAAAGAATACAAACATTTGAAGTGAAAGACCTCCTTTTTCTAGGCCATTACAGGCACCTAGAGAAGTACATACAAAGGCACAGAGTCATGAGAACCCACATCACAGTGGGATCACTGCCAGTCCCTAAGAACAATTACCCTGTGTTTATATTGTTGCTTTGAGAGTAAGGGACCTATACTGTTCCACCATTCCTTTGAGGAAGACAACTCGGCTCAGGTGAAGTTAGAGACCAGAGGCAAGGTCATGGAGGACTTGACACTATAAAAGTCTCAAGTGGAAAGAAAGCACTTCCTAAACTTTCCAAGTACCTCAGGTGAGGCTTATGAGCATTGGTTTGGTCAAACACATGATGAAGAGGGGTGGGATTAGGTTGTTAGGAAAAGAATCCTAAGGTTTATGGACAGAGGTTTATTTCAGGGGACATGGAGATGTGGGAACTACAGGAATCAAAGGGTGAATGGTTACATCTCCCCCATCAGCTCACAACTACTTCCACCTTCCAACAACAACCCTGGTGCCATCCTCCTCTTGATTCTAGATTCTGTCCCAGATTCTTCATTCCACTGACCTTATAACTGCTACTACTATTGCTGCTCACTTACTGTTCTAACCTTCAGTGTATCATCACTTCTACTGCCTCATGGTTTTCCTTACACTTTGATTTTGTGTTACTTCTACTTTTCCACTCTGCTCAGCCTCTGTCTCTCATTTGAAAATTCCAAAGGGGGGGAAAAAAAAGAAAGAAAATTCCAAAGGAACTAAGCTGACCAATTAGGCTGACCAGTCATTACACAATATTGGTGGTCATGACCAAAGTTCTCTGGCCAGGCTACCTCATGGTCATTGGTTCTTCTCATATCCTTTAGTTCTGTTCTCAGGTGACATCCTTGGGCCAATCAGTTGTTGCCAAGTTGCACAATGACATGCTCCAAGATATGGTGATCTATTCTAAAGGGGCTACTTGTAACTGATTTTCTTTAGAAGATAGTTATCACTTTTAATTTAAAAAGAGTAACATCTCATTATCATCATAGCTCATTCTGCAAGAATGTAGAGAATGGATTAGATGAGGTATAACTCAAAGGACATACATTCTATCACCAGACTGTAAGAGAAATGATGAAGACTAGAAGTAATTCAATGGCAATGAGGATGGAGAAAGGAGAATGGATTGATTTGAGAGGTGAGGAGGGGGTTTCATACAGGTTCCATGAAGAAAACAGAAACCATTCTAAGTCTTGCTGGGCAGGATGTGTGTGTGCACGTGTGTAATACCCTAGTTTTCCCTTTCCTTTCACCCTCCAATCTCCCGTGAGGGCCTCACGTTGGCCAAATAAGCCAGAAACCAGCTGGCAGAGAGCCTGCCAGGAAAGGCAATAAATGTGTCGGCACCAGGATACATATAACTGGTTGTATATGACATACTGGCTAATTTAGGGGAGTCAACTTTGGGAGAAGTAGGACAAGCCTAGTTTGGGACATGTAAATTGGAGAAGCCTCGGGTCTCATAGATGGAAATACAGGGTAGACAACTGGAAACTGGAGTCTCATGCTCAAGACAGAGCTCCGGTATGAGGACATATTTAGAAGTCATGACAGTTGATGCCAGGGATGTGTATTAGACCATTCTAGGGAAGTCTGTGCAGAGTCTTACAAGGTGGAAGGATGTAAGATTAAAGTCACACACACACACACACACACACACACACACAAACAAACAAGATGGAAGAAGAAAGATCAAGAACAGTTCTAGAAGAAGACTGAGGAATAGTGGCACAAAGGTTAGAGCCGACTGAGGAGAGACTGTGGGGCCAGGAGGAGCGAGGTTTAGAAGCTAACAATCTGAATAGCATCAAGATATAGAAGAGAGATAGGGACTGAAGGGTGTTCACAGTGGATGTGACAAATAAGGAGACTGAGTGGCCTTGATGAATAAGCATCCCACTAATGTTAGGTAGGGGGGGTATTAGGGAGGTTAGGGGAGAAGGCAGATTATGGGTTGAGATGGAAATGGAAAATGAGCGTGGGCTTCCTTTTGTAGTAGTTTGGTGGGAAAAGGAAATAAATAAAGCCCAAAGACTCAGAAAACAGTATAGTATCTGACATCTCTGTTTTCCCTTCGGCATTCTTTGGAAGGGAACATACTGGGAACTGCTTTATGCCTCACTTAAGAAGCATAAATCAAGTTAATCTTCATAACTATTTTCAGAAGGACACTCTTTGTGATATTATCAGAATTGCAGTTTTCTTTCAGAGCAGTGATTTCTTTTAGAGGGTTAAGTCAAATCAATGAACATTCTCATTTCTATTCTTTGAAAAGAACACATTCATTCAGATGGAAATCCTGATAAGGTTAGGGGAAGTGGAAAGGTGGAGAAACCATACTGCATGGACTCTAGAGTCCTGTGCTCTCCTCCAAACAACATATTGGGGGCAGTCCATTACCATTTCTTCTCTTTCACAGAATGGTGGAGAGATCAAGATATGGTGCAAGACTCAGATTCAAATGCTATTGGAATTTTGGGGGCATCATTACCTCATAAGTACTTCAGATTCTCTACAATTAAAATAGTCATAAAAATTATAATGGAAGATTAAACTAATCCATTAAATTAATGCTAACATGTTCAACCAATATTACATAAAATAATGGTTTCTTATCCTTCAGTCTATATTGACCTCAACACATGCAGAATTTTGAGATAATTTGATCTGCTACTTGTCTGAATCACTTATTCTTTGAAGAAGACTGTGTTACTATTCCTGAGTAAATCTTCTTGTTTATACGGAATCAAACAATGAGCTGAAACCCCAAAATCTATCAGATGAACAATCCTTGTCTGCTAAGCCTGGCTCAGTCTGTGGCTGCGCCCGGAGGATCTGCTCAAGCAGAAGAACCAGAGCTTTAAGCTCCATGTTGGTCCAGACACCTGTTCTGACCAGGTGCCTCACTGCTGGGTGGAAACCAAAAATGTAGCAATCGCTACATGCTTGAGCAACATCAAGATTCATTTCCTCTTCGAGACTCCTCAATTCAGCTCCACACTCCACCAATGCACGCACATCTCTCTCCACTTCACCTCTGGTAAATCACAGACAAGTGACTGTCAGGGAATTTATTAACAGTGACAAATTCTCTTTGTTTCATCCTTCATCTGATTCTTCCTGGATAAGGCCTTCAACTGACAATAACATTTGCCACAATTATCTTAAAAGCTCTAAAGGAACTGAAGCTGTGAGACAGGGAGAAAATCTGAAAATCAGGAGGATGAAGAGAATGGCTATAGAGCACCAGAACAGTCTGGGACTAGTTCCTCAGGAGGTGAGGAGCCACTCCATCCCCGCTTCTCTTTGTGGGCGCTGTGGGAACTACCCCCCCTTCTGTAGCTCAGATTTCTCTACTTTGCTGACACTCATTCCCATGACCACTCTGAAGCCAAGTGCTATGGATATCTTCTCTCAGAAGAGATTTTGAAAAAATGTGCTTTTTGCATTTATTCTATACACACCTCAGCAATAGGTGGAGAAACCAACAAGAAGACTTTCTTTTAGAGCAGTGATTCTCTGAATATGGCCCTTTACTTGGTTTTCATGCCAGGTCTCAAACTGCTCCCCCCCTCCCGCTGCCCCATCCCAGGTAGGCCCATCCATTGGTCTGTGCTAGAAAGTGGGAATGGATGGGATTGATGAGCTGCAGTCTTTGTCTTCTTATGAGGCAGATATAAAAGCTTAAGTCATTGTGGGAGAGGGCTGCGTGGCTTGAATGGACATGAACTAGAAGAGCTGTAATCTTGGCTTCACGTGAGCATTTGGAAGTTTACCCTCTTGCAATGCCATTAAGTATAATTAAGTATAATTTGTAAATTTGCTGTTTTCCTTTTTATCTATTATTATTATTATTATTATTATTATTTATTTTTACTTAGGGATATATGAGTCCATTTTCATTCTTGGAACTTCATCTTTATTTTTTTTATATGAAAGGCAACTAAGGGTGCCTGAGTGGCTCAGTCGGTTAAGTGTCTGCCTTCAGCTCAGGTCATGATCTCAGGGTCCTGGGATCGAGCCCCACATCAGGCTCCCTGCTCAGTGGGGAGTCTTCTTCTCCCTCCCTATCTGCTCCTTCCTCCCAGCTTATGTTCACTCATGCTCTCTCTCTCTCTCTCAAATAAATAGTTTTTTTTTTTTTTTTAAGGCAACAAAGTGTTCATCTTTCCATCACGTCTAGGCACTACAGCTCTCAGTGGCTTCACCTGCTCATCTGGACCTTTTCAATGCCAGGTGAACTGATGCAACACGCACAAGGGACACTCAGCAAGAGACCAGAACATGAAAGTTTTAAGATTGATCTAAGTAGTATGTTGAAACTATGGAATGTCACCACATCTGTGCCAAGCTGATTAATAGTCAGACTACCTCCAAGAGGCAATTGACTAATGTTGAACATCATTCACAACACGTGCTTCTAAGTCACCACGTTAGCATGTGCTCCTCAGTACACATTTTTCCTGATATGAGGGAGACATGGTAGGGTCAGTGAGGTCTCTCCTGAGTACCTGGAATCTGTGGGGCTGAGTTACCAACCACTCCACATTTGTACTTATGGGCTTAGGATACCAACTACTTTTTGGCAGGGCAAAGGAGCCAACTCATTCCCATGGCAGAGAATTCAGATTCTGCTGCATTCCTCTCATTCTGCTCACTTGTATTGGGTATCCATTATATAGTAGTCACTGAACTTGGTAACAGGGCTACAGAGGTGAGAGAGAAAAGTCGTCACTCTCAATGAGCAGGTATATTGTGACCACAATTTTAGAAGTATCCAAGTTGAAAGTAGCTTTGGAAAATATCATTTTCTCATTTATTATTTTATATAAAGTACTGTCGTGCACATTTGCTTATTTAATAACTATTATCCCATAAAGGAGACACTGGGCCTATAAACATTAAATGACTTGGTTTTTAACCACAATGGTTGTTATTCTCATTTTATAGTCCAGGAACTTGAGGCTAAGCAGGTTCGATGTTCATGATCCTGCAGTCAGCAATGTGGTATCAGGACTCAAGCCTTGGTATTTTTACTCTAAATTCTGTATCATATCAAATGGCCCAAACTGTGGGCAACCAAGTAAATGAAGTCATCAATTTCTTTCCAAGATCATATTGTTGCAGCCAGCCAATGTCTTGTCATGAGGAGGCACACTTACTTGCCCAGTCTTTACCTGTGCTTTTTGGCTGTACACCTTAAAGTTCAAAATAATGCAACAGGTCTTAAGATCTTAAATCCTTACAAGAAAGTGATATGGAAAGGTAAGGTGGTCCCTGTCCCTGGGATCGGAAAGTTTAGCTAATACAGCTAATGTCTGGTTTCAGTTCTGTTAAGGAACACAAACTGTACCCAGTTACACCAGATACTGTGCATGTTCAGCATGCTTCATGCTCCAGCAGAGAGCATCAGCAGCTCTCTGATGTGTACAGTACAGAGTCTATAAGCTGACACCATGGTGAGCACCCTAAATTCCACAGTGAGCTGTTTACAAGGCAACTTCCTTTTGTGAAGCAATGCCAAGACAGATAAAACAAAAGCCTGTAATAATAACAACAGGTGTGTCCCTCTACCATCCATTTGTTGGTAAATACACAGATATACAGTTCCCTAAACTGCACATCTTGTTATTTGGGATTTAGTATTCCAGCAATGAGATTCACATTCGAAAAAATAGCCTGGGAACTCAACTGGTGAATATTGAAAAGCTAAGAAACGGGGGTGGCAAAGGAACCATTCTGCCTCTCTACCAGGTAGGAATAGTGAAAATCCTTCTTAGAAGGTTTATGGTGAGGGGTAGAGTCACAAGTAATACCAGGCCCTGGGTTACAGATTGGAGGACATTACATACACGTGTGATATATGTAATACTGTTGATTCAGCAGTAATCTGTCTTGGCCATTTTCTGAGGCAATCTGGATTGATTATTGGCCTTAGTTCTAAACATTTTTCCTCCAGTCTCTCTTCTTATGAACCAGGCCCTAGAATCCCTGACGACAGCCCGTTGAGTGCACAAGTCAGAGGTGACAGGTCTGAAGGGTGAGGCCCTAGAGGAAATTAGCCTAGGAGATGGACATGTAACAGAAGGCAAAGTGGGAGACAGGTTCAGGATGGCAGCTGTCGGAAGGCCACAGGATTGGCCTGGTTCATAAGTATAGGCCTCATGTGGTCACAGGATTGGCCTGGTTCATAAGTATAGGACCTCATGTGGTCCCACTGGGCACCTATTAAGTTCCAGACCGAATGTCTGCAGCAGCGTGAGGAAATAAACAGAAAGCCTACACTGGAGGTGACCTAGTGGATGCAGCCCCCTTTATTCATGACTCTAAAATGGGTCTAGGCCCATTCAAGAGGCTAAGATGACCCAAACGCCACAGGTTGCAGGTTTGTAATCAATGCATTTGCTTCGTCGACAGCTGGCTTGTCAGGCTTCTGAATTAAACCATAGGCTCTTTTCAAGTGTTTCTGAGTGTCTGGCATGGTGCCCAATAAATTCTAAAAAATGAATATGATTTCACTGTCTCTCACAGTTTTTTGGTTTTGGTTTTTGTTTGTTTTGTTTGTTTCTTACAGACAGTCAGCCAAAGGAAGAACATTCTCTCATTTTTAGGTCCTCAGCACTCTTACATTCAAACATCTAACCAGTCATCCTCTGATTCTTTTGATTCTTTTTTTTTTTTACTTTCTTCCTTTCAACAAGTATACACTGACTACTTGAGGGAGAGGTACTTTATGTGCTATGGCTGTGGGTGATGAGGCCCTGGGTCTTCCTTACCAGCAGAAGGGTGGCTCTGTATTGCTGTATTGCTGCTTATACTCTTGTGCCTGACAGTGTTCATGGGGATATTATTCAGGCTGTGATTTATGGGCATAAGCCTGGCACTAATCACCACGAGTTGTAAATCTCTCGTTTAATCCTTTGCTTATCTCTGTAGAACATCTCATGTCATAGTTTAACATCTTCATTCTTAGGACTTGGTTTAAGGCTGGTTTAAGGCACAAATGGTCTTTCTCCATCTTGCTAAATTTCTTCTGTTGCCCAGACAACTAACTTATAAAAAAAAAAAAAAAGTTTTGACAGTGCACCAAGTGGAAGTGTTTTTTTGGCTGGATCTGAGAGCACCACTGCTCCCCCAAGTGTGGGCCTGCTGCCCACCTTGCAGCTGCAGCAGGCACACCTGTCAGTGCCGTGCATGGGCTTGCAGGTTGGCTACATGACGGGTTCCCTTAACCACCCTTGATATTTGCGAAACAACCTGTTCTGTCTTGCAAGTTTTCCTGTTTGTCCACCATCCCATCTCTGGGAGATTGTCAAAATAATTGTATTTCTAGATTTAATACGAATAATGTTTATGCATACTAGAAATGCTGGTTTTGTTTAACCCTTTAATTTTTCTGTCGTTTCATAAACATTATCACATTTATTTGTGATTCCTCACCATACCTTCACTCCCAGCCCCCTCCCCCTCCCCGCCACTGATGCTGTTCAGTCTTTGTCAGGGATCCTCTGTGATAAAAATGGAAAGATCTGGCTTTGATTCTTGCTCCCGAACAGCTGAGAGTCTTTGGCAAACTATCTCATTTTTAATTTTCTGCAGTATAAATGGGGGATGATATTCCTTCTCAAGATTATTGTGAAGGTTAAAGAATGTCGAGCCTTTCACTGGGCTGGGAACATAGATGTGCTTACTAAGTGGTAACCAGGAGGCTGTGGTGAGTATTGCCTCTTCCATGCACTAAGCCGTATTTCTGGGCTTAGGCTCCCTTGCTGGGACCTATACACCGATTCTTTCTCTTAATGTTTACCAAAGGGATTCTCTGCACTCAGCCTCTGCTCTGCAACTTTAGCTCTCAGAAGCAAAGCAGCTGTTTGGCTCTCCTGCTGTGGAGCTTTTGTGGAGCAGGGTCTGGCCAGGGTGAGGTTTCTATGCTGGCAGAGTGGTCAGGCTCCAAGGTCCCCAGATGGTTGTTTAGGCGGTCTGGCCATTCCAATGATGTGACCCAGCTGCTGACCTCTTGGAAATACCAGCAGTGGCCAGGGTGGCCTGGCTTACAGCAACTGGATGTGCTGGCTCCCTTAAAGCATAGACTTCATGAAGAGAAAGGGCTACTGCCAGTGAAAAGTTTTTTTATGTGAATCTGGGTAATAGGAAAAGTTTAGAAGCAGCCAGGAGAAGGAGGGAGGGAGGGAAAATGAAAGGGTGCCCTTAACACAGAGGCCATGAATGTGAACCACAGCTTGTGGCATAAGTGGACACGTCTTATTCTAAACTCAGAACCTAGGAAAGCTGACATAACTGTTCAGTTGTCATTAGCAATCATATTGATCACTGGGGTTTTATAGCGTTCAAGATTCCACCGGAGAGAAAGACTCAATTACGATTAGTCTCTGGGGGTGGCGTGTGTGTGTGTGTGTGTGTGTGTGTGTGTGTGTTCCGGGTTTATTATTTATTCTGGATACTTGGAAATAATAATCCATCTATAATGACATGACAATACTTAGCGAGCTAAATTTTTTATTAGCACTCACACTCCATTTCCTTTTTTTTTTTTTTTTTTTAGTTTTTTTTTTTTTTTTTTTTTTATTTATGATAGTCACAGAGAGAGAGAGAGAGAGAGAGAGAGGCAGAGACACAGGCAGAGGGAGAAGCAGGCTCCATGCACCGGGAGCCCGATGTGGGATTCGATCCTGGGTCTCCAGGATCGCGCCCTGGGCCAAAGGCAGGCGCCAAACCGCTGCGCCACCCAGGGATCCCCTCACACTCCATTTCTATTATTCTTAATCGATGTCAGCTTTCTTCTCAAGGTATGCGTTTCATCAGGTCTGAGTGCCTCTGATAAATGGACTGCTTTTTTAATTTTTTTACCTTAATACCATCCAAAAAGTAAATAAATAAACCTTAATGTCACCCAGTCCTACTTTCCCCCTTATTCTGATTGCCTACAGTACTATTCTCTAATGTGTACTCCGTGGGCCACTTGCATCAGAATCACCCAGGAAATGTGTTGAAATTGCAGGTGCCTGAATAACATTCCACAGACGGTGGAGCTGGGATTAGTAGCTGGCTATCACCACAGCACTGTTGCTCTTCTCTTTAGTAACATGATCCTGATTTAGTTGGGACTAGCAAAACACCTATTAAAATACTGAATTTCCGGACTGCCTTTCCCATGCGATAATGTTCTGACTCATCTAACGAAGACAGGCGTGTTCTGTAAGAATTTGTGGAAGGGAAGGAGTGCTACTTTTAATAAAAATGAGACTCTCTTTTTGCCATGAAAATCATAAGCAGTGTTTTCCACGTCATGGCTACTCTTCCGTAAAGAATTTTTAGTGACTGTCAAATACTCTACCTTATGGATCTTTCATAATTTATTTGATTAATCCCTGAATTTCAGACATTTTGCTAGCTGTGCAACCTCCCTTTTCCTCATCTGTACAATGAGATCAATAATAATGCCAACTTTAAGGTCTGTCAGGAGAATTAAAGGAATTACCCAGGCAAAGGCTTCAGAGCCATGCTGATAATCCTCTTTTAGACCATGACCACCATCAAAGCAAAAATCTTGTCTGCCTTTTTCAGTTTTGTATTTCTAAGGTTTGATATCAATTTGGCAGCTAGGAGTTGTTCAATAAATGCGAATAGTAGCATTAGTCTTAGTAGTACTGGAGGTAGAATTAAATTCACAATAAATATTTGTTGAATAAACCTTGGGTTAAACAGAAGCAAACAGTTATCTTTTTTTTTTCTTTTAAGATTTTATTTACTTATTAATGAGAGACACAGAGAGAGAGGCAGAGATATAGGCAGAGAGAGAAGCAGGCTCCATGAAGGGAGCCTGATGTGGGACTCGATCCTGGGGCTCTGGGATCACACCCTGAGCCAAAGGCAGATGCTCAACAGCTGAGCCACCCAGGCATCCCCCATAAACAGTTATCTTTACCAGAAGACATCTCAGAACTTCTAATAAGCTACTATATAGTGATAATTTTTAGAAAGGGATGTGGGATGTAGTATGTAGTGTTTCTCAAATTAATTTGATCACATAATTATTTTTTCATAGAGCATTTTCTAGTTCAAGTATTGTACTAAACACAGTTTGTGAATTCAAAGAGACTGTTTTTGAAATATGGGTATCTCCACTCAATAAACAAGAAGGCATACAGGGAGTAGCCTGGAGAGAGAAAAGGGACAGGCCTGAGGTGGATGTTATACTAAACACTTTACATTTACCATCTGTGGTAGTCATTGATTCTGATGCTCAGCAAAAATTCAGGTGCTTGCATTCTGGGTATGTAGAAGTATACCTCTTAGGCTCCTTTGTTGGTGGTACCATGTGACCAGTTGCAGCTAATGCAATGTGATCGGAAGGATATGTGTCAGTTTGAAATCTGGCATGCGATTGCCCGTGTGAGATTGTCCTTTTCCTCTGCCATGGCAGCCTGCAATGTAATAGCTAGCTGGTCTCCATCAGGCTGGGTTCCTGAGTAAAGGGCTGCAGGATGACTACATGGCAGGAGAAGCACAGCTAGTGTAGCTCAGGAAAAAAATATACCTCTTATTATAAGTTGAGATTTGTGGGATTATTTATTATTGCAGCATAACCTAGTTTATCCTGACTGATATAGTATCTTATTTAAGCTAGACTACCAATAACCAAAGCAACCAATATTGCTGTTTGAGTGATTGATATGAAAATGGAGACTTTGGGAAGCTAAATAACTTGTGTCCAAACTGACACTGTCAGTGCTTGAACTATTTCATTCCAAGGTCCATCGTATCTCCACTTCATTACTGTGGCAAAAAAAAAAAAAAAAAAAAAAAAAAAAATTGAAATACAACTCATTAGACTTCCTAAGTGCTTAGAGAGAAATAGGTATTAGACAAATATTTGTTGAACAGTGTTGCTCATGTCCTTGAACTACTCTTTCAGTGATGCCTGGGGTTGGAGTCCTCAATTGTGACAGCTAAGTCTACTTCTGAAGGCTAAAGAGAAGGCTGGCTATAAAATTTCCTTTGGGGTCTACAGGACTTTAAACTTCACTGTAATTTCAAATCCCAGGATAAATAAACAGAGCAGCTTCAACTGTCTGAAACGTAATTTTGGAGGCTTATTTCTATCAGTTTCAAAATACTTTGAGCTATATAACCTCTGTAAACCCTGACATTATGAAAATTATTTCACTCATATTTTGAAAATAAGTAGTTTTCCTGGAAGCAGGGAGATGGAGATAAGGTCTGTCTACATTTTGGTAATTTGGTAAATCACAGAGGAATTACATTTTTCTTTCATTCAGTCACTTTAAGCATTCAAATTTGAGAAGAAATTACCTGCGTCTAATTTTTAAACTTTTATTCACTCCTTTGTGTCATTTGACCAATAATTGTTAAGGGCACTATGTAAGCACTGGAGAGGGGGCAAGGAATAAAATAGACAAAAATCTCTGCTTTCTTGGATCCTGTATTTTAGGAGAAGAGACAGTTAATGGCAAGATAATATATGGAGAGATAGATGGTGAGAAACACTGTGGAGAAAAATTAAACAGGCATAGATATAGCTTGTATGAGTGATGGGGACGAAGGATGTAACTTATACAGTATGGCCTTGGAGGGTCTTACTGAGAAAGGGGAATTTGAATAAAGCCTTAAAGAAGATGAAATGGCCTGCCACTTGGCCTTGTATAGGAAGCACATTTCAGGGGCATGGAATAGCAAGAGTACTGGGCCTGGGGCAGAAGTTTGCCTGGTATACTCCAGAACAATCAGGAAGTCAGTGTGGCTAAAGTGAAGGCAAAGATTTTTGTCTTGTTTACCATGAATCCCCACCTTACCAACTGGCATTGTGCCTCATATGTAGTAGGCACTCCATAAATGCACACTGAATAAACGAACCTATCAATTGGCAAAGGGAACAAATGGGAGGCCAAAGGAGATTCAGTTTCTATATGTGTGTATGCGTATACATTTTTTTAGTAAAAAAATAATGAAAGCCAAGATGACTGGATGTTAATAGCAGTCAATTCTGAGTTGTGAGAAAGTACATTTTTAAAATGTCTATTTTTAAAATTTCTAAAATTACAATACTATACAACCAACAATTCAAAACATGACACTTAAAATCTCACATCCTACAAATGAAGTGGGCACTACAGGGCTTGGTATTTTCACTCAGTACCTCCTATTATATACTACTACCTGTGAGACAGTTGGTGTTACGTCCATTTGACAACTGTGAAAACTGAAGCTCAGAGAGGCCATACACAACTGGAAAAAGAAGAGCTGAAATTGGCATAGAGATTTTTTGGCTCTAATTCCAGTGCTTTTTTTTTTTTTTTTTTTAATACCACCCTACATATAAGATGCATATAAAAAGAGGCTTTTCTATAAACATAAAGTAAGAAATATATTTAACTATTTGTTGCTTGTAGTAAATAAGTAGTAAGAAAAACAAATCTGTGTAAAATTTTAATATGATTTGATGCTATTAATATCTGTTCTTAAAGCAGTCATCATGAATTTATACCTTATGGTCATTCTACACCTACTCCTCTACCTCTATACCTAAACTAAGTGATGTATATAGTATTCACTCACTTCCTAGCCCTTTAACCACATACCACAGACTTCCTCTGTCCCTTAGTTATTGTAGTACTAAAGCCCTATCTCTGGGTTACACAGGGCTACTGGACTGAACCAAAGAATCAGTTCTAATCCGGTTTGGTTAGCCTGCCCCATATACACTGGGCAGTCCTGATGAAAATCAGAATTACACACTAGCTGTTTCCACAGTTTACATTTAAATACATTATTTCAACAGAACAAGATTAGGGTTTTCTGGGATTCTTTTTGTTTTTGTTTTTGCTTTATTTTGTTTTGTTTTTTAACTTGTAAGGATTTAGTAATTCAGTGGTGCTAAAGTGCAAATTGAGATGAAAAGGGAATGTATGCCTTTTATTGAGAACGATTGGATTAAAAAAAAAAAAAAGAACGACGATTGGAATGGAATAAGTGAAAGTTGGCAGAACATAAAAAGTCAGTGATTTCAAGGATGCCCTGGAGATTGTACATCTAAGCAGAGCAATGCAAATTAAAACAAATGATTTATTAAAAAGATCTGATGCTTTAATTTAAAACACTGACTGACTGAATTGTGGATTATAATGGTATCCTTTCCTCTTAGGGTTCCAAGGACTCTCTATTCCCTGCTTTTGAGAAAATGCAAAACACTCCCCTAGTCAAAGAGAGGGAGTCTTCCTCTGCTTCTTGGGCTAAGACAATAACTGAGTTAGATAGACAGGGCTGGAGTCACCTTGGGAGGGCACCACCCATGGAGTGTGAAGAAAGAAACCTCAATACCCAAGAAATTGCTTTACTTCACACATCCTTTCTGGCCAGGTATACTAATGTTCCTGAACCAAAGCTGACCCTGTTGTCCTCAGCCAAATACTTTTCTTCATTGAATATATTCATAGGTGTTTTTTTTTTTTTTTTTTTTTTAAACCACTGTAGAATTTAAAGCACAATTTAAGTTTCTGTGAGAGCCAGGTTTTAAGACTGAAAGTCAGAAGAGAGACGCTGGAGATCTAGTATTGCCACTAACTGACTGTGATTTTTGGGCAAGTCATTCTGGCTCTCCCAGCTTAAAAATTGCTGGTGTCTGTCGGCTATAGTTCCACTATAATTTGTTACCTAAGAAAGCTGCTTCAGTGAGATAAGACAGGAAAGCTTCATCCCACTCTCTCTCCAATCAAGTGTTTAAATTTTTAAGCAGAAAGTTATTAAAAAAAAAAAAGAAAAGAAAAGAAAACACAAGGAAAGAAAGTTATTTTTTAGGGGTGCCTGGGTGGCTCAGTCAGGGAAGCATCTGACTCTTGATCTCAGCTCAGGTCTTGATCCCAGGGTCATGAGTTCAAGCCCTGGGTTGGGCTCCCCATTGGGCTCCACACTGGGTGTGGAGCCTACTTAAAAAAGAGAGAGAGAGAGAGGAAAAGAAAGTTATTTTTTACATACAGTAGTTATTTCATATAAGTTAAATCTCTATTTCTCAAAGGGGAAAAAGATGATTCTTATAGGATAGCATTATTTCTAATATTATTAAAAAATCATTAAAAATTATTTAAAAAATAGTAATTGGATGTCTGGATCTTGATGTTAACTACCAACTAATACCAATCAAAGGTTGCCTTTACTACTGCTTCCTTTAGTTGGTATCTATGTTAACTGAGGCCTTCGTTATAGGTTTGGTTCTTGTACAGACCATTAAATTGTGTACAAAGATCTCTATTTCTAATTTGTTGCCTTGGGAAGATAGGTTGTTAATCATGGGAGGTACACTGACTGAATGTAAAGATGGCTTGGGATAGCCTACTGGGAAAAGCACCTATTCCACCTTATAATCATCGTGGTGCTGACATTCACATTCCAGACACATCAAAAGTTCAAGTTAATCTGTTAAGTAGAAATCATCAAATGAGGGTGGTCAGTAAATTGAAATAAATATATTTACTCTGAGATTTTTTTTTTTTTAAAGCCCTCATACTTCTGAAAGCATTTTGAGATATCTTTTAGAATGGAGAGTTGCCAGGTTAAAGAATGGCCCTTAGCTTCCAAGTTTCCTGTAGAAAGATCATTAATTCTATAAACATGTAAACAGTTGCTATTTTTTGGTGGATCTACGCCATCACCGCCAGATATGATATGGAGGTAGGAAGCTCTAACACTATACAATGCTCTTTTTTTCTGTGAAACTGTTCACCTTTCATTTCTTCTACTATGACTAAGTTGGATTTTAAACATTTATACAGACTTCTCATTGCTTTTCTTCCTTTTGGGAGTTTGTATTTTACAGAAGGTGTATGAAGATTTTATTCTAAAAAAATTGCATTTTATATGAGAAAAACCACATTTACATTGTATCTAGACTACTTTAACCAACTATATCTTTTACATCTCTTTCAATTTTTATTGATAACTTTTTCTTTCCAGGTCCCATAGTGATGCAGACCTCCGCTTCTATTTTTTTTTCCCTTACCAACAAGTATTCTACTTTAGGCTGCTTTTCAGTAAAAAAAAATAATACCTCCATATCACTTATCTTCACTCTTCCCATTAATCTGGATCTCCTTTCCCCATAAACTTGCAAATAAATTTATAACAAACCCTAATTTGGAATTTATTTCTGAAAAAAAAAATTCTAGTTGGTAAAGGTATTTAAGATTCTCTTTTCTAGGAGTCTTGAGAAATAAAGGTGATTCCTTTACTTTTATATACACAGAATATAGTTTTTATAGCATTTGAAAAATACATCTATTACTAGATTTTGGATAGTAAAAAAGTTTAGGAGAAATCTGACCAAAAGGACAGACTACACAAGCACTGCAAGGATCTTTAAATAGTATTATCTTCATCTAAGCACGGTTCTATGGCCTGACTAATGCCTATTGAGAAGCCTTTGTTTGGTTTTTTTTATATGAGGGTGGGGGAGGGTGTCTGGTGGAAGAAAAAAAAAGGAAGCTAGAACTGTAAAATAACTCTTCAGGGGATTTCCTGGAACTGTCTTTCGCACCTCACAAGATAACATCTCCACCTAGTGAGGTTTTAAGGATCTTACAGCAACTCCTAGAATTTTTTTAGTTGTTGGAACTTTTCAGATTAATGGGCCTAACAACACAACTTCAGCTAGTTTAAACCTTCAACATGTGCATTTAGAACTAATTACTGAGAACTGCCGATGGCATCGACATGAAAATATGAGTAATCTCTTTCTGGAGAAATGAAAGAGCGGTCACAGACATAGTCAATATGATAGAACTTGCCACCTTTGCTGTTCTTAGAGAATTAACATATTAAACACACACACACACACACACACACACACAGCCAAGTAGTTACATTCTATGTCTAGATTTTCTAGTTGTTTATCATTATTATTTATATAGGCATATAGCCTACATACATGAGATTGGTCCTATCCCTGGGCTGAAGGGCAGATGGTTTAGGAAGGGATTTGTTAAGCTTCTACCCAACATGCTCTGGGCACTCTGGGCATTATGCCACTTGTTTCTGGACACATTTTGAGACAGTATAGCACAGTGGTTATGTCTGCAGGGTTCAGAGCAGAAATAAACTTACTTGCTGGATGACCTTGAACAGACTACTTCAGCTGTCTGGGTGCCTCCACCTGGAATATGCAGCTACGTGGGGCCAAAGTACCTTTGCCAGTCTTACCGTGAGAGCTAAATGCACCCACACGTGAAAATACCTTGCAGTTGTTTCTGGCACATAACAAGGGCTCAGCATTTGTTGATATTATCTATCATTTATCTTCCCATTCCCCGTTTTAGACTGGGGCTCAGAGAAGTTGTGTCACAACCACAAAACGGTACCAGGGATTGGAGTCCAGGTCGGCCAGACACCAAAGGCCTTGCTCAATCCTACTATGAGGGGAGAGGGTAAAAAGTACACAGACGCGGCTTGTTCACAAATTTTTTGTTGTTGTTCACAGATTTTAAGACACTTGTTAGTGCCTTGAACACACGCAGGCAACAAACTGAATTCACCGGCCACTGTGGAAGACGGCCCTTCGAGGTTGTATAACCCGGTGGATTATTCCGGGCTTCAGGTTCCTCATTTGTTGGAGCAGAAGCTACGTGATGGACGGGGCTTTGCAGTCCTATTAGTCTAGGAGTCTGATTGGGCATTATTTTTATTTTCTTCGCCGTTTAAACTCACGCTCTATCTTCAAAGGGAGCAAAATTCAAGGCGTGTGTGCAGAGCCCGTGAAAGCTGGTTTCAGGCCAGAAGAGCAGTCGGAGCCTCAGCCGCAGGCCGCGGCGTCCCCCGGGGCTAGGTGGGCCCGGCCGCCCCGGCCCCTCCGCCCCCGCCCAGCGGCCTCGCCCCGGCCCTCAGCCCTCGGCCCACCCAACCGCGTGTCCGCTCCTGTCTGTGAAGCCGCCTGCCCCCTTAAACCTCCGCACCCTCCACCCTCAAGCCCTCGTTAAAAAAGGGCCTAAACCAGGAGGTTAAGATTCGAAAACTCCCACCAGCCGAGAAGAACCAGTACAGTGTATCCGTATCTTCCCCGAAGTAAGAAGCACGTCAAAAGCAAAGCCTTTTGTTTTTCTGCACCCAAACCAAACACGCAGGGCAGTCTCGCGGCACCGCTACGTTACGCCCACCCCCAGCCCCAATTGGCTAAAGGGCCTGTCACTCCAGGCGCTTTCACGCCCCCCCTCCGAGAGCCTCTTTCTGATTCAAACCTTAGTCCCGCCCACTCTCCCCGCTCTGACCCCGCCCCCCCGGGGAGGAGCTGGCCGCTGATTGGCCGGGGCTCCGCTCCTCGTGGGGCCGCCTCGGGCCGCTGCGCGCGGCGGCTGCCGGGAGGCCGGCCTAGGCGTGAGGACGACGCGAGCTCCTCCCCGCGGGCTCCCCTCCTCCGCGGCGGCGGCCCCCCCTCACCCTCCCCCCACCCCCGCTCCGACCGACTGGTCCCCGAATCGGTGGCGGCGGTTTGTGGTCGTTGGTCCCAGAGATTTAGGACCAACATTTGAAGACCCGAAGGGGTGAGGAGGGGATGGGGGCAGCGGGGGCACTGCCGGGGGCCGCCGGTCACCGCCGGGAAGGGCTGGAGCGCCTGCCCCCGGCCGCAGGGCCCCGCGGGGGGCGGCGGTGTCGCGGCCCCGAGGGCGAGGGCGGCCTCGGCCCGACGGCCGCCGCCGCAGCCTGGGCGCCGCGTGCTCGCGGCCCTGGGCTCCTCCCGCCGCCCCGCCCCGCCCTGCCCCCGCGCTGCCCCATTTCCGCTCTGCCCGCCGCCTTCCGGCCGCTTCCCGCCCGCTGCCTCCCGGTTCCCCCAACGCCGCCCGTGGAGCGCGCGCCCGGGGCGTCCGGCCGTTGTCGCGCCGCGCGTCCCCTCCGGCGGCCGTGGACGACGTCGGGGCGTCCGACTGCTGGGTGAGGTTTGGCGACCGCGCCTTGTCCCTGGGTGCCGGCGGCGGGCGAGCCTCGAGCTGGCCTCCGCGCCCGCGTCCGCCTGCCTGTTGGCTCCCCGGGCGAGTGGGGCCCGGCGCCGGGCGGGGCCGCGGGGCCGCGACCGGGGGCGGCGTGGGGCCGCGGCATCGCTGCGCGCCGAGGCCTTGCTCGTTGTGACCACACTCGGTGAAGTCTGACCCCCGAGGCCGGAGACCCGGGACTCCGTCGTGGTGGCATCGGTGGGAGCCTGGGGTCCCCGGGAAGCCAGGACCCGTTGTTCGGGGCACCGGGTTCCTCCTCTGTGGAGTTAGTGTGGTTTGAGCTCCCGCTCTGCCTTCTTGGCCGACGGCTCGCAGCCTTCACGATCCGCGACGATGCCGAGCCGAGCCGCGCCGAGCCAGCGTGGACCGGGCAGTGTCGGGAGGAGCCCGCAGGCTCGGCGCCTCTGCGGAGCGGGCCGCCCGGTGTCCGGGAGCAGGACGTGCCGCGCACCAGGGCCCGTGCCCTCTGGAGGGCCCCGTCCACGTGTCGGTAGACTTCTGCTTATTGGGAAGGAAGGAAGGAAATAATAGGATGTTTTCGGGAACCACTGCGGTGTATAGTTGAGCGGTTGCACCAGCTTCCCCTCGGAGACGTTCAGAGCCAAAGCCCCTCGGCTGTAATGATTTTTCTGCTTTCCAGGGTACACGTGGAAAAGTCTCTTTTTAAAAAACTTGTGCTTGTTTGCGCCCAGAGGCCATCCCAGACCTGGAGATGGTGGTTGGCGCGGCACCTGCTCAGGGCTGGCGGCGCCCCGGTTTCTGTTTAAGGCACGGCCTTAACCGCGAATGGTCACTTTATTATTATGTTTTAAGATTTTTTTTTTTAAAAAAAAAAATTCATTTATGTAAGACAAGAGATAGAGAGGCAGAGACCCAGGCAGAGGGAGAAGCAGGCTCCACGCGGGGAGCCCGATGCGGGACTCGATCCCGGGACTCCAGGATCACGCCCTGGGCCGAAGGCGGCGCTAACCGCTGAGCCACCTGGGATCCCCGAGTGTTCTCTTTAGAGGGCGGAGTGTTGGACTTGAACGGTATGGCCAACGATCCTAGTACATGTCAACATCTGAAATGTAGGCTTGTGTGTTGCTGGGTGCAGAAGGACTTAGCAATTCTTAATAGGAATATGCCGAATTTATGGACTGAAATAAAGCGCCATAGTTTCGATGTTGTCATTTTGGTTAGGAAGGCAGACAGGGCGTTTGCAAACACAAATCGAATGGTTGCCGTAGAATCTGACCAGACCTGGATATGAATGCTGAGTTGTGTCTTCATTTTACTATCCGGTCCTTGGTAAAACAAAAATGAGGGAAGAAAATACAATCTCTGTTGAAATTGTAACACTTTGGATGAAAGCTTATAGAAGACCTAATGTGAGGAAAGCAGTGTATTGTGTCAGAGCGTTCAAGAATTTTGGTTGTGGGTATCTTTATCCTAGATTCAGAGAATTTTGTGTTCGACACAGGATTTAAAGACTTTATTGTTAATTATATAATAAAAAACAATACTGCCCTCCACAGTATTGCTAAAAGTCGTGAAACACCCAGTACCAACACTTTTCATATATTATTATATTTGACTTCTAGGAATAAAAACGTGTCTGCATTTTTTTAATAAAAATCATTTAAAGTGGAATTGAACTGTTCCATCTATACCTTTTTATTTTGAAATAATGTTAGGCTTCCATATCTCTACACTTTTAGTAATCCTTCTCATTTTCCAACCGTGTGGGAAATAGTGCAGTCTGTCACTAAAATGAGTTGCCGCCGAAACGTCTCCATTGATTTGGCAACCATGGTCTCAGTGTATCATACTCCATAACAATTGGATCAACAGATCAGGAATATAATCCCATGTAATTTAAGGAATGCCATATAGATCTAATGTGCTTTCTATTAAAACATTTTGATATCTTTAAATGTTTTAATTATTGCATTCACTTTAAAAAATTATAGTGAAATTTAAAATGTTCATCTTCATAAATTTTAACAGTAATTCATAAGATGAAGTTTCAGTTTAGGTTTCAACACAGCTGACAAATTCCTTAAAGTGATTAATTTTCACGTATATTTTGCTAAAATTGTACTAGTAATTTTTTATTACTATATTTTCTATTTTAAAAGGAAGTATGAATTTGAAAGTTTATATTTTGTCAGCTTATTAAAGTACTTAAAATTAGTGAAGATATAGTTAGCATTTAAAGCTAAAGTCCTTTAAAAAAAAAAAAAGTCTTGATTCAAATTGTTCCGTGGATATCTATCCTGTGATTGGCTGTGCCATCTTGGCCTTCTACTTCATAGCTTAGAGGACTTTTTTCTTTAATGTTTCTTCAGTTTTACTTTTGAAACTGAGCTGGAAAGGAATCTTTGAAAGTCCAAAGTTTAGGAAAAAAGATCTATCTTGAAAACTAGAGTTTATATGTGATATAGCAACTCTTAATCTGCCGTCCTGTCCCCACTTTGGTTTGTTTGTTTGTTCATGTCGTTCTCTTGCTCTGGGTCCTCCTTCCCTTACTCAGATTCCTTGGATCAGCAAGAACTAATTGAGCCTACAAGTTTCAGTTGGCATGTCAGTTTTGTCATATAAGACTGCTATGCTTTCTTGGAATTTTGGTAATTCTCAGATTGATTCTGGAATATTTTAGAATAAAAATAACTGTATACCTGTTTTAGATTTGATTTTTAATTCTCTGGTTGAGGTTCTTGAATTCTGGCTTTTTTAGAAATGTATTTTGCTAGATATACTATTAAGGTTAGATATTTTTAGATTTTTGAATTAGATATGTGTATATGTTACTTTTGTTGAGGCTCTAAGATAAAACACCTTTCTAAAGAGAGAGTGAGACAAAAAACATAGGGTGAGATTGGTGACTCTCCTGTGTGTCTTATACTTTTGTAATTTTAAGTTTTTAAAATATTTTGATTGAGATTTCTTTAAGTGTAGTAAGTCTAGCATATGTTTCTAGTCATTGTCTATTAAAGAGAGTCTTAATGTGGGGACTAACCAACTTCATCTTGACACGGTGGATAATATGTTAATATCTTTAAAAATACAACTTTAGAGACATGAATTGGCCCAAAATAGATGTCTATAAGTAATTGCAGGGGTGGGTTGGATTGCACAAATCAGCCATTCAGAGTAAGCTATCAGTTACAGAAAAACAAAAAACTCCTGTGTATTAATTAAATTCTACATTTCAGGTAAAATAGAAGCAGAAGGTATATTTATCAATTGTTTTTATGGCAGTAAATAGTGTACGTAAGGTGGCATATTAAACTAGTAGCGTGTTTAAAAAATATAAATCTCACACTTTCCTAGTCTCCACACTGTATCAACATGATGTTTTTAGTGTAATGGGCCGGTAATGTGTCCTCTGGGATGTTTAGACTCTTAAGGTCCCTCTGGACTAAATTATGGGAGAGGGCCAGAGTTTATAAATGTCTGATGGTTTGAGGCACAGGTTTGTCAGTTACTAGCGTTGTGACCTTAAGCAGGTCTCTACTTTATTTGCTGTTGGTTTTCTAAATGTAAAATTGGAAGTGGTCCAAGGTCCACTTGCAATTCTAATATTCTCTTAGTAGAAAATCTTCAATGATGGTATAGTATCAAAACCTGGTAAAAACAATCTTAAACGGAGAAAGGTAGCTTTATTATTATTTTTTTAAGTTTCTTTAGAATATCACACGTACTTGTTCTTCATATGTAAATGCATTTCTAAAATGAATTATCAGGACCCATAATGGGTGGATAATTTGTCTCATTACAAGGATGACAGAATGTTAACTATTTAAAAAGACAATGTAGAATTAGTACTATTCACTGGTCCAACTAGGGCAATTTAAAAATATTTTCTAATTATATTTGGAAAAATTGCTCTCAATTAAGCATGAAAATAAGAAAGTTATGTCTTGGGGGCACCTGGGTGGGTCAGTGGGTTAAGTGTCTTGACTCTGGATTGCAGGCAGCTCAGGTCATATCTTGGGGTTGTGAGATCGAGTGCATCAGGTGCGGGGCTGGGTATGGAGCCTACTTAGGATTCTCTCTCTCCCTCTGCCCTCCTGTATCTGTTTCCTTCTCTTAAAAAAAGCTACGCCTTGGAAAAGGAGGTTAAGTTAGGACATTTCATAGATGGGACACAAGTGGGTAAAAGATTAGAGGGAAGGTTAGGAAGAGCTTGTTGGTTGAATCTAATAGGATGAAATTCAGTATGACTTTAAAATCCAGTTACTTCGACATAGGCTAAAGAAGATTTGGGTATTTTGTTGACAGTATGTTTGATTTGAACCATCAATGTCATGCAGCTATGTAGAACATTGGTATCTCTCTCTGTAATTTTGGCCACCATGCTTTTAAGGGACAAAAAGACGGGATAGTGAGGGAACATGAAACTATCATATAAAGTACAATTAATGTTTGAGAGACAGGAGTTAAGGCTGCAAGGTTTTTTGTAACTAAAACTTTTCACGGCCTTAAATAGGCTGATGTTCATTGTGATACTCTTAAGGGAGAGGTCTAGTGATTCTCAGATGTATTTGGTTATTTTTGAGGTCTATTAATAGCTCCTGGAATAATATGTTAAGGGACATCATTTTAGGAAAAGTTGGGTTTAAGGAACTGGTAATGTTTGGCTTGAAGAAGAGGAGAATCACTTTTCAAATGCAATTCTATGAAAGAGGTGTATGTTCACTTTGGCTAGAAGGATAATAGGAGGATCTCTATGTACAAGTTACAAGGGAAGAAATTATAATCCAGTATAAGGAAGAACTTTCTTAAAGAGTTAACCAAAGTCAGAGAATAGTGATTTTCTTGTAAGAATTCAAGAATAAAATAGGTGACTGCTTTGCACACCAATATTGTAAAGGAGATGCAAACATCAGGTGGTATTGAATAAGATGAATTTTAAGGTCTCTAATAAATCTGAAATTATTTTATTAGAGTTTTTCCAAAAGTTTTTTTAATTAACTTTTTTCCTTCTAAGTTTAATACGTTTTTTTTTTTGTTTTCGTTTTTGTTTTGTTTTTTTAAAATCATGCTGTAGTTTTTCAAAGGAGGCATGCGTAATTTAATAATTTTTATAATTATGTTAAAAAAACTATTGATGTGAAAAAAATCTGGATTCGGGTCCTGGTTTTGTAATTTATATGATTTTAGGCAAATCACATCACTTTTTGGAGATCTCAGATTATTAAATATCTAAAATGAAGGTAATCTAAAGTGGGCTCTTAGGAGCCCAATATCTAGGCAGACAGGTCTCTGATTGGAGTATCTACTCCACCAATTTGCTAGTACTGTAACTTTATCTTAGTCTCAGTTTATTTTTGAAATGGAATAAGATCATATGTACCTCACAGGAGTATTTTAAGTACTAAATGAAATCATGTATAAACAGTGACTGTCATTGTGCAAGGTATACAAGGTGCTAAACGAAAGAATGCAGAAATAAGCATTAAATGGAATTTCACAGAGTTGCAAAGTAAAGGTAAAAACTGTAAAGTAATTCGTCAAAGATCTCTTGACTAAGCCCAGAACTCAGGTCTTCTCTCACCCAAGTCCATTATTTCTAGTTAAATCACGGTGGTCCTCTTTTTCTGCCTCGTTTCCTGAAGAATAATCGCATAGCAGGGAGTGTACGTGGTGGTAGAGTTTTGGAAATAAAAGACTAGACCCTTCTTAATATCTGGCAGAATTTAGGAGAGAAGGAGGTGGAAGGGATTGACAGAGCAGCCCTCTGAGATGGTCTGTGACAGTAGCACACACAGAGGAATCCCCAATTTAGCAGAGATGGGAGGGTCAGGGGGTGGTTTCCCTGGAGGATGTTAGGAGTGGGAAAGGCAAAGAGAGTGAGAAAGGACTGGGAACAAGCTACACAAAGGCTGATATGTGGGAACTTGGCACATTTGACAAATTGCAAATACGTAAGTACTGTTGTTGCCATATAGTAAGAAATGAAGTTGGAGAGACAGGCTGGGCCAGATTATGAAGGGACCTTTAGGACATTTTATTTTATTTTATTTTATTTATTTATTTTATTTATTTATTTATTTATAAATATTTATTTATTTCAGTCTGTGAGAGAGAGAGAGCACAGTGGGGAGGAGCAGAGGGAGAGAGAGAGAGACCCAAGCAGACTCCTCACTGTGGGCAGAGTCTGACTGGGCACTTGATCTCAAGACCCTGAGATCAGACCTGAGCTGAAACCAAAAGTCAGGTGCTTAATCCACTGTGCCACTCAGGTGCCCCTATGGCTTTTTAAGGAGTTTAGACTTTATATTTAAGGAACAGTGGGAAACCCCTGAAAGGGCTTCTTGATTTTAATACAAGTAGAAGATATTCTTGACAGTCACAGAAAAGTGAGAAGTTAAGGTACTTTGATTCCTCATTCCTACTTAACAGTGATAATGATTGTTAAAGTTTCTTATAAAATTTTTCTAAAATTTTTGTATGCTTATATAGACATGTGAATATATATATTAATATATTTAAACAAAACATTCAGCTGGTAAACCAGTAAACGTACTGCTCTCCAACATGCTTTTTCTCATCTATTTCTTGAGTATTTTTCCGTATTAGCTCATGCAAATCTGACATTCTCTAACAGTTGCATAATACTTCATCATGTAGTTATACCGTAATTTTTGAGTAAGTACTCTATTTGTAGACAAGTAGATATTTTCTAGATTTTTGTCTTCTTTTTTCTAAGATTTTATTTATTGAGAGAGAGCAAGAGTGAGAAAGAGAAAGAGCATGCAGAAGGAGAGGGAGAAGCAGATGGTGAGCAAAGAGCCGGATGGGATGGATCCTAGGACAGGACCTGAGCAGAAGGCAGACACTTAAGGAACTGAGCCACCCAGGTGTCCCCCCCCCCCACACCCGGATTTTTGCTTTTACATACATTGTTTCAGTCCACATTCTTGTGCATTTATTTTTGGGTACTTGTGCAACTATATCTAGCTTAATTTTTTAGTAATTGAATTGCTAAATAAGTTTATAAACATCTTAGATTTTGATAAATATTGCCAAATTTCCCTCTAAAAAGATAATTCCAGTTTAATACGTCCCTGTTAACAGTATATGAAGTCCTGGTAAGGATTTTTCTGAATTTTCTGCTAGACTCTTCATCCAACAAATAATTATTGAGTACCTACCATGTACCAAACACTGTAGTGGATAATAGGGAAAGTATTCAAGGAAAATGGGATCTCTGCCCTTAAGCAGCCCAGAATTAAAACCATAGAAAATCTGTCGGTGTTTTATTTGGTCTGTTGTATAATATTTGTTACTATTTTTACATATGAATTAATTTTCAGTTTTTTGTTTGGTTTATTTTAGTTTTCTTGACTACCCACTACTCTACTTTCAAGGAATAGAGATATTGCTCTCGAAAATGCAGGCTTAACACATAGAAGTCACCTAATTGGATGATGGTATACTATATCCTGGATTATAAATTCTTTTAAGCCATCATCTGTGCTTTAAGTCCATACCAGATTTTCTAAGGAATGGCCAAAACCACATGGTCCAGCAGTGTACTCTTTGCTTGAATCTCTATAGCATGTTTAGCTAATGTTTGAATACTTCTACTTGACAGGAAGTTACCTTCTGTGGCAGTCCTTTCTGAGTACAGTTCTGAGTAGAAAGATATATAAAGGCATACTCTATCCCTTGCACAAAATGACTGTAGTTCTACTCCTCAAGGTGATCAGTATGACTAAAGTCCAGTAAAGTGACTCAGACATAGAAAACAGTTAATAAATGTGTAGAGAATTGAACTGAATTGTGAGAATTTGACTCGCTATTAAGTTTTGAATTGGAATTTAGAACTAATGTATATATACACAGGACTAAATTTGAACATGATTTTCTACTGTATTACTCTCTAGTCATGCCATCTTAATGCCTTTGAGTATCTGCACATGTAAATAAGATGATGTTTATGTAGCTTTGCAATATTCTACTTAATTTTTGTATTAAAATATACAGTGTTATGTTAGTTTCACGTGTACAATATAGTGATTCAACAATTCTCTATGTTTTCAGTAGAGAGTATAAGTATACTCTTAATTTCCTTTCATCTGTTTAACCTACCACCCTACCCACCTCCCTTCTGGCAGCCACCATTTTGTTCTCTGTATTTAAGACTGTTTTGGCATCTCTGTTTTGTCTCTTGTTTTTTGTCCATTTGGCTTTGTTTCTTAAATTCTACATGTGAGTGCAATCATACGGTATTTGTCTTTCTCTGATTGACTTATTTTGCTTAGCATAATGCCCTTATAGGTTCATCCATGTTGTCACAAATGGCACAGTTTCTTTTTTATGGCTGACTAGTATTCCACTGTTTGGATTATGTCACATCTTTATCCATCTGTTTATCAGTGGATACTTAAGGTTACTTCCATAGCTTGGTTATTGTAAATAATGCTGCAATGAACATAGGAGCACATATATCTTTTTATTTATTTATTTATTTATTTATTTATTTATTTATTTATTTATTTATTTATTTTATTTTTTATTTATGATAGTCACACACACACACACAGAGAGAGGCAGAGACACAGGCAGAGGGAGAAGCAGGCTCCATGCACTGGGAGCCTGAGGTGGGATTCGATCCCAGGTCTCCAGGATCGCGCCCTGGGCCAAAGGCAGGCGCCAAACCGCTGCGCCACCCAGGGATCCCACATATATCTTTTTAAATTAGCATTCTCCTATTCTTTGGGTAAATACCCAGTAGTGGAATTACTGGATCATCTGGTAATTCTATTTTTAATTTTTTGAGAAACCTCCGTACTGTTTTTCATGGCAGCTGCACCAATTTGCTTTCCTACCAGTTTTGCAGGTTTAGTAGGGAAATGTAGTTCTTTGGTTCTCAAATTTTAAAAATTGAGATTTCACATTAGAATCAGATTTACAGCTTCCTTCCTGAAAAGTTGGAAAATTTGGCGGCATAACTGTGTAAACTAGATTTGATCATGCTAATAGTTTGCTAGAATTGAGTAGTCACTGCCCTTTCAAGATGGTGCTTAGCACTTCTTAGAGTCTTGTCCTTGGCCTTTCTGCTCATTTAACATTTCTTCCCAGGGCCTTGTAGGCATTTGAGTTAGTCATTCAGTGGATACAAAAACTTATGTCCAAAACTGAACTTTGATTTTACCCCTAAAATCTGTTCTTTCTCATCATTTGGCTTCTCATTGCTTGGACCAGTACTTTGGTCTTATCCTTGACTTCTCTATTCATTTCATGATCCGTATCTAGTGTATTGGTGAATTCTGTTGGCTATATTTTCAAAATATATCTCATATCAGAAACTACTTCTTTTTATCTTTTTCCTTTCACCAGCCTCTCTCTCATCCATGCTACCATCCTCTCTCACCGGAGTTTTAGTCCTAGTTTACTCATTGGTCTCCCTGCTTCCTCCTTTGTTCTTTTTGTTGTTGTTGTTGTTGAAGATTTGATTTTTAAGTAAACTCTACACCTAATATGGGGCTTGAACACACTTGAACCCTGAGATCAAGAGTCAAATGCTCTACTCGCTGAGCCAGTCAGGCACCCCACTTCTTTTTGACTTTAAAAAGGCAAGATCATATTCTGTGTTTAGGAATCTATGGTGGCTCCTCATTTAAACTCAGAATAAAAGCTAGGGGCACCTGGGTGGCTCAGTGGTTGAGCATCTGCCTTTGGCCAGTGATTGAGCATCTGCCTTTGGCTCAGGTTGTGACCCCGGGGTTCTTGGATCGAGTTCTGCATCAGGCTCCCTGCAGGGAACCTGCTTCTCCCTTTGCCCATGTCTCTGCCTCTCTCTCTCATGAATAAATAAGTAAATTAAAAAAAAAAAAAGCTAAAGTCCTTCATTACCTGAATTTTGGTCTGTATCTGTGTCTGTGACTTAAGGTCTGTGTCATGTGACAGCTTGTTACCTCTCTGATCTCATCTCCTACTATTCCTTTTTTTTTTTTTAGATTTTATTTATTTATTCATGAGAGACACAGGCAGAGGGAGAAGCAGGCTCCACGCAGGGAGCCCGACGCGGGACTGGATCCCAGGTCTCCAGGATCACATCCTGGGCTGAAGACGGTGCTAAACTGCTGAGCCATCTGGGCTGGCCATCTCCTACTATTCTTATTCCGAAATACCCATCCCCCCCCCCCCCCCCCCCCCCCCCCCGCCGGCTTTACCATACCAGTCACTTTGCTGTACCTTTTGTGTGCCATGCACACTTCTACCTTGTACCTTTGTCTTCATTTTTCTATTTGTGCGGAAGGCTCTTCCCAAATAACTAGATGGATACATTTCTTAATTCTTTGCTCAAATGTTTTCTCATTGAGGTCAGTACTAGTTATCCTATTTAAAATTGTACCCTGTCTTCTGTCGATCCCTTCTATATACCCTATACTCCCTCCTACACACAATTACCTTTTTTTTTTTTTTTTTTTTTTTCCGAGCCTGATGTGGGACTTGATCCCAGGTCTCCAGGATCACACCCTGGGCTGAAGGCAGCACTAAACCGCTGGGCCACCGGGGCTGCCCACACAATTACCTTTTAACATATATTACTTCCTTATTACTTTTATTAGCATTTGTTTTCTGCCACTGGCGAACAAGCTATTCCAGGGAGGAATTTTGGTCTTTTACTGATGTAGCCCAGACATAAGGAATAGTACTCACATACAGTTGGTGCTCAACAAACATTTGTTGAACAAGTGAATGAATCTGAGTTTGCAATCCCTGGTTTGCAGTTTGTGCTTTTCTTATTATTTTACTAATTTATTGGACAAAATTTTATTAGAAGTTAGTTTTATTTATTGTGTATTAATTAGATAGTAAATACATTTGCATTGTTATATGCAAAATACTGTTTTTTAAGTCCTTTATGCTTAATCCTGGCAGCAACCCTGTGAGGTAGAAACTATTATTATCCATTTCTTAGGGACAAGTAAACTGAAGCCAAACTTGCCCAAAGTCAGAGCTATTAAGGGGGAGAACAGGACTTGCATAAAAGCAATTATTTGGATACTTGAATTGGCTCTTAATTGTGACACCATGCTGTTCTTCTTTATTTTAAATTAGCCTTAAATGTGTGTGTTGCAGATCATTTTTCCCTGTTTATAATTTTCAGTCTTGATTTTGTTTTTTTTTTGCCTTCCAAAATAATAGTTAATATTTAGTGAAAATAATATAGCAATATTTTCCTTCGAGGCTTTTTTATTTTTTTAGAATGGCCTACTTGATTTTAAGATTAAAATGTAAATGTGCTAATTTTTTCTCTTTAGTTTTGATTTGTAGTCAAAGCTTAAGATGATATACTTATTTTATTTTATTTTTTTAAAGATTTTATTTATTTATTCATTAGAGACATAGAGAGAGAGAGAGGCAGAGATACAGACAGAGGGAGAAGCAAGCTCCGTGCAGGGAGCCTGACGTGGGACTGGATCTCAGGTCTCCAGGATCAAGCCCTGAGCTGAAGGCGGCGGTAAACCACTGAGCCACCCGGGCTGCCTGATATACATATTTTATATCACCTTGATAGCATCATGGAGATTTTGTTCAAAGGGCACAAGACTAAAATCTGGAAACTAGTACTAATTCTGGTAATATTTGAGAACAGGCTATGAAGATTGATTTCACGATATATTCAGTGGTAAAATATGCAGATCTTTGTGAATGATTAGCTGTGAATCAAAGGAATACTCTGGGTTAACTCATGAGTTTCTGGTTGTGAAAGTTTGGAGGGGAGGGAGTATGTTTGTTGTGCCCTTGTTGAATGCATGAATTGATGACAGGAAACATAAACAGGTTTGGAAGATAAAATGATATTCCAGTTTTGGGTATGTTGAATTCAGTATGCCTATAGATTATCTTAATTCTCTCTCTTTTTTTTTTTTTTTTTTTTTTTTTTTTGAGAGAGCACTAGCAGGGGTGGAGGGATGGGCAGAGGAATTAGGAGAGAATCCCAAGCAGTCTCCTTGCTGAATGCAGGGCCCAATGCAGGGTTAGATCTCAGGACCCTGAGGTCATGACCTGAGCTGAAATCAAGAATCAGACCCTTAACCGACTGAGCCACCAGGTTTGCATAGCTAGAAAGTGGCAGAGCTAAGTCAGACTGAGGTGCTCTGGCTGAATATTTCATACTTTTTAAAATGGTGTGCTACAGTGACTTGGTTTCCATTTAGGAAAGTTCTATTGAAAGCCAAAATGGTTTTCCCAGTACATTTCCTATACTATGGATTTTGATTTTTGTTATTTGTTCATGATAAAACCAAATAAGGGAGATATAAAATTAAGAAATGGAATAAATCACAGTATTAATCTGTAGGATCAATGTGATTTTTCTGATGACTTACAGATATGGTAATTAAGTTCATTTAAAAAAATTAAAAACATTTTTATATACAGTGGTCAACACAGATCTCACGTTCTCCCTAGCTCCTGCTTACCCATTGATGTAATTTTTAAAAATATTTATTTTTGAGAGAATGAGAGAGCTTGAACAGGAGGGGCAGAGGGAGAGGGTGAGAGAATCTCAAGCAGACTTTGTTCTGAGCATGGAGCCTGACACGGACTTAATCTCACAACCCTGAGGTTATGACCAGAGCTGAAATCAAGAGTCAGATGCTTAACCTACTAAGCCACCCATGAACCCCTTAGGTAATTTTCTTAAGCTGCTGCTAGTTGAAAATCACAGTAGTTCCTGTTTCTGCTCAGAGAATGTGATCCCTGCTTTCTCTAGTAGCTGCTTTTAGGAACAGGGGCTGGTTTGAAGTTCTCTTTACTTACTCCAACTCCGAGCATCTGTTCAATTTCTGATAACTAGTGGAGCTCTTAAAGATTGTTGACAACGTGAGCTATACTGGCATTAGGCTACATTTATCCGAAAAATGTAAGGCACAGTAAAATCCAATTGGCCTATATGATAAAAAACTTAAATTTTGGCTGTATCGATCAGCAGTGGTCATATTCATTAATGGCAGTATATTTATTTTGTTACTTCTTTTGCTTTTTTTCTTTGCTAATTCCTTTTCACTTATTCTTTTTTTCTTTTTCTTTTTTTTTTTTGTTCTTTTCTCTTTTTTACTTTTGCCTCCCTTTCTTGTAGCTTAGACTTTCTAAAGGTACTGCTTGATTGATCAGTGACATTAAATGAAATTTCTAGCTTCCATTTGTGGAGAACCTAGTGGGCAGGACTGTAGTGATCACCAAATGTAGCATCCACAAATGTTTTTGGTTCCTTGCAACCCAAAGAAATCCTTCACAGAGCTCTGTGGCTTCATGTCATAAACATTATTTTTGAATATTGTTTTAGGAACTGCAACCATGAATGAAGAAAACATAGATGGAACAAATGGATGCAGTAAAGTCAGAACCGGTATTCAGAATGAAGCAGCATTACTTGCTTTGATGGAAAAGACTGGTTACAACATGGTTCAAGAGAATGGGCAAAGAAAATTTGGTGGTCCTCCTCCAGGTGTGGATTTATTTATGTTCAAAAAAGTTGAATCTTTAATGTACATTAGGTATACATATCCATAAGTATGCCGAACAATAGTTCTTTCCTCATAACTGCTTTAAGATCTTAGCAATCGTTTTTACTGTTGTGAGACCTTAGCAATCGTTTTTACTGTTGTGAGAGAAAAGAGGTAGATTGTGTATATTATGCATGTTTGATTCTTTTATTTTTTTTTTCATCTCTGCTCTTGATTTAAGAAATAGTTGAGAAGGAAGTTGGGTTTGCAGGTTTTTTCCCCCAAATTTTTACTAAATTCTAGTTGGTTAACATATAGTGTAATATTGGTTTCAGGATTAGAATTCAGCGATTCATCACTTACATATAATACCCAGTGCTCAATGCAGCAAGGGCCCTCCTTAATACCTACCACCAGGTAATGACCCCTGTACTCCCTGGCTCTAGCAACCCTCAGTTTGTTCTCTGTAGTTAAGAGTTTCTTATGGTTTGCTTCCCTCTCTTTTTTCCCCCTTCCTCTATATTCCTCTGTTTTGTTTCTTAAATTCCACATATGAATGAAATCATATGGTATTTGTATTTTTCTGACTGATTTATTTCACTTAGCATCATAGTATACCCTCGCTCCATCCATGTTATTGCAAATGGCAAAATTTCATTCTTTTTGATGACTGAGTAATATCCCGTATTGTGTGTGTGTGTGTGTGTGTGTGTACTACATCTTTATCCATTCATCAATTGATGGACATTTAGGCTCTTTCCATAATTTGGCTCTTGTTGATAAATGCTACTGTAAACATTGGGGTGTATGCGCCCCTTCAAATCAGTATTTTTTTTTTTTATCCTGTGTATCCAGTAGTGCAACTGCTGGGTTATAGGGTAGTTCTATTTTTAACTTTTTAAGGAACTTCCTGTTTTCTAGAGTGGCTGCACCAGTTTACATTCCCATGAACAGTATCAGAGGGTTCCATTTTCTTGGCATCTTTGCCATCATTTGTTTTTTCTTGTGTTGTTAATTTCAGCCATTCTGACAGGTGTGTATTGTAGTTTTGATTTGTATTTCCCTGGTGATAAGTGATGGGGAGCATTTTTTCACATGTCTTTTGGCCATCTGGATGTCTTCTTTGGAAAAATGTCTATTCATATCTTTTGCCCATTTCTTAACTGGATTATTTGTTTTTTTGGGTGCCAAATTTGATAAGTTCTTTATAGATTTTGGATACTAATCCGTTATTAGATGTTATTTAAATATCTTCTCCCATTCTGTAGGCAGCCTTTTACTTTCATTGATTGTTTCCTTCACTGTGCAGAAGCTTTTTATTTTGATGAAATCCCAATAGTTCATTTTTGCTTTTGTTTTCCTTGCCTCCAGAGATGTGTCTAGTAAGAAGTTGCTATAGTGGGGTGCTTCAGGGACTCAGTTGGTTAGGCATCTAACTTTTGATTTAGCTCAGGTCGTGATCTCAAGGTCATGAGATTGAGCCTCATGTCGGGCTCTCTGTTCAGTGTGGAGTCTGATTGAAGTTCTTTTTCCTTTTCCCTCTGTCCCTCCCCCCACTCAGGCTTGCATGCATATGTGTGCTCTTTCCCTAAATAAATAAATCTTAAAAAAAAAAAAAGTTCCTATGGTTGAGATCAAAGAGTTTGCTGCCTGTATTCACTTCTAGGATTTTGATGTTTTTCTGTCTCCCACTTAGGTCTTTCATACATTTTGAATTTATTTTTATGTGTGGTATAAGGAAGTAGTCCAATTTTATTCTTCGGAATGTTGTCGTCTAACATTTTGTTTTCCCAATATCATTTGCTGAAGAGACTTTTTTTCCATTGGATATTCTTTCCTGCTTTGTCAAAAATTAGTTGAACATACAGTTGTGGGTCCATTTTTGGGTTTTCTGTTCCATTGGGCTATGTATCTTTTTGTGCCAGTACCATACTGTCTTGATGACTCCAGCTTTGTAATATAGCTTGAAGTCCAGAATCATGATACTTCCAGCTTTTTTTCCTTTTTCAAGATTGCCTTGGCTAATTGGGGTCTTTTGTGGTTACATACAAATTTTCAGATTTTTTTTGTTCTAGCTATGTGAAAAATGCTACTAGTATTTTGATAAGGATTGCATTAAATGTATAGATTGCTTCGGGTAGTATAGACATTTTAACAATATTTGTTTTTCCAATCCGTGAGCATGGAATGTTTTTCCATTTCTCTGTGTCCTCTTCATTTTCTTTCATGAGCATTCTGTAGTTTTCAGAGTATAGATCTTTTACCTCTTTGGTTAGGTTTATTCTTAGGTATCTAAGAATATCTGTGATTTTTGGTGCAGTTTAAATGGAATCAATTCCTTGATTTCTCTTTCTGCTGCTTCATTATTTTTGTATAGAAATGCAGCAGATTTCTGTACATTGATTTTATATCTTGCAACTGAATTTGTGTATCAGTTCCAGCAATTTTTGGTGGAGTCTTTCAGGTGTTCTAGTTGGGTTTATAAAGAAGTCAGGATTGAGTTACGGGGGAAAGAATCCTTTAACTATTAAAGGAGAGGTTGTTTTGGGGAAGATTTTGAAAGAGCAGTGAGTAGAGGAGTGGTGTTTATACTAGAGGCAAACCAGATGGAAACAGCTATCTAAATATGTTTTGCTGTTCTAGTAGCTAGTATAACTTATTTGCTCATAACTCTCCAATTATCTTTCTGTTAGACTTAAAATCTGGCCTGTAGCCACATGGATGGCTGCAATGCCCACCACTTTAATACTACCTCAAGTACTCATTAGCCATACAGGCCTATGCACTTGATGTTGTTTTAACATATAAAACACTTGCTTTTTCTTAATGATATGTTCTGAAGGCTTATTCCCTCATTTTATTCAGGTCTCTGTTTAAACTTCATGTTCTCAGAGAAGGTTTACCTGACTACCAAAAATATCAACTCTTGTGTGGCTTTTTTTTTTTTTTTTCCCCCCATAGCACTTACCAATCATAGCCTCTTTTCTCTATTGAATTTAAGCCAATGAGGGAAAGGTCTTCTGTTTTGTTCATTTGTATCCTCAACATCTGGAGTGGTGCACAGCACATAGAAAGCACAGTAAATTTGTGGAATGAATGATCATTGAATAGTGCATATAAATATGTTAACTAGAATTTGTTTATTTTTGACTTTCAGGTTGGGAAGGTCCCCCTCCACCTAGAGGCTGTGAAGTTTTTGTAGGGAAAATACCTCGTGATATGTATGAAGATGAGTTAGTTCCTGTATTTGAAAGAGCTGGAAAGATATATGAATTTCGACTTATGATGGAATTTAGTGGTGAAAATCGAGGGTATGCTTTTGTGATGTACACTACAAAAGAAGAGGCTCAGTTAGCCATCAGAATTCTTAATAATTATGAGATTCGACCAGGGAAGTTTATTGGTGTGTGTGTAAGCTTGGATAATTGCAGATTATTTATTGGAGCTATTCCTAAGGAAAAGAAGAAAGAAGAAATTTTGGATGAAATGAAGAAAGTTACAGAAGGAGTTGTAGATGTCATTGTTTATCCAAGTGCAACTGATAAAACCAAAAATCGTGGTTTTGCATTTGTTGAATATGAATCTCACAGAGCTGCTGCTATGGCTAGGAGAAAACTAATTCCAGGTAAGCTTGTCCTTCTGAAGTTTATTTTTTCATATTAGCCGTAGTATAAACATGGAAGAATGACACCTCATAGATCAATATTTTGAAAATATGTAGTATCTTTAAAGAGGTAGGTTTTTTGAGTAAGAAGTGAAATAAGGGTTTTAAGAAGGCCAGAAGTTGTTCCTATGAGTCATTATCTGTAGTTATATACTAATTTACTGGATGTATACACTTTTTTGTGGTATTAATTGTTGTTTGATAAAAATCCAAAGGACAGTACCTAATTCTTCTGGTAAAAGTGTTTTTGAAGTGTCTTTGTACTGTTGACTCTTGAAATGAATTGTATTGTAAATTCTAGCTGGGGTTTGTTTGCCTTAGTAAAAACTTTCATGAAGGTTTTCTTGTGAGAAACTAATGTTTAATCAAGTATACTGATAGGTATTTGTGTTCCTGCTTCTCTGGAGAAAGTTTTCTTTAATAGTTTTTGACCTTTAGTTGTTGTTTTTTTTTTTTTTTTTTCCCCTTTAGTTGTTTTAATTGTCTTCAGGTTAATTTCTTTTTTTATAGGTACCTTCCAACTATGGGGCCATACCATTCAGGTAGATTGGGCTGACCCAGAGAAAGAGGTTGATGAGGAAACCATGCAGAGAGTTAAAGTTCTCTATGTAAGAAATTTAATGATCTCAACTACAGAGGAGACTATTAAAGCAGAATTCAACAAATTCAAACCTGGTGCAGTTGAACGAGTAAAGAAACTTAGAGATTATGCTTTTGTTCACTTTTTCAACCGAGAAGATGCAGTGGCTGCTATGTCTGTTATGAATGGAAAATGCATTGATGGAGCAAGTATTGAGGTAACACTGGCAAAACCAGTAAATAAAGAAAACACTTGGAGACAGCATCTTAATGGTCAGATTAGCCCTAATTCTGAAAACCTGATTGTGTTTGCTAACAAAGAAGAGAGCCACCCAAAAACTCTAGGCAAACCACCAACTCTTCCAGCTCGTCTCAATGGTCAGCATAGCCCAAGCCCCCCTGAAATCGAAAGATGCACTTATCCATTTTTTCCTGGAACAAAGCTTACTCCAATTAGCATGTATTCTTTAAAATCCAATCATTTCAATTCTGCAGTAATGCATTTGGATTATTACTGCAACAAAAATAATTGGGCACCACCAGAATATTATTTATATTCAACAACAAGTCAAGATGGGAAAGTACTCTTGGTATATAAAATTGTTATTCCTGCTATTGCAAATGGATCCCAGAGTTACTTTATGCCAGACAAACTCTGTACTACATTAGAAGATGCAAAGGAACTGGCAGCCCAGTTTACATTACTTCATTTGGGTAAGTTTAGAAATACTTTAAATAATATCATAGAATATGAAATGAGGAAGAAGTATTATTATAAATTATTTTGAATTATTTAGAATTTGTAATGTTTAACCTGAATTTTACCTCAATTTTATGAATTCATGGTAAATTTTGTTGAGACTTTTCTCTTGCATAATCTTCCTGTATTTAGCTTTTTAAACATTGCTTACTTGGGGGAAAATTTGGTTTTGATTTATTTTATAGAGTTCATAATCTTATTTCATTAATTTGTTGTTTTTATAATGACTAATTCTCATTTGATCATTTCCATATGATGTTATTTTAAGCCAGTTTCTAAGAGTGTCCCCACATCTTTGGTGAAGTCTACACAGTAGTCATTTTGAGGGGCATCAGTAGGGAGTTGGTAAAATCTGAGGCATTTCAGGTGGGTCCTGTGTAGACACAGCCTTATGCTCACCAATCTGGAAATTCATCATTATTACTCATCTAAAGACAAAAAGCATCACTAAGAGATGTTTATGACCATTTCCCTCTTTAATTTCATGCTTTGAAGAAAGGTTTCTCTAAAGCCTTTGAGGGATAGTTAAAAAGGCTTTGGGTCATATGGTAACAAAATATTTGGCATTGTGAAGGAAGAGATGCAGTATCACTCTGGTATTCTGTTTTTTATTGTTATGTTAGTTCCCTGCCCCTACTTTTTCTCATTTTTTTTTGTTTAACTTAGCTATAGATTTCAGTTGGTGATTATTTTGTGCCCCAAATGACATTAGAAGGATAGTGGTTTCCTTAAAAATAACGATAAGAAGGAAGAAGGAAGAGTCCCCTACGATTGATTATAATTGTTTCTTGATTATAATTGTCAAACTCTTAGTTTAAAATTGATTTATTTTATGGTTGCAGAACCATACAGCTGAAGCTTATTTAAAATGGGTAGTCACAGATTTATTAAAGGTAAGGCAGTCTAAAAGGAAAACCACTGTCAAGGGGAGAGAATTTTATACATTGTACGGATGTATTTTATACAGTGCTTATCTATCATAGCCACTCCCAGGGTATGCATATTTTTAGGAGACTTGGATATTCAGAATTTTAGGGCAGAAGGGTAGGTTTCTTTCAAAGAAACTTTTTGGTAGTGTCCTCAGTAATAACTCAGTTGGAGATAGTTGAGAATTTTACAGTCTTGAAATTTAAGTTAATAAATTCTTAGGTATAATTTTCGTTAATGCACAAAATAGAAGCCTTCCATTTTTTATTTTAATAAAGACAATTTAGGTTAAAGATAAAATGACTTGAACAGCAAGTAATTCAAATTAGGGTCCTTAGAGAAAAATGGATCAAATTATTTTTTGGAGTGGAGTATAGGTAATTAGTTGCTGAGCAAGGTTTTCTGATACTTGTATCTGATCTAACATGGTAATACTGAAACATATTTCTATCCCCACTCATTTCCCTTACAAATTTAACTTCGCTTAAATTTCCAATATTCTTAAAGTATAGCCTTAGTTTATGTCAGATTTTCTGTTTAGACATGATTTGCCCATTTGGTTGTCCTATAAAGAAGATCAGATGTTATATGGAACCAGAAGTTTTTCATCAGCTTTTAATTCCATTATTAAGATGGTTTTTATTTGAGTCCTAGGACCATAGTTAACTTCTTCTTCTTTTTTTTTTTTTTTTTTAAAGATTTAATTTATTTATTCATGAGAGACAGGGAGGGTGGTGGCGGGGCGGGCACAGACACAGACAGAGGGAGAAGCAGGCTCCATTCCATGGCAGGAGCCCGACGTGGGACTTGATCCCAAGTCTCCAGGACCACACCCTGGGCCAAAGGCAGCACTAAACCACTGAGCCACCTGGGCTGCTCCCATAGTTAACTTCTAATGACCTTATAGTTTCCAAAGAAAATCCCTGTTCAAGTATAGTATTCACAACTTAATTTTGTTATTTAGGGATGAAATTAGCTTCAATAAATGAAATACTTAGAGGGCACAGTTTAGTCATCTATTTCAGATTTTATCAATTTTATGTAAAAGCTACTTTTAAAAAATGGTCAATTTGTGTTTCATGCATTTTCTCAGTTTCTAATTACCTAAGAGAAAAGACCTAAGATACAAGCCAAAAATGTTAAACACTAGGGCTTGTTTGGATGCTGTATACAAGGCCTAAGGCCTTGTCTTCAGGGTGTAACATAAAAATCCTTATTGGAGTTGACTAGAAATGTGAGAGAAGGTTGAGTAGAGGCAGCTGAGGAGAAGGAGGGATAGAATTTAGGGAAGTATAGGAATCATAAATTAGGAGTCAAGGAATCTTTGGTCAGAAAACAAATGCCTCACCTTTGGAGGTTACTAAAATAGGGCGGGGAGCTATAGATAGCCAAGAGGTTACATGTTGCTATATGGGAGATTAAGATACATATAGCTTGAATATTGTTGTGGCAGTATTCTGACTTGCTTTTTACTTTTGTTAATATTGGAGTCTCTGGGCTTTAAAGAGTTGATGTCTTTTTAGGTGCAAATTCTTTTATCTAAAAGTTGCAAAGTTTTATTGGGTGGTTAAGGGCTGAGATCAGTTGGTAGTGGTGGTGTGTTCTTCATATTCTGCTAAATATTTACGTGTTTCAAGCATTGGGTTTTCCTGAGATCTTGAGAGATGGTTATTGGTTCCTGGAATCTCTCAAATAGAGTTCATTAAATATTAAATCATCTTTTGGCTCTGTTTTCTTAAAGAATTCTATCTCTCTAGGCAGTGAATTTAACTACCATTTTAAGATGTCTTCTTTGGTGTAGTAATTTTTTTTTTTTTTTTTTTTTTTTTTTTTAGTTTGTTTTGATACCCTTCTGTTAACCCTTTCAGTTTGATGCTGTTTTGAGCATTATTATCCAGCCTTGATGATGTTTGATTATTATATGTGAATGGTCATTTATCTTTTTATTTCAGAATCTTTTAAGAATGTACTTTTAATATCCACATTGTTTTGGTGTTACCATGCCCATTTTCAGGTTTGAAAAGTAAAAGAGGAAAAATGAGACTTTAAATGATTATCATTGGTGTTATGAGGAAAATAGTTTTCTTAAAGGCATAATAGTTACCTAAACGAGTATTAGAGATCAGATAGTTTACTTCTTAGCAGAACCCCAAAAGTTCTTGGTGAGTAGTACTTTAAAATCAATTTTTAAAAAATTTTGGGTTTTTTGGTCCCATTTAAAGTGAACTCTGTTTTAAGCAAAATACCTCAATAGATGAAACTAAAAGCTTGGGATTAATGCCAAAATTGAATGCTTTGTGTTTTTGTTTGTTTGTTTTATTTTTGTTTTGTTTTGTTTTTGATGTGAAAGTTAGAGACTATCTTCATCTTCATAATGTCAGATAATGATTTCCCTAACCTCACTGGAAATTGATCACCCAACCAATGGGATAAGAAATTGTTACCCGTTTATATTTAGGAACCTATGATAAGTGGGATACTCAGTGGGTTTAATACATAGAATATATACTTATAGGCTAAGAGTTTCTGTACTAAGTATTTGATGTATGGAGACATTGTGGGTCATTCAGTATCTTTTTAAATAAGCATTTTCTATCTCATAATTTTATATCTGTTTAATAATGGATCAGACTATCATGTGAATAATCTTGATATTCCTAAAACTTTGCCTCTGTTTTGAATATGGGCCTTCCAATTTTGCCACTGCTTTCCCCTGGAGGATTCTTCACCACCTAAGTGGGATAAGCAAAATAAAGGAAATAAAGGAACGTCCTGGAGAATTATAGCTTTGAAGAAAGAAAGTCCTGGAGAATACTTACTGGAAGGAGGAAGGTAGCCTCAAATGTGTTATTGGCAATTCACCTTGTTAAATAACTCATTAACAACTAATTGAAGGCAGGGCATTTCTTTTCTTATTTCTGTGTTTAATACCAATGTAAGTGGCAGTTTTTTACTTGTATGACCACACAAAACTTTCAAACAGGACTAGAGAACCTCTGTCACAAAGCAGCTAGTGCCATTGATTGAATTTCATCTGACTTGTATGCTGTTGTTTTGTCTATGATGGATGAAGTTTAATTAAAGAACTTGAATGCCTCTCACGTACTAAGCATACTTTTCTAAGTATCAGGAGATAAACACAAATAAAATACTGTTTTTGGTCTTAAGACCTCATGATTTACTGAAAAAAGCAGAGACACAAACTCTGCAGAGGTTGTTTTGAGAGTACAAAGGAAGGGCATACCTCCCACCTGATTTGAGTTGTAAATCTTGAGGAGAGTTCATGGGCAGAGGAGTACAATGTGCAAATTCTTGCTAGAAAAATAGCATGGTGGTGGGTTAAGTGGCAAACAGTTGTGTATAGTGTTTGCTTTGGTGATTTCAGTTGATTTTAAAGATTAGAAGTTGAGAGGATGTGGCCTTCGGTTAATTGAAATTTCACCAGTCTTGCTTTTTAAAACTTTGCAAGTTGTTTTTGTTTGTTTGTTTTTTAGTACAACTATGTGGCTTTAGTTGCTTTTCTTCTGAGCAAGTGATTTTTTTTTCTGGATGAATCGATCTTAATTTGTGTGGACTATTTTACGTGTCATTTTATGGTCTTTTTTTAATATCTCCTTTACATTCTGTTTCCAGTATTCACTTTGTGGCTGACTTGCATATTGCTTCTCATATTTTACTTTGTAATGACATACATCATTAGAATTTTTATTTTTTTGTAGTTATAGAGTGGAAAAATATTTAGAAATATATTCTAAGCATGATAGCCATTATGTTTGCTATCCCTTTACTATCATTAAAATTAGGTTTTGATTTTTTGCTATTACTTGTAATTTGGTTGACAGTTATAAAATAAAATAGAAGATACAATAGGATGAAAGTAAAACTTCTGAGAAGTTTTAATCTGAAAAATAATTGGTGCTTTTTTTCTTATGAGTTATCATTTCCAGATTGATGGGCAGAAATGCAAAAATAAAATTGTGATTTTAAAAATATCTAATAAATTGCTTTGAAACAGAAACTCTTTTTTTAAATTTAGATAATATTTTGGGAGACACTTAAGCTAAATACATAAAATGGTTGTATCGTAACAAAATTTATTATAAATAATTTAAAAAGTAATACTTTTAGAAAGTTGTCTTTTCCAGTTTTAATTACGGACCTAACTTTGATGATACTATTTCAAATTGATGTAAAGAATAAAATAATTTGCTATAAAATTCACTTAAATAAGAAGTAGGAATAGCACCAACATTTGTTCATTAATTTGCTTTCATATGACCAAATGGTGAAATGAAAATTCCATTAACTCAACTATGTATCTTTGACCCTCTAGGGGGCCTAGTGCTCATGAAAACATATTTCTGTTCCTCTTGAAACTTATATTTTTTCCTGAAATATCATCATCTGGTATTACTCATAATTCTTATCTTATTAACACTTCTGTATTAATGAACCATAATTATGGAGTTAGTAATGTGAGAGAAGCAGCTTATTTAACATAGAGTATTGAGTAAAAATAGAAGAATGTTTAACCTCAACCACCAACAAACCATGATCTTGGATGGCAAATGAATCATTCACTCTTTGGGGACCTCAGTGCCTTCACCTCTAAAGTATCAGGGTTTTACTTAGTGAGCTTTAATGATTCCTTTATCCCCCCCCAATTTATGATTTTGTTTAAAATACAGTGAAAATCTTATGAAGGGCCAAAAATAATACTTGAATTTAAAAAAAACTATACCAAAATATATATATTTGAATTCAAATAGTTTGAAACCAAGAGTTGCTTTTGCAATAATTAACTTTCAGTTTAGTATCCCTTCCTGTATTTAATTGAAAGCTTTTATCTGTCTACTTCACAGCAGAACAACTGGTTTAAAAAAAAAAAAAAGGAAAGAGTCACCTGTTTTATTTGCATGATGACAAATAATTGCTTTTTGGTTATTTCCTTTCCTGAATTTTTCAGTTAAATCTAATCAAAACCAAGATTGTATAAAACAACATAATTACTTAAAAGTTTGGAAATTTGTTTTCTTTTGTAACAGAAAATCTAGGAAAATAATGATGTGTATTAAAACATCATGTGTCAGTATTTGTTCCATAGTTATTAACTGCTAATGTGATCTGTGATTTCATTTGCTTTATATATTTATTTAATCCTGTTTGATCCCTTTTTCTTTCATATCTTTGGTTAATACATTCCTAAAATAATTGTTCTAATACACATTTTAACAGGTGCAACTGCTTTATTTTGAAATTTAACATCTGATTTTGTCATTTAATATTTAAGAAGTAATGGTTTGTAAATATTCCCCTCTCATATCAAACGCCACAATAAATTTTGCACGTATACTCTATTCTTAGATGTCAGCAGCAGTTTCTAATTTTGCCACATGATGTCACCTAAATATATTTTTTAGCATGGCGTTGAAAGAAATTTCAGTGTTACATTGATTTTTCTCTCCTTTGTGGCTTATTTTTGGAAGAGAGGGTTAGAATCAGTAAAATCTATGTGAAAAGCTGCATTAGTCTTCTGCCTGTTGTGCCGTTATTTCTGTTTCCTATTTAAAATTTAGTAGACAACAATTGCTTATGATAGAGCAATATAATTTAGTAAGTGGACTAGTGAATGTTGACAGAAAATGTTTTGGAAAAGCAGTTTTACTATGATTTTATTTAAGTAATTATCTGTGCTTTTAACTACTTAAAAATTATTCAGTGTCAGTTGCTTCCAGGCCTTTTGGTTAGATTACATATAGCGTCTACTTCTGTGAGTTAATTTCAGATGTATCATCTACTCTAGAGCCAATTTATCCTCTGTTCTAGAGTAATACATCCTCTTTGCAAGACATAGTAGTGCACTATGTCCAAGAATGGTGTTTTTACCTCTGGGGATTCAAAATAAAATAAAACAACAACAACAACAACAACAAAACACTTTAGTTCTACCATCTAATTAGAAGTTAATAAGAACTCAGATTCCCTTACTCTTTAAATTTGTGGTATTTGCCTGAAGATATGCTAGTTACATGTGAGCCATTGTATATCTCATAGTGACATTTGAACTATAAAAATGACCTATATGTAGGTTTTTAAAAATACATAATATAGTTCAAATTTTAAGAAAGTGATTTGTCTATATACTCTCCTGTGTTTTGATTCAGTAAATAGCATCTGTATACCACACTGATAATGAATTATACTATAATTGTATCTACAACTTTAGGTTAAAAAGTATATAGGAATGCAATCATTAGGAAAAATCTGTTGTGATTGTATTGCCTGATAATTTGGAGAGCGTACACTGAAGTCTCCTTTGTGTTTAAACAGCATAGCTTGATTTTTCTATGTAGATTAACTTAAGGGATTTGCATTTGAGTAAACTTGAATAAGTAAAAATAATGTAAACTAGGATGTACAATTCTAGCTTCCTTATACAGTATATATCTGTGTTGACCTCCACCTTTTGCACTTTTTGATTTTCCTTTTTTTTTATAAATTTATTTTTTATTGGTGTTCAATTTGCCAACATATAGAGTAACACCCAGTGCTCATCCCATCAAGTGCCCTCCTCAGTGCCTGTCACCCAGTCACCCCGACTCCCCTCCCCTTCTACCACCCCTAGTTCGTTTCCAGAGTTAGGAGTCTTCATGTTCTGTCTCCTTCCCTGATATTTCCCACTCATTTTTTCTCCTTTCCCCTTTATTCCCTTTGATTTTTCTTTCATTATATTTTCTAAGGATATTACAAGAAATGCTTTTTAAACTTTTTTTTGTAATCTTGTTTTGTTATGTAATTTTTGTAAGACTGCAATGCAAGCCTATTAACTTAATATTTTTTCTTGTTACCTTTGTTTCAGCAATACATGTTCCAGTCTGCTTGTTTACTGGCCAGGTTATGGGGTAAACAAATAAGTTTGTGGCTTATGTGCCATATGTGTGGCTTTTTTTTTTCTTCTATTGCTGTGTTAATTTTGGTTTAAGAGTGATCAAATCTATAGTTACGAATTTGTGAAAACTATAGATTATTTGAAGCACAGAGTTTTATAAGATTCCAAGTAAGCCATTATGAATCTTTGGAAAACAGTTTTAAAGTTGTATTCTGTACTATAAAGTTAACAGTTTTTGCCAAAAGTAAAAAAATAATTCAAGCAGGGACATACTTACTAATTTAAATGATTCTTACCTGTGTATATTATGTGTCTGTGTTTCCTTGAGGTCTCAAAATTAAGTTTTCTTGAGTGTTCAAGAATCCCTTAGGGATTCCTTGGTATGAAATTTAGCTTTATCAAGTACAGAAATAGTGATGGTATCAGAACAATGGAAAGTTTATCCTTTTCTCTTACGAACTAGAGGCAAAAAGGAGATACTAAGCAAAAATAGGAATACTTGCCCTATGAAAGCACTCTCCTAGCTCGTGAGGGGCATTTACAAATATGATGAAATAGTCATAATTGTTTTTTCTTTTCCATTTCTTAAATTTTTTTTCCTAATTTATTTAGTAGTAGACTTAAGATTTTTAACTTATATTGCAGTGCATCTAGGTTATCTGTGATTTTCCTGGTCTTTTTGCAGTCATCTACTTTTATTATATAAATAAAAGTGTGTGTGTGTGTATATATATGTGTGTGTGTGTATACACCAGTGTTTTTAAAAAATCTCACTTCTCTTGATTTTTAAAAACCTTTAAACTTTATTTTTACTTATTTATTTGTATTTATTGTAGTTCATGTGCACACAAGGAGTTGCTACATTAGTGAACATGACTTGGGGAGGGAGATGGACAAGCTTTTTCATTAATCCTCTAAGGCTTCAAAAAGTAGATTGCTGGTATCAGGCACTCTCTCATTTGAGTTGGTGACTAAGGGAATTAGTCCATTGCCTTAAGATTTTAAATGCATTTTCAGGTAATTTTTATTTTGAGTTCCTTCAGTCTAGTATTCTGTATATGACAAGATCAATTCTGTAGCCACCTCCCAAATATTTATATTTAGATATGAAGTATGAATAAACCAAAACTAAATAAACCAAGTACAATTGGCTAATTTATTTAATTATATTTGTTTATCCCGGAATGCTGTTTAAACGTATGGTTCATCAATTCAGGGAATTTACATATATTCTAAAGCCCTATTATAAAATCCAACTTAGGAAAAGTGGGAAACTTCTCTTCAGCTCAGTTTTCTATTGGGGAGGATGGCATTATCTTATGTTCGTGGAGTGTATTAACTTGAGTAGAATATATATCTTTCCTCTATTCTCTCTTTTTTTTTTGCTGGTAGTGGACGGGTTATTCACTTTAATCCTTACTTCATTGTAAGAAAGATACGAAGTGGATTATTAAAAATGTGTAAAATACAAAAGGATTCAAATTTTAAAGATTTATTTATTTTAGAGAGAGTATGCATATGTGCATATGTGAGGGGCCTGTGGGGAAGGGCAGAGAGAGAGAGGAGAGAATCTCAAGCTGACTCCCTACTGATCAGAGAGCCTAACACAGGGCTGGATTCCAGGATCCTAAGATCCTCACCTGAGCCTAAATCAAGAGTCAGATGCTTAACCAATTGACTGAGCCACTTAGGCACCCCAGGATTCAAATTTTAAATTGAAAGAATTGAAGCAATGGGAAATTATGTGTAGGAAATAAGGCCTAACAATTGAGCTTCTGCATTTGGCTCAGGGCATGATCCTGGAGTCCCAGGATCAAGTCCTACACAGGCTCCCTGTGAGGAGCCTGCTGCTCCCTCTGCCTTTGTCTCTACCCTGTCTCTGTGTGTCTCATGAAGGAATAAATAAAATCTTTAAAAAAAAAAAAAAGGAAATAAGGCCAAACAAAACTAAAGAATTTATTGTTTAGGGATATAGGAATATGTGGCAAAACCATAGAGAAAAGCAAGGGAATGCTTAACACTTAAAAAGTAGGATCATGGTTAAGGGTTAGAAGGAGAAATTAGAAATGATGCAGGAGAGACTTCTAAGTTACTGATAATTTTCTGTTTCTAAACCTGAGTGAGTACATGTTTTTATTTTGTAAATAATATAGTTGTATATATTTTATATATTCTTCTGTTTTAATAACATACTTTTATAATGAAGTAAAGAATTTGGCAAAGAATGAAAGTTTGCTAGCCAGCCAAGAGTAAGAACTTAATTATTTTATCAAAATTAGAATGAGTAGTTGTACTCTAGGGATTCTCAAATTCTTATAATTCAGGGTATAATATAGGAAAGTTGTGTTGTTTCCAGACCAAATATTTTTATTCTGTTCAGACTAGGTATGAAATGTTTTGTTTCTTTTTGGGCACCAAGTTTAATTAAAACTTGACAACTAGAGAGAACTTGGAAACTCTAATGCAAAGTAGGACAGTGAACAACTGAAGAATTTGGGACTTTTTAGTTTATAAATCCTATTTTTTAAAAAAGATTTTATTTATTCATGAAAGACACAGAGAGAGGCAGAGACATAGGCAGAGGGAGAAGCAGTCTCCATGCAGGGAGCCTGATTCAGGACTTGATACTGGGACCCCAGGATCATACCCTGAGCTGAGGGCAGATGCTCAATTACTGAGCCACCCAGGCGTCTCTATAAATCCTGATATTAACAGGGGAAATATGATTACTGTCTTCAGATGTTTGAGGAGCTGACACCTGGGAAAAAAACTTTAACATGTGAAATCTAGGGGTTAGAATTAAGTCTAATAGAGGAAAGTTTCAAGGAAGTAGATAATGATTTAATACAACCCAGAACCATGTAAGTTTTTAAAGTACTAAAAGCTCTATTTCACTTAGTTAAAAAAGAAAAGAAAGTTAACCTTTGATTTTTTATTTTTTTATTTTTTAAATTTTTTTATTTTTAATTAAAAAAATTTTTTTAACCTTTGTTTTAAATCTATTTATATTGTCAAACAAATATGTAGGGAAAGGAAAGATTCTTTACTAGACAATTAGAAGTTAGAATTATCTTCCTTAACACCGCTTAAGAGTATATTAACCTTAACTGTTTTGAAGCCCTCTGAAAAATGTGCTTTTCGAAACTTCAATGTAAGAAAGTTTGGTTTTGGCATTCTTATTTGCCTATGGATAACCTTTCTGTTTATTAGTCACTTCTTTAGGCTTTCTGTTCTCCTTTTTGGCTTATTAACTGGCACCTGACTGATTGTTAATCCTTGTTAATATGTGGTTCATTCAATAAATACTTGCTGAACACTCTGTAAAGTCCTGATGATCTGTAGTGAATCAGACCCAGTTGCTCCCTTCATAGAGTTTACATTCTATGAGGAAGATACTCAGTCACAGTTCTGATAAACATTGTGAAGAGGTATAGGGTGTACCAGAATACATAACTGGATGACCTGACCTAATCAGAGATATGAGAGGGTCAGGAAATAGTACATTGTGTTCAGAAAGAATTTCAGCAAAATGGAATTCAGTACTTAAATTTAGTACCGCATATAGTCTTCATGGACTAAAAGCATGGCATTTGGAGCCAAATTTCCTGAGTTCGTGTCCCAGCTTCTTTACTTATTTGGAAAAGTTATTTTAACCTCTTTGTTCTTTGGTGTCCTCATCTGTAAAATGGGAATGTTAACAGTATTTATCTCGTAGGGTAATTATATGTATTAAATGAGTTAAAATGTTAAAAAGCCCACAGTAGTGCCTTTTGTATATTAAAATGTGCCATGTAAGTATTGAAAAGTAACATTTTTTTCAGAAAACAAATCCAAGACAACCGTTTCTAATAATTTATAATAACAAATGTTACTAGTAATAATAATAGTTCAGATTCTTTGAACACTTAAAAATTTATAAATTTATAAGTAATTTTATAAATTTAGCACTTATGCTAAATGCCTTTATATAGCACTTGCTTGAGGTAAATATTACTTTAATGTCTATATACTTTTTTGGGTAACAAATGAAGAAACTGAGGCTTTAGTAGATTAAATCATTTGTTCAGGATTCCCCAGTTAGCTAAGACTCTGTGTGCTCTTAGCTGCCGTTCTTATGTCATGTGATTCAAGTGAAAAACTGACCTTAGTCTGATGTTAAACAACAGACTATGAACTTGTAGAATATTTTTGGCCAATTATTCTCCTAAAAATTAAAATAGAAGGAAGTGGGTCTTTGTTCCATGCTTTACTTCCTTTTCAGACAGTTTTATCTTGACCAGTCCTACAAGCCTGTATATCAGACCAATTCGGTGTAGTGTGGACCTAGGACATCTGTTTCAAACCTAAATGAATCATTCTAAATTACAAAGATCTTGTGAGTATACTTCGTTTACAAAGTAACTGGGATCTTTAAGTTTAGGGTAAGCATTGACAACCAGTAGATGATGTGTTTTGTTTTTTGTTTTTTGTTCTTTTTTTTTACCTCTATCAGATGCTAGACAGAATTTCACGTAGGTGGAGTTTGTTTATATCTATTTCACGGTCCCTTGTTTGGTACTTTCATTTTGCTCTCTGATTATACTCAGAACATCTCAAATACATAATTCAACCATACAATTTTTCACTCCAATTTTATCTATGATTTTTCATTGTTATTTCCTTGTTCAGGAACCAACAATGGCTTGCTATTGTGGTATGATTAGGTCCTCTGAACTCCACATTCTCTTGTTCAGAATGCTCTCCTGGTTTTCCCCATCTTACCTAACCATAGACAAATACCTCTTGTTTTGGTTATCTGGATTCACATTGCTCATTGGTACTTCCAGGCCTTTCCTAGTGTTGTTCACTCTACTTGGAATATTCTCCCTGATTTCATTGACTTACCTTGTTATGAAGCTTTTCTTAGACAAAGTAACTGCTGAGGATAACTTGTTCTGTATAATATTAACAATTTAGTAATTTTTAAATTGCTGTTTATTTACTATTATAAAATTTTTGATCCCTCAGGATTGTAAAGGCAAGGGACTTTTGTACATAAGTTTTTTTGTTATTATTTCCTGCATTTATATAGGTCAGTACTGTCTCCTCCTTTAATACTTAGCATGTAGTGCTTTTCAAATAATTGAAAATTATCTATGTGCTGTAAGATTAAAAGATAAAGATTCTTATGAAAGATAAAGGCTGTACTTTGAGCAGAAAGTGACAAAGGATTGGAAAGGAAGTATCTGAGGTGGTAGGTACAGACACAGAACAATTACATTATGAATGGTGGTTAACAGAATGATATATACTTATATTTCATTTAAATAGAAATGATCAGTATGGTTTTAGTGAAATCCTTGAAATGACTTGACATGAGTCATGGATTATTTTATATTAAAGATGTGTGTATTATATATACGTATAAATGAAATTTGGATAGTCGAAGAATAGGGGATTTTGGTTGTACTGTAGAATATAATGGATCATATTACATGCAATTTTATAATTTTATTGACCATTATGAAGATTCTTAAGCTCATTACATAAGCTGTAGTTATATTTAGTACCATCTGTAACATTTCTTAGACTTCACAAATGGAAAACAGCAATAGCTTGTTGTATGTTATTTCTAAACTACTTATACTAGCTTGCATTTCATGTTCATTCTTCTAAACAGGTATAAACTAAGAAGATGGAGTTCTTTTAGTTTAGTTTTCTAAAAGCAAGAATAGCCCTAAAAGTTGAGCTTGCTAATGTAGAAATTTTATTTGGATTATACTGGAATCCTGTGCATGCAGTTATTTTCTGTTTTGAAAAGAAGGAAGAGTAGTATGCCGTATCTGAGAGTCTGAAAAACAGTTCTTCATTTTTTTGTACCAGTTATTTAAAAATTTATATGGAATTCTTCTTCAAACTGAAAATCAGTGAAATCTTAAGAGATACACAGTTTTCCTGTATAATTAGTTTTAAGTGACTTCTAAAACTTTTCATCAGGGGCACCTGGGTGGGCTCAGCTGGTTAAGTGTCTGCCTGTGGCTCAGGTGCTGATCTCAGGGTCCTGAATTTGAACCCTGCATCTGGCTCTCTGCTCTGCGGGGAGCCTGCTTCCCCCAGATCTCTCTCTTGTTCTTTTTCTCCCTTGCGCGTGTGCTCTCTCCCTCTCTCAAATCAATCAATCTTTAAAAAAAAGCCTCAAAAAATAAAACTTTTCATCACTTGTTTATAGAACAATTCATATCCACAATGTTAGGTCTTAGTGCATATAATGAAAATAAATACCCTAATTAGTAGGAATTTTACCTAATTTATCTTTTTTGGCTTTTATTCCTACATAACAACACTAAAAATAACGTATCTAATGATTGCATTTTTATAGAAAATAAGATCCTGTCTCTGATCTCTGAAATTTGATGTATCCTATTCTTATTCTTGACTTTTTGACATGCCTTTTCTTTTCCCTAGTTTTTTCCTTGTGTCTCAATAATTCCTTACTGAATAATCACTAATGTTGTACACCTGAAAATAAAAAAAAATAGGAAACACATTTCTTTTGAAATAATTTCTTAGAATATATTCATTAACAGTCAATACTTTTTAAAGGGAATGATGCTAACAAATGAGATTAAAGGACTAGTAACCTTCTGTTTAACATTTACTTGAGATTCTGCTGATAGTTTTTACTTTTCCTTTGAGGATTATCATCATGTCTTCTGCACATTAACAGAAATGTAATTGTCCTAGACTGATAATTTAAATCCCAGCATTTTTTTCTCTCTTAAGATTAATGCATTAATTGTGAAACTCCAGGTGGTAGTATGTGAAGGCCTTATGGAGGGACAACTGGTTCCATATTTAATAGTAATTTCGATTAGCATCTTTACTGAAAATCACTATTAATAGTTTTTAAGTTACTCTGAATCATTTTTATTTTGACCATAACTGTGTTACAGTGTTTTATTTTTTGACCATAATTATAAATGATCAGTTTCTCATTTATGTATATCACTGTGATAGCTGTTGTGATTCCCCCCTTTTTTGACTTTGTGATTTATTACTTTACATGCAGTCAGAAAAGTCCACAAATGACTGTAAGCTTTGTGGAATTACTACAAAGGAACCACATCCTTTTAACTACTAAGACATAAAATATCAATATCCCAAAAAGCTCCTTCGTTTGTACCCCAATGCACATATTACCTTCTCTCTTCCCACAGGAAACCATCTTTCTGACTTCTGTGTTTTTGAAATTTATTCAGCATTTTATATACTTTTGTCTGGCTTCTTTTAACATTATGTTATGAATAAAGATTGGTCCATGTTACATGTGGCAGTACTGTTCATTCACTCTCGCTGATAGTAATGTTCTATTAGAATGTTAGAATTTATTTGCTGTTTCTATTGTTGATAAATATTTGAGGTACTTTCAGTTTGTGCTATTTGAATAATAATGATGCTGTGAAGATTCTTGCATGCATTCCTGTTGAATACATGGGAGTAAAAGTGGGTCATATTTTTAAAACTTGGGTAAATAATGCCAGTTTTTCAAAGTGATTGTATCAGTTTACGCTTCATGAGCAGCATATAGATTTTGGTTGTTCCAAATTCCTGCCAACGCTTGAGTATTACTAACCTTTGAGCATTTTGAATATTCTGTTAGTATATATTGATGTCTCAATGAGATTTTAACTTTTATATCACTGTTTACTAATGATATTGAACATCTTTTAAGAGAATTATAGGGCATTAAGATATCCTCTTGATGAAATGTCTGTTAAGTCTCATTGAATACAAATGATGTAGTGGGTTGTTTGTTTTTTCTTTATTACTTAAGATACAGTCCCCTTGTTGGATATGTTTTCTACAAATATCTTCTTCTGTGTGGCTTATTACCTTTATACCCTATTTATGGTACACTTTGAAAAATACAAAAGTTCTTAATTTTAGTTTGGTTCATTTTATCAATCTTTTAAAGTTAATCCTGTTTGTGTCTTAATCTTTGCTTAGATTTGCTTATCAAAGTTGTGTGATATTCTCTTATATTTTGGTATTTTTTTTACTCTTTTAAATTTAGTGAGGGTGTAAAACTACATGTTCAAGTTTGGTTTTATTCTCAGTATGTATAATCATCTACATAGCACTGTTTATTGAAAAGACTATCCTATTCCCATGGCTCTGAAGTGCCACCTTTAGTGGAAATCAAGTATGTATGTTGTGTTATGTACACACAGGCACACCTATATACATATATATGCTTCTTCTGGATTCTTTATTCCATTGATATAATTTAATTTAGTATACCATCTTTAAGTTACTACATTGTAACTTTGGAAAATCTTAAGATTTGATAGAGAACATCTTTACCTGTTTTTTCTTAATTATCTTAGCTCTTCTCACCCTTATATTTCCATATGAATTTTATAATTAGATTGTAAATTTATACCAAGTTTATACCAAAAAAGAAGTCTACCTGGACTTTGATTAAAGTTGACTTGTATCTATAGATCAATTTACAAAGAAATGACATATTTTATAGTATTGTAACTTCTGATCCATGAACATTATAGATCTCTCCATTTATTTAGGCTTCCTTTAATTTCTCCAAACATTCAGTAGTTTCCTGTGTAAATTTCTCCTACATCTTTTATTAGATTTATTTATAGGTATTTAAGGTTTTTCAACAGCATTGTAAAAAGTGCCTTTTAATTTGACTTCTGATTGTTCCTGTTTTTATAAATTCAGCTCTTATGTATTGAATAAAACTACTTGATTTACATTATTTTTGGTTTGATCCTACATTATTTTTAATTTTCTACCTACACAGTCATTTCAGTTGCAAATAATGAGCTTTTTCCTTCCTTTCTATCCTTATAGTTTTTTCTCTTGCCTTATTGCACTGGCTAGAACCCCTTGTCCAGCATTGAATACAAATGATGATAGAAGGCTTCCTTTTAAACTTTCACTATTTCGCCATTAAGGTAGGATGTTTGTTGCAGCTTTTATTATAGAAGCTCTTTGTCACATTAAGGGCATTTCCTTCTATTCCTAGTTTGCTAAGAGTTTTTATCAAGAATGAGTTGGGTGATGAATTTTATTAAGTGCTTTTTTGTTTATACTTAGATAATTATTATTTTTTTTGTCTCTTTTAATGTGAATTGCATTGATGTTTCAATGTGACATCAACCTTGTATTTCTGTAATAGATGCAATTTGGTCATCATGCGTTCTCCTTTTACTGTATTGATAAATTTGGTTTTTGTAATTTTCTTTAGGATTTTTATACCTGTGTTCATTTGGTTTTTGTAATTTTCTTTAGGATTTTTATACCTGTGTTCATTAGTGAGATTGGCCCATACCTTTCCTCCTAAAAGAAGGAAGTTTTTTTTTTTCTTTGTTGTATGGAAGAGTTTGTATATAATTGGTATGATATAGTTTTTGAATATATGAAATATCTAGGAAGCCATTTAGTTTAAAGTTTTCAGCCTTTCTTTTACTACAATATTCCCTGCTAAAGTATGGTTATAGCTGCAACATTTATATTTTGCTGTATTTTATTTTTATAATTTATTTCAAAATATTTTGTTTTAATTTCTTCTTGAACATAGGAAATTCTAAACATAACAGAAGTTTTTGTAGTTATTTACATATATTTTTTACTATGATCAGAAAGTATCATTTCAGTCCCTTTGTTTTGTAACAACCAATTAGTATATATATGCCATGCTTGCTTATTAGAAAGAATATGTTTGCAGTTGTTAATTGATTGCAGTGTATTTGCGAGCATCGCTGTGGCAATATACCACAATCTGAGTGGCTTAAGCAATAGAAATTTACTCGCCCATAGTTCTGAAGGCTAAAAGCCAGAAATTTGAGGTGTTGGCAGGGCTATGTTTTCTGTTAGGCTAATAGAGAATTTCTTTGCCTCTTTTAGCTTCTGTTGTCAGCAGGCCTCAAGTTGTTGGCTTATAGTGTTGGCTTATGGATGCATTTCTCTAGTCACTGCCTCTGTTGTAATGTTGTCTTCTCCCGGCATGTCTGTCTTCACAAGGCAGTCTCCTTTCTGTTTTTCTCTGTAAGGATACCAATCAGATCAATGACCTAATCTTAACTAATTATATTTGCAGTGACATTATTTCACATAAGTTCACATTCAGAGGTAAGAGCATTTGGTACTTCACAACGTATCTTTTTGGGGCATACAGTTCGGTTAGGTCAGGTTTGTTGATCATATTTAAATTTTATCATGATTTTTTTGTCTGCTCGTTCTGATATTGAGAAAGGGTCATAAAAACCACCCACTGTGATTATAGATCTATTTTTATTCCTCCTTTGGTTCTGTCAGTTTTTGCTTTATATATTTTGAGATTTTATATATTAGGTACATGGAAATCTAGAATTGTTATTTTTTTTGGTGAAATGTACCTTTTGTCATTTTGCTGTCATTCCATCTCTATCATGAATTCTTGACTTAAAACAAAATTTACTTTCTCTGATATTAACGTAAGCTTATAAGCTGTCTTTTGGTTAAAGTTTGCATATGATGTATATTTCCATTTTGCACCTTCTGCTTTTCCTGTATCTTATCCTTAAGATAACACCAGTATATAGTTAGATTCTGTTGTTGTTTTTGTTGCTGCTGTTTTTGTTGAAAGTCTATTTTTTGAGTGTTTGGTCAGCTAGCATTTACTGTACTTATTGCTTTGCTTAGAATCTCTCATCTTGCCATTTGCTTTCTATTCCTTGTTCTGTTGCCCTGTTCTCCTTTCTTACTTTCTTTAGATAGGTGATTACTTGGCCTTTTTTCTCTTCCTTTAGCTATATTAGAGCTGTAGAGTCCTTTACTATTATTTTTTTTCTTTAAAGATTTTATTTATTTATTCATGAAAGAGAGAGAGAGGCAGAGACATAGGAAGAGGGAGAAGAAGCAAGCTCCAGGCAAAGAGCACAATGTGGGCCTTGATCCTGGGACTCCTGGGACTCTGGGATCACACCCTGAGCCAAAGGCAGATGCTCAACTGCTGAGCCACCCAGGCGTCCCAAGTCTTTACTGTTCTTTTAGGGATTACCCTGTAGACTCCAACTTGCATTCTTAATTTATTGAAGACTAATATTAATTAATGCTTTTATCATTTTCTAGACAGTGCAAGAGCCTTTGTACACTCTAACTTATTTCTTCTTCCAATTTCAATAGTGCCTTGGTATTTCTATATGTTTTACCTTTTTTTTTTTTTTTTTTTGAATAAGTAAGCTTCACACTTAGCATGGAGCCCAGTGCGAGGCTCAAACTCATGACCCTAGGATTGAGACCTGAGCTGAGATGTAGAGTCAGACACTTAACTGTGCCACCCAAGTGTCCTGATATTTCCGTGTGTTTTAAATTTATATATTTTAATCCCGACATACCTAGTTATAATAGTTTTTTGTTAATATACATTTGTATTCATTTACCATTTATATATTTATCATTTCCTTTGCTCTTCATTTCCTATTACATCACCAAGTTTCCACTATGATTATTTCTATATATTCTGCCCAAAGAACATTAATTTGTATTTTCTTTAGTGTGGATCCATGCTTATGACAGATTTCATTTAGTTTTGTTTTACCTGAATATGTCTTTGAAAGAAATATAGATAAAAAAATATATATTTATATAATATACAATAAATAATATATAATAAATATATTTTATATATATATATATTATATATTTAGGTCACCAGTTATTTTCCTTTAGCCATTTGAAGTTATAATTCCACTCACTGTCTTCTGGTTTCCCATGGTTTCTGTTGAGAAGTCAACTGTCGTTTATTTATTGCTCCTTTGAACATAAACTCTCCTCACCCCTGCAGGGAGTTTTAATATTTCTCTGTGATTTGGGGGAGTGCCATTAAGATGAACTTACATATGGTTTTCTTGGTTATCTTAATTGAGACTTTCACTGCTTCTAAAATCTGTGAATCAATGTTACTCAGTTGTTGCAGAAAATTCAGTTATTCTGTTTTAAAATATTGCTTTTGTCTCATTTTTTTCATTTGGTACTCCAGTTACACCTGTGTTAGACCTCTACAGGTATCCCATATATTTATTATGTTCTTTCTGCATTTTCCATTCTTTTTATGTGTAGTCTGTGTATTTTCTTAAAATCTTTTGTTTGGTTCATTAGTTCTTCTTACACTACCCCCCCCCCTTTTTTTAAAGCATGTGTCTATCATGCTGATAAAACCATTTATTTGTATTTATTTCTCAGTTCTAGAATTTCTTTTGACTCTTTTTTGATTTATATTTTTTCTTCCAAATATTTAGTCTTTTATTTCCTTGAGCATATTAGGCATAGTTATTTTAATATCTAGTTCTGAAAACTTTTACCTAAATTCCCTGTAGATCAGTTACTGTTGACTATTGTTTCTGTTGGTTTTAGGTTAGATTGTTTTATCTTTGTATGACTGGTTATTTTTGATTGAATGTCACATATGTCTATGAAAAATAAAGAGTTTGAAAGCTAGCATGCTGCTTTAATGTTTATAAGGGAAGATTTATTTTGCTTCAGAAAAATGGCCAAGGGACTGTCAATCCCAGAGTGCCTTATTAATCCAGGAAGGCACTGGGAAGAGTTGAAGTTAATCTCTTTTAAAGTTGGTCTACTTCTAGTTCAGTTTTATTCAGGTTCGAGACATGCCTTATCACTAGTTTTTCAGCTCTGATTTTGTACTTTTATCCTTAGAAATTCGTCTATCTCTTGTTATCTTCTGTTGGCTGTCAGATACCTCTACAGGATCAGCTAGTCCTTCTAGGGGAAACACACCTCCAAAAGATGTGCAAACCATTTTGGGTTTCCTTCTTATCCAAGATCATGATCCCATAATTCTTCATTGTCTTCCTTGATCCTTCTTGGTGCTCTCTGATAGATACTGTTGCTTGTAATAATTGCTTCCATTTTCTAATTCTCACCAGGAAGATTGATTGAAGTTACCTAATTTCATTATGTAGAAATCAAGAAAATATTGTGACTATTTTTTTTTCTGAGTTATCTTTAAGATGGCTGTTTAAAAATCTATAGTTCTTTGTGGATCATCAAACATTTTCATTTGTTCATACTTTTTTGCACAGTATCTTAGGAGAGGGTTGGATGTATGTCCCTACCAGAAAGCTTTAAGGGATATAAAGAGATAGCCACTAAAATGTATGGATAATCCAGAGTTGTACTGTATATGGTTATATTGGGCTTCAAGTAGATTGTTGAGCTATTAATAAGCAAAAATTTTTTTAAGCTTAGTATTATTTTGGCCATCTATCTCTTTTTAAAACAGAAGGAAAGGATGGTGGTAGTTTTCAAATTTGTTTAGATTCTTTGGGCTATCTGCTTATCAGAAATTGGGCAATCTTATTTGTTTTTAAAGTCCTTTATTAGTAGAGTAGCAATTCTTGAAAAAACCAACTAATAAGGACTTAATTGGTATAGAAATACTTTTGATAATGTATTAACTCATACTTTTCATTCAGATATCAAATACTGTTCTCTTTGTTCATCTTTGCAGAGATTCAGAAATGATAATTATTTGTCACTTGTTTCTTTTCTCTATTTTCCTATTTACTGATCAGAAGGTTTTTAACTAAAGTTATCAAGGATTCCATGCACTTCCAAGATTAGGGATAACACCAATCTAAAGACTCAATTCTTTTCTGTCTTCACTGATTACAGACAGGGAACACAATCTCTTCAGCCTGGACCTATGTAGAAGAATTTGGAGAAAATAAACAGGTAAGAAAAAGTCTTTTGGGAATATTAAGTGATATATTTAGTTTTCAGAAAGCCAGTTATAAATTATCCTTCTTATGGTTATAAGAAGAAATATTTAAAATTGTCTAAAGAAGCTTGTGAAATAATTTGGTTATAAAAGTTTTGTTAATTATAGATTCATTAAGCAAAGTTCAGAAAGTTAAACTGGTTCCCATATTTCAGGTCTTCTCAAGGCTTATGACATACTAATGTATGTTGTGAACCACCAAAGATGGTAAACAGTGTTTTAATGTAGATTATTCAGCATTTCTCAAGATTACCTGTGAAATTTACCTATTTTTTTGAATTAATACAACTAAAATTATTGTTGATACAATACAAAAATAAAAATAAAAGTTATTTACTAGGATTCACTCTTTAGTTTTTCCAACATGATACTGAGAAGATAAGTTTTAGTAGAATGTTAAAGGTAGTTTATAGTTCAAATAAATATTACCATTTAAATTCCTTTTTACCTGTTGAGGCAAAAAGAATGTTGTGGTTCCCTGGGTAGACTCCATGTTTTAGTTCTTGTTGTTAAATAAGCAATTTCATCTTTCTGTGCCTCATTTTTCTTGTTAAAGAGGAAAATAATAGTACTTATTTTATAAGGCTTTTGTAAGGATTAAGTAGTGTTGATGTTGTATAGTTATTTTTGCACTTTGTAAGTACTCAATAAATATTAATAGAATTCATACTTGAGATACAAGGAGATATATTTTGCTTGAGGCTTATAACTATTGTAGATCTTAACATAAAAACTCAAATATATGATGTTATTGTCAGAAGTACCTTTTCTAACAAGTCTTTATAGTTCAAATTTTGAATTATGGGGACTAATTTTACTGATAGAAATGAAACTTGAAAAGAGTTGCTATCTTTCCTAAGACTTTTATCGTCTCCTAACTTTTGCCCAGATAGTTTTTTTTAGCAAGTTACAATTTTTGAGCCATACTGGATCCTAAATAAACTGTAGTGCTCAGATCATAAGTTTCTCTCTTGTAGGTTGCATTTCGATTAATCTCTTCCAAATGGTTTAGAAACTGTCATTAAAAGGAATTTGACATAATCTGTTAAACAAAGGTAGCAAATTGGAAGCTCCTGATATGGTTTGCTTTGTCTGTTTGGTTTTTTGAAAGGAATGCACCTAGATTTAATTTCAGGACAAATAGTAGACACCTGTTATACATTTAGTCCTCTTTGAGTTCTTTTTTCATTTGTTTGTTACATCTTAGCTTCTTAGGGCAGTTAAGTTTGTAATCACTGTGTTTAACATAGTTCAAGAATATTTTTGTTTTGTTTTTAATGTTTCCCTATTACATATTAGCCCCCCATTAAATGTTCTTCCCAAAGTGATCTGCACGTTGTTCAATGAAATAACTGTTCCTAAGGTCAAATAATTGTTCCTAAGGTCAAACAAGTTTGGGAAAAACTGTGTACTATATACTGCCCTAGCATAATCATAATGCTTATTAGCATATTGAAAAGCATAGTAGTAGCAACCTGTACAAGTGTTAAATCAGTTTTACCAATTTTATTTTTTCAAATTTTTTTTTCTTGGCTAAGGGATTCTTAATGTTTTGAGGTACTTGAATTGTAATAGGTTGGGAAACACTGAAACTAACTCAAGGAAACACTTGGGTTTTGTTTATAACTTTATTGACAATTGAAATACAATAAAGTGCACATTTAAAGTGTACACTTTGGTCAGTTTGCACTTATGTATACATCTGTGAAATAATATTACAATCAAGAAGACAAACATTTCTGTCACCCCTAATGTAACCTGTTCCTCCTGGAGGACTACCTTCTTTTTCAAGCAACCACTGATCTGATTGCTGTTACTATATATTACTTTGTATTTTCTAGAATTTCATACCTTTGTTTTTGAATGTTTATAATCTTTAGATAAATTAGGATGAAACAGTTGTAATTTCTTAAAAATATAAGTACAGATACCTGACAATTATAGGTTTATAAAAATTGTTATATACAAAGTTTCACAATAAGAATTTGAAACTCACATCACTCTTTCAAAATTATATGGAAAATATATTGTAAATTTTAAAAATACTTCAATTAAAAACAAAAGCAGGTGATTTCCCCCCCCCCCAAAACTGAATCTGAAAAATATAATTACTAAAAATAGAGAACTAGCCAACTAGAACTTTCTAGAAAGGAGTTAGAGATAATAACTTTCATTTTTATCCAGCCACCATTACTAAGATTAACATATTGAAAGCCTCCTAAAAATCATCTTAAAACAGAAAAACTGACTTAAGCTACTCTGTGAGCCTAGTCGTAAGAAAAAACATTGGTCATTTCATGTCTGCTATACTATATTTGCTGTCAGTTGCCTTCAGCAAAAATTAAGTAGGGGGTAAAAATACTTTTTTATTTTTATTTTTTGGTCAAAATTTAATTGTAATAGGGAAAGTAAATGAGATTTTAAAAATGCCAGTAAATTTGATCATAACTAAGTGTGCTAGCCAGAAATATCACTTAAAAATTTCTAGTTAGTGATTTGTAAATATGTCATAGGCTATAAGTTAATAATTAGCAATTTTGAAAATTCCTTCCTCTGTTTTACAGTTAGTTCTTGATAGGTTCTTTACTAGGATGGAAAGTACAAAATAAATGATAAATGTCAATTACATTATACTAGAAATTTTAGAAATCTCTCTTTCAACCCAGCCATGTTTTCTGTTCTGCATATATACAGTGCTGTGTTAACAAGTGTTAACACTTTTGCAGATGAAGTTCAGTGAAAGAAAGTTACTGAGTTATTTCATTTGTGGCTATTTGAATGTTAGAAATTGAAATAATAATATGGTGAGGTGAGGAAATGTTTTCAAAAATTTTAATAAAGATCCTATAGAAATCTAAAGAAGTAATTAAAATATGAATTAAAGGTGTGGGGAAATGTATTTCATAAATCAAAATATCAGGTGCTTCATTCTCACACTGCCTGGGGGAAGGTAAAACAGTATAGCTGTCTTGGGAAACAGTATAGTTGCCTCAAAAAGTTAAACATACAATTCCCTTATGACCCAGCATGTCCATTTTTAGTTATTTACTCCAGAGAATTGAAAGCATATGTCCACATGAAATTTTGTGCATATTATTCCTTAGCAGCATTATTTATAACAGCCAACAGATGGAAACAACCTAACTGTCCATCGACTGATGAGTGTATAAACAAAATGTGGTATATTCATAGAAGGGATTATAAAGAGGAATGGAAAAAAAAAAAAAAGAGGAATGGAGTTCTGATATATACCACAACATGGATGAACCATGAAAACATATGCTAAAGAGCTAGTTTAAAAAGATGACATAAATTGTATGATTCCACTTATATAAAAAATCCAGGACTGGCATATCAATAGAAACAGAAAAATTAGTGTTTGTAGGAGCTGGGGGAGAGAAAATGGAGGAGTTACTGCTAATAGGTATAGAGTCTCTGTTTAGGGTGTGAAAATGTTCTGATTAATGGTAATGGTTACACAGCCTTGTGAATCTATTAAAAACCACTGAATTGTACACTCAAAAAGGGTGCATCAGAAAGAGGGAGTGGATGTGAAGGTAGAACTTAGTTAACAAGAAAAAATAGTTAAGGAAAATTATGAGGGAGGGTACTTATAAATGGAAAATTAAAGAGTATGGTCAGAAACAAACTAGAAGAAAAAGCCGAAATAAGTATAAGAAGACCTTTTCACTGAACTCAGGTTAGAGTCTCCATTAAGGGTTTCCTCCTCTTTATATGAGGCAGAAAAGCAGTTCGAGAATCCATGGAGTTTGGTCAAAATGTGTAAGAGAATTAGAAACAAACAAGATACAATTGGAGTAGAGCAGTGTCTGTCGTCCATTGCTTAGGTTTTCACAGAGAAGCATATTGATGGTATTCATCTCTTGTGTTGGACAGAGAAAGGTAGTAGACCAAATTATTATTTAAAAGGTGGGGCTGATGAGTAGGTGGTGAATGTGCTGCCAGTCTCTGCACTTGCTCCCAGGTCAGTGGCACAACAGTTACAACCTCTTCACTTTCCTGCTCTTTCTAGACACAGCTCCCGAATCCTTCAGAATCTGGGGTCCTTTTAGCCATTACTGCTTGATTAGAATTGCACTTAAGGTTAGCCTATTTGCTATATAGATCAAAGTGTTATTATATGAAAATGTTTGTATTCATTCAAGATATAAATATGAAATTGTAGAGGATTTGACCGAAAATGCTCTCTCTAATATTATATTAGAGCAAGTCACTTTATTTATTTTTTATTATTTTGCAAAAGGACCTTTTATTCAAATGAAATTCTTAGATAACATTTAGCATATACATTGGGAATGCAGAGCAGTATGCCTTGAAATGGGAAGTATGGGGTGGCCAGGTGCAAGTAGCGGCCAGGTAGCTTAGAGCACCTACTACTGTATTTCTATCCCCTGTTGCTGATAACCTCTTGAGACCCTTAGCCCAACCAAGCTTTGAGAAGATTGCCAGAGTGAAAAAGCTTGGTCAAGTAGAAACAATACTTTCCTAGGAATTAGGAGGCCCAATTTTTAACTTGTTTTTCTTCATTTAACTGTGGGAGTGTACAACAATCAGCCATCTTTTGTCTGTCATTCTTCAATGAAAGAGGTGATTGGAATTAGAGACTTCTGAGGACCAGCCTATCCCTGGTTTATGATTTTGAGTTAGAGAATTTGATTAGTTAAAAGCTTTATTAATACCAACCATAAATAGTCAAACCAATAAAAATGAGCAAAAGTCTTGAAAACATACTTTACTAAAGAACATGAATGTTCAGATGGGAAGCTAAACACATTAGTCATGAGGGAAATTCAAATTAAAACTGAAATGACATACTATGTCACATCACTGGAATAGTTACAATTCAAAACACTGGCAATACCAAATGTTGGTGAGGATGTGGAACAGCCAGAGCTCTATATTTTCCTGGTGTGAATGCAAAATGGTCACATTGGAGAACTGTTCAGCAATACCTGTCTGCCCTATAACTCACCAGTTTCACTCCTATTTACCCAAAAGAAATGAAACCATATATCCACAAAAAAGCTGGCATAAGAATGTTCATAACAGCTTTATTCATAATAGTCAAAATTTAGAAACAACTCAAATATTTATCTGTCAACAGGTAGATAAATGGATTAAAAAACGTTATGCTGTATATGTACGACAGGATACTGCTGAACAATTAAAAGGAATAAACTGATGCAACGTAATGAATCTTAGAAATTGTATTGAGAGAAGCTAGATTTAAAAGTACTTTAAAAATACATTTTATATGAAGTCCAAGGACAGAAAAATCTAAGCTGTAGTGAGAAGTCAGGAAGTGGTTGCCTCCAGTAGAGGAGCTATTGACTGGAAAGGAGCCACAAGGAACTTCTGGATTGATGGCTATGTTTTATATCTTGTTCTAGGGGTTGGTTGCCTAGGTTAACAGTTACCAGAACTCATTGAAATGAACACATAGGATGTATGCATTTCACTGTATGTAAATTGTACCTCAGTTTAAAAAGTATTAAGACAATTGAATCATTCTCAGTGTAAAACTTAAAATCTGAAATTGGCTCTATCATTCCCTTAAGAAGGGGAAGGGGGAGTACGGATCCAAGTCTGAGACAGAAACAGTGGTATTGAAGAGTTAAGGATATTCATTGGGGAAAAAAACCAGGGGTGGGCAAGTAAGTACATGCTAGGAATTGTAACTCACTTATTAACTTGTTTCATAAAAATCAGTGATGTCTTTTGATGTTTATTTTCTGTGCTATATATTGTATGTTAGATCTAAGGAAAAGATGATTCATCTAGGTTTATGCCAATAGTTACTATCTTAAGTTTGATATGTATTGTATTTTCTAATTACCTAGATTTTTTCTGAATATATTTAGATTATTATGCCATAATAAAATTTATTTTTGAAATGCTTGTAAAATCTTATGAACACTGAGGCTTTTCATTTCCTAATCTTTGTAGCATTAGGGGGAGATTTTTTTTTTCTCTTGATTCATCCTGTATGAATGAGGTCATCAAAGTCAGCTTTTAATTTTGTATTTTAATTTAGTTTCCTTAGAAATGTAGGAAAACAGTGGTTGATTAGTGTATTCTTAAATTAAAGGTTTGCAGTAGGAGACTATTAAAAATGCCCATTTTCAGACTTAGGTACTATGCCAGTAGTCCGTTGTCTTGCTATCTTCTTTGTAAAATCGTTCCCTGAAGCTATCTCTTTTATCTAGATTTCAAAGAATATGCTGCATTAACTCTTGCATGGATATAAACCCAAAGTTGAAAGTGATTTCTCTGAAAACTGCATTTTCCCCACCTACAGAAGTGTAACTAAAGATCTGCTCTTCTAAATTATATTGTTTATGACCACATTGTTAAAAATTGAAAGAGCTAGTTGTATCATAGATGCATGTCTAATAAGGAATTGATTGTATTTGTGTAATATTCTTTAGGAGGAGAGAATCAAAACTTTGTAAGCAATTAATTTGAATTACAGGAGCACTAAGGTTTCTGTTACTACTAAATACCATACCCTTCAGGCAAAGTGTATCCATAAGAGAAGAAGAAAAATTCTGTGACAACTACTTATCCTACTTTGGATATTAAAAAAGCAAATGGTATCAAAGTAATTCCTTATCCAATTTCAAAATACTGAAAATATTTTGAACTGGATATTTTAAATGGATTTGTTTTCTTGGAACAGACTGCTTTTGTTGGTTTTATGGCACCATTAAAATTAATCAAGTTAGAGTTTTGCAGTGCTAGAAATTAAACCTATATTTAACTGATTTTTATTTTTTCCATTTTTTTTTCTTAACTAGGTCCTTACTGATGTTGCTTGAGCTTATTCTCCTGCAGTTGATCTCATTCCTGTTGGCTAAATATTAAGCCCCATGACAACATTAAGTTAATGCTCATATGTTTTAGGCCTCATCTATAATACCAGGAAAATACAGAAAAGACTTGTACATTAGATTACCTAATTCCTTTTCTTTCATTCCCAGAAACACCATGACTTTTATAAATAATCATCTTATAGTTATTGTCAGACCTGTGGCCTATTCTACCCCAAAGAACATAGTTGAGTTTTTGGAAAGTACAGGATTTACAGATTTGGTCTTTAATATTCTTACACACATATAAACATTACAATTAATGAAGCAGGAAATTATTGGTGCATAAGATGAATGTTTAATGTGGAATAATAATATTTCAAATATAACTGGTTTTTTAAAAATTTGTTTTTAATTTTTGGATTTTTCTATGCTATAAGTTGATAATGGTTTCTTGAAGTTTATTTTATAAACACGATTTATTTTACTGTTTTATGGTACAAGTAGGAACTCCATTGTTAAATTGGTGTATTGAGTTATACAAATGTTTATATTAGTATTTAAATAATGAAATATTGGGCAGTTAGTTTACACCAAATGTTTTTGCAGTCCAGGGGAGAATGTTTCTGCTGATTTGATGCCTAATACAGTTTTCAAAAAGGATAAGCAAATATGAATTTGCTGTTTTTTTAAATCTTTTCTTCATGGACTACCCCTTAGCATCAGAACCAAATTTAAAAGGAGGTGCATTGTAGAGCAAGAGAAATCAGAGGTTCTCTTTTTTCTGTGATCAAAAATACACAAAACAATGAATAGATATACAAGTAAAAGATATCCAAGAATGCATTCTAGTAAGACCTCTGAAGCCGTTGTGTCAGTGAAAGAAATAAGACTGACTGTAATAAAACCTATCAGGATTTGCAATTTAGTGAATGCTGAAACATTCTTTACTAGCAAAATAGTATTAGTACGATTTTGAATGTTAGAACATTATGTTAAACTGTGATTATGGTTTTAATGCTTTGTCTCTTTGAATTAAATTTGTATCCATAAAGATGTGCAGCATAATTGTTCATGTATTTATTTACAGACTACACTTTCCGTCGCAGCTCAATAAATAGTCTTTCCCCTGTTAGTGCTACTCTCTCTTCTGGGACTCCCAGCGTGCTTCCTTATACTTCAAGGCCTTATTCTTATCCAAGCTATCCCTTGTCACCAACAATATCACTTACTAATGGCAGCCATGTTGGACAGCGACTATATATCTCCAATCAGGCCTCATTCTTCTGAAGAAGATACTGTAAACATTGAGTATGAAAGTTTCTTTGTAAAGCATGCAAATTAAAATATTGTTTTATTTTAGAATCGGGTTTGCACACTTGGTTTTAAAATGATACATATATATTTATTTCAACATAGTAAAAACATCAACCATAATTCAGAATAACCTACAGTTGTAGAACTTGTGAAAATGCTAAGTTTAAAAAGTTATTCAGTGGTTTCGTTTGATAAAGATATAGCAAACTACTCCTCTTTTTAAACTTTTGGGATTTTAAATACTTCTAATTCCTGAGTGGACAGTAGAACCCAATAGTTTGTGTTAGATTTTTGCATAATAACTTTGCCAAATAGCATTTCACAAATATTTAAGCACTTGCAGACAATGGTTATGCTAGATTTGATTACCAAGGATCACTATCTGTATTAGAGATTTTAACAATTATATAACCAGAAGCATCTATTATGTAGAAAGAAATGAAGGGCAAAAAGATTAAGATACAAATTTTATGCAGTACTAAAGGAAAAGCACTCTACCATTGTGGTCCTTGAAAATAACTAGAAATATTTTTGTTAATTGTTTGTTATAGAAATAAATTTTAATTTTGCTGTTAATGTATTTCAGGTTTTTATAGTTATGCTTCTTTTGTGTTTTTGATATTCACTGTATAGTTGTTTGAATAATAAGTGTTCACAGTTTTCTAATGTTGAAATCATGTGTTGTTTAATTTTTGTACTTGAATTCAAATTCTTTGACATTAAATACATGATGCTTCTAATATGCATGTGTTTTATTTTTGTTTATTAGTATGTGTAAAAAAATTAGCTGTCACAGTCACCTTGACCTTTTCATAGGTGTCTTCATGGAACCAAAGCAAAGGATACTGGAAACAAAATTGTTAGTTTTGTGAAACATTGTAACCAGAATCCTTCTCAGGAGCTAATAGTAGAAATATTTTGTTGAAGCAGGTGAAATTTCCTTTTTGTTATGAATATTTAGTGAATCCAGGCATTTTGACTGTTTAATGGTTTGGTAATGTACATATATAATGAATTTCTAATGATGGTTTACATAATTGATGATCACGGACAAAATTTTTTCCACTCTTAGATACCAGATATTAACTTTGTTGACAGCAGCATAGGACATGGAATTTGCATACATAGGATATGAAATGGTTGCAGATATTTCTTCTGCTGGCTTAAGTTTCTGGCAGAAGTTATATGGAGAGTAAATTACAGTTGACCTTTGAGCAACACAGGTTTGAATTGGGCTTCACTTATGCAAGATTTTTTTATATAGTGTGATAAATGTATGTTCCTTATGATTTTCTTAACATTTTCTCTAGCTTTATTGTAGGAATACATAGATAAAATATGTGTTAATAGACTGTTTATATTACTGGTAAGACTTCAGATCAATAGACCCCTAGTAGTTAAGTTTTGAAGAGTCAGAGATTATACCTGGATTTTTGACTGTGTGGGGGTTGTGGGGCAGTTGGTGCCCCTAGCCCCCCGTGTTTGTTGTTCAAGGGTCAACTGTAGTCTTCTTTTTTTTTTTCCCCTTCTATATGATGCTTATTCCATATAACAGAATACAGTACTTAACTTTCTGGGTTATTGCCTTAAATCTCATTTAAATGAACATAGATACTATACTTAACCAAAATTAATTTTTTCCTGACATAGATTGCATAGATATTGCAATTTAATTACCGTGACTTACAGGTTCATATCACTCCTTTGGCAAACATATACAGAGTTTTTGTTTAGTCAGCTACTGTGCTAACCCTTGGGATACAGAGATGACTCAGATTCCAGACCAAAGGAAAACACATTGATATCGCTCTTCATAGAAATGTTTGTAATGGCCCAAATAATCATAATTACAAGTTCCCACATAGCATTTTCATTAAAACACAAACCCACAAACAGTTGAGAGTGCTTACCAGCCACACACACAGTGTATTTGGAGATCCATAGTAACATGATGGAAAATATGTTAGCTTTGGCTATCCTACTGGATCACCACCACCTCAATTCTTCGAGCTCAAGCTCAGTTTTTTATTTGGGGTGATATACACCTAATAATGTTAAAAAAAAAAAACACCTGGCAAATAGAAGTCACACAAATGGTAGCTGATTTTGAGTATAATTATATAAATCATACACTATTAATTTATTTGTACCAGTGTTTCGTCTCTTCTCCCTTCAAGCAGAAATCTAGCAGTACATTCATGTCAAACATGGTCTCTATACGATATTATAGATGGGCAATTAATTTTGTTCATACTGCACATGAAATTTCATTTGCCTTGTGAATGTAGCTGCTAATTACTTGATGCTTTAATTTTTATAGTCTAAGGCCTTTGATTCAAATAAGGGCTTTCCTGGTTAGTTCATCACAAACTATTATTGATAAGCCTCTTAGCTATTTGATATAGCTCATTGGTTGGGGAAACAATTCTAAAGACAGCCCTTTTCCAGGTTCTCTATGCAACTTTGTGCAAGGGACCATGGCTGAGATGTGGAGTAGATCCTGTTATGTAGCGATGATCTGTTTTGCATAAAAACTGTCGTAAACATCAGAAGGTTATGCAGAAAGCTTAACTTTATTTCTCTAGTTTAATTATTTTACAGTGTTACAGTGGGAAAGAGTTCTCTATGACTTAAAATCTAGTAGCCATTATAGAAAAGGTTGGCAAGTCCAATTAAAAAAAAATGTGCATGGCAAAAAAGCATATGTAAAAGACAAATGATAAAGTTGAACAAGAATTGCAAGTTATTTTTACAAATGGCTAATGCTAATCTCTATTACTGTAAAATATCAATAAAAGACCATCCACTCAAGGGGCGCCTGAGTGGCTCAATAGGTTTAGTGTCTGTCTGACTCTTGATTTCAACTCAGGTCATGAGCTCAAAGCATGAGGTGTAACCCTCTGGTGAGTCGCACATTCAGTCTGCTTGTCCCTCTCCTTCCAAGCGCTGTGTCTCTTTCAAATAAATAAAAATCTTTAGAAAAAAAAATCTACTCGAGAAAAAATGGATACAATAGGCAGATAACAGGCCCTTAAATGTATGAAAAGATGCTTTATCTCAAGTACAAACTAAAAGTTCAAATTTGCAGAAATTCAAAGGTTTGATAAGGCTTTAGTAAGATTTTAAAGAAACCAGCATTCTCCTATATTACCACTGGAATTATAAATTGATATGATTTATATAAAGAGCAGTTTGGCAGCTATTGTCAAAAATCACTAATATTTCAATCTTTTGACCCTGCAGTCCTCATTCTGGAATATACTTGCATGTGTGTGCAAAATGATATATTTAAAAAGTGATTCATCAAAACATTTGTAGCCTAAATACCCATCATTAGGGGACTAAAATAATACATTTATTGGTGCATATTAAATACAAAAGAGATACTATTCCTAATATAGAAAGAGATAGTGTTAAGTGGAAAACAGCAAAGGTCAGAAGTATGTGTATAATAATGCTGTATTTTGGATAAAGAGGAAGAAAACATTTGCATGTGCTTATCCTTGCATACCAAACAGTGGAAGGCTATACAAAAAACTAAGTGATTATGAGAAAGCAGATAGGATCACACTTTTAAAGTTCCCCTTATTCCAGGCACAGTGTGACTGTTTAATCTATCATCGATCTTCATTTAAAGTAAGAAGACCTATAACTTTTCTCAGAAATAAAATGAAGATCTTTAGTGAACCTAATCTGAACATCAATACATTGGGAACCTAATCGGAACACAAATACATTAGGAAACTCAAAATACATTAGAGAAACCTAATCTGAACCCAAATACATCAGTGATCAGTGACTAACCACGAGTTGGGTTTTGAGTAGGGACCCAGGGAAAAAAATAAACCCAGGTGGTAACTGCAGTGCAGCAATGCAAGCAGCTATGCACTTCACTGCTTTTGACTCAATGAGTCCAGTGTACTTGAAATATTCAGTAGCACTGCTGTCAAGTAGAAATGGTGTAAAGAATATTAAAGTGGGACACCTGGGTGGCTCAGCCTGCTTTTAGTGCCTGCCTTTGGCCCAGGGGCGTGATCCTGAAGTCCCAGGATCCAGTCCCATGTTGGGCTCCCTGCATGGAGCCTGCTTCTCCCTCTGCCTGTGTCTCTGCCTCTCTCTCTCTCTCTCTCTCTCTCTCTCTCTGTCTCTCATGAATAAATACATCTTTTTTTTTTTTTAAGAATACTAAAGTTTTATTCTTGCTATGCTGCTGTCCCTTAATCTCTTGTATCATGGAGGGTTCCTAAAACAGGTTGGCCAAGGGGGAAAAAAATGGGAACCTAGGATTTTAAGGGTAATGTAAGTCACCAAAATCCAAATCTCTTTAGCCATCCTCTAGAAACTATCCAGAACAATAACGAAAACAAGATCACATTATCCACGCCTTTATAATGAGAGAATAGTATAATTTGAAAGTTAGCTGTAAGTAAAAATAAATGCCAGGAGAATTATTTTTTGAGCTCTTGATGCAACCCTTCATGGAGAGCAAGAGGTGTGTTGAAGGATCTGGAAAACTAGATAGTCCTCAGTGAGTAAGGTGAGCGTCAGAATTAGCACAGAATCCTATTTAGCACAGATGTTTTGAGGTGAAACACCTCAGCTCCGATTAGGTAATTGGGCACTTCTTACAAAAGGGCTCTGCAGAATGTTCTTCAACCATAGGTAATTCTTAAAAGGCAACCTTCAGAGAACACTGGAGAGGGGAATGCAAACCGGATTGTCCTCACCGAAGGATCTTTGACCCTTGAATTGGTGCCTAAGGTATCTAAGGCCAGTGCCACTGAGCATGTGCTGTCTGGCCTTCTGGTGCCCCGGGTCACGGCCTGGGGTAGCACAGGGCGGGTCCTGATCGGAGTGTCCCACCTGCAAGAGACGGTGTGTGGAACTAGGGAAACTCGTCCTGCGAGCGGGGGTGGGGTGGTGGGTGGTGGTATTCCTGTTAGAAGAGGGGGTACGTGGATGGCCTCGCGAGCCCCCCCCCAGCACGTGCAGGCGGCGACACGCGGAGCGGCGGGAGGATGAGGAGGGCGCCGCCGGGGCAGGAGGGGGGCCGGCTCCAGGGGGACCCGTGGCCCGCTTGCTGTCTGGAATCCAGGCTCGCATCCCGGGGGGCTGGGGGGGATGCGCGGCGCGGGCTGCGGCCTGGCGGGGCGGCGCTGGGGGCCGCGGGGGCCGTGCAGGGGGGTGCGACCGGGAGCCGCTTCCCGCCGCGCCCATCCAGCTCTGGCCCGCCTTGTGGGCAGCAGAGCTTCCCGCCGGACTCCGGTTCTGCTAAGGCGAAGGCGCTGGGCTCGCCGAGCCCCGGGAGGGGGAGCGGGGCCGAGGCGCCTCCCATGCGGGGCTCGCGGCGGCCGACGTCGCGATCGCTCGGGCCCAGTGCGAGCCTGGCTCAGCCGTGGGCGGGGTGGGGGGAGCCCGGGCGCTGCGGAGAGCGGGGGGGGGGTGGGCACCTGCACCTGCGGGGGTGCGGGTGGTGGTGTGGGGTGCTGCACCTGCCGGGGCGCCTGCGGGCGGGGCGGGGGGCGGGTTGCTGCACCTGCCGGGGCGCCAGAGCCTCAGGGGCCGCGGCCGCTCCGGACTGCGCCTTCAGCCAGCAGCTTGCACGAGCGCTCGCTGTCCCCGTGTTGTGACCCTTTCCTGCTAGAAACATCTAGAAGGGCCACCGTCTCCTGCACTGAAAGGGGCAGCATGTCGCTCCCTGCCTTCGGGACAGCGCAGCCGCTACCAGGGTGCCGGTTCCCTTCATCACTAAAATTTTGCGGAATCAGGACATCCCTGGGCGGCCCAGCGGTTTAGCGCTGCCTTCGGCCCAGGGCGTGACCCCGGGGACCCGGGATCGAGTCCCACATTGGGCTGCTTCTCCCTCTGCCTGTGTCTCTGCCTCTCTCTCTCCGTGTCTCTCATGAATAGATCAATAAAATCTTTAAAAAGAATGTGTGGGATTAAAATTTCGAAAATCTGAAATTTGGAGTATCTAAGATTCTGAAAATGTGAAGAAGTGAGCTGTCGGAGCGGAAGCTGCGAGTTGGGTGTGGATGGCGCGGCAGGTGCACCCAGGGCTCTGGGAAGGGAAGGCCACGGCGGCCTCACCGGCGTGAGTCCCCAGACACGAGCAAACTCCGATGGATGAACAAATAAAACGTGAAGGACAGGAGCGTGTGCCCCGGAGACGTGTGAACAGGCACCAAGATTTGTCAGAACCCCCACCCTTAGTGGCCACTCCCTCCAAGTTGCCTTTCCTCGCAGGGCCTGGGCAGGCCAGCGCTTCTCCCCACATTTTTTCTTCTAGAACAGATTTTTTTTTAAATCTGAGTTTTCCTGAAGGGGGCAACATCCTCCAGTTTATGAGGACCAAAAGATAAAAATAAAAAAAGAGAAAAAATAAGAAAAAAGAAACAAGAAATGAAACCACCCAGTATCAGCCATCGGGCTTGCTAAAGATTGCAAGTGCTTTTAGAAATTAGAAGGTCGCAAAAGTGTTTGCTTGATCCCTGGTCTTCTATATCTTGGATGAAGGATAATTATATCCTCATATGTTTTTTTTTTTAATTTTTATTTATTTATGATAGTCACAGAGAGAGAGAGGGGCAGAGACACAGACAGAGGGAGAAGCAGGCTCCATGCACCGGGAGCCCGACGTGGGATTCGATCCCGGGTCTCCAGGATCGCGCCCTGGGCCAAAGGCAGGCGCCAAACCGCTGCGCCACCCAGGGATCCCTATCCTCATATGTTTTTAAATAAAAACCTACTTTTAAAGCCTGTGTGTTCTCCTAAGTCAATGTCCATTGACCACCTGTGTAATATTTACTGGACACACAGGCTGGGAGGGCCCGGGCGGCTCAACCCGTACCTGACCCCCTGCTGTAATGTGTTTGTCTGAAGAGCTGGAGAGAGCCAGCAGGGCCGAGGAGAGGGCAGGAGGAATGAGGTGCTTGGGAAGGGAAGATGGGGTCACCGGGCCTCGTGCGCTTCACCCCTCAAAGCCTCCTGACTACCTCCCGGGTGTGAGGCTTTGTGCCATGAGCTGGGGATGCAGAAGTGAAAAACGCGGTGTTTTTGACTTTAAGTTTAAAGAGAAAAAAATTCATGTTTGGCAGTAAAGCATTTTAAAGCTTTCTTTCAATCTGGTTTTAAAAATATTTGTTTTTCAGGGAGCTCAAAGGGGCACACCATTGTCATTTCACTCTATCTTTGGGCTTCAAGAGGAGAGGTCGCTTCACCTCTCTTCATGCTTCACCTGGTTTTTCACCGCCAAATGGCAGCACCCAGAGGCCTTTGCCAGCTCCTCAACTGCTTTGACTTTCCTATAGCATTTGAGGCCTTTTTTTAAAAAAGTTATCTGCCTATCTACCTATCTAGCATCTATCTTCTATCTATCTATCTATCATCTATCATCTATCTATCTTAATGAGAGAGAGAGAGAGAGAGAGAGAGAGAGAGAGAGGGAAAGTGTGCAAGTGGGTGGAGGAGGCGCAGAGGGGAAGGGACAAACCCTGTCCTGAGCATGGAGCCTGACGCAGGGCTCGAACCCACAACCCCAAGACAAAATGAAGAGTTTGCACTCTACCGCCTGAGCCACCAAGACTCCCCAAGGCCATTTCTTAGAAAGCTTTACTTGTATGCGATTTACAGAGTGTCTTCACACATATTATTATTATTTTTTAAATCCTCCTTCAAACCCTATGATGTTAGCAGTGCAGTGAAGCTGAACTGCAGTGAGATGAAGTGAATCGATAGGGCTCTCTCCCCCCCCCCCTCCCCGGAACCTAAGAGAGTTACCACATACTTTATTATTATTTAGATCTTCTTTTTCTTTATACTGTCCCTTGAGATATCCCGTGGAAATCTGAAATTCAACATAATTGTAATCCAACTAACCACATCTCTTATTTCCTAAAATACTGATTCTCTTACTCCCATCGGTCACACAGTCTTCTCCTTGTATTTCCAGATGTGTCGTGCTTTTTTTCTATCCTCCTTACCTGCCACTGACATTCCTTAGAGGCCGAACTAAGTTTTGTTGTTGTTGTTTTGTTTTGTTTTTTGTTTGGCCTGGACCATTACAGTAGCCTCCAAACTGAGCTTCGTATTGATGACTTCTTCCCACAGACAAAGTTTATAATGATATATTGTCAGTATATGTATTTGTTTATTGCCTATTTCCTTGAGGGCAAAGACCCAAGTATATACAACATTTGGAATAATACACTGATGCTTCTTAATAACAATTAGTTGGATGAAAGTTGGAGTGATGAATATAATCATCTTCCCAACTCCCACTTCTGATTATATCACGTTTGCCCCAAAGCTTCCATGGCCGACACAGGTCTAAGCTCCTTTGTCATTGTCTGGCCTATACTTACTTTTCCATGTGTCTGATATGGATGTGGAGAAAAGGGAACGCTTGTGTACTGTTGATAGGATTGTAAATTGGTACAACTCCTAAGGAAAAAAAATAAAAAATAAAAATAGAACTACCATATAATCCAGCAGTTCCACTTTGGGGTATATATCCAAAGGAAAAAAGAAACCCACTAACCCAAAAAGATACCTGCACCTCCATGTTCATAACAAGACTATTTATAATAGTCAAGACTTTGAAACAACCTAAGTTGTATATCGAAAGATAAGTAAATTGTGATAAATATACACAATGAAATAATAGCCATAAAAAACGAGGAAATTCTACAATTTACAGCAACATGTTGGACCTGGAAGGCATTGTGCTATGTGGAATAAGTCGGAGAAAGACAAATATTGTATGATCTTAAATTTGGAATCTCAGAACCAACAAACAAAAATAAACTCACAGAAACTGGAGGAAGGTGCAAACGTCCAGTTATAAGATAAGTACTAGGGATGTCACGTACAACATGATGACTGCAGCCAGCACCACTGCCTGAGACATGGGAAAGTTGTTAAGAGAGTAGATCTTAGAGTTCTCATCACAGGGAGAAATTTTGTTTTTATTTTCTTTTTATTGTATCTATATGAGAAAATGGATGGAACACTCAACATATTGCAATCATTTCACATTATATGTAAGTCAAACCATCATGCTGTACCCCTTACATATATATGATGATGTATGTCCATTATTCCCCCCGCAAAAAAAAACTTGGAAAGAAATTCTTAAAAAAAAAAAGAGATGGGGGGAATCTGGGTGGCTCAGCTGGTTAAGTATCTGCCTTTGGCTCGGGTCATGATCCCAGAGTCCTGGAATTGAGTCCCACATTAGGTTCCCTGCTCTCCAGGGCGCCTGCTTCTCCCCCTCCCTCTGTCTGCCAGTTCCCTTGCTTGTGCTCTCTCTCTCTGTCAAATAAATAATATCTTTTTTTTTTTTTTTCTTAAAGGATGGGTTTTGGAGCTAGATCAGTTACTGTGGGACTAATATCAGAGACCCATCTCTGGTAGGTGGGGTGCAGATCACTCCCACCGATGCTCTGATTGTTTAAAGTTTTACTAGTGGTGAATTGTGATGCTGTGCTGGCATAAAGGGTTACGCTTGCTGGTGCAATGGATCAGGTATTTGAAAAGTAGGAAGGGAATTGTAATTTTAAGAATGGAATTGATGACTCTGGGTAAGTTTGATCGATGTTCTATAAAATGATAATGAAAGGCAAGGAACATTTAATAGGCAATGAAAACCAAGTGTGAAAGCCAGAGGGCATAGGTACCTTCCAAAAAGGCTCTCATTTCTGAAGACGAAGCTTAGAGAAGCTGTGGAGATTGGAGTCATGCCTAGGACTTAATTCTCAGAGTAGCTCAGCTCCAGAAAGTGTTAAACTTCCAACCACAGCAGGTAGGTCCTGGTTAGCAGGCTTATTGAGAAAGAATGGGACCCTGACACATAGACAGTGATTCCTCTGATGCCCAAATCTTCTTTTTCTCAATTTTTAAGTGTTACTAATTTTTTTAAATTTAAAAATTTTTTAAAAATTTAATTTTAATCTTAATTCCAGTATAGTTAATATACAGTGTTGTATTAGTTTCAGGTGTGCAATATAGTGATTCACCAATTCCATATACTATTCTGTGCTCATCCAATTCAAGTGTACTCTTAATCCCCCATCACCCCATCCCCTGGTAACCATCAGTTTGTTCACTATGGTTAAGAGTCTGTTTTTTAAAATCTTGTTTTTTTTTTTTTTTCATTTGTTCATTTGTTTTGTTTCTTAAATTATACACTGGTGAAATCAGAAGGTATTTGTCTTTCTCTGACTGACTTAACTGACTTGACTATTCAACAATATTTATTCTTCCAATCCATGAGATGGAATATCTTTCCATTTTTTTTTCATCATCTTCAATTTCTTTCATTAATGTTTTATAGTTTTCAGAGTACAAGTCTTTCACCTCCTTGGTTAAATTTATTCCTGGATATTTTATCATTTTTGATCTAATTGTCAATGAGATTGTTTTCTTAATTTCTCTTTCTGCTGCTTCATTATTAGTGTACAGAAACGTGATGGATTTCTAGACATTGTTTTTGTATCCTGCAACTTTAGTGAATTCATATATCAGTTTTAGTAGTTTTATAGTGGCGTCTTCAGGGTTTTCTATATATACTACTGTCATGTCACCTGCAAATAGTGAAAGTTTTATTTCTTCCTTACCAATTTGCATGCCTTTTATTCCTTTTTCTTGTCTGATTGCTGTGGCTAGGACTTCCACTACTATGTTGAATAAAAGTGGTAAGAGTGAACATCCTTGTGTTGTTCCTGACCTTAGGGTAAAAGCTCTCTGTTTCTCACCATTGAGTATGATGTTGGCTATGGGTTTTTCATGTATGGCTTTTGTTTTGTTGAGATATGTTATCTCCAAACCTATTTTGTTGAGAATTTTTATCATGAATGGATGTTTTACTTGTCAAATGCTTTATCTGCATCTATTGAAATGAAATTAGGTTTTTATCTTTTCTCTTATTTGCATGATATATCACATTGATTGATTTGTGAATATTGAGCCACCCATACACCCTGGGAATAAATCCCACTTGTCTGATCCTCAAATCTTGAGTTTCTAGATTTCCCTGAACTCTCTGATCCTGAATAGCCCTCTCCTCCTATTAATAGCTAACATTCTCCCTTTGTTGAAGGTGATGCAGAGGTACCCCCTTGGGATCTTCCCTTGTATCTTCTCCTGGCCATAGGTCCTGGATCCAGAATTAAGTCTCAACACAACCCAGCAGGATATGCTGGGCCTGATAAAAGAGTAAAGAGAATGTAGGAGGAGTCAGGAGAGTATGAATGAGACTGGGTTGTGAGGTGCTTGATTAGTAGAGAGTATATTAGTTTATGGACATGCTTTGGTGATATAAGACTTAAGGAACCCAGAAGATGTTGTGAACTTGCTATTAGGGTGGTCCCTAGATGCTGGATAATGATACTTCAGCTGAAATATGAAGAAGGGGTGGCAGGTAGCCAAGCAAAAGAAGTTATGGAGTGGGTGGAATCAGGTTCAGGACAGCATTAGGAAGTTTCTCCTGAGCTGTGGGGCTGGGCCTCACTGCTGTTGAGGTCACTGCTAAACCATCACTGCAAACCTGTGCCTCTCAGAGACTCTGCTCATCAAGGCATGGCCTTTAAGCTTCTAAGGGCTTTCTAACTCTGGAAATCTCAGCCTTGCTTTATTTGAATGTGGCAGAAGCCAATATAAACCTGCTCCAGGCTTGTTTGTCAGGTGTCTCTTTAAGTTTGATTTCTCTGTGGATACCTCTAAGCAGATGCCCTAGGAGGAATTCAGACCCATGCATCAAAAGATTGTCATAAAAATTACGTTTGATTGCCTCCTCTTCCTATATCATGTTACCCTCTAAAGATTATCTTAAAACTTAACCTCTTATCACCCCTCTCTCTCTATTTTTTCAGCAAGAGAATGGAAAAGGGTTTTAGGCTGAAGGATCATTTTGGTAGGAGATTTCAGACAGTGTGAACAGTCTCTAAAAGCATAAGAGAACTGGAAAGAAAAGATATGGTTCAAGGAATGTGAGAGCTGGAGTGTAGAGTATGACGGTAGGATGAAGAGCCATGGGGCAAGATTGCTAAGCACTGGTGGACGATGTAGAGTTTCATACACCAGGCTGAGAAGGTTGGGGCGTCACCCAAGGAGGGTAGGACACAAAAGAGGGCTTTGTTTGGGTTGTGACATCACCATATGGTACCATTATACGCTATAGTCTGCGGAATGATTTGAGAGGGAGGATCTTATTAGGTAACTTTTATTATTTTATTTATTTATTTATAAAGATTTTATTTATTTATTCATGAGAGAGAGAGAGAGAGAGAGGTAGAGACATAGGCGGAGGGAGAAGCAGGCTTCCCCCAAGAAGCCCAATATGGGACTCGATCCTAGGACTGCAGGAGCATGCCTTGAGCCGAAAGCAGATGCTCAACCGCTGAGTCACCCAGGCGTCCCATATTTTATTTAATGTCAACATTTAGCTCATAGCTGTTAAAGTACACAAATATATAAGTAAATAAACACTTAAAATCATAAATATATATCTTCATTGCATGTGTTCAGTATATAATAAATTATATTCTTATAAATAAAAAAATAGCTAACATTCATTAATTAGCTTTTCAATGAAAGCACATGTTAAGTCAGTGTGGATGAGGACCGTCAAAATAGCAGACAGGATCCCTGCCCTCCACGGGAAGGAGGCTCTGTGGCCCAGGGGGGCCATTGCCAAAGCTGAACCTGGGCCTCTGTGTTTAGCTAATAGAAGGAAAATGCTAAGGGCATAAAGACTCTGTGGTTGTGCAGATGGAAGGAGCTGGCGAGGTGAAGGGTGCCAGGTGAGGCGGGGGAGCCGGGTTAGGGCCCCGGGGCCCTGCAGCTGCAGCTGGGGGCTCCCAGGCCCGGCGGGGAGGGGGCGGGCGGCCTCCGGGCCTGGCGGCTCTTCGCCTGCCTCGCCTTCCTGTCAAAATTCTGTGTTTGAAAGCTCACCTCACTCATTACTTCTCCAAAGCCCTTCGTGATTCCAAGTCGGAATTGAAATCTCTCCCCACTCCTCGTGAGCATGGCCAGCTAACCACCTACCTCCTCCTCCTCCTCGCAGGGAGGGCCAGGAGCGGCCTGCCTCCCCTGGGTGGAGGCAGGAGCCCTGAAGTTTTGCATCTTCCACCCCCAGAACAGCCCCTGAGGCCCAGAAAATGCTTCAGAAGAATTTATTTATTAAATTGGAAAGTAACTCAAATCCCTGGCTGAGTAACAGATATAGTGGTGGACTTGGGAACAGACTCCAAGTCCTGGTCCTTCCCAGTGTGCTTCGCAGAGTCTTTGCTAATAGAACATTCTACACACACACACACACACACACACACACACACACACACACGAAAGAAAAAGAAAAAGAAAAAGAAAAAGAAAAAGAAAAAAAGAAAAACAAAAAGAAAAAAAGAAAAACAAAAAGAAAAAAGAAAAAAAATAGAAGATTCTACACATTTTGCAACGTCCGTTACTAGTCCCTTGCATGATTGCCTTTTCCTCCTGGCCTTGGTTTTTTTAGTTTTATGTTTATCCTACCCAGTTATAATGAATTGATTTTGGTGAATTTTCTCAATTTTTGTGGAATGAGGCAGGGTACACATAAATTTTTAAAGGTAGCTTCTTAGAATTAGTAATGCCTAGGCACAACTTTTCTATTAAATATGGAGCTCTGTGAAAGGGGGCAATTGTAAAGGAAAATGATTGGTACTAGATTCTCCAAACTATGGGAATAGCCTCTTAGTGTTCAGAATGTGTCTTGAGAAATCTCCAGAAGCAAAGGGAGACCTGCTGTGCAAGTTATGAAGTTGGGTAAACTGTAAACATTGTGTTAGCAGCAAGTTGCAGGACTCCGCTTTCATGTTTGTACTGGTTACATTTCTGAATATGTCACCCTGAGCTTTGTTCTTCTTCCAGCTATGAGAGGGATAGAAACCCATGAATCCATTACAGATGAGCAATGAAGGAATTAAGCTTGACTGATTTCCATAGTAAGTAAAATTAAATTCATTCCATGCAAAAGGAATAGATATTAAGGAGGTTCAAGTTTGCATATAAATTTACTGATATTACTGGGCTCTAATGGGCAGACTAAAAAAAATTTATTGATTTGACATTGGATTAACATATGTTTCTTTTATTCTTTATAAGTTAAATTTTTTCTTCAAAAGCAGAGGAAATCCCAGCAGTTGTTCTGAAATTCCAAACAGCAGCCATTTTTCATAGACATGAATGAAGCTTTAATTATTTAATAGTAATTCATCATTATGCCAATACAAGCATATGCTTTGCCTCAGTGAAAGTAGTGCTCTTGCTGGCCTATGTTTCTGCATATATAATTTCACAAATTGATTAATTTTTCGGTTTTTTTTTTTTTAATAAAACCTGCTTTGGTGAATACATCTCTCTTGAAGAAATTTAAGAGTAAATATATATATATATTTAAATATATAGCTGCATTGGCTTTTTCTTTGCTGAAGGCATGTGTACAAGCAAGTCTCCAAATCACAGTGTGTACAAAATGTGGCAATAAAGTCATGAAGGATTACTGTAAATTAATATTTCATTTCATTTTAACTTTTTAAAGATTTATTTATTTATTTTAGAGAGAGAGCATGCGTGTGAGTGCAGGGAGGGGCAGAGGAAGAGAGAGAATTCTCACGCGGACTCCTAACTCACTTTGGAGCCCAACACAGGGCTTGATCCCAGGACCCTGAAATCATGACCCGAGCCAAAATCAAGAGCTGGATGCCCAATCAACTGAGCCACCCGGTGCTCCTATAAACAAATATTTCAAAAGTTGTATCCAGATCCACTGTATGGGCCATACAAGAAAACTTAACCTCATTATTTCACTCACTTCTTACTTACAGCCTCAAACACGATTATCCAAGTTTGTTTGACTCATTCATCCCATTATCTCCAAATGACTTGGATTTTTCAAAACCACACCTGTTCTCAATGGATTAACACTATCATTGAGACAACCTTGAAAGCAGGTTCTATTTCTGACTCATCATATAACATATTGTCTGGCTTATGGTATGGCTCAGCAAGCAAATGAAGAAACTCCTCAGGAATTCCTGAATCTCTTCAGTGCAGAGAATGTATCTTAAATTTCTAAGATACCACATAATTTAGCAGTTATGCCTCACACCTGAATATTATACATAGAAAACTGCATTCCATTTTGAGCTGGAAATGAAAATCCATTATGGAAATCTCTCTACCATGTGTGAAAGATTTAAGTGAAAATGAGTCACAGCCAAAACAATATAATACTAACAGTTTTCAGTACTATAGTACTTTTTTGCTTTTCCAAGGTCTTTAAAATGCATTGTTTCCTTTTATCCTCATGACAATCATGTGATATCAACAAAAAGCGGAGGTAGAGGATGATCTAGATTTTCTTTCTTTCTTTTTTTTTTTTTTTGAAGTTTTTATTTATTTATTCATGAGAGACAGAGAGACAAGCAAACATAGGCAGAGGGAGAAGCAGGCTCCCTGCAGGGAGCCTGATACAGGAGGCTCCTGGGATCACACCCTGAGCCAAAGGCAAATGCTCAACTGCTGAACCACCCAAGCATCCCTAGGTTTTCTGATGGAGACTAAAGCTTATGTAATTTTGGGGATCGTCAGAATAAATTATGTAAGAAAATATTTTTTTGGAATGAGGAAAGAAATCACAACACATTACAACCTTAAAAATATGATAATACCATAATCATCTCCAAAACTAAAAATATAACTATAGTTAAATAATTTTTTTAGGGATCCCTGGGTGGCGCAGCAGTTTAGCGCCTGCCTTTGGCCCAGGGCGCGATCCTGGAGACCCAGGATCGAATCCCACGTCGGGCCCCTGGTGCATGGAGCCTGCTTCTCCCTCTGCCTATGTCTCTGCCTCTCTCTCTCTCTCTGTGACTATCATAAATAAATAAAAATTAAAAAAAATAATTTTTTTAAAAGATGTTGTTTATTTATTCATGAGAGACTCAAAGAGCGAGAGGCAGAGACACAGGCAGGGATCCCCATGTGGGACTTGATCCCGTGACCCTGGATCATGCCCCAAGCCAAAGGCAGACGCTCAACTGCTGAGCCACCCAGGCTATAGTTTTATTAATGAAACATATCTATAGGACATTTTCACTATATTTCAGGCAGCATAATCTTTTATTGCTTATTTATATGATAATAATTCAATATAATTTTTATATAGATGTGAGTGATAATTCCATCTTTTAGTGTGATTGATTATTGTTTTTATGATTGATTGATCACTGGGATACATAAAATATGTGACTTGGCACACAATTGCATTTGTAGCTTGCAGACTGCTACAGGATTATACCCTTCCCAAATTATGACAAATGTTACTTTGCATCATTCTTAGCATAAAGAAAAATATTTATGGCTCATTGATATTTGCATACATTGGATTATAAAATATATTGCCAACAAGGGAGAACTCCTGTTTTGACCTAGTCAGTGTCGTCCAGCCACTTAAAAATTATTCCTATATTTTTATAGTAATTAAAGCCACTTAATAAAATAATTATGTAAATTACCAAAAAAAATTTAAATGTTATGCAAAAATTAAAAATAAGACTTTACATCACAGAAAGATATAGAACTTGAGTGATTATTTAACATTTTCCCATTCTGCTTAAATCTGAAGAAGTTTAAGACATTCCTTATTGATTCTTACAATGCACCCTATGAAATACATTTTATTTATTATTTTATTTATTCATTCATTTATTTATAAAGACTATTTATTTATTTATTTATGAGAGATACACAGAGAGAGGCAGAGACATAGGCAGGGGGAAAGCAAGATCCCTGTGGGGAGCCCAATGCTGAACTCAATCCTAGGACCCTGGGATCACAATCTGAGCCAAAGGCAGATGCTTAACCACTGAGCCACTCAGGTGTCCCAAAATACATTTTTCTTTTTCTTTCTTCTTTCTTTCTTTCTTTCTTTCTTTCTTTCTTTCTTTCTTTCTTTCTTTCTTTCCTTTCAGTTCTGATTGCGTTTGCTTTCTATTCTTTCTTTCGTGTCTTCTGTTCTTTCTGTCTTCTTTCTTCTCAGTTCTTTCTGTCTGATGGCCTTTCTTTCTTTATTCTTTCTTTCTTCTTTCTTTCTTTCTTTCTTCTCTTTCTTTCTTCTTTCTTTCTTTCTTTCTTTCTTTCTTTCTTTCTTTCTTTCTTTTCTTTCTTTTTAATTTTTTAATTTAAATTCAATTTGCCAACATAGAGCATAACACCCAGTGCTCATCCCATCAAGTGCCCTCCTCAGGGCCCGTCACCCAGTCACCCCATCCCCCCACCTGCCACCCCTTCTGTAACCCTTTGTTTGTTTCCCAGAGTTAGGAGTTTCTCATGGTTTGTCATCATCTATAATTTTTCCCACTCAGTTACCCTCCTTTCCCTTATAATCCATTTCACTATTTCTTATATTCCCTGTATGAGTGAAACCATATTATTGTCCTTCTCCGATTGACTTACGTCAATCAGCATCGTACCCCAAAGTTCCATCCATGTCGAAGCAAATGGTGGATTTTCATCCTTTCTGATGGCTGAGTAATATTCCATGGTGTCATATTCCATCATATCTTCTTTAAATAGAGGAGAAAAGGAGAGAAAGCAAGAGAAGGCCATGAGGAAGCCAGATGAGAAGATGAGAACAGGACAGTGACTTCAAACAAAGAGAATATACTGATTATCCAGGCCTCGTGCACTTGAATACTGTATTGCTTGAGCAAGTTACTCGACCTCTTCGAGGCTTTGTTTTTTGTATCTGTACAAGGAGGACGTTGGTGATGGCTACGTCACGGAGTTTTTGTGCGAGGATTGAATCCCTTAATATATACTGGGTACTAATATGAGGTAATACTATTCCTTAGATTGTAAGCTTCAAAAATGACTTAGTCACTTTAGTTTAAAGGTTTAGTATTAGTATTATTTAAGTTATAAAAGGTTTACATTTAGTAACTCTTTAACATAGCGATCAGCAGACAACTGACTTTATATAGTGTATGTGGTCATTCTCTCATTTTTGAGCTTATTCAGGATAATAGAACCAGGGCAACCTACCACAGTGATAATTTTTCTTTGTGCTGCGGTAATAGGTAAATGATCTGCTTGAAAACAGCTCAAAGATTTGATTTAGTTTGAAGTTGAGTTCTGTCCCACATCCACCAAATAGTTTAAAATGTACTCGAAATTTCATGAGTACCTGCATCCATTAGCCAAATTTCAGAGACAAGGGGAAAGTGGAAAGAGACATAGAGGGAAACGTGTGTCAGTTCCTTTTTATGTGTTGTGGTTATGCAGCCAGTGGCTGTCTTATTGATTATTGTTTCCCAGTACCTCCTATAATGCTAGAACAAAACATAGGCACTCAATAGATTTGTTAGGCTTGAATTTTGTGATTGAGATATAAAATAAGAAAATTTGCGAACAATTGGTTTGGTTTTTAAAAATCTATTTTCTAGCCATCTTTTCCTAGACATTCGAACACTTTATTATCTTCTAATGGAGTTGCTGAAATAAGAAACTCTCCAATTAATTTTTAAAATCTGATTTTATTGATTGGTAATCAAGGTTCTTTTCCAAAAGGGGTTTATGCTAACGCAGTGGAGGAGGCAATTTAAGAATAGGTTAAGTTTCTGCCAGTTACTCTGCTCTTCTCCTAGCCCTTATCTTTAGCTGCTTATTCGAAACTGGATTCCTGGCATATCTGCTTTCAGGTTTGGAGGAAAGGAAAAAGAGCCAAAGTCCTGGAAAGGCAGCTTGTCTATAAAAAGGAGCTGATGTAGACTTTGTACACTCCATTTCCCTCACCAGTCATTGGCTCAAGCTGTCAGGCAGCCCACCTGGCTGCAAGGGAAACTTAGAATTATAGTCCTTGGCTGGGAAGCCAGGTGCATGGGAAGAACAGAATTTGAAAGGACGTATTTGGCATGATCATTTTAAGCAGCAGCATCAATCATTTTTGTTTTGAAATTCCTCAAGACAGTATACACATTTTCTTTTCTTTAGGGAGTAGAGCTTTAGTGCATTCAAAAGAATCTCAGGTGCATGACAACATTGGGTGCTATATAAAAACTGATGACGAGAGTATCCCTGTGAGGGTAGATGGTCAGAGTGCTAGGTAAGAAAGAAAACATTTCCTCCAAACTGCTATGTGACAGGGTGTGATCCTGGAGTCCTGAGATCCAGTCCCCCATCGGGCTCCCTGCATGGAGCCTGCTTCTCCCTCTGCCTGTGTTTCTGCCTCTCTCTCTGTGTCTCTCATGAATAAAGTAATAAATTCTTTTTTTAAAAAATAAAATAAACTGCTATGTGAGAGGTTACCTTTGTTGGAAAAGTTTAGCACTTACCTTAACATATTTAGAGATAGGTACCTGGAGATAGTGTACTGTCATAACAAAAAATTGATGATATGTTGCTTATTAGCAGATGAATTGCAGGTGACAGGGAAATAGATATTGGAGCCTGGAGTGCCACTGGCCATTTTTCATCACATAATAAAATGTGGTAAAATGGTCTATTTTAAAATAAAATATCTTTAAAAACTACAAATAAAAGAGAAGTTAGCATTCTTATTTTCCAAAATAACGATAGCTAACGTCACACTTAATGGTGAAATGTTGAATTCTTTCCCTCTGTGATCAAGAAGACGAGCGTGTCTGCTATCACCACTTCCATTCAACATTTTCCTCGAGATTCCAGCGAGTTCAGTAAAACTTGAAAAAGAAATAAAAGGTACGAGGATTAGAGGGAAGAAACAAAACTGTCATTATGCAGACTTGTGAGACTTTGTGAAAACAACAGACATGAATTGAACTGTACAGATACCATACACAAAAACATAAAAAATATGGAGCACTTTGGAATGAATCCAACAACCTATGCACAAGCCTTCTATAAATAATCTTAAAAGACTTTATTGAAAGAATAATATAAAAGTGGAGAGTTATGTACTATGTTTATAAATTGGAAGACTAAGTACTATATGGACTTAGAGTCAATGCTATCTGAATCACAACCGCAGAAGGCTTTGTGTGTAACTTGGTAAGCTAAGCTAAAATTTATATAGTATACAGAAGGCCAAGATCACCCTAAAGAAGAACTAGATGATAAGATTTGCTAATAGCTATCAAAAAATTTTTTTTGACAATATAGTGATTTAGGCAGCATGGTATTGGTATGGAGATAGGCAAATCAATGGAATGGACTAGAAAACCCAGAATCATATCTACACACGTAAAGGTATTTGATATTTGACAGAAGTAGCACTACAGATTAGTGGAGAAAGGACACAGTTTATAATAAATGAAGCTGAGATAATTTGGTATCCATGTGGAAAAAGATAAAGCTTGATCCTACTTCATCCCATACTTAAAAAAAAATTCCAAGGAGGGGGCAAAATTCCAAGAGGATTAACATCTTCCCATATTTTATCAATTCTAAGAGACACATTTTAAACATTCAAATATCTCTTTCTCTGAAATCAGGATGTTTCCCAATCAACGCCATAGTTTACTTGGCTTATATAGTCCTTCTTTTTTTGTGTTGAATATATTAATGGTGGATCTTACATTTTTTAAAATTTTTTAAAAATTTTATTTATTTATGACAGAGAGAGAGAGAGAGAGGCAGAGAGAGAAGCTCCGTGCTGGGAGCCCGACGTGGGACTCAATCCTGGGTCTCCAGGATCACACCCTAGGATAAAGGTGGCGCTAAACCGCTGGGCTACTGGGGCTGCCCTGGATCCTACATTTGATGATGACTAAGGTTTGATGAAATATGATGTAGCAGTTTGGGTCTGATCAGGAAAATAAAAGTCAATCAGTATTCCAAGAATAAAACATTTTAATACAGACAATTAGAGTCTTCCACCACCACTGAGGGCTGTAAGGAAGAGAAGAGCTGGGAAGTTGTCATTGTTACTCTAACCCAGCACTGCTTGAGAGCTCCCTGAAGATCTCAGGAACCTCCAGAGGAGGCCACTGACCACTTCCTCTGCCTGCAGCTTCTCAGGAAGCCGATACCAGTGATCTGAGGTGCCTAGAGGTCTGCATAATTTGAAGACGTGTATTCCTTTGAGCCTTTGGTGTTGTTAGCAAAGTATTATAAGAACGAGATAGGCTCAGGCTGGAATTGGTCCTCATTGTATATTATGTGCATATTGGGAAGGATGTAGATAACATATATAAGCTGCTTTCTAGTCCAGAGGAGCCACTCTGGACCAGATGGAAAAGTTGCTTGTCATTCAGCATTCAAGGATCCTGAATTTTGATCTGGCCACAGTAACTGAATGGGATGTTGAGTATTTTAGGAAAAGGGTAGTATGTTCCATGTGTGGGTGGAATGGTGTGTAGGAAAATCGGGTAGACAGAAAGGCAGACCACAGCAGAATGCAAGTTGTCTCTTTCTTCCTGGATATGTGGTAATTCATACAGAGACTACATTTCTTAGTCTTTCTTGCAGATGGGTGTGGCCATGTGACTAACATTGGACAAGGAGATCCGGGAACTATAAGTGACATATTCAACTTATATCTCTTCTCCGACTTCAGGACTAGTTACTTTTCCCAGACAATGGTTCTTTTCCCCCTGCAGGAACTGGAACACAGACATGCTAGGGACCTATGACCATAAAGACAAAGACAATGCCTTTGTGAATGACCAAGCACAGGTGGCAGACACATGGATCTCAGAATGCCCATGTGGAGCAGAGAGGTCCTGCCAGCCTCAAACAGCTAGTCTATAATGTGGTAGGGAAATAATAATCTATCTTGTTTAAGCCATTCTCTTTTGGGGTCTCTGATCTATCATATCAAAATTATAACCATTGACAAATACAATGGATACAACTTAAAATTATTTTTGTAGTTATTTTACAACACAATGAATTCAGCAATAACTTTTTAGTCCTCGAGATCATTTTATTTTTTTAAGATTTTATTTATTATTTATTCATAGACATAGAGAGAGAGAGAGAGAGGCAGAGACACAGGCAGAGGGAGAAGCAGGCTCCATGCCGGGAGCCCGACTCAGGACTCCAGGATCGTGCCCTGGGCCAAAGGCAGGCCCTAAACCACGGAGCCACCCAGGGATCCCCTCGAGATCATTTTAAAATGAGCAAATCCAAAGCCTTATCCTTGAAGTTTTTCCTTAGTCCTAGGTTTCATGACTTATATTCCCTGAACTCCCAGTAGGTGATTAATTCAGACAATGTGGATTGTTTTTCATGGTATATCTTCACAAACAAATCCAGGGAAATTGTAGAAGCTCAATAGTCTTTTATTGATTAGAAATGAGGTAAGTAGATTTGGTCTTACCAATTTGGTCTATTGGTAAGACCAAATACTGTGGTGTTTCAAAGGAATTTTTATTTTTATATATTTATTTATTTATTCATGTATTTATTTATTTTTAATTTATTTATTTATTTTTAGTTATTTATTTAATTAATTAATTAATTTTATTTATTTTATTTTTTTTCATTGTATTTAATTTTATTTTTGTACATATGTTTTTTTTTTTGTTTTTGTTTTTTTATTTTTTTTTTTTATTGGTGTTCAATTTACTAACATACAGAATAACACCCAGTGCCCGTCACCCATTCACTCCCACCCCCCGCCCTCCTCCCCTTCTACCACCCCTAGTTCGTTTCCCAGAGTTAGCAGTCTTTACGTTCTGTCTCCGTTTCTGATATTTCCCACACATTTCTTCTCCCTTCCCTTATTTTCCCTTTCACTATTATTTATATTCCCCAAATGAATGAGAACATATAATGTTTGTCCTTCTCCGACTGACTTACTTCACTCAGCATAATACCCTCCAGTTCCATCCACGTTGAAGCAAATGGTGGGTATTTGTCATTTCTAATAGCTGAGTAATATTCCATTGTATACATAAACCACATCTTCTTTATCCATTCATCTTTCGTTGGACACCGAGGCTCCTTCCACAGTTTGGCTATCGTGGCCATTGCTGCTAGAAACATCGGGGTGCAGGTGTCCCCGCGTTTCATTGCATTTGTATCTTTGGGGTAAATCCCCAACAGTGCAATTGCTGGGTCGTAGGGCAGGTATATTTTTAACTGTTTGAGGAACCTCCACACAGTTTTCCAGAGTGGCTGCACCAGTTCACATTCCCACCAACAGTGTAAGAGGGTTCCCTTTTCTCCGCATCCTCTCCAACATTTGTTGTTTCCTGTCTTGTTAATTTTCCCCATTCTCACTGGTGTGAGGTGGTATCTCATTGTAGTTTTGATTTGTATTTCTCTGATGGCAAGTGATGCAGAGCATTTTCTCATATGCATGTTGGCCATGTCTATGTCTTCCTCTGTGAGATTTCTGTTCATGTCTTTTGCCCATTTCATGATTGGATTGTTTGTTTCTTTGGTGTTGAGTTTAATAAGTTCTTTATAGATCTTGGAAACTAGCCCTTTATCTGATATGTCATTTGCAAATATCTTCTCCCATTCTGTAGGTTGTCTTTGAGTTTTGTTGACTGTATCCTTTGCTGTGCAAAAGCTTCTTATCTTGATGAAGTCCCAATAGTTCATTTTTGCTTTTGTTTCTTTTGCCTTCGTGGATGTATCTTGCAAGAAGTTACTATGGCCGAGTTCAAAAAGGGTGTTGCCTGTGTTCTTCTCTAGGATTTTGATGGAATCTTGTCTCACATTTAGATCTTTCATCCATTTTGAGTTTATCTTTGTGTATGGTGAAAGAGAGTCGTCTAGTTTCATTCTTCTGCATGTGGATGTCCAATTTTCCCAGCACCATTTATTGAAGAGACTTTCTTCCAATGGATAGTCTTTCCTCCTTTATCGAATATTAGTTGCCCATAAAGTTCAGGGTCCACTTCTGGATTCTCTATTCTGTTCCACTGATCTATGTGTCTGTTTTTGTGCCAGTACCACACTGTCTTGATGACCACAGCTTTGTAGTACAACCTGAAATCTGGCATTGTGATGCCCCCAGATAGGGTTTTCCTTACACATAAAGGAGCTAGAGAAAAAACAGCAAATAGATCCTACACCCAAGAGAAGAAGGGAGCTAATAAAGATTCAAGCAGAACTCAACGAAATCGAGACCAGAAGAACTGTGGAACAGATCAACAGAACCAGGAGTTGGTTCTTTGAAAGAATTAATAAGATAGATAAACCATTAGCCAGCCTTATTAAAAAGAAGAGAGAGAAGACTCAAATTAATAAAATCATGAATGAGAAAGGAGAGATCACTACCAACACCAAGGAAATACAAACGATTTTAAAAACATATTATGAACAGCTATACGCCAATAAATTAGGCAATCTAGAAGAAATGGATGCATTCCTGGAAAGCCACAAACTACCAAAACTGGAACAGAAAGAAATAGAAAACCTGAACAGGCCAATAACCAGGGAGGAAATTGAAGCAGTCATCAAAAACCTCCCAAGACACAAGAGTCCAGGGCCAGATGGCTTCCCAGGAGAATTTTATCAAACGTTTAAAGAAGAAATCATACCTATTCTCCTAAAGCTGTTTGGAAAGATAGAAAGAGATGGAGTACTTCCAAATTCGTTCTATGAAGCCAGCATCACCTTAATTCCAAAGCCAGACAAAGACCCCGCCAAAAAGGAGAATTACAGACCAATATCCCTGATGAACATGGATGCAAAAATTCTCAACAAGATACTGGCCAATAGGATCCAACAGTACATTAAGAAAATTATTCACCATGACCAAGTAGGATTTATCCCTGGGACACAAGGCTGGTTCAACACCCGTAAAACAATCAATGTGATTCATCATATCAGCAAGAGAAAAACCAAGAACCATATGATCCTCTCATTGGATGCAGAGAAAGCATTTGACAAAATACAGCATCCATTCCTGATCAAAACTCTTCAGAGTGTAGGGATAGAGGGAACATTCCTCGACATCTTAAAAGCCATCTATGAAAAGCCCACAGCAAATATCATTCTCAATGGGGAAGCACTGGGAGCCTTTCCCCTAAGATCAGGAACAAGACAGGGATGTCCACTCTCACCACTGCTGTTCAACATAGTACTAGAAGTCCTAGCCTCAGCAATCAGACAACAAAAAGACATTAAAGGCATTCAAATTGGCAAAGAAGAAGTCAAACTCTCCCTCTTCGCCGATGACATGATACTCTACATAGAAAACCCAAAAGTCTCCACCCCAAGATTGCTAGAACTCATACAGCAATTCGGTAGCGTGGCAGGATACAAAATCAATGCCCAGAAGTCAGTGGCATTTCTATACACTAACAATGAGACTGAAGAAAGAGAAATTAAGGAGTCAATCCCATTTACAATTGCACCCAAAAGCATAAGATACCTAGGAATAAACCTCACCAAAGATGTAAAGGATCTATACCTTAAAAACTATAGAACACTTCTGAAAGAAATTGAGGAAGACACAAAGAGATGGAAAAATATTCCATGCTCATGGATTGGCAGAATTAATATTGTGAAAATGTCAATGTTACCCAGGGCAATATACACGTTTAATGCAATCCCTATCAAAATACCATGGACTTTCTTCAGAGAGTTAGAACAAATTATTTTAAGATTTGTGTGGAATCAGAAAAGACCCCGAATAGCCAGGGGAATTTTAAAAAAGAAAACCCTATCTGGGGGCATCACAATGCCAGATTTCAGGTTGTACTATGTTTTTCTTTCTTTACAATTTTGAGATGTAGTTTCTTCTAACAAACTGACCCAAAACACCTAGGCTATAATGTATTGCTCTGTTATGTTCACCTGTCTATTTATATTTCTTCTTTTTTCTTTTCTTTTTCTTTGTTCTTTAAGTTTCAGTTTTTTTATCAGTGATATCTTTTATTTTTTTATTTTTATTTTTTATTTCTTTAAAATAAATTTATTTTTTATTGGTGTTCAATTTACCAACATACAGAATAACACCCAGTGCTCATCCCGTCAAGTGCCCCCCTCAGTGCCGGTCACCCATTCCCCCCCACCCCCCGCCCTCCTCCCCTTCCACCACCCCTAGTTCGTTTCCCAGAGTTAGGAGTCTTTATGTTCTGTCTCCCTTTCTGATATTTCCCACACATTTCTTCTCCCTTCCCTTATATTCCCTTTCACTATTGTTTATATTCCCCAAATGAATGAGAACATACACTGTCCTTCTCTGATTGACTTACTTCACTCAGCATAATACCCTCCAGTTCCATCCACGTTGAAGGAAATCGTGGGTATTTGTCGTTTCTAATGGCTGAGTAATATTCCATTGTATACATAGACCACATCTTCTTTATCCATTACCCTGAACTTTATGGTCAACGAATATTCGATAAAGGAGGAAAGACTATCCATTGGAAGAAAGACAGTCTCTTCAATAAATGGTGCTGGGAAAATTGGACATCCACATGCAGAAGAATGAAACTAGACCACTCTCTTACACCACACACAAAGATAAACTCAGAATGGATGAAAGATCTAAATGTGAGACAAGATTCCATCAAAATCCTAGAGAAGAACACAGGCAACACCCTTTTTGAACTTGGCCACAGTAACTTCTTGCAAGATACATCCATGAAGGCAAAAGAAACAAAAGCAAAAATGAACTATTGGGACTTCATCAAGATAAGAAGCTTTTGCACAGCAAAGGATACAGTCAACAAAACTCAAAGACAACCTACAGAATGGGAGAAGATATTTGCAAATGACATATCAGATAAAGGGCTAGTTTCCAAGATCTATAAAGAACTTATTAAACTCAACACCAAAGAAACAAACAATCCAATCATGAAATGGGCAAAAGACATGAACAGAAATCTCACAAGACATGGCCAACAAGCACATGAGAAAATGCTCTGCATCACTTGCCATCAGGGAAATACAAATCAAAACCACAATGAGATACCACCTCACACCAGTGAGAATGGGGAAAATTAACAAGGTAGGAAACCACAAATGTTGGAGAGGATGCGGAGAAAAGGGAACCCTCTTACACTGTTGGTGGGAATGTGAACTGGTGCAGCCACTCTGGAAAACTGTGTGGAGGTTCCTCAAAGAGTTAAAAATAAACCTGCCCTAAGACCCAGCAATTGCACTGTTGGGGATTTACCCCAAAGATTCTGATGCAATGAAACACCGGGACACCTGCACCCCGATTTTTATAGCAGCAATGTCCACAATAGCCAAACTGTGGAAGCAGCCTCAGTGTCCATCAAAAGATGAATGGATATTTATTTTATTTTTATTATTTTAATTTTTTTCAAAGGAATTTTTAAAAACTAAACTTAATAAATAAAACTTAATACTTAATAAAATAAAATAAACTTAATAAAATAAACTTAATAAAGAGAGCCCTCTTCTTCAATTTTGGATAGATATATTAATTTGCCCAAAGTTGGAAGTTCCTGACTGAAACCATTCTTTTTTATTTTATTTTATTTTTATTTTATTTTTATTTTATTAATTCAATTAATTAATTTTATTTTTATTATTTTTATATTTTTCAAAGGAGTTTTTAAAAAATAAACAATAAAAAGAAAGAGAGCCCTCTTCTTCAATTTTGGATAGCGATATTAACTTGCCCGAAGTTGGAAGTTCCTGACTGAAATCATTTTTTAATTTATTTTTATTTTTTAAATTATTTTATTTATTTATTTATTTATTTATTTATTTATTTATGTTTTTTATTTTTATTTTTTTTCAAAGGATTTTTAAGAAATAAACTTAATAAAAAGAAAGAGAGCCCTCTTCTTCAATTTTGGATAGAGATATTAATTTGCCCGAAGTTGGAAGTTCCTGACTGAAACCGTTCTTCAAGCCATTAAGCAGTAGCTCATTTTTTTTTAACTCGGCCTCAAAAAAGATGAGATCTTACCATTTGCAACAACGTGGATGGAACTAGAGGGTATTATGCTAAGCAAAATAAGTCGGTCAGAGAAAGTCAATTAGCATATTGTTTCACTCCTATGTGGATTTTAAGAAACAAAACAGATGAACATAGGGGAAGGGAAGGAAAAAGAAAAAAGATAAAAACAGAGAGAGAGAATGGAGACTCAACTATAGGGAACAAAATGAGGATTGCTGGAGGGGAGCGGGGATGGGAAGATGGGGTAACTGGGTGTGGGCATTAAGGATCCCACGTGATGTAAGGAGCGCTGGGTGCTATATGCAATTGATGAATCACTGACCTCTATCTCTGAAATAATGATACACTGTATGTTAATTAATTGAATTAAAGTAAGATTTTTAAAAAGAAGTGGCTCATTTTTCACATTCATGTATGTTGGATTCTATTCTTTCCAGCCATAAAGCAATCTTTGGGCATCATTACATCCTTATTGCAATAGATAATTCTGAAATGCGTTTATAGGTGAGAATTTTGTATATTACAGTATCTTCCATCATTTATTTTAGTTTTCCTGAGATGTTCTTTCTTAATTTTAAATGTTTCTGATGGCTTCCATCACCTTCTTCAGCACACTCCTCAAGCCATCTTCTTAAAGGTGGATCAAAAAAAAAAAAAAAAAAGGTGGATCATTCCATTTAAAACTACACATCCTTCCCACCCCCACATGCCTGACCCCCTTACCCTCTCTGGTTAGTTTCCGCTGCACTTACCATCTGCCAACATGTCATGTGAGTTACTCATTACAGTTATGGTTCATGTCTGTCTCTTCCCACTAGAATAGAGGGTCCATTCAGTTGGGGATTATGTCTGTTTTATGAACTGAAGTAGCCTTAGTACCTTCAGTGGCTGCTCAGTAAATAACAGTTAAATAAGCAAATAATCTCCATGTTATTAAAGACTAATTTGATTTAATTCTATTTAGATGACCAATTGAATAATTTGATACAAAGACCCCTAAAAGTAGATTCTATTTTTAAAACCAGAGTGTGTATTTTCAGGAAAGGTATTCAAACAGCAAAATGAGTGAAGCCAGATTTCTTTTCTTCTTCCCTGTATGCTTTGTTTGTTACCCGCTTTGGCTAAGAAAAAAAAATTCTCACATGCAAGGCTAATGACTGTTCCATGCTATTTCAGCCCACAATTTTACCACACATTGTGTTCACAATCTGAACGTGTCACCCCATGTTTCTGTTCATAAGAAATTTTTGCACTCTGCTTTGTTGACTCCATATAACTGCATCCAGTTGGTTCTGACAGGTCCAGTGTCACCTCTAATGATGACAGGATCCCACTATTTCTGGGATTATTGTGTTGCTACCAGGCACAGGGGCGAATTCAATCCTGCAAATTAAATTTCACATATAATCAAGAATATTGGGGGAAGAAAACGTGCAGGAGGCAAAGAAGTAATCATGATTATTGCCCAGATGGCAGGGACTCATAATCATGCCCAGTGCACATCACCACTTGGGTGCAACTTAGTGCTGTCTTAGTTTGCATTCCTGCATCTTTTCATTCCCTCATGTCCTTCTATGAGTAGCTGACATTTATTTACCTACTGGTGTCAGATAGTGTTATCAGTGCTTTGTTACCTGTGTGTGTGTGTGTGTGCGCGCGCGCATGTAATTGACTCTTCTCAGCAATATGATGAATTAGATGTTTTAACTCTCCTCTTCGTGGAGGCATAGAGACAATTTACCCAAGTGCACACAGCTAGTAAATGGCAGTCTGCATCCCCACCAGCAGTCCTCCACTAGAGCCTATGCTCTCAGATGCTGCCCTAGTGGGAGATCACTCTTTGAGTCTCCTGTTCAGAGGTTCCCGGATGCCTGTTAGGTCCACTCTCCTTGCCAGTCAGCACTTTCCATACTCTGGCTTCCCCTTGTCCTCCACTGCATCTGCCAACATTCTATGCTTCACCAATAAATCTAAGGATTTATTGCTGTTTCTCGCCTGCTGTGTCAGTGGTGATTTACTTCTTAAAATTCCTTCGTCAGAGACCATGTCATACGGAGGAGTGTGTTAATTTTCCTTAATCTACATGGACAGTGCCTTGTTGCCCGAAGAGGAATACACATTTCAGGGATGGTGAGGTGGCTTTTAATCAAAAGGGCACTTTCCGAGGAGAGAGCTCCTAGGAGCTCTCCAACTATCTTTAGCTCTAATCAACACTAGGCGTTCTGTTGATTAGCAAATGAATGTTAGAAGTTAGTTTTTGCCAGCGAAATGAACTGTGTTCTAGATGTGTGACTTAGCCAGAAATGTGGATAGAGCATAAGAATCCAGCAGGCCCGGTAGTCTCCACCCTTTGGTTTGGTGTCCCTGACTTGATTCACAAATGCTGCCTGTGGACAGCCTCCTACTCAGAAAAGTGTGGTTTTCTCAGGCTAAACAGAAGGTTCGTTGACCCTGCCTTTGAAAAATTATTAATTCCTCTCTAGTGACCCTTTTGAGTCAGTTATGTTTGGAGCACCTAAAGACATAGCTGGGACTTGACCTCATGACACAGGTATCGGGCCCCTTTGGTTAAGCATCTGACTCTTGATTTCTGCTCAGGTCATGGATCACAGGGTTGTGAGATGGAGTCTGGCAGCATGGGGCTGTGCGCTCCGCAGGGAATCTGCTTGTTTCTCTCCCTCTGCTCCTCCCCCCACTCATGTTCTCTCTCTTTCTCAAATAAATAAATAAATAAATAAATAAATAAATAAATAAATAAAATCTTAAAAAAAACCAGGTTTCTATTTATTTGTCTGTTTGCTAATAAATGTTTATAGGTGTAGACACATTCAGTTTGAGAGTTACTTTTTCTGGAAAGTGGTAGTGAGATTGTGGAGGCTCCATAGGGCCTCCTGCCTAATAGCCCTTGCGTATCGGTGGCTACAGATATCTACTGTAAAATTCTAATTATAAATGGCCACATCGGCTGCAGGAGTTTGGCACCACACCCGTTCCAGGCTCATGTCTCCTTTTTAAGCTCTTCCCATGAGTATTGTTTCCTGCTGAGTTACTGTTCATCTCAGCTACACATTTTGCAGGACAATCCATCTTTTTATTTTTATTTCATGGCCCAGTTCAAAATTCCACATTCCATGAAGGCTTCGCCGACTCTTTCAACCCTTTCTCATCGTTGCGCTGGGCTCTCAAGGCACTCATGTATAGCACACATAAAGAAGCTTTTGATCACACATGAATTTCCGTGACAGTGTGCATTACATGACTGAGGTACAACTTAATTGAGGAGCAAGATTCACATTAAGGGGATCCCAGTTGATGATAATGCCAATCACCACTGGGAGCCATTCCTTTACAAATGAGTAGGCAATGTTGGTGCTTTGCTCTCCGGCTCCTCTGCCCTTTGCTCTGGGGGTGCTTTGTTTATCCTTGTTCCTTTGTTCTCTTATTTGCCTCTGGAGAGTTTGAACTTTGATAGAGAAGCCAAAATAAAGGCCAAAGGTGATCAAGAGAAGTGGTTCCTGAATATGTGGATTTCAGATCAGAGGAGAAAGAGTTTAATCCACCAATTTATTATTTTTAACGTGCAAGCGTGCACCAGAGAGAGTTCTGCTCTAAAAGCCATGTTGGGGGACACGTGGGTAGCTCAGTTGTTAAGTGTCTGCCTTTGGCTCAAGTCCTGATCTCAAGGTCCTGGAATCAAGCCCCACTGTGGGCTTCCTGCCCAGCAGAGAGCTGGCTTTTTCCTCTCCTAATCTCTGTCAAATAAATAAATAAGATCTTAAAAAAAAAAAGAAAGAAAGAAAAGAAAAAAGAAACAAAATCCATGTTTGCTACTGAAATTCTTGTAGAGAAAACAATTCTGTATAGTGAATCTGAAGTTCTGTAGCTCCATGCCCTTCTCTTTAACTTAACAGTTTTTACATATTTTGTTTTTGTTTTTGTTTTTGTTTTTACAGATTTTTAAAGAAAATCTTAGGGATTCCTGGGTGGCTCAGCGGTTGAGCATCTGCATTTGGCTCAGGTCATGATCCCGAGGTCCTGGGATCAAGTCCCACGTCGGGCTCCCTGCATGGAGCCTGCTTCTCCCTCTGCCTGTGTCTCTGCCTCTCTCTCTCTCTCTGTGTGTCTCTCATGAATAAATAAATAAAATCTTAAAAAAAAAAACCCTGAGATTTCTTCAGAACCTTGTTTTAAACACACACATATATATAATTTTATATATTCTACACTTATATATAACTTATGTAATTATTCATATGATCATATATATATGTATATATATATACATATATATATATACATATAATTGCATCAAAAAGACCACATACCATTGTGGTAGAGTATTTCATTGTTCAATAGTTGAAATAACATCTATTCAATGGGTTTTAAAAGTCCTTAAAAGGATAGGAATCTGTTGAATACTTTTTAAGATTTTCTTTATGCTCAACACAATCCTAGGCACAGGGTAGGAGGAGGCAGGAGGACACAGATCCAGTATTAAGTGTTGTTTGACTCGAAGTCCATCTAGCAGTTTAATTCTCTGACAGAGGAAATCAACTTCATACATGTAATTATTCTTCAAAACATTTAATAAACCTGATTAGTTTATAGCATTGTACCTCACAGCAGCTCATAAGAACATTGAGAACTTGAGAATAAACAGAAAGAAAACTTTGTATGGGTCAGATCCAAGAATAGATTTAGGTAATAGGATTTCTAAAAAATGCAAACGGAGGGCAGAGTTTCTTAATGTCATGATTACTTATGTGCTTCACTACTTCATTAGAAAGAGCTCCCCTTGGTTCACCTGATTCCATAAGTAATTGTGTTGTTCCTACCTTGTAATTTGATCTAATAAAAAAACAAACAAATAAAGCCCTAATACTTACTAGCTGGGCAATATAGACTAAATTATGGTTTAGGTTTCATTTTTCCACATTTATAAAATGGGAACACCAGTATTCCATGAGCCGATGTGAAAGCAGCCAGCACTATGCCTGGCACATAACTAGCAATCAATAGTACCAGTTTGCTGGGAAACAAGTTGAAATAACTCATTCAGAGAGCTTTCCTTAATTGTATCAATCAATTATTGAATGCTAATTAGAAGCACTATCACATGATGGTGAAGAGTGTGAACATGACCACATGCACACAGTAGTGCCTGTGACCTTGAGCGAGGTCCTTAAGCTTTCTGTGCCTCAGTTTTATCATGTATAAGTGGAAATAATAAGACCTCCCTTGTGGTGAGGACTAAATTTGACATACGGGAAGCATTTAGAACACTGTTTGCCAATGGCAGGCACTCAATAAATATCAGTGAATATTAAATTACATGCAAAGGACTGTATTAGGAGTTACAGAGGATAATAATTCTCAAAGATGAATGTGATTCAGTTTTTTTTTTTTTTTTCAAGGAGTTTATAATATATTGTATATGGTAGGAGGGAGAGAAGCCAGCCTGGTTAACCAAATATTGAATTTGTGTGAAAGGAGATGCGAAGTAAAAAGATAAGCTATTGTAAGAACGTGGAATATGGAGTCAGAGATTCAGACAAGGCAGGGCAAGAGCGTCAGATGTGGTAGAAGCGTTTGAATAGGCCTGGTAGGATAAGAATTTTAATAGACGATGGGAAAAGTTATTTCAGCTTGATAGAATCACATGAGCCAAGGGTCTTGAAGATGCTTGGAATGTTTGCGAAATAGAGCTAGAATGCAAGAGGCATTAGAACATGCAGGAAAAGAAAGGGACGGAAAAGTATTTTAGAATCAGGTAAGGAGAATCTTGCATGCAATGCTACGAAGGTCTTCATGAAGAACGGAGGCCAGCTCCTCTCCTTCTCATAATATGCAGTATATTATGAACTTTTTGAAAAAAAAAGTGAATCACATTCATCTTTGAGAGCTATTATCCACTGCAATGCCTAGTCTTTTGTAATGAGAAACTTTTTTTTTTTGAGAAAATTTTTAACCTAATAATCTTTACTTTAATTGAGGTAATTGTAGTTCCACATGCAGTTGTAAGAGATGACAGCAGAGAAATTTTTTGGACATTTTTCCCAGTTTCCCCCAATCATTAACATTCTGTGATATTATAATAAAATATCACAACTAGGATATTGACATTGATACAATTCACTCATCTTATTCAGATTTCTCCAATATTATGCATTCTTATGCATGTGTGCATTACGTTTTCACCTGTGTGTGTTTGTGTGACCACAGTAAAGATCCTGAACAAGCATTCTTTATGTTGCTTTTATAACTACACCTTCTCTTCTGCTCTCTTCTCTCAATTGCTGGCAAATACTAATCTGTCTTCATTGCTACCGTTTTTCTAAACTATGGAGATTGATTTTTTCGCTCAAAATAATTTCCTAGAGATTTATTGAAGCCTATTTATCGATAGTTCCTTTCAATTGCTGAGTAATATTCATAGTATGGAAGTACTGCAGTTTCTTTAATCATTCACCTGTTGAACGACATTTGGGCTGAGTATAGGTTTTAGCTCTTATAAATAAGCTGCTATAAACGTCCATATTGCAGGTCTTCTGTGAACATAGGTTTTCCTTTATATTTTTTAGATTTGTTTATTTATTTTAGAGAGAGTACCCGCAAGTGGGTGGGGGCGGGGCAGAGGGAGACAGAGAAGGAGAGAGAATCCTGAAACAGACTCCCCGCTGAGCATGAAGCCCAATGTGGGGCTTGAACTCATGTCCCTGAGATCAGGACCTGAACCAAAAATCAAGAGCTGGATGTTTAACCGACTGAACCACCCAGGTGACCCACGTGTTTTCATTTCTTGGGATAAATACCTGGAGTGTAATTGCTGGGTCATATGATACTTGTGTGTTTAGTTTTTTAAAGAAATTGTCCAACTGATCTCCAGAGTGGCTGTACCATTTCATATTTCCATCAACAATGTATGTGTGATCTAATTTCTGTGCATACTCACCAGCATTTGGAGTTGTCAGCACTCTTTTTTTATCTTAGCCATTTTGGTATGAGGGTAGTGATATCTCATTTGGATTTTATTTTTTTATTTTGTTTAAGATTTTTATTTATTTATTTGAGATACAGAGAGAGCATAAGTGGGGGGGGGGTGCAGAGGGAGAGGGAGAGGGAGAAGCAGGCTCCCTGCCAAGCAGCCTGACAGGAGGCTTGATCCCAGGACCCTAGGATCATGACCCAAGCCAAAGGGTCATGATCAACCACTGAGCCCACCAGGTGCCCCTCTCATTTGGGTTTCGATCTGGATTTCATTAATGGCCAATGATGTGCATTTTTTCATTCTCTTATTTGCTATTTCTTCTCCTTGGTGAAATGTCTGTTCATGTCTTCTGTCCATTTTCTAATTTTACTCTTTGATCTTTTTTATTGTTGAATAGGATTGAGAGAACTTTATACATTTAGATAGGTGGTTTGTAATAATTTTCTTCCAAGCTGTGGCTTATCTTTTTGTCCTTCTCATTGAGTTCTCATAGAGTAAAAGTTTTAGTTTTGATGAGGCCCAGGGGATGTAGAGATCAATGGACAAGGGAATTCCCTCCAAAGAGCAGAAGCAGGGAAACTCCACCTTCCTACCCACCACTGCGAGGACAGGACAGAGATTTCTCAAAATTCTTGTCTGGAAGAATTTCATTATTGCTATGGATCAATGACTATTTTGCCAATTCTCTTTTTAAAATGAAAGTTTTTAATGTAGCTATCTTGTTCTTGCCATAACTTACAAATTAGATGTGAGTGAATATGTCATGTATTTAAGGGGGGGGAGGTCAGGGAGGCAGACAACTTGTATTTTTAGGTTATAAGTCACTGCACCATGAAAAGACATTTTCATACTGGAGAGGAACATGCATCATCCAGAGACTCTGGACTTTGATCTGGATGCGGTTACTGCAAGGGACTTTGGTCTACCCCTTAGGGAGGGGATAACTGTGTTCTTTGTGTGGGGGAAAAAAGGGTGGAAAGGATATTTGATGAGCAGAAGGGTGAACTAAGGTAGAGTTAGACTAGCCATTTACCAAACCTATTTCCTCTTCTTCCTGAGAATACAGTTAGATCAGACATGGACTGAGTTGTGACCTCCTCAAATTCATATGTTGAAGCCCTTACCCCCAAGGTGATTGTATACAGAGATAGGGTCTTTAGGAGGTAATTAACATTAAATGAGGTCATAACAGCTGCACTCTATTCTAAAAGGACTGTGGCCTTATGAGAAGACTCTCTTCTCTTACTTCCCGTCCTCCTCCATCTCTCTGCCTCCTTTCCTTCTCTCCCTCTCTACCTACTCCCTTCTTAGTCATGTGAAGATACAATGAGAAGGTGGCCATCTGTAAGCCAGGAAGAGAGTTCTTACCAGACACTTTGATCTTGGACTTCCTAGCCTTCAAAACTGTGAGAAATAAATTTCTGTTAAGTCACCAAGTTTATGCTATTTTGTTATGGCAGCAAGAGTACATTAATGCGCCTCTCTTAGATGTGCCATATAAACGAGTTCTAATTAATAGAAAGTGACCATAAGTGATGTGCATCATTTTCAGAAAAGGCCTCAAAATTACTTTTATTTTCTTTCCCATGCTCTTGTTCCTTCTAATGACTCAATGAAGACATGCTCAATGACCATGAAAACAATGTTTAAAGATGGCAAAATAGTAAAATAGAAGGTGCTCAAGTCTCTGAATCACTGATGACAGAGAATGCCCCACTTGTCAGAAACTCTTATTTTGGACTATATATGTGCAAGAAATAACTTTTATTGTGCAAGCCAATATTTTGAGAGGTTATCGATGATAGCAGCTGGAATAACTAGTATAATAGGAATATCACTAGATAACATGGAGGAAAGAAAAGATTTTTTTGGTGGGGGGGAAATACACTGGATCAATATTTTTGATGTCTAGTAGGTAATCGAAAATTGAGATCTGTAAGAGAGAACAAAATGAGAAGGTGTCTGTGTTAGTCCATTTAGGCTGCTCCAACAAAACACCCCACACTGGGTGACTTATAAACAACAGAAATGCATTGCTTACAGTTCTGGAGGCTGAAAGTCTGAGATCAGGTTGCCAACATGGATGGGTGAAGCCTTCTTTCATACCACAGAATTCTTGTTTCCAGGGCAGAAAGGGCAGGAGAACTCTGTGAGGTCTCTTTTGTAAGAGAACTAACCCATTCATGAGGGCTTCACCCTCATACCCTAAGCCTCTCTCAAAGGCTTCACCTCCAAACACTGTCACATTGGACATTAGAATTTCAATATATTAATTTTGGGGGGAGGATACAAAGATTTAAGTCACAGCAATGTCCAAAGATATGAATTTTAGGAAAGTCTACATTTAATGGGTTAGAAAATTAAGGAGATAGAACCAAAGAAAGTGTGAAGGGACAGAGAGATGAGAAATAAACCAGCAAGTCAGGAGACAAGGAAGGAAAGAGAATCAGGGAAGAGGTTGAGATCATCAGTTCCAAGTGAGATGAGAATTTTTTCCTACAGAGAAGAAATGAATCTTTGGATGACACCCCTGTTCTGAGGAGTTTGGCAAAGAAGAAAACGATATACAGGAAGAAGCATCTTCGGGTAGCAAGACTGCTGAAGATTTGTCTGGTTTTGTGTGTGCAGTGAGAGGAGACTTGAACATATTTTTTAGTCAGGGAAAAGCAATCATTCGTGGGAGAATGGGATCCAATTTACAGGAGAGAAAAAAGAGTAACAGGAAAGGCCAGATTCCTAAAGAAATAGAATTTCCTGTACAATTTCTAATGAATATTTTCTTAATGAATTTGAAGCGCCTCAGCTTTCACATTATCAGAAGATAAGTTTCATGATATTTGCATATTTATTTCTTTCTAACTCATTCAAATATGAACAGGTGAATCTTTCATTCCTTCCACTGACCAAATAATAACAGTTGCTCTGAGTCAAAATACATTTTGTAGTTATGTTTCTTACTAACTACAATTATTTATCTTTGTTTTTGAAGATTTTATTTATTTATTTATTTATTTGAGAGAAAGGTAGCAAAAGAGACCATGAGGCGGGGGTGGGGGTGGGGAGAGGGAGAAGCAGGCTTCCCTCTGAGCAGGGAGCCTGATGAGGGGCTCAATCCCAGGACCCTGGGATCATGACCTGAGCTGAAAGCAGGTGCCTAATCAGCTCATTTAAATATACGTGCTAATGGCTCTGACATCTACCCTGAAAATACACTTAAAATTTATTCCATATTGTAATAGGAGACTGAATAATTAATTGAATCAGCACCATTAGAAGTCATAGTAGAGGGGGAAAAAGAACTATCAATAGTTTACCTAATATTTAATTAAGTCCTATTTTTTTAACTAAAAATAACCTAACTCTAAAAGCTATCTATTGTGATAATCAAGTCTGACTGACTCAGCCTCACAATGATAGAATTCAATTTCACAGAATGATAGAATACCTGTTGTCTAGGAACAATAGGTTTTCTCTAAATCCTTTGATTCTTACTGTAGGGATTAGATACAGACGTTCAAAATGCTTTTCGATTTTTGCAGTTAGAAATTTATCTATCCATAGCTTCAGTTTTATCTGTTTCTCTACTTCCCTTTCCATGGCCATCTCTATCTCTGTGTCTAGATCTTCCTGTTGTACATGTTTCCAATATACACTGATAGTACACTGCCATTTAACATAGGAGATATGACATAGTACATTTCAGAAATGGAAATGTTAGCAGAGAATTATATTAAGAATCAGTCCAAGGTAACATTAACCTTTTCAAGAGAATATGTACTTCTTTGGTGAGAAATGAAACAAAACAAGAGAAATGACCACATCACTAAAATTTAATCAAAGGCATACAGGCAAAAGACTAAGGTCATGGTCAATTCAATGGTTCTTCTTTTGCATTAGGAATATGTCCATTTGGAAAAAGAGATCTAAATGGACTGCTTTAGTTTAATATGAAAGAAATATTTGGCACCAAATCTATATTTCAACATTTCTATGTAAAATTCTTTCATTAAGGTGCACTCTAATCAGTGTTCAAAGGAATTAGAATTTACTCAGCATTAGGAAATTCACTGACACTATTTTTTTAACATCTTGCTTCATTTTTGTTTTAATCTTGAAAGCTGCAGCTGTATGTCCCCCCACCCCCTCTGGATACCACCTTAATGACTCCCTAAACATTATGGTACCCGGTGGGTACCATAATGAATGCACTAAGTCTCTCCAGCATTCTTGTTTCTTCACCTTGACCTCATTCTGATGTTTAATGACTCATAACACATGGTTTGGTTATATGCCTAAATAGGCATATTATCAAGGGGATGGCTTTTTAAAGGGCAATGAAACCAAGATATATTTATGATAAAGGCACCTCTGGCAACACTCCACATTTTTATCTCCAAACATCGTTAAAGCTATTTCACATATAGTTGTAAGTTTACATGAAGTCATTCCCTCAATATTTTGATGGAACTAGCCTTCCTGGGGAATAATTTAAGACAGATGCTAACAATTCCTTTTGTGTCCTAGAGTTGAGAGCTATGCGAGGTTCCCCAGTTTTTCCTTATTTCCTGTATTTGGTTCTGAATCCTGACATCATGGACATAGCAACAGAGAAACGATAAATTGAGTGAAGTTATTTCCAAAATATAAAACCAACTATGAAATAATATTTAGAATAACCAAGGAACTGCTGCAAATCACTGAGAACAACAGAACAAAAGAATATGAATAGGCAATTAACAGAAGATGAAACCCAAGACAGAAATTCTCACATAGGTCCATAAAGGAACATGTTCGCAGATGTTCATTGCAGCAGGATTCATGATAGCAGAGAGCTGGAGGTAATCCCGTATCCATTCTGGGGCTGGGGGCGCGGGGGTGGTGGAGTGCTGGTGGAGTAGAAGGATAATTAAAACAGGGGGATGCTCTCTAGGAGCTATTATGTAACAGTTTGAAGCTGGTTTTTATATAAAATGAATGAATGGTAAAAACAGAATTACAAAAATAATTTAAGACTCAGGATGCAATGTATATTTTAAAATCATTGATGAAAACTTAAAATATGTGCTCACAGAGCAACAATACATATTTTGTAAAAGGTGGGGCAGGGGGGAAGAATGGGAGCAGTTAATCATTATGTGGAGTTTCCCTGAAGCCTTCCTACAACAGAGTCCCCTTGGCTGAACTTAGTGTATTCTTGTTCTTGGTTGGAGAAGCAAAATTTGGTCTCATATGAGAACACAACTCACTCACCAACTAATGTGGAAATTAAAATCATTGTGCTTTTTTCCAATCACCTGAAATTGAAATGTTGAAACATTACAGCTAATAATGAGTAGTATGGAAACCTGAATGCATTGCTGGTAAAATCTCAGTACTGGCAATGATGATCACCACAGCACTGGAACTAAAGGATCCTAATCCCATAATCATTCCTGCCAGTCATGCAGGGTATGAATAAAGAGATCAAATCATTAAAAAAAAATACCCCAGGGCACTCTGGTCTTCTTAATAAGGGCCTGGCCTCAGGAGAAACTAATTAACCAGAGCCAAATCTGGGATTTTATCAGATTTTATCAGGGCATAGGAAGTATCCAACTCCAGTCAGTTCTAGCCTTCCAGGTGAGAAAAGGGAAATACCTAATGTTGGTCCACTCTAGCAATTCTATCCCACCTAAGAAGGGAGAAAAAAAAAACCCAAGAAACCCTATGACATTTATAGTCCATAGGCATAGGCTCCTGAAAGACTGAGAGCTAATCATTGGATGAGAGAACACTTCCCTGACCTCCAGACTACACCACCATATTACTAAGAGCCTAATTACAACAGTTCTTTTTACCCAGTGTATCCTGTTCACCTATCTAGAAAATATTACAAGACATACTAAGAGGCCAAAACAATTTCAAGTAACAACATCCACATGCAAACTTCAGAACCAGGTATTGTAGGGACGTGGACTGTCAAGCTGGAAATTTAACACAGGTATAATCAATATGCTAATGTCTCTAACGGATAAAGTAGCACACAAAAATTAGGTGAACATTATAAACAGAGAGGTGGACATCCTAACGAAGAATCAAAAAGAAATGCTAAACAAACAAAAAACTAGAATAGGGCGAAGAATGCTTTTAATGGGCTTACTAGTAAACTGGATATGGTCGAAGAAAGAATATCTGAGCTTGAGGATATATCAATAGAGACTGCAAAACAGACGTAAAGAGAACAAAGACTGAAAAAGACAGAATGGACTATCCAAGGACTGTGAGACAACTACAAAACGTGTAACATATGTATAGTGGGAATACTAGAAGAAGAAGGAAAGAATGGAACAGAAGAAATATTTGAAGCAATAATTACTGAGAATTTCTACAATTTAATATCAGACACAAAACCACAGATCTAGGAAACTCAGAGAACACCAAGCAGGATACATGCCAAAAAAAGTAACAGCTAGGCATATCATTTTCAAACTACAGATAATTAAAAATAAAGAGAAAATTTTTAAAGAAGCCAGAGAGGAGGGAAAAACCTCTTTACCTATAGAGGAACAAAAAAAAAAAAAAAAAAAAAAAAGAATTATTTATAGTATTGAGGATACAAGTTAATATACAAAAGTCAGTTGCTTTCTTATATACTAGCACTAAACAAATGGAAATTAAAAAACATAACACCAATTATTTTAGCACCTGCAAAAATTGAAATACTTAGGTATAAATTTAATGAAATATGTATAAGATCTATATGTGAAAAAACAAAATCAAAATGATAAAATCAACAAAATAAATGGAGAGATACTGCATACTCATGGTTCAGAAGACCCAACATTATCAAGATGTCGGTTCTAATCTGATTTGTAGATTCAGTGGAATCCCAATAAAAAATCACAGCGGTTATTTTATGGACTTTGACAAACTGATTCTTATGTTTATAGAGAGAGGCAAAAGACCCAGCATAGCCAAGACAACGTTAAAAGAGAGCAAAGTTTGAGGACTGACACTATCCAACTTCAAGATTTATTATCAAATTACAAAAATGTCCCGGCGTTTCATTGCATCTGTATCTTTGGGGTAAATCCCCAGCAGTGCAATTGCCGGGTCGTAGGGCAGATCTATTTTTAACTCTTTGAGGAACCTCCACAATTTTCCAGAGTGGCTGCACCAGTTCCCATTCCCACCAACAGTGCAGGAGGGTTCCCTCTCTCCACATCCTCTCCAACATTTGTTGTTTCCCGCCTTGTAAATTTTCCCCATTCTCACTGGTGTGAGGTGGTAGCTCATTGTGGGTTTGATTTGTATTTCCCTGATGGCCAGTGATGCAGAGCATTTTCTCATGTGCTTGTTGGCCATGTCTACCTCTTGCTCTGTGAGATTTCTGTTCTGTGGAAGGAGCCTCGGTTCCATCGAAAGATGAATGGATAAAGAAGCTGTGGTCTATGTATACAATGGAATATTCCTCAGCCATTAAACACAACAAATACCCACCATTTGCTTCGACGTGGATGGAACTGGAGGGTATTGTGCTGAGTGAAAGAAGTCAATTGGAGAAGGACAAACATTATATGGTCTCATTCATTTGAGGAATATAAAAAATAGTGAAAGGAAATAAATGGGAAAGGAGTAAAATGAGTGGGAAATATCAGAGAAGGAGACAGAACATGAGAGACTCCTACCTCTGGGAAACGAACTAGGGGTGGTGGAAGGGGAGGGGGGTGACTGGGTGATGGGCACTGAGGGGGGCACTTGATGGGATGAGCACTAGGTGTTATTCTATATGTTGGCAATTTGAACACCAATAAAAAATAAATTTATAAAAAAACAAATTACAAAAATGAAGACAGTGTGGTATTGGCTGAAGAATAGATGGATCAGTTGAACACAAGAGAGTCTAGAAACAGATGCTTATAAATATAGCCAACCTATTTTTTTTTTAAGATTTTATGTATTAATTCATGAGACACACAGAGAGAAAGGCAGAGACATAGACAGAAGGAGAGGCAGGATCCCTGCAGGGAGCCTGATGTGGGACTTGATCCCAGGACCGAGGTCACGCCCTGAGTCAGAGGCAAACACTCAACCGCTGAGCCACCCAGGTGTCCCCCAATGGATCTTTGACAAAGAAACAACAACAATGCAATAGAACAAAGATAATCCTTTCAACAAATAGTACTAGAACAATTAGACATCCACATGCAAAAAAAAAAAAAATAATCAATCTGGACACAGACTTACTTACATCCTTCACAAAAACTAACTCAAAGTGGACCAAAGACCTATGTGTAACATAAAACTATAATACTCCTAGAAGATAGCATTGGAGAAAATCTAGATGGCCTTGGGTATGGTACTGGCTTTTTAGATACAGCACCGAAGGCACAAACTATAAGGGAAAAAATCAATAGCCCAAACTTTATTAAACTAAAAACATCTGCTCTGTGAAAGGTAAGATCAAGAGAAAGAGAAGATAAGCCACAGATTAGGTGACCTTATTTCCAAAAGATACATCTGATAAGCCAAAATATACAAAGAACATTTACAACTCAATAATTAAACAACAACAACAACAAAACATGGTTCAAAGACCTTAACAGTATGTACTTTCACTAAAGAAGGTAGACACATGGCAATTGAGCATCTAGAAAGATGCTTACCATCATGTCATTAAGGAAATGCAAATTAAAACAACAAGATACCACTACATCCCCATTAGGGTGACCCCAATCCAAAGCACCAAATGCTGTCAAGGATGTAGAGCAGCAGGGACTCTCATACGCTGCTCATGGAAAGGGAAACTAGAACAGTCACTTTAGAAGACAGGTTGGCAGTTTTTTGTAAAACTAAATATACTTTTACCCTATGATCTAACTCTTCCACACCTTGGTATTACCCAAAAGTTTGCAACCTATGTCCACATAGAATCTGCACATGAGACTTACAGCAACTTTATTCATAATTGCCAAAACTTGGAAGCAACCAAGACGTCCTTCAGTAGGTGGTTGAATAAGTAAACTGTGGTACAGCAGATAATGGAATATTATTCAGCACTAAAAAGAAATGAGCTATCAAGCCATGAAAAGACATATAGGAAACTTAAGTGCATATTACTAATTTTAAGAAGTCAATCTGAAAAGTCTACCTACTGTATAATTCCAACTATCTGATATTCTGGAAGAGGCAAAATCATGAAGACAGGAAAAAGGTTACAGGGATTGGTGGGATGGGTGATGAGTAAGTGGAACACAGAGGATTGTTAAGTCTGATACTGTAATGGTGGCTAAATATTATTAGACCTTTGTCTAAACCCATGGAATGTTCAACATCAAGAGCGAACCCTAATTAAACTATCCACTTTGGCTAATTACGATATATCAATGAAGGATCATCAATTGTAACAAATGAACAACTCTGGTAGGGGATGTTGATAATGGGGGAGGCTATGTAAGTGTGTGGGTGGGTGGGGGTATATGCAAAATCTGTGTACCTTTCTAATTTTGTTCTCAACCTAAAACTGACCAAAAAAATGAAGTCTTAAAAAATGACTAAAGCTATTTATTAATAAATTGCAATGTGGGGGGGGAGGAAGAAAACAAACAAACAAACAAACAAAAAACCCTCAAAAACCCACAACCAAAAATCTACACCAGACACATCCTTCTCAAATTGTCTGAAACCAGTGATAAAGAGGAAATCTTACAGGCAGCCAGAATAAGACACAGCATGTACAGAGGGGAAAAATATATATAAGAGTAACAGATATCTCATTAGAAGCAACACAATCCAGGAGACAGGGCAGCAACATCCTTCTAGGAGGAAAGTCAATCTAGAATTCTCTATCAAGAAAAGAATCTTTCAAAAATATAACCAAATGAAGTCTGAAAACCTCCCCTGTGTTCTCTTTAAATCTTCTCTTGCCCTTTCCTGCACCTATTTCTCAGAGTACCAATTTGCATATGCATATATATCGCTCCCTACATTCACCCACCACCAGCACACAATCCAGAAGTAATTCCAGATGGATCACCCCTCCAAACAATGGGTGGTTACTTAGTTTTTATTTGTCTAACTGAAGTAGCTCACTGCTGTGATTCTCCAAACTAAGGGACAGTATGTTCCACAGGCAAACCTGGCCTCCTTTTAAGAAGCTAGCGGTGTATTGTAATTTTTAATTGGAAGTCTTAGAATGAAAAGCAAGCTGCTTACTTCCATAGGACCTGGGGTTTGAATGCCCACTGGGTGGTACTTCATGTGCCTTTGCTTGGTGTCTGGCATCGCACTGTGTCTCTCTGTTCACCTTTTATCCAATTTCTACGTCCGGATTCCTTATTCTAGTTTTTGGCTTCCCACGACCATGTTTTTGTCTCCTGTTGGATCATCGATCCACATGTACTTATTGTCTTTGTGTAGATCATAAACTCACAAGACTTTTTAAATTATGAGGGGGAGAGTGTCCCTGATAAGCCAGGAAGCAAATGCACCCCAGGCATCTCTTCCTGCCCCTCTGGAGTCAGGCAAGCCACATTCCAAGACATTTGTTTGGTTTCCTTGATCCTTCAGCTATTTAGGTGAATGCATTTTGGGGGAGGGGGTGGTGGAGGGCATACCAAGGATTAAAATTTTTTTTCTGCAAAGGACTCCAGGTAGCAGTAGAATTACTCTTAGTCTAAATGCATAAAATTTGTTCTTCATTCTCTTTCTCACCCTGGTTTTATTTACTTCTACCATTTACTTTTCAATAATGTCAAGTTTTGGAGGCAGGGTATATCCAAGCTCATTGAAATTTGACTTTTCATTGATTTTGTCTGCTTTGATGATGATCATGAACTTCTAGAAATGGGACTCTGTGCTGCGTTTCACAGACTCATTTCTAGTGCCTAGTTGCATTGTTCTTTTGTCTCTTTGCTCTTCGGGCTTCAGACTAGCAGCATAATGGAGTGTGTAATGTTTTCTTATGTTTGAAGCAAGCGACTGGAGGCAACTTGTAGCATTTCATTCAAATTAACCAACACCCTGTGAACACAGGAACCCTCAAGGAACACATTTTCACTGAATTTTATATTAGACAATCTTGGATTAAATATTGGCTGCCAGTTGATAAATGGCATCTCGTTTATGGATATTAGGCTACAATTAACCAGCATTTAACTGAATATAAATGTGTGGATTATTTAGCTGATAGAAAGAATAATGCATGCTTTGATTTTTCATTATATTTATTTTACTATTTATCTGTCTGCCTTATTTATCTATGAGCTTTCTGATGTGCTCCGGGCCTTGCAGTGTCTGGCAAATATTATGCTCTAAGTAAATCTTTGTTGAATGACAATGAACTTTCAGGCTCATAAGAACTTGAGACAAGCAAGATTTTTCAGAACCTATGTTTGAAATTTTTCATTCTTTAAAGTGAAATTCTGCACCCGGTTTTCTCCATCTCTGATGTCGGGACATTTATGAATTCTTATTCTATTTTTCCTTCACTGATGACATTCTTTCCTTTGCCTTTGCTTTAAAGTAATACCTCATCAGTTGTGGGTTTTTTTTGTTTGTTTGTTTGTTTGTTTTTTTCAGCAATTCCAGGACCACAAGTTTTAATACCAGTGACAATATGTGTCTGTTTGGCAGTACTATTGATAGGTTTTTTCCTTTGCTGCAGTTATTTAGGTCAATAGAAAACTGAAGCACAGTGATTCATATGAAGACTTTTCTATGAATCTGTTAACTATATCTATATAGATGAAGACATTTCCAGTTTTAGCAAATTTCAGTTACTCAATACACATGACAGTCTGAATGGCAAAAATAAACAAAAAACTCTGCTTTCTCTTGCTCCCACATTTTCTTAGACTAATTCTTATATCTTAATACATATGTAGCTAGACTGTCAGGAGAAATCATTCATCCATTTATTTAATTATTCATACTGGACTGGAAATATAAAAGAAGAGAAAGGCAGGGAACTTGCTCTTGAAGCATTGTACAAAAATTCCTTGCATTTCAAAATTAATTTAATTTTAACTATTTCACTTTCAAAAGGAATATTTTACAATGGAATTAAAAGACTCAAGTCCACTGGTTTATCCCTGGGCAAATAATACAGCATAAATGGGGTGCTTGCTTTGGGTAAATCCAGAATGTAATTATCCCAGTGATGTACACATTTGAATTCCACTAAGCAGTAAGAACCCACAGAATATTTCCTTGACTACCTGTTTCATTGTATAAGGCATCTTGTTCCACTGAAAATAACTAAAAATATTGGTTGAAATATTTTAAAATATCAAGTGCATTGGCAAGCTGCTTAGAAAGAAAGGAATTAGCAAAGGTAAAGACCATCCAAAGCAGGAGTATAGGGAAATAAACACTGATGCTACATGAACTTAGACTTTGGTTTCAATAGTCTTGTTAAAATTTTTATTTAGGTGTAACTGACCTTGGGTATACAACATAATGACTCTATGTTTGTATATATAGTGAAATGATCATCACCATAATAAGTCTAGTTACCATCCATTACCAAACAGTTATAGGTTTTTTCTTGTGATGAGAACCTTTTAAGGTTTACTTTCCTGGCAACTTTCAAATATACAATACAGTATTATTGACTTTTAGTCACCATGCTGTATGTTATATCCCATGACTTATTATTTTCTAACTGGAATTTTGTACCTCTTCACCCCTTTCACCCACTTGGCTCATGCCCAACCATTCTCCCCTCTGGCAATGGACACTTAGGTTGTTTCCATATCTTGGCTTTTGTAAATGATGCTGCAATGAACATAGGGTTGCTTTTCAAATTAGTGTTTTAATTTTCTTCAGATAAATATCCAGAAGTGGAATTGCTGGGTCATATGGTAGTACTATTTTTAATATTTTGAGGAATGTTGTATTGTTCCCATAGTGGCCACACCAGTTTCCATTCCTATCAATAGTGCATGAGGTTCCCTTTTCTCCAAGTGTTCACCAACACTTGTTATTTGTCTTTTTGATAATAGCCATTCTAATAGGTGGGGGGTATGTCTTATTGTGGTTTTGATTTGCATTTCCCTGATGGTTAATAATGTTGAACATCTTTTCATTCGCCCACTGGCCATCTCTATATCTCCTTTGGAAAAATGTCTATTCAGATCCTCCACCCATTTTTTTCTTGGGATATTTTTTGTCTGCTGTTGAGCCCCTTATTAGATATATCATTTGCAAATATTTTCTTCCATTCAGGAGGTTGCCTTTTCATTTTGTTGAGTTTCCTTTGTTGTGCAGAGAATCTTTTAGTATGATATAATCTCACTTGTCATTTTTGTTTTTACTGTCCTTGTTTTTGTTGATAGATCCACCAAATCATCTCAAGACCAATGTCAAGGGACTTTCTATGTTCTTTTTTAGGATTTTATGGTTTTAGGTCTTGCATTCAAGTTTTTAATCCATTTTGAGCTAATTTTTGTGCATGATGTAATATTGTAATCTAATTTTATTCTTTAACTTTTGGCTGACTACTTTTCCCATACGATCTATTGAAGAGATTATTCCTTCCCCATTGAATTTTCTTGCCTCCTTTGTCATAAATTAATTGATTACATATGTGTAGGTTTAGTTCTGGGCTCTTTGTTTTGTTCCATTGGACCTATGTGCCTGTTTTCATGCCAATAGCATTACTGTTTTGATTACTACAGCTTTGTAATGTAGTTTGAAATCAGGGAGCTTGATACCTCCAGCTTTATTCTTCTTTCTCCAGATTGCTTCAATTATTTGGGGTCTTTTGTGGTTCCATACAAATTTTAGTTTTTTTTTTCTTCTATTTCTCTGTAAAATGCTCTTGGAATTTTGATAGAAATTGCAATGTATTTGTAGATTATTTTGGGCAAAATGGACATTTGAACAATATTAGTTCTTCCAATCCTTGAGTGTGTGATAGCTTTCTATTTATTTGTGTTGTCTTCAATTTCTTTCATCAGTGTCTTATAGTTTTCAGTGTAGAGCTCTTTCACCTCTTTGGTTTAATTTATTCTTAGGTGTTTTATTCTTTTTGAAGCAATTATAAATGGGACTGTTTTCTTTTTAATATATGAAATTGTTCTCTTAATTTCTTTTTCTGATGGTTTATTGTTAGTATATAGAAATACAACCAAATTTTGTACATTGATTTTGTACCCTGATTTTGCTTCAGAATTCATTTATTAGTTCTAACAGTTTTTTGGTGGCTTCTTTAGGGTTTTCTGTATATAAGTCATGTCATCTGCAAATAGTGACAGTTTTATTTCTTTCTTTCCAAAATGGGTGCCTTTTATTTCTTTCTCATGCCTAATTGCTCTGCCTAAGACTTCTAATATGATGTTGAATAAAAGTGGGGGGTAGTGGGGATCTCATCTTTTTCCTAATCTTAGAGGAAAAGTTCAGCTTTTCACTATTGAGTTTGACATTAACTGTGGGTTTGTCATACGAGGCCTTTGTAATGGGGGGTACATTTGCTGTATACTCACTTCGGTGAAAGTTTTTATCACAAATGGATATTGAATTTTGTCAAATGTTTTCTCTGAATCTCTTGAGGTGAATATATGATTTTCATCCTTCATTTTGTTAATGTGCTATATCACACTGATTGATTTGTACACTGATTGATTTTGCCTGATGAACCATCCTTTCCTCTTAGGAAAATGCCGCTTTGTCGCGGTGAATGACCATTTTAATGTGCTGCTAAATTTGGTTTGCTAGCATATTGTTAAGGATTACCAAGAATGTTGTCTTATACTTTCCTTTCTTGTGGTGTCCTTGTCTGGTTTTGGTGTAAGGGTAATGATGGTCCCATAAAATAGATTTGGAAGCATTCCCTCCTCTTCAATTTTTTGGAAGACTTTGAGAAGGATAGGTATTAAACCTTTTTTGAATTTTTGATAGAATTTACCAATGAAGTTTTCTGGTCCTGGACTTTTGTTTGTTGGGAAGTTTTTAGTTACTGATCCAGTCTCCTTACCTGTAGTTAGTCCACTCATATTTTCCATTTCTTCATGATTCAGTCTGGAAAGATTGTATGTCTCTAGGAATTTATCCATTTCTTCTAGGTTTTCTAATTTGTTGGCATAAAATTGTTCATAGTAGTATTTTACAATCCTTTGTGTTTCTGTGGTATCAGTTGTGATTTCTTCTTTTTCATTTGTGATTTTATTTGAGTTTTCTTTCTTTTTTCATGATAATTCTAGGTAAATGTTATTCGATTTCATTCATCTTTCAAAGAACTAGCTTTTAGTTTCATTGATCTTTTCTATTGTCTATTTAATTTCTATTTCATTAATTTTTGCTGTAATGTTTTTTATTTTCTTCCTTCTGTTAACTTTGAGCTTTATTTGTCCTCCTCCTTAATTTCTTTGTTGACCCATTGGTTGGCCAGTAGCATGTTATTTCATCACCGCATATTTGTGTGTTCTCCAGATTTCTTCTGGTAATTGATTTTTAGTTCCATACCATTGTGGTTGGAAAAGATGCTTGATATGATTTCAATCTTCTTAAAATTATTGAGACTTGGTTTATATCCTAACATGATTGATCCTGGAGAATGTTCCTCATGCACTTGAGGACAATGTATATCCTGCTGCTTTTGGATGGGATGTTCTGTATAAATCAATTAAAATAGTCTATCTGGTCTTGGTGCCACTTAAGGCCAATTATTTTTTTGTTGATTTTCTGTCTTGATAATCTATCCATATATATAAGTGGGGTGTTAAGGCCTTCTACTATTATTTTATTGTTGTAAATTTCTCTCTTTAGAACTATTAATATTTGCTTTTTAAATTTATGTGCTCTAGGAGAAAAAAATGAGAGGGAAATATTAGAAAGGGAGACAGAACATGAGAGACTCCTAACTCTGGGAAACGAACTAGGGATGATAGAAAGGGAGGTGGGCAGGGGGTGAGGGTGATTGGGTGACGGGCACTGAGGGGGGCACTTGATGGGATGGGCACTGGGTATTATTCTATATGTTGGCAAATTAAACACCAATAAAAAATAAATTTATAAAAAAATAAATAAAAGATTCATGTTTCAAAAATAAATAAATAAATTTATGTGCTCCTATGTTGGGTGCATAAATATTTGCATATGTTGTGTCCTCTTTTTTGATTTCCCCTTTATTATTATATAATGCCCTTTTTGTGTTTTGTTTTTAAACAAAACGGTCTTTGTTTTAATGTCTATTTTGTCTGCTATATGTATAGCTACCCTAGCTTTCTTTTGATTTACATTTTCATGGAACATCTTTTTCTTTTACTTAAAGATTTTATTTATTTATTCATGAGAGACACACAGAGAGAGGCAGAGACACAGGCAGAGGGAGAAGTAGGTTCCTTCGGGGAAGTCTCATGTGGGACTTGAACCTAGGACCTGGGATCATGACCTGATCAAAGGCAGATGCTCAACCACTGAGCCACCCAGGTGCCCCATGGAAACTCTTTTTCTATCCTTTGACTTTCAGTCCGTGTGATTGAAATGAGCCCTTTGTAGGCAACATATAGATGGACCTTTTGTTGTGTTTATTTGTTTTTATTCATTCAGCAACTCTCATTTGATTGGAGACTTTAGTCCATTTACATTTAAAGTAATTATTGATGTATTTCTTGAGATTTTGTTGTTTTCTCATTGGTCTGTAGTTCCTATCCTTTTCTTATCTTTCTCTCTTCCCTATGGTTTGATGACATTCCTTGCTGTTATGCTTACATTCCATTCTCATCTCTTGTATATCTATTTTTTTGTTTTATGTTTACCATAAAGATCACATAACAGCCTGCATATAAAGTCTATTTTAAGTTGATAACAACTTAAATTTGAATACGTTCTAAGATTCTACATTTTTACTCCTCTGCCCCATGTTTTACATTTTTCATGTCACATTTTACATGTTTTTATTTTGAAACATGTTAATTATTATTAATTAATTATTGTAGTTATAATTATTTTTACTACTTTTGTATTTAAGCCTTCATACTAACTTTAAGAATGATTAATTCAGATGAGTATATAAGCTCCTTTTTGTGAGGTATCAGTGTGCTGTACCAAGGCCAAGGAAGTATGCAAAGACGGCATCCCCCAGCCTGTGGTCCCTGAGGACATTTTTGTAGAATCTATGTGTGACAAACCTGAAGTCAGCCCCTCAGGGTGAAGTGGCAAGACAAGTAAACAGGTCTTTTTCTTTTTCTTTCTTTCTTTCTTTCTTTCTTTCTTTCTTTCTTTCTTTCTTTCTTTCTTTCTTCTTTTTCTCTTTCTTTCTTCTTTCTTTCTTTCTTTCTTTCTTTCTTTCTTCTTTCTTTCTCTTTCTTTCTTTTTTGTCTTTTTCATGAATAGACTGGATGTGTTCCTGTCTTCTGTTTGTGCCATGCCCTGGGGGTGGTAGTTCGGGGGAAAAAAAAAAAAAAGGTCTTTCCAATTGTTACCCAGGAACACAAGCCTACTGGCCACCTGAGGCCAGGCAATGAAAGAGTATTCCCTATGTGAACTGTGCACACCTGTTGGATTTAATGAGGCAATGGGAGAGTTCAGGGTCAGGGCATACTTGTGAGCTTTAGCAGGGCAACAGGAGAGTACAGGTCTGAGGTGCTCACCAGCACTTTCTAGGTAGAGGGAGAGTGCAGCAATAGCACCTGCTAGAACCTCCATCCCTAGAAAGAGTCCCAACAGGTTCTGACCCTCCAATAGACACTTCAAGATTGGCAAATGAATCTCCTTCACCTACAGTGTAGGTGCTTTTCAATCTGCTGCTTTTGCACCAGGCTCCAGGGTGAGTGCTTCTATGTGTTAGCACTTTAAGACCAGTATCTCTGTTCCATATAGGCCTTTGGGTTTTCTGGACATAAGCCAGACATTTCGGAGGGTCTCTCTCATCTCTCTGGTTGGGGTCCCTGATGTGAGGCACAAACTCCTAGCTCCTTAGGGAGAAGCTCTGGATTTAGGAGATTCCTCCAGATTGTGAGTATGCTAGGGATTTTGGTGAGACTGTGTCTTGTCTTTTCTTACAACTCAATATGGGTCTTTTATCATGTGTTGTGAAGGAGCTAGCTGTTCAGCTGGTTTTCAGGTCTTTTTCAGGGAGAGTTGTTCCATATATAACTGTAGATTTAATTTGTCCACGGGAGGAAGTGAATTCAGAACCTTCCTATGCTGCCATCTTGGACGGTCCCAGCCTCAGTAATATTTTTGTTTTGATGGCTTTGAGGGGCTCAACACTTGCCCAAGATGGCGATCTAGTCACATAAAAGAAAAATTTTCCATTTGTAAAGTCCTTGCCTGGGAGCTATAAAAACTGAATGCTGTTTTTTGACCACAGCATTTTTGAGCAGCCGGTGCTGATAACTTTTGGAGCAATACACCAGCTAATGCTGGTAAATGATTAAGTATATTAGTAACCCCAATAACACAAATTGAAAATTCTCTCCTGACTACACAGAAGAAATCAACTGGCTATACTTTATGGACTTTTCTACCTAATTCAAGGCACAAACTTCATAATTAGCATAACTACAATGAACTTGCTAGAAATAAAGAGCTTCAGATTTTCATCTCTCATAGAGCCATTCATTGAGTCTTTTCACTGGTTATTGTCTCTATGTCAGGTAAAATAAACTGAAGACTTATTTTGTTTGTAGATGTGTTGGCCTTTTCTTTAGCATGAGTGACCTCACATATGTTGAAAAAACAGCCCACTTAAGTGCAAGTGAAACCAGAAATCCATCTGTACACATGACTCTTCTCCAGGTAAGATAGGAAAAAATTGCCTGTCTGTAATAGAGTTGCTGAATGGGGGTAAAACAATATTCCCTGAGAATTCGTAAAAGCATGTTGGCCTTCTCATGGATTTGGAGTCCAAAACCCTCAAGATAGGCATTAAAATGGCTTCAGGTTGGTCTGGCTCTAGGTTGCTAGCAGAAGCAAACACAAATCTACTCTAGTGGAGTGCTGGCCTCAAATAATAACTTTATAGTAAAATTATAAGGAACATGACCTAATGCCACCCCCTTAAAAAACAAAATAAAATGAAACAGAGAATCAAAGGAATATATGGCACCATAAGTGATCCAGAAGAAAAATTAGGTAGTAAAAACAGACGCACAAAGAAACCTTCAAAAGATAGGTCTTTAAACCCAGAATATAAGTATGATTAATATATTTAAGAAAATAAAAGCGAGTGTTGACAATATGAACAAGGATCAAGAGACTACAAAAATGACAAACAAATTTGAAAAAAGAGAAATTCTAGAAATAATAACAATATAATTAAATTAAGAATGCAATGGATAGGCTTAACAGCAAATTAGACCCAGCAAAGGAATTATTCATAAAACAGTAGTGAGGGAAAACTCAATTGAAACTATGAACTAGTGGGACGCCTGTGTGGCTCAGCGGTTGAGCATCTGCCTTTGGCTCAGGTCGTGATCCCTGGGTCCTGAGATCGAGTCCTACATCAGGCTCCCTGCATGGAGCCTCTTCTCCCTCAGCCTGTGTCTCTGGCTCTCTCTATGTGACTCTCATGAATAAATTAAAAAAAAAAAAAAAAGAAAGAAACTATGAACTAGAGGCAAAAAAACATAGAGATTTCACTTCAGGTGTATTTGCAGTCCTCATCTTTCACTGGATCCAGTTCACAGCCTCTCCTATCAGTTGATCTCTAGTTGTAACTGGCCACTTCAAAGTCTTACTCTTTCCCTTCATGGTTGGGGTACTGAATCTCTTCACTGGTGATCTCTGTTTTGCTTTCAAATTTCAACCTCACAAATATTTTTATTTGGATCCCCCTTTTACTCTCACTTATTGCAGCCATAGTCAGGGACACAGGGAAATGTCTTTTCTCTTGCTCTGTTAATCATAACAACTCTGAATAAATCCTACTTTTTCCTGTGTACTACTGAGTGAACACTGATCACATTTGTCTAGAACAGCAGGTAAGGATATCCTGAAGGGAGTGGATTCTTGGAATCCTGTTTTCTCTGTTTTATCTCCACCCTAGATTCCAGTGCTTTAAGGATCCACATACTCTTTAGTGATTAGATAGATCTCACAATGAAGGCATTCCCCCGTTTCTTTTATTTAAAAATATGTTGCCTCATATCTCACATATAGTGCATGTTCAGTGCGGAAAAGTTAGAGACTCTAATATGCACAAAGAAGGTAATTAAAACCAACTCTGGTCCTGTCACCCAAAGATAACTATTTGTCATTTTGTTGTATGTTTTTCCAATTTTCCTCTAAGCCTACATATGCATGTAGTGTACTTCTTTCTTTTTCGTGATCACGTCCTATTTTTTGTAACCTGTTTCTTTCATGGTATGCTTCATGGCGATCTCCTAGATCACTGTCTTCTGCACATCCCTTTTAACAGCTGCAGTCTATTTCATTAAATGTATAGTGTGGTCACTGCCCACCCCCCCCATATCCCCTAAGTATCTACTGTCCTCACACATGCCAGTGGCCTCTGGCTGCAAGTACCTGCCATCTCTGTTTTCTGTCCTGGTAGAAGTGTGGTCGGCCTTGCAGAAGAGGCAGGGAAAGGAATGCCCTGACAACAAACTTTAACCAATGTCCACATAGGAGTTGGTTGATAAGAACTCCAGCTTTTTGCCCTTCTGGGGGGACAGCTTTGAGGTAGGTTCTACCCATTTTCCAGAGGTATCTCACAGCAGTAACCTGCTCCTGGATGCACCTTGTATTGTCTTTCTCCTTTCTCAATCTGACCTCCTACTTCTTCCTGCATAACTCCCATACAGATTACTTGGTCCAGATGTGCTTCTGGTGGAATCCAAACTAAGACAATATTTAAGTAGTTCCTTGCAGTTATTAACTGTTTTCTTTACAAGCCATGCTTTTACCATTTGTTTATTTGCTGGATGTCTGGATTTTAGATTTGAAAATACAGGTTCAACCAACCCTACTGTGTTGTTGTTGTTGTTTTTTAGTTCAGTGTCAGCAGGGAAGTCCTAAAATCAACATACAAGGCAAAATTCCACATGGTCCATACAACCCCTTAAAAATCCCTTCAGGATTTTAGCTCGGGCTTTTTCAGCGTGAAAAAATTCCCTTGCTCAGATCTTGACGGTCTAGACTGAATGTGACCATGTTCTGTGCCATGATGGGGGTTATTGGGTCAGTAGGGGTGGAGGGTGTGTGTGTAATTCTGCCAGCAGGCTGCCTCTAGGATCTGCCCATCTAACTGGAGATCAGCTCAGCATATCTGAATGAGTTCAACACACCAAGTTCCTGTTGGACCAGACACCAGAAGCAGCAATCGCGTTTGTGTGTGATGATAATGAAGTATAAAAATACATATTTAAACATTAGCTTCACATTCAATGAAGAGAATTGCTTATTCTATAGAAGCACAGGGGGCCTGAGACTTCATAAGGGCAGGCTGATAATATCCCATTTCTTGCTCCATCTGGTGCACAGCCTCACTGGGTATAGAGGCAAACTAATAAACCACAGTATTGCAGAAGATTCTTTTCTTATTTAGTTGAATTGTACCTGTTGAACTTCAGAATATTAAACATATCCAAGCTGTAATTCCATCATACTTGGGTTCTCTGAGCTTTGTTTTCCTTGTTTATATAATGGGAATAACAGACTCTATGGAGTCTCTATATCTCTATGGAGTCATGGGAGTCAGTCTTGGAAGATGGTCTCTAAGTCTCATGGGATTTGGGGGAGACTTGGATAAGACATTACGTGAAAGGCCTTTGGGAAATACAAAGTCCGATACAAAGGTAAAGGTTTATTTTTATGATTTTTTTAAAGGCTGGCTGTGTCACTGTAGACTTGCCATTCATTTGGTTGCTCAAATTGCTGCCTATCTGTGAATAGTGATGAAATTCTCAGAATCTATCCTCTTTCTTCTCTGTAGCCCATGGAGGCTATATTGATCAAGTAAGTTTACTATGTTAGTTTTGCACCACCATGTCCCAGGTCCTACGTAGGAAGGCGCCCCACATGGGAACTCTGGCCTCGGAGTTAAGAGATCTTTGTTAGTAATAGACAACTGACTTCAGCAAGCACTGAAACTTTTTGTGCTTTGGTTTAATCATTTGTAAAACAAGCCAATTAAACTTTACAGGATGATATCTAAGGTCCCTAAAACCTTCAAGTTCATGAATCAAAACAAATGTTTCTTAGTGTGGTCTAAAGGAAAATCAGTTCCAGTTTCATTAAAAGTAACCAGAGAGCTTGATGAGATTTCTGAGCCTCATTCCTGATTTAATGAATCAGAGTCTCTTGGGGTGGGGACCCAGTATTTGCATTTTTATTAAGTATGGAAAAAGAATATTTCAAGCCCTATAGTTTTTACTTCAACTTTTACTATAAAATGTAATTGGAGTCAGCCTTAGTTAGCCATTTAATCAGAAAACTTGTAAGGAAGCAAGCATTCCTGACATTGGGTCTTTGGAAGGCAAACCATGGCTAGCCACTGTCTTGTTAGATGCATATGGAAAATTCTTGATTTTACCCATCCCCTCACCTGTTCCTTTTCAGGAAGTGACACCACCATTCACTCAGTTGTTAGGCTAAAACCCTCTTCACGTGTTCCAGACACAGGATTAGAAATACTCCCAGTCTGATCACTCTTCACCATGCCCATTGCTTCTATCCTGATCCAAGTCGGCTTCACACTGTGCCTGAATATAACCTCCTGACTGCTTCTATTCCTATTTTCCCCTTAACCTATTCTCCCTCCATACCACATTCAAAGCACTCTTTTAAAATAGTCCATAGATTATATACGCTCTGTTTTGAAAACTTTTTAGTTGTGTTTGATTGTAATTAGAATAAAGTAGAGATCTGTGGCCAAGACCAACATGGGGTTTGCATAACCTCGGTTCTCTCAGCTCCTCAAATTCTTCTCTTGCATTTCTCTCTCACTCTTACTGTGCCCACTACCTTGGCCTCCTTCCCACTCCTTGAAAACCCGGGTTTACACCTGATCTAGGGCTTCCACATTAGCTCTTCTCCCAGACTGGAATGCTCTCCTCTCAGATTGTTGCTTGGTTGATTCTTCTTGTTAGTTACATTGACTTTCTCCTGACTTTCCTATTGACAATAGCTATGAGACAGTCACTTGCTCTCCCATCACCCTGCTTCATTTTCTCCATAGTGTTTGCCACTATGGATTCGTTCTCTTTTCTCACTTTCTTGCTTATTTTCTGTCTCTTTCAAGAAGAATATGAGCTTCATAAGAGTTGTGATTTTCTCTGCATTATTCTCTATGATATCCTAGCAGCTAGAACAGAATAGGACATATATGGAGCTCCCAGTCAATATTTATTGAATGATAGCATATTAAAAATGGAAGGATGTGTTGATTTGAGGGTAATACATATATTGATGTTCATATACAAATTATGTGGTTTAATTTCATTTTTATGTTGCCTTATTATATATGAGAAATATGTATGATACGAGAAAATATGGGAAGAAAAATGATATTTTGAATGCTTATTTTCCCTTTCTGATTTTCTTATCATAAAATATTTAAGCAAACACCCTCTGCATTGCTTACTTATAAATAGGAGATTAATATGGAAAGTGTCTTATAGATATTTTTTTCTGGCAAAGTAGTAATTTACTGATTCACTGTTACTTTTCCTTTATTTTCAGAGGACTATAAATCATCAAATCAAAATTCCTACACAAATCTAGTGATGCTGGAAGCATTGGATGAAAACATGCTTTTAAGAATATTCTAGTTAATTTAAGGGAACAGAAGAAGGTAACATAATATCAGATAAGCCTTTGATATTCAATTGTGCTTCCAGTTATGTAGACTAGTGTTACATTTACTAAACAGATCACCTTAATATCAATCAAAGAAAATAAAGTTCAGAGGCTACTCATTGATCAATAATTTTTTAAAAATGGCAAGTCCTTCCCAATTTTAGCAAGTAATGTTTCGATTTACATCTCATGATTTTATAAATGGATAGTATTATTAAATGTCCCCATATTTAGAATTCAGGTGATGTGGTAAAGAAATCTAGGCAAGGGAATGCCTGGGTGTCTGCCTTTGGTTCAGTGCGTGGTCCTGGGGACCCGGGATCGAGCCCCACATCAGGGGCTCCCTGCATGGAGCCTGCTTCTCCCTCTGCCTGTGTCTCTGCCTCTCTCTGTGTGTCTCTCATGAATAAATAAATAAAATCTTAAGAAAAAAGAAAAAAAAAGAAACCTAGTCAAGACTTTCGTCAGTCCTATATTTGTGATATTGAGTTCTTTTTTTGTCAGTGATCTTCCCATAAAGAAGTTGTGGGACAGAGAAGAGAAAGAAGAACAAATTAGCTTTCATCTTAACCCGAGGATAAAATAAGCACAATGGTAATTATAATCCATGGGGATAAACAGAACATAGCATAAAATGAGTGTGGAAAAGTTTCCAATGGGAACCCTTCTGTTTGGAGGCATGAGTGGAGGCCGATGGTGGGGTAACTTGACAATTGCAAAGAGGAATTTGAATTTTGGTCATTTGTGAGGGATGGCTGAAGATGAGTGGCATGATCAAAATTATGCTTTAAGAAGGTGATTACAGCAGCAGGATGAAAGAACAGAACTGTGGGGGTAGCACTCTTAGAAAGCAGCAGTAGACTAAGTGATGGGCAGCGCAGGTGGAAATGCGGAGCGTCAAAGGGATGGAGCGTGGGGAAAGATCTGAGATATGTGCAAAGGGTGAAGTGGAGGACTGGAAAACCAATTTGATTTGGAGAAGGAAAATAGATTCAGTTTTAGAAATGTTGAGTTTGAGGCCTCAGAAGGATCCCTCTGGTGCCATCCAATGGATAGTTGGAACTATAGAATTCAAACTTGCCTGGAAATCTAGAGATGGAAAAAGAGTCTTTAGAAAGGAATCCAAGAGTAATTGGGATGTTCAGATCTGGTCTCTTGGGGCTTCAGATCTGCTCATAATTCTTCAATTTGTTCCACTAAAATTTTACTCAGCTCCATAAAGGAACTCCATCCTATAGCCAAATGGCAGGATCCATCCTCCCTCCATCCTTGCAAAGGCACTTTTGAGCCCTTCATTTTGGAGAACACATAAAGCTTGATGCTGCTAAGCAATCAGTCAAAGAGAAAGCCTTTCAAATGAAAAGACATGCAAACTTTTGCATTTTGATCTGCTACTCTTGTGACTGCCTCATTGATGCTATATTCTCTGACAAAATGCAGAATTACAATCATAATATTGAGACTGTCAAAAGAACCCAGAGAACATTTAGTTAATGTCCATTATTTTATGGCAAAAGCAACTGAGATGTGGAGAAGGGAAGTGACTTGCTGAAAGTCACAGAGCTAGTTAATGGCACATGGGATTGCAACACTCCATAGGCTTTCTTCAGAGCAGTGGTCCCTATCACAGCAGGCCTTTTTTAAAAAAAAATCTTTGTAATGCAAAAATAAAAGATTTATGCCAAAAATGGATATATGCCCTCAAAGCAAGAAATCCCATGCAACATCCTTACTCTTGTTTTTGAGGCATTCATTGCATCACTGAAATGAAAACCAGTGTACGTACAAATACAGTAGAGGTGGGCAGTTGTACACATTTTTCACAGAATCCTCTCTATCAGAGAGAAATAAAGGCCATATGTTTTCAGTGCAAACCTATAGAACTGATTATTTTAGAGCAAAATGGGATTTTTCAAAGCATTACCAGTGAAAAGACCTTAGAGAGATGTGTCTTTTTGCTTCTACAGATGGACGGGTCTCCATGTACTTGCTCAGGTATGGAGTGCTGTTTCTAGAGCCTCCTTCATTGTTGCAGCCAGAACCGAGGCTAATGGGCAATTCTCCAAAGATCGGGTATTTTGATTCAAGTGGAGAGTTGTCCAGCAGTTCAATTGCTCCTCCTGAGAAATTGTACTGAAATTTTGGAAAGGACAAATTTTCTAATAAAGTGCCCAGTGCTGTTTATTTCTACCATGTAGCACAGCCATCACCCCTGGTGGGTAGATAAGTTTCCCACTCATTCCTGCTTTCTGGGGGAAGTGGCTCAGGAGCCACAAGGCTCTTTAGCACTATGGGCAGCATTTTCTGTGCCAGACCTGCTATTTTTTTCCTCCAGTGACCAACGATTGAATTTTTAAAATTGAATTCATGTCAGTGTGACCCTGAAATCTTTGAGTATTATTAAACTTTGAGTTTCCTTTTCAAATGAGAGCATTAAACAAAACAAATTTTAACACCCCATACTGTTCCCTAGATGTAGTTATTAATAAGCTGAGACGCACTTTATTGGAGTTTAGATGAAAGATTCATGTTCTGAACTTTATCTCCCTAAAGCATTTCTTATTGAAATGTTTTCAAATATATACCACTTTTGAGGGCGAGCATAATAGATGTTTTTTTTTTCAAAGGTTGAGATAAAAGTCACTGTTCTTAAATTTTAAAATTCAGAGATTTTAGTATATTCACAAATGTATGCATCCACCATAATCCTCTAGTTGCAAGAAATTTTTATCACAGCAAAAAGAAGCCCTGTGTGCAATGTCAGTCTCTGTCATTCCTCCCTTGCTCCATCCAGTGCCTGGCAACCACTAATCTACTTTCTGCCTTTATATTTTGCTTATTCTAGACATCCCATATAAATGGAAGCACAGCATAGGTGGCCTTTTTGTTTGGTTTCTTTCACTTAGCACAATGTTTTCGAGGTTGATCTATGAAGCATGTGTGAAATTCCTTTTTATGGTGGAATCATATTCCATTGTATGGATATATTATATTTTATGTATCCATTTGTCAGTTGATAGACGTTTGAGTTTTTCTCACCCTTTGGCTATTATAAATAGTGCTGCTATGCACACTAATGTACAAGTTTTTGTGTGGACATACGTTTCCAACTCTTCAAAAAGGAGTGAAAGAGTGGAGGGACATGAAGAAATGCTTTTTAATGGTGCTGGTCATCTTTGGCATAAATGGTTTGCAGAGTAACCAAAAGTTGGTTGCAGTTTGTTTCTAAAAGGGACATAGGTTGTTTTATCTTCTATAAGAGAAATTAATTTCCTTGAAATCCATTTCAATGGCCATTAAGTTATTCTGTTTTGAAACAGAGTGTTTTATGATGGACATGAATATAAATCTTAATAAGTGAAATGTGTTGCTCTCCATAATCTGAGGATATGAAAAAAAAAAATTAGGTCAATAAACCAGACATGACTAAAATGTTGATTTCCAGGTACTATTTCTTTATCACCACCTCTCCTGGCTGAATGCTGTGATGGATAATTTTATGTGTCAGTTTGACTGGGCCTCAGGTGCCCCAGATGCCTTGTCAAATATCATTCTGAGCGTTTCTTTGAGGATGCTTTTGGATAGGATTAATATTTAAATGGTAGGCTGAGCAAAGTAGATTGCCCTTTCTGATACAGATGGGCCTCATTCAATCAGTTGAAGGCTTGAAGAGAATGAAAATTCACCAGTAAGGGAGAATTCCATATTCCTGATTGCCTTAGAATTGGAGTGTCAGCTTTTTCCTTTTTTCCTGCCTTTGAACTTGAATGGAAGCAATGGTTCTTCCGAAGTCTTGAGTCTGCTTACCTTTGGACTGGAACTAAAGCATTGGCTATCCTGGGTCTCCAGCTCGTCATCTTGCCCTATAGGTCTTAGGACTTATTGGCCTCCATAATTGAGTAAACCAATTACTTATAATAAATATCTCTTTTCCACCTATATCTATAAATAAATATAGGCACAGATATCCCTAGTGATACCCATTTCTATTTCTAATCTCTATCTATCTATCTATCTATCTATCTATCTATCATCTATCTATTATCTATTTTATCTATCATCTATCTATGTATCATCTAACTATTGGTATTGGTTCTATTCTCTGGAGAAAGCTGATGAATACAAACACTTAGATATTTTCCTTACCATACTTCCTTCCCTTTGCCAGGGCCAGCCAAGAATGTAAAAATATAGCACAGTGATAATAAAAATGCTAAATACTACTTTAAATGCCTACCAAGGGGGCAGCCTGGGTGGCTCAGCGGTTTAAGCGCCTGCCTTCAGCCTATCCTGGGGACCTGGGATCGAGTCCCACGTCAGACTCCCTGCATGGAGCCTGCTCCTCCCTCTGCCTGTGTCTCTGTCTCTCTCTCTCTCTGTCATGAATAAATAAATAAAATCTTTAAAAAATAAATAAATGCCTACCAAGTGCGAGGTCCTTCAGAGGGTGGGACACTATTATCCCCATTTTACAGATGGGGATAGAGAGGCCCAGAGAGGATTTTAACTGGATGTTGCCCAACTGGTAAGCGGTAGGGCAATGATTCAAACCCAGAAGCAGTTAGTGCAGCGGTTAAGAACTGTACTACCATGAGCTCACTAAAATCTTGGGCCTGTCTCTCAAGCTCCCTGTTTCCATTTCCCTATCTGTGAGATGGAAAAGGTAATAATATAGAGACAGGATTTGAAGAGAACGTATGGAAGTATGAAGCATGTGCCTGGTATGTTTGCTGAGTGAATGAATCCAGGAGCATCTCAGTCAAACCTCATGCCCTAACACTGTATCTCACCATTTTGGCTCCTTCACCAGTGAAATCAAAGTCTAGGTTCTGAACACACATTTCCTTTTAGTCTGATGAGGTGAGACATAGGATTGCTAGATGAAATAGCTTTCCTTCCTGAATCTGGTGACCCTAGAAAGGGCTGAGGGTCTTTTTACCCATTCTATCCAAATGGATGAATAAATATCTAAAAATAAATAAATAAATAAATAAAATAAATGAAAACAATCCCAGGCCATGGACACACCCTAAGCCTATTATACTAGAGAGTCAGGATTTTAAAGCTCCCCCAGGTGATTTCAGTGTGTAGTCAAGGCCAAGAATCACCAATTACTGCAGAATATAAACTCACAGAAGTAAGGATTTTGTCTATTTTTCCTTTTATGAATAAGTGTGGTATCTTAAGTGAATAGGCTAGAGCCACAAACAATGTATCTGCTTAGAAATTTTTGATCTAATCTGTAAATCACAGGGAACCCCAATATGCTTCTTCTCTACCTACTTGGGGCTTACACCGTCATCTCCTCTGCTCCTTTAGTCCTCAGGACTCTGGGTTTCCTGCCCGAGGCTACTTTTCTAGTTCCCAAGCACTGGGGAGCTCCGGGGCTGCCAGCAGGAGCCCTGAGAGTGACTCTCTGGTGCCCCCTCTTGGCGGCAGCTGTAGCTTCAGGTTTTGGTTCTACGAGAACTTTTTTGCAACGTCTTGTGCTTTTATTATATTTCCTCCTTTTCTCTCTCTCTCTTTTTTTTTTTCTTCCTGAGACAATTTCTTAATATATACTATATCCATGCATGGACCTATATTCATCGATCCATGAGGTGTTTAACAATGCTCAGGTGCTCTTACTTCCTTTCCTGAAATGTGTGTGTTTTTGGTTTGGTTTTGTGTTTTTACCAGAATGTAAATTGAAGAAGTGCATGGATTTGGATTTTTGTCTGTTTTGGTCACTGATATATCCCATGAACATAGAGAAATGCTTTGCCCATGGATGAAGAAACACCCATAAACGTTGACATGTCCCTTTGTCCTTTTTGATTGACCTGAAGGTTTTTATTGGCCTCCAAGACTTGTGTCTAGACTTCACCTCCAGCGAGACTTTGCTAGCCTCCAGGGTGGGGATAGATGCCCTATGTCAGTTTGGCACCTGGCATTTGCTTTAAAATTGACTTATTTGAATTTCCTGCTCTGGTCAGTCCCTATGCTCAGGCTGTCATGCTATGCTCCAAGTCTCCTTGCCTACTGCTGTATCTTCAGTTCTTAGCCAACTCTTAGAACATACTGATTAAGTAAAAATGTCTGAGTGGATATTTATCCATGATATCTTCTCTGAACGTCAGGCCAAATGCCTCTATAACATTGACTTTGGGTGTCTCAAAGACGCTTCAGTGCACTGCTTTTACCCTAGATTTTCACACGGCTCACTCTCCACAATGCCATTTCCTAGCACGCTGTCAAAAAATACACTCTTTGATTTCTTGTGGTTATTGCTACATGCAATTTCATCGAATTCCAAGAATCTAAAAATGATGCGGCGTATAATTGCCATCAATAAATGTTTGTGAAACGATGGATACCAAATCACAGTTCCCTAGAAATCTGGTTATCTCTTCCATTGTTCCTGTCAGAGTGAATGTCACTATCCTCCACCCAGGTCCTCAGACCAGGAAGCCAGGAGTCATTCTTTCTTGTGCTTTATTTTTTTTTAATTGTTAAGTTAAGGTACAACTAACACTTATGGAATACAGAGCCACAGTTTGTTCAGTTTGAGGAGTTTCAACAATAGTTACCCATAAAATAGTCACTCACAACAAAATAGAGAACATTCCCATCATACCAGAAACTTCCGTCACCCTCTTTTCCAGCTAACCCACTTCCCAAGTAGGAGTATATACACTATGGAAATAGGCAAATGCTATAGGGTAGGGTGCCCCGCACCCCATGAGCCACCTCCAGAGCTGGTTAAGTGTTTACCAGCACACTTTTTCCTCCAGGTACTTTTTCCTTTTACCATAGTATCCTCATTACATAGGAGAGTCTTTGGCTACATAATAGGTTATTAATCAATATTTCTTGAATGAGAGAATAATTCAATGCCCTGGGCACTCCAATCTCTCAAGATGGCTTTTTCCTCTTTATCATCTGACCCTCTTTACTATTCCACAGGGGGGCATTGGACGTGGCCTGTTTACTCTTTTTGAGTGGGTTGTAGGAATAAAAACTATTAATCTTTGTGTTTATAATTGTTACTTCTTTTCTGGATGGCATTTGGAACAGGTGTGCTCTCGTCTCCTGCCCCAAACCTGCTGGCTTTTTGAAGTCCAACTTGCTGGGTCAGAGATCACGTGACCCAGCAATAAACAAAAGGGACCTGACAGGAGGAGGTACCTATATATCAACAGAAAGAACACATACAAGCTTACATGGAGTGTACTTATGAATAGAATTCACTTAAAGTTCCATTTATGCCAAAAAACTGATTCAAGCTCTTCTGGAATTTTCTTTGGCATGCGTAGAACGTATTGTAGAGAGCAATTCAGTGTCAATCCAGTTGTTTTTGCTGCCCGTGCGGAAGCAGTAAGATGTAGCTCTAGGTTTTTCAAATTTAGACATCTTGTGCTACCATTAGAATTTTTGCCATGACATCTTGTGACAATTGTATTATTATTTATAATGTTATCATTTTTCTTTAAATTGGGCAACTTTCAAAGACTTAAATTTATTTATTTTTAAGGATTTATCTATTTATTCATGAGAGACACAGAGACCGGCAAAGACTTAGGCAGAGACACATACATTTATTTATTTATTTTTTTTCATACATTTATTTTAATAGACATTTTGTGTCATTCCCTTCACTATAAAACTGTTAATTACCCCTCAAGTTCACATTAAACCAAAGCATAGAAAACGCTCATCTAAGTACACCAAGAATCATATCACCTACTGCTGGTGGTATTCCTAGCATACTTTGGGAAAGAACTAATCATATAGAAAGAGCATGGATTTGGGAATTCTCTACATTGGTTTGGTATCTTTTCCCAGAAGGGGAGGTTACCTCACTGAGACTTAGATTCTTTATCTGTAAGATGCAGATCCCTGACTTCCAGGGGAGGCTAGTCAGGAAGATGATGTGCAGGACCCAATGACCAAAGGTTGAGCTCAGAGGAGATGCTGCATAGATCAATTTCTTTTTACATTTATCACTGGCCTTTATTATTGTTTAGTGTCATCTCTTTTGGTTATTACTTAAAGCCTATTTTTATTGTGGTACAGTTTTTAGACAGTAAAATGCATAGATCATAAGAATATACAGAGTAGCATTTTTTCATTGTTGGTTCTAGATTTACTGTTTGAATTCGAAGTCTAAACATCTCAATGGTGCTACAGATCTGGGGTGTTTTCTGTTTGATTTGAGGAGTATTGCAACTTCTGTGAGCCTCTTTCTTCACACAAAGTATACTGAGTGCATCTGAGTTAAAAGTACTGTTTACTATGGTAACCGCCAGGCATTCTTATTAGTGATATTTTGTCCATTATTCTCATTATCATATAAAGACTGGGGTTTTCTAACTTGCCCAGAACTGCAATTTGTCATCCACACCTTGCCCAGGACGGCAGTGAGGCTTTGGTCCATGTGAACCACTTAGCAATCAGTGACTTGCAGTTCAAAATCAGCAGCTCTCTGGAGGCAGGCTTAGGAGCATAAAACCATCACCTGAGGCTTGCTGATTTGCGTGTCTGCCTCAAATTGCAAGAAATTAGTAATTAGCCACCTTTGGGGCATTGCCACAGCTGGGTTTTCAAGTCATGACCAATAAAAAGTAGAAATCAGGAATTATGATAAAAGGAACCATGCTTAGATCCCAGGCTGCCTACGACTAGCCCAACCCATCCATCAACAAATTTATCATTTATTTACTACACACTTGGCTATTCTGGTGCCACCTCTGATAAAACCCTCCCTGACCATACCAGTGCTCGCCTACCTGCCTTCTCTGAGTCTTTTTTTTTTTTAAGATTTTATTTATTTATTCATGATAGACACAGAGAGAGAGAGAGAGAGAGAGGCAGAGACACAGGCAGAGGGAGAAGCAGGCTCCATGCCAAGAGCCCAAGGTGGGACTCTATCCGGGTACTCCAGGATTGTGCCCTGGGCCAAAGGCAAGTGCTAAACCGCTGCGCCACCCAGGGATCTCTCTGCCTTCTCTGAGTCTTGCATCTGTGGGCTGGCTGTGCTATTTCCCCCAACACATCACTCTTCTCTGGTGACTCGCATCCTTCATGCTGGCAGTGTGCAATCCTGGGAAGCAAGGTGTCCTTGCTACTATTTTGTCAGGAGCATGCTTTGTTTCTGTAAGCTCGACCTCTGGCTGGCCGCATACCACAATGATCAATGCAATGAAAGCTTAGGGAAGGAAGCATTTCTGCATAACGTAAGAAAGAACTTTCTTACAGTTGGAAATGTCTAACAACAAATTGGCAAATAGGCTCTTGTAAAAACCAGCGTCCCCCACTGCCATACTGACAGATCGCAGAGTTGACGAGAGCTGTGTAGTATGGAGAGTGGACCACTGTGCTGTCATTGTTGCTCAGGTTAAGCTACAACCCAGGTAGGCGCTGGCTTAGCTAGTATCCTAATCAGGAAACCAGTATTCCAGGGGTATCTTTTGCAAATGCCTCTGTTATCCAGGGCAGCAGAGGACTTGAGAAGACCACGAATTCCGGTATCCCGCTGCCTCAGTTTGAATCTTGGCTCTGCTACTTACTAGTTATAATATCCCAGGAGTTTAACTTATATGTACTTCAGTTCCTGAGTTTGTAGAATGGGGATTAAAAAAAGGGGGATATTAGTGACTACCTGATGGCTGCTAGGAGGATTAGTGAGATGGTATGTGTACAATGCTTAGAAGAGTTATTTGCACCCTAGTAAGTGTGATATAAATGTTAAATAAAACGTTTGTTAGTGCTTAACAACACACCAAATGCCAGGAATGGTTTCTCAGTGGTAAAATTAAACGTATTCAAATTGCATGGGAGACACTCTGTCCTTCAGCCCTTGCGTGAACAGGACTCAAGGCCTCAGTGAGGCCACTGGGAATGACTCCAAGATTTAATCCTTAATCATCCTGCATCCACTAATTGAGTCCTTAGATTCTGGTTTTCCGAAGTCAACGGTGAGGGAAATAGAATCAATCCCGCCTCTAGAATATTATCATTTTTGTCTAGATTAAACATTTAATGTGCAGTGGTAACTGGAACGCTGAGAGCATCAAGAAGTAAAAATCACGGAGCTTGCAAACAGATGATATACAGATATGTGTGCCTACTTGCTATTATTTGTCTCATAAATATATTTAGGGGACAGAATTTGGTCTGAGACTCACCTTTATTACAGCCCAGTGGAGAGGTCATGGGGGCGAAGCTGGATCTCACCCATGTCGCATTTTAGACTAGGGTTATGTGCAGCAATGACCTGCTCTCAGGACAGATGATCAGATTGGATCCAGTTCTGTTCTACAACCAAAGGACAGCAGGCTAGAGTCTATCAGGGCGCAGTGGGTCCGTCTGAGCCTCTGAATCCAGTAATCCTAGGAGACACTTGCAGAGGGTGACATGAGAACCCCTGGGAATGGGTGCAACCCAGTAGCAACCATGGTTCTGAGAAGGAAGGCATGAGAGAGGGTGTGATTCTGAGTTGATGAAGAGCAGGCATGAGAAGGGTGGGTGCGAGGGGCAAGTCAGGGTAGGGAGAGACTAGAACTGAAGGGAGTCGTTTCTTTTTGTCCAGGTGGACAATACTTAGCTCCCTAGTATGACTTCTCTCTCAACACTTCACAAAAGTGCTCTTTGCACATCACCAGTGACCTCTAAGATCCCAGAGCCAAGACCTTATCTTGGTGGCTCCCTTTGTCTGCCTTTGTCTGCGACATTTGACCTGTGTGCTCCCTTCCCTTTTGGAAGATGCCTTGCCCAAAGGCGGAGATGCCAGCCTTCGGAGGGCTGGGGCTGGAGCTCCAGATTTGGAAAAGGCTTGTGGATGGCAAGGGGAGTTAGATCCCTGGGGAAGATGCATGAGTGCGGATGCAGAGAAGCATGATGGAAGCTTGGAGAAGGATGGCATTTAGAGGGCAGAGGGAGAAACGGGCAGGAGGCAGTGATCGGCAGAGGGAAGCCGAAGGGCACTGTGTGCACTGTTGTTTGTGGGTGGCACTGGGAGTCGCCGGGGCTGAGGGGGTGTCTCGGTGGGCTCGCGGGGAGAAGAGGGAGCACAGGGACTAACACCGTGGGAAGCACTGGGAGAACAGGAAACACCTCAAAACTGCCCACCAGTTTATTAGCTCCGTGGATGCATCCACCTAGAAAATATCGATGATTCTCTCTGATAGTGATTTTTCCTTGTCTTCCTCTGTTTTCTTTCTTATCTTTTTCTGGGGTTCCTCTTCCCTGCTTCCTGGGCAAATTGAATCTCAAAATGATGGGAACTGAGCATCTCTTCTTGACAAAGCATAAGTCCTGTTGCCATGGGACTCCCTGCAGTGTTCTATTATGAGAATTATTTTAAAGATATGTGCACAAGAAGAACAGATAAAAGGTCTCATCAAAATGAATATGTAATTACATTTTTTTTTTACAATGCTATCTTCTAATCAGTGGGAAATGTTTGCATCTTAAGCATTTGGAATTAAAACTAATTGGTTTAATCTATGCTGTGTTTCTTTCTGCAGTCTCCAGACATCCCATATCAATAAGCCTTCCTTCAATTTCCGAATAGAACGTAAAGAATAATATTCTAATGAAAGGAGTCATTCATCCATCCAACAGATATTTACCAAAAGCCTCTCATGCCCAGTGTCTTAGGCACTAGAGGTACAGTGGTAATCAGAAAAAAAAAAAAAAAAAAAAAAAAAGCCCCTGCCTTCATGTAACTTGCATCCTGCTCTCTACCAAGGTCACATAGACGACAAATTTTATTTTATCAATTATTTTTACTTTGACAAGTTTTATCTGTCTACCTCAGTTTTCTCACCTATAAACTAGGATTGCTATGAAGATAAAATACTTTGAACACAGTTAATACTCAACAAATGTGTTTAAGTCAGGGGATGATGTATGCAAAAATGGCATGGGAGCTAGAAATCCACATAATTAATTTAAGTCATATGTGATCATGGGGTGGGCCACCTTGGAACCTTGGAAGCCACTTGGCATGTGACTTTTATGCTGTTCGCCCTTGGGGGAAGGACAGTCATATCTGATTGATAAGCTCCTCCCTATTTCTAGTGCCTCCTGGGGATTCACCAGCATTACAAATCCCTGGAAACCCACTTCCAGAAGCCTCATCCCTTGGGAAGCTATTTGGCTAATGAGGTTTATACCCAGTCTGAAGAGTCTTGACTGAACTTTTAAACTCTTGAGTCTTCCCTATATAATGTTTATAAAAGGTTAAAAATCCTTTCAATATTTTTTTTAATTCTTTTTTGTTAAGAGGCACTTAAAAAATTGTTTTTATTTATTCATGAAAGACACGGAGAGAGGCAGAGACCTGGACAGAGGGAGAAGCAGGGTCCTTGCAGGAAGCCCAATGTGGGACTTGATCCCCGGACTCTGGAATCACGCCCTGGGCCAAAGGCAGATGCTCAACCACTGAGCTACCCTGGTGCCCCTAAAAACCTTCTGTTATGATGTTTGATTCTTTTCATTACAACAAAATGATGGGAACTTTTCTGCTGTGTTGCTCTGCAAAACTCATCAGATCCTAGTAATTTTATGACTATTGCATGTGCATGCTTAGTGGAGGTCCTCAAGGTCTACAGAGCAATAAAAGGGAAATCATCATTACATTGTCCTATTGTGTGTTGGGTAGATATTGGGCCTGTTTCAGACAGAATGATCATTTTGGGGCTGCAACTTCTCGGAAAACAATTACATAATGCCTTCCAGTATTTGTGAATAATATTCTTGTAAGACATAATGAATATGTTGGTTTCCATAGTGAAATTAAATCCAAAGGATAAAGTGAAGCTTGAATAGAGTGTATGGAAGGTAGTGTAATATGGTAGTCACAGGTCCAATGTCAAAACCAGCATCAATATTAGTATTATTAACCCACGTCTTCCTGAGGGAAGGAAATAATGGAAAACACTACAATGTTTTTTTTCCTGCTGTCCGGGACTTTTTAAAGTGACTTTAATATGAGGCACCTGTGGCCTGGTGACTTACTGTAATTTTTTTTTTAATTTTGTAATATTAAAATTTTAAAAATATTGTGAAGTTAAATTTTTTTAAAAGATGTTATTTATGTACTTGAGAGAGAGAGAGAGAGAGAACCTGCGTGTGAGACAGAGCAGGAGCAAGGGCAGAGGGGAAGAGGGCAAAGCAAGCCCCCCAACCGAGCAGGGAGCCCCATGCGGGGCTACATCCCAGGGCCCCGGGATCACAACCTGAGCCAAAGGCAGACGCTTAACTGACTGAGCCACCCAGGTGCCCAAGTTAAAAAAAAAAAAGTTTAAAATTATAAGGTAGTAAAAGAAAGCCATCTAAGTTTCCACCACCCTGAGTTAAGTACCGTAACATTTTATGCTCACACAGCACATACCATAAATTTTACTAAATGATATATGACACATGCTGGGGTTTTTTTGACTTGACATCTTAAATCTTTCTTTATGTCCTCCCTCCCCTTTGTCATTTTTAACTGGCACGTGTGCATCTCTCCATCTCTTCCTCAGTGCACCTCATCCTATACGAACACATATTACAGGGAATTGGAATTCATCATATATGAGTCTCTCCATGTTGCTTCCGCAAGTCAACAAATAAGTTGTGGAAATTCCCTCAAGTTAACTGGTATGGATTGAGCTCATTCTTTTAAAAGGCTACCTACTGTTTCATATGTCACGGATAAGCCGCAATCCATTCATTCATTTTCCCACTGATGAATATTCCTTTTGTTTTCAGGTTTCACCCCTGTCAACAAGGCTATCATCCATTTTTTTTTTCTTGTATGTATGTCTTTACATTTGATGCTTTTCTGTCCTGGATCAGATTTCCAGGGGTGAGATTGATTGTACCATGAAGACTTGGGACTGGAGAGATACTTCAGCAAAATGGGATGCACTTTCTGGAAGGGGGTATGAGTGATACAATGAATGATGAAAATCATCAGGTGAGATTCAGAAGGTCTGAGTCATGTTCTGAACATTCTGGGTGCTCTAAAAATGCATATTGATCCACCCCCATTAAATAAAAATACATATTGATCAATGGAATGAATGAGTGAAGGAGCACTTGCACAACCCTTCTTTTCTTTATGGGGTTAAGTCCATTTTAGTGAAGCAATAAAAACAGATTGCTCTGGTTCTTCCATTGTCTAAACCTTGCTCCGGTTACCTGTAGAGTTTAGTGATCTGGGGATGACTGGCCCATTAATTTGTTGCCATTTCTTATTGCGTTTTATATGCTTATTTGTGTTGCTCATAACTTCCCTTGGATGTTCAAGTCCTCTCAGACATCCTGTCTTAAGCCATCAGTATTCTTTCTGTGAGTTCTACCCTGGACACCTATTACACAATTTTGGTGCTGTTGTTAGAAGTAAATTTTCCCAAAGTTTCTTTGCCTTTTCCTTCTGTTATGTTCTGTTCCAGTTCTGATTATAAATTCTCCAGACAGCTGCCAGAAGTCTGCAGGGCTGAAAGCTCTAGTTATCTAATGGCCACTTTCCATATTTTTGCTTCAAATATTTGCATTTTTATATCAATACATAAATTGCCCTTCCTGGGGGCAGTTCATACACCAGGTCCAGATTTGGATTAATGACTAAGGATGTATTATGCATAAAATGAAAGAACATTCTAGTTTGATGGAATGAAACTGCTACATGTAAATTCTTACAATTGAGAACGTCAAGGCTCATTATTTCATTTATTTGCTAATTTCTAATGGCCCCTTGGTGTGCTAACTGGAAAACTTGAGCAACTTAGTCACCTGAAAGTTATTAGACACAAAGAGCAGCAGGATCTTATTTTAAAAAAATGCATCTATGTTTGCATATGTGCCCATAATATTTTAAAGCTTTCATGAATGATGGATTTTTAGCCTGAGATCAAATTCAGGAAATTTGTCAGTGCACTCTGTGCATTTGGAGCAGCAGTCTACACAGATTACAGTGTAATAATTTTTAAATTTTTCTTGAGGTATACCCTAGCTTTTCATTTTTTATTTTATTTTATCTTTGCAATTCAGGAAAAGATGAGACCATTACTTCCACAAAACTTAAGAGACAGAGGCTCCTCTCGTGATCTTTCCTCAATTAACCCTCAAGCAGCACTCAGAGAGTCCCTAAGTCACCGATTTCTTAATGAAAGCTGGGACTGGGGGCTCTTGGGGACATGGAATCAGTAGGTCTAAATAGCAAAACCGGTGAGACTTCCTTTTAAATGCTAGAGAGATGTAAGGAGATGATGAAAAAGAAAACAATTAGGGAGAAGAGAATACTACAATAATGAAGACTAATATCTATTGGGTGCTTAAAGCTTGGTAGCAATTTCTATGCCTACTTTATTTCTTTGTAGAGTAACTTTGTAAAGTTGGTACAGTATTACCATTTCCATGAGGAAATGATGGTTTGGACCCATCAAGTCAATCTCCCAAGTTGCTCAATTGATAGGTGACCATGGTGGACTAGAATCCAGATCTCTCTGACCTGAAAGCCCATTATATCACCATCGCCATCTGTGGAAGAAGATCTCAGCAGGGCCTCTCTCCAGTTGCATTCTGTCTGGTGATCTTTGGGAAGCTGCTGCAGCAGGCGGAGGTCCTCTGCTTCTGTGGCCCATCATCTGCCCTGGCCTCTTGTCCTCCTCATTTCACCTATCCAGATACCCAGCAGGGCCGTCTGCCCAGGGGGGCTAGGTTGGCTCTGGCTGCTTCTTATGCTGCTTCCTACTTTTGTCATGTCTTTGTTGGCCTCAAATTTGCTCCAGTCTCCCTTATACTTTGTTCATGAGTCATGTTCCTTGCCATACCTTCATCTCAAAGACTCATTTGAAGACAGGGCTCCCTAAGACTTGTGGTGTCCCACTGTGGGATGAGGAAGCCACTGGGAAGAAGCCAGTGCAGGAGGCATCGCTCAAGCAGTATCTGGTACACCTGTCCCAGAATCCCTAGCAGCCTTGCTTCGTATACACCAAGGAGGTGGGCATAAGTCAAGAACACAGGCATAGTCTCCAGTTTCAGAACTGAATATTTATCTTCTTGATAGGAAGAGATTATCTAATCTAATTTAAATATGGAACATATATATGAGACTTGATGATTCCTGACTTTTACATTGTCTGCAATTCATTTGAAAACACTTTTTAGCATAAATAGTGTGAAGTACATGTGGGCACACATTTATTCTACATTCTATGAAGAGTTTAACATTAGGAATACCTTAAGCAGGCCTCCACATGCTAAGAGTTTTTAGATAGTATTTAAAGACCCAAATTAAAAATCCACATTCCAGAAATGGCTACAGCAAGAGCTTCAAATATTGTTAGTGGGTCCAGACTGAAATACCCCTTAAGTAGTGCAAGGATTGTGAAGAGTACCTTTCCACTGGAGAAATATAAAACACGCAGTTGGGTAGAAAGTCCGTACAAGCACTCCTGGTCTTGCGTGATCAAAATATAAAATACAGCAAGCCCTGTAGCCTGCTAGACATAGAAGAGTTCTCCAGATCCAGGTTCAGAGTTCCCCTACTGAACTGAAGATGTCATAATTTAATCCTACTAGAGGGTTAGAGGAGCCCACCCTCAAAACAGTATTGTATCCATCCTGAGAACGCTCTTGGAAATAACTCGTGAGACCACTTCTGGATACAGAGCAATGACTTCACTGAGCTTGTAGTGAAAACTGTGGGTTTGCTTTTGTGACCAGGAGCTCATGAAAGTTTGTACCACTCACTAGTAGTGTGACTTTGAGCAAATTGCACAAACTTTCTGAATCCTCATTTCTTTACCAAAAGAAACCTTTACAGTTTCCATCTCAAGGCTTTTGATGAAGACTAAATGGGATGATGTATATAAAGTTTTTAGTGTGAGTAGACACTCAGTGTAGTTTTTTGTCCTTCTCTCTGTTAGAGTTCTGTGCAAAAATTCCAAAGAAAGTCAAAATGCGAGGATGTACTTTTATCAATTCTTTTAGATACCAGTCCAGTTTAGCTTTCTTCTCATGCATCTCGACAATGTCATGGCATTAAGGAGCAGTGAAATTGCATCGCACATGATGATTATATTCTAATAATAGAACAAAAGACAAAAATAACACATGGTCAAAATATTCTTGAAAACCTGTTAATTCACATATGAAGGACAACAATACTTACGCTCTCGTGGACAAAGCTCTGTATCATGAAATGTATCTAGAAATGTTAAAAGTTTAATGTGAAATATAGCATACAATTTCATAAAATTCCACATCCATATGTATGACATATGGCATACAATTCCATAAAGGTTTCTGAGTATTATGGAATCTGAGTATGATTTTATGACTCAGAAATTAAATCAGTCAAGAGTTTTACTTTATGTAGTTTCTAACTTGTTGCTCTTCATTGCCTTTGATTGTATTCATCCCTGTAGTTTTGTGTTAATTCCTCAGTGTCTTCCTTGAATGAAACCAGACCTATTCACTCACCTGAACTCGAACAAGGTCTCCGCTTCTTTGTCATTGGTCAGAAAATTCCTAAAATCACTCATGCATTCTTTCTGTCATTTTCTGGAAATGTAGTTACTGTTTCAGGCTCGCTCGACTGCATCATATACTCATAGATACCAGTGTATTTGGTGGAACAGTAGCCAGAATTAGCAGGCCATTTGAGTCCTTCTAATTTCTTCTGCTCAATATGCATAATTGAATTTGCTTAGATTAAAAGTACAGCAACTCCATTGCTTATGAGATTATGTTGAATGTTACCTTGTGCTGTATGCGGGTGAGTACTGATATTGCCGATGCTATTAGTAAAAGTCTTACTCTGGAAAAAGAAAAAGAGCATAAAGTCTCCATAGATGGGGATCCCTGAGTGGCTCCGTGATTTAGTGCTTGCCTTCGGCCCAGGGTGTGATCCTGGAGACCCAGGATCGAGGCCCAAATCGGGCTCCCCGCATGGAGCTTGCTTCTCCTCTGCCTGTGTCTCTGCCTCTCTCTCTCTTCTCTCTCTGTGTGTGTGTGTGTGTGTCTCTCATGAGTAAATAAATAAAATCTTAAAAAAATAAAAAGACTCCATAGAGGCATCTTTGGGGTCCAGACATCTAGGATGGGAAAATGCTCCTCATTGATGGATAGCTGAAATGTGCATAGAAAATACTTAAACAGGGTTGCTTCTCCCATCCTGGACCAAGAAGCAGGGCCCCCTGCTCAGAAAGAGGAAGTCCCTAGGGCCACCAGCTAGAAGAGACAAATGGCAAGTAGGTGGGTATGTCAGTTGGGTGTCTGGAAAGAAGGTATTGAGATGCAGCCAGCCAAGGCCAAACTATGACCAAGGAGCTGTCTCCAATAATTGAGTATTTGGGGGGTTACTGGGTGTGGCTTCTACTCGGGATGAATCTCTTCTAATGAACAGTCTTTGTCCCCAAAGTTCCCTGGTGAATTCCCTGGACTTCCTCAGATCCGCACTGTGGTCTGAAGCTCTCCAGCAAAGGGTGGCTCTTGCAGGTAATGCAGCAGAAGGCTGTCAGGTAACCAACCACACTCTGCACTTCTGCTAGTGAGCAGGGAAGATAAGACCAGATTCCATTCTAGCATCGTATATTCCCCTGAGATGGGCCATCAGGCTTGGTTGGGAGGCACCAAACTTTAGAACAAACAAATGCTGCCTTTTTTGGTGGAAGATGATCTACAGCACCGACTCCCTTTAATATTATAGTTTTCAAGTTAAGTTTCATTGACTCAATGACTTTCCTGTTACTGCTTTCTGCTCCTGACTGCACACTTGAGCATCCGTCCCTTGTTCCTGTAGTCACTCACTATGGTAAACACAAGTAAAGGTACTTCAAGGACTTTTGATACCTGGTTTTAAAAATTATACTTTAATTTGAGTTTTGTAATGGTGGGAAAAGATATCGTGAGACTGAAAATAATAAATTTATTTTTAGGGTTGAAAAACATACGGAGGAAAATTTTAAAACGTTGATTCCGGTATCTACTACTTGATAGATATTATTTTAAAGAGGTTTGTCTAAAACCAGAACAATTCATGCACTATAATTTCTAAATTATAACTAATGTTAAAAGCCAATGGCTTTTCAACATCCACTTCCTCTTATTTTTCAATATTCTTGAAAAAGTGGGCCCCATTAGCCCTCGTGGCCTGTCAGCTAACATAGTTCTTGATGGCATGGGAACAGAACACTTCACCATCACAGAACAAAGAATTTAAACCAGAGTTGGTTCAAAATATCTCTTCAGTGTTCCAGTGCTGCTCCAAACTCAGGGTAGGACATCACAGTCTGTGAACCCAGGTTGCTGGAGGACAAGCTTTCCCCATGGACCAAATGTTTGACTTTTTGCTTAAAAAAGGTACCAAACACACAAGGAAAGATGGAGAGTTTTGTCATAAAATAGCTTTCATTTCATTTCAAAATTTGCTTTTGTTTAGGTAATTCCTTTTTTACTTGCCTCTTAGTAATGGCTTTCAGAGTTCTTTGTCTTAGAACATCACACACACAACGTGTTTTCTCTGTTTCTGTTTTTATTTTAGTTGAATTTCAAATATCTTCTTTATTGTCAATTATTAGGTTGCCAAATGTCTGTCAATTCTCGTAGATCTTTTTTTAAAAATCATCCACAGAGTGTAGTGGGCACTGGACAGGTCCCCTTTCCAGGAAAGGAAGTGCCCTAAGTCAGGACCAGCCAGTTCACTATGGCTGGCTGGTCTTCTATCTGGGGCTTTGTCTGATGAGTTATTTATGGTTATTAAATATTTGTCATATTTTCCTCTCCTTAAATCAGCCCTCAACCTCTCTCGTCCCTGAGACAGATTGGTCCTTGTGGAGATGATGCATCAATTTCTCACAGACAGATGTGCGTAAACAGTTATTAAAGATATACTTTACCTTTCTAAGTCTATTACCTTCCTTTGTTTGGTTCTGACAAGTAAGCCTGCATTTGTCTCAGGAGGGTTGTCAGAGTTGACAGTAGGAAACAAAGATATCATGTTCTTGGCTTAGGTGTTAAAAGTTGCAGCCTAGGTATAGGACAAATATATTTAGGAAAAATATTTACGATCTGAGCACAATCCTCCCTCCAGCCAAGACTAGAAGAAGCCAAGACTTTTCTCCAATGAGGAAGAGAGAATTGGAGAGACCATGAGTTAGGGCCAGTAACTCTCTAGGTAACTCTAGGAAATCCAGGAATAAAATACTTTGAGCTCTACTTTCTGTCTGGAGATCTGAGAAATGGTCAGTGCCACCCAGAGCTCTTCTGCTACCAGGGCCCAGGAGATCCAGTAGAGACGGCCATATGGAGAGCCTCAAATAAGGGGGTAGGCTGGGACATCGCCAGAGAGAAACCCACCCACACAACAGGTGCCTTCCTGCATGGCTGGGCAGGGCTCACAGGCCTGGAGGGTTAGGAGAGTGAGGGTCTCTTGAAGGAGACCTGCAGGCCTAAGAGGGGTTATACTGTGTGGGAGAGAGGGTTGGATTCTCCCAGAGATTTCCAGTTCAGAGCAAGGAAAATACACGGGATCTGTGACAGAAACCCATGGCCACATTAGCAGCCCAGGATGTGCTAAGGGAGAGAGATGCTATTTACCCAGGGACTGAATGAGACCATGTCTCTCAGCAGATGTCAGGTACTATTCATTTCCCTGGGCGGAGGGGGGTGGGGGTTGAGTCACCATGTGTAAGGGAGGAGAAAGAGGGAAGACACTGAATTTCTTGACTGTGGCAATTCAGAGCGACTTAGCTATTTCAGGTCTCCATGCTGGGAAAAATGGAGTTCCAAATAGAAGTGCATTGAGTGATAGGAAGTAAAGTTGTATTTTGCACACCATGTTTGTGACGTGAGGAAACTGTACCTCTATTAGGCATTGGATTATCATTTGATTTCCAGCGCCATTTCCCTAAATGTGCTCTTCTTGCCAGTTATATTGCTTAGCAGGGCAAATCTATGGCTATTTTAACTCATCTGTTGGACTTTTCATGAGCTTGATTTGTACAAGCTCAAGCTGGAGAGATAGGTCTACTACTGACAAAATGAAGGGTCACAACTGCAGGGTTGAGGATGAGACGTGGCCTCAGGTGACATCACTCAAGCAGTGTGGTCCAATGAGGCTCTCCTGGGGTCACATTAGGGTGAGCCCTCTTATGAATTCCCCATGAAACTGAGTGTTCCTTGAAGACAGGGGCTAAATCTTACCTACCTTTTCATCCTGTGTCCAGAGGAGTTCATGCCAGATATGAGTTCTCAGTAAATGTTGGATAAATGAGCCAAGCTAAATACATATTCTCTTCATTTTGATTCCTAGTGTCTTTCCAGACCTTGCTGACTTAACCCTTTCTTCCTACATGGAACATTCCTTTCTGGAGGGGACGGTGTGCCAAAGGAGCCCCCATTTCTATGCTGCCATTTGGAGAAGCACAGAATAGGGCATTCAGGTTCTCACATCCACTCTTGCTGGAAAGGAGCCCTATAGATGAGAGGAGGAAGAGATGAAATGGGACCAAATACCCAAACTGTGGAACAAATAATTAGGGCAGAGTTTATTTTAAATCTCATACCTCAAGGACTTTCTATGGATGGAACAAATTCTGTGGATGTGCAAATTCAAATCTTGCACATCACTCTCCAGAAAGAGGAGTCTCTCTTTTGGTTATGGAATGCAAGAGGATCTTCAAATTGAATAATCCCAAACCCACCCATGGGATCTAGAGCATGATAGGCTAACTCAGTGGTTCTTAACCATGGGCAACTTTGCCCCCAGTGAATATGTGGTAATATCTGGAAGTATTTTGGTTGTTGCAGCTGTGTGGGAAAGTGCTACCGGCATCTAGTGGGTTGAGATCAAAGATTCTGCTAAACATCCTACAATGTACAGGAGAGCCCTGGCAACGAAGCAGTCCAAACTGTCAATAGCGCTGCTATAAAGAAACCCTGGGTTAATATTTTAATTTAAAAAAATTTAAAAATATTAATATTCTAAAAATAATTTAGTAGTATATATTAGTTATATCTTAGGCGTAACAACTATAGCTGAATGGACGCACTGAACGGACAATATTTATAACATCACATAACTGTTGTAAGCAGTTGAAAAAATATATAACCCTTGGATTTTTCAGAAGTTTGAAGAAGCAGTGAAGGAGAGGAAAAACAATAATTGTGGCACCCCCCCCCCCAAGTGATAACACCCTGCATATCACAGTTGGCTCTATTGTGGGGAGCCACAGAGATGACACAGGCAATTTCTATTGCACCACAGTGGGTGCTGTGATACACGCCCACACATCCCACCTAGAGGACCAAAATACTCTGAGGTACTGCAGGCTGGATGCTCTCCACTGAGCCCCTCTCCAAAGATTGCCCTTAGATGAAGAGAACAGCCCAACCTAAAGTCACCAGCCTCCATGCACTTCCCCAGTGACCTCGACTCTGACCTTGACTCTTCCCCAGTGACCTTGCCCAGGGCTTGACTCCTCACCTCGTTTGAGGCTACCCCAAAGGCCATCACAGCCCTAGCGCTCCCAGTGGTGTCATTTGAGGCCTTTGTCAGAATCCATGGGAGTCCACTACTCCTTCTCGTCCTGATTTCTTCATCCTCCACAGTGGTTGATCCCAAGGGCCCTTCCTGATAAACTTTATCAGTGTGTTTTTCAGGGAACCCACACTGCAATAGGCACACAGTAAAATAATTTGGAGCAAATGTAATAGAGCCTCATAAAGATCTTTGTTTCAGAACTGCACAGAGCAAATCAGTTGATAATTCATAAAAGAACATTTTGTGTCCTTGTACTGCAAGGGGGTTGGAGGGAATGTGAAGGAGAGTCGTTCAGGGGATATAAAGCTACTTTTTGAAAGGATGCATAAGGATCTACAGGAAGTGGAATGTGAGTAAATCATGTGACCTGACTGGAACCAGGCCCTTTTGTATTTAAAAGCCGCTGTTTCTGTGTTTTTTCTCTACACAGATCCATGTGCCATTTATTGGAACTAACAGGTGGACCATGACATGAGAAAGACTCTACAGTAGAGACCAGCCACTCACCTTATAATTCTGTTCCAATGAGCCCATCACTTCCCCTTCCAACGAGGAGGAAAACATTTGATTTATCATCTTTAGTATCAACATGCACTTAAATCATAAAGAAAGAAGGAAAAATACTGAACAACTTTTCTATTTCAATTTATACTTCTAATGGGGGAGAAACAATTTGGCAAAGGCCTTTCAGATCTCTCCACAAATGCAAGTCTCCATTTTAATGTAAACTACACGTATATACGGGGATTTATCCTCCAAATTCCTGCAGGGGCTGTACTTTGATTCGTCTTATTTGCAGACACCACCAGTAGATTATGAGAAGGAAAGTACTGCTCTATGCAAGTTAAGGGGACTGCTTTTTATTTTTCCTGTTTTTGGTTGTAAAAATAATGTAGATGCATATCATATCAATACCATATGCAGAGCAGACTGTAAGGATGTGGTTTAATGGAGAAATGGAAGTAAATGTGGAGATTGTATTATATCCTAGTAAAGCTGCTTATCTTTGTAAGGTTTGTTCTTTAAACATTTTAAGCCACTAGAGATTTATTCCATGTTAACATTCAGTTAGGAGGCGTTGCATTGCACTCGTGTCTCTGTTTAAATTTTCCTGATGATTCTATTATTCCTGAAGAGTTGCCCACATTGCTACAATGTATGAAGTGAGGTGTATATTAGAAGGACCCAGGACTAAATTTTTTCTTTGCTACTGGTCATCACACTCTTATATTTATGCCACACTCCTTCCTTTGGTAAGGCAAAGTGCTTTCATAAATATCTCACTTTTTTCCCCATACATTTCCTGAGGAATAGATTGGGCAGGTTGAAACTTTTTCTTCACCATGGATTAGGATGTTCGGACGCAGTAAGTTGTCATCAGGCAAAAGCAAAAGCTTATCTCTGTGAAGGTCAGAATGTACAGCAGAACCCCATGAAAGCCAATTACATATAATCTTATTTTAGGGGAAATTGTTCAATTTACCCAAGAAGAAAAATTTTAAAAGGATCTTGATAATTACAAATGAATCTGATCTCTTGGTTAAAGAAGGCCCAGCACAAACTCTACTTCAAACTAGAATGAGAGCAGTGAGGTCCAGTAGCTGTAGGCTTCGAGTACATTATGAACAGGGCTTTTGTAATTTTAATACAAAACATGATTTTTAAAAAGATTTTATTTATTTATTTATTTGAGACACACAGAGAGAGAGGCAGAAGCAGAGGCAGAGGGAGAAGCTCCCCTGTGGGGAGACCCATGCAAGACTGGATCTCAGGAACCCCGGGATCACACCCTAAGCCAAAGGCAGACCATCAGCCAGTGAGCCATCCAGGCATCGCTACGCAATGCTTCTTTGAGGAGTGGAAGTTCTTGCCCTAACTCCTCTCTAGAGGGTTAAAGAGGGATATTGGGGTAGGGAAACTTTGATTCCCTCTTCACATAAGCATCACAAATGCTAATTATAACTGGAAATGCCTTGTTGATGACTTTCAATATTTATTCCTTGCAATGGAGACTAAAGTTATAAGAAAAGCTCCTGGGACTGTTAGATAGTATGCATTCAATATGATTAAAGTGGGAGAAATTAAAGTGTATCATTGCAATACTAATTTCAATTACAAGAACACTTGAGATAGCCATGCTCTAGCTCTACAAACTGAAGAATTCACATGCTCTGAAATCCTAACGCTCACTACTCCTCTGCCAAAAGCCACTCCATTGCCTCTGACACAGAATGTCTGTAGCCAAAGCTGTCCCAATTGCAGAGAAAGAAAAAAGAACAATTTGTGTGAAAGGAATGAAGGAAGGAGGAAGGGAGAGAGGTGAGGAGGGAGGGAAGGCAGGCAGGCAGGCAGACTACAGAGTAAAAGCAGTGGTCTTTAAGATCATGGTCCGGGACACCTGGGTGGCTCAGTGGTTGGGCGCCTGCCTTTGGCTCAGGACCTGATCCTGTAGTCCTGGGATGGAGTCCCTCATCGGGCTCTCTGCATGGAGCCTGCTTCTCCTCCCTCTTTCTGTGTCTCTGCCTCGCTGCATCTCTCATGAATAAATAAATAAAATCTTAAAAAAAAAAATAAGGTGATGGCTCTCTCTGCCTGTTTAACTTACTGAGCTAGTTCCTGGTGAAGGCATAAAAGAAAACATAATGAGTTCAAGAGACTAAAGATCCTGAAGAGCTGTGAGTCACTGCAAAGATGAGGGAGTTGCCTTATTGATTTCCTGCAGCATGTGATTAGTAGTAATGAAGCCTTCATTTAAAATTCATGTCTGCGATCCTTATTCCTACAACTATCTTTTCAGATCCCCAAGAACTCTTGATATTCTTCAAGAACTTCTATACTACACTGGACACCTTCTCTTTCCCTCCCAGTTGGATGAGGAAGTGGAAATTGCGTCTCTCACGAATAAATAAATAAAAACATTAAAAAAAAAAGAAGTGTTGTGTAAATGCTCAGTATTATGAAGGCACTTTTTTTTTTCTTCCTAGAGCTGGTGTTCTCTAACTGGTCCCACGGAGTGCTTCTTTGGTATGTCTGGATTTAAGAAGCTGAAGCTCAAGCAGCCATGAGAGTCAGCTCTCATTTTCATTTTCTCCTATGTGCAATCAAATTTTTTACTCTTTTATCAGCCTGGAAAACTTAGGGTGGTGGCCTGGGTCAGCCCTAATATAAGTATTGAATAATCCGCTCCTTCTTTCTCCTTGTCTCTACCTCTAATATCCCTGGCCCTATGGGACATGGATCTTTTTTTACATTTAAGATTCAAGATTTGAGTCTGAAAAAAAAAAAAAAAAAGATTTGAGTCTGGCCTTGGAAGGAAGGAGGCTCCCCAAGTCCATAACCTAGGCAAAAAAAAAAAAAAAAAATATATATATATATATATATATATATATATATAAACGGAGTCACGGTTTCCCAGTCTGTAAACTAGTTGTAAGACAGTGTTGTTGTGAGGATTTACTGAGAGCGGAATTGGGTCTAGTACAGTGCCACACACAGAACATGTGCTAAACCAAGGTCGTTTAGGAAACAAAGAATGAAATGAGAACTCTCTAGGCTAAGAAAGAGTTTTGGCTATAATTAGATTTATTATATAGAGGTGTGCATATTTGTAAGTGTCTAGTATCCCACTGACAAAGGCCAGAGGAGAGTAGTCTGCAGGGATGTAGGAGCCTGGAGGGGTGAGAAGAAGAACAGCGTTGGAGGATCACTGGATTGAATTTCTCTTGAAGCAGAAGCAGACAACTGTAGCTGCTTTGGATGAGCTGGTTGCTCTTAGAATCACTGAGGCTGAAGTGAGGAGATGGGGCTGTATGCTAAGTCCAAACAGTGAGACAAAGTGGAAATGAGAGCACAAACAGCTTAGGGGGCATTGTCATTTTATGTTGTGTGTGCCACCTGTGGAGGCCAGATATAGGTTCTGATGGAACGGGACTCCCAGGCAGGGTCTGCATGCCCACCTTCCCAGAGGGCTTGTTTTCAGGGCTGTGTCCTGCTTTCCCCCTGGGCATTTTCCATCTTCATAACTTAGGTGTCTGTGTTTTCTCATCTGTCTTCAAAGCTTCAGACCATCCTTACTCATATCTTTCTTGACTTTTGAAGACCTGCTGGAATTTAGAAGTCTCTCTGGTAGACAATCCCCATAGAGTGTGAAGTTGGGCTACCGACTCATCAGATGAGGACTCCTTCTTGAAGGGGACATTGTGGGGGTCTCCTCACCATCCATTCACACCCCTCCCACACTGGGTAATACTAATGTGGTTTAGATGGGATTGACCTCACCTCTAGCCTGGCTGGATATAAACCAAACAAGGTAATCCCATTCTCCTTCTCACAGTTCTGATAATTTATGACTCAGTCAGTCAATATATGGCATGCCCCTAGCCATAGGGGTTAACTCAAGGTGGTCCAGTCACAGAAAATCCGAGCAATTTTGTTCAATGGTCATAGAAATCAAGTTCTGTCTCTTCCCGGTGAAGTGTGGAGACATCAGTAGCTTTCCTACAGCCATAGTGAACCAACTTCAGGATCCTTAGGATCCCACTGCATAAACCAGCTCTCAAGCTCACATGGCCTCTAGACCTTCCAACAACAGGGCTAACAAATTCCCTTGTTGTTGAATGTAGCTTGATGTTTATTCTTAATTGCCACTGTGAACACCTTAATGGGTAGTATAATGGGTGTGTGTCTCTGTGTACTCCAGATTCAGGAACTTCTCCTAGTATATAAGAGTGCTAGTTTGGGCTCATTTACCATTGTTGAGGCTTCCAGAAAGAGAAAGAAGGATGCACAGAAATTTATGCTGCATATGATTGAAGAGGCTGTAGGGAAACAAAACCTCACTCTTGCAAAGATGGTAGATAGTTGAAACGCTTACAAAGGGACTTGCTTTTGGTAATACACTAACACAAAAGAGCAACCAAACTATAACTATCTGGGGGTGGGATGTGGGAAGAATGGTTTTAAGATCTGGCTTTGCAATTCTAAGCTGGAAACCTTCTTGTCTCACCAATGCTTTCAGTGTAATGCTTCAAACACAAAAGCTTTGTGAAAGTGGAGTTTCGGTGGCAAAAAACAGGGAACAGTTTTCTGTTTTACTTCTGGCCTGACACATTGCAGAGTAAGATCATATGATCCATAAGCTAAAACAGGAGCTCAGAATCAGAGGTTAATCTGAATTTGTAAAATTCCGCCCCTCCAAATGCTTGGAGGAATGATGAGCTAACTCCCCTCAAGGGATGTGATTCAAGCTGATTTTATTTGGTTAGCCAAAGATAGGGTTTTTTTTTTTTTTTTTTTTGAGGGGGAGGGGGTTAAAAATATTTGAATTCCACACAGAAGGGAAAAATTACAGAATACATACTTTTGAATTCCTATGGATGCAAAACAAAGGTAATGTAAATCTAGCCTGAGGTGGATTAGGGTAGTGCTATTTCCAACTCCAAGGTAGGCTTTTCAGGAAATAAATTAATGTTTTCATCAATCATGTTGTTAAATGTTTTCATCAATCATGTTCTGAGCCGTCTCTCATGTCACTTTAGGGATGAATGTCATCAACTGGCCACTCCTAGTTCAAATCAAGGAGGATACACATTCATCTATGTCTTCATATTGATGGTAAGCCCATGGACTGTAAGCCCATTCCCTGTGTTTCACATTTAAGAAAATGGAAATTCCTTTGTGCACCTAACACTCTGAGTTTGGGTTTACTCTACACCAGTGGTAACTGAATTTGTTCTATAAGATAAAAAAGTTCGGTCTTAATTAAAACAAAAAAGTCAGGAAAGGAAAATGTCAGAGTCACAAACTATAGATTTTCAAATTTATTTTCAGATTTGATACAGAAAATAGAAGCCAACTATATTTTTTCCTGCATTAGTGGCATCATAAAATTTACTTTTCAGGGATGCCTGGGTGGTTCAGTGGTTGAGCATCTGCCTTTGGCTCAGGTCATGATCCTGAGGTCCTGGGGTCAAGTCCGGTATCGAGCTCCCTGCAGGGAACCTGCTTCTCCCTCTGCCTGTGTCTCTGCCTCTCTGTGTGTCTCTCATGAATAAATAAATAAAATATTTTTAAAATGTTATTTTCCATTGAACATATGAATTTAAATAGAAAAGGAAATTGAAAGGAGACTTTTTATTAACCAAATTTAAATTTAGATCTAGTAGCAGGTAGTAGGGGGAAAAGAAGCATCCTTCACTATACTTAGCCAGGGTTGAAAGGGTCCTCAGATCTCTTTGGCCATTCAAACTTGTGCTGAAGACACTGCAGAGGTAGCATCCTCCTGATGCCAGGGGATTCCCATCTGGTCACCAAAGCCACTCCCAGAACCTCTCGTCTTCTCCTCCTTCATTCACAAGCTTCTGTATTAATTGGGGAGAAGTGAGGAGGGTGGGTGAGAGAGTGAGAACCTAATAGGCATTGAGTAGGTGAAGGATGACCCATCCATACAACAGATTCTAGTGAATCACTAAAAATCATGTTGTTGCAGGCTGTAGAGGAAAAGTACAATACATGAAACAGGCTTTGGGTAATATTATATTATTTTTGTGTCTATAGCATGTATATGAACTCATTAAAACAAAATGTGGGAAGAAAATATACCAAAAGATTTGCTGTGATTTTCTTCAAAGTATTGGGATTATGAGTGATTTTTAAAATACCTTCTTTTTGGTTTTATATTTATATGTTTGGTTTTTAAACCAGGTGTCCCTAGTTTTATATTTTGAAAGACTAAGTCATTGAATTGGGTGTTGGTTGTGTATTTAGAAAAATATGTGGAGCCACTTGGCTAGCCTAAACATTACCAGAGATAACTGTGTAATATCTGAAAAGACAAGTGGTGTTAGGCTCATTTAGATCACAAAAAGGAAGTAAATTTAAAATTTTAAAAATAGTGGGGCAAAAGGTGGATATGCAAAATGTGGACTCAAGAGGCTAGATTCCTTATGAAGCTAGGTATCCTTGGACTAAAATGAGGCTGTGGGGCTAGAGGTCTCCAAGCCACAGTCCTTTGATAGATTCAAGACTGCTCTGACACCCCATTTTCTATCACCCACCTTCTAGGGAAACCCAAACTTGTGACACCAGTTGACTATATGGCAGAGGAAGAACAGGACCAAATATGGCTTAATGTTGTGATCATTTTGATTAAAATTGCACCAGCAAGTCGAAATTTAGTTGGATCCCCAAAACTTTGGGCACCCTTTTGGGTCTTTCTAACTCCCTTTAAGGTTGGCATTTATTGGGACCCCTGGTTGAGTGTCTGCCTGTGGCTCAGGGCGTGAACCCGGAGTCCCGGGATCGAGTCCCTCCTCAGTCTCCCCACATGGAGCCTGCTTCTCCCTCTGCTTGTGTCTCTGCCTCTCTTTCTGTGTCTCTCATGAATAAATAAATAAAATCTAAAAAAAAAAAAAGGCTGACATTTGTTTATATGGTGACCTGGAAGCAAAGCTGAATGGGACTGGACACCCTGAGACAGGTGGTCAGCCTTCTGATTGAAGGTCGTAGCTTTGGTTGTAGAACATCTGGAATGCTGCAACCATTACATTTTAAGCAAATGGATTGTAGCAACAACGTCATTTGCATTGCGTGAATATGTTCATCTTAACGTTCTGGCACTTAATAAAGGCAAATAGGAGATGAGGTGTTTGGATTTCTTTAACATGAATCCGGTTGTAATCAGGTATTATTGTTTTTTTAGGAAGCTCTGAAAATGCATTAGAGAAAGAGCAACAGGCTCCGTGTAGTGAAGCACTTTCCTTACAGCACAGCTGAATTTCTGAGGATTGCGTCATTATTATTAACCACACAGTGACAATGCCTACTTACTGTCAGGAGCTTTAACAGGAACTATGAAAATCTGTGGATAACCTACTTGGTTGATGCGGCAACGGGTTATTGTTCTGCGAATAGTAATTAGGTTAACCACTGTTCAGTCTCCCATGTATTGCTTGCCTACTGTGTGCAAAGCAGAAGAGAACCTCACCAAGAGACAAGGAACCCTGCCTGAAAGACACGTCTCATACATATTATTATCCTAAATACACTTATACCTAATTGAAATCAGGATGTGCATATTTTTCTTGGTTAGTTTTATTTTATTTGTGCATGGGGTTCAGTAGTTATTTTGAAAACAGTACATTGCGACGATGCTTTTGGTGCCTCAGCTGCCACCAGCCCATAGCACCCATTTCCAGCTGCTGTGAGTGTGGGCTGCCGACAGCTCACCCACCATACCCGCCCTTCCCCAGACAGCTTCCCTCCAGCAAAAATGGGAGTCATCTCATTCAGGTGATCGTGCATCACCTAGTTTTTCACCATCCTCTAGACCACACATCCTGCACAAAGGGGGGTACAAGGGCTAGCCGTCTCGCCTTAGGGAGTGATCATCCCTATGGCCTCCAGTGGAGGCCGCCTCCTGGCTGAGCTCCACCCTCTTGCCTAAGCCTGCCTCCCTCACTTCCTGCCTGACAGGCTCATCCTGAGAGCACCCACTTAATAAATCTCTTTCTGCCAAACCCCCATCTCCTTTTCTAGCCAGGCACTGTAAGATGTACTAGTAACATACTGAAGAAATCAGAAGAGCACATGCACGCTCGAGTGCAGTAGGTTTTCCCAAGTAGATATTTTTGTGTGTATATTTCAGATATATAAGGAATGCTGTTTCGTTACTTTTGCTTTTGTCTTAAGTTGGAGTGTATTAACAGCTGAAAATTCAGCCCCAATATTATTTGTGCCGAAAGGGTACTCAACTTTTCAATCTTGGTTTATCTACTGTGATTCTTTATCTCTTTATTTATTGGAGTTCGATTTGCCAACATATAGCATAACACCCAGTGCTCATCCCATCAAGTGTCCTCCTCAGTGCCTGTCACCCAGTCACCCCCACCCCCCTCACCCACCTCTCCTTCTACTACTCCTTGTTCGTTTCCCAGAGTTAGGAGTCTCTCATGGTTTATCTCCCTCTCTAATTTTTCCCACTCAGTTCCCCTCCTTTTCCCTGTAATCCCTTTCACTATTTCTTATGTTCCCTGTGAGTGAAACCATAGGATGATTGTCCTTCTCTGACTGACTTACTTCACTCAGCATAATACCCTCCAGTTCCATCCACATCGAAGCAAATGGTGAGTATTCATCCTTTCTGATGGCTGAATAATATTCCATTGTGTACATAGACCACATCTTCTTTATCCATCATCTGTCGATGGACACCGAGGCTCCGTCCACAGTTTGGCTGTTGTGGACATTGCTGCTATGAACATTGGGGTATCTACAGTGATTCTAAATATCTGCCCCTCCCAGTTTGTGATGATGGTGGTGCTTAAGTCTTGAGTATGGACCTCTGCAGAGGGTAGAGTCTCTCCTTCCCCTGCTGCCTCTTGGTCTTCAGGTTTTCTTCCTGCTGGTTCAGCCAGTGGCACCTGGCAGGTGTCTTCCTGGGCCGCAGATCCAGGTGCTTGTACTTCTTACACCTGTAAAATTTCCTGAAGTTCTCTGAGTCTGGTTGATGACAGTGAGAACACGAATGATAGACTTGCAAACAACTTGGATCTTGGAGAGCTTGGAAGCCATGCCTCCTGTCATTTTGGAGACATGCAGCTCAGCTCCACCTTCAGGTCTTCCAGCTTTTTTGTTTGTTTGTTTTTTATATTTTTTAATAATTGAAATTCAATTAAAATTCAATTCAATTCAATAATTCAATTCAATCCAGCACCAGCCGGAGCAACATATAGCATAACACCCAGTGCTTATCCCATCAAGTGCCCCTCTCAGTGCCAGTCACCCAGTCACCCCATCTCCCCGCCCGCCTCCCCTTCCACTACCCCTTGTTTGTTTCCCAGAGTTAGGAGTCTCTCATGGTTTGTCACCCTAATTTTTCCAGCTGTTTAAGCAGCTTCTCTTCTTGCTGCTAAAGTCATGGATTGTGCCTGTCTGCACAATCCACCACCTCTGTGGCCACCGAGGGCCAGAGGCAGAGGGAAAGAGTGTAATTCTGAATATCTTAATCTAACCCACAGAGATAGATTTCAATTAGATTGGAGGATTACTGAGAGATTTAATTAATTAATTAATTAATTTTTAAGATTTTATTTATTTATTCATGAGAGACACACAGAGAGAGAGGCAGAGACCCGGGCAGAGGGAGAAGCAGGCTCCATGCAGGGAGCCTGACATGGGACTCGATCCCAGGACTCCAGGATCAAGCCCTGGGCTGAAGGCAGGCAGCAAACCTCTGAGCCACCCAGGGATCCCCCTGAGAGATTTCTTTTAATTCTTATGGAAAGGGCTTATTTTGTCATTGTTGGCTAGAGGGCCAATCTTCTCCGAGCTAATGGATGTGTATCTCAAACCTACTTGAATAGCTTCCTCTTTGTCTTACCTTTCAAGCAACCTCCAGCTAGAGATCTAGGAGACTGATGAAGTAGCTTCCACCTGAGACAATAGGATTCTACCGCTTGAAGCCATAGCCCTCCATCTGCCCCTGTGGATTATTAAAGTTACATTTTGCTGATTTTCGTGACTGTCATATTGGCTTAGAACATCCCTCCTTTCATTACAAGATATTTTACCTCTTTTCTCCCTTTATTCCATGTGGGAAGTTAACCAACAATGTCAGCTCTGGGGTCTGACTGTCTGGGTTGTATGCTACTCCTGACACTACTAGCTCTGGGCTTTAGAGCAAGTCATTGAATTGATCTAGGCTTTGATTTCCTATTCTGTAAAAACATTTGCTTCAAAGTGCCATTGTGTGGATTCGATGAGTTGATACATTTAGAATAGTATATGTGACTCGTATGCAGAATTTAAGAAACAAAACAAATGAACATAGGGGAACGGAAGGAAAAATAAAATAAGACAAAAAAAAGAAATGGAGGCAAATCATAAGATACTTTTAAGTATAGGGAACAGAGGATTGTTGGAGGGGAGGAGGGTGAGGGGATGGGGTAAATGAGTGATGGGCATTAAGGAGTGCAAGTGAAGTAATGAGTACTGGATGTCATATACAAGTGATGAATCACTAAATTCTACCCCTGAAACTGAAATAATAATAATAATGTTAAAGAATAGTGTGTGTCACTTTATGATTGCTCATAGCTGTTAGTCAATGTTTATCAATAAGTGGTAGTTAGTTTGACTCTATCCAAGACATCCCGAGGGCCATTGAGATCTCCTCCTCCTTCTTTGCCACCGTGTCTCATGATGCCACATCCCCACTTTTGCCTGGGGAAGAGTCCTGGAAAGCTCATCGCTCTGACTTCATGGCTCAGGACCTGCCTGGGTCACTCGGTTGTCCTCGCTGTGATTGCCATGTTTATGAGCTGTGTTCCATACGCTCCAGCCCAGCCCTTGACCCTTTAGGCACCCTATGTGGATGCAGAGACCCCCTTTATTCTGGACAAATCCTGTTTCCTTGAGAAGGCTGACTAAGTCAAAGGATATTTGTCCTCACGAGGCTGTTTACAACTCTTAAGGTATCTAACTATTTTCAGGCTAGGCATATCCTTCCAGCCTTCATTTTAATCTAAGTTAAGCATTATTTGCCTCAGTTTTTTTCTTAAAATCGGAGAATTTTTTTTTTTTTTGAGAAAAAGAAAATATCAACATAGTGGAAGAGAACCAGAACACTTATGCAGATAATATTTCAAATAACATATTCTATAGCTGATACACAAGATAGCTTATTGCCCCCTCCTTTATAAGCAAACTCATTTCTTTTTCTGACAGTAGAAGCTATGCATGGACATTGAAGGTAATTTAGGACACAGAATAAAGAAAGAATATAAATTACTCCCAATCCTACCATGAATAGTGAGACACTTCTAATATTTTGGTAAACTCCTTCTGGACATTTTTTCAGAAAGAAAAAAAAGGCTTAAAGTTTAAAAAAAAATACTATTACTTACTACATTTCTTTTTTGAACATGCATTGTGTATATACTTACCTCCTAAATGTGCAAGGAACTTAATATTCAATTTTTTTTTTTTTGCATAGATGAGGTGTATGAATACAAACCAAGATGTTTCTAAGGATTTTTTTTAAAATCATTGTTCTGGAAGGAATGAAAAAAAAAAGGAAGAAACTATAGGCAATTTCTCTTGAACCTTTCGGGTCAAATATAGAAACGCAGTAGTTTGGAATGGAAAGAGACCCACTCCCATCTTATTTTAACAAGGAAACAAGAGTCCCAGGAAGGTTAGGTGCCTTGTCCAAGGTTACACCCTCACTTAAATCTCTTATTTTGCTGAATTTCCTTGTCAGTGGCCCCATATTGGCTCCTGCGTTTTTCTGAGTAAGGTACACAGGTTCTGATTTTTCTGATAGTGCATGTGAGTAGAAGGTTTTCCTGGAAATATGACGTGAATCTTCTACCTTCTGTCTTTATAATACATAGATTTTTTTTTTAGATTAACTCTGTCAATATCCATTCTATCTTGATGACTTTGTTTTCTGAGAATTTGGCTTTGTCTAGTATGATCTAAAGCTGATAGGTGCATTTAGAACTGTAATTTTGAGAGCTAGCTGGGGACATTTATATTCAAGCAGTTTCTTTGTGAAATACTTTCCTGGCATTGCCGGCTCCCAGGCAGGTAGGATCAATTGGCTTACTATGCATCAGAATTTTAAAAACTCCCAATTGAAAGCCAGTATTTAATTGAATTAACAAAACAGTATATAGATCAATGGGAAACATATTGACTACTCCATAAATGTCAGCATAAACTCTGAATAGAACAGGAAACCAAAATACTACAAATTTCCAAAGCTCAGAGAAAGCCCCATAGTCTAGGGTTGAGAGCACTGTACTCCAAAACCCAAACATCATTATTATTATTTTTAAAAGATTTTATTCATTTATATGACAGAAAGAGAGCAAGCACAAACAGGAAACGGCAGGCAGAGGGAAACAGGCTTCCTGGGGAGCAAGGAGCCAGAGGTGGGACTTGATCCCAGGACCCTAAGATCATGACCTGAGCCAAAGCAGACACTCAAGCACTGAACTACCCAGGTGCCCTCAAACATTATTATTAATAAGATTTTTATCTATGAAAACATTGACTCAATTCCTGCATCTCACCTTTCATTCTATTGTTACCAGTTTCTTTCCTAGCTGCTTTATCTTCTTTTGATTTTTCAGGACTAAACCCAAGCTTGAAAGGAACGCTGAGTTACCCATAGTATAGCTGAGTCTACTATGACCTATTGGTGATTTCTCATCAGTGTATTTTGCTGGTTTTGTGCATCTGTACAGAATGGATAATTCTTAGGAGTTAATGATTTTTTTAATCGAGAGATGTTTAGAGTTGTGGAGTGACAGATTATTCCTGAAAATTCAAATCAAAGGTAGGTCAATATGCCTTGGGGCAAAAGTCAAAAGTGGTTTTGAGGTATGTAAAAAGTGGTAAGTGAAAGTTGCTGGTGATTGCCAGGAGGTACTAGGCTTCAGCAGGACCTGAAGATCAGAGGAAATAAGTTTAGTGGCTATCTTGGGGGTGCTAAGCCTGAGCTAAGAGCAGGGTAGCATTAAAGTGGGAATACCAACTCCTTGGGAACAGTGTGAGGGAAGGGTTTGATTGGAAAAAAACCGAGTTTTTGAGAAGCCCTGAATAAAATTCTTCCAGATGGCCCAAGAATTTTTTGTTTTTCCCTGTAATTGTAATGTGAAAACTAAGCAATACTACACATTAACGACCCTCCACCACCAAAAAAAAGCAGTGATATCATTTTTAACTGGGGTTTTCACTTTTAAATACACTAAAATGTATTGATTTTTCTGAGCAAATTGTGGGTGACACATTTCAAAAATTATGAAATGACAAAAATTCTTAAACTCCATGAATTTCTCTATTTGCTTTGTTCGAACATTTAACAAATATTTATTAGGTATGTTGGATGGCAAGTACTACATTGGGTGTACCTCTAGATAAAATCTTGCAGGTTAAGACTGATCCAGATTGTCTCTGTAACTAGGTACCTTTTATTTAGTTAAAATTTTGGAAAACATTATCAAGTAGACATTATTCTGATAGTGCTCTATTTTTTCTAATGTTCTGCTTCGCTTCCATCTCTCCTTCCCAAACCCAATCATGTTGTTCATGGGCATCAGAGCACCTTCATCTCTTCACTCCTTTGCCCCACCTTAACACCATCAGATCTTGTGCTTACCCACTATAATTTGAGAGACAACCATGATGGAGAGAGATCTGAAAAACATGCCATAAAAGGAAACTGTAACCTTACTTTATGATGTCTGTCCTAAGATAGGAGAGACAAGGAAATGGGCTTCCAGTGACTGAGGGGATGCCATATGGCATAGAGAGCAGATTTATTTTACTTCTTTTTTTTTTTTAAGACTGTATTTATTTATTCATGAGAGACACACAGAGAGAGGCAGAGACATAGGCAGAGGGAGAAGCAGGCTCCCTCTGGGGAGCCGAATGTGGGACTCGATCCCAGGCCCCGGATATCATGGCCTGAGCCAAAGACAGATGCTCAACCACTGAGCCACCCAGGCATCCCTATTTTACCTTTGACAAAAGGTAAAACTAAAACACACTTGTTAGAAAACTTAAGGATGTTGACTCTCATCATCAGCTTATGTACACATTTTTTGAAACTTGAGAGAAAGTCTTTTGGGGTAAATTATTGACCTATTGCTAACTGAATTCACTCACACACTGGATGGTTATCTCTTAAGGAAATTGACAAGGGGATTGATTTTTTTTTTTAAGGGGATTGATTTTAAATGGGACCATTGAACAGAGTATCACCGAAAGTCCTCCTAACCTTATGATTGTCAGAGAGCTGAATATCAGTAAAGACCCAGATAAGATTAAGTTGCATTTAAGTGGTCCCAGTAAACAAAATTTGGCAGCCCCAGGAGTGGGACTAGAGAAAATTGATGTTGAGAATGGCTGGGGTTGAATTTGGCATAGTTCAAGGGAATGGAAATGAAAGATTCTGTGATGTTATGAGGAACAGTGGTGAAAGATTAACCTTGTAGTTAAGGCCTGGTGGGAAGGAAGTAAAGCCAGGAAAAGATTGGCAGACTAGAATAATATTTTGAACATTTCTGTTTCTTTCAGTTTCAATGGCTTTAAGCTCCTTGGGAAAAAGGATTGTCGTTTAATTAGTAATTAGTAAAGGATTGGTGTTGTCAGCACTGGGTGATGTTCCAAGAACATTTTTATTTCTATAATGGGTGTGGTTGAAAAGGTGTGCCCAGTGGGGTTTTCTGTAGCTAGATTAGCCTTGGTGTGAGCATTGACTGCTCCCAAATACTGTCCTCCATGGTCCGGCCAAGGCATGTGACTCATCAAAGTCATATATATCTTCCATCATCCCCACCAGTGGTTTTACTCCCACCTCTTTGTGTGCCTGATACTCTCAAAGTGGTAAAACTCTTCAGGGGAAACCGGCCACTCCCTGGAATAATCTCCATACATTTCTCTCTAGGATTGTGGAAACTTTTCTGGGTTCCTTTTGTGTCCGACTCTCTGAAGCTGTAGGGTATCCATATACTCTCTCTGTATACAAATATGCTGATCCTTAAATGACCACAGCTCTAGACGCTTATGTGAATCACAAATTGTTTAGTACCTCAAGGGAGAAGAAGGACCTCCACATAGGTGAAAGAATTGACCTAAAATAGTTTATTCATGTACCATGATTAGGTTCTTCATAGTATATAACACAGCTGCCAAATACATTCAAAGCGGTGAGGGTTGGCTGCAACTTTTCTACCATATTATAAGGAGAGGAAGTTTATGGTCATATAAAGAAATAAATTAGGGGCTCCTGGGTGGCTCAGTCAGTCAGGTATCTGCCTTTGGCTCAGGTTGTGATCCCAGGGTCCTGGGATCGAGCCCCGCATTGGGCTCCCTGTTCAGTGGAGAGTCTGCTTCTCCCTCTCCCACTGACTGGTGCTCCAACTCCCCCTGCTTGTACTTTCTCTCTCTCTCTGTATCAAATAAATAAATAAATAAAATATTTTAAAAAAAGAGTTGAATCAACCTAAAGACTGTTAGAATACAGTATCTTTAATATTTCCTCCAACTCACTCTAGAGGCTCCAGAAAGTCCCAACTCCTTTTCGCTCGGGCATTCTGACCATACCTTGTATCTGCACTTGAAGCAGATTCAGCAGCATTCCAGAAGAAAGATTCTCTTATTCTTGTAGTTATAATCAGACATTCAGAAATCTTTCTGTATCAATGACTACAGATTAGGGATTGGAGCCTCAGATTCTACTCTAATGATGAAAGATGGAGGTTTTGCCAGATTCTTAAGCCTTCTTCATCAAAGAGATGACTATATCTCAAATGTTTTACTCAACCCACATGTCATGAATATGTTTGATTGTTTCACCAGTAAGAGATCATTCCTGAGGTGTATATGCTAGTCACCAGGCCATAGTTTTTGGTTATAAATACCCATGTCTGATACTAAGCTTGATGATTATCAAAGTGTCAATAATTGATTAACATAGGGTAAAAGAAGTAGTTATAATAGCAACTTCTAGAATATAGACCTTCTTGATATAATGTTAGTTGACCACCCTGAACTGTGCATTCTTGATTAGGATAATTGCCTCTGGAGTTTAAACTTTAAGTCTTGACTAACTGCTGCATCTATATTATCACAAAGCCCACACAGTTTTTAAAACTCTGTTATGTTTAAGAATCCATTATAATCACTGTTAACAACTTCAAGACTTATAAGTGGTTGTCTCAGGGATGATCACTGATTGAGGCTGAGGATGTAGATCAAGTGGCTCTTTTTCTCATCAATGGAAGAGAAAGGAACCAACTCCAGATTCTAAACTCTAGAGACTTCTGGGCTCACCCAGAAGACTGCTGTATTCTCCTAGTTAACCATTTCTCTACAGATGTTGGAGGAGTGTAGAAATGAGCATTATTACCATGGACCTTTGGGTGGAATAGCATCCCTTTGAAAATCACAGCAGAGATTTGAATCCCACTGGCGGGAAGTGGAACTTACATATTAAAGCAACAAGTATTTTGCCTGTTAGTTCCAACCATACTTTCCTGAGGCAACTTCAATTCTACCTCCCTCAGAAAAGTTGGGATTCTTGGCAAGGAAGGACAAAATTTAATGTTACATCTCAGGTAATTGCAAGATGTTAATACTTCACATTTATTCCGTAAGACTATTTTTGAAAAAAAAAATCTGTGATCATTCCTTTGCTAAACAATATGCATAATGTATAAACAGAAGTCAGCCATAAACAACACAATATTGTTAAGAAACAGATCAATATTAAGAGTTTGTGCATGTGCTCTAGATGAATAAGATGCTTCCTCGTGTCCTTGTCTTTGATGAGAATTCTAGCGACATGGCGAACAGTGAACAATAGGTGGAAAAATATTTCTTTTCATTGGATGCTTTTCCCATTCTTCCTTCCCCTTTTCCATAGGCCATGAGTACCTTAGCATCTTAAACTTATTTTTATTTTGAAATTTATTTTTAAGATTTATGCAGTAAAAGCCATTTTGTTAGGGCATAGTTCTATGAGTTTTGACAAATCAAAAAACTTATGCAACCATCACCAGGTATGGAATGGTTTCATCATGCCAAAAAATTCCTTCCTGCTCTCCCTTAGTAGTCAGTCAAATCCTTCCCCTACTCTTAACCCCTGGCAATGACATCTGTTTCTCATCCCTATAGTTTCGCCTTTTCCAAGTGGAAAAATTTGAGTACAATCAAATTTTGTGTAATTCTTGAGTCTGGCATCTATGACTCATATAAGGCATTTGAGATTCAAATATGTTAATGTTTGTATCAATGCACATTCTTTTTTTGTGGCTGAGTAATAGTATTCCACTGTACAAATGTACTGAAACTTGCTTATCTATTCACCCACTGAAGGACATTTGGGTTGTTCCCAGTTTTTGGCAATTATGACTAATGCTGTTATCAACGTTCATATACAGGATATTGTGTGAATCTAAGTATTTCTCTTAGGTAAATACTGAGAAGTGGGATTGCTAGGTCATATGGTTAGCGTATGCTTCACTTCATAAGAAAAACCTAATTGTTTTCCCAAGTGGCTGTGCGATTTTGCATTGTCACACACAGTATAGGAAAATTCTAGTTGTTTTGCGTCCTGTCTAGAATTTGTCTCCCCCACAGTCTCTCCACACCCATTGTAGTAGATAAGTAGTGATATCTCCTTGTGGTTTTAATTTGCATTTTACTGATGAATCATGATGGTGAGCATCCTTTAATATGCTTATTTACCATCTGCTTATCTTCTTTTGTGAAATGTCTGCTCAAATCTTTTGCCCATTTTTAATTGGATTTTTTGTTTTCATACTGTTGAGTTTTTAGAATTCTAAAAATATGTTTTGCATATAAATTTTAGTCAGATATGTAATATGAAAATATTTCTCTCAGTCTGTGCCTTACCTTTTCATTCTATTAACAGTCCTTTTTTAGAGAACAAAACATTAAAAATAAGTCTAACTTCTTAATTTATTTTATGAATTTTTTTTTTAACCTATTGCATCTAAGAACTCTTTGCCTATCCCAAGGTCAAAAGAATTTTCTACAATGTTGTCCTCTTAGAGTTCATAGATTTCTTTTTTATACTTAGGTCTATGATCCAGTTTGAGCTAATTTTTGTATAAGTGTGAGGATCTATAGTCAGGGATCTATTCTTTGTATGCAAATATCCAAGCGTTGCATCACAATTTGTGGATAGAAAGGATGATCTCTTCTTCATTGCATTGTCTCTACTTTTGTCAAAAATCAACTGTAGGTTTACTTCAAAACTTGCTATTCTGTTGATTCTATTTTTCACCAATGCCACACTAAGCTTTATATAGTAAGTCTTGAAATCAGGTGGTCTGAGTAATCTTTTTTTTTTTTTTTTTTCAGAATTGGTTTAGCTCTTCCAGTTCCTTTATTTTTTTTAAGATAAATTTTAGAATCGCTCATATCTATAAAAAATCTCACTGGATTTTGATTGCAGTTGTGTTGAATTTATAGATCATTTTGGGAAGAACTGACATTTTAATAGCATTGAGCCTTTCAACTCATGAATATGGCATATTTCTCCACTTGTTTAGGTCTTCTTTAACTTTTTTCATCATTATTTTGTAGTTTTTTGCATACAAATCCTGAAGATATTTTGTTAGACTTATATCTATGTATTTCACTTTGATTTTTAAAAAGATTTTATTTATTTATTCATGAGAGATACAAAGAGAGAGGCAGAGACACAGGCAGAGGGAGAAGCAAGCTTCCTGTGGGGAGCCTCATGCAAGACTCAATCTGATCTCAGGATCCCAGGACCACTCCCTGAGCTGAAGGCAGATGCTCAACCACTGAGCCACCCAGGTGTCCCTCACTTCGATTTTTTGTTGCTTTTATAAATAGCACTATTTTATCTTAATTTCGATTTCCAATTTTTTAAAGCTAAGTATAAGAATAGAAATAATAACTGCTTTTGTATATTATCCCTGCATGGTGAACTTGCTGAATTCACTATTTGTTTCAAAAACTTTTTTGTAAACATCTTAGTATTTATTATGATACAAATAATATTATCTACGAATATAGACAATCTTATTTATTTCTATTCTGATTGCTTTGAATTCTTTCTCTTATCTTATAGAATTGACTAGTATGTCCAATACAAGGTTGAAAGGAATGGTGAAAGCAGATATCATTACCTTGTCCTTGATCTTAGGAGGAAGGTATTCAATCTTTCACTGATAATTTTGATGTTAGTTGTAGGTTTTTTTCCTCTAGATGTCCTTTATCAGGATTAGGATGCTTCCTTTTTGTCCTACTTTGCTGAGAAATTTTTTTTTTTTAATTATGAACAGATGTTGAAATCTTGTCACATCCTTTTTTTGTATCTGTTGAGATAATCATATGGTAATTTTTCTTTAGTCTGTTAATACAGTGAATTACACTGATTTTCAGATGTTGAACCAGCTTTGCCTTCTTGGTATCAACCCCAATTTGGTTGATATATTTTGTCCCTCTTTATATTGCTGGATTCAATTTGCTAATATTTTGTTGGGGATTTGTGTATCTATGTTCATAACGGGCATTGGCCTATAGTTGTATTTTTTTGAAACATCATTGACTTTATTACTGAAGTAATGCTAGCCTCCTCAAATACATCGAGAAATGTTTCCTTCTCTTTCCTGGATGAAGTGGCATAGACTTCCCAAAGTTTTTGTTATGTTTTCTGGGGTCTTGTGTGTGTGTGTGTGTGTGTGTGTGTGTGTGCACGTGCGCAACTAGAAAATTAGCTTGGGATTTGTGTTGGTTGGAAACCCCTTTTCCATTTCTCTACTCTATGGGATTTCTCCCATGCTCCTTGGTTCCCAGGAAGCCCTAGCTTCTCAGAGTCTGGGTTTGCTCTCACAGTTTTGGCTGCCTGTGATATTGTACAGTTTGAGCAGTGGTGGCTTCCCCTGGAACAAAGTAATGAGAGAAAATAGAAGAAAAACAAGAATTTCCTCCTTATACTGTGGGACACATAAGAACTCCATTTTCCATTCTTGCCAGAGGGAAAGGTTTTCCCTTAAGATTTCAGATGCCACCTACCTGGCTTCCAGTACTATAGCTGCCACAGCAGTGCCATTTTGAGACTGGGACTGGCCTCAGGGAAGACCAGAAAAGAAAATGAAACAGGAAGAAAGAAGGAGGAACCCTGGACACTTGCCAGAATGCAAAGGTTCTCTTTTCTGGCTTTCTGGACTTTTTTTTTCTGGAGTTCTTACAGTCTAAGCCTCTTGCACAGTTTTGGGACTTGCCCTATTTTGGGTGAAAGTAAACTCATTGATACTAGTCATTTTCTAAGTTTTGACTTTCCTCCTTTTTTTTAAGATTTTATTTATTTATTTATTCATGAGAGACATAGAGAGAAGCAGAGACATAGGCAGAGGGAGAAGCAGGGTCCCTGTGGGGAGGCTGACACGGAACTCAGTCCCAGAACCCAGGATCAGGACCTGAATGGAAGGCAGACACTCAACCACTGAGCCACCCAGATGTCACCTGACTTTCTTTCCTAATTGTCCTTCTGTTGTTTAATTTTCAGAGTTTTCATATAATTCTTTCTCAAGATTTTTCAGAGTTAATGGTTGCAATCAGTAGGAGAGGTAGTCTATACAGAACTTACTCCATCTTGATTGGTACTCAAAATCTGCAATTTCTTTTAAAATATTACTTGTTACAGTAAAACCATGCTATATGTGTCATTGCACTTCTTAGTAGTTATTTCTAAGAATAACTGGTAATAGAATTTAGTAAACCTGAATCATGATTTTATCTTAATCCAGAAAACAAAAGTTACCCTTGATGTTGCGATTCATATATAACCAGTCACTAAATCCTGCTGATTTCTACAGAGTCAGGAGGAGGGAGGCTAAGAATATTGGTTATTATCATCTTCAACTGTCTTATTGTGAGCCCTGGTCCTCCCACTCACCTCCTCCCTTGCTGGGAGGTTTACTTAACCCTTTTGTGAATCAGTTCCCACCACTACAAAGTGGAAATGATATTATCAGTGATAACAAGTTTTAAAGCGGTTAGAATAACACCTGGTATGTTGTTTTAGCTGTTACTCCCCTCATCTTAGATAATTCTCAAATGTATTTATTTTCCTCTATTATCATCCCAGTTCAAGTAGAAATTTGAAACACTTAACGACAGTATCATCCTAGGCTCTGAGAACTAGAAATCAAGCTTCAGAAACAGTTCAGTATGAAATGTAGGAGGATTTAAGTGATTTTTGAAGCATGTCAAACTTTTGTTTACCAACTCAAGAAAAAAAATCACAATGGTTAAGGCAGAATTTAAAGGTAGGCAAGAGGTGGGAGGTTCCTTTAATGGTTCTCGAACTCCACACTGATGCACAGAACCAGCAGATTGAGAGATTCTAACTCAGTAGGCCCAGAAATGTCTAATATTAACAAACATACCCTCATCATTCTGATGCAGATAATTCTAGAAGCAAACACTGCAATCAATACTGTTTCTTTGACAGTGTGATAAAAGTTGGCAATGTGCTAAATTCTGTGAAAGTTGAATTATTTTGTTGTTTTATAAAAGGTAGCTTGTTATAATATCATCTAGTGTCTAAGGGCACAAGAAATGGTCCCAATGGTCCATGCATTAGTGTTAGCCTTTCCACTAACTCTGTGTGTTTTGTTTAGTGGGAAATAATTTCTCCATAAACAATGGTAACCTTTTAATCCTCACTCTCTGTGATTTGGGGGCAACATACCTTTTACCCCTAATTGCACATCTACTACTGTTATTAGCAGTTTCTCAGCCAGTGTTGCTTGTCACTAGCACCAGCTACATTACAGTGTTGTCTTGTCAGAGGCGTATCAGATGCTGATGTGACTTATGTCCTCCTCCAAATTCATGGTTCAGATCTTTCTTTTTTTCTTTCTTTCTTTCTTTCTTTCTTTCTTTCTTTCTTTCTTTCTTTCTTTCTTTCTTTCTTTCTTCTTTTCTCTTTCTTTCTCTCTCTTTCTCTCTCTCTTTTTTTTCTCTCTTTCTCTCTCTCACTCTTTCTCTCTTTTTCTTTTTTCTTTTTGGTTTAAAGGACAAAGCAGACGAGGAATCAGGAGGCTTGCCTGGCTTTTCAGTCACTGATGGGGTAACTTTTGTTCATCAAGTCAGTAATATGGGTGGCTATTCTACAAAATGATGTTATTGATGACTTCTCAAATTTGATTCCATTTTCTTTCTTTTCTGTGTGTGTGTATTCTGTTTTAGTCTAGTCTGCTCTACTTTCTCTTCTTTTTTATTTCTAGCACTAAAGTGGGACTTAAAAAAAATCATAATTATGCCCATAAACAGAAAAACGCTCTGGGATGTCACCGTTTTGAGTGCATTTGCCATTGGACATTAAGTGTAGCTTAATTTCTAGATTTAGGAATTTGTCATTAGGTTAGGATCCTTTTTAGGTCCAGTAGCCAGATGGCAGGACTGTTAGGAATTTTGCCACGTAAAATTTTTTTGAAGGCTATTATATTTAGTTTTTATGTTTTAGATTTGTTAACCCTGTCTGAAGCTCTTTGCCAAAACCTTCAAAATCTTCTGGTACCATAAATAAGATAGACCACCTGAGCATAGCATATTATAAACACATTTGATGTAGAAACCATCCCTATATCCTGTAAACCTTAGTAAACAGTGTGTACTCTGTGGTATTCACCAAGCACTTGTAAGAAAGTTGAATCAATAAGCAAAATTCTTGTACGCTATAAACCCTAGCAAACAGTATGTCCCCTATGGTATTCAGCAAGCACTTGGAAAATTAAGTCATTTCTTTTTGTTGAAGGAACTCATTTTGAGAGCAAAGGATATAAGTCCCTATCTTATAAAGCAAGGATTCAGAATAGGGGAATGGAAACTTCAATGTTTAGATAAATCAGACCAAAAATGAATTAACTACCTACTCACTCCTCCTTCTTAAATGGTGCATACAGTTTGAATTAGCTAGCATAACAAAAGCAGTTAAGAAAATAGCTTGCAGGAAATCAGGGGAATTGTAATAATTTGGGAGAAAACATCTGTTCTAGTTCACAAGTCTCACAAAACATTGCTTATGAGATTTCTTTTCCATTTCACTTACTGGATTTTTAAATATCAATTGTTTTTCTTTCAAAAAATCTTTATATTAAGATTGCTATCAGGATTCAGCTAGGAATTCATTGGTAGTATGTTCAGGAAGTCTATTTTTGTGTTATTAAATTTAAGTTCATAACAATGAACTTCAATTTTCTTTTGCAGGTGGTGATTCTTTGGTTTTGAGTGGCCATTTTTGAGTTGCATCAGAAGATGGAAGCTCTAAATTTAAGGAAGCTTCAATGCATTTTAAGATAAATGGGTGATTCATTGATCCCATAAATACCTAATATGTTGAAGTATTCAGGGAGCATTGTTTTACTGTCAATTAAATTGGATGTAGTCAATTAGTTTTGCAATATTAAGGGAACTCTAATAAATTAAGAATGAACTAATATTTTAATGAAACAATATTGCCTAAGTTTTCTTCATATACAATGTATTAAAATCGTGATAGCTCTATCTGCCATTACTATAAACAATAATTACCATATATTTACATGGCACTTGGTACCTTTCAAAACTATTTCATGATGTCATTACTAATGACATTTACAAATGAAAAGCAACTTTTATGTTTTATAGAACCTAACCTGCTGGGGTTTTAGCAGAGACTGACTCACCTGGAGAAAGGGAACTGGTATAACATACACCTAATGAAAAATGGCAGGAGGAGAGGAAAGAGGGAAGGGAACGCAAGCAGTATTTGAAGCAATGATTGAGAATTACCCCCCGAATTAATGCCAGACTCAAACAGGTAAGAGTTTGTTCAAAGTAATAAAAGCAACAATGTATTTGAGTGTGTATGGTTATGTATGTTGTATGTATATATTTAACTATGTCTGCTATATATTATATATTTTATTTATATATTTATTTTACTTATGCCACACACATATGTATACTTATGTATAAGTGAAATGATTGACAGCAATGCTACATGGATGGAAGGGAGGAATTGGCAATATTTTGTTCTCATATGGTACTTGCAGTATCTGTGAAGTGGTAAAGTGTTATTTACAGGGCAACTGGGATTAGTTATGATGTATATTGAAAATTCTAGGGTAACCATTTAACCAAGCTTAAAAGAGAGCATATTTGGTATGCTAAAAAAGAGAAATGGAATCATATGAAATGCTTAATTAAAACTAGAAAAATGCAGAAAAATTTTCTAAGTGCTTTATGTCTTACTTGGGCTCTGAATTAATGAGTTTTCAATACCAGAAATGAAACTCTGACCCTTTAAAAAATCATAAAACTAGAATGGAATCCATAAAAAATATTAAACCATACAGAGGTGTATGTGGAAAAAGTTAATAGTTACCTTCTCATACTCCTCTTACCCAGCTCACCTTCTATAGCTTGATTTTTAAAATATACTGTTGTATATGAATGCATGAAAATCTACTCCATTCTTTCTAAGAGTCATCTGGCTATTTATGATATGCAGACTCTGTCACCACCCTCACTCCCAATTAATGAGTTTTTAGATTCCTAAGAACCTTTTATTTGACACTAGAAGTGGAGAGAGGGATAGAAAGAGAAGACTTGGCAGGAATTCTGTTAATGAATCAAATAATTAGAAAGAGTAGATTAAATAGCTCTGGAAACAAGACTGAAGGTGAGGTGAGAGGAGTTGTGGAGAGTACCATGTGAGAGTGAGTTTGTTTGGGCAAGATATTTGGGAAGAGATTATTGTATTGTGTTACAGTACAGAAATCTACAGTATTTCTAGAAAGTAAAAGGTAGAAGCAATTAGTCATTCTATCTTTTGCATTAATTTTTTAAAAACTATGCTTAAAAATATATACACTATTGATTTCTCTGAGGGTTACAGTCTGCATCCCTAATGTAACACACTCTCCCTTAAATTAAAATTATATCACTTAAAATAAAGTTTATGAAACTTATGTTAGAATAATTTTATTTACATTCTTCTAACACTTTATGTTATCATTCTCATATATTTTACTATTACATTTGTTGTAATGACCAAAATAAAAAGCTATTTTGTTTGCTTTAGTTACAATTCTTAAAGTTTTGTTTTAAAAATTCCAAGAAATTACAGTGTATTCCATATACTCATCACCTATATTTTAACATGAATAATATTTTATCCTTCTTTTATCACAAACACATCCATTTATTTTTACCAGAAATTTTGCAGGCCAGAAGAGAATGGAACAATATATGCAATGTACTGAAAGGAAAAAAAAACTTCCAATCAAGAATATTCTACTTGGCAAAATTGTCCTTCATGATTGAAGGAGATGTAGAGTTATCCAGGTGAGCAAAAGCTGAAGGAGTTCATCACCACTGGGCCAGCCTTATGAGAAATGTGAAAGAGACTTTAAGCCAAAATGAAAGAGCACTAATTAGTAACAGAAAAACATATGAAAGTGTAAATCTCAAAAGGATATATATAAAATATATATATATAACTATAGTTATATATATATATTATAGTTATATATATATATAACTATATGTATATAAAAGGATATATATAGTTAAATTCAGAATAACCTGATCTTGTAATGGTGGTGGGTTAATCACTTATGAATATAGTATGAAGGCTAAAAAGAGTAGTAAAAATAACTATAAATGTGTTAATTTCTTAATGAATATGGATATAAAAGGTTATAGACTGTGACAAATACATAAAATGAATGTAAGAATGTAGAGCTTTAGAATGTCTTCAAACTTAAATTGTTGCCAACTTAAAATAGACTGCTATAAATGTAAGATGTTTTCTGTAAGCTTCATGATTACCACAAAGTAAAATTTTTAGTAATTACACAAAAGATAAAGAGAAATGGAATCTAAGCATATCAGTATAGAAAATAAATCACAAAGGATGAGAATACAAGAAGCAGCAAAGGAATTACCAAACAGCCAGAAAATAATTAACAAAATAGCAATAAGTCCATACCTATCAAAAGTTAGTTTACATTTTTTTTTAATTTTTTACTTATTTATGATAGGCACACAGTGAGAGAGAGAGAGAGGCAGAGACACAGGCAGAGGGAGAAGCAGGCTCCATGCACCGGAAGCCCGACGTGGGATTCGATCCCGGGTCTCCAGGATCGCGCCCTGGGCCAAAGGCAGGCGCCAAACCGCTGCGCCACCCAGGGATCCCTCAAAAGTTAGTTTAAATGTTAAGTGGATTAAATTCTCCAATCAAAGCACATAGAGTAGCTGAGTGGATATAATGGACCCTTCCCTACTATACACACATAAATAAGACCCAACTATATGCTATCTGAAAAAGACTCACTTCAGCTTCAATGATACACATAGACTGAAAGTGAAGGGTTTACAAAACATATTCTGTGCAAATGAAAATCAAAATAAAGCTGGGGTAGTTCTCTTTATATCAGACACAATTTATGTTAAGATAAAGACTAACAAGAGACAAAAAGGTCATTATGTAATGATAAAGGAGCCAATCCAATAGGAGCATATATAACATTTGTAAACACTTATGCACACAACATTGGGCACCTAAATATAGTAAACAAATATTAATGACCTAGAGAGGGAAATAACAATGTAATAATAGTAGGAGACTTTATTATCTCATTTTCATTAATGGATAGATAATTGAGACAGAAAATCAATAAGGAAACATTGGCCTTAAATGAAAATTACATCAAATGGACTTAACAGATATGTATAGTGCATTTCATTTAAAAGGAACAAAATAGGAATGCCTGGGTGGCTCAGTGGTTGAACGTCTGCCTTTGGCTCAGGGCATGATCCTTGAGTCCGAGATCGAGTCCCACATTGGGCTCCTTGCATGGAGTCTGCTTCTCCCTCTGCCTATGTGTCTGTATCTGTCTCGGTGTCTCTCATGAATGAATAAATAAAATATTTAAAAAAACCAAAAGCAACAAAATATGTGTTCTTCTCAAGTTCACTAGGAATATTCTACAGGATGCATCATAGATGAGGTTATAAAACAATTCTTGATAAATGTAAGAAGATTGAAATCCTATCAATCATCTTTCCTAACCACAAAGTTATGAAAATAGAAATCTATTACAAGTTTATAAATATGTGGAGATTAAATAGCATGCTACTGACAGTCCAAAGGGTCAAAGAAAAAAATCAAAAGAAATTAAAAAATGCTTCAAGACAAATGAAAATAGAAATACAGCATACTAAAATTTATATGATTCAGCAAGTCAGTTCCAAGAAGGAATTCATCATGATAAATGTCTACAACAAGAAACAAGAGAAATCTCAGATGAACAACCTAACTTTACCTCAAGGAAATAGGAAAAGAAAAGGAGCCCAAAGTTAGTAGAAGAAAGGATATAACAAAGATTAGAACAGGAATAAATGAAATAGTGATTAAAAAGAAAATAGAAAAAAAATTTTAAAAATTAAAAAAAAAGAAAATAGAAAAGCTCAATTAAATGAAAAGCTGCTTCTTTGAGAAGATTAACCAAATAGGCAAATCTTTAGCTAGACTTACCAAGAAAAAAAAGGGAGAGAACTCAGAGAAATGGAATCATGAAATAAAAATTTAAAAATACAAAAATGAAGATACATAACAACTGATACTACAGAAATACAAAGTATTATTAGAGACTATCATGAACAGCTATGTGCCAATAAATTGGACAACCTAGAAGAAATGGATAACTTCCTCAAAATATACAACTTACCAAAACTGACTCATGAAGAAATAGAAAATTTGAACAGATGAGTTATTAGTAAGGAGATTAAATCAGTAATTAAAAATGTCCCCAAACAGGAAAGCCAAGAACTATCTGTCCTCACAGGTAAATTTTACCAAACATTTAAAGAAGAATTAATACTAATCTTTCTCAAATTCTTCCAAAACAGGAAGGAATGCTTCTAAACGTATTTTATGAAGCCATCATTAGCCTGACACCAAAACCAGATGAAGACATCACAGAAAAACAAAATTACAAGCCAATATCCCTGATGAACATAGATGTAAAAATCTTCAAATAAATATTAGCAAACTGAATTCAACAATACACTAAAATGATCATATAGCATGATCAAGTGGGATTTATTCCAGAAATGCAAAGATGGTTCAATACCCACAAAGCAATCAATATGATATACCATGTTAACAAAATGAAGGATAAGAGTTGTATGATCATCTCAGTAGATGCAGAAAAAGCATTTGACAAAATTCAAATCCACTTATGGTAAAATTTCTCAGTGAATTGGGTAAAGAGCAAAAGTACCTCAACACAGTAAAGGCCATATATGATAAGCAAAGCTAGCATATTATTCAACTTAGAATATTGAACTGAAAACTTCTCCTGTAAGATCAAGAACAAGACAAGAATTCTCATTCTTGCCACTTTTATTTGAAATAGTAGTGAAAGTCCTAGCCATAACAGTAAGTTTAAAAATCATAATAAAATGAAAGGCAACCAAATTGGAAAGGAAGAAGTAAAATTATCTTTATTTGTAGATGACATGATATTATATATAGAAAACTCTGAAGAAAAAGGAGGGGAACTGAGTGGGAAAAAATTAGAGAGGGAGAAAAACCATGAGAGACTCCGAATTCTGGGAAATGAACAAAGGGTTGCAAAGGGGGAGGTGGGCGGGGTTGAGGTAACTGAGTGACAGGCATTGAGGGGGACACTTGATGGGATGAGCACTGGGTGTTATACTATATGTTGGCAAATCAAACTTCAATAAAAACAAATTATAAAAAAGAAAACCCTGAAGATTCTACCCCAAAAATGTAAGAACTAATAAATGAATCTAGTAAAGCTGCAGGATGCAAAATCAATATGCAAAAATCAGTTGCATTTCTATACACTAATAATAACTGTAAGAAAGAGGAAGAAAACAATCCCATTTACAACTGCATCAAAAAGAATAAAATACCTAGAAATATATTTAACCAAAAAGGTGAATGAGCTATACACTGAAACCTGTAAGACATTGATGAAAGAAACTGAAGAAGACACAAATAAATGGAAAGATACTTGCCATGGATTAGAAGAATTAATATTAGTAAAATGTCCGTACTCCACAAAGCAATATGCAGATTCAAAATTCTGATGTCATGTTTCACAGAATTAAGAAAAAGTTCCAAAATTTTTATGGAACTGCAAAAACCCTGAGTAGCCAAAACAATCTTGAGGAAAAAAAGAAGGGAACCGGAGGCATCATACTTCTTGATTTCAAACTATATTACAAAATTATAGTAATCAAAAGAGTGTTATTTTGGCATGAAAACATCCACATAGATTAATGGAGAATAGACAGCCCAGAAATAAGCCCATAATTATATGGCTGATTAATGTATGACAAAAGGGCCAAAATGGGGAAAGGATAGTGTCTTCGATAGATGGGTTGGGACCACTGGAGAGCCACATGCATAAGAATGCGACTGGACCACCATCTTACATAATACACAAAATCAACTCAAAATGAATGCAAGACTCAAATGTAAGATCAGAAACTTTAAAATTCCAAGAAGAGTAAGCTCCTAGACTTTGGTCTTGATAATGATTTCTGAATATGACATCAAAAGCACAGACAATAAAGCACAAATAAACAGATGGGATGACATCAAAGGAAATTGACAACAAAATGAAAAGACAACTTATGAAATGGGAAAAGTATTTGCAAGTCATACATCTGAAAAAGGATTAAGATTCAAAAGTTTTAAGAACTCATACAACTCAATGGGGGGGGGAACCCCTAAACATGCTGATTAAAAAAATGGACAGAGGATCTGAATAGATATTTTTCCAAGGAAGGCATACAGTTGGCCTACAGGTACATGAAAAGTGGTTAACATCAGTAAAGGCCCGGAAATGCAAACTAAAACCAAAATAAGATATCACCTCATATCTGTTAGAATTGGCTATCATGAAAAAAGCGTGAGGTAACAAGTATTGGTGAAGATTTGTAGAAAAGGGAACTCTTATGTTCTATTGGTGGGAATGTAAATTGAGAAAGCAACTATGGAAGTAGTATGGAGATGCCTCAAAAAATTAAAGATAGTACAATTATATGATCTAGCAATTCTACTTCTAGGTATATATTCCAAAATGAAATCTCTAGCTCAAGAAAATATCTGCACCCCCATATTCTTTGCTGTATTATTTAAAGAGCCAAGACATGGAAACAACCTAAGTGTTCATTTACAAACAAATGAATAAAATAATAATCACATATATCACATACATGTATACACACACAATGGAATACTGTGCAGGAAAAAATCATGTTATTTATGACATGGATAGAACTTGAAGGCATTTGCTAAATGAAATAAGTCAGGCAAAGGCAAATACTGTGTGATTTCCCTTATGTAGAACCTAAAAACCATACAAGCCCAAACTCATAGAAACAGAGAACAGAGCAGATTAGTGGTTGCCAGCAGCAAGGGGGCGGTTAGAGGCATCGACAAAATGAGTGAAAGTGGTCATAAGGTACAAACTTCTGGGTATAAGATAAATAAGTCCTGGGGATGTAACATACAGCATGATGACTATAGTTAATACTACTATATTGCGTATTTGGAAGTTGCCAGAGAACAGATCTTAAAAATTCTCATCACAGGAAAAAAAATATGTAACTCTGCGTGGTGATGGATGTTAACTAAACTTATCGTGGCGATATTTTCACATTGTATACCTACATCATTTTTTATACATCTAGAGCCAACGCAATGCTATATGTCAATTATATTTCAAATAAAAAAATAAGGTTGGCTCAGTGTGGCTGCAGAGATATAACTTTTGTGATTTAAAAGAAAATGATTGTAAAAACCAGAGCCATATGTATCAGGAGGTATCAGTAACAACAATTTGCATTTTCCCTGATGACTTATGATGTGAAGCATATTTTCATATGCTTACTGGCTATCTGTGTATCTTCTTTAGTGAGGTGTATGTCAAGGTCTTTGAACTTTTTTTTTAAAGATTTATTTATTTATTTATTTATTTATTTATTTATTTTTTATTTAGTTGAGAGAGAGAGTTTATAAAAGAGGGAGGGACAGAAGGAGGTGGAGACCATCTCAAGCAGACAGCCCCCCACGGAACACAGAAAGCCACATGGCTCTACTCCACAACCCTGAGACCACGACCTGAGCCAAGATCAAGAGTCTTACACTCAACTGACTAAGCCACTCAGGCCCTGCATCTTTGGCCTGTTCTTTGATTGAGTTGTTTGTTTTCTTATTGTTGAGTCTTAAGAGTATTTTGTGTATTTTGGATAATAGTCCTTTTCCAGATGTCTTTTTTGCAAATATTTTTTCCTCAGCCTGTGGCTTGTCTTCTGATTTTCTTGATATTTTCTCTTGCAGAGAGAAAGTTCTTAATTTTAATGAAATTAAAATGAACTATTCATTATTTCTTGGATTGTGCCTTTGGTTATTGCACTTTAAATGACAGGTTATATATTGGTACCATCTTTATTATGCTATTTTTTGCATATTTTCAACTATGAATTAAAAAACAAGAAATCTTTTCTAATAATATCCATCCTTAAGAAAAAAGTTATTGATTTTGACTATTTTGTCTTAAAAAAAAGTATTCCTGTGACTATTGACAACATGAACATTTTATCTCATACATCATTTTAATAAAAACAAAAATTCTGAAGTTATTATGCATTATTCAAGACTACCCTATAAATTTATGGTGTAGAACTCAATTATGTTAAAAACATACAAATAAATAGCTCTTGTAATACTCTAGCTTTGTGATATTCATGACAGTGTCCTTATAAAATAAAAGTAATCATAAAGGGAAGCATATTTGTCATATTTTAACTTATATAACTTGTTCTCTAACATGTTTTCTTGAAATAAGTAAAAAAACTTAATGGCTTCATATACTTTTAAAATTTGTCATTCTGACAAGTCTTGTGAAAAACTTATGTAGCTTGAGTATTGATTTCTCATTCTTATGGTTTAAATAATGCTTTTTGGAAATAAATTAGGGCTCAAGAGGAAAATTAGGTTTGTGCTTTCTAAATCTTTGGCATCAAGAGAAGAATTAGTATAGATCCCTGGCAATTTGAAACTTGTTACTGCCTGCGATCAAAGCTTGTCTTGTAGATTTTAAATTTTGTTTGCAGGCTTTGTCTCCCAAGTAAACATTAAAATATGTAGTTTAGTATATATAATACTGAATGTTATAATTGTCTATAACGTTTGGAATTGCAACCTAAGCAAAGGTGAAGGCAATACTTGGAAGAAAATATATTTTTGTCTTCACCACAGTGAAACTGCTCTTGTTAAGAAGATAAATGATCTTCATACTAGTAGAGCCAGTGGTTAATCTATAGTCTTCATCTCCCTTGAGCAGTTTATAGTGTCTGCATCCATCATTCGGAAACTTTCTTCATGTGGAGCATGCTATTTTTCTGGTCTTTCTCCCGCCACACTTGCCAGATATTTTCACTTTTTTTTTTTTTTTTCAAATTGAACTCTACATGTTCTATCTATCTATCTATCTATCTATCTATCTATCTATCTATCTATCATCATCATCATCTATCTGTCTTAGTTATCTGCTTCACTCAAAGTCTACTGATTTAAATGTCATCTTCATCTAAAAAATACCTTCATTTGACATTTAGGCTCGTGTTTTATAAAATATCCATATACTGTGGCCTAGCCAAGTTGACACATAAAATTAACCCTCCAAAATACCTATATACCTGTACCTGCCTCAGAATCCCCATCCTCGTCCATGATAAGACTTTCATCTCATAAATGTTGGAGTTATTCTTGAATCCCCTAGTTCTTTCATATTTAACATCTAGACAAAACTCTGGCTTCACTTCCACAATATGTCCTACATGAATTGATATGTACACTGCCATACAGAGTCTGTACCACCATCACCTCTTGCCTGGAGATTGTAATAACCCCTAGTGGTCTCCTTGTTTTCCCCTCTTGTTTCTCTCTAAGGGCTATTTTGCAAACAGCCATTGTGATTCTAAAGGCAATGAAATGCTGATTCTGTTCATCTTCTTTTCAATATTCTGAAATAAAATCAGAATTTTTTGCTCTGGGCATATCCTTACATAGCCTGAACAGTGCTGGCTCCTCTGATAGCTTCACATTCTCCATCCCTGAACTTCCTGGCTGTCATGGAACTGATAGATCTCTCCAGTCTCTGAAATGCCTTTTAAAGTGAATGTTAGGGATGCTTGGGTGGCTCAATGGTTGAAGCATCTGCCTTTGGGTCAGATCATGATCCTAGGGTCCTGGGATCAAGTCCCACATTGGGTTCCTCACAGGGGGCCTGCTTCTCCCTCTGCCTAGGTCTCTGCCTCTCTCTGTGTGTCTCTTACAAATAAATAAAATCTTTAAAAAATTTAAATCGAATGTTATACAGAAGTGAGTAGTGTTAACTCTGAAACATCCAGGATTTTACTTTTTTCCCATAGGTCTGATTTCTACCTGATGTTATTTAATATAAAACTGTATTTATTTATTTTTGTCTGTCTGCCTCAGTAGGATGTAGACTCCATGAAGTCAGACTTAATCTGTCTTCACTTCTGTGTCCCCAGAGCCGAGAATAGTGTCTGCACAATAGGTGTTGTAAACTGAATGGATTTTAGAGCTACATTCTGAATCATCTCTTGTGGTAGTAATTATTCATTGATCAACTGTTGATTAGGCCATGGCATAATAAAATCCTTTAAAAAATCAAAGCTAGGTTTCCTGGGTGGTTCAGTCAGTTAAGTGACTGCCTTTGGCTCAGGTCATGATCCCTGGGTCCTGGGATGAAGCCCCACAACTGGCTCCCTAATCAATAAGGGAGTCTGCTTCCCCTTCTCTTGCTGCCTCTCCCCTCTACTTGCGCTCTCTCTCCCTCTCTCAAATAAATAAATAAAATCTTAAAAAAAATTAAAGCTAAATTTTCATCAGGAAGAGACAATCCAAAATAAAAAGTCTACATATAATCCTCTGTTCATTCATTCATGCAATACGTATCTTTTGTATACTTATTATCTGAAAAGTCCTGTTATGGATTTTGCTTAAAGAAGGAAGATAAATAAGGAATTTATTGTGAGTAAAAATGTCTATGTGCATAATTTTGGATAGTAGCAAAAGTTTAGATTCCAAAATAGTTTTAAAACTTTCATTTTGCCCTTGCAAAATCTTTAAACTAGAAAAAATATAAAAGCATTCTCTTTTCTAGCCAAGCACACTGTTTTCCAAAACTGCAGAGTTAATATGGTCCTATCAGCCTGCAATTTTGGTAAAGGTTCTATTTCAAACAATTTTGCTATAATGGGGGGACAGGGAAGAAGTGTCAGTAGCTAGAGGAGGATACAGGGTCCAGGCATTTCAAACAATGGGTTGATCATGGCAGCATGTTTGACACCAGTGGGGATAATAAGAAATCTACCTCTTAAATACCCTAAGCTTTCATCTCACTGTTTTGGGGATATACACTGGGCTGTAATGCGTGTTTCTCTGACCAAAATGTCTCCCTTTGTGCCTGACTGTGTTAAGCTGAAAGGGGTGATCCAGTCACCCTTTATGTTTTATAGATAAGAAAGTCAAGGTGCAAAGAAAGCATATACCATCGTCTCCTTCCCAGGGTGCTCCTGTCGATTACTAACCAGGGCCTCACCCTCTGTGCTTCCAAGTCATTCTCCATACTGAAGCCAGTCATTTTTACAAAATGCATGTCTGATATCCTTCTGCTTCTACTGCCAATCCCTTCACATCTAGGGACTCGGGCTTTAGATGTCAAGTTTCAGGGAGAAGTTATTCCATTAAATTCAATTGATATGTGATTTATGTTTTTGTTATTTATTTGTTTTTTTAAAAATTTATTTATTTATTCATGAGAGACACAGAGAGAGCCAAAGGACACAGGCAGAGGGAGGAGCAGGCTCCCTATGGGGAGCCCGATGTGGACTCGATCCCAGGGGCCCGGGATCACCACCTGAGCCAAAGGCAGATGCTCAACTACTGAGACACCCAGGTGCCCCATAAAAATAAAGCTATAGACTGAGTTGTTAAGTGCTAACTTAGTTGAAAACAAATAAGAAAAAAAAAAAAAGTATGGTGTAACATAGTGCTTCTCACTGGTTCTAGAAACTTGAACTTGAGAATTACCCAGAACACTTTTAGAAGTCTCCATGTCTGATCCCAAAGTCCCCATTGGGTCTGGCTCCTGCCTACCTTTTAAATCTCCTCTCCTGCTCTCAGTCTAGCTCCCTGTACTTAGTCACTGGGATCTCTTTCTCTTTCTCTTTCTCTTTCTGGAACATCTCATGCTCCCTTTGCATTTGCTGGTGACCTCCGTCAGGACTTTTCTTCACTCCTAATTGTAAATGCAAACCTGATTTTCTCTTTAAAGACATCCCTTATTATTTCTTTAGTTACCTTTTCTTGACCCAAACGATTACACACAGACCCTTTGTTACATGCTTTCCAGGACTGTTTACCTCCTCTCACTACAAATCCAGTGTGTAATTATGGGCTCACCCCACTGGTGATTAAGGTTCCTCTTTCCCACAGGCTGAGAGCTGCATGAGCATAGGCTCAGACAATGTTTTGTTTTTTTTTGTTTGTTTGTTTGGTTTTTTGTGCTAAACAGTGCTTAGAAAAACTGCTTTTTAAGCACTCTGTAAATTTTTGTCAGGTGAATGAGTGGGTAACGAATTGCCAAGAAGCAGTTTGAGTAGTTTCTGTGAGACAGTCTAGACTTAAAGGAAACCATGCATTTGTGGGACAATTATTTCCATGTGTACCTTTATTTTTCTTCTTTCTCTTCAAGTTCCATACATTCCCTAGAATATTTGCAAGGGGATTGACTATTATTTGGACAAATGTCCAAAGATGAGTGATACTAAATGAGCTTCAGTATTAAAAAAAATCCAATTTTTACTTTGCTTTGTTAAAAATCATTTACACTCAGGGCTTAGACCAAATATTTCAGTTTGCATTTCCTTAGAGAGCAATGATCTATCCAATATGTCCAATGGAAGTATTATAGCTATTTATTATGATGTGCAAAAAATTTCCATGGTCTCCTAGTTTCCACTCATTCTTCTAATATAATGGCTTTTCTCTCTTATATTAATTACTATCATATCAATATTTCAGAAAAAGAATAGAATTACAAAATTCTCGTTGAAGATATATGTTGCACATCAGTGTATATCACTAGATGTTTGTCTTGAGCATCTTCCTAGAGTTTTTACCTCTTGATCTCTTTGCTGTGGATTTTGTTATTTGTTTGGTGGCTCTTCTTGCTTGAGTCACATTCTGCAGCCTCTCTCATATTTGCTAAGCCCCTGGGTATAAGGAGATGCTAAATTTCATTAGGTGGAGAGACTTTTTTTTTTTTTTTTTTTTTTGTGGTGTCTGTCTATCACTTAATCCTTTTTTTGAAATAGAATAAAACTGATTTCGGGTCTTTACTCCAGTGTAAAACAATCCTTGAGCAATGGTAGTTTTGATCACATTTGTAGCTGATATTAAGGCTCTCAGGGACTCTGAAGCATTCCTGTGTTAGAGGAATAAGCCTCACCATTGGGAACAGTTAGACCAGGTCTCAAGCCCTCATTTTCAGACTCAGTACATATGTGGTCTTGGACAGTTTCAATATTCTGAATTCCAGTTTTCTCATACATATCAATGGGGTAAATAGTCACAATATTGAAGGTGGATTAAATGAGACAATGCTTCACAGCATGGGGAGATCAGTAAATCTGATCTTTTTCTTTTCATATTACACCTGAAGAGGCTCAGGCCCAGAAAAGCCTATAAAACATACCATGAGAGCTGGGGGCCCCATGTCTTCTAACCTCTATCATCCTACTCTACTATATTTCATTAAGTAATTTTTAGTTAGTTGTTGCTTTAAATGAAAGTTAAATTGTAGAATAAGTTGATAAATGCTATGTTGGTTGAATAGAAGAAAAAAAACCCTGAATGATTCAATATAGGGATTTTCAATGATGCGTAGACCTCGTTGCAGATTACAAGCTTTTTAAAAAATCCTAATGCCCAGGCTGTATCCCATTTCGATGAAATCATGATATCTGAGGCATGAATATTTTTTATAACTTCTTATGTGGTTTCATACACAGAATTTGCTGAAATTCTGCTGAGGCCACCTCTAGGATAGTTTTTAAAGGTCTGTTCTTTTGTTAACAGATCAAATATCTTGGGGAATGTATTTTAAATGCCTCTTTTGGGTTTTTTTTTCTCTCTTTTTTTTAAGGATTTAATTATCAGAGGGAGAGAGAGCACTAGATAGAGAGCACAAGCAGGAGGAGTGGCAGGCGGAGTGAGAGGAAGAAGCAGTCTCCCCACTGAGCAGGGAGCCTGATGAGGGGCTCGATCCCAGGACCCTGGTATAACAAGTTGAAGTCAGATGCCTAACCGACTGAGCCACTCAGGTGCCCCTGGGTTTACTTTCTGATAGATTTTCCCTTCTCTTTATATAGAAATACAAACCAGCTCTCACATTAAGGACCTCATCACTGTCACTAACCTGAATGCTGCTGTCTACCAAAGAGGTCAATGGCTGGCTTCTGAGTGCTCATCTCTACATGCTCTTTTCAAATGAATTCTGCAAAGATAGCAGAGAAGGGATCGTCTTTTCTTTCAGTAAGGACATGCTATCCACATTTAATTCAACAGGCTTTAATGACCTTTGGTTTAATCCCTCGATTAACTTTGTCCCTCTGGTGTAAATCCAGGCTTTCTGGACCAAAGGGTGAAAGTCTCATGAGATGCCATTGCCCTTTGCAGATTTAACTAGAGATTTGTGTGGTAATATGCCCCAATATTTTACAAACTCTAGGTTAATGATCTGGATGAGTCCACTTCGGACTTCCTGGTTATTTCAAATAGGACTTTTGATTTTGAAGTTGTTTTCATTCCACCCTTCAGGATTTCCTATAAGCAATTGGGAGGTGTCAGGTTTGTCAATGCATCACTGTTTTATCCCTGCCAATTTCCATATTTTCATATAGGATCAGATCAGGGTCTGGAAGCAATTAGCTTCATTTTTATTATCATATTCTATCTTTTTGTTACATCATATCATCATATTTTATTTTATTATTTACTAGTTGAGGTCCTGAGGGAATGGTCCACATATTTTTCCCATAGCAGAAGAATGTCATGCATTTACTCTTCAAGTATTTACTACCCAAAGTCAGTATCCAAATTGTAGTGGTCCTGTAGTTATTACCCTTCTAATCCTCCAAGAGTTCTTAGTTTAACCGTTAATTTCTTTAATAGATGTCCTTGTTCTGACTTAGTAACAGTCATTATAGAAATGAATTCAGTTATGTTCTATGTAAACAAAAAAATCCCTTTGATTACCCGTCATTTTAAATATCTTAAAAGTGTTTATTATTCATTATTTCTACATCCTTTAAATTAATATATATTTATACTTATAATACTGGTTATTAAAGAAAACTTGTAAAACAGATAAGCTTAAATGAAAAATCAAATCCTACTAGACAGATGTAAGCTAGTTGAGATTATTTTTTTAGTACATACACACGCATGTATCTACAAAAATACTTTTCTGCATACTGTTTTATAGGCTGTCCTATTCATACCCAACATGTCCTGTATTGTGAACATTTTTTATCTACTTTTATAACACCATTTTTAGTGACTGTATGACACTCTACTGTGAGGATATACTCTTATTTATTTAAATAATATTCTTACTATATCTCTAGGTGGCTTTCCACATTTTTGGTATTCTCAGTAATCCTCCAATAAATATCTTTGTTGATAACTCCTTTTTTAAAAAAAGATTTATGTATTTATTTTAGAGAGAAAGAGAGAAAGGCTTGGGGAGAGGGACAGATGGAAAGGGAAAGAATCTTCCCAGACTCCGCTCTGAATATGGAGCCCTCCTTGAGGCTTGATCTCATGACCCTGAGATCATGACTTGAGCCATAATCAAGAGTCAGATGTCCAAATGACTTAATCACCCAGGTGCCCCTTGTTGATAACTCTTTACATGCAATCCAAATTATTTTCTTAGAACAAAAATCTCTGATGATCTTGGAATGCTCAGCATTAACAGTCTGAATTTCAGACTGTAATGCTATAAGCATTACAGAGATCAAAGTTCCCGGCTTTTTGACTATCTAGATTAACATTGGCCATAACTGCTAGTTAGTGTTACAATTACAACAAATCTCATAGGAGCCTGTCTCATTGTCATTTTTTTTCCTGAAGAAGCGCAACATAGGGGAAAACTCATTCATTGCTATTTTATGAGAGTTCCGTGTATAAAATCTGTTGTGCAAATGTTAGATAACAGAGCAAAAACACACTTACTGTCTTTTGTCACTCAAGTAGTATATGCTAGAACTCACTGAAGCAAGGTCTGTTTCTCTGATGGTGAATCAGTCCTGAAGAGTTGACTCTTCCTACTGGGTGAATTGGTTTTCTAGAGTTATTCTTAGCATGATATCCGAACTATGTTGAACATATTATTAATAGCGTTTCTTCTTAAAGTTCTCTCCAGTATGTTGTCTGACTTTAGTAATCTTGAGTTCTCCCATTTTTTTAAAGATTCATTTATTTATTTTAGAGGAGAGAGGGAAAAAGAAAGAGAGTGTGTGTGTGTGAGAGAGAGAGAGCAAGTAGGGGGAGAAACAGATAGAGGAGAGAGAGCATCCTCAAGCAGGCTCTCTGCTGATTGAGGAGCCCAACTTGGGACTTGATCCCAGGACCCTGAGATCATGACCTGAGTCAAAAGCAAGAGTCAGCCACTTAATAAACTAAGCCATCCAGGTGCCCCTTGAGTTCTCCCATTTTTAATGAGCTCTCTTGACTTTCTCTTTCTACCTACCTACCACCTTGTCTCTTTTTTTTCTGTTTCACAGTTCTGAGTAGTTTATTCTATACTTTTGACATTCTCATTTACTTTTCAACTCACAGCTCCCTGACTACCACTCCTGCCCTCTCAGCTGAAACTGTCCTGTAAGGTCATGGTTGACTGCTGCAGGATCACCACACTGGGGTGTATAGTTTCCATTCTATAGAATTTGGAGGTGAGTTACAACACTTAAGAGTTCTGCAGAGCACAAGGTCTATAACTGGACCTAGTGAAATGGACTACCCAAACGCCAAGGGTAGTGCAGTCTTTCTAGCCTGGCCCTTCCTGGCCTTGGATTTGATCACTGTTAAGCACATCCACTTACTATTCCTATGGATTCATTATTCAACTCTCTCACCCCATCCATCCCTCATTATTGATGTTCCCTGGGATTTGGTCACTGGATCTCTTTTCTTCTCATTCCACCTGTCTTTCATGGAATAGCTCTACCGTATGCTACCTACATCTTCCGGTATCCTTATACTCAGCTACCTAGGAATAGGTGGCATATAGCATACAGATCAGATGTCCCAGGGATAGACAGCTGGAGTGAGAAGTGGGCTGTGTTAGTCAGCTCTGGCTGCCATAATAAAATATCAGAGACTGGATGGCTTATCAGTTCAATTCCTGGTAAAAGCTCTCTCTCTGGCTTGCAGATGGCCAACTTCTTTGTGTCCTTGCATTGGAAAGAGAGAGAGCAAACTTTCTGCTGTGTCTTCTTATAAGGACACTAATCTGATTGTATCAGGGCCCTACCCTCATGACCTCATTTAACCTTAATTAATTCTTTATAGGTCTTATCTGAAAATATAGTCCCATTGGGATTTAGGGCTTCAACATATGAATTTTGGCAGGAGACAATCCATATCATGGGCCAATGACCAAATTCTGGAGGACTGTTTGAAACTCAGCGACCTGTTGGTCACCCTCTCCTGGAAATCCCACAGGCATCTTATAGGCAATATATATTTACCTGAAAACAGGTTATTATCATTCTTTCAACATAAATCCTGGCATAATCTCTGACCTATTTGTCTCCCTTAACTCTACATCAAGTTAAGCTGCTTTTACCTCCTCATTATTCTGAATATGTCTTCTTTTAATACGTCTTCGTTGGTGTCCTCATCATTTGTTTCCCTGGCCCAATGTGAAAATTACTTTACTGGTTTTGGTGCCCCCTTCTCACCCCTGCCAGATTGATACATGAACTGGTGATTTTTCCATCACCCATATTATAAAGCTCAAACTCTATCACGTGGCATAAAAGGCCTCCGTTATCTTGTATCTACATCCTATCTAGTCTAATGGTTCTCAAGCTCTTATGTGCATGATAAACACTTCCTGGAGCTTGTTAGAATATAGACACTCATTAGCAATCCCCCAGATCCCAATGTGACAGAGCCAGATTAGGACCTAAGAGCCTGCAATTTTATCAAGATCTTCACGTGATTATGATATATGCGGCTCCTCTACTTCAGCCTCAGAGATCATGTCTCTTTTATTCCTCCACACTTTTGACTCCAGGGACATACTCATCATTATATTTAGCACATTGTAATGATCTTTTATATGTCAATCTCCCTATATCAGGCCAGGATGAGACCTGATGTGGGCCCAAAGACAAAATGAGAAATGAAATGCAGAGATCTCTGATTGGCATAGCCATGGGAATGGGTATACCCATGAATGATGACTGGTGCCCCCTTCAGTCTGATGGCATAAAAGCCACTGTGCTTCTCAAAGTCCAGTCAAAAAAACACAACACATCCTAGCTATTCCAAATACAGGGTATACCTAACAGAAAATAGATTATACAGATGTTGAAAGGCTGACAGAGCAAAAGAAGACTCTAGGAAGCAGCTATCACTCCCAGGATTGAGGTAACCCAGGAATTACAATGGCAAAAAGACAGCTACAATGATTGTACCTGGAGGGACACAAGAGTTAACAGAAACTAAAAGATTGGACAGCACTGCATAGAAGGTCCTTGGACTTCCAAGGAGGGCCCTTAGCTACCAGATGCTGAGGATGTGAACAGAAGCTAGGGTCTGGCTTTTGTTGCTGAAGTGAAGCTAATAGGAAGCGGAACATAGGAAGCAAGTTTCTTCTGCCCAATCCTGCCCTCCAATAAAACCAACTCTCAGGGGATTCCAGAGATGTAGCTGGCGCACCCAAGCCCCACATCACAGAGCAGAATCTAAGAGAGGGAAAGGGTTGAGGCTGAGGACCAAACACAGGCAAAAACCAGTGTGGTCAGCTAGTCAGTGAGTGCTTCACCCCCTGGCCTGGAGGTTTCTTCCCGACAACGAAATGTCAGGAGCATCTCCCTGAGAAACATGGGAGGCTTTGGGGAGACACAGCCTCTCACATGCATCCTTGATAGCTCATGGCTATAGTCAGAGAAGTCCCTGTAAAGGAGGAAGTAAGAGAAATAACTTCCCCAAATTTTCACTTCTTTCTTCCAGTCTCCTGACTTCCTCATTGGCTGGGACTAGATAGATCATAGGCAGAGAAGTCTTGGTGATATGGTTCATACAGTTCAGCAGAGAATAGAGCAGGAGTACAGAGAACGAACGGGGGCAAAAGGAGAGGATGTCAGACACTGTGTGAAGTGGGTATTATCACCCATTTACAGATGAGGAAACTGATGCTCAGAGAGGAGGAGATCATGGAGTACAGTAGGTCACTGAACTGGGACTCACATCTGGATCTCTAGGCCCCTAAACACCAAGAATTCCATCTCAATCAGCTGCTTCGACTACACAAGGCCCCTCCTCTTAACCAGACGGCTTTCTTGAGGGTAACATTGAAACACACAGTAGATTCTCAACACAGTATAGACTTGGACTTCATATGTCATTTATTTTATGTCATGATTCCAGATAAGAGTCTTTTTATAGGAGCACCTTGGTGGCTCAGTCGGTTAAGCATCTGACTCTTGATTTCAGTTCAGGTCATGATCTCAGGGTCATGAAATTGAGCCCTGCTTTGGGTTCCATGCTCAAAAAGCAATCTGTGTGAGATTCTTGCTCTCCCTCTGCTTCACCCCCCTCCCTCTTATGTGTGCGCATGCCTGCACTCTCTCTCTCTCTCAGATAAATAAATAAGTTATTTAAAAAGTCTTTTTAAAGTACATATGTTATCATTTTAAAATTTTTTATTGAGGCATAACTGACCTGCAACATTATACCAGTTTCAGGTACATGATGTAGTCACTTGATATCTGCATGCATTGCAAAATGCTCAGCACAAGTCTAGTCAACATTTGTCAACATATATGGTTACACACTTTTTTTTTGTGATGAGGACTTTTAAAATGTACTCTCTTGGCAACCTTCACATATGCAGTACAGTACAATTAACTGTAGTCACCATGTTGTACATTACGTCTGCATGGCATTTACTTTACAACTGGAAATGCGTAGCTTTTGACTCCCTTCACTTAAACAGTCCTTAATCTAAATGTGTTTAACACTAAAATAAAAATTATAGTTCTCAGTCTTGACATTTTTTTTCATCACACTTTCTTATCATAGAATCACTGGCTATTGGCTTTTGGAGCAAGAGAGAGTAAGGCCTTTCTTTAAAGGAGAACACAAACTTACTTTCCATGGGAATATAAAAGCATAATATTTTAAGAAAGTATAGTGATATTCACCAAAATGACAACTTAGAGGGATAAAGTTTTCTAGAAAACTCTGTGTTTTTTTTAAAGAAAATTCTGAGATAAATAACACTTTTTTTTTTTTTTTTTCTCCAGCAGGCACTAATTAGCAGAGTGACAGCATGGTATTTTAGAAGAAGCACTGGACGGGGAATCAGAAGCCTGGTGTTAGTTCTAATGCTCCTGCTTTGCAGCTCTGTCTACAAAGCGTGTGAACACCTCCATGCTCTCATTCTCAACTGTAACATGGAAATGATACTTATATAAGAACCATATAGGTTTGTTGTTAGAATCAAAGGAGATTATGAGATTGACTTAAGTAATTTTTAAGATAGCCTTCCAGCTCTCAGAGTCTATAAGGTGCATCTAAAAGCACTTTATATTATAATCTGTAAAGAGCTGCTCAAATGGGAAGACTTATAGGATAAATTGAGACATTGCAGGATTTAAATCATTACAATATCCTGTCTGGGACTTTCTTTTTTTATATTGACATGACATTATATTACGTTCCAGGTGGATGAGGTAATCACTTGATATGTGTATATATTGCAAAATGTTCTGTCCGGGACTTTATATGAACAAAACTTTATTTTAATTTTAAGACAGAATTAGAGGGATTAAGTGTACCAGAGCCAGGATAATAACAATTATTTAAGAGGAAGTTATGATTTATTTGAAAAGGATTTTTGTTCATTGCGTGTTCCCAGTGCCCCTTATATTAGCTTCATTTGAAATTACTCCTTGGATTTAGTACACTTGACACATTGAATAAAGATGAGAAAAGCAGAAAAAAATGCCTTGTCCCCATTGTGCTAATGTGCTTTCAAGCAGGTAATGACTAACTGGCACACAGTGTCCTGAGGAAACCATACACAGTTCTTGTAGCCATATTCCCAAACTTCACTCAGGAAGTGGGAAAGTGGTTCTTTAGCTGTCCGAGGAAGCACAAAAGATGCCACTCCTGTTGCATGAGGTGGTAAAATAAAGGAATAAAAGGGGTTTCAAAGACTGAATTTTAATATTATATTTAATATATATAGAATTGAAATTATTTCAATAATTTCCCATAGGTTTACCTAGAGTATGAAGCGTTGAAGAGTTTGAGTGAGTAGCTCTGGCAGGTGTAGGAGATGACCCAGACTGTTGCTCCACCTTGTTGGATGATTCTGTCATCAGGGAGAAAGCTGGAGAAGAAAAGCAAACAGTGGGGATGTGGACCTTCCAGAAAACTTTTATGTCACTACCAAGTGAAAAGAATTCTGAAGACTAAACACTTGCAGATTGGAGGTCTAACCCATAAATAGTTCACTCCTTGACTTTATGTTCAATATGTTAAATGTACATAATCCAAATCCCTGACAGTAGACATTGGAGTCAGCAGACATTGACAGAGCGTCAGGTATTGAGAAGAGAATGAGCACATTGGTCAAAATTAAAGGGACCATGGTTTGTGAGAAATGGAGGGCAGGGGAGCTGTGTAGGGAAAAGGGTAAAGAATCTTTCAACGGGGAGGGTCATAGTTTGAACCATTGGTTGGGCTTTAATTAGTAAGAGCAGGCCGACTATAGAGTGAGGAGCACAGGCACCAGTGTTTGCCTCTGACTTTCTGAAGTTCAGGTCCAGCACCAAGTGGCAGTGTGGTCCTGGCAAAGTTATTTCCTTTTAAATGCTCAAATTCTCTGTTTTTAATGGGAATCATTATGAGTTGTGGGGTTTAAATGTAATAATACGTGTAAAATCTTCTTTTAGAATACAGACAACTATTTATAGAAGATAAAATAGTTGTACTTATTGCTTTTATTCACAAAAAAAGGCAGAATTAGGTCAACAGATTGAATTTACAGGACAAATTTGGTTCGATATAAAGGCTGTTGCAATGATTAACTTTATCTAAATCTGCCTGACTATCTACAACTTCCTAAATGAAACAAGAAAACAAACAACATGTGCACATTTGCTTGTCTCGATATTTGTAAACATCCACCAACACATATTTTTTGAGGGCCTCTTAGGTCAAAGAACTACAGAGGATATAATATCAAGCATTAAAAGTTATGGGTCATGCTCCCAAAAATGTGCTAATCCTAGAACATCTTGGAAATTTAGTAAAACAGCATTTCAATAAGACCATAGCAGCATTCATAAAGAGACTCAACAAGCTAAAACGCTCCTAGGATACTAGGGCTTGGATTGAGCCATCAGGATCAATAACATTATAATTCATACAAGAAAAAAAAAAAAACATAAAAGTTCAGATTTCAACCACACAACTGTAAAAATCCCTTTCTATATTTTGTGGATTCCAGGGGTCTCACTTGTCTGAGACTCTGAAAATTGATCCTTTATTAACCTGTTCAAACATTTAAAGATAAAAAGAAATGCACAGAGTTTTTTTGCAATCAAAATTATTTTGGTAATCAGTATTAGTGTTATATTTATTTTTTCTCTTCTTAAATATATTTCTCTTAGGGTAGAATCAAATGTCAATGAACCCTACTCTCAGAGGGAAATTTATACTTTTCCTAAATTATTTATCTTATACCATCTTTTTTTCTTTTCTGAAATAACTGCATTTTTTTGGAAAATGAAAAAATTCTCTCACCTTCTTCAAGTCTTTCTTCAAATGTCTCTATCTGAATGAGAATTACTCTGGCCAGGCTATTTAAAGTTACATATGCTCTGCTCCCTGCCCTTCTGGTTACTTTCACTTAACTTTTCTTTCCTTTTCATTGTTATCTTCTGTATGTAGTATAATTTCCTTGCTTATTGTATTTATTGCTTGTTCTCCCTGGAGAAAATAAGCTTCTGGGCATTGGTCTGGGCAATGATTTTTTTGGATGTGACAACAAATACACAGGCAATAAATTTAAAATAAACAAATGAGGGGCACCTGGGTGGCTCAGTTGGTTAAGCGTCTGCCTTAAGCTCAAGTCATGATCACAGGGTTCTGCGATCGAGCCCTGAGTCAGGCTCCCTGTTCAGTGCGGAGTCTGCTTCTCCCTCTCGCTCTGCCTCCTATCCCATTCCTGCTCTCTCTTGCTTTCTCTCTCTCTCTCTCTCTCTCAAAAAAAATTAAAACTAAACAAATGGGATTGCATCAAACTAATAAGCTTCTGGACAACAAAGAAAACAATCAACAGAGTGAAAAGGCAACCTATGAAATGAGAGAAAATATTTGCAAGCCATGTATCTGGTAAAAGGTTAATATCTAAGTCAAATAAGGAACTCCTACAGCTCAGTAGCAAAACAAAACAAAACACAAAACAAAACAAATAAACTGATTGAAAAATGGGCAAAGGATCTGAATAGACATTTTCCCAAAGAATACATAAAAATGACCAACAAGTACAGGAAGAAGTGCTCAGCATCACTTATCATTAGGGAAATGCAAATTAAAGCCACAATGAGGGGATGCCTGGGTGGCTCAGTGATTGAGCATCTGTCTTCAGCTCAGGTCAAGATCCCAGGGTCCTGGGATGGAGTCCTGCATCAGGCTCCCCCCAGGGAGTGTGCTTCTCCCTTTGCCTATGTATCTGCCTCTCTCTGTGTGTCTCTCATGATTAAATAAATTCTTTAAAAAAAGCCTCAATGAGATATCACCTCATATTGTTAGAATGGCTTTTATCCAAAAACTAAGAAATTGCAAGTATAGGCCAGGCTATAGCAAAGAAAAGACAATGGTACCTCATTGGTGGTGGGAATATAAATTGGTTCACCTATTATGGAAAAAAGTACAGAGGTTCTTCAAAAAATAAAAAATAGAACTGCCATATGATTCAGCAATCCCACTTCTGGGTATACACCCAAAGGAAATGAAATCGGATCTTGGAGAGATATCTACTCCCATGTTTATTGCAGCATAATTCACAGTAGCCAAGACATGGAAACAGCCTGTCTGTCAATGGTTGAATGGATAAAGAAAATGTGGGGTGTATATATATAATTATGTTATACACTTGAAACTAATACAGTATATTATATATATATACATAATGGAATATTATTCAGTCTTAAAAACAATGAAATCCTGCCACTTGTGACAACTTGGATAAAGTGAAATAAACCAGACACAGAAAAACAAATACTGTATGATCTCACTTATATGTAGAATCTAAAATAGTCAAACTCAGAAGCTGAGAGTAGTGTGGGAGTTTTCAGGGGCTGTAGGGAGGGAAAAATGGGGAGAAGTTGGTCAAAGTGTACAAAGTTTCAGTTGTGTAAGATGAGTAAGTTCTGAGATCTAATATGACTACAGTTAACAATACCATATAGTATATTTGAAATTTGCCAAGAGGGTAGATGTTAAGTGTTACCACACACCAAAAAAAGAAGAAAGAAAATGGCAACTATGTGAGGTGATAGATATGTTAATTAGCTTAATTGTGATACTTATTTTACAATGTATAAATATATCAAAACATCAAGTTTCCACTTTAAATATATACAACTTTGTTTTGCAAAAAGAAAAAAAAAATAGAATTAAAGGACTTATTGAAAGTCTAATTAGTCCAAATGAATTTCAGTTGTGTAGCCGGACATGACGCTAATCACATAGAATGTTGACCTAATAGCACTGGAGGTTTTTGGCTAAACATCTGACCCTTTTACAGATGTGTTTTTCTAAAGATTTAGGGCAGTTAAAAGCCAGTTCCTGGAAGACAGTTAGGAACACTTTCTTTGTGCTCTCATGCTTTCTGATTTTATGTCCTATTATAATGAACTAAAATTTCTGCTTTATCTGTTTTCTCCACTGCTCTGTAAACTTCTTTCAGAAAGGAACTATTTTTTCTCTATTGTATCTGCAGTGGCTAGAGTAAATACGTACGGTAAATATTTTTGGATATATTAATATTTTATAGATGGTGTCAATGAAAGGATTTAATTTTCATATAGAGCAGTAATTTTTCTTTAAGGCTACCAACAGGCATTCCCTGGCTAATAACTTTTTGAGCAGCGCTGGCTTACATCAATGGCTTTTAAATTTTTCTAACTGTAACTCACAGGAAGAATTACTTTGTATGTTATGATCAAGTTCACACAATCATGCACACACATTTAAAAATTTTAGAAGTTCTATGAAAGGACTGTAGTTAACAATACTGTACTGTATATTTAAAATTTTTTAAGAGAATAGATCTTAAAAGTTCTTACCATAAGAAACAAAAGTGTGTAACTATGTGTGGTGATGGCTATTAACTGAACTTACTGTAGTGATAACTGCAATATCTACAGACTTTGAATAATTATTTTATACACTTGAAACTAATACAGTGTTCCATGTCGATCATGTCTCAATGCAAAAAATAAAAAAATAAACATTTCCATGAAATAACTCACTTACTTACTACTGGTTTTGCATGCTGACATTTCCTATTTTATTTAATTTCATTAAAAAAAATCTCGGTTGGCTGCATTAAATGGATATCATTCAATGGGCATCAAAAACAGCAGCTTGAAAAGTGCTGCCCTGGTGGTATACATCCCTTGCTTTCCTGGGGAACCTGGTGTCTGGAAAACAAAACATCCAGGTATAAAGTAAGGACATAGAGAAAGCAACAGGCTGGTGAAATTCAGAGCAAAAGGGGGCAAGAAGGAAATAGTAAAGGACAGATCTATCGAAACACTTGAGGAGGTGAGTTTTAAACTGGATTTGGAGAAAGTAGATGGTATTGAATTGATAGAAATAAAAGAGAACAGGGCCTGGGCAAAATTTTAGGACTCTGATGTCTCCAGGTCCTCAACTGTTGTCAGAAATGTATCTGTGAGTGAGCTGCAACAGATGTGGGAGCAAAATAATAATAACAAGAGATATGCAGATTGCTTCACCTCCATCTTTTAAGTTGTCACTACTGTTCTATGAAAATGAAGCTTGACATGATAGCTTGACATGACTAGATGTTATTGGTGTGAAGACAAGATACTTGGCTTAATAATGTCAACTGAATGTACTTTTGTATCTTTAAAGTTTGCACGTATAATGATATTTAAAAATGATTTTCTGCCCTAACAGATTTTGTTTTTAATAAAAGGCCATCTCCATATTGGTTAAGGGTGCAAGAGAGATTAAATAAAAAGGTGTTTCAAATGTGGACTTTAGTCAAAGTCTCAAGGGCAGATTTCTGAGCCGTGGACAAGTTTTGGCACCTGAGCTCCTTTCACGTGGACGGCCGTGTGTTACAGGGTCCTACTTGTTTACCACTGGGACTAATCGACGGACTCAGGGTGTTGAATGATTCTCTCAAACTTTGCTAGTGATGATGCAGAGTCATAGCCATAGCTGGGGATCCCTGTGAACCGGCGGGTGGAGGAAAGACAGCACAAGATCCTCAGTCTGAGTATATTAAGAAATAGAAGCAGATAAGAAAAGCTTTGCTAAGGCAACATTTTGAAGAAGATAGCTTGCCTTGTTCATTCACTTCGGGAAATACACTTTTACAATTGTCAGTTTTCTTTATCAATGCCTGGGAAGACTCCTGATTTGGATTTTAAAAAGATAACTCAAAGATTAACTGGAAAATATGAATCTACATGTTGGAATCAGAATTTCGAACAGTTCATGAAACGGCTAAATGGATGGTGATGATTGCACCAATATTCTTTGGCGCTGACATTCATTAAAAATCTCATTTTACAAGGATATTGTTGAGTCTTTACCAGGTAAAATTGATAGAAATCTCTCCTGGTCTGCTCTGTGTTCTATTCTGCTTTTTGTTATTCTGTTTTTCTGATTATTTTCTTCTTTGCCCTGCACATTTCGGGTTCCATGCCTGTTTGCACTAAGAATGCTTTGCTGCCTGGTATTAGAGCTTGTAATATCAATTTCAAAGGATTTGAATTCTCAGTACCTATCTGCAACTATTTCGAGGGTAGGGTTTGGGGTCATTGTAGCTTCTTGTTCTTATTGAATAGTTGATTTGTGGGGGGTGCGTAGTGTCAGGGCTTTTTTATTTATTTGGCTTAAAATATTTAAAACCTTAGAAAGTATTTAAGACTTAAAAAGAAAAAAATCATTTTAAATATACAAAACGAAAAATTGCAATGTCAAAATTGATAGTAATTTCAAAAGTGAAATTATAAAAATCTTTTCACATTTTAAGACACGCAGTTACATTTCACATGGTATATGGGTATATTATAGCATGGTTGATATGACCAAGTTAGACAAGATCCCGTTTCTCTACCTCAGAGTTTTCTCCAAACTAAGAGAAATGGACCAGCTCTTGAGTGCAAGCAGAACAGGAAGATCAGGGGGGTTGATGTCCTCAGGTTACCCTTGGCCAGTGAAAAGTGGAAGCCAACAAATGCCCAGACTCCTGTCCTCAGACAGACAATGCTGGAAGCATTCCGTTTGTTTCTCTGAGGGCTTGTGGAGACAACCCCACTGCCCCCAGCAGCACCTTGTGTACACACCCTTGTACTGGCCCATCCTCCTTCCCAGATCACTCTCCCCACCCCTCAGCCCTGCTTCCTTAGACTCCTTCTCCAGTAAATACTGCAGCCAAGTCCTTGCCTCAGGCTTTGCATCCAGAAGGGTCCAAATGGAGAATCCATCTTTCTACTTATAAAAAGAGCTCCAGCCCTTTTCTTTTTCTTCTCCTGAAGTCTCAAATATCTGGGCAGGGAAAAGTTATGAAATGGTTTTGACCCCTTCTTTTCTGGAAAGAGAGAGCAGTTTTCATGTTGGTATCCAAATGGAGACCTAAATGTCCATCCAGGCAGAGGTCCTTGAATTCTAAAGTCTTTCCTGGCTCCTCTGTCCCCTTGCTGGCGGCATCTTTCTGAGGTTTTATTGAAGGACCAATCCCCCTTACTGTAGCAGAATTTCAAATGACTTGGGAATGTAAGGCAGGAAAAGGTACTAGAGTGGTAATATTTAATACTCACCGATAGACTTTGAGGATACATGAAGTTGGGTACTATATATTCTTCAGGCGTAGTTAAGCCAATAACAGAGCCATGCAGAGCAAGGTTTGATGCATAAAGGTTGGAGGTGAGAAGAATTGTTCAGAGCTTGCTTTCAGAGGAGGAAACCTTGTACCAGGGTGAGGAACACTGAGTCTGGGGGGGCGGGGGGTGTTGCAGATCAAAATTCTTCAACATTTAATATAGAATGAAATCTGAAATGCAAGTCAGAGGGAAAGAACGCAGAGAATGAAAGGACAATGACAGTGGAGAAGTTGGTGGCAGGAGTTCCACAGACTCCATGTGGAAGCTCCAGATTATGAGTCAACATTGACTGTGTGGGAACTGGTCTTTTTCAGGGTGCAATGTGCAAAAGGTTTTTGAAACTTTTATTGTAGTTTCTCTAAAAGATATAAGACTGGATTGGCAAACGTGCAAATCATTGTGGTGTTAGACAAGGCTGTGCTAAGTCAATTAGGACAGCACACATCTCTTTTTTCACCGTATGGACTATTTACTATGCATTCTTTGACTATATTCATTAGGTAAAATTACGGTCCTGGGGGAAATTGGGTTATGAGTGTCACTATTTAACACTGATGGATAGTGTGGTTTTAGAGAAAAGCAATGATAAATAGAAGAACATACCTTTTTTTTTTTATTGAGCCTACATTCTGATTTTGGGAAGTATTAATATTAATGTGGAACACATTTTAAAAGGTTTTACCATTAGGTGCCAAAAATATGTGATTTTTGTTTATGAGGCAGATTTATATGAAGAGATATTTGTAAAAATCGAAATGTAAATTATACTTTATATAGAAGCAGTCAGAATTGATTGAAGTAGACAAAGTGAAGTTATACTGACTTGAATCAGAGTGGGAAAAAATGAGCTCTCTCTCTCTCTCTTTTTTTAAGAAATGATCTCTTTAAAAAATTAAAAAAAAAAGAAATGATCTCTTAATAAAAAAGTACAAAATTATTTTTTAATAACTTAGAGGAATATGGGATTTATCATCTAAGCAAGATTGGTTAGGAAGTAATTTTCTCAATTTCAGTTTAATGTTTTATTCTTAGATTATTAAAATTTCAGCCTAACCTTTTGAAAGTAGAGAACTTGTTTTTTTCTTTTTTATATATTTAGGTAATGAGTTTAATTTGATTAAAGAATTTTTAGGTTTTACTATATGTAAGACATTGGAGTGGTACAAATATATACAAGACGTAAAAGCACATGGAACATTATTGTGACAAGTGTGGGTGTATACAGCAGTATGTAAATATCAAAGGAAACAGACACTGACTTTAGACCAGTGCTTATTTCTGGAAAGAGGACAGAAGTAAGGCGCAGGGGTTGAATTAGCTATAACCACATTTGTGATGTTTTCAGTGTGTTAGAAGGACCTGGAATAAAGATTGAAGTTATATATCTTTAAATGTTAATGTGATTAGTGTAATATTTTAAAAGTATGTGGTGTGGGTGCACAGGTGCTTACTATTTTCCACATGTTTGGAATATTTCATAATGAGAGAAAAATGACCTCTACTTTTCAAGAAATTTCCTACTATGGAATAATAACTCACAAAAAATTACTACGATCAAGTAACTTTTGGCCTTCTGAAGTAGAGGCAAGTCCATAATTAAGATCCTGTGTTCTAGTTTTTGGGATTCACTTTTTGAGCAGGTATAGGTACTTTTGAGCAAGGCTGTTTAATATTTTAATTTAATATTTTAATTTTTTAATATTTTTTATATAAGACAATTTAGGGTTGGTGTTGGGGGGTAAAGCATATATAGGTAATTGATTATGGATTTTGGCTTAGTCCATACTCATGACCAAGTCATGGATCTAAGATAATACTATTAAATAGATGTTTTCTCATGTCATATTGTTATCAAGGTTATAACACTGATTCTTTTGTGTCGCAAAAGGACTGAGGAATTAAACTGGTAAGACTGGCCATCTTACTACTAGGTGCCATCTTGGAATGGTGAGAGGAAACCTGACATTTTGCTTTAGAGAACTGTTAATTGATGGTAATTAAGTCCATTTGTGTCTCCAGGCTTGGACAGTGGTAGGTTGCCCAATTGTGCCAATACATAGGAAAAAAAAAAAAAACATGAGGGAGGAAATAGGGTGCCACGATTCATTCAGAAAATCAGAAAAGCATCAAAGATGAGTCAGATTTTGAAAAATGTCTACATAGCACTCCAGTAGACAAGGTCCAATGAATTTGTTGGTCCTCATCAGTAAAGTTTGTAACTGACCCTTAGTGCAACCTCTACTAACAATTAGGTTCTTGATAGGACCAACAAAGTAACAGCCTGGAAACAGTAGAAGAACTAATGAAAAAATGGAATTGTGTTTTTTTAAGAGATTTACTCAAGAACATTGAAGTGAGAACGGAGGACTAAGACTGAAAAAAAGATACTTCTTGTCTTTACAAGCAAAAATAAAGATGTTGGGGAAGAGGCCTCATGACACAAATTTTGCTAAGGTAGAGCTCAGGCTTAGTTTGCTTTGTTTTATCAGCTTGCAAAATAATAATAATAATAAAACATAAGCACTAAGTTTCAAATTTTGTGTTTTAATTTATTAGAATACATTCTAATGTGGAGGTGGCAAGAACACAACCAACTTTGATATATATATATATATTCAAAAGTTTAACAGAGTTTTCCAAGACAGAGATTTTGGTAAGGCAGGTGGAAGGCAGGATTTATAACTAAACTGGAGACCTGCTAAGGTCTTGTGGTTAACTGCACTCTAACTTATCTTTCTTCAAAGATATAGAACTTAGAGAATTTAGAGAGAATGATTATTTTCAAGGAGACGATACGGCATAAACTTTTAGAAACACAGCAGTTTGAGGGACAACTCCACGTTCTTTTTATTAATATTTTAAGAAATAACTTGATTATTAAAGAGAATATTTTTAATGAACCATTGCTCATTACAGGAAAGATGTGACGTCTGGGTTGCTGCTTGAATTAGTGATTAATTTGGCTTTATTCAAGAGAAACAGAGGTTCTAAGGCCTAACTTTTGAGGTTTGAAGACAGCTTCCTTCCCCCAACACACCCTCCATCTCAGCAGCCATCTTTCATCTGGATATGGTTATCAGAAAGCCTTAAACTATTTTGCTGTTCCTGTCTTGCAACGAATTAGCGAGAATAATGGGCTGATGGGCAACATCTGAAGATCAGCCATTTTCTCATTGAGCTGGAATAAAACTTGGATGTGATTCTGCAGCCGGTTCTCATTCCCTTGGGGAAAGAACTATCATAGAGGAGAACCTCAGCAAGGAGTCAAGGAGACCCCATCTTAAGGGAGTTGCTCAAGTGCAGCTCAGCCTTAAACAGCTAAGTTGTCCTAAAGAGGGTGACATCTCTGATCACGTTGGGCGTGTCCAAAAGGTCAGAGTTTATTACTGAAAGAGCAGAGGGAGGAGAGATTCCTCGTCCTACTCTCATTGGATAACGGCTGGCCCCCAACCCTGCCAAGCTGAGTGGTGGCGAACTGCTCTTCCAGCAGAGGGCAGTGCTGCAAACTTTTTAGTGGAGAAGAACTTGGGCAGAGAGGATGGAGGTCTAAAGAACATTCCTCATCAAGGGAATTTGGTATCACCAATTGAAGGGCACGCAGGGGCTGTAAGAAGTTGTGGGACTTGGTGTTACTTCTATTTTCTGGGTTGTGTGGAAAGACAAGGTGATTTACCCCCTTTCTGCTTTTTGTGTCTTCTCTTCCTCATAGTAGATAGAAAGGGGGCATATTTAGAGTAATTCTGTATTGAAGTGATTATGAAAGACAGTGTCAGTACGAGGAGCTTTTTCCTTGTTGGCTGAGACTTTGAGACATGGTTCCTTGTGGACTGGAGTGTGAGCCTAAAAAACCCGCAAAAATAGTATTTTGCATTTGTCATGTTCACGATTAGCCACTGTTTTCATCTGATAATGTATTGTACTCATCCACCACTTCAGATGTTGCAGTTCACGAGGGACAGGTTACAGAAGGTTTTTCCCTCCCCTCCCTGTTCCTCCCCTCCCCTCCCGTTCCTCCCCTCCCTTCCCTCCCATCCCTCCCTTCCCTTCCCTTCCCTTCCCTTCCCTTCCCTTCCCTTCCCTTCCCTTCCCTTCCCTTCCCTTCCCTTCCCTTCCCTTCCCTCCCCTCCCCTTTCCTCCCCTCCCTTCCCCTCTTCTCCCCTCCCTTCCCTTCTCTTCCCTTCCTTCCCTAACCTGTCCCTTCCCTCCCCATCCCTTCCCCACCCTTCCTTTCCTTCCCCTTCCCTTCCAATAAAACCTGCCTCTGCTAAATTGTATTTTGCATTTTAAAGAATGGGTATCTGTATCCTGGGATGTCTAATGCGGGAATTTTCCTGCATTTGGAAGCAGAAATAGTAATAAAAAAAATTGTGGTGTCCGTGAATAATTCATGTCTTTTGTGTCATGAGTATTTCTGGCACGAGGGCTACAGAAATTAACATATGTTTTAACAATAGTGTTTGGACATGAAAGGAAATAAGTTGCAGCACATGAAAGTGTGTAGAAATGCAGGTGTTCCTTGAACAGTGTGGGAGGTAGGGGTGCTGACTCCTGTGCAGTTAAAAATCCATGTATAACTTTGACTCCCCCTAAACTTAACTAATAGCCTCCTCTTGATCAGAAGACTTCTTAATAACATAAACAGCTGGTTAACATATATTTTGTATGTTATATGTATTATGTACTGTAGTCTGACAATAAAAGAAACTAGAGAAAAGAAAATGTTAGGAAAATCACCAGAAAGAGAATATGTATTTACAGTACTGTACAGTATTTACAAAAAAAAAATTACGTATTAGTGGACTTGTGCACTTCAAACCCATGTTGTGTAAGAGTCAACTGTATAGTATATTTCAACTTAATAACCATCACATTTTAAAAGCCGTATTTTAGCAAGTCCTTTGGTCAGTTGAAATTTTGACCTACTCCTAAAATTAGGACTGGTCGGACACACATTTTCAAATACAATCCCTTATTTTCCTGGATAAATCCATTCTCTTCTGTTCATAAGAATTGTTTTGAGTATCTTCCTCATATGTCTGCTTTTCACGAATCGTTATGCTACTTGCTGTCTCTTCAGCTGGAAGAGGGCTCCTAAGAGAGAAGCTCCTGAGAGAGAAGGGCTCCACATGGGCACACAGTGTCTCCACGGAGAGGACTCTGAACTATCATGTGTGACTGTTGGCTGGTACTCATTGCTCCTCAGCTCTACCCCCCTGCAGTGATTCCCTGGAAACAGAGCCCCCTGATGTGTCTGCTGTGCATTAGTCTTAGAAGGGTACCTGCAGTGGTACCGCGATACTAGTGTCGGTGTGTACGTGTATGTGTGTGTTTTATAAAGCTCTTTTGACTAATGGGAGCAAAGTCATGCCCTGCTTTCCAGACCTCAGATTTGGAAGAGAGGGCTGACTAGGGGCCTAATATTCCTTTTCACATGCTCTTCCCATGTTTCTTTTCTTTCTTTTCTTTTTTTTTTAAGATTTCATTCATGTATTTGAGAGAGAGAGAGAGAGAGAGAGAGGAAGAGAACCAGCAGTGCAGAGGAGCAGAGGGAGAGGCAGAGGCAGACTCTCTGCTGAGCAAGAAGCCTGACCTAGGGCTCCATCCCAGGACCCTGGGATCATGACCTTAGCTGAAGGCAGATGCTTAACCGACTGAGCCACCAGGTGCCCCCTTCCTTCGATTCTTGAAGATGCCCCGAGTCAGTCTTTCTGTCCACTTGGGTGGGAAAACATCATGCGGTTTCTTTTTGTTCCTCTGCATGACCCCAGACATTGACATGGCTTGGACCACTCTGCCAGAATCTGTGGTGCTATAGCTCGGTGGTTAAGCATTCACCAAATGGTTGTTGAATTCAGAATGCCTGAGTCCCTCTCTTCATTTTACAACTCAAATACCTACATCTCCCTGTGATGTAGTGAATATCTCTCACCCCAGAGCTAAAATCGGCTTGATGATGGAAGACCTCTTTAGTGTCATGGGGGTCAAGTAAAATAAATTTGCTAAGTGTCTGATCCACATAATAAAAAAGTTCATATTTTGGGGTTTTTTTTTATACTTCTTATGTTTGTATGTTTTCTTTTCTCCCTCCTCCTCCTTTCTGCAATCTGTTTAAGGCAGTTGTAAGATTGTTATAATAAACTCTCAAGTAGCCCTAAGCGAAGAAGATATGGACAGGATGAAGAAGAATAAAGAAGGATGTATCTGGGGAACTTCAGGTCTATTTAAATAGGATCTGAAATTTCTGTCCAATCCTCTGTGATACTCGAGTGGGCCCTTGGAAAGTGCTCCCGGAGGGAATGTTGCCGTGTGAATTTCCAAGGTACCTGAGTTAAGAGGGCACAGCAATGGTTCCCAAGTCTGTGTAAGGATCAGAATTACCTGGGAAGCCCTTAAAAACCATTCCCTAAGATTGGGTTATTAGATCTGGGGTAAGCATGGAAATTCCTATTTCTAAAATGTTCACTTGAGTTTGACGATAAATCCTGTTTTAGAAATCCTTGCCTGGTGGTACTAACAGAATTTTGGAATGGATGTTAGAGGGAAGGTGAGTACTACATGACAACTATGAACAAAATGCCAAATGACTTTTTTTTTTCTTTTTTTTTTTTAATCATTTTATCACTGTTCTTTGGCAGAGAAAAGTCTGATTGTGGTCTTAATTAAACCTGACTTTTGGCATCAGCCTGTAGAGCTCTAAGGGATTTTTTTTTTTTTCCTGAAGAAAATCCCTTGTACAGAAGACCTAAAGGTAGAAGGTGAGAACAAATATTGGATATACAGCATTGCCTATTTTAGTTTTGCGACTCTGGTGTCAAACTTACAGCATTTGATTGGCGTGCTACACCTTGGGGAGGAAATTACAAATCAGAATGAGCACTGAGAGGCATGCTTTCTTGGAGCATGTTCAATTATGGGTGAGGCCATCCATTATCCACCAGCAATATTTACTGCTCTGAGATATTGTTTCCACCTGTTTGCCTTCTGGCCTGGGGGAAAATAGAGGCTTCAAACAGCCAAGCCAGATTAAATGTGAACAGGACGTTTTATTTTCTTTGTAGTCATCGGGCAAGCAAACTGAGCACATTTAAATTTCAGGATTATGAAAACTGAAGAGATTCAGGAAATATTTACCTTCATCTTTGCTTTACTGTATCATGAAAAAAGTATCTAGGCTGAGAAGCTATTTGAGGAATTTAGTTCACGATTCTTTTGTGGAGTGAAAAGGACTAATTAGTTGTTTTCATTGATAAGGTCCCCAAATAACTGCTCAAATCTTTCTGTCAGCCTAACATAATAATAAAAGGAGCGGTGTGTAACCCAAATAATTCTTAACTGTCTTGAAATCTATTTCCGCCTGTTGGCTCATCTCCTGAACATTAGTTTGGTGAGTTTAATGCCAGTGGGGACCTCTCTATGCGCCTTCCTTTGTTAGTGTAGCTCAGCAAATCACACAGCTCAGCCTCCATCAGTTCTTTTTACACATTTCTCTCCACAAAGTCCACGGAGGTAACTGCTAAAATCTCTCTCCACTTCCTCTCTGGGACTTTAATTGCCACACTGCCCTTTCTCTCACCTCTTCTTTCTCTTCCTTCCAAAAATCCAGATCCCCTGAACCTGGCAATCACTTTTGCACGGCTCCCTGGTAACTGGTCTTTGCTCTCGACTTTACTCTTCCTCTTTATCCCAGCAAATGAATAAAATCAGCTATCCCATCTTTAACACAACTACTATAACTGTTATTACCATTATCACTATCTCTACTATTACTATTCTTATCTTCACCAAAGATATAGATGATAGTAGAATAATTCTAACTAGCTTTTGGAGAACACTTAACTAGCCTTTTGCATGCAGGTGAGAAAATAAACTCAGTGATGTGCTGGTGGTCACCAGTTACTAAATGGAGGCAGAATTTTGGAGCCTATGAGTTTGGTAGCTCATACTTTTTATGTTATAATGATATTTAAATTTAACAATAGGATGCGTTAGTATAAGTCTATGAAAATTCCATCTTTCCTTTTGTTTAGTAACTTGAGTGAATTTTTCGTCATTTTTATTGTGTTTTTCTGGATGACTTCAACTTCTGAAAGCATGCACAGGATACTCCATTTCATAGTCTCTGGCAGAAAGAAATGAAATGAGAGCCAAGTAAGAAATTAGAAGGGAAATGAAAGGATGAGCCTATGTTTAGAGTCAGTGGGGGTGCTGAACTGCGCTTTGTGCCAGCTCCAAGTCATCAACTGTGTGCATGTCTTTCCAACTCTGGTCAGGGACTATAGACCGGTAGCTGAGAATCAGCTATGGTGAAATTATTTACACCATATTAGTCACCCAATGCTCTGTATTTATTTTCTGTGGCTGCTGTGACAGGATTCTGTAATCAAGATGTTGGCAGGGTGGCGCTCCCTCTGAAGGCTCTAGGGCAGGATCTGTTACTTGCTTCTTCCACCTTCCTCTTCAGGTATTTCTTGGCCTGTGGCCATGGCACTCTCACATCTGCCTCTGGGTCACATTACCTTCACATCTTCTGTCTCAAAACTCCCATTGCCTAAGGATACGTGGTACTACATTTAGGGCCTGCCCAGCTAACCCAGGATAAGCTCCTCCTCTTAAAATTCTTAATTACAAAATTTGTCATAAATAGTAGCATTCATTCTTTTGCAGCATAAGGTAATTTTCACAGGTTCTGGATTTTGAGGGGCCACCGTTTAGCCCACTACAGATACAAAGCAATTTCTTTCCCCACCGGACTGCCAGGTTACCTGCATACCACTGGTGCTGTGTTAAATAAAAATGTTTACCTGGGGTGACGGGAAACAATGCTTCAGAGCAAATGCCATGAGGAAATTACTGGTGCAGTGAGAGCAGTGTGCACTATTTGAGTGTCAGCTCTATCTAGGAAATCTCTTTATCACTTTCAAGGGTAGGTATGATTGATTACATTATTAATACATTAAAATTATTTTTTTTTCACACTGTTCATTATAAGGGATGGCACTGATGTTTTAAAATTGTCAAGGGTCTGGTATGGTGATCATGTGAAGGATTTTATTTAACAATGTCCTATTCATGACTGTATTGTTTTGTAATCTCCTTAGGTTTTCTGTGTTTCCAAGTTTTCGTTTATATCATACATCTGGTCTCCTTTCTTTTAAAGCTATCCTGATGATAACTTTTCATGGCCATAATCACATTTTTTTTAAAGTTTTAAAAATTTATTCATTTGAGAAAGAGAGAGAGAGAGAGAGAACATGCACGAGCAAGAGCATGAGCAGGGGGAGGGTCAGAGGGAGAGGGAGAAGCAGACTCTCTACTGAGCAGGGAGCCCAGTGTGGGGCTCCATTCCAGGACCCCAGGATCATGACCTGGAGGGCAGATGAGCCACCCAGGTGCCCCGACCATAATCACACTCTTAGGTGAAAAAGCTCTCTATAGAGTGTGGGTCAGGAAATGTTTATTGACGATTTTGGTAATACTTAAAGAAATGAAATTCTAGGGATGACAACCAATCCCTCAGATACTTAAAAATGTTAGTTGGTAAAGGATTTGTGACGACTAATCTTGGGCTGCCAACCAGTCTGGAACTTAAAGTTGTTTTTATTCATTACTTTTGTATTTTTTAATGAATTTTTTAAAAAGAAAGTGTAACTGTACTTACCATATTATTATCAGTAATTTTCGGTACAGCTGGACTGCTACCAAGTTCTATCCATTTTGTGGTATTCTCAATTAGATAGTTATTTGGCTAACACAAGTTGTTGCCTTGAAGATGGATTGACTCTTAAAAGCAAATTTCTTCTGCATGAAGCCTATATTGAGTCAGGAAACTGATCAAGCTTTAAATTGCTTTTCAGATATAGTTGGCCCTAGGGCATGTCATTAAACAAATGCTTCCTTTAGGACACTGATTCTCAATCTTGGGTGTACATTAGAATCACCCAAGAGCTGATAAAAATCCTAATGTGCAAAGCCAGTTACAGAGGAATCTCTAAAACTAGTGCCTTAGTCTTAAGCATTCTTTAAAGTTTTGTTTATTTATTTGAGAGAGAGAGAGAGAGAGAGAGAGAGAATGCATGTGGGCACTAGCGAGGGGAGGGCCAGAGAGAGAGGGAGAATCTCAAGCCAACTCTCTGCTGAGTGGGGAGCCCAACACAGGGCTTGATATCAAGACCCTGAGATCATGACCTGAGCCAAGATCAAGAGTCAGACAACCAACTGAGCCACTCAGGCACCCAGTCTTCAACATTCCTTATACCCCCAGTTGATTTGAATGTATAAGTGAGTTTAGGAACCAAGTCCTGGCTTCAGAGAGAAATAATCCTCGCTCTTCTCTCAGGCAAAATGAATCCTCAGAAACAATCTTTCACTAGAGGTCCTAAGTGTCCCTAGTATCATCATATTACTATAGGACTGGGATTAGATACTTTTGAAAAATTAGACATTTAGATGTACTGGTACTTGTTACTAATATAATAACCAGGTTTTTTGTTCACTCTACATGTGGAAGAATTTGGTACTTTTGAGAATTGTAAAATTTCTGGTTCCAGCCCCAAGTAAGCAAGACTATCAATTATTCAAAAAAAAAATTGTATCTATTTTGTAAGTTATTCATGCTCTATTTCTCATTCCACCCTCAGATATCTTACGTTACCATTTCATTTCTTATTAGCATATACAGATAATGATGTGGAGGGACAGGAGATACATTGAATAAACAGGAGAGGGAAAAAGTTAAATAGATTTCCAGATGTAAATTTTTAAAATGTTAAAAAATTTAAACTATGGATTCTACACATTTAGTAGAAATGGCATATGCTCATTATAAGATGTTCAAGAAATGTAGAAAATTGAAAGCAATATGTAAAGAAAAGTCTCATATTTAGAAATAGTTAGTATTAATATTTCATTAAAAAAACCCAAATATCTTCCCTGTGTATAGAATGATATTCTACTTATTTTTTCTTAAGTAGGCTTCACACCCAACATGGGGTTTGAACTCACTACCCCAAGTTCAAAACTGGCATGCTCTACTGACTGAGCCAGCCAGGCACCCCCATCATGTCTTTAATATTGAAATTATGATATTTAATTTTGCTTGAATTAACAGAAGAAAAACACTTAAATAAAGAAATTGCTGAACTTCAGAGATACATTGTGTATCTCAAAAATTCAGAAAAGATAATATGGAATTCATTAACAATCTGAAGTCAACCTATTCCAATTTATAGTATGAACTGACTTCTTGATAGAGAATAGGAAGGGTTAATATTTTAAAAATTTCTTCCATTTCCTTGCCACAACCTGCTGATTATTTTTACCCACAGCTTTACATTGTTGGTTTAGAGTATTTACAGTTCTAATATGCAACATAATATCTACAGTTGTTTACTATTAGTTCCCCCTTTTCATAGCCTCCCTATCAGTTATAATCAGAGTTCCACAGTGCATGTTTTATTTACCACTAAATTTCAACTCCTAAGGATAATAAGCTTGCTAAATAAATAGCATTCTTGGGTCATTTGTAATGATTAATATCTTAGTTGAATGGGTTTATAGTTGAGTAGTTGTTTTTTGTTTTGTTTTGTTTTTTGTTTTTTGTTTTTTAAAGAAGGGCTTATTGGCTCTATATTCTTTGATTTCTTTCAGTTTAAAACTTTTTCCTTTTTGTTTATAATCATGATTTTCACTTACCTTCCAGTATAAATATAAATACATTTTGCAATGGAGAAATCTGAGACTCGATGGTATTTACTCCTTTGCAGGTAACTTGTTTTCTCTGCCTGCAGTATTCTTTATTTTAAAAGTTTAATTGCCAGGATATTTTTGAAACTTTGTTGCTCTGTATCATAGTTTCATTAAACATAGTTTAAGTTTTTGATTTGTAGACTCAGATCTTTCTTGATTTTCTGTGTTGTTTATCTCTTTTTCTTTTTTCTTTTTTTCTTTTAGGGATTCTTTTCTTCAAGAATCTCACATTTGCTTATGTTTGATCATTTTTGCCTGATCTTGATATGCATATTCTTTCCAATTACATTTTTATAATTCATTAGAATTATTATAATTCTTTCTTCTGTGTGTTAACATGACTTCCTGCAGTACATTTGTGGTAATTATTTTTTCAATTCTAGCAAACTATTAAAAAAAAATCCAGATATAGGAGAACAATATGAAAGAGAGCAACATGGAAACAACAGAAGATAGAAACAGATTCACAAGGACTCCAGATATTGAAATTATGACACAAACTCTTAAAGTTAGCATGTTTGCTATGAGGAAACAAAGACAATAATAAGAAATTTGGCAAATAACTGGAGAGTCTAAAGGAATATGGAAGCGGCACCAGATGCCAGAGTCAGTCAAGCGTCTGCTCTTGGTTTTAGCTCAGGTCATGCTCTCACGGCCTTGATCTCAAGATTGTGAGATCAAGTCCAGCATCGGGCTCTGAGCTCAGCATGGAGTCTCTGAAAGTGTCTCTCTCCTTCGCCTTCTGGCCTCCCTGACTCATGCTCTTCCTCTAAAATAAATAAATAAACCTTTTTAAAAAATAAAGGAATATGAAAAATATGAAAACCAATCCAATAAAAATTCTGGGATTTCAAAACCTAGTAACTAAAGCTCTTAACTTTCTGGATTGGATTAATAACAGATTAGAAACATAATGAACCAGAAAATATGTCAGAAGAAATGAAATACTAAGAGACAAAAAAGTTGAAAAATGCAAAAAGAGTAAGAGATATAGAAAATGTAGTGAAAACATTCGCAAAGGAGAAGAGAACAAAAATGAGGCTGAAGCAATATTTGAAGAGATAATAGCTGAGAATAGTCTAAAATGGATGAATGACACGAAACTGTAGATGTGTGAAGTCCTCCAAACATAAACCAGGTAATTAAAATGATTGTACATTTAGCACATAAAAATAAAACAGCTGGGAGCAGGGAAAAGGAAAATGTTAAAAGCAGCCAGGGACTGGGGAGCTGAAGAGATTCATATTTCTTTAAAGAAGCAACAATTTAACTGATAGCTTAATTCTCAAAACCAGAAACAATGAATGCCATAAGGAAATGGAGTAATGTTTTTGTAATACAGAACTAAAATAACTGCCAATCTAGCATTATGAGATGAAATGAAGACATTTTTAGAAGAACAAAACAGAAACGTTGTCACTGGTGGATCAATAGCAAAGAAAATTCTAAAATGTGTTACTTGGGAAATTATTAGATAATTTGGAGATACAGAAAGAAATGAAAAACTATGAAAGTATAAATATGCAAATCAATCAAAATTAACATTGACTGTATAACATTATATAAGAATAAATAGTAACAAATTATATATTTTGTTAAGTTAAAAAAATTAAAAATTAAGATTTTTTGGTAGTGTTTGTAATACTTGATATACATATATCAAAAGATCCAATTTCAAATATCCAACATGTAGGAATCTATCTAATAGAAGGATAGGAGAGTATTTTACTCAGAAAAGCAGAAAAAAATTGAAAAAACATATGCATATAATCTTAGAAATTTGGAGATAATCACCAGAAGAACTAAGAACAGAAGGTCTAAATGAGTTAAAAATTATTTTCTTTGGTCAATAGGGAGTGATACAAAAGATATGATCGGTGATTGGTACTATTGGTAAAAAGCCCTTTTGAATCTTTGGAGTTTTTAAACATGTGAATGTATTGCTTTGTTAAAATAAGTTTGAGTTTTTTAAACACATAACTTAAAGTTTTAAAGTTTAAAATCTCTGAGAACACCATCATTTATCAACTCAACCTGAACTAACTCCTTTCTTCAAAGTCTTTTCTTATTTATGATATTTCTATTTTATCATTATCTGTTCTATTTTCTCTTTGAATTTGAACTTAAAGACAGAGACTCTTCCTCCTTACATACTCCAAGGGCCTAGAGTGGGTTACAAATGTGATGCGTAAGAACTATTTCTTGATCAACACTAGTACAAATTCCTGGACATCAAGGATATGAAAAGACAAGGATACCATTATGCCTACAGAAAAATCTGTGCAAAAATAAACTGCTCCAAATGAGAATCTTGTCTGGATTTGATTTTAGAGAGAGAAAGGCTGAATTTAAAAGGTTTTCTTAGGGAAGGAAAAATGCAGTTGTTTGGAAATATTTGGTAGCATTTAGGATTCATAAGCTATAAGCAGTATAATTTTGTCAGCAAAAAGTAAAATTAAGCTTCATCCCTTTATCCCTAACTCATTTCTAACATGTGGTATGACTTGGAGAAGGGTCTTTCCAATTTCTCTGTTTTCTCTCTTTCTCACCCTTTCTTTCTCTTTATTCCTCTTGTTGTCCCCCCCAGAGTCAAAGATGAAGAGGGGAGATGAGTGGGGAAGGGGTCAATGTCTCTAATGTAATCAGTGCTGGAGTTAGCTGGTTGTTGGTGCCTCTGTGGTGGTTTCCAAATGCCGGCCCTCTCTTCTTTTCTGATACTCTGAGATTTTATCTTTCATCTCTTCTCTATTTTTTTTTTTATTTATTATTTATGATAGTCACAGAGAGAGAGAGAGAGAGAGGCAGAGACATAGGCAGAGGGAGAAGCAGGCTCCATGCACCGGGAGCCCGACGTGGGATTCGATCCTGGGTCTCCAGGATCACGCCCTGGGCCAAAGGCAGGCGCCAAACCGCTGCGCCACCCAGGGATCCCATCTCTTCTCTATTTGAAGAAGTTCGTCTAGGAAATCTTTAAGGGTTTGTCTGCTGGTGACAAATTCTTTTAGATTTTCTCATTGAGAATGTCTTTAGCTTCTCTTCATTCCTGAAGGGTAGTTTCACTGTATAGAATTGACAGTTAACATTTTTTTTTTCTTTAGCACTTGAAAATAATGTACTACTTCCCCCTGGCCTCCATAGTTTCAAATAAGATATCTGCTTTCATTCTTTTTTTTATCTTTTGTTCTAAGGCAATGTGTAGTTTCTCTCTGGATGCTTTTAATCTTTTGTTTTTAGTTTCTAGAAATTTAATTATGATCTTTTCTGGCATGGATATCTTTGGATTTATTCTATTTATAGATTGCTCAGTTTCTTGAGGCTCAATTTCTTTTCTTTTTTTTCTTTTCTTTTCTTTTCTTTTCTTTTCTTTTCTTTCTTTTCTTTCTTTTCTTTTCTTTTCTTTTCTTTTCTTTTCTTTTCTTTTCTTTTCTTTTCTTTTTTTTTATTCTGTTTTCTCTTTGTCATTGAGATTGGGTAGTCTACTGATCTGTCCCCAAGTTCACTGATTCCATACTTTGTCATCTTCATTCTACTGGTTGAGCTCATCCAGCAAGCTTTTATTTCTATTATTTATCTTTTAAATCTATAATTTCTTTGGTTCTTTTAAAATAACTTCTGTTTCTTTGTTGAGATATTCTAGCGTTTTCAATTTTCTCAAGAGAATTGCTTGTTGAAATATTTTTATGATAGCTGATTTATAATCCTTGTCAGATAATTCCAACAACTGATTCATATTTGTATTGATGTTAAGTGACTTTTCTCATCTAAGTTCTGGTTTTCCTGGTTCTTGGTATAATGGGTGATTTCCAGTTGCATCCTGGACACTTGGTTTATTATGTCAGGAGATTCTGGGTTCTATTTCAATCCTTTATTTTTTGTCAGTCAACTCTGTTTAGGCTTTCACTCAAGTTCTGGATTACTACTGTAGCCTGTGGTTCCAATTAATTTGGCAGTTTAACTTTCACAAGCAGTCATTGTTATTTTGTTTATCTGGTGATGTGGGGACTCCAACAGATCCCTGTTAGTACTACCTGAGGGAGTGAAAGGCATTTCTTTAGACTGGGCACCAGTGTCAGTGGGTGGCAAAGATTTTCAAGTTCATGGGTACAAAGAAGCTTCCCAGACCAGGAAACTATTTTGGCTAAATTCCTTTTTCCAGAACAAAGAGAATCAGGGAAAGATATTGTCTCACAAGGTGATAAGCCCAGAAGAGGCTGTGAAAGCTCTTTACCTCTTGGTAAGGAAATGTTCCAGGCCCAAGGACTATTCTTATGCACTCTAGTTAGAAGCAGAAGACAACAGTAGGAAACACAGCACCACATTAAAATATCATGGCTAATATGTTCCAGAAAGGTTGAATTGAAAACAGCCAGAGCCTAAGGTGACTTCATAGGCCTATTAAGATTGTAAGTTTTTGAAGGTTTCCCTAAAGAATGAAGTACTCTCCCTTGGCAATGTTCTTGGATTTTTATTAAGAACATCTTATATTTCATCAATAATTTTTAAATTAGTAAATATATGAAACACTTCTGAAAGTTCTTAGAACAAACAAAAAAATTAAAAAATTACTTATGGCTGCTTGCAAATATAACTACATTTGTATTTGTGCATTCTCTGATTTTTCTTTTTTTTTTTTGGAAGAATTTTGAAGTCCACAATCATTTTTAAGGTGGATTGTAGATCTATTTATTTATTTTTTCCAGTTTTGTTGAGGTAAAATTGACAAAAATTATATATGCCTAAGGTGTAAAATGTGATGATTTGACATATGTATACACTATGAAATGAATACCACAATCAAATTAATACATCCAGAGACACCTGAGTGGCTCAGCGGTTGAGCATCTACCTTTGGCTCAGGTCATGATCCCAGGGTCCTGGGATCAAGTCCTGCATCAGGCTCCCCACAGACAGCCTGCTTGTCCCTCTGCCTGTGTCTCTGCCTCTCTCTCTGTGTCTCTCATGAATAAATAAATAAAATCTGTAAAAAAAATAATATATCCATCACATAATTACCTATTCTTTGTGTGTAGTGAGAATAGTTAAGATTTACTGTCTTAGCAAATTTCAAGTATATAATTCAGTATCATTAACTATAGTTATCATGTTGTACATCAGATTCCTAGAATTTATTCATATTATAAGTAAAATGTTTGAGGGGTGTCTAGGTGGCTCAGTGGATGAGTATCTGCCTTAGGCTCAGGGCATGATCCCAGGGTCCTGGGATCGAGTCGCACATCAAGCTCCTCACAGGGAGTCTGTTTTTCCCTCTCCTGTGTTTCTGCCTCTCTCTGTGTGTCTCTCATGAATAAATAAATAAAATGTTTGAAACTTGTGAACAATATCTCCACATTTTCTTAAGCCCCAGCCCCTGGCAATCATCATTTTACTGTCTACTTCTATGAGTTCAACATTTTTAGATTCCATATGCAAATGAGATCATATTTGTATTTCTGTTATCTGGCTTATTTCACTTAGCAAAATGTCCTTCAGGTTTAATCACATTGTCACAAATGGAAGATTTCCTCTTTTTATATCAGCTTCATTGTCCATTCATCTGTCCATGGTGGGCCTATTACCAGATGCTCAGGTGTGTGTACATTCTGTGTGATCCCTGGGCTGACAAGACTGCCTCTAGGATCCTTGTCTGTAGGGCTGGTACTGGGACAAGGGTCTGCTTCAAGGCCAGATTTGGCTCTGTAAATGGCAGGTCTGTTACCAGCTGTGAGGATGATATGACTCCTACCAGACCCCTGGGAGGGCTCCTGGCAGGCCACTGGGAGGGGACCTGGCCAGGTAGGACTGAGCTCAGACTACAGCTGTGTGGGGCTGGAACTGAGTCGCAGGGTATGAACTGGAAGGGTATGAACTGAACTGGGTTCCAGGGTATGAAGCAGACAGATGGTGCAGGTGGCAGGATGAAGACCAAACAGGGCTATTAGTCAGTCCACAGTGGGTTGGGACCGTTTCTGGGTTTGAAATTGGGACCACAGTTGGTGAGCCTGCCACCTACATGTGGACCTGCCTTCTCAAAATTGTCTTCTCAGTCACGTGTTCTCCTGGCATTTTGTATCTTCTAGCTGGATTCCAAAGCTCCCACAAAGGCACTTTTGTCTGTGGATGGCTGCCAAATTATTGTTTCTGTGGGGGGAATATGAGTGAAGGACTTCCTCTTTTTCCCATCTTATTGACATCAGTCTCAAAGTATATAGTCATTAACTATAAGCCTTCAGAATTGTCCTTACATATAAGTACATATATGTAGTCTAACAAAACCAAACATGCTTATACTATGTGCATTACTTGACTAACACAGGAAAGGAATCATGTGGACAAAGAGAATTTCAAACATCATTCTGGCTTACGAGGGTCACAGAAGAGGTGGTGTGTTGGTGGAATTGGCTGCTGTAGCGTGGCTTCCGATGCAGCTAGCTTCTTGATCATTGTAGAAGCAGCAATGGCCTTGGTGGTATGTCTCTCTGCGGTGGGGTTTCTTGGGCACACCCTGGAGCTCTCTCACCAGTCCTAACAATGATTCCATAAACCATTCATTCTCCTGTAACTAATCTTCCTTGTTGTACTAGCTAGTTTCCTATTTTTCTGCTGTTGTACTTTCCTGCTGTTGTACTTGTACTTGTTGTACTTTGCACACTTCTCTTTTTGTTGACGTCCCTCATGTCTTTGAGTGATTTTCTTTGACCTAACGTCACTTTACTTTGGAGCATAGAGAAAAGAATCCCCTTTTCTTCCCTGATAGGGAAGAGGAACAAACCACACTATTTCCCTACGTGTTACTACCTTTTAAAGGATTCTCTCCTCTTCCTCTTCCATAGTCTTTTGCTTACAAGGATAGGGATAATGTTTGGGTTCATCAAAATCAGTTCAGATATCACTTAATAACCAGAATGGGTATTTGACCCTCAATTATTCATGGCTCTTTCTATCATCAAAATACTTTAAATCTTTAAGTCCTCATCTTTGGGCACCAATTTGCAATGATAAAGCAATGGTCAAGTTCCATGCAACATCTGTTCTAGAGGCTATTGAAGAAATATTGATCAGAAAGTATTATTAGCTGGGCCTCCTTTTGCAGTGGAGATGGAGAGAATATACTGGTTTGAGCTATGCTCACAGTATGAGGTGAGAGTTTGAGGGTGGAAAGCTGAAAGAGAGGGCTCTGGTAAAAAAAAAAAAAAAAACTCCTTCAGGCCCCTGGCTTAAATGTGATGTCATTTCCGGAGATGGTGATTATGGGAGGAATGGTAGTGGGACAGGGTTATAATATGATTCTGGACAAGTGTATGATGTCTCGTGAGATGTGCAAATAGGGGTAACAATAGGGCAGTGCAAGAAGAGGGGCTGGGTTGAAGATGTGATGTTACAGTTGTAGGGCTTGGAGCTGTGTAGATGAAATTGTCCATACAGAAGAAAAGAAGCAAGTGAAGAGGGAAAGCAGTTGTTTTATTGTTGTTTTTATTTTAAGCAGAGTAAGTTTATTACATTAGGTATTGATGGGAAGCAGGAGCGAGGGAGAGGTTGAAGATACAAAGGCTGGAGTGAGACACTGAGAGGGAAGAAGGGATAGGAATCAGAACATGCGAAGAATGATTGGCCTGTGGTTGGCCAAAGGACACTTTTTATTGATTGATTGATTGATTGACTGTAAGCGGAAGGGAAGTGGGAGGTTTGGCTATAGACACAGATAAATTTGCAGCCACAATTATAGAAAGTTGAAGAGTTCCCATCTTAGGACTCAGGAGCCAAATGCCTTTTTGGTGCGTACGACGAATCAGTGTCACTGGTTTCTGCAGCTATGAAACAGGCATAGTTCATATTTATAGGATTTTTTTGAGCAGAAATTCTATCAGTAGTTCTTTTTTCTGAATTATCCCTTAGAAATCTGTATTTCCTAGAGGAGGGGAAGGGGACTAGAATAAACCTTTACACATGTTGGGACTCTCGGTAACTCAAAGGAAAAAAAAATCAAAGGTTGAAAAGCTTCATAGTACATGACACTTTGAAACTAAATAAACTTTGAGGATCAAAAATGTACATTCTCTGAAAGAGACAAAATGATATACCTAATAGTAATTGCCAGCAGATTTTATTTTAAATCCGAGCTAATACTCATTGAGAGAAGACTTAACCTTTCACACCCTCTTATTACATTTTTTTTTTTCAAAAGTCAACTGCTCTAAGAATACTGATATTTTCTAGGCAGATAACTAATGAATTTCTTTTATTGCAGGGCCCACGTCTAAGATTGAGATACGAAAGATCTGCTATTATGAAATTGTTAGAGACCCACAGCAAGAAAGGACTAGCGCATTGGCCAAATGGAGAGGAACCAACTGCAGGGAAGCATTTTTCTCAGTGACGTCCAGCCGGAGGCAGAAGGCTCTCCAGGACTGCTGATGTCCTTGCAAAATAAGCGTGTGAAGGGCTCAGCCACTGTCATCATTCCAAGCACGTTCAGGACCACGGAGTGGAGCAGAATTCCAGTCCTGATGCATTTGTTGCCATTTGAGCCACTTAGCAGTAGCATGAAAAAGATTAGACACTTAATATTAGTGGTAAAGAGAAGGGAAGGAGGGGGCAGGAAGGAGGATGACTTCACATTTTGGTGCATGTTTCCAAAGCACATTTCCTCTGAAAAGATTCTTGTTCATTTTCTTATTTGGTTCACAGCCAAGTGCTAAGCCCTCTGGGCTTGGTCAAATGAGCCTGATCAAAACACTCAGGCATCATCCGGCCATGGGGGTCTAACCCTGATGAGTGCACCATGCTTTCAGGAAAAGAACACTTATATAAATGAAACAGCTAACGAAAAGTTCTAGGCAATAGCCGAGTAAATATTAAATTGTGAGGGAGTGACGAATGCTATTGGAACTCGGTAGAAAGACGAAGCACAGTGGCTTTGAATGGGAAGGAGAGATAGTGGAAGGAATATGACTTGAAGAAGGGGGCAGGGGTAAGACCAGTAGAAAGGAGGAGAGAAGCATATGGGAGGAGTGTTGTGACCAGGGTTCCCCGGAGCAGGCATTGGGAAGCACCGGTGGTGGGCTCACCGCTGGGGCTGATGCAGGCATGACCCGGAGAAAGGGAATGAGGGATAAAAGAATGTGAGGCAACCTTTTGACATGAGCACCAGCTCCCTGCTTTAATCCTGCCCTTTATGATTGATTAATTCGGTAATTAACACGTCTATAACGCAGTTTCTTCCTACTGCTTCATTGTTCATTCATTTCCTTTATGAAAAACAACAGCAAAAAAAAAAAAAAAATAGAGGATTCTAGAACATTCTCTAGCTCAATGTGCCTGCATCTTAAAGCAAGCTGTTGATTGGCGGGGCCTTTCTTCTCAAAGGGAGGAGAACAGGTGAGACAATAAAAGATGGGCCCTTGCGAGTGAGGGGGGCCTCCTCCCATGGCCAGGACTGGCTGACCAGCTTCTGGGTTTACTCATTAGTTCTTAGGCCAAACAGGAGAATTGTGTCTTGGTGCCTTGAGAAGTCATGTTCTTTGGGAGCACTGGAGTTCTGGGTATTTAATTGGCGACCGGTGGGAAGTGAGAAAGCGGTCTCCAGAGAGCTGCTGACAGGGCCACTGCATTTACTAATTTCTCAGGGATGCTCCCCTGCAAGGAGCTCAGCCCCACAAATTGATCGGCTACATCTGTTGGCATGATTCGCTCTCCTAACAAAGCCAAGCCAACCTATTTCCTTACTTAAAAAAACAAAAAAGCAAGAAAAAATACCATTTTTTTCCACTTGCACTTCAACATTTCTCTCACTGTAATTTCTATGTATTCTTACATTTTGTGATATTATATATACTCCCATGAGGCCTCTCAAATATTTTTTTGAAGGATGTAAAATAGAATAATACTTTTCTTCTTTGGTTTGAATAAGGAATTATGAGGGGGGAAAATCCCCCCAGAGAAACCATCTAGGATATTTACCCACCAAGAGGTAGGATTAAACTAACCCCTAAAGTCACTTTATCTTATTTGATTAATTTTATTTATCTAAACTTTTATTTATTTATTTATTTATTTATTTATTTATTTATTTATTTATTTATGAGAGACACAGAGAGAAGCAGAGACACAGGCAGAAGGAGAAGCAGGATTCATGCGGGGAGCCTGATGTGGGCCTCAATCCTGGGACCCTGGGCTTAGGACCTGAGCCGAAGGCAGATCCTCAACCCTGAGCCACCCAGGTGCCCTCCTACAGTTTCTTTTCAAAGGCTTTCCAAGAGAATAACTTGCATCTCTGTGATACATCTTAGTATTTACTAGGTCCCAATGTTTAACCTAAAGTCACAGGTTGCATTTTAATAAGAGTTTCTTTTTTTACTCATTTCAGGGGTGTTCTTTCCCCCTTCTTTCCAGCTCTTAGTTGTCCCTGTCCATCTTCAAAATCATGAATGGGAGATGCTCCCACCACATCTGATAGGTCCCAGGGGGCCTCGACCCTGGGTGTGATGGGCGCGAATCTTTGAGGGCAGGCTGAGTGTGGGTGCGGACTCATACCTGAGGACCATCTGTCCCAGTCACCAGATGGCCCGAAGTTGGCTGGAGGTGGTCCTGACATTCGGGCAGGTAGGCAGGGTCAGGTCTGTGGGGCTCTGTTGAATTGTCACAGGCTACCAGAGTGCTAGGGTTGGCCCTGTGGTACTTTTGGGGTGTTTGCAGATGTCCCTTTTAGGGTCATATATTCCAGCCCTGGGGTCTCCTATGAGATCAGTCAAGGAGGGTATCAGATAAGCTCCCATCTTCTACTCTTTCCCCCCACTGCCTCTGTGTTTTCACACCATTCCTCTAGAGCTTCATCCTCAATCACACGAAACACAAAAAAATATGGTGATCCTGTCTCTACAGTAAAGCAGGACTACTTCTTAGAAACACAGGGCCAAAAAAAAAAAACAAGAAACACAGGGCTGATTTCTTAGAAACTCTCCAGTAGGTGAGAAGAGCGGCTTTCCTTACATCTTGATGAGTCACTCTTTCTCAAGGAAGGAAAGAATAATTTTTTCCCAAAGAAGCAAAACGACAGCAGATGCACACGCCAGCTAAGGCTTTTATGTCCTGATGCCCATGGAAAAGGAAAAGAACTGAATAACATTTTGATTTAGTTGGAACAGCACATCATAAGCTTGGTGATGATTATTAAGATCGTAAAATGGCCCCCTTCTTTTTCTGGCCACAACAGACACAATCGTTTTAGCCTTGTCAAAATTGAATATTTTCCAAACCTGCTCATCTTTATTGTTTTCCACGTGTCCTTCCCCAAATCCTCACATCTTTCTTTAAAATTAGGCCCACCCCTCAGTGCTCAGGGAAGCCTCTGTTCGATGTAAAGTCATACCAGGGTTTTAAGTGGTAACCACTCATCCTTTGCAGAATTTAGTTTCATAGTTTTGATCATTGCATTGCTTTGCTAAGTCATGCTCGGCTTTGCTCCAAGTTATCCGGATAACCAACCCTTCTTCAAGGCACCAGCATTTCAGACTGTTTTATTCTTTTCCTGTAATAAGTAATTCTCTGGGCTGTAATTGCCTGAGCATATGGTTGGGGATAAGATGATGAAAGGATACATCACAGGCCAATCCAAATCACTTATCCTTAATCCGTTCTTCTCTTCCAGAGCACCAGGGAGCGATTTCTCAGGCAAGCAAGCTCTCTCAGCTCTATAGAGGCCACATAATTGTTTTCAATGAATCTGCATTTCCAGTACTGACCCCCAGGACTATTGTACTCGGACCTCCTGGCCTCCTCCTGTGTCACAAGCACTGTTGTTCTTTGGCAAGCAGCTTCTGGCAGAAGGCTGAGACGCAGGTGGTGGAACGGTCCACACCTTAGGGAAACTACGCCCCATGGCTCCCATGTAAGAAGTCTGAGGACGGTTGGGTGGTTGCATTGGTTCAGCTGCTCATCAGCACCACCACGGCCCTAGCTCTGTCCTTCTTACTTCTGCTACCTTTCCGTCTCACACTTTTGCTCTCATGGTGCCAACATGGGATCTACAGCTCCACAGGTAGTGTCAGGGATGTACATGCATGAGCAGGGCAAGAGCTGAAAGCCCGCAGCACCCTCTTCTCTTTCCTAGAACCCTGAAGCTATACTTCATTGGCTACATCTTTGACCACACCTACTGGCATAGGAGGGTGGAAAAGAGAGGAAGTTTTCCAGTCTTGATCATGGAGCGAAGCACAGGAGGGAGGGGTCAGAAATGGCTGTTTGATCACCCAACTGCCAGGCTGCCAATCACACAGGAAGAAGACATTCGGAAGTTGTTATTTAGGGAGGTCCCTATACAGCAGCTTTGCCGACTTGTTGTTGAGGAACTACTCAAATTCCTAGGCCAGGTCGATCTTCACTGCAGAAGATGAAAATGCCAGAAACTCACTCCCCCCGACATCTTGAACTAAGGTGGGAATCTGAGAGGGAGAGGTGGGCTGGGGAAGAAGCCTGTGTCTGGCTGTACTTGAAGCCAGTCCTACCCCCATCCCTCACCAAAACGGCTTGGTTACAGGAGTCAGTATACCTAGGTCATCACACTTTTTTCCTTATGACAACTTGGGTTGAGTTTTCTGTCATTCAAAACAAAAACCATCTTATTTAATACATATTTACAGTAACATTTTTCTATTATAAAATAATAAAAGCACTTTCACTGGCATTCTTTTTGTTTCTAATAATTCCCTTGGCTTGCTAAGACCAGTTAAAAGCCCAAATCCTTATTCTTTCTTCTTTTCCTAATCTCCACCTCCCCCTCCACTGTAGTATGCTGTTTGTGTTGCCTTAAGGACCCTTTTTCCATAAGATAAACCATTATGGATATAAATTATGCTTGCAATGAATTTATTCAAAACTTCTCTTTTGCCACACCTATATTCAGCACTTTCATATATGTATATTGTTTCAGAAAATATTTGAAGGATGTAGTAACCAGCTTCTAAGACCCTAATGATCCCACCTTCTGGTATTTATACCCTTGTGTGCTTCTTTCTCACTTTGAATCAGATTGGCCTGGTACAGTATATATAGAAGATTGATTGGCATGTCCTTTCCAAGACAGGGGTATAAAAGACTGGAGCTTCAGAAGTGGCCTTATCCTTCCTCTCTCCTTCTTCTTCTAGGGAAATCCAGCTGCCATATAAGCACTTATGAAGAGCCTGAGGTCTCTAATCAACAGCCATGTGAGTGAACTTGGATGTGGCATCTCCAGCTGAATCTCAGATGTTTTCAGCCTTACTTGACACTTGGATTATAGTCTCCTAAAAGACCATCCTGAGCTGGTCCTAAGTTGTGGACCCACAGATACTGTGAAAAAATAAATATTTGTTTTTTTGAGCTTCTGAGTTTTTTGGGTGATTTGCTACATAGCAATAAGCAAATAATATAGATGGCTTAATTTAATTGACAATGCAAGATTAAAAAGTTAAATGAACAAAATGGGACAGAAGAAAATCAGAATAGGGAAAAGATGATGGAGACAGAACTGAAGTGTGAACACAAAACACGTGCTAAAATGTCCTAATATGTTGCTAAAGGTAGTCCACTGATTTGTCTCAAAGATTTTGGCGGTAGGTGACAAAAAGAGGGAGACAAAATTAGTACAATCCAGAAAGAAACTTCTCCAATAGTCTTTCATAAAAAGAACATTATGCAATATCATGAATAGATGTTTCAAAAACACTTTTTTTAGTAGAAATGAATTTGTTCCTATTTAGAACTATAGTGTCTAACAATCATATAATTTATAAGAAACATATTGTTTCCCTTCAAAAATGGGAAAAACTTAATTCTAGATCCAGCAAAGATGAGTATAACGCACTCACCAATATAAAGAAATTGTTGAGAGTCAGAGATCTCCTATAGGCATTTAAAAAAAAAAACCTAAATTTTTAATTGTTTAACATGAGAATGCATTTATACAACCCAGTGAGAAGTAGGATCTGTGATCATTACACAGTTGGATTTGACTTATAAAATCCCTGGAAAATAAATCTCCCAAATGTTCTAGAATCTGCTTTCATTTATATATAAGAAAAATACAATAAGAAAAAGATAGCTAACTAATCCACTTCCCATGTGGATTTCTTAGATCTCAGTCTTTTTGAGGATGACATACATTAGCATATATAATTCAATATTATAACTTCTGGGGCACTAGAATTATGAGAATGAACCTGCAATAGTATGGATGAGTTAATTCAGTGGGGGAGTTGGCTTGTACCAGTTCACTTCCCAACTCTGATCAGTGAATACATGCTGGGAGCTTGCAATCAGTTAGTTGTCAAAACTTGGCCAAAATGCTGCTGGATGAATTTCTCAAATAGAATGTTGAGCAAATGAAGGAAAACAGAACATACAATGTGATTCCATTTATATACACAACAAAAATAGGCCAAACTAATCTGTGCTTGTAGAAGTCAAGAGGGAGGAAGAGCGGTGAATGGAAGGGGTGTAAGGTGGGCCCTGGAGGTGTTTGTGAGATTTTCTTGCTTGGTTTGGATGCTGCTGTCTTGGATGTACACACTTGTTGAAAACTCATAAATACATACTCTTCCGAGTTGTACAGATTTCTGTATATATGTTATCCTTCAATAAAAAGTTGAAAGTAACAACGAAGTAAGCAAGCCATTAGACCAAAAATGAATGAACAAGATACAAAGTTATAAAACAAAAACAAAAGACAAAGAAGTACAATAGAAGGCAATGAAATCTGGGAAAAGCAAAACTTTGCAAGAATTAGGTGTCATGGTGTTTGACGCATTGTAGATGTCATTATGTACACGTGGATTCCATGAACCAATGAACATTTCTCTCAAAATCTTCCTCCAGTCAACTCTCCAAAAACATTATTCCAAACATTGTTATAGAAGCTCTTTTTAAATTGTTTTATCAACATAAATGCTTTTCCTAGTTACGTATCAAGAGAGTATCCTTTCTCTTGTTACATAGACCTCCGGCCACCATGCTTAACTCTGCAGCATTTAACATGAGACAGGCAACAGGAATGATGAGCTATCTGGAAATAATTTGACACAATGCTTCAAGGAATGAGATAGCAATTCCCTATTTACAAGTAAAAGAGGCTCAAAGAGCCTCTTGTATATTTACGATGTCCAAAGTGATACTTAATGCAAGTGACTGCTAATGCCATTTGTTGGTGATGAGCAGATTTGACTTTTTATTCCTACGAAGTTTCTCTTATTTAGTTCCATGAAAGTTCAATAATTCGGGTCCATTACAAGAGTAGCCTTTGAGGCTCCTTTGTTCTCTAGAATGTATCAGTTAACATCAGTAGCAGCTTTTATTATGCAAAGCAAGAGAAAAAGTATTTATTCATATAATAAAATAAAGTATATTGTAAATAATACTATATAATGTGATGGACTATTCTCTTTTTCATCTCTTTATCTAAACTTCATAAGATTTTGCTATCATGAAAAAGATGGTATCAGTAGGGAATGGGTTGGACTGTATTACACATCTTTCAGGAAACCCTCTGCAAATATTTCTCTCAACTGAGCTTCTGATAAATATTGACTGATTGTGAGTTTAGCATTACACTTTCTGATGAATACTTGGATTGCAGCTCATTCCTATTGCTGTTTATTTGGAAGCCATGGGATTTTTTTTTCTTTTATTCTTTTCTTTTTTTTTTTTTTATAGTTGTAACTACTTAGAAAGGGCTTTTAAGTGGATAACTAAATGAAGTAAACAGCCAGAAAATATCTTAGAGGGCATCTGGACCTACCCAATTATTTATTTTTTTATTGAAATATAAATAGACAAACAGATCCTATTAGATTTAGATGTACATCATCGTGATTCTTTTTATACATTACAAAACTATCCCCACAATAAGTCTGGTTACCATCTGTCACCACAGAATTATTATTATATTATTGACTATGTTCTCTATGGTGTACATTACATCCCTAAGACTTACTTACAGCTGCTTCTTCTTCTTTTTTTAAAAGAATTTTTGATTTTATTTATTCATGAGAGACACACAGAGAGAGAGGCAGAGACACAGGAAGAGGGAGAAGCAGGTTTCCTGCAGGGAGCCTGATGTGGGACTCGATTCCAGAACCCCAGTATCATACCCTGAGCCAAAGCTCAACCACTAAGCCATGCAGGTGTCCCTACAATTGACTCTTGAACAACATAGGTTTGAATTGCATATGTCCATGTATACATGGATGTTTTTATAGGGTACAGTACAGTAAATGTATTTCTGTTCCTTGTGATTTTCTCAATAGCATTTTCTTTTCTTTAGCTTCCTTTATTGTAAGAATACAATATATAATACATATACAAAATATGTGTTGACTGTTTATGTTATCAGTAAACCTTCTGGTCAACAATAGGCTGTGGATAATTAAGCTTTAGGGAACTCAGAAGTTCCATGCAGATTTTTGACTGCATGCAGGGTCAGATGGCCTAACTCCCATATTGCTCAAGGGTCAACTACATTTTATAAGTGGACGTTTACAGCTCTTAATCCCTTTCATCTATTTTACATGTCCCCATCCCCTCCACCCTCTGGCAACCACCACTTTGTTTCCTATGTCTATGAGTCTGTTTCTGCTTTGTTTTGTTTGTTCATTTGTTTTGCTTTTAGATTCCATATTTAAGTGGAATCATGTGGTGTTTGTCTTTCTCTGTCTGACTTATTTCACTTAGCATGATGCCCTCTAGGTCCATCTATGCTGTTGCAAATGGCAAGATCTCATTCCTTTTTATGCTTGAGTAGGAAGCCATCTGATTTAACTTCCAGAAACACTGGAGGTCAGATTGGCATCTAATTGGGAATGTTAAAGTGCATGACAAAGCTCTTAAAATCTAATCTTCATAGGAAAGTGGCCACTAAGTGCTATGATAATAAAGCTAAATTCACGTACTCTCCATTTGAGAGTTTCAATATTTTCTCTATTGCTTGAGTGATTTAAATTATATGTGAAGAATATACAATATAAAACAACCCTTTATTAGGTAAGATTTAATTTATTTCTGGGCTCAATAACTACAAATTGGAGATAATAGTGAGAGCAAAGGAAAATTATGAGCTTAAATTAAAATATATCAGGACTGTATCATTGTATCTTGCAAGAAGGAGACTATCACCTCAGGGAAATGTCATTGTATTTTCATTGTTCCTGACTGGCATTTCTTTGGATGTCTTTCAGTTAAAGAATTCTGTACAGGGTCCCTATTCTATTAAGCCCTCACATACTAAGGAGTGAGAATAGGCTGGGATATAATTCCCGTGGTCAGTAAGTTTTGAACAATTTGTGGGGGAGACACGTACACACATGTGAAATGAGCATGTATACCATATAATAGGTCTCCTTGAACATGAGTATTATTGGAATTTTGTTGGTACAGGCATACCTCAAAGATATTGCAGGTTTGCTTCCAGACAACTGCAATAAAGTGAATATCATGATAAAGGAGGTAAAATTATTATTTTTTTTTGGTTTTCCAGGGCATATAAAAGTTGCTTACACTATTAGTCTATTAAGAGTGCAATAGAGTTAGGTCTAAAAGATAATAATGTACTTACTTTAATTAAAAAATACTTTATTGCTAAACAAAATGCTAGCCATCATCTGAACTTTCAATGAGTTCTACCCTTTTTGCTGATGACGTGTCTCACTTTGATATTGATGGCTGCTGAATGATAGGGCTGTTGGTTGCTGAAGGTCAGGGTGGCTGTGGCAATTTCTTAATAAGACAATGATAAAGTTTTCCATATTGACTGACTTTTCCTTTCACTAACAATTTCTCTGCAGCACATATACTACTTGATAGCATTTTACTCACAGAACTTCTTTCAAAACTGGAGTCAATCCTCTCGAGTCCTGCTGCTGCTTTATCAACCAAGCTTGCGTAATATTCTAAATCTTTTGTTCTTATTTAAACAATATTAACAGCATCTTCACCAGGGATAGATTCCATCTCAAGAAATCATTTTCTTTGCTCCTCTGTGAGAAGCAGCTCCTTTTTGGTTAAATTTTTATCATGAGATTGTAACAATTCAGTCACATCTTCAGATTCAACTTCTAATTTTAATTTTCTTTCTATTTCCACCACATCTGCAGTTTCCTCCCCCACTGAAGTCTTGAACCCCTCAAAATTATTCATGAGGGATGGAATCAACGTTTTCCAAACTCCTGTTAATATTGATGTTTTGATCTCTTCCTATGAATCATAAATGTTCTTAAGGTCATCTAGAATGCTGAATCCTTTCCTGAAGGTTTTCAATTTACTTTGCCCAGATCCATAAAAGAAGTCATTATCTTTGGCAACTATAGCCTTATGGAATGTATTTCTTAAATAATAAGACTTGAGTGTCGAAATTACTCCTGACCCATGGGTTGCAGAATGGATCTTGTTTTAGCAGGCATGAGAACAACATTAATCTCATAGTCCATCTCCATCAGAGCTCTTGGGTGACCAGGTGCATTGTGAGCAGTATTATTTTGAAAAGAGTCTTTTTTTCCCGAGCAGTAAGTCTCAACAGCTTAGAATATACAGTAAACCATGTTATAAAGAGATGTGCTGTCATCTGGATTTTGTTGTTCCATTTATAGAGCACAGGCAGATTAAATTTTAGCATAGTTCTAAGGGTCCTAGGATTTTAGGAATGGCCACTAAACAGGCTTCATCTTAAAGTCACTAGCTATTATTTGCCCCTAATAAGAGAATGAGCCTGTTCTTTGAAGCTTTGAAGCCAGGCATTGACTTCTCCTCTCTAGCTATGAAAGTCCTAGGTGGCATCATCTAGAATGCAGTCTCATTTACACTGGAAATCTATTTTTTTAGTGTAGCCACCTTTATGAATTATCGTAGCCGGGTCTTCTGGATAACTTGCTGCAGCTTCGACATCAGCACTTGCTGCTTCACCTTGCGTCTCATGTTATGGAGATGGCTTCCTTCTTCAAATCTCATGAATCAATCTTTCCTAGTTTTGAGCTTTTCTTCTGTAGCTTCCTCACCTCTCTCAGCCCTCACAGAAATGGAGAGAGTTAGGACATTGCTCAGGATTAGGTCTTAGCTTAAGGGAATGTTGTTGCTGGTTTGATCTTCTATCCAGAACCCTCAGACTTTCTCCCTCTCAGCAATAAGGGTGTTTTGTTTTCTTACTGTTCATGTGCTCACTGGCATAGCACCTTTAATTTCTTTCAAGACCTTTTTCTTTGCACTCACAACTTGGCTAACTGCTGCAAAAGGACTAGTTTTCCACCTATCTCAGTTTTGACGTGTCTCCCTCAGTAAGTTTAATCATTTCTAGATTTTAGTTTAAAGCCAGTCCACCACTAGTTTTAGTGAAAACTAAATGTGGTGCTGTGTCTTACCCTCCTTAAAAAAAATACCTCAGTTGTGGGATAAGTGGAAATAGTCTAACAGGATGCTGTGAGGTACCTGTTAAGAAACAGGGAATATGGTTGAACTAGGGCCCTATTGGGAACAAAGTTAGAAACTTTCAAAGTTCAGCTTGGAAAAGAACTAGATCTTGACTGAGATGCCAGCTCTGCTGTAGGTGCAGAAGAGGCTCTGACCAAGGATATAAGAAGGTGCCTGGGAATTAGGAAAGAGCCTCTTTGGTGAGGAAGGGAGTATTCTTTTTTTTTTTTAATAAATTTATTTTTTATTGGTGTTCAATTTACCAACATACAGAATAACACCCAGTGCTCATCCCGTCAAGTGCCCCCCTCAGTGCCCGTCCCCACTCACCCCCACCCCCCTCCCTCCTCCCCTTCCACCACCCCTAGTTCATTTCCCAGAGTTAGGAGTCTTTGTGTTCTGTCTCCCTTTCTGATGTTTCCCACACATTTCTTCTCAGGAAGGGAGTATTCTTAAAGAAAAGCTATCTGTCCCTCTTACCATCTTCTGGGGCAAGAAGATACTTGATTGATAGACACTTTAAGTTGACTTGTTAATTTTGTGGGTGTAGAAAGAAGGTGTTTTATTATTTTTTATTGTTTTAAGAAGGTGCTATTGATGTCTGTAGTAGTTTCCTATTGCTGCTGTGATAAATTACCACAAACCCTATGTCTTAAAACAATACAAATTTATGATTTTATGGTTCTAGAGATCAAAAGTCTGACATGGATATTAGAGACTAAGACCAAGAGATCAGCAACATTATGTTTCTTCTCGAGGATCTAGAGGAGAATCCATTTCCTTACCTTTTTCTCTCCTATTCCTTACCTCTTCCAGAATGCAGAGGCTGCCCACCTTCCTTGAATTCTGCTCCTTCTTTCATACTCAGCATGCATTAACTGCAGCAACTGCTTTCATTGTCACATGTTCTCTCACAGCTTTGACTCTCTTGCCTCCATCTTACAGGAGCCTAGTGATTATACTGGATCTATTCTAATAATTTGGGATAATCTTTTTATATCAAAATCTTTAACTTCATCACATCTGCTAAGTCCCTTTTGCCATGAAAAGTAACATATCATAGAAAATGAAGATCTGAACGTCCTTTGGGGAGGCATTAGTCTCTCCATGACAATATTATAGTATAAAGTTGGATGTCCACTTAGCTAGCAGCCTTGTTGACTTATTCATGTGGTCCCAGAATTATAGAAAAAAGCAGTGTGGTCAGGCTGAAAATTATCCTTTCAAATTCGAAGTTCTCAGATGATGGAGATTACAGAGCCTACCTGTTTCCACAGCCCCAGATTAGGAAATAAGGAATGGATGAGACCAACCTGTAGGTTCACTGGGAATGCAATATGAGGCAATGTGGTTCAAATGCTAGAGGAATGTGGTGTGGGACAGCTTGCTAGTAGGGATAGCTTGTAAATACAGTGAGTCTTGCCAGGGCCCATTGATTCTATGGGATTGCACACCATGTCAGCAAGGTTTTTGGAAGCTTCCATTTCTCCACATAAATCTGGAGATAATAATTCAGGTCAGCAGTGATTATCAACAGAATGAGAACCACTAACACCACTGACAAAAGATTGTTTATGACCAATAAAGAAAAACAGTCAATCCAATGGTCAACTGACCATGAAAGAAAACAGCTTTTCCCACTGCCCTTCCCAACATGGGAGCAATACATGTAAGAAAGAAAGGAGTATGAAAAAGCAGATCATTTTAATACCCCTTCCCACTCCACTCCAAATTCAATCCTCCATAGGTGAGGGGAAGGAGGAGGGGGTTTGCAGTCAGATGAATTCAGATATGAGGTCAAACTTTAAAAATGATCAGTACTAAGTCTTAGTAACTAAAATACAATAGTCAGTATTAAAAAAGACAGTGAAAAGTTAGAGAAGCAGACAAGGATATCATAAATGGAATTTGGTACTTGGCAGGAAGTTGAGGGGTAGACAGAGCATAGTTGCTGTCAATAGTTTGAAAAATAAAATCTTACACATATACTCCAATGTGGTGAGATTTTCCCAATTAAACAAGTCACAGAAGAAATTACTGTTTATTGCTGTGAGCAACTGCCAGGGGGGCCATGTAGCTGGTAGGTACTGATGAGAAGGAGAGCAGCACCTGGGGGAAATAGCACTGAAAAGGAAAGCTATGGGCCCAGAGAAATGATCAGGATTTGGTTGGATGGAACACCTTATCTGCTTTTACTTCCTAAAATACACTTATACACTTGAAAGGGTAGAGGAAAATATGAAATTTTTTGAACCGAGAAAACGAAATGGGTCAGTTTTAGAGGTAGGCTAATTAACCCACAGCTAGGAATCATAGCAGCACCAACCTTCCAAAGGTTCTGTGACTGACGACAGCTGGGCTGCTCACTCTTGTAGTAGGTGATGCATCCAGGCACCATGTGAGCCATTAGGTTGTTGTTAGAAAGCAGGCAGAGTTCAGCACTTCTCATCACTCATGGAGAAACCTGTCGCAGTGCAGCGATGAGTGGGTAGTGTGCACAAGAAAATAGTCCTTTTTCTTTCCTTTTAAGATGTGTATTCCAGCTGGAATGCCAAAATTGAGAATAAGGAATAACTATGGTGCATAAGGAGAACTAAAGATATGAATCCTAAAAAAGTCATACTTTAATATTCCATCAGTAGTAGTCGATTTCTCTCAATCTGTTCTGCATATTAGAAGGCACCTTCACCCACATGCTTTTATCTCAGAGCAGATAATGGGGGTGGAGAGAGAGGTGGAAGTCCCCTCCAGCGCACTTCTCCAGGACGTGGAAGTTGGGTCAGCAGTTTCCTCCTTTGTGAAGTCCGCCAGGAATGTGCCCTCTACAAACAGGAGACATTTTGAAGTCTTTCGATCAATTTTGGTGATCTGACCAACTGAAATAGTAGTTGGGTAGACTGATGGCATGTAAATAGTGGCAAGAAAGAATTCTCCAGAGTGACGAGGAGCTCTCAGGTGCAATAGAGCCATATGTTACCTAGAGACACCCCACTGTAGGAAGGATGCTTGGCCTCTGCAAACAGTAGAGGAAGACCGAGTTCAGTTGGTCACACCTATTACAGGATGGTTTTCAAACTGCAGACACTTCAGAATGGGGGAACAATCAATTTTTGAATTTACATTTCACATTCTTTTCCCTGAGAAAGTGATGGTGAGATGATAAAAACAAGAGAATACAAATCACTATCTTTACACTGACAAAATAATTCTATTAATTAGCTAAAATTCTCTTGTATATGAGATGGTGGTGCTAATTTAACAATGCAGTTATAATAAATTCCAGAGCTTAAATTTCCAGCCATCTGTTGTTCATTTCTACCACCAAGGCCTATAGGCACATAAGACTTAACACATCTAGAATTACACTGGCTTCCTTTTTGCTTTTTATGTTTTGCTTTTTATGTTCTCTAGTTCAACTACAACTAGTTTCTCCTCTCTCCCTCTCTCATCCTTCCTCTCTCCCTCTTCCTCTGTCTCTCTCTCCCCCTCCCTTTCTGATGCACACACATGCACATCCACCACATACACACCTATTCGAACTCATGCACACACACCAAGGTAAGTTAAATATAATTTCAACAGCTGACCCCAGAATTCATCTTAGGGATAGAACTGTTTCTATTTAGGTTAATGTGATCCTTGTGTCTGGAGGAGATCAGTCCTTAAGGGAATGATTCATGACACCATGAAATAGAAGAGAATTAATTTCTCTGCAAATGAAGTGGAAGGAAGTTTGGAAATGGTGTACATCAGAAAAGATAGGAAAGAGAGAAGCTAAGGAACACAACAGAAGTTTTACCTTTGGAGAAAATTAGAGAGTGAGAAGTTTCTAGGGGTGTGGATGGTGACTATTAAGAACAGGGATGTTAAAAGTAAAATCATGTTTCACCTATAAACATGTCAATTTATATTAAAGATTTATTTTACTTCTTTTTAAAAATTTTATTGTGGGAAGAATATTTAGCATGATGTTTAGCTTCTTAATACATTTTAATTGTACAATAAGTTACTGTTAACTCTAAGTACAATGTTATACACAGATTTCCAGAACTTATTTATCTTGATTGAAACTTTATGGCCACTGATTAATAACTCCCCATTTCTCCGTCCTCCAAGTTTCTGGAAACCATGTTTCTACTCTTTGGGCTTATGAATTTGACTATTTTAGATACCCCATGTAAATGGAATCATTCAGTATTTGTCTTGCTAGGATTGGCTTATTTCACTTAGCATAATATCCTCAAGGTTCATTCATGTTGTCATACATCATAGAATTTCTTTCTTGTTAAAGGCTGAAAAGAATTCTATTTATGACCTTTGTGGTTCAAATGAATCTTAGGATCTTTTTTTCTCTTTCGGTAAAAAAACACCATCGGAATTTTGATAGAGATTGCACTGAATCCGTAGGATTGCTTTAGGTAATATGGGCATTTTAAGAATATGAAATCTTCCAATCCATGAACAATGAATGTCTTTCCATTTATTTATGATTCATTTAATTTCTTTCATTAATATTCTCCAGTTTTTAGTATACATGACTTTCATCTCTTTAAGCTTATCCTAAATATTTTATTCCTTTTGGTGCTATTGTGGGTAGGATAGTGTTCCTAATTTTTTTTTCAGATCGTTTGTTGTTAGTGTTTAGGAACTCAGCTGGATTTTTATGCTGATTTTTTTTATCATGTACTTTTACTGAATTCATTTATTCCAACATTGTTTTTATGAAGCCTTGATAGTCTTCTATATATATGATCATGTCATCTGTAAACAGGGACAATTTTACTTCCTTTTCAATTTGGATGGCCTCCTTTCTTCCTTCCTTCCTTCCTTCCTTCCTTCCTCCCTCCCTCCCTCCCTCCCTCCTCCATTTCTCTTTTTTCTTCCAGCTTTACCTTTATTCCACAATTACCTGTTTATTTATCTGTATCTTTTTCCATGAAGGAAGTAATAAAATCAACCCTGTTCACCTTAATGTCCCCATTGCTAAACAGCACCCGGCACAGAGTAGGTATCAAATACATTTCTGTTCTTTTTGTTAATCACTTGACATTCTTCAAACATAACATGCATTTTTAACCTTCTAAATTTTTATTTATGCTACTTCTTAGGTATAAAAGACTGTTTCTTCAATTGATTTTTCTCATGTCTAAGAATTGTTTTTTGCCCATGATTCTCAAAATGTGCACCAAGGCCTTGGGAACACCACAGATTGTTCATAGGGAGCACTGCAAGATATTTTAAATTTTTGAGGAAATAGAGCAGCATCGGTAGATACTACATGAATTACCACTTTAGATTGTCCTATATTCCTTTCAATGACACTATTATCTTTGTGGAGCTGCTCTTTAGTGGTTTCCATGATAAAAAGCAAGTACCACATGAAAATTAATGTGGAACAGAAAATATGGATGTTAGTGTCCATTGTGATTCCAAGTGTTGAGAAGATGCACAGACCCACCAGGTTTCTTAGTCTCCTATAGATAATGATAGATGAAATTGAAATAAAAATACTACTTTTACCTTTCAAATTATATGCATTAGATTTTAAACAGCCGCTAAGCTTTAGAACACAAAAATTTGCTAAGCTATTTGGATCTAACTAACTCTTAGATATTTCTTTTGGCCTGCATGAGGAGGGTATAAGAAATTACTGAGATGCTAAGGGCACTGTGAACCAAGAAACCTTGAAAATCTCTGCATTATCTGAAATCAGTGTTCTAATTTCATGCTTTTAGGCCCAATCGACAAAATTGAGTTCATTCGAATCTACTTCTCCAAATTGCTACACATTTGTGGAATTGGTCATTTTTAAGTTGACTGTGGTCTATTAAAGGCAACACATGATAAGGCCTGTTTTCCTCTCCTCCCTCTCCCACGGAATCCCCTTCCCCTCTAGCTCCTGCTTCTCCCCTTCTCTCATTGGTATACACAAATTTCCTTTTATATGGGTTAGCATGGCTGAGTAAAACAATTGCTGATTCTGAGTCATTTTTCCACCTACTAGTAAAGGGAATGATGGAGATACATCTCCCCATGTGTTGATTAGAGCTGAGGGCCCTATTAAATGAAAGAAAGTGTATATTTATCTCCTCCCCTTGGTGTGCTCTACCCTTTTATTTGCCATTGGTCTTCAAATAATTACCTTGTTAGGGTCAATGAACAAAAATTTTAGTTCTTGCTTTGAAGTAATTATTTTGTTAAACTTAACTGCAATCATTCTTATAGCACCTGTTTCCAACAAAGTAAGAGTCACAGTGTGTTTCCTTTTCTCAGGTATTCAAAGTGACACTTAATTAAGGTAAAGAAAACATTTTCCAGGGTATTCTTTACCATTTTTCTGCTGTCCCTTTCCTTTAAGAGCTCCCATTTGGATCCATTTGCTTCTTCTATCCCTTCTAAATCTGTAATAGAATCTTCAGCTGCAGTCTTTGCCTGAACCCATTGGTCATCTACATGCTTGTGCTATACATAACTGCACCACAATTCACTCTCACACCATTCTTTCTTTGTCTACCGTGGTTGCCACCACCTCCCCTAGACCTCTCAGGAGAAAGGGAATAAAGAAATAGAATACATTGCATTGCAACATTTTTTTTTTTTTGGTCTGTTTGTTTGTTTGTTTTTAAGACACCAGGGTGTCCTGAGAGACCAGTTTAGGAAGGAATCAAGAGGTAAACATGGGATCATGTGGGAAAGAGTCCAGGAAAGATATAGATAGGAATGCTTCATAGGAAGCTATAGTTTTACCATCCTTCTATCTTGCGACTGAATTGAAAGGGGTAGTATTATGTGTTTCCAAATGGAAATGGTCTCTAGTCTCGTATAATGGCATCTTTTGTGTAACTTTCAATGGAATTATTTTTCTCCAGAAGGTCAGATTTTTTTTGTTTCGTTGCCTGTTTTTGGTAGCCAGTCATTTGTTTACCTGACACATCTGGTCAGCAACTAATAATGACGGTATCATCTTACTCAAGTTGAGAAACTCAAAAAAATGGTAAGATTAAGAAAGTGTTGCCCCTTCCCGAAAGTTATATAATGGATTTCGAAAGAGTTTTTTTCGAGTTAACCATTGCTCTTTTGGTCTGCTGAGTACTCATTTCCTTCAACGGCTGAGACACAAAATGAATGGGCATCACATATATTTGTTATACAGTAGACCCTTGAATAACACAGGTTTGAACTGTTTGCATCTACTTACACACAGATTTTTTTTTTTGATAAATAGAGTTCTATAAATGTATTTCCTCTTGATTTTGATTCTCTTTTTAAGAAGACTTTGTATTTATTTATTTACTTATTTAGAGCATGAGTAGTGGAGGGCCATAGGGAGAGGGAGAGAGGGAATCTCAAACAGACTCGGCGCTGAGCCTAGAGCCGGAAACAGGGCTCAATCTCAGGACCCTAAGATCATGACTTGAGCTGAAATCAAGAGTCAGACACTTAAGTGACTGAGCCGCGCAGCCGTCCCTCTTCCTTATGATTTTCTTAACATTTTGTTTTCTTCAGCTTACTTTATCGTAGAATATGGTATACAATTGTGTCACAATATGGGTCACAATATGTCACATATGACAATATGGTATGTCACAATAGGGTGACATACAAAATATGTGTTAATTGACTGTTTTATGTTATTGGTAAGGCTTTCAGGCACAAGTAGGCTATCATTTAAGTTTTGGAGGAGTTGAAAGTTACATACTTAAGTGTAGATTTCAACGGAGCGGGGGTCAGTGTCTCTAACCCCTTCATTGTTCAAGGGTCAACTGCAATTTTGTTTTAACAAATGATCTGAATTTTACAATCAGGTAAATAGTCCCAAATGTTAATGTGGTTTTGTTTCTGTGGTATATATTGTACCAACTATATTGGCTTTTCTTCTTACTTTTTTTTTTTTAACCCATAGCATTCTTCTTATTCTATACATTATTCAAGAAAGCTTTATTTCGATAAACCTGGTATATAGACCTTTTGTTTGCCCATCAGCAGAAACATAAGGAACCAGTATATCTCGAAGAGACCTTGATATGTTATTAGAGTTTTCTCCTCTCCCTCTTTCCAACCTTTTCTTGCCTGTTCCTTTGCACTTATTTGCATCTGAATCTCTAGCAATGTTAAACAATATTATTCTTTTGGTCAATACATGAGAGGAGAATTGATCACTGTTAACTTCTGGTTACTTTCATTTTTTTTCCATTCTAAAATAATTAAGTCGATGATCTCCAAATTTCTTCTTTCTTTTCATTCCTTCCCTAGCTTTATGCCTTTCTTCTCCTTCTTACCCTTCCTTTCCTTCTCACTCCCCTTTTCTCTCCCTCATGCCCTCCCTCCCCATTTCTCTTTCTGTTTTTCTCTTTTCCCTTAATTATCACACTGAGCAACATCATAATATTATTGTTCTATAGTCATGATACACTTAAAAGAAATTCTGTGTGACCAATTACTCATTTCCTCCTAATTGCTAGCCTTTTAATTTCTGGCATGGAATACTGGTAATATGTTTGGAACTGAGGAAATGAGAGGGATTTTAGAGATTTTAGGTAATCTACACCATCATACAAACTCATTTTTAAAATAAATTTTTTTAAATTCAATTAATTAATATATAGTGTATTATTGGTTTCAATAATACAAACATATTCGTATTATTTCATCAGTTTTGTATAACACCCACTGCTCATCCTTAATGTCCATCACCCAGTTACCCCATCCCCCAATTCCTTCCCCTCCAGCAGCTCAGTTTGTTTCCTATCATTAAATGTCTCTTATGGTTTGTCTCTCTCTCTCTGATTTCATCTTGTTTTAATTTTTCCTCTCTTTCCCTATGATCCTCTGTTTTGTTTCTTAAATTCTACATATGAGTAAGACCATATAATAATTCTTATGCTGATCTAGAGGTTTAGAGGTGTTGAGTTCATATATGATGTGCCACATGTCTTTTATGTCAAACAGCTAAAAGAATAACACCAAAGTTGCAATCAAATTTCATAGTAGATTTTGAGTTAGTCTGCTTTAGTTGAACTGTTGTATAATATTTTATATAATTATGTGGACTTTTCTGTAGCATTGAACATTTGCAGAAAATAAGAATGTAATTTGTTCCTGTGCTGCCAAAAATTGCAAAATTCCTGTCATAAAAGAGACCTCAGCACTTTTGTGAAAATCTTAGCCATTTACAAGTCAATAGGATGTGGAAATTGATAGCAGCTGACAGGCATGGTTTGTGTGATGGGAGGTTTTAGTAATAGGTTTTTTAATGGCAGTTCTTCACAGAATAGGGACAATGTAAATCTGACTTATTTTTTAATTTAAATGTGAGTTACTGAGAAATAGTTGGGATGTAAAAGTGAATATGATGCTAAATAATTATTTACTCTTTGAAATCCAACTTCACTTCTTACCTTGTTTTTTTCTTTTTAGACTTTATTCTCTCAATAATACCCCAAAATGTCCAGTGCTCTTGGACACACACCTTAGGATAAGGCTCATATTTGGGAGCTAGTTAAGAAAGAAATATTCAAAAGTAAGACCCAACAAAGGATACTGTGCCACGTATTGAGGACCTGTAAGTCAAGGCTGTGGGGGGGGGTCTTGTGTTTGACAGTAAGATGTGGTCAGGAAAATGTGAGAGGTTAAATAGCTCTGGGAGAGGTAAGGTGAGGACATGACTGTTTATATCTGTAAGTTTGGGCTACTTAATATTATGTTACCTTGGATTGGACAAAATCTGGTCAACAGCTCCATGAAACACCCTCGGTTATGCTCTCCTTGCTTACAACTTTTGATTTTAGCTTTCCCCTTCCTTAATCAAGAATCCATTTCCATAGAAACACAAATAGAAAGAGCATCATGAAAGCAATTTGTCTGCTTCTGCCTCTATTTAAATGGAAATGGAATTTACAGGAGTTGAAAAAAAGAAAGAGCTTTAATAAGTAATATTTTTAAATGCATCCTTCAAATTTAACCCTCTCAACTTACAAGGTAGTTACTGGTGGCTGAAAATTTGAAGCACAACAAGGCAATTTTGTACCTGGAACAAATTAAGGCCTGCACTTAAGCTAACATAGACTTCTGACCTTGAAATGCATGCTGATCTCAGCTGTTGCTGCAAAATCTGTTACCTTTTCTATCTTAGGGGCATTTCTTCCTTCTTCCTTCTTAGAAAGAGCACAATGGTGGGAGGGTGACCATGGGGGGAGTAACTTTGGGTCCTGAGTTTTAATTTTTTATCTGTTTCCCAATGTCCCATAGAACTTTTCTGCTTTGAGCAATATTTTAAAATATTATATGTTTATTAATAATAATTACTGAACTCTAAATTGTTATTATACAATTATTTATTAGTAATAAATGCTATATATTTTAAATATTAACTGAGCACAAACCATAGGCAAGATATACGGTGAAAATGTAAGAACTTCACATTTTATGAGGAAATTTTCCCATTCTGGCTTGCACAGTGCTGAACAAACAAAATGTTTGTTGTTAATCAATACAGTAAAAAAATGATTTGCAATATGAAATAAGTTTGGGTCTTGTTAAAAGTCATTTAGTTCATTTTTCATTTTTAAAAAGATATTTTGTGGGGCACCTAAGTGGCTCAGTTAGTTGAGGGGCTCACTCTTGATTTCAGCTCAGGTAATGATCTCAAGGTCCTAGGATTGAGCCCTGCATAGAGCTCCACACTTAGTGGGGAGTCTGCTTGAGGATTCTCTCCTTTCTCTGCACCCTCACCCTGTTTGCATGCTATTTTTTTTTAGATAAATAAGTAAATCGTTAAAAAAATGTTTTTAAAGATACCTTGCTAAGCATTTGAAATTATTTCCAAGCTTTTATTTGAAAAGCACCTCTTGAATATTTTTAACCTACAGAATTATAAGAATTTAATTTATAGAAAAATAAGCACAGATCAAGATTGAACATGACTTATTGCAGTAGTTCTTTTTACTTCAGTTGGATGAATCAAATAGATTGCTGACTGTAGTATTTGAAGTGTTAGCTTTGCCAGGATCCTATTTTATAGATGATGTGGGAGGAGTGGTGCGGGGAAGGAGAAATGACAGAGTCCCGGGGGGAAAACAAGTAGATTTATGGCTTTCTAATGTCATGGAGAAAGCTATTTGAAGAATAGTCAAAAAAGACATTCTTTTTTTCATCAAAAGGTAAGGTGAAAATAAAAGGATCTGTTCCCCTCTCCCCAGTAACACTCACTGAGGCAGAGAGAAGCATTTGACAAGAGAGCTGCCACCAGGCATTTGGGGGGTTGGGGGGCTACATGGTAAAGGGTGAAGGAGCTGCTTCATCTTGAACTTCGCACTGCAGTCACCTGGGCAGTGGCTGGAACAGGCACCTGAATTCAATGAAGAGTTTGTTGTCATAAAGTCTCCACCTTATGAAATTGTAGCCTGAGACTGAAGGGTCTTTGAGATTTGGATTTCTGTCCTAACCCAAGGGAAGGGTCCAATCCCACACACTGCTGAGTAGGTTATAAAAGGATACAGAATACAAGAAGCCCAGATAAGAACAGGACAATGACATTTCTGTCAGCTAAGGCCACATTTTAATCATATCTTAGAAATTTAAAATATTTAATAGAGGATCATATTATACCTGCAGCCATGTTGTGTGTATGCGTGTTTTTTTTTTTTTTCTTTTACAGTTGGCTATATTTATTTGTGCTTACATCAGCATTTTTACCTCAAAGTAATATGATACAGTTTAAATGTAGGTAAATGGATGTCATTCATTAAATTCCACGTCAAGAAATGCTTTCTAGGGACACCTGGGTGGCTCAGCAGTGAGAGTCTGCCTTTGGCTCAGGGCGTGATCCCAGAGTCCTGGGGTGGAGTCCCACATCGGGCTCCCCGTGGGGAGCCTGCTTCTCTCTACCTCTCTCTCTCCTTCTCTGTGTCTCTATGAATAAATGAATAAAATATTTAAAAATGCTTTCTATATTTATCCCCAGCATTAATTTATTCCACACAGAAGGTGTTTGAAGAGGGCTAGAGCACCGCATAGTCATGGCTCTGTGCCAGAGCCTATAGCAGTGCCTGGCATTAAACAAGCACCTCATAATTGTGGAATGAATGAATAAGGTAGGTACTGGTAAGGAGAGAATCTCAAACCGGGTGGCCCTAACTGATATTTATGGACAGCATGTTGGTTTCCGCAGTGGGCATAAGAGATGAGGATGAAATCCCTTAAGGCTGTTTGGACAAGCTCTGTTGTACCTAAAGGTTTAGGGTAGAAAGAAATGTGAATTTCAGTGTCATAGACCTGCCCGTTAATTCTGTGACTTTGGTAAAGTTATTTAATCTTCCCAAGCCACATGATTTTAATTTGAAAACAGGGAACCAATTTGGTGGCTTCTTGTAAGGATTACATGACATGGTACAGTGACTGACCCACGCCAGCAGCTGATATTCAACAGTATAGTTGGAGCAAAGAATTGCGAAGTCATCCTCTTCTGATTTGTAAGCTGTGTTGGTTTCCAATGTCACAGTTTTATACTGGGGTTGCTTCATTATCAAGCAATTTAATAACACAGCTCCATTCCTCCTCCTTCGCCTCGACCCCCCCCCCAATCTCCCCTTCAGAAGCTTTGACCAGACTCATTCCTTCCCCAGACCCACAATCTTTGCGTTTGGTTCCGAGCCCTGCTCAAGCCACTTCTCTAGTTGAAATGTCCCCCTTCTCTTCTCCATCTAGTTGCTCACTATGTGTGATGGCTCATTTTATGCACCACCCTGACTGGCCATGGGGTGCCCAGATTAGACATTATTTCTGGGCAGGTCTGAATGAGATTAGCATTTGAATCAGTGAATTCAGCCAAACAGATTGCTCTCCCAGTTGTGTATGGGCATCATCCAATCCATTGAGGTCCTGAATAGAAAAAAAGGCAGAGGAAGGAGGAATTTACCCCCTTTCTCTGGCTTCATTGCTTGCGCTGGGACAGGTCATCTCATCTTGTCCAACTCTCAGGCTGGGATTTACACATCCTCAGCGCCCCTGGTTCTCAGGGCTTTCAGATTCTGACTGACTTACTTATACTACTGGCTTTCCAGCATCTCTGGCTTGCAGACTGAAGATCATAGGACTTCTCAGCCTACATAATTGTGTGAGCTAATCCTTCACAGCCTCCTTCTCTATTTATAAATAAAACAAATTTTTAAGGGGATCCCTGGGTGGCTCAGTGGTTTAGGCCTGCCTTTGGCCCAAGGTGTGATCCTGGACTCCCGCATCGGGGTCCCGGCATGGAGCCTGCTTCTCCCTCTGCCTGTGTCTTTGCCTCTCTCTCTCTCTCTCCATGTCTATCATAAATAAATAGATAAATAAATAAATCTTTAATTTTTTTTAAATATATAAATATGTGTGTGTGTGTGTGTGTGTGTATAACCAAACTGGCTCTGCTTCTCTGGAGAACCCTGATTAATACATCATCTTTAAGATTTACCTTGTTCGGGATGCCTGGTGGCTCAGTGGTTGAGTGTCTGTCATGCTCAAGGCATGATCCTGGGGTCCTGGGAGGTTCTGCCTGGAGCCTGCTTCTCCCTCTGCCTGTGTCTCATCCTGCCTCTTTCTCTCTGTGTCTCTTTCAGACATTCATTTATTTATGAATAAATACATTAAAAAAAAAAGATTTACCTTGTTCATGAAGATTGTCTAACTACTTGTTAGGCAGGTACTTGTTTCACATTACTCTCTTCTGACTTTGGCTTTCTACATAGTGTTTCTTTTGCTCTGACACTTATTCCTCTGTTCTTTTTTTTATTGTTCTCTATTTACTGAGTGTGTAAATATTTTGGCTCTGAGGGTGCAAACATTTTGGGTGCAAGGGCCATGGCTAGCATTTAGCACAGTGTCTGACACATAATAGGTGCTTAATAGATGAATATTTGAATTGATCAATTTGAATATATTGGTGATGTTTCTCCCTCAATATTCAGAACTGTTCAGGTCATGTAACAGGTGATCAGTATTCTGAAGAGCATACAAGAACCTCACCTCGGTTGGCCCACTTACATCAGCTGTCTGGAGCAGGTTGTGTATTTGTGACCTCTCAGACAAATTCTCTATTTTCCTTCAAACTAGAATCAGATTGCAACGTGGTTTTCCTCTACTATTTCCAGCAGATTCTGGAGTGCCTTCTTTCCGTGGGTGAATGAATTGCTCTTCAGCAAAGAGAGCTGAAGCCCCCAGGAGGAGCCATTTTTCTTCTAAAGCATTTCTCTGCCTTCGGTCATCATAGGATTAGCAGAACATATTGAAAAGATTATTTTTTATTAGCACCCTGTGGTGTCTCTATTGAGACTATCATACATAAAATGACAATAGAAACTATGAAATGCTGGCCCTTTAGGACAGAATCTATTTTATTTTATTTTATTTTATTTTATTTTATTTTATTTTACACAAAAGGCAGTATAAGGATCTGACAGCAGCAGGCAACATTTTACTTTTGTGACAAGTGCTTGCTTATCCCCAAATAGGAGTGCCCCAAAGCGTGGGGACAGCCATCCAGAGAAGCTAAAGTCATCATTTTTGAAAAAAAGATTTCTTTTCATATGTATAGTTTTTATCTGGACACTGATTATAACCCTATAGTTTGATTCCATCACATCCCACTGTGTTCTGTGACATCCGTTTTTTCCTTCTGTTCTCATCTGGACCTATTTCTCCAGTTTTAAGCTTAGATTCATTGTTGTTAAGTTTCAACACAAGGAGAACTGTCAATGCCAATTAAATGATCCAAGCAATGATCCTGATGGTATACAGGTTCAAATCCCACGTCAACTCTAGTCAATTCATAAGAACTGCCGGGTGTGCTGGATTGGGAGAAATTTACAGGTGGTCTGTGGGCCCCACAGGAAAGAATGTCATGATTAATCAGAAGTATCTGCCTTGAGAGAGGGCGGGTGTATTTATCCTCTGGAAAAACATTTTTCTCTCATGCCAAAGACTTTAGTCACTAACTATTCTGACCGAAAAGCCCATTATCTTCTTTGCATCTTACAACTTTAGGTACAGTGCACCAAATGAATAAAACTGAAAGCGAGCATCTTGTCATAAAAAACCCTCATATATCCATGTGGCAAAAAAATTATAATATATAGAAAGTATAAGATGAATAGTGAAATTCTCCTTCCCTGTCCTTTCATATATTGACTTCTGGAACCTCTCTTTAATGCAAATGCTAACCACTCTTTGGATATCCTTCTAGAAAAATGCTGAAATAGGATTGAACTAGAAAAAAAAAATTAAGCCTATTCCAAGTTGCCAGGAGCTATGCTAACAAATAATCTGGTTCCTACTCTCAGGAGGCACACAATCTAGGTGGACAAAAATAACACTGGAAGGGGTGTGGAGGGAAGCCTTGAGGGAGCAGGGAAGCAGCCCTGAGCTGGAAGGAGTCTGAAATCACTCCAGGGGCCAAGCTGCTATGGCAACTCTGCCTTCACCTGTGGTGTACTAACTTCCCTGAGGAAAACTACACCGTTCACCTGCTTTCTGCCAGAGATGAATGATGGGAAGGCACAAGCATCTGGCACAGGAGGTAGGAAGCCAGGGAACACAGGGGCAGCTGGGGGAGGAGGAGCCATGTTACTGTGCTCCTGGCCTGAAGGGCAAGATGCCCTTGATTCCTCAGACATTTCTGCACAGTCTGTTTGGGAGTAATTACCTGCGATATGAGGCCCTCGGGTTTAAAATACATTTGTAGAGCCCCTGGAGTATTCATAGAAAACACCCTTTTAACCTTGACAGATGAGCACTCTGCAGAAGCCCCTTTCTCCCATCGTGTGGAGTTGGCCTCCTCCTTCCAGGGTCCAACTGCCAAGATTTCTGCCAGCTTCTGGTGGTGGCAGTTGTGCTCTGATTCTGGATTATTCTGAGAAGCCTTTAGGTGTTCACATGCTCAACTCTTCCTCTTCTGGGCAAGGCGCTTCCAGGCTTCACTCCTCTGAGCAGCTGCCCCATAGTGGAGGAGACAGTTGTTTAGCCAGTTGACACACAGTAGCCACGAGGATCTTCACTGGTTTTGTGACCCACAGGGGTATCATCACATGTGACTACCAGCAATAATGAGAACCAACTTTAGCCCCTTTTCAGGAAATTTTTTTCTCTTTCATTTTATTTCCACTTAACCACTGGACAGGTTTAAAGCTCTACCTTGTAACAACAGTCTCTTTAAATATAAGGAAGAGAAAACACCTTCTGTAAGTGCTTGTACAAGCCTGGTGTGGGCACATCCTTAGATTCCAAGGTGGACCTTTAACGCTGACTCAGCAAAACCCACCAGAGGAGGTTAACCTTACCTGGACTGGAAGAAATATTATTTCTAGGGCATCTGCTTCCTTGATTCATCAGGAAGAAATATCGCACAAGGCTTGAAATTTCTCTACCTCTTTGGTATCATATAACCAAAATCCTCAGAAGTTCCTCCATAGTGGTTTATGTCGAGTGGCCTGATCAGATGGAGGCCAGTGGTGCAGGTGGTGAAAGAATTCACCTAAGGCAGAACAAAGGAGATAGAAGTTTACTTCCTCATTAATTTTTAACATTTTATTTATTTATTTGAGAGAGAAAGAGCGAGGGAGTGAGCACAAGTGGGGTGAAGGGTAGGGGTAGAGGGAGAGACATAAGCAGACTCCCCGCTCAGTGGAGAGCCCGATGTGGGGCTTGATCCCAGGAGTGAGATCATGACCTGAGCCCAAGTTGGATACTTAACGGAATGAGCCACTCAGGTGCCCCAGAAGTTTATGGAATACACTACAAGGGAGCAGCTGGCAGGACAGCAGAAGAGAGACTGTCTGCCAGGAGGTGGTAGTAGGGGGCTATAGGTTGGGGATAGGGGAAGCTAGGAGCTATGGGAAGGTATGGAATTTTAGTTTTTGGGTTCCTGTGCCTGGTTGTAAGTCACCCATTGGTCAGCAGGGCCTATGGCTATTTTGAAGTGGGTCGCCCGATGGGCCTGCTTGCATTGGTCACTGTGGACCCTCTTACTTCGCTCAGCTTTCTGTTGTTCAAGTCTGTTGCCTAAAAGCGGCCTCTACAATTTAATATAAAAAGCATACAGTGTCCTCATGTTAAATTCTATTTGCTTAGATATTTTGTTAGCATAAATGTATGTTGAAGTCCTACTATGAAACTTAATCGATAGTAAGACAGAAACATTTGTTTGTCTTACAGATCTTCTACTCTGAAGCACTAGCTTAAAACCCCCATCACTAGAAAGCTCCAGGTCTGCTCGGTAAGGTGCTGTCACCTTTCTAGGTAGGTGCTTTGAAAATAGAATCCCTACTGTCTCTTCTGAGTGGAGCTGGGATTTAATGGAGGTGAAGAGCAAACCTACAAGATCAAAGTCTCCTAGACCCCCACTAGAGAACACCATGCATAGAGAGAGGACTACAGCATAAAAGCTTAAGAAATATTTTACACTGGAATGCTTGGGTGGCTCGGCTGTTGAGTGTCTGCCTTCGGCTGGGGGTGTAATCCTCCTTCCAAGAATCGAGTCCCACATTGGGCTCCCTGCGAGGAGCCTGCTTCTCCTTAAGTCTATGTCTCTGCCTCTCTCTCTGTCCCTCATGAATAAATAAAATCTTAAAAAGTGTATATTTTACACTTATCCTCAGTATTCACAGCTATCTAGGTGCAGGTTGGTGGTGTTTATATTAGTGTGGCATTCCAGAAGTATTGGACATGCATATGTTTATGGGGTCATGACTCATACATATATCCAACCCCCTTTGCGTTTTATAGGCATTTCCATTTCATATATTCAAAACTGAATTCAGGGTTTTTCCTAGGTCCTCGAATATGCCATACTCTGACTTGCCTCAGGACCTTTGCACATGGTATTTTACCTCTTTATTTCCCTCTTAGCTGGTTCTCAGACACCTCTTCAGATCTCAGACTAGAGGTCATTTCCTAAGGGAGTTTCTCTCTGACTTTAATGACGAAGCTTCCTAAGGGAGTTTCTCTCTGACTTTAATGACGAAGCTGGATCATCTTTTATATATATATATAGTATGATTATTTGATTAATGTCTGCTTGCCTCAAAAAAATAGACAGTAAATACTTTGAGGGCGGGATAATATCTGCTTCAGTTCAACAAATAATATTGGCTATCCCACTGATCAATTTCTATGATTCTTTCAAATCATGGCTTTTCTATAGGGTCAATCCTGTGCTTTGCCTCTTTCTTCGAGCCTCTTTCTTCGAGCCCCCTTTGGGGTTTCTGCATAGGATGATATATGAAGCTGAGTTTAAATGGATTTCTCTTCAAGTGAATGGATCTTTGTTATTCTTTCATAAATTTATGAAAATAAAATAGCAAAATGGTGTTTAGGTGGATTGAAACTCTATTAGTTTTTCTGTAATTTTCCCAATAACCCCCACTGGCTTGTGGTCACTTTATCTGATCCAGACACATGTATATGTCTCATCCCACGATGAACCAGATAGTTCTTTATTACATCCTGCATCTTCTGCCTCATTTAGCCATCCTGCAAGCATGAAACACTGCTCAGAAATGCAGCAGAGTGGAAATGCAACTGAAGATCAATGAAAATGTACAATCATGACTATGACATGATTTAAACTGAATATATTGCTGTCAAAAGGTCACTGTATTATTTTGGTTGATGTCATTTCTATGAAATTCAGTCTTTAGCAGCATTAAAAATTTCATAAAAGAAAAACCCGCTTAGTTTCTTTTGTAAAATGAAGGCAAGAGACAGGCATGAGCCCTTGGCTTACTCAAAATATTTGTTATTACTTCTGAGTCTAGCAAAAAAGACTGTCAATTGTTATACTTCATTTCGATTAATTACATTGCTGGAGATCACTTACCTAGATCCATGTCATTTTTTTTTAAATTACATTTCAGCTACCTGTGTAATGAGGGAGAAGAACACTTAGCATTTTTCAAACTTGTCTGAGTATTATTTGTTGAATATATAAATATGTGCTTAGTCTCTTTTCTTGAGATAAAAGACTTCTGGTAGGATTACTCACCTAGTTTATGACATCCACTCCCTGATGCTGATAGTAGCTTGATTATCAAATCAGGTCATGATGCTTGGATTATTTGGGAAATAATTTTAGAAGTCATTCAGTGGAATGATTCTACAGATAAAGAAGGATCCCAACAGAGGCATGAGGTGTCAGAGAGAGGCAGACATGAAACAGCTCTAATGATTATTCATGTGTATCTTCTGAGCAACATTTATTAAATTTGTTTTTATGTGGTTCAAAGCAGTTTGAAATTTGACCTCTCATTATTGTTTTGATTTTTATTCCCAGAGTTTATCTGTGTGCAGGGGAGTTACAATGCTGAGCTATCTGTCTGAGGGTAATCACAAGCACCTGAAGAATAAGAACACAGAATGGAAAAGACTTTGGATAATGCTCTCTCACCACTCCATCCCCTCTGCAAAGCCATGTAACTCGTTTGATGTGCTATTCACAGTACATGGATTTTTTTCAGGTCCCTTGGAGATGATGTCATAGTGTAAAGCTATAATGCACTGAGAAATAAAGGAACAATAGATTTCCATGACTTTAAAAGTTTAACTTTGGGAGGAAATAAGTGAAACAAAAGGCAGTTTGCTTACTGTCCCTCCCCAAATTTGAGTTTAGCCTCACCCTGGAAGTAAAGTTCAGATCATTCAGCTTTATAGGTCTGTAGAATGCCTGATGCAGCTATGCTCAGGGTAGTAAAAATTCTGATGAGAATCATACATTTATTCCCATTAGGGCTGATAATCCATTATTCCAGGGTTCTGAGCTTTAGGCCAATGTAGCATTGGTGATCTCTTGTTCATCTCATGTACTTTTATGTATTTCTAGTTTATCGTTTGGTCAACGAAAATTGCAAAATGATTTTTTTCTTGAAATGTATTGATGGGCATACATTTCACATATGCAGGGTTCATATGCAGAAATAGGGTCCATAAGCACAAAATTTCCTAAAGAGGTCCTTTGTGGTGAATAGTTGTTGAATCCTTGAGCCACAACATCTGCTTACTATGGTGATGAGTGATACGAATTGTTCCTGAGATCTGGCCAGTCCAAAGGGCCACAGAGTTCTGGGCAGATTTATTTTATTGAGGGTTAGCTGCAGAAAGCTGATTGTATTTCAGACTGGACTTTGAACTTGGCCTCTGTGTCAAGAGGAAGCAAACCAAGTTGTAGCACGTAGCATCATGCACAGCTGTGCATTCTGAAGGGGTTGAGGAGCAAGGCTTAGTGGGAAATGTTGAGAAGCATTTCAGAGCCAGCATGATAGCTCTAGGGCAGCATGTCTTCTCTCATCTGGAGCTCCCACAGCTCTGCAGGTCTCCCTCAGCTGAGCCCTGTTCCTCCCCACTCCCCCTCTCCTACCTACCCCCTTGCATTATTCTGAAACCTGCCCAGGATTTAGTGTGGCCACTTATTAATCCTTATACTGCAGCCAAAGACAGAGGTGATCAAGGGTGTCCTGGCAGACAATCAAGCTTACTTTTTATTTTATAGCTGATTGAATTAAAGTATATTGCCTTTAAGTTTAAATAGAATTAATCAAAGCATTAGACACTTGGTTGTAAAGCTGAGAGGGATGCCAGTTGGAAGATCTGCCTTGGTGAAATTATGCTAAGAAACATTATATATCACCTGCAGTTTTTGAAATTTGCAATACTAAAGCCAACCATATGTAAATGAGGGCAAGTTGTATAACTTTCTCACTTAGGTTTCTTTTATTTTAATTTAAATATACAGAGAAGTAACAGAGAATCTTAAACATTTTGCTATATTTACTTTTGATTTTTTTAAATAAAAATATACCCATTAGAGATAAAGCTGAAGACCTCTTTTCCTTCCCCAAACCCAATATAATCACTTTCTTCTTAAAGATAATGACTTTCAGGAATTTATAATATATTTTTCCAGTCCATTTTAAAGTCTTTTAACTATTTTTATGGAGTATTGTTTTGAATGTATTTAAAGTTTTACATGAGCTATATGTATTATTTGTTCTATTTTACCACTTGCTTTTTATGTTCTGCATATGCATTCACTCAAGGAATATTTTGTGTTCAATGTTCTGTGCGCTACTGTAGATGTTAAGGCTAGAGAGTAACAAAATAATAAGAAATTAAACTGCCCTAGGTGGAGTTTATGTATTATTTGGAAAAGGACAGATAAGTAAAGTATGTTGGTCAGTGAGAATATTATGGAGAAAAAAAATAGGAAAGGGGAATATGCAGAGGGACGGCTCAGGCAGTCGGGGCAGAATGAGAGGAACCCTGAGGTCATCAAGGGAAACAGAAGCAGCAAGGTCTAGTGTTGCTTAGAAGTGAATGGCTGGGAAGCAGACTTTGGAATACGAAGAGCTCTGGGCCTTCCTTCTGACTGGACGAGATGGAGGTGTTGTTAAGATGGAACCATTGATGTGTATTGAACCTGGTTTATAGACATGAACCACTGTGGAGCATTCCATCATGTCACTAAAGCACATTTCATTTATTTGTTCCTTTATTGACAATAATTTTGGCTATTTTTCATCATTTATTTCTATTGTTGACAGTATTGCTCTGAAAAATCTTGTTCACTTCTGGTATTCATGTGCAAGTTTCCCTGGGCCCGGAAATGGAATGACTACCATTTTTGTCATCCACACTTTCAATTTCATATACATTGCTAAATTGTTCCTCAAAGTGTCTGTTTATGTTTTTCCGAAAACATATAGGTTAGCATACAGCACATAAAGCCATTTCTTTACAACCTTGCCCACACTAGGCATTGTCTTTGGAGCCTCGAATGGGTGCAAAATGGGGGTGCATTGCTTTAATTTGATTTCTCCCCATACTAGTGAAGTTAAGCATTTTCTCATTTATATCTTGACCATTACATTGACATTTTATGAATTAGCTTTCAAATATCTTGCCTATTTTTACACTCATGCTGTTTGTCTTCTGAATGATTTATATCAATTTCTTATACATTTTGGATACGAAGCCTTGATAATACACTCTGCATGTATCTTCTCCAAGTTTGTTCATTGTTATTTATCTTTGTCTATACTGTCCTGAACTGTACCCAGATTTTAAATTTTAATATAATCTGGTTACTAATATTTTATTGTATAATTGGAACTTTCAATGTCTTAAGAAACTTTCAATACTCCTATGTCACAAAGATATTCCTATCTATCTACCTACTTATTGTTTAACATTCAAAGTTTGATTTACTCATTTAAGGTTGTGGTGGTGCATAGCCCAGAGCCTATTTCAAGCACTGTCTTCTGACAGCTTATAGCATAGTCTGTCCCTCAAATTAATAAAGAGCTGTTTTGCTCATGATTCAGCTCCCTCTTCAGAGATAGCCCTGTATTCAATTACTAAATTCCTGTGGAAGGTCAAAAATCCGGCTCCTGGACTCAGTTTGGGACTTCTCTAAAAGGCCAGTCCCCCCCTTCCAAGCTCTTTGCGGGACTGACTGATTAAATTCTCTGCGGCAGTGCATCACAATTTAACTTCTCTACCTGCCCAAATTTGTTTCCTTTCCTCCTTATCCAATTTATTCACCTTATTATTCAGATCATGCTAGTTTCCATCTCGGAGTCTGTCTAGAAAACCTGACCTGTGACAATGGGCACAACTAGTGGTCCTAGAAAACAGATTCAAAAGTGGATTTTGGAGCTGAATCATCCATCACCTGGCTGGCAATGATGACTTATGCCATAGATGAAATAATGACAAACCCTGGCATGCAGTAAACCTTTTAAAGGTTTAAACTTTAAACTTTTAAAACTTTTAAAACTTTTAAAACTTTCACTGGGGGGAAGGGGAACTGAGGCTGGAAGAAAATACATTGGTGGGTACAACCTTTCAAGTAATTGAGAGATTCAGGAGAAGCAGTAAGGATTCCACTCCACAATAATGCCGTCCTCAAGGAGTCTTGAGTTTGAACTGACAGGGGCTTCTGCTGTGTGCTCAAGCCTTAGCTAGTAGCCCACAGAGGCACAAGTAAATGTAAATTTGTGATATGACTCCTGTCAACTATCCTTGTGATAGCATTCTGCTGCCGCCTAGGGCCTTCCGCCTTGCACCCCTTAGATAAGATCCCTATGGAACTTACCAAACCCCTGCTCCTTTTGGTTTGAACTGGCTAACCCACCGTTAGTTCAGGAACCCCAAAGTACTCCACTGGCGGACCCTAAGAAAGCCATGTGTCCAAATCCTGACACTGTGTTCTTTCTGCCTGTACCCTGCCTTGACCTCCCCGGGGCCCATTACCTCTTCTAGGACCTGTGAATAATAAACTTCTCTCTTTAATTTTTCTTTGTGGTCTTTTGTTGAAGGGTGGCTCATCATCCCAACACCACCCCCCACTCTACTTAACAAATGTTAATTTAAAAAAATCACAACAGATCACTGTTCCTTAGGGTTATTGATAAATAGAAAAAGACTAAGAAAAGCTGAAGACCTTTAATCACCAATGTAAGCCTTTGTGATAGCCAGAGGATGCCTTGGGCAGTATATAGGAGATTCTCAGCTTTTGCAGCTGGAGGTTAGAAAAAGCTAAAGATTAGGCCCCTAGTTTAATGATAGTGGAGCTCTAAAGAAAGCTGAAATCTCAGTCCTGGGAAATCTACTACACCAAGTTCAGGGCAGCAGTTGAGGAGTGGGATTCTAAGATTTCAGTTAATGCATTCAAAAATCTTGAATCCCTAGATTCTCCTAAATGTTCTAAACCTGAAGAAGTGGCCCACTCTTTGCTGAGAGTCTAGTGCTCCTTGTTTATATTAAGGTCACGCAGACGCCTCTGCATTGGTGACAACAATCACCCTCCTTAAGATCTCCCTGGTTCCCTACCCCTTTGAACTTCATCACTTGCTAGAGTTAAGTCAGAGCAGGACCTAGCAGGGAAGTACTGCGCCTGCTAAGGAGAGAATTGGAACTATACCTCAGACAAACCACAGGACCTACTCAATATATTTTAGCAGGAGATGAGAGAGTTTGTCTGATAACATCTTGAGAGTTCTAGATGAAAGAAGATGGAGAACAAAGTTGGATAAGGGAGACTTTAGTGATATGGGACTGGTTTTCTATGATAAAACTTTAATACTCTGACAAGGGCTTCAAGAGTCAGTACTAACAGACTGCTTAGATTATAAGCAGAAAGAGTTGAGGTTCCCCAGAAGAACAAAGATAGATGTAGCTTTCTCGACATAAAGAAAAGTCATTTTGGGCTCCCAGCCATCTTGTGAAGAATTTAAGGACAAACAGCTGCTATCAGGCCAGGAGATAATCTAATCATATTTACAAGTGAAGCTTGACCTGATGCATATTTGCGAGTTTTCTCTGCAGGATCTAAACCCCTTTGAGCCCTCAGATACTCTACCAACTGGAGCCAGAGAATTGATGACGCTCTCCCTTGCCAGCCCCCTGACTTTGACCTGGACTGAGCCACCCTAAGGTGACCTCTGCACCAGTTCTGTGCTATATTTCCCATTGTACAAGCTCTTTCATGAATATTCATGATCCCTTAACTTAAAATTTCCCCAATTTTGTGTTCAGGGAGACACTGCTTTGGGAAAGATCCCTGGTGTTCTCCTTTACTTGTTGCAAGTAAACCCTTCCTTTTCCCATTTTCTGGCTTGGTGATCTCTTTTGACTCAGCACCCACCAAGAGTGGAACACAGTTTCAGATAACAAGACGGGTCTTGAAAACTTAGAAAAGGTGAGGTACTGCATCAGGTGAAGCAGAATGCCAGATCCACTGGAGGCAGTGGAAGACAAGATAAGAAAAGAGGTGAGCACGCTAAGGAGAATGTACTATACATGGCTGGAAAACCCATCAGCAACTATATTCTATAGTAGGGTCCAGAGTACACTCTATTTATGGAAGCAATAAAGCATACACTTGTAGGAGGGGCCAAAGTAATATTGGGAAGCCCACTGGCAATGTCCTCTGTAGACCATGGCTGATGGTAAGACTGAGCTCTTTGACAGCAAAGGAGATTTTACGATCCTAATGTAACGACAGGTCAGGTGCTCAAACTTTAGAAGAAAGATGGAACAATTATAATGAATAAGTGTTATAATATTTGTATTGTCTGATTATTACCATCAGAGCATATGCCTCATGTAACAGTCACTAAACAACCATGTAGACAAAATGACATAGTCATTTTTTTTGTTAGGGCATACCTTAGAACTCACTCAATGGAAGCAAAACTGGAATTATCATTATGATAGGGATAGATAATATGCATAGGCCCCAAAATATGGACTTTCTCTCACCCAGGCTGACTAAACTAATGCTATCAAGTGTCCAACTTGTCAATAGTGGAAATCAACAAAGGGCGAGCTCTCAGTGTGGAACCATCTTTCTAGGAAACCAACCAGCTTTGGTAATGGGTTGATTATATTAGACTTTTTCCAACCTGAAGGGGTAGTAATTCATCTTAAAGGGAATTGACTTGTTTTGCCTTTCCTGCTTATAGGACTTCAAGCACCATTACCTAAAGACTTATTTTAGTTATTTTTATTTTTTTTAAGACTTATAGACTATTTCAGTCACTGACAGATATTCTGCATACAATTGCTTCAAACTAAGGGACTAACTTTATAACAAAGGAGGTGCAGCAATAGACATGTGACCATAAGATCCCGTGGTCCTGATGAGTTTTCATAGCTGTATCCCTCCATAGGAATTATCCTTAGCCAAAAGGTGCTGCTCCCCAAAAGGTTCCTCTTCATCCTGGGGGCAGGCTGTTTTGCAGTTCAGGATGTCTCTGAAGACCCTTCATAGGTCCAAAGCTCCCAATGCAGTTAGGGGAAACCTCTGTTGCAACTGAATTAAAGTTCAATTTCTCTCTCTGTCTGCTTCTGTTTCTCTCACTCCCATGAACCCTCCCTAGTTACCCTGTGGCACGCAAATTTAGAAGTTGTTTCCTTGCAGAAACTGACCCACAATATCTTCATTTAGCATTTATTTTTATGTGCTGCATTATGAGGATCTGTTATTTTATTCCTTACAGAAAGCTTAGTGCTCTAAATGTATTTACTGAAAAACTCATCAAAAGATCGAAAGGCCCACAGGATATGTAGTGCCAGTACTACTGCACATCAAGTTGTGTATATATGCCTTTCCCTTGCCTTTTCTATTCTATTGATCTATTTGTTTACTTCTGTATTAATATCACATAATCTTATTTATTTATATATATATTTAAAGATTTTATTTATTTATTAATGATAGACACAGAGATAGAGAGACAGAGGCAGAGACGCAGGCAGAGGGAGAAGCAGACTCCCTGCGGGGAGCCTGATGTGGGACCCGATCCCAGGACTTTGGGATCATGCCCTGAGCCGAAGGCAGATGCACAACTGCTGAGCCACCCAGGCATCCCAATGTCACATAATTTTAATTCCTACATAATTATAATAAATATTATTATCTGTTAGGGCAAATCTCCTGCCCTTACTCATTTATTTTAGATTTATCTTGTATAATATGTCATTATTATGCCACATGAAATTTTAAACTCTGGTTTCAAGTTTGTGAAAACACTGTTTGGATTTAAATTAAGAATAAATGGAATTTACAAATTAATATGTTAAAAATTGACAGTTTTTCCACATTGAATCTTCTCATCTATTAACATGTTCTAAATATATAGACTTATAGTTTCCTTTTATGTCCTCCCTTTGATTCTTCATGTCTTTTCTGATATTCCTACTTACTTTAGTGTTGCTCTTTTTTTTTTTTTTAAAGATTTTATTTATTTATTCATGATAGTCACACAGAGAGAGACAGAGAGGCAGAGACACAGGCAGAGGGAGAAGCAGGCTCCATGCACCGGGAGCCCGACGTGGGATTCGATCCCGGGTCTCCAGGATCGCGCCCTGGGCCAAAGGCAGGCGCCAAACCGCTGCGCCACCCAGGGATCCCTAGTGTTGCTCTTTGTTAATAGTGCCATTTCTTTTCCTTTCTTTCTGGATTTTTTGTCCTCCCTTAAGAATTCTGCCCAAGATCTTCACCCTGGCAGTTTACCTTTTGAAGGTATGCATAAGGGACTTATCTAACAATTCTATATTTCTAGATATCCTTTTTTTGACCTAGTGAAGAACAAATACTGGGGGATAGTCTGGTTCATTGCAGGCTGGCAGAGTGGTGAGATATAAAAGGTAATATGAGTTAGACTCACAGAGCATGAAATGCCACATCACTAAGCATTTTTCAGCAGCTGTACTGAATGAAAAAAAATTACATTACCTTGCATCCATCTTGGTTCTTGAATATTTTGCTGTATTGATTTAATAGTGGCCCATCTTTGATTTTGTAAAAGGAAATTGCTGAGCAAAGAAAACTTACATAAAACCAGATAGGTGTCACCTGCAGTGAAATGAAAGATTTCTTCAGAGATCCTAGGTTCTGTGTAATTTTAGAGAAGCTGATATTGTTTAGAATTGATGTGTGTGGAGAAAGCCACTCCCTACCACTCTTTTTGATTTGGTGTTGAAATCTTTCAAAGAGTGAAGATTAGCACGTTAAACAGCTGAGCAGGATTTAGTGGTGGATAATACAAGAAGTGAAAAGATCATTTTTTCCTTACTATTGTAGAATTAACACATATGGTTTAGATTCTGATTAAAAATATCATATGTAGAAGGAAATCTTGAGTCAGATTTGTGCCGACTTGGAAAATATTTTGTCATCTTCCTTGAGGTGAGGAAGAAGTCGGAGGCTTTGAAATACATACATGGCTGTATAAATCCTGTCTTAAAAGTTATTTGGAATTTTACTTTTGGTTATGATGGAGTATTAAGTTTTATACTTATCTTACTATCAAAAATGACTAAAAAACTAGGCACTATAAGTAACAGCTGTTTTCAGACATGGAGCCAATGTCAGTTAAAGACTGTGATCTCCAGAAAGGGAAAAAAAAGATTAACCTTATCATTTTATTTTCTGAGATTTCTTCTTGGAAGAAATTACTGGTCAGTAGCACAAATAAGGAAATCAATAGTCTTGCTGAGTTGAAGAGACAAGGATAGGAATTCAAGGATTTTGAGGCGAGCTACATTTTAAAGGGATGAATACTATAGAGGAAGGATCTATGCTGAGAAAAACCTTAAGAAATGTATACAGAAATTCCATTAAATCTTTGGATTGATACCATTTTGCACATGCATAGGGCATGAAGCCAGGTGAAGAAATCCTAAGGAAAGAATAATTATCAAGGAAATATTAATCTATTTTCAGAGCTTATACATGATTGGAAATTAAGTTTCTACTCTGCAGAATAGAGAAAACTGACTGAATACACAGGGAATTAAGTAAAGACTCCAGATGGTCACCCCTTAGTCGTGGGCTAAATGGGATCTAGAGAAAAGACTATTCTGGTACCATCCTTAAATGTAATTAATAGCAAACCTCAAAAAAGCAAAAGGAGAGTTAAATAACTTAACTACCTGCCTGGAACAAAGCCCAACATTTTTTAAGGAAATACAGTTTTATCAAGCATTCAAAAATGTAAGAAAATACAATGTCTACCATACAAACAAAAATTTCTAGATATGCAAAGAACTAAGAAAACATGACCAATAAACAAGTGAAAAATTTTTTTTCAGTAGAAATGGTATTTGAGCTACAAAGATGATGCAATTAGCAAAGACTTCCAAACAGCCATTATAAATGTATTCTATGCACTTAAGAATTTAAAGGAAAACAACACGACAAGAGGAGATATGAAAGATATATAGAAGATTCAACAGTAACTCTAGTGATCAAAATGTCCTATCTAAAATGAAAAATTTTGATGGCTTAATTAGAGATTTAGAACAACTTTATTTTCTTAAGTTCTCAAAGTTTGAAGTTCAAGATCAAGGTCTAATAAGGATGTTTTCTGAGATCCCTCTTCCTGGTTTGTTAGGTGGTCCCCTTCCTGTAGGTGTCCTCACATGGCCTTTTCTCCACACATTTCGGGAGAGAGGAGAGAGATTGCTGGTATCTCTTCTTCTTGAAAGGATTAGGGCCTTACCCTTATGATCTCATTTAACTAATTATCTCATTGAAGGTCCTATCTCCAAATACAGTCACATTGGAGGTTAGGGCTTCAACATATGAATTTGAGAGGATGGTGGACACAATTCAGTCCATAACAAGTGGGTATCTGGAGAGAGAATATTAAGGATACAATAGGTGTTTGGAGCATTTTGATACTTAAAGTAGATTTCTTAGATATTAATTGTGAAGGGAGAAGAGGCTGTCAGCTATATATAGTAACCTAGTAGATCTATAGCATACTCATAACTGTATGCCATTTGTCTTCTATTTGGAACAAAAATTAAGGTGAATTAAAGATAATTTCAGACTAACAAATATTAAATGGAGTATTTATTCTCAACTGATTTGCACTATGTTAAAGAATATTCTTTAGAGTGAGTTAAAACTTGGTTGTACCAAAGAAATGTATTTCAATGGAAATAGTAACCAAGGAAAAACATAATGACATATTTTTAAATATTAAAAAATTAATTTAAAAATTCATAGTTTAAAATATTTTTAAAGAAATAACTAGTCAGTGCAAAAATATTAACATTTTATTGTGGAGTTCATAAGGTATATACATATCTGCAAATAAAATGCATGGCCATAAGAGTAGGATGAGGAAACTGAAAACATGTAACTGTAAAGGCATTACACATTATTAGTTTAAAATTATTTAATGGTAGACTATGATAAGTCTTTATATAGTAACATTAGATCAGACATTAAAAGACAAAAAAAGAGGTAGAATGAATAAGCTTGATAACTGTAATAAAATGGTATAGTAAAAAATATGCAATTTTAAAAATACAAAAAAAAAAAAAAAGTAAAGAAGGCACAAAGAAAAGAGATGAAACAAATAGAAGAGAAAGATGCTTTATTTTAAGGAACTGGTTTACATGACATTGGGGGCTGGGAAGCCCAAAGTCTGCAGAGCAAGCTGGCAGTCTAGAGACTGCTATTGTAGCTTGAGTCCAAAGGTAGTTTGGGGGTAGGATTCCCTCTTCTTCAAGAGACTTCAGTGTTCTTTTTTTCTTTTTTTTTTCCTATATCCTTCAATTGATTCGATGAGGCTTAGTCACATTATAGAAAGTATTCCGTTATGCTAAAAATTGACTGATTTAAATGCTAATCTCATTTAAAAAATACCTTCACAGAGACATCTAGACTCATGTCTAATGCTTGCTTTGGCAGCACATATACTAGACTGATGTCTAGATCAGATATCTGGATGTCATGGCCTAGCCAAATTGACACATAAAATTAGTTATCCCAGATAGATTTATGCCCAAACAAAATGATAATCACATTAAAATGTAAATTGGCTGAATACCTCAAATAAAAGGAAAACTGCCAGATTTCTGGGAAAACAACCCAGCCAAATGGTATCTATAAGACACACTTAAAGAAATGGGCTTAAAAGTTGAAAGGTGAAAAAAGGTATGCCCTACAAATACTATTTATAAGAAAGTGGAAGTAACAATATTAATATCACATAAAGTCAACTTTAGAACAGTAAATATAAATATTACCAAAGATAAAGGATATTTTATAATGACAGTTTATCAAGAAGATATAATAATCCTAAATTCACCTGTACCTAAAACAAAGCATTGGTATATATGAGGCCAAAAATTGATGGGAGAAATAGATAAATGCACAAATGTCATTAAAAATATTAATACTTTTCTATCAGTGATTGACAGAGCAAATGGACAGAAAATCAGACATAGAAGATTTGAAAAGCACTATAAATCAGCCTAAATTGAAGGATAGATGAACACTTCCGGTAACATACATAATCTTGACCAATTAAACCATGGTGCTCATATCTTAATCCTATATTTTGTGATTATCAAATGTATTGTATTAGCAGTACCATGATTACAAGGCAGAGTTGTTTACTAAGAACTTAGAATTAGGGACGCCTGGGTGGCTCAGCGTTTGAGCATCTGCCTTCAGCTCAGGACATAATCCCGGGGTACCGGGATTGAGTCCCACATCAGGCTCCTTGCATGGAGCCTGCTTCTCCCTCTGCCTGTGTCTCTGCCTCTTTCTGTCCATGTCTCTCATGAATAAATAAATAAAATCTTAAAAAAAAAAAAAAGGACTTAGAATTTAAACAGCAAAGTGGGAAGAAATGCCTAAGAAGATTAAAAAAATGCAAAGAAATTCAGTTAATGGCTCCCACCATTCAGCAGGGGGCGTCTTATTTCATTGGTTTTGGGCAGAAATAGTTTCCCTCTGGAAGTTATCCACTGTTCTGAAAATTTAGAGCTAGCAGTTTACTAGGTCTTAAATTCTCTGGACTCTTTTCTTCTGGAGATTCTCTGAGGATTTCAGCTTATGGCTTTGAATAGTGCCATCTTCCTCATTTTTAGAGTTGGAGAAAAGTCACGTTTTTGCCCAAAGGCATTTACGCAAGGATCAATCCCTTGCTAGGTCTTCTCCAATGAGCATGTTCTCCCATACAATTTTCAAAATTCCCAATCTTTCAGTCAAAAATCATATAAAAATAATTAGATGGTTTCTTGGGAGAGCAGTTTATATGTATGGACGATATAGCCAAATAGCACTGGCTAACTTATTATCACAATCATTAGAATGGAGGAGAGTGAGATCCTTTGCTGAGTTACTGTATACAATTAATTTGTTCTCAATTAATGACTGTTGGAAGAGGAAGTATTTTATGAAAACTGAGAGCATTAATAGAACTTTTAGATCTTTAATTTTTTATACTAGGTATATTATGGTTGGCCTTGACAGAGAAAAGTATTTTACTGAGAAACAAATCTTTTTATAGAGAGATACTTCATTAGTCTTGAATATAAATATGATTTTTTTAAATCTGAAAAGAACACAATCATTGAAACATTTTATTAACACATTTTTTCCTGTGGTTAAACTAGGAAGGCTGAACTTAATTTTTCAGATTATTTTTAATCCTAAATTTCACAAATAAAAAAGGCTCACAATAGTGTTGAGATAAGTAAAATTTGGAGAGATCAAGCAAACCTAATTTTTCCTTTTGTGCTCTTTTTATAACATGAAGATACAAATCTTTGTGTTACTAATAGCCATTTAGGAAAATCAAAGACATTTTGAACACACACACACACACACACACACAAATTACTTTTTGTTTTAATTTGAATTTGGAGTCTGATTTAGATAGTGGCAAAATCCACAAGAATTTTTACATGAGTCAAGGTATGATCATAAGCAACAAGGATCTGAAGGCAAGAAATAGCTCCAGGTAATATCTTTTTAAAAATAAGTTATAATGATTAGTGGGAAATTTTATAAAAACGATACAACAGTATGTCAAAAAGCACAGAATATAACAAAATATTTTAGTAATAAAAAGAACCTATCTGGGCACAAAAAAAGCAAAAATTCTAGTTTGGGTCTCTTTATATATCATTTATGTAACAGTTTGTAGTAAAAGATCCATAAGCCTTTTGCCTCATGAATAAGCCCATAATATTTTATTCACCTTTGCCAAGCATTTCAACACATTTCGTTCATTGAAAAATTATTATTTGTAGGTGTTACATTGCTGGGAAAATCATGTTCACTTCCTTTCAGACGTTAAGCCATTGAAATTATTCAAAAAAAAATGTTTTCCAACCACAGTGGAAAAAAATTAGAAATCAGTAACAGAAGGACATTTGGAAAATTTACAATGTATGGAATTTGAACAACACATTCCTAAATAATCAATGGGCCAAAGAAGAAATCATAATGGCAATTAAAAAATACTTTGTGATGAATGAAAATGAAAACACACTACTGAAATTTATTGGATGACATCATAGCACTGCTTAGAGCACATTTATATCTGCAAATGCCTGTAATAGAAAAGATTAAAGATCTCAAGTCAATAAGTTAACTCTCTGCCTCAATAATCTAGAAAAAGGAGAGACAGCTAACCCCAAATTTTCATCTTCTGACTAATGGTAAACAAAAGGTGGTGTATAGTCATAGAATGAAATATTACTTAGCAATATAAAAAAACTATTAATATATGAGATAACATGGCTGAATCTTTAAAGCCTTATATTAAGTGAAAGAGGCCAGTCATAAAAAGCCATGTTTTATATGTATCCACTTGCATGAAATGTTGAGAATTAGATACATCTATAGAGGCAAAAAGGACATCAGCGTTTGCTGGGCTGAGAGGAGGAGAAAATGTGGAGTGACTACTGATGGATGAGCAGTTTCTTCTGGGGGTGATGAAAATGTTCTGAAATTAGACTATTGTGATGACGACACCATTCTGTGAATAAACACCACTGAACTGTATACCTTGCAAGGGTGAAGAGAGCAGTACATGAATTAGAGTTCAACACACTTGTCATTAAAAACAAAAACAACAACAAAGAAAACTCCCAAAACCCAACAGAATCTGTCCCTAGAGGCTCTGATTCAGATTTGGGGTAGACTCAGATGATTCGTGTTCTGTGGGGAGCATATGAGCTACTGGTTATGCTCTTGTGCCTTCAGAGGACTGCTGTCAAAATGCAAATACAGTGTCTGGGAAAGGTAAGATAATAAACTCCTGCTAGTCCATAGATATGAGTTAAATTATGAGGTTACTATCTGTCCTGTGGGCTCTGAGCCACTGAGATCCAACTGTGAGAATTTTAGTGGTAAGAAAATAAAATATGGTTAAGATAAATGGCAAATGATGGGAGGTGTAAAAGGGGGTCCTAGGAGATACCCTCTGCAGGGGAAAGGATTCTGGGCAGACAAGTCCACTATTCTTACACTAACCTGGCTCCATCTGCCTCTCAAGAATTGGGGAAAATGATAGCTAATATGTATTAAGCACTTTACTTTGTAGCGGGCGATGTTCTAAGTGCTTTTTTGTGTGCTAACTTGTTTAACTCCCTACAAAAACCCATGAGATTGATACAATTTTTATTTCAGTACTACAGAAGAGGAAACTGAGGCAGCAGACTAGAGTGATTTTCATGTCACAAGTCACATAGCCAATGCACGAAAGAGCCAGGATTCAGACTTAGTAGTTTTGCTCTAGAACCTTGCAACCGCCACGCTGTGTTACTGCTTTAATGCTACGTGGTCATCACCAGCCAAGAAGAGGGTGGAAGGAGAGCCTGCCAGTTACTTTATCCGTGGCTTCTAGAGGCCATAATAAGGCTGCAGGTAGTTCAGAGAGGTTGCGTGACACAATGTGGCAGTAGAAATAATCATTAAATTGGATTTGGACCATCTTGAGTTTGAGCTCTAATTCTGCTATTACTGTCGGGGACAATAGGGGCATTTGAGCTCCGTAGGTCAGAATTTCTTGATATATAAAATTAAAAAAAAAAAAAATAACATCTTCTCTGCCTTCTCCACTGCCTTGTGGTGAGATTCAAACTCAGACGACAGATCTCAAAAATCCGTGAACCTCAGTGTTTCATATGAAGGTGGAATGAAGGTAAAGTGGTGGATTAAAACCGCAGCAGAGATCCAACTTCTAGATTATTCCTGGAGGCATTTGGATGGATTAGCAATCTGGGAAAGAAAAAAGCTGTCTCTTCAGACCAATTCTTAATGTTGAGGGGTTTCTATTATAGTTTGAGGAATGCTGGCTCTCCCCCTGGTGCCTGGGAGTAGCTAGGCCCTATTTCAAATAATTGACATTTAAGACACTTCTACCTAAAAAATTCATTTTAGGTATTTGGGAGAAACGTTGGTTTGGCATATACTCAGCCTGTGAAACTTTCACCTCCACAGAAAATCCTTCAGAAGCCTGGCAGTGGCAACAGGTGTTGCCTAGGTGAACAGACTGAAAAAAATCTACCCATCCTGACAGCTCACTCAAGTTGTAATATCTCTCTTTATTCAGGTGGGGGCTCATCTTTTATGTTTGTTACATACAGTTCAAGAGGGAAGAGGAGAAACAAGGTTTGATTTTGATTTCAACTTGCACTGATTAGGGGGCGGTGGGGGACTTTTTCTGAATGCGCTGTTAGGGCGGCTGGCAGATGTCTTCTTGACATTGGTACTGGAATTTAGAGCATTTTGGAAAGTGTTTTCAGTGGCTTTCTGGTAGCTGTGGGGTTTCACAGCTCCTGAACGTGCTACTTTAACGTTTAGTTTAGTTTGGGTAGCCTTCTTTTGAAATGGTCGCAGAGAAAGCTCCGAGGATCATTTTGAAGGAGAGTTGTTGTCGAAATGTAGTGACAGGCTCATAAAACTAAAGGTCATAACTGTGACCAGTTGATCATTAAAGTGTTTTTCTGCCTCTGGGCAGACCAGATCCTGCATATTTGCAGCAGACTTTAATGCTGATGATTTGAACAATGACCAAGTGCCTGTGCTTTTTATTCCTGTGTTCAGATGTCGTGATGTACAAAGGAAAAATTACTGAGCTGGAAGCCTGGAACTTGGGGTCTTGCCACCTTTCTGCTCTAATGGGCCCCTTTACTCATGTCTATCTTTTCAACTGTTATGATAGAAACCTCTAGATAGATTTCTGGGGCTCATTGAGGAAATTCTTTTTCCAGGTTTTTTTTTTTTAATTTAGGTTTTATATTTTCTGCCTTGGCTGCATTCATTAATTATCAGGTTGATGTAGTTTAAAATAATCTAGGGCACCTGGTGGCTCAGTGGTTGAGCGTCTACCTTTGGCTCAGGGTGCGATCCCAGGGTCCTGGGATCGAGTCCCACATCGGGCTCCCTGTGTAGAGCCTGCTTCTTCCTCTGCCTGTATCTCTGCCTCTCTATGTGTCTCTCATGAATAAATAAATAAAAGCTTAAAAAAAAAAATTAAGCTAGTGCTTGACCTCTGTGCCCAGAATCTTGCATCGCACATGTGATTGTTACTCCAGCACCACTGCTGGGAAGAGAAGTTCCCATCCTCTAAGCTCTGCTGCTTCTCCTCTGCCCGCTCCTTACTGGTCTCTCCCAAGGGATGGGAGAGTGGGTTTACTGGCTGGGATGGGTGGGTTACTGTGGCTCCAAGGTGAGTCTTGAGTGACCCTCTCCTCTGCTCTTCGAGGGAGACACAACTGGGCTACTTTCCCCTTTTCTTTTTCTTCCAAACATGTAGCTTAGCATCCATGAGGATTCATGTCCCTTTGGTTCCCGGCTCCTCATGCCACATTAGCCTGGTCCCTGGAGGCATACTCAAGGTTTACTTTTAGAAGAATGTGAGAGCCCTACTTAGGCTCCTGTCTGAGTCACATCCTCCATATGACTAGTCTTCCCTTCCCAGAGCTCCCTGGGACAGAGGGATGAGTAATAATAGCTCAGGGCTCAGATATTCCTGACTCTCTTGATATAATATTTTCAGAATAAAATCAAACATTTTTGTAACTCAGAACAGCAAGTGTTCCACACTTGCTCATCTGACTGACTTTTGCTTTTGCCTCCACTACAATGGAAAGCATACTGACCTGGCCATCCTTCATTTTATTCTCTTCCAAGCTCTACCTCTTATCCTCTGTGCCCTGGGCCCTTAATTTCCTCAATTATAGAACGAAGGGGTTGAGTTGAATCCTTTCAAGGTCATCTCCAATCTTCAACATTCTCTGCAACTGAAAATGTCCCTTTTGTGAGTTCAGAGCCCACTTAGGACATTTATTTTTATTTTTAATCTTTCCTCTGAGTTTCCTTTTGAGTCTCTGTCTCCCTTGTTCAGTCTCTGTCTTTTCCTTACACACACACACACACACACACACACACGCTTAAATATCAGTGAATTAAATACATTTTCTGTGAATGGAGAACAAATTTTACATGACATGAAATGCTTATGGGGAAATGGAAGAAAACACCCAGAGTAATGCAGGGCTTTTAAAAAGCAGCTTCAGGCCAGATCTCCTGGTGCCAGAGGAAGTAGATCAAGCAGCCTCTAATAGGCCTCATTTATAGCCTTTTCACATAACCCAGGGTACCATATTTTGTTAAAGAATGAGCCATGCTGCACTCTGAAAAGAGCTTAATGTTTCTGTGAATGACATAATTAAAATGAAGATTCGCATCAATGACTTAATCTGGGCCATTGCTTTATGAAGAAGTTCGGCAAGGATTTAGTCAGAAGGCCTGTGGAGCGGAGAATAAAAAATGAAAATATGGCTTGGCCCTGGAGGCTTTAGAGTCATGGGAGATAGTTGCTGCATCCAAGCTGGATGAAACACTTCTGCTTGGAAACACAGAGGCCAACTGGACAGAAGAAAAACTGGATGGAGTCAAGAAGCGTAGAATCTGAGACAGGAAATGGAATATCTCAGAGCCAGTCCAGTAGGCTCCATCTCCATACCTGGATAGCCCAAGAGGAGAGCTTGCAGGAGCTCAGCATCTGTGATGTAACAGAACAACAGCAAAGCCAGTGGCAATTCAGCACTTGTTCTGTGTACGTCTCTGCCGTCAAGTCTTTGTCTCCTTTAGTCTTTGAGTCTTTGCATTTTTCAGCTAAGCTGTATGGATGCCGTCTTTCAGGCAAGGACACAGAGACTTGGGGACATTATCTGGCACACCAATGTCACAAAGTGTCTAAGGAACAGAAATGAGATTTAACATGTAGGGTCTGACCTCAAAGGCTCCTGTTTTGACATCATTTTTTGTGCGTTAGAGGGATGGCCTCCCTGGAGGAGGAAACTGCACTTCCTACCAGGCCAAGAGGAGTCTGAAAGCTTGATTCTAGAAGATCTGCTTTTGTAACAAAACACCTTTATAAAGGCTAACCATAGAGCTATCTGACAACAGGATTTGTGTATGTGTTTAATCCCAGAGCTTTCAGGGATTAGACTGATTGTATTGTTTGTGCCGATATTCCATATTATCTTCATACTCTGGGGGGGATATATTCTTTGCTCCGGCAAACCCTTATTTGATCGATCTCACACCACCTCTGTTGAGTACCTGGTGTTGGGTGTATTTTGCTATATCACATGTGGAGGAGAGGGGATAGGGCAGTGAAAAGTGGTACAGAGAAACCAAACTCATCGCCAATTTTATCATCATCCCAGAGGAGGTTCTGTTTCATGTACAAATTGTGTGGCGTCACAATGGAAACAACAAACTGTCGAAAACAAAATAATCATTTCCATTCCATGGAGCTTATCTTCCAATTCTAATTATTATCTGGAGAATTTAAGGAGCTTTGGCCCAAGTCAATAGAATGTTAGTTTTGTACTAATTTTTTCTGCACGTTTGAGAGATCATTATCCATGAGTCTCTCATGTTTCTATGTCTTATGACCGATGTGCTAACTGCCCTCTTAGTGTGAACTACCTTTTAGTGTTTGTATAGAAAACTGCCTTGAAAAAAAATAGCATCTTTCAACAAAGCAAAGAACAGATAAACTTATTACAGAGGGGAAAAAAATCTCTGCAGAGCAAAGGACAAATATACATATTGCTGATTATAAAAGTTAGGTCTTCTTTTCTGGAATGCAAACCATTCTGTATGTAGCCATTTTGGGGGGCCATTCGTGTCCCTTCTGTTGGACTTGGTATAAGAAGGGAAATGTAATTACGCTGATGCCCGGGCTGCCTGCTATGTCATAAGTAATGGAGTCCTTTGCTTGTGATCGAGAAATCGGGTTTCCTCTGCCAGCATCCATGAACTGCGCAACCTGTTAGCTCTTTTTTTTCAATGAACTTTTGCATTTGAAATGGGCTCTGTGTGGATGTGAAAGATCAGTTTCTTAAAAGTGGATACAGGTAGAACTACACAAATAAAGAAAAAATGGAAGTCTCAGGGAGCATCTGAGTGGTAATGTAAATAAATTAAAGAAATTCTTCAGGGCTAAACCCTCACCTAACATATGTTAGGCATATTATTGATGTTTGTTAAACTGAATTAAGTAAAAGCCATTTTGCTTAACTCAGTGCATACAAGATACTCATGGCCAGCATCTAGTTAAACATTTACAAAATTTGTCAACTGGATTGATGGAAAAAACTAGTTTCTAGATATGGAGAGACAGAAGAGAAAAAAAGAACAGTATTGTAAAAAGATTGTGAAAGGCTGGGAAAATATAATTCTGAGGAAGGGCTTCAAGCCCAAATATGATTTAACAATAGAGTAATCAATTTTCCCAAAGAACATGAAACTTCTCTGAACCATTCTTATCACTTAACAACAGGAAGAAGAGGGTGATGCTGTAAATAAACCGTCTGTGTGCATGTGGCTATACCTGCATGTCCTTCATATTTGCAGAACTAGACTCAGCCATGTTATCTAGGTCTGTGGTTGTGACTGATAAGCCAGTGCTCAGGCAGCTGGGCTTGCCAAACCTTTAGTTTATGACTGCAGGTCCTCTTTGTGGAGGCTTGTTTTTACTTGTAAATGTGTGCCTTTGTTAGGAATCTGACCGCCTGTACCCAGAAAAGGTTCCTTCCAGCTCCATTCCCAGCACCCAGTTGATGCACCCCAAATTAGTCTCACACTTCATGGTCCTATAGGCCATCTATACAGCGTAGGACTTATAGACCTGATTTCAGCAGCTGCTGATGATTTATTATTATTATTATTTTGAGAAGAAGGGTGGGGGAGGGCAGAGGAAGAGAGAGAATCTTAAGTAGGTTCCATGCCCACTGTGGAGCCTGCCACAGGGCTCCAGCTCACAATCCAGAGATCATGACTTGAGCTGGAATCAAGAGTTGATGCTCAACCAACTAAGCCCCCCAGGCACCCCTATTATTATTTTTATTGTCCTTTATGCTAATGGATTTATTATTTTTTCATTAACTTTTATGTTTATTAACTGTCCATATCCCAGGTCTCTACTTTTTTTTTTTTTAAGATTTTATTTATTTATTTGAGTGACAGAGCAAGCATGAACAAGGTGGTAGGGGGATGGGCAGAGGGAGAGGGAGAAGCAGACTCCCCTCTGAGCAGGGAGCTGATGCGGGGCTTGATCCCAGGACCCTGGGATCATGACTTGAGCTGAAGGCTGATGCTTAACCACCTGAGCCACCCAGGTGCCCCAATATCCAGGTCTCTACTTTTTAAACTTTATCTTTTACAAAAATATAATTTTTTTTACATACACATGTATATGTAAACATATTTAACATGTTGTGTGGAGATGTATGCAATAAAAATGCCTGCAATAAAAATTCTGGAAGCTTCCTTTATACTTTCTTCCAATAAGTACCCCTCTCTTCTATCAAAGGTAGTCAGTATCTTGACCTCTAACATCAGAGAGGAGTTGGTCATTTTTGAACATGATGTAAATGGAATGAGACAGTATGTATTCTTTTTTGTCTGGTCTCTGAATTAGAATTTTATCTGTGATGTGTACCTGTATTGTTGCATATAGCCATGTTCTAGTATGCACACACATACACACGCACACACACACATACCCCACACCATGCTTTATAGAGTCTACTGGTGATAGACTGTTGGGTTGTTTCTAGCATTTTGCTATTATGGATTATACTGCAAGATAACTTTTAAACATCTTTTGGAGCACATGTTTATATCATTCTGTTGGAGATAGAACAAGGAGTGGAACTGGTAGATATGCTACATATATGCGCTGTTAATTTTATGTTTCAATTTGACTGACCATGGTGTGCCCTTAGTACATATTATTTCTGGGTGTGTCTATAAGGGTGTGGATGAGATTAGCATTTGAATCAGTGGACTTCGTAGAGTAGACTGCTGTCCCCAGTGTGGATGGGCATCTCCAATCCACTGAGGGCCAGAATAAAGCAAAAATGAATGGAGGAATTTACCTGGCTTTGCTACCTGTCTGCTTGAGTTGGGGCATCTCATTTCATCTTCTCTGGTCCTCAAACTGGGATTTTTTTTTAACATTTATTTATTTATTTATTTTTAGAGAGGGAGAGGGAGGGATGGAGGGAAGGAGGGAGAGCAGGAGGAGAGACAGAGGGAGAGGATCTTTTAAGCAGACTCCCTTCTGAGCACAGAGCCCTACACAGGGCTCCATCAGTATCAGGATTATGAGATCATGATCTGAGGTGAAACAGAGAGTCAGACACTCAACTGACTGAGCCACTCAAAGGCCCCCAAACTGGGATTTAAACCGTCAGCTTCTCTGGTTCTCAGGCCTACCTATAAACTTGGACAGAATTAGCCCACTGGCTTTCCTGGGTCTCCAGTTTGCAGAAGGTGGATTTGAGGACTTCTCAGCTTCCATAACCACATGGGCCAATTCCTTATAATCTCTCTCTTTCTCTCTCTCTCTCTCTCTCACACACACACACACACACACACACACAGTTCTCTTTGTTTGGTCAAGTTGTTTAACCTCTGCTATTTCTGGTAATATTTAATTAAATATTGGAAAACAATAGAGGTAATTGAGGTTCTAGAAGATTTTAACTTCCTGCAGCAAGAATGTATTTTTTCTTCTAGAAGGTAAGTGTATATTACTGTAATGTATTTAGCATTTGACCTGATGTGTAGCTCTTTGTGAGGTCTGGCTTGTTTTTACATCATTACTACTCCAAGAGTATAGATTTTCTGAAGTCCCAGCTAAAAACCTTGGTTGTTTAGCATAGTCTTTCCTTCTGGGGCTACCAGAGTTCATAACAACAGACAAAACAATAAATAAACAGAACAAAAAGACTACCCAGTTAATTTTGAACTTTGAATTTTTAATATTATATGAGATGCACTTATCCTAAAAAGTTGTTTTTTATCTGAAACTCAAAGCTAGTTGGCATCTCATATTTTATCTGGCAACCTTACTTCCCCCTTAGTGGGCCTGTTCTTCGATATCCCATTAGGGCAGTTCTATTCAATTTCTCTTCTACCTCTTTCTTTTTTTAATATATTTTATTTATTCATGAGAGAAAATGAGAGAGAGAGAGAGAGAGAGAGAGAGAGAGAGAGAGAGAGAGAGAGAAAGAAAGAAAGAAAGAAAGAAAGAAAGAAAGAAAGAAAGAAAGAAGCAGAAACACAGGCAGAGGGAGAAGCAGGCTCCATGCAGGGAGCCTGATGTGGGACTTGATGCCAGGACTCCAGAATCAGGCCCTGGGCCAAAGGCGGTGCTAAACCACTGAGCCACCTGGGCTGCCCTACTTCTATTTAGCTTCTGAATCATGTGTTGGAAATAGCAACTACCTCAAGGAGAAATGTGGTGCTGAATATTGGGCTCACCCCTAGACTTTGCTTAATTCTTGATCTTGATCTCTTAAGTCTTCACATAATTTTAACTGTCTGATATTTTCTAGAAAATGTGTAAACATTTTATTTTAGATATCAGCAATTGGAACAGAACTTCCATGTTGTTCAAGATTCAAATTTTAAATCTACTTATTAAAATTACTATTTCTGGGGCACCTGGGTGGCCCATTCAGTTAAGCATCTGCCTTTGGTTCAGGTCATGATCTTGGAGTCCTGGGATCAAGCCCCATGATGGGATCTGCACTCAGCAGGGGGTCTGCTTCTGCCTCTCCTTTTGCCCTTTCCCCTGCTTCTGCTCTGTCTCATATAAATAAATAAAATATTTTTTAAAAGTTACTATTTCTGATTCATGAGCATCATTAATGATAATAATAATAGAAGATAGCATATTAAGCACAAAATGTGTCTGTCAATATTTTAAGTATTTTACATGAATTGACTAATTCTCACAAAACTCTTTGAGGTAGGTACTATTACTATGTCCATTTTTCAGATAAAGTTTTTTAAAAGCCTGAATCTGATGTCTGTTAGAGATTGAGGAGTAGAGCCACAGAAAATTTAGAAAACATTTATTGCTCTCAGTTGGAGCTTGGCACAGTGCCTAAATAATCACCCCATAAATAAGAAATAATGGTCACTGGACAGTTTGCCACTCAGGTGGCACAAATCACATTAGCTAATTGAATTTAATTGGCCTTGGGAATGCCTACCTCATTTAGGATGCTGGTCTTTCAACATTATTATGCTTTTGTGTGTATTTCCTCAGACAATTTTGGAACCGTGTTTTTCAAACCCTTTATTATTATTATTTTTTTAAAAAGATTTAATGTATTTATTTGAGAGAGAGTGAATGAGAGAGAGAGAGAGAGAGAGTACAAACTCAGAGAAAGGCAGGCAGAGGGAGAGGGAGAAGCAGCTTCCTCATTGAGCAGGAAGCCTGGCAGGGACCTCAATCCCAGGACCCTGAGATCATGACCTGAGCTGAAGACAGATGCTGAACCAACTGAGCCACCTAGTGCCCCAAACCCTATTTTAGCAACAGTAACACAATAACCCAAACACGTCAATGGTATCTATTATGGCCGAAGAAAGTTAGAGTGACACAAGCTACGAAGTTATCTTTCTTTCTCTCCATTGTGAACTTAAAACTATCTAGAAATTTCTGAGTTCTGGAGCAGCATGACCTCTTGAAAAATGTCCACTCTGACTCCAACCAGATTGTTTGAGAAATTTCATAATAGTAAAATATGATTCCAGCTCATGGTCATTGTTGATTGATCCAGGAGTGGAAAGCTGGCACAAATTGAGCCAATTTGAACTCTTCTCTAGCATTTTAGGGACATTAGTTGAGGAAGAAGCTGAGTTTTTAGAAATAAAGAAGCCAATTCTTGGTCCCACCTCACATAACTTGGATTTTTCTCATAAATTTGGGAGTTTCCTGCTTGGAAACATTGAATATTTACTTAATTGTACTAAAAGAATTTAAGCAGAACTCTGTTATGAAGTCTTTTGATGGATTTTAAGCCTATTGAGGGCCCAGATCTTGTGCTTTTTGTACTTATACCCTGTACAGTGATGATCATAATTGCTCTCATGTTTGCTGAGGACAGAGCAAGAACTTGGAAGAGATGAAGCTGCAAGCCTTACTTATAGGAGCAATTGGTTTAAATATAGAAGGCTTTCCTTATCAATGCACTGGGTCACTGGTTCTTCAGTTAACTTCAGAGGGTGTCATGTAGTCTTTTTGGACTAAAAAAAAAAAAACCACCTTTTTTGGTATTTAAAATATAGAAGAGAGATGACAAGAGATCAAACAGAAAATAATATAGGTTCACAACTGCAGAAAAAAAATCTCATCAAAACAAAGAGAGATAAACATAAGCAGAGGTGAGAGTTTTTTTTTTTAAATAAGAACCATAAAAAGAGTGTGCATAGAAATCTAAATCTTCTCAGAGAAATAGAAGCTGCATCCAATAACATCCAATAGAAGCTCCAACATTTCTTCTCCAGGAAATGCTGGTGGCTAAAAAGGAAAGAAAGACAGAAGGACAAGAGGAAGAGCAGCAGAGAGGGAAAAGATGAAGAGAGGGAAGATATTTAGAAACTACAAGTCCTTCAAAACTGTCATGCAGTTTGAGAAATCCTCAAAGCAGAGGTGACTTGAAGTAACAGGTGATTCAAACAAGGTGGTTTCAACAGAACAGTGATATTATCGAAGTGGGAGAGGTAAGTAAAACTCAGGTAGAAGCTGGCAGCTCTGCTCTTCATCAGCAAGTCATCTTGGGCACGGATTCCAAAATGCTGAGGGTTGGGAACATTGCTCATGGGTCAATATGATGGAATCATTTAACCAACGACATTTATATGTGACACTTTGATGTCCATGAACACGAATTTGGAGCTGGAGAGACCTGAATTTAAAACCCAACTTTCTGCATGCCTTTTCATCTATAAAATGTAAATAATAAAGTTTTTTTTTTTTTCCTTCTCCATCTCCATCTTCATCTTGTGATCATGACTGAGAGTAGCCAAAGCCATGAAACTGTCTTTGAAAACAACATCTTGGGGAGCAAGGGCAGGATCTTTGATGCTTTATGTAGTGGGGTCCCATTCTCTTCGCTGATAATGGGGATGTCAAACCCAGTGTCCCCTGGTTCTTAAAGACTCCAATTCGAACAGTAATATTATGAGATTCTGACCATACAAAACATTTCACATATGAAGTGCATTTGTTCTGAGGCTTTCAAAAACGAGATATAAAGTTGACAGAATTGGGATCCCTGGGTGGCGCAGTGGTTTAGCGCCTGCCTTTGGCCCAGGGCGCGATCCTGGAGACCCGGGATCGAATCCCACGTCAGGCTCCCGGTGCATGGAGCCTGCTTCTCCCTCTGCCTGTGTCTCTGCCTCTCTCTCTCTCTCTCTGTGACTATCATAAAATAAATAAAAATTAAAAAAAAATTAAAAAAAAATAAATAAAGTTGACAGAATTTATCAAAATGAAATAGTGCAGACAATCTGTGCCTCCTGCTCCTTGTTTTTTACATGCTTTTCAATTTCTGGGTCCACAGAGTATTTTAAAATGAACTACATCAAACAGTACAATTTCGGGTCACAGAGGCTAAAATAACTCTCCAAATAGGGGAGTGCTAGTTCAGAAGAAGAAAAAGCTATTTGGAAGAAAGAATAATTCTACTTGAAAACTGGACTAAAACAATCAGAAACAAGGCCAAAAGACTGTATATGTATTTCCTCAGGCAGACTGTGTAGGCACACTATTTGTCTTACTTTCTCTTTCAAGAAATTAGGAAATTAGCCAAAGAAGAGATCCGCTTTTTTATGCTTGACCTTAAGAACTACGTATATATTTAAAATCGGTGTACCACCATCTTCTTGGAGGAATTCTAAGATGGTCAGCATTTACAAACGTTTTGCTTAAAGAATAAGGCACGGAGTGTTCTGTCCACTGAATAACCTTTGTTTTTGTTTGGTTAGTTGGTTTTCCATGATTACTTCTTCCACACCCACCTACAAATTATAGTAGAAATGTTGATGCTGCCTTTGTGCCTGCAGTCTTCCTGTGACTGGAGAGAAGCACGGAAAATCAAGAATATCCACTCAAAAGGTTACACGTCTATAGTGCCTTCATTTTTCAAATGTGTTTTTGGCATGAGACAGCAACACTTTCTCCTTACTTCAGTATGTGACTGAGGAAATTGCTGTTTAGCTCAGCTCTGCTGTCCAAGATCCTTTCCCGGACTATGGTATCCAGTTTGGACTATTCTGTAAGCAGCGCAAATGTTAACTAACTAATAATTAATACAATGGCATGTATTAAGATAGAGGGAAGGGAAGAAACTCTTGCCAGAGAAATAGCTACAAAGGTGGTTACTGTGGTTCCTTCTTCTAACGCATCCTGGAAATATTGAAATGTAGTTTGAAGCTAATGTCCCAATAAATAAAGGGATCTTTTGATTGGCATGATTAGCTATCTTGTAATATAGTATGGACAGCACATGGATAAGCATAGCTGGGTGAAATTCTATCCAGCCAAAAGCAGAAATGGTATTGAAGGTGTCGATTTACTGGCAAGACCAGGACGGCATGAGCCTGCGCCTTTTCTTCATGTGCTTTTATGTCCTTTACTTCTCTTTTCCTATCATCTGTGCATGGAATGGGCTCCCCAATCAGAGGTCTATGATTAAATAAATTTGGGAAACTGCATATGCCAGGCATACCCTCTTGGATATTTCGAAGGCAGAGCAGAATGTCAAAAGATTCTAGGAGTTCTGTGTGAAGAACATATTTAACCCAGCTTGTTTCTCAGCTATTTGACTACAAATCGCTTTTGATTGCTTTTTTTCTCACATGATATTTACATGAAGAGTAGAGTGGGGATTTTTAAAAATTAAAATAGCAGTCAGAAGCTCTGGATTTTAAACTTTTTTTCTCCTTCTACTTTGCTGGTATTATTTATTTATTTATTTATTTATTCATTTTTCTGTTGGTGAGACAAGAGCTCCAAGAGTAGTATTAAACATTGAGTCTCTGCCAAGTTCCTGCAGGTCTCAGAGCTTGTCTATGTTGATAGCTCTCCTTCTGCTTGGGGTGTAGCCTCCTGCCCCCCACCAGGGTACCTGCTAAGGCAGCAGGTGGGACACTTTATTGTTTTGTGCCTCCTCAGTGCTCTAACCCAGGGGTCAAAAGTTGGCTTTGGAGACCTAAATGTAAATATTACTCATTATTTATTAATGGCATCGTCTATACATTCACAGAAAAATTATCCAAATTTTTTTCTGTTAATTATCTTTGACCTATCTCTTTCCACTGCCTCCTGCTTTTTTCCTAAGTCACAATTTTTAAAAATTTCTGTTTATAAGTATCTGTAAGTTAAGGTAATGCTCACTGGAATAACAGGCAAACTGTCAAATCTCATCTATTACTCTCATACCAGTTTACTTCTCTGCCCATAAGGTTCAAAGTAGGTCCCTTTACATTGTGGCTCCATGATCTTCTTTGTTTGGCCTCCAAAATCTTTGCAGAAAGGAAAGAGAAATGAGGGTCACATTTGGATGTTTCACAGGCCAGGTCTGAAAGAGGCACAAATCACTTCAGCTCTCATTCCATGGGCTAGAATGCAGTCACACAGTGCACCAGCTGTAAGGAAGAAGGAAGATAGCCAAGTTATCTGCCTGTGGAAGAGGGGAATGGGCCTGCTTCATCATTGGCACCAAGCATCTCTAACCTGAGAAGTGGGGGAAGATTGCATTTCAATTATTTTGGGAGGAATTTTAAGTTGCTAGCTGAATTAAAATGAAAGATGAACCACCATCTTTAACTAATGCCCTTACATGTTTCCATGTATAGCTATTTCTTTTTTTAAAGATTTTATTCATTTTTTCATGAAAGAGACACAGATAGAGGCAGAGACATAGGCAGAGGGAGAAGCAGGCTCCCTGCAGGGAATCTGATGCAGGTCTCAATCCCAGGACTCCGAGATCAAAACCTAACCCAAAGGGAAACACTCAACCACTGAGCCACCCAGGAGCCCGAGCATTGCTATTTCTAACCCAAAGAATTTACCAAGACCAATGTGACAAGCAACACAAAGATTACTTGGTGAGCTTGATCACAGTTAGATAGGTGATGAATAATGGAGAAAAGCCAAATATTCATGAATATTCATACACAATTCTCTGAAAGAGTCATCCTTATGTAAGCAATGAGCACACTATAGTTGTGTTTCGTTAAAATTTTAATGAACAGTTTAGACTTTTAAAAGCTTTGTCTTATCATTTTTATTACAAAACCTGTATATCTAACTTCTAAACCACCTTCCTGACAGCAATAAATTTCAAAACCTTGCCAAATGTTACATTCCATTTGCTACCCTTGCCATATTGCATTCTTAAGAGGCAATTTTGTAATGAACCCCAAAGATTTAATATACTTATTAAGAGGGAAAATTTTTCAAAGTCACTACCTTTTTGAGTATCCAAAACTTTCTCTGGATTCGGAAAAATAAAAGAAAAGCAATGTTATAAATATCTTCATAAAACAAAACATAATGTTTTGAACACAGGATAATGTGTTCTCCTTCTCAATGTAATTGATAGTATTAACAATAACAATTAATAAGGAAAATTGGGGTTTTGGTTTTTAAGAATCTTTACTCAAGGTTCAGATTGATTTATTTTTATTTTTATTTTTATTTTTATTTTTATTATTTTTAATTTTTTTCTTTCTAGGTTTTAATATAAATTCCAGTTAGTTAACAGAGTGTTATTAGTTTCAGGGGTAAAATTTAGTGATTCATCACTTACATACAATATTCCGTGCTCATCACAAGTGCCCTCCTTAATCCCTATCACCTATTTCACACAGCCTGTCCCTCCCCTTCCCCTCCAGTAACCATCAGTTTGTTTTTATAGTTAAGAGTCTGTTTCTTGGTTTATCTCTTTCTTTCCCACTTCTACCCATATTCGATTGTTTTTTTTTTTCTTAAATTCCACATATGAGAGAAATCATTTATTTGTCTTTCTCTGACTTATTTTGCTTAGCATAATACTCTCTAGCTCCATCCACATCTTTGTAAATAGTCAGATTTCATTCTTTTTGATAGTTGAGTAATATTACATTATATAATTCATATATATATATATATATATCACTTCTTATCTATTATATATATCACTTCTTTATCCATTCATCAGTTGATGGACATTTGAGCTCTTTCCATAATTTGGTTATTGTAGAAAATGTTACTATAAACATCAGGGTTCATGTATTCCTATTTTTGTATCCTTTAGGCAAATACCTTGTAGTGCAATTGCTGGATCATAGGGTAGCTCTATTTTTAACTTTCTGAGGAACCTCCACACTGTTTTCCAGAGTGGATGCAGCAGCTTGCATTCCCACTAACAGTGTAAGAGGGCTCCCCTTTCTCCACATCTTTACCAACACCTGTTGTTCCAGGTTGATTTTAATAGCTGCCAATAAAGTTGCTTTCAATAGGAGTTTAAGGTTCAATTATGCAAATTACTTTTTTAAAATAATGATGCTTAAAATTTTTTATAAAGATTTTATTTTAAAAAAAAGATTTTATTTATTTATTCATGACAGACACAGAGAGAGAGAGAGAGAGAGAGAGAAGCAAGCTCCATGAAGGGATCCTGATGTGAGACTCGATCCCGAGTCCCTAGGACCACAGCCTGGGCTGAAGGCGACACTAAACCGCTGGGCCACCAGGGCTGCCCCTGCTTACAAAATTTTTGATTGACATTTCCCTTGGCTATTCCTTCTAGCTTCTTCTCTTCCTTCCAAATTTCTACCAATTCCTTCCAAAGTCCTTCCAAATTTCCTTTTCCTTACTTCTTGAATAAAAGACAATGATTCTTCCTCTAGGAAATATCTTCATATTTTAGGATTAAGCATAAAGATTAAAAAGCCACAACAAAATGATTAGAAGAAAAGCAGAGTATATGTGATTTCTTAAGGTATATCGACTAAATTGGATTTTACTCATTCCATTGCTTTTCTGAGTTTGTTCATACATTGGCCATACAAAGGCCAAAACACTTTATTCCCAGACATCTTGGCTTATGCACTCATTATGAATATGTTTTGTCTATTTGGGTGGACAATGTTAGAGATATTACAGCCATTTTAAGGCCAAGTTGTAAGGTTGGCCCTTTTTCTGCTCCCATTAGCCACTATGTGGTTTATGCTGAAGAGAGACTGGCATTACCAATATGCTATTAATTGACCAGTGGTATTACTAAGAAACTTATTCAGAGACCTGACATTTTACTACTAGTACTACTACTATTTATTATTATTATTATTATTATTTTAGCCAGAATTAATTTCTCTGTGTGTTCTATGTTGAAAAAAAAAAAAAACCCTAAATTCCTTTGGGAAGTCTAACCCTTCAAAGAAGTGGAGAAAAAAGCAGCTCAGATTTATTGTATTCTTCACTTCAACCTCAAACAAAAAGTATGTTTGTTCTATGCATTTTATATTAATGTCATCTGCTTCTTGCTAGGTAGGGTGTTCAAGACAAGACAAAAATTTGGAATTTTTTAATAATGAATTCTGAATGCAATTCTATAGTGTTAATGATCATTTATGTAATGGTAATTCTCTAAATAGACACACATTAACTAGCAATTCAGTTTTCAGATCATATTTGGCTTATCAGAATATAAGTATTGCTATTCTTAATTACCTTATCTTTTAAAATCCTAAAGGAAATGGAATTTACTAATTTAGGAACATCTCTTCATAGATAATTGGCTCAAAACTGAGAACTGACTGGTAGTTATATGTGGGAGATTTTAGGCATTGTTAATGTTTAAAAAAAGGTTATAAAGATAGAGTGTCAAAACATAGCAGGAAAATGATTGGAAGCATCTTGTGACTATAAATTATTTAGAAAGTAAAATTCTTTTTGTTATGAGCAAAATATTAAATATTCATAGTACAATGCTCATTTATCAACTATAATCAGCAGTATATAAAAGTGTTGTGAAATGATCAGAACATGTTAATTACCTAATTAAATACAAATTTGACTAAAATGAAGTGTAGCATGTTTAATTTAGACAAATTTAAATGTAATTATTTCAAGCTTAGGAGCTTTCACCAAATACAAATTTCACTACTCATTTATTCACTCATCCATTTATTATGCAAAGACTTATTTTTTTTTTGCATGAGATCAATGTTTTAAGTTTTCTTTGATCAATCTATGAGCACCCATCATGTACCAGGCACCGTGCCAGTGGCAGCTGTTACAGAGCAGTGCAGACAAAGGAAGGAAGGAAGGGACTAGCCCATTCTTGACCTTCAGCTTTCTGTCCAAATGTTCCCTCACAGGCTACCCCGACTTCCAATATAAATTAGGTTTCTCAGTAATTGCTATGTCAGTGCTTGTATGATTTCTTTGTAGGATTTATTATCACTTGTTAATTTGTCTACTTGTATATTGGATCTCTGTTCTCTGCAATGTAAGCTTTATGAAGGCAAGCTGCAGACATATCTTGTCCATAGCAGTATCTTCAGTACCTAAAATATATTAGATGCCCAATAAACAAGATGAATGAAAAAGAAGTGTATTAGTTGAGGTAGCATGACTTGGAGGCTTATGGTAAACAACCAGCCAGTCTATAAGAAAAAATAATGTAGACCCATCCAGCTGCAAGAATTCATATACATAAATATTATAGAGATATATTTTATATATTTTTAAAGATTTTGTTATTTATTTGAGAGAAAGAGAGTGAGAGTGTAGGGAGGTACAGAGGGGCAGAGGGAAAGGGACAAGCAGACTCTGCTGAACTTGGAGCCCAATGCAGGGCTGAATCTCAGCACCCTGGGATCATGACCTGAGCTGAAGGCAGATGATTAACCGATTGAGCCACCCAGGCACCAAAAATATATTTTAGCGCATGTTATTTGTGTCCCTTCCTTCCCATTATATGTTGAAACCTAATCCTTTGGGAGATGCTTAGTTTATGAGGGTGGAACCCTCATTAATGGGATGAATGCCTTTCTAAAAGAAACCCCAGAGATCTCCCATTCTTTTTGCCATGTGAAGACACAGCAAGAAGATAGTCACCTGTGACCCAGGAAGTGAGCCCTCACCAGACACCAAATCTGCCGGCACATGATCTTGGACTTCCCAGCATTTAGACTGTAAGAAATAAACGTATGGTGTTTATAAACCATCTGGTCTATAGTACTTTCGTTATGACAGCCGCAATGGACTAAAACATAGAGGTCTACATGAACATGCGTTATGGACATACACATTAACCCACATGTGTAGGGGTACAAACTAACATCAATCATGTTCACACATGTCATGGAGGTACATGGAGGTACATGGTAAGAGCTAAGGAAGCACAGGCATGGATCAATTAACTTTACTTAGAAGAAAGCAGTTGGCATTTTTTAAAAAAAATATATTTATTTATTTATTCATGAGAGAAACACAGAGAGGCAGAGACACAGGCAGAGGGAGAAGCAGGCTCCATGCAGGGAGCCCGATGTGGGACTCGATCCCGGGTCTCCAGGATCAGGCCCTGGGCTGAAGGCAGTGCTAAACTGCTGAGCTACCCGGGCTGCCCAACAGATGGCATTTTATTTGGGTCTTCAATGACAAGTTATAATTTTTCAGGTGAAAAGCATTCAATATAGAGCACAAAACTGGAAATAATCTAGAGGGCTAAAAGTGTGATATAAACTAGAGGCCTGTAGACCTAGCATTTCAAGTCTGAAAGAGAGGCCATCAAAGCCCTGCTCCTGGGTAAGATCACTTCCAAATTGCTGTTTTTGAGTCAACTGGAAACTATTTTACATTTTGTTGCCCTTAAGAAATTTTTTTTAAAGGTCCTCCTTAAAACTATCACAATCTCTTCTTTTTGTCGACATGTGGCACAAGCCTGCAAATCTGGATCTGGTGAGAAGATTCATGGTGGAGTGGCAGAGGTAGTAAGGGTCACTTTTTGGTGCCCAAGGTTTGCAGGGGAAGCACACTGACTGCCTGGGGGTGCAGTAGGGGAGAGAAGGAATGTGGTGGTCACAGCATGAAGGAGGGAGTAGCAGCAATAGTAATTACAAAGCCAAGACACAAGGGTATTCTCCTGGGAGCACTGTTTCTTTAAGGGTAAATAATGAAATTCCACCCAGTGGGCAGACAGCAGCTTCGCAGAATTATGTCTCTGGGAGGGTAACCTGCCCTTGCCCATTTGTGCTACATTGGCTATAAGTGAGTAAAATGAAGTGAATAAATGAGTTCCAGCACTTTGAGTGATAACTGGGATTTTCTAGAATTTATAGCTTTCTCATAGAATCCTCAAATTAAGTACATGCAGTTTTTCATAGTAAGAACACCTCAGCCTGTGTACTGGTTTCCTGTGGTGGAGTCTTACCCTGATTTAGTTGAGTCACACTTAAATAGTGACCTCAGTCCTTGTATTAGGAAAAATTCATTATGAAGCTTGCATATCTGTTAAACACAATCCCAATGACTGAAGTACTTTTAGAATAAACCATCAGCCAACCTGTAAGTATTTTTTGAATGCATGCTCTTCATTTGTTAGTTTATTCATTTAATTAGCTTTTCAAATTCTAGACAGGCCTCTTTTCTTTTTTTTTTTTTTTTTTTCTGTTTAGCACTTTATCAGGTTTTTGTTTGGTTGTTTGTTTTAAACATAGGAAGTAGTCCTTAAAGAAGGTTCAGTGTAATGCCTTTGAGACACTTATGGACACATAGAGTTGGTAATTACATTTTTTTTTTTTTTTTTTTTAGTTAGAATGTATCTATGACCATATGGGGAATAGTGTGGAAGGCATTTCATTGTCTTTCTCAGAGAAAATAATGCACAGAGTTCCTCTAGGATGAAAAGCTTCCAGGAAGGAGAGTGCACCCTGAGTAGCTTGGAAATTAATGACTAACTTGGTCTAGAAAATTTTGGATTTCGGTAGAGACATTTTTTTCAAGGAAAAAAAAAAAAAAGAAAAGTTCTATGGAATATATATAGTAATGCTACATACTCGTATATTGTAAACCTAAACTCAGAGCAAATTGTTTTATAATTTCAAAGTGTTCCTTAAATTTATTATTAATAAATTGAATGAGTTGATTGAGGCAGACACTTGTATTACTCCTGAAATCAGGTAAAGAGAAGCACACCTGGCTATGCAGATATACCAAATACTGCAAGACTTGTTTTCTACTCTGAATTAGGTTCATTATAGAATCCCAAAATTTTAGTTGACTTTGGTATTTGATACACCTTTAACCAAACCGGAGCACAATTGCATAATGTATAGTGACATTTCCTTCATTGAGTCAGAAAATTTAAATAAAAATGATACAAAAAGATCTCATCTGTGTCTCAAACTAAATGTTAGAGCAGCTCACTCTTCACTCTTGTTTGATTTTGCACAGCAGTAACCCGCGCCCTCCTACTTCTCAGGACACATCCAGCAACACGTGGACACGTTCCTCAGTTGTCATTCATTGCACATAATTTCAGTCAAGCATTGTAAGCTTTAGGCATTTTTGCTCTCAACTAATGTCTCTCTGTTTAATTTTGCTTTCGTTTTTGGTCAAAAAACTGAAGACAGCTTATTTGACCATGCTCTTTGGTTTCTCCAGTTTGTGATTTTTAGATTTGCCTACGAATGTGCTACTTTTGGCCATCTCAGGTAAACATTCCACCTGAACTTCTCTACATCTGAGAGAACTTCTTTTTACCTGTTTCACACATTTGCCACCTGGTGAGCAGACCCTGGGCAAATTGCTTCCTCTCTGCAGGGTGTAGACATTGCCAATGTGTAGAATATTTGGTGTTTTCAATTGCTTTAGTAATTTTAGGTTTTCTAATCATGGATATAATAAAAGTTGAGTTAATTAAGTGATATCTAAATTACTTTTAAAAAGGAAAAGTACTAATGTACTTATAACCTTGAACTCTGTTAAAAAATACTTGATAAAAATGGAAGATTGCCATAATTTTTCAGGATGCAGTGGCACTGAAGTTTGTCTCTTGAAGTTCTTAGATAACTCCAGTATAAATCAACCCACTGCTTCCACATTCTTTCCCAACTACATTATAGCTGTGAGTAAATGGTCTTACACATATGAAGTAAGATTGTAAAACTGTGCCCTCTGTTTGCTAATTCTGGGAGATTTCATGTTGTCACTAAGAAAGTTTTTCAATACATACGTTAACGTTGCTGGACTGAGATGAACAGGCATGAAATATTTTCTGAAGACCATGAGGGATTTACCAAAGTTTTTTTGTGACCACAGTCTCTTGAGAAGCTTTTGTAAGTTCCTGCAGGTCAAGAGCTGGAGGCAGGAGAACTCAGAGCTGCATGGTCAGAGATAACCACAAATCCTTCCTTCCTCTGCATGTCAGCAGTCTCCTTGGCAACCCATATTCTCTCGTGCCTTTGAAAATTGTTTTTGAGTAGAAACAATTTGGGTTGTTTTAGCAATGCAGATAACTAAAGCCAAGGACAAGAAATAAGCATTTTTCTCCCTCGTAGGGAAAGACCTCTCCTATGAACCTAAGTTAGCCATTAGTTAAGCATTTCATTTACACTTACTGCATTCTATAAGATCACAGGGGCTTTCCTGCTGAAGTCTCATAAGCTAAACTTGAAAATACTGTGGAAACCCACATGACTTCTGCCAGAAAAGGACAATTCAAGGTTCATTATAGGAACTAATTCCAGGAAAAATAAACCAAGAAGTAAGTGGTGGCCCATTTTCTGCTTTGTTTTCTGTTTAGTGGAAGAAACCATAATCTTGTTAGTTACCGCTTAGAAAATGGAAGAGCATGGCATTACAATCATTTCCTTTTTAAAAAAAAGATTTATTTATTTACTTTAGAGAGAGAAAGAGAGAGAGCAGAGCAGGAGGGGCAATCTCAAACAAACTCCCCAGATTGTGGCCTGATGTGGAGCTCATGGGATCTCATGACTCTGAGATTAGGACCTGAGCTGAAACCAAGAGTCAGGCACTTAATCACCTGGGCCACTCAGGTGCCCCTATTTCACATTTTTAAGAGTATACACATTTACCAAGTCTGCAAATATTAAATTTGAAATTACTGATATAAAAAGACTGTGTCAACCAGTTTTTTTTTTTTTTTTGTCTTCAAAGTAAAAAAAAGTCAAGTAGATAATGATTATTTACAAAATCCTTGCCAGATAAGAGTACTAACAAAGTTACATCAATATTTCCCCAGGCCCTGAATCCACCGTAGTGCAACATCTTCAGCATTACCTGAAACCTCTCGTAGAATTATGCTGAAAACTGGTGCAGCCACTCTGGAAAACAGTATGGGGTTTCCTCAAAACTTTCTTTTTAAATTTAAATTAGTTGAGTATGTTTTGTTTTTTGAGAAGCAAATAATTCTTGATGAAGACAAAATTTGATATGAATAGGGATGCTCTTAACCCACATGCTATCTTTGAGTGATTTTTTAAAAAGCACTTGTTCCTCAAATAAAATATATCTTAAGTCAGTATATTCTTTATATAATAATTATATATAGTGTATAATTATAGCAATTGTGTAATTGTCATACAACAGTTACAAATGGAAAATAATTCCGAAAATACATTTTTGAACATAAAAAATTAATCACAGTGATTAGAAAGTCAATGTGTCTAGATATAATAATCTTCACCATAAAAGAGTTATTCATCTGCTTTTGTAGATAGAAAATTCCTTTTGGTAGTGCCAATGCTTAACTGCTCCATTATTGGATTTCTATGTAAGTGAATGTTAAATATAAGTCTTTCTTATGACATTGAAGTCTTCTGTACCTTCTCAATAATAATTTTGAGAAGCTATGTTCTCAACTGGGGAACAATTTTGCAAAGTTAGGTACAAATGAAAGCTTCAGAAATATTCACTAGTTTAGTGAACTATTGCAGTAAGTATGTAAAATACTTCAATGTGATCCTTACTAAAAATCAAAATAATCTGAATTTTTTAGTTCCTTATACTTTGACATATAGCAATAACATAAATTCTTTACTGTGTTCAATAATTTTTATTGTTAGTTCTTATATTATTGCACTAGCTTTACATTCATTATAATTCTATTATTTACTTGTGTCCTCTAAACAATGAGAAGACCATGATACTTTTTCAGATCATAAATGCAACCTTACAAATGATATAATTTTATCCAATACAGAAAAATAAATTGATTTTTAAATTTAGTTTTGAATTAATGATAAACTGGTCTTGGGATATATAAGTGAAGTGAATTTTCTTCTTTTTTTTTCCATAGTATTTTCTCTTTGAAAGCTAGCGAAATACTTGGTACTAATTTATTTTAGCATCAATAATATATTTTCGCAAATATCACTTGAAATAATTTATTACTCTCAATGTTTCCAAGGAAACAAATTTTTTAGCATAAATTTGCTTAAAATATTAATTTTACTTAAAATATCATATCAAATTGGTACTAAGCCAAGAAAGTTATAAGTGGACATTTTCTAAAGATATCTTGTTTGCATCCTAGAATCGATATCTTACTATCAACAACTTCTTTAAAATAACAGGCCTAAGTATTCTACTAAGTAACTTTTAAGGACTTGATGATATCATCTTGACTTTTCCATCATACATTCTATGGTGAGTTCACATTGTCAGAAATGCCTTTCAACAAATACCTAGTGTTCCATTGGATAGCAATAAGGGATATCAATGAAGTCAAGGGTATTTTTTGCTGAAAGTTTGGAGAATGACTCAGCAAGATGGTGGATTAGAGGTCTCAGCCCTTGTACCCTTACAAAAACAATGATTTTATAACTATTCATGGGTGAAAAGAATTGTGGGAGAGCTCTGGAATGTAATTGAGAAGAGCACAAAAACTAAGAATGGCCAGGTAGAAAAGCATAGGAAGCATTATTATGTAAGTCATCTAATGTCATAGGCTAGCATAGCTCAATGTTAAAAGGAATCCCCTGAAATGAGATTCTCCTACATCCCCTGGTGGATAAGGAGAAGAGGAGGATCCCAGCAACCTTCACCATTAAGGGCTGCAAAAGGAGTGACTATACTTAGATTAGACAGGAAAGACTCTAAGTCAAAAACTGTCTCTGGAGACAAAGAAGGTAATTATATAATGACAAAAGCTCAATTCAATAGGAAGATATAATCATTATAAAATGAAATTTAAAATGATCAAAATTAATCCAACCAGAATGGAATGAAAACTGAAATCAGGAACAATAACAACAACAACAACAACAACAACAAAAAAAAAAAACCAGAAAAATTCACAAATAAGTGAAAACTAAATAACACATTTTATACTAGAAATTGTAAATCATGAATAAGGAAGATTTTTAAAAAGCACAGATCAAATGGAAAGACATCCTGTATTCATGGGTTAGAATAATTAATATTATTAAATTGTCCAAACTACTCAAAGTGATCTGTAGATTCAATGAAATCCTTATTAAAACCTAAAGGCATTCTTTATAGAAATATAAAAAAAAATCCTGAAATTCATTTGTAACTACAAAAGACCCTGAATAGCCAAAACAGTCTTGAGTAAGAAGAACAAAGCTGAAGAAATCATACTTCCTGATTTAAAAATACATTATAAAGTTACGGTAATCAAAAGAGTAAGATACTGGCATGAAAATAGGCATGTACACCAATGGAACAGAACAGAGAACCCAGAAATAAATCCACACACCTACAGTCAACTAACTTGAACAAAGTGACAAGAATGCACAATGGAGAAAGGATAATATCTTTAATAAATGGCTTTGGGAAACTATCCACATGAATAAGAATTACATCAGAACTTTGTGTTAAACCATATACAAAAGTCAACTCAAAATAGATTAAAATTTTAAACATAAGATCTAGAATTGCAAAACTACTAAAAGAAAACTTAGAAAGCTTCTTGGCATTGGTCTGGGTGGTTTTTTTGAGATATGATACCAAAAACAGTCAACAAAAGCAGCAGAAACAAAAATAGACAAGTAGAACTATATCAAACTAAAAATATTTTGCACTGCAAAGGAAACAACCAACAGAGTGAAAAGGCAACCTATAAGATGGGAGAAAATATTTGCAACCCACATATCTAACAAGAGGTTAATATCCAAAATATATAAGGAACTACTATAGCTCAATAGCAAAAAGCATACAAATGACCCCATTAAAAATTTGGGTTAAGGATCTAAATAGACATTTCTTTAAAGAAGAGATATAAATGGCCAACAGGTACATGAAAAGGTGCTCAACATCACTAATCATTAGGAAAATGAAATCAAAGCCACAATGAGGTATCACTTCACACTTGTTAGAATGACTAGTATCAAAAAGACAAAAGATAACATGTATTGATGAAGATTTGGGGAAAAAGGAACCATTGTATTACTGTTGGTGGGAATGTAAACGGGTTCAGTCCTTAGGGAAAACAGTAGGGAGTTTTCTGATAAGAAATAAAAATAAAAATAGAGCTACTTAATGATCTGGCAATCTTGCCTCTGGGTATATATCCAAAGAAATTGAAATCAGTATCTTGAAGGGATATCTGCACTCTCATGTTTATTGATACATTATTCACAATAGCCAAGACATAAACAAGGAATATTCAGCCTTTAAAAAAAATGAAATTCTACCTTTTGGAAAACTATGGATGGAGTTGGAGAACATTATGCTAAGTGAAATAAGCCAGGCACAGAAAGGTAAATACTGTATGATCTTACTTAAGACTTTATATAGATAATATGCAAAATATACATATCATGGATATAATATGTAGTTATTAGAGAAGTTTTAGGTTCACAGCAAAATTGAGAGGAAAGTATAGAGATTTCCTATATACTCTCTGCTCCCAACATGCACTGCTTCTGCCATTATCAACATCTCCTACCAGAGTACCACATTTGTTATAATTAATGAACTTGCATTGACAGATAAGTATAACAAAACATCAAGTCATAAAATAAATAGTTTTATTTGTCAGTTACATCTTAATAAAGCTGAAAACAAAAAGAGATATTTTTTTCCTGTTGTGTTTATAAAAATCACTTAAAGAATACACTTACCAAGAAATAGAAAATGTCATAACAGTTTTTACAATAAATTTTCTTTCTATTACTTTTTTTACAGTATGTTAACAGCATCATCATATTACTAGTTCCTGAATTTTTTCCTACATTTTTATCTAGGTAAGTCTTTGTAAGTACTTTACAGAAATATATGCAATCCTGCTTCTGTTGTGTTATTAGGCAAAATTATTCTCAGATCGAACCACTTGCATTGTGTTTTTTTGTTTTTGTTCTTTTAAAGGTTTTACTTATTTATTCATGAGAGACACACACACAGAGGCAAAGACACAGGCAGAGGAAGAAGCAGGCTCCATGCAGGGAGCCCGATGTGGGACTCGGTACTGGGACCTTGGGATCATGCCCTGAGCCAACCGCTCAACCGCTGAGCCACCCAGGCATCCCAAACCAGTTGCATTTTGGAAGTTAGAAGTCTAACTCTCCTGTCTCTTTCACATTACTTTGCTCAGAAGTCATATCCACAAAATTGAGTAATATTTAGAATCTTTCACATTTTCAGAATAAATTTAATATATCATACCTGCTATTATTTAAATTATTCATTTTTGTGGGTGTTTGGGTGGCTCAGTTGGTTAAACATCTGACTCTTGATTTTGGCTCAGGTCATGATCTCAGTGTCATGGCATCAAGCCCCAAGCCAGGCTCCGTCCTCAGTAATTAGCATGCTTCTGCTTGAGATTCTTTCTCTCCCTTTCCCTCTGCACCTCTGCCCACTTGTGCTCTCTAAATAAATAATAGGGGCACCTGGGTGGCTCAGTGGTTGAGCACCTGCCTTCAGCTCAGGGCGTGATCCTGGGGTCCAGGTATCCAGTCCCACATCGGGCTCCCTGCATAGAGCCTGCTTCTCCTTCTGCCTGTGCTTCTATCTCTTTCTCTGTGTCTCTCATGAATAAATAAATAAAAATCTTTAAAATAAATAAATAAATAAATAAAATCTTAAAAAATTATTTTTGTAATTTATTGCCTGCAAATAAGTTATATTTGTTGTTGATGTTCATATTCTGTACAAACATTTTCCTATAACATCACCAAATTTTGGTATGGTTTTTGTTCAGTATCGGTTAAGCATTTCTTTGTAATAAACAACCACATGATTTAAGTGTTTCACAAAGGTAAGCATTTATTTTGCTCTAGTGACTGGATTCATAGGGTATTTGATCTAGCAAGGCTCAGCAGGCTAGCTCAGCCATCCGTGTGGCTTGCTCATACATCTTCAGGTTGGCTGTAGTTGAATTACATAGGATGGGCTTGCTTCGGCTAGGTTGAATGAATTGACGCTGTACCATATCCTCTTATCCTTACTCTTGAGGCCAATGGTCTAATCTGAGAATTCTTTTCCCTGTGAAGGCAGAGGAGCAAAATAGCATGTCTAATCACCAAGTGCTTTTCAAGCCTCGAGTCATGTTGAGTCCATTAACATTTCATTGGTTGAAGGAAGTTCATGGCCCTGTTTAAATTCAAGGGACAGGGAAATATACTCCACCAAGGGAGGTTGGGGGAGAAGGAGAAAATATCTTTGAACAATAATCTAGTCTACCACATGCCATTTTAAGAATATCCTTATTGGTATAATCAAAATTTTATAGATGATTCACTAATGTTAGACACTGTTTCACAAAATTGAATCTTAAATATCAGACATCCCATAGCAGTGTCAATATTGTGCCACATTTTCATGTAGTCTACTCTGCAGAATCCAGAGTTATAGCAGTTAAGTCAGAGTTTCATTTTGAAGACTTGAGATCATTATTATATATTTCATTTTCTTCATGTCTACTGAGAATTTGTGATAATTGCTGCCAATCTTTGCATCCATTCTCATTATTCAGGTCATTCTTTCCCTATCCCCAAAGGGTCTTCAATATAGACACAAATACAAAACCCCTGAGAATTAAAAAATGTTGACTTTTTTTCAACATTTAGAATAATTCATGTATAATAAGTTACCGATTTCTACTTGCAATGCCTTTTGAGATGTTATTTACAACTTGTGATCGATAACTTTAAACAAGAATGTCTTCTAGTTGTATATTCTAGTTACATGGTTATGTATCTGGGATAGGAGAAAGTACATTTGGTGTAAATAGATCATCCATTTCTTTTCCTATCAGTTTTTCTTGAAATTCATTAGATATGACTGATATAAACTTGTGTCTTACTCTATTAGTGGCATATCTGTGCTACAATTTGCTGAAAGTAATAGCTCTGAATTGTTTTTCTTTTTCCTGGCATTCCATCACATTTCTCCAAATATAGGAATAATATTCTTATAGTTCTATTCTAACAGATCTGCTTTAATTTAATCCTACATCTGTGGTGAAAGAATATTTAACAACATAGTATTTTATCTTAAATTTTATAGCACTTTAAAATAATATGCATCTAAAGGTTATTTAAATTTGAAAACAATTCTATATTACAAAGTGAAATAATCATAGCAACAAACAAATAATGTTATGCTATACTAACCAAACCATTACAGAGTAATCTCTAATGCATATACATATAAAACTTTAAAAATATACTTTAGTTATTAAATAGTGACTTGTATTATAAAAGTACTTATATGTTTAATTTAAAACTCAGCAATGTAATTATAATACAGACTAAGAGTATATATGAGCTATAATATTAAATATCAAATTTGGCCACAGTACTAAGAACAATGGGGCCTCTAACATTTTTTTAAGGTACAATGATGACTATATTAACTTAAAATACAGTTTCTTTGTTTGGAAGCATAGATTATTTGAGATGTTAGATCAAAAAATGTCTTTTGTTTATCAAATGTGTATATATATTATTAGAATATATACATATATAATATTAGAACAAGACACTTCATTTCTTTCTGCCTGATAATTGTCATAATAATGATTTGTTAGAAAAAAACATTTTGTTGCTATTATAATTTTTAGAGTTAAAAAATAATAAAAATATTTTAACCTGAAAACATTAATAATGTGCACACCGTGAACTGCAACTTCTAATGTGGCACTTTTGAGTTCACATTCTAATGGGAGAACAAAGAGGTGATTAAATGAACAAATAAATAAACAAAAATATCAGTAATATTATTAATTGACAAACACTGTAAGAAAATAAGACTGGATATGTAATAATGTTTTATGGATGACACTATATGCTTGGTCAAGGGAAAGTTCTAGAATGATGTTGTTTTATTAAGATCTGAGTCATAAGATCTAGCAAGAACTAGCAAGTATACAAATTCTTAGGTGAGAATTATTTGTAATATTTCAGAAACAGAAATAAGGTCAATGAAGCAAGAGCATAGTAAAAGAAGGGGGGAATTTTGGGAGAAAGAAAGGTACAAGGTGAAGTTCTTCTTCAGGTAGGGTCTTAAATACCAGAGTGAGGTCATTGATTCTTTTTTAAGTTTGATGTGACATCATTGGAGAATTATAAGCTGGAGTATCCTGCTCTGGTACATAGTTTGAAAGATCACTTTGGTTCTTGTTGTGGTTAGCTAGGGATGCAGGAACAGTGGAAGCAAGGGAGATTACTGCAGTTGTTCAAGTAAGTGATGACTGAGTCTTACATTAAGATGGTAATACTGGAGAAAGATGGAAGAAGGAGGATTTGGGATTAGTTTAAGGTAGAGTGATAAAACTTGTGTATATATTTATGTGACAAAGGGAAAAAGGTGATTCCTAGGGTTAGGGAATGAACAACTGGGTAGATAGTGTGCTATCAACTGAGACTGGGAGTCTGGGAAGGAGTGGTTTGGAAATATGAAGAATAAATAATTCAATTTAGACACCTTATATTTGAAATATCTTGGAAAAAATATGTGCAGATATTTTGAGTAGGCAATTGTATACATGCATAAGAAATTCATGGAAATATCAACGATAGATAAAATTTGAAGTCATCATCATACAAGAAATATTTGAAGCCCCTGGCCTGTATGAGTACTTAAATGTGCAAGAAAGGGACAAGGATACTGACAGATCTGGGATGTGGCAAAATTAGAGGTTGAACAGAGGATGAAAAACTAACGTAGGAAATTGAAAAGGAATAGGCCGGTTGGAGGGAAACAAGAAAAGTAGAGACAATGAAGAAACAAAAAGGAAGTGATTGAGGTAGTCAGTGATCAGTTGTGGTGAATGCTGGTGAATGGATGAGTATAAGCAGAGCTTCAGTGGGACCCTTGGACCTGGCAAGGGTCAGGACAGTTTATCTGCCCCTTTGGTGTGAGCAGTATTGGTGGAGTGGTAAGAACAGAAGTTCAGCTCAAGTGCTCTGTAGCTAGAGCTGGATTCTATGGCATGGCCAAAACTCCATGACCATTTTTTCCATCATTAGGTGCTATCTCCTGGCATCATACCTCTTCTCTACTTTGCAATTTTGGGATCGGGATTCTACAAATTACATTATGCAGTTTCCCTCATCTAGTTACCTTTTACCAACAAAAGTCCCTAATAGAAGATGACAGGGGAGAAGAGAGAAGTTCTTATTTCTTCTTCTGTCTCTGTTTCTAGCAAGGGTTAAATCCAGCTTCGGCCACGGACCCCTTCTGTGGTTCCAGCACTAAATGGTACAGGTAGCTCTCAGACTCCTAGATTTGGGAAACATCATGTCCTCTCTTTTGTTTTTACAGCCTGATAGGTCTTTAGCTCTTTTCCTACATTACTAATGTATGGGTCACCTCTCCACTCCCTTTTTGTTCTTTCACAAATTTTCTGTATCACATTCCCTTCATTTAAAATATGTGATTGGTTTGTTTTCCCAATGGGACTCTCACAAATACAACTGGTGAACAAGCGCTTCTTCAGCATTTCAGGCCCAAGTACAAAGGCTACTGGCAGATCGCTAAGTAACTTCTCCGAGTTCATGTTAATGACACTGGTCAAGGAAAAGCCACTCATTGGACAGAGTGCTGAGAACACTGCCTAGGAAATGAATCAGCAGAATGATGCTCATAAAGTTTCTTATTTAAGCCCCTGATCAAGTTGTGTTGCTGTATGAGTCCATGGATTTGTCCAAGGTCTCCAAGTATTAGATAGCTGTTGTTCCCAAACAACTGTGGAAAGTTAACCATCTCAATCCAGACCACTGTCTAGATCACTGTTCCTTACTGACAAGATTGCTCTCAGGTTGGCACTATAAGAAGGGGGCATGTCTTCCTCTGGAAGCAGGGTCTAGCAGGACCCAAGATTGGCATATTCTTTCTCTGTGGAAGCACAGAGGAACCCACACCATCCCATAATTTCTGCTGGGCCTGGTTCTGTGAATTTCCTTTTTCTTTGAAGAAAAACTATTTTCAATCTGTTCTATTTGATGTTTCATTATCTCTCCTGAATCTTAATATAGACACATGAAGACCCAAATAGGGCCAAAATTAAATGACTGACATGTTCAAAATTATTAATAATTAAATATATGAAATTATAATAATAATAATAAATTACTTTAAAGCTATTGAACTGTCAAAATTTTAAAAGCTTGATAATGTTAAGTGTTGGTGGGACATGGGGATGTGTTGTAGGAACAATGTGGGAACAGTTAGTCAAATTAAGTGCACATGTTCTCCATATACCACCCTCTTCTCGGCATTCATCCCCAAGAAGCATAACTTGCTTTAAATTTAATATAGCCAAGTTAGTTATACAGAGTTATACAGTTCCTGTATAACTGTTATGATAGTTATACTAGTTATACTGTATACTAGTTATACCGTATATTACTTATACAGTTCCTGAAAAAGTCACAGAGGTAAGGAGAAACAAAAATGTTCTTTGAGAGGTCAAGATAAAAGAAGTAGGTATATAACAAGAAGGCTGAAGGATGACAACAGTCATGTGATTTTGAGGGGTTGCTCTTCAAGCCCAGTCTATTGTAGTCACTGAGTGTGTGGGGGGTGGAAGGAGAGGAGAGATGAAAAAAATAAAGGTTCTTTGTCTCAAAAGACATGCCATCTAGTTTGGAGGAGATGTGTGTGCATAAAATAATGAGAACAAGCCAATAGTGTGTAATTATCTGCCAAGAAAATAGTGTTGACCTCAAGGGCAAGAAAAATCAGAAATGGGAGAAAATAAAGTTATTCTGAGTAGCTAGAGAAGCCATAAAGGAAGATGCCAGATGAGATATGACAGACAGGGAGTGTGTGTGTGTGGGGGGGCGGGGGTGTTTCAGTTAGGGGTGCGTGTGTGCAGGTGTGTGTTTATTTGTGTATCTGTTGTTGGAGACATAAAGAGTAAAGGATTTAAATAATGATTAACTGTAGAAATTAAGCAGAAGTATTTGTCATTTATTTTCTGGACAGCAGAAGGCTGTTGAAATTTTGTGAGTTGGGGACCAATGTGAGAATAGCAGTGTTTTCGTCAGGTTGCAGAGTGCAGGATAAATTGGAAGAAAAGATGGTAGAGAATAGTAAGGTCCTGTAAGGAGTCATTCTGACAATCCAGATGTGAGGTAATATGAATGTAGACAAGGGCACTAGCAATGCAGTAGAAAAGAAAGAACATTATGAAATTCAAATGCACTGACATTAGCAATAAGATGATTTATGATTATATGTGATGAAAAAGTAAGGAGCAGCAATCATTTTACCAAAAGGATATAAAGATTAGAATGAGAAAATGGTTTTTGATGAGAAATGATGAACACGCTATAAAACAGAAGAATGGCTTTTAAAGTGTGATTTATGAATTATTATAGTTCCTAAGAAGCATTTCAGGGTTTCTGAAAGTCAGAGAAGATAATTTAAAAATTAACTATTAACAAATTTTAATATAAAACAACACACTTAAATGCACAATAGATAAATTTTAACTTATTGGTAGATGCCGATGGCATAAATAGGAGCCTTCATGCTACCTCATTCATTATACAAACTTCAGAATAAAAAATGCATGTTTCCTCTATGTGCTCAAATTCGGGTTTCTTACAAAAGTATTGCTGAGAGGCTGCTGTTTTTCAATGTCCTTTTCTGAATTTAGGTCAAGCTATAGAAATACAGCTCAAGTGTTATCCATTTTATGTGTGTGTGTGTGTGTGTGTGTGTGTATCATATTTAAGGATTTCACAATAAGTATTTGCTATTGCATTAACCTCAATCTGATAAAATATTGGGTTTCTATTTAAGATATATTGTAGAAAGGGATCTGTTTTAGAAAAATTTGAAACTACTGGTTCAGAACATAATTAAGTCTGAAATTTTAGTGGAACACAGTTGAAAACAACTTTTCCAAAACTGTGAAAGTGGGATCGGAAGGTTCTGTTGGTAATTTTGAGACTAGTGGGTAGATTTGAAAAGAGCTCACATAGTCGAAATTGAGAGTGAATGAGTTTTCCTAGGGTAACAGGTGTTTCAGGGAGCTTTTGAGGATATGGAGTAGGAGAAGGAGCAGGATCCAAGGCTGGAAATTAAAGGAAATCAGGGGCCTGAAGGTGTACTAGTTCTTAAGTGTATTAGATTATTGGATCTTAAAAAAAAAAAAAAAAAAAGATTATTGGATCTTATTCTGAGAAACCAACTAAAAGAGTCTCAATCTCAAGTGAAGATTCTAAAAGGAATATCTAGACAATAAAGATCAAATTTCATAAGAGGCTGGTGAAGAATTCTAAAAAGTCTGGTACAAGCGGAGGCCTCCCCAAAGGAAAGCAAATGCATTACACTGCTTCTATGAAAATGTGATGATCCAAAAGAAAGTGTGACTAGCTAATATAACATTTTTTCCAACTGATGAGAAGGAAGGAGAAAGAGACAGAGACAGAGGAGGGAGGATAGATGAGAAAAATAACAGAGTGATATTCCACTATACAACACAAGTTAAGAACAACAGAAATGAGGGAAATAAAACTGGCAAATATGACTGGATGCAACTAAAAAAGAATAAATGAAAGAAGAGTCAAAGCGTAATTGAGCATATCAGAAATTTATAACAACTGCAGTTTGTTTCGTAGAGCATGACAGAAATTAAAAGGTGAACTCAGGGAGAGACAAGAGTGGATATTCAGGTCTCCCAATAAGGCATGTAGAAAAGGAAGAGGAATTTCAATGAAATGAGTCTGTTTCCCTTTTTCATGCTGTAGAAATGACTTTTATTTCTGCCCCAGATGTTAGGAACACTTATGCTCCATTAAGGATCCCAGGCAGCTCTTTTCATAGTTTATATTTTTTTTTTGCTCTCAATTTTTCTTTCTGATTGGAGGAAATGTTTTATCTTCTATTTTAATAAACTGTGTAGAAAACTTGCTATTGAATTCTGGCCTCTTTCCTGTAAAAGGCTAAGAAGTGATTGCATTGAGCTTTGGACAAAGTAAACACTTCTCTTTCCGTTTATTTAATTTTGGAATCTAGTTGCTTTTTTCCTATTGCATGAAGAATCAGCTTGCACGGTATATGTCCGTATATAGATTCTATTCAAACAAACATACATTTTTAGGTACAGAGAAAGGAGAGCACAATTGTACAGAGCATGTCCCTGTGGGTTTATGTGTGTATGAATATAAAATCTGGGGGCGCTGGTGATGATAAGAATAGGTTCTTTCATTCAGTAAAGTTTAATATGACACTTTCTAAGGATGGCATATTTCACAACAACACATATACACATATATTGATTCCATTTAAGCCTTGTCTAAACCAACCTTTGATTTCGAGACTTTCCAATCTAAAAAATAAATACAAAATACGCCAGTGCCATAATCACACTAAATTCCCTCAACTTTCCCCTAAGACATGTTCACAAAAATAACCTCATCTTGGAGCTGGAAAAATTGAGTCAGAATGATGAATAATTTTTTCAAGGATCTAATACAAATTTCTGAAAGTATGCACCAAAACACCCCACTAAGTTCCTGCTTTCTTGAAACCACTTGCAGTTCTAGCAACCCTCCAACTGCTAGAACCATTTCTGACTCCAGGCCAGAGGGATTCATTTAATGTTATGATCTGGGATAAGCACACTTGGAGCTAATCTGGTGCTCCTTTAGTCACTAACTCTGATAACATTTCTGGACTGAGCCTCCCCAAACCTTCAGTCAACTGCTCTGCCATTTTTAGTTCCTCCCAAGGATGGAGTGGAATTCTTGCCTTGAATCCCAGGTAAGTGTTTGGATATCCAGCTTCCTGCTGCTGGACCTCTTGCCACCGTGGTTCTGCTCTTTAGGGAGGCATGCTGCTGTGTCTGTGGATGCTGTGGGCCCCAACGATTGCCTGGTTGGTCCAAAGCCTCTGTTTTTGACCCAAACCCACCAGAGCAGTGGTTTTAGAGCTCTGAGCCCAGTATTCAGGCCCTGACTTCCACTCAGCTGTGCTTTGGGTTTCTGCATTCTCCTGGGAGCTTCCGCATCCCACACTGCCTTTCAGTTTACCCGGTGTCTCCTGATGTTGATGGATTATCACTGAAAGCAAATAGTATTCATTCTTTGGTTTTGCATTCAATTCTACAGATTTAGAATTCAGGATAATAAGAATAGAGGCTAGTTAACAGAGGTTAAAGTTTAACCTTAATATCATATTAATGAAGACAGAAATGTGCTAAACAAAATGCGAAGACATTAGGCAGAAATTTCATGAGAGAATGAACTTTCCACAGACATTTAAGCCCTTTTCGCCTATTTGTATGAAATACTAATATCTTATTTAGGAATCCCATGTACTCAACAAAGCATTCCTTCTAAGGAATACTTTTCAAGTGAGTTTCACTTAATTTACTGGTTAACAAGATTGTATGTCCTTTAAAATTGTGAACAGATATGTTTTATTGATTCTTCTCAAACATCATGCTGTTTCTCTTCACTTAGAATTAGCAAGACTTACTGAAATAGTTCAAAATGTTAATCATGCAAATATTTATACATTTGTGAGTTTATAGAAACAGATGCCATAGAAAATCCATAGGAATTAAAGCCTCAATTTGGTATAACTGCCAAAAATATATATTTTTTCTACACTCCATTGAAAACCTGTAGTACTTGAGCAGTGTTAAAAATATGTTTGACCCAATTGTGTGAGGTTCAGAATATGGCCAACTTAAAATTCAGCTCTCTTTTCTTCATATTCTTTCTGGGCCCTGCTTCCTTGTTTTTGAAGCTGTACATTAAGAAGGGACATAGGGGAGTAAAGGAGCCCAGGGAACTGGAAAGTGTGTGCATGAGGTGGCATGTGAACCCCTGGTCTCATGGAGATCTCACAATGACTCCCTGCATTTTGTAGTTGAGGACCCTTACTGAAGCTCCCAGAAATCCACAGAGGTGGAAACGGGACAGGGAAGGAACTAGCCTACCCTGAACTCAGAACATGTGCCAGGCGCTTTACAGCGGGACTGTTTGCTGGGTTAGCTAGACTCAATGGTGGAAAATGACGAAGTAGCTTTATTACTGTTCTGCTACTGCCCTGAAAATTAGCTCTGTTGGTTTTCTTGTCTCTGAAAGTTAAACTTGAGTATGTACCACAGCTTTGAGGTTACTCAAATCTCATTTTCAAGTATTAAAAACCTAATGACTACTTAAGTTTCAATCTGTCCTCAGATTAAAATCTTCTCCTCTCCCTGTGTTAGAGTTCTCAAGTGAGGTGGAAGGAAGGACTGATTTTAAGACTCCTGGGTCTTCACCCCCAGTTCTCACTATCCAAGGTCATGACAAATTCACCACATGCAGACTACTGTCTTGGAAATGATATTTTGTGCCTGAATCTCTCTGCAAAGTGTTCTGGACTACATTTCCTTCCTGTCAGTTTTATCAATAGGATCAAAATGCCTCACCTTTGATTATTTTGGATCATATTCAGTGTTTCTTTTTAAATCAGGTGCAGAGCATTTCATTAACTAGCCCAAGGCCACAGCAAATGGCTTTCCTGGGATTTGAAACCATGTATTTGGAATCCAGAGTCCAAGCTCTTCTCATTGCTGTATAAGACTTCTCTGTGGGTACAAACACAAATAAACAGTAGGTTTCATACCTTTAATTTAGCCTTTTCCCTCAATCAAGGTTGTTATTAGATCACACCTTTAGGACAACTATCAAGGAATCAACAATAAAAAAGTGATTTATAAATCAATAGGTAAAATATTCATTTTGTTTATTAAAAAATCCAAAATATTAAATATTATATATGAAATAGATTTATATGTTTAAGGATAATATTTTAAGAATAATATTTTAAAACTAAAAACTGGTTGGCTAGTGATCAGAATATAGATGGAGGGCTTTAAGGCCTGGAATATTTGGATGTGTTGAGGGTAATGCAATAGTTCTCTAACAAAAATAACCTACAATGGTAACAGGAAGAAATATTGGTTCCCAAGGTGTTCTTACAGCTGTTAAGGGCCATTAATTAGTACAATAGTGTATCCATGCAGCCCTGTAACTGTGAGATGTGGTTGGAAGTGGAGAAAAGGAGCCGGAGCAGAGGTGGCTGAGAGGTCTGACTGTTGCTAATTCACCTCCACTCCAAAAACCCTCGGGATTATATTTCCATTCCCTGCCTGATATAAACTGAGATATTGCATTACCAGTGAAGGAATATTTACAAGTAAAAGTAGATCTGCTCTTCTCAAAACCATTTCCTTTGGATTGTTTGAGTTAGAGAAAAGATTTTTGAAAACTTAGGATAACAAACAAAAAGATTGAGAAAAACTGCCTGTTCTGAAGATAGCTATCCTTCTGGCTGTCAGGTTAAGTCAGAAGTTTCCTAGTCTTCCCTCACCTCTCCACTTAAGTCCCCAATCAAATCTTTTGGTCCAGTATTGAAAGCTGTTCTAGAGGCAAATATTAAGGGGGTGAGGATCAAGGTGGTAGTGACCTAGTAAATTATCATGACCTGTTTGAGAGGTTGGGGTGAGAGTGATGGTCCCAAATGATGTATTCATTTATCTGTAGTATTTACAGAGGGGTAATCAGGTTAGAAGTGCTGACCATAGCATGAGTTTTCCCTTGACTGGCTGGGAGGAAGTCAACAACTATGTGATTATTTGTGACAACACTGAATAATAAATTTAATGGAGTTTGTGCAGTTTCCAGAGCAGTATACATCCTCATTAAAAGTACCTCTAGGGCAGCCCGGGTGGCTCAGCAGTTTAGCGCCACCTTCAGCCCAGGGTGTGATCCTTGGGCTCCCTGCATGGAGCCTGCTTCTCCCTCTGCCTGTGTGTGTGTGTGTGTGTGTGTGTGTGTGTGTGTGCCTGCCTCAGTAATAAATAAACAAATAAAAACTTTATAAAAAAGTACCTCTAAAAAAAAAAGTACCTCTAAAAAGACAAAGATACCTCAGGACATATACAGTGTTTATATCAACAGTAATGAACCAAACATTGTTCGTTTAAAAGAAGCAGATTTTTTTTTTCTTTTTTTGGCTGGTGGTTCCCCAAAGAGAACAGACTAAATATTGTAGCTACAGCAGTGCCAACATCAGTTCCTATACCTGGCACACTAGTTTTTGTTGCTAGGGTTGTGATGAGCTGAGAAGAAGGATTTTGTTGATGTGGAGTCAAGATTCACTTTTTATAGGTTGAAGTTTAGCATGCATTATGTGACAGAGATTTAAGGACCAGAGGAGCCTGTAAGATGAAATCTACCTTCTGAAATGGTGAAAGGAGCAACTATTACATTATTTTAGGCAGAATCAGGTAGAAGGGGACAGATCCAGGAAATGAACTAACTTCAGAACTGTAGCTGTATTAGTCGAGGTTCTCCACAGAAATGGAACCAATAGGATATAAAAGGCGATTTATTATGAGGAATTGGGTATGCAGTTCTGGAGACAGAGAAATCCCATGATCTGTAAGCTGGAGATCTCAGAGAACCAGTGGTGTAATTCAGTCTAAGTCTGAAGGTCTGAGAACCAGGGAGTCAATGATGTAACTCCCAGTCTGAGGGCAAGAAAAGATGAGATGAGATGTCCCAGCTCAAGCAATGAGGCAGAAAAAAGGGGCAAATGCCTCCTTCCTCCACCTTTCTATCAGGCCCTTAGCAGACTAAATGATGCACACTCACACTGGAGAGGGCGATCTAATTAATGAGCCCACCAATCCAATTACTAATCTCACCCAAAAATACCACGGACACTCAGAAATAATATTTCACCAGATACCTAGGCATTCCCTGATCTGATCAAGTTGACACATAGAAGTAACTATCACAGTAGCTAAGAAAAAATAAGCAAGTGAGTTTGTTTTTCCTTAAGTGACATGAGAGAAGACCTTGGGGGGTAAACAATAATAGAACAAAAATAATGGAGAGTATGTTGAAAAACCTTTATTCAGTTAACAGAGAGCATCAAAGTATAATAATAAGCAAGATTAGAAGTAAGCAAAGAAAAAGCATATCAAAGAATCAGAAAATCTTGTTCTGTTGTCTCGGACAGAAGCAATATATATCTGCAGTAATCAGCTTGATCAGAGTCTTGGGAAGACACTCTTTACTCTCTGTAGCTTCTGTTTCTGGCAATTTTTGAGAACCCTGCTGATGGAATAAGCATCGAGTGATCTAGAGAACATGGTGTATGTGTGTATTCTTTATTAAGAAGCCTGAATCTAAGGATCATCCTGGAATCTTGATGCCATATCAATTGCTAATAGTACATGATGTTTTTTTCATCATGGTTTAAGGGCAGAGTTCTTTGATCTCTGCCCTGGAGACCAACTTTTCAGGATTCAGATTATGCAGGGGCTGCATAGGCAGCTGTTCCGATAATAGAGCTTGAATCTGTTGGTGATAAAGCTGGAGGTATTGTATGAGCCCTTTGTAGTGTTTAATCATATTGAGATTTCCCCACACATGGGATGGCTTGTTATTGACTTGGGAATCCTTGGAGTTGGTTTTGCTGCTGCTGAGCCTAAATGCTCTAAATTTCAGGGGTTTCTGAGAGCTTTTCTCATAATAGTTTTAGAATTCTCTAATTTTTCTCTCTAATTTTCTTGTTGATTTTGGATGAGAGGGACAGTGGAGTTTCAAAGTAAAAGGTAAAAATTTACAGTTATCTAATTGACTCCCCTGGTTCTCAGACCTTCGTTAGATAGGTATCTAATCTAATGTGTGCCCCTGTCACTGGAGAGATAAATGAGTCCCCTGATCCCCACCAAATGCCAGATCAGTAAAAAAATCAAGCAGCAATAATAATAATAATTATTATTATTACTACCATTATTATTATTATTATCATTATCATCATCATCATAATCATCATCATCACCATTAGGACCATAGCTCTCTGGCAAGGAAAACCCTTAATTCACCCTAAGATTCAGTAAACAATAACCAAACATAGTCATAGCTCGTTGCTTTGGCCATTAGTATAAAGTCCATTTGGGGGTCTTCAAAGGGGCTTCAAGGCTTTACTTCTTTTTTGTGTCCACTTTTATAGTTTCTCAAGGATCATGTCATTGCCAAGTAGGACACATATTAAAGACAGCCTCAGCAGTACCCTGAAAATCAGGCACCTATGTTATTTTCAAATTGTTTACAATCTATCTCTGTCACTATGGGGTGGTATGAAACATTTTTGCTTAACCCAGCTTGAAATCCTTTGGTTCTAGAGGAAGTTTTGACTGCTGAGTTGTCCCCATGTACTCTGCATCTTAATCTTCGAGTAGGTTTTTCTCTGCATCAGTGGTTCGTCTCTGACAGTCAACGATGACCTCTGTGAGTCCCTTCAGTGTGTGCCTGCTTGAGTGCTCAGGGGCACACTCGCTCAGGTAAACGGTGCTTGCTGATACAGTGGTCAGCCCTCTGTGTTTAATCTTATTTGTTCAGAGTCAGAAAGCTCCCAATAGAGGATAGTTGGTTTTTGGCCAAGCAGCAGAGACAGGAGGTTATACAAGGACCACAGAAATTTTCATATCATCTGCTGAATTTGAAACTATGCCTCCTTCAAGCAGAGTACCTCCTTCCTTCCTTTGGGTTTCTCAATCTGGAAGAAAATCTATTAGCCTTGAGGTCACATGGCCAGGGAGAAAAATGAAATTTCAACTTACGTACACATTTTGTTATTAGGGTGGTCAACAAAGCACTTTGAATCATAATAATGTGTTATCTTGAGATAAAATTATCTAGAGTTTAAAGGAATGTAAATGCAAGGTCAAGGATTAAAAGGAATGATATAAAATTTCTGACTGCTAAAACAGCCTTAATGGGTTATTAGAAAATGTAAATATCACACTACTGTGTTCTTTAGATTCCTCTAGATACATTGAGAAGAATAGTACAATAAAGTCATTTTAAAATATTGATATTTACAGTGTGCCAGAGATTACATCTTTTATAAATATTTACATTCACAATAAAAATTTTGAGGTCAACTTTCAGATGGGTCAGGTAACACTTGCAAAATTCTATTAGAGTGTTTAAGACTAAAATCTTTGAAGGCTTCAAACTCTAGAGCATTGATTTTTTTTTCTTTTTATTTTTTTAGAGCATTGATTTTCAACTCAGACTATGCATTAGAATCACTTGGGGTGGGGGTGGCGACATTTATAAAACACTGATGACTGGGTGAATTAACAGTTTCAGGGTAGGGGCAGGGCATGTAGCCAGTACTGAGGACCATGGATCTAGAAGCAGCCCTAATGCTGCTGATGTCGCTACTGGAGACTACAGTTAAGATCATTCTCCTGCAGGGGCACCTGGGTGGCTCAGTGGTTGAGCATCTGCCTTTGGCTCAGGTGGTGATCCCGGGATCGAGTCCTGCTTTAGGCTCCTAGCATGGAGCCTGCTTCTCCTTCTCCCTCTCTCTCTGTGTGTCTCTCATGAATAAGTAAATAAAACCTTTGGGGAAAAAAAAAAAAAAAAAGATCACTCTCCTTTAGCCACTGAAGCCTGCTGGGCTGGTGCAGAAATGTTTTGCTGCCTGTCAACTCAGCTGGGCTGGTGCAGAAGCATGTCATTGCTTGTCATCCAAGAAACTTAGAAAATACTATTAATCAAATTGTTATAAGAGTAAATTTTGACTAGCAAACTATGTTTTTGGAAAGGAGTTGTTTTTATTTTATTTTATCTTATTTTATTTTATTTTATTTATTTTATTTTATATTTTATTTTATTTTATTTTCTTGAGAGAGAGAAAGTATATGTGTGTATGCATGAGCCGGGAGAGGCAGAGGGAGAAGGAGAGAGAGAATCCCAAACCCCCATCCTCGGGGTTAGTCCCAGACCCTGAGATCATGACCTGAGTTGATAACAAGAGTCAGACGCCCAACTAGCTGAGTCACTCAAAAGTGAATTTTGAAATGAAATATCCTGAAATGTTAGTAGTGATAAAATCACCTGTCGGAATTGGGATTGCAGATAATTTTTTCTATTTCTTAATAATTTTCTTTTTTAACCAATGGATATGAGGGGATCCCTGGGTGGCTCAGTGGTTTGGCACCTGCCTTTGGCCAAGGGCGTGATCCTGGGGTCCTGGGATGGAGTCCCAAGTTGGGCTCCCGGCATGGGGCCTGTTTCTCCCTCCTCCTGTGTCTCTGCCTCTCTCTCTCTCTCTCTGTCTATCATAAATAAATAAATAAATAAATAAATAAATAAATAAATAAATAAAAAATAAATCTTTAAAAAAATGGATATGACTTTTTTAACTAAAAAAATATATACTCCGAATTATGAGTGTTACCCTTAAAAATAAATTTTCTGCATTTAGATTCAGCCCAAAAGGCCAGTCACAAGTAGTAACCTATGTTATCAAAACTGCTGTTTGTGATGCTGTGTCTCTCATTCCATATGATCCAACATTATTAAATGAAAACAATGAGGAGTTTTTAGATATCCTTTCCTCGGGTTTCACTGTGATTATGGCTTGATTTATTAATTAAGGAAAAAATAATAAAGAGTATAAAACATGCCACTTCTCAATATAAGTCCATGCATTTATCAATTTGTTGCTCTTCACTATAATTATTTCAAAAGAAAATTTTCTACCTGTTTTTTTTAATCTCCATCAACAAAATTATTTTCCTTTCACCTAATCCCAAAAGGCTATTTCTTTAAAGGATGAGTTTGCTATGCTCACTGCTGAACCAGGAGCTTACGAAGATAGGGTGGTTTCCCCTGGAGGTGATCTATTCTCCACATGGCACACTCTAAAGATACATTGGATTTTGTTCATTCAAACAGAATATAAATCAGTTTCAAGTCAAAATGATTTAAGTCTGAAATAAGTCAAAATGCCTATTTGCTGTCCTGATCTTAATCTGATTAAATTTAATCTTAAATTTCTGATTTTTCATCAAAATAAATAAAGGTGTATGATATATACGTATAACATGCGCATACACACATGCGCACACACAATGAAATGCTGTGACTAAAAGCTAACAACACTGTCACAGGGATTTTTGTGGCTAGTTCATTCTTTTGGTCTCAGTTCAAGGGTTCCAGAACGTCCTTTGTGAGGGCTACTACTTTGAAATTATAGTCTATGTCCTTAATGCACGCTATTTTCTAGGTCCCCAGATTCCAGGTCTTTCATGACCCTCTGTTTTTCTTGGTATACATTACTCTCGTGAGCTAGAGAAAGAGGGTGAATGGGGTGAACATGTACTTTGAAGTCATACAGATGTGAGTCAAAACTACTTTGTATAACTTCTTAATCAAATGGCCCAGGGAAACTTACTTATGATGCTAGAGCCTCCATTTCTTTATTCTTAACATGAGAATAGCAACAGTGATGATCTCATCGAATTTGGAGAGACAATTCTTATGAAGGACTTAGTAAATAGGCAAAAAGCATGCAGGCCTTCTAGTTCTCACCCTGTCTTAGTCTATTTGGGATGTGACAACAAAAATTCAATAGACTGGCTGGCTTATGAAAAACAGAAGTGTATTTCTTAAAGTTCTAGAAACTGCGAAGTTGAAAATCAAGGTGCTGGCAGATTCAGTGTCTGAGTGTCTAGTGAGAATCTGTTTCCTGTTCATAGACACATATCTTCTGGGTGAGTCCTTACACAGCAGAAAGGAAGAGGGAGTGCTCAGGGATTTCTTTTATAAGGGGATTAATTCCATTCATGAGGGCTTTACTTTCATGACTAACAATCACCTCCCGTAGGCTCCCACCTCCAGATACCATCAGATTATGTTAGGATTTAACATAAGAATTTGGGGGTGTTAGGATTTAACATAAGAATTTGGGGGTGCACAAATAAGCAGTTTATAGACCCCTCTTCCATTTTTATAAATACACGGGTTTTAGATAATAAAAGGTAAGAGTATTGTCTCACGCACTCAAAGAAGAGGTGGTGTGGAAGAGCAAGAGCAGTTCTTATCCAGTGATGATGGAAAGGTCAGGAGACACCCCGGCCCTTTGGCACAGATGCTTCCAAGTTTCACCTGTCTGCTTCTTGACTTCAAAGATGGGAGCCTTCAGAAATCGGATGAGATTTTTGCCTGGGGACAGGGTCAAAAGTAGAGACACTACCAGATTGGCCAATTCTTCCACCATCGCTCACTAGGCATCTTCTCTCATCTTGCAAATCCTCTTCCTTTATGCTTGCTCTGTCTCTTCTATTGAAATTCTTTCGTCTTCTCTCATGCATGCTTACTGTTAGAGTAACATAATTCAAAAGTATAATTACAAAAAAAAAACCCTAGAGACATTTTAGAAAATAAGGAGCAGGATCTATTTAATGTCCCTTGTATCCCACTATACACTGACTGTAATAAAAATTAAAAACATCTCAACCATAGCATGACAAAGGCTCATGCAGATGAGGTGTGAGGTGAACATTATTACATGCTCACAAGAGCCTCATTATTTACCTAGAGCTTAAACTTTCCTTACTTTTACTCCAAACAATTTACCCAGGGGTGATGCAAGTATCAGTAGGAAAATACGAATCATTTAAATACCTACTAGAGAATCTCGATAGAGATACTGTGAAAAAACCCTTGAGGTTCTTCAGAGGAAAAAAGCATTATAAATCATAAAGTGTGCCATCATTAAAATGATTAACCAGTGGGAAAAATTAGCAATATTAATATTGCTATGACAGATTCACAAGTATTTTTTTTCTGTACTACAACATACAATATGTTCCCATGGATACCTTTTGCTTGCCTGAGCAAAAGTAGCACTAATAAAGAGTATGCTTTTCATATTGGCCTTGATTATTTAAATGCCAAATGCTAAATTATAGATATTTAAGTGATCTAAGCTTCAGGAGTTGGAAGCAGCCTAAAAATTCAATTAAATCCTAATCATTTACTTTACTAATTACTGAAATAAAATGTTTTCCTTAGAAATGAAGTCACTAATCAGGGAAAAGGATTGCTAACAATTTTATTTTGATTTAGTCCTATTTTTACACAGAAATAGGTTTGTGGTTTTAAAAAGTATGAAAGCAGAGTAAAGGCAAAGCTCATTTCATTTTTTAAAACATACGACTTCATTTCTGTTTCATTTACAAACTGTTTCATAGTAAGCATGAACACAAATACAATTACTTCCACTCCAAATCTTCACTGGAGCTGGTTTAAGGGCAAAAGGGTCTCTTGTTTTTTGCCTTTCTTGCTTATTGCATCTTTATCCCAGTGTTCAGGATATTGGAAAGTAAGAAAGGAGAGAGACTCATGGTGATTCTCATGGTGATTTTTATTTTTTTTTTATTTTTTTTTAGGCACTTCTAGCTCAGGTTGAGTTTGAGGAGACCTTGAAAGTATAATAAAGATACTTATGAAAAGATGGTAGATGAAGCAGGTTGAGGATAGGGGCCTGGATCATACTCATCATTGGCTTGTCTATGGAAGAGAGGAGTTACATAAGAGTGAAGTTTTCAGAAGACAGAAGAATATAATTCAGGCACATATGGGGGAGAGCAAAAATGAGATGGGACTGTGATGGGATGACCTTTGTCTCTTTCTGCCTCCCTTCTCAAAATTCATATGTTGAAATCCTAACTCTTCCTATCTCAGATGGTGAGTGTATTTGCAGACAGGGTCTTTAAAGAGGTAAGTAAGGGTAAGTGAGGGCACTGGAGTGGGACCTAATTCAATGACTGGTATCCTTTTAAGAGGGAGATTAGGACACAGACACAGAACAATGACCAGGTAACGATAGAAGACAGACATCTATAAGCAATTATTTCTCAAAAGAAACCAATCCTGCCAACACGCTAATCTTGGACTTCTAGTCTCCAAAACTTGTGAGGAAATACATTTCTGTTGTATAAGCCACCCTGTCTATGTTACTTTGTTAGGGCAGCCCTAGCAAACCAATATGGGGGGCCAATTAAGTTAGCAAATTGTTGCATATTCTGTGATAGGCCCTCCCTCCAAAACTCTTACCCTAAACCTGACTTTACAAATTTTACAAAGTTCTTGAAGTCATAAAATGTTTGGATCTGGTGAAGCAGAGGAGCAAAGATGAAAACAGCGTGAAAACTGAAGTTACATGCAATACTACTCAGAGTCAGGACAATTGCAGAAAATTCTCAAGATGGGCCTTTCAGCCTTTGGGTAAATATACTGAAGCCATAGTTTTCAACCAGGAAGTAAAATGGGAAGTTGCTGAACTCTTTGTGAAGTTACAATCTTGAGACTGGTGTTTAACTTGTGTTCCATTAAAAAACAACTTCTTAAGTAATTGGAGTCCAACATGAACCAATTTGCCTGAAGAATTGTGCTCTTCTCAGGGGAATATTATCCTGAACAGAGGTCTGACGGTTGGAACCATGAGAGAAGAGGAAATAGACACCAAACTCGTCCAGATGAAGGAAGTGGCTCTTTAACATCAAAGGACGCTGAATTGTCATGACCTGGTGTTCTCAACCTTATTTTGAAGTGGAGCGTTCAAGCATTTTGAGCTTGATATTTGAAAGTAAGGGGTAAAATTATTATTAATCTAGTTAGTGGCTTGAAACCATATTCTCTTTGCTGTCACCAACATTACAAGATGGGACATGAGAAGAAGCAGCTCTCCACATCTCACCCTTCAGTAATGGATGAACAGAATGAAACTCAAGCAATGAAATATTCCTCATTGAGTTTTAAGCCAGCTCTTTTTTTTTTTTTAAAGATTATTTATTTACTTATTTACTCAAGAGAGACACACACAGAGAGGCAGAGACACAGGCAGAAGGGAGAAGCAGAGTCCATGCAGGGAGTCTGACCTGGGACGCGATCCCAGGACTCCAGGATCACTCCCTGGGCCAAAGGCAGACACTCAACCACTGAGCCACCCAGGCGTCCCACATCAGTTGTGTCTTAATGACACTGAAAACAATTGTCTTACACTAGGTTTGTGGTCTGAATGATTGTAGGCAGCATAGCCTCCACACTGAAGTTGGTTTGACCTGACAAGAACTTTGGGTGAGGAATACTGTTTCTGTTGGACTGTGTAGGTACAACATATTTATGATATACCAGATAAATCTGTATGCTGTCCCTCACTCTCCTCAATGTGATATTATATACACTATAAAGCCTTACAAAGGACTCCTTGATGAACCCCAACAAATTGGTAGAGAGCAGCTCCATTTAGAGCATCAGAGTGACTATGTTTGAATATGGGAAATTTGTACAATTGTATTAGACTGAACTCATATAAGTCAAGGTCACCATTCCTCCAGGACTTGAGAACAGCTGAGTAGAAACACGACAATCACAACCATTAAATATTCCAGGTATTGCAAACCATGATTCAGTTTTTACCTTGAGCTTCTGTTAGCTTTAACTTGGAGACCTTTTTTTAATTTTTTATTTTTTTGAGGCCTTTGTTTTTAGAGATGAATCTGAAAGTTTACTGATCTTCCTCTATTCATTTTAGGGTATTGTCTATGCAGCCAGGTATTTACAAAGATTCCATATTCTTCTAAGTAAATAAATGCTTATAAACTTTTTTTTTTTTTTTAATGATAGTCACAGAGAGAGAGAGAGAGAGGCAGAGACACAGGCAGAGGGAGAAGCAGGCTCCATGCACCAGGAGCCCGACGTGGGATTCGATCCTGGGTCTCCAGGATCACGCCCTGGGCCAAAGGCAGGCACTAAACTGCTGCGCCACCCTGGGATCCTGCTTATAAACTTTGAAAGGCAACAAAGCATAATGGAAAAAACAAAGTAGGCTTTGGAGTTAGAAACACCACTGTATCCTTGCTTTGACACTTACTCAGGGGTTGAATTTGAAAATGTAATCTTATTTTCCTCATTTGTAAAACAAGAATAGTAGTCATCCAGTTCTTTGGGTTATGATGAGGAATGTTCAACTACATAATGTTTGAAAACACTCTATCATGGCAAGTGCATATTAAACACAAAATAATTGATAATTGTTGCCATAGACTATTGATTTGATCCATTTTAGTATACCAGTAGGTCTGATTTGGGGATTTTCTCTTCTTCTTTTTGATTTGGTACAACCACTGTTTTCAATTTTTCTCAAATGACCTTATGTTGTAGATTAAATAAACATTAAAGTCTTCTCTTAGTCTATATCACAGCAGAGAAACATTGGCATCATTACTCAAAACTGTTTGTTCAGTGCCACTGAAGCCAGTTTTCCACATCTGGTCTCTGCAAGGTGGGAAGTGATGGCAAAGCTGTGTGTGTCCCCTAGGGTTAGATAACATACATTTGGTTTCTGCCTGCCTGCTCTGTGTCCAGACAGACAGAATTTTGGTAGTCTTTAAATTTCTGTCTTTAAAGAAGGAATTTGGTTAAAAAGGAAAAACAAAGACACTGCAAACGACCTGAAGACAATGACAAAAGTCAACAAAAGCAAAGCACTGTGTTCCAAGAGAAACCTAAGTATGAAAAGCAAACAATGGAGCTCTGAGTTTGAGAGAGTCCTAGAAAGACTGGTTTGAGTCGAAAATGAAACAGGTGATAAACATGGGCTTTTGGATATTAGTCCTTTGCCTACATGTTCCACCTAATTCATAGTTATGAATAAGAAATATCTTAACTATAGCCTTACGATGAGAATAAGGTGACTCTTAACAATGGAAGAACAAAACATCAAGCACACTGGGGTGTTAGTGGGTTAAGGATCTGCCTTCAGCTCAGGTCATGATCCTGGAGTCCTGGGATTGAGCCCCATGTCGGGCTTCCCGCTCAGCCCAGTGTCTGCTTCTCCCTCTGCCTCGCAGCTCCCCTTGCTGTGCTTTCTCCTCTCTCTCTCTCTCTCTCTCTCTCTTAAATAAATAAATAAAAACTTTAAAAAAGGGGATCCCTGGGTGGCTCAGCGGTTTGGCGCCTGCCTTTGGCTCAGGGCACGATCCTGGAGTCCCAGAATCGAGTCCCACGTCAGGCTCCCAGCGTGGAGCCTGCTTCTCCCTCCTCCTGTGTCTCTGCCTCTCTCTCTCTCTCTCTCTCTCTGTCTATCATAAATAAATAAATAAATAAATATTTAAAAAGCACTTAAAAAATTTTTTTAAAAGAACATAATATTTATTGAGCACCTTTGAATTGGGAGCATACTGTTAGTTCTGTTCCTTCACTCATTCATTTCATTCATGTTTTATCTCATGTGCTAGTCACTGTTCAAATATGGCTTGCTTTATCTTTCAGAAATTGAAACTCTGAGAAATAATTAACTTATTCGAAGTTACACACTATGTGGCAGATCTGGGATTGAAATTCAACAGTTTGTCCATAAACCAAACTCTGCACATCATAGCGTATGAGCTTATTACAAAATATAAAAGTGTCAGATCTCAGAGAAATGCTATAAAGAAAAATTTCTTCTCCTTAGTAAATCCTCAGTCCTCCAGTAACAGACAGATCTCCCTGTGTTTTTACTTATTGGATATATTAGAACTAGATCTGTGAGTGAGAGCCAGTGGGTTAATTATCACAAGGTTGGTGAGAAAAACAAATTTGCTATGATAAATGTACTTTGAAAAATTGAGCTAAAACAGTTCTTTCTTTCTGCAAAGAAATGCTAACAAATACACTTTCTGAAAAAAAAATTTGTGAATTTCAGCATCACAAATCATTTTATGGAAACATTTTGATCATCGCATTCAGTATCATGGGGAATTCCTTATATTTCTTTAGTGAACAGAGTTAGAAACTCAGCTTTATGATGATAAAATAGCAAATAAGTAAAACTTTAATTTAAATGCTATGGAAATTGGTTTGTAAACACTCCAATCTTCTTAATTCTGGACAAATATAATGGTTAATCTAAAGCTTATCTTTTCTAAGTGCTAGTACAAATCACATTTTTATCATGATGTCTTAGTAAATTTTTCTCATTAGCTGTTAGTTGAAACTTATGACATTGGGCTCTAATAGAATTTTGATTATGAACAAATTAAACATATTTGGGGCTTTAAAAAATATTTTATAACATATGCATCTGTATGTATAAATAAAACTGCATCTATTATCCATCTCTGTATCTATGTATCTATTCATCCTTTATCTCCTCTCCTTCCCCCTTTCCACACTCCATCCTCTTTTCCTGCTCTGTAATAGCCCACAAATGTCCTTCTCTCTTTCTTTCTCTTTGGATTTCCCTTACTTCTTCAATTCTCCTTTTAATTTTTCCTCTTATTTTTATTTTTTTGTTTTTTATTCACTCATTTCATTCCCTGATACAGATTTACTTGAGGGTTTTCTGCTCTTATTTATAATACTATGAGGTAGCAATGCAAAAAGTACCCAATCCGATGTTAACTAGATATTCATGGATTTTTGTTCCATAAAAATCTTTTGACATTTTTAGCAAAGAAACATAATTCTTATATCTAGATTTCCAAAGATAGATTTCCAAACTCCGCACAAAGCATGTTCACAAGGGATAAGGAATTTCATGATTTAGTAAGCAGCAGGAGAGGGAGGCAATTTGGAAAGAACTATCTAATTCTCAAGTGGTTTTATGCAGCTTATGTCTGAGACCTGCTGGGTTTACAAATTGGTTCGTGGATTCAGTGTATAACCTTAGGAATTCTTCTAAAACAAAGATAATCACATGCCAGACCTTCTAGACCATCCAGGATCAGTAGGTGAGATCCAAATACCCATAGATTGACTTCAGTTAAAAGGTTATATACATTTTATTCTTAGCTATTACATGAGATGCTGATATATGGAATTGTTGTTGTTAATAGTATGAATACTTGAAAAACTTCTAATATCTCTAAGCTTCAGCTACTTTCCTCTCCAAAATTTTACATTATAGGGTTGTTGGATGACTAAATTAGATAATGTACATGGGTGTCTCAATTAATTGCTTGACACATCAGTAAATATTACTAATACTGATGATGGTGATGAGAAAGTCAAATTCAAAGCTCTGGTACCCATGCTAGTTCTTCATATAATTAGCATTCCATGCTCTTAGTTTCAGATATCCAGCTTTCCAGATATCTCCAAGTGGATACTCCATTGGTATCTAAGATTCAAATTTACTTCAAACAAGTTATAAACTTCTATTCCTCCTTCCTTTTCACCCATGTTATCTACTCACCCATCATCTCCCCCTTCCCAAACCTGTGCTCCTGACTGCATTCTTATCTTGGTGCTTGGCATCCCCACAATGCCATGAATCTGCTCACCCACTCACAGACATGGTGACCTCCTGGGCTTCTCCCTGATCTTTCCTCCCACTCCCCACCTCTCCCATATCATTGAGTCACAAAGATCTACCTAATTTACCTGCAAATGAAAATAATGACTGCTTCCTGTGTACCCCTTCCTTAGTAGGCACTATTATACTTATTTTAGCTCCATATCACATTTAATCTTTTCAATAGTTCTTCTGTTTATGAATGCAGAAGTAGTGGTTCACAAAGCCTCCAAAGACTGCTCATGCCACAAAGCCACATTGCCCCTTGTAAAAATCTCTTACTATCTCTTGCCATTTTCCTTTTTCTCCTTTCCTATTTCCATTGGCCTATTTCAGAACTTCCTTTTTCTCACATGACTTTCTACAATAGATTCTTTGTGGGTGTCCTATAGTTTTGTCTCCCTGTGATCCATACTTCACAAAACACTTGTTCAAACATGCACTTTATTTCTTATCACTTTTCACCCATCAGTTCTCATCCAAAATCTACTCCACAGTAGATCTTAACTACTTGGGGTTCCTAAATAGGCCATATATATTTTTAAAAAATTTTTAGGCTTCCAGAGTTTTGCATGTGCTATTACCAATTACTAAAATATCTAACTTCTCCCCTACCCTGCTCAATATCAGGTGATCTCTGTGAGAGGCCCTCAACTCTGGCTGTATGTTAGGATCATCAAATATTCTCTTAAGGATTTTTAAAAAATGCCTATGCCAAAAAGAAATGTGATTTAATTCTATAGGGTGAGGTCTGATCTTGGCATTTGTTCTGAAATCCTCAGAAAATTCTGATGATGTGCTCAGATGCTCCTTCCCTTTATGTATTGTGATTGCTTCTACTGTATGACATTGATCACCTCCTATAATTTATTTTTAAGTCTAATTTTCCAAATAGAACATGAACTTCTAGAAGACTTGAGACCACATTATTCATCTTTGCAGTCTCTGCACTTACAAAACAAATATTTGTTGAATTAATGACTTTGTTGTCAGGTTTTTTTTTTTTGGCAAATTTATTGTGCCAAGTAGAGACAACACCTATAAGACTTACATTTGTACATTGATGAATTTTAATTTTTCTCTCATTCTGTAGCTTTAAATTTTAAAACAGTCTAACTTATGTGAAATTTAAAAATAATAATTATTTTGAACAATTTTTTTAAAAAGACTTTATTTATTTGACAAAGAGAGTGTGAGTGCAAGAGAGAGCATAAGTGGGTGAGGTGGAGCAGAGGGAGAGGGACAAGCAGATTTTGTGCTGAGCAGGGAGCCCAACTGGGGCTCAGTTCCAGGATCTGGGATCATGACCTAAGCCAAAGGCATATGAGTAACCAACTGAGCCACCCAGGTGCCCCTAACAATTTTTGTTTTTAAAGCAATAGAAAAATCTTAAGGAAACTAGAATAAGTAATCAAATGTGTGTTCTGGGTGAAAAAGTTGATTAAAAATTATCTATACTTATGTGAAGAAAAACACCAGCTCTTCTCATTGTTCTCTCCCCTCTGCAATGTTGCCTAGAATTTATCACTTGTCATATTGGTCTTTTTTGAAGTCTCTCCATTCATGGTATTTATTATGAGAGCTACCCCAGAAACACTTATTATTCATTCACTTATTTGTATGCTTTAATTTAACATTTATGATTATGTATTAAGAATTATCCTTCATGTTGGAGATTCTGAATTGAAGAGCTCACAGTACTTCTAATGCTTTCAGTTCTAAACTGAAAAAAAAAAAAAATCAAAACAACCCAGCTCATCATTAGCTATGTTGATTGCTGCACCATTCTTAGACTTTCTCAACTAAGATTTACATTTTAATACATTTGACAGCACACTAAGTAATATGCCATCTTCAGTGAGAATTGTGAACTCTAGATGTTTTATTATGCAAAATACAAATTTCAAAGAGCAAAATTTTTATTTATTTTCTATGCTTGTTAATTTTTTGGAAGTAATTAATTTTAGTGCAGATGCATTTTTTTATTTTCTTAGCTCTGCTGTACCTCAGATAAATATTCAGATGCATTTCCAGTAGAAATTTGCTAAGTTTGAACAAACAAAATCTTAGAAGTTAGAAGAAAATGCCATATATGTTGTTATAAAAAATGTCTTGTGATTAGAAATAATGATCTATCAATAATTAAACTTTCAAGGAGACAGCAGGACAAAACCACACAAATTATCATCTGAAGAAGTCTACTGATCATGTTAACTTGTTTCCCTGTGCCTTGTTGGTGAGAATGAAAACTGGTGCAGCCACTGTGTAAAAAGTATAGAGATTCCTCAAAAAGTTAAAAATATAGCTACCCCATGATCCAGTAATCACACAACTTGGTGTTTAGCCCCCAAACACAAAAACTCTAATTCAGGGGCATACATACATTCCTATGTTTATTGCAGTTTTATTTACAATAGCCAAATTATGGAAGCAGTGCAGGTGTCTACTGATAAACAAATGGATAAAGAAGAGGTGGTATATATACACAATGGAATATTATTCAGCCGTAAAAATGAAATCTTGCCAGATGAAATAACATGGATGGAGCTAGAGCGCATAATGTTAAGCAAAATAAGGCAATCAGAAAAAGACAAATATATGATTTCACACATATGTGAAATTTAAGAAACAAAACAAATGAGCAAAGGAAAAAAAGAGAGAGGGAAATCAAGAAACAGACTCTTAACTATAGAGAGCAAACTGATGGTTACTAGAGGGGAAGCAGGTAGGAGGATGGATGAAATGAGGGAAGGGGATAAAAGAGCACACTTACGGTGATGAACACTGACTAACGTATAGAATTGTTGAATCATATATGTAGCACCTAAAGCTAATATAACACTGTATGTTAACTATACTAGAATTAAAATTAAAAGTTTAATAAAAAAATAATAAAAGTAACAAAAAATATTTAGGCCAATTGACCCTTAAAATTTATGTTGACTCTAGCCATATTCGCCAGTATCTCCTCTTTCACCTCAGTTTTTAAATTTTATTTTGCTAATATCATTTATTTTTGCATGTAATTTTTTTACTGCTGACCATAACTAAAGAACACATTCATAATTTTAAGAACCATCTCAAATTTTATCTCATATATGGAATTTCCCCCAACTCTCCAATGTGAGTAGAGTGGATCATTTCCTCCTCAATTCTCTTGCACCACTCAGCTTATTATTTATTCTAGGAACTATTACTTGTGATGTAATTATTGGCTTAGGCGAATGTCTCCCCTTCTTGGAATATAAACTATATGAAGATAGTTTATTCATCTTTGCACATCCAGAATCTGAAGCAGTGTCAGAGACATGGTAGTTGATTCAAATAAAAATAATTATTACAAAAATAATAATTATCATTATTATTACATTCAAATATTCTGCAACACTCCCCACCCTCCTCACCAAACTTTACCCTATTCTTTATAAGTCCCTGAAATCTTCAGTTTATCTAGCAGAAGCCATCTAATCACTATGTAGACTGTGTATACTGGGCTGTCACACTAGATATATTAGGTTGACAACTACAGTGCCAGGGTTGATATGCTCAAGCTCTATTGTTAAGTTGACTTCATAGACTCTTTCCAAGGAAAGCTGTACCAATCTGAGACTGCTGCTTCTCCTGGCTCACATTGTCCACAAAACTGCAATAGTTAGAGTAGACTTTATTTCTCTGGATGGAGCACTAGCCATGGCATAGTCCTGGTTTCCTAATTTATTTTTTGCAGTGTAAACTGGGAGCTAAATGGGGTGGAGGACTTCAGAATTCAGTTTAGTGGACAAAAACATACACCATGGAAGTTAAATGATCCCTAAATCCTAAATTGAATAATTGATTGAAAAGTCATTACTCTTGGGGTACCTGGGTGGCTTAGTTGGTTGAGCATCTGACTCTTGAGTTTCGGCTCAGGCCGTGATCTCCAGTGTTGTGGGATCAAGCCCTGAGTCGGGCTCCTGGCTCAGTGGGAAGTCTGCTTGAAAGATTCTCTACTTTTGCCTTTTCTCTCACTCGTGCTCATGGTCTCTCTCTTTGTCTCTCTCTGCTCTCTATTTTGCTGAATTTAAATCTTAGAATTTGTGCTCTAAAATCCTATGTGACTTGGATTTGGCCTTACTCTAATAACGAGTCGATTTTTCCTTTCTTTTCATTTGTAGTCTTCTTATAGTTTATAGTAGAGTTTTGCAAATAGCTACCATAATTTATTATCCTATGTCCATACCCTTTGCTTGTGCCTTTTCACACTGACCCTGAGCTTGTCCATGTGACCTATTGGCCAACAGAACATTAGCTAACTTGAAAGAAACACATGTTGAAAGTACTTGCACACTGGGGCTCACCCTCTTCCTGCTCTTGGAACTCTGCTGCTATGTGTGGAAAACTATGCTCCAGTTAAATGCCAGTGTGAAAGGCCATCCTAGGTAATACACTCCCCGCCGGCCACCTTGCCAGCTGATTGCAATGCTTGAGAGAACTCAGTAGAGATCAGCTTATTTTCTGTGTGTCATAGATTGCCAGGCCAGATCAAAGAACCACTAGAGTGACCTACAGACTACAAAATAGTGAACTAAAGAAATGGTTGTTGTTTTGAGTGACTGTGTCAAGGCTGATTTTTTTTTTCAACCAAAGCTAACTGATAAAAGGTAGTGATATCTAGACTTGCGAAGTTTCTATAACAACAACAACAACAAATACATGACAGTGGCTTTGGAGACCATTCAGGGGGCAGAAACCACAAGACATTTCGTGAAGTCTGGAAGATTGGCAAGCACACTGCTAGTGGAGGATGGAAAGATTGTGACATGTGTTATTTTATCTTATGAAACAACTCACAAAACTATTGCTTGGCATAATTTGGAAGATAAAAAATGTGGACATTGGCAAGATAATTTTCAGAAAGACTTTAAAATTTCACTGGCTTCTTTTGGTTGTCTATGATAATTTATAGGAAAAGAAAGATGAGCTAAAGAAAGAGCTGATCAGCTTGCAAGAAGAATTTATGTAGAATATAGAGGAGCCAGGATGTGCTTGATTAACTGTTTCTCAGTTGTAGTCCATCCAGCCAGTAAGAGTCCCAATGTAAATTAAAACCTAAGACGTGTTAAAAATACAAGACACTTCCAGTAAAACATGGCCTCTGTATCAAGATCAAATCAAGGATATGACTGTTCATATTTTTAGAGTCCGATATTTGTTCGGATTCTAAAAGAAAGTTGAAGTGATGTCTAGTGAACATTCTCACTCAGACAAAAGGGCTTTGAAGATTCTAAATAACATGGCCTCAAGAAGCAGCCCAAAGTAAAGAAGATCCAAAAAAAGAAAGACCTATCGTGAAAATAATTGTAGAAATGACTTGTTGTTAAAAGATGTATAAAAGCACACGAATTTTTGAAAGAAGTGACATCAACAAGAAGACTGCTAATTTAGACTAAAAAAGAAACTCAGTCACTTCAAATGGAAAAGAGGTCTCTGGACTCCTAAATCTCTGTTGGAAGCAGACTTAGAAAACTACTCAACCACCAACTTGGGCCATTTACTTTATACAGAAAAGGAAAATGTCTCAGAGGGAGGAGCCAAAAGCCCAGCAGGCAGAGCTAAGAGTTATGGAAAAGAGATTATTTGCAAAATGGCTGGTAAAATTCCTATTCTACTCCCCGTGCTTCTTGGTAGTGTCCTCCCACACTGTCTTGGGCTTGTCATGTGACTTCCATTAGTGGATGTGACATTAGCAAATTTGATCTTAGTAGAGGCTTGAGAGTACTTGCTCATTGGAACATGACCTTTTCCCGATCTTGGATCTCTGCTTCCTCTGGGTAAAGAAGTGTGGCCAGCCTATTAAATGAGTGAAACTTGGTCAATCACCCTTGTCCCTCTGCATGTCCCTGCCAACCACTAGACCTCTGAGTGAGCTTCTGTTAAAATATTGAGTCATGGTCAGCTACCCTCCTAACTAACATGTGGGACATTTCTGAGGAAGTAAGCTAGTACCAACCAGGCAATCTACAAAATCATGAGCTAATAAATGGTTATTGCTTGAACCACTAAATTTTGGGGTAGTTTGTTGCACAGAATAAGCTAAGTGATGCACACCTTGTCTAAGACATTTATCATATTATATTTCTTTTTTTAAACCAAAGAATAGTTGATGCACAATGTTACCTTAGTTTCAGGCGTACAACTGTGATTTCAGGTGTACAATTGCAATTCAACAAGTTTATATGTTATGCTATGATCATCACTAGTGTAGCTGCCCTGTCACCATACAGCACTATTATAATATCATTGACTATATTCCCTATGCTGTGCCTTTCATTCTTTTGACTTATTCCACATCATATTATATTTTAATTAACTGCTTAGAGGTCTATAACCACTACTGTACTATCATCACCGTGCTTTAATAGAGCATATCATGTCTTAGTCACTTTTTTTTCCCAAGCAACTGGCATAGTGTCTGGGAGATAATTAGGAAGGGAAATGTGATTGCCCTTGAAAAATATAAAACTGATTATGTTACTTCTCTAATTAAAATTCTAAGCTCTTTGTGCATACACACAAGATATTCAATAAATACTTTTAAAAACACAAGTTAAGCTTTTATTTTTCTTAAGATTTTATTTATTTGTTTATTTATTTATTTATTTATTTATTTATTTATTTATTTAAGACACACACAGAGAGAGAATGAGAGAGAGAGAGGCAGAAACACGGGCAGAGGGAGAAGCAGGCTCCACACAGGGAGCTCGATGAGGGACTCGATCCTGGGACCCGAGGATCATGCCCTGGGCCGAAGGCAGGCGCTAAACCGCTGAGCCACCCAGGGATCCCAAGTTAAGCTTTTAAAATGCCTTTTTGTTGACAAAATTAATGATTCTTCACCTCTGCATTTCCTAGCTCTAAGATGCTTACTGAATTCATGAAAAATTATTAACAGCTCATATATATCTGGCATTTGATGTGCTAACATTCTAACAAGGAAAACAGGATTTAAATCAAATGCAAACACAAATATAAAAATAGGTATTACTAATGCAATAATGAGCATATATGTTGAATTCACAGACCAGCATAAAAGAGCACGTCTTACCTGGGAGGGAGCACAAGGAAACACTTCAGCTGTACTCAACGTTGCATTATGAGGCCATACTGGTTGGGAAGAAAAAGTGAGAAGAGATGCAGTCTTGGCAGAAGAAGCATGGATAGATCCCAAGGGGCCAGAAATTGTAAGGAACACAGGGGTACAAAGCATTTTGGTTGCATTGTAGGGGTGAGAGGGTCAAGTGCAATTCTCACCTACAGAGGTGAGGCAAAGACAGGTTACAACAAACTGCTCCTGATACACTGGGCTTGGGAACACTCTAGTGGGTTTACTTGGAGGGGAAGAAGCAGAGGTGCGCCATGATAGAATGTTTGTGTTAGACTAAATAGTCGCAAAGTAGTAAAACATGATATAGGTCCTATCTTTTCCCATCCATCCAGATGTAAACGTTAGAATAAATGAAAGGATCAGGGATTTTGTTCCCTTTTCTGAATAAGAAACAAAGATTACGGGATTCCTGGGTGGCTCAGCGATTGAGCATCTGCTTTTGGCTCAGGGCATGATCCCAGGGTCGGGGATGGAGTCCAGCATCAGGCTCCCTGTGGGAAGCCTGCTTCCCCCTCTGCCTGTGTCTCTGCCTCTCTCTCTCACTCTCTCTGTGTGTGTCTCTCATGAATAAATAAATAAAATCTTAAAAAAAAAAACAAAGATAAAACTTTTTAAGCATGCACATCAACTTGGCATTGTTCTTAGTGGAATGAATCGAAGTTCTCTGGGAGAAGGGAAGATAATTTAGCTGATGAATTATCCTTGTCAAATGATTAATGCTGTGGTGTGCACTCAATGACTTAATTCAAATTTGTTGATACTCATGAAGTAAACATTCGGTAAATTTATAATTGAAATGCACCGTGTTTTTCTGCTTACTCTCCAGGCATGGAGAGTGTTTAGATTGCAGTTGTGATAGAAAATTCTTCCACAATTTGAACTGCACTTAAAGGGAACATGATCTGTGACTCTCTTAAAGGTTATTTCCAGAGCTCATACTTGAAGGAATTTATTGTGCTTTGTGTTTGTACTCTGCTCATTTTGTTTAAACCTGGTCTTTACTCTCTTCCACTTTGTATCTTTTTCTCCTTTAAAAATTCAACCTTAAATGTGCTGAGTGAAATCGGTAGTTTAATAAAACAGAGGTTGGATCGGATGGTATACGGTCTCTATCGCCACAGCAAGATAAAGAGAGCACTTGCCTTCTCAAGTGTGACTAATGACCACACGCAACACAAAGGGAGCAGATTTCAAAAAGAGCACTGCAAATGTTATCCTAATGAATAGGAATGCCTAGCCATTAATTATGTTTTGCAATAGACACCCTGCTAAACATATCCTCAGATGCCACTCTTTCTTTATAGGGAAAGTCGCTTTTCTTTTTTTTTTTTCTCCTTCCATCTAAGAAAGTCAAGTTCACATGTGCTGAATCACATTGTCTGAAGTGTTGTTACACAGGACAGATAACACAGTATAAAACTGACCTCTCTCAGGTAAAATGCCACCACCGTGGGTACATCCTTATGCTTACTAACTATCCATGAATCTCCTTCCAATACTGAGGAATCTAGGAAAGGAGAAGGTAAAGAAATTTTCAATGAACAAGGGAGAAAATGTCTATATGACCAGAGATGGGACCTGCTGGGAGAAAGGTGAAGCCTGGTGAGATAAAAACGGGGATCACTAAGGGGAGAAGTCCTGGGGTTGAATCCTAGAGGTAGTCCAAAGGAAATATAATTCTCCCTGGTTTAATTGGGCACTGAGGCAAAATAAACAAGAAATGTTTTTATATCCTATACCAACTATTATATCTACTATTCTGAGAACAATGCCAGAATACAATAGTGAAGCAACACGTGTAAGACTGGTACAACTTCTGGAAAATTCAGATCTCAGAGTCCTAAATTCCCTTCACTGGATCAGTTGCATGATCCATGACCTTTTTGGTCACTGCACCATCAATTTAGTTACAGTCCCTGTATCAAGTCAGAAATGTTTTTAGACCCGATTTTATTAATCCGGGGCCCATGAATAATGGATGGTTTTTAAACATCCGGGAAGCAGAGAGAGTGGGGATTTTTCCTTTCAGGCCACTTGCTGCTTTGATGAAAATTGCCTTTGTGGGAACAAACAAGGTAATGTGCACATCTATAACAGAACAAGGTAAAAGAGCTGCAGGAAAAAGCAAAATAAGAAGTATAATAGTTTAACATAAATTATGTCATTCAGGTATGGTTTTTATTTTAAAAATATTATAGAGCATCATGGGATGGACTATTCCAGTCATGTAGGGCACAATTATCATCACCTTTGGAATCCTTCATCAATAATAGTTTCAAGTTGGAAAAATAAACTGTGCTGTCCATTATGATCACGATTATCATGTCTTTGTTTACATTGGCCTGGCTTTTAAATAGGAAAATATTAATAAAAAGGAAGTATTTTGGGCTATCATCTAGTTTTTTTATATCATGTAGTTTTTAATTCAATTTACATATATGATAGAACACAAAAGTTACCAATTATTCTTATGTGGCAAGATATTTGACAGTTAGTACATGAAATATGGGTGAGGATGTCTCTAATTAGTTTATCCAGAAAATACATCAGATGGTGTAAAGTATTTTTATGAGAAAGAGGCTCAATTTTAAAGTCCTTGAGGATAACAGAACTTTGAATTCACCTCTAAAAAGCCCTGGTGGTGACACATGTCACATGACTATTTAACCTCTTCCTAAAGAAGGAAGACCTCCATCAAAATGAAGCCCTGTTATGACCAATATGCTTGTGCCTCGGGGCAGAAGAAGAAAATGAAAGCACCTGTCAGATCACAACATACACCTAAAAACTGCTGGTCGTGTTTTTTAAATGTAAACGAGTCAGGTTAAGGAGAAAATGGTGCTCCTGACACTTTCAAACCTGTAACTGAATGAACTCCAGGTGTTCCTCTGTTATAGCAAGCTTTTTGTTGCAATTACTGTTTTTAGTAAATATTTGCTGAATAAATAAATGGCAAAGGCTGCAGATTATTAATAATAATTTTTATTTTATATAAATGCTGGATTTAATTTTCTAATATACTGTTAAGGATTTTTGCACCTATTTTCATCAATTATTATACTAATAATAATTTTCTTTTTTAAAAAAGATTTTATTTTTTCATGAGAGACACACAGAGAGAGGCAGAGACACAGGCAGAGTGAGAAGCAGACTCCATGCAGGGAACCTGATGTGGGACTTGATCCTGGGATTCCGGGATCACACCCTGAGCTGAAGGCAGATGCTCAACCGCTGAGCCACCCAGGTGTCCCACTATTATTTTCTTTATCAAGTTCTGGTAATAAGGTTATGCAGGATTCATAAAATGAGATGAGAATTCTTACCTCCTCTATTTTCTGGAGGAATAGGAAGGGTGTGATTTCTTTCATAAACATTTTAATGGAAATCACCAACAAAAGCAAATGGGCTTTAAAGCTTTCTTATGGGAAGATTTGTGATAAAAATAAATTAATTACCTTTACTGGTTGTAAAGCTATTCAGATTTACTTATTTATTTTGCATCAATTTTGATAAATTATACTTTTCAAGGAATTTGTACATTTTATCTAAGTCATCAAAATTGATGGCTTAAAGTTGTTCATGACATTTTCTTAAATCCCTTTTAATGTATATAGGATTTGCAGTGGTGACTCCATTTTCTTTTCTGTTATTGGTAATTTGTGCTGCTTCTCTCTCTTTTTTTTCTTAATCCATCTAGTTAAAAGTTGATTAAATTGATCTTTTCAGAGAATCAATTTGGGGCTTTGTTAATTTTCTCTATTGTTTGTTTTCTATTTGACTAGTTTCTACATTTTATTATTTCCTTCTATTTACGTTGGTCATTAATATACCTTAGTCTTTTTTTTCTAATAATTTAAAGCGGTAGATTTCTCTCTAAACACTAACAAGAACAAAATCTTTTTTGTATGTTGTACTTTAATTTTCATTTGCTTAAAAATTTTTAAATATCACTTATGACTTTTTTATCCATGAATTATGTAGAAGCTTAATTTATAAATATTTTAAGTTTTCTAGAGATTTTACTGTTCTTGATTTCTAATTTTATTCCTTTATGACCAGTGCATATATTCTGCAGGATTTTCGTCCTTTTTCAGTCTCTGGAGACTTTTCTTTAGCCCAACATGTGACCTATCTTAGTGAAAATACTATAAGCACTTGCAAATAATAAGCATTCTGTTTTTATTCAGTAGAGTTCCATAAATATCAATTAGATCAATGTTGTTGATAGTGTTCAGATCTATATCCTTACTGTTTTGTTTTGTTTTTCTTTTTTGCATGGTTCCTTCCACCAGTTTTTGAGAGGGCCACTAAAATTTATAATCATTAATAGAGACTTATCTATTTTTCTCTTTAATTTCTGTCAATTTTAGCTTCATGAACTTTTAGTTTATGTTATTAGCTATAAATCTATTTATACTTATGTCTTTCTTATAAATTAACTCTTTTATGAATTATTTCTCCTTATCTCTGATAATTATCTCTGTCTTGATATTTTTTCAGTTTATCTAATTTTATTTTATTTATTTTATTTTTTTTAATATTTTTTTTAATTTATTTATGACAGTCACACAGAGAGAGAGAGAGAGGCAGAGACACAGGCAGAGGGAGAAGCAGGCTCCATGCACTGGGAGCCCGACGTGGGATTCGATCCCGGGTCTCCAGGATCGCGCCCTGGGCCAAAGGCAGGCGCCAAACCGCTGCGCCACCCAGGGATCCCAGTTTATCTAATTTTAATATACACATTCTGATCTCCTTAATCTTACTGTTTGTATAGTATAATTTTTCCCATCTATTTTTCAATATATGTTTTATTACATAGATTACGTGCTGGAGACAAAAAAAAAAGTTTTCTTTTAACTGAAAAATTTTCCCTCTTCATTTTTGAAGGCTCTCTTCACAAGGGTATAGAATTTTGGGTTGGTAACTTTTTTTTCATCACTTTAAAGGTGTTGATTCATTCTCTTTTGGTGTGTATTGTTTTCGTGACAGTTTTACAACCATTAGAATAATAACTGTTCCTCCATATTTACATGTGATTTTTCTCAGAGAGCTTTCAAGATATTCTCTTTATTATTGCTTTTCAAAAGTTTATCACATAATTAGGAATATTATTCTTTGTATTGACATTTACTGAAATTTTCAAATATGTAAATTCCTATTATTCACTAGTTTTGGGGAATTTTGGGCTCGAACTTCTTCAGAGATATTTTTTGCCTTGTTCTTTCACCCCTCTCCATTGGAGACTCCAATTGCACCTATGTTAGACATTTTGATATTGTCCTACGAATTACTGAGAGTCTATTTTTAAAATATTTTCTCTATCAGATTGTATACTTTCTATTGATAGATTTTCAGGTTTACAGAGTCTGTCATCTCCATTCTGCTATTACATTCATTATCTGAATACTTTTTATTTTTGACATTGTATTTTTCAGTTCTAGAAATGTTATTAGTTTCTTTAAGGTTTTCTGTTTTACTGTTTACATTTCTAACCTTTAGTTCTCTGAAACATAATTTCTTTTACATCCTTGGGCATAGTTTTAATATCTGCCTTTAACTTTCTGTCTCCTCATTCTAACATTTGGACCACCTAGAATCAGTGTCAGTTGATTGTTTTTTTTCCTTGAGGATGAGTTGTGTTTTCCTACTTCTTGATACATTGATTAACTTCAACTTGTAAGTGTTATATTGTGAATATTTTGGGTTATGTTGTATCTCTCCAAATGAGTGCACTTTTTTGTTTGTCTAAACAATTAATTTGGTTTGTTTCAAATGACAAACTGACTCCTGGGCAGCAGCATATATCTCAGTTCACTTCTTATAGTCTTGGCCATAGCAATTGGACACTGACACAAACATAGTATAGGCATCAGGCCAGGGACTTGGCAGTTTATATTCAGAATTTTAGGCTCCCTCTCTCTGCCTGTCTTCTTTTGGGAATTTGCCTCTCATTTTCTAGTAATTGCTGTTGCCCCAAATTTTGCCTTCTGGCTCTTCAACCAAGAAATATAGTGGACTTTCTATTACATCTTTAACCATCCTTCCTGGCACAGATTCTGAAGGCCCTTCAGAGCAGAAGCCCTAAAAGAAAAATGGAAAATGTACCCAGCTCTGCTCCCTTCCTCCAAGTTGTAATTCCCCTCTAAAATTTGCTGCTGCCTTTCCCTTCCTCCTCCTCTTCTTCTTGCTCCTCTTCTTCTTTGCTTTCTAGAGAACTTCCATAGTTGTTTTCATCATTATTCTAGTATGTATAGTTGTTGTCCAGGAGGATCAGTCATCAAGAGCTTACTTGACCGTTATTAGAGGTGAAATGCATAGAATTAATATCCTAGAACAAATTACATTTTCTTTAGAAAGAAAAAGAAGTCTGTCCCCAGAACAAGTGTGTTAGGAAGTATTTAGCAATTACCTAAATGTCTTTTTTTTTAAGATTTTATTTTTAAGTAATTTCTACACCCAATACAGGACTTGAATTCACAGCTCTGAGATCAACAGTCACATGCTCTACCAGCTGAGCCAGCCAGGCACCTTGTAACTTCTTGGCAAATATTTTTTTGTCAGATACTGTAGTAGAGCTATAAATTCAGGTTCCTATAGTCACCATTATGGATACTCTTGAAAACTGATGGGACTTTGGCCAAGCTGTCACTTCAGATAAACAGATTGGGGGTGGAGAATCATAAATATTTTGCAATAATATAGGAAGTGCTTCTGTAGGTGGAATGAATGCAAAATAAAAACTTCCAGACAGAAATTTGAAGATGTCTGGATACACATGGGAAAAAATCACCATGTCAAAGATCAGATAACTAGTAATCATCAAATATCTATGAATTCTCTATATTTCTATATTCTCTATATTTCTCAGCCCCCTTTTCATTTATATGAGGTTTATTTAACTAATTCTGAAAAACAAAATGGAAATGCAATGACACAGATCTTTTCTGAGCCAAAGTGTTTATGAGTTACTGAGCTGCTTCTACCTCCCCATGGCCCTGGGACCTGGGCGACCACGTATTCTATGTGGCATAGGATTTATATTGAAGAGGGTTTCCTGACTTGTCATAGACTTTGCAGAAGCAAGAATTAAGCCTTTACGTTATTATGGTACTGAGATTTTGGTGTTTTTCTGTTGTGTCAGCCAGCTATTTTTAACTTCTGGATATACCATTCTACAGTTTAAATTCTTATTTGAATTATAATTAGCAACCTTTTCATTAAACTTGCCCTTGGAAAATTTAATAAGTTTACTTCTTATTTTAATTGCCTGATTTTTTATTTATATGAAGTACTCTTTCCCCCCTTTAAGAGTAGTCAGTTTTTGCATTGAAAAAGGAGAGCAAGAGAAAATATTTTTACATTTTGGACTCTTAGAATAAAATGCATTTCCTTTTTTTTTTTTTTAAATTTTTATTTATTATTTATGATAGTCACAGAGAGAGAGAGAGGCAGAGACATAGGCAGAGGGAGAAGCAGGCTCCATGCACTGGGAGCCCGACGTGGGACTCAATCCCAGGTCTCCAGGATCGTGCCCTGGGCCAAAGGCAGGCGCCAAACCGCTGCGCCACCCAGGGATCCCTAAAATGCATTTCCAATAGAAAACAAATTGCATTCTCCTGTTATATCATTGATCTATTTAACTTGGTGATAGCCAGGAAGTTTTTAAAAGTCTTTAGGCATTAATTGAAAATATTAAATTATTAAAGTGCAGATGGCTTCTAGAGGTATGTTGTAAAAGTGAATGTATATCTATTTTGATGCTTTTAAACACTAAGTGATTCAGGATCATGACATAACCAACAGAAACACTCTTACTTTCTTTTTTAAAAAAGATTTTATTTATTTATTCATGAGAGACACACACAGAAAATCAGAGACATAGACAGAAGGAGAAGCAGGGTCCCTGTGGGAAGCCTGATGTAGGACTCAATCCCACGATCCTGGGATCATGCCCTGAGCCAAAGGCAGATGTTCAACCACTGAGCCACCCAGATGCCCCACAAAATGTTGCTGTGATAATGTAAAAGTTGTGGTACCACAGGCATAACTTTAAAGTTTGTGTCAAAATGTACATTTGACCAAGGTGTTACATTTTGATCTAGACTTATATAATTTAGGTCAAATCATTCTCTTGTTGCAATCCTTATTCAGTTCTGTCTCTTTTCTCTCAAATTACCGGGTATTATCAGTGGAGGAGTCCTATTACTACTGCTGTTGCCAAGAATCTATAGATACTTGGCTTTAGAGGTCTTCCTTCCCCATGGGCTTTTGACATTGTATGCCATACAATCATGCTCAAGAGCACTCAATAATTACGTGATGGATCTAGAACCTCTTCACATCTTAACTCAAAGGAATTACTAGGACTGTCTCTTAAATAAAGATCAAAATTAAGGAAATCATACACATCAGAGAAATGTCTAAAGAGCACTTCAAGGTGATGAGCCCAATACCAAAACTCTCAACCTCTTCTTTGCCTATGTTTTCTAAGTACCATTATCCAGTTTCACACCCAGGCAGCCTTGATGTTCTCAGCCCACACAGCTAGTCATTTAACAAGTCCTATCAATTTTACCTCAAAATATCTCTCAGGTATGTGCCGTTCTTTCCATCTGTGGTTGCAGCTCTCCATTTTAAACTAAGGGTCTAATTGTCCTGAGCTACTGTGATTAATCTGTTCCCAACAGCCTCCTTTGCGGGGTGCCTGAATGGCACAAACCAGAATTTCTACAATTGTTGCTGCAGAGGAATAATTAGTGTATTTTTACTCACAAGCCACTGCTGTTCTTAGAGACTTCATTCCCCTTTTGGTTATGCTTGCCAGATTTAGGATCCTGCTATTTGTGTCTATAAACAAGATGCTGCTTTTAAGCAAAAGATTTTTGAGGTTTTGGGTAAATGAGTTGTCTGAAAGTTGACAGGCCTGGGAGCTTATCTCTTAGACCTTATGATGTCCCTCTGGCTATTGATGTGGGAGTGCCAAGGAGTACTGTCACGTTCCTGTCCTGAAAGCATGTTTCCATGTGTAACAGGAAGTATTGGATAGATTGTAGAGGCACATGGTTTCCAATCCCGTCTTGTGAGTGCAGGACACTAACACCACATTTTGGTGACTTAATGAAGATGAAATGAGTGTCTTTTTGTACATGCATTTTAATATTTTTCTCATCCTGAGTAATACCTACCAAAATGTAACAAGCAAATACTCTTTATTTTCATATCTCAGAATATATCTATAGTCGAGGATATTCATTATAGCCATAGTCAATAGAAGGAAATAAAATAGACTCACCTAAACCAAAAAAAAAAAAAAAACAGGCAACTAGTTTAGTCCTTTTACCTCCACTCGGAGTGGGAGGGGCACTTTGTGGTCTGTGTCTGCTCTTGGAATTCAACATTCCCTTGGGTCAACTGTTCCTAGGTCCCTATTGGGGAAGAGGTTATTAGCAAGCCCTTTTGCCTCTCGCATGAAGCTAAGTCTTCTAGTTCTTCATCAGTATTAAAATTGGTTCTTGTAGTCTCTATCTGGTGATTCTTGTCATATCTCAATTGGTTTAGGAATATGGGGAGAAAGAGACATGCTCTTTATTAGATCCTTCCAAAACCCAAAAGCATGCATATTCAGTGATCCTCAAGATATAAAATTAAGTGAAAAAAATAAGGTATAGATCAAGCAGTGGGTATCATTTGCACTAAACAGGAGGATTTGCATATATTCTTTCATATTCATTTAATGTCTCTGAAAGTTTATACTGTTGGTCCCCATGAGGGGAATTTTCAGGTAAAGGAAAAAGAATAGAGTCACTTATTTGTCACTGTATACCCTATAATTGTCACTTTAAAAGTGCATATATAACTTTGTTTCAGAAAAAAGTAAGTTAAATATTAAAAATAAATGCATCCTAATTTATTTGAGCACAATCTGTTCTTTGATAGAAACGTGATTAATAAGACTCCTACAGGGACACTTGGGTGGCTGAGCAGTTGAGCATCTGCCTTCAGTTCAGAGCATGATCTCGGGTGCAGGGATCAAGTTCCATATCAGGCTCCCTTTGAGGAGTCTGCTTCTCCCTCTGTCTACATCTCTGCCTCTCATGAATAAATAAATAAAATCATTAAAAAAAAAAAAGACTACTACAGGTTACTTATTTAGAAACCTGCTTACGTCAGGCTCTCTGCTAAGCATCATGATGGCCATCTCATTTCAACCCTATGAACCCTATTAGGCAGACATAGGTTTTACAATTGTAGGTGAGTAACTTGGGCTCAGAAAGGTGATTTCTGCAAGGCGACAACAGTGTTTATCAGAGCAAAAGAATAAATTTAGATTTTGTAATTTGAAGTCCATGCTCACTTCATTATATCACACTGGAGTTCAGTCTTAAAACTCATTTCATTTATTCACTCAGGAAAAACTGAATAATTCAATTCAGTTTTAATTTTAATTCAAGTAAATGGTGGCAAATTGGAACACTATTGCCCTGCCATCAAGTGCCTGAGATCTGTGTAATGCATATTGAGTACTTTATCTTGAGACTTAGAAAACCCTTGTGTAACCTGCAATGGATTTAGTAATGACCATTATATCTGAACTAAAATACTTTTTTTTTTTTTTTTTTTTTTTTTTGATCAAGCAGCTAGCTTCCAGAGAAGCCTGGGCAAAATGGAGCACAGGATAAGACAGGTAAATAGTTTCTCTGTCATTCATAATTCGGCTTGTTTGTGGGGTCATAAGGGCATTTGTGGCTTTGTTGAGGGGCTTACCACAGAATTGGCAATGTGAGACTACCACTAAATGATATATTGTGTTTATTTCATGTTTTAATTTAGAGTACACTGTGTTTCTCTTGGTATATTAATGAACTCTAGGCCACCCTACGTTACAGAATTTCCCTCGAGGTTATACTCAGTTCCATTCTTTATCACTTCTACTTGCTGATCTTGGGCAATTTAATCTTTCTGTGCCTCAGTTCTCTTATTTTTAAAAGGGATAATAAGAATACCTATCTCATAGGTTTTTGGTGAATATTATATGAAATAATAGGCATGTAATGCTAAGGTCACATAGTGTTTAGTAAATTTTACCTATGTATCATTACTATCTTATACTAAAATCAATCTTATATTTGCCTAAGACTTTAAAATTGTGATAGTCCTCCTATTTGTAGCAAGGATAATGTGAAAAATTAAAGGCAAGTGATCATGTCAAGTCAATCATATACTGAATAAATTACTTTCCATTTATGGCTCCTTTAATGGGACTTTAATGTACTGTGAACTCAAATCAATTTGAAATAAGTTTCATTTATTTCTTTCTTTGTTACTAGTTTGGTAAAATCAAGAAAGAGCTTAAAATATTTTAGTCTTAGTAAGAGTTTGGATTAAAATGTAAGTCATGTAGTTGTCAAAGAACTGGAAATATATTACAATAAAGTTTTCATTTGAACTTATTGCATTATTATAAGCGTATTCATAGGTTTGGGTTCACAGGGAGCTGAATTGTTCTTCAGACAAATACTATGGATTTATTTTTCTAATTCTGTAGTATACACTGCTTACACTTCTGAAGGGGAAGGAGTCAGTGAAGTTTTATTATGGTAGCCAGAAGCCTCTAGAACACAACTCCCAAAGTTCCTATAGAGCTTTATAGATTCCCTCGATCTAATCAGTTCTGCTTATTTACATCATTTTATTGAAATTTAAAAACCATATGTAGAATTCTTCAGTGGCACCTGTAATATCTGACTAATTCCTCCAAATTAAGAGATTGGATATGTAATATAGTTGAAGCTCAATGAAGGGTATTCATATTTATATTAATGATTAATCTATCCCACCAGCAGTTTATTGATTTTGTAGATTTAAAAAAAATTACCTTTCTGTTTTATTCCTATTTTTTACTTTTTCCTAGCTTTTATATTTTCAGCTTCATTGATTTCTGGCCTGATATTTATTTCCTTTCTGATACTTTGGGTCAGATTTACTTTCCTTTTTTTCGGTTCTTAGAATGGAACCAGGATTATGGATTTACATCTTTCATCCTTTCTATATAAACATTCAATGATATAGTTTTCCCTCTAATCACTACTCTAGCTTCATCCAATATAGTTTTATATTATATTTTTTCAGGTATTACATTTTATTTTATCTCTCCTTTTGATTTCCTCTTTAGCCTATAAGTTATTTAGAAGGGTTGTTTAATTTCTAAATATTTTATGTATTTACAATTTTCTTTCTGTTGCTAACTTTTAATTTGATTCAGTTGTAGACAGAGAACATACATTGTATGATTTCAGTCTTTTCAAATGTATTTAAGCTTGTTTTATGTCCTCATATATCATCTATAATGGAGAATGTTCTATGTGCACAAAACAAAAGTGTTCTGTTTTCTGTGGGGTAGAATGTCCCATTTTTGTTCCATATATGAAAATTTGGTCAAGTTGGTTGATAATACTGTTCAAGAGTTCTATATCCTTACTGATTTTCTTTCTAGTCATCATACCATTTCCTGAGAACAGAATATTAAATTTCTAGTTGTAAAGTTGAGTTATATATTCCCCTTTTAAATGTCATTTTTCACTTCATATATTTTAGGTCTCTGTTTTCACATATATAGGCACTTATAATGGCTATATCTTTCTGACATATTGCTCTTTTATTATTATGAAATAACTCTCTTATCTTGTCATATTTCTTGTTTTAAAGTCTTGTTTTATATTAATGTATCACTCCGTTTCTTTTATGGCTAATGTTTTCATGGTAAATATTTTTCCACCTTTTCTTTTCAACTTATTAGTCTTTGATTCTAAAACGTGCTCTCCTTTAAAAAAAAAATTACTTATTTATTCATGAGAGAAAGAGAGAGAGAGAGAGAGGCAGAGACACGGGCAGAGGGAAAGGCAGGCCCCATGCAGGGAGCCCAACGTGGGACAGGATCCCAGGTCTCCAGGATCAGGCGCTAAACTGCTGAGCCACCCGGGCTGCCCTAAAATGTGCTCTCCTAATCAGCATTCTGTTCTCAACAAGTAGCATAACACCATTGATGGTTAATTATTCTTCACTCTTGAAATTTCAGCAAATGAATGATCATTTCTTTGGAATTTTTTAGATAAGTTGCTATTAAAATGGATAGAAGGACACTAGGTAGAAAACATAAATAAGTTCCGAAAACTTTGGGGAGGTGTATGTCTTAAGTTTGGGAAAACTAAGTATATTAAAAGTAAAAAATCAAAGTGAATAGTATAAATATGGTTAAATATTAGTAATTCACATGCATAATTAATTAAAGGAGAACAGACCTATAAATTATACCCTTTCATAATGTAGGAATTTTTGTAGGTTTTATTCAGAGGTTATATCTTCTTTAAGCAGGGCTGTGTTTGGCCAAGGGAAAACTCTCAATATGCTTTTTGGATGAATGAAGGCATCCCTCAAAGAAACCTTTTATAAGAAGAAACTATAGGAGTGTAACCAAGAATGAATAGTGAGTTGTTAGAGGAATGCTCAAACACTAGTAAGATGATTCTTATAAAAGTGTGAAAGCTACACAAAGATTTCTGATCTCCAGAGAAAGGAAATAAAACTCATACTAATTGGAACCAGTGGGTATTGATTACAAAGATTAAACAGATACTGGAATTCTAATTAAGATACATGTGTTCTAATCCTTGTTCTTTTTTTTTTTTTTTCTCCTTTCTTTTTACTTGGACAAATCAACTCAATTTTTGAGATTTGGGAACTGAACAACCATGTTTATAGTTTCTTCTGCTTTTAACATTGAAATATTTCTTAAATGGCATATTACTTTTGCCTTTTATGCTGAAGGGAATTATTTTCAATGGAAAAAAATCGAATGAACATTTCCATGGAACTATATCATTTACAAAAATTACTTAGGATGCAGCCTACAAATGTAAATATCTGGAATCCATTGCCTGCTCCTTATGTTGACTCAGTAGCTTTCAGGTGGTTCCCAGAAATCTACATTTTTACTGATCATGCTAGATTATTCTGATGCAGGTGCCTTGAGGATTACACTTTTGTAAAGCATAATCTTGGTTAAGAAGGAAGTTCAGCCAAAGGTTGATGAAGAGGCTATCCAACACCATCTAGATACTCTAAACTAAGACTGTCTTCTAACAGATATATGGAAAAATAAATTAGTGGAACATTTACTATTATTATATATAGTAAATTTAAATACTTAAAAATTACTATGAATACATACTTATGTATTTAAAATTACTATGAATACATACTTTTTATTATTATTATTAGAAGTCTTGGAAAATATAAGAGGATTATTAAAAGTTGGTGAGCTGGGGATCCCTGGGTGGCTCAGCGGTTTGGCGCCTGCCTTTGGCCCAGGGTGCATTTCTGGAGTCCCAGGATCGAGTCCCCTGTCGGGCTCCCCACATGGAGTCTGCTTCTCCCTCTGCCTGTGTCTGCCTCTCTCTCTCTCTTTCTCTCTGTCTATCATGAATAAATAAATATATAAAATAAATATTAAAAAAAAAAACTTGGTGAGCTTACTTGGTGAGCAAAGTAATGTTCACATAAAAGCTATTATATGAAAGAATAAATTTTGATAGTCCCCTAAAAAGAATTAGAGCTATTTGATTAAATATACAAAGAGAGATTTTTATCTTTGAAAAAATAACTTCTTGAACATCAAAATTGTTTAAATAGGTAAAAATTCAGGAGTTATTTTGACTTTAAGGGAGGTTTCTGGTTTCTGGTTATACTCCAGAGATCTCTGTTCTCAATTCTGTTCTCTATAGCATTATTTATCAGTCATAAAAGATAAGCATTATTATAATATTTGGAAATGCTAGACTATTTTTATCTGATATCTCCATTCTTCTATTGATGCTACCTCCCTCATCCAATCAGCTAGGTAATCCTATGTTTGTTGCCATACGGAAGGAATGTATAACAGAGAAAAAGTATTCTTTATTGGCTCCTGAGTTTAAAGTTTATACCTTGCAAAAAAGAGAAGTATTCAAACAAGATAATGCCTTTGTATAAATACACAGAAGAACACAAATTCCAACAGCTTCTCCTGGTTGGAGAAGGAGGCATGGGTGAAGAATAGTGATGTGAGTTTTGATGATGGTAGCTTCTTCATAAATGGTACCTGGGCCCTGAGTTCATGCCCCAACAAGATGAGTGGAGGGAGTTGTGGCAGTGGGAAACTGTGTGCCCTTTCCTGATTGAAGTGTATGTCAATAGAATAGCTCTGGCTGCCTGTTATATCCAGGCAGATAGAAATTTCATGAACTCCTATCTCAGAGTCCACGAGCTCCATATTGGCAACGGAGCAGCAATCTGAACTGTGTGCTCGAAGAGTTGAGCATGTCACAGAAAGAGAAGTGTATCTGAAGGGGACTTCTGGAAGGGAACAAAGTATAGTACTTCAGGACCTGCATACAATAAGACCTAAGTTGTCATGAGCGTGAAGATGGCTCAACAGATTTCCACATGGTCAGATGACAACCTGAGCAGATGCGTTCCTCCCCTCCAGCCCCCCACCATCTTCCTCATATCTACTGACATCGTTCAAACCTTCCCAGAACTTAAAGGAGATTTTAGGTAATGTCAGCTGAGGGTCTTAAATTTTCAAAGATTAAATTTCTTCACTTGGGGGAAAAGGTTAACTTAAATTGGGCAATAAAACAATAAAGAGGCTCATATTTGCTCTATAGATGTATATGAAATTTAAGAAAGTAATGAAACTGTGTGAGACAGTAAATATGTAGGTGTTTGGCCCATGACCCCAAAATTAACAAATACTTGGAACTATGGGCCAAAGCTATCAAGATAATATAGAGATAATGTAAGCATAATATAAATATTCAAGTAGAACCTGAGAGCTTAGCTGCAGAGAGTGTAAATAGTGAAGAGCTTCAATGAACCTTACAATGCATTAATTAAATTATAATGACTAAAGAAAAGGATGGCCCTAATCGCCTACATTGGAAAGATAATCTAATCCTGGAGGCTGTGTGTAGGCAGAGTCCCTCAGTGGTGATTTTGTTTTTGTCTTTTTTCTTTTTGATTTTGATGGCAGCTATTTGTAACGTGCTTTTGCTCTAAATTGGTTTGAGTTCAGAGAAATGTACCGAAAATGCAAAATAATAATAATAATAATGAGGTCCTATAGTCTATGAATAATATGACCATATGCCATATATCTAATTAGTTCAGGACAGTCTATTAACAACTGTTGTCTTAGTGATTTGCAAGTTTTACATAAAACAATGAGAAGAAGGGAGATTTGTTTTTTTCTGTAGGTAAGAACGGTGCTCTGTGAAACTATTGACTCATCAGGTGGCTGTCCTGGAACACTAAGGGCTATCACTTTGAAGAGGAATTAAACTTTTCTTTGGTGTCACTGGATAGAATTAAGGCCACTTATGAAATACCTAAGAAGAGGTGTTTTAACTATGAAAAAAGAACTTTTTATACATTAAAGCTCTCTGCAGATAGAAAAGGTTTCCCCTAATTGAAGTGAGTTTACTGCCACTAGCAGGAGAATAAAAAGACCAAATGGTTTTTAGTCAGGACACTGCAGAGAGAATTCAAATATCAGGTGGATGGTGGGGCCAAATGAATCTATGATCTTTCCCCAAATTGATATTTTTATAGTATTTAGGTTTTGAATCATGCAGGGAATCAGACAAGGATTTGAAGAATAGAGAGAGAATGTCAGAAATCATTATATGTTACAAAGGCAGTTTCTGAAATGAAAATAGTTGAAAAAACTTAAGTATCTTCATGGTCTCACTTGTTGTAAACCAAAACATATTATTGCATTTCCTGTGCTACTTCTACCAAATAATGTAAAAATCTTGCCAAATACATTTTACACAAAATAATCTGAAAACCAGAAATACTCTTTTGATGTATTCAACTGGCAACCTCTGACAGAAACTACAGCCCGTCTCTGGAACTTCAGAGCCCCACCAAAAGAGGGTCCCCAGGTACTGCCTTCCTTGGAGAGAAGAATGAGGACATGGAACATCTAGCACTTTCTGTTGCCTTTGTATTTATGTCTAGTGGTATGCTTTCAGGAACAAGTAACAGAAATCCAGCTAAGCCATAAAGATACTTACTCTGTTGCACAGCAAGAAGCCCAGAAGAAGGCAGTTACAGGTTTGGTGGATTCAATGGCTAATGCTGTCTGGAATCCAGGTTGAACTCTCTCATTCTTTTTTTTTTTTTTTTTAACTCTCTGATTCTTTTTGGCTTTTCCTTCATAGCTACAACCTGGCTGAATAACACGAATAATCGTGTAAGCTGGATGAAGCAACTGCATAGATATTAGATATTGTTCACATATTATAATGTCTAAAGGCAAAGAAATATCTTATGTTGCCTCTTAAGATGGAGTAAACTATCCCAGAAGCCCCACAGCAGATTTACTTAACAGCAGACAACTCACTGGATAGTACTGCAAATGTGCTCATGGCAAGAAGAAAAAATTCCAGGTAAAGGAAATGGACTCGCCGGGAGTGGCTGGGTACTTAGTGGGTAAATGCATATTTAGGTTTGAGCAGATTCACAGTTCTCTCAGCAGGGAAGAAAAGTGATGGGGCACAGATGGATCTCAGGTAGGTACCTAACAATGTCTGCTACAATCCTCTCGTGCCAGGTTTCAATGTCTGCTCTAACATGAAAATAGCTGGGTTCTTAGGGCTGCCTTAACAAAGTACCACAGGGAAGCTTGTAGGGAGGTTGAAAGCAGCAGAACTTTATTGTCTCACATTTCTGGAAGCTGAAGTCTGAAATCATGTGTTGACAGGGCCATGCTGTCTCTGAAACCTGCAGAGGAGTCCTTCCAGGTGTTTTCTTACCTTCAGGTATTTGCCTTGGTTTCCTCGGTTTGTAGATACATCTCTCCAATCTCTGCTTGCATTATTACGTGGCAATTTTTTTCCCTTTTCCTTCTTTAAAGAACACCAGTCATATTAGATTAGGGCCCACCTTAATCATTTCATCTTAATGGCATCTATAAAGATTCTATTTCCAAATAAGGTCATATTCATAGGTACCTGAGTCAGGACTTCAGCATATATTTCTGGAAAGAAAAATTCACAATTCACAATTCAAGCCTAGCATCTAGGTAGTGATGCTCTTTTGGGGATCCCAATGCTATAAGTTTGCTTCTTCCTATATGAAACAATATCTGAAGTTTCCACCCAATGAGACAGCATAGTATATTGGAAAGAGCACTCAAAGAAGGTTTGAAGACTAATACTATTTGGGTTATTTTGAGAAGTCACTTATTTTCTCTGAACCTGTCATTTTCCTTACCACATAAGAACTCCCCAATATGATACTCTGACCCAAAGACATTACTTTCTGATCTCTGTGGAGCCATCTATGGAAATGAATTGATCTAATCATCACTGTTTGATAATATTAAATATTAGAATTATTTAATTTACTCCTTTCTAGTGTTATATTCATGCTGCACTCTGATTATAAAGTCTTTCCATATGATATGCTTATATAATACATAAATTCTTCTTCTCCAAAGTTGTTATATTTCTCAGTGTAATTTGAACCACTGGCCTTTGAATGTTATGAAAAAATAAGGATTTTTGTGTGTGTGTGTGTTTCCAAATTGTCAGTTGTAGGACTTTATGATCTTCCCTGTATTAAGGAAGATTCTACAAGGCTCTGTGACATTCTCATTTCCATTAATATTTAACACCTTTACTTGATTTGCAATTTGCAATTTGAGATGTTTGTGGATTAATAAGAGAAACGTAGTTATTGGTTGGGATATTAAATTATGAGCACAATAGGAAGGTGTTGTGGCAAATAAAGTCATGTTATTACAGGTAGAGTTTGTAAAGAAAAACACCTGGACCTCCAGTTACAGGAGCAGGATGGTTTAGAAGAAAAGATGTCTTGACTTCCACTGGCCTCTTAAACAAAGGTAGACAAGTCTAGCACAGAACCAGCTGAGTTGGCATAAGGTGAGGGGAAGAGGCATTATCCATGAATGAGATCACTTGTTCTCATACATTCTTGGAGAATCACAAGGATTTAAAGAAGCTCAGGATAAAATAGTGAGACTTGGCTCTGATGTTGGGTCAAGACACACACCCAGCTTTAGTGACTATGGTAATTAATGTTTATGTCTGCCTGATACGCTTTTCTCACCTTCTAATTGAACATGCCTCGCTGTTCAGGGGTGCATCTATAACATAGGCTGGAAATGTCATATTTCCCTACTCTGGTACACTAGATTGTTTCTTTTTAATGCAGCATCATCCCCCTGGGCAGGAAACAGCTATTAGCTGTTGGTCTCTAAGGAGGGCATAGACTACTTGTATCTACTTGAGACTTGGCTGAGGAGGATTATGGACATAGAACAAACTCCCAGAAGGTTGGGCTATCCAGCATGAAAAACAATGGATAAAGACTTCCAGAGGGCAGGATTTGTGTCTATTCAAGGGCCAGTTATTATTGCTCTAATATAACATATATATTCCTAAAATTCACAGCACTATGCAAAATCATGCTATAAAATCATGCTTGATAACAGAGATTATCAAGAAAATGAGGCTAGGGCCACACCCCTCAAAAACTTTGTTAGTGACATATATGAATCAAAAGATAAGGACCTGATAAAATGGCAGCACAGTTTTATATGTACTAAATGGTTAAGAAATTCATAGATATTATGGTAAATTCATCACTTTACCCTGAAAAAGACCCAAAGTATGCTTGTATACAAGTGGGCGTTGAAAGGCATGTGCGTTATTGTGAAGTGGTGGAAGAGGGTTATCTCAAATTGGACAGAAGATTCTAACACCAGATGTGGATGGATGTGGCTCATAACATGCAGTGAATGATGCTAACTGGTTGATGTTCAGAGATCTGAGTATGTGCAAGTGTGTGTGTATTTCCACAGTTTTCTTCAGCAAGATACAGTTTTCTGTGTTCGTCTAGTTTTTCTTATGGACTAGACTGTGCATAAGCAAACTTGAAATTAATGTTGTGTCCCACTTGTTCCCTAACATGTCAGTCATGTTGGAACACTCACGTTTTTAAAATAAGCATTGCAGCAGAAATGATTATATTCCTAGAATAAAGCACGTTCTCTCCATCTAACTAAAGGTGTTTCATGGAAATATATTTGAATCAAACCTTTCTCATTTGATGACCTAACAGTTTTTGAAAAACTGATTCTCACCCCAAGTTTGTGTGAAAGCCATAAAACTAATACATTGGACACACATTCTGAGAATCGATTTTGTATTGTGTGACATTGCTATGATACGCTGCTTGCTTCAGTAAAAGTAGGATTTGGAGCACTGGCTGGGCATTGTGCAGACCCAGCTTAAAGCAAGATTTTTTTTTTTTTTAAAGCAAGATTTATAATGCTGTTGCTGTGTGTTTAAAATGCACTTTGTGCTAAATTACTTTTTTTTTTTGCTGAGGAAAAATAAATTAATCACAGAAAAGAAAAAGGAGAAATCAATTGTTAGTTGCCATAGTCAAAGATCAGATCAGTATTTCCCTTACGATGTTGATTCCCACATATTTCTAAAACTAAATCACCTAGAAAAATACTCCGCAGGGTGAATATTGCTTTTGTTGTCTTCATTCTGTCTCAGGAAAGTGGCAAGCCCAAATAAAATGTGTACTAGTCTGCTAGGGCTGTCACAACAAAATACCACACACCAGGTGACTTAAACAACAGAAATATTTTCCTCACAATTCTGGAGGCTAGAAGTCGGTGATCAAGGTGTTGGGAGGGTTGTTTTCTTCTGAGACCTCTCCCTTTGGCTTCCATGTCCCCCCGTGTCTTCATATGGTCTTTCCTCTGTGTGTGTCTGTATCCTAATCTCTTCTTATAGGGATGCCGGTCATTGGATTAGGACCCACCCATATGACCTCACTTTACCGAGTTACTTTTTTAAAGGACTGGTTTACAAACACAGATTCTCAGGTACTGGGGGTACTTCAACATAGGAATTTTGGGAGGACACAATTCAACTCTAATGATATGTTGAAGTGAAAAACATTTTTAGGTTAAGTATGAGGCTGGACTTAGATTTAGAAGGGCTTAGGTCCAGGTTCTTTAGTCACCAATTCTGTGATTTGGGGTAGTAATCTAATATTTCTAAATTGTGATGACTAATTGTCATCATTTGTCTAAATCTAATTGTGATGACTCTAATGGAGCAGGGTATCTCTCCCAAAACCCAGAAAATAGCTGTCCATGACTGAGGTTCTCACTTGTTCTCATCCTCCTTCTTCCCAATACTATTCCTTTCAGCCTGAAAAGCAACACACAGTCTCTACAGAGAGAGATGAATGTCTTACTGGAAAGTTTAGAGTAAATTTAAAAGAGAAATACAAATTAAGAAGAAAGAGATTAAAATTCTATTTTGCACTTTCCCTTGAATCTCAAGAAAGAAAACACTTAAAGACTTTTGTTCTTTCAAAGGAGGGCATGTGCCCCATGACCACTTTCTTTACTCCTGTCTTTACATCCAGCCTTAAGTTCATGTTTTTGTCCACCAATTCTTCCCTTTTCATGTCTCTCTGCTCTTAACTCAAGTTCCTTTGCACTGCAAAATTCCACTTTATCCATAAGAGTTGACCCACACCACCCACTCTGTCACCATGCCCCAGGACTCCAGAAGATTCAGGAGCAGCACAGGACATTAGCCAGCAGTGTCTCAGCTCTGCAGAAAACAGAGGTGGAGATCATTGATCAGGAGATGATTGTGGGAAGGGGATTTGTTCAGTCAAATGTGCAAAGTTGGACATTGGTTCTTTTTGATAGTCTACCCTTATACTACTCTCAATGTGTCGATTCTCCCAAGGAGAGATGTCCTTTCATTTTTTTCCCTGGGAAGCAGAACAAAACAAAGCAAAAAATAACAACTCACATCGAGGAGATTAGCAATGCTGCTCCCACTACCATGTAGAAAAAAATGTTTTCTTTCTTTGAATTCTTTTTTCCAAGGGTGGCAGGAAGAAGGTGACAAGGGGAGGAGGAAGGGTGCTGCAGGAGTTGGAGTCTGCTATCTCTGTGGCTCTGGGAAGGGTTTCCATCTCAATTAATAAATAGTTCAACCTATCAAGTATCTATAACAATTCTAATTTGTACATACCTAATACCTTGGCCAGAGGATACTTTGAATTCCTTGAGATGTGAACCTTCCCAGCCTGGCTGTTTGCTTCCTCAAAGCCATCAAAGAAGAGTCTCCTCTCAAGATGGATGTTACAATCTGATATAATGTAATCATACACATGTAATCACATATTCTCATTACCCTTGCTATACTCAATGAGCCAGAAACAAGTCACAATTCCCACCCACAGTAGAGGGGAGGGTGCCATTGGAGGCCATGAATGCCTTGGTGGGGATCATGAAGCTGGGGCTACCTTAGAGTCTTTCCTCCACACGTACATACATATTTCCATGGGGTGTCTCATTTATTCATCACAATAGCTCTATGATGGAAGCACCATAAGTGCCTCTATTTTACAGATAAGGAAATTCTGGTCCTAGGAAGATAAAACAATTTGTCCATGTATATGCACTGGAGTTTTGATTCAACTTGAGGCATTTAGAAATTAAGGTTTATTTATATAGAAATTGAGGCCTTTATTGGGTTAGCTTATTACTTAATAATTAGTAAAAATCATAATAAAATATATTGCAAAACATCTTTTCACCTATGCTAGAAATAATATGTTTTAATAGATTATTAATTTATTTACTACATATTATTATTATCTATTCACACAAGTAGCAAATCTCTCAAGGTTAAAGCAAGTTTGAGACTGAAATGATCTTTTGTTGGAGTATTTGTTCTATTTTAGTGAAAAATACAGATTTCTAGTATTTTATTCACATATTCATATTGTCTACAAGACGGTGTATGTTACTGATACAGTTTTACACATAAAAGATATATTTAAACCCAGAGATTAAACTTAATTAAAATTTTCATTAACCTTGTTTCAGCAGACTTCGAATAATTTTTACCACATCTCTAAAAGGAAAATGAGGCAGGGAAAGACAGAAATGACCTGATCCTTAGCATTTAGTTTGTAATTAGCTATAGGTTACTCTAAAGTGATGCCATGGCACATATAGGTCATTGCAATCATGAGGAGTGAATTTTTATGTCATCATTTGAGTTCTATGAAATATAAAATAAATGGCTGAAAGTGAGGCCTTTGTACAGTAAATAACATGTGTTGCAAAACACTCGACTTACCAAAGTACCACGTTCATTAGTGGACAGTTGGTAGTATTTTGCCCAAAAGCTCAAAGCAGATAGCGGTAACCACTACCTCTAATACTAGCTTTCACAGATGGAGAGTGTCCACCCGCACTCGGAGCCTGGGGAACGTAGATATTGACAGGTCACAGTGAAGGATTGTCTATTTAAATATCTTCAGGGAAATATTTCATAAATAAATAGCATTGGAAAAAATCAGCATCATGCCCAACAGTGAGCAATAACTTAGGTATCATTGAAAGTAAATCTGGGATTGGTGAAGCGATTTGCTCAGGTGTATGGCAGCAGGTACAAAACAGAGCCAGGATCTCGACAGCTGGGCAATTAGACCCGAAAAACCTTTATCCAGTGCTTCTCAATCTGGTGCTCATAAGAATCACCTGCACAGCTTTCAAAAATTATAAATATTTTGGCCACAAAGGAGACTAATTAAATCATAGTCTATGGATAAACCATAGGCTAGGGATTAAAGCACTTAAATAGTTTTAAAAAGTACTTCTGGGAATTTCTAATGAGTAACAAGGGTTGAAAAGCATGGTTTTATCCTATATTACTGTCTTGCCCATATCACTAAATTTTAGCACCGCGTCAAGTTCCTCGACTACGGCTCCTTTGCTCTTGTTTTTATTGTTTGCTTTTTAAATTTCATAGTTAAAAAAATAAAAAGTGAATTTCATAGTTAAGAGGACATACACATTATGTATTTTGGGAACCATATTCATTCAGATTAAGCCACAGATGCAAATTCTCCTATCAACCATAAAAGGGATAACAAAATGTGCTTTTTTTTTTTTTTTTTTTAAATAGCAATGTCATCTTAGTTTCTACTTATTTGGTTTTACCTCCTTTACGTTACTTAAGGGAAAGATTTCATTTCTCCTGGGGTCTGAATTCATGCCAGTAAGTGGATATTTTTCTAACCCCAGTGCTCATGTCCTTTAATAAATGTTTTAAAGCTTCACAAAACAGGGATTTAAACTGCCCAAATCATTTTGGGATTAAGTCCAAGTTAATCATTTGTTCAAATGTCAGCACAAACTGCAATTTTAGGGCAACTTTAGGTGGTTCATTTACCTCCTTTCTGAGCAATAGATAAAAGAGTTTTCCTGGTCTTTTGATAAGAGTTTCACATTGAACTTATTCAAAAAAATAAGGCTTAGAACATGGAAACAGCGAATTTCTAACTGTCAATGGTGTTGAAGAAACCAAGAACCAAAGTTTGCCTTAATTAACTCTAGATACAAATTAACTAAGATATATTACTAGGCACTCTGCTGAATACTTTTAACTTATTGTCTCTTTTATTCCTCACAAATATCTTATTCTTATTTTTCAAAGGCTATTGTTTCCTCTTTATGGGTGAGAAAACCTAGGTCCCCAAGCCGGTGAGTAACAGAGCTCAGATCTATATGGACAGGGATATTTGGGATATCATACATAACACTTAAAATATGTATATTTTTTCAAATCCCTACATTTAAATTTGTCTTGGGGAACCTGGGTGGCTCAGTCGATTAAAAGGCTGACTCTTGATTTTGGCTCAGGTCATGATCTCAGGGTCCTGAGATGGAGCCTGCACTGGGCTCTGTGCTCAGCAGGGAGTTGGCTTGGGTTTCTGTCTCTCCCTCTCCCTCTGTCCCTTCCTCCACTCGTGCTCTCTCTCTTTTTCTCTCTCAAAAGTAAGTAAATCTTAAAAAATAAATACATTTGTTTTAAATCTTTGAATCAAGGTATGTTTCATTAAGTACACAGTCTAAGAAGAATATTTTTATCATGTAAAGCAACAAAAGACTGTGGATTAAGGAAATTTCAATTTGGAAATTGAAACTATATTAACCCATTCTAAAAAAAGTTCTCCTTCAGCCTTAAAAACTCTGAGACATAGTCATATAGAAAAGGATTTTAAGAACAACAGCAAGAGTCTGGAAGAGTCTGTTTGAGGGTGTACAATTTGAGAAGTTCAAGAGATGTGAGGATACAATGAGAACTTTCTGATATTCAGTCATTGCCAATTTTAAATAATTACTTAGAATAACATAAAAATCATCCCACAATACTAAATCTAGCCATGACTGATTTTTGTTCATTATGACTAATTAATTACAAAGATATGAAATTGCACAGAATAGAACTGAATTATTCTGAAACTGTTCTCTAGTAGGCAGAAAATTTAAAATATTTATTTTTTTGAAAAGATTTTACTTATTTATTCATGAGACACACACACACAGAGAGGCAGAGATATAGGCAGAGGGAGAAGCAGACTTCCTGCAGGGAGCCTGATGCAGGACCCCATCCCAGGACCAAGTACCATTTGCAGATAAGCAAATTGTGGTTTCCACATTACAGATTAAAGAGAGATGAAGAAAAAAAAAAGAAATGATGCAAAGTTTGGTAAAATCTGCCCAAGTATTTGTTAATATACAAGGGAAATGCAATCAGTGCAAACTGCATTATGTAGAGAGGAAAGCAAACCATACGAGATGCTGAGCCCTAGGAAACACACTGAGGGTTGCTGGAGGGTAGGTGGATGGGGGAGTGGGCTAAATGGGGGATGGGCATTAAGGAGGGCACTTGATGTGATGAGCACTGAGTGTTATACACAACTGATAAATCACTAAATTCTATCCCCTGAAACTAATAATACAGTATATGTTAACTAAATTGAATTTACATAAAGAATTAGAGTTTTTAAGAGCTGAAAGAAAATAAGATTACTCTAGATGAACATCAGTTAAACCTCAATAAAGAAAATAATTCTATCTGTATTAAAACCAACCTCAGCTCTACCATCTAATCATGCCTTTTAATATCCAAATCTTAAAAACCTTGTCTTCAGTCTGTTTTTCTCAGTATTGCTGAGAAAGTAGAGCGATCATTTTGCTTCATATTATAAGGGGTTTTAACGTTGCTTAAGACAGTTAATTGCACTATCTAGATGCTAGTGACTTGTCAGTGTTTACGCATAATTTTTGTTAAAGGCCTGGTCTAAAGTGTAGTTGCTACTGAAAGCAACAAGACAGTAAACTACCAGTTACTTCTGGGTAACGTTTCTAAGCGTGATACATATTAGTTTTCTATTTGTTGAAAGAGATATGCATTGAACTCAAACCAGTTTAAGGCCCAGAAGAGCATTTAACTGGTCACATGAGAAGGACAGAGGGTGGTACCTCTGCCCCTCCATTTCCCAGTGCTGCCTCCAGCTGGGTGGCTTCATTCTCAGGGAGACTCTACACCATGAATGTCTGCTGGGAGTTCAAGGAGTCCAGGGTTCCCATAGTGATCACATATCCCGGTTCACTTAGGACAGTCTGAGGTTGTAACTATTGTCTTGCACTATGAATGGTCTCCCCTTTCACTCGCAGAAGTGTCCTGCTTGGGTAATAGAGAATTTGGCCACCCCACCTTATAGCCAGTGTAACCCCAAGGCTTGTGACCTAAGTGCAGCACAACGTCAGTTTTGTCATGCAGACTCCCTTTAAAATTTACTCAGTGACAGTACTTTCTCCTACTCTGGTTGGATACTTAGCTCCTATGATGACTTTCCTGCTCACTCTGAGTGATAGGCAGTTCTGTGGTCATGTGTGGTGACGTGAGAGCCTCAATTTGGTTATAAGAATGTGTCTATTCAAGAGTTTAGTTTCTCTCTTTAATCTTTCTGCAAACGTTCCACCTCTCTTCCCCTTCTACCAAGAGGTTGGCAACTGCCCACCTTGGAAAAAAAGTGTGGTCATCTGCTTTTCTCCTCATTCACATCTTTCCTCATGGGTTAACTACTTTTTCAAACACTCCAAGATGAATATAAGGGAATAGAAGAGATGAGCGGGGTGAGGGTAGCTCTTAGAAGGCTGGGTGTCTTCACATGCTTCACATATGGCAGCTGGTTAAACCGAATCTTTTGTCCTTCACGTGCTTCTAATTTATTTGACTGGGGCTCACTGAAATTTCTTTTAACCTGGTTGATGTGTCTAGATTTTAGCTCATTGCTAGTAAATTCTTTGACTGTCCTTAGAGGTCCAGTATTCATATCCCACTTCTTGCTGCTATGCTCTCTTCACCTTTTCAGGCAACCATGTTGAGCTGGACCCTGAATAACTCTGAACTACCTCCACTCTCTTCTCTGTGATCCATTTTGGTTCACAAGAGACACTCAATGTGTCTTATACCTTGTTACACCCTTAGAGTTCCAGGTGGTCCCAATGTAACTCCCTCTATCTTTTAGCACAGGCTAATGTAGCTCTTAGATGTGAATCTAGCACTAGTCCTGTGCCTCCCAATTGGGGCAACTCTTTGAGAGGTCCCATGGAAGCCTCCTCCATAGGCCTAAGTGAAGGAGTTAGGTAGAGTTAAGGACTTCTCCCTTTTGGGTAGAGTTAAGGACTCACAGGATGGCAACAAAGATCTCCGAGGAAATTACAACATCCTACCTTTTTTTTTTTTTAATACTTTGAAAACTTTTACAGAATTTGTCTGGTGAAGGGGTCAAAGTGTTGTTGAAGTTTTCCTTGACCATTTCCTTTATATAATAAGCTGGCTTGGGATTTTCACATTTCTTGTGTCTTATTATCTCTGGAAATTCCAGTTAAACATTTTATTACTTTAATGATCCTAGAAAAAACACAATTCTCTTTCCTCTAATGTGCAAATAATAATTTTCTTTGATCTTGTTTGGGACACGTCCCCATAGAGAGAGGGTAGTTTAATGGTTCAGTCTTGGTCATAATCCCACTTCTCTGATGGAGGAGATGGATCTGTATGTGTAACAGCTCTACTAGACGAGGCAGTGTGCAGAAGCATGGACTTTGAGGAAGCAAAAAAATGGCAGTAGTTATTTGTTTCTCTTAATTGTTTTCAAATATAATTCTATATTTTCAGAGATTCTTTTAAACTAATTGAGACTTTATTGACCAGCATATGGGCTATCTTGATGTATGTTACATGTAAACTTTAAACAAATATATATTTGATGTTTAGGATAAATTGTTCTATAAATGTCAATAAAGACAAGTTGATTGATATTGTTGTTTGAATCTTCTATGAACTTATTGATTCTCTCTCTACTTGGTCTCTTAAGTACTGAGAACGAGGTTGAAATAGACAACTATACTTGTGGATTTTTCCTTTTCACTTTAGTCCATTCAGTTTTTGCTTCACATCTTTTGAAGCCTATAGAAGCATATTAGCATATTATGCATTTAGGATTATTATAACTTTTGATAAACAAAACACTTCATCTTTATTTTAGAAGTCCCTCTTTGTCTATGCTAGTATTCTGTGTTCTTAATTATGCTTGTTCTTATTTTTCTTTCTTTCTTTTTTTTTTTAAAGATTTTATTTATTTATTAGAGACAGAGAGAGGCAGAGACACAGGCAGAGGGAGAAACAGGCTCCATGCAGGGAGCCTGACATGGGACTAGATCCCAGGTCTTGAGGATCAGGCCCTGGGCTGAAGGCGGCGCTAAACTGCTGAGCCACCCGGGCTGCCCTTGTTCTTAGTTTTCATTAGCTTTGGAAACTTTCAGACATCATTTTTTCAAATGTGTGTGTGTGTGTGTGTGTGTGTGTGTATACATACACATTTTTCTTCCTTTTGATTAGTTTTGCTTGCTTTAACTTCAGATTCACTGTTCCTCCCGCCTACCTTTGCAGGGTCTAATTTCCTGGTAATTTCATCTTGCAAAATTTTTTTCAAATACTATATTTTTCATATCTAGAAGCTTCCTTTCTCATATATTCCATTTCCCTCTTAATTATGAATGTGAAAGTGTCCATTTACATCCCTGGGAATATTCAGAACACTTAAGATAACTGTATTAAGGTTTTTGCCTGCTAATTCTATCATATTTGCCATTTCTGTATCTGTTTCTATTATATGAACTTTCTGCTATTATGAGCCACATTTTCCTATCCTCTTTGTTTATCTATTTTTGACTGGATGCCAGATATTACAATTTTTACATTATTGAGTGCCTAATTTTATTATATTCCTTTGATTAGTGTTGGAATTTGTTTTCGTAGGTAGATGAGTAACTTGTGAGACAGTTTGATACATTCAAGGCTTGTTTTTTAGCTTTTTCCAGGGTGGCTTTTCTAGCTTTTCTAGTATCCTGTGTCCTTTGTTTATTTAGCCCCACTTCTTAGTCATGACCATTTTTTGAGTCTCAATTGACTGCCCTGTATATCAAGTGAGTCCTCTAAACTCTAGATAGTGAGAACACAAATGATTCTCAGCCCCTGTATGAGCTCTGAAGAGTTTTTGTCTTACGTTTTTCTAGTAATTCTTCTTTCCAATGCTTTTCCTTTTCTAGTCTCATGAAGTCTCATCCTATGTATGTACAGGTTACTGTTCAAAGACTCAAAAGACAGATTTTGTAACTCTTTCACTTAAAAAATTCCCTCTTTTTTGACATTCTATCCTATAGATTCTTTTTTTTTTTTAAGATTTTTACTTATTCATTCATGAGAGACACAGAGGGAAAGAGCAGGCAGAGCCACAGGCAGAGGGAGAAGCAGGCTCCATGCAGGGAGCCCGACGTGGGACTCCATCCTGGGACTCCAGGATCACGCCCTGGGCCAAAGGCAGGCGCTAAACCACTGAGCGACCCAGGGATCCCCCTATCCTATAAATTCTTGATCCCATCACCTCCCCAAAATCTGAGCATTGTCTTCTCAGCTCAGTGAGACTAATGGACCATGTTTAGAATTTTACACTCTTCTCCTATAGTCTTGAAGTTTTGTCTAGGAAAAAAGCTGGTAGAACTATAAAGCTCATCTCATTTACTTATTTTCTACCAGGGACAACTGTACTGCACTACTTTCTAATCTGTAAGTACAGTTGTTTTCTATGTTTTGTTCAATTTTCTAGTTGTTTACAGCAGGAGGGTACTTCCAAATTTTACTTCCGCACAGAAGTGGAAATGCTGCTATCAGTAATCTTAAAATAACATGTCCTCTATGATTTTTCTTTTATTCTTTATAAGCCTCGCATATGCAATTAAGGAAGTGTTTTTTCTTTTAACACAAAAGGTGCTCACATCCACTTGTCATAAAAATTTGCTTGAATGCAGTTCATTACACAGATGATTTTCTAAATTTTTCTTCATCTTGAAACAATATAATTCCTCAGTGGAATAGACAGAATGATTTTATTTGGATTTTTTTCATTGTTGTATTTCTTATACAGGTGGCAAGATTAATTTTTCAGCAATTTGTGTGTCTTATAATGTTTGTGATTCTTTTATTTTGAATCAATGAAATCTTTGTCCTTATGCCTAGATTATTTTTAATATTCTAGGGAAACAGTCTCCTTTAAATCTGGGAACCTGAATACATATATTTGATCTTTTGTATTTTCTTTTTGCAAAATGCTAAGTTAAGCTTTTTTTGTTTTCAGAGTTCCTGTATTAGAGTAGGAATGTTAGTAACTATCCATTTTTATTCAAAATTAGAAAACAGGGCAGCCCAGGTGGCTCAGTGGTTTAGCGATGCCTTCAGCCCAGGGCGTGATCCTGGAGTCCCGGATCGAGTCCCACCTCGGGCTTCCTGCATGGAGCCTGCTTCTCCCTCTGCCTGTGTCTCTGCCTCATTCTCTCTCTCTCTCTCTCTCTCTCTCTCTGTGTCTCTCATGAATAAAGAAATAAAATCTTTAAAAAAAAATTAGAAAACCTAATATTAAGTATTGACTTGAATATTGGCACATTGAATATTTAAATTATGTGATATAGATAGAAGCATGCATAGATGAATAGATTCTTATGACATAACACCTATTAATTTGAACTAATGAAATTATTTTATGATAATTCAAATAAAATAAGTAGCCTAATAGTGATGAGATTTACCAAAATGGTGAAAGACTCTTAGTAAAGTTAAGGACATAAACAAATTATAGTATCTCCTCAATTTATATGTTTCTGTATTCCTTAGAAAAGTCAGAATGTTTTAAAACTGTGCAAAAAATACTTTGTACTTTTTATATGATAAAGAAGTAATTCCCAGGCTCAACTAGGTTTTCCCATGCACAATTATCTGTGGTACACTGTAGTACAAAATTATTGGTACACAGGATATTTATAGTAAGGATTTGTTGTGATAGTTCAGGATGCCTAGAATCCCTTAATCTTGCCTACTAAATGGAAATAGTGCCCTCCCAATCCCCATTCTTGTGTCCTTCAAAAAATCATCACAATTTTTTTTTTTTAGAAGTGTCCTTTAGGATGGTATCACCAGCAGTGTGAAATATTATTCAAGAGTTAGGGAGAAATAAATGTTGGCATGTATTTATAATGCATCAAACCATTCATTCGTCCCTTTAAGTATCTTTCCTAAAAGAGAATAGAGAACATTCTTTTCACCAGGATATTGAGAAAGACATTGGTGAGAACAGCACAAAATTCCTTGAGAAACGTGGTGGGGACTATTCTTTGTAGAGCAGGGATCAATACGGAGAGGCTGCCATCAAATAGGCTTCCTGATTCCAGTAGGAGATGATGGGATCCTCAATGTAAGAAGCCAAGCAATAGAACTTAACTGTTAGAGGAAAGGTGAGTGTCCTTTCCGTAACAGGCATTTGTCCTAGAAGAGTAAGCTGAACATTTCAACCTTACTATAACTAGTGGCTAATCAGCCGTGGGATTCCTGAGACCAAAAGAAGTGTCATTCCTCTAATTTATTACCTAAGTTAAATTATATAACTTCTTAATCTCTGCCACATTGCTCTGCTCCCTACCCTCCACCATAAAAAGAAAAGAAACAGAAAAATAAAACTGGAACTTATTTGAGTTCCCATGAGGGGAAGCCATGGACTCTAACTCAACTCTTGGGCCTGAGTCAGTTCCTAACTCTTCAGTGAGAAGAAAGTTTGTAATCCATGGGGCTCAGCAGCCAGAAGCCATTGTGCTCCATTAATCACAGTCAAGGTTAATTAGAGTGATTTGGTTTAAGGAAGGTTGGGTCACAGCCTCTGACTCCAGAGTGTACTAATCATCCCAATTTCTGAAGGTATGGTTGGTGTTGATCTACTTGGCAACTCTCATGGCCGCCACATTGCTTGTCCCTTCTGTGAAATGAGAGATACTGTGAAGTGCCAAGTAGCAGTTTGTGGGGCCCTCCTTCCTTGCCAAAAACGAAGACAAGGAAGTCTTAGGATATCACAGATATTAGTGCCACCATCAAACACAGAAAAATTCAGAAGCAGGGATTCTTCTATTTCCCCACTTAGTCCCCTATTTAGTCTGTTCAGAAATTGAATAAGGCAATAACTCCCATTACAGGTGATCACGGCATATTCCATTTATTATTTGGTTTTCTAGAGTAAACCAGAACAGCTTCCGGCACCTGGAATTCAGCTTTGGATATCACATATTTTATAATTTAATTGCAGCAAGTAGAGAACATCAGAAGAAGTTTGCTTTTGCCTGGCAGCTATAGCCATACCCCATCAGTCTCCTGCCCCTCAGAACTGTGTCAGGTCCCTGACTCTGCACCACAGTAAATCAATGGAAACTGATTATTTCAGCATACCACAGGATTATGCATGTGCTCACGTCACACTGATAGGACCTGCTGAGAAGAAATGTCCAGTACTCTAAATGCTCTACTAAGAATGAGAAATAAATCTCATGAAAATTCAGGGTCTGTTACTTTAGTTATGTTTTGGGGTCCAGTGGTCTTAGTTATGCAGAATTACTACCTCTTTATCATGTAAGATTAGTTGCATTAACTGCTCCTAAAAGTGATATACATCAGTCACTTGGTGGATGTTTTCAGATTTTAGGGGTAACAGAAAACTACATTTGGTCATATTTCCCCAAACAATTTACCAACAATCTAGAAACTGTTAAATTTGAATAGAGCCCAGAAAAAGAGAAGCATTTGTGACTAGATGACAGATGTGGAAGCTGATATCACTTGGCCCTTTTGATCCAACTGATCTAATGATGCCTTTATATGTCGATGTTCTGTAAAGCCTCCCCCAGGCCCCAACAGGAGAATCACAATGACTGCCTCTTAGGCTTTAAAGCAAAGTCGTCTTGGTCAAAAGTATTATTTTGAGAAACTGCTTTTGGTTTTTAATAGGAACTATGAAGAGAGGGACCACGTGACCACAGGACACCATGAGAACATGCCAACTGAGCTTCCCATCATGCACTGTTTGGTTTTTATTAATCCACTAAACCCTAAACCTGGGTTTGGTCTGGATACAATCATTGGAATTGCCTGGAGCAAGTTTAAATACTTGTCACGAAAGCTGCTGGGCTTCATCACTTTGTATCCTAGCTGCATCCAAGCCTGAGGCGGTGGCCACTTGACACCAGGAGCCACTTAATGTCCCTTTGGATCTGGAGCAGAGAAGCAAGGCCTGGGGGTGAGGGGTGGGGGGGGGGTGGAAGCTGATACTGAGTGCCTGCAGCATCTACTCGGTCTTCACTATTCAGAACTTGTAACTAAAATATTTAAAGAAACTGATTTTAAATGTAAATTAAAGGGCAAAGGTTCTCAAAACAAAACAAAACAAAACAAAAAAAACCTAGGGGTAACTCATCTAGTTCCTAGTGGTACCTCATCATCAAATAAATGTGTTAAAAGCAATTCTGTGTCCTGAACAAATAATGAATCTACAAGTTGCAGAAGCAATTGGCTCACATTCTTTATGTGTTGTGCCTACTTTGCTAATGGATGTCTCTCTTTCAGTACATATTTATGGCCTCCGGGAGAGTTCTCTAGGACAAAATGATGAAAAATGTAACTTTAATTTCCAAATTCTTCTGCATATTAAGCTAGCTCCAGTCAGGAGTGAAAAACTATTGTAGTCACCAGCTAAGAGATAGCCCTGAGAGATAGTCTAGAAAGAATTACTTTAGGTTGGGCATAATTTAAAATGGAACTTCTGGTTTTCACAAACTTTTCTGGAAAATGAGATGGCCAGAAACATGGATCTACATACATTTTTAGGAAATTTGCAATGACCTTTTGAAGTGAATAGAAGAATGAGAAGGCGAGAAGGAGGCTTGCAGGAGGAGGGGATTGGTGGATATCTGAGAAGGGCCTAGAAAGAGGATACTTGTGAACCACTGTGAGTGCTTCCTTAAAAGTTGAAAGTAGGGCAGCCTGGGTGGCTCCACGGTTTAGCGCCACCTTCGGGCCAGGGCGTGATCCTGGAGACTCGGGATGGAGTCCCACATCAGGATCCCTGCTTGGAGCCTGCTTCTTCCTCTGCCTGTGTCTCTGCCTCTCTCTCTCTGTCTCTCTGTCCCTTTCTTTCTCTCTCTCTCTCTGCTTCTCATGAATAAATAGATAAAATCTTAAAAAAAAAAAAAAAAAAAAAAAAAAAAGCTGAAAGCACTCAGTGCTAAGATAGCCTGTTCTGCAGAGTGAATTCTTTCCGGGTGCATGAGTAAAACTCCCGCAGTGATGAGATGGAAATTACACAGAAACTCAACAACATGGACTGCCTTCGCAAACCACTGTACCCCCAAAGCTCCTAACTGAATCCAAATCTACACTCTAAACAAGCCAATAGGCCATCTACATCATAATCAAAATGACTATGAGGTGTATCCTTAATAAATCCCACCCTCTCCCTTACTACAAATGTGTCTATGTTAACCTTCTTCCTTCTGTCCTTCCCTCCAGTCTCAGATTAAGAGCTGTCTCTGTAGCTTAGGGATAATATCTCCCCTTTGCACTTTACCATATCTTAGAGCCTGGCTCCATCTATTCCTTTAACCCTCTCTTCAGGTTCTTCTCAATCACAATCAAGTTCCAACTATCTTTACAAAGAATCTTCTCTTGACACTGCGCTCCATTTCTAGACACCAATTGATATTTCTCCTCCCATACCCAGCTAAGTCCCATGAGAGAGGGCCTAACCTGGCTGTCCCCACTTTCTCAAGTCTCCCTTATCCTGCAAATCCAAAGGTCATTCTTTGAACTTAGTCTTACTGGATTAGAGCCATGTAATATTGAGTAACGACTGATGCCAGAGGGATAATTTCTACTTGGAAATGTCTTAGAGTATTTCACGTTGGACTTTGAAAAGCCCGTGCCATTTGCTTTCATTTCAAAGATAAGAAACAAAGCCCAGGAAAATTTATCAACCTATGAATAAATTTGAGTGAATTTCTTCTTGTTAGAGATCCTACAATGTGTGCTTCCAGGAATGATTTTCATTAAACTGTGAAGCTTAGGGTCCCCTAAGCCACAAAAGAGGTACCAGATCTGTATTATCCAGTTGGCTTTTGCAGGTACTGGCTCCACATATAATGTGCAATTCTTATTTCTTACTGTTGGGCCTGCCATGTCTGAATAAATGAGATTCATTCTCAAATATTGTACTGTATGATGGCCTTTATTGAATAAACAATTTGCTCAATTGTGCCCATTAAAACACGGGACAGATTATGGTTAAGCCTATGCAAATAATTGTATTGCCTTGAAAAGTAAGGAGACTTAGTCAAAATATTTGTTTCTGAATTCTGAGGAGTCCGTGAAATCAGTTAGTTTAAAATTCAGTTTACGAATACATAGTCTTCTAAACTGAGGGCTAGAGATGGCTTAAGGAGAAAGTAAGAGGGCCTCTGAGTGTATTTCTTAGGAGACAAAAACATTGAACATGGTATCAGCAATATTCTAAATAAATAATCAACATGAAATATCATTCATCAGGGTTTTTTAGTTCTATGCAATTAATTTTTGACCCATCTGATCTTGAGTCAGCCCTCTGCTTTCATGAAGTTATATGCCTCTGCATTAAAAAAAAAACAAAAACAAACAAACAAACAAAAAAAAAAACGCTCTGGAAATCCTAACTCAGTCCCCTGGAACAATCTCAAAGACAAACTAGGCAAGTCAGCCTGGAAATCTGTGTGCAAGAGCATATTCTTTGAAGTATCAATTGTTGAGTATCTCTTATGGTCCTCTCCTTGAGGCTTGGAAAGTGTTCTTAGCTAAAGACAAAGATTCTAATCTGACTTTATAGCAAACCTCAAAGTAAATCTTAGAGCTATGGAAGAGACGTAATGACAATAGTTAATTTATTGCCATAACCAACAATATCAGAATAGGAGGCAGCAAAATCTGCTACTAGGGACAACATATAATTTTTATAAGAATTTCTTTAATGTTTCCGTAGAGCCTAAGGACATGTGGTCAGAGACATTATTAATAAACACCTACAAGGTCTTCTAATCCATGTTTTATCTCTGAAAAATGTATATTAGTAGTATTTTACCTGCACAAAATTATTCTTCAACAATTCTGTTCAGGGAAATCTTACAACTACTGTTGGAGCTAATTAAGAAACATGGAACATAACCAAAAGACTGAATTATTTCGGGATGCCTGGGTGGCTCGGCTGTTGAACATCTGCCTTAGACTCAGGGTGTGATCCCCGAGTCTCCGGATCGAGTCCCACATCGGGCTCCCTGCATGGAGCCTGCTTCTCCCTCTGCCTGTGTCTCTGCCTCTGCCTCTCTCTCTCTCTGTCTGTCATGAATAAATAAATAAAATCTTTTTTAAAAAGACTGAATTATTTCTAGATTTCTTTTCTTTTAATAATGTGAATGAATAAATCTCATCTCCTGTTGTTTTCTTAAGTAATTAAGGGCATGAGACAGTCAATCTGGAGCACAAAGAAATTATTCCAGATTATCTATCATCCAGGCAGATTGCATAGGAGGTAAAATAAACAATTTACTATACCGTGTTATGGACAGAAAAAAAGACTCTAAACAAAGTTATCCTACTGGAAAGAAAAACATGTTCTAGATGCATTCATGCAATATCTGGGAATAAAAAGATTAGAAGCTTCTTAAAAAAATACCATCTGAATAAGCCCATCAGTCTGGGTGAACTTTGCCAAGAGTTTAACATAATTCTTCTATATCTCAGGTAATATAAACCAAAGCAAATAAATTTCACTTCTCTCAAATCTTCTTCAGCTTGCTGTATAAAATCAACTTTTGCCCTTCACTATGTTCTTTCATAGTTTAGGAAAATCTTGCACTTTATTTTAGAGTAAACTTTTATCTTCCTTTTAAAACAAGAGAAAACCTCATATTCCGTACACTATTCTATTTCATAAACACATTTGCTTCTGTCATAGGTTCAAATCACCTAAGAATTACAACATTTAGCCAAACTAGCTAACTTCTATTTAGCTCGGAAGTACATAATCAAGGACTGTTTTGTTTTGTTTTGTTTTGTTTTATCACATACAGGTGATTCAGCAGACAAGCAAAATTCACCTGCGAGTCCCAACATCGCTTTATATGTCTGAAAAGTGACAAAAATAACAGTATACATTTATTAACAATATCCAAAGTGATAGCCATTCTATAATATACTAAAATAAGAATAAAAGTGATCTATATTAAAAGCTATGCCTTATGATCAAGGTATCAGTGTTGTTTCTTACTTAAAAAGTTATCCAGGGATCCAAAGATTATTTATTAACTAGGTTTAATATTAGTCCAAGATTGTAAAGTTAACTAAGGATCTTGGATATCATGTTTTAACCTGACACCTTACAAACATGATTATTGCTGATGTAAAGCAATTTGTCAGCCCTATGATCCAGTTTAGAGTAATACAATTTTACATTACCCATAATTATAAATATATTGTTATTTGAGCACTAAAACTCTATAAGAAATCTAGGCAGTTTAGATGAGCTAGTATCAATTGGTATCAAAATAAACACAGATCTGATAATCACATCAGGAAATAGCCATATAACTCTGCTTTTAAATCAAACTTATTTAAGTAATGTGATTATTTATTTATTTATTTATTTTTAATTTTTATTTATTTTATTTTTTTAAATTTATTTATGATAGTCACAGAGAGAGAGAGAGAGAGAGAGAGAGAGAGAGAGAGAGGCAGAGACATAGGCAGAGGGAGAAGCAGGCTCCATGCACCGGGAGCCCGAGGTGGGATTCGATCCGATCGCACCCTGGGCCAAAGGCAGGCGCTAAACCGCTGTGCCACCCAGGGATCCCAGTAATGTGATTTTTTAAAGTAAGTAATGTAATTTATATCAGGATTTACCTTGATTACATGAACTTGGATTCTTATAAAGGAAACAAAATTTAATGAAAAGGAAAGTTTTTCTTTAAAGTCCCGCACATGGAAATATGAATAGTTCAGCTTCTTTATTTTGTACAAACATGGGGAAATATGAGATTTATATTAGTCTTATTAGTCTCTACAAACCAGTTACAACGAAGTTCCTTTAATCAGAGGAACTTCAAAATCTAATTAATTGCAAATTAAAATAATTTCAGGAGAGAAAGGGAGGGGGGGGGAGAGAGAGAGAGAGAGAGAGACCTCTTGGTTGGTTAGTATAGTGTAATTGGCTCCATTAAGTGAATTCAGTTGGGCATCTTGTGGTACCTCCACAATCACTAAAGTGTAAAGTTAAACTAAAATTTAAAAAAATATGCCTCTCAAGCATAAACAACACATATTATTTAATATTTTATTCAACTTATTAAAAGATGACAGAAATAGTGGGATGATAGGTTTGATTCAAAAAGTATTTGAGGATTTACTTATTTACAGTCAATTTGATAAAGAAATATTAATATGTTTGCTAATTTAGTTATAAAAGTGCTTATTGTACTACAACAAAATAAGTTACAAACTTTGGGTTATCTTGTCTACCAGAAAGAAGTCATTTGTGGCTCTATTGGTCAAAAATATAGAAGTTAATGTGTAACCTCACCAAGTCTGAGAACTTTCATCAGTTGCAAATAGTGAGTTGAACAAAGAATATTTTCCAAGATAATAAAATAAACCTTTGGAGGCCCTGGTAAACAATACCACTATATATCATTGAAAACACGTGTTCCTTATTTTTTTTTGCCATATTTCACAGTTGTAAATACATTTCATAACATACCCCATAGGCACACCAAATTCAACAGATCTAAAACTAATTCCATTGTCATTCTTTCAAAATAGGTTTCTTTTTTGCGACTTCTTAATTTGGTTAGAGCCATCACTGAAACACTCAATCACCAAGATCAAGGCTTGATAATCAAGCTATCCCATCCCTAACAATGGCCAAGTCCCTACAAATAATCAGCTGCTTTAATAGATACTACTATTCCATAGTTTTTGAGGTCTGTCCTCTAAATTTCATCCTTGCCATTTTTTGTGTGTATTCCCCAAAGTCTCTAAGTCAGTGTTTTCAAACTTGAATGATTATCAGAATCACATGGAATGTGTCACAGACAGACTCTACAGTGTTCCCTAATTTTCCCTGAATCCTGGTATTCAAACCCTTCTGTAATCCTACTCTTGGGTGTGAGTACCATGGGTACCATGTGGATTATTTCTTACCACTAAAAGAAGGCAAAAGTGATGGGATGTCCCCTTCTTCATGATTATGTTACATAAAGTTGTAACTTCCCTCTTGCTGGTAGACTCTGACCCTTGCTGGCTTTAATGAAGTAAGCCTCCATGTAGAGAGGCCCATATAGGGAGAGGAAGAGAGGAGCTAGCAACAGCTAGCAAGAAGCTGAACTCTCAGTCCAATAACCCACAGGGAACCGAATCCTGCTAACAGCCATCTGAGCTTAGAAGCAGATCCTTCACCAAGACAGCCTCAGAGGAGACCCCAGCATTGGCCAACACCTTGATTGCAACCTCTGAGAGACCCAAAAGTAGAAAACCTGGCTAAACCCCCATTCAGTTCTTCAGTTCATGACTCACAGAAACTCTGAGATAGTAACTAACTATTGTAGCATAAAAGTTTGTGATAGGGATCCCTGGGTGGCGCAGCGGTTTAGTGCCTGCCTTTGGCCCAGGGCGTGATCCTGGAGATCCAGGATCGAATCCCATGTTGGGCTCCCGGTGCATGGAGCCTGCTTCTCCCTCTGCCTGTGTCTCTGCCTCTCTCTTTCTCTCTGTGTGACTATCATAAATAAATAAATAAAAATTAAAAAAAAAAAGCTTGTGATAATTTGTTAGGTAGCAATATGTAACTAATAAGGGGTCTTTTAAAAAGTATAGGACCTAGTCCTATGTGATTCTTTAAGTTTGGGGTGGGAATCAAAGTATTTTGAATCTCTCCACGTAATTATTTTATTACAGTCTATCTTGATTGTAAACCACTGCTCTAAGACATATTCCACCCTCCCAAAAAACACTCTCATCTCTACCAGAATATTCTTACCAAAACTCAAAAAAAAAAAAAAAAAAAAACCCACATCACTTTTTGTGTGCTTTAAACCATATCTGGCTACTATGTATCCCCCAGTATAATTTCGCAGCCACTCCTGCAGAAAGCATCCTAAACCACGCAGCTGGTTCCTCCTGTCAGATCCTTTCATATCTCCAAAGGTTTGCTACTGTTTCAACTGCTTAGAATTTCCATCCTCCATCCCAGCCTCCATCAAATAGTAAACTATTTATCCACAGGGTACAAATAAAATTTCATCTCCTCTATGAATCACATATCTGTCATAGGATTTACCACCTTGTGATATAATTAACTTTAATAATGTGTCTATCGTGTACCAGATTGTGGGCTTTTGCATGGCCTGGGCCCAATCTCATTAATCTCTGTTTACAGCAGCATTGTTAAAGATTAGATAGCCATCACATGCACACAGTAAATTCACGCCACAAAGTTGTTGCCCAATAAAATACAGAATGAATTAAAAATATGTGTTCAGCCCCAACACGTTAGCTGTTCATAAACTACCACACACACCATCTTGCTGTTGCCCTTATCCTTAACATATGCATTTTTCCTGTTAATTCAATTTTTTATAAATCAAATAATATGGTTGACTTTCACTAATTCTTTAGTACATATTTTGTTAAGCAAAGAATCCTTTTGAGAGCATGAAGTTATTATCTATTTACTTAAGTCTTTCTTGCTCTTAAATTATACTGAGTTTTCTGTAGAGCAGAGCTCCCCAGAATCTTGTCTTTCAATTGTATATTTGAACAAATACTTTTTCCCTTCTCTGTTTTCTCTGAATACACATCAGGACTAAGGTTTTAAATCCCCAGAGGAGAAGATGCTGTTGAAGTCTATACAGAAACTGATTCTAAATGTTTTTTTGAAAATGATGCAATGACAATACAAGAATTTCACAGGGAACATTTGAATTCAAATCAACACCTTAAAGATCCATATTTTAAGTTATAGAAAAAACCAGCTTTTTAGTGCTCCTAAGAGGAAACACACATAGATGATTATAGAACGATGCCACTCCTGGAGGGTGGCTTAGATGCCCATTGTCAAGTATTATTTCCTTTAAGTGAAAGGGTCAATAGCATGGCTTTTTAGAGTTTTGAAGGTTTAAGAAAGGCAAGATATTGAAGACAAATTTTTAAATCATAAAATAGATGAAATAAGTGAGAGAATACTCAAGAACACAAATAGGCAACAATTTCATTGCCATTCTCCTGTTATTTTTGGCTTTACCCTGCTCCTGTTTCTTGTTTCAGATCAAGCTAAATCAAATGAGGATGTTTGTCATATGCTCCTGTTCCTTACTTTGATACATTTCAGTAATTTTTATTTTTATTTTTATTTATTTATTTTTTTTAATTTTTATTTATTTATGATAGTCACACAGAGAGAGAGAGAGAGAGAGAGGCAGAGACATAGGCAGAGGGAGAAGCAGCAGGCTCCATGCACCGGGAGCCCGACGTGGGATTCGATCCCGGGTCTCCAGGATCGTGCCCTGGGCCAAAGGCAGGCGCCAAACTGCTGCGCCACCCAGGGATCCCCATTTCAGTAATTTTTAAACTAAACAACTAAAACTTGCGCTATCTGAACAAAAGAATAAATACAGTTTAGGAGTTGGGAAAATGTAACTAAACATTCCATGCATAATTACCCCAGAAATTAATTTAAATGACCTAAATCAGGATTGCTAAATATCAACAGCAATTTACCTGGAATTTACCTGAGTGTTCATTCAGAACTTTAAGAATCAAGGTTATAAAAGAAGAAGAAGAAGAAGAAGAAGAAGAAGAAGAATAAGAAGAAGAAGAAGAAGAAGAAGAAGAAGAATCAAGGTTATATCTACATCGATCAAATTAAACAAGCAGATGTTTCAATATCCCTCTTATCAAGGGGGAAATGAAGCAAATTGGTATTTTTTTTTCCAATTTAATTCTCTTGTTTGTACACAAAGAACGTTAAAAAGTGATTATTGTTTGATTTTGTTTCCCTCAGGGTCTCCAGTTGGGGAGAGAGGTGTTCATCAGGTAGTAAAATAATCATATAAAATGTGAAACGAAAGTATTATAAGTGCTGAAGAGAGACACGGCGGGGGGGGGGGGGGAGGGCTAATTGCTCTCTGACAGAGATATTTGACCTGCTAGGCTTGGCAAGGGACTATTTCCTTTAGGAAATAACTTCTACTTACTGACTTCTAACTAAAAAATTAATTAAGCAAAGAGATGTATCCCCAAGAATTTACACTGGATAATTTATACCTACAAATGATTTTATTTATGGAAACAGGGTGTACCGTAACATTAAGTCTGTAGGAGCGATGGGAAGTGAAGAATTGCCCAGCAATTTCTGAAGAACAGAAAATGTCTGAATAATTCAGCTATTCTCTCCCTCTCTGCTGCTATCACCTATTCATTTATTTGTTTCCTTATTTATTGGCATATTAGCAGGACGCTCCCCTAGAATAGTAATGGTCAAAACTAGATATACACTCACATGACCTGGGAGGCTTGCTAACTACCAATTGCATTCCTCACTCCCAAGAGATTCCTTGGCTGCAGGACCTGGGGGGGTGGGGGTGGGGGTGGGGGTGGGGTCTTGAAGCCTGCGTTGCTGTGAGGGACCTCAAATGACTTTGATGAAAGGAAGCCTAGCACCATGGTTTGACAAACATGGCCCTAGTTTCTGTGACCATATTCCACATTTATATTTTCTCTGTTATGCTTATCTGGATGTAATTTTAGTATTATACCGAGGTTACAATATCTAATCCACTCAACAGAAGGCAATATTTACATTTTCTGTATGCTTTCCCGGCAACAGGTAAACTTAATTAAGTAATTGGCATCTCCAAACAAAACAATTTCTTTATCAGATTTGATGTGCTAGCAAACCAAGAGCAAGATGAATGAATCAGTCAAAACCCTTGTTAGAGCTGCTTTTTATACTGCCACAAAAGAGAAGAAAATTTTTTAAAATGCCAGAGGACAGAATGACTAGAAGAATCCAGTACTCTATAATATTTACTCTTACTTAATAGTATTGAGGGAATAAGTCAGTGATGATTAAGAAAATGTAGACTAAATCCCAGGAAATGGAATTCTCATTCAAGTGCGGTCTAGATGTTAAAGGATTAAACTGAACATCTCAGTAATTATTTCTAAGAGTCAACAAAAAATCCTGAACGTATCACCCATGCATGACAATAGGGGTTTCTGAAGTTTAGGAGGCTCTGGTGCTAAAATCCCCAGATAGAAACAAAACCAGAAGCACATCCCTTTTATGTATTGGCTGGTGCTTATCATTCCACAGTTAGAGCACCTTTCTCTCATCTTCACTTTCCTGGTAAGATTCTTCCCATGGCTGGCAACTCAACAGGATTTATCTCTAAGGCTGTCCTGAGAAGAGGTTATGATGGAAGGAAAGAAAAGAAAAAAAGGAAAGGAAAGAAAAAAAGCACCAAAAAGAAAATTCACATACTTTACCTTTTAGACTTTTAAGGGGTCATGGAAGGAGGAAAGAAAGATGATGAAGAGAATGGGTTTATGCTAATATAACAATCTTGAACAGGAGTGGCATCAACATGGCCTCAAGGAGCATGAAATTGAGCAAGTTTATAGATTGAATTCAGGGGCATTCGGAATGGCCAGAGTGACTGAAAATGAACAGGATTCTGAGAGAAAGTGGTCTATGTCCTTTGAGCGTGTGATTTTACTTGTGTCTAGATTTGAATTTGGAGTAGAGTTTGAATTAGGGAAGAGACAAAGGTAACCAGAAAGCACACTAGTACGGGCATAGGGAAGGGGTCTAGATGCTGCTGAGAATGGGGACACGCAAGAATCACATGTGAGCACTGGAGCCCCATCCGGTGCCACTGAAGCAGACCCTGTCATCTGTGTATTTATAAAGTGCCGTGTGTGAGTCTAACACAACTCCCAGTTTGGAAGAGCTCCCCTGGGCTCTGGAATTCAAGGAAAAAACTATGTGGATAGGACAGTAAATCTCCTATTCATTTTAATGGATTTCATGAGTATCTGAATAGTGAATTCAGTATACTTTTATATGATGCATATTATTTTCATTAGTCAAAATTTTAATTTAAGAAAATTTGAGAAGAAAGATGAAGGAACAAAACCAGTTTGCATGGCATAAATATAGTTAGCTTTGGGGTTTATTTTCCTTCCACTCGCTTTTCACAATCATATTTTAAAATGTGATTATATTAAACATATAGCTTTTTTGTATTTAAAAATGAATATTCTAGGGATGCCTGGGTGGCTCAGCGGTTTAGCGCCTATCTTCAGCCCAGGGCGTGATCCCGGGGTCTTGGGATCAAGTCCCACATTGGGCTCCCTGCATGGAGCCTGCTTCTCCCTCTGCCTGTGTCTCTGCCTCTCTCTCTCTGTGTCTCTCATGAATAAATAAATAAAATCTTAAAAAAAATGAATATTCTATTGCACCAACATTTTCCATGTTATTAGTTTTCTTAGTTTTGATTTTAGTAGTTCTGTAACACTTGAATTAATATTATATTATGTATAGATATCATATTTCTGGATAAACCTAAAGTCACATACGAGACTTTAAATACTAGTGTATGATTTAGTAATCAACAAAGTTTCAGTCAATCTAGATGAACAAACTCTCTAACTCTACTGTACAACATTGTATCTGTAGTCAACAACCAACCATCTATTGCACATTTAAAAATCTAGGAGAAAAAAATCTATAACAGATGTTAAATGTTAAATGTTGTGACTATAATAAAATAAAATACATACATACTTCTGACTTATGCTATTGAGTGCCCCCCCCCCACTACTTTCTTTTCTTTTAGCCTATATGCCCCTTTCTGCCCTTCTTCCTACCTTCCTGTTTAGGAGAAGCTCTCTGTTTCCCATGCGAGGGTGGGATGAAGCAGAACTATTCAAAGTACAGGCACTTGCATGTATTTTAAATTCTCTTTCTAGGAGAAAAATTGAGTGGCAATATCAGAGAAGGAGACAGAACATGAGAGACTCCTTACTCTGGGAAATGAACTAGGGGTGATGGACAGGGAGGTGGGTGGGGGGTGGGGGTGACTGGGTGACGGGCACTGAGGGGGGCACTTGATGGGATGAGCACTGGGTGTTATGCTATATGTTGGCAAATTGAACTCCAATAAAAAAATAAAATAAAAAAAAAATTAAAAAATTTCTCTTTCTAAAAGTGAGCAAATAGTTTCCCAGTAGTATCTTTCACTGAAAAATATCTTTCAAATTAAATCTTTCAAGTTAAATATTAAAAAAAACTAACACAATTAACTGAATGAAAAGAACTGTTCCTACGTGAACAAAATGTTACTCCCAGATTGATATGGCCCGAGGGCAGATACTTCATGAAGCCTTCTAGACCAAAGCAAACCTAACAAGCAGTGCCATCTATCAAGGAGTTAGGTACAAATAACTTTATAAGCATTTAGGTCCTCAATGTTTAATAGCCATTTGAAAAAAACAAATGCACAAAAATTGAAAGAATGTAATATGTTTTCATTCTTAACTAAATCCAGTGCTGTTTACTAATGGGACATATGTGTGTTTATTGGGCCCTGCACAACCTTGCACATTTTGAAATCAATTTGGAAATTGCCACTTTCATTTCCTTTGTTCACTGACTTTTCCCACAGTGATTGTTTCTTATCATGGCAGCCACTAAAAACCCAGCTTCCCCAAAACATGATGTCACTGGAAAGTATGTAGTATAATTTAATGTTGAAATTGTGAACTAAATTCAAGCTACACTTTGTGAGGCATCTAATAGATGTCAAGTATCAGTAGCCAAGACACATTACATATGGTTGTGATTTCTTCTAAAAATTTAAAATATTACGCGAGCTCCTATGTGAATTTGTTGTGGCAGCCAGGGCTGCCTTGGTGTAGTTTGGGAACAATGGACTTAGAGTCATCTGAAAATTTTCACTTCTCCTATATGTTTCGTAGCATATACCTAATGAAAACATTACATAGTATGAACTCATGTGCCAATAACTCTTCTTACAGACAGGTCAAGTCAAGCACCAAATTATTAAATGTTATCATTAAATTTTTATAACAAAATTTATTTTAAAATAACATAATATCCTTTGATATAAAGTACATATGTGATTTTTTAAAAAAGATCTTATTTATTTATTCATGAGAGGCACAGAGAGAGAGAGAGGCAGAGACACAGGCTGAGGGAGGAGCAGGCTCCATGCAGGGAGCCCGATGTAGGACTCAATCCTAGGTCTCCAGGATCAGGCCCTGGGCTGAAGGCAGCACTAAAGCACTGAGCTACCCGGGCTGCCCACATATGTGATTTTTTACAAGATTTAATTAATTAATTGATTAATTAATTAAAGACATAGAGAGAGCACAAGCTGGAGAAGGGACAGAGGCAGAAGGAGAAGCAGACTCCATGCCTAGCAGAAAGCCAGATGTGGGACTCGATCCCAGAATCCTGAGATCATGACCTGAGCCAAAATCAGATGCTCAACTGACTGAGCCCCCCAGGTGCCCCTGATATTTTACTTATTTATTTGTTTGTTTTTGGTTGTAATGAATTTCATTGACTTTCACTGTCAGATCCTCTTAGCAATTTTACTACATACTTTCTCCCTTATTTTTCTTTTCTTTTCTTTTCTTTTTTAAAGATTTTATTTATTCATGAGAGACAGAAAGAGGCAGAGACATAGGCAGAGAGAGAAGCAGGCTCCATATGGGGAGCCCAATACTGGACTTGATCCTGGGACTCCAGGATCATGCCCTGGGCTGAAGGCAGCGCTCAAACCACTGGGCCACCCAGGCGTCCTCCCCACCCCACATTTTTTCTTAAAGGGTTTTCAAGAATAATCTAAAAATATTACTATGCTGTTCAAAATACATGAGATCATTAAATATGGTTCTATTCTTGGGGACCATAAGAAAACGGAACTTGGATAATAAGTTAAGGACAAGCTACTATATCCCAAGTAATGAGATACAAGGAATATTTTGACGATTGCCAAAGCCAACCTATGTAATTTTGAGAGCTAAGAATGTGCTCTTATTCTAAGAGTATTAAGAATGTGCCTCTTATTTTATCGTTGGTGAAACTGAGTCTCGGAAAGATTAAATGACATTTCCAAGTCACACAGTGAGCGAACCAGATTCAATAAAGTGCCCCAGATCTTCGGAGACCAACCTCCGTGCAATAAAGCCATGCACAGAGCAGAGATCTCTACAGCTCCTCCTGGGCTAGTGAAAGCAGGGTCAAGAATGAACTAGTTAAATATTGGAATTGGCTATCAGGAGATTTATGCTGTCAGATTGCCTGGGGTTTCTAAGAACAAATTTAAGTACTATTCACCTTAAGTACTTCATCAGGGGGGAAATCTACCTAAAGTTATGTATTTGCCCCCCAATCACTGTGTTCACCTAAGTGCAGATGTTGGAAGCCCCCCTTCTATTTTCATAGTGTACTCTTGCCCCAGGGCTTCCCCTGGCAGCGAAGATCTTAGCTTTTGCAATCTCTGGCCCTGATAATTTTATGAATTACAAGCCAAAGGGGAAATATTCACTGTGGAATTTCTGAGGCTGCTGTTCTTTTCCCAGATAGTCCCTCTTTAATGGATGTATTACACACACACACACACACACACACACCAAATACATCCAAAATACATATAAGGCGAAGGGCTGTGTGATGACATTTCTCTCACATCGTTCTCAATTCCTTTCCTCCCTGTGCACACATACCCTCCCCCTCTGCAGAGGTGGAGTATATCCTTCTTCTCTTATTTTATAATCTGACCTGAGAGTCTTGCTTCACCAAAACAATGTAGCCAAAGAAATGTTCTGGGTCTTGAGAGATTTGATCATAAGAAGCCTTGCAATTTCTGCCTGGGTCTCTTAGAGTACTTTTTTTTAGAGAGTTGTCTCTAGGGGAAGCCAAAAACCATGTAATAAGTCTGACTACTCCGAGATTGCCACGTGTGAAGAGAGATACATGTGCATCCTCCAGGTACCACATAGCAAAGCCAGCCCAGATCCAGACATGTGAGTGAAGGTACCATCTTGGAAGAGAATCCTACAGCCCCACCTGTCCAGTTAAGGCCACATGGATCAGAGATGAATCACCCAATTGGAGCATTTCCCAAATTTCTGACCCACAATGAGTAGCATGAAATAACCGTTTTATGCTCCTAGGTTTTGGGGTGCTTTGTCAGGCAGCAACGGAAAAAACCAGAGTGGGGTGATCATATGCTTTTTCAGTATCAGATTGGAGCATTGCCTCATGAGCCTAAAGATCAGGTGACTTGCCAAGGGACAGTAACGTACTTAATTTGGCTTATTATTTATCACTGATTAGAGCCCAGGCTCTGTGATGCAAGCCTATAGAAAATTAAGTTTGATTATTGTCCAGGAGACATTCTATCTGGTGCAATGCATAAGTTCCTAAGTTATGGCTTTTTTGCACAACATGCTATCAAACAGTTTTATACGTAAGGTCGCGATTCTATGCAAGACTCTTTCTTAAACTGACTAGCTATAGGTCTCTACCTTGGGCATCCTACTTTAAACCAGCTTCACTACTGCGCCGGTGCCCATAGTAATCAATTAAATATTTCATATGTACTCACTATATATTTTGTTTGCAAATAATGTTTTTGACTTGGAATACTTTACTTTGACGTATATAAATGATCGTTCTTCCCCAGAGGATTCTCATTGTCACAGTATCACACATCCCAGTTAACGTAATGGTGAAGAAAATGGTATCCCAGTGCTGGGTAAAGCCAAAAAAACGTTTTCTATCTAGATTTACACTGACCTGTGTTATTACCTCCCCAACAAAACATTTCCCTGATTCTCCCAACACACACCACTCACAAAAAACAGACAAACAAAAAATTGACCATTCCTTCCATGTGGCCCCAAAGCTACTACGTCAGAGTCTATTAGAGAATCTTAATCCATTTATGGTACTTCCTTATTTTAAAGTCTATATAACTTTAATGGGTTAGAGCTAGTCAGTGGCAGGTCTGTGTGTAATTCATGGTTATATGGACACTGTCTGGCATGGCACCTGTAACAAATTAGATAATAAAGATTTGTTGATAGGAGTTGTGAGTAGTAAAACATTCATATGGATTTCATGCAATTCTTTTTTTTTAAGATTTTATTTGAGAGAGAGAGTGAGAAACAGTGAGCAGGAATGGGGGAGGGGTAGAAGGCAAGGGAGAAGCAGGCTCCCCGCTGAACAGGGAATCCCATTCCGGGTTTGATCCTGAGACTCAGGAATCATGACCTGAGCTTAACTGACTGAGCCACCCATGTGACCCATATAACTCTTTTTTTATAACAAAGAACTGTAGGTCTGAATTAAATCCTACTAGCATTATTCAATTAATGTCTTAAAGTTCTTACTTTAATAAGCCATTTCTACCATCTCCAAAGTGATATTTAAAGATTATATATAAATCTTTGACTTCTCATCTCTCAAGAGATACCAATAGTAATTTCATGAGAGCTTTGATTTTGCTTGCATTCTTTTTGAGAAAAATTAAAAATTAAATTTGTTTTGAGTGTATAATTCAAAAAATATATATCGGGATCCCTGGGTGGCGCAGCGGTTTGGTGCCTGCCTTTGGCCCAGGGCGCGATCCTGGAGACCTGGGATCGAATCCCACATCGGGCTCCCGGTGCATGGAGCCTGCTTCTCCCTCTGCCTATGTCTCTGCCTCTCTCTCTTTCTCTCTCTGTGACTATCATAAATAAATTAAAATAAATTAAAAAAATAATATATCAAATTATGTCTCTATATGCTACAAGAATAAACACTTATTAAATAAAATTGCAATTTCTAAAAGGGTGCATGTTTCCTCTTTCGCCATGGACCTTCTGTGCATGTTTCAGATAATCAAATGAAAATTTGCATTGATTAAATTCTGAATTCCACATAAAAATGTCCCTTCCTTTGTTCTATGTTAAAATTTGAACTGTGAATCATTTGCATTTAAATGTCCTTTTAGATTTGGTTCCTTACCTGCATCAATATCCATTTGGATGATCACTGGGAGATAAAAATCTCAGGAAAATATTGCATATAGTGCTTACAATCCTGCTAAATCACTCAAATTTGCAATTAAAACTTCAAAACAAAAATAAAAAACTCAAAATCCATAGAAATAAAAATCAGAGAAAATGATATTTATGCTCAATTTAGGATTTAGCGTACACTTCACTTTGAACGACTAGTTGCTTTTCTTGAGTGAGACACCTGCCTTCATAACATACTGCTGTCTACAAAATTTTAAAGAAAGTCTAGCCTATCAGCTTCATGAAATGGACTATTTGCTGACCATTTTTTGCCTATTCACACATTTACTGGTCCACTTGTTACAAATAAGCCAAGTCTATAAGGATGTCGAAGGAAGTATTACCTTTTCATCATGAGTGTGATTAGCCTGGTGAGTTTTTAAAAACTGAGTGATTTTAAAGACTTATTTAAAAAATTCAAACACTTCTAGCTCCATTCATATAAACTGGTCTCTCTTTTCTATGTCTACTTGATGCAATTTCTATCATATCTGTTCAGATATTAACATAACTCCCACTGTGCCTTTTCCTGCCTGAACTGAGAGGTAGACACAGCCAATCAGAAATCTATTTACAACCAATTAAAATTCAATATTGTAACCAAATGACCATTAGGATATCTAAGTTCCATAACTTTTACTATAAAGGGGTATTATTGAACCTTTAAAAAGCATTCCTATAAGAAGCACTTAATAAACCTGAGAAAAAATAAATAACTGAATTAACTGAACACTTAAATAAAGCCAGATGGAATTAGTTTCAAATATACTAAACACTGTAACTGTTAAGCTAATTTGATTATTAATATTTCCTAAGTAGGAACTTGTTATTAGGCTTATTAAGCTTGTTTGTTTAGTCTGAGTTATTTTATTAGTGTCTTTGAGCTTTTCTGACAGTACCGGAGTTTAAGAGAATTCCTTGTTTGTATTTGTTGTTCTCTGTCTTTTGATGCTATAATCTTCTCTTCCGAGCCTGCTGTCCTGATTTATGGACCTTACTTCTTTCTCCTTCTGGAATTAGCTTCCACATTCCAGCTGCGCTATACTGTTTTGATCTGTTCAGGATTTAATTCAGTTTGGTATGACTTGAGAGTTATTTAATGGTCTTTCAGGGGGGCAGGGGGCGCCTGGGTGGCTCAGTCGGTTGAGGATCCGACTCTTGGTTTCAGATCAGGTCAGGACCTCAGGGTCTTGGAATCAAGCCCCACATTGGGCTCCGCAATCAACAGAGAGTCTGCTTGAGATTCTCTCTCTCCTTTTCCCTCTGGCCCTCCTCCTGTCCCTACTCTCTCTCTCTCACTCTCTCTCTCAAAATAAATAAATAAAAATCTTTAATATATAAAAAAAAGGAAACCTTGACATTAAAGTGAGAAAAAAAACTAGCTTTCTGGCAGGAATGACCCCAGGGAATATAAAAAATAGTGAAAGGGAATAGAGGGGAAAGGAGAAAAAATGAGTGGGAAATATCGGAAAGAGAGACAGAACATGAGAGACTCCTAATTCTGGGAAATGAACTAGGGGTGGTGGAAGGGGAGGTGGGCAGGGGGTGGGGGTGACTGGGTGACGGGCACTGAGGGGGGCACTTGATGGGATGAGCACTGGGTGTTATTCTATATGTTGGCGAATTGAATACCAATAAAAAATAAATTTATTAAAAAAAAAAAAAGAATGACCCCAGGAGGACTTTCCACTAGGAATCAAAACATACGTTTTCTTTTTGGTGCTTTTAAAAAAAAGTTAAATTTAAAATTCAGTCTCTCAGTTTCACTAGCCACATTTCAAGTGTCCAAAAGCCATATGCATCTAGATGGCTATTTTATTGGACTTTATTGGACAGTGAAGATATAGAACATTACCATTATTGCAGAAAGTACTCTTGGAGAGCAATGTTTTAGATCACATGTATTTCCTTTCTGGCTTTTTTTTTCTGCTTTATCTTTTTATAATGGTTATAAGTTAAACAATGAAATTATTTACAATGTGAGGGAAGCTTCCTTGCTTTCAAAATAAATTTAGACTGAAAGAAATCCATATCATGATGCACTGTATCTAAAAAAAATGCATCATAAATGGTCTTCTATACTGATGTTATCTAACTTTGTCTTTTTAAACAAAGAACTTATCTGAAATTTCTTCCTCGTAACTGTAGAAAATACTGATTGTTCAGTTATTCACCATGTCTTTTACTTCGGAGTCTCATTGAGAATACCTACTTGACCCAAAGTGGAAAGAAACTTATTTGGCAATTAATGTTTGGTTTACTTCTTTTATATTTATGTGCCCTGAGGAAGTCTGTGGGGTAGGGGAAATGGTGGTCGCGGCATGTTTTATGTGCTTGAGGAGGCCCGTCAAACATTATATACTAATTTCAGAGGCTACGCTATTGAGGCCCACAGGTCAGCCTGCATGGATCCATCTCTCTATCCATCTTGATTTTTTTTTTTTTTGGCCTGCACAGATCTGGCCCACCTGGGGGGCTTGACTTTTTAAGAATTAATTTCCTTCATTTAAAATTTGGAAGATTTTTTTAAGAATATGGATTTTTGTTCTCTTACAATGTCAGATCTGACAACCCGGAATTTAGATTTTTGCAGGGCAGCTCAGCGGAATCAGCAGCCTCCTCCTTCAGAAAAGGCATGTACTTTGGTGATTTCAGGGGTGTTGTAACGCCCCCACTCCCTAACAGATTAGCTGGCGTATGCATTTATGTCATTGGCCCCAGCCAGGTAGGCTTCTGAGTTTGAGTCTGCTCCTTCTTTGAGGAAGAGTCAGCTTATATTCTTCTTACCTGTGGAATTGCCTGGGGAGCTAAATGATTTGACGGACACGAGGGAAATCAGGGAGCAATAATCCTGTCCTGTCTCAGTTTGGATTCATCCAGATTTCACCACTGCTTCCACAAACTTCCATCAGCATCTTGATAGGGCTTATTAGCATTCATCGGAGTGGTGCGGTGTTACCGTAGCACACAGCACATGCAATCAAAAGGCCTCAGGTGGACCCCAATGCACAAAAAGGTCACGAGTTAACTGCCAAAACTATCCTAGATAATATGACGCATGAGAACATAACTTTGATTTCAACAGATCAGCCTTTCATTCAGTTCCGTACTTTATTGGAACAGGGTCAAAGAGGTCATCTAGTCTCGGAGTTGCTGGCGAGACGTCTGTGTTTTCTAAGACGCGCACATGTCTGTATGGGAATAAGATAAATATTTGTGTAAGCCTGCTAGGCTGCCTTTGAAAGCCAGTTGTAATGGACGCAAAAATGTCTGCAGAATCAGTCAGTGAAGTCAGCCGAGGCCTCCAAAGCTATTCATCTGCGTGCTCATCTGTGCTCCTGTGTTTTTGTGCTTGTTATTTCAAGCCATTCCTGCGCTCCTAAACTTGCAGCTCCTTGGTTCAGAGTTCACTCTTCCCAGGTGCAAACGTATTAGGAAGCCTTGAACTTGTTGCATAAGATTACATGTGTGAGCATGGAACGTGAGCAAGGAATATTTGCCCAAGGCAAGTGATATCTACAAAAATATTGTAAGTAGGACTGTGTAGAACATCGTGGGTAGTTCCAGTTCTGTTCACTTTCATTTCTTGGTAATTGAAAAGCCCAGACTGCTTTGTCTTTTTTTTTTCTTTGTCTTATAAATAATTTCTATGCTCCTGTAGGCATAATTCTACATTAACCAGAAGATCAACGTCAGATTAGGCTGTGTAAAGACGCTTACATGTGCAATATCATCAGTGTGGGCGAGCCCAGGTAAGACTGAGAAGCCAATATTCTTCAGGGGTTGCCATACTAACATTTTTGAAGGGAATGTTATTTTGAGTTGTTTAACGAGTCCTCCTCCTTCTCCTCCTCCTCCTTCTTCCTCCTCTTCTTCCTTCTCCTTCTTCTTCCTTCTTCCCTCCTCCTCCTCTTCCTCCTTCTTCCTCCTCTTCTTCTTCCTTCTCCTTCTCCTTCTCTTCCTTCTTCCCTCTTCCCTCCTCCTCCTCCTTCTTCCTCCTCTTCTTCCTTCTCCTTCTTCTTCCTCCTTCCCTCTTCCTCCTCTTCCTCCTTCTTCCTCCTCTTCTTCCTTCTCCTTCTCATTCTCTTCCTTCTTCCCTCTTCCCTCCTCCTCCTCCTTCTTCTTCCTTCTCCTTCTTCCCTCTTCCCTAGTCCCTCCTCCTCCTCCTTCTTCTTCTTCCCTCTTCCCTAGTCCCTCCTCCTCCTCCTTCTTCCTTCTCCTTCTTCCCTCTTCCCTAGTCCTCCTCCTCCTCCTCCTTCTTCCTTCTCCTTCTTCCCTCTTCCCTAGTCCCTCCTCCTCCTCCTCCTTCTTCCTTCTCCTTCTTCCCTCTTCCCTCGTCCCTCCTCCTCCTCCTCCTTCTCCTTCTTCCTCTTCCCTCGTCCTGTCCTCCTCCTCCTTCCTTCTTCCTTCTCCTTTCTTCCCTCTTCCCTAGTCCCTCCTCCTCCTCCTCCTTCTTCCTTCTCCTTCTTCCCTCTTCCCTAGTCCCTCCTCCTCCTCCTCCTTCTTCCTTCTCCTTCTTCCCTCTTCCCTAGTCCCTCCTCCTCCTCCTCCTTCTCCTTCTTCCCTCTTCCCTAGTCCCTCCTCCTCCTCCTTCTTCCTTCTCCTTCTTCCCTCTTTCCTCCTCCTCCTCCTCCTCCTTCCTCTTTCTTTTTATGTCAGAGAAATTCCAAGAGAACTAGTGTGGCCACCCTCACTTCCGAAACGAAGACAGGTGCACAGAGGGAACGCGATGTGCGCAAACCTCAGCACAGGGTCCTCGGAGAGACTTTGGTTTCCAGTGTCAGGCCTGTGTTCCCCTAGCCCAGCCCGGCAGGCTCTGCGGCCCCCTCCAGAGATGAACAAGGGGAAGAGAGACCGACCGCTCGCAAACTTCTACGAGGAGGGGCTCTAAATAGAGTTTCTGGCAACGCCCCCGCTCCCTGAGCCAGCCGGGCTCGGGCATCCCCGGGGGGGGGCGGGGGGGGCTCACGGGGCGCGGGCGGCTTGGGTCGCAGCCGAGGAGCGGAGCGAGGGACCGGGAGTCAGATTCCCGAGAAAGGCACAGCTTGTCGCCTGTCGCCGCTGCGTTCCCGTCCTACGGAGCTTCGCCCGGAGCCGGAGCGCACGACTCGCCAAGCGCCCGCCCGCGTTGGAGGGGACCCGCGGGGGCCTCGCCGGGGTCCGCAGGCGCCCCCGCCCCCCCCCCCCCGGCTGCAGCAGCGCCCGCCCCGCCGCCCCGCAGCCCCGCGGCCCCGCCGCCCCGGGAGGAGACCCACAGAAGGCGGGGACACCCCTCCGCAGGCAGGTCGGGGGCTTCCTCGGGCCCCCGCGGCGCGGGACCGGCCTCCACGTCGGCCCCCTCGGGCGTCGCCTTCGCCGCGGACGTGCCCGGGCGGGGGAGCAGCCCCTCGGCGGGCCGTGGCTCGCGGGGCCGCGCGCTGGGCGGGGGCCGGGGCGGGGGCCGGGGCCGGGGGCGCAGACGCCCGGAGCTCGGTCCCCGCGGTCCCCGGGGAGGCGCCGAGGCCGCCGTTGCAGGCGCGGGCGGGGTCCGCGAGGGGGCGCGGGCTCGGACCGCGGGTGTGCGCCGTCGCCCCGCACCTGCTGCACCTGCCGCACCTGCCGCACCTGCTCCTGTCCGGGGACCAGCCCCCGCCCGGCTGAGCCCCAACCCGGGGCACGTCCTGGGAACGAGGACCCGCCGGGACGAAGAGCTCTGGTTCTGACAAGAGGGTATGGCCGAGGTCTTCCATGAGTGACTTTTTTTTTTTTTTTTTCCCTCTCATTTAGGGTGAAGGTGGGGGTTGCGGGGAAACCATCACCATTTTCTACTTTAGCTCGAATGTTCCTTTGCTGCCGAGGGTTCTTCTTCTTTCCTTGACCTTTAGAGACAGGGCATCATCTTTTCCCGAGCAGCAGGTTGTTACCATTTCTGTCTGTCTCTCTCTTTTTAATTTAATTTTTAATTTAATCAAAAGGAGGTCCTATTGGATTCTCCAGGGCTGTTCAAGAATAAGTACATCGTTTGTTTGTTAGTTTGTTTGTTGTACATTTGTTTTAAGCATTGGCTGGTTTTGCACCCGAAGGGCTCACCCACTGGGTCGGAGCATCTGGTGCACGAGAAGGAGGCAAAAGTAAAAGCTTTAAAACGTTGCGCAGTGGGGGGCACATCGGTCGAACTCGGTGAGATGACACGGACGATGCTGTTGGCAAGGGGGAGCCAGAAGCTCAGACACAGGGAAAAGTGATCCCTTACCAGACCCTTAGGTGAATATTTTCAACTTTCGGCTTAGGAAGCAGTCATGTCTTGCATGTGGCATTCTAAGAGTCCACTCCCCTCTCCCTAGGACTAAGTGTAAGGTGTGTGGTGTGATTTCTGGTCCCCCCCCCCCCCACCCCCCCCCCCGGGAAACATTCCTGGAAGATTTTTGAGATTGTCAGGGGGTTAAGTCTCACTAAGGCCAACCTGCGGCAATAAGAGTCCTGTTGCAAAAAGCCCCGCAAATGTAAATAGAGCAGAAATTGGTTTCCCACTCAGGCAATTTGAAGTTCTGTACTTCTGAAAAAGGAAACTTGAAGTCCTTTTCCTGCTCTACAAACAAATATTTCTGTAACAGAAACTCTGAGGGTTCCCTTGTTCAAGAAAACTATACTATTCACAGTTCTTAACTGACTTGACTGATGATGATGCTTCCTATTGCCTTGTTTCAAAAAAAGGGTTACTTATCTTTTATTTTTTTTGTGCTTTTGGGGTTTTAATCAGTCAGTTTCCTCCATGCACTCCCTTTTCCTCTTCCACCTTTCCAGAAGCCCAATCATAAAATCATAAAATGATACATTCTCCGGGGAGAGCTCTGACCTGGCTGAAAGCCAGCAGTGTGCTAGAGAACAGTGATTAGTGCCCATATGCAAATTGGCTGTGGATCAATAACCATTCCTGCAGAGAAGTTTAAATAAAGGGGCTCTGAAATAGAGAAAATAGAACTGAAAAGAAAAACCCGAATAAGTTAATACATAAACTAATATCCTTCTATCTCAGGCTTACTCTCATTTTAGCTTGTGGCAAACCTCAAACCCAGACCTCGTGGAGTCTTGTTAATCCTGCTAATGAGTTGTCAGGATTGACTAATTGGGTTCTTTAAAGTCTCTTTTAGGTTAGGGAAATGGTATTGCCTATCAAATATACACTCCAAGATTTAAATGATTAGTTTCACTTTTTTTTTCTAACTTCTAGAGAATAGAGGCAAATAAAAGAGAGGGTCTAGGCTCCTTGCAACAAGCTATTTGAAATTTATGCAGACAGAACCAGACTATATCAGTAAAACAAATATATGAGTGTATGGAAATCTCTCTGCAATAAGGCTCTTATAAGTGTGTGTGTGTGTGTGTGTGTGTGTGTGTGTGTGTGTGAGCTTTCCTTATGGTATATACTGACTGGAAGTTTTTAATGCTTTAATCAGAGATTGATTTAAGAGAGACCTTGGAACAGCTTTCTTGCAGAGGCAGTTACCTAAGAACCAGAAAATAAGCACAAGGACGTCATTATCAGTGCAAGGATTTCTGTAAAGACAATCAGCTTAAGGAAAGGAATTGTTACTTTGTATTTTGCTGACTTCGAGTATTCAGTAAAATTATGCTTTCCTTTAGCTTCACATTTGTTTTGCCAAATTATTAAGTACAATTAATGTGTTAGATAGTGTGCTAAGAATTAAACAATGGATGGAACAGATCCAGTTTCTGTCCTGAAAGGGATTGCTGTGGTGGGGAGATAATTGCACTGTGGCTTGTGCTTCTTGCAATAGTAGAAGTGAACACAGATTGTTGGGATAACTGAGAGACTCCCAGTTCAGAGCAGGGAAAGCAGAGAGGCATGAGAAAAGCTGATGCATTGCTGGAATAGGAAGTAGTTTAGTATGACAGGAGATAACATATGTATTGACATGTCAGGAGAGATGAAGCCAGAGGATGGGCAGGGATGAGTTCAAGAAAAGTTTTGTATGTCATATAATGGAGTTGAGATTATCTTCTCTAGGCCAGTGGTATCACCCTACATGTGCAGAACCATCAGTGGGAGAACAAATTGATGAAAGCATGTATGCATGGTATCTATCAGCAGATCATGCAAAACAGAACCTATTTGAAAATGTAAGTCATGCAGAGACATGACTACACAAGTGATGGAAGCCAAACAGGGGATGCTGAGGCCACTCAAGGATTAGCAAGAGCAGAGAGTCGATAGTACCTCCAGCAAGGGGGACACAGGGAGTAAGGAGGTGGTGTGACCAAAGCCCAGAGACCAGGGCCATCCACTGGAAATAGAATCACTATGGACTAGTCCTGTGGGATCCAGAGCCACAGAACAGCTGCTGAGTCATTGTCCAGAGGAGAGAGGGAAGGAGAAGAATACAGGGGCTTCTCCCTTTCTCTGGCTTGTAAGTTCCTGCCAATGCCTCCTATGACCAAACTCAGGCATCCTCCGGATGACTTGGGGGCCTGGAAATATAGTCTGTGAGAGTTAGCCCTCCAAGAGGAAGGGTAAGGGATGGAGCTGGGGGCCCAACCAGGCGTTGTTCTGTGGGCTGAATAAATATGACTCACCTACCAATGTAGGTAGATGCTATTATGATTAATAAAAACCAAATTTATTTAAAAGAGGTTCTGATGAATGGTAGCAGCCTTTTGTCATTATGACTGCATTCAGAACTTCTATGATGTTGGGCTCTGGATGTTTTTACAAGCTTGAAAAAGAGAATTTCCTATTTGAAACCAGTAGGCTACATTGTTTTAAGCCATCTGGAGACATGGGTGAAGTGATATGACCCCATCTGAGTTTCAGAAAGACAATTTTGATGTCACAGTAGGCTCTCTCTAGTCAAAGGTAAGAGCCTGCGAGTGAAGGCACTATCCTGTTGTCATTCTCTTCGGCACAAACCCTGATTCCTGACATAGGTTTGTGAATGCTTGCTGAATGCATGTTAGAATAAGTGTAAGCATCACAAGGGCGGAGCCATCTGGCATTTTGCAGGTGCTCATTTATTATTGTTAAGTGAATGAATGAATGAAAGCAAGAGATGAGGAAGTGAAATAAGTCAGAAGACCAGTAGAGTAACTGTGGTAAGAAATCAAGAAGGACAAAATCAACATGGTAGAAATGATGGGGACCATCGAGAGAGGTCTGTAAGGTCAGGCCGAGGGTTCTCTTAGGTGTGGGAGCTAAAGGAGTTGACAAAGCCTAGGGTGGTTACCTACTTTTTAACTGTACATGGCGTAATCCATAGGGATAGCATTGACTGAGGTAGGGCATGCAGAAGGAAAAGTCTTGGTGAGTGCAACTGGGGAAGAAAAGGGTCAGAACTTTTATATTTAGAGGTCAGAGAGAAATATACTTCAGATTCAGACATATTTTTCGTATAGATCCTGTGTGGGATTCTGCTGCATGTCAGTAGGAAGTTGATTTCAGATCATAAAAAAAAAAAAAATAAATAAATAAAAAAAAGCAACGGTTTTACACAGGCTGCCTATTTTTAACACTAACCCAAACACTAGAAGAAATGGCTCTGGAATGGAATCTACTCAGTTTATCTTAAATATGTTATACTTCCAAGGTCCCAACACCACGCAAAGGGTTATACTTCCAAGGTCCAGACACCATGCAAAGGGTTTTAATATTTTTCTCTTTTTTTGTGCAATTTTGTTGCTATATTTATAAACTGAAAGCAGTCAAGATATTGCAGATGATTTTTTATCTACCTTAAAATTAATTTGAAGAGTTTATAGGAGTTCTAAGATTAACTGGCAAAGTTTCTAACATTCATTCCACTTAAAAATAGATTGGCTCAATTGGGTAGCATTCTCACCGTACTACAGGTATTACATTTTACCATCATAATATACATTTCAGGGACCTGATTTAATTCATCTATATTTGTGAATAGACTTATTAATGAGCCCGCTTTATTAAAATGTTAAACTACGTGCAATTTTAGGGATCAGGGGATAGATATTTTGAGTCCTAATCAAAATGAAACCATTCCATTTGTGACATTCCTTTGTGTCACTCTTGTGTTTTCCTTGTTCCATATTTCTTATTCTTCTTCTTTTTTTAATTATAGGTTCTTGTTCTAGTTGCTGAAAATGGGTCCAGTAGGTGCAAAAGCTGATGAGAACCAGACAGTGGAAGAAATGAAGGTGGAGAAGTATCATCCACGGCAAACCACTCCTAGAGGTGAGCTGGCCCCTGACCCTGAGCCAGAGCTTATAGACAGCACCATGCTGATTGAGGTACGAATTATCCTCATTTTAGCCTATTGCTCCATCATCTTGCTTGGGGTAATTGGAAACTCTTTGGTGATTCATGTGGTGATCAAATTCAAGAGCATGCGCACAGTAACCAACTTTTTCATTGCCAATCTGGCTGTGGCAGATCTTCTGGTGAACACCCTGTGCTTGCCATTCACTCTTACCTACACCTTAATGGGGGAGTGGAAAATGGGTCTTGTCCTATGCCACCTGGTACCCTATGCCCAGGGCCTGGCAGTACAAGTGTCCACCATCACCTTGACAGTAATTGCCCTGGACCGGCACCGTTGTATCGTCTACCACCTGGAGAGCAAGATCTCCAAGAGAATCAGCTTCCTGATTATTGGCTTGGCCTGGGGCATCAGTGCTCTGCTAGCAAGCCCCCTGGCCATCTTCCGCGAGTATTCTCTCATTGAGATTATTCCTGACTTTGAGATAGTGGTCTGTACAGAGAAGTGGCCTGGTGAGGAGAAGAACATCTATGGCACCATCTACAGTCTTTCTTCCTTGTTAATCCTGTATGTTTTTCCTCTGGGCATCATATCTTTTTCCTACACTCGTATCTGGAGTAAACTTAAGAACCACGTGAGCCCTGGAGCTGCCAGTGATCACTACCATCAGCGAAGGCAGAAAACCACCAAAATGCTGGTGTGTGTGGTGGTGGTGTTTGCGGTCAGCTGGTTGCCTCTCCATGCCTTCCAGCTTGCTGTCGACATTGACAACCAAGTCCTAGACCTGAAGGAATACAAACTCATCTTCACCGTGTTCCACATTATCGCCATGTGCTCCACCTTTGCCAACCCCCTCCTCTATGGCTGGATGAACAGCAACTATAGAAAGGCCTTCCTCGCAGCCTTCCGCTGTGAGCAGAGGTTGGATGCCATTCACTCCGAGGTGTCTGTGACATTCAAGTCTAAAAAGAACCTGGAAGTCAAAAAGAACCATGGCCCCAATGACTCTTTCTCAGAAGCTACCAACGTCTAAGGAAGCTCTGGTGTGAAGCTTGGTAGATGAATTCTGACCAGAGCCGTCAATCTGGTTGAGGAGGGCTCCCAGGTGCATCCTGATTTCCCATTTAAAGGAAGAAACAGAAGATCGAAGTGGAAGCATCTGCAGTGTAATCAGTGGAAATCTGGTTGGCAGAGGCTAGGTAAAAATACTCATATTCAAAGATACAGTGAACAGTTTGCCTCCAGTTGCTTGGTTGGTAGGTCAAAGTAAGAGTAAAAGCAGAGAGAAACACTTGGGCTATTTTCCAGAATGAAGGAAGCCTGAACGAGGAATTGGCATTTTCAGCATTGCTAAAAAGCGGTGGCTAGACAGGTTGCCCTTCAAATCTTATCAGGGCTTCGACCGGGGGTGATGTGCTGTTCACTGCCCCCCTCATCTGATGAAAGGACTACCCAAGATCAATTTCCCTAGGAAACTGAGGGCTGTTTGTTGTATTTTTTAATAAAATTATTCTTCCTATGGACTAATCCTTCAGAGAGCATTACCAATTATTTGAATGACTTTCAGGAAATAAGCTGAAATTTGCTAGATAATCAGTGTTTTGACCAGTGATGGGGGAAATCTTTAACACTCCACTAGCCAGTTGTTCTTGAAACCAAGTGCACGTTTAGTGAAAACTTGCTTCAATTTAGAATCGAAGGTGGAAATTCTCAGAATTGTAGAAATGCAAACTGTCACTTAGTTTCTCATTTCAAGTTGTGACTGCTTTCTATAGATACTATATACTATTTACATAGCAGAAGAGTTGTATACTCAAAACCTTTAATCACTGCTAATTGTTCTTTTTTTTTTTCTTTGAACATGTGCTTTCCTGTGTTGGGACTCAATCTGTCTTCACTAAAAATTAATACAGATTGGGAGATAATATTTTTGTGGCATTTTGCAACATTTTGTGGTTATTTGTAAATGGTTTTTGTATAGATACATACATAGCTCTAATGTGTTTACAGAACAGTGTAGTGTTGTTTTTTGAAATTCATCTTCCATGGACCCATTCAGAATTAGTAAAACAATATAATTTCATCAAAATGCAACCCATCAGGTAAGAAATATTAAAAACGTTGTATTCGTTCCACTTTGCAAACGTTCTATTGAGAACCAATTTCAACATAAATTATCCTCCTCTCAAAATAATTAGTTATGTATTTTGGATAACTTATGAATATATACATAATAAATTTTTACTGATAAATAAATAGTGGCGTGTAGATGCTACAGTGTTTTTCATTGAATGATTTTTTGTGACTATTATTTTTATTTCAATAGTACCCAGCCAAAGATGTTAAAACCCTAGTACATTTATGAAAACTCATTGAGATGTTAAAATATTTGTACTCGTTTGGAGGCTGTTAAAGAAGTTTCATTATAATCATATTTTGTCAGTATGGCTGATTTTGTGAAAAATTTCTTAAATTTTAAAAAAGCTTCAATATAAATATTACATTTAGTTACAAACACTAACTTTATGAACTGGAGAGTTTCATTTTATGGATATATTTAAAATTCATACCATGGCTCTTGCTGAATTATTTCCAATGCCCTCTTGGAATACTGAAAAAGAATGGAAACAGTGGAAGACTAATTAAGAAGAAAACAAAAAATAATATACACGTAATATATCGTGAATGGAGGAATTGATTTTTCTGTTGGACTTGACATAACTGTTCAAGAAGAAGCTTTTTGTCCTCTAAATAGGAGTTACTTTGCTTAAGATGCTAATAGATAACTGTGGTTAAAGGTTTTTTTTTCCCCCTCTGGGAGAATTCTTACCTTGTAGGTAATGTGTATGTATTGTATCACTAGTTGTAGTAGTAAATTATTAGAATCTAATTAATGATCCAATTAATATATGTGATCTAATTAATTCTGTTAACTCATTAACAAAATATCTTTTTATGTAGTGATTTTCATCTGTTGAAATAAAAGACTTTGGGAAATTAGAGAAATTGTATGATTTTTATTTTATTTCTATTTTTAAAAAGACTTTACTTATTTATTTGACAGAGAGAGACACAAAAGGGGGGAGCAGCAGAGGGAGATGGAGAAGCAGGCTCTCTGCTGAGCAGGGACCCTGATGGAAGGCTCGATTCCCAAACCTTGGGATCATGACTGGAGCCGAAGGAAGAAGCTTAACAAACTGAGCCACACAGACACCCCATGTGTGATATTTTATATCAGAGTTTCTGTACAAGATGAAATAGTAAGCTTTTGACACAACCAACAAAAGGAAAATAGTGGTGAGTCCTAGACAGTTTAGCTCTCTTTTCTTCCTGTGCATGAATGTGAGTCAATGGGTTCACTCTTACGGCTGCAATTATAGTCCCTATTTTGACAGTGTTTGAATCTAAGACCAGACTTTCTTCCAGACTTCAAACCCTTCAATCAGCTGACTTGACATATCCACATGGGTGTCTCATCAGAGGGTTAAATCCAACATGTCTATAACAGAACCTGCTATTTTGATCCACACCTCACTTCCTCTCCACTTGTATTTCTTTCCTAATCATAATGCTGCTATCCATCTAGTTCCCCAAAGCCTTACATTTTGGAGTCACCCTTGACTCTTAGGTTTCTTTATCACACAGGTCCAATCAATTCCCACATTTTGTTGTAATTCCTAGATGTTGCTTGAATCAATTCATTTTTCTTCATCCCTGTGCTCCCCACCATAGTTCAGGTTGTGATTATCTTCCCAGAGTGGTATTATCTCTCATCTGGTTTAATGTTGCAGCTTCCTAATTGGTCTCTCTATATCCGGTGATCTTCCTATCCAATTTTTACCCACTAGCCAGAGTGATTTTTAAAAACCCAAATTTTATCAAATCAACTTTTGATGAAAACTCTTCTATGTCTTCATCATTCTAATGATGAAGTCAAAATCTTTTTATGACTTGGAAAGCTGTTTAGTACCTGATTCTATTTATATGTTTTATCCCCTGCAAATTATTTTTCTATAATCTTTGCTGCTAGGTTTTAAGCATATGAGGGCAGGGGACAGGGACCGTTTAATCATTGTGGTACCGCAGGTACTTGCAGGTTCTAGCACCAATCAGTGATCAGTAAATATCCCTCAAAGAACCTGAGTCGATGAGTCAAATATATCTTAAAGCCAGTATTTGAAGATAGATCTGTAAGACTGTAAATCATAAGCTTTTACCAGTTTTGTTATACAATTTGTAGGAAACAAAGGTTTTAGCCATGCAGGATGGAGTGAAGATGCATATGTTTTCAGGATTAGGTTTTTTTTTTTTTTTTTTTTGAAGGCCATTAAGTATAGACACTTGCATAATTGGAAAGGGCTCTGTACATATGCTCCATTTAAGGTTTCCTCAAAATTATCTAGAACCTTGCATAAAGGAAGCATGGAAGGGTCAGTGAACTATACTAAAAAGAGTTATGATTCAGATAGCTAAAAAGAAGCCATGCTAGGTATTTCCAGCAAAAAGTCATTTAATACAAAAAATTAAAATTTTGCAAAACCACTTGAAGAGCTAGAGAAGTGAAGGTGAGGAAATTGAAGAAGCTGACATTGAAGAAACTGGGAAGTGCAAAATTAAATGAAACCACTACTAATGCCTACAACAGAGAGTGGACAATGCACAGGAAAGAGTACAGATTTATATATTAAAATGTTATTACCTCCTAATGTCTATTGATATATTAATGGACACACACACACACAATGGAATATTACTCAGCCATAAAAAATAATGAAATTTTGCCATTTGTGACGATATGGATGGACCCAACATGGATGGGTATTATGATGTCAGAGAAAGACAAATGTCATATGATTTTACTTTTATATGGACTCTAGCAAATAAAACAAACAAATAAAAAGCAAGAGCAGACCCAGAAATACAGAGAACAGACGGTTGCCAGAGGGGAGGGTGGTGGAGATGGGCAAAATGGGTGAAGGGGATGGGAGGTGCAGGCTTCCAGTTATGGAGTGGAATAAGTCAAGGGGCTAAAAAGTATAGTATAGGGAATATGGTCAATGTTTTTTTTTTTTTTTTAAGATTATTTATTTATTTGAGAGAGAGAGCATGAGAGATAGCAGGAGAGAGAGAGCACAAACATGGGGGAAGGGTAGAGGAAGAAGCAGACTCCCTGACCAGCAGGAAGCCCAATGTGGGACTCAATCCCAGGACTCTGGGATCATAACCTGAGACAAGGGCAGATACTTAACCAACTGAGCCACCCAGGTGCTCAATGGTCCATCATTTTGTAATTTTTTTCTTTTGTGACAGATGGTAGATACACTTATGGTGAGCACAGCATAACATATAGACTTGTCCAAGCACTGTGTTGTACACCTGAAACTGATGTAGTATGTGTCAACTATATTTCAGTTCAAAAAATCTTACTGCCTCCTGCTAAGCCCATAATCCTGCCCACCCCTACCATAGACTCAATAATTCCTTTTGCTTCTCTTTTGCTTTCCAAAATTCATGTGAGTATCTCTCATTTGTGGAATATAACTCTAGCCTTGCTGGTAGGGATTTTGGGGGAATGTAGTTCTTAGGTTTCTATCCCCTGAGATACAGGGAGAGCATGGAGGGGAGAATATGTTGTCTAATTGCTGTCAGACAATCTGGCAATCTTGAGAATTGCCCAAATGGTGTAATTTCTAGTTTCAACCTCATTCTCTCCTTTTTTTTTTTTTTTAATTTTTTTTTTTATTTATTTATGATAGGCACAGAGAGAGAGAGAGAGGCGCAGAGACACAGGCAGAGGGAGAAGCAGGCTCCATGCACCGGGAGCCCGATGTGGGATTCGATCCCGGGTCTCCAGGATCGTGCCCTGGGCCAAAGGCAGGCGCCAAACAGCTGCGCCACCCAGGGATCCCCTCATTCTCTCCTTCTTAATGCTTTTTTGGGTCTTTCAGAGTTTTTCGGTGATGCAGGTTGACTGTATCTTTTTTTTTTTTCATTTTCTGTTTTCAAAGCCAATGTGTTAAAGATACTCTTTAAAACTGTTCCATTAGCACAAATGAACTGACAAGCAAAGTATAAGGAAAGACCTTTTTCTTCCCCCTATGGTAGGCTGATTGGAATGGAGGAAGAAAGAATTATATCAAGACTTAATGATTTAAAAACCACAGGAGAATATAAATTATGGATTAACTTCCTTGGATGAGCAAAGGAAATGATGCCTCAGGGAGAAAATAATCTTTAACATATTCAAGTTAATAAGGGATGAAATATGAATGTATATGGCAACAAAAGACGAAGGATTCACTTCTCTGTAGGAAAACACAGAGCCCTAAAGAAACAACACAAAGATAAAGAGAATGCAAACATCTTCGTGATCATGTCTAATGACATCAAACAAAGGTAGGAATTTTTTTCAACAAATGCTTACTAAAGATTGATTTGTGAGGATTTATAAAAGATACCTGTTAGGTCATTGACCTGTTTTCTGCAGTGGTACACTAGTCGGATGTTCACAGACTTCACAGCCTGTCCAGGATATGGGTGAGGCCATAGGAGAGGTGGACTGTGGATTAAATAATTCACATGTTATTTGTAACTCCAGCTTTCTTGTTAGTTCATGAATATGTAACTGAATAGAAGTCAATGAAAATGATTAACGCTGAATCTAGTCTCCTTTTTAAATCATTGCCAAGTTTTGCCACTTTAACAGATCACTTGCCAAACATCACATAGCTGATCATGATACAGGCATGTGGAGTCACATTAAAGTTTAAAAATGCTGCTTTATCCTTGCAAGAAAAGGGAAAAAATAATGAGTATTTTTTGTCATTATATTCTAAGCATGAAACAGATGATTAGAGTCTAGAGTATTATACTTTAAAAAAACAAGTTCCAACAGCTATTTTCCAAGTGGATGTAATTAGAGAGTATGGATGGAATTTTGGAACTGTCAATATTATGATGTGGTGCTACTTTTATGCAAAACATAGTTGAGCATATACATTGAGCAGTTTTGCTACTAGCGCTAATCATTTGTACTGATATATTCACCGTATCTTTAAAAAATACACTTTGCCCACCAACACATTCTTAAAGATGTGTGACTGTGCATTTATGTCATCCTTGCAGAGAACTCATGGTATTAAACAAATTAATATCACTTCTTATAGTAGGTTCTGTCCTATTTTGTCCCTCACATAGTTTCTTTCTCCTATAATCCTAGAATTCTCCTCCCCATTTCTGTTTTCCACTGCCAGAGACTGGCTGGAAGGACCAGTGAGGCCAGTGGGTTCCAAGGAGTGGGTAATATATTCCATAATGTACAAGAGGCCCATAGATGAATCTACATCAGACAAGGCTTGGAGCTGAAGCTAGAAAGGTCAGAGCAACACCCAAGTCCAAGGGAGCGGTGTCTTAAAGGAGTCATAGAAGTCATAGAACTAAGTGACAGCATCTGGGCAGGGATTGGATCAAGCAGGAACCAGGAATGCTGAAACAAGAGGGAAGCAGGAACAAAGTAATGGCTGTACCACTGGATCTGTAACGCTGCAGGATCTGATCCTGGAGCAAGGTGGAAAATCTTAGATACGCATCTCTTTACATGGATTGTGTATACTTAGGAGATCAATACTAACTCTTTTATTTATTTTTTACATTTGTTTCTATTTAAGTTCAATTTGCCAACATAGAGCATAACACCCAGTGCTCATCCCATCAAGTGCCCTCCTCAGTGCCTGTCACCCAGTTATCCTATCCCCCAATCCCCTTCCACAACCCTTTGTTTCCCAGAGTTCAGAGTCTCTCATGGTTTGTCTACCTCTCTAATTTTTTCCCACTCAGTTCCCTTCCTTTCCCCTATAATCCCTTTCACTATTTCTTATATTCCATGTATGAGTGAAACCATATTTTTGTCCTTCTCCAATTGACTTACTTCACTCAGCATAATACCCTCCAGTTCCATCCACGTCGAAGCAAATGGTGGGTATTTGTCCTTTCTGATGGCTGAGTATCCATTGTATATATGGACCACATCTTCTTTATCCATTCGTCTGTCAAAGGACATCGTGGCTCCTTCCACAGTTTGACTCTTGTGGACATTGCTGCTATAAACATCGGGGTGCAGGTGTCCCGGCGTTTCATTGCATCTGTATCTTTGGGGTAAATCCCCAACAGTGCAATTGCTGGGTCGTAGGGCAGGTCTATTTTTAACTCTTTGATGAACCTCCACACAGTTTTCCAGAGTGGCTGCACCAGTTCACATTCCCACCAACAGTGTAAGACGGTTCCCTTTTCTCCGCAATCTCTCCAACTTTTGTGGTTTCCTGCCTTGTTAATTTGCCCCATTCTCACTGGTGTGAGGTGTTATCTCGTTGTGGTTTTGATTTGTATTTCCCTGATGGCATGTGATGCGGAGCATTTTCTCATGTGCTTGTTGGCCATGAGTATGTCTTCTTTGGAGAAATGTCTGTTCATATCTTCTGCTCATTTCATGATTGGATTTTTTTTTGTTTCTTGGGTGTTGAGTTTGATGAGTTCTTTATAGATCTTGGATACTAGCCCTTTATCTGATATGTCATTTGCAAATATTTTCTCCTATTCTTTTAGTTAGTAGGTTGTCTTTTAGTTTTGTTGACTGTTTCTTTTGCTGTGCAGAAGCTTTTTATCCTGATGAAGTCCCAATTGTTCATTTTTGTTTTGTTTCTCTTGCCTTCATGGATGTATCTTGCAAGAAGTTGCTGTGGCCAAGTTCAAAAAAGTTGCCTGTGTTCTCCTCTATGATTTTGATGGAATCTTGTCTCACATTTAGATCTTTCAATGATTTTGAGTTTATCTTTGTGTATGGTGTAAGAGAATGGTCCAGTTTCATTCTTCTGCACGTGGAGTCCAATTCTCCCAACACCATTTATTGAAGAGACTGTCCTTTTTCCAGTGGATATTCTTTCTTGCTTTGTAGAATATTATTGATCATAGGGTTGAGGGTCCATTTCTGAGTTCTCTATTCTGCTTCATGGATCTATGTGTCTACCGACTCTTTTTAATTAAAATCACCTGCAAGCTCTCATAACTCTCTAGAAGGAAACATTTTAATTTAATTATTGATTGTTTTAATAGCTGGGAGTTTGTTCATTCAATAAATAATTACATAATAAGTTTATTGAGCCTCTGAATAGTAAATTCTTATGATAATTGTTTCCTGCTTTTTACCAGGTAGAGATTAGTTGTATGTGAGGGAGCGCTGTAGTGAGTGTTTGCTGTTGTCATGCAAAAGACCCCTAGTAATCTCCTGTTTGCATGCGTTGAGTAGATCAAATGGATACCAACTCACTGGAAGATTCCCTGAATTTCTGCAGCATTGCTGAAATCCTAACCAGCCCTAACACTCAGAATTAAACCCCTACTATTTTCTATTTTAATTAAAATAAAATGTACAGTTATATGCACAGATTTAGGTATATAATTCTGAGTTGTGACAAGATATACACATATGTGATCATTTACCTCGTCAAGAGATAGACATTTCATCACTTCATGTCCACTTCCAACCAATCTCCACCCCACCCTGATAGCAACTATTGTGCTGATTTGTGTCACCATAGATTAATTTGTCTCCTTCAACTTTGTACACTTGGAGCCATAAACTATGCATTGTTTTGTATCTGGCATCTTTACATAATACAATGATTTGGCAATTCACCTATGTTTGTGTGTGTGTATCTTTAATTCATTCTTATTTTATTGCTGGGTCACATTCATTTGTGTGAGTCTGCTACAAATTATTTATCCATTCTCTTTATATATGTTTGGATTATTTGAAGTTCTTAGCCTTTAAGGATATATCTGCTATGAATATTATTTACTAAGTCCTTTTGTAGAGATATATTTTTATGTTCCTTAAAAAATTCTAAAAATGTAGCTGAATCACTAGGTCATAGAGTAGATATATAGTGAATGTTATGAGAAATAGCTAATGCATTTCCCAAATGATTACTCTCCCACTTGAAATGTTTGAGAGATCCAAGTTGTTACACACTTTGTAACATTCGATGATGTTATTGTTTTTAATTTTTTCCATTGCAGTGGAAATCCAATTGTGCTTTTGATTTGCATTTCTCTGATGACTAATGATGTTGATCGCTTCTTGATATGCTTATTCGTCATTCATAGATCTTCTTTAGAGAAGTATTTGTTTACATCAATTGCCCATTATGTAAAATTGGATTTAATAGTCTGCTGTTGTTTTTTTATTGAGTTGTAATGTGGCTTTATAAATTTTGTGTATATATATATATATATATATATATATATAATATAATCTGTATATATTCTCCCAGATACATGTATTACAAATATTTTTTCCCAGGCTGGGAAAAAGTTTAATTTTAATTAAGTGCAATTTATCATTTTTTTCTTTTAAGGTTGTTTTTTTTGTGTGTGTGTTCTCCCTGAGAGATCTTTGTCTACCTTTAGGCCAGAAAGATATTCTGTGCTTTCTATAGTTTTAATTTTCATATCTATGATTTGTCTCAATTAATGTTTGAATTTGCGTTGAATTTGCATTTATTTACTTTTAATATATTTATTCAGTTCCCCTGACACTAGTCATTTAAAAGGTTTTATTTTGCTACAGGGAATTACCCTAGCATTTTTGCTAAAAATCCATGACTGTTTACGTTTGAAACTATTTCTGGCTATTTTATTCTTTTGCTCTATTTGTTTATCCTTATATGAATTTCTTTATATAAGGATATCACTGGATATCTTAAGAATCTGATAATTATGTCTGCCAAATTTGTTCTTTTTGCAATATTAGTTTGGTTATTCTCAGGTCTTTGTATTTTCATGTGAAATTTAGAACTAGCTTGTTGACTTCTATAGAAAAATACTCTGGCATGATTGAGATTATAGTAACTATATAGATCAATTTAAGGAGAACTGACCTAACAACATTGTCTTTCAATACCTGATCTTCATTTATTTATGTACTTTAATTTCTCTTAGTATTTTATTCTTTTCAGCCTAGTTGTCTAACGTATCTTTTGTTAAATTAATCAAGTATTTTATGCTTTTAGATGCCATTAAAATTGGAATTGTTTTTTAATGTCATGTCCCAGCTAGGCATTGCTAGAATACAAATAATTTTTGTTTTTTTGACTTTAAAACTTCACTTACTAATTATAACAATGTTTCCAAATTCCTTAAGGCTTTCTGTGTAAATAGCTATATCTTTTGTGAATGAAGATAGTTTTTATTCTTTTTGCTAAATCTTACTGCTATTTATTTCATTTTCTTCCATTATTGCACTGGGTAGGACTTCTAATAAAATGGTGAATAGATGTGTTGATAGTGAATATCTCTGATTTGTTTTCAACCTGTATGGATGATTGGGTTTGGAACATTTGATATTTGCCAATTAAGTATGATAACCCTAGGGTTTTTTTATGGATAACTTTTATCAGGTTAAGGAAATTATCTTCTATTCGTTGTTTGTTAAAATTCTTTTTTAAAAATTATCTATGAGTTTTGAATTTTCTCAGATAATTTTTCTGCATCAATGAATTGCCTTTGTATGTTAATATTATGAGTTACACTGATTGAGTTTTAAACGTAAAATCAACCTTACATTCCTAGTATAACTCTCACATGAGTTTGATGTATTATCTTTTTTTAATGTATTCTTTAAACCACTTTGTTAATACTTTGTTGAAGATTTTTACATCTATGTTTATAAACAATATTGGTATATATAATTATTTTCTTGTAAATTCAGTCAAGTTTGCATATCAGTATTAAGGTGGTCTCATCAGATATTTTGGATACTGTTCCCTTCTCTTCTAATTCCTATGGGATTAATATTTCTTTCTTAAATGTTTGATAGAATTCATCAATGGAATCATCTGAGCTTAGAGTTTTTCTTGTGGGAAAGTTTTCTTTAAATTTCAAATTCAATATCTATAGTAAATATTGAACTGTACTTATTTTTTCTTAGATTGATTTTGGTATATCATATCTTTCAAGGAATTTGTTCCTTTCATCTAAGCTGTTGAATTTTATTTTACATTAAATTAGTTTTAATATTCCCTAAACCTTCTAATTTCTGCTAGATGTATATTGACATCCTTTCTTTAATTCTTGATTAAGTTTCTCTCTTTCTCCTCCTTGATTATTTCTGTTAAAGGTTTACCAATTTTATTAATCTTTTCAAAACTCTAACCTTTGGCTTTGATAATTGTTTTGGTTGTTTTCATGTTTCTATTTCACTGATATATGCCATTATTGAAAGTTCACATAAAGATGAGTGAGCTCGAAGCCATTGCCATATAAATTACCCAAAAGGAAACCCAAAAGAGAAAAGAAATTATAACATGTAAAGGGAGTCAATGATCTGTAATCAGTAGGACAACTTAAAGTGACCTGATATATGTGTAGTGGTGTCAGCAAAGAAATGGAGGAGAGAAGACATATTTGATGTAATGGCTGAAAATTTTTCAAAAGTTATAGATAACAATCCAATAAGAGATAATATCAACTCTCAAAAATACTCGAGAATCCAAAAGATTACAAACAAAGATAGAAAACAGAAACAATACCATATGGGAAAAATAGAAAACAAATAGCAGAATAACTTTGATCCAACCTCATCAGTAATCATGTTAAATGTAAACAGCCTAAGCACTCCAATTTAAAAGGCAGAGATTGTCAGATTGGATATAAAAGCAAGACTTAATTGTATGATATCAAACTATTCTAAATACAGAAGCGATTCTATAAAATATTAAACTTATGATTAAAACACAGAATGTAAATGTTATAACTCTTATTAATATAGAAATAATTCTATGATACAAAAACTGGGAGAGGATATGAAGGTAAGGTAGAGGAAACTGGAAGTGCACTAATTAATTTTATTATAATGGTACTTCAATTGATAACTTCAAAAACTGCTAAATAAACCTATAAAACTTCAAATATAATAATTAAATATATAAATAAAAATAGTATAGAAATGACCAAATTTTAGTGTGTATGTCTCTGATTGATATTTATTTATTTATTTTTAAAAGATTTTATTTATTTATTCATGAGAGACACAGAGAGAGAGAGAGAGACGGAGACAGAGATAGAGACACAGGCAGAGGGAGAAACAGGCTTTATATGAGGATCCCGATGTGGGACTTGATCTCGGGACCCCAGGATCACACCCTGGGCTGAAGGCAGGTGCTAAACTGCTGAGCCACCCTGGGATCCCCCTCTGGTACTTTTTAAAATGTTTATTCTCAGGTCTTATTTGAAAAGATTCTAATTCAGGTTTTTGGTCTGGGCTTAGGAATATGCCTTTTAAACAATTATCTTTAGTATAATTGGGATGTAGGTGATGTCTTTGTGTCACACTAAAAAATAATATTCAGGTTTGATAAGCTAAGCAAAATGTGGTAGTAGGAGGGAAAGATGAAGAGTGGGAATAAGGATAAGTCCTTTAAAATAAACTGTATATTAATATCCCTCATGAGGATAAATAAAAATGTTCTAAACAAAACTTTAGCAATAGAACCCAATAATTTATTTTAAAAGAAAATACATCATGATCTACCAGAGTTTGTTTGATTTCACATTAAATAATCAATTAATGTTATTTACTATATTAACAAACTAAAAAAAAAATCATCTTAACAGACACATATAAAACATGTGACAAAACAAAATACTCATTTCTGATTTAAAAGAAAGTAATATGGAGTACCTAGGTGGCTCAGTGGTTGAGTATCTGCCTTTGGCTCTGGTTGTGTCCCGGGGTACTGGGATCAAGTCTGGCACCGGGCTCCCTGCCAGGAGCCTGCTTCTCCCTCTGCCTATGTCTCTGCCTTATGAATAATTAATAAAAATCTTTTTTAAAAATCAATATGAAATATTTAATTTTCATCTTCGACTTATTATTTTACCTACTTTATATCTCACTAAGATAATTAAAATTTTCCTGTGAATATTTTATGACTAATTTTTATCTAGATCACTTGAATATTTTATAGGTTTTTCAAAATAATTTTGATATTGCTTTACTTTGTGCAACTCTCCCCCATTATGACAGTTGAATCTCTGTTTTTGTCTTGAATTTGCTTTATTGGTCATAATATTATAAAGTTGTTTTCCTTTAATTTGTATTTTCTTGTTATATCTTTGCTCATCTCTTTTTTTTTACTTTTAATATCTCTATTTTGCTCTTTGAAACATGTTTATTTTGTATAGCATATGATTAGGTTTTTATTTTAATCCCATATGTCTCATTTTTTAATTGAGTTTATTGCTTTTATGTCAATTGATTTGCAGATATGCTCATTCATTCTGCTATGTTATACATTTTTCTACATGGAATGTGCACTTTTTTTTTTACTATAACTGTATCATCCAAGCTTCCCTTGATATGGTGGTTGAGGTTGTAGTGATGGTGACAGTGGTGGTAATACCTGTGCTATATTTTCTAAGATTTATATTCTGTTTTTAAGACTTCTAGTGTTTTCATACCACTATGTCTTGAATAACCAATTTTAGAGCATATCTGTTGACTCCCCACCATGAAAGATAAAGGAAATACAATTTAAACAATGTGCTACATATCACCATATATCACCAAATAGCTAAAGTGAAAGAAAGAAGATACCAATGTTAATTGGAGGATTTAGAGCAACTAGCATCACTGGGGATGTAAATTGGTCAAGCCACTCAAAAAATCTGTTTGGCAATGTCAACCATAGTTTACTAGTCCTACTCTATTAGCAAGCAATTCCATTTCTACTTATATACCAAAAGAAATGCATATAAATGTTCACCACACACATGAACATTCATATACAGTTTATAATAGCTGAAAGTTGAGATGTAACCTAAGTGTACACTGACAGTGGATTAAATAGTTATATATTCATTTAGTGAAGTACAAGAGAGTAGCTTTTCAGCTTCCTGAGGTATTATTGATATACAAACTGCTTATATTTAATGTATACAATTTGATTAATTTGGACATATGCATACATCTATGCTACCATCACTACAAGGTAATAGACATATCCATCACTTCTAAAAGTTTCCTTCTGTCAGAAGGAACCTATTCTTGCTACATGTAACAACAGGAATGAATTTCATAAACATCACAGTAGCATAAGAAGCCAAACACAATGGATTACATACCATATAAGTACTTTTACACAAAGCTAATAAATAGTCAAAATGAATCCATATTGTTAGAAGTCAAGATAATGGTGATCTTGGTGGTGAGGTAGTTTACTGGAAGGAGGCAAGAGGACTTCTGGAACGCCTTTAATGTTTTGTTACTTGATTGGATGTGCACATGGTTAAACTTCACCAAACAGTAAAAATGTTTTACAACTGCCAACATTCAGTGTTGGGGAAATTAGGAAAACTAGTCACACTGATGAAACTAGTTACATTGATAAAGGAAATGCCAATTGCTACAATCATTTTGGACAGCAGCCTAGCAATTGCTATTAAAATTTAATATAAATACAACATTTGAACCAGCAACCCGCTTTTGAGAATTTGTTCTGTGTAAAAAAAGCAGCATTATAGAAGGCTACATGAAAATATATTTGAAATGGCCCCAAACTAGAAATAGTTCTAATATCCATAATTAGGAAAATGGTCAAATGGATAATAATACAGTTAGCCATGGTATATTATGCAGCCATTAAATTAAAACTTTTTTAAAGATTTATTTATTTATTCATGAGAGACACAGAGAGATCTAGAGACAGAGACATAGGCAGAGGGAGAAACAGGCTCCCTGCAGGGAGCCTGATGTAAGACTCAATCCCGGGATTCCAGGATCACGCTCTGAGCTGAAGGCAGATGCTCAACTGCTGAGCACCCAGGCGTCCCAATAATAATGTTTTTTATACATAACTAATGAAGTATAAGAATTTCTATGATGTGTTATTGAGAGATGTCTAAAGCAAATGTGTACAAATACATTCAAATTCAAGATATAACTAGATTATTGACATTGCTTAGCTAATGGGAGTAGAGTGGGAAAAGAAAAAGATAGTAAGGAGATAGGAAAATGATTTGATGATAAAGATCCATGTAGTTTTTTAAATGAAGGTAAAACCTTGAAAGTAATTCTTTGTTTACATAAGGAGAGTAGGTTAAATACAATTATCTGGAGTCACTAAAAATAATTATAATGATGATTGTATGTGTGTGTGTGTGTGTGTGTTGCCTGTCTGAATATAAAGTGTTTATTTTTTTATTGTTAAGGAAAATTTCTGGTTACAAAACAGTATTATAATATGATCACACCTACTTATAAGTTTAGATGAGTGTAAAAAGATTATCTGGGTAGTATACCTCAAGATATTAAAGAAAGCTATCTATAACTGATGAATGTTTAGTCTTTTAGGTCATGTGTACTTTCTAGATTTTTCTGAATTAACTAAAATTAAAAATTCTAAATATATACATAGGAACAGAAAATAAAAAGGAAAGAACAAATGAAGATAAGTAATCTAAGAATTCAACCCAAGAAATTAGAAAAAAAACCCTAAGTTACCAGAATGAAGGAGATGATAATAATAATAATAATAATAGTAATAATAACAACAACAGAATTAAATTAATAGAAAAAAAGCAAAACAACAGATAGTATCAAGAAAGGATCTTTGGCTGAAATCTCAATTAGAAAGCATAATAGATATCCTAATCAAGAAAAAAAGTGAAGTTCAACTAAGCAAAATTATAACAATAGTTGGACAAATAACCACATACAATTTTAAAATAACTTTCCAAGAATACTTTTCATGCAATACTTTACATGAAAATAACCTTGAAAAAATGAATTGTATTGTACTCTAGCAAATATTCATTGCCAACATTTACCTCAATAATGATAGAAGATCTAAACACAATAGGCCAAAGGGGAAAAAAATCTGAGGAAGTTAACAGAGAGCCATTCTTTACCCTCTACCAACCAAGAAAAGCTTTTATCCAGTGGCATCCCCATAGCCATAGACAACAGACCTGTGTCTATTCTGATTTACCAGTGCCCTTGCTCTACTCCTTGTGAATCCCATTCCTGCCCAGGCCCCAGATAGTTTCACAAGTGAATTCAAACAAGGCTTTAGGATACAAAGCATGAAAGAAGAGTCTTCATTTTTTTCTTTTTTTCAAAGCTAGCACAATATTGGTTACAAGTATTTGAAATTTTTAAAAATGAAGAATATTTGTGCAATTTTGTTAATACCTTTCTAGCATCTGCTATATTATCATAGCTATTCTCCTTGGATATTAGTGTTCTACAATGTTAATATTAAAGTTTTCTAATTTGGAAACATGTCTGGAAAAATGTATTTTGGTCATGGTGCATTATTATTTTAATGTACTGTGGGATTTGAATGGATTTCAGGATTTATAATGCTTACATTAAAAAAATTAAAAATCTTTATTTGAAATAAAATTCTAAGATCATGACTAACCATATGATGCTAGAAATATTTTCATTATGGTTAGGAATAAGACATGGAAGCACATTAATTTTAACAAATGTACTAGCTATGAAATTAACCAAGAAAATTTAAAACCAAGTAGACAATGAAAAAGAAGAGAGCAAAAATAATTTTATTTGTAGACAATCTATTCATAAACTCCAGAGATTTGACATTAAAAAAAAAGAAGAGACAATTACTTGGTACAGATTTAATACAAAAAATCAGTAGTTTTGTTAAATATAATGTAACTAGTATATAATTAAAAGAGAAAAGAGAAAAAAGGCATAAAAAATAAGTAATCTGTTAATCTGTTAAGTGACAAATATACAGGAAATGTATGAAGATCATTTTAAAATTCTACAGGAGGAATTGAGTAAATTTTTTAAAATTTTATTTTATTTAATTCCATTAATTAACATATAGTGTATTATTAGTTTCAGAGGTAAGAGTTCAGTGATTCATCAGTTGCATATAATACCCAGTGCTCATCACATCATGTGCCCTCCTTAATGCCCGTCTCCCAGTTATCCCCGCCCATCTTTCTTCTAGCAACCTTCAGTTTGTTTCCTAGAGTTAAGAGTCTCTTATGGTTTATCTCTCTCTCTCTGATTTCATATTATTTTATTTTGCCCTCCCTTCCCCTATGATTCTGTTTCTTAAATTCCAAAATGGAATGCATTTGTAAATAAAGATATATTTTGGGGAAAAATACTCAAAACTATAAAGGCATTAATTCCCCTTAAATTCCAGTTAGATTGAAGGATCTTAATAACCACAATTTTAAATTCATTTGGAAAACAAAACATTAGTAACCTGAAATTTTGTAAAAAAGAATGACAAAAACCTTTTCCCATCAGATATTAAATATTGTATGAAGCTATATCATTTAAAACTATTATAATATTAACAAATTAATAGCCTGATAGATCAGTGGAACTGGTAGAGGGTCCAGTAAAAGAACTCATTGCATTTAACATTTGATAAATATGGGATTTCAAATCAGAGATAGGAATGAAATTTATAACAAATAGTATAGGAATAATTTGGCTTTCAGTCGGTTATAGATTTTTGTGAAGGAAACATATATACATAGATACTACATAAGTTTATTTAGTTTATTTAGCCAAATACACAACAAGGCAGGAGCAGATGCAGTAGAGCTTCCCTGGGTGAGCAGAATCCTAACATGGGCAAGAGGTTGCTGGTAATACTGTTCAAACAAGACAGTATCTTGATGATCTGAAAAACTCAAGCCTTACAATATCATTGACCTTTCTAATCCAGATTATAGCAACTTTCATTCTGTAAGAAATTCTATTAGTAAAGCAAGTGTTTGTATTTGAGGAAATGTTTACAAATATCAGACTCCTTTTAGAGAGTATATGAGGCAACATAAATTAGTTACTTTGATGAAATTAATCTAATTATAGCCATTAGAAAAAATTTGTTTATATAATTCCATTGGCTTCATTAATCATGTATGCTTTGCTTCTACATGTGGAAAAGATACCTGAACTATAGACCATCAAATAAGGTGAGTTTTTAAAAAGGATTTTATTCAGAATTTGTTATACAGTAGTGAATTCAAACATTAAATAGCATTGGGAGGGGTAAGTTAATATGTGTACCTAGTAGCTGAGTTAGAAATCACGGTTATTCTCAATTCTGCTATTGACCCAAATGTTTCTCTGACATTATCTAGAAACACATTTTGGGCAGCTCCCATTAATTGTTAAGTTAGAGAATGAATACTTTACATACTAAATAGGTATCAGCACTCATTTATAGAATTAATAAAGATTTGCCAATGAGAAAGTGAATCTTCCACAAATAGTTCAATTATTTAAAAACTTTATGCTTATAGTAATGAGAGAAAATTAAAATTATATGGAAATATATGCACCCCAGATTGAGCATGGTGTTGAATTCAGATCATTTTACCATGCTAGGCATTGAAAACAAGTAAAGTCAGAGATTAATAAAGTGCTGATATGGGGCAAAGAGCAAACCACTGTAACAGATTTAGCCTGGAGCCAAGAAAACTCTGGATTATCAGGATTTCTTGTATGGATTTTTGTAAGGAGCAGCCTCCTTCCCAATAAAATGTCAAAATTATATTGATTAAAAAATTTTAAAAGAAACTGGATTTTGAAATCTATAGAGCATTTCGATCATCAGAAGTTAGATGGTTCAGACTTCCTATCTGACTTCCTAAGATTTTCCTGCTTTAATTTCTATGATGTGATAATTAAACCAAAACAATCAAGGACCACATGGTGTGCTGAGGCCTCTTGGGTCCTTGGAGTTATTTCAAGAGGTCTGTGACTCCGTATGTACACTAATCATTGTTGATTGAAGAAATAATAAATGCATTACATACACAAATGCAGTCTTCTATTGTAAATGCATCAGATTCTGTTTTGATTAAAGATTCAGGGTAACATTTTGTCATTAGGCATTTTATCAGCACCTCCCCAAAGCACAATTTTATTCCAGCTGGATCCATAATTTTTTTTAGACCATATAAAGAAATTTTCTCACATGAAATGGCTAGAAATTGTGCCTTCAAAGTCAACCTTTTCTATCAGGTTCTGACTAATGACAATTCAGCTTCAAATAACCACTTTTGTCAGACGTCATTATGAAATAACTAATCAGGTCCATGTAATGGCCTACAATAGGCACCAAAGATACAAAGTGGTACAAGACACCCCGAGGTGGCAGAGAGAATTTCCAAATTTTGTCAGCCTTTTGTTATTGATCTCAGAAAATTCAAAACTCTATCTTCCTTCACAGATCTTTTCCTCTTGGTTGTATTTACTATGGTGTTTAATAACTGGCATTCAACCCCTAGCCCAGACTATGGAGTTATCTTGGCTTCTCCCATCCTCTACAATAAAATCCTTCCTAGAGTCCAACTATCTTCATCACTACCATCTCTGCTTCAGTTTTGGTTTTAGTGAGGAGCACTGAAACTCCTTCCTACGTGGATCTTTGCTTCCAGCCTTGCCCCACCCCAATGCATGTTCCATACTTTGCCAAGATAGTGTTAAAGTGACAGGAACAGGACCAAGATGGAGTTACTCAAATTTAACCCTATTCAGCAAACTAAAGCTTAACTACATTTCTATGCTCAGCTTTTCCAGAAAAGGAGGACCTAGGTCAACTGACCAGCACATGCTCACTCAACACAAGTTGTCTGAGCCAACTGCAAGACTTCCTTTAGCTCCATATAAGGGAAATGACTGCTTTAACCAATTGGCAAAAGCATAGTGTAACCTCCTTACTACTGCTCTTTTCCATCTGTAAAATCTCTTGCCTTGTACAGCTCTTTGGAGCTCCTTTCTACCTGCCAGATTGGATACTGTCTGATTCACAAGTCTCTGATTAAAGCCAGTAAGATCTTTACAATTTACTCCGTTAAACAATAGCTTATAAAATTCGATTTTGAACATCCCATCTGTTAAAATCTTTCAATTGCTCCCTGTTGTTTTCAGGATGAAATTATATTCCTATTTTTTTCTGCCCTACTTTTTTTCCAATTGTAGAAAGAACATTTAACATGTTCTTTTAACAAAATTTTAAGGGCATAGTATAATATTGGTAACTATAGGCACGATGTTGTACATCAGATCTCTAGAACTTGCTCACCTTCTGTAACTGAAACTGTATACTCATTGAGTAGCAACTCCCCCATTCCCCTTTCCCTACAGTTCCACACTCTTCTTCTATGAGTTTGACTATTTTAGATACCTCATATAGGTAGAATCATACAGAATTTATTTACCATCTTATTTTACTTAGCATAATGTCTTCTAATTTCATCCATGTTACATATTGTAGGATTTCCTTCTTTTTAAAAGCTGAATAGTATCTCATTGTATGTGCCACGTTTTCCTTATCTGTTCATCCATCAATGGGCATTTAGTTTGTTTCCACATCTTGGCTACTGTGAACACTGCTGTAATGAATACAGGAGTGCAGATATCTCTTCAAGATCCTGATTTAAATTCTTTTGAATAAATATTCAGGAATGGTATTGCTGGATACTAGAGACTCCACAGAAAACTGTTAGGTTAGATAAATGTATTCAGTAAAATTGTAAGATACAAAATCAACATACAAAAAAATCAGTTGTGCTTCTATACACTAACAATTAATTATTTGAAAAAGAAACTTAAAACTATCCCACTTACAATAACATCACAAAAGAATAAAATATTTAGGAATAAACTTGACTAAAGAACTGAAACACGTGTACACTGAAAACTATAAATCATTGATGAATGAAATTAAAGACACAAAGGAATAGAAGAATATTTCATGCTCATGAATTGAAAGACTTACTGTTGCTAAAATATCCTTAATACTAGCGTGATCAATCTACAGATTCAATCACTCTACAGATGCAATTCCTATCTAAGTAACAATAGCATTTTTTACAGAAATAGGAAAAGCATTTCTAAATTTTACTTGGAACCACAAAGGACAAATGTGCCTTTGGTGAAAACAATCTTAAAAAAGAAGAACAAAGAGGCATCACACATTCTGGTTTTAAAATACATTATAGGGATCCCTGGGTGGTGCAGCGGTTTGGCGCCTGCCTTTGGCCCAGGGCGCGATCCTGGAGACCCGGGATCGAATCCCACATCAGGCTCCCGGTGCATGGAGCCTGCTTCTCCCTCTGCCTGTGTCTCTGCCTCTCTCTCTCTCTCTCTCTCTGTGTGTGACTATCATAAATAAATAAAAATTAAAAAAAAATACATTATAAAGTACAGTAATTAAAACTGTATGATATTGGCATAAAGACAAACATATAGACCAAAAGAACAGAATAGAGACCCAGAAATAAACCCCTGCATGTACAATGAACTGACCTTCCCAAGGGTGCCAAGAATATAGGGGGAAAAGGTGGTATCCTCAACAAATGGTGCTGAGAAAACTGGATATCTACATGGAAAAAAAAGAAAAGAATTGGACTGTTTTCTTACATCATACACAAAAATAAACCCTGTATGAATTTTTAAAATAGATTTTATTTATTTATTCATGAGACACACACACACACAGAGGCAGAGACATAGGCAGAGGGAGAAGCGGGCTCCCTGAGGAAAGCCTGATGCGCGACTCAATCCCAGGACCCTGGGATCAAGCCCTGAGCTGAAGGCAGATGCTCCACCGCTGAGCCACCCACAGGTGCCCCAGCAATGAACATTTCTTAGATTGTGGCTTGAAATACCATTTATCACTAAAAGAAACCAAGGTTTCTTAGAGGAATGGTGGAATCCTGATACACCTTGTTTGAGTCTAGACCACCTTGTCATATCAAATAAGAGTAAACTATTGAAAACTACTAGAGTATTCTCAGAAGGACTCAGAAACCAACCATGAAGAGGCACCTTTGACCAAACGGGGAAATTTGGGTATCAAAAAGCATAATAATTGCCACTGATTAAAATCAGAAAATATTTTTAAATCCGTGAATTCATAATGATATTTTAAAATTTCGTTGGTCACCTTCAGAAGGTGGTAAGGAGCTATTCTGATTAGCCACTGTGTATAACAAACTCCCCCCAAGACTTAGTAGTGTAAAACAACAATTTTATTATATTAGTGGGTTCTGTATTTCAGGACTTCAACAGGACTCCGTCTGAATGGCTCCATGACGCTGGGACCTCATTTGGGGAGACCAAACAGCTGGAGGCTGGAATTATCTGGAGGCTACTTCACTTGTGTACCTGGGCCTGGGTGGTTGGCATGACTCCAAGCCTATGCTCGGCTGGGGGCTGTCAGCCAGAGTCACGGTTATGTGACCTTTCTGCTCTTTCTTTCTAACATGGTGGTGTCAGAGTAGTAGGATTTCTTACAAGGCAGCTCAGGGCTTCTAGAGCATGTACCAGGAAATCTTTTATGACACGGGCATGGAAGTCACAAATTGTTATTCTTACACACTATGTTGTTTAAAGTAGTTGTATGGGATCCCTAGGTGGCGCAGCGGTTTGGCGCCTGCCTTCGGCCTAGGGCGCGATCCTGGAGACCAGGGATCGAATCCCACATCGGGCTCCCAGTGCATGGAGCCTGCTTCTCCCTCTGCCTGTGTCTCTGCCTCTCTCTCTCTCTCTCTCTGTAACTATCATAAATAAAAAAAATAAAAAAAAAATTTAAAGTAGTTGTATGCTCTCCCAGATTCAACTGGAGGAGACATAGATCTCACCTCTTTTTTTTTTTTTTTAAGATTTATTTATTCATTCATGAGAGACACACAGAGAGAGGCAGAGACACAGGTAGAGGGAGAAGCAGGCTCCTTGCTGGGACCTCAACGTAGGACTCGATCCCAGGGCCCCAGGCTCATGCCCTGAGCCGAAGGCAGACGCTCAACTACTGAGCCACCCAGGTGTCCCAAACTCTGTATGAATTAAAGACTTAACTATAAGACCTGAAACTATAAAGCTCCTAGAAGAAAACATGCAGGAAAAGCTTTATAAGACTGACCTAGGCAATAAATTCTTGAATATGACACAAAAGTATAGGCAACAAAAGCAAATTACTTAATATGACATACATAGCTCTATATAATCTCATCACTATCGAATCTTTTAAACATCTTTTTCAATCCATTTCTTCACAATCCCCCCAACCATTCCAAGTTAGAAGTGCTTTTTATATATGCCATCTTGCTTCATAATTTAGGCATACATGGTTTGTTCTATTCCAACAACTATACTCTCAACTCCACTTCTCAACAGCAGAGTGTCAGTTTTGTCCTGGTATTCGACTTCTGGAGATATGGGGTCAAGAGAAAGAGACTGTCCCCTCTATCGCTAGCTACTGTGTATATAAGATCCAAGAAGGTAATGTTGTACCACTGTATTGGCAGCTCCAAAATTCTTAGCTTTACCAATTCCTTCTTGGTCATAATAGAAGTCTGCTCTATATACTTTACTTTCCTTTTTAAAAATAATGGTATTAGGAAGTTTCTAAGTCTGGTTTGTCATCCTTATTCAGATATTATGCAGTAGGACAACCATCTGTCTGTTGCAGGCCTTTCCCTGCTTGTTATCTCAGCAAATCATTGCAAGACTTATAAGAAGGCATTAGCAAGGTGACCTATGTATGTTTTGTCTGGCTACAAATTGTCAATTGTGCCGAGCATTACTGTGAATCACCTTCCGAATACGAATACCAATGATAAGCAGCACTCCCCTCCCGACACTGAAAGGCACTTGAGATAAGCCGGTTAGACTTTGGAGGTGACCACCCTGGGGAAGGGGGGTGAAGCACAGTGTACCGGTGATTTGCATAATCATCAGGATGCTTTTACCACTTCATTGCCCTAATTTGCTGAACTCCAGTGCCAGATTACAAATGAGATCCATCTCCACACATCTCCTGAATAATAATTTTTACAAATGTTTGACAATACAAAATAGGTTTTAGTACCAATTGCAAAGCAAGCGGTGGTGTAGTGGTAGGTTACCCACACCAAGAAGCATTCTTTGACACCAGCTGGGTATCCTATAATTCAACTCAATTCTGATTATTTACCTGGATATAGCTTCAGATTCCACAGGTTGAAGGCTCATTTTTATAAGATTGCCCCAACAACCCCTTTCAGATGCCAGTCGCAAGCCCAGGTTATTCCCTGCACTTCTGGACTGCTGGCTATAAATTAAAGGTTCCCATGACCCCCTCCTTGAGTTCCATTAATTTGCTAGAGTGGCTCACAGAGCTCAGGGAAACATTTTACTTACTAGATTACTGGTTTATTATAAAAGATATAACTCTTGCTATAAGTTCCAGTAAATACTCCATTTAGGGCTATTGCACAGAGAATTTGTCTCTACCAGAATTCTATTTTTTTTTTTCTACCAGAATTCTAGATTCTATTTTAGATCATGTGGGCTCAGAAAATCTTACTGATTCCCATTTAACATGTTCCATTAGTATTGCATGAAAGGCAGATTTACATGCCTTCTGTTTTACAATACTAGATAGGGGAAACGTTCTCCAGTCAGACACAATGTCTATCCCCCAAATACAATTAGGTTAAAAAAAAAAGCAACCATTTCACATAAAATCTGTTCAAACAAATCTTAATTTAACTTTGATTTTATTAGCCATTACATTCCTAACTGTAGCTTTCTTTGAACTTCATCAACAGGTTTTGGTTTTATAATACTAGGTAAGGGGAAGTGTTCCCTGGGGCCAGAAAATACCCATTCTCATAAAACATTTAGGTTAAGGAGACACAACCTCTTTACATAATACCTGCTTAAACATTTCACTTTATAATGCTATCAACCATTACTTTTTTTTTTTCTTTCAATTTAATTGAAGCCCAAGTTAGGACTTCACCAATGGATTTTGGTACCACTTCATGGGATTCCCATATCAAAGCATCAAGGAAACTTCTCCACCCAGTGACCATTTTACCCACATTTGTGCAAAAGGCTTTGGGTCCCCAGTAAAGGATGGAACCAAGAGATGCTGGCTCTTTTGTCAATCTTTGGTTAATCTGCCTAACTGCTGCCACAAAGATATTGTTGGTCAAGTTTTTCATTTAAATGTCTACTTTCTGACTTTTTAAGTTTCTCCAAACAGGAGTAGGCAAGTGGATCTGCTAAGGCTATTTAATATTGGGGGAATAAAAGGGATCCCTTTGGCCTACCCAACTTTAGATTGTGCTATATTAATGCCTTTGTTTTAATCCCATCAATGTTCATTTTATTCATTCCACTTCTTAATAAACATCTAAAGATTTCTGCCTTGCTGGGAAGAGTCCCATGACTCTTCTTTCTTTGTTTCCTCTTTCTTTATTTCTTAATAACCCTTTAAAAATTTCCACCTTTTTTGGACAAGTCCCTTAACTCTCCCCTCTGACTCTTCCCATTCTCTTATTAATTAATTGGATGTTTATGTTAGCATTCGTAAAACCCATGAGAGGACACTGAGACAGCAAATTCCATGAAGTTCCCAGAACTATTTTCTGGCTTTGCAATAATAAAGTTATATGGGGTTTCCTTGTAAAAGGAGCTTCCTTAACCATAGCATTTACCACAGCCTGGGTGATGAGCCATAATCTGAGGGTGAATATCCTGATCATTATAGAGCCAGTCCCATAAGGCTTGCATACAAAGCATATCAGTTATTTCACTTGGAGTGTTCCATTTGACATTCATGAAGTGTAGTTCCCCTTCTCGAGCTAAACAGACCCTATAGTGGCTTTTATCCAGTCCATCAGGCTAACTGTTCCCTCAGGAGCACATATAGTCATTTATGATCATTTCATAGTGAGCTGTATGTTCTCCATCAACCCAAATATGCTCTTACTCTGTAGCATTCAAAATAAGACACCCCTCCCAAATTAGTCACTCTGATAGTTGATCTCAGTAAAGGTTTCTCGGGAACCTGGTGATACTGATCCACAAAATGAAGCAACTAATTTATACTATATCCCCTGATTTCAACAGTTTCTTGATTTTGCCCTTCCCCCACATTTATTATCTTCTTGGTGACCAGGGGTCTTAGAGGCCCCCGTACAATTTGACCTTTCTAGGAAGCTTTGAGGTTGATGGCCAAAGCTCAGAATGACCCAAATCTTACTTTATTTAGCATGAAGGCCCAATCCAGCACTCTCTTTCACTTTTGTTTTAACTATTACAGATAGCAATAATCAAGGGATTGTATATTTTGCCTTTTTCTTATTATTGTGTTTCCTTATGCATCCAGTGAACCAACTCCCTAGAAGTTGGATCCATCTCTGAATTCCATTGACAACTTTTACCTATTATATCTCATATAGCTTATATGTGGACCAGGGCATTATTAATATCATTTTATTTGAACCTTAAAGTGTATCTATAAATTGCTCTTCTTCCAAATAATTATATGAAGAGTAAGATTGGCCATGTTAAGAAATTTGCTTCACAGGCTGCAATTTGAATCACTTTGGCTTATCCCTAAGCCTCTGGTCATATAATGGCCATGCTGAACTAATATCCTTGAGTCACTCTTCCCTGTTCCTCACAGAGATCAATAGATTTACTATCTTTTCATACTTACTATCCACAAAGCAGTCAGTGGCAATGGCAATGTGGCTGACAGGCCAGTCAATTGACCCCAACCAAGTGTATGGAGGGTCCCTGTGGTCCAGACAGAGGTACAAGGCCGGTTGCCTACTGAACACTTTGGGGGATGTGCAAGACAGAAATGTTCCTTAAAATTAAGTGTTTGAGATACCCTTACATCCTAATCATAAATATACTTTTATTTGGGTTAATTTGGATAGATTTTCATCTCTTCTAATTTTATAATTCCCAACTGTTTGTACTATTTACTACTATGTAATAACCCACTCCAAAACATAATGGCATAAAATAACAATATGGTATTATTGCATCTCATAATTCTTTTGGTGAGAAGTTTGAACAAGACACACAAAGAGTGTGTTCGGTCTCTGTTCTGTAATGTCTGGGCCTTTAGTTGTGTTGACGCAAGGACTGGTGCCTGGAATTGCTGAGAGCCATCTTCCTACTTGTCCTTTCATCCTTTATTCCCTTATTCTAGTCCCTTTGTCTTACTTTTGTTCATGGAAATTATTTTATGATTTCATTTTATCTTTAGCATTGATTTATTATTTGTCCTAGAATTTACAATATTATTCCTTAAATAATCAGAGAAATTACAATATTATACCACTTTGCATATAGCATGAAGATCTCAAAACAGTATATTTCTGAATCTTCTCTGCCATTCTTTGCAATGTTAAGATAATTTATTTTACTTTAATATGTGCTGCAAGTACAAACTACATTGCTATTATTTCTGCTTTATACCATCTGTTATTTTGTAGATTTGTTTAACCTAACAAATAAAAGTGTAATTTACCTTTATTCTAGACCAGTCCTCTACATTTCTCTTGTAGGTCTGACTTCCTGTCTCAGCATGTTCCTTCTCCTTGGAATACTTTGTTAAACATTTCTTATAGTGTATGTCTGCTGGCAATGAATTCTCTAAGTTTTACATATAAATATATATATATATATAATATTTTAATTTTACATATATATATAATTTATATATATAAAATCTCCTTTCTTTTTGAAAGGTATTTTTACTGACTGTAGAATCTTGGTTTGATAGTCATGTTTTATTTTTCAGTAACACAAAAGATATCATTGTACTGTTTCATGGTTTCTCATAAAAATTCAGCTGCAATTTTCAACTTTGTTCCTTGTATCTGATGTGGCTTTTATCTCTGTCACCAAAATTTTCACTCAGACTTTTGTTTTCACTTGTTTGAATATGATATGTGTATGTATGTGGTTATATTTTGTTTTGTTTGTTTTTTGTCTTTTGGTATTTTCCTGCTTGTAGTTCTCTGAGACTTTGGATCTGCTGTTTGGCAGATGTCAATTATAGAAAATTTTGGCCCTTATTTTAAAAAATATTTCTCCTGCCAAGTTCTCTTTTTTCCTTCTGGGATTCTAACTATGCGTATATTACACTGTTTGATGTTGTCCTAGTGCATGGATGCTCTGTTCTATTTTTATTTTGCTCATTTTTCTCTTTGTTTGGGTAATTTCTATTTCCCTATCTTCAAGTTTGCTAATGTCTTCCTTGGATGTGTTGAGTGTATTCATAAGCACATGAAAGGTATTCTTTATCTTTATTGCTATTTTTCTCATTTATAATATTTCCATTTAATCATTTCTTAATGTTCTATCTCTCTGCCGAAATTAACTACTTGCTTTTGTATTTTGTCTACCATTTTCATTAAAGCCATAAAAGTTAATCATAATTATTCTAAATTCCCTGTCACATAGTTCCAACATCTGTTATATCTGAGTTTGGTTCTGATGATTTCTTTGTTTCTTGAGCATGAATTTTTTTTCATATATATTTATTTGGCCTTGAAATGGATATACATTTCCATCTGCCAGGTCTCTAATATATGGGTTTGAGTTAGACATTGGGTTAGATTGGAGACTTTCTGTTGCTCCACTTAAATTCAAATCACATTTTGAATTGCTATAGTGATACCTTGTGTTTAGAATGATAATCGATTCATTACACTCATATCCATGTGGCTTTAAGCTTGAGGTATCCCTTGTCACTGCATCTCAAGAAAAGGTATCTTGCACACTATTGGCACTTGAAGTTAGTTTACTTGCTGGTGATGAATGGTGGTGGCTCTTCTCTGTTCTAACTAAGCCTCAGCCTTAGGCAGGAACCTAATCCCTGGGTGTCAGAGGTGTGGCCTTCTCAGTTCTGTCTGGCTATGGGGGCCCCTGCTTCTTTCTAGGAGTTTGGTTTTTCTGTCCCCTTCACTCACCAGTATTTTAAGGGTGAAAGCGTTTGTTTCTCTTCCTCCTGCAGAGCTATGTTTCTTCTGAGAAGATGGGGGAAAGGATCAGTGGAGCTCCCTGGCCTTCCTATAGAGGTGTTCTTCCCTTCTCCAGGGGTCTGCACCAAACCCAATATGTTTTTGGGCTCTCTGATCTTTTTGTGATCAAATGTTGGGATGCATGGAGAAAATCTTATAAGAGAGTGTGTACTCCTTTAATTTCTAATATTCCATGGGTCCTATACTCTCTGCAAGTCTGCCCTGGGCCTTCACCAAGCTGTGAAGTGTCTAGTAATCTGGTAAGTACATGTTTGTGTCTCATCTCTCCTTGAAGATGCTAGTCAGTCCTTAGTGTTTGGACAGGTGGTTGCTCTGGAACCTCAATTCTACAATATATTATAAAAGAGTCATGAATTTGAAGTTATTCTAGGTAATTTTTAAATAAAGATGGGAGTGATGTTCTTTCCTGCTCTCTTCATTCTAAGAAGAGTACTAGAAATCCTCAGTGAAGTATTTTTTATTCTTTTTTTTTTTTTTTTTAAATTATAGGTCTTGGGGCACCCGAGTGGCTCAGTGGGTTAAGCTTCTGCCTTCGGCTCGGGTCATGATCCCAGGTTTCTGGGATCAAGTCCCACATCAGGCTCCTTGCTCAGGGCAGAGCCTGCTTCTCCCTCTCCCTCTGCCTGCCGCTCTCTCTTTTTGTGCTCTCTCTCTCTCTCTTTGTCAAATACATAAATAAGATCTTAAAAAACTCCTCAAGTTTTGACTATCTCGCACATAATAATTATGATATGTATATTTTAACATTAATGTTACTGGACTTCATCTTACAAGCAGTGAAAAGCTTGTATCTTTCAGACTTTTTATTATTATTCTTAGTATTTTCTAAGTGTGCATTTGATCAGAGCATAGAAATAACCCAAAAGTCACAGTATTCTAAATTCTAGAATTAGAATTCCAATTCTAAATTTGGAATGTTCACAGTACATAGTTGAGATAAAAATTTGATCAATAGAACATTTTCAAGCACATATATTTTGGTACTTCCTTTAAGTCTATCTTAGTTGCTCTGTTAAAATATTTTTTTGAATAATACATAAACATCTTCAGTTTCTCCATGTTGAGATCCTTATTACCATTCAATACCAAAATAACAATATTGGTTGTTGTCCATCAGAAGCAAGTTGTAAGATATTATGAGTCAACTCATCTGCTCAAAAAGCAACAGCAATCAAAAACTCTTTTACAAATGCATCAGTTTTGATTTGTTCCAGATGTATAAATAAGAATTCAAATGCCTAATGTAAAAGCTAAATGAAAATGCTGAGTGAGTCTATAATGGCAGAAATGTAAGATGTCTTACAGTTTATTTTATTAAATTCATTATTTTCCAGACAAAGTACATTTTTCAACCTATTTACTTATGTGACATTTTGTCACTCTGATCTTAAAACCTACCCATTTTAATACATTTTTGTTCATTTTGCTTCATGTACTGTACTGTTTTCTGCCTTCATCTGTTTCAGTATGAGAGAAACTGATTGAGAAAAAAAGTTTCAGGAAATAATTTTGAAGTTTCTCTCTCTCTCTTCCCCACGCCACCCGGCCCACTGAACCCTATGATGTGCTCTAAATTCTGCTGTTCTGGTAGTCAATAATGACATATTTTCTACTTTTCATATTTGCAATGATCCAATAAAAACAATAACATGTATGGTTATTTCACAAATGAAATACAATTGAAAAAATCAATCAATTAAATTTTTTGAGATAGCTGTGAATCATAGAAAGACCCAAAGTAAGCCAACAGAGAAGGGGCATGGATTATAAATGTGTATACTAGTTCTGGTTCATAATACATATATCCACAAATATCTCAGATAGAAATTCAATCAAGATTAATTTGCATGAAAGGTTTAGGTAACTAGTTTTAATAACATCTATGTAATGAGATGATGCTTTTGTGACTAAAGGTTTACATTTCTTCTAAACCACTCTTGTGTTTCCTAGGCCTACCATACAGAACTGTGTGTGACAAAACCTTGTTGGTTATGGTAACTTATAGTTTTGGAGAGATGGTGCAGCTCTAATTGGATAGAGTTTAAAAAGACAATAGTAGAGAAATTGGAGGAAAAAATTACGAATAACTCTTTTGAGGAATTTTGTTTAAGCAAAAAAGAAGAAGAAGAAGAGAAGAAAGAAAGAAAGAAAAGAAAGAAAGAAGAAAGAAAAAGAAAGAAAGAAAGAAAGAAAGAAAGAAAGAAAGAAAGAAAGAAAGAAAGAAAGAAAAGAAAAGAAAAGAAAGAAAAATTGAGTAGTAGCTATGGGACAAAACAGGGTCAAGAGATTTTTTTCTAAACGTGAGAGAAGAGTATCTTTGCACACTAATGAGAATGATCCCAAACAAGAGAGAGATAATGGGAAACAGAGGAGAGTAACTGAAGAAGTTGAGAGCAGATGGAATCAGGTACATATGTGGATGGACCAGCCTGAGGCAGAGCTTGGATGGTATAACGAGGCTAACGGCAGGGGGACAGAATATATGGGTGCCGATGCTGGTAGGTGGGTAGGGAAGTACAGTGTGGGGACTGCAGAGCTTATCTTCTAATTGTTTCCATTTCCTTAGTGTCTCAGGAACAAGGATGTGAGTTGAGAATGGGGATGGTAGAGTAGTTATGGTGGGGGTGAAAATAAAGGAAAATTTAGAGATAGACATCTAGAAAAGAAGACCAAATGGATGAGAGGTGATTTATAATATTATAGGCCTTCAGCAATAAAATTGATATCCATTTCAATTCCCAGTCCTGACAAGTTTAACTAATAAATCATTCCCAAGTCCATCCACATCCATTTCTCTCCATTCCACTACGGCCCCAGTCCAAACCACCACTGCCTCTTGCCTAAACTACTATGTCGGCTTCCTAATTGGCTCATACACACCCACTCTTGCTCCTCACCAAGGCATTCTTAGCGTTGCAGCCAGCATCATCTTTTTAAATGCAGGTTTGTTCATGTTACTGCTCCGTTTAAAACTCTCCAAGACATTTGGGGGTAGGAACAACCCTTCCTAGGGCAGCGCCACCTCAGCTCCTTGTTCCTGCCTCCTCTTAGCAGTTCTAGAACAATGGCTTTTCTCAGTTCTTTTAAGGAACAGTGTGCCTTCATCCAGCTGGGCATCATAAATGCTGCCTAGAAAATCCTCCTCTTGCTTTCCTTATTGTGTTCCTACCTTTTTCTTTATATTTCAATTGAATCATCACTTTTTCCAGGAAAGTGTCCCTGTTCTTTAACTAATTAATCTTCCCTGTTATATGCTTCTACAGTGCCCTGTAGTTTTCACAGTCATAATTCCAAATTTATTTGTGGGATTATTTGATTGATTATACCTGCTGTTAAGCTGTTAAACTCTAAGAGGGTTAACACTAAATTTGCCTTTTAAAAAAAATAGGCTTTATTTATTTGAGAGAGAGAGAGAGAACCTGCACACATGAGCATGGGGGGCAGGCAGCAGGCAGAGAGAGAGGGAGAAGCAGGCTTCTGGGAGCCCAATGCAGACTGCATCCCAGGACCCTGAGGTCATGACCTAGGCTGAAGGCAGATGCTTAACTAAGTGAGCCACCCAGGCACCCCAACCTTCTTTTTTTTAATACATGCTTGCTTTTGCTCATCAGTTTAAATAGTTAGTGCATATTGTCTAGTGCACAATACACTTCAAAAAGTAGATGTCAAATGAATTTTGACTGAGTAAATGTAATGAGTTCTAATTATTAAAAATATACTATGTAAAATTCTTTTTTTTTAAATATTTTATTTATTTATTTATGAGAGACAGAGAGAGAGAGAGGCAGAGACACAGGCATAAGGAGAAGCAAGCTCTATGCAGGGAGCCCAATGTGAGACTTGATCCCAGGACCCCAGGATCACGACCTGAGCCAAAGGCAGTGTGATATTAGTTTCAGTGATTCAACACTTCAGAGAACACCCAGTGGTCATCATAAGTGCACTTTTTAATCCCCATCACCTATTTCATCCATCCCCCTACCCATCTCTTCTCTGGTAACCATTAGTTTATTCTCTATAGTTAAAAATCTGTTTCTTGGTTTGCCTCTTTTTCTGTTTTTTCCTCCCTTTGCTTGTTTGTTTTGTTTCCTAAATTCCAGATATGAGTGAAATCATATGGTATTTGTCTTTCTCTGACTGACTTATTTCACTTAGAATAATACTTTCTAGCTCCATCCATGTCATTGTAAATGGAAAGATTTCATTCTTTTTTATGGCTTAATAATAGTTCATTATATATATATATATATATATATATATATATATATATATATATATATATATATATCTCACATCTTCTTTATCCATTCGTCAGTTGATGGGCACTTGGGCTGTTTCCAAATTGTAGATAATGCTATTATCTACAATTGGGCTATTGTAGATAATAATGCAATAAACATCAGGGTGTATGTACCCCTTTGAATTAGTATTTTTGTATTCTTTGGATAAATACCTAGTAGTGCAATTGCTGGGTAGTTCTATTTTCAACTTTTCGAGGAACCTTTATACTGATTTCCAGAGTAGCTGTACCAGTTTGCATTCCCACCAATAATGTAAGAGGGATTCCCCTTTCTCCACATCTTCACCAACACATGTTGATCCTTGTGTTTTCTTTTCTTTTCTTTTCTTTTTTTTTTTAATTTTAGCCACTCTGACAGTTGTGGGGTGATATCTCACTGTAGTTTTGATTTGTATTTCCTCGATGATCAGGGATGTTGAGCATCTTTTCATGTGTCTGTTGGCCATTTGTATGTCTTTGGGAAAATGTCTATGCACGTGAAGACATTATATATTATATATTAATTTATATATATTAATTTATATAATATATATATTATATTAATTTATTAGACACACACACACACACACAGAGAGAAGCAGAGACACAGGCAGAGGGAGAAGCAGGCTCCCTGCAGGAAGCCCAATGAGGGACTCCATCCTGGGACTCCAGGATCAGGCCCTGAGCCAAAGGCAGACGTTCAACCGCCGAACCACCCACGCGTCCCGAAGTCACTGCGTCTTCAAGATGTTAAGTAAATTCTCCAAAGTTACACAGCTGTTATGTAAGCCAGACAGATCCAACTCTAAAGCACATGCTCTTAACTGCTCTGAATTGTGATTTTTACCAACTTGCTTATTTACTGCTTTTGTTTCTCCCTTCAGCCTAGGTAGATTTATGTTTATTTTGAAAAGACTTCCACTTGTGAGGTACACCAAATTAACTCAAAATAATTTGCTTTATAGGTACATGTTTGAGGGACATACTATTTTCAAAAGATGCATACATCCTTCTTGGCAAAAATAAATGTTCTGAGTTTTGTTTGTGTTAGAATATATCTTTATTCTGTACATCTATTTCTATGATAGAATATTTAGACTATAAATGAAATAAAATCCAGAAAACCATTAGTGTTAATAGATTTTATTCATTATCCCTATATAAGGTGGAAAAAAGTAGAAAAGTTTAGTTTTATATTATAGATGAATGAATAGTAAAGTTATATATCACCAGAAAAAAATACTATGTTTCATCTCTAATATAGTTTTACAATATTGGTTTATTTTCAATGAGGAGATTTTTCAGCCCTCACTCTGTCAACTATGTAAAGCAAGAGAACATAAAGTATTCACTCAATAATGTATATTTGTAATTTTAAGCTTAACAAAACAACAAATTCCTCCCAGGTCACTTTACTTGGAAAATATCAATTTTAGTACATTTTTAAAGACTAAGAGGTAAGTAAACTCCAAGTCATTCAGAGAACTGTGTACTACCCACAGAATGCTACTGTGAGCAGACGCTCCTTTTCTTGTACATAGAAACATTACAGGGTCACCTGTTGCAACCTCTACTTACCTCAGGCAGCAGCAGTCAGATTATTTGTGACTGAGGCTGGTTTCACCACTAGGATCCATGGCATTGCATTTTCAGTAAGGTGAATAGTGATTAAGCTGTGTGAATTCCCATTAGGGGTGCATATCAGGATTGAGAGGTACAGGGCTTGCAAGTCATTTGAAATTCATTATTAAGGGAAGCGCAGTAAGTAAACCCTTGACCACATTGGGCTGTATTAGATATATTTTTGGGTGAACAAAGCCACAGGGATATTGCATTAGCTGTAATGATAAGTCTTGGCTAAGTAACCTCAATCCACATTTCCCAAATGGTTAATTGCTCTTCTACAGTCATTTCATAAATGCCCATTGACTTATTTCCCACTCAAAAGGAGTACACCGAGTCTCCCCTTTTTGTTTTGCATGCATACTCATAAATTTGAGATTTTGCTGACAAGCCATTGCCTCAAATTTGAAAGGGAGGCACTATGATTTATAGAAAATACGATATTTCATCAAAGATATGAGACATATTCCTGGAACGATTTCTGAAACCCCATGCCAGGCTGACCACAAGTCACTGCCCAGAATTCTTGGTGGCAATGCGAAAGCCAAGGTAAAATATTATCTTCAGAAAAGTAAGGATCCACTGAACTTCCTTTTTTAAAGATTGAGTTATTTATTTGAGAGAGAGCAAGGGGAGGGGCAAAGGAAAAGGAAAGAGAGAGTTCTTCAAGCAGACTGTCCACTGAACATGGAGGCCAAAGCCGGGTTCGATCTCAGGACCCTAAGATCGTGACCTAAGCTGAAATCAAGAGTCAGATGCTTAACCAAATGAGCCACCAAGAGGACCCTCCACTGAACTTTTAATACTCGTACTAATAAAATCTGTTTGCACAGTTATAATTCAAATGTTCAGATTTCCTCACTGTTTAAGCCACCTATAGCTTCAAAGAGCCAGTGGGGATGAGTATTAACCCTTTCAGTTCTCATATGACTCTGTTCTTTGGTAGACCTTGTAACTGAGGAACTCACTCTCAGGAGACCTTACACAATCAAAAGGCTAGTCTTTTATAATCAAAATATGTTTCGTTTTAAATCTCTCATGTTAAAACCAAAGCTCTTTAATTCTTCTGAAGTGCTTTCCAAGTCATGAGGCACAGGTCTCTCTTGATGGCGTGTTCTTCAGTCTGCTGTGTTAACAGCAGTGCTCGCCCAGCCATCACCCACGAAACTGAAAAATGAGGTGAGGTGTGATTTCTCCACTGTCCCATCCTTTCTAGACCTCTTACTATTCTCCAGCCTAGAATATTTGCTGTTTAAGCCAAGAATTAGATAAGGGGTGCCTGGGTGGCCTGCAGTTGGTTAAGTCTCTGACTCTTGATTTTGGCTTCAGGTCATGATCTTAGGGTTGTGAAATCGAGCCCGTCCTTGGGTCTGTGCTCAGCATGGAGCCTGCTTGAAATTCTCTCTTTCCCTCTCCACCTGCCCTCCCTCAACTTGCCCTCTAAATAAAAAGGTGAAAAAGTAATTGTTTTGAGCCAATATTTTATCTTCCATTGCTTCTGTAAATAACATAATCCATGAAAAATCCTGTTTAGGAAATACAAAAGAATCATTTAGAAACCTGTGGTCAGAGAGGAGAAATCACAACTATTGTATCTGTGGGCTGGGCTGCATACATCGAGGGCAAAACAGCTCTTCACCACTACCATTATTTTGGTGGGAAAAACTACAAAAATGCTGCTTGACTTGATTTTTTTTTCTCCCTAAAGCCTTCAGTTTATCCTCACTCATCTCTCCAGCAAATGAACATTCTCTTTAGTTGGTTTTGTTTCTCTTTTATGTTTGCCTCATAGCAATCCTTGAGCATTGTCGTAGGTCTCCTTACCATAACTTATTTCTCAACCTGTGTTTGGGAGTTTCTGAAAATATTTAGTGGGTCTAAGGGTGTTCTATGAGAAGTTTTGCATTTTACTTTTTACTTAAATTTTAGGGGTGCCTGGGTAGCTCAGCAGTTGAGCATCTGCCTTGGGCTCAGATCGTGATCCCAGGATCTGGGATCAAGTCCCACATTGGGCTCCCTGTGGAGAGCCTGCTTCTCCCTCTGCCCGTGTCTCTGCCTGTCTCTCTCTCTCTCTCTCTCTGTGTCTCTCATGAATAAATAAATAAAATCTTTAAAAAATTTTTAATTAGAATTTAAAAATATATATTATAAGCACATCTTGAATCATCACAGTCCTTTTATAACCTAATTGTGCCCAAAAATTATATTTGCATTTATTTATACAAATGTGGTTGTTCCATGTTAAGACTAGCTGATATCACAATGTTCCATGTTAATTAAGACTGATATCACAATGTTCTATACAAATGAAATTTTCAAAGGAGTTCAAATGGAGATAAGCAGAGAGAGAATTTGTCCTCATGCATTCTTGTTAGGCAGATTAAAAACTGAAAACCTGCATTGTGATGATCAGGACCATATTCATGTTGTGGGGGAATATATTTGACAGATTCCCTATTTATAGGTAGAACGAAGGCTAAGGCAGTTTATTTACAATACATATTAAACAACAAAAACTTATTTTGCTCTTGATTTCAAAGGCAATTGTTTTATATATTATATTTGGCACTCTTGATTACCTACCTACCACATACCTACCACTACTTCCCTTCTTCTTTCACAGAACTTGATTATGTCAACCACTTGTCCCCCTGCATAGCTGTGCCCCAATTCCAATTCCTTGTCATTTATCTACATACCACCCAGCATATACATTCAAAAACTACAAATACCAAAGTATCACATCTGGAAGTTAATCTGGTGCTATGTCCTGTTATTTTAAAATAACAGTAATTGATTTGGAAAATAAATACTTGAAGTCAAGCATATCAATTTTTATAATGTACTACTCAGGCAAATAGTTAATCTCTGCACTAATAATATTAAAGCAGACTTGGATAACTGTTCTACTATGAAAGCCAACTGTGATTTTAGGTTTAGCAAAATAATATCATCTTTTATATTAAATTGATGTTATTATTATGAATTTCTTTAGCAACATTGTTTTGTTTGTAGTTATTCATTAGTTCTGGTTTTGAAATTATACAAACCCCATAGACAAAATTCATTTAAGCCTATTTAACAGATTGTCAAGCTGAACTGACAATATACTCTAGATCATGTGGATTTCTCTCAGGAAAAATATACTATGATTGTTAATGGCATAGAATATGGAGGGGGGCACCTTTATTTGAATCCTAACTTCACCACACAGGAGCTGTGTGACACTGGAAAAGGGTATGAACCTCTCTAAGAAAAGAGACTGGTCCCAGCACTCCCTTAGTTTGTTATTAGAATTGCTTGAGTTCCTACGTGGGAAGGACTTGAAACAGTACTTGGCACATAGTGTTGTACAAGTGTTGGTTTCACTGTTATCACTATTATTATTTCTGTCATTTTCTTATAAACAACGATTGGGGTGGATATTTACTGAAGGTGATGATCTTGGGCCAATAACTATAAAGCATCCAATTAAAAAAATGAATGTTTATAATTTTATACCTAAAGAAGCTACTTTAAGACTAGTCATTCTGCTATGATTTTTAGGTACTAATTGTCCTGGTCTGTTCAGACTGCTGGAGCAGAATGCCACAGACTGGGTGGCTTACAAATTATAAACAACAGACATTAATTCCTCACAGTTCTGGAGTCTAGAAGTCCAAGAACAAGATACCAGCATGGTCAGGTGAAGACCTTTTTTTGGGTTGCAGACTTCCCCCTCATGACATAAGAACCTTCCAAAAGCCTCACTTCCTAATATCATCACATTAGGGATTAGAGTTTCAACATATGGATTGTGGGTGGAGGGGAGAACACAAACATTTAAACTTAGCACTAGCCAAGTTTCTAGTCTGTGTATAAAGCTACATGCATAGCCCACATTAACTTACCTTCTCATAATTTTTTTTGTTGTTGTTAATTTCTGGTGCTTTGCCTTTGGCTTTTACCAAGGGTTGATATTTCAATGACCATATTTCTTTTCAATAAATGCTGGGTTATTCGTGAGCTGTTATTCCCTCCTACACACCAGGAATTATCCTTGAAGGCACGATTCAAACTCATTTTTCAGAAATATTAGAAATTTGTAATTGAATTTATGAATAATTACTGCAGCTTAGCCGTAAGGACCTTATACCTTAGTTTGGTCACCTGAGGATAATATCTCTTAGAACTTGGCTCTTCCCAGTGATTTTATACAGCCAACTCAAGCTTTAATTTTCTGCATGTTCCCTGGAAATGGGAAGTGATCTACTATGTGGAAATGAAGGTCACCTTTTTTTGTTTGTTTAGTTTATACCCTTTCCTCTATAAATGTTCACTTTAAAACTGAGGCCTGCCCATGGGGAAGACTTTCATTATCCTCTTTGTCCAGTTCTTGCCCTTGTTACACTAATTTTTCAAAATGCCAGCCAGATAGATAATTATTAAAAGACATGATGAAAACTTCTGTCTAAGCCTCAAGATCCCTATTTTTCTAAGTATCTTGAAGACCAAAACGAAAAACCTGGGTAGCTCAGTGGGTTAAGCACCTGACTCTCAGTTTTGATTTTGGCTCAGGTCATAATCTCAGGATTGTGAGATCAAGCCCCATGTTGGGCTCTTCACTGGGTGTGGAGCCTGCTTAAGATTCTTTCTCTCCTTCTCTCTCTGACCCTCTCCTGCTCACTTGTCTCAAAACAAAAACAAAAACAAAAACAAAAACAAAAACAAAAACAAAAACCAAGAAGACCTTATAGTCAAAGAGCTGATATCTTGAAAATACAGTACACATCAATTTTATTCAAATTAGGATCTTACAGTTTTAATTGTGACTAGTAAATCTACAATTGTGATAGACCAAATTTATTTATAGTAGGACTCTTACTTGACTTGGAGCAAATATTAAAGAAATCTTATGGGTTCCTCCAAAATTCACTGGGGAAAAGGTTAGTCTTTGCTCCCCATATTCTTTGAGGTCAGAGAACATAGTTTGAAGTGTGACTTCAAAAAAATTGCCTTGCCTACTTTGCTAACTATGCAAACTTTTCAAAAAATAGCAGCTGTCGTTAAAAATGACACACACACACACAAACTCCTACTCTATGCCAGGTGTTTTTCACTGGCACACTGAGGTGTTTATCTCACTCTCTTAGCTCAGGCTGCCATAACAAAGTACCATAGACTGATTAGTTGGAACAACTGAAATGTATTTTCTCATGCTCTGGAGACTGGAGATTGGATTGCCATCATTGCTGGGTTTGGGGGAGAGTTCTCTTCTTGGCTTGTAGACGGCTGCCATGTTGTTGGCTCATATAACCCCTTCTTGTATGTACACGGTGAGAAAGAGAAAGTTCTCTAATGTCTCTCCTGTAGGGGCACTATTCCATCATTAGAGCCTCACCCTCATGACCTCATCTAACCCTAATTATCTCCCAAAGTCTCCATTTCCAAATACCACCACATCAGGGGCTAGGGTTTCAAATATGAATTTTGTATGGATACAAATATTCAGTCTATAACGCTTAGTCTTCATGAGACCCTTCAAAGTTAAAATGTTACTGAAGAAAATGGGCACGAAGTTGGGATTTTATATATTTGTATCATTTGTTTGCTTAGCCATAACCTAGATTTTATCAGGATCTGATGTGAACAGGCCCTAGAATGCAAATTTACTCCGAGCATACTCTCAAGCTTGATAAATTTGTTAAACTAGAGTGTTAATTTAATATTTTAACATGAAAACATCACTGACAAGCAGATAACGGTTGACTTGACAGATTAGTAAAAATTGTCCTGGTATGAGAAGTGAAATAGGTCGAAAGTACCAATGAATGAATTCCCTATATTTTTCACATAGTGAAGCATCATTAATTATCTGTCAGGTTTTCTGCTAGAATTATGGAAGAAATGAGAAAATTATGCTTGAAGGGTGGACTTGTATACATGGATGAGCAATAACCTACAGAAAATTCACTAACTGAAGCTTGATGAAGTTCCTGGAGTTTTCCCAGTTCACAACTGGAGTTCATCTGATGGGACACTGTCAATGTTGTGATCAGTTTCCGTGTGATCACATTGCATGTTCATGGAAAATGCATTTTCAATCAGGATACCTGGATTGATTGATTGATTGATTGATTGATGGGATCACATCCTGAGTCAAGACAAACCCTCAAATGCTGAGCCACCCAGGTGTTCCAGGATACCTGGATTTAAATCCTGGTGCGACCATACCCAACCCTGAAGCAAGTTATTTGGTTACATGGAGCCATCATTTTCTTGTAATAGAATATTTCTCAGGGTTGTCATGATAATTCAACAAAATCAAAATTAAAAAAAAAAAAAGAGCTAAAATGTGTTTAATGCTTCCTGTTCTAGACCAAGTGCTTACCATCTAACACACACAAGGTCCTCAGTTGTTTCCTTGGTGCACAAATACTCCCTTCACTGCACTTGCTGTGCCTTCCTGTAGGTGGAGTATATTTCCCTCTTCTGCCAATTTTGCTTGGCTAACAGGATGTGAGAGGGTGTGATTTATATAACGTCCAAGCAAACCCTTGAAATGAACTTTTGCACTTTAGTTCTGTCTCCTCCAATTTCTGCCCTTTGCCATGAGAAAAGTGGGTCTCAGCAGCCACCCTTTAGCCTGAGACTTGAAATAAGAAGACACGTGAGGTCTAGCATTGCCTGGATGAGCCATAGCCAGCTCAAGCTCTCATATAATATGTTCAAATAATAAACATTTACTGCTATAAGACCATGATGGTTTGAGGTTGTTTTCTGCTACAGTGATACCTAGAAACCAATTGTTGCCATGGCAATTCCTAAAATATGTGCTCTTGGCTTTAAGGCCAGGTAGTGGACGGCAAGGAAATACTTCCAAATATCAGTTTGTTTATTGTTATTCCATGGGATGCCACACTATTTACACAGCATTCTTTTTAATTATACTTTAATTTCTGAAAGGTGAGTTGTTGCTATTCAAATGGTAAATTATTTTTAATTTTATTTTATAACTGGTTATTGGTAGTATAATGAAATACTATTTTTATAAATGTATAGTACTTGTATCATTTTGTATTATTTGCTAATTATCTTTCATTAATGTAAATGTTTTTATATTACAAGTAGACAATACTTTACCTCTTCACCTCTAATCCTTATGAGTCATTTAATTTTCTGGCCAGCTCTGTTAAACAGTAGTGGTGAGAAATGGGCATCATTATCTTACTTCAGACCTTAAAGTAAATGTATTTAAATGTATACATTTGTTAAAACGTATTTATAGATTTCTTTTAGATAACTTTTATGAGCAGAAGAACATCCTTATGTAGTTTTCTAATTTTTAAGCATTTTTATCAGTCTTGTTTTGGTCAATAAAATGAAATTATTATTGTAATAAAAGTATTTTTAAAGGAAATTAGACTGATATGAATATAAATAATGCTGGGTGAGAGAAGAACTGCAGTGGGAGTCAATGAGTCACTGACGATTTCAATCTGAAGCGCTGAAACAAAGGAGTCTCCCAGTCTCTCAAGCTCACCAGAAAATTCTAGCGATTGCTAAGTCTAGAGGTTTGGGTCTTGGTCTGTAGTAGCCAAGTAGGAACTCGTGAAGAAATCTGTGAAGTTATGGTATTTGGTTGTCACAACCTCTCTGGAATGAAAACCTCTTCTCCAGTTCACTTTCCAAGTGTTGTGCAAGATCTTCTTGGCAAAATCTGGCCTCGAACTACATGCGGAGGGGGATTCTGGAAAATGAAGTGCCTGGTATCTGCAACACAGAATCGACCTTAGAAGACAGTATAGTTAAGGCAAAGTTGACAGCAGAAAAACTAACAGAATGGCAAACAGATATAGATAGAGGTGGATAGATAGATGATTGATAGATAAATAGTACATATTGAGATGACCGTGTAGAGTGTTTTCACTCATTCTGTGTGGCGAACCACCTTGGTATATCTTTCTGATGTGGAACTTCTCTAGAATGATCTCTGTTTGGTCATGATGCATTATTTTAAAATACCCTCATGATCCAATTGGCTGACAAAATTCTAACCCAAACTATTAAGTATGTGTGCCACACATACAGACTCTGTAAGACATCTCAGAGGATCTATTCCACTAAGAAGGGGATGAATTTAGGAGAAAGTTATGGGATATGGGAAGTGAGGACAAGTAGAAGACCTAATAATTATCACTGTGGGAGTGAACAATGATGAAATAATTAGCAAGGACACTAAACTGTTTAGCCATGGAAATTTTCATTCAAAATTCAAGACAACTTTCAATATTAATATTTGCTTATTTAATAAAATGCTATTTATTACTTATCAAGCACTAGCTGACTTAGAAATGTTAATTTGTTTTATTTTTATGACAATGTTTTGAGGTAGGTAATACTTTTATCCCTATTTTACAGATGAGAAAAATGGAACATAGAGAATGAATTGATATTCCTGAAGTGACAAATCTATTAACTGCAGAGCTGAGGGTTATACCCAGGCAGTTAGTTCCATACAGTGCTTTTATTAACTACTGCTCTACTATTTCAGTGTCAAAGTTCGGTGGAGGAAGAATGGAGAAATACTATTTTTATAAATGTATAGTACTTGATGGAATATGGAGTAGAGGCATCATATTTTTGCTCTTTTGATCAGATGCTTATATTCACGACATGATTGAACTTGACCACCTCACGGCTGCTGAACTGACAAATATATTTCTGACCACCCACGTGCATTACTTTCCAATCATTATGATTCCAAATTTGCAGCTGGTTCCAATCAGTGGGCCCATCACGGGCTATGTGATCACCCTTGGTTTAGTGAACCCTAGTAAATGAGAGAGGCTCATGAATATGACCACATCTGATGGAAACCAACCTTTTTTGAACTGGAGGGCAGATCTCAAAGGATGGGACATTGTGATTTTGGTGCCAATCTCAGAACGTTTTACAGAAATGGCCAAACCCTGGTTGTTTTTGTAACCCCACCTGGATTCTAAAATCTTTGAAACTAGAACTGGTCCTGTTCGTCTCCCCTTCTTGCCGCAGGTCTTAGCGTAGCACCTGCCAAGGGGTAAAGGAACAAGAATGGTGACCAGTAGTATTGGATTTCAAAAGTTCAAAAAATCTTCAAAAGAAGGATGATAAGAACTTTTTATTTTCCAGTTAAGTTATATAAAAGGGAATAACTCACCCTGGGAAGAGAGGTTTGTATTAAGTATCGCTCTGCAGCAGAATTTTCTGGTTCATGAAATATGCAGTTACCAGAGCTCAGGCCCACAAGTTTTGGTTCAGGATGTGTGGGTGAGACTCCATTTCCAAGGGATTCTGACATATGTGCTTCACAAACTTCACTTGGGAACTTCTGTCATCTAATAAATGTCACTGTGCTTTTAGTTATTACTGGATGGGGGGGGGGGGGTGTTCTCTTTTCCCCAGATCCCCTAGAGGCCTGCAAATCATTTCCTTCTGCCCCAGGATAAAGAGTCACTTACTTGTCAGAACGTCTTCCATAGAATATCTAGTGATGTACTGATATTTATTTAAATTCACCCACATATTTATTCTTTTGGTTGCTCTTTATTCTTTCTTGCAGTTATTTCTCCCCGGTATCTTGTGAATTTGTTTCTCCTCACTCTCTTTTTCCCTTGGTTATTGTCCAATTTTTGCCTTTTTCAATACCTTCTTTCTTTTCTTTTTATGAATGTTAGACATTGTGTTTGAAAAATTATAGACTTACTTTGAGACTCTATATGATATTATTGTTCCTCCAGAGAAGATTTGCTTTTTTGTCAGCCAGTGAAAGTGGAGACAGACGAATTTAATGTAATACGGGGTTGATCTGTTTTAAATATAAGCTTCAGTCTTTTTAAGTGTTTGTCAGTTCCATTCCACTCTTACTCTTGCAAATTAATTTTTTTTTTTTTTTGTGATGTCTCTGAAAGCCTGGAGTGGTTACTAGTGCTCTGCTTCCTCGACCCCAGTTAGGCAAGATTGCCAAAAGCTTTATTCAGCTTCTAATATCTTTTATATAATAAAAAAATTCTGTGGGTTTCCCTTCTCTCTGGAACCTTGGCCCCTGATGTCTTAACTGCCTTCGTAGTTTCTGGCGTGGAAATGTGTGCTTTGTTTTATATTGCAAAGCTGATGGTGGGGGAATTTTTCTGTGCAATCCTTTGAGGTTTAAGATGAAAATAGCTTCCTATAAAGAAATTTATTTATTTTTTCTCCCAGTTGTCTGGAAGTGCCACTATCCTAGATTCATTTATTTAGAATTCTTGATTGAGGGGTTTTTTTTTTTTTCTGTCACACATGAGGCCTGAAAGCTCAACATGAGGAATGGCTTCAAATTTTCGTGTAATATTTTTTTTCCCCTTGCCTAGCATGGTAATTGTTACTAGCTAGTTTTTCTTACTGTCTCTTTCTGCAAAGTGAGTTTATTTCTCATTAGTTGTGAATATTGAAATTCCCTTTTTAAGGATGGAATACCCATTAGTCTCTCTACCATATGCAGAGCCTACTCTCTATCTCTGATTGCTGTCAAAATGAAAATTTGTCATCTTGAGCTTCAGAAAATACCTTCGGGATGACACTTGGCTTATGCACTTGCTTCCTCATAGAAGTCTGCTTTCCCTCTGTAGTTTTGATTGGTTTTGGTGCCATGTTTGTGTGCTTGTTTGCTTCCGTATGTATCTTACTTTCTTGCTAGATACCAATACTTTTAAAATCATAATTCTGAAAATATTTGTTTGTAGAATTTCAAATTGCTTTTCCGTGGAAGGCAAGAAATAGAAGTATACTATTGTTCTTCAAGCAAAAGCTTGCTTTAGTATAAGGAGAAAATTCAAGGAAATGTTATCTTTCTAGAAATGGTATGATTGTGGAGCATCTTTTCGTGGAAGGATATATGCTTTCCACACAACATCCTGGGAGTGCTCTTTATCTCCTTCCCTGAGGCAATTTTAAGTCAACATTTTTCTTTTACTAATAATGTTTTTCTTATTTTTAATAGGACTTCTCTTAATTGACCTGTCATTCCATAACACACACATCCCAAACACGGCATAATTTATTAAAGGATTAGCGAGACAGGCACATTAATGACATTAGATGATTCTAGAGGCAGAGGCAAATTCTCAAGACAAGGGGGAATGAAGTGAGGAAGGAGGGACAAGTAGGTAGGGAGTCCTAATTCTCAAGTCACCATTGGGAGAATTATGCAGTTAATGTGCCAGTCTTATAAATAAATTTTCTGAAAGCAAACTGTAGGGTTCAGGGAGTGTAGGGTGATCCTGGGACCATGTAGATGGAAACATTGTGAGGCCCTAAGAGGATAAATAGCTGAGATTTATTGATAACCCTCATACTTAATAAGTCAATCAAAAAAAAATAAAGTCAATCAATGTGAGAAGAACATCTCAGAACTAGGTCTAGTCAGAAGCTGTTGCTGTGCTCAACTTTTCCACTTTGCTTCATGACATAAAAATAGAAAAACAAAAAGACCGAATGAACAGTGTGGAAAATGATTCTAGGTATTCATCAGAGAGAGAGAGAGAGAGGGAGAGAGAGAGAGAGAGAGAGAGAGAGAGAGAAAGAGGTTGTTTGTTGCCCTAGTGCTGAACAAGATTTAGGGGTAATAACAATGGGTGGAATCTTAACTCAGGTACTGTGAGGTCTTCACTAAGTCAGGTCTGTACTTTAGGATCTGTTGCTTGTTTCACCACACACTTGGTATCCAATTTCAGATCACTTAGAAATCGGTTCAGCAGGGGCGCCAGGCAGCTCAGTTGGTTAAGTGTCTGATTTTGGCTCCGATCATGATCTCAGGGTCTTGGGATCTGGCTCCAGACTGCTTTTCCCTCTTGCTCTGCCCTTCACCCTCTTGCACTCTTCCTCTCTCTCTATTTCTCTGTCTCCCAAATAAATAACTAAAATCTTTTTTTTTTTTTTTTTTTTTTTAGGTAAAAGGTTCAGCAGGATATATGGAATAAAATGCTAACAGTGGCTGAACAAAATACAGTTTTTTGTTTTTTATCTCAGACAACTGGACTTTTGAAAGTTGGTAATTGGGGCGAGAATGCTAGCTAGCATCACATCCCCACTAGTGTCCCAGACTTACTCTTGTTCTCATGGTTGCAAGGTATCTCTTTTTCCAATTCCTCTGACATCACGACTGTTTTTCAGAAGGAAGGAAGAAAGGCAAGAGTTGGCTAAGCCTGTGCCCATTTTACAAAGTATTTCTAGAAGCCCACGCAATGGTTTCCACATATTGTTAGCCAGGACTGTGCCAATAGCTACTTCTATCTACAAAGGAAAATGAGAAATGTGGGGTTTTAAGTGTTCAGATTACCTTCTGAAGGAAAACGCTATTTGTTGATAGGGAATAAAGGGAGATCAGATACTAAGTAATCAATCAAACACGGTGGTCTGTGTGGTATACACTTCACTACCTAGTAGGGGCAATATAGTATCCTATATGAGAATTACTTGACCAAATATTTATCATTCTCCTACAAGGCATATTGTCAGAATAACGTTTCTCTACCTCCTTGAAAATTTGCATGGCCGTGTTTTTTGTTTTAGCCAACAGCACTGACAAAAGTGATATATGTCATTTCTTGGGTAAACTAAGAACAGATGTGCATTTGCTACCCTGGTAAAAAACTAGGAATGTTCCAGACAATAGCTGCTACACCAGCCTGGGGCTGTGATAGGCATGGAGCACGTAGCTTGTGTATGGCATCCAGGCACAGAGATTCAGGGGTACTCTTTACTACCCCATTACCTAGACTACCATGACTGTTGTCTTCTAGCACTAGATTCTAGAGGGCATCTGGTCATTTTTATTTCTTTATCATTTATCATTTTCTTTATCATTTATCATTTTTTATGTCTCTTTTACTTTTCCCTTCCCCCTGCCTCCTGCACCTCCACCACCTTCCCCTACCACCCCCACCACCCCAAGCATCTCTTTCCAAGTGAGTAGCACTTCAAAATACTATCTAGTTCCATTGCTGACACTGAAGCTAAAAGAGCTACTTCCTCTGAGCTATGAACTAAGATAGCATAATTTACAGTAGTTCTGTGTTCCTTTCCTTGGGCCATGTTAAAGCAGTAAGCCTTGCCCAGCCAAGTGCTCTGTCCAGCATCTCATTGTCTTTTCCTTTTTTTTTTTTTTTTTTTTTTCAGTTTCCTTTTCAATTTGTGGACAAGAATGAAGATTGATACAAAAAGAAGTCTCTACTAGGCAATTTTGTTACACGATTAAAACTGACAGAGACTCAGCACGTAAATGATGGTTTTAATTTAAATTTCTGTGCTACCAGCCAAGAATGCAAAGGATAAATAGGAAAGTGGATGCCAGATCAAGAGATAAAAGTCCTGAAATGCTGTTGAAATGACATAAAAGTGCATATTTCTCGAAGCTTCACACGTTCTACTTAGAAGTAGGCTTAATTGGCTATATATCGCTATATTTAGATGTCAGGATTATGGTATGTTTTTAAAGTAGAGACATGTAATAGCTTTCATTGGTAAGAAAGTTTTTATGATGATTACATCTTACAGAGATGATAGAAATCATCTAAATGTGTCTTGCTTTAGAAGAAAGATATTGTGTAGTAATTAAGTCACAATGACCAGATTTGTAAGGAGTATATTAAGTGCACATTAATGGTGGAGGATCAACAAGACTTAGAAATTAGAACTGACTTTTGAAAGTTTAATTATGTTAACTCAAGGAGTGTTGTGGAATGAAGATTAGGAGTTAAAGACCCTATTCATACGGCTCTCTAAAGGTTTAGGAGTCTTTTTAGTGAGTCATAATCTTCTCTCTGTCTTAGACATTTCTCCATGGCTATGCAGGGAGGTACATTCATTTACTCAAGAGAAAATAATACCTCTAAAATCAGGGTTAATTACCCCTAGCAAAAATATGTGTAATGTATTAGAAAATCAGAAATTATACCATTTGTAGTAGGCACTTGTTATTTTTATTTATTCTCTTATGCAAATGTCCATCTTTACTCCGTGGAGCTGCTCTCCGCCCTCCCATGTAGTTCTGGTGTGGTAGTTAGTCCCTGTGCTCAAGAGGGCAATTCACTACAAATTAAGTCCTGTTGGGTTGGATCTGCCATTTTAAAAGTACTTTTTCATCTATTTACATGAGGCATATTGGTCTTTAATATTTTTTTCAGTTTTTAAATAAGATCTATCAGATTTTGGTATTTACTTATATTGGCCTCACAAAAGGAGCTGAACATTTATTCCTCTAAGTCATCTGTGCAAGATTAGTGCTATTTCCTTTTTGGATGTTTTTTTATATAATTCACCACTGAAACCATCTGGGCCTTGAGTTTTCTTTTTTGAGGCTTTTGATAAGAAATTTAATTTCTATAATAGATACAAATCTGTTTCTTCCTGTGTTGGTTTGGTGAGTCGTATTTTTCAAAAATTGGTCCATTTTTTTCAAAGTTGTCAAATTTGCGTAAAATTGTTCATAGAATTATTTTATTAGCCTTTTATTGTCTTTGCTGGTAAACGTACCATGGCAAGACTTTTTCCAAACACTCTTTATTTTTTAGATTTTTGACCTTTTAAATATTGACATCCTCCAGTCTATATTTATTCCTTTTCTTATTTTATGAGTTTTCTGAAAGAGTCTTGTCTATGTCCATAACTTCAATAGCCCTTTATATTAATGTTATCTAGGCCTGACTGCACACTTGGCTGCTTTAAAAAGAGAAACAAAACAAACAAACAAAAAGACCAAAAAACAAAAACAAAAAACTACATTCTATGCTTCTCTCCAAACCAATTAAATCAGAATTTCTGGAGGTAAGACCCAGGTGTTGGTGTACCCAGCATCTCTCTAAGGCTCTAACAATGCAGCTGTGGTTGAGAATCACTACTTTAAATGCATAAAATCCTTCAGTCAAATTTCTGCTCAATATGTTTCTAGGCACCTAAAGTAATTTTTTTTCAACTGCCTATTGTGATGTTTGAAAACCATGAGCTCCTTGCCTTCATCTCTGAAGCTTGCTCTTCCTTCTGTGTTTTCTTTTTCTCTATAAACCAACTCAATTGAGGCAAATTTATATTAAAAACACATCATTTTTAGTTTAGAGACCAAAGAGTTTTGAAAAATACATTTGGCTATATAGCCACTACCCAAATCAAGTTATGAATTTCTGTCATCCCCCCAAAAATCCAAGTTTCTTTGCATTTATCTGTCCCATCCCCAAGTGTAGCAACCACTGATTTGATTTCTGCCCATCTATAAATGAGTTTTGTCGATTTTACAATTTCATATAACTGACATCATACAGTATGTATAGTTTTGTTTCTGGCTTCTTTCCTTTCAGTATCATATTTTTAAGATACTATCCATTGTATTATGTGTACCAACAGTCTGATCCTTTTGATACATAGGATCCATTGTATAAGGATAATCTATTTTGTTTCTCTATTTACTGGACAAAAAAAAAGCATTTTAGTTGTTTAGAGTTGTAGGCTACTATAACTTGAACTATTTATCTTGCAGCAATAATGAAATTCTTTTGAACTGTGATCTTGGATTTCTGGAAATCAGACTGTCATAGGTCTAAACAAATTACAAATCCTCGTTTCTTTTTATAAGAATAATGAAAACAAAGGCAAAGGATTGGAAAACAAGTCAACTGGTGATTGGTTGGGCCTTGGAAAGAGTCACAGAACTAGGATGGTCAAGTCAACCTTCTTTCAAGTTCCTGTTGTGTCTGCTATCCTACTGTAATAACTAGAATGCTCCCAGGCACAGAGAGCATTTTGATCCGCCTTATGAGCCAAGTCTGAGGTTGTGAGGGAGACTTGATGGTTCATCTAGCTCTTAAGCCACCAGCTGAGTGTCCAACCTGTCAAGAGTAGAGACCGTTGTTGAACCTTCTCCTTATTTCCATTCCTCAGATAATCAACCAACCATTTTGCAGCAGATTGATGACAAACAGACACCAGTGACAGTTTGTTCTCAAATAGACTCTTATTCTGGATACAAATTTGGATTCCCTATTCCATTGCTTCTATCGGTATCACTGTCTGTGGAGTTACTTAATATCTTATTTGCCATTGTGGTATCCTACACAACTTTCTCAGCAAAGAACATATCTTTTACAGTAAAAGATGTAAGGAAAAGGCTAACACTCATGAGCTTCACAGGTGTCATCACATGTCCCATCCGTTAGCTTGATGAAATGGTGGAATAGCCTGGTAATGGCTCAGTTGTGTTCCTACCTGGATGACAGGTGATGCAAGGATGCTGAGCTGCCTTATAAAATTTTGATGTATATTTTGAGACAATGGCAGTGCATACGAGTTTACGAAACAAGGAGTGGAAAGAGAGTGTTTTTTATTATCCTACACAGTATTTTTAATTGAGAGTGATTTTGCTTCTTCCCCACTGCCCCCAAAGATGTTGGGTAATGTCTGCAGACATATTTTATTTTCATGACTCCAAGGGTGCTACTGGCATATAGAGGTAGAGGCCAGGGGTGCTGCTAACTATTCTACAATGCGCAGTGCAGCTCTTATAACAGAGAAGAATCCAATCCAAAATGTCAACAGTGTTCATACTGACAAACCCTGCCCTCCACCTAATGACATAGTCACAGAATGTGTGATTCCCATTAATGGAACTCTGGGCTCCTCCAAGTGCTCTTAGTTCCAACGGACGGAATTAATATCATCTATGGCCTCATAGCCAATTATAGATATGAGGACTATTATAGCTACACACATTTTTTTCCCTTTCTTTGTCATATATAGTCCTTAAGTTTGCATTTTCCCTCTTAATTGAGTATCTTACATAAGGAGTGTTGATGGTAGTTAATTTAATAATTTTGTCTCTAGGCTATAAAATATTCAAGATTGTAACCAGCTAAAAGAGTAAATACATAATGCAGATATGAGCACTATGTCTTTTGGGACTTCATGTTTTCATTTTGAGGGAAAAAGTGAAGTTCATCACGGTTTATGGAAGAACTGTATCATTTTATTTTATTTATTTTTTGAACTGTATCATTTTAAATGGAAGCATTATATTATTCTTTTTGTTGTTTATAAGTATAATATGGGCATAAAAATGGGAATGGATATTAAATGAAAGTCAAATGGGGTAGACTATGAAATTTTCCTGTTGGCAACATAATACAATTCCCCCTCCCTTCCATGTTTTCATCTTATATAACCAAAGTCACACTTATCTTTACAGAATTATTTTAGTTAACTTTCCCACCTCCATCCTTTTTACTCAAAACTCCTACTTCTTTCATGTCTTCATATGTTTTTGCGTGGCATTCTCTAGGATCCTCCACCTCCATATTTCAAAGTTATCAATGTATATTTTAAAACAGCCCCAAAGCCAACACACCAGTGATGTATTCTCTGAATTCTCTAATCATAAGTAATAATTTATTCTTCTATGCTCCTATGCAAATATATGCAAATATTTAATAAATATCTCTAGAAACTGAATATGTTGTAGTGTTTTGGGCTTATATTTATCTTTTATCTCTTTACATTCAGACTATGAGATTATTCCCAATGTTTAAGCAGTATCTTAAGCATGGTAAGGATACACTAAGTGAATTTAAGTATAATATGGAACCATAAATATGTGATGGATTTATATTTGAAGAATTTAAAAGTGTTTTTATTAAAACATCTCTTATGAGATATGGACGAAATAAAATATTTATTTAATATACAACTATGGAGCCTTGACACCATGGAGCAGACACCACAGAAAGTGCTTGAAATAAAAGAAAAATAAGATAAAGTCCCTGGCTTTAAACAGTTCACAGTCTAGTTAGGGGACTGACAAGTAATTACACTATAGTTCAATTATGTATGTCTTATTAAGATTTATTTAAAAAAAAAACCATAAGAATGCTCCTTTTAATGCCTGGGAAAGGTAGATAAGATACCTCTTGCCAGCAAGGCAGTTGGACATTTCATCTGGTCTTGCCAGATGCATAAGTATTCAACATCAAAAAAACAAGAAGAAGGGGACTGGCTTCATGAACAACTTATGTAAAAGGGTTTTTTTTTTTTTTAAGAGAATCATACAAAAATACAATGTGTTTAGAGATGAGTTCTGTGTGGCTAGACAGAAAGCAACAAGGCAATACTAAAAGGCAAGTTGGGATCAGATAAGGAAGAGTCTATACATCATGCTAAGTTCTTCAGGCTTTCCCTTGTAGGTAATGAGAAGCCACTGAAGGTCTTTAATGAGAAAATTACAGTCATGATTTTTCAAAGCATGGACTACAATGTGAAAGGACTGGATAAAAAGTGGTGGACTATGATAATGGCCCAGATGTGATAACTAAGATGGGGAGGAGGAAATAAATCAGAGCAGTATTTAGGTGATATAATTCCACATCCCCACTCAGATATGCAAAGAGAGAATAATTAATGGAAAAGAACTTAACCTGAATGAAATATTTGCATCATCTTTTACATTAGAGTTTTATTTTCTGAACCTATTCATCTGGGACTTGAGCACTGTAGGGGACGTTGATCAGAGTGTGTTGGTGTATATCATTTGCCAGCTATTAATTTTGAAATACATTATCCATTGTCTTAAAAACATTAATGTGTAGATTCACGCTTTTGTGCTAGTACAGATCCCAGTGGGTAGGAAAAAAATTTAAAATCTAATACCTGTACATGAAAAATGACATATATTTCTGTAGAGGAGGTAAATTATTTGAATTTCAGTGCATATTTTCTGTTTGGCTTTATCACCTCTGGGAATTTTTTATTTATTATGAAAAATGAATAGAATTATGAGCACAGCTAAGAAGAATTCTTTTAAGATCCACTGGCATTTAAATTTTCAGTAGACATGGTATAACTTCCTCATAGTCAAAATATTTCAGATATGGGCACTTGATCTGTTAGGCTCTTGACTCAAATAGGTTTGATGAAAGGATTGTGTTCATATTCCCACCAATAGTGCATGAGGTTTCTGTTTACTGAATTCCTTGCCAACACTTGTTATTTCTTATCTTTTTGATAATAGTGCTCCTAATAGGTATGAAGTGATACTTCAGTGTGGTTTTGATTTGCATTTCCCTAATAATCGATTATATTGACTATTTTTCACTTACTTTTTGACCATCTGTATGTCTTTTTTTGAAAAAAAAATTATATATATCTATTGAGAGCTCCTGCCCATTTTTAAAATCAGGTTGTTGGGCTTTTTTGTTGTTGGATTGCATGAGTTCTTTATGCATTTTGAATATTAACCCCAAATTAGATAAAGGATTTACAAGTATTTTCTTTCATTCAGTAGGTCACCTTTTTATATTTTGTTGGTGGTTTCCTTTTTAGTATGGTGTAGTTCCACTTATCTATTTTTGATTTTTTTGCTTTTGGCATCAGATTCAAAAAATCCTCACCAACACCTATTTCATAGAGCTTACCACCTATGTTTTCTTCTAGGAGTTTTATGGTTTCAGGTCTTACTATCTTACACCTTACACACAAATTAACTCCAAATGAATTGAAGACTTGAATGTAGTACCTGAAACCATAAAACTTCTATGTAATTTGTTTTAGTGTTTCCAATCTCTTCTGTGGTAGACAGAGTATAAGTTGACTTTCCATGATCCCCACCTCCTAATATTTGTGATTCTATAATCCCCTCCCCTTCGGGGGTGAGTAGAACCTGAGACTTGCTTCTAACCAAGAGAATATTGTGATAGTGATGAACTAGCACTCCTGTGATATGTATTACAGAACATAAGGCTTTTTACTTGCTAGCAGACTCATGCGAAGGATTCTTCTCATTGGCTTGAGAAGAAGTGGCTATGTTGGAAACAAAACATGGCAAAGAACTATAGGCAGCCTCTAAAAACCACACCTAGCCTCTAGAGCTGAAGGCAGCCTCATTTCAGAGCATTACCATTTCATATGAGCAGTTGAGGCCTTCAGTCCTTTATTAAAATGGGGGAAAAATTCTGCCAACAACCTGAGTGAACTTGAAAAGAGATTCTTCCCCATAGAGTCTCCAGATAAGAATGCTTCCTGGTCCACAGCTTGATGATGGGACTCTAAGTAGAGGGCTCAGTTAAATTGTTTCCAGGCTCCTGATCCACAGAAACTATAAGAGGACTAATGTGTGTTACTTTAAGTCACTACATTTGTGGTAATTCATTGTATAGCAATAACAAATTCATATGTCCCCTAAACTCAATGATTAAGAATGTTTTACAGGTAACTGATGGCTGATATGCTTGCTTCTTTATATGGTGTGGTTGACATGAGTGAACATACTAAATAATTATCTGGCTGAAGGAAAAAAAGAGGGAGGAAAGACAAAGTAGAAACAGCAGAGAAAGGAGGAAAGAAGGGACATGCAGTGAAAAGTCAGATAAGGGAAAATAAGTTGATAAATCTTGGGCAACTATTCACATTTCCAAATTATAGTCTTATACTGACCTGAATCTATCTTCTGTGCTGAGCTCTAAAGCTTATGTGCCAAGTGTAGGCCTCACTCATCTGAGGGATTCTTCACCCTCCTGCACAATGTACCAGACCTAGCTTGGATTCTGAGGACATATGCACAACAAAAGCCACTTACCTACTGAGAAGTTCTGGAAGGCAAAGAGAAGAGGATAACTGTGGTTAAAGAAGGAGGACCTCACCTGTGGCTGATAGAGCTGCCTTCTTCAAGTTTATTCATTTTTCCATCAGATACTTTGTGACAAGTGGAATATTTCACACATGATTTCCTTTTAATACATACATTTCTCTGTCAAAACATCTTGATATTGTGATATTATAAAAAGTTTATAAAGTTTATAATTGGTCTTTATCCCTGGTTCCTGGCATAGCACTCCTAAATCCCTTGTTCAGGATGGAAGAAGCATTTTGTTTTGTTTTGTTTTGTTTTAATATGTGGTTTTAGTCTCTAGTTCCAACACAAGAACTTCTAAGACCTTTGGAATATCAGAAATGATGAGTGTCTTTTTATATCCTAGTGAGATGACTGGTGGCAGGGGCACCTAGATAGCTTCAGAAAGAGAGTTGGTTGTCAGAAAGACCAAGGCATGATTAGATGCTTGAATCTTTTAGTTAATCACCAATGACCAATAATTTAATCAATCATGCCTACATGAAGAAACCTCTACAGAGTCCCCTAAACTGTGAGATTTAGGGGGCTTCCAGAATGGTAAACCCACCATGTGTCAGGAGGGTGGCTTACTCAACTCCTCAAAGACAGAAGCTCCTTCTGGACCCCATTCTATTTACCTTTTCATTTGACTGTTTATCTGTATTCTTATAACATCCTTAATAATAAACTTATAAGTAAAGTGTTTTCCAGAGTTTGGTGTACAGTTATAACACATTATCAAACCCAATGAGGTTGTTATTAGGACCTCTTATTTATAGTTGATTTGTCAGAAGTATGAGTGACAACTTGGCAGTTGGGGCTGGCATCTAAAGTGGGAGCAGTCTTTGTGGGACTGAGTTCTTAACCTCTGGTATCTGCTTTAACTCTGGGTAGCATAAGAGCTGAACTAAATTATAAGGTATGCAGTTGATGCCTGCAGAGAATTAGAGAATTCTTGAGGTGGAAAACTCACACATTTTATGTCAGAAGTGTCAGTATAAAAAGGCTTATTAACATGAAAGAGTTAGTACTTCTTAAATCTATTCCTAGATTTTTCTCACCCTCCTATATACATCTCCCTAAGTAGTACTATTACATCTACTAAGTAGCTACTCTCTAAAGAAATTGTAGTTAAAACACCAACTTCTTCCCTATTCTTTTTAACTCAAAATTGTTTCTTGGTCTTGAAAAGAATAAATTTTTTTGTGTGTGTTGGACAAAGAAGAGGAAAAATAGGAGAAAGAAATTGTACACAGAAAATTCTTTTCTCTACATGTGGGCAGCACTTGGGACACAAATGTTCCATAATTGTTATAATTTTATTTTTACAACAAAAAAGATTGTTAATAATCTTTCCTAATGCAAATTTTTAGAGACTTACTGGAGATACCAAAGAGCAAAAGGTCTAGTTTTGAGCAAATATTCATAATTTTCCTCAATTTTCTTGATATTGCTATATTTTGGCGGAGGAAGATGCAGATATTTGGATGTGGATTTTCAATTTAGATAACTTCTGTGTTATTGAGTCATCTTTTGTGAATTGAAGAGAATTGGAGAGTTAGGGATGAGCAGGACATATGTGCACAAAAGTTTCAGCTGAACACTTAGGTTTCCACCCATGGCTTCAGAGAGAAAGTATAGACTTTAGTAATCAATGAATACACATATGGAATTCCAGGGTATGCGAACATCAAGATAATAAACAAATTTTCTATGTTGTCTGTAAGTGATGAATCAAAAAATTCTACTACTGAAATAAATATTGCACTATATGTTAACTAACTAGAATTTAAATAAAAACTTGAAATAAAAAAATAAGATAATAAGAAAAAATTAAAAAATGAAGATTTCTTCCTGGATATAAGAAAGTGAGTGTGATTTTGAGAATTCAAGAGATCATCACTCCTGGGGTCAGAAGCTTCACATAAAGTGGATGGTCTCTGGATACCTAGAAGCTCATGCTGGGTAAGCTGCCCTAAATTTATATCGCAAGAGGCAGATGTCTCAACCTCGTGAGGAAACAGGACAAAAGTGTCTGTGTGAGTTTCTAAAGGCATAGAAGAAACTAAATCTTGACAGAACTTACCCCCAGACTTCGGAAGAGAGGGAGGAAATTTCCATTGCCTTCACTCAATCTTCCCTTCTCTGACTCAAGAAAACATGGGTTCATTGGTAACAGCACTTCACCTGCGGACACCCTACAGATGCAATTGTCACAAAGCCCCATGGTACTTAGACCCTGGAGCCTTATGAGGGTGATGGTGAAACATCCAAACACCTCTCTCTGGAATGCTGAACTGACTGAAAAACAAACAAACAAACAAAAAAAAAACCCCAGGAGACTCCTGATATGAAATAATGATTAGTGACAGCAAAGTTGCATGCACATCAAAGTTACATAATTAGAAATGTAAATAGCAATAAAATGGCTTGTCAGTCCATTATGAATGCTGAAGAAGGTGAAGATCTAGGACCTATAGGACTTACAAACATACATTTCACTAATTCAATTGAAACTAACTCTTGAGTGCTTACCGAATGCAGGCCCTGTTATGGATTCTGTGCTGGATGAATGAATGAATGAAATCGTCAAGGTGCCTGAACTTAAAACACACAATTACTTCCTAAAGTATGTTGACAGAAAATAAACAGGACAATTCACATAGTTTCCTAAGGAAAAGATAACCTTAACATATAAGTACATATGTTATATTATATAGTGAGTGGAGGTGAAGGAGGGTGAATGCTTTTACATTGGTTAGAAGAGGACAGTCATCTGTGTCTAGAGTTAGAGAATATCTGGGAGAGAAACTAGTGAATATAGACAGGAACAGGTGGCCATGTTTAAGGGAAAGAAAGAAAGCCACTATGACTGAAGTTAGGGGGCAAAGAAAAAAGTGATAAGAAACAAGATTTTTAAAAAAATGAAAAAGAATAAGAAAAAAGAAACAAGATCAGCAAAGTAGGCAGAGACCAGACATATAGAGCTTTGTAGATCAGTATAGGAAATTTGGATTTTATTGACAAATGTAACAAGAAGCTATTGGGGGCAATTAAGCAATGGAGTTATAAACTAACTTATGATTCATTGGTCTTGTTGTGGGTTTTTTTTTTTAATTTTTATTTATTTATGATAGTCACAGAGAGAGAGAGAGAGGCAGAGACACAGGCAGAGGGAGAAGCAGGCTCCATGCACCGGGAGCCCGACGTGGGACTCGATCCCGAGTCTCCAGGATCGTGCCCTGGGCCAAAGGCAGGCGCCAAACCGCTGCGCCACACAGGGATCCCTTGTTGTGGGTTTTTTTGTTTTTTTGTTTTTTTTAATTTTTATTTATTTATAATAGTCACAGAGACAGAGAGAGAGAGAGAGAGAGGCAGAGACACAGGCAGAGGGAGAAGCAGGCTCCATGCACCGGGAGCCCGACGTGGGATTCGATCTGGGGTCTCCAGGATCGCGCCCTGGGCCAAAGGCAGGCGCCAAACCGCTGCGCCACCCAGGGATCCCTTGTTGTGGGTTTTAAAATATTTCTTGCTATAAAGAAAATAAATGAGGCACCTTGGTGGCTCAGTCAGTTAAGCGTTCAACTCTTGATTTCAGCTCAGGCTTAAGCCCCACATTGGGCTTCTTGCAAAATTAAATAAATAAATAAAATCTTAAAAAAATAAAAAAGAATAAACATTATTAGAAAAAGAATAGAAACTGAGAGATCATGTAAGAGGTCATCTGCAGTAGTCACACAAAGAAATAATGGTGGGATTGCTCGATAGTATACTTGAAACTACCATAATATTATATGTCAACTATACTTCAGTTAAAAAATTAAAAAGAGAGATAATGGTGGCTTGCATTAGGGTGCATTAGGTGCATTAGGGTGCATTAGGGTGACCACAGAGTAAATAAAATGAAGAAAAGAAGAACATATTTTGAAAGTAGAGCTACAGGAACTTGTTTATACTTTGGATGTCAGCTTTGAAGGAAAGAAAAGAAAAATAAAATATCTACAGACTGTATTTAAAGCCTAGTGAGAAAATTTAGGCCAAAAAATGATGCAAGGTCTAGGACTGAGCCTTTTAACTCACCAACATTGTGCATTTAAGCTGAGGAGAAACCAGCAAAGACATTAGTAAATATGATGTCTACAATGATGATGTCTACAATGATGGTTTTCACAATTTGAACAGTGACAGCATTTCCTTGATGAGATGAGAAGGACAGGTCTGACATAAAAACAATCAAAACAAAACAAAAAAAAAGTCGAACTCAGAAACAGAGTAGAATGGTGGTTGCCAGAGTCCAGGGTGGGAGGTGCGGTAGCAGAAATGGTGAGATATTGGTCAAATGATACAAACTTACAGTCATAATACAGGTAAGTTCTATAGATCTAATGTACTGCATGGTAACTGTAGTTAATAATCCTGTATTGTATACTTGAATTTGCTAAAAAGACAAATCCCTTAACTATTCTTACCACACAAAAAAGTTAACTATGTTGAGGTGATGGATGTTAATTAACTAAGTTAATGAACTTGGTTGTGATAAATATTTCACAATGTTTAAGTGTATTAAATCATGTTGTCCACTTTAAATATATACAATTTTGTCAAATATACCTTAAAAAATACAAAATAAAAACAAAAGTGAATTTGTTTTTTTAAAAATAGTGGGAAAAAGGCCTACACTGTCAAAGCAGATATTTTCTTGCCATGACTTTGCTTCCTCTCTGTTAAACACTAAAGTCACTACTAAGGGTCAAAGGTTAGTTCTGGATAATTAAGAAAAAAGAAAGAAAGAAGAAAGAAGAAAGAAAGAAAGAAAGAAAGAAAGAAAGAAAGAAAGAAAGAAAAAAGAAAGAAAGAAAGAAAGAAAGAAAGAAAGAAAGAAAGAAGAAAGAAAGAAAGAAAGAAAGAAAGAAAGAAAGAAAGAAAGAAAGAAGAAGGAAAGGGTAAAAAGGACTATACAAAAAGCTAAGAGAAATAAAAATTTTAATAGAAACAGACAAAATATGCTATTTCAGAAGAACGGTTAGCAAATAATGCATACATGCATAGTACACAACCTGGAATTGGTCGTTTGCCTACTTAAAATATAGAAGTTTAACTCTACTGCCAATTGCCTGTTCCTCCCATCTGTGGACACTGATATTTTCCAAATGTCAGGGAGACTTTTCTGTCTGCTTTAGTACAGCTATTTTCCACTAGAGGAAAACTGAGGTATTTATCTACCTCTTAGAAGACACCATCTGTATTTGTCAAACTTTCTGAACAATGCAGGAATCTGGGCTACGCCTTGCTTAGATTTCTCCTGATGACTTGCTATCAATGACTGTGTGTGAAGGACAAAGCCTCTTAAGTTCTACGAGGTTGAGGGATATGGGTATGACACAGCTTAACACAGTGACATTCTCAGTTTATCAAAGACAGATGACCCAATTTATTGACCTCCCTAGTCCTTTTCTTTTGATTTGCTTTGTCCTACTACCTTTTTAGTGTTTTTTTTCTTGAAACCATACCAGATAAGAGGAGTAATTTAAAGAGAAAGAAAGAAAGAAAGAAAGAAAGAAAGAAAGAAAGAAAGAAAGAAAGAAAGAAAGAAAGAAAGAAAGAAAGAAAGAAAGAAAGAAAGAAAGAAAGAAAGAAAGAAAAAGAAAAAGGAATATAGAAATAGAAATGCTTAAAGTTTTCAGCTATGGTGCTTCTCAGAAAACCTGATTTTAACTTCTGTGTGTAAATGAAACAAATACATATGTGTCAATTAAGTATGATAGCCATTTAAATTTAAATAGAATATTTTTCTTAAATTCACAGTAACCAAAGGTTGGCTTTAACTCAGGTATGGATATGTGATAGTTGTAGGGAAGCAGGAAGGATGGCAAAGCAGAGGAAGTAAGAAGAAGGATCCATTTCATTTTTTCAACTAAGTTCCTATTTGGGTAATGATAAAAATTTCCACTAGGTAAACAGTAGGTGCTCTGCACTGTAGTACAGTGCAACGACTTAGGATGTAGGCCTGTGACCATCCTTCTTACCAGCATTTCATGAATCACACAATGATTTCAAAGAAGATGGCCCAGATTCCAAGAAAAAACATGAAATCTATTCCAACAGAACAGCATCGATGATCTCAGCTGATGTAACATAATTTTAGGAATGAAAGAAAATTTAGTCTTCAGATGACTAAATAAGAGCATAGAGAAGGAAAACGCGTGGGTCAGTTACCCAGCTACTTCTCTTAGAACTGAGATCAGAGCCCATTCCTCGGAGCTGCTTCTCCAAAGCAGTTGGATTCCTTCACATTTAAATTTCAGATAGCAGAATCATATTAGTGCCCTCGATATGCTGTGATGAGAATCTCATTTTACTTCTGGCCTTCTTCATTCAAATCCATAACCCCAGTCTAATTGGGAAAAAAATCAGACAAAACAGCTATAGAAAATTCTGCCAAATACCTGCTAGTATCCTCACAACTGGTCAAGACAAGGTCAGTAAAACCAAGAAAAACCTGAAAAGCTATCACAGCCAAGAGGCACCTAACCAGACATGACAATTAAATGCAATTTGGTATCCTAGAGGAGATGCTGGAATAGAAAGTGGGCACTAGGTAAAAACTAAGGAAATCTGAATAAAGTATAGATGCTAGTTAATAATAATGTATCCATGTTGGTTCATTAATTGTGATACTTAGGCCATAATAATGTAAGGTGTTAATAATAGAAGAAATTGGATGTTGGGTATATGGGAACGTTCTATATGATATTTACAAGTTTTCTGTAAATCTAAAACTATTCTAAAACAAAAGATTTATTTAAAATCATATTTACCGGGATCCCTAGGTGGCGCAGCGGTTTGGCGCCTGCCTTTGGCCCAGGGCACGATCCTGAAGACCCAGGATCGAATCCCACGTCGGGCTCCCGGTGCATGGAGCCTGCTTCTCCCTCTGCCTGTGTCTCTGCCTCTCTCTCTCTCTCTGTGACTATCATAAATAAATAAAATTAAAAATAAAATAAAATAAAATCATATTTACCTATGACAGGCATATCTACTTTTTTATTAAAAAGAATATCAGTCAGTTATAATTACAGTTGTCATTGCTTATCGGCTTCATAGGAAACTCACAAACAAAGCTGGTTTTCCAATTTCTAAGGTTTCTATAATTTAAGAATATTTCTGTGAAATAATGATTGAGTGTGCCAAGATTCTGGAAATTTTAACTTTTATCTGGTTATGAACTCATTCATGCATTTTAGAATCAATTCCTGGATGAAGTAAAAAGATAAATTTTCTAGACACAGTGTGTAAATGTTTCCATTTTAAGCTGAGTCATGTTCATAATATTAATTTTTAAGTTAATGGATTCTAATTGCTTGCTAACTCTTTTATATGAATCAGTTATCACTAGTGATGGAAATAGTCCAGAGTACCAAAATGACACAAAATTATATAGAATTAGAGAAAATATATCCTACTTACTGGTTCATACTAAGAAAAAAGTTCATAAGCGTACATTTTTCGTGTTAAGCATTTTAATGAACTGTAAATTCATATGCAGTTGTAAGAAAAAATACAGACAAATCTGGATTCCCTTCAGTCTCCCCCTAGAGGTAGCATCTTGCATAACCAGGAAAATCAGGTACAATCCACCAACCTTATTCAGATTTTACTACTTTAACATGCTGCATGTTCTGAGGGACACGTTTTTATCTTTTCTTGACAGTTGTTAACTAGGGGGCAGGGTATTCATTACCTGGGACAGGGAAGCAGAGTTTCAAGCTTTTTTTCCCAATTTGGTTGGGGGTATCCTGTCATTTCATCCATCATCTTGGACCTGTCTGGTTTGATTCTGCTTCTTGGGCCAAGTGCTGCCAGGACAGGCCTCTCACCTTCCTGAGAGGTGGTCATCACGTCCTCTTTGCTGAACTCCAAGTTAGAATCTAACTAACTGCCTACTCTTAACAATGGTGCCTCCTGCTATTAATAACCCCTCCCCTCAAGTGGTATTTAGCAGGGCCTTTCAGAACTGACAGCCCTGTGCTACAGTGAGTTAATTCTTTCTCACCAAATTTCCACTTGACCTTAGAAAGGGTCTTTAAAAAAAAAAAAAAAAAAAAAAAAAAAAAAAAAAGCCTTTCTGAATACCCAACATTTCACAGAAACTTTGTGAGTGAATTTTTTAGTTTTATCCTTGCCATGAAGACTTTCTTTTTTACAGAATTTATAAGAATCAGAAATTTTTAAAAAATACTGAAAAAAAACAAAACAAAACAAATGAACTGCCACAGCCTGAGGGACTTAAATAACAGAAATGTATCTTCTCGTAATTCTGGAGGCCTCAAATCCAAGGTCAAAATGTCAGCAGGGTTGATTTCTTCTAAAGCCTCTCTTCTCAGCTTGTAGGTAGCCTATCCTTATATTCACGTGGTATTCTTTCTCTGTGAGTCTGTGTCTCCTCCTTTTGTAGGGACACCATTCATATTGAGTTAGGGCTCACCCAAATGACTTCATTTAACCTTGAAGGAATTAATAGCCCAGCAGGGCCATAGCAAGATTACTCTAAACTGAAAACATTTGGACAATCCACAGCCAGGGAAAGAAACATTATCTAAACATTAGCAGAACCTCTTGAAAATACAGGTTCCATGGACTCTCACACAGAGAGTTTCCTGCTGGGGAAAAGACTGAGTTTATTAGCATCTGGAGTACAAATTCAGTTGCCATAAACCATGCCCTCTGAAGGAGCTTTCATCCAAGAAGGAAACTGCCCATTGCCATGAGCATCAAAATGCCCAGTTGAACCTCCCATACTTTCCCACTGAAGCTTTTTAACAACTGACCCCCCCCCAACCTTTTGTTAAGTTGGTATACACACACCTTTATTTCTGTCTATTCCGGGATTACTCATTTCTGAGTTCATGATGTGAAAAAAACCTTGTCTTTTCTCCTGTTAATATACTGTTAGTTTATTCCCAGGTCCCCAAACACTGGACCTAAATTGACAGAATAAAAATTTTTCCTCCCAACAGCCTTAGTTACCGTTAAGGCTCCCCTCTAAATGCAGTCACATTCTGAGGGGCTGGAAATTAGGACTTCCAAAGATGAATTTTGGGGTAAAATTCAACCCCCAATACTCAGCTACAAATTTCTCCAAATCACTCTTCCTCTCTTATGCTAGAGAATTGCTCTTAGACAAGGCTTATACCGTTTCTCCTCTCAGCAGACCACAAACTTTGACACCAAGAGTCCCCTCAAGAGCCTAACTTACCCACTGGGCATGCCCAGATGTGTTTTAATCACTCAATGAGGATGCTTAGAATTAAGACTCATGTGGGTGAGCATGCTATGTTCTGTAAATTATTACAAACTAACTGACAAAATGTGGAATCAGAAGAATATTCCCTAATGGCTAATAATTTAAGCCAACATTCTCGATTTGTCTTTGTCTCTCTGGATAGAGAGTTATCCAAAGGATGAATCTGGGTGTTCATCCCAGGCTTTGAACTTCAGCTGAAGAATAGTTGATGAAAAATAGAAGAAACTACCATCAAGTAATAAGAGAGGATGATGGTATATATAGCCCAGCTAAAACCAGAATAAAATTCATTACTTCATGACCTATAAGGAATGATAGTTTCAGAAGCCTTAACCAAGTTACCTCACATAGCAACCAACTTATTGGTAAAATACTGGTTGGATTTCCAATCACCAAAGTTTTGGAGGGAATCCAACTGGAGACTGTTCCCCTTGCCCAGTCCTCGTCTGTCATGGGCTGATAAAATAAGGTATATTCCTTGGCATTTGCTGATATTTTGTCATTTAATCAGCTCTTTAGGAAGCCAGGTACAATAAATCATGACAAATTTGAGTACTATGGGCTTTTCACATAATATAATTATGTGCTTTTTAGATATTTCTCAGATGGAAACAAAGTCTCAAATCAGTATTGATGAATTTGTGTTAAACACATGAAGTTTGTCATCTTTAAGGATATCTTTAGTTAATGTTTAGTGGTACATACAATCACAATTTAATTCACATGTAAAATCAAATGGCAAAACTCTAAACAAGGAGCAAAAATCTCGAATTTTCCTGTTGGAACTAAATTAAAAATGGAGAAAATATTTCTAGCCCTACGATTGCTTGAGAAAAGAACACAAATAGGGGTACCTGGGTGGCTCAGTCAATTAAGCATCTGCCTTTGGCTCAGGTCAAGATCAGGCTCCCTGCTCAGCAGGGAAACCTGCTGCTCCTTCTCCCTCTTCCTGCTGCTCCCCCTGCTTTTGCTCTTTCTCTCTCTGTCAAATAAATAAGTAAAATCTTAAGAAGAAAAAAAAACAGAAATAAATGTTGAAAACACACAGAAACAAATCTGCTCATACAGTGTGCACAAAGATATTAGATTCTATCCATGATAAAACCAAAGCATGTTATTATTTCTTTATTCATGTATCTAATCAAAAAATAATTCAGTGCCTACTACTTGTTAGACTTAGTCTAGGCACTTAAAAAAGTGAAGGTGACATAAATTCTATTTCTAATTATGTAAATAATTAATTGAAATAATCAGAAAGTGTAGAATTAAGAGATGGATCTAACACATATAATTCTTTATTTTTTCATTTATTTATTCATTCATTATTTATTTTTTCATACATTGTTTTTTGTTGGGTGTTGTGTATGTGTGTGTGTGTGTGTATTGGTCCCACTTTACAGAGATACATTAAAAAATACAAAGTCACATTTCTGCTACCAAAAAGCTTACAATCATAGTAAGAAGAAATTTTATCCAGCCTTGTGCACAACGTCAAAGACCTAAGCCTATCCACGATTTTAGATACACCATCCTGCACTGGTAAATATAACAAAATCATTGTATTCTGACTAAGGAATCTGAAAGAATAAGTTCAGCTTCATTAGTTGTAAAAGAAATAAAAATGATAGCAACTTTTATCTTTACCTACCAGAAGTAGGGAATTGGGAATGCTGGAGTAACTGAACATGTGGATATCTGGGCATGAGAAAAAAAACTTCCCAGGAACATAAAGATCTGTAAAACCTGTCAGTGGGCAATTCTGAAGTATAATTTAGAAGTTTAAATATATTTGACCCATAAGTTCCACTGCTAGGAATCGATCACAAGGGAACAGATGTGTTAAAAATATATGTATAAAGATATGTTAAATAAAACAATATTCATCTTAAGACATTCATAATAGTCATAGTCTAGAAGCACAGCAGGCAACTGTTTAATTTAACAATAGTACATTTCTAAGATAGAATCCATAAAAATGATAGAAAATGCTCATTTACAGGGGAAGATATTTATAACATATTGCTGAGAGACAAAAGATAACTACCAACAATGAAGTATGGTGCCATTGTGTAGAAAAATATATTAGTAAACAGGAAAAGGTCTGAAAAAGCATATCTGAAAATGTCACCAGTAGTTAGTTACGTTTTGTGAGATTATAATAGTTATTTTCACATTTGGATTTTTCTATATTTTTCAAGTTTTCTGAAAACCTGAAATTTAATATTTTCAATTTAATTTTTTAACAAGCAGAAAGATGTATGAAATAAGCAAAAGTAAATCTGTCTCACATCAAACTAAGGATATATGACATGACTGCTAGAGGTTCCCAGTATCTGTTATATTTCTCTTCTTTTGTGTGTGTGTGTTAAAATAATTTAATTCTCCCTGTACATTTCTGTCCACGTGAGCCAACAGAAATCAAGAATGCGTACTTTTACAGCATTTACCTGTTTTGAGACATTCAAGTCAATTCAGATGGCAAAGTAGAATTCAATCACTAATGAAATGTTTAAAAAATATATATTAAACAAAAAAATGTTTTTACAAGATAAAAAATAATCTTCCACAATGCAATAAATTGCAGATCACTGAAATTTTAACTCTTTAGATGATTTCAGTTCAGTTTTTGGTTTCAAAATCTAGAGACAATCAAAGAGAAAAAGTGTTGGCAGAATTTCTATCTGTTTTTACGTTTCTCTTTCTTGCTTCCACTACTTGTTACGCTGCCTAAAGAATATGATGAAGGTGCTCTTGCATGGCCTGTGGCTTTCAGATGGTCAAAAAGTTTATTCCGGGATGGAAATTCACAATGGCAGGTTGTACAGCTGATAAGAACATCACTCACTGTCTGTGGTTCAGCAGGTACTTTAACAGATTTTTTCGTATCTTTGGCTTTCTTTCCTTTGGGTTTAGGAGCATTCTTAGCTTCACTTTTTGGATCATCACAGAGTTGGACAGTCTCTGTGACACTGCTATTTGCTTGGGGACTACCTTCCAGTTCTTTGGCACAGTCTTCATTTAAATTGGTATCTTCTGATTCAACCTTTACTCCTTCTTCAGTTCCATTTTCATTAAAATTATCATCATAATTCTGTGCTGGTTTCTGTTTCTTTTTCTTCTGCTTTTTAAAAAGCTTTTGTTTTGGTGCATCTTCTATTTCTTCCTCAGAATTGGCATTCAATGGATTTTCATCAGTTTGAGGTCCTGAAAAATTTTCTTCCTCCTCCTCCAACTGTTGTTTTAACAAAGCAACCACTTATTTTTAACTGGGCATTAAAGCTCAGAACAAATACTCCATTTCCCAGTTTTCTTGTAGCAACTGGCCATGTGACCAAATTCTGGCCAATGAGACAGAAGTAAAAGTGTTGTATAGAACTTCCAGGAAAATTCTGAGATCTGTAATATTCATTCATTATTAAGAAGTGAGAAGAGGTTTTCGAAGAATAAAGAGAAGTCTTTAAAATAAAATTATTTAAACTACAGAATTTTCTGTAATACATATACCCAGATCATCTGAGAAATTACTTATATTTGTGCATATAAAACAAAATTGCAGTATGCGTATTTCCCATGCTATTTTCTTCATTAAATACTGTCAAAGTCCTCCAGTAGAATTTTGTTTGTAATGACTAATGTGGATCTACAGTACACTCCAACACGTTGATTCATACAACCTCAGGCCCATTGAGGGGCAGGTAGTACCAAGAGTTTTCCCACATCCTGATTGCCTGAAAGAAATGGGAAGAGAGCATGGAAATTCTTACAGATACTGTCAGCTGTAAATGACAGAAAAGTTTGCCCAAGGTGGTTTAATCACTAAGAACATATACTATTTCATATAACCAAAGGTCTGGAAGTACGTAGTTCCATGATAGGTTAGATTTCAAGAGAATTAGAGTTCTATCCCCAATTTTGTGATCCTCTTGGCTTTTCCCTCACACTCTTAATGGCTGCAGCCCCATCTAGCATCACAGCCTCACATGTTCTAAGGTAGGACATTCCTCACTTTCTGAGGGGTCTCAGAAAACCCCACCACACTTCCCTTTGAATTCCTCTTGCCAGGATACTTGTGGTTAAAGGAACCATTGGCAACTGGTGGAATTATCTTGCTTAGTTCAGGCAAACCTGTACTCCTCTGTGGGGACTGAGGAGGGCCTCAAAATATGTGGATTCCCCCCAATCTTTAGACAATGATGGATTAACAATAAAATAATCTAGCTGTGGAACCTGCAAATACAGTCTTTCACACACTGAATGTTGCTATAAAGAGCAAAACTAAGCTCACTAATGTTTCTCTCCAGTCTATGTAGATATCTATTTTACATGTATAATAGCTTAAAAAAAAGGACATTTTTCTAAGGTAAGAAAGAATATAAGCACACACATGTATGGATCAAATGTGTATATTATGCAATGAATGTCAATAAATTGTTACATATCATATACAATGCACTAAATAGAGCTTGCTGGAAATTTAAAGAACAATTATTACATGAGAGTGTTGACAATTTTAATGGTACTAATTTCTGTAATGGAAAACAAAGTCATAAAGTCATTTTAGGTAGATCTTTTGGTAAATCCCTGCAATAAACTTGTACCTTCTCTGAATGTTAATGCTTTATTTCTCCTTCTGGAATGGACAAATAACTCACACAAAATGTTCAGCTAAGTGACCTTTTATAGGTATTGTCCCTGCCAGGGCCTAAGTCTGTCCCTCTGGGAGTGAGTAAAGAAGTAATGCAATGAACTATACTAGTCTGAGCCTGCACTTTTCCCTAAATGCTCAATTCCAGCAGAAAGCCCTCAATGCTAGGAACAATTGCTCCAAGTGTTCTACAATAACAAGGACAAGAAGATCTACAAAAACAGTTAAGGATGAACATGTTACAAGGTTTTTCAATCAGCTATTGACAATATAAAAGAGTGTATGGTTTTATTAGGGTTCACTTGAAAGATTTTTTTAGAAAATTGAAGTATAGTGGGAGGGGGCATGGGATAACTGGGTGCCGGGCATTAAGGAGGGCACAGGATGAGATGAGCACTGGGTGTTATACTATATGTTGGCAAATTTAACTTAAATAAAATATTTTTAAAAATTAAAAAATAATTGAAATATAGTTGGGGCACCTGGATGGCTCAGGGGGTGGAATGTCTGATTCTTGATTTCAGGTCGGGTCATGATCTCAGTCAGGGTCTTGAGATTGATTCCCATGTCAGACTCTGCACTGGGCATGGCCTGCTTAAGATTATCTCTTTCCTTCTCTGTTCCCTGCACCGCACCCCTTGCCCTGCATGGACTCACTTTCTCTCTCTTAAAAAAAAAAAAAAAAATTGAAGTACAGTTGACATACAATGTTACATTAGTTTCAGGTGTAAACAGTGATTTAACAAGTCTGTGGGATCCCTGGGTGGCTCAGTGGTTGAGCGCCCCCCTTCCGTCTGCCCAGGGTGTGATCCTGGATTCCCGGGGTCGAGTCCCACATTGGGCTCCCTGCATGGAGCCTGCTTCTCCCTCTGCCTGTGTCTCTGCCTCTCTCTCTCTCTCTCTGTGTCTCTCATGAATAAATAAATAAAATCTTAAAAAAAATAACAAGTCTATATGTTACTCTGCTCTCACCACAAGTGTGGCTACCATCTGTCACCATACAATGCTATTTATTACAATACCTTTGACTATATTCCCTATGCTGTATGTTTTATCCCTAGGACTTATTCCATTCCATAACTGGAAGCCTGTGTCTCCCACTCCCCTTCACCCATTTTGCCCATATTCCTACCCCTCTCCCCATTGACAATCACCACTTTGTTTTCTGTATTTATGTGTCTGTTTCTGCTTTTTGTTTATTCATTTTTTTAGATTCTACATATAAGTGAAATCATATGATATTGGTCTTTCTCTGCCTAACTTATTTCACTTAGCATTATACTCTCTAGATCTGCCTGTGTTGTTGCAAATGGCAAGGTCTTCTCCTTTTTATGGCTGTGTAATACTCCATTGTGTGTGTGTGTGTGTGTGTGTGTGTATACACACACACATATATATTAAAAATATATATATCACATTATTTTATCCACTCATCTATCTATGAACACTTAGGTTGCTTCCATATCTTACTATAATGGAAGAATTTTTAAATTTATAAATTCTCATATTTGGAAAATGTCTTAGAAATAATCTACTTAATCTCCTCAGTTTACAAATTAATAGATGGAGTAGCCTAAATCTCAAAGATTTATCAAGGTCATACCTCTTTTGGGAAGATGAGCCATAAAAAAACAAACAAACAACAACAACAAAACCCACCCATGTCTCCTGGTTACTAGTTTAGTATTTTTTCCACTTTGGTATTTTATTCCAAGTATTGTAACACTTTTGTTTATTCACATGAACAATGACAAAATTTAAAATAACATCGAAATGTAAGCAGCATTGAATTAAAAATGAATCTCATGCTTTGTTTTCAAGGAAAAGAAGCCATAAGTAATTATCAGAATGAGAAAATTATGTTTTAGGTAGTAAGAGTTCTGAACCCAGTTCTCATTAGGAAGGGTCTTTTCCCACACTGTCAAGCAATTATCCAACACCAGCTGGATATGCTACAATTCAACTAAGTTCTGGCACTATTTACCTGGGATGGCATTAGATTCCACAGGGCTTTGCCTCCATCCCCATGTCTCCACTTGATAGGACAGTGCTTCTGACAGGACCAACTATAGATTGGAGGTTCCAATGACTCCCTCCAAGGCTTATTAGTTTGTTAGAATGGCTCACAGAACTCAGAGAAACATTTTCTTTACTAGATTATGATTTTATTATAAAAGGATAAAATTTAAGAACCACCAGATAGAACAGCTTATGGGGAACAGCTTCAGCTTATGGCTTGAAGCTTCTATGCCCCCTTTAGGTGCACCACTCTTCCCAAATCTCCATCTATTTACCACCCAGAAATTCTCTGAACCCCATCCTTTTGGAGGCTTCATTACATAAACATGCTTGATTCAATCATGGACTATTGGCAATTAATTCAACCTCCCTGTGGATATTAATAGTGACAGAGTGGTTTTAGTAGCATCAAGCTTTATATCTTCCCAGAAAAGCTCAAATCATGGAAGAAGGGAGAGACTTTTTGTGAGAAGTTTCCAAAAGCCCTCTCTTCAAGCCCTGGTCATACCCTTTAGTTGCAAGGATTGCTAAGAAAGCAAATACATGGAAGGTGCGTTTTGCCAGTAAGGAAGCGGAGGGGAAGAAATAGCTTTAAACAGGTAAAACTGGGGATCCCTGGGTGGCGCAGCAGTTTGGCGCCTGCCTTTGGCCTAGGGCGTGATCCTGGAGACCCAGGATCGAATCCCACATCGGGCTCCCGGTGCATGGAGCCTGCTTCTCCCTCTGCCTGTGTCTCTGCCTCTCTCTCTCTCTCTCTTTCTCTCTGTATCTGTCATAAATAAATAAAAATATAAAAAAAAATAGGTAAAACTGTATCACTAGCTATTGCCTCATAGCACATTACTGCAAAATTTAGTGTTTTTTTTTAAGATTGTATTTATTTATTCATGAGATATACAGAGAGAGAGAGGCAGAGAGATAGGCAGAGGAGGAGCAGGCTCCCTGTGGGGAACCTGATGTGGGACTCGATCCGAGGACCCCAGGATCATGCCCTGAGCCAAAGGCAGACATTCAACCACTGAGTCACCCAGGTGCCCCAAAACTTAGTGGTTTAATACTGTGTATAATTTATAAAGAATTTACATGTCACCTGGCCTGTACCAGTTTCAGTAGATCTGGGCAGGGTTTCCTAATAAATTTATAGTCTGTTGGTGGAACAGTTTTTGTAAAACTAACAGGGAGTCCTGGATTAATGTCCTTGGAAGCATTCTTTTTACTTCTTTGTTTTCTTTTCATCATTTGGTCCTGGAGCTAGATACTGATGTAGTTGTAAGGTTCAGAATCCAGACCACCTCCTAGCGCTGGTCCTGGAGAATATTCATATTGATGAAGGAGTCCATTTTTAGTGCCAGCCTTTGGCATTTGATCATAGGAAAGCTCATTTTCTGGGTGGAACGAGCACAGATCCAGTTTGCTGCTAAGTTGCTGTTGCATGTCTGATAGTCTTGATGAGTGCATGAAGAAGGACTATTTTGGAAGTTCTCTACTGACCTAGTTTACTTAAGGAACCAGATCATGTAAGTAAATTATTGCTCAGAGTGGACACATTGCTACAATAATTACAATGGACAGGCAGGGTGTATTTCCTATGAAATATATATTGTTCAAAAGAAAAACTCTACTGCATAAACAATTCTAACTGAATTGTCTAAGATTGAACAGTGAAAAGATAAAAGTATGACACAAGATCCCAGAAACATCTTGTCTTTTACAAACAATAAAAAAGAGTATAGCTTTTAATGAACAAATTTATCTTCATGGAGATCCATAGAGATCCATGGTATTTACACTATGGATGCACATCCCAGTCTGAGGAGACAAGAAAGAAAGAAGGAACTGTAGTTACTCAATCTAACAGATCTGAGTTATAAGTAAAGGTTTTATAACTTGTATGACCCACTTTTTTAAAAAATCAAGAGTGAGGGAGAAGATGGTCTATGTTGGGAGACATAGAGTTTGTGGGGAAAGTGAGAGTGTCATAGCCACAGGAAGTCTAGTCTTGAATATATACCAGTTCAGATTACAAACTGTATGATTCTCCCAGTAGTAGCTGTCATTAGTAATAGCTACCTACTTATAAGTTTGAGTATACAGAACCCAATTAAAATATATCCTTCCTGTATAGCCTCATATCATTATCTTTATAATAAATTACCATTGAAAACTTATTATCTTCAAAATATAGTAAATCTATTTTAAAGATAATTATTTGGGAGTGTGTATGAAATTTTAGCTTTGAGAATATCATCTGAGAAAAGAGAAGTAATTCTTGGTCATTGTTTCAGTGACTTGAAAGAATTAATTCTCTTGTATTTAGCCAACAGGAAGAATATTATGAATCAATATCTTAGACTATAAGAACAGGAAGGGATCTTAAAGAATATACCGGCCCATCTCCCTACTATTAATGACAGGAAATTAAGCTCTGAGAAGAATATAGAACACTCAGTGTTCAACACTAGCTATTTCATGAATTGCAGTTGTTGTTTTTCTTTCTCTTTCATTAAAATATAAACACTTGCGGCAGCCCAGTCTTGTCTGGCAGAGATATAATCATAAACAAACCCTTAGTATAGCACAAAGAATCTCCTTCAATGCCTCTCTGACACATCTTTCCAGTCATATAGCCCACCCTTCTATGTTCTACTAGGGATTGCTTTAAAGTTCAACATGATATTTTGAGGAAATTATTAACCCTAATAATAAAAACACAAAGTTATACAAATATGTAAATATTAATTGTTATTATCTAAATTTTTTAGGAGTAGGTATATATTTAGAGGTCCAAAGCACAATTGCCAAACATTGAGCAGGGAGTGTGGTTGTCATATTCAAAGAATGTCTAAGAGACATTGGCTGGAGCAGAATAAGTGGATAGAAGACAAGTAGAAATTGTGAGCAGAGAGAGGGTAAGCAGGAGGGTTTCCCAATTGTGCAGGGCTTTGGCTCTTACACGGAGTGGAATGGGGAGCCATTGGAGGGTTGGATTAGACTGAATGACACATACTGATTTATGATTTAGAAAAAATACTTCTCAATGCTTCTGTTGAGAATAGATGTAAAGAGTACAAGGGTAGAAGTGGGGGATGAGTAGAGTGGTTATTGCATTAATCATGTAAGAGGTGATGGCAGACTGTACTAGTATTGTAGCAGTTGAGCAAGACAGCCACAAGGAGTCCTTCAGCTTGACTAGACTGTAGACAGGCTTCTTCCTGGCTCCAGCCCTAGATCTCCCCTTTCTTAGAATATTTACCTTTGAAAACTGTCAATTGCAAAATCTTTCACTGCCCTTTTGAGATGAATGTCTTTTAAAAGCTTCTTGTTAGTTCTATAATCTAAGAGTGTCTTTCGCAGGGATCTGAGAACCACCTCTTTGAAGTGGAATCAAGGAAGATAGTATTCTTATCTTCAAGTTTCTGTGGGAGGATAGGAGCCTAACTTTGGAGATGCCTTTTTCCAAGTTGTAAAACTACTCCTTCTTATGAAGATATGAGAAATTTTACTTTTCCTTTAGGTAATAAATGCTAATTAGCCAACATAGGTGGCCTACAGTACCATCACTTCCACCCCAGCTCTTAAATGCTCTCCAGCCCTGTCAAAGTTTTAAGCTTAGACAGAGTTCTAGCCCCTGTTTGCTACTGCATTAGCTTTGCATAAAATCGTCCTTACCTGTCTAACTTCATCCAGTGCAATTTTTGCTTTGATGCAAATATATCATTTGATACATTTCAAAGATAGAATTTTCTGATGAAATTAGATGTGGAATATAAGGGAAAGAGAAGGGTTAATAAAGAGTGATGTCAAAAGAGTCAATGCACAAATAGAAGAATCAAACTGTCATTGAGATGAATACTTTGGTTAGGACTTATGGGTTCGGTAGCCAAGAAGATGAGCTTAGGATATGTTGAGTTTGAGATGTCTATTAGACTAATCAGTAGGCAATTGGATGTTGAATGTGAATCTGGAGTTCAGAAGGGAAGTCAGAGCTGAAGATGTAACTGTGAGGGGTCTTCAAAATACAGAACATATATCAAATCAATTACTGGATGTAGAAAAGTGCGGATAGAGAAAAGAAGACTAAAGAGTGAACTCCGAGTCATTACTTTAGCTGGTGGTTGAAAGAAGAATTGCCATGCAGACTAAGAAAGTGTGGCTCAAGAGCAGGTTGAAATCCAAGAAAGGTTGAAATCCAATCCAGGAAGCCAAGAGGAAAAAGAGTTTCCAGAAGAAGTGGATGATCGTCTCTGCCAGATGCTGTTGAGAAAGTTAGATGTGAGTGGAGAATGGATCACAGGATTCAGCAACTTGGAGGTCATTGGTGACCTTGGCTATCACAGTTTAAATGGAATGCTGGGAATAAAACCTGGATTGGAGTAAGTTAAGGAGGTTGGGGGAGGGGCTTGGAAAAAGTGAATCTAGTAAGGAGGTTTGGTGTAAAATCGAACAGAGGAATGTGTCAGTAGATAGATGGAAAAATAAAGTCAACAGGTTTTCTGGGTTTTGTTTGTTTATATGTTAGGGATGAGACATAAAAGCTCCATTACACTGATGGGAATGATACAGGAGAGAGAGTTTAACTGATGACATTGGAGAAAGAGAGGGGAGAGAACTAGGCATGTGGTGATAGCCCTGAGTAGATGAGAGGAAAGCGAATAGAGGGTCTAGTGCACTGGGTAAGAACTGGCCAGTTGATGAAGCATTTCATCTCTGTAACAGGTGGAAAGGCAGGCACTTCATCTCAATAATAGGAAGAAAGGCAAAATATATGGGCACAGAGTCCTGGAATGGATGGTGGACGAGGCAAAGGGAGTTCACAGAAATTTCCTTCTGATTCCTTTTAAATTCTGACTGATGGATTTTTTTAAGATTTTTATTTATTTATTTATGAGAGACTTGCAGAGACACAGGCAGAGGGAGAAGCAGGCTCCATTCAGGGAGCCCGACGTGGGACTCGATCCCTGGGACAGTGGGATCACGCCCTGAACCGAAGGCAGATGCTCAACCGCTGAGCCACCCAGGTGTCCCTGTCTGATGGATTTTTAAAAAACCTCATTACACTATGAAGTATGTTATAGGGGAGCAATAATCAGGGAGGCTTTAGGATATGAATCTCCTCTCCCTTGTAGTGTAAATTGTAGATCACCTGGAACAGTATTTCTCAAAGATAAATTTTCACTTAATTTTAATAACACATTTGTGGCTTATTCGTGGAGCTCTCTTTTCTTTACCAGAACAATAATAATAATAATAATAATAAAAGCTGTCATGCAATTTAAGTATTATTTCTCAACATTACCATGTATAACCTCTATTCTATTTGCATTTTGACGGCTACCCTTCATACTACAGACAAAAAGAAGATATTGTACCGTGTCTCTATACAAACTACATTTCAACATTTGGATTTTAGCCTACCAACACTCACACAAGGCAATGGCATTCCTTTAATTGATATGAAGAATATTACTGTTAGATCTTTGAAAGAGAATAAAATCAATGGTAATAATAGCAGCAATAATAAGAACTAGCATTAATTAACTACTTGCATACTGCTAAACACTTTACACTCTACATAGATTACATCATTTAATCTTTACGGTAAATCTGTAAGTTAGGTACTATTATAATACTCACTATTTAGATTAGGGACTTGAGGTTTTTAAAAAGTTAAATAACTTGCCCAAAGTCATACTTATTAAGTCACAGAGCTGGGATTTGAGCACAGGTATTCTGACTACAATCACATTAGCCCAGGAGGTGCCCAAAGCAAGAACTCCAGCTTCCCAAACTGGTACAATCCAGGTGGGTTCCACGTAGTAGTGGTTTGGAAGAACTGTGTGTTTGGGAGGGGTGGTATGTGCATATGCTTATGTTTGTTAAATGTGGTAAATATGTTCTCATATATAGTTTCTACTTATTTATAAGTGCATTTTCAATGGTTTGGAAAACATTCTCTCCTTTTGTCTTATACTTTTTACCTGCTTTTAACACAGCTTACTTGCAACTGGTTCTGGCAACATTAGAGGAGTCATTTATGTAAAGATTTTTATCCAACTATCCAGGCATTTCTTTGGCTATTACCGAAAGAAATCACATTTGTATCAGTCAGGGTTCTCCAGAGAAATACAGCCAATAGGAGATTGAGATAGATGATAGATAGATAGATAGATGATATTTTTTTTCCTCTTTAGACCTTCAACTGATTGGGATGATACACGCCACGTTATCAAGGGTTATTCTTCATCACTTAAAGTTAACTGACTGCTCATTCAATTTTCTCACATAAATGTTAATGCAAGCATGTGTGCATGTGTATATGTTGATAAGGGATGTGAAATAATTTTTGTTAGTTATCTTACTTTTTATATAATAACAACCTCACTGCAGTGCTCAATACCTTCCCATTTTAGTACCACCTGCCCACATCTAACTAACGTAAGCAGTCTTACTGTGGTGCTCACTGTTAATCTGCCCCTAATCCTGAACATTTGCCCAAGATCCTATTTTTGTCTGTTTGTTCCAATTGGATTTTCTCCTTAGCATCACTTCCTTACTACATGGACCAAGTCTTAGCTGTGACCCCAAATTACTGGCTGCAAACTTGTCCCCAAGCATCTCTTGACTTCCAATCCTATTCTCCTATTCAAGCATGCACACCTCCATTGGTCCTTTCTTTTAAGGATGTATGTCCTTACCTATCACCTACCTGAATATCATTCCAAGCGTTGGCCCTAATTTTCAAGTTGTCCTCTTGGTGCTGTCAGTTGGATGACTCATGACCCAGTGCATATTTCCCTTGTGTGACATCAGTGCTGGTCACCATGACTGTGTTAATTCTCTTAGACAATTAGATTATGAGATCCTGTTTTATGTATCTGTACATCCTCTAGAATATTTTATACATAGTAGACATTCATTATTTATTTGTTTAATTGAAACTGCATCAAAAATAATAGCTTTATAGCAAAATACTGTTTGCCCTTTAAATTCTGTGATACACTGAGTATGAGCGTAATATACATGCCAAATTGTGCATAAATAGTTCCAGTATTTATGGGATCAGGGACTCCTTCTTGAAACTTTCAAAAGCTTGTCAAGAATGTAATCTATGTTGAATCACTATATTGTACACCTGAAACTAATTTAACACCATATGTTAAGTATAGTGGAATTAAAATTAAATTTTTAAAAAAGAATGTAATCTCTACTACTTGACCACTAACACAATACTAAAATTCATCGAATATGCAATGTGGCTGACAATTTACTGAATTTGGGAATTTAAGAAAAAAGAAAAGATACAGTCTCTGATTGTAAATAACTCAATATATAGAGGAGGAAATAAATAAGCAAAGGAACAAATATAACACAGTATGATAAATATTGTGACAGATCTAAGCACCTGATGCTATCTGAGAACAGAGTAGGGGTACTTATCCTGTCATTAAGACCTTGCTTAGGTCTTAATAAGCATGAGATATTATACAATAAAAAATGGAGGGAATGGCCTTCCAACCAGAAAAACAAAACAACACAAAACATAGCAACAAAAAACACCAACAACAAAAAAAACGAAAAAAAACACCAAAACAAACAAACAAACAAACAACAACAACAACAAAAACCCAGCACAAGAAAATGTTCAGAAGAATAAAGAACGTGATATTATTAGGGCATAGAAATATTTAGTATGGCTGTAGTGTAAAAAGGAGGAAAGTAAAGAGAGATGAATAATTCAAATTATGTATTCAAATTATACCTGACCTTGTGTACCCTGCCACATAATTTAGAATTTATCCTAAAAAATGGGCATAGAATGACTTTAATTATGGGACGACATGAGCAGACTTACATTTAAGAAATGTTTTCTCCACAGTGAGGCAACCAGATTGGAGAGAGAATTGGAAATATATATCATAAGGGTTCAAAAAAACATTATGGCAAATGGACAGAGAGAAAGCAGACTGGCTAAGGACTAGAAAGGTAGTAGAATCAATTCGAGTTGGAGACCTATAAAGTATGATGGAGAGGGAGCAGTGAGTGAGGCATTTGAAGCCTCTGGCTTGTAGGATCTAGAGGCTATTGTGCCTCTAGATTCACTGAGATAGTAATTCAGAAAAAGAAGGAAGTCTGGGTGTGTCTTGTGAGGGTAGGTGAGGAAACACAGGTCTGAAGAGAGAGGGGGGTAAGAAGGGAAGGAGTGAAGGAATGCTGATCCTGTAAGACAGGAGGACCTTGAGATTATAGGGGATCAGAATGTGTCATCCTAAAATATGCCTCTTTGGTATGTGGATTGATTTAGGCTGATTATTTTTAAGAATTCAGAGGCTCAGAAAGAAACTTTGACTTCCCCCTCACTGCCTAAAAGAATTGACATAGAGGACTTGCTCTGGGAAGTGAGCTGCCACCATAGATAACTACAGCATAAAGCATGAGGGGTGATGGACAAGGAGGAACTTAGTAAAATCTTTTTTGTTTTCTTTAAGATTTTTCATTTATTCATGAGAGACACAGAGAGAGAGGCAGAGACACAGGCAGAGGGAGAAGCAGGCTCCATGCAAGAAGTCCGATGTGGGACTCGATCCCGGGATCTTGGGATCACAACCTGAGCCAAAGGCAATCGCTCAACCACTGAGCCACCCAGGCGTCCCTTAGCAAAGTCTTGTTGTTAAATTTCCTCTTTGTCCCATGGTTACTATATGGCCCAGCAAATAATTGTTTACCAAACGTTTACTCTTTTCCTCTTTCTGTGAGTTGTCTTCTTTTCCTTTGAAGTCCCAGACTCTTACACTGCTCTCCTTAGTTCAGAATGGGCTATGAGCCTTAACTGCCTGGATGCCTGTGAGCCTCATATTCTTATGGAGCCCCCATAGGTACGTAATTAAATTTGATTTTCTCCTGTTGATCTGTCTCATGTAAATTTAATTCTTAGACCAGCCAGAATCATAGAATCACTGGCAGAAATTTCCAGTATTCCCATTCGAATTTCATATTTCAGGTAGCTCTTCTCATATCTTTCTAGAAACCTTGCACCGTGGTTCTGGCCCCCGCAAGTCTACAGCATTTGGTCCTGCAAGAGTCTGGCCCTTCATTAGCCCTCTTCTGCCCATTTGGCGCTCCAGGGAGAGCACGCTACTTCTCTGTAGAGTGGCCTAGTTGCCCCATCTTTTTTTTTTAACAACAGTCTACTCCCTACTCTGCTTCCACAGTGGGAAGGAGTATTTTATCTTTCTTCTATTTATGGGGAAATATTTCCCGAGTAAGTCTGATCTATAATTGGCTTCCTGGTTGCATACTTCACTGATAAAAAGACTCTTCTTTATAATACCATAAAACATTGCCTGTGGCTGCAGCATGGTGTTCCACTACTTACACATGCATTTAAACTCATCTTCTCTCTTTCTTGTGGGAGACTATTCCCTTTATAGTTAGGGAACCAAGTGTCATGGGGGGTGCATGGCGGGGTGATGGTGCTACTCATTATTGGGAACTGGGATGGGTCCAGGCAGACAGATGATCCTGTAAAAGGCATGATTGAATCACTCAGAAGGCACAACCAAAGGAAGTCATGCTTCTGGGAATGTTGCCACACTGCTTAATGAGCTCCAGGCTCTAATGCCTGGCAGCAGTTTGCAGGGAGGCACACTCTTCCATTGCCCCTGCACAGTGCATGGGGGTAGAACTATAGAATTCCACCGAGTGACCCCCATAACACACTCTTTAGTTTCTTAAGATCTGCCTGTCTCCATTTTTTTATTTCTATTTTCAGCTTCTTTTTCTTTTTTTCTAGTCCTTTCTCTTTTTCTGGACTTTTTCTATTATCCATTTTTTTTTTGCATTATAAAAGCATGAACTTCTTTAGGGTCCATATATACTCTAATTCCACGAGGTAGAAATAGAAGAACAATTACAAACTTTCCATATATTGCTGAGACTTCCCATACCCTAATATAATCTCTGTAGCAAGTCTATGATATGAGAGTACTACAATTTCCCCATTTTACCAAGGTAAACTGAAAATGAGAGGTACTAACATCTTGTTCAAAGTCATATAACTAATAACAGGATTCAAAGCTTGTTCTGATAGACTTTAGAAATATGATTCATTTATTCAAGAAGTAGTGATTGAGTGCCTTGGTGCTAGAGACGAAGAGTGACAAAACAGACCAGTCTCTGATCTCGTGGATCTTACCTTCTCTTGAAGTATCAAAGAAAAACTACACAGGACAAATTAAAAGGCAAGGAAGACTTTATTAGAGACTATTGCAATAAAAAAAAGACCATTGCAATAGAGAAGAGAGACTGAACTCAACTCTATAATATATGGTGGGAGAGGTGTTAAGCATTGGAATGAGCTAGTGGGAAAGTACTGGAGGATGTTAGGGGGGTCAATGTGATTAGTCATTTTTAAGGAAACTCTATGGTTAATGCGGGGCTCAATTTCAAGACCTCAAGATCAAGGGTGATATGCTCTACTGATTGAACCAGTCAGGTACCCCATAAGTCATTTTATTTTTTAATTGATACTTGTCAAAGTTAGGCTCCTACTCTCCCACAGACTAGGAAATAGGGTGTAATCTTTCTTGATAATTATATTTCAAAGAGATAGTTTATAGCTCCTTGAGAAAGACATTTCTGGGTTGTAAAACTGGCAGGAGGTTGGGGAAAAAAAAAAACTAATCTCAAAGGGAGATAGAATTTCCAATAGTAAGTATTCTAAAGTAAATGCTTTAAGAAACAAGATTTCAAAAGTTTGGGAGAAACCACTCTAAAGTTTAGTCAAGCTAAGAGGAACATTAAGTTCATCTTGATCAGGGATAAGTAACATACACAGTAAATGTAATATCAAGCAAAATAAGAGTGCTCAGGTGGGGATGCTATTTTGCGTAATTTATAATATTTTCTTCCAGTTTATTCCTAGAATAAAGGTCTTAACCCCCCCAGTTCCTAACTTATTAGAGGAACTAGTTGGCATTAGGGAGAAATATCTTCTAATGACAGGAAATGTCACAACTGACTGACTTGATAGTTATTGGAAAACATGGCGCCAGTCTGGGTCTTTCTTCTGGTCTAGCTCTTGATCTCAGGACTTTTCTAGCCATTATTCCTAATGTGCGTCATTAATTCCAGGCATATAATTTGGCATCAGCAAATAGGCTATTATCTTCTTCCACTCCAAGTTGCCAGACCCTCTAACCCAAAGGCCTATAACCATATGCTGGGTAATGGGGCCATCCTAATTTTTCCTGAGGGAACACTTCCTTAGTAACTTAAGTCTGTTCCCTTTTACCTCTTCTAAATCTGGCACATTGCCTAATAATTCTAAACATGAAGTTTCCCCCCCCCCCCCGCCCCGGTCAATAGCATTATACATGTAATCTTCAAGAACAAAGAAGTCACCTCAGCACTTCAAGAGTCATCCAGCCCATACCCCCGCCTCCTGCCCTGACTCCTTGGATAACCAAGGAGCCAAGGAGACTTTTCAGCAGGTCACTACCTGAGGCAGGAAAAGCAAGTGGTTAAAAAAACAGATTTAGGGCAGCCCGGGTGGCTCAGAGCTTTAGCACCGCCTTCAGCCCAGGGCGTGACACTGGAGACCATGGATCGAGTCCCACATTGGACTCCCTGCATGGAGCCTGCTTCTCCCTCTGCCTGTGTCTCGGCCTCTCTCTCCCTCTCCTCTCTGTCTGTGTTTCTCATGAATAAATAAATAAAATCTTAAAAAAAAACAAAAACAGATTTAATCTCCAGCAGGACACCTCTACTCCATTATATGTCCACTAGTATTTTTATGTTCTTGAAAAAGTGTGACAGTGACATTTTGTAGATAAGAAGACTGAGGCTTAGAGATTCTTCTTCAAGCCACATGAATGTTAAACAGAAGAGCTGAGATATAAACATAGGTTTTTCTAACTCCAAAGTCTGTGTTCTTTGGTATTTTTAATTCCATTATTACAAGCTACTACTAATTAAGTTTTCTTCTTGGGGATAGGGGAGAAAAAACTGAGTCCTATAAATTTTTCCCCCATGGAAAATGTAGGTATCTATAGGGATATTGGAATGAAACATGTAAGAAATATTATTTTAGCCTGTTGTAGAGTTTCTCATGAAATTCAATAATTATTACTAAGTTTTCTATTCAAGTGTTCTTCTCAGGAATAGATAATTAGGGAAAAGGCTAAATGGTATGGATGATTCATATTTATTTCAACATTAAGAGGAGCTGTTTTACTAGCTTATTACTTCCCTTTGTGGATTCATAAGCTCAATTAGTTTCATCCTTTTTAAAGATAAGAATATTGCAGAAAACAATGAGTATCACAGGGAAAATTCCAGTTAATTTGTAGAATTCGTAGAGTTCCTTGTGTTGGTTGTTTGCTTAAGAGGTTTCTTTTCTGATTAAAGAACTGTAAGTTAAAGTGCAGGAGTAGATTTTCCATTCACATTTTTTTCACAGTTTATCTCTTTTCTCTATCACTTAATATCAGAAAGCTTATTATAACCTTGGCTTAGGGAATAATAGTTGGTGCATCCCTTTGAAACACTAAGCAATGCCTTTCCATCCTCCAACTTCTCAGCCTAGGATTTCTTCTGAATATCTCAGAAAATTCAGACCACGTCTACTATAGAAAAGTGGGTTTGAAAGATGAAAATCCCAGAATCAGGTGCCGGTGCCAACATGCATTCTTTTTTTTTTTTTTTTTTGCATTTTCTTTTTTTTTTTAATTTATTTTTTATTGGTATTCAATTTACTAACATACAGAATAACCCCCAGTGCCCATCTGCATTCTTGAAGATGGCACTGTGGCTGCTGTGTTTCTGATGATGCTCTCATGTCCCTGAGGCCATAAGCCCTTCTCTTTTTCCCTGGCTCATTCCTACTCAAATGGGAGGTCAGAGACATGAGAATCTGACATCCTTCCTGTGGCACTGCCACCTAACGGTACTATTCTCCATCACGTACCAGTTAGAGGAAAGGTGTGAAAACCCCTTATCTTAGGAACTATTTAAACATATGTATTAATGCTATATATTTGAAAGGGTGTCCTGTGGGTTGTAGAATTACATAGTCTTGCAGGAAGAAGGGGGCATAAAAGACCACTGAGTACACTCATTGTCATTCTCAGAATTACTTAGGAACCACACAGGGATGATTGTTAGACACTGTTTTAGATTGTTAGATTCCTGTGTCATATCCCAGTAACGTTAAGGTTCTCTGAGTTGCTAACAAGGTTCCTAAATATTTCTTAGTTAGCTCTGAAACTCGAAAAGGATATGAGTAGGTGGTTAAATGATGTGATGCACCCCTAAAACCATGGAATTAAAACATGATAACAAATAACTCCTGAATGATAATTCTCATCATAATAGTCTGGGTAAAGCCTGGCCGGCCTCTAACTCTTTTACAGATTAAAAACCTATTCTGTTTTCTCCTAAATGGATGGGTTGCAACCTGATTTGATTTTGCCTCTTGCAGACATTCTGTGTCTGTGTCCCCGGGGAGAGACAAAAGAGCATGAAACAGGGGTCATTGCTGAGGACAGCTTCTGTTGTGAAAGGTACCTTCATCACTCGGACTTGAGGCAGATATCAGTCTTTAGGAGGCAATGAAAGACCTGCTCCTAGAGCCACTACTGCCTCGTCCTTCCCAATTCATGACAGAGTGCATCTTAAAGTGAAAGAAATGTTTCCCTCATGAATCCGGTATAGATGAAATGAAAAAGGATGGCTTTCTCCCAACTCCTGGGTAATTAATTTAGTCTCATGTGTCTGTTCTAGCATCCAAGTTCTGCAGTAATAGGCGCCATGTAAATATACAGATAGCTGGAGAGAGACCACTGTATTTAGACAATCGAATTACTGCTTGGTCCACCCAAAGTTAACAATGACTTAAAACTCTCATTCATTTAGTCTAACAGTATCTTACATGTTATAACAATTTTTAGTATTTAATGTATTTTTACATACACTTTGAAGAAGCTAGTGCTTAATGAACTTATTACTCTTGTTTTCATGATCTTAACATGTAGGATGGGTCAGAGTCAGGATTCAGATGTAAGCCTAGAGACGTCAAGTCTAGTTTTCTTTAAAAAACGTGAGGGCATATGTAATCAGTGTTTCCAAATTCCTGTTGTAGGGAAAATCTAAAGCTCTGGTTATGATAAAAAGGTTATTTGGCTCAAACTCTCACCCAGATCTGATGGGACTATAAAGTCACTCCTACCTCTCAACAGGGCTTGGCTCTTCCTGAAAAACACTCCACAGTCTCCTTTATCTGGTTAGAATTCAGGAGCAAATTATATGATGTAGCACTAAACCCCAGCATCTTCATATGATTTATTCTCTGTAGTAAGTCTCCCATTCAACAAATATGTATTGAGCATGTGCTAGGGGGTGGGCATGGTGCTGAGAACAAAGAATATAATCAAGGGCAGCCCTGGTGGCTCAGTGGTTTAAAGCTGCCTTCAACCCAGGGCGGGATCTTGGAGACCCGGGATCGAGTCCCACGTCGGGCTCCCTGCATGGAGCCTGCTTCTCCCTCTGCCTGTGTCTCTGCCTGCCCCCCCCCCCCCGTGTCTCTCATGAATAAATAAATAAAATCTAAAAAAAAAAAAAAGAATATAATCAAGAAAAAGAAAAAAAAAATATTTCTGTGTCTTCTATGAGCCTATGGTAGAGTAGAAGATTTGGAAAAGCTAAACAAGATATGCATTGGATATGGGGTATATGGATATTTCAAGCTGAGATGGAGATGCAAAGCTAGTCAGTCAGTCCAGACTGGCATTGCCAGGGAAGACTGCTTGGAGGAAGAAACTTCTAAGCTGGTCCATAAAGGATGAGTAAGAGTCAGGTGGGGGAAAAAAAAAAAAAAGAGTCAGGTGGGTAAATGGAGATGACATGGAAAGAAATTTGCAGTCAAAAGGAAGAAGCAAACTGACCAAAATTAACCACAGTTTACTATCCAACTCTTCCCCTGGAAGTCACAAGCCTTCAACAGATTGTGGATTTCCAAGGTAGTTACATCAGACAGATTCTACTAGTACAATTGTTGTCTAGATGGAGACAGATTCTTGGTACTTCCCATTTTGCCATCTTTCCAGAATCCTTCCCTGCACTCATAGATATTTGCACAAAACAAATAAAAACATATGTCCACAAAAAAACCTTGAACGAAAATGTTTATGGCTGCTTTCTTGATAATCACCAAAAACTGGAAACAACCAGATGTCCAATGAGCATCCGATCAACAGTCCAATGGATAACCAAGTGTTATATATCCAACAATAGAATACTGAGTAGTATTCTATTCAACAAAAAAAGTGCCAAACTGACAATACATATAGCAACATAGATGAATCTCAAAAATGTTATGTTGAATGGAAGCAAGAAATGAAAAAGTGCATACTATATATTTCCATTCATATGTAATTCTGAAACAGCACAAATTAACCACAATGATAGAAATCAGACCAGTGATTGTGTGGAAGGTAGAGGGAGGGTATTGGCTGAAAAAGGACACAAAAGAGCTCTCTGGGTTTATGGGATGTGCATGTCAGGGGAGTTTAAATTTCTCAAACTGACTGAATGATAGTCTTAAGATATGAGCATTTTATTGTATGTACCTTATACTTCAAAAGAAAATAGCTTTTTTTAAGCTCAATAAAATTGCCCCTGTGAATTTTACTTGACCTTGTTTATCAGTTGATTTTGAAAATATATGTGTGGATTATAACCATCCCTGAATTGAAGATATTAAAGGGATCAAGATATTATTTTATAAGTTTTTAAGAATTCAGGCCGTTTAATATCTGTTTCATTCAGATCACACATGTACAAGGCTGAGCTACTGATATTAGCCAAACTCACTGGGATGGCTAGAGAATGAACTAATTAAAGATCTCTAAAATACTTAGCCATAAAAGCAAATTATTCTTTATGTGATATGTAATTTAATTTGACATATAAAATGAAAAGCCATCATTATTTTCTACTCTTGTTACCATAATTTGTATTTCACTTTATCTTTAGAGGGGTAAGATTATGTAGGGGATCAGTAAAGGTGGTAACAGGTCATCATTACTTGATGCCTAATTGATATTTGGTCATTAAAGAACCTTCTTGGAGATGAATTTGTGTAAATATCATAGTATCTTGGTTATTATAAATAGGAGACCAATTTATTGAGTCAGGTAGTTGGGAAAGGGGGAAAGGCGCTTCACTGAGCAGGCAACAGATGGGTATCTACCGGAAGCTAGTGGAATTATAAGAATTCGTGGCCAAGTACCATTTCGAATAGAACTAAAGGATGGAGCTGTCCCTAAAAGCAACAATGCTTATCAGGCCATGGAAGAATAATGATAAAATGCATGAAAAATATTTAGCCATGTGCTTAAAGTGAGCACCTAGTGGGTGCGAAAGTCTAATAGAGATATATACAGAGACACATGTAATTATAAATATTTGGCAAAAGAAGGTACAGATTTGACAGACACACATCAAACTTTATTTGTTCCTCGTGGCAGAGGCTGGCTGAGGACTGACCAAATGTCCCCCTTTCCTCCTGGGTCTACAGCAAGCTTACCTGTACAACCTCCCCCGGAGGAATGTGATGCCAGGTCGTGAGTTCCCACCCCTGGAATAGGTAGAAGGGATGCGAGTCACCACTTCCAAGCCTGGCATATAGATCATTCCATGAATTTCTCCACATCTTCTTTTCCCATCTGCCAGCTGCATGTTGGGGCTCACTCGCTAAAGGATGGAAGAACCTGGATCTCTGACTTCAGGGACCGATTGGCCACCACCACCACCATCTCCTCTCCCCTGGTCCTGTCTCTCAGAGTGTGAAGTGCATAAAGAATAAACTTCTACTGCATTAAGGACCCTGAAATTCAGGACTCCATCTAGTGGAGCAACTAGCATTACTTTGACTAATACACCGATGCACTAACAAATATTAAATGCAAATATTATATAAATTATGGAACACTGGTGTTACCTGTTGCTGTGTGTATAAATGGCACAAGAGTGTATCAGTCAGAATTTTGTTTGGTTCCAATCATAAAAAAACAGCAACAATAACAACAAAAATAAAAAACAAAAAACCTGTTCCCAGCAGCTTTAAATACCTAGGGGTTTAATTTCCTTACAAGGACATAGGTTTAAAAAAAAAAAAAAGAAAGAAAGAAAGAAAGAAAGAAAAAGAACACAGATTCAGAAGTAGCAGTTATTGCCTTATTTCGGCAGCCAACGTGTCTGGGGACCTCTTGCTTTTCCTGCGACATGACTGAGGCAGCTCACGTGCTATGATCAAGGCAGGAAGGAAGTAGAAAAGCCCAGTGCATCTCCTTCTATCAGAAAAGTCGGAGCTTATCTGGATTTCTCAGCAGATGTCAACTCAAATTTCACAGGCTTCTCTGCCAAGGTGTCATTTGTCACCACGAGCCATAGGAAGGTTGGAAAGTTTCTACTTAACCAGATACCTTGCTGTCCCAGACGTAATTATGGCCCTGTTACCAAAGGAGAACTGGAGAATAAATATTAAGTAAGTGACAATGTCTGTAATTCATAGGGGTAATCATGAACTACAACCTGTTAAGTTTTAATTCTGTGTATTTGTCTAAATGAGGATTAAAAGACCCAGAAAAAAATCAGGAAGTAGTCTAATTTTACCAAATGCCAAAAGTTAACAGAAATAATCATATCTATGCAAGGGCTATATATAACTTCTGCTTCCATGTGGAAGACCATTTTGCCACGTGAAAACCCAGATGTGCTCAAGTGATTGGCTCTTATTCATGACATGATAAGAAAAAGATAAAAACATATATGTGTAAAAATACTTTTAAAATAATGTGGGGAGAGAAACGAGAAAGGACTTACAAAAGTTCTCCGGGTTAAACCCTGAAAGTCTCCCATATACTGGTTTATTCAATCAAATTTTTACATTTCAATTTAAGTTAGTTTTAATTTTTAATCAAACTAAACGTCTTGTTTAGTTTGAGTGCGTGATGGCAGTGAGGAGTATATTAGCTTCTTTTTTATTTATCTTGCCAGGAGTTTCTAATTAAGTAAGTCTCCTATATGACTCATAAGTAAACCTTTCACCGGTCCTAAACATCTGGAAGTCGCATTTATGTATTTATGACAGATTTCACTTGCTGTCATGACTCATGGATGATAATAATCATTTATTTGAAGATTCACATTTCCTTCCTTTTCTTGATGTGGGGGTAGTTTCAGCTGAGACATTCAGCAACTAAAGATTTTGATGTACTAGACATGAATGCACAGTATTTATATATTCTGCTACTTTTCCTTGCAAATGTTTCCTTCAACATAAAAAATAATTGTGTGTGCATGTATTTACTTAATATATTTTCTGTAACTACATGTTAATATATGAATTATAATTATTTAAATGGATTTCCAAATAGATGTATTTGTTACTTAGGGAATTTTATCCGAAGGCATGCTTCATAAATATTTTTTTGTCCATAAATATTCCAAATAAACATTCACGTTGCCAGCTTTTATGACTGGTTAATACTTTTTTTTTTTCTTTTTTTAAAACAGGGCAGAAATGTGTAACATACCTGAAAACTTTGATGGGTACCAAATATTTACGGTATGTAGGCATTGAATTTTAATTTTATTACTCAGGACATTTTTTCCTTATTAGATTGTGCTTGCTGAGGAGGAAAATACTAATATCGTGTGAATGGCATAGATAATTCTCATCTACATTAGTTGATTCCTGTACTGTCTAAAAGCACACGAGGCATAATTCTTTTTCATTTTTTGTTAAATAATTATTGCAAATAGGCTATAAATTCTCCATCTTAAAAACAAATAAACCCAGCCTTGACCCCATGTCCCCTTCAGCAATGATACCCACTCTCATTTCTCTGTTTCTAGTTACAGCATATTATAGACAGAGTGGTTTATACTTATAATTTTATTTCTTTGCTTCCTTCTTTCTCCTAACCAGGTCTTCACCCCCTCACCCTGTTGACATCTTATTTTCAGTTTACACGGATTTCTGTTTTACCAAACAGGTCCACAGTTTGTCTCCTGATCACTTGATCGATCAGAAAGATTTGACACATCATTCCTCTCCGGAAACACTTTATTCTGTTGACTTCCTGGGAATCCACTTCTCCTGGGTTTTCTCTTACTACACTGGCTCATGTTTGTCAGTCTCATGGGCCATGTCCTTTGCCTTTCAGACCAAATGTTAGGTCACCCTAGGTGTTAGTCAGTCTGAGATCTCCCTTCCTTCTTTGTTACATGGTCACTCTCTAGATGATCTTATCTAATCCCATGACATTATACTATACGTCTGTATACTGATAACACCCAAATGTATATTTCTGGAGCTTCCCTCCTTTGATTTGAATATTCAAACTGCGTGATTTCTCCTTTTGGAATTAGTATTTACAGAAAAAAACTCTTTGCTTCCTTCCCACACTTGATTTCTGAGTGTCTTCAATTTGATAAATGGCACCACCATTTGATAAGGGACACCGAGTTTGATAAATGGCATTGATTCTGTTGTTCAGCTCATTTCTTACTCTTCTATTTCTTCCCACACCCTCCTCCAGACGGTGAGTAAATTGTGCAGCTTCTCCCTCCAAACACATCTGGAATTTGATGATGCAGCACCTGCTTCAACCACTATCCATCTTTCTCCTGAACAGCTGTAATAGCTTCCCACTTCTGTGCTCCTGCCCCTAAGGTGTATTATCCATCCAACCACCTAAGGAAACTTCCTATATAATAAGATCCTATGAGGTCACTGTTCTTAATTCTCCAATTCTGTAGTATGATACTCAGAATGAAATCAAAGTCTGCAAAAAAAAAAAAAAAAAAAAAAAAGAAATCAAAGTCTGCATTGTGCCCCATGACATCTGACAGGTCCAAATGCTGGTCTACAGGACTAACATGGTTTCTCATTCACTCTTTTTAGGTGTTTGCTTAGAATTATTCTCTTTAGATAGACCTCTGATAATCCTTCATAGCTTCTATGAGATTCTATTATCCTATCTCTTTAACCTACTTAGATATTATTATACTAAAAACTGATGGGCATTACATTAAATATGTAAAAATATGAATTCTGTTGCTGAGAAAGCTATGTTCTGTATCCCTATCAGTTTCCAATTATATACATCCCTCCATTTTTGCCTGTTCAGTACAGAGGTGATGTGACAATGGCACTTAACCAGTATACCTGTAGAGTTCAACAGAAAGCCAAATGTTGCTTTGAATCACATCTGTTAAAATGGGAAGTCTGAAGATAGAAATGGCTTTATGCTTTAAGAAAAACAGAAGCAGTCACATTTCTTGGCAAGTGAAATACACCTGTGTGTTCAAAGCCATGTCAGTGTGTATTGAAAAACTGGAAATTAAATGTGATTTAGACCTAAAGAAGAAAAGGTTGATATCACATTGCATAGGCAAGGGTGTCCTGCTCCTTCCCACTGCAGGTGCAACCCCTCTGCAGGGCACTATGGTAATACCTTTCATAGTTAAATGCATGAATCCTTCGATCCAGCAATTCCAGTTGTCAGTGTTGTTGCTTGGATGGTACTTATGCGTGTATAAAATGTGCACAAGAGTCTTCTCTATATTGTGTGTAAGAAATGTGGATGCCCACCAAAGACACTGAGAGACATTACTTAGCAGGTGTATTTTATGGTTAAAAACTCAAAGTTTTTCAAAGATTCCATAACAACTGAGGTTGTTTCCTTCAATGACCTATCCGGCTGTCCAACACAGAGTACCCCAACCGGCCTCAGCTAATCAGCAGTTTATCCAAGGACAGGAAAACGTAGGTTACATCTCCACGTGGTTGGTGTTATTTCCTTCTTCCTTTTTTTTTCTTTATTTTTCCTTTTATATAAATCTTGTTAGTTTATAACTTGTTAGTATATAAACTAAGATAAATTAGTTTCTTGATTGGCTTCCCTTGTATACAAATAAATAGTGTGTTAATGTTAATGTAACTGTGTGTCTGATTTACCATTTGACGCTGTAATATCTCCAAAAGATTGGAAACAAATCCTTTGGATTTGTCTTTTAAACAAATCCTTTGTCTTTTCAAAGGCAACTGTATTTTAGTATATTATCAAATAGCCATGTAATGTGATGGCACAGAACTCTAAATAAGAACACAATATCTCTATATACGTTAGTCTGGAAGGTTTTCCAAGGTATAAGCCCTGTGCAGCAGAGTACATGCCATATACTATTATTTGAGAGTGACATGGAGAACAAATAATTACATGCTTTTAATATAGATAATATCTCTGGAAGGACAAACAAAAAACTGTTAATAACAGTCGCCTTTGGGAAAGGACCTTGGTGGCCCAAAACAGCAAAGGGAGACATTTTTTACTGTATACTCCTTCCTTTCTTGTTAAAGGGAGTCTGCACCTTAATTCCAACGTGAGGAAGGTCCTGCACACCATCAACAAGAAATTCTGCAACGCCAGCTGGGTGTCCTACAGTCCAACTCCGTTCTGACGCTCTGTACTCTGAGAGCCTCGGATTCCATGGGTGAAGAGCTTCATCCCACATGACTCCCCACCCCCCCCAGCCTCCAACCCCCACCACCATCACTTCAAATGCCAGTTGCAAACTCAGATTATTTATCACTTGTGCTTCTGATTGGAAGGTCCCACAGCTCCCTCCTTGGGTTCAATTAATTTGCCAGCCTGGCTCATGGAGCTCAGAGAAACATTACACTTACTAGATTACTGGTTTATTATAAAAGGATGTAGTTCAGGAACATCCTGAGGATTCAGAAAGAAATCCCTAGGGCAGAGTATGGGAAAAGGGTGCTGAGTTTCATGCTCTTTCCGGTGTGCTATCCTCCCCAAATCTCTGCATGTTGTCCAACCTGGAAGCTCTCCAAACCTCACTCATTTGGGTTTGTATGGAGGCTTCATTACCTAAGACAGGATTGATGAAATCATCAGCCACAGGCAACTGGTTCAACCCCTCCTCTCCCAGGAGTAGGGCTGCAAGCTCCACCCCTTTAATCACTTGGTTGGGTCTCCCAGTTCCTAAAGTACAGTCACTTTATTAACATAACAAAAGACACTTCTATTGCTTTCATCACTTAAGAAATTCCAAGAGTTTTAGGAGCTCTGTGTCAGAAGCGAATATCAAATATTTGTTTCTTCTTACAGCAATATCACGTCGTGAATCTAGTACTTTGTGAACCTATCCAGCGATTGGCTCTGGGGTGCAAAATTAAGTTTGCATTTGTCATTTGCTTGACAAACAGTGATCTTCAACGTGCTTATTATTATGCAGAATTGGAGAATTATTGGAAATAGAGTGAGGAAAGTGGCAGAGGGGCCACGTGGCTTCCTGAAGTAAAAACACAGAGATACTTCTCTTTCATTATGCTTTGTCCTGATGTACTGAAGAGGCTCCTGCTGAATGTGGTGAGAGAAGGCAGGAAAAAGTCTTTCCTAACAGCAAGAGAAGTGGTGATTTGCCTTGTGACTGGGCTCAACACCAGGCATGGGTTGTTTGGGGATAGGACTGCTTCCTGGTACAGATCATGGCCCATGCTTCAAGTGTCCCTTGAACTAAATAAACCTTCTGGAAATATGAGTGTGCCATGGGGTTCTGCATGGTACATGTTAAGTAAAGGGCATGCAGGAGCAAACACAAATTTGGGTCGGTCGGCTTCTCCATTCCTAATCTCTTCACTAGGCTCTGAGAGTGTTGACGTCCAGCCCTGCAGACTCATGATCCACCTCCATATCCTGCATCCTCAAATCTGTGTCACCTTCATGCCTATCTGGATAAAGGGCTTCGCCATCCATCCACTCACCCAGGCTATGATGAAACTCTGGTGCCATTGTTGATTTTCCCCCCTCGTATTTCATATTCTATCCACTAGCAAGGTCTATTTTTCTACCTTCTGAACGTATACCAACTCCGACCACTTTTTATTACCTCCACTGCTACAACCCCAGACCACATCTCTATCAATCCTTGCCTGGGCCTACTAAAGGAGCCTCCCAGTGTGTTTCCCCTCACATAGTAGCTTGAGAGAACTTTTAAAATTATATGTCATGCCACTTCACCTCAACTAAAACTCTTCCATTCCACTTGGAATAAAATACAGACTTTTAAATGACTCAGACTCTCTACATAACCAGAGCCTTCCTTCCTCTCTGTCCTCGTTTCCTCCCTCTCTGCTTCTTGTTTACCATCCACCATGTTGGCATTTGCCCTCCTCGAAGCCTCTGCACTCAATGTCCCTGATGCTTGGACTATTCTTCCAACAGGTCCTCCCAGGGCTCCCTTCTCATTTCAGGTTGTCACATGTTTTTTCTTCAGAGATGCCTCCTCTTACTGCTGAAAAGCAATTGTCTACGACCTGGTCATGCTCTATCATGTTAAGCTATTTTATCTTCACAGTTTATCAGTGAGTGAAATTATTTTATTTGTATATTTGCTCAGGTGATTTTTGTTTGCTTCCTCCTGACTTAATCATAAGTTCCTTGATAGCAGGGGCTGTCTGTTATTGCCAAAGCCCTAATGTTCATGCAAGAGTCTCACACATGGCAGATTGTTCACTGCTTGATGAACTGTTTTTGTTTTGTTTTTTTTTTAAGATTTTATTTATTTATTCATGAGAGATACAGAGAGAGAGGCAGAGACACAGGCAGAGGGAGAAGCAGGCTCCAATGCAGGGAGACTGATGCAGGGACTCGATCCCAGGACTCTAGGATCAGGCCCTGGGCTGAAGGCAGCACTAAACCACTGAGCCACCAGGGCTGCCCCTGAACTAGCAGTTTTGATATGGGACAATCAGCCTCTGGTAACCTTGTGGAGATCACAATCACACCTTTAAAGGTCTAACTCTGAGTTCCAAATCTAGTAATGAGATAAAAGTAGCCACAGAGTGAGCAGGGACTCCATTCACCAGGAATGGGGGTTAACTTTTGAGTCTAGTTTCATCTTCCACACTTGGGATATCTGACTCTAAACTTTAGCTAATGGATTATTCTACCCAGATTCATGCTTTAGACTGAATGAGCAAGTGAGCCCTACACTTGCTACCTTTCCCCCTCCCTCCCTTCCTTCATTTCTTCCTTTTCATTGTTGCTGCTTAATATTAGTATAGGAAGGATACCGAGAAAGAAAGAGTTCTCTTGGTAGGGCTCAATCTATTTAATTGTAAATGTTAGAATATATGTGAGCTTTTCCAACTTAATGAAGTCACGTGCCCACATACAGTTTTCCATTTTTTAAATTTTTGTTTCGTTTTGGGTTGAAAATGATGTAATATTTAAAATAAAATTTTACACTATTTGCAATACTTATTATAAGACTCATTTTAAGCCATTTAATTATATATAAAACAATTTATATAATTTCATCAAATATAGGATCCTTGTTCATATATGAACTATACAGTCATTATAAACACATATGCAGTTCTTTTATATTCTATTTTTAACTTTATCAGCCAAGAAAGCTTTCCTCTTTTATCAGCCAGGAAATAATTCATCCAGACCCCACTAATAAAGTAGAAATAGCCAAGATGTATAAGATACTGTGCCTGCCCTCATAGAGCTCTTATATTCAGTTGGGGAAATACATTCACTTACAAAGATGAGACCTTTAATAACAATTATTTAAGGCAAGGAAATAGTGTAGAAAGTAAAGTAACTAAGTTACTCTGGATGTATGCAGGATGGGTAGAGATCACAGTGTATTTTTTCCCAAATGGAATCCATGAGCACCATAGGTTAATTTTGGGAGTTAAATAGCTCTATGTACAAAAATACAAGTGAATATTTTTAAGATTTTGTTTTTATTCACGAGTGACACAGGGAGAGAGACACACAGGCAGAGGGAGAAGGAGGCTCCCTGCAGGGATCCCGATGCAGGACTCAATCCCCGGACCCCAGGATCACAATGCCCCACCCGTTCCATGTCTTATAGTTTTGGTGATATAAAAAGATTTCTAGTTATGTTTATGAAATAACTTTTATCTATAGTGCTGATGGGATCTGACAAAGTGATCTAGGACACCTTAGTTATCTTGCAAATGCACTGCAGCAAGTTTAATCCTTAGAGTGAAACCTCCTGAATGACTATCTCAAAACCTTTATTCCACAACCTGCTGGCTTTCCTGACTTTTTTTTTTTTAGAGAGACTGAGCAAGCAGCAGTGTGGGAGGGCCAGAGGGAGAGAGAGAATCTTAAGCAGGCTCCAGGTTCAGTAGGGAACCCAATGCAGGGCTCCTCACGATGCTGACATCAAGACCTGAGCCACAATCAAGAGTCCAATGCTTAACTGACAAGAGCCACCCAGATGCCCCGCCTGACATTCTAATATCAGATACAAAGCATTTGACTAACTCCTTAAATATTCTTTTTTCATTTTAAAGATTTAATGAGGTCCACATCTTAATAACAAGGATAGACTACATGAATGTTGACTGTATTATTTACTATAGTGAACATTTATAAGGAAACAAATTGCCCAGAATAGGTTGAATTGTAGTTGCAGCATCAAAGATTATTAGAAAGGCATAATAGCATGGAAATATGTTCATTATATATTGTTGGGTGGAAAACTCTGGTAATCAAAAATGCAGTTTGACCTCATTTTCTATTTAAAATAATAAAAAGTTTGAATATATGCATATGTATTGTATTTCTATATATGGAGAGAGAGAGATATATAGAAATCTAACACATACGTATACACACATAGGTAGCATGGGAGAAAGATGCAGAAAAACAGAAAGAGAGAGGGAATAGACTCTACTTTCTTCACTCTTTGCTCAATTCCAACTACAAGAAAAAGTGCACTAGGAATTAAAGCTGGAAGAGGACAAAATATATTCATTATGATTATTTTGGGGAGATGGGAATGAGTTATTTTTGCTATTCGCACTAAGTATTTGATAATTTTATAATTACATTACCTTTGTAATTTGTGTAGTATTTCAAGTAAAAGAAGTTGAATCCAAATTTCAGTCATTTTTTGAAAAGATTTTCAGTTATTTCTAATAGAAGGTTTATCAGCATAATGATTATTTCATCTTTAAAAAATTCTGGTATAGTTAACATAGTGCTAATGTCAGGTGTACAGCTAGTGGTCCTATAATTTTTTTTTTTTTTTTTTTAGGATTTTATTTACTTGAGAGAGAGAGTGCAGGTGCGCACAAGGATGGGAGCGGCAGGAAGGAGGAACAGAGCAGGAAGTCAGACTCAGACTCCATCTAGGGACTCTGGGATCATGACCTCAGCCAAAGGCCAATGCTCAACCAACTGAGCCACCCAGGTGCCCAGTGATTCAACAATTTTATACATTACTCAGTGCTCATCGTGATCGGTGGACTCTTAATTCCCTTCACCTATTTCACCCGTCCCCTCACCCACCTCCCCTCTGGTAACCCTCTGTTTGTTCTCATAGTTAAGAGTCTGGTGTTTTGGTTTATCCTTTTTTTTCTTTGTTTTAGTAAGTTCTTTTTTTTTTTGTTTTGTTTTGTTTTGTTTTGTTTTAGTAAGTTCTGTATGTGAGTGAAGTCACAGGGTATTTGTCTTTCTCTGACTGGGTTATTTTGCTTAACATTATACTCTCCATCCATGTTGCTGCAAATGGCAATGATTCTTTCATTGTTAGCCCACAAATAAGACTCATACCACATTCTCCAAAATCATGAAATGAAATCTGGTGCAATCAATAAATAATATCACCCAATAACTCTTGAATGGCTAACTTTAATTAAGCGTAACATGAAGTATGCTACTAAAAAGCAGACATTAAATACATCTCCTCAAGTAATTCTTAAAACAACATCCTAAATTTAATAACAATAATTTAGTTAACATTAAACAATTACATGTAACATGTTTCAAAATAATCAAATCACATAAAATTTTAAGACAACAAGAATTCAGGGCAGTCACCAGTTAAGCATTTACATAGCATTCATTATTCGGTCAGCCAAGGTACCTAGGAAGTTGGGCAACTGATGTAGATTCTGGAAGCTCACAGGTTGGAATACATGCTAATATAGCACTACTTGGAATTAGAGCCAAGATGACATCGGGCAAAATCTGTTTTCTGTACTAGTTTTTCATTGGGAACTACTTTGACTAACATGCAATTTCCCCCATTTTGTGAAATTCTTGTTTCCCATTGTGTCTTTGCCTGTGACTCAGGGCTTGAGAACCTTCAGTACTCTCCCACCCATGAAGTAGTAACAAAGGTGCCCAGAGAGGTGCCCCAACCCTTGACCTGATGGGGTTATGGGAAGGCACTGAAGAATAAGGGACCATCTGAGAGGATCAAAATGAACTAAGTCGATAATGACCATGGTTATGGAAGTTAGAGTGACACCTTTTACCAGGTTCTCAGAACTACGTGGAGTGGTGGGCAGGTTACAACTAGAAAACTGGACACCTGATTTCTAACTCCAGATTCTTATGATTAGTGGTATGGGTTCCGGCATGTCAGTTGTCTGGTTCAACTTAGAAAGAGCATTTGAGGCAGTTTTATTAAACTATTAAACCTTCCAGATGCACTTAGAGTTTTATCACTCTAAGTTAATACAACTCTGGACCTTAGCTATTATCAGCTAGTGCTTTGGCCACAGTGAAAAATAGCAGTTTCAATACCACTGAAAACAATAACATTTTCAAAATGTGATGCGATACAAACCCCTGGAATGTTATTGTCCCTGAACAACTCTTATCTTAAGAGAACTGCCTCTTCCTTCTGATCTAAAATGCCATATAGTTTCTCTTCATTTATATAACACTGCTTTCTTGGTTGTTATGGAAAATAATTATTTATAAAATTTGATTTCTTGTCTTGAAATGTAAATTTCTAGGCAAATTGTTTTCAGCTTTGTTTTAAAATATTCATTGATTTCCTACTTTCTTTAGTCTGAAGTGTCAGCATTCAAGTGATTAATACAATTTACAAAACTAGAAGTTTAATCTGTAAATCTATAGGCTTTTAATATCCTTAATTTGAATTTTAATTCCTCCATATTATGAATTAATGAGAACTTGATGAGCAAATATATATATATATATATATATATATATAGATATAGATATTTGATACTTTTAAGGATATATGTGGACCCTTTAAACAGATACCCCTAACAGATAAACCCTTAAACAGATAAGCACATCGAGAGAATATTACCAGGCTGGATTTGTGCCTTTAGATCTCAGAAAGTAAGTAGTACTTTACTTTCACGCAGCTCCCAAAGCCCAGTTTTATTTCTGCTGCAGAAAAGAGGATTTCATTCAACTAGACAACTGACCAGCATGGTTGCTATAAACAGGAAATAATAAGATTATTTATCATAGTGAGACAAAGTTCGCCATTTGAGGGAAATGACTTGCTGGGTCTTTGCAAACACCTCAGTTTCGCTTTTCATCCTACTTTACGAGCAGTGCTAAGAAATTATAATTTAGATATCCTTTTAGGAACTGCCTAATACAGGTCATCTCCACATTCCCTTTTGAGTGCTGGGCTGACAAGGAAATCACAGATTTCTTCTTGTATGCTAAAAACATATGTCAAAAAACCCACTCATGTTAACCTATTCACATCCATGAAGTGGGGAAATGCAGGGCTCTTGACAGTAAAGAAATGAAAACAATGCCATGTGCTTTACATTAATTAGTAATTTCACCCAGTGCTCACAAGAATTGAGAAGTGATAACAGCAAGCCACTAAACAGGATAACAGAGCAGAAATAATTGGGAAGTTTAAGTAAATATTTAACGTGAAATTTATGACACATACATTTATGATCTCACAATCTTTTTTCCTTTTACTTCCCTGGAATCTGCAAATACCTTTTTAGCTGTGAATAGCTAATTCAATACCATAAACAACGATTCATTTGGGTGGGCACTATATACATATTTGGTGAAAAAAAAGAGCAGCTAAATCCCATGTGGATAATACACACTGAGTATTGAGAATTTCAATTTCATGAAGTATTCTCCTGGTTCCTGGAGGTATAAAGCAGCTTTGGTTTTGTTCATAATTTTAAAACAAATTTATCTGTAGCAGTGATGTGATCTTAGAAAGTCACCCATGACACGTTTATCCTGCACACAAAGCACAAGGAAGTTAATCCTCACAGTGGAACCTCCTGAATGACTATCTCAAAGCCTACGTTCCACAGCCTGCTGGCTTTCCTGATATTCTAATACTAGATACAAGGCATTTGATGAATTCTTTAAATATTATGGACTCTTCTTTCATTTTACAGATCTAATAAAGTTGACCATCTCTAATAATAAACAAACTCTTCATAAAGGAAAGATAATCTCCAGATGACAATACATGACTTCAAGATCTGAGAGGTAAAATGTGTTTGGAAATACAGAGCATAAAAATGACCATATGGATTCTGGGAGGGAGAAAGACTTAATTCTAATCCCAACTCAGTCACATGCTAAATATATGGCACGTTATTTGTCCGAGTCTCAGTATTTTTTATCTGCAAAATAACACCTACAGTGAATAAGTATTAGAATGATAAGAATTCACATTTGTAAAGATCCAGCAGAGAGCATACATTAGGTGCTTAAAAAATAGGAATTATTCTCATCCATCGTCGCATCACATCATTGGCTAAAGTAGTCTTTCAGCTCTGAGCGCATACATTTGGCCTGTGATAAAGTAGCTGACCAGTTCAAGTAGGAGTCCAATTAAGCAGTGATCAAATAAATAAAGATTCTTTGGGAATTTTCTACAAATTGCCTTTCTATACAGCTATCTCCTAAATATAAGCTATAAGACTCTGGAATAAGCTAAGAGATCAAAAATTGCCTTTATCACCTTTATGGCTTTAGTCTGGAAAAAACTATTAACAGTGATAATAACCTTGAACTCTTAAGGAATTGCCATAACTTTCCTGGAAGTCTATCACTACCAAGAAATGGATATTTTTTGGTACCACTGAAATAATAAAGTGAGCTAGAATTTAGAAGACAAATTTCAGAGGTCTACTCACTATAAAGTGCCTATGATTGTCACGTTAAGTCTGGGACAGATAAAACTCATCTTAAAATAGAAGGCAAACTTCTTAAATAAAATGCCTTGATTTGAGTTCTACTGAACTACTGCCTCAACTGACCAAAACTCTTAACTTGCACAGTGCAAGGGCAACTTCTCAAGGCAAAGCTAAAGATCAGTTTTAGAAATAAAAAATATATGTGTGTGTCTATATATATATTTATATATTTATATGCATAACCCCAGTGAGGATTCCCTTTAAAACCTGAATCTAGGTGCACAATCATTCACAGATTCAATTTTTTCTATGACTGTAGTACCCAGATGGCTTCCTTTTTATTCTGGGGAATAAATACACTTAAATACCATGCAAAGCTTAGTGAAAGTGATCATGGATCATCTGATTGTAAGGACTCTGAGGACATGATGAAGGGTCATTTGAATGGTAAGAGCAATCAGGTTATTAGCTTCTCATTTGAGGTAGTTTTTACCTTAGTTCAAAAAATGCTTGCAATTATTTTACCGATTAAACCCCAGATCATCTTCTCCATTGTCAGTGGAAACAGCCGGCATTTAATTAAAATAGACTCTTTTAACTATAACTAATTGAATAAATAGTGACTAAAATGGTGAATTGATAAATAACTAAATAGTGTAAAATAAGAATTATCAAAACACTCTTGAGAACACAGTTCTGCTTGGAGGGCTCCAGGGAGGAAGTGCCTCATTTTCAAGAAAGGAATGACGCTTCTTTTGTTTTCGTTCAATTCTTTCCTGCCTTTCTTTCTTTTCCTAAAGAGAAAAATAGAAAAATGAAAATTTATATACACATGTGAACATTATTTTCAAATCAGGTTGCTTGCTGAAGAACAAAGAAATCTATTATAAGACATTTAAATGTCATTTCCTACTTAATTGAAAGGAATAACGGCTAGAGAACATTGCTCACTTATAAGTATACCACCAACAGGTATTAATGCACCACTTAATCACTTATTTTTGGATATTAAAAGGGATAATATTTAAACAAAATTATGAAAAAATGAGAAAAGACCTATAACTGCATAACCCAAAGAGAATAATTATGAGAAGTTACTGATGACTTTCTGAGAACAGATTCTCAGAACTCAATTTCCTGCCAAGGTTGACTATGTCATGATAACTGGGATACGTCAAAATTTTTACAAATGGTCGACAATTAAATCTCATGTTTCTTATCATTAAGCTTGAGCACATTTTTACTTCTTTAGCCCTTTTGTGGATTTTTTTGCTCAATTATCTGGCTCATCCAACTCTACGGGTATCAATGCTGTTAATGTTTAGCACTTTGTATATTTTCATGTGATAAATATTATCCTTGCAGCAAACATTTTATCTACATTCCTTTTAGTCCTTTTTAGAAAAAAAATTCAGAAATATTTCAGCCAATTGTTTGTCAAAACCTGTGTGCCCACCATCTGCCTTATGAAAAAAAAAATCAAAACCAATACTTTCAAAGGTCTCTGTGTTCATTCCTTCATCACACTCCTTCCTCTCCACCCCACTGAGGTAGCCATTACTCTCAATTTGATGCTAATTAGTCCAGTGCATCTCTTAATACTTGTGTTATAAATGTATTAATCCCCAAACAAACCATTTTTCTTTGCATGTTTTTACAAGCGTAAAAGGTAACAGGCTACATATTTTTTCAACTTCCTTTTTTATTCGTCTCAATATTTCTAAGATCTACCTATGCAAATTATAGCTCGAAATTCAGTGATATCCCATGGAATAGTCATAGAATTCCAGGAGATCAACTTACCACCATTTGTTAACCTATTTTTGTTGCTGTCGAAAACATGATGGGGTTTTTCCCCCGCACAAAGACAATACTATAAACATTCCTGTTTGATTCCTTGTACTTACAAGTCAAGATTTTCTCTCCATGTATATGCCTAGGAGTGAAACTGCTGGTTTGCATATACGAATATGTTCAACTTTCCTGGGAAATGACTGATTTTTCAAAGCAGCTGTAAGAATCCACCCTCCAAACAGCCCTGCACTGACTTTTTATGTTAATGCATTAATGATTTTAAATTCTGTTTCTATTCCTGTTTTCCTTTATTACTTCTACAGTACTTTTCAGGTTACAAAAGTAAAGTGTCTTTATCTCCATGAGACTTGATAGTGTTTTATTCTTTTTTAAGATTTTATTTATTCATTCATGAGGCACAAGAGAGAGAGGCAGAGACACAGGCAGAGGAAGCAGCAGCTCCTCGCAAGAAGCCCAATGTGGGAGTCATTCCTGGGACCCCAGGATCATGCCAGGAGCTGAGGGCAGACGCTCAACTGCTGAGCCAGCCAGGTGTCCTGATAGGGTTTTATTTTCTTTCAGTTCTTCTATTGTTTGGCATTTTCTATTTAATGCTTTAGGGCTTTTGGCATTTCTATTGCTGTAGGGTAATTCTTTGAAGTGATTTCATGTCCAAATGTCACTCAGATAACCCAAGTTATAATTTCCTTGCTTCTAATAATTTGTGTTACTTTATTATATAGCTCATCTTACTTGTAACCGGTTCTGAAAAGTCCTGGCGGGGGGGGGGGGGGGGTCTATTATTTTATGGGTATTATATCGCTTTGATTTGTGTTAATTTACTCAACTGTTAAGCCCTGAGATCCTACTCTGGGTCAAGCAGTATACTGGGGGCCACGCATAAAGTGATTCTAAAATGCAAACACATAGATTCTGTCCTTGCCCCTCAGGTCATTTTCAAAATGGGCAGTTAAGAAATAAACAACAAATGATTTCAAATTGTGAGAATTTCTATGGAACATATAACAAAATTGTTGTGATTGTTAAGGAACAAAAACACTTTCAAAGAAGAGAGGATTCAGGGGGGATCCTTGGGTGGCTCAAGGTTTGGCGCCTGCCTTTGGCCCGGGGTGCAGTCCTGGGGTCCCGGGATCGAGTCCCACGTCGGGCTCCCTGCATGGAGCCTGCTTCTCCCTCTGCCTGTGTCTCTGCCTCTCTCTGTGTCTCTGTTTCTCTCTCTCTCTATCATGAATAAATGAATAAAATTTTTTTTAAAAAAGTGGATTCAGAGAAAGTCACTTTAAAGTGAGAAAAGATGGATAAGACAAGCCCCTTGTGGTAGGCATCGAGGAGAGAATGGTTCAGTCAAGCAAACAGCATGTGTGAGGACTCGGACAAGTGGGAGAGACGTGGGGTGTGAGAGGCCACGACAGAGCCAGCGTGAGCCACCGAGACTCCAAGTGGGCAGAAGACAAGAGGGGGGACCAGAGGAGAATAAAGAGGCGGTGAGAGAGGTGCTGTGGGCGTCGCAGGCCTCGGCCGCACCTGGAACACAGGTAAGAGAAGAGAAGTCAACAAGTGACGCTGAGAAGGCAGGTTGAGAAGTGAGAGAAACCAGGACCGCGGGGTCCCCAGGGGAGAGGACAGTGCCAGAGGGTGAAAGTGACTGAATGGCTGAGAGGTCTGGGGGTGCAGCCCAAAGCAACACACGGGGTGGCTGGATGGTTTGGCAAAACTAACTTTCAAAGACGAGGCCACAGTGTGTTGAGGGTGTAAAGGGTATGGAGAACCAAGAAGTGTAAATAAAACTTTTTTCAGAAGTTCAGCTATTAAAAAAAAAAAAAAAAAAGAGCAGTGAAATGTGGAACCATCCCTGGAGGCAAATGAGGAATTACGAATTATACCTCCTGGAAAGTGATGGGAATAATCCGACACAGAAGAATGCTGGTTCCGGGACAGTGGAATGGTAAACTGATATTTTACTGCTTGATGGGAACAGTCCTACACTTTATCTCATTTTGAAAATATTATCTACCATATTCTCACATTTTTATACCAGATAAATTTTGGAACCATTGTGCTTCCCTGCACACACTCCCTTCCAAGAAATGACTATGTGAGGATTACTAAGAGACTTAAACACTAATCTAGGAATGCTTGAGATGTTAGTAAGATGTTAGTAACACTTGCTCATCTCATCCTGCAGCTCAGATGGTCTCTCCATTTCTCCAAGTCTCTGCTAACACTATAAAGTTTGGTGGTTTCCTCATTTCCTCATATTGGTGATTTTTCTCAAAGAGCAGCAGGATCTAGAAACCCTTAGACAATGTTACCTGTGGGGGCTGGATGACTTGGGAGGGGCAGCATTTTGGTAAATTGTGAGGGGTCTATGATTGTTTTACCAGCACGTGTACGAATTAATCAGTGTCACAAACAGAATACGATAATGCAATGTTTGCATTAGCATACAGTTTTCACATAGAACAAAAGGAAAGAAAAGAGGTATGAAATTCATTTTTTCTGTCTTAACATTTTGTTTCATACTTGCTACTCCTACTAAAGCAAGGACAGGAATCTCCTTTTAGAATCCTAACTGAGAAACAAACCCTCAAAACTGTAATTGGGCCACTGTCATTCATTTTAGTATCTTAGTGGCAGACCCTCCAGCGAGGGAGCAGAAAAGTAGCCACTAGGCTGTGTCCACAGAAACTGGCTGAACAAGCCTCTTTTTGTCCATTCCATTCACCATGGGGAGAGAGAGGGAAACATGAAACAAGTCTGCTTTTACTAGAAGGTGCTAAGAAAGAATAGGAGATAAGCAAGTAATTATCAACATTAATTAAGATGATCAATAAGGTTGTCTCAAATAATACTTAAAATAATCTTGGTAAATGGTCCTTCTGACTGTTGTCTGTTGGGGAGTGAATTTTTTATTCATTTTCTTATTGACTGTAACTATTAATTAATCTGGGAACCAGCATGATAAAGAGAGTCTTACTGATCTTTGGCTGTAGCTCTTCCCTGAAAGAATAACCCATCCAATGCTCATTACTCAAGCCAGATTTTATAAAGAAATTTTGAGATGTAACTGTACATTAAAATTGAAGTTCTTAAACTGCCATATAGGGGTATTTTCTTTTTTTCTTTTTTTTTTAGGGGTATTTTTCCATTCTTTCTGCAAACAAGTTGCGATAAGAAATTGGTAAGTTGGAGAACTAGATCTGTCACATATTGTGTATGGATTTTTTATAAGTAGCATTGTATTTGTCAAAGTTCTACTACATATCAAAACAAGTTATTTTCATCTTAAGCCTTTGACTGATGAGTTTTTGTTCTCCAAAGGACTGATTAGAATGAGAAAGTGACTAAATACTGTAAAAAAACATAATGTACTTAGTGACTTAGTCATTTAGAAAATTCTATTCCATTTCAAAGAGTATGTGAAAATAAAACTGAAAGACACGTACATTTAGTTGCCCTAAGTGATCTAGCACAGTTGGTATGTGTCTCCTTGATAGAAGAGTTTTAATTTTTTTTAGAAGCAAACACTATTTGAGAGTTTAATGAAGCCATCATGAAACACTACCTTCCTCATTCAAATCTACCAACTGATTTTGATCACTTATTTTCTTACTGTTTTTCTGCATGGAATTTGCATAAAGCCAGCCTACAGTCAATACGTAAACAAGAAGAAATTCTGTTGGTATTTTTATTACGATTGCATTAAATCTGTAAATTACTTCAGGGAGCACTGACATCTATAACATCATTATAAGATTGAGTGTTCCTATCCAAGAGCAGTTTTAATCCATGTTCTCAAGTCTTCATTTGTGTCCTGCAGGAGTGTTCTAAAATTTTCTCCATGGTGGTCTTGCACATTTCTTAAGTTTATTCCTAAGTGCTTCATCTTTTTATCCTATCTTCAAATAGCCTGCTTTGTATCCTGCATGCCTATCTAGCTACTGTTGGGTTCTAAAGTTTATGTGAAAAAGTAAACAGTAACAGAAATACTTTGAAAAAAGTACTATGAGGGAAGATTATTTAAAACAGATATGAAAACATATAAAGCCCTGATAATGAAATAGTATGATACCGGAATATGTACCGTGAGATTTGAGATTGACCAATGGAAGAGAAACGTCAAGTAACTGACCCTAAAATCTGGAAGTGGACCATATAACAAAGGCAGTACCTCAAACCAGCGAGTAAAAGAAAGGTTATTTGGAAATGCATTTGGAAAAAATAAAGTCAGAATCATATATCCCACCATTATCAAGGTAAATTACAAGCTGATCAAATGTTAATGTTCAAGATATTGGGTCATAAAGTTATTAGAAGAAAAATGGGAGCACTTCATTTAACCTCAAGTTACAAAGAAAGTCTTTTCAACTACACTTAAAAATCAGAACCCAAAAGACTGAAAGATTTGACACCAGTAAATAAATACAATTTTTCATGCCTTAACATACTATTGATGCAAAGTTGAGAGACAACAAGCAACGGGAGAAAGTCCTTGTACTTGTACCAGTAACAGTAGGCTAATTTCCCTAGTATATAAACAAGCTTCAAAAAATCAAGAAGAAAGGGACCAACAGAAAAATGTGCAAAGTCTAAGATTAACAGTTTACAAAGAAAATTCCAAATGACCTTTACACAAATGAAAAGCTGCTCAAGCTCAGTCCCCACCAGAGAAACACAACCACAAAATACCCTGGACAGTATTTTTAACTAGCAGATTGATGGGAATTCAAAAACAGTTTGACAGGAAATCCTACTGGAAAGAAATCCTACTGGATTCTAAACCCAATGGAGCAATTGTACACGTTTTGATTCCCGCGGCACGTGATGTGCTAAGCATTCATAGGAATGCACCACCTACTCGAGTAAAATACTTATTCATATGAACGCATTACTTAGTCAAAACTTGATAATCGTGCATATTTATGATGAAATTTAAAGACAGAAAACAGTACTTTGCTTAACATTAACGAAAAGAAACTATCAACCTAAGTACACTGAAACAAAAAACATAAAAAACAAAATAATGTTAAGTCCGCCTTGACATTTCCTCCCAAACTTCCTACTGACTTTTTTTCACTTAAAAATACCAAAATGAGACCTTTTCCTTGAGGTCATCAGAAAGATCAAAAGACAACTTAAAGGATGGAACAACCTTCTCACCATTCAATTCAGCATTACTGTGTGTCGTGACCAGTCCCACCTAAAACCGTCTGGCAGACCGGCAGCATGCACTTGGCAGCGTCCCATGATTTCTGACATGACGGTCATTGCAAAGTCATTGCAAGAGTCAGTGTTTGGTAAGTGACTGCATGTGGGGATGTGGGGATGCGGTTAAGGAAGAGTATGATGCCTGAATTTTTAAGTCTGAGCATTTGAGGGTAGAGTAGAGGCGTCAACAGAAAAGAGGAAATCAAAGACAATATGACAGACTTGGGGAGAGAACAGATTCCACAAGGCAGCTCTAGGTAAGAATGGCCAGTAGGCAAGGGGCACAGAGAACTGGAATTAGGGACAGAAAAGTCACAAATAAAGTGCATTCACAAGCCACAAGTGCATTCACAGACAACACCTACCAGCCATTTTTCATATTCATCAATAGCTTGCTTATCTTTATCTTTTTTCTCTGCTCTTTTCAGTTCTCGTCTCTTCTCACTTATTTTCACTTTCTCCTTTTCTTTGAAAAAAGCATCCTTCCTTTCATTCCTGTGTAGGATAATATAAAACACTGGACAGTTAAAGGGGAGAATGAAGTTTCTCTAATATATCTTTGCAGCAATGAGATGGCAATGCATTAGTAAGTGTCAAGCATATAATCTTTTTAGGAGCCTCAAGTGTTATTCACTTGAAATCTATCAAAATAGCTCTCACTTGACCTCTTACCATTTCTCAATGGCTGTTAGCTTATCTTTCCTTTTCTCAGCAATTGTTTCCTCCTCTTTCTGCTTCTTTGCTCTTTCATATTCTCTCTCCTTTTTATTTTTCTCTCTAAGATATTCCATCTTTTTCTCTTTCCATTGTTCAAAGGCCTGAAAAAGTTCATAATGATTCTCTTATTTACTGCGAAAAACCAATCAAGTAAAGAGAGAAACAGCTAGACACAAATGCAGGTGTCTGATATGGTGAAATGATGACTGCGGGGACTCCAAGCCACTGAGTACCTGCAGCGCCTCCCCCTTTCTGGCAGCATTTTCTTTCTCTGTTTTCTTCTTGTTTTTTTCCTCAAGCCTTTTTCGGGCAGCTATTTTCTTTGCTTCCTTTTCTTTCATAGCCTTCCAGGCCTCAAAGGATGCTAATGCTTCTTCTCTCTTAGCAGCTCTTTTCTGTTTCAAAAAAATAAGAGACAGTGAGACGTGTGTGTATAAACAGACAGGAGACAGGTAGATACGACACACATGTATGGATTGTGCTGAATTCCCTTCATAGTCATCATTTCGAGACATTGTTTTGCAGAGCAGGTGACTCATTTAGAATAGTTTAGACAAGCTGATTTGGAAAAAAAATGTTACCGGAACTATTCATTGCATTTTAAAATATCCTTTTCTAAAACCATTTATCAGATTGATCTGCTATGAGAAAGACCTCTTTTTTGGAAGCGTACTAAAATGTTATCTAAATAAACTATAAAGGCTGAGTGCTCCTGCAAAATGCTCATAATAAAACATTCCATCACAAGAAAAGGATCAGGAAAGTTACAGGTTTATAAAGTAAGTCAGAGTGAGGTAACCCGGCCAAGCCACTTAGGAAGCCAAAATAGATCTTTGCTTTGAACCCGAGTTTAGGTGGACATTAAACCATAAGATTGTGACAACACAAGCAGCACCCAAATATTGAACCTGTATGTTGGTGAGCATATGGTAGGTATGTTATTACTTGACTTACCTCCATCTAATCCCATACTATCCTTTGCCTAATAATTCTGTGTAATGTTACATGACATAAAGCCTTACAAAGAGAAGACACTATTTAGGAGTAAAGGTACAAGCTACCTCCACGCGGTGTGAAGATCACACGGGAAGGTGTGTGGCACTGAGCACAGTCTCCTAATGGTGCCGACGTGTTGATGGGGGGGGGAACCTCCTGGAGGGCTGCTCCACGCAGCACCATGCATGTGGGAAGTAGCCTTCTTTCCAAGTCCATTGTAGTGTCGGACAGCACAGGAAAGGCACTTTAGTTAGAAGATGGGAGGGAACTAAGCAGGTTGCAGGCCACCAGGCCTACATGGAGACTGAAGTCGGGTCAAGAGCTCACATAAGAGCTGGTCTTAAAGACACATATAAAATTCAAGATGGAAAAGAGGAAAACCGGAGGTGGATGTCTGATGACCCTTCCCATTCTTGGCTAAGTCATAAGACTGAAGTCAGTTTTTAATAGTGAAAAGTGAAGTAAGAGTTAATAGGTGGTCAGAAGCAATCACATGTTCCTAATCAGTAGTGTCAGATCTATTCCACAACAACAAAATAGAAATCTCTGTGTATCTGTTTCCTTGCGAGAGGATTATATTTATGTCAAACTGAAATGTATGGAGTACCAGAAAGGAAATCAGAAATCCATTCTTTTATATACAGGTTATTTTGCCATTTAAAAACCAGTGGCTTTAGAAATGTTACTGAGAGATATTTTACTGACTTAAAAATCCAGAATAACTTCCACTTCTATATGTCAGATTACCTGTTCATTTTGGATCCTTAAGTTCTCACTTTCAATCCTTTTAATTCTGTGCATTTCATGTAAATACACATTTTTCTTTTCTAACCACTCCTGAGAAAATAAGAAAAAAAGAATAGAATGTTCAGTTTCCCAAATGAATTAGAATTCTTATCCATTTCTGAAATACTATAAATTTTTAAAACGGCAAACAAAATTTAGAAATTCCATATAAGCCAGTATCATGCTTCTTTTTTCTGATAATATTCTAATACGTAAAGACTAGCATGAGTTAAGAAAAATACGTTATCTTTCTTAGTTTTAACAACAGACTTCAAAGATTGAATATAATGGCTACATAAGTTAACATTTTTTCTCTAAAATTTATAAGTACAATTTTCTAAAGTGTACTGTTTTGTATAACAAACAAGACCAAATAAAGAACCTCTTTTGGAATTGTGAAGACAAATCAAGAAAGCCTTTTTCTCTGTAAGCTTAATGAAAATAGAAGGCCCAGAAAAAAAGTAAAACTCTTTTGTTCTTAACAATATACATTTTAAGAAGAAAAAGTATAAAAACATATATAGACATTAACCACATTTGCTTCTACTGTATTTTTATAAAGTGCTGTGGCATATTCTCTTAAACAACTATGATCAGTTAAGCAAAACTTGGAAGGAAATAATTTAGTAAAAATAACTCTGGGTTGCTCAGATATTATAAAGGAAAATGTTTTTTTTTTTAAGATTTTATTTATTTATTCATGAGAGACACACAGAGAGGCATAGACACAGGCAGAGGGAGAATCAGGCTCCCTGTGGGGAGCCCAATGTGGGACTCGATCCCAGGACCCCAGGATCATGACCTGAGCCAAAGGCAGATGCTCAACCGCTGAACCACCCAGGCATCCCTATAAAGGATAATCTTTTCCAATAGGGGAAATATTAAACTACGATGTCTACGAGGTCATTTATTCCTTGGTGAATGGGTAACCTTGTTGCGCAATCAGTTCATTTTTTGTTACATGTTTTCCTTTTACCTGATAAACAGTCGCCCTTATGCTATCTGCTCTTTCAGGTTCTGTGTTCTGTTTCTGTGAGGGCTTTTGGTCCAAGACTTTCAAAGTCCCTAAGTAGTGAGAAGAAGCAGTTGTCGATGGAGGTCTCCGTATAGAACTAGATATCTTTAAAACCTCAGGGGTCATTAATCTGAAAAAAATCCAAATAAATCAAAATAAAATATTACAGTTGCACTTGGTAGAAGAAAAATTCATCAGAAAATTCATTAGAATATACAACTACTATATTTGAAATTACATTGTAAATTAATAAATTATAAGTACTTTGAAAGGGATGATAGCCTTTTCTTAGTCTACTAAGAGTTTCAAACTGCTATTTCTAGATACTTGTAATTAGAACATTTTTAAGAAAAATGAACTATATCTAAAAGTTATATGGAAAAAATAATATTAATAAAGTAGATTTTATCATCTACTTTATGTATCATCATGTTACAAAAAATAACTCTAAATATAAAGTTAGAATAGCATCCTCTATTTCAGGAGTTGGCAGGAAAATATTGCCCATGGTCCAGGTTTGCACAGTTTGTTTATTTCGTGAGTTTATTGCACCATAGAGATTTCCCTGCCACAACAGCACAACTGAGTAGTTACAACAGAGACTGTCTGGCCTACAAAGTCTAACACATGTACTAACTGGCAATTTACAGTTAAAGTTTGCTGGCTCTTATTTTAATTCATTAATGATAATTTAAAAGAGAAGGTTTGATTAGCATTCATGAGGGAGACATTCATTATCATCAGTGTGAATGAAGCAATATAGAGTCCGATCTTTTTTTTAACTTAAGATTTTATTTATTTATTCATGAAAGAGAGAGAGGCAGAGACACAGGCAGAGAGAAACAGGCTCCATGCAGGGAGCCCGATGCAGGACTTGATCCCAGGATCCCAAGATCACGCCCTGAGCCCAAGGCAGATGCCCAACCATTGAGCCACCCAGGTGTCCCGTGTCTTATCATTTTAATAAATCAACTTAGTCCATATAATCTCAAGGTTTTAAGTAGAATTTTCATGTGTTAGACAAAGATACCTAATAGAGAAGTGTAATAATGCTGGACATTGGCTCATTACTGTATATCATCTTAGGAAAAACAGCAAAGAAACGCTATCCCATTAGGAATGTACAGAACGGGGAACCCCTAATCAACTCCTTTACATAAAAGCATATGATCAGCTGAGGCGTTTTATCATGAAGTGACTACTTCATTCATTTCATGAGATGGGAGTTTAATCAAAATCAAATAATACAAATGAAATTCACTTTACAGAAGTTAAAACTAGCTTTGTTGAACGTAAACTCATAAATGAAGGATACCGATAGTTTATTACCTGCCAGAGGCACTGGACGCTCTATTATTTGTTGACTTTTTATTCTTCATATTTCTATCTTCAACTGTTTTCTGTAAAATAGAATATATCATAGATGGATTATTCACCATAAGTATCACAGTTAGGCTTAGGGCCAAACTGCCAGGAAATCAATGTTTCTAAAGCATCTACTATGCATCGAGTCCAGTGGTCGCTGAAAACAAATAAGGATACTACATTTTAGAGAGGGTTGAGGGACATGAAACACCAAACAGATGTGAGTCATGAAGGAGATAAAGTAGGGTGAGGGGTTACGATAATGACAGTGATCAGGGAAGGCCTCCCTGAGGTTTGACAGCCACGCTAAGACAAATGATGGAAGAAATGAGCCCTGGGAAGGAAGGTCTATGGAAAGAAAGCAGCAGCAATGCTAAGAGCCTGATAGTTTTGAGAAACAGAAAAAGGTGAACGATGCTGAAGCACAGTGAGTAGCAGTGAGAATGGACAAATAAATGGTCAGAGAAGCAATCATGTGAGGTCATGAGGAACTGGGGTGGAGTCTGCATTTTATTCCTCTGATAATCCAACCAAGAGACCTTAGCTGGGGAATGATGTAATTCAGACTTGAAGAAGATTCCCCCTGGAGGGAATAAAGACAAAGCCAAGGACTCAAAACAGATGTTATGATCTCACCTGCTATATAGAGATTGCCTGTTGTTCTTAGAACTGCATCTATTAGACACTATCAGATCCTGTTACTATACATTCCAGAATACCCTTCTTTTTAAGGAGCAACTTCTCTATTTTACAATACTTTTACAATAAAAAATACTTACAATACTTTTTAAGGAGTAACTTCTCTATTTTACAAAGACAGGTGTTAGTTAGCATTGAAGTGACAGCACAGATGTAAGCACTTTGCTAACTTATCATGAGTAACTTTTCCTAAGGAAAGTGGTTACGAAAAATATACCTGGAACGTGTTTTAATGAACCTTCTCCATAAATTGCAATACAAAATGCAAATATTCTGTATTATAAATGTCCTATTCCACCACAAGTTTTCAAGTAGCACTGTTATCTTCCCCGATAGTAAGTGTACATGGCCATCAGCTAACTACAGCTATAAGGAATGAAAACTACATTCAGGGAGACATAAAGACTAAAAATTCTATAGCATACATTTAAAAAATATTGTATTCTGGTACAACATAGTGACACCATCCTATGGTGTATAGGATTCACCATAAATCTGGTTCTCAAGGTAATAATGATGATGTTTCTGAAAATGATCTTGTCCATCCATTTAAACAAGCAAGATGTTGATAAAATTTCTTAAAGCTCTTCCTTAAAATTTGTAAACTGTTTAAAAATGATATCTAAAGGAGTAATTTTCACTAATTCAAAATCCCAGAAATTGTTCCAGATAGCTGCATTTTTATAATATGAAGACCTATAGAAACCTACCTACTTATACGTTTTTATTTCTGAGATGTTTAAGAGTATATTATGATCATATACCTTTGATAATTTTTTTACCTTCGATAATTTTTAATGAAATATTGACTTTTATTATATTCACTGCAAACCTTTGCTAAAGTAAAATTCTACTGACTCGATGCCTACCTGACAATATACCATTACCAAAAGAGTTTTCCACAGACAGTTCAAAAGTACATAATGTGGCGGATACCAAATATTTAGATAGAAAAAGGATAAATGTCATGTACTTGATTTCCCCTTGAATTCTGAAAATTATATCAGAAACAAAATAACGGTATGTGTGTGTCTGAACTAACCATCTTTTTAGCGAATAGTAATCTAGCATAAAGTTGATGGCATCATAATGTAGGAAGTTTGATTTTGTTGTATAAATTATAAATTCTATTTTTTGTTTACACAATATTTTATGGCACAAAGACAGTTATTTGTCCAAAGCAATAAATAGAAACCGTCTAGGAAGCGGGCAGAAGGGCGGGAACACAGAAATGTACCTTGAGAGGGAAAGCTTTGCAGATGAGACTGGCAAGTTAGTAGCTTTTTATCCCAGTACATTCACTCATCTGTGCAGCTCAAGTGGTAGAGAGTTGCAGCCTTACTAGACTAGTTTAAGGGAATGGAGGACAGAACTTAGGACTAAAAGATCAGCCAGTAAGTTTGAGGAAGAACTCCCAAAATTTGCATATAAAATTCACCCCAAACCCTTTGCTCATCTTGCATGGCATGGAGAAGACTTCAGAGAAGATCCTGTAAAACCAGAGTAGTTAGAAATTGAAAGAACTAAACAAAGATTTCGCTGACATCCATGGCAAAGGAGACAGAGTTGGGAATTAGAGTCCAGCCACAATATCTATATGCTAAAGCATATATTCAGAGGAATATAACAGAATCTAGAATCTCTATAACATATCGTTCATAATATCCTGTATTCAATCAAAAGGTTACTAAATAGATGAAGAACTAGAAAGTGGTGATGCATACTCTTGAAAACAAACAAACGAAAACCCCATAAAAATGGTCCTTAGGACCCAACCTAGATGACCCAGATGTTGTAATTAGCAAACAAGGATTTTAAAGTAGGTATTGTAAATATGTTCAAGGACTTAGAGAAAACGCATGCATGGAGGTTGATATAGATGGGGATCTTAGAGATACGAAAAACACAAAAAATACCAATGGACATTATAGAGTTGGAAACTACAATATTGAAATAAGAAATTTGCTGGATGGGCAACAGCAGATCAGAGATGGCAGAAAAGGGAACAGTGAACTTAATGACAGAGCAATACAAATTATTCAGTTTGAAAAACAAAGGCAATAAAGACTAAAGGGACACAAACAGAATTTTAGAGATCGGATGAGACATATTAAGGATTTCATCACTGAAAGGAGAGAAAAGAAAACTAGGGCAGGAAAAAGTATTGTAAGACTTCCCATTTTCATAGAAAGTGCCTGTTTATAGATCCTGAAAGCTCAATGAAACCCATGCAGAATAAATATTTTTTAAAAGCCTCACACCTAGTTACTCTGTAGTCAAATTGTTAGAATACAAATTTTTTAAAAAGTCTTGAAGATATTCCTGAAAGCAGCCAGAAAAAAAAAAAAAAAAAAAAAAAAAAAACAAGACATATATAGAAAGACAACAAAATGAATTCTTGCTGGTTTCTCACCAGAAATAATACATGTTGGGAACAATGGCCACTCCTAAAGGGCTTAGAGGGGGTGAGAAGGGACATGTCAGCCCAGAAGTATACATTCAGCTAAGCCATCCTTCAAAAGTGAAGATGAAATAAGTATATTTTAGATAACTAAGACTACAGAACCCATCACTGGTAAACTTGCATTACAAAAAATGCAAAACTAAGTTCCTTAAATTGAAGGGAAACAATACCAGAAGGTGGTCTGGACCTATCGGAAAGAATAAAGATCCTCAGAAATGGAATATATATTTAGAGAACTGTAAATATTTATTCTTTTCTTCTTTTATTTCTTTAAAAATTGAAGACAAAAATTTTTCTTTAAAGAAAAATTGTAATACTGAATTGTGGGAATTATATCATTTGTAAATGTAGTGTGTATGAGAACAGTAGCAGGATGGACGAAGGAATAGGTGGAACTACACTGTTACAAGGTTTCTATATTAAATATGAAATAGTGCAGTATTGGTCCTAAGTAGACTGATCATTTATAGCTGCATCCCATAATCCACAGAGCAGCTACTAAAAATATAACACAAATAAGTACACCTAAAAAGGCAACAGAGGAAATCAAAATTGGAAACTAAAACCTATGTTATTAACTCTCACAAAACAACAACAAAAAAAAAGGCAGGGAAAGCGTTATAGAGGAAGAATAACAAATCTGCTTTAAAAAAAATAAGTAAATAGAAAACACAGCAACAAACTGGTCCTAAGTTAAAAATAATCAGACTAAACACTCAGAAACAGACTACAGCTAAAAAGCAAACTGTCAGACTTGATTAAAAAAAAAGTAGGGCAGCCTGGGTGGCTCAGTGGTTTACCACCGGCCTTCGGTCCAGGGTGTGATCCTGGAGCCCCAGGATCCAGTCCCATGTCAGGCTCCCTGCATGGAGCCTGCACCTCCCTCTGTGTTTCTGCCTCTCTCTCTTCCCCCCCTCCCCCTTCGGTGTCTCTCAAGAATAAATAAATAAAATCTTTAAAAAAAAAGGTGACACTAGTTATATAAGTTATTATAAAAATTATATAAAAAAGAAAAAGTCACAAATAGTTTGAAGAGAATGATAGGAAAAGATAAACTATGCAAACATCAGTGATAAGAAAGCTGAGATATCAGACAAAGCAAACTACAAGATAAGGAGAATTACCAACAATAGATACATTTCATAACGTAAATAGGGGTGAGACACAATAATAATAAATGTGTATGTGTCTGAAACAGTCATAAACTACTGACAGAACTAAAGGAAAGTAGAGACACATTCACAAACATTACTGGAGATTTTACTACCTCTTACCCCTTAGTTGGCACTTGAGTAAGCAAATTAAACCCAAAGAAAGTAATAATAATAATAATTAATAAAAATCAGTGAAATTTGAAATGACAAAGTTAACAAAGTCAAAGTTGGTTCTTGGAAAAGTTGAATAAAACTGCATAATGCCTATCAAGAAAGACAGAAAACATAAACTATGTATTAGAAATAAAAGATGGAATGTTATGATAACTCCACCATCATCAAAAGGATGAAGGAATACCACAACCTCATGTTTATAAATTCAAAATCTCAGCTGAAATGGACAAATTTCTTAATGGACATAAATTACCAGATTGATAAAATAGAAAATCTGACTACCAACATACATATCTATCAAAGAATATAGTTTACTGTCAAATATCACTCCACGATGAAAATTCCAGGCCCAGATGATTTCACCAGTGAATTCTCTCAATTAAGGGGGAAAAAAAAATGATAGCCAACTTTTGGTTTCATATGAAACAAACTTTTAGAAAATAATGGAGGAAGAGACACTCCCCTACTCATAGGATACCCAAGCCTGATACTAACATTATAAGGAAAAAAATACAAATAGTCTCTATAATATGGATGTAGAAGTCTTAACAAAATATTAACAATAAAATATTCTACTATAATCTCCTTCCTTCTCTCTCTCTCTTTCACACACACACACACACACACACGCACACACACACACACTACAAAGGAAAAGTGGGAGCTGAGGATGGTGAGAAAGCAAATGTCACCCTTTCAAGATGTAGCCGTGACATCTGCAGGAAGGTAAGGCAGTAGGAGAGGTGTATTTTATGGTTAAAAACTCAAAGTTTTTCAAAGATTCCATAACAACTGAGGTTGTTTCCTTCAATGACTTATCCGGCTGTCCAACGCAGAGTACTCCAACTGGCCCCAGCTAATCGGCATTTTATCCAAGGACAGGAAAACATAGGTTACATCTCCACGTGGTTGGTGTTACTTCCTTTTTTTCTTTTTTTAATTTATTTTTCCTCTTATATAAGTCTTGTTTTTTTTTTTTTAAAGATGAAATTAATTTATTGATTGGCTTCCCTTGTATACAAATAAAATAGTGTGCTAATGTTAATGTAACTGTGTGTCTGATTTACCATTTGACGCTGTAGTATCTCCAAAGGATTGGAAACAAATCCTTTGGATTTGTCTTTTAAACAAATCCTTTGTCTTTTCAAAGGCAACTATATTTTAGTAAATTATCAAATAGCCATGTAATGTGATGGCATAGAACGATAAATAAAAACACAATATCTCTATATGCGTTAGTCTGGAAGGTTTTCCAAGGTATGAGCCCTGTGCAGCAGAGTACGTGCCATGTACGATCATTTGAGAGTGATGTGAAGAACAAATAATTACATGCTTTTAATATAGATAATATCTCTGGAAGGACAAACAAAAAACTGTTAATAACAGTCGCCTTTTGGGAAAGGACCTTGGTGGCCCAAAACAGCAGAGGGAGACATTTTTTACTGTCTACTCCTTCCTTTCTTGTTAAAGGGAGTCTGTACCTTAATTCCAACGTGAGGAAGGTCCTGCACACCATCAACAAGAAATTCTGCAACGCCAGCTGGGTGTCCTACAGTCCAACTCCGATCTGACGCTCTGTACTCTGAGAGCCTCGGATTCCATGGGTGAAGAGCTTCATCCCACATGACTCCCCACCTCCCCCAGCCCCCAACCCCCACCATCATCACTTCAAATGCCAGTTGCAAACTCAGATTATTTATCACTTGTGCTTCTGATTGGAAGGTCCCACAGCTCCCTCCTTGGGTTCAATTAATTTGACAGCCTGGCTCATGGAGCTCAGAGAAACATTACACTTACTAGATTACTGGTTTATTATAAAAGGATGTAGTTCAGGAACATCCTGAGGATTCAGAAAGAAATCCCTAGGGCAGAGTATGGGAAAAGGTTCTGAGTTCCATGCTCTTTCCGGTGTGCTATCCTCCCCAAATCTCTGCATGTTGTCCAACCTGGAAGCTCTCCAAACCTCACTCATTTGGGTTTGTATGGAGGCTTCATTACCTAAGACAGGATTGATGAAATCATCAGCCACAGGCAACTGGTTCAACCCCTCCTCTCCCAGGAGTAGGGCTGCAAGCTCCACCCCTTTAATCACTTGGTTGGGTCTCCCAGTTCCTAAAGTACAGTCACTTTATTAACATAACAAAAGACACTTCTATTGCTTTCATCACTTAAGAAATTCCAAGAGTTTTAGGAGCTCTGTCAGAAGCGAATATCAAATATTTGTTTCTTCTTACAGCAATATCACTTCGTGAATCTAGTACTTTGTGAACCTATCCAGCGATTGGCTCTGGGGTGCAAAATTAAGTTTGCATTTGTCATTTGCTTGACAAACAGTGATCTTCAACGTGCTTATTATTATGCAGAATTGGAGAATTATTGGAAATAGAGTGAGGAAAGTGGCAGAGGGGCCACGTGGCTTCCTGAAGTAAAAACACAGAGATACTTCTCTTTCATTATGCTTTGTCCTCATGTACTGAAGAGGCTCCTGCTGAATGTGGTGAAGGAAGGCAGGAAAAAGTCTTTCCTAACAGCAAGAGAAGTGGTGATTTGCCTTGTGACTGGGCTCAATTCAGACTCTCTACATAACCAGAGCCTTCCTTCCTCTCTGTCCTAGTTTCCTCCCTCTCTGCTTCTTGTTTACCATGTTGGCATTTCCCTCCTCGAAGCCTCTGCACTCAATGTCCCTGATGCTTGGACTGTTCTTCCAACAGGTCCTCCTCCCAGGGTTCTCTTCTCATTTCAGGTTGTCACTCACATGTTTTTTCTTCAGAGATGCCTCCTCTTACTGCTGAAAAGCAATTGTCTACGACCTGGTCATGCTCTATCATGTTAAGCATTTTATCTTCACAGTTTATCAGTGAGTGAAATTATTTTATTTGTATATTTGCTCAGGTGATTTTTGTTTGCTTCCTCCTGACTTTATCATAAGTTCCCTGAAAGCAGGGGCTGCCTTTAATTGCCAAAGCCCTAATGTTCACGCAAGAGTCTGGCACATGGCAGCTTGTTCACTGCTTGATGAGCTGTTTTTTTTTTTTTTTTTTTTTTAAGATTTTATTTATTTATTCATGAGAGACACACAGAAAGAGGCAGAGACACAGGCAGAGGGAGAAGCAGGCTCCAATGCAGGGAGACTGATGCAGGGACTCGATTCCAGGACTCTAGGATCAGGCCCTGGGCTGAAGGCAGCACTAAACCACTGAGCCACCAGGGCTGCCCCTGAACTAGCAGTTTTGATATGGGACAATCAGCCTCTGGTAACCTTGTGGAGATCACAATCACACCTTTAAAGGTCTAACTCTGAGTTCCAAATCTAGTAATGAGATAAAAGTAGCCACAGAGTGAGCAGGGACTCCATTCACCAGGAATGGGGGTTAACTTTTGAGTCTAGTTTCATCTTCCACACTTGGGATATCTGACTCTAAACTTTAGCTAATGGATTATTCTACCCAGATTCATGCTTTAGAGTGAATGAGCTAGTGAGCCCTACACTTGCTACCTTTCCCCCTCCCTCCCTCCCTTCATTTCTTCCTTTTTATTCTTGCTGCTTAATATTACCATAGGAAGGATACCAAGAAAGAGTTCTCTTGGTAGGGCTCAATCTATTTAATTGTAAATGTTAGAATATATGTGAGCTTGGGGATCCCTGGGTGGCTCAGCGGTTTAGTGCCTGCCTTTGGCCCAGGGTGCGATCCTGGAGTCGGGTCTGACGTCGGGCTCCTGGCATGGAGCCTGCTTCTCCCTCCTTCTGTGTCTCTGCCTCTTCTCTATCATAAATAAATAAATCAATATTTTTTTTTTAAAAGAACATGTGAGCTTTTCCAACTTAATGAAGTCACGTGCCCACATACAGTTTTCCATTTTTAAATTTTTGTTTCGTTTTGGGTTGAAAATGATGTAATATTTAAAATAAGAATTTTACACTATTTGCAATACTTATTATAAGACTCATTTTTAGCTATTTATATATAAAATAACTTATATAATTTCATCAAATAATAGGATCCTTATTCATATATGAACTATATAGTTATTATAAACACATATGCAGTTTTTTTATATTTTATTTTTAACTTTATCAGCCAAGAAAGCTTTCCTCTTTTATCAGCCAGGAAATAATTCATCCAGACCCCACTAATAAAGTAGAAATACCAAGATGTATAAGATACTGTGCCTGCCCTCATAAAGCTCTTATTTCAGTTGGGGAAATACATACATTCACTAACAAAGATGAGACCTTTAATAACAATTATTTAAGGCAAGGAAACAGTGTAGAAAATAAAGTAACTAAGTTACTCTGGGTGTATATAGGATGGGTAGAGATCACAGTGTATTTTTTCCCAAAGGGAATCCATGAGCACCATAGGTTAATTTTGGGAGTTAAATTGCTCTATGTACAAAAACATGTGAATATTTCTTTTAAAGATTTTTTTTTTTTTTTTCCATGAGGGACAGAGAGAGACAGACACAGGCAGAGGGAGAAGCAGGCTCCCTGCAGGGATCCCGATGCAGGACTCAATCCGTGGACCCCAGGATCACAACCTGAGCCAAAGACAGACGTTTCAACCACTGAGCCCCCGGTGCCCCACCCGTTCCATGTCTTATAGTTTTGGTGATATAAAAAGATTTCTAGTTATGTTTATGAAATATCATTTATCTATAGTGCTGATGGGATCTGACAAAGTGATCTAGGACACCTTATTTTGCAAACACACTCCAAGATTAATCTTCAGAGTGAAACCTCCTGAATGACTATCTCAAAACCTTTATTCCTCAACCTGCTGGCTTTCCCTTCTTTCTTTTTTTAGAGAGACTGAGCAAGTGGGAGTGGGGGTGGGGTAGGGGAAGGCCAGAGGGAGAGAGAGAATCTTAAGCAGGCTCCAGGTTCAGTAGGGAACCCAATGCAGGGCTCCTCATGATGCTGACATCAAGACCTGAGCCACAATCAAGAGTCCAATGCTTAACTGACAAGAGCCACCCAGATGCCCCGCCTGACATTCTAATATCAGATACAAAGCATTTGACTAACTCCTTAAATATTAATTCTTTTTTCATTTTAAAGATTTAATGAGGTCCACATCTTAATAACAAGGATAGACTACATGAATGTTGACTGTATTATTTACTATAGTGAACATTTATAAGGAAACAAATTGCCCAGAATAGGTTGAATTGTAGTTGCAGCATCAAAGATTATTAGAAAGGCATAATAGCATGGAAATATGTTCATTATATATTGTTGGGTGGAAAATTCTGGTAACCAAAAAATGCAGTTTGACCTCATTTTCTATTTAAAATAAAAAGGTTTGAATATATGCATATGTATTGTATTTCTATATATGGAGAGAGATATATGCAGAAATCTAACACATACGTATACACACATAGGTAGCATGGGAGAAAGACAGACACAGAAAAACAGAGATAGAGGGAATTGTATCTCCACTTTCTTCACTCTCTGCTCAATTCCAACTACAGGAAAAAAAGCACTAGAAATTAAAAGCTGGAAGAGGACAAAATATGCTCATTATGATTATTTTGGGGAGATGGGAATGAGTTATTTTTGCTATATGCACTAAGTATTTGATAATTTTATAATTACATTACCTTTGTTTTTTTTTTTAAATTAATTTTTAATTTTTTTTTTTTTATTTACGATAGTCACAGGGAGAGAGAGAGAGAGGCAGAGATATAGGCAGAGGGAGAAGCAGGCTCCATGCACCGGGAGCCCGACGTGGGATTCGATCCCAGGTCTCCAGGATCGCGCCCTGGGCCAAAGGCAGGCGCCAAACCGCTGTGCCACCCAGGGATCCCCTAATTACATTACCTTTGTAATTTGTGTAGTATTTCAAGTAAAAGGAGTTTGAATTCAAATTTTCAGTCAGTTTTTGAAGATTTTCAGTCATTTCTAGTAGAAGGTATATCAGCATAATGATTATTTCATCTTTAAAAAATTCTGGTATAGTTAACATAGTGTTATATTAATATCAGGTATACAGCATAGTGTCCCAACAGTTTTTTTTTTTATTTTTTTTTAAGATTTTATTTACTTGAGAGAGAGAATGCAGGTGCGCACAAGGATGGGAGCGGCAGGAGGAGGAACAGAGCAGGAAGTCAGACTCAGACTCCATCTAGGGACTCTGGGATCATGACCTCAGCCAAAGGCCAATGCTCAACCAACTGAGCCACCCAGGTGCCCAGTGATTCAACAATTTTATACATTACTCAGTGCTCATCGTGATCGGTGGACTCTTAATTCCCTTCACCTATTTCACCCGTCCCCTCACCCACCTCCCCTCTGGTAACCCTCTGTTTATTCTCATAGTTAAGAGTCTGGTGTTTTGGTTTATCCTTTTTTTTCTTTGTTTTAGTAAGTTCTGTATGTGAGTGAAGTCACAGGGTACTTGTCTTTCTCTGACTGGGTTATTTTGCTTAACATTATACTCTCCATCCATGTTGCTGCAAATGGCAATGATTCTTTCATTGTTAGCCCACAAATAAGACTCATACCACATTCTCCAAAATCATGAAATGAAATATGGCACAATCAATAAATAATATCACCCAATAACTCTTGAATGGCTAACTTTAATTAAGCGTAACATGAAGTATGCTACTAAAAAGCAGACATTAAATACATCTCCTCAAGTAATTCTTAAAACAACATCCTAAATTTAATACCAATAATTTAGTTAACATTATACAATTACATGTAACATGTTTCAAAATAATCAAATCACATAAAATTTTAAGACAACAAGAATTCAGGGCAGTCACCAGTGAAGCATTTACATAGCATTCATTATTCGGTCAGCCAAGGTACCTAGGAAGTCGGGCAACTGATGTAGATTCTGGAAGCTCACAGGTTGGAATACCTGCTAATATAGCACTATTGGAATTAGAGCCAAGATGACATCGGCAAAATCTGTTTTCTGTACTAGTTTTTTCTTGGGAACTACTTTGACTAACATGCAATTTCCCCCATTTTGTGAAATTCTTGTTTCCCATTGTGTCTTTGCCTGTGACTCAGGGCTTGAGAACCTTCAGTACTCTCCCACCCATGAAGTAGTAACAAAGGTGCCCAGAGAGGTGCCTCAACCCTTGACCTGGTGGGGTTATGGGAAGACACTGAAGAATCAGGGACCATCTGAGAGGATCAAAATGAGCTAAGTCGATAATGACCATGGTTATGGAAGTTAGCGTGACATTTTTTACCAGGTTCTCAGAACTACATGGAGTGGTGGGCAGGTTACAACTAGAAAACTGGACACCTGATTTCTAACTCCAGATTCTTATGATTAGTGGTATGGGTTCTGGCATGTCAGTTGTCTGGCTCAACTTAGAGCATTTGAGGCAGTTTTATTAAACTATTAAACCTTCCAGATGCACTAGAGTTTTATCACTCTAAGTTAATACAACTCTGGACCTTAGCTATTATCAGCTAGTGCTTTGGCCACAGTGAAAAATATCAATACTATTCAAACAATAACATTTTCAAAACGTGATGCGATACAAACCCCTGGAATGTTATTGTCCCTGAACAACTCTTATCTTAAGAGAACTGCCTCTTCCTTCTGATCTAAAATGCCATATAGTTTCTCTTTATTTATGTAACACTGCTTTCTTGGTTGTTATGGAAAATAATTATTTATAAAATTTGATTTCTTGTCTTGAAATGTAAATTTCTAGGCAAATTGTTTTCAGCTTTGTTTTAAAATATTCATTGACTTCCTACTTTCTTTACTCTGAAGTGTCAGCATTCAAGTGATTAATACAATTTACAAAACTAGAAGTTTAATCTGTAAATCTATAGGCTTTTAATATCCTTAATTTGAATTTTAATTCCTCCATATTAAAGTTCCCCATTTGAGGGAAATGACTTGCTGGGTCTTTTCAAACACCTCAGTTTTCCTTTTCATCCTACTTTACAAGCAGTGGTAAGAAATTAGAATTTAGATTTCCTTTTAGGAAATCCCTAACATGGGTCATCTCCATATTCTCCTTTGAGTGCTAGACTGGCCAGGAAATCACAGATGTCTTCTTGTATGCTAAAAATATATGTCAAAAAACCCACCCATGTTAACCTATTCATATCCATGAAGTGGGGAAATGCAGGGCTCTTGACAGTAAAGAAATGAAAACAATGCCATGTGCTTTACATTAATTAGTAATTTCACCCAGTGCTCACAAGAATTGAGAAGTGATAACAGCAAGCCACTAAACAGGATAATAGAGCAGAAAATAATTGGGAAGTTTAAGTAAATATTTAACGTGAAATTTATGACACATACATTTATGATCTCACAGTGCTCGCTTCGGCAGCACATATACATACATTTATGATCTCACAATCTTTTTTCCTTTTACTTCCCTGGAATCTGCAAATACCTTTTTAGCTGTGAATAGCTAATTCGATACCATAAACAAAGATTCATTTGGGTGGGCACTATATACATATTTGGTGAAAAAAAAGAGCAGCTAAATCCCATGTGGATAATACACACTGAGTATTGAGAATTTCAATTTCATGAAGTATTCTCCTGGTTCCTGGAGGTATAAAGCAGCTTTGGTTTTGTTCATAATTTTAAAACAAATTTATCTGTAGCAGTGATGTGATCTTAGAAAGTCACCCATGACACGTTTATCCTGCACACAAAGCACAAGGAAGTTAATCCTCACAGTGGAACCTCCTGAATGACTATCTCAAAGCCTACGTTCCACAGCCTGCTGGCTTTCCTGATATTTTAATACTAGATACAAGGCATTTGATGAATTCTTTAAATATTATGGACTCTTCTTTCATTTTACAGATCTAATAAAGTTGACCATCTCTAATAATAAACAAATACTTCGTAAAGGAAAGATAATCTCCAGATAACAATACATGGTTTCAAGATCTGAGAGGTAAAATGTGTTTGGAAATACAGAGCATAAAAATGAGCATATGGATTCTGGGAGGGAGAAAGACTTAATTCTAATCCCAACTCAGTCACATGCTAAATATATGGCACGTTATTTGTCCGAGTCTCAGTATTTTTTATCTGCAAAATAACACCTACAGTGAATAAGTATTAGAATGATAAGAATTCACATTTGTAAAGATCCAGCAGAGAGCATACATTAGGTGCTTAAAAAATAGGAATTATTCTCATCCATCGTCGCATCACATCATTGGCTAAAGTAGTCTTTCAGCTCTGAGCGCATACATTTGGCCTGTGATAAAGTAGCTGACCAGTTCAAGTAGGAGTCCAATTAAGCAGTGATCAAATAAATAAATATTCTTAGGGAATTTTCTACAAATTGCCTTCCTGTACAGCTATCCTCTAAATATATGCTATAAGACTCTGGAATAAGCTAAGAGATCAAAAATTGCCTTTATCACCTTTATGGCTTTAGTCTGGAGAAAATTATTAACAGTGATAATGACCTTGAACTCTTAAGGAATTGCCATAACTTTCCTGGAAGTCTATCACTACCAAGAAATGGATATTTTTTGGTACCACTGAAATAATAAAGTGAGCTAGAATTTAGAAGACAAATTTCAGAGGTCTACTCACTATAAAGTGCCTATGATTGTCACGTTAAGTCTGGGACAGATAAAACTTATCTTAAAATAGAAGGCAAACTTCTTAAATAAAATGCCTTGATTTGAGTTCTACTGAACTACTGCCTCAACTGACCAAAACTCTTAACTTGCACAGTGCAAGGGCAACTGCTCAAGGCAAAGCTAAAGATCAGTTTTAGAAATAAAAAATATATGTGTGTCTATATATATATTTATATATTTATATGCATACCCCTAGTGACGATTCCCCTTGAAACCTGAATCTAGGTGCACAATCATTCACAGATTCAATTTTTTCTATGACTGTAGTACCCAGATGGCTTCCTTTTTATTCTGGGGAATAAATACACTTAAATACCATGCAAAGCTTAGTGAAAGTGATCATGGATCATCTGATTGTAAGGACTCTGAGGACATGATGAAGGGTCATTTGAATGGTAAGAGCAATCTGATTATTAGCTTCTCATTTGAGGAAGTTTTTACCTTCATTTCAAAAAACGCTTGCAATTATTTCACCGATTAAACCCCAAATCATCTTCTCCATGGTCAATGGAAACAGCCGGCATGTAATTAAAATAGAGTCTTTTAACTATAACTAATTGAATAAATAGTGACTAAAATGGTGAATTGATAAATAACTAAATAGTGTAAAAATAAGAATTATCAAAACACTCTTGAGAACACAGTTCTGCTTGGAGGGCTCCAAGGAGGAAGTGCCTCATTTTCAAGAAAGGAATGACGCTTCTTTTGTTTTCGTTCAATTCTTTCCTGCCTTTCTTTCTTTTCCTAAAGAGAAAAATAGAAAACTAAAAATTTATATACACATGTGAACATTATTTTCAAAACAGGTTGCTTGCTGAAGAACAAAGAAATCTATTATAAGACATTTAAATGTCATTTCCTACTTAATTGAAAGGAATAAGAACTAGAGAACATTGCTAGAGAACATTGCTCACTTATAAGTATACCACCAACAGGTATTAATGCACCACTTAATCACGTATTTGTTAATATTAAAAGTGAAAATATTTAAACAAAATTATGAAAAAATGAGAAAAGACCTATAACTGCATAACCCAAAGAGAATAATTATGAGAAGTTACTGATGACTTTCTGAGAACAGATTCTCAGAACTCAATTTACTGCAAAGGTTGAGTATGTCATGATAACTACTTACCACCATTTGTTAACCTATTTTTGTTGCTGTCGAAAACATGATGGGGTTTTTTCCCTGCACAAAGACAATACTACAAACATTCCTGTTTGATTCCTTGTACTTACAGTCAAGATTTTCTCTCCATGTATATGCCTAGGAGTGAAACTGCTGGTTTGCATATACGAATATGTTCAACTTTCCTGGGAAATGACTGATTTTTCAAAGCAGCTGTAGGAATCCACCCTCCAAACAGCCCTGCACTGACTTTTTATGTTAATGCATTAATGATTTTAAATTCCGTTTCTATTCCTGTTTTCCTTTATTATTTCTACAGCACTTTCCAGGTTAGAAAAGTAAAGTATCTTATCTCCATGAGACCTGATACGTTTTTTTTTTTTTTAAGATTTTATTTATTTATTCATGAGGCACACAGAGAGAGAGGCAGAGACACAGGCAGAGGAAGCAGCAGCTCCTCGCAAGAAGCCCAATGTGGGAGTCGTTTCTGGGACCCCAGGATCACGCCATGAGCTGAGGGCAGAGGCTCAATTGCTGAGCCAGCCAGGCATCCTGATAGGGTTTTATTTTCTTTCAGTTCTTCTATTGTTTGGCATTTTATATTTAATGCTTTAGGGCTTTTGACATTTCTATTGCTGTAGGATAATTCTTTGAGTGATTTCATGTCCAAATGACACTCAAATAAGCCAAGTTCTTATAATTTCCTGCATCTATTAATTTGTAAATTTGTTACTTTAATAGATAGCTCATCCTTACTTGTAACCGGTTCTGAAAAGTCCGGGGGGGGGGGGGCTATTATTTTATGGGTATTATACTGCTTTGATTTGTGTTCATTCACTCAACTGTTAAGCCCTGAGATCCTACTCTGGGTCAAGCAGTATACTGGGGGCCACGCATAAAGTGATTCTAAAATGCAAACACATAGATTCTGTCCTTGCCCCTCAGGTCATTTTCAAAATGGGCAGTTAATAAACAACAGATGATTTCAAATTGTGAGAATTTCTATGGAACATAAAATTGTTGTGATTGTTAAGGAAAAAACACTTTCATAGAAGAGTGGATTCAGGGGGGATCCCTGGGTGGCTCAGGGGTTTGGCGCCTGCCTTTCGCCCGGGGTGCAGTCCTGGGGTCCCGGGATCGAGTCCCACATCGGGATACCTGCATGGAGCCTGCTTCTCCCTCTGCCTGTGTCTCTGCCTCTCTCTCTCTCTATCATGAATAAATGAATAAAATCTTAAAAAAAAAAAAAAAAAAAAAAAAAACCAAGAAAAGTGGATTCAGAGAAAGTCACTTTAAAGTGAGAAAAGATGGATAAGACAAGCCCCTTGTGGTAGGCATCGAGGAGAGAATGTTTCGGTCAAGCAAACAGTATGTGTGAGGACTCGGACAAGTGGGAGAGACGTGGGGTGTGAGAGGCCACGACAGAGCCATCGTGGGCCACCGAGACTCCAACGGGGCAGAAGACAAGACGGGGGACCAGAGGAGAATAAAGAGGCGGGTGAGTGAGAATCCTACTGGATTCTAAACCCAACAGAGCAATTGTACACGTTTTGATTGCTGCGGCATGTGATGTGTTAACCACTCATAGGAATGCGCCACCTACTCAAGTAAAATACTTATTCATATGAACGCATTACTTAGTCAAAACTTGATAATCGTGCATATTTATGATGAAATTTAAAGACAGAAAATAGTACTTTGCTTAACATTAACGAAAAGAAACTATCAACCTAAGTACACTGAAACAAAAAACATAAAAAACAAAATAATGTTAAGTCCGCCTTGACATTTCCTCCCAAACTTCCTACTGACTTTTTTTCACTTAAAAACACCAAAACGAGACCTTTTCCTTGAGGTCATCAGAAAGATCAAAAGACAACTTAGAGGATGGAACAACCTTCTCACCATTCAATTCAGCATTACTGTGTGTCGTGACCAGTCCCACCTAAAACCGTCTGGCAGACCGGCAGCATGCACTTGGCAGCGTCCCATGATTTCTGACATGACGGTCATTGCAAAGTCACTGCAAGAGTCAGTGTTTGGTAAGTGACTGCATGTGGGGATGTGGGGATGCGGTTAAGGAAGAGTATGATGCCTGAATTTTTAATTCTGACCGTTTGAGGGTAGAGTAGAGGCGTCAACAGAAAAGAGGAAATCAAAGACAATATGACAGACTTGGGGAGAGAACAGATTCCACAAGGCAGCTTCAGGTAAGAATGGCCAGTAGGCAAGGGGCACAGAGAACTGGAATTAGGGACAGAAAAGTCACAAATAAAGTGCATTCACAAGCCACAAGTACATTCACAGACAACACCTACCAGCCATTTTTCATATTCATCAATAGCTTGCTTATCTTTATCTTTTTTCTCTGCTCTTTTCAGTTCTTCTCTTCTCTTCTCATTTATTTTCTCTTTCTCTTTTTCTTTGAAAAAAGCATCCTTCCTTTCATTCCTATGTAGGATAATATAAAACACTGGACAGTTAAAGGGGAGAATAAAGTTTCTGCAGCAATGAGATGGCAATGCATTAGTAAGTGTCAAGCATATAATCTTTTTAGGAGCCACAAGTGCTATTCACTTGAAATCTATCAAAATAGCTCTCACTTGACCTCTTACCATTTCTCAATGGCTGTTAGGTTATCTTTCCTTTTCTCAGCAATTGTTTCCTCCTCTTTCTGCTTCTTTGCTCTTTCATATTCTCTCTCCTTTTTATTTTTCTCTCTAAGATATTCCATCTTTTTCTCTTTCCATCGTTCAAAAGCCTGAAAAAGTTCATAACGATTCTCTTATTTACTGCGAAAAACCAATCAAGTAAAGAGAGAAACAGCTAGACACAAATGCAGGTGTGTGATATGGTGAAATGATGACTGTGGGGACTCCAAGCCACTGAGTACCTGCAGCGCCTCTCCCTTTCTGGCAGCATTTTCTTCCTCTGTTTTCTTCTTGTTTTTTTCCTCAAGCCTTCTTTGGGCAGCTATTTTCTTTGCTTCCTTTTCTTTCATAGCCTTCCAGGCCTCAAAGGATGCTAATGCTTCTTCTCTCTTAGCAGCTCTTTTCTGATCAAGAAAATAAGAGACTGAGACGTGTGTGCATAAACAGACGGAGACAGGTAGATACGACACACAGACACACACGTATGGATTGTGCTGAATTCCCTTCATAGTCATCATTTCGAGACATTGTTTCGCAGAGCAGGTGACTTATTTAGAATAGTTTAGACAAGCTGATTGGAAAAAAGAATGTCACCAGAACTATTCATTGCATTTAAAATATTCTTTTCTAAAACCATTTATCAGATATTGATCTGCTATGAGAAAGACCTCTTTTTTGGAAGCGTACTAAAATGTTATCTAAATAAACTATAAAGGCTGAGTGCTCCTGCAAAATGCTCATAATAAAACATTCCATCACAAGAAAAGGATCAGGAAAGTTACAGGTTTATAAAGTAAGTCAGAGTGGGGTAACCCGGCCAAGCCACTTAGGAAGCCAAAATAGATCTTTGCTTGAACCCGAGTTTTGGTGGACATTAAACCATAAGATTGTGACAACACAAGCAGCACCCAAATATTGAATCTGTATGTTGGTGAGCATACGGTAGGTATGTTATTACTTGACTTACCTCCATCTAATCCCATACTATCCTTTGCCTAATAATTCTGTGTAATGTTACACGACATAAAGCCTTACATGGAGAAGACACTATTTAGGAGTAAAGGTACAAGCTACCTCCACGCGGTGTGAAGATCACACGGCAAGGTGTGTGGCACTGAGCACAGCCTCCTAATGGTGCCGACGTGTTGATGGGGGGTGGGGACCTCCTGGAGGGCTGCTCCACGCAGCACCATGCATGTGGGAAGTAGCCTTCTTTCCAAGTCCATTGTAGTGTCGGACAGCACAGGAAAGGCACTTTAGTTAGAAGATGGGAGGGAACTAAGCAGGTTGCAGGCCACCAGGCCTACATGGAGACTGAAGTCGGGTCAAGAGCTCACATAAGAGCTGGTCTTAAAGACACATATAAAATTCAAGATGGAAAAGAGGAAAACTGGAGGTGGATGTCTGATGACCCTTCCCATTCTTGGCTAAGTAAGTCATAAGACTGAAGTCAGTTTTTAATAGTGAAAAGTGAAGTAAGAGTTAATAGGTGGTCAGAAGCAATCACATGTTCCTAATCAGTAGTGTCAGATCTATTCCACAACAACAAAATAGAAATCTCTGTGTATCTGTTTCCTTGCGAGAGGATTATATTTATGTCAAACTGAAATGTATGGAGTACCAGAAAGGAAATCAGAAATCCATTCTTTTATATACATGTTATTTTGCCATTTAAAAACCAGTGGCTCTAGAAATGTTACTGAGAGATATTTTACTGACTTAAAAATCCAGAATAACTTCCACTTCTATATGTCAGATTACCTGTTCATTTTGGATCCTTAAGTTCTCACTTTCAATCCTTTTAATTCTGTGCATTTCATGTAAATACACATTTTTCTTTTCTAACCACTCCTGAGAAAATAAGAAAAAAAGTATAGAATGTTCAGTTTCCCAAAAGAATTAGAATTCTTATCCATTTCTGAAATACTATAAATTTTTAAAACGGCAAACAAAATTTAGAAATTCCATATAAGCCAGTATCATGCTTCTTTTTTCTGATAATATTCTAATACGTAAAGACTAGCATGAGTTAAGAAAAATAGGTTATCTTTCTTAGTTTTAACAACAGACTTCAAAGATTGAATATAATGGCTACATAAGTTAACATTTTTTTCTCCAAAATTTATAAGTACAATTTTCTAAAGTGTACTGTTTTGTATAACAAACAAGACCAAAAAAAGAACCTCTTTTGGAATTGTGAAGACAAATCAAGAAAGTGTTTTTCTCTGTAAGCTTAATGAAATTACAAGGCCCAGGAAAAAATTAAAACTCTTTTAGTTCTTAACAATATACATGTTAAGAAGAAAAAGAATATAAACATATATAGACATTAACCACATTTTTGCTTCTACTGTATTTTTATAAAGTGCTGTGGCATATTCTCTTAAACAACTATGATCAGTTAAGCAAAGCTTGGAAGGAAATAATTTAGTAAAAATACCTCTGGGTTGTTCAGATATTATAAAGGAAAATTTTTTTTTTTAAGATTTTATTTATTTATTCATGAGAGACACACAGAGAGGCATAGACACAGGCAGAGGGAGAATCAGGCTCCCTGTGGGGAGCCCGATGTGGGACTCGATCCCAGGACCCCAGGATCATGACCTGAGCCAAAGGCAGATGCTCAACTGCTGACTCACCCAGGCATCCCTATAAAGGAAAATCTTTTCCAATAGGGGAAATATTAAACTACGATGCCTACGAGGTCATTGTTCCTTGGTGAATGGGTAACCTTGTTGCACAATCAGTTCATTTTTTGTTACATGTTTTCCTTTTACCTGATAAACAGCTGCCCTTATGCTATCTGCTTTTTCAGGTTCTATGTTCTGTTTCTGTGAGGGCTTTTGGTCCAGGACTTTCAAAGTCCCTAAGTAGTGAGAAGAGGTAGTTGTCGATGGAGGTCTCCGTATAGAACTAGATTTCTTTAAAAACTCAGAGGTCATTAATCTGAAAAAAATCCAAATAAATCAAAATAAAATATTACAGTTGCACTTGGTAGAAGAAAAATTCATCAGAAAATTAATTAGAATATACAACTACTATATTTGAAATTACATTGTAAATTAATAAATACTTTGAAAGGGATGATAAAAAAGGAAAATGACGATAGTCTTTTCTTAGTCTACTAAGAGTTTCAAACTGCTATTTCTAGATTCTTGTAATTAGAACATTTTAAGAAAAATGGACTATATCTAAAAGTTATATGGAAAAAATAATATTAATAAAGTAGATTTTAATTCTCTTGTATCATCTTATTAGAAAAATTACTCTAACTATAAAGTTTCAGAAGTTGGCAGGAAAATATTGCCCATGGTCCAGGTTTGTACAGTTTGTTTATTTCGTAAGTTTATTGCACCACAGATTTCCCTGCCACAACAGCAGAACTGAGTAGTTACAACAGAGACTGTCTGGCCTACAAAGTCTAACACATGTACTAACTGGCAATTTACAGTTAAAGTTTGCTGGCTCTTGTTTTATTTCATTAATGATAATTTAAAAGAGAAGGTTTGATTAGCATTCATGAGGGAGACATTCATTATCATCAGTGTGAATGAAGCAATATAGAGTCCGATCTTTTTTTTTAATTTAAGATTTTATTTATTTATTCATGAAAGAGAGAGAGGCAGAGACACAGGCAGAGAGAAACAGGCTCCATGCAGGGAGCCCGATGCAGGACTTGATCCCAGGATCCCAAGATCACGCCCTGAGCCCAAGGCAGATGTCCAACCATTGAGCAGGTGTCCCGTGTCTTATCATTTTAATAAATCAACTTAGTCCATATAATCTCAAGGTTTTAAGTACAATTTTCATGTGTTAGACAAAGATACCTAATAGAGAAGTGTAATAATGCTGGACATTGGCTCATTACTGTATATCATTTAGGAAAAACAGCAAAGAAACGCTATCCCATTAGGAATGTACAGAACGGGGAACCCCTAATCAACTCCTTTACATAAAAGCATATGATCAGCTGAGGCGTTTTATCATGAAGTGACTACTTCATTCATTTCATGAGACGGGAGTTTAATCAAAATCAAATAATACAAATGAAATTCACTTTACAGAAGTTAAAATTAGCTTTGTTGAACGTAAACTCATAAATGAGGGATACCGATAGTTTATTACCTGCCAGAGGCACTGGACGCTCTATTATTTGTTGACTTTTTATTCTTCATATTTCTATCTTCAACTGTTTTCTGTAAAATAGAATATATCATAGATGGATTATTCACCATAAGTATCACAGTTAGGCTTAGGGCCAAACTGCCAGGAAATCAATGTTTCTAAAGCATCTACTATGCATCGAGTACAGTGGTCGCTGAAAGCAAATAAGGATACTACATTTTAGAGAGGGTTGAGGGACATGAAACACCAAACAGATGTGAGTCATGAAGGAGATAAACTAGGGTGAGGGGTTACGATAATGACAGTGATCAGGGAAGGCCTCCCTGAGGTCTTGACAGCCGCACTAAGACAAATGATGGGAAGAAATGAGCCCTGGGAAGGAAGGTCTATGGAAAGAAAGCAGCAGCAATGCTAAGAGCCTGACGGTTTTGAGAAACAGAAGAAGGTGAACAATGCTGAAGCACAGTGAGTAGCAGTGAGAATGGACAAATAAATGGTCAGAGAAGCAATCATGTGAGGTCATGAGGAACTGGGGTGGAGTCTGCATTTTATTCTTCTGATAACAATCCAACCAAGAGACCTTAGCAGGGGAATGATGTAATTCAGACTTGAAGAAGATTCCCCCGGAGGGTTAAAGACAAAGCCAAGGACTCAAAACAGATGTTATGATCTCACCTGCTATATAGAGATTGCCTGTTGTTCTTAGAACTGCATCTATTAGACACTATCAGACATTTCTAGGATCCTGTCTATACATTTCAGAATACCCTTCTTTTTAAGGAGTAACTTCTCTATTTTACAAAGACAGGTGTTAGTTAGCATTGAAGTGACAGCACAGATGTAAGCACTTTGCTAACTTATCATGAGTGACTTTTCCTAAGGAAAGTGGTTACGAACAATATACCTGGAACATGTTTTAATGAACCTTCTCCATAAATTGTAATACAAAGTGCAAATATTCTGTATTATAAATGTCGTACTCAACCACAAGTTTTCAAGTAGCACTGTTATCTTCCCCGACAGTAAGTATACATGGCCATCAGCTAACTACAGCTATAACTAACTAGAGCTATAAGGAATAAAAACTACATTCAGGAGACATAAAGACTAAAAATGCTGTAGCATACATTTAAAAAATATAGTATTCTGGTACAACATAGTATAGTGACAAGGAATCCTATACACCATAAATCTGGTTCTCAAAGTAATAATGATGATGTTTCTGAAAATGATCATGTCCATCCATTTAAACAAACAAGATGTTGATAAACATTGCTTAAAGCTCCTCCTTAAAATTTGTAGACTGTTTAAAAATGATATCTAAAGGAGTAATTTTCACTAATTCAAAACCTCAGAAATTGTTCCAGATAGCTGCACTTTTATAACACGAAGACTTAGAGAAACCTACCTACTTATACGTTTGTATTTCTGAGATGTTTAAGAGTATATTATGATCATATACCTTTGATAAATTTTAATGAAATATTGACTTTTATTATATTCACTGCAAACCTTTGCCAAAGTAAAATTCTACTGACTCGATGTCTACCTGACAATATACCATTACCAAAAGAGGAGTTTTCCACAGACAGTTCAGAAGTACATAATGTGGCGGATCAAATACTTAAAAGGTCTACTTTGAGTTTTAGGCTGTAGTACAAAATGTATAATTTCATATAAATACCTTTGAAGACTCAGTTGTGTCAGCAGATATTAAGATACTCTGAGATATAAATAGTGGGTCAACTGTTAAGTCATTCATAATCAGTTCAGCTTTCTCCTTTTCTTCTTCAAGGTCATCAGTAATCACTTGACTTTCCTGGGATTTCTCGATTGGTGTAGTAACTAAGTCTATCAAAAATGAATTCCCTTCATTTTCATTTGATTTCAAGGAATTGTGGTTTTCAGTGAGTTCTTCATTCTGATCTATTTTGAGACAGAATCACAAAATTAAAACTCCCTTCTTTTTTTTTTTTAAATTTTATTTATTTATTCATGAAAGACACAGAAAGAGAGCCAGAGACATAGGCAGAGGGAGAAGCAGGCTCCATGCAGGGAGCCTGATGCAGGACTCGTTCCCCGGACCTCGGGATCATGACCTGAGCCAAAGGCAGACGCTCAAACACTGAGCCACCTAAGTACCCTAAAACTCCCTTCTGAACTAGTAAGGTGGATAACAGATTCATTTGCTTTCTACTGAATGAGGATTGTTTATAATCTCTTTGTCTTGCAGAATAAAATACAAGGAGAGCAATTACATTCATCTTGAATAAACTTTTCTCCAAAGTGATCTATGAAAGAGAAAATGGCTACTCAATCTACTAAAACATTTGACATACCTAATACTTGGGGAAAAAACATCATATTGTAAATGCAATGGAATAACTACCCTAAACCAAAGACACACCAGAAGCTCCAAGTAAGTAGGATAGCAATATCTATTCTATTCAAAGCCAGTATTTCTTAGCTGAAACAAGAGGCTGTGTAAGCAGGAGTCATACATCTCTGTTACTATAGGTACAAGTGGTACAGTTGTAAAATTGTATATTCAGGAGAACCAAGAATTCATGTAATTTTAGAAGACTCATCACACAGAATAAAGCCATCCTACAGACCGTGCTATTCCTGCTAAGATGCAGTGTTGCCTCTGATATACCATAGGCGCACTAAAGGCAGGCCTATTACTCATCCTTTCTGTGCTCCAAGGGACAGTCTCAAGCTCTGGCATGAGACGATTCAGTTTTGCTATTACAGAACTATTTCCATTATTCTGTCTACCCCACTTTGGAATTTTCAGCAGAAAGAAACCAATGATCACCAACTTCAGTTCCATTGGGAGCCACCTACTGGCTAACCTTGTCAAAGATTTTAATTCTGCTCATTTCATTACACCATTTTTGAAACCCATTTTGATGTAAGCAGGATTTAAAATAATTTTGTAATAAGAGTTTCATCTTCATTTGGAGAGCACTCATGACTCCAAGTATCATTAATAGATTCTTTAGAGCTGCTAATCAATGTATTCAGTAAAAAGAACAAGGACTTTGGAGCCAAAGATTCAAATTATGGCTCTGTCACTGACCTTGGGTATGTTTCCCAATTATCTTTGCACTTCAGTTTTTCTCATCTGTAAAATGACAAAAATTATACTACACGGTAAGCACTTAATAAATGTCATGTATCTCGGTCCTTAAAAACATCCATGCCTTTTAGATCTCATTAAGCTATAAGTCACAGGGCTAAGGAAAGAAAGAAGTTGACAACTCACACCTCACACTTATTCCGTGCTTACTGTGACACTGTTCTCAGTGCTTTACATGTATCATTAACTCATTTAATTCTCACAGCCACTGCTTGGGGTAGGTTGCCCTTACGATCCCCATTTTAAAGAGTATACAGGGCCAGAGAGATTAGCTACTTTGCTCTTAGAACTGTGTCTAGTTCTGCATCTAAAAACCACATGGTTAGTAAATAGCAAAGCTGGGACTAAAACTGAGGCAAATGCAAACATGTGCCATTCCTATAACTATGTAGTCTTTCTTTTACAAATAAGATTCTAAGTAATACAGAGTTCACACATAAACTAAGATGTAATAATTTGATAGAACCACCTTCTACTGATGCTTTTCCCCCAGATCCTGGTGAAAAGGAATCTCCAAGATTTTCTTTAAGGGATGATGATGATAGACTTGTTAACCATGGATCCTGTTTAAAAAAAAAGAAAAAAGAAAAAGAAAAAGTATTTACCATGTAAGTTTAGTTCTCAAGATTTGTGGCAGGAAAATAGCATTATTAAGACTTTTAAAACTCTGAAATCATCATTATTACAAGTTTGCTAGTGCAACACCAAAGCATTAAGCCTATGGAAGCTAACATGCTTTATTTTCAAGCCTTGATGTCTTGGATCATTAAAAGGGTCACTAAAGAGCTATTCTAGTACGTTCACCGGCATCTCAATATTTGTTTTCAGTCATTTTCCAAACTCTTGCTCTCAAATCAAATCTCATAAATATTTGATACAAAGATTTGGCATCTTTTTCTCTAATTCTTATTTCTAAGAAAGCATAAAGGAGACAATAGGCAAAAACCCTTGGTGTCAAGTATTACTAGTTGTCCAAAAAAAAGCAATTTATAAAAACCAAGTAGACAGCTACTACCAAAGATTTAGATAGAAAAAGGATAAATGTCATGTACTTGATTTCCCCTTGAATTCTGAAAATTATATCAGAAATGAAATAACGGTATGTGTGTGTCTGAACTAACCATCTTTTTAGAGAATAGTAATCTAGCATAAAGTTGATGGCATCACAATGTAAGAAGTTTGATTTTGTTGTATAAATAATAAATTCTATTTTTTGTTTACACGATATTTTATGGCACAAAGACAGTTATTTGTCCAAAGCAATAAATAGAAACCATCTAGGAAGCGGGCAGAAGGGCGGGAACACAAGAATGTACCTTGAGAGGGAAAGCTTTGCAGATGAGACTGGCAAGTTAGTAGCTTTTTATCCCAGTGCATTCACTCATCTGTGCAGCTCAAGTGGTAGAGAGTTGCAGCCTTACTAGACTAGTTTAAGGGAATGGAGGACAGAATTTAGGACTAAAAGATCAGCCAGTATGTTTGAGGAAAAACTCCCAAAATTTGCATATAAAATTCACCCCAAACCCTTTGCTCATCTGTGCATGGCATGGAGAAGACTTCAGAGAAGATCCTGTAAAACCATAGTAGTTAGAAGTTGAAAGAACTAAACAAAGATTTCCTCTGACATCCAATGGCAAGGGAGACAGAGTTGGGAATTGGAGTCCAGCCACAATATCTATATGCTAAAGCATATATTCAGAGGAATATAACAGAATCTAGAATCTCTATAACATATCGTTCATAATATCCTGTATTCAATCAAAAGGTTACTGAATAGATGAAGAACTAGAAAGTGGTGATGCATACCCTTGAAAACAAACAAACAAAAACCCCATAAAAATGGTCCTTAGGACCCAATCCACAGGTGACCCAGATGTTGTAATTAGCAAACAAGGATTTTAAAGTAGGTATTGTAAATATGTTCAAGGACTTAGAGAAAACGCATGCATGGAGGTTGATATAGATGGGGATCTTAGAGATACGAAAAACACAAAAAATACCAATGGACATTATAGAGTTGGAAACTACAATATTGAAATAAGAAATTTGCTGGATGGGCAACAGCAGATCAGAGATGGCAGAAAAGGGAACAGTGAACTTAATGACAGAGCAATACAAATTATTCAGTTTGAAAAACAAAGGCAATAAAGACTAAAGGGACACAAACAGAATTTTAGAGATTGGATGAGACATATTAAGGATTTCATCACTGAAAGGAGAGAAAAGAAAACGAGGGCAGGAAAAAATGTTGTAAGACTTCCCATTTTCATAGAAAGTGCCTGTTTATAGATCCTGAAAGCTCAATGAAACCCAAGCAGAATATTTTTTTAAAAGTCTCACACCTAGTTACTCTGTAGTCAAATTGTTAGAATACAATTTTTTTTTAAAGTCTTGAGATATTCCTGAAAGCAGCCAGAAAAAAAAAAAAAAACCAAGACATATATAGAAAGACAACAAAATGAATTCTTGCTGATTTGTCACAAGAAATAATATAGGTCGGGAACAATGGCAATTCATAAAGGGCCGGGAGGGGGTGAGAAAGGACATGTCAGCCCTGAAGTATACATTCAGCTAAGACATCCTTCAAAAGTGAAGATGAAATAAATATATTTTAGATAAGTAAGACTACAGAACCCATCACTGGTAAACTTGCATTACAAAAAATGCAAAAATAAGTTCCTTAAATTGAAGGGAAATAATACCAGAAGGTAATCTGGACCTATCGGAAAGGATAAAGATCCTCAGAAATGGAATATATATTTAAGTAAAGAGTAAGTAAGCATAAATATGTAAATATTTATTCTTTTTTTTTAATTTTTATTTATTTATGATAGTCACACAGAAAGAGAGAGAGAGGCAGAGACATAGGCAGAGGGAGAAGCAGGCTCCATGCACCAGGAGCCCGACGTGGGATTCGATCCCGGGTCTCTAGGATCGACGCCCTGGGCCAAAGGCAGGCTCTAAACCGCTGCGCCACCCAGGGATCCCTCTTCTTTATTTCTTTAAAAGTTGAAGATAAAAAATTTTCTTTAAAGAAAAATTTTAATACTGAATTGTGGGAATTATATCATTTGTAAATGTAGTGGTATGAGAACAATAGGAAGGATGAGGGAATACATGGAACTACACTGTTACAAGGTTTCTATATTAAATATGAAATAGTGCAGTATTGGTCCTAAGTAGACTGATCATTTATAGCTGCATCTCATAATCCACAGAGCAACTACTAAAAATATAACACAAATAAGTACACCTAAAAAGGCAACAGAGGAAATCAAAATTGGAAACTAAAACCTATGTTATTAACTCTCACAAAACAAACAAAACAAAACAAAAGGCAGGGAAAGCATTATAGAGGAAGAATAACAAATCTGCTTTAAAAAAAAATAAATAGAAAACACAGCAACAAACTGGTCCTAAGTTAAAAATAATCGGACTAAACACTCACAGACTACAGCTAAAAAGCAAACTCTGACTTGATTACAAAAAAAAAAAAAAATGGGGCAGCAGGGTAGCTCAGCGGTTTAGCACCTGTCTTCCGCCCAGGGTGTGATCCGTGATCCTGGAGACAGAGGATCAAGTCCCATGTCAGGCTCCCTGCATGGAGCCTGCTCCTTCCTCTGTCTATGTCTCTGCCTCTCTCTCTCTCTCTCTCTCCCTCTCCGTGTCTCTCGAGAATAAATAAATAAAATCTTTTAAAAAAAAGGTGACACTAGTTTTAAAAGTCATTAAAAAATTATACAAAAAAGAAAAAGTCACAAATAGTTTGAAGAGAATGATAGGAAAAGATAAACTATGCAAACATCAGTGATAAGAAAGCTGAGATATCAGACAAAGCAAACTACAAGATAAGGAGAATTACCAATAGATACATTTCATAACGTAAATAGGGGTGAGACACAGTAATAATAAATGTGTATGTGTCTGAAACAGTCATAAACTACTGACAGAACTAAAGGAAAGTAGAGACATATTCACAAACATTACTGGAGATTCTAATACCCCTTATCCCTTAGTTGGCACTTGAGTAAGCAAATTAAACCCAAAGATAGTAATAATAATGATAATTAATAAAAATCAGTGAAATTTGAAACGACAGAGAAAGTTAACAAAGTCAAGTTGGTTCTTAGAAAAGTTGAATAAAACTGCATAATGCCTATCATTATTTAACAAGAAAGACAGAAAACATAAACTATGTATTAGAAATAAAAGATGGAATGTTATGATAACTCCACCATCATCAAAAGGATGAAGGAATACCACAACCTCATGTTTATAAATTCAAAATCTCAGCTGAAATGGACAAATTTAATAGACATAAATTACCAGATTGATAAAATAGAAAATCTGACTACCAACATACATATCTATCAAAGAATATAGTTTACTGTCAAATATCACTCCACGATGAAAATTCCAGGCCCAGATGATTTCACCAGTGAATTCTCTCAATTAAGGGGGAAAAAAAATGATAGCCAACTTTTGGTTTCATATGAAACAAACTTTTAGAAAATAATGGAGGAGGAGACACTCCCCTACTCATATGATACCCAAGCCTGATACTAACATTATAAGGAAAAAAATACAAATAGTCTCTATAATATGGATGTAGAAGTCTTAACAAAATATTAACAATAAAATATTCTACTATAATCTCCTTCCTTCTCTCTCTCTCTCTCTCTCTCTCTCTCACACACACACACACACACAAAGGAAAAGTGGGAGCTGAGGATGGTGAGAAAGCAAATGTCACCCTTTCAAGATGTAGCTGTGACATCTGCAGGAAGGTTAAGGCAGTAGGAGAGGCGTGGTATCAAGTGAGAGTGTACACAAAGTTAAAGAGGCTTGAGCATAGCTGAATCTGCATGGAAACAGACCCTGCCAGTCTTTGACTTTTCTAGTGAAGAGCCAAAGGTAATAGATATAGGAGAGAGAAGAGTTGAACCAAAAAAATAGATGGGAAATCCCTGTGAAGGTGGGCTTAAAAAAGATTCAGAGCACAGTCAGGAAGATTTTTATAATGAGAAATATGGAACACTTATTAGATTATTAAAAATAAAAGTATCCAAGTTTTATATTATGGGCTATGTTATAATCAGTAAGGGGAATGTACTCTCAAGATCACCCAGCTATATGGAAAAACTTCATGACCTAAAGCTAAGAGATGAGGAAAAAGCATGATACAAACATTATGTTAAGATGACAACTATAAAATCAGGTATAGAAAGACAGCCTAAAAGGGAAAAAGAATGATAAACATAGTTATTACTAGATGGTAGGATTATGGGTTGATACCATATTTGATTAAATTTTGTCATAATATGATGTTACTTTAAAAACTTTAGGAATACTTTTATTCCCCCTTAAATCAAAGGATACAGAAATGCTAGCAAAGAGCATTTAAAGTTCGTATCAGCACTGTATTCAATAGTGTTCCCTCAAAATTCATGTCTATCCGGAACCTCAGAATGTGATCTTATTTGAAAATAAAGTATTTGCAAATGGCATTAGTTAAGATGAGAACATACTGGAATAGGTAGGCCCTAAATCCAATGACTGGTGTCTTTTTTATAGAAAAGAGAGGGACACATTGAGATGCAGGGAAGAAGAAAATGCCACATGATGAGGCAAAGGAAGGTAGTGACACAGCTAAAGCCAAGGACCGCCAAGAATTTCTGGCAACAGCCAGCAGCTGGAAGAAGCAAGGAATGATTCTTCCCTAGAGCCTTTGGCGGGAACATGGTGCTGCCCATAACTTGATTTTGGACTTCTGGCCTCCAGAACTCAGAGAATAAATTTCTGTTTTAAGTCATCCAGTTTGTGGCAGTTTGTTATAGCAGCTACAGCAAAACTAACACAAAATCCATCTGACCAGATAATTTTACTAAATAAAAAATAACCAGGTTTGATGAGACCCCCGTCTCTTGATTTCCAGAACAAATTAGAAAATGGCACATTGTGGTCAGATAGACTTGTATAAAATTTTCAGCTTTACTGGCAAAGATAACTACAAAACCAGATCTGAATCTGTAGCCTACTGCGCTATTTCCCGTTGGAAGTGGAAGCGTTTATTCATTTACTCATAATAGGAAGAAGCTGCCCCCAGTTCCCTTTCATGCCACCTCCCAGGGACCAGATCCTGGGAAGAGTGGGGGGGGGGGGAAGGAAGCTTAACTAGGTACACATTCAGTTCCTTTTCCCCCCATATGCTCAAGCAGATTATGGACAGGGAATGTTCTTTCCATACTGACTCCTGAAAGGTGAGTGGAAGTTCACTAACCACACTTACTCCCATCCTGGCAGATGTCCCCAAAACACAGGACAGTGCCGTGATCATTCAATATACGTGTGTTGAGTGAATAAAACCAAATGAACAAAATGACACTGGCTGAACTCTCCTTGGCCATAAATTATAGAATTCAAAGTGAATAAAACTATAAATTCTTAGAATTAAAGACAGATAGCATTGCATAGATTCAGAAGGGCAACATTTTTTTTTTTTCACATTTTACTTTCTCTGAAATCGGATGGTCCATTTTATAATTACTGGCATATTGTGGATTAAGTGGCAGAGTTTTCTTCTTTCTCAGCAGTACATAAAAATAACGCTACATTTTTGCTGTATCCCACAGTAGGTGAAGTTTTAGACTCAATGGAATACTGTACATTAAAAAAATATGTCTTTAAGTTATTTCCTATCAATTGCTGTAGAAAACATGTAAAAACACACAGACCTACAAAGACACACACGCGCGTGCACACAATCTCTTTCTCATAATCAGATGCAAAGACCTCAGGTCGAGAACACAGTTCAGCAGTAGTGCTAACCTTAGGATCTAGGTTTTCAGGAGGCCAATTTTTTCTCAGCTTCCAGTTGTCCGTCGTTTAGCTTTGGAAGGGGAGAAGGAGCGGAACGTGCTTCCAATTCCTCACAGAGGGCAGGGGTTTTACCTTCTCCTGGCCCATCTTTCTCTTCCCCGTGGCTGTGTTTTTTCAACATGCTCCGTGGCCGAGGTGAAGGCTTAAAGTGGTTGTTGGCTTCAGGGCTGCTGTTGTTTTCTGTTGAAAAATACCATGTTTCAAGGGTGAGCATACCAAAGAACGCCCACGTCTTCAACGACTACCAGGATGCCCTGATACTTCCCTCTTGGGCCTGTGTACCTTGGCCCCCTGTCTCGCAGAGTCCAGAAGAAGCCCACAGCCCTTCTCTACACCAGTACACAGGCCTGTGTACCAGTAGGCCCAGATAAGCAATAGTTGATCATCAGTTTTTTGTTTTTTGTTTTTTGTTTTTTTTAAGTAGCTGCCATCCTGGAAGCACCTAGTATATTTGAATTTGTGAGAAATTAACTCTTCAGCATTCAAAAAGATAATAAAAAACAAAACACCAGCTGTGGCCTGGTTTCTGCCTCAATGACCCGAAGGGGCTCATCTGTGGGCCTTTGGTGAGCGTCTGCCACCAGGCCCTCCACACATTACTCACATCGCTGGACCTCCTAATCGAGACGGCGACAATGGCCCCGTCTGAGGATTTTACAGGTTGGAAGGGGAGGGGATTCTAAACAAAAGAAATTACTAGAGAAAGGTAAGTTCTGCTATAAGTACGAAGATGATGTGGGTACAGGGGGCACAAGTGCTCACTGACGGGGCGGAGGCATGAAGAACCACAGTCATGAGCTGCTGTTCTTTTGAGTCCATGAAACTTCTCTGGAGTTATTAAAATTTCCCAGCTACTACCTCCATTATTTCCAAGTTTAAAACAACAATCGACCACTGGTATACTCCAGCCCTCAAAACAGAAGACAGTTCTTACATACACTTTTTGCCCAAGTTGTACCTGCTACACACATTCATTTCTCCGTTGTTCTACCAGTGTTTGCTTCCAACCCAAACTTCAAAGCTGAAATAATCAACGCTTTCCTCTTTATCTATAAATGGGTTTATGAATGCTGCTAGAAGGTTCCGCCACCATACCAAGCTGGCGCCGCTATAGAGGTGTCCCTGCCAGCTTCAGCTGTGTTCTAAGCTCTGGCCAAACGCCCAAGCCACCCCGATTCCCCCCTCTGTTCCCTCCAAATGCAAAGTGTCAGGACACCCTAAGAATCCTTCTAGCTGAATCTCTCCTGCAGCCCACATTCCACGGCCCCACCGTGGGCTCCACCCCTGCGAGCCACAAGAGGTCTCCTGGTCCCCCCTCCTGGCGCGACCCTGTCCCTGACACACGCCCTCGGTCATCCGCGTGCCGACGGGCCGGGCTCACTGCTGTCGACGGGGCCACCGTCTCCTCCTGCCGTACCTTTGCCCACGCTGGGCCCTCTGCCTAGAACGTCCGCTCCCTGCTCCTTCTCCTGACAAACACGTGCCATTCGAGCCTCAGTAGAAGCAGAATATTGTACGACGCCTGAAAGGTGTTGAGTCACTTGGTGCGTGTGGTTTTGTTGTTGTTTAATCGCGGTGAGGACACTTACCCACACACGTACCCTCTTAACCAACTTCAAGCACACCGTTGGGCACGGACAAGCTGCAGGACCAGGGCTGTACGGCGGATCTAGAACTGCATTCGCCTCGCGGAAGGGAGACCACAGCGACCCCCTCCTCTCCGCACACCCCTAGCCAACACCACTCGGCCCTCTCTCTTAGGGGGTCTGTGGTGGAGAGTTCCCATCTGGATCGGGGCTCTGACACTTAGCAGCATCGTAACCGCCGCATGCCTCAGTTTACCCATGGGTACAATGAGTTAGGAATTCCTAAGGGAATCTCACTAGGGGCCTAGTGAGAGAGAGTAAAGTACACAGTACGGTACTGGACTCATGGCAAGTGCTCACTGAGCATTAGTAACTGTGATGGACTTTTCCTTTCTCCTCTTTTTGTTTTTTGGGTTTCTCACTCCTGTTTTCTTCAGGGTCGTCTCTCCTCTTCTTCCTTGTGAATTCTAGTGGGTTAACAAATATCTCCTCCATAGCTCAGTGAGAAGAGTGGGAACACAATGCACACCACCCTCCTGGCTCATCACAGAAACTTCACTGGCCCACTGCAGGTGGTCGGTCAGTATTTTTTTTTTTAATTAGAGTTGGAGGACATGCCTTTAAAGTCATGAAGCTGGAAGGATAAGATTTGGGGACAACTTGTGGCATTCCTTCCCGCCAAGGGAAGGGATGTCAGAGACAAAGAGACCAAATGACAAAAATAGAGGACCAAAGGATGGAGAAACTGGGCTAGTGACAGGGGTGGGAGGAGACAGCGAGAAGTTCTAGGAGTCGGGGAGGGAAGACAGAAGTTGAGAATCCAGAAGACATAAATACTGTTTCCAAACTTAATCACACCTACCGAGAGGTCTTCTGACATCTATGCTCAGTAAGGTGATAAATTCCTCCTTCCACAGAAGTCTGAGTCATTTGCAGCCAACACTCTTGACTACTGGTACTATTATTTGTCAGTTACAACTATTATTGCCATTTCCTCTGGGAAGCCTTCCCTGATGTCCTGAGGTAAACTTAGGTGCTCACTTCCCTGTGTTCTTACTCTACCTTTTATTTACCTTTCCATTAAATTGTACAATCTTTGCTATGGTCTGTTTGTGTACGTCCACATTCTTAGGCTGAAATCCTAACCACAAAGGTGATGGTATTAGGAGGTAGGAGGGTGATCAGGTCAGGAGGGTGGAACCTTCATGAAGGGGATTAGTGCCCTTATAGAAGAGCCTCCAGAGAGCTTCTTGCCCCTTCCATAATGTAGAGACACAATGAGCAGTCTGAGACCAGGAAGAGGGCTCTCACCTGACCATGCTGGCACTGTGATCTCAGACTTCTAGCTTCTAGAACTGTGAGAAATAGGTTTCTGTGGTTTAAAACACATCCAGTCTATGGTACTTTGATACAGTAGCCCAAATGGGCTAAGACAGTCTTAGAATATTGGTACTATGCCTTTTTTTTTTTTGGTATTATGTCTTTTTAATTTGTCTTCTTAGTTATCATCACAATGAACATAACATAGTGAAATAGACTGTATTCATAATAAATACGTGTGGAAAAATAAAATGATCTGCTTGTGAGTAAATGCTAAATAATAAAAGAAATAATAAAAGCAATTAGAAAAGTGCTTGATTTACACCAGATTGTTCTAAAATCTTCAAATGTATAAACTCATTTAATTGCCTCAAACCTCAAATCCAAGTTCAACTATTATGCCCACTTTACAAACAAACAAAATGAGGAACAAAGAAGTTCTGGGCCCATGTTAATAAACTTTAGTTTGTGGGATTAAAGCAAGAGCACCCAAAGTTTATGACTTTAGTCATTTAAATGTTAAAAGCAACATACCCTGTAAAAATTACTTTCTGCAATCACTACCCATGTGACAAGTTGCTTAAAAAAGTGAAAGAGTCTAGTTATTGCACTTTTAACAAAAGACAGCCAAGAACAAAGGAAACTTCCAGGTTCCAATATTTTCATAAAGGATTCATTGCTACTCAGCAATGTCTCACCACATTAAAAACATTAAGTTCCAAACTTTGTAGGAAAAAGAAAATGTCTAAAATTTAGGGAAGGATAAAGCTTAGCTTGTGAATCACACTCTTTCATGAATGAATCATTCATTTATTCATTTATACATTAAAATATCTGTCAAATTGTATATGCCAGGCACTAATCACCAGCCTCAATTTTTTTCTTCAATCTGAAGAGCCTAGGAATAATGCCTTTAACATATTTTATGTGAAAATTCCACTTCCAGAAGTATTGTCAAGTTTTCAAAAAGAAAAAAAATCTATACATTTTCAAAATGCTTTCTTTTATAACTAAATGTAAATGATTACCTGTGTTTAGTAATTATTTTTATTTAACATATAGTGAATGGTAAATGGCTTATGACTTTAGAAATATAGTATTGCACATTTGGGTATAGTATTTAGAATCCTGGTGCCATCTTGTGGTTTAAGGACAGTATTTCTCTGTTCATTTTAATTTGTCACAGCTTTTTATTTTTATTTATTTTTATTTATTTTTAAAGATTTTATTCATTCATGAGAGAGAGAGGCAGAGACACAGGTAGAGGGAGAAGTAGGCTCCAATCAGGGAGCTGACGTGGGACTCAACCCTGGGACTCCAGGATCAGGCCCTGGGCTGAAGGCGGCGCTAAACTGCTAAGCCACCCGGGCTGCCCTATCACAGCTTTTTAAAAAAAGGTATTAAATAGGTGGATTATTGATGATTATCTACCATAAAGCTCTAATTCTAATTATATACTTCTACCCATATCAGACCAAATTTTAGCTTCTGTATGCTTACATTTTCTTAATGTAAGATTTTCTTACAAAAAGCTTTTCAGAATCGAGACAAACAGGATAGATATAATACACAAAAATAGATTTCTGAATTCATGGGGATGAGGAAACACTGTCTGCTCTATCCTTCTTGAAGATTCCTCATTCATATTTCCTTTTTTTTTTTTTAAGATCTTATATATTTATTCATGAGAGACACAAAGAGAGAGGCAGAGACATAAGCAGAGGGAGAAGCAGGCTCCATGCAGGGAGCCTGATGTGGGACTCGATCCCAGGATCACCACCTGAGCCAAAGGCAAAGAGTCAACCACTGAGCCATCCAGGTGCCCCTCTTCATTCATTTTTCTTTAATAATGGCTCCAAGAAGTTTTCTCATAAGGAAATTACTTTAAAATTTCTATGATTCTGTATTTTTCCAATATACCAATGAACCAACTGCTGAACCCTGAACTCTGTACTTAGGGAAATGGTGAACTACTGGATTATTCACCAAGTTCCACTATGTTCCCGTTCTCTCCATCTCAGATCCTATTCAGTACGCTGGGAAGGTTCACTTTAGCAACTTAATTCTGTTTCATTATGTCTCATGCTTATATTTTTGGTAGAACTGTATAGTTTCTGAGATACACTTCAACAGATTCTGAAAACAATTCTGTAGAATAAGAAGAGCAGGTTTTATCCTCCTCCTCCTAACAATAAAGCTTACCCTGTTTGCCAAGGTCACATATAATTAACATACAGCGGCTTTTTTCCTAGTGGTCCCTGCTCTGTTCATGTTTGAAAGTTAATGAGATTATTGGGGAAAGACTGGTTCCCTAATATACGTGTGAAATAATGTTCTATCTGACGTTACCAGTGATATCTAGTATGTGGAGTATGTAATATTTACCAGTAGAGTATTTAATGATGACATAAAGGAAAGAGATTTTTATGATTTTATTTTTATAATATATTTTCTATAATACAGGAATAATGACTAGAAGACACCAAACCCTTAAACCTCTATGCCTGTGTTTCTGTGTGGTGGCCCATGGGACCTCAGAGAGGCTGGTTCCTGCTTCACTCCATCTTTGCACCATTGTGCCTAGAGCTCAGAATTGTGGAGAAACCACTGTACTCCCAATCACACCAGGAGCTTCCATGAGAAAACGGTTTCAGTAGATTTTCCCAGGGAACAGAGAAACTAAATGGAGATTCTCTTTTCTTAAGAAAAGTTGGAGGCTTAAATAACAACACCAACAATGAAACTCTCTCCCTTCACATACTCAAATATAAAAAAAAAAAAAAAATTCTGGCAAATGATGACATGGAAATGATTGTTTGAAGGACACGTTCCAATGCTGCTGTTACTCTAATTACTGGAGTGTAAGATGGATTAGAAAGGACTGCATTGCAGCCCCATCCTTAAAAACAAAACTGAAGCCCAAAGGCCTTGCAAGACTGGACCCAGAAGTTTCAGGAGACACAGCCGTGGAGGACAAGGCACTCTGGTCTTCTATCAGGAACCAGTATAGATGCAAGACTGACATGCAACTGGACATCAGAACTATGAGTTTTCTCTATGGTTCCATTATTTTGACTTATAACTCTAAAATTAAAACGTTAAGTCTATTTTAAAAATTTTACTAGCTACCATATAAAGATATTTTATGATTATCTTAAAATTAGTTCTCAATAGGCATCTGGGTGCCTCAGTTGAGTAGGTGTCTGCCTTTGGCTCAGATAATGATCTCAGGGTGCTGGGATCCAGCCCTGTATCAGGCTCCCTGTTCAGCGGGGAGCCTGCTTCGCCCTCTGCTTCTGCCCCTGCCCCCACTCGTATGCTTGCACTCTCTCAAATAAATTAACTAAAATCTTAAAATAGATAAATAAGTTTCCAAGAACTGCAATTATAGTAACGTAAATTACCTGAAGACATGCTTTTGACTGGAAGAATTCTGGGCTTAGGTTTCATCTTAATTTTGTCTTTTTCAATTTCTTGGTCATTATTTTGAGATTCAGATAAGGGAGTTCCAACCATGTTTCCACAACCATCAGGTGCCATTTCCTCATCGTTTTTGGTGGAGAATACTGGCTCATCTTTCATTATGTCACTGTTTGATTTCTTGGTTTTCAAAAAAGACAGTTTTGGAGAATTCTTTTCTTCATCATCTGATATATGGAAATCATTCATTTTTTTCTTATTTGAATTTTCATCTACTGAGGTGTCCGAAAAATCACCTAAGGAAACTGAAAAATGGAAGAGAAAAAATGTTTTCAATAGCCTCTTTTAAAGTTGTGAAAGTTATATGAATCAAAAAGATTACCTTAAGAGACTAGAAATGAATTTACAACCATGAATGGATGCAAGTCTGTTTTACAAATAGATCTGCAGCTCTAAAACACAGCTAACTTAGGCAGTTTTCATTGGTATTTATGAAATAAAAATTTCAATTTCATAAATTTTTTCAAAACATATTTATTGAGTGTGAAAAGTGTGCCAAACCCTCTGCTTTCTCTGAGAAGTCATCCAAAGGTTCCTCAAAATAACAATGACATAGGATATTTAAATTAGGTTTTGGACTATAGAGCTTTTATTTTCAAATGACTTCATCATATAAAATAAAAAGAAACACTGGTAAGTGGAGAAATTTTACTAGTTATTTGCTAATTATGTTTTTTCCATAAAAATTTCACAACTACAATTTCATCCATACCAGAGTATTCGATTTTACTGTGAGAAGAATAAAGAATGCTAACTTAACAATACAGCAATGTTTTAGCTATTGTTCTGATTATTTTTACAGAGAACATTAAAAGTTACTCACTGAATATTAAAGAATAAAACACAGAATTTCAAGTTTAGAATTCTGTGTACTTAATACTCTTACATAATCAAAAGAGACCAGATTAAGTCATACCAGCACTGATATACCAGGTTTTTAAAACTGAGCCCGTATTACAACAGCCAAAAAAACCTGATTTACAAAAAGGACTACAAAAGTGATTCTGACATGCACCAAAGTTTAGTTCTATGGGCCCTAGTTTCTAATTCACTATAGGGTCTCACTGACATTGTGTCCAACATGGTTTACAACTGACAGGCATCCTTTTACTGCAAACCTGATATCAATTAATTTATATTTTCTGTATACACGTTCAGAAATAAACAAAGACAATTATACAACTTCTTGAAGATTACGACTTTTTACTCATTAAAAAATTGGAAATTTAAAACCAGTTTATTTATAGGTATTACTTTAACATAAGTGATTGTTTTTGAAGGGATGGGCTAAATGCAACTAAGGAAGCAAAAAGAGAAAATGTTTTTACTTTTCCATATTCACACATACCAATTTCATCACTGTCAAAGTCATCTGAGTATTCAGAACTCCTTTGCCTGGCTGAGCGAGCTGTAATTGCTTTTATTAGCTCATCCTGAAAGGAGATAATGAAGATCAATTTCCACCCAAACACTGAAGACTCCTATCTAGAATTAATTCTTTAAACAAACAACGCTGGATTAATAATTGCTTTCAAACTCAGGTTTCATTCATATAACAAATATTCAATGAAAGCCTACCTTATGCCATGCACCCAAGCCCTCAGATTCAATGTGTAACATCACAGACAAGATCCTTCTCCTTATGGAGCTTACAGTTAAATTGAAGGAGACAGGCAATAGCAAAGAAATTAATTACAGCGTGTATTTAGGGCAGGAGAATAATAAACAGGACTCCATTTAGACAGATTTATTACGAGCTACACTTTGGAAGAAACTGGCACTTTTAAGATCTTTTGTTTTAGCACATTGCAGTAATAAAGGTAATTAATACTGCAAACTTAGAGGCTGAGTTTAAAATTGTAGTGACCTGTACTGAGAAAACTGAAATGTTATTATGTTACAACAGGAAAAAAAAAAAAAAAAACCTTAAAAAATATGTAAATTTAAAGTTGCTAGGTGATTTAAACTTTTAACTTAGTAAAAACCTAGTACTGAAGCTAGGTTAGTGGTCTGAAAGCCACAGAGAAGAGCTGGTAATACTTGAGCCCAAATGTGATCATCTGCAAAACTTCCAAAATAATGTAAGATTTATTATTCCTGTATTATACACAGCCGTTCCTAGAATCATTTCAAGCCCAACATCCCTAATACAGTGCTTATCTTGTAGAATCACTCAAAATAAAAATGTCTTGAAATACTTTACCTGGAAAGTAGTCCTTTTGGTGACTTTCGGACTCTTTGTATAAGCTAAAATTGTGCTAAAAACTTCATCAGACATAGTGTCTTTTTGGTTTTTGTTTTGCTTTTTACTTTTTACCTTTATAAAACAGCTAAGAGATTCAAACTCTGACCGGGTCTGAAATATATAAAAAACAAATGAGAGTTTTTTTTTTTTTTTTGCATATTGGAGAATTTCTATTACTACCCTTTAGCGCAAAAAAAAAAAAAAAAAAAAAAAAAAAAAAAAAAAAAGAGAGCAAACAAACAAAAAAAAAACAATTAGGAAAAACATCTATGAACACGGCACTACATATTCACCTCAATATGCAGAGTTCCCCTAAAGACACATAAGATTCTCACGAGTTTGTTATCAAAACAAGAGAAGTCAGATTTAAGTCATCCTCAGAGTTTTGCGATTGTTTTAAAGATGAGCCAATAAATGCCCGCAACAGCTTAATAAAATGTTGCAAATTAAAATGCAACACCTTTATTCTTCACCTCTCCTCCGTTCAAAATCTAAACCCTGGCCCAGGGAACCCACCGTGAGAGGCCTGCCACGGGGACCGGCCCCCACCGGCCGAGCCGGAGGCCGACGCCCGCACAAGCTGCGGTGCCCCAGCAGGACCGAGCTGCGGTGCCCACCTGCAGGGGCCCGGGCGGGCGGCCGCGGCAGCCGTCAGGTCACCGCACCGGGCGGCCCGCACAGTGCTCCTGCCCGAGCCGAGGCCTGGGCCCCCCGCCGCCCCGCTCCCCGCGCCCGGGACCCTCCAGCCCGGGGACCCTCCCGCCGCCCCCGCCCGGCTCCCCGCGCCCCGGGAACCCTCCCATCCGCCCTCCCAGGCCCCCCGCGCCCCGGGGACCCTCCCCCCGCCCGGCTCCCCGCCCTGCAGGCCCCCGCCGCCCGCCAGGCCCGAGCGCCGTCCACGCCGCGTCTCCCCGGCCCCCGCCCCGCGCTGCCCGTACGCACCGCAGCCGCAGCCGCAGCCGCAGTCGCAGCCGGCCCTGGGGCGGACGCCCCGCGCCCCCGAGGACCGAGCGCCGGCCTGGGCGGGAGCCTCTCGCCGCGGCCCGGGGCTGCCGGAGGACGGAGACGGACCGGGACTGAGCGCAGGGGAGGGACGGAGAGCGGACTCGGGAGGCGGTTGCCGGGCAACAGCGTCTGCGGGAGGAAGTGACTCCCGCCCGCCGCGTCTCTCGCGGACCCACCGCGCTCTCCCGCAGGACGCGTCGCTGGGGCAACGGCGCAGACGGAGGAAGTGACGTCACCCCCGGGCTTCGGGGTCTGAGCCGCGTTCCTGTTGCCCGGGAGACGCGACCCGCGGCCCCGCGCTGCGAGGGGGCCCTACCTGCACCTGCTGCTTGAGCCCGGAGCACGGCCCCCGTCTTGCCGCCGCTACGGTGGGAGATCCTGCGGCTCGGAACCGCGTACGCAGCGGCGGGCGAAGTGACCGAGGCGCCCGCAGAGCCGGGGGTGAATCTGCAGGCTGAGGACCTGCCCGCGTGGATCCTGGCGCTCCTTCCCCCTTGCCCGTGTGACGTCATGCATGCAGATTATGCTGCAGTTTGCTCTTCTGGGGGGGAAACAAAGTCACCTTACGGGGTTGCTGTAACTGAACGAAATGACGCAGGCCGGATACCTGCAAGACTGCCCGGGATTGCATCCGGTCAACTTTACAGAGTCTTTATGCAGCTCCGTCACAAAGACCTGGGCAGAGGTCGTCCCCTGTTGACACGGCTGGAAACCTATTCCAAGTGTTCCTTTAATGCACAGTTTCCTCCTTTGCATCCGAAGAGGATACTACGGTTGGAGTCAAACTAGTCAATAAACAACGTGGTCTCAGACTGGAGGGCCACGTGCTGCCCAAGTAATCAAATCAACCTCGTTTAATTAGCGAAGGGAATCCTGAAATAAGCAGAAGACAAGAACACTTCTCTAAAGACTTCAAAATAACACGGATTTCTACTATTTTTAATCGAAAAGATATTTGATCCTAGCTAAATTGTCCAAGTGAATTCATTGACTAGTAATTAAAGTTGTCCCTGGTATTTTTTTTTCCCGTATCTCTAAAGTTCATTCATTTTTCACTTATTCAGCAATTATTCATACACAAATCACACTGACATATAGATTTAATAAATTAACGTCTTGAAAACTAAACGTGCATAATAAGTATGAAATTTAGTTAGGATTATGCTTTTAGCAACACTTACAACATTTACAATTCAATTTTTTCAGAATTGTGTTTGGTTCATATTCAACTTGTTTGGAAAAGTCAGTTTACCAACATTTGCTTGATTTTGATGTATTCGAATATTTTTGAGTGAGTCATTGCATAAGACAAAGATTCCCCATTCCTACCAGTTACTGTTAACTTTCTAATTCATGTAAGTTATCAATAAACAAATGTGATTCCATCGTGGTACCTGTGCCCACAGTGAGAGGATAGAATCCACATCATCCTAATATGTGAAATCCTAATTTGGTCATGTTGGATATTTATATTCATTCAAAAGACTCTGTTCATTTTTTATCCACCTAATATGTAGTTTTCATCTAGCTATGACTTTTAGATTCATCTATTCATCTAGATATTAAGAAAATAAAATTCACAAAAAGCATTAATGAAAAAACCTATAAGAGCCTTTCTATAGAACCTACTAGATTTTTACTTTTTACTTTCAACTTAGAACAAAATAATTAATAAACGATGTCAAGCTATGTCTTGCAAAGCTACAGTTAACAGAGACAACCTGAACTCAACTCTATTTCTACACAAAACCTAAAGCACAGTATTTTTCTACTATTTTTTTATTTTTTATTTTTTGTATTTTTCTATTACCATAAGCAGCAAAATATTATGCACTTTATCAAGATTTTCAGGTAGCTTCAGGATATGGTAATAATAACATAATATCTGATTTAATGCTATGATTTTATCTAACACATAGTTTGTAATAAATACATAATTGTTGAATGAAAGAAATCATGAATAGCATTTTAACCTGAAAAATAATTTTTAGACTATTCCAGAACAAAGTCACACATATTCAATTAAAAAAGTAAAAACATGGGGTGTGTGAGTGGTCAGTCTTTTAAATATCTGCCTTCTGCTCAGGCCATGATCCCATGTCCTGAGATCGAGCCCCACATCTCTTCTCCCTCTCCCTGTGCCCCCTATTAGTGCATGCTCTCTCTCTCTTAAATAAATAAGTAAATAAATGAATGAATAAATAAATATTAAAATAAATATTAAAATAAAAATAAAAAAAAAAACACTACAACACAAAATTTCAGTAACTCAGGTAATATTTTTTCTTTGTTTTTCTTTTTTCAAATATACATTTGAACTCAGACTTACTTGCTTAGCAAATATTTTTTGAGTTTATGCCCTTTAATTTCTCAACCTGGCCTTCATTCATTCATTCATCCATACACCCATATCAGTAACATTCTGGATCAGATTTGGGGAGTTCAAATATCAACTACACTAGTTCTCTGCCTAGGGATCTTATAGAACAGAGACAGCTGGAGGGTTGGGTAAACACACGATGATTATACATTGTGCTAATTTCTCTGTAGAAGTACAGAGAGAGAAGGTCTCAGGAGACAGCACAGAAGTCTTCCTGGAGGCACGACAAGGTTTTCACAGAGAAAGCTAAATGTGACTTGATTGGTGAGTTCAGGAAATTGGAGGGATCAGAAGTATATGTTAAGCAGAGGGAATGGTCTGTGGATACGGAGTCCATCTCACTGTGGATTTAAGCATTCGAACAAAGTGATTGTGTGCTGCCTTTTGGGTGACGAGGGGGGTGAGGAGATCTATTTCCAGTCAAGAAGCAACTGAGGAGTGACTCTTTTTCAAAAGTCCCCCACTCCCCTCATCAGACAAATTGTTTATTGTCCTGGGACTGGCAGTTAAAGAGAGACGAAGGATCTTGTACTCACAGCCAGCCCTGGGTGGATAGATAAAGCACCTGTCTAACATCTTGAGAAGTGCACTACAAAAAGCAAATCGTCATAGGTGCCAATTGATAAAAACTAAATATACACTGAACACTGAATGCACATGTCAGAAGAGAGAGAGAGAGAGAGTAAGCACTCAAGATACAGTGCTTTTCTCAATACCTGTGCCAACTTGTGGGGCGAGAGCTTATAGAAGGGAAGTCTTAGAATCTGGAGGGAAGCCAGCAACAACCAAATACACTGATTAAAAGTATTTACCAGCTTCTGATAAGTGAAGGAAGCTGGCCACTTCTAGTCAATTATACCAGAATGTATATTGTAACATTGAAAGTTTGAAAAAAATATTATTCAATGTGGTAACCAGGTGACTATTTTCACCGGTGAAAAGTCAGACAAGACTGGTTTATTATACAGACTTTATGATGTGCTATCTTCAATTTTAATAATGTTTTCAGATACACAGTGACCTTACTCTTACTTAGGAAGTTGAGCTAGTGTATTCTTTCTTTTGTGATCTCTTAGCCCACGCTGTGTAAGATAATTTTACATTTCATTTCTTCCAAGTGTAGCTCCCTCTTTCATCTACCTTTTTGGAATTGCTCGGAACATTCTTGCTTTGTGAACCTTCCCCTTAAGACAAATCTGGTTTGGGGTTAGAAGAGACAAACTATTAATGTTTTTGCACAAAAATTTTATGAGTTTTCGTGGAATTATGATGCAGCATTAAGGAAAGCCCAGCCATTGCAGGATTTTCAAAGAAACTGAGGCCAGAATCCAGCTGTAGGTAATATGAATAAAACAAATTCTTCAACACTATGCAGCAAATCTGATTTTGCTTTAGCATTGCACTTCTGTGAGAATGGAATTTTTCCTTGTTTTTCTACTTTCAGAAGTCTTTTCCACATGCATTTGTAACCTACTTCCAAAAGATGGCGGCAAAGGATTTAGTACCTGGGAGTATAACAGGAACATAATCATTAATGTTTTGGGGATATTTTACTATGCTTAGAGTGATTACAAATTACATCGAAAAATAAACTATTTTTAGAATAATTTCATAAAGCTCAAAGCTGCATCATAATTCCACAAAAACTCATAAAATTTTTGTGCAAAAACATTAATAGTAAATGATCGACTTTTTCCTTATATTAGAATGTTAGGAATTTAATGACAAGAAAATATTTTTTAATAAATATTTTTTAAAAAGACTCATGTAAGTGCTCATATCCCAAACTATTCTCTACTCTCCTGAACTCAACCAAAGTCATTGTTAATAGTTGGCATTCTTTTCTATACTACTTTTTCTGTTCACATAAAAATGTCCAGGTTACACTTATTCATCTATCACCTGGTCTTTTTACACGTATTCTTCTATCACCTGGTCTTTTCAGTTGAATATCTTTTCATGCCAATTAAAATATGAATTGTGCATTCCTTTATGGTTATGTAATGTATTCTAAAGTTGTTATTGATGGTTCTTTAGATTGTTTCCAATTTTTATGAACAGCAGTGAATAAATGTTGTAGCATACTTATTTAATTTGAATAAAATCCTAGAGATGGAAATCACTGGTTCAAAGTATATATACATTAACTGGCTTTATATTTTTTGCCAAAATGACTTCCAGAAAAGTTTTTACAACATATGCACGTGAATATAAGAACATAAGAATAGTTTTCATCTAAATTTATTCATGAGTTAGATACCCTTTTTGCTCCCTTATAAAATGCAATTTTTTAAATTTATTTTTTGATGTTACTTAAATTCAATTATTAACATGTATCATTGGTTTCAGAGGTAGAGGTCAGTGATTCATCAGTCCCATATAATACCCAGTGCTCAGTACATCACATACCCTCCTTAATATCCATCACCCAGTTACCCTATCCTCCCACTGGCCTCCCCTCCAGCAAGCCCTCAGTTTGTTTCCTATGAAGAGTCTGTTACGGTTTGTCTCCCTCTCTGATTTCATCTTGTTTTATTTTTCTTCTCTTCCCCTATGATCTTCTGTTTTGTTTCTTAAACTCCAGATATGAGTGAGATCATATGATAATTGTCTTTCTATGACTGACTTATTTCACTTGGCATAATACTCTCTAGTTCCATCCATGTCTTTGCAAAGGGCAAGATTTCATTTTTTTTGATGACTGAGTAGTAGTCCATTATATATATGTACTATGTGTGTGTGTGTGTATATGTACACACACACACACATATATATGTATATATGTGTGTGTGTATATACGCCACATCTTTATCCGTTCATCTATTGCTGGACATCTGGGCTCTTTCCATAGTTTGGCTATTGTGGACATTGCTGCTATAAACATTGGAGTGCAGGTGCCCCTTTGGATCACTACTAAATTGCAACTTTTTTGCTAAACTTTACTTCTCATTTAATTCTGTGTAACTCCAGGGTTAATTGTCTCTTTTTTAAACAAATCATATATTGACACAAAATAAGAAAAACTACATATCAAATAAAAAATGAATATAAAATATTTTCTTCAGTTTTTAAAAGGAAACATGAGTTAAAGAAGTAATTATTTAAAAATATAACAGGAAAGTATTCTTCTGTGGGTAAAAATAAAACATTCCAAATTTCCTGAATTCTATAAGTATTATTCCTAGCATTAGGAAGGCATTATTTAATATAGTGCTCTTAAGGAGATCCATTAGGTCGCAGGAACTAAAAATAACATAAATTAAAGCTCTTCATGCTTGAAACAGGCAATGATGAATGTTAAGGCATTATTAAATAGTTTATGTAACTTCAAAGGCACTATATTTGCCCAATCAAGGATTCAATTTTAAGCATTTTATATACATATACTATAGCCAAACTTAGAATAAACTTTCTTTTTTTTTTTTTTTCTTTATTTATTTATGATAGTCACACAGAGAGAGAGAGAGAGAGAGGCAGAGACACAGGCAGAGGGAGAAGCAGGCTCCATGCACCGGGAGCCCGACGTGGGACTCGATCCAGGGTCTCCAGGATCATGCCCTGGGCCAAAGGCAGGCGCTAAACCACTGCACCACCCAGGGATCCCTAGAATAAACTTTCATAAAAACCTTCTATTATGCAAGTTTCTTAACCTTAAAATGAACTTTTGTGATTCCTGAGTAAATATGTAAGGTGATGCTTTTATTCTTTGGCTTGGATCCAGATGTCAACTTTTTGTTTTAAACAGCATGGGTGGCTCAGCGGTTTAGCGCCTGCCTTTGGCCTAGGGTATGATCCTGGAGTCTGGGGATTGAGTCCCGCATCAGGCTCCCTGCATGGAGCCTGCTTCTCCCTCTGCCTGTGTCTCTCCGTCTATCTCTCCGTGTCTCTCATGAATAAATAAATAAAATATTTTGAAAAATAAATAAACAGCATGTCCATACAGCCTATAGCAACTGACTTTTTCTATTATGGAGAAAGAATAAAGTATGTACTCTAAAAATTCAATGGACATTTTTTTTTCTGCATTATCTATTATAATATCTCTTTTTTTTCTATACTTAAAGCCTGCAAATTTTTCCCTTTAAAGCAGCCAATATAAAAAAATAAAATAAAATAAAACAGCCAATATTATATCTGTTAGATAAGACAGATTTTCCCTATTAGCTGCCAGTGTATCTGGTTTTTTTTTTCCTGTTTTTATTACTTTTGTTTTATTTTACATTTGGAAGTGTGCGTCAGGAGTTGGTCAAAATTAGTGATATCTGAAAGTTACAGATAGCACAGACATGGTATTTATTTTCTTCTTTTTTCTCTTCTTTCTTCTTTTGAGAGGGCTAATATTGCAAAACCTAAGTCTTTTGGAAGTTTGGACTCACCTTTTTAAAAAGGAAATCTTACTGTTTTGATGGAGTGAGACAATGAAGTAATGAGACATAATTTGGCATCTGGTTTACAAATATCAGTTTTAAAGTTTATATTCGAATATGTTTTAGATTCTTTTCTGTTAGACAAAGCAATTCAAGAACATTATGTCTCACCTAGAAGACTCTACTGTCTAAATGAAACTGTGCTACCCTGAAAGAATACAACTAAAATTCAAGAATGCCATAGAAATAATAACATAATTCTTGGCATATGAATGCCTTTGACAATATTAAGGGAAAACATCTGTTGGAATGTTCCCAATGATATAGAGGGAATATCCGATGTATGTTTTCCATTGTTGGACAGTTTTAATTATCACAATTTTATTCTTTATGCTTAATCAAAATGTGCTACCCCACTTTATATACATTGATTCTAGTTCTATTCTGCAGAATTTTGGAGAATAAATCTAATCCTTCTTTTATATGACAAAACTTCCATTTTGAAAAGATTTAGCATAATCCCTTTCCCTATTTACCATTTTCCTTTATTGCTATCTTCCATAGTTTCAAAAACCCATTATCATCCTGAGTATTCTTTTCTGGACAGTATAATTTGATTTTATCTTTCAAGATTTGTGTCTAAAGATAAGCAAAATAACCTAAATGTGGTTTAATCTGTGCAAAGAAATGATTCCTTTTATGGTCTGAACACTGCTCACCCTTATGTTAGCTTCTTTCTAGGAGATGGGTTCCACTGTTGGTTCATGTTGTGGACTTGCACTCAGTCAAATGCTGTGATTTTCTAGGTGCCATATAATTCAAAAGAGTCTTTGAATCTAATTGTAGGATGTGTATTTTATTTTTTAAAAAAACTTTATTTCTTCATGAGAGACACAGAGAGAGAGAGAGAGAGGCAGAGGGGGAAGCAGGTTCCCCCCAAGGAGCCTGATGTGGGACTCGATCCCAGATCCTGGGATCACACCCTGAGCCAAAGGCAGAGGCTCACCCGTTGAGCCACTCAGGTGTCCCGTGTAGGATATGTATTTTAATGTGTTAAATACCATTGTCCGGTTTGGGGCATCTCTTTTCAATCTTTCAATGTATAGAAAACTCGAGTTCTTATTTTGTCATCTAGCATACAATTTTTCACTTTTGTGTTATCTTTAAATTTAACAAAGCCAGGCATGTGGCAAGGATATTTACTGAAAGTGTTACTAGAACATTTAATTTATCCACATACACGGAAGTCTTTCTAACCAGAGTTAATGCAAGTTCATTTTGCTATCTCCCCTTTGGCAATAGTCTGGAGAAATGGAATCTACTTCTGAAACATAATCTTCTTTCTCCTTCCTAAGGCAGCAATAGTAACATCAACACTCCCTTCATTTGGTTCTCTCCTCCTTCGGTAGCAATTGCCAATTGCAGTTATAATTTTTCTTTATATGATAGTCTGTTAATGGGTTCAGTAGTCATGTAATATGATTGAAACCTAAAACATGCTATAGAAAATCATAAATGTCCAAGAAATGTTTATTTGAATGAAGCCTCAATAGAAATGAATATACTACATATTTACTCTAATCTGTCGTTTGTCATTTCTCTCTGCTGTGATTTATTGGAAATTGTTTCTCCTTTCTAAAAATTCCTCCACGCTATCTAGTAGGAAGTTGCTATGGCTGATGTCAAAGAGGTTGCTACCTGCATTTTCCTCCAGGAGTTTGATGGTTTTCTGTCTCACATTTGGATCTTTCATCGATTTTGAACTTATTTTTGTTTATGGTATTAGAGAGTGGTCCAGTTTCATTCTTCTGCATGTGGCTTTCCAGTTTTCCCAACACCATTTGTTGAAGAGACTATCCTTTTTCCATTAGATAGTCTTTCCTGCTTTGTCTCCTGAGGCATGGAAAACAGAAGCAAAAATAAACTATTAGGGTCTCATCAAGATAAGAGGCTTCAGCACAGAAAAGGAAACAATCAACAAAACTAAAAGGCAACCTTTGGAAGGGGAGAAGCTATTTGCAAATGACATACCTGATAAACGGTTAGTACCAAAATCTGTAAATAACTTATCAAACTAGGGTCACTTGGGTGGCTCAGTTGGTTAAGCCTCTGCCTTCCGCACAGGGTCATAATCTCAAGGTCCTGGGATTGAGCCTCTCATTGGGCTCCCCGTTCAGCAGGGGAATCTGCTTCTCCCTCTCCTTCTGCCCCTCCCCCTTGCTCATTTTCTCTTTCTCTCTCTCCATCAAATAAACAAATAAAATCTTAAAAAAAAGAAATAACTGATCAAACTCAACACCCAAAACCCAAATAATCCAGTTAAAAAATGGGCAGAAGACACGAATAGACATTTTTCCAAAGAAGACATCCAGATGGGCAACAGACATATGAAAAGATGCTCAGCATCACTCATCATCAGGGAAATACAAATCAAAACTGCAATGAAATATCACCTCACACCAGCAGAATGGCTAAAGTTAATAATATAGGCAACAACAGATTTTGGTGAGGATGCAGAGAAAGGGGAACTCTTTTATACTGTTTGTGGTAATACAAAGTAGTGCAGCCACTGTGGAAAACACTATAGAGGTTCCTCAAAAAGTTAAAAATAGAATGACCCTATGACCCAGCAATTGCACTATTAGGTATTTACCAAAAAGATACAAAAATACTGGTTTGAAAGGATGTGTGCACCATAATGCTCATAGCAGCATTATCAACAATAGTCAAACTATGGCAAGAACCCAAATGTCCATTGATTGATGAATGGATAAAGAATATATATATACACATATATATGATATATAATCATATATATATGATTTCATTCATATGTGGAATTTAAGAAAAAAATAAACAAACATAGGGAGGGGAAAAAAAAACAGAGAAAGGCAGACCACAAAAGAGATTCTTTTTTTTTTTTTTTAATTATTTATTTATTTATGATAGTCACAGAGAGAGAGAGAGAGAGAAGCAGAGACACAAGCAGGCTCCATGCACCGGGAGCCCGATGTGGGATTCGATCCCGGGTCTCCAGGATCGCGCCCTGGGCCAAAGACAGGCGCTAAACCGCTGCGCCACCCAGGGATCCCAAGAGATTCTTAACTATAGAGAACAAGCTGATAATTACTAGAGGGGAGATAGGTGGAGGGATGTAGTTTAAATGCGTGATGGTTATTAAGGAGGGCACTTGTGATGAGTGTTGTATATAAGTGATGTATCACTAAATTCTACTCCTGAAACTAATATTATACTGTATATTAACTAACTGGAATTTAAATAAAGACCTGAAGGAAAAAAATTCCTCAGCACTATTACATTAAATATATTCAATAATTAATATAATTAATTTAGTTATACATAATTAAATTATGCTTAATTTAAGACGATTTGGGGATGACTGAATTATACTACAAAAATTACTATTATCAGACATGTCAGTTATTGACCTATTAAAAGAGATATTAATAATTTTCTTTTATTTTGGCAAATAGAGATTTTAAACAGTGTTAGCATGAAAACAGAAATAGTACTAATAGCTCTAAGATTAATTAGGAGACATTGATAGACTAGGCTAAGTAAATTTTTAAAATATAACAATTTCTTTTTTTTTGAATATTACATATGAATTATCCAAAATCCTAGGATAAGCTACATTTCTAATATAGGAAACATCAATAGACATGTTTCCATTTATTGTATTTTTTAACTTAGACATTTGGTTATGGATGAGAATATTTATTTCTGTTTGATTTTATGGTTAGACTTTTGTTGTGCAAACACATAAAAACACACACACAGACTTTCATAGCTTTTGAATAGGATTCAAACTATTGTTGAATAAAGAGCTTTTGTCACTTTGGGTATTGCTTTTATTTTTTTGGAGTTAGATTTTGCCCTATTTCTATCACACCTCTCTCGCCATAGTGATCCTAACAAAATCTCAGCCATATTTCCCATATCCATGTCAATAGAAGGCTAGATTTTAAAAGGGGGGAATATAGGAATCCTTAAAAAAAAAAAAAGTGTTTGTTTTTTTTGTTTTTTTTTTTGTTTTTTTTTTTACCACTTGCAGTGTGAATAGAGTTGGTGGGCATGCAAGGAGGACCACAGGGCGGTTGCTGCTTCTGCTTTCCGGAAGAGAGAACTAGTAGAATCAGCAGAGTGGTGAGATCATGCACAGGAAACAAGAAATAGGAATGGGTAATTGCCTCACCTGTTCAGCAAACCAGTTGGAAATTAGATATGTCTGTCCATTTCTAAAATGGAGGGGATAGGAATATACATAAAGGGAAGAGTATTAAAACCAGGGAATGCTACACAGAAGATGGAGAAAAGAGGTACAGGGATAGGGGAGGGACTAGAAACGGCTTTCAACAACATCCGTGACTGTGTGTGAGGAGGGGCTGCATTTTCCAAACTGTGAGTGTGACCCACTAGTGAGTCATCACTTTAATTTGATTGTAATCAAGATTCAAAGGAAATTCCTGACATAAACTGGACTGGAATAGTACAAAAATACACAGACATTACAAATTGGAAAAGTATGGGCTATTTCAGAAAACCTATATTCCCCCATATATAATGAGTATGCTATATATGGAAAATATAGAACAAATATTTATATTACACAATATACAGACATGTATAGAAATGCACTTATGGTGAAGTGGCAGGATAAAATATATTTTTTACCACTATCTATGGCAAAAATCTTGACAGTCCCTGAAATGTTGAATATAGTCTGTTCTTTTAGGAAAGAGAATGGGAAGAGAAAGATAAGAATTTCCTATTCTCACACAACCAGAAAACCAGCTTCCCTAAAACCATAATATTTAATTTGTCTACCACTACTGGAAGACAACTCCAACTTGTACGACAGCTTTACAATTGGAAATGGACTAAGCACACTGAATAACCTATCTTGCAGCAGTTGATACAATTAATAGCATCAAAACATGTGAACAAGAGTCAGAGAAATACAGAATTCCAGGACTGCACACCTGCTCCCAAGCCCGCCACCCGACTCTGTTCAGACAAATCTATGTTTTATATTACACACACACACACACACACACACACACACACACACTGTGTTTTGGAAGCATCTTTTAAATACAAATGTCATTTCTTCCAATCCTCCCACCTACCATCATTCAAAACTCTTTCCCACATTTACTGCCCCCACAAAAACTTCCATTATTAACCAAATACAATGTGATAATTACTCTCTACTGTCCAGATCTTAAAATAGAGAGATTCCATCATTTAGTCTCTATTATATGTGGGCATTTATAGAATAAAGTAAAAGAATTCTTATATATAATTTCCATGGATGGAAAGTTAGGGTTATTGTGTGCTCTGTGTGTGTGGATGTGATATAAATCTTATATAATTAATTGTATTTCTTTTTAGTTAAGTGTTACTTCAGATAACAGTTGCATTTATTTCAGTTTTTACGGTTTTTAGTGGAAAGGGATGAAATTTGTTTGATACTCTTTTCGGAGACACTTGGGTGACTCAGCGGTTTAGCACCTGCCTTCACCCCAGCGCTTGATCCTGGAATCCAGTCCCACATCGGGCTGCCTGCAAGGAGCCTGTATCTCCCTCTGTCTGTGTCTCTGCTTCTCTCTCTGTCTCTCTGTCTCTCATGAATAAATAAATAAAATATTTTAAAAAGAATCTTGTCCGAGGGCAGTGGAATGAATATAAGAGAATTCAGCTACCTTTAGATTCTGGTAATGATAGTAATGGTGCTGTTTTTGTCCTGAAGAACAGATTCTTTCTTGAATCAGCTACTATAACTTCTTTCAGTAATTCTTATTCCATATCTCTTTCAGCAAAGAGTATTTTATAACTTTTCTTACTATGCTCCCCAAAGAGTGAAAACTTGGACAATTTTGTAATATATTAAAAGTCTATGCAAAGGTGATATTCAAAAACAGCACAGAAGACCCTCTTTCTACAGTTGCATGCATGTGTGTTGGAATAAGTCTGTGAACTCACCTCTGCTTATCTTCTTCTATTCTGGCTTTTTCTTATTGGCCCAAGATATTTAACAAGATTAAATTGGATGTTTATGATTCAGAGATGTCACTAATTGCTGATGTTCCCTTTAAGTTTAGAATATTCTTATTGTTGAACGTGTATAAATGGAAGATAAATAGAGAAAAATAAATTTTGAATAAATAAATCAAAATATATTTTAGAAAGGAAAACATCAGAAACAAAGGAATAGGCAAGGTTGGAAGTCAGTTCATTGGGGGCAAGACTCTTGATTAATTAATAGGAATAATGTACATACCACACTTGCACCTCTGGCTCTGTTTATCAACGCTTTGCTGTAAATCAGTTGGCAGGTCTCATATATTTTCTCGATGCCTATTGAAACTAGATATAAAGCTATCAAATTTTATTCATTTATATGAGTAGCTCTTAGAGTTATGTACCATTTTTGTGTCCTTATTCATTTATTTCTTCTATTTGCTTATTAAATTTAAATCTTCTGTATTCTTTGTTTTTTTTCTTTTTATAATTTTTTAGTTAAACATTTGTTTCATGTGTTTGCCTTTCTTTACATCTTCAATTTCAGTGTAAATGTCGAAAATAGATTTTGCAATTTTGCACTGTGTTCATGTATCTTGCATAGTGGCATTTTGTCTATTTTAATTTGTCAATTAAATTTGGGCATTAGGATGAGAACTCTGTGTTAAAATCCTGGCTCTTCCACGTAATAGCTTTGTGACTTTCGGTAAATTAGTCAACCTTTCTACAGTGTCCTCCTCTGCAAAACAGAAAAAAAAATGGGAATACTTATCTTTGCTGTTGAGAAGATTAATAAAGATAATATGTAACACATTTATCCTAATGCTAGAGTCAATGATGGAGCTGTGAATATATATTTATATGTGACATATCTTTCAGTTTTATATTACATATTCTATCACATATTATATGTTATATAATACATACTATATGTTCCAAATAAATTCCTCCTATCCATATTGTATGTATAGACACAATCCAGTTGCTTCTTAATTAAGATAAATTACTCTAGTAGTAGTAAAGGAAGCTCAAAACACCCAGGTCAAAGTCTCAATTTTTAAATGAGATCATTGTTTTATCTCCTCGGGGAAGCATTCACTAATCTTTTAATCGTTTTTGTTTTTTCCCTCTCAATAACCAGTTGTAGGGAATTCCCAAAGTAGGTCTTTGTTTAGGTTGAGGAGGAGATGAAATACTGTTAGAGTAGATGCCTCAAAAGTATGAAGCTCCTGCTCGTGTAACTTGACTTTTGCTTTCAGGACTTACTTGAGCCCAATCTTGTATGGCCTGCTTCCACTTGATAATTAGGTGTTGTTATATATCTTCAACTTCACAACTTGGCAGTTTCAACAATACATGTCTTATAAGATGATCGGTTTCTATCAGGAGCCAGGCCAGTGGCTCTTTCTCAAAAAGAGATTATCTGCAGAAGTAAGCATGGCTATTGGGTCTGTGCCATGAATCTTTATCAAGACTTACCAGAAGCTCAATATAACCTATCTACTTGCCTCAGATTGGAGCAGAAAACTCGCTTGCTTTACATGTTCCTTCCAAAATACAGCCTTTTATTTTTTTTTAATTTTTATTTATTTATTTATTTTTTGGTGGTAAAGGGTATAAGATCCAGAAACATGTCTTTATGTTGGAAAATAACATCTCAGTATGTCCAGCATACTTGGCCTCTAGACATTTTCTTGAGATGGGGAATATTCACAGAGATATAACATTTATCTTCTTGTATGCATGTGTCTTAATCATGACATCTAGGGTATTTGACATTTCCTGTTCACAAGGTCCAAACATCATGAATTTATCAATATGGTGGACAATAGTGGGTAATCTATATGAAGGTGGACCTGTCAATTATCTTGAGCATTAGAGTATGACAGAGATAGAACATATATCCTTAAGTTATAAAAGAGAAAGTATAATATTCTCTTTGCCATGTGAAAATAAACTGTTCCCAATGTTTTTTGCTAATCAACATATATTTTTAAAAAGTTTTTTTTTTTTTTTTAATGCTCAGTAACTTCAAAAACGCCCCATAAGCTCTATGGACTTATTTCTGTAATGAGATCATATCTGAAACAGAAGCTGCAGTTGGAGACACCCCCTGATATGGCTACAATAAGCCACTGTTATTTATTTGTATTTTTTTAGGTAAGTCTGTCTTCCACGCAGGCTAAATACGTGAGTTAAATGAAGATTCAACCAGAATCACTACTCCTGTAACCTTCTAGTCTTGGGTGGGTACCATGATATTCACTATTATGTCAGGTAGGCAAGTATTGTTTTTTATTTATGATTTGAAAAGGAAGATCTATACCAGGGTTTCCTCTTAACACTTCCTACTTCAGTTACCTATAAGCTAGTCTCAGTGAGCCAAAGCAGGTTTTTGCAAGTTTTAGGGTATGCCTATGCCAACTGCAAATTCATTTATTAGCAGAGGGTTGATTCTCAGACCAAATAGACCTACAGTGAAACTGACTTGAGTAATATATTCATTTATCACCTGACCTCTGAACCTCTCTTATGATGGTGTGCCATGACATTTTGGACACTCAGATATTAACTTTACCTCAGAGCCAGCATTCAGTGTTTATCTCCCCCTAGTGCCTCCTAAAATGGCTTTAGGTCTCTTTCAGGGAAATTTAGAGCCCATATTTGAGATGCTTTTGCCTGGTCCTCAGTGCTATTCATCCACTACTCAACTCAAATGAACTTGAATCTGTGGACTGGGTCAGGTCTGGGCATTGAAAGAGAAGATGTTTTGGCACCACATGTCTTTAGAAACCTAGAGCTCTGTGTGTTTGTGTTTGTTGTAATTGTAGAGATCAAGTGAGACTTCTGTAGGCTGCCCATCTGTCTAATTGGCATCACCGATTAGCTGCGTCTAAAGATCTCTACAAGTTACTTCATTCTCATTACTGCTCCGACTTTCCTGCTTATTACAGAATCCATGCCCACCTTGTACAGAAATTAAGTGCTGTTACTTGGTCTCTAGCATTCTCAGATCCTACTCCCTCCCCAGTAAAATCAAAGAGTGTGTTTTATGGTAAAATTTTTGACATCATTTCTGGCCTGCAAAAACAGGTTAGAGCTCTTCAAGGAAACTGGAGCTCCCCTCACCAATATACGTCAGTGCTGCAAAGGAGCGTCCTTTGGGATTCTTCAGGGTGTGTAGTAGGGGCTGGTTGAGTGAGCTACACATAACAAAGCTATTCCAACATTTCCATTTCCTTATTTTTTAGATTCTTCTTTGAGTTCTACAAAGGAAGTCCTGGAATCTAAAGTTCATTAAATACACAACACCATTGAGTCCAGATTTCCATCAGACAACCAACTATGAAAATGACTCCTAATGCTTGAGCTAGCACATTAAATACTCTCTGATAAATATGCCATCAAAAAATTCCAACTGACAGAGTGCTAAGCTAGTTCCTTCCCAGTTTAACACTGATAGAATCCATTCCCACAAATATTCTCCAGGTTTGTGCTGGAATACATTGGAAAATATTGTGATTATTTTGGTCTTCATGCTATCTTTTCCTTTCCCTTTTCCATACTTTTTATTTGTTCACATAGAGCATGTAGGAGTCTAACTCTAGTTACAGACCTAGAGCTATTAAGAAGTATAGAGGGGCATCTGGGCGGCTCAGTTGGTTAAGCGTCTGCCTTTGGCTCAGATCATGATCCCAGAGTCCTGGGATCTAGCCCCTAGTCCGGCTCTCTGCTGGGTGGAGAGCCTGCTTCTCTCTCTGTCCCTTTGCCCACTCATGCTCTCTCTCTGTCTCTTTCTGTCTCTCTCTCTCTCAAATAAATAAATAAAAATCATATAAAAAAAAAAGGTGCAGAGAACACATTTTGAGGGATAAGAAAAATACCTCAAATAAAGACAATGAAGGATTTCCAAGAAAGGAAATCTAACAGCCTGAGGTTAAGAAAGTCATGCTCTTTCTCTGGGGCAGCCACAGTGGAATTTAAAGGATAAAAATCAGCAGATTAATCTGAACCTACCCATATTTCTCAAGTCTGGTTCTTTAGGACCCACACTCTCTCCAACCATGTCCTGACTTTCATAAAGAAGATCTTCTCAGACTATAAATTCAAGTAGCACTATAATTAAATTTGTGCTGTAATTACAAGCAGAAGGATATAATTTGGATTTGTTTTAGTAAACAGTGGCCTTGGGGCTGTGAGGGAGAAGATAGCCTTGGGTAGTCATAGAAGGTTTCTGAAGGGCCCAGAACTACTTCTGGCAGCAAATATTGCCTGAGGCAGGGTGCAGTAAGAAGAGCAGAAACCATCCCAAGTATTTAACACCAGAAGTGATATAATATAGAGAATTAGGGACTAAAAGGCTATAGAAAACCCTTCGGGTAGGAAGAGCAGGGAAGCTACTACAAGTGTTAGGGAAGTCAAGAGGTAGAGGAATCATCACATCAAGAACAATTGCTCATGCTGCGTGCTGCCCACCGCACCATAACGGCTGGCTCACTGGAGGCTCCCGAAAGCATGTCAGGCGGTGTTCTTTGCCACATACTGTCTAGTACTTCAAATAATGTGCTCCAAAGGAATTACTTCAACCATGAAATGTCTCTGCTTCACTTCCTTTAATGAGGTAATCAAGACTATCATATGCCTCCAGGAACAAACACATAATTTATTTTGATTGATGAAATAAACAAGAAAACTAAAAATAAAAAAGAATTTGAGAACAAAAACCAAAGACACTGTAAACATTTTTTTACTTGTGATCTGTTTTTGTCTTTAGTCCCTTCACTCTTACTCCTATAGTGCTCTTAAAAATGTCAAATCTGGGCAGCCCGGGTGGCTCAGTGGTTTAGCACCACCTTCAGCCCAGGGCCTGATCCTGGGGATCCAGGATCGAGTCCCATGGCAGACTCCCTGAGTGGAGCCTGCTTCTCTCTCTCTGTCTCTCATGAATAAATAAATAAAATCTTTTAAAAAATGTTGAATCTGATAGTCAACGTCTTATTCATTTTGAGACTGCAACCTAAAACACAAAATGAGAGGGACTGTGGGAAACCTCACCTTGATATTTAATAAATGCCAATTTTACATCATTAAAATAAAGAAGCGATTTTAAGATTAAAATGAAGAAGCGATTTTAAGATTAAAATGCTTTTATTCTGATGGTTCAAATAGGGAGTTGATTTTTCCCCACTTTCTGGTTCCCAAGAGGAAGAATTTTCCTTATTAATGTATTGTGGTCTCTTAACCCATGCTTCATTCCTCTCCACAGAAGTGAGATGTATTACGTTATCAAAGCCATTGATCCATATTTATCTTGTGGCTGGAGCTAACCATTTTATTTTTTAATTTTTTAAAAGATTTTATGTCTTTATTCATGAGAGACACAAAGAGGGAGGCAGAGACACAGGCAGAGGGAGAAGTAGGTTTCCTGTGGGAGCCGGATGCGGGACTCGATCCCAGGACTCTGGGATCACACCTGAGCCAAAGGCAGACACTCAACCACTGCGGCACCCAGGAGTCCAGGAGCTAACCATTTTAAAATCTGAAAGTAGGGGATCCCTGGGTGGCTCAGCGGTTTGGCGCCTGCCTTTGGCCCAGGGCGTGATCCTCATGAATCTCTCATGAATAAATAAATAAAATCTTAAAAAAAATAAAATAAAATCTGAAAGTAAGATATCTTTCTCCTCACTCCATTTAAAACACTATGAGGCAGTAATCCTGAATAAAAATTTCACCCTACCAACCCATACATGCTGGATGAGCTGGTGCAGGATCTGGACTGGAAAGGGGGCAGGGAGTCATTCCGCTTCACTCTCACACTTCAGCTCTAGCCTCCGTTATGGCTACTTGGCCAACAAGACAGATCTGCCTTCCTCTGACATCTACCTCATAGGTGGTCCTGACATCAGTTTTAGAAAAGGAGTGTGCAAACTGAGGCCAACAACAAAAGGACAAAGTGCCCACTTTAAAACAATGGGCTAATGTCATGTACAACTTGGTGACTATAGTTAATAATACCGTATTGTATATTTGAAAGTTACTAAGAGAGGAGATCTTTTTTTTTAATTTTTTTAAAGTTTTTATTTATTTATGATAGTCACAGAGAGAGAGAGAGAGGCGCAGAGACACAGGCAGAGGGAGAAGCAGGCTCCATGCACCGGGAGCCTGATGTGGGATTCGATCCCGGGTCTACCAGGATCACGCCCTGGGCCAAAGGCAGGCGCCAAACCACTGCGCCACCCAGGGATCCCAAGAGAGGAGATCTTAAAAGTTCTCATCACAAGAAAACAGTTTGTAACTCTGGGTGGTGATGGGTGTTAACTAGACTTATTGTGAGGATCATTTTGCAGTAATATATACAAATACTGAATTGTTACATTGTACATTTGGAATTGATATGTTTTATGTCAATTATATTTCAATTAAAAAAATGGGCCAAAGACTTGATGAGACACATTTTCAGAGAAGATAGCCAAGTAGCCAATAAATACATGAAAAAATGTTCAACATCATTAGCCATTAGGAAAATTCAAATTAAAACCACAAGATACCACTTCACACTATTAGGGTGGCTATAATTTTTTTTTAAAAATTGGAAGAAAGTAAATGCTAATGAGGGTATGGAAAAATTACATGGCAAGTGAGAATGTGAAAGGGTGCAGTCACTGTGGGAAACATTTTGGCAGTTCCTCAAAAAGTTAAACATAGAATTACCATATGACAGAGTAACTCCACTCCTTGGTATACACCCAAAAGAACTAGAAATGGGTATTTAATCAAAAAATTATACACAAATTCCATAGGAATATTATTCACTGTAGCCCCAAAGTAGAAACAACCTAAAAGTCCAATAACTGATGAATGGATAAACAGATGTGGGATATCCATACAACGGAATGTCACTCAGCCATAGAAAGAGGGAACTGTTAATAAATGCTATATAATATGAATGAACCTCAAAAAAAAACTACCCAATGTGGGGAGAGCCAGATACAAAAGAGCATGATACAATTTCATCTTTGTGAAATGTCCAGAATATGTGAATCCCGAGAGTTAGAGAGGAGATTAATAGTTGCCGGCGGGGGGGGGGCTGGAGAAAGGGGAGAATAGAGAGTGACTGGTCAAGTGTATCTGAGGCTTTTTCTGGCTGTTATGAAAATGTTTTGGGACTGTATGGAGGTGATGGTTGCAGAGCATTGTGAACAGACCAAATGCCATGGAATTGTACATTTTATGTTATATTAAGAAAAATAAAACCCTACATGTGATTCTTTTAAACCTTATGAACCTTGATAATCAGACTAAGTAAATTTTGTGAAACAAAAGGACACACGGAGGCTTTGTGGCATGGGCATATACAGCTTTAGACCTCAGGCTTTAGCTAGTGGACAATGTGGGGTTTACAAAAGGCCCATCCTGGCCTGAAGCAAATATGCATGAGTTTACTGAGCCTTAATAAGGTGAGACAAGGATTGTATTATAAGAAAATATAAATCTCTGCACACCAGCCTGTTTAGTTTCTGGGAGTACATATGGAAAAGGGATTTCACTGGGCATTTGACCAGGGATTCTCAAACTTCAGCTGCTTAAAATGTAGATTCTGATCCAGTAGGTATGGGATGGAATCCGAGCTTCTGAATTTCTAACCGGCTCCTACCTGACACAGATGCTGTTGGTCCAGCATTTCATTTCTTGAGTGGGGTTAACCAACATGTTTAGATCTGTCATTTTTAGAGGGCTAGGGCCAAATAGTGACTGGAGTGCAAGATGAATGGACATTTCTCCTCTGGCTCCCTGTGGACAACTTTGTCCCCACAGGCTTTCTCTTTCTTATTTAACTATTATGGATTCTCATGACAAATGTCCAGGATAACATTATTTTCAATAATCTTGGGAACTGAAGTGATAAAATCATGAGGATCAAAGCTTATCTGCACTTTTCCTTCTTGGCTTGCCATGGGTCTCTCTTTCTTTTCTTCCCATCTGTCCTCTTATCTACCTATCACCTTGCCTTTATTCTCTTTCTCTCTAGCCCACTCTGTGACCAACTCTGTCTGCATCTCTATTGTACACTTGGACAGTAAAGGGACTAAGAAAGAGTAGACCAAAGGTTAGAGGGAGACTCTTGCACTGTCAAGGATCAATTGACTGATAGACACAGAGATAGAACTCAAATTTCCAGATGTATATTTCATTTAAAAATTGCACTTTTACTAAACTTTTTCAGATATATTTTAACAAGACATCCTATTTATGTAAAATCACTTATTTTAAAAATACAACAATTAGTTCACTGCCCCTCTTTCAATTCTATCAGGATGATTTAATGTCCCTGGTATGTTTTTCTAATCTGGAGGATAGAGCTAGTGTAGAACAGGGAAGATGAGAGAAGAAAGTCAAAACTTCATGGCTATTCCTGCCCTATTATCTACAAAACTACAGAAATGACCCCAATTCTTCATCCTTCCCTATATTCATGCCCTTTGCTGTGTGACTTCTTTATTCCTTTCATTAAAGGCAGAGTTTACTTGCTTCTTAATTTTGGATCACCCATATGACTTGTTTTGACCATTGGGGCGGTTAACAGATTTAACACTGTATAATGGTTAATTTAGGTTAACATAATATAAATATAACATAACATAACAAGTTTTGAAATTTACTGTTCAGTAGTGCATTTACTAAAGTTATCAGTATACATTTTGTAAGCTTGAAAATTATCATTAGACTGATATCATTTCTTGTTTCTGATATTTATTTCAACAAAGACCATTATGTTATACTCTACAAACAGATCATCTATGAGAGTTTGGGGCAAAATATTACCAAAGTCTTATCTATAACAAATTGTCCATGACCTTTAGAAAATGAGTATAATTAAATTAGGATAATGACTTTTTCTCAGATATTGTTATGATAATGTTCTAATTCTGTCAAGTGCATAATTATAACATATTTGGATTCTATTGGATACATTGGATATATTTTTTAACAATTTCATGGTATCAGTATTTATAAAAACCTGGAAACTGTATCTAATTGAAATGAACAAAAATTTTTGAATGCCGACTTAAAATGTTTGTGACAGAAACATAATTTATGACTATTCATTTTGGAGATTATGAGTAAAGTGTTTAAAGACCACCGAGCTGGTCTAATTCAACTTGATTCATGTGATTGTTAGCGTATTTATAATAGAACTTAGAACCCACCAATAGTTGAATGCAGATTAGGGTCAACTATTTTCCTATAATCTTGTCATGAAGTTACAATGAAACGGGAGTCTTATAGACTAGATTCTTCTATATTCTTCCACAATTAGCTATTTACTGGCAAGCAAGAACAAAGCAATCATATAATCTTTTCTGTAAGCTCAAGAATTCCCAGCTTTCTGTCTTTCTTTGGAGCTTCAAAAATGCCCCATATGAAAATTCTACTTCAGAAAAATAAGACCTTATTTCAATGTCAGGATATGGCCCATCAGCTACTGAACTCAAGAAACTAGAACTCGTCTGAGGACGAGTGGCAGGATATAAGACAATTTAGGGACCAAATCTTGGGCACCAACTATTAGCATACAGTCTCCTTGACATAAACTCTTAATCCTATTTATGCAAGAACGAGAAGAATCATGACACTATTAATTTTACTAATGAAAATAGATTCCCAACATCTATTAAAACTTAGTAAATCCTTTAGTGTTAACGGAAGGTAAAAATCTTTGAAGTTTTTGTTAACTCTAGAGCATGGCTTCCTGATTAGCATTCTAACTCACCACTAACATTACCAATTAAAATTAGATTCTCAATTAGAGTCTGTGTTCCTAATTATGGCATTGATCCCACCTAGAGTACCACTGAAATTGGCATATGCATAAATTCATACTTTCTGTGCTTTCTGTGATCTTAATTATATGCATCATAAATCATTGGGTATAAGCATATACGATAACTAAATCCTAGCAGATTGTTTTCCAAAATGACTGTTCCAGTTTATATTTGCCGTAGCAAAAATGAGAATATCAAAGCCCCACATTTTGCCAATAATTCTTATTATCTAACTTTAAAATGTTTTATATTCTTAAGAATTTTAATGTGTGCCTTTCTCATTAATAGAGAATTTGGACATTCTTCAGACCATATTTTCAAAAAAATGTGAGCCTTTTGGGCTTTCCTTTCTGTAAAATAAGTACATATTTTACATATTTATGTGTAATATATATTCATATATTTTTATTTATATATGTAAATATTTCAGTTATTTAAACATATAAAAAATAAACATATATATATATATATATCAACTTATTTAAACAAAGAAAATTACCCTGTTCTCCCACCCCCCACTTCCCACCACCATACCTCTGACAACCACCAATCTGTTCTCTGTATCTATGAGCTTGGTTATTTAATTCTTTATTTAGATTCTACTCTCTTGAATTAAGAGACATCATAGGGTATTTGTCTTCCTCTGACATGTTTCACTTTGCATAATGTCCTTGAGGTCTATCCATGTTGCAAATGGCAAGGTTTTGTCTTTTTTATGGCTAAATAATATTCCATCATATATATACATATGTGATATATGTCTCTGTATCACAATTTCTTTATCCATCCACTCATATCCATCCACTTAGGTTGTTTCCTTTTGTTCACACCTCTATTGGGTTTCCTGTCTTTGCCTTGTTGACTTACATTCATTAATAAATATTCCATGTTACGTAGGCTCTTCATATTTCAACAGAGACTCTCCCAAGTTCTATTAAGAGAAAAATACATATGAAAATAAAGAAGGTAAACATCTCTCGAACTCAGCCTCTTGGGAATCTAGGAACAGTGAGATCTTACTTTATTGGAATCTATTTTTACAACCAGAAAACTCTTTTAGGTCCAAATAGCTTTGGAGATAGATTAACTGCTTGTCTCTTAGCAAAATATGTTGATAGTGCTCAAGCCAGATTTCATTGTTTTATTCATTTGTCACCTTCCCCTCCTTTAACTTATTTTCCACATCTAACAGCCAGAACTTAGAACTGTTCCTCAGATGACTATTTTGAGCAACTGAATCCTTCTTTGTTCATGTGCTAGAAGCCCAAAGACCCTAGAAATAACATGTTCTTTCAAGTCAGCCCTTAAAAAGTGTCAGACTGGCCTGTGCTTAGGAGAGTCTTAACTTCCTTGCCTACCATCAGATGACTGAGGTTTAGTCTACACTCCTGACTGAGTTCCCCTGCCAGAGCAGTCTGAGACAGGGGAATCAATTCGTCCCAGGTTGCTGACATTTTCTATTTTAGTACCGAAAACGCTGTGTCCAGGAATTGCCCTCAGTTCTGGGCAAGCCTACTTTGGACTTTGCCTGGCCTCACATTCTCACTTATCATCCTCTCCTCTGTCCAGTTTCCCACACCTCTCACTAGTTCCTTCCTATTCTGAGTAATTCCTTAATAGAGGACTTGCACGCAAAGTTGTCTTGGTGTCCCCTTCAGGGGAAAGTGACCGAAGACACCCTCCTAACTCTAATGCCTTATAGTTATTATGACTCAGCTAGTTTCCCCTCCCCCCCCCCGTTTGGCTCTTTTTCTTGCTATTACTGATGTTTATCTTCAATTTTTCATTCCCATGAAGACAACCATGACCTGACTGGTCCAGTTAGTCAGCATGATCATATTGGGAAGATTTTAGATACCAAAAACCTTGTAGCAGATTTAGCAGATTTCTATGTCATAAAATAACTCCTACTAAAAACAACCTCCCAAACCCCTTTATTTTATTATTATTTTATTAAATGCTAAATTCTTATGAATTTATGAATCTTTTACAATGCTACCCAAGGGAAATTTTTTATGTAAAAGTATTAAAATAGGTTTAAACTAAAAGGCAAGGCAAAAAGTAGTGGCATAGGAGGCACACAATAAGAAGAATGTAGAAGTGGCAATATTTTCTAATAATTGCATTTCATTCATTAATGTATACTTTATAACATCACGTTAGACAAATAGTTCCTTATACTACAGCTTACAAATACATAAGCATTAAATATTTTATCTATTTGCATGCTTTTAGGCAAATCTACTTAAAACATTTGTGGTTTTGATGTGAGATTTTGCAGCTATGAAGCTTGATTTCTTTTTCAGCTCTGCAATTTGCTTGAACTTATTTGTATGAGGAAGTAAGCTTGTTAGAGTCATTCAAGTATGTCCAACTTGCATTTCTGAGTTTGAGTCCTACACACTCAATTGAATTTTTTTCCATTGCTTTCTCTGGCTTCTTTAAAGATAAAAAATGACATACATATTTTTAGATGTTTTCAAGCTATGCTTCTTAGAAAATTTACCTAATTCAGAAGATTTTACCTTTTATTTTAAGCCCATTTCCCTTTTCTGGATGATGATGAGATTCTGCAGATTTAAACATCTCTAAGGATTTTGCATCTATTCCAAAGTCTCATGCTTATAAGGGCAACTCTTAGAGTGTCTATTGTTTTAAAACAGGATCATACTCATACCTTTAGTATGGGTATTGGAGGTACTTCTAAGAGATTTTTTTAACCTCTTTTTTGGAGGGGACATTAATATGATCCTGGATAGCCCTTCATGTTCTTCTGTAGGCAGCTCTTCATATAGTCAGGAAAATCCTTTATTTTACTTAATAATTGTTTAGATGTTTACTCTTCTCTATACAAATTCTGGTATATTTCAGCCTGAAGCCACAGAGCTTCTGCTCTTTAAAGTAACTTTGGTCAAAAGAAAATTTAAAGTCGGATACAGTGTGCCTTTAGGCCATGTCTTCCCATATAGCCCATGGCTTCTTTTTTTTTATCTTCAAGTTTTTTTTTTATTTTCAAGTTTTTAAAGGAATTAATATGTAATACAAAAATAAAATAGTTATGAAAAGCTTGCAATAAAAAGAACTGGCTCCCTTTTCTCTCAACCCATCATTCTTTTTTATTTTTTAAGATTTTATTTATTTATTCATGAGAGACACAGAGAGAGAGGCAGAGACACAGGCAGAGGGAGAAGCAGGCTCCCTGCAGGGAGGTCGATGTGGGACTCATCCAGGACTCTGGGATCACACCCTGGGCTGAAGGCAGATGCTCAACCATGCTCAGGGCATGTCCCAGAGTCCTGGGATGGAGTCCCACATCTCCCTCTGCCTATGTCTCTGCCTCGCTGTCTGTGTCTCTCATGAATAAATAAAGAAAATCTTAAAAAAAAAAAATAAGGGATGCACATGCAATATTCCACTGTTTGTATTAATCATATTTTCTTTATTCATTCATCCTTTGACGGATATTTAGGTTGTTTCCACAACATGGCTATTGGCTATTGTAAATAATGCTGTATTTAACATGGGGGTGTTAATATCTCTTCTAGATGCAGATTTAAAAATTTTTAAAAATCTGGTGGGTTGTTAAGACTTATGGTAATTTTTTTTTGTTCTGTTTTGTTTTTAAGGTAGGCTCTATGTCCCATATGGGGCTTGAATTCGTGACCCCAAGATCAAGAGTCACATACTTTACAGACTGAGCCAGCCAAGTGCCCCTTATGGTAGTTTTACTTTTTATATTTTTATATTCCATACTGTTTTCCATTTCAGCTGCACATTTTGCATTCCCACTAAGAGTGCACAAGGGTTCCAATCTCTTCACATCCTCATCAACAACTTGTGTTTTGTTTTGTTTTGTTTTTTCTAATAGCCATCCTAGTAGTTGTGAGGAGATATCTTATGGCTTTGATTTGCATTTCCCAAGTGATTACTGCAGTGGCATCTATTACCTGTTAGCCATTTATATGCCTTCTTTGAAAAAATGTCTAATCCTTAGCCCAGTTTTAAATTGAGTTATTAGTTTTTATGCTATTGTGCTGTAGAAGTTCTATTGATTGCTAAAATTAACCCCTTATCCGATACAGGTTTGCAAATATTTTCTCCCATTCCATAGGCTGTCTTTTCACTCTGTTGATTGTGTTCTTTGCTATGTAAAAGCTTTTAAATTTGACCTGGTTCTACTGGTTTGTTTTTGCTTTGTTCCCAATGTTTTTGGTGCCATAGCCATGAAATCATTGTCTAGACCAACATTATAAAGATTTCTGCTTTGTTTTCTCCTAGGAACTTTATAGTTTCAGGTCTTATATTTAAGTGTTTAATCCACTTAGAATTGATTATTATGTATGGTATAAATAAAAATTCTATTTTGTTCTTTCGATGTGGATATCCAGTTTTACCACCACCATTTGTTGAAGAGACTATCCTTTCTCCAATTGTGTATTCCTGATAATGTTGTTGAAGATCAGCTGACTGTATACATATGGATTTATTTCTGGATTCTTCATCTGTTCTACTGGACTATATTTATCTCTTTATACCAGAACCATCATATTTTAATTACTTTAGCTACATAATATATGAAATTGGTAAGTATGATGCCTCTAGCTTTGTTCTTTTTTTTTTTTTTTTAACTTTGTTCTTTCTTAAGATTGATTTGGCTATCTTTCGTGAATGAATTTTAGAAGAGTTCTTTTCTATTTCTACAAAAAATACCACTAGGACTTGGGTATTACATTGACTGTAGATCATTTTGGATTGTGTGGACATTTTAACAATGTTAAGTCTTCTTATTTATGAACACAGGGTATCCTTCCATTTATTTGTGTCTTTTCAACTTTCTTTCATCCATGATTTGTGGTTTCCAGTAAGTCTTTCATTTTCTATTTGTTGAAAGTTTCCCATAGAAGGGTATCACATTTTACTATACTTTTTTGCCATCTAGTGAGATGATAGTGATTTTTACCTTTTATTCTGCTAATGTGCTGCATGGCATTAATTGATTTTCATATCAATTGAGTCGTTCTTGCATCCCAAGGATAAATTTCACTTGGTCTATTTAATGATCCTTTTAATGTGACCTCGATTTGGCTTGCTAGTATTTTGTTGAGGATTTTTGCATCTATTTTCATCAAGGATATTGGTCTGTAGTTGTTTGTTTTTTGTAGTGTCTTTGTCTAGCTTTCGTATTAGGGTAATCCTGACTCTGTAGAATGAGTTTGGAACTCTTCTGTCCTCAATATTATGGAACAGTTTGATAATAATTGGAATTAATTAGCTTTTTTTTTTACATGTTTGATAGAATCCCTCAGTGTAGCCATTTGTCCTTGACTTTTCTATGTTAGAACAATTTTGACAATGATTCAATCTCCTTGTTAGATATAGGTGTGTTCAGGCTTTCTATTTCCTCATAATTCACTCTTTTTTTTCTTTTAAGATTTCATTTATTTAGGAGAGACACAGGGAGGGAGAGAGAGAGAGAGAGGCAGAGACACAGGCAGAGGGAGAAGCAGGCTCCATGCAGGGAGCCTGATGTGGGACTCAATCCCGGGTCTCCAGGATCAGGCCCTGGGCCGAAGACGGTACTAAACCTAAACTGCTGAGCGACCCGGGCTGCCCGTGATTCACTCTTAACAGGTTGTATGTTTCTAGGAATTTATCTTTTTCTTCCAAGTTAACCAGTTTCTTGGCATATAATTGTTCATGATAGTCTCTTATGATCTTTTTTATTTTTCAGGTAACAATTATAATGTGTCCTTTTTAATTTCTGATTTTATTTATTTAGTATTTTCCTTTTTTCTTAGTCTAGTTGATAGTTTGTCAATTTTATCTTTTCAAAATCCCAGCTCTTAGTTTTGATGATTTTTTCTATTGGTTTTCTATTTCCTATTTGACTTCTCCTATAATATTTATTGTTTCCTTCCTTTTAACATTAGACTGAGTTTGTTCTTTTTCTAGTTTCTTGAGGTGCCAAGTTAGGTTGTTTGAGATCATTCTTCTTTTTTAATGTTGATATTTATTGCCATAAAATTTCTCCTTAGTCTACTTTTTCTGCTTTCTTTAAGGTTTGATATTTCGTGTTTTCATTTTCATTGGTCTTAAGATATTTTCCAATTTCTTTCTTGGTTTTTTTTTTTTTTTTTGGCCCTTTGATTGTTGAAAGTGTATTTTTTAATTTCCACGTGTGTTTGAATTGTCCAATTTTCCTTTTTGTTGATTTCTAGCTTTTCCATTATTATTGGAAAAGATACTTGGTGTGATTTCAAATTACTTAAATTTGTGAAGATTTGTCTTTTATTTAACATGTGATGTATCCTAAAAAATAGTGTTTGTATTCTTGAATATATTTTGCAGCTGTTGGGTGGAAAGTTCTGTAAATGTCCTTTAGGTCCACCTGGTCTATAGCATTGTTCAAGTCTGCTGTTTCTCTGTTGATGTTCTGTTTGGTTGTTTATCCATTATTGAAAGTAGGATGTTAAAATCTATTTTTTTATTGCTGTCAATTTCTCTCTTCAGTTCTGTTAATGTTTGCTTTGTGTATTAGGTACTCTGATGTTAGGTGCAAATACGATGGCTACATCTTTCTGTTGAATTAACCTTTTGTCAGTATACAATGTCCTTTTTTTTATTTTTATATTAGCTTTTGACTTTTAATGTATTTTGTTTGGTGTAAGTATCTTTTTCCATCTCTTCACTTTCAGTCTGTGTCCTAAAATCTAAAGTAAGTCTCCTGGATGGCATATAGTTGTATTTGTGGTAGTGCAATCTTCTACTCTTTGTTCTTAGTGGACCTTCAGTTTCTACAGCATGCCAGCTTCCATCCTTGCTCTAAGATAGGCCAGATAAAACATGGTCCCTTGAGCAACTCCTGGAAAAGTTGGAACATTTGAAATGTGGGGCCAATTCTTTCTCTTCTGAGGGAGAAGCTGGGAAATATATATATTTTTTATATCTACTCACTCTGTATTAAGCCAGGAGGACAAGCTATAATGAAGGCCCACATGCAAGTTCAAACTGCTGCCTTTGTTCTCTGTAGTCCCCAGGATCTGGTATATGCCAGGCCCTACTAGTGCTCTAGACAGGTGAGATAAAAGCCATCTCTTCAAGTAGTACCTGAAGAAGTCGAAAGTTAGATGTGTGATCCAACTCTCTCTTTTCAAAGAGAAGCTGAGAACTGAAGTTTTCCTCCTACTCCTATGGCACTGTGCCAAAGAGGGGGCAGTTATGGCAAAAGAATGTCTCTAATTTTCCTTCCAGTTTTGATGTGGCTGGTTTTGGATCTGCCCATTGTGCAGGAGTCTCTCAGCTAGTTTCTGGATTTCTCACAAATTGAATTAGTCCACGTATTGCTGTTAAATTGGTACACCCATGGAAGGAAGAATAGTCCAGGGCTCCTGTTCTGCCATCTTGTTGATGTCACCTACAAGACCCTCTTAGGATGATGTACAAGGTATAAATTTTTTTCATCTCTGTATGTAAAAATTTTTCACAATTCAATAAAATAAACCTATATTATGATGAGAGAGAAAGAGAGAGAGAGAGAGAGAGAGAAAGGGGCTGGGGGCAGGGGAATAGAGAGAATCTTAAGCAGGTTCCATGCCCAGGATGGAGCCCAACATGGCGCTCAATCTCACAAAGCTGCAATCATGAGCTGAAATTGAGAGTGCCTTACATTATGATTTTTAAATAAGAAACAATGTATTTTTTTGGATTTGTAGAAATTGTACTTACCTCTTCTTTTATCTGATTTTGTTGTTAAGAAATGTAACTTCTCTTTTTGTTATATTTTTTCTGAAAGATTTTAGAAATGATGGCTTTATTCCTTGTATTTTTAAATTTACAATAGTGTGCATTGAAGTACATATAATTTCATTCTTTGGTCTTGAAATTTGGCCTGCTCTCAATCAAGATAACTGTCTTTCATTTTGGGAAAGCTATCTTATTATGCTTTTGATAATTTCCTTTCATCTTCCATTCTTTCTTTCTAGAACCTTCTTCATTTAGAAGCTAGGCACTATGGATTGATCTTTCAGTTCTTTCCTTCAACCCCTCCCCTTGCTTTTAGTCTTCTATTACTTGTTTTTCTATTTTACTTTAAAAAGATAACCTAAAATCTCTCTCTCTCTGCCAGCCAATCTTTATTTCTGCTTACTTCTACTACACTTCTTTTTTGACTGATATATCTTTTCATATCACTGTGAAAGTAATAATTATCATTTTATGTGTGTGTGTGTGCGTGTGTTTAATTTGTTTCTGGGTCTACTGATTTTTTTCTCTATTTTTTAGTATTTATTTTTTTTTTCAGATTAGAGGATTCTCCAAATATGTATAATTAGCGGTCTGCTCCATTCAGAAGTGAATCTCTAAAAATCTAATTGGAAGCTCTACGGGCATAAGTGGAGCTTTCCTACTGCAACAGTTTATCTACAGTGTTTTAGATAGGTGCCAGCAATTTAATTTGGTAAACCTGCAACTGACAATAAAATGCTGCAATGATTTACGTAGAAGGATAGCTGAGAATCTTTTATGTATTTGTGTGTGTGTGGACATGCACGATTGTGTGTGTATGTAGTAAGTATTAATCATAGAGACATTTAGAATATCAGGAATGGTATAATAGTTTTTATGCTTATTTATGTATTTATCTCAAAGTAATGTATATTTAATTTTAATTATTTTTAGAAGAAACAATGTAACTATATAATTTTTGCAATTAAACTTAACTTAAAAGTGCTAAACATTAGATTTGTTTAATTTCTAATTTGTTGATATCTTAAACAAATTTGATTCATTGCTTTTTTATTTTTGAGCCAGAAGAGGTAAAGCAAAGTGAGATTATTTTCTCACTTGTTTCTGTTGAGTGCTCACTTGGGCAGCACATATACTCACTATTTATGTTGAAGAATTTGATCTCAAAATTGGTGAGTAGTATAACTCTATTACTCACATCTGGACACTTATCAAGACTTTAATGTTAAAACTAACAAGTATGTTTTGTTTAATAAACCAAAATCTAGTGATGTTTATGACTGAATATTCAAATGAGGGTTTCTTTCTAAATAATCAGAGAAGTATAAAAATTGAAAATAGCAAGGATTAGTAAAAATTACATTGCTGTTCAAAATTTAGCCTTATGAAAAACAGAATATATATTCCTGTGTTTACAACTATAATTTCCTTGATTTAGTCTAATCAGAGGAAAAAATGACCCTCTATTTATAAGTTAACTTAAGGCCATTTGGAACCAATATGCCATCACCATTGTTGTCTTCAATTATTGTTTACTGAGCATCCATGAAATATATAACATTGGCTTAAGTTTGAGCAGTCCTGGTTCCTGTCATTGGAGAGCTTTTGACCTACATTAAGGAAAAGTACTACACAGGATCAGGACATGTATATAGCATATAGTATATACTTGTGGTGGGGGCAGGGATGCTGTTTGTGAGGCTTTGCCATATTCTTGCCTGTCACAGAAATGTTCATACCATAGTTTTGACACATGGGAAGTTAGGGTTTTAGCAGAGGTGGAAAAAAGATTTTAAGCTATTTCAGATGTTGGAAGGACAGTTAGATGTGGTTTTGAAGCCATAAAAGAGAAAAATCCATGCGGCTGGTAGTAATAGCAGCAACTTGACTCAAACAACACATGTTTACAGATCATTAGTAAACTAAAAGGAGGCTTTGCCATGGTTGATGACAGCCTGGAAAATTATCCTACAAAATGCCCTAGAAATAAAACAAAATGAAAAAGCACAGATAAGATATTTGGCATGAATGTATGAGTTAGAAAGATGAATTCCCTAATTCAGCATCTAAGAAATAAGAACAAAAGAAGCATTCATTAAAAAAAAAAAAAAAAAGAAGGCATACTGGAAGTCCACTATGTAGACTTCTTTCATTAAAGAAAGGAGGAAATCATATGCAGAAATAGAGAGAAGCAGTATCTTAACGTCTAATATTTTCAGGGCAAGATTGCCAAGGAAAACATGAGAATATGGTTTCAAACTCAAAGTGGTTGAAAGCAGAGATGAGATAGGGCAACATGCATTGCATGGTTTGGCATAAATTTGCATGTTTCCATTGGCATATCAATAAAAGGGATTGTATTGAGAGGTAACCATGGCACAACTGGTAAGAGTTCAGATAATGAAGCCAAATTATCTGAGATGGGATTCAGATTCTCCAATTTCTGGTACCTGACCCCTGGGCAAATTGCTTCACTTCTGTGAGCTTCATCATAGTACATAACTAAGAGGAGTTTTGAAAATTAAATGAGTAAATATATGCAAAGCACTAGAATAACTCTTGGTTCATAGCCTTAGCAGTTATTTTCATTGCCATTATTACCATTAATTTTCCTTTTTTCACTGCATGTAAGGAATTTTTACATATTTCTGAATATTTATTTTTCTTGTCTTGGCTCTATTCATCCATTCGGCAAGTCAAGAATACTAGTGAGTGCCTGGCTATGGGAATATGTAGGATGTATAAATCTGTGCTGATGGAGAGCTTATATTTAGTTAGTGAAAAAGACATACTAGTAGAGTAAAATTTTGATTTTAAATAATGTGGTTCTCAATGTCTTTTGCTACTACCCCTTCCTCTATCATTCAGGCTTCGTTAATGGCTTTTTATCTGTACTGCTTTCGGTATAGGTTTGCTACTTCATACATGAAGACAAAAGAAAAAACTTAATGCTCAGTTATTAACTTGAAAACCTTAGTATTGATTAGTAAGAGCAAAGTCTGAAGGATTTAGAGAGGAGGTTTCAATCAGTAAACTAATAGATTAGAAAAGAACGTAGGACAAGGTAAGACAGTTTGATTTGCAACACATTAATAGAAAAGACCTTTTTTAAAAAAATAATATAGGAGGTAGGAGTGGAGCTTGGTTAAAAGGAGAAAAAGTATTTATAGATTAATGAGGAATTCCTCCCACTGTCTTCTCAGGACACATTCTGTGCCTTGGAGGGAAATGATAAGGCAGCAGATATTTTTTTAAGGGGGACCCCAGGGGAATATAAACATTAATGAAAGGGAAAGGAGAGAAAATGAGTGAAAATATCAGTGAGGGTGACAAAACATGTGAGACACCTAACTTTGGGAAATGAACAAGGGGCGATGTTGGGAGGGAGGTGGGCGAAGGGTTGGGGAGACTGGGTGATGGGCACTGAGGGGGGCACTTGGCAGGATGAGCACTGGGTGTTCTATGTTGGCAAATTGAACTCCAATAAAAAAAATTAAAAAGGGGGGGGCAGGGCATAGAGAATCGGTGTCTTTTTTCTGAGATCATGGTCTAAGGGCACTGCGTTCCTCACAGAGAAAGCTCAGTGTGGAGCCAGAGTATGAATAAGCAAGAGAGAGAGGACAAGGAGCAAGGGAGGAGACTAGAGAAAGGAGTCTGAGATGACTTCCTGCTCTCCTAAAGCCAGAGAATTTGGGGAGAGTTTTCATAAAGGGCCCAGGAATGAGAGAGCACGCCAGAGAACTGAGCAAGTGTTTGCCATTTGAATGAGGAGGGCCTGAGTATGTCCCCTGAAAACAAAGTCTCTGGATGTCAGCTGCCCGTGTAGTCAAATGGTGAGAACTGACTGAGCCATCACATCACTGGGCAACCCTGGGAGCACAGAGGAGGGCCCCGACCCAGCAGCCCCTCTCGTCTGCAGCCCTTCCCTACCTTGACTTCTATGACGCTACCTGAGACCCTCCCAGAAGCTGCAATTATCCAGACAGGAGGGAAGGGGGTGGGCGTGGGGGGAGGGAATTCTGCATTGACTATGAGAAGCTACAGGGGGAAAGAAGGTTTTTTTAAAAAAAATCTGGAGTTGATAGGTTTTCTAAATTTGTAAGATTAAGTGATTTTTGTTTCGTTTTGCTACTGGAGAGAAATGGAAAACCATCAACAGTGCAGCATTCAGTTACAGGGAATTTTAAAAAATATTTTATTTATTTATTCATGAGAGACACAGAGAGAGTCAGAGACATAGACAGAGGGAGAAGCAGGCTCCCTGCGGGGAGGTCGATGTGGGACTAGATCTCAGGACCCTGGGATCTTGACCTGAGCCAAAGGCAGACGCTCAACCCCTGAGCCACCCAGGCGTCCCCAATTACAAGGAATTGCAGGTGCATCATCTTGCATCCCACTTCTGCCGGTACAGATTACCCCAGCCACACTTAACAATGAACACTTCAACAGCAATACAAGTAATATGACCCTAGAGTCGGTGGTGGAGAAATAAGCTCTTTGGGGAAAACACAATAGGAGCCAGAATGATCACACGGTGCGTGAGTTTTAAATAGACAGGGAGTGGGGGAATGGCATTTGGGATCAAAGCAAAACTATTACACAGAAACCATCATTTCCCAAAGAGGTGAACAAAGCCCTTTTTCTCTTCTGTGCTGGAACCCATTTCCCTCCACTTCTAGCTTTGCAACTCTGGGCACATGACTTACGCCCCTTGACTTGAGTTTTTTCATTATTAAGTAGGGATGCTGTGAGTAATTACCTCATATGCTTGTGATAGTTACACAAGCTACCATGTGCCTGGCACAAAGCACACAAGCCTTATCTATTTTTAGCATAATATTTGTTTTACGGAAACTTCACCACCCTCGAGAGAACTAAGTACTAAATATTCTAGTACTTCCAGGTTTCTGGGTTCAGTAGAAGATACAGAACCATGATTCCAGGTCTGGGCTAATGAGGGTATGTGAATAAGAGATCGGAGGGCTTTCCATATAACTCTGGTTTGCAATTATAAATAACATTTCACTGCTGCCCCTTCTTTGTTACAAACAAGGATTATGTTTGGCAACTATGCCTTCCCAGGAATTTTCTATTTTGAGGTTTTCTTCCTGGTTTTTCTATTTTGAGTGGGTTCTTTTCCCCTTCTGAGTGTCCCTTGGAAATTTTTTTTTTTCAGACAAGCATTTCTTATTGTATAGATTTTTTTTTTCACTGATTTTAGGATTCTTTGACAACTAAGCTTTTAGCACCACGTTCAAAAAGCAAGTGATCACATAATCCTACTTTTTGCTTTTCAGCATTTCTACTTTCACAGTCCTTTACCTGTTAGTCATTAAAGAAAGGACTTTGAGGTATCAGTATATTCATGAGAAGACTTAGAAATTCACTATTAGTTCAGAGAGACCCTTGTTTCACCTGGATCATTGGGACTGCCTCCTATTTGACCTCCCCTTTGACCTTCTCCAGCACGCTGGCCTCCTTGCATTTCCTGACTGTGCAGAGCATCTTGCCTCCTCGCATCCTTTGCACTGGCTATTATTCTCTCTGAAAGACTCTTCCTTCAGATGGTCACACGACTTGCTTCGCTTCCTTCACGTCTTTAGATAATGGTCACCTTCTCAACAAAGTTTGGCCTGATTACCTCATTTCAAATTTCTGATAGACACTTCCTCACTCTTAGATCTCATTCCTCTGACAGTGATCTGCCTTTCTGCCATAAGAGTTTCACCCTCTCATATACTGTATAATTCATGTGTTTATTAGATATTTGTTAATTTTCCGTCTTCTCCTCCATCTTCAAGATACAAATCCTTTCCTTCCTTTATCCCCTTTATCTCAGGAGCCTAAAACACTACCAGGAACATGATAATCTCTGAGTAAGTGTGTACAGAATGAGTGAAAGACAGATACCTTTTGTATTGAACTAAAATAGAGAGAGGTGATTTCAGTTTTTGGACATATAAACTGGGTCCTTTTGTGCAATCTTATTATGGCTCAGATATCACATTACTTAGTCCTATAGGAATTAAATTATATGCTAAAGTTTTTAAATATTTATTTATTTTTAGAGACAGAATAGACAGAGGAGGAGGGTAGGAGGGACACAGAGAGACAGAGAGAGAGAGAGAGACTCTTAAGTGGACTCCAACCTAAGCATGGAGCCTGTCAAGGGACTTGATCTCATGACCCTGAGATCATGACTTGAGCAGAAACCAAGAGTCGGATGCTTAACCAGTTATGCCCCTATATGCTAATATTTTTGAATTTATACAAATGGGATAACTGGTAGAGAATGTAGTGATCAGATTTAGATGCATTATGTGTCTCTCAACTTTGAGTTCCCTTCTCTGTCATCCTCTTCTCCCAGGGCTAATGTGATTCTGTGTGTAGATTGTGACCAAACTTAACCATTCTACTTAGATATAAAATTGGTCTTGATAATCTGATGAAGTTTGCAAATCCAATATTTTCCTGAGTAAAAAAGCGAGTACAAATTAACTAAAAAGACAACTCATAAAGCATAAGTCACATCATCAGGCAAGATTCTATTTTATGTGAATTAAATAAAGTCCTACTGATTTTCATTTTCTTTTGCTGCTTATAAAAATGATTTGAAGATAAAGCATGTCTTAGACGTAGGAATGTTTGAATGTGGGAAGTAAATCCTTCTGTAAGATTTTCCAAGTAAGCTTAAGTTGGATAGGAGGAGAGAATGGCCATTTGGTAGAAATTGTGAAATCCTAAAGGTATGAGTGCGGGTGGATTTGGGAGAGATTTAGCTCACTGATCAGAAGCTCTTTGAATAAATCTGTTTTGTAGACTCAGATTCTTGAATGTTTGCCATATGACAATATTTGTTCCATTTGGGAGGGATGGATTTGGCAAACTCTTACTATTGTTTCTCAGGAATGGTGTACAAGGCATTAAAGTTATATTCTATTGAGAAAATATGTCCAATTTATAAGGTAAGGACATAGAGTTTTGAAATAAATAGAATTTTTTATATTTTTCCTTTCTGTAAAAAAATGCAAGGTAATTACTTACTAATATTTTTAACAGAAGAAAATTGTCATTAAATGCCTCCAAGAAAATAAGACAGGTTATGGTTAGATGCCATCCTATCTAGGTTATAAAAAAAGAGCAAGGACTCAAGTTTCTGCCTCACTTTAGGGAAGTGTTACCGTGTCTTATCAATGGAACTTGGCTATAGACATGTTTCTCTTTTCTTCTACTTTTTCTAATATAAGAGGACCTTATCTGTTCAGAATTTCTGAAATTAAATGACAAAGTCTCACCAGAAAGTGACTGAGAAATTAGTGTGTGATAATTAGTCATTATCACAGGAACTGTATGAATTTAATAGGAATTTAGAAAAAAAGTCACACTATGATTGATTTCTACCAGTTTGAGTTCTGATTATTTTACTGCTCTTGAAAAGATTCAATTAATGAATAGGGACTTGTATAAAGAAAAGAGTTTTCCTGATTTTGGCAAAGATTTCCAAAGAGGAACTTTGTTGTATAAGAACTTGGGTAATATGGGTATATTATAAATTATACCTGATTCACGATGAGCTTTTAAGATAGTTTACTAGACTAACTAAGAATTTTAAGAAAGAAAGGCAAAGGACAACTATCTTAATTGTAGATCTATGTAGTTATTGGGGGATTTTATTTTATTTTTACGGAAAGCAGATTTTATTTTATTTTTTATTTTAAAGATTTTATTTATTTATTCATGATAGTCACACACAGAGAGAGAGAGAGAGAGAGAGAGAGAGAGGCAGAGACACAGGCAGAGGGCGACACAGGCTGCATACAGGGAGCCTGATGTGGGATTCGATCCCAGGTCTCCAGGATCGCACCCTGGGCCAAAGGCAGGCGCCAAACTGTTGCGCCGCCCAGGGATTCCCTATTGGGGGATTTTAATATATGACACATTATTGGGTAATGTGGAGTGATTGTCTCCCAGGAGGCACATTCTGAGACCTCATCAGAATTGTAAACACAGCTGGCATGAGAGGAAACATATGTTGTTAAAAAGTTACATTCAACATTAGAATATCATACATTGAATGAAAAACACAAATGTATTTTGAAAAATATAAACTATAAAAAACTAGCTTGGTAATAGTTTAGGTAGTGGAAATACACAGCTAATATGGGAGTAAAATATTTGGGGTGAGCCATGCAGTTAACAAAGTCAGCGCCACATGTCTATGGCTTATTATTTTCTTTGTGTGCATGTAAGGAACGATATTCAGAGCTAACTCAATTGTGTACCACAAATATTAATGAAAATGAAATCCCAAATCTTTGTAAGAGTTTATGATACCCTACATGCTCTGGCCTTGGGCCAGTAGTAGCTCTTCCCATTTTTCACTCTGTTTCTGATTCACCTTTACATTGCAGCCCCCTGCCTGCAATGGTCTGGCATCATCATTGCTCGCTGCTTACTCAGCTCATTCAGATTTCTGCTCAAAAGCCACCCATCAGAGCAGCCCTGGTGGCTCAGCGGTTTAGCGCCGCCTTCAGCCCAGGGTGGCATCCTGGAGACCTGGGAGAGAGTCCCACATCGGGCTCCCTGCATGGAGCCTGCTTCTCCCTCTGCCTGGTCTCTGCCTTTCTCTCTGAATAAATAAATAAATTTTTTTAATAAATAAAAAATATTAAAAAAAAAACAAGCGACCCATCAGAGATGCCAACGTGAAGTCCTCTATCTCAACCCTTCTCACTGGTCTCTCGTCCCTATCCCTGCTTTATTTTCCTTTATGCACTTACTGCACTAACATACTAAACATTTAATAGGTTTTTAAAAAAATTAATTTTCTGTCTACATGAACGGAATATGCAAGAGCAGGAACACTGTTTTGGTCAGTGTACTATCAGAGCTCAGAACAGTTCCTGGACCAGGGTAGACAGTCGATAGATACTTGCTGAATCAATGGATAAGCGAGAAATGAGTAGCCTTTGGGATATCTTGAAATCAACACTTGCTATACCATCATTCAGATAATCTGATTACATCCTTCTTATTTCCCTTTTTTGTCTTCTTTAATTATTCAAGTTTTTCTTTAGATAATCTGAATTTAGCAACCAAAACAAAGTAAATAAACAAAAAACAAACTCAAAATGTTTTATGAGACTTACGCCAAGTTCAGGCTTATACATTTTGTAAGGGATGGCATCCAATTTAATATTATGATCTACATCAAAACTGCTGAGCAATACCTCGAACTAACCTTCATATATAAGCACTATTTGAGGTAAAAAATGGGGATATATTATTTTTAAAAGCAAGATATTTTTCCAGGTTAATCATTTGTTTTTCAGGAGTTTAGATATCCTGAAATATACAGTCAAAATTCAAGGGCTTTAAAAATTAATTGTAGAGAATAGAAAAAAAAATGCCTCAAAATGCAGAAGAAAATTTTCAGAAGATACGTTTTTCATAAGAATATTTATTTATCTGACTTTTCTGTCAGATTCACAACTGATAATGTAGCTGACAATTTTTTTTGAATTTTGTAGATACTCATGACTTTATATCATTCTTGGTTCTGATGAATCTTCTGATGAAGGAAATTGTGCTTAGCTATTTATTTGATCTAGAGAAAATAATTTGTTTTCTCAATTATTGGGGTCAAAATTTTTCAAGTAAAATGAGTTAAACTAAAACAAAACAAAACAGAACAATAGAGTAGGCCTGTGGTGTTCTGGAAATGCTACTCCCCACATCAGGATTCATATTTTTACAATATTAGAGGAAATATCAGGTATTGGACTCCTTAAAAAAGGACAACTGCCAACAGAGTCAGACTTATTTTACATATGAATTGGAGACTTTTCAGGGCATTAAATCCTAGATGTCATGAAAAACTCCATTGTATTTTCACTCTAGCAGCTATACCTGAACTTTGAGAAAAATCAGGTCTCACAGAAAAGCTATAGCTTTGAAAGAAAAATCTCTTGAAAGGCATGTCTTAGGAAATAATTAAACCTGAATTAAAGCAATTTAAAATTATTAAAGTGAAACTATTTTATAGATAAAAATGTTAATTAGAAGCTTTTTTGAAACACACTTTTTGTGGGAAGACCTTTAAAAGAAGTTTTTATAATTTAATAAAATTTTGGGTACGAAAGTAATTTTCAGAAAATCACCTTAGAAAATTTTACAGTAAAATTTCAGTTTATTCTAAAATACGTGAACTTGTTTCACATCAAATTTTCCCATTTTTAACAACTCTCATTTGTAAATCTTGTTTTTCTGCACTTTTGGCTGTGAAAATAGTGCAACAAGTTTGATGGTAAAAGTGTGTTCTAGCTTCAGATTTACTTTGAATTGAACATATTATAACGAACACCTGACTCAAATTTGTGATTCCGCTCTTATCTTGATTGAAGTAAGAGGAAAATATTTCTTTTAATATTAAAACAATGTTTTCTTTTTATAGTTATCATTGCTCTGGGCTTAGATTATCCTGAAATTTTAAACAGCGTTAAAGGAGAGTAAGACTTTTTCATCAGACTTAAATATTATACAAAAAGTTAGAAAGAAAATGACATATGGAAGTACTTCTTGTGAATTCAAATTCATCTTGCTTCACTTGTTACTGAGAGTAAATGTGTCATAGCAGAACTCCAAATCTAGAGGTACTCTGAGATGTAGAAAGTCTAGTCTTTTTTCTGGAATCTTCTCCATTTCTTAGTACTCATTCTGTCTGTAGATACTGAGGAGGGGACTAGCTCACACATAAAAATAAATGTGAAAGTCTGTCTGAAGCTTGTTACTTCCCCTGCTGTGGTTTCCAGAGGCTTTGCCATCCATGTGGGGCTCACCCCACCTCCCACTGGCTGCCAGCCCTTTTGCTAAGCCCTCCAGGGGTCTTCTATCCCTCTTGCAGAGTGACTCCTGCTTTTCTTCCACCATCTCTTAGACACAATTCTTCCCTTCATGATATAGTCATCTCCTTCCCAGAGCTTGCATACCTGGAGATGCTGAAGTGAGACAGGGTCCCTACTGAGGGAGCAGGATGGATGGAGAGTTGGCCAGGATGGGCAGGTGTAGTCGAACTCTGTACCTGGAATTAGTCCCCTTCTCTCCCTGCCTCCACAATATCCATGCCTGCATCTTGGACTGGCCACTTCATGCTGTAATTTTTCATCTTCTTCCTTCCTTCTGTCCTTCGTCCCTCCCTCCCTTCTTTCCTTCTTTCCTCCCTCCCTCTCTTCCTCCCTTCCTCTTCCCTCTTTCATCTCTCTCTCCTTTTCTCCCCATTTCCTCTTTTCCTTCCTTCCTTTCAATATATTCTAAGCCCTTATGTGCTAAGCCTTATGTGAAATATTTCATAAACTTATTACCACAGGTGCTTAACAATCTAAATATGCATCTTTCTTTTATTAAAAAAAGAAAAGATTTATTTATTTATTCATCTTTTTAAAAAAAGAAAATATTTATTTATTTATTTATTCATGAGAGACACAGAATGAGAGGCAGAGACATAGGCAGAGGGAGAAGCAGGTTCCCCGTGGGGAGCCCAATGTGGGACTCAATCTGGAACCAGGGATCACGCCCTGGGCCAAAGGCAGACGCCCTGCCACTGAGCCACCCAGGTGTGCCTGCATCTTTCTTTTACTAGTATCCATGTTCTTTTCCATCAGATTTCTGCATTCATCCGGAGCACTAAACACACTGCAAATTTGAGAAGGAGGAAACCTCTTATCTACTCAATAAACATCAGGAATTCTCATGCTTTATTCTTTTGCCATCCCAAGATTTGAAAACAGAAAAAAAAAAAGATTTGAAAACAAGAAATGAAATCTTCCAAATCAAGGCATGTGTCTCAGCAAATGTTTGGATGTGTCTGAAACACACAAAACCTTTTATTTCAGGGACACAGCAGTCTGCTTAGTGCCCAAAACGACCTCCAGGGGGTGGTATGACTCAATGCTGCAGCTCTCAAGGTTGTTAAACGTGCAAAATCTCAGTTTATTTGTGGGTTAGTTTCTATCCGGCTAATGAACTGTTTCTAGGGAAAAGTCACTAAGAAGAAAGCAAATGGTATTATTTTATCATTCCCTCTTTGTCTTCTGTTTCTAGCATGGATAAATGGGAAGGCAGCTTTCAGGACAAAGAGTTCTACTTAGTTTGGGAGTAGGAGAGTAGAATTTAGGATTCACGGCAGAAGGAACTGGATTCAGAAGAAATGCTGGATTGGGAGATTTATTTTCTTGTCAAGTCTCACTGCGGAGACAACGGGGGAAGCATGGGGGTGGGTGGGGAGGTGATGGTGGTCCTGATATTGGTTGAAACCATGGTTGGCTTCCCTCCCCTAGATTTTAGAATGAATTGAGAGCTTTACATGACTTAGAAAAATTCTTAGATGTGTGATTATTTGCTGTGCAGCATTAGTGAATCAACCCTGAGGAAAAGGGGTCCAACTAGAGGGCTATGAAGAATTGAAGGAATAGGATGGGGTGCAGAACCAGATTAGGTTCACTTCCAAAATCCAGAGCTGAGAGATCTAACCCCTCATGATACTCTCTGTGCAAATTCAAACGCTATGGGGCATTGTTGGACTGTTATTATAATATGGATATTTTAGCTCACATAATTTTGGTTCATATTGCGTTATTTTGAAAATCTTGAAATAATTTTTAGGAATGAAGAGCCTTAAAATATGGGCAATTTAAAGATAACGTGACTGTATAATACAGGAATTTTCATGCCATCAGTTCATTTAACAAAAGGTTATATTGTCCCTTACTGAAATAGCAGTCCTTTTTAATATAAGAAAGGAAAATGTGAAAGAGTTCTGTAGACAACTTGACATATTTTGAATATATATAACTGTATATTTATATAATTATATAATTATTATAATACATATAATACATATAAAATAACAAGATATATATATGTATATATATATATCTTGTTCTAGTACAAGTTTTGAAAGCAGGTGAAGTCAATTAATTCTCTTGTATTTATTTACTTTTAAATATTTTATTTATTCATGAGAGACACACACACAGAGAGGCAGAGACACAGGCTGAGGGAGAAGCAGGCTCCATGCAGGGAGCCTGATGTGGGACCTGATCCTGTGACTCCAGGATCATGCCCTGAGCTGAAGGCAGATGCTCAACCACTGAGCCACCCAGGCATCCCAATTCTCTGGTATTTAGAAGAAAAGTTTTGAAATTTGATTGTCTTTGGTTAGAAGTGGTGAAAGGGCTAGGGGTCCTATAGATAATAGGAGTAGAAACAATGCCTTTGAGCAAATCGTATTTTCAAGAAACATCAATTACTAAAAACTTGAGGAAGCTTTGCAAAATTACTTTATCTATGATATAAAGCTCAAATCAGTGAAACAATTTTGTCCCTCTTTCCCAAGAAGGTGTTACTAACTTGAATTACCACCGAGCTTTGTGCTCTCTAGTCATCAGGCATCTCACTCTGCCTCACAGTAGGACTTGAGGAATGCTTGTAATTTGATATGAGGATTTGCTAACTGATGCAACTGAGGCAGGTTCACTCTAAAGCTAAGGAAGCTTAAGCTCTGAGGTTCCTCCCTTGCCCAAACCTCTGTAGGAGTTTCTCAGAGTTTCAGGTGTTCTAGGCAAGAAGGGTAATTGGAGCTGTAACCAGGAAGCATTGTGTAACAAATCCTGGTAATTGCCTAAATGGGCCTCAGAAGAAAATGACCTAAATTTAAAAGGCTTCTATAATTTTGGAGGATTTTCAATTTCATCCTAAGTGTTTACTTGTGTGAATTTTGTCTTTGTAACTTGTTTATTTTCCATGAATATGGCCTCTTAAACTGTGTACGTTTAAGTTTGACCAAACCTGGATTCATCCCCAATTGTAATTAGTAGATGCAAAATGTATAAAAGCTCAAATGTAATGCAGTGCAGATGGTTTTGTTTCATTTTCTTTTTGTCTTGAGTTTTTTGTTTGATTTTTTGCTCACAAAATACTATAGAATAGGTGAACAGGTTTGTGGGGAGCTCTTCTCCATACAGTCATTCAGGGACCCAGGGGAATGGACAGTCTACCATCCCCAATATGGCTTCTCAGGCGACTGTGGGTTCATCAACATCCCAGAAGTCAGAGGAAGGAAAAAAAGAAAAAAAAAAAAAAAACTGGTGCAGGGGAGGATTCTGGGGACCAGACTGGGGAGTGATGCTTTTTACTTTAGTTCACATTCCGTTGGGTCAGTCATATTCCATAACCAAATTTAAATGAGACAGGGAAACATCACCCAGCAGGGCACTCAGGAAGGAGAGGAGAAGAAGATGGATTTGGGGTAAGTCTTCTGCAATAAGCAAATTCCTTTAATGTTCCTTATGGTCTAGGTACACAGATTGTATAGATGTACCTTTTTGTATACAACCAATTTGCTGAAGCATGAGAAAAACTTCCAAAAATATATGGACTGAGATTTATTTATTTAAATTTTAAAAAGATTTTATTTATTTGTTCCTGAGAGACACAGAGAGAGGCAGAGACACAGGCAGAGGGAACAGCAGGCTCCCCATGGGAAGCCCGTTGTGGGACTCGATCCCAGGACCCCGGGATCATGATCTGAGCTGAAGGCAGAGGCTCAATGGCTGAATCACCCAGGTGTCCCTGGAATGAGATTTAAAATCTCAGTCTGGAGCCATATTTACCTAGCAATCATTTAATGAACACACATACACTTAATGCTTACTTACACCCTAAAATGGACTGGTAGCTGAGTCTTCCAATGGGAATTATATATTTTAGACTTTAGAATCTAAAGAGATTGTTCACAATGTGGCACCAGGAAACAAGAAGATTAAGGGCCTCTTACCTTCTTTCAATAATGGAGGTCAGGTAAAGACATGGAACAATAGCATCAGTGTAGTTACTTAATCGCCAACATTCTATTAAACTAGGGGAAACACCTTAGGAAATTGAAATTAATTGTGTGATACTTTTTAATATGTTTGCTTAAAATGAATGTGCAAATATCATAAGGATTGATGGTACATGTGAAGATGTCACCTCACATGGAATGAGGATTTAGAACGCATAGAAAAGCCATTGGTAAGCAAAGAAAATGACTTTCAAAGAGAATGCAGAGGTCCCTAAAATGAGAATTATAATGCTTAATATACAGAATTTTTTAAGAATCAAGTTAATGAAATAATATATATAGAAGATCTTTGTTCATTATAAAGCTCTACAGAAATTCAAAGAATTTTTATTGTTGTTTCAAAATTTTTGTTATGATCCCCTCCTAACCCAAGCTGTATGTAACAGATGTCTAAAAATGTATTTGTTTTAAAATAATTTTATGGGGATCCCTGGGTGGCGCAGCGGTTTGGCGCCTGCCTTTGGCCCAGGGCGCGATCCTGGAGACCCAGGATCGAATCCCACGTCAGGCTCCCGGTGCATGGAGCCTGCTTCTCCCTCTGCCTATGTCTCTGCCTCTCTCTCTCTCCCTGTGTGACTATCATAAATAAAATAAAAAAAAATTAAGATAATTTTATGACTTTAGATTTTTTTAGTGATAAACTTCTAAAGTTTATAATTTTTAGTGGAGAATATGATTTGATATATATTTGCTTTGCACATGACTTTCCGGAAAGGCAGCTAATGCTTAAGAGTAGAGCAAATTGAGCCTGAAAACTGTATTTGCTCTTGAGGAGTAAAATACTTCTTGTTCCTCAAGCTGTTTTCTCCTTTTCCCTTTAAAAATTCCCATCAAACTCAGAAATTCAGCTTTATAAATCAGTCTGGTTTCCATTTTTACAGGTGCAAATTTTCTGCTAGATAGAAGGTAAGTAATCCTTATGTGTTTTTATTACTATAACCTGGAAAAATGCTAAAAATTATAAAAGATGGGCAAGAACATGAAGTTTAAATAATAAATAAGGAATCATCAGATACCCAAAGCTGGAAATATAAGAAGCAGCTTAATAATTGCAAAATCTTTACTAGGATTTTTATAGAGAGAAGCTAATAATATGCTCCAATAAGAGCCTTGATTATACATTTCAATCACTAGTTATTGGCTTGGTTAAGGAGATAATATATGGCCAGTAAAACTTACAGATAATTACAGTTCCTCATCCTTTTTCTTTCTAGCTGATTCTGTCTGCCTAAAGCTTCCAATTCTCATTTATGCAATGCAAACATTAACTAAGAGGCAGTAACTACTAGATTTTTTAAGGGCTTAGAGGCATTAGGAAGCTCTGTGCACTCTGCTAATGCTGTCCTGGAAGTTTCAGATTTATGTTTAAGGAACTTCTATATACGTAAAAAGAATATTTACAGGAGTTCAGAAACTACTGCACCATTTATATGAAAGCAAACAAGATTTTAAAAATGTTTTAGTTAAAAAAAAAAATGTAACACAAAGGACCTTAGAACAAAATCTCTATTTGAGGTCAAGAAGATGGTGGGAAAGTGGGTAGCCCGGGTGGCTCAGCAGTTTAGCGCTGCCTTTGGCCCAGGGCGTGATCATGGAGTCCCGGGATCGAGTCCCACGTCGGGCTCCCTGCATGGAGCCTGCTTCTCCCTCTGCCTGTGTCTCTGCCTCTCTTTGTGTCTCTCATGAATGAATAAATAAAATCTTTAAATAAAAAAAAAGAAGATGGTGGGAAAGTAAATAACAAAGTCACCAAATAGCACAAGGTCACTAGATAACAAGATAAATGATAAAGAACAAACCAATAGTATAGATCATGACTATTATAAGAATAGTGAGAAGTCACTCTAGGGTTAGCTAGGGGTAACTTCTTAGAAGAAGTGAAGTTTGTGTGAGCTTTGACACACTGATCAAGTTTGCTTCAATACAAACAAGGAGCAGCAAAAGGCTTTCACATGTAAGGCTCAAAAAAAGCAAAAAATAAATCAAAATAGGAAGTATTAATTATTTTTAAGGATAAGTGGAACATTCTTTTCCAGCAGAGCAATAAAAAGATTAATATAATATGTAAATTGAGCTATGCTTGTATGCCAAACAGAGCAAGGGGGGCTTTATTCCTTAAAACAGTGGAGCTGGTTTTCTGCTTCCAGAACAATGGAGTAGATATATTTTTCTTGATTTCTCCTGTTAAGTAAAACCTGTATGTTTACATATACAGGAAACGTATGAAGACTCTGAAAGGTGGAGAAAGGAAGGCACACCAGATACAAACCTAAGGATCCAAGGAGTGACATGGTAATGAGTTACTTGGGCAAATGAATTACTTGGGTTACTTTATATATCCTGGGCTTGGAGATGAAGAAGCCAACAATCTGGAAACACCAGGAGACACGGAAGAAAAACAACCAAACAGAACACCTCTGATAAATAGCCTGCTCTCTCTCTAGTCAAAGAATCATGAGAGAAGCTGAGCAAGACAGAAAACTATTAGTCAATAACAGGTCTACTTCAACCAGTCACCCAGAAGAACACTGTGGCTTTACCTCTATCCAGGCCAGTAGAGGTCAGGTGAGGAGCTTAGCCTTCTACCCTTGCCAGACTGTGACAAAGCACCCAATCTCCCTTCCATGTGATGTCAGAGAAAGCTGGGTGAGGACCTGGGGCTTTCATTCTACCAGGTGGTAATGAGTCCCAATAATGTTAGTAATGTTGGCTATTACTGGTGTTGATAGTTAGTAGTAGAGGCCACATAGGGAGTGATCACAAGGTGTTTTTTATCAGTCCCAGGCAGGGAGTTTTCAGTGGAATCCTGGTGGAGAGCTGGAACTCCCAACACTGCCCACTCCCTATATAGAGAGGACCAACTCCCACTCCCTCTTCAAACTTGGGAATTAACAGGAGCTGAGTGGGAAACCTGGATTCTTGAAAGTTTATCCCAGAGAAATGAAAACTTATAGGGTCCTGGGTGGCTCAGTAGGTTCAGCATCCAACTCTTGATTTCAGCTCAGATATATGATCTCAGGGTTGTCAGATGGAGCCCCATGTTGGGCTATGCACTGGGCATGGAGTCTGCTTGGAATTCTCTCTTTCCCTCCACCCCTCTCTTGTTCTCTCGTTCTTCGCTCTCCCTCTCTATTAAAAAAAAAAAAAGTAAAAAAAAAGACAAGTTATATTCACCCAAAAACGTTTACACAAGCATGTGTAGTAGCTTTATTCGAAGTCACTAATCACTAGACACAACCCAGGTGTCCTTCACCTGGTGAAAGTGAACAAACTGGTACATCAGTGCATCATTAAACCAACCGGTACATCAGTGCATTGGAATATTAATCAGCAATAAAAGCAAAAGAACTATTCATACATAGAAAAATCTGGATGGCTCTCAAGAGATTTACTCTGAGTGTAAAAAGCCAATCCCCGAAGGTTACAACCTGTAATTTCATTTAAATGTCATTCTTGAGATGATAAAACTACAGAAATGGAGAACAAACCAGTAGTTATCAGGTGTTAAGGAGATGGTGGAGTAAGTGAAAAGTGTATGTGGTGGGGTGCCTGGCTGGCTCAGTCGGTAGAGCGTGTGACTCTTGATTTTGGAATTGTGAGTGTGAGCGCCATTTGGGTCTAGAGATTACCTAAAAAATAAAATCTTTAAAAATGTATCTCTGGATATTAATTGCAATGCAACACATCCTTGTGATGAAATGTTCAGGATCTTGATTATGAATACCAGTATGCTCTTTGTGATATTGCATTGTGTTAATTTTTTCATCGCCATAATTTTCTCCTTGTGGACTTTGGATGAAGGACACATGGGATCTGTCTGTATTATCTCTCATAGGTGATGAGGTGGCTGAGTGGTTAAGGTGATGAACTGCTAATCCATTGGGCTCTGCACATGTGGGTTCGGATCCTATTGTCAGTTTTTCCCACTGAGTGAAGTTTCAATGCTTTGTGAGTGAGAAGATTCACCAGTACTTGCTGGGAGTGGTTATAGGAAAACAAAACAAAAAAAAGAATGGGAATGTATTATTTCCTGAAATTACCTATTAAAATTTTAATTTTAAAAATGTTGAGCTAATTGGGCGGATTTATTTCTTAAAAAGTTGCAGCATAAGAATGAATTGGAAGTAAGAATCTGAAGGAAGGCAGCCAAATAGGAGCCCAAAGTTAAATTATTAGGCATTAGTTGGAAAACCAACTCGTCATATGTATTTGAATATTTATTCAATTAATATCATACTATTCATAAGCATTGACTAGTGACAGATACACAGGTTTATAGCACTACCACATTCCAAGATACTGCTGTCTGTTACCAAAGAGAGCTCCATCTTCCCTGGGATGAGGTTTCCTGCTCTGTAGAACTCAAAGACCAGCAGAATGGAAACACTGATTGAGACACAAATCATATTTAGCTCAATTATTGCCGCAGTAACAGAAACAGAGTGGGTCATTAGGATGATTTTACCATACACATATTTTTTTAACCAACAGGAAGTATGTATGAAGCAACTGTACGTCAAGTGGCACAGGTTTACCTTAAAACATAATCTAATCTTAAAGCCAATTCCAAGATGGTTAGTGTTTGACTAATTATTTGTGAATTAAAGGAGGAGAAGAGGAAAAGTGTGAGAAAAGCTTGTGATATTTCAGATAAAGAGTATATTTTAGGTATAATTTAAACTTGGAAACAGAACAATTGTGTCTGCTGTTTGCCTGTATTAGCAACATGCATTATAACATTAGACAATGTATGTTAGCAGACATGAAGGAATGCAAAATGATGGCTTTATAGCATCAGGCTAAATATATGATTATTTGCACACAGCAGATACACACGAAGACAATCACATATATAGTTTTCGATTTTGCTTGATGGCACTGAGGGGAGCATCCATCATCAAATATAGGAGACTTCGTCTTTGATGTTCAGAAGAAGTCCTCAAGGAGACCAAATTGAGAATATAGAAAAAATAAAATAAAGCATAAATAAGATGCCTATAGCCTAGTAACTGAAGAAAACTAGTATTAAATATTGGCACATTTCCTTCTCCAGTCACTTTCAAATGTCCATGTTTGCTTTGTTACTAAAATGTGTCTATGACCATACTTTTTATACAATATTATATTTTTTTCCTCATGTAAATTCCCCATTTGTGCTAGAAGTTAAGCAGATAAAGAGAAAATCTCAGAAAATTTCTGCTTATAGCTAGAAAATCTCTAGCTACCAGATTTGCTGCTTGGCTCCCTGCCTTTGAATTTGGTTTTAGTGTCATCTGTAGAAGCCATATTGTGATTATGAGATGATAAATAAAAAAAAAAAATGAACTGTCAACATGATGCTCATAACAGAGAAGAAAAAGTGGAGAGCCTGACTTTGGATGTCTTTGTTGAGCAGCTGGACCAAAGCCAGCCAGCAGCCAGCTACCTTGGACAACTTTTTTGACAGAAAAATAGGTCAAAATTTCTTTAAGTCACTAGTCATTGGGTATCTGTTACTTGCTTTGAAACAAGTGTGGCCCTTGGTGTAATGACAAACACTACTGGTTAATCCTCATGGATATAATTATAAATGCTATGCAATATTGCAGAGAGGATTCACCATAATTTGCTTTTTTATTCCTTTGGTTTATTTGCTATTATTGGACTGGAGATGTTTATTTATCTATTTTTTAAGATTTTATTTTAGTTTACTTGAGAGAGAGCAAGCATGAGAGAGAGAAAGAGCATGAGTAAGGGGAGAGGGATAGGAAGAGGGAGAAGCGGACTCCTTGTTGAGTGGGGAGCCTGATGTGGGACTTGATTCTCAGGACTCTGGGATCATGACTCGAGCTGAAGGCCGATGCTTAACCAAATGAGCCACCCAGTTGCTCTGGACTGGAGGTCTTTAATTTTTACAGATAACATAAGAGGAAACATCCTGTGCATTCAGTTTCTGAGTCTTACATCCCTGGGTAACTTCACTGAAGTGAATTTTCTAGTTTAAAAGATATGATGAATTGTAAGGTGTTAGATACATTTGAAGTAGTTAAGTTAGAGGGTCTTGTCTACATAGTATTATAATAAAGAATTAGCAGTTTTAAGGATATTAGTTGATTTCTTTTAGTCTACAAAGAAAATCAGGACTTAAAGCCAGACGATTAGTTTCTGATTATTTTCATCTTTCAAGTATTCTACACCCTTCCTCTGTGAGGTCTGGATGATAGTACATGGAGAAACTCATGTATGGAAGATAGTAAATATGAAAAGCTTTTCTTTTAACAGCTTCTCCCTTTTGCTAATTTCGTGGACTCCATCTGTCAAATATTTTCTGCTAAGGACTCCAGGAGGTCCAACCAGGACCCCTTGTGCTCAGGGTAATGTGATGAATTATATCTATCTGAGAGTATTAGTCTCATGGAGTAGCTCTCAAACTCTGACCACAGAACTCCAGGACCATGGGTCTGTGAGATCATTTTAAGAGATCTGTAAGGTTAAAACGAATTTTATTTTATTTTATTTTATTATTTTATTTTATTTTATTTTATTATTTTATTTTATTTTATTTTATTTTATTTTATTTTATTTTATTTTATTTTATTCTGCCTTCTTCACTATTTCATCTGCAATGATGTAAAAGCCATGATAGATAAAACTGTTGACATCTTCATCTAAATTAAAAGAGTGATGCCAAAGCTACAATTTCTCTTTATATTTTACTGCCACAAACTGGCTATTTTTTAAAGTCAATTTCATTTAAGAATGTCCTTGATGAAGCAATAAACATTATTTATTTTATTACATTTAGGTCCTTGAGGGAAAGTCTTCCAACATCCTGTGTAACAAAATGAGAAGTTTGCATAAAGAGCTACTGCATTCCAAAGTAGAATGGTTGTCTTTAGAATAAACTCTTCTGTGATTAAACTGTGAGCTCAACAAGCAGCTTTTTTATTAGAGCCACATTTTTATTTGAAAGGATATCTGACAAACTGGTAATTCACACTTGGGCATTTGACAGATGTTTTTTTGTGAAAATGAACAGAGTGAGGCAAACGGTTTTGTTGTCGATGATAAAATTCAAGCTCTCAAGCAAAGATTAGAGTTTTTGAAAACTTGTGTCAGCCCTTGAGAGGCAATTAGCTTCCTAATACTTAAAAGACTTTCCCGATGAGATTGATGGTGATATTAGTGAATAGCATGCTCTGATATTGTCTATTTAATTCGGAAGTTCTTTACAACTTAGCAAACCGATATTGGTCAAATGATCATTGTATGGTGTTACGAAATAAAACATGGGAGAAGACCTATTCAAAATGCAAGAGAGAACAATGGATTGCAATGCATCAGAATGCAAGAAGTTGTTGGTATGGCTTCAGATTCCTTATTTTGGCCACTCTTCAAAAAAATACAAGTTGTTGAGTTTCAGTGTCATATCAAAAATTATATCCACAATTATCTGAAAAGACTACTAAAATACTCCTCCCTTTTCCAACTGTATCTGGGAGACCTCAATTTTCTTCGAATACTTCAATCAAAACATCACATCAAAACAAATTAAATGTAATAGGAAATCAGAGAACGCAGCTACAATTTATTCAACCAGACACGAGAGACACTTGCAAAATGTAAAATGCCACTCTTCTCACAAATTTTTTATTTGGAAAAATACAGTTACTTTGCATAAAGTATGTGATTTGTGTTAATATTTAACAAGTTTGTTATTTCTATTCTAAAACACATTAAGAAGTATTTTTAAATTATCTCAGTTTTAATTTCCAACACTATATATTTATATCCTACACTTAAAAAAAAGTCTTTTTGGGGTCCTCAAAAATTTTTAGAGTATAAAAGAGTCCTGAGATCAAAATCATTAAAAAAAAAAAATTGGTCTAGCATATTTATTCTCCAAGATAACGTTTGCATTTTACCACCTTCACAATTTTTTTAACCCAGAGTAGAGAGGTGTAGTGGTCTTTCAAATGTCATCACTGGGGATATGAGGGAAATTGCTTTCACTAAAGAAAATTTTAATGCCTCTCAGAAACACCTTTTTCTGCCGAAGCTTGAAATGATTCTTTGTAACAGAAAGCCCCTCCTCTCTGAAATAAACCTCAGGTGGGTTCAGGACTAGCAGGATTTACCTGTCCCTCTCTAGAGTTTCCAAAAAAGAGATGACATACAGCTAGAACACTGGACTTATATTTACAAAAAGAAATGCTACATATAGAAAGAGACTTAACAAATACGCAATCCCACTCATTTGCTATGTAAATGAGGAGACTAAGGCCCAGAAATGCTGCGTGACTCCTTTAAAGTTGGTGACAAGTTGGCACCTCTCAAACTAGAAACCAGTTTCCCTGACCCTTGTTTGTTCCTATTGTTCTGTAAAGCTTGAACAGAACTTCTGTTTTAAAATCACATTTTTGTTGTGTAACAGTATGATAGGGTTGACCTTAATCTCATCTCATCTTAATGACTTCATCTTTCACATGATTTCTTGTGGGTAGAATTATACACAATTACTGGTAGTACAGCACAAGCTCCAGAGCTATTGTTAATTTGAAATGATGAGTAAGTGCAGAATGACCTTTGCTGATCAAATATAGACACAGAAGAGGCCCCCCAGATCATGGAGAGCGAGAAATTGCTCAATGTTTTCAGGCATCTTTAATGTGTGTGCAGGTCTACTGCTACCCGTGAACTTCACAAACTCTGGAAGTCACTGTGAGTTCATATCCATGGCTAAGTCATGCAGCCTTTGGTCTGACTCTTCACTTTTTATTTCTTTCCATATTTTTCTTCCATGATATAAGCAAGACTAAAATGTCTTTGCAGAAGCTATGTCACATAAAGCATGTTCCTAGTTCAAAGTTATGCAGTCTTTATCCCTGAATGTTTAGTGTGCTGAAGAATAAACTCATTTAATTAAAATAAGGCCAATCACTTCAGTTGTAGATTTCTTTTTATATGAATCATTCTTATTTTTGCTGGCTTGTGGCCATATATTAGGTCCTTTACCCTAGAACAAATTCTCACAGAGGCCTGTAATTGATCATTAAATGAGTAAACCAGGAAAATGGAACAAAATAGAATACATATAATGCCACACATGGCAAAACAAAACAAAACAAAACAAAACAAAACACCTCACTAATAGATTTCCCAGTGTTTATGCGGCCATTCAGCACCTCTTCACACATGCTAGGGAGTCTGACCATCAGGGAAAGGAGTCTGTAGCACTACACAATGTGAATCTTTGACAATCATCTTTTGATTTTATTCGTGTTGATTATTCAGTAATTTAATTCAGAAGACAGATCTACTTTGAAAACTAAAAATTCAGTATCGTGTGTGTGTGTGTGTGTGTGTGTGTGTGTGTGTGTGATGGTAGGGAGGTGGTATATGTAGCGTGTATACTAAAAAATTGCCAGCATTTCACCATATGTCCTCAAAACTCAGTTATTTTGAAAAACTGAAAAAAAAAATTCTGGAACCTTCAGATAGCTGAATGATCTTCTTATATTGCAGCTGATAAATAAATCACTTGGAGCTATTGTGGGCATAACTATATAAAAATAACTGGCACTCCTCCTACCTTCCCTTGCCAACACACAAATACCCATAGAAACTCAATATTATCATGGGATGAAAACCAACACATTTTCTCTAAGATTATTTGTATTACTTATATGGTCAACACTTATTTATTTATTTTTTAGTAAATATTCTTAGTTATTTTTAGTGATCAGCAGGCTCATTCTGTTCCCTACAAGAAAGTTCTCTTCAGACCTCTGCGATCTCCAATGGATTCCTCACACATTGGAAGAGGGCAGTAATACTTTTCCCTCAAAGTGGAGAGTGACAAAGTATATTTGGACTGCACTGTAGAGGAATCAATTATCCAAATGATGAATAAAGGCTTTTTATAAGGCAATCTCCCTCCATAGAGTTATTGCTAGAATTATAGAGAGGCTTTGAGCACACATTATTAATGTGTTTATTTCTGTCCTTTAAAATCAGATTTTTAAAGCTATGAAGATCCAGGTGAACACATTTGCTTTATTATTAAGGATAAGGATGATAAATAGAAAAGCCTACTCTGAACTATAGGTTCTTTTCAAGTTTAGTTACCTAAACACCTCAACAGCATTGCCAATAATTATGTATGTCTATATTCAATATTAATGAAGGTGTGTGTTTTCTACAAGAATCAGAGTATGAGGTAGATGCTCCACTGGGTTGCTATGTTCAAGACTCTGTTTTTCAATTAATAGTACGATTGTTTAGGGTTTTCAGAATTCTCAAACATTTTACTAATCTTGAAGAAAAACAATATAAAAATGAACTATAAAATGTCGTGTTTTATTCATTCATTTGAGCATTTGCTGTCCACTTACTTTGGGATAATTACTCCTTTAGACAATGTAGATCAAATATAGATTTTTTTAAAAAAAGATATGGTCTCTGCCCTCAAGCAGCTTACAGCTGAATACAATCCAGAGACCACAAGAGCTAAGGAATTAACTTGCCAGGCTGCTTCTTGGTTTATGTTACTGGGAATGAATTTGCCAAGGCTTAATTAGAAGAAGCTTAAAAGAAGAGTAGTGAGGACTGAATAGAGTTCATTTATTTATCAATTTTACCAAGACCTAGCCCTAGGAATATTCTCTGCCATCTTTGGCCTAAAGCTGGTCAGAAGAAACCAAAAGCCAGAGAACAGAAATTTCTTCTCCTCCTCCTCCTCCTCCTCCTCTTCCTCCTCCTCCTCCTCCTCTTCCTCCTCCTCCTCCTCCTCCTCCTCCTCCTCCTCCTCCTCCTCCTCCTCCTCCTCCTCCTCCTCCTCCTCCTCCTCCTCCTCCTCCTCCTTCTTCTTCTTCTTCTTCTTCTTCTTCTTCTTCTTCTTCTTCTTCTTCTTCTTCTATATGGCTGTCAGAAAGATGTATATACACTGCTTGGGACACAATTATGAGAAGATATAGTTCCAGTCCTAAAATTATTCTGTTCAGAAAAGCAAAACAACACACCTGTTAAAGGTCTTTGACATGAGAACAACATGAAGTCCTGATAAAAGTTTGAAGTTCTCTGATATTTTGTATACTGCTTGAAAGCTATCATATCAGTCCCAGACAGTCCTAAACAGCCCCAAAAGTAGGGGAAGAGAGGTGTGTGAATACAATTCACAGAACATAGTCTTGCTGTGAGCCCTCTGGTGCACGGTAGCCTCTAGAACCAGAGCATATGTGTTCCCTTGTCACCTCTTACAAGTCATTCTTAATGCAATTGTTTAGGTAAAATGAGCTACTCTGAGGCTCTGTGTATTAGTGTTCACAGCTCTTTCTGATCTGAACGGGACAAAGGTCATAGATGTTGTAGTGTGTGTTTTGATAGACATTGGTAATCTTGATGTAAACGGTAGACTTCTGAGGGGAAATCCAGCATGTCCATGTGCTGAAATCTCAGTATGAAGCAAATAAATACCAAGACCCCTATTAAGCTTCTAATGCCTGTTTAAAATGAAAAGGGTAATCGTAGTGGTGGTGGTGGTAGCTAAGACAACAGGAAAGAGGAAGGATCAGGCAATCTTTAAAAAAGAAAAAAGTTTCATGGAGAACATGTGTTTTTTCAAGGAAGAACCAGTTTTTAGTTTAGATTGCAAGCAAGAAATTTCTTATCCCTCCTAAAGACTGTGGAATAACCCCAAACCTCCCCATTCTTATACTCTACCCAATGTAGAAACTCTATTCTTAGAGAGCTGGGGAATTTGTAACCTGTGATCTTCCAACTATTGAGCTTCAGGAAATACAGAATCCTTTGTTTTGGTTGGTTTTAAAGATTTTATTTATTTATTTGTGAGAGCTTGAAAGTGAGTATAAGCATGAGGAGCAGCAGGCAGAGGGAGAAGCAGACTCCCCACTGAGCAGGGAGCTGGATGCAAGGCTCTATCCCAGGATCCTGGGGCCTGAGCCTAAAGGAGACACTTAACTAAATGAGTCACCCAGGCACCCCAATATAGAATCCTTTGAAAAAATAGCCAAAATATTGTGTGTGTAAATGTGCATTTTCTATTGAAAAAGTTTACAGGTTTAATTACCTTCTCATGAAATCCTCTGACTTCAAAATGTTTAAAACACTCTTGCTGATAAACCACTGTTATCAGAGAACACCGATATAAAACAAAAGATTTACTATAGATCAAGAGTATTACGATATCACCTAACCAGATCAGAATATAATTTTGACGGAAGTGTTTGCATAAAGAGTAATTGCCTAGACACTGCCCTTTGAATACTACATACACAACTCGTCAGAGTTCATGTGAAGAGCTCCAAAGCAGGAAGTAGTTACAGATGAGCGATAAGCATGAGAGTCAGGGTATTTGGGACCTAGAATGTTAGATAAAAGATGATCAGATCAAGTCCCTTACTCACATTGCATTCTTGGGTTTCAAGTTACCATTTACTGGGCACCTACTATGTGGCAGTAACGGAACTAGACATAAATTTATAATTTATGTGTTAAATTTATGTACTTATAAAAGTACATAATTTACATAAATTTAACACATCATTTTCATATATAAAAACATATTCAGTAAGTTTCTTCTTGCTATTTGACTGTTTTCTATGGGTCTCTGATATGTGTCCCTGTGGTCATAAGAGGGTCCATAAGAGACAGTAATACTATTTCATCTGCTCACACTGCTATAACAAAATACTGTAGACTGGGTGGCCCTACAAGCCAAGAACAATGAGTAAATAGTCAATGGTACCCACTTCCATAACCCAAAACAAAGGGCTGGATCACTTATGTAAGACAGATTATGAAATAGTGGAACCAACTCTGCTAATATTTGCCAATCACTCATCTCTAGCCTATATAAAAGAGCTAAAGAAGCCAGTGATGTCAGTGGGGTTTATTTTAGAGAGTGTGGCTGATGTCCTATGGACTTTCAGTGCCTCGTCTTCATGACTCCCTATAGAGGAGGGTGGTAGTTTGCTTTACTCTCAATTGTGCCATGTGACAGAGAGAAGTTTCAAGACTACTCTTTAGAGGTTTTGGGATGCTTTCCTCAAGACCAGGGAGATGCAGACTGGGTCTGTTTTTTACTAGGACAAATTTAACATAAGAGGTTGTCTGGAGCTGGAAATCAAGAAGATATTCTTTGAAGAACAGGGTACAATTCCATCTATGGCAGAGTGAAAATGGGTCTTCGCTATGGACCAACTCTGGACTTCATGGAAAAGACATAGACTGGAATTTTTTGGAAGTGACCCTGCCCAACAGTACTGTCTAGAGGTATGATGGATCCCACAAAGGGAAGAAACACCAGAAGCTCAAGTGCTATGTGCGGAGCCATAAATGCCCCGATGGAAGAAACACTTTGCCTACCACTCTAGAACTACAGTCATAAGTCCCCAGTGTGAAATCAATAAAGCCTGCTTTGGACCTCTGTTTGGTCTAAAGAGTATCAGCACCATATCACAACTGTATCGACTAGGAAAGACATTTTTCCCCTTATCTTTTCTGTCTCTTATCTATACTCTACCTTAGAATATACCAAAGCCACATTATGCAAGTGGAGAAGAAGGTAAACCAAGGGGGAAAAAAAAAGAAGATGAAGGTACCCATGCTCCCTCCTCTGTAGATTTCCTGAAGCAAGTTTGTGTTGGTGGAGTGGAGAAAAGTAATTGGGCAATAATTGAAATTTTGCTATTATGGTGAATGTAACTGGAATTTTTTTTAAAAAGGATTTTATTTATTTTGAGAGAGAGATCGAACCTGTGCGAGGAAGCGAAGTTACAGAGGGAGAGGAAGACAGAGAATCTCAAATGGACTCCACACTGATCACAGAGCCCAACATAGAGCTCAATCCCATGACCCTGAGATTATGACCTGAGCCAAAACCAATAGTCTGCTGCTTAACTGACTGGACCATTCAGGTGACCTCTGGATTGGACTTTTATATTATATAAAAGTAATAGGACTATACATAATTATTTGCATAGGACAGCCTGATTTTTACCTTGTGCCTTTGTGTAGATAATATCCATCCCTCTCTCTTTCAACAATGACATATTTTGAATGATAATCTATGTAGTCTCCCAATCCAAGAGTGACCCAAAAATATACAGTACCTAGGTTGGAAGTTTCATCTACAGATGAGAAGAGCAAGTGAATCTTTTAGGTACAAAGGGGAGAAAGGGTTGTTTGTTTCTTCTATGGAGAGTAAATATAATGGGAAACTGAATGAGAACAAAGAAGAAATATGTTCCTGTACATTGTATGAAAATATTTACAGTAAACTCTACAATTATACTTGTGGGTTGTAAATACATCATACTTCAGAGATTTTTAGAGTTTTGATCATGTCTCCAGATAAATGTTACCTTTTTTTAAAATTGTTACACAGAGATATCAAGATGTATATGGAACCTACGTGACTATTACAACCAAGATTCTGGTGACCAAAATGGACAAAATCATGTAAGCAGATTGTGTTATGCAATTTTTATGTAAAAGAGTTATTTCTATCTGGGTGCATTTCTCATTACATAAGAGACAAGAAAACCAGAGAAAACTCTACCAGATAAATTCTTGCCCAAATAAATTATTCTTAGAAAATATTTCTGTCTAAAAATATCTTATTTGGGATGTACGGCTGTTTTGCAAAAAAAAAAAAAAAAAAGCATTCAATTAACGGGTTTTAAAATTAAAATATTCATGTGAAACCTTAATGGGAAATACATAAATATTTTAGTTGTTTATTATTTGTGAAAGGAAAATGTATCATAGAAACCATTCACATCCATCAAAATAGTCTAAGGAAACAGGTGTAGAATAGATTATATTCCATTTAAAACACTGCTTGTTTTATTGTTTTTAAATAGGCATATGTGAAACTGCACCCGCTGGGAAAAAATGAAATCAGAATGAATCACACACCCCAAAGGTCATTGATCTAAAAATATAGGTCCTGTGAAATGGATAAACATATTCTATTTAGTGAAAGTCATCAAGTGAGAGGGCTTTTGAATCCTTCCAAACCAGGTGGGCTTCCAAGGCTGTTAATTTATTTATCAGTAACAGAAAAGGCAGCCACTGTCCTCATAGGAGAGCAGAGCAGATAAAAAGTGATCCTGCTGAGGAAGGATAGAGATCAAGGGGCTTAACCTCTCCACAGGAGAGAGAGAGAGAAGCATATGTGCAAATAGGCAAAAAAGCCAAGCCTTAACACTTGGCTTCTTACAGCGAAAGTAGATGGAGCAGAGCCTCAAGAGATACTGTTTGTGATGACGGCGCTCTCCACTCTTGGCACAGAACAGAACACCAAGCGATGAAAACAGAACCAGCATTTGTTGTCATCCAGATAGTAAACATAGTTCCTAAAAGGAATGAGAAATTGTCAGACATTTTTCATGTAGCTGTTTCTACAATTATTATGGAGAGAAAGAATGATGTTAAGGGAAACAGGAGTCTATTTGTAGGCAGAGAGGACATGGGAATGTAGTGTTTGTGAATATTTTTAACTTAAAAAAATAGTTTTAATTGAGCCCCTAACCAGGGAGACAACTTTCTTTCTTCTTTTTTATTATTTAAAAAAATTAAAGAGTTTATTTATTCATTTGAAAGAGAGAGAGAAGAGAGAGAGAGAGCACGAGGAGGCAATGGAGATAGGGAGAGGGAGAAGCAGACTCCCTGCTGAGCAGGGAACCAGACAAGGGGACACCATCCCAGGATCCTTGGATCTCTGGATCATGACCTGAGCCAAAGGCAGATGCTTAACCAACTGAGCCACCAGGTCCCCCAGCAGACAACTTTCTTTGATAAAGTACGAGAAGGCATATTAGATGTATATTTCAAAGTTTTAGATAGCTTGACATAAAAATTGTTACCCTGCCTCACTGAAAGCTAATGAGATAAATATCTCTTTTATACTGGTGCTTTGGTGTGAGAACACTGTGTTGTTGATACTGCTTATTGGTGAATAAATACACAATACAGAGATGGAACTAATGATGGGGGCAGTGAGATCTGTTCACCCATAAGTGCAGGCTATTTAGGAACATGTTGTCATTAGAGAATTAAAACAATAAAGTCAATAGAAGTCAAGCTGACATTTATCACTATGTGCTGGCAATTATGAGCATTATCAACAATGTTCATCTTCTTCCCTGCCAGAAAGAGCCCCTCCTTCCATTGACTTCCCCACACCACAGTGTGTATATGTATGTGCATATACACAAAAAGCTTCCACGCGCTCTCACATACAAACTCCAGATACATCAAAGTCTTCCTTTATTGAGAAATTTATTCACTTGTAAATTGGTAAAATGGCCTTTTGAATTTCAAGTATTAACTGGCCTAGGACTCAGTGCTACTTTGCCACAAAATTCTGTTTATTATGTCATTGGATATGATTTTGAAAAGATGATTTTTTAAAATAATACTTTCTTTTTTTCACAGAGTCTCCCCATTGACTTGATCTCTTAAGTCTGTGAGTAAGGTAAATCTCCAATTAATGGATAAGAATATCAAAAATTATGCTTGCTAATTTTCCCAGTATCATAGTTTGTAAACTAATTAGTAAATAGAAATGTTATCCAGGTCTTCTGAATCTAATACTTTATTATAACTATAATAAATTTTTATTTGAGTAAGTTTTCATACACAGTAAATTACCTTCAATTAAAATACTATTATCTCTTAATATAGATCAGTGTTTAAAATTTACCTAATTTTTTTGACTTATGTAGAACCAAGGGAAAACTATTTTAGAATCAATTTTATTTAAATTCTAATCAAAGTTTTATTTGCCCAACATGTGAGATCTATCAAATTGCAGATGCCCCAAAATAATTTGGGATTTGTCTTTGTTTATGCAGATGTGAAAATAAGATACTCATAATCAAGTGTATAAATACCTGCAAGTGTGGTTGTGTGTATATACGTTATATTTCTTTCTGTTAAGAAACACATTTTCAGAGACATTGCCAGAGGATAATTTCTGAAACATCTAAATGACAAATGCAAAAATCTAAAATTCTTACTAATATCAAACTCGTCTTTAATATTGAATTATTTTGAGCTAAAAATGAGGCCTAAGTTAATTAGTTTTAGAATAAACAGAGGGATAATTTTGAATGTATTAAAAGAAGCATTATCTTACATTATCCTTGCAATGAAAAGACTGTCAGAGTTTACAGTCAATGAGGAAATAGACAAGTAAATCTAAGTCTGTATATCATTTTATTCAGTGGGGTATAGGGAAATTTCTATATATCATTTTGTACAAGGGGCTGCGGGAACACAGCCAGAGGTTATGCACATCTGATCAGATATCATGGAAAGTGGTCTGAACTGGTCAATAAAGGTGAGGATTTAGCCAAAGGAAAGAAGAAGGAGTAAAGAGACTGGTGATTAGACCCGGAAATACCATCATGGATGCCATGAAGGTCTAAGTGAGCATAAGTTTGCAGAAGGTAAGTTGGTTATAGCAAAAGCATAGATTGATGGATCAATGTAGAGCAGTCAGTGCTAGGTGACATAAAAAGTAGAGAGATTAGGGGATCCCTGGGTGGCGCAGCGGTTTAGCGCCTGCCTTTGGCCCAGGGCGTGATCCTGGAGACCCAGGATCGAATCCCACGTCGGGCTCCCGGTGCATGGAGCCTGCTTCTCCCTCTGCCTGTGTCTCTGCCTCTCTCTCTCTCTCTCTCTCTCTGTGACTATCATAAATAAATAAAAATTAAAAAAAAAAAAAGTAGAGAGATTAGTATGGTAAGAAAAGGAATTTGAATTTATTTTGAATCCACGGAGAAATAAAGCAAAAACTGATAGTTCTCAACCAAAATCTCTTTTTTCTTCCTGGGTTATAGCTTGATTATATTTCAGCCTCTCAGATCAGAGTGTAGCCAATGTGATTGAGCTCCAGAGTGAAAAGTGAGCAGTGATAGGTGCTTCCTCTATGGATATTTCCATTCTCTTTTTTAGTTCGGGTCCCTGGAGTGGTGAGATTCTGGATAACCTTGGATGCCATGTATTGAAGGTGCCAGAGGCTCTATCAGCCTAGAGGTTAACACTTGATCTAAACTATTACATTATAGATGTTTGGGTCATTACAACATAACCCCTAGCTGTTAATATAGTTTGGATGACCCTAACTAGATAGCAACACTTTGAAATATTTTAATCTGTTTTTTATTTTATAATCACGTTTCTATTTTATAATTATCTTTGGCAGCAATGATAAGGATGGGAGAGAATCATTTGGAAGGCTATTATAATATCAGATTTGATAAGGACCTGGACTAAGGAAGATAGAGGATTATAACTGGTAAAGGGAAATTTCTTTCCCCCTCCTTCTCTCCTTCCTTTCTTCCCCCTCTCCCTTCTTTCTTCTTTCTCTTCTTTTTAAGTCTGAGAGATGTGATTATATATATATATATATATATATATATCATATAAATAGGCAATGGCAAACAGCATAAATAAGAAATTTACCCAGGACCTTTAGAAGGTAAATCTCTATGAACTGGTGATTGTTTAGATGAGGAGGATGAATGACACAAAAGTTCTACAATGACCCACACCCACACGTGCATGGCTTGGGTAAGTGGTTAGATGTTTTTTTTTTTTTTTAATTTTTTTAATTTTTATTTTTTTATTGGAGTTCAATTTGCCAACATATAGCATAACACCCAGTGCTCATCCCCTCAAGTGCCCCCCTCAGTGCCCGTCACCCAGTCACCCCCACCTCCCACCCACCTCCTAGTGGTTAGATGTTTGTGGGGAATTTAGAGAAGGAACATGAATAGGAGGAACAGTAAATAAATTCAATATGAAGCATGTTGGCTTTGATTTGGCTATACACCACTGAGGAACTGAGGAAGACACATCCATAGGATAAGTCGATTTGGAATTAAGGCAAAAGGTCTGGGCTGTTAACAACTTTGCACTGTCATTTTTGTTTGAAGCAGAAACCAAACAAAACAAAACTACATGAGGGGATGTCACAGCCCCTCAGGATGGTGATGAGAAATATGATTTGGAGATGGACAGGAGAGAAAGAGAATGAGAAGGAGTAGCCAGAGAGATAGAGAAGAATCATCAAAGCTGAAGAAAACATTTCAAAGCTCAAAATTTCACAAAAATTAAGATAAGGACTGAAAATAACTCATTAAATAATACATCAAGGGTGTCATTGGTGACTTTACAGAGAGCAATTGGAAAGATATGGCAGGGACAGAAGCCTGATGGCAATGAACTGAGCAGTGGATGGATGGGAAAGGACACCACAGGGACAGCTGTTCAACAGCTGCCGATAGAGCCATGACTACTACACTGGGCTGTTGAGTCAAGAAAGAGATTAATTTTTTTGTTATGAATTAAGAATATTTTATCATACTTAAACTATGAAAGATAAGAGCAATTCTAAAGATATGGAGGGAGAGATAATACATGGTGAACTGAAGTCCTAAAGACATGGGAGGAGAAGGGTGGATAGATTTAATTTGGACAGGAAGTGATGCCTCTTCCTCTACGGAGAGGAGGGAAAGTCAGAAGAACTGAAGTTTATGCAGACTATGTAGCAAAGCATTCAAGGGAGACCTCCTGGGAAGGGTTCTTTTTCTGTGATAAAGAAATGAATGGAGTGAAATGAAATGAATGAAGTGATAATGAAATGATAATGGCAAATATATAATACAAATATAAGTGACAGAGAACGTGATAGGGTAATTCTATTTAGACACTGAAGTCAGAGTTTGAAGAAGGCTGCTGAAGACAATGGGAAATCACACTGACCAGGACACGGAGTGTTGCTGGGTTACCCCAAGGCCCCAGATGGGGTGGGAGCCCATGACTCTGCAGAGGTATCCATCCCTACTCTTGCATGATTTTTGCCAGCCTTGCAGCTGGAGAGTATACCAGCAGAACACTCAGACAATAGGTTCAATTCAGGCTTGAGGCTTGCAGGGGTTTTTTAAGTCTGCAATAAACAAGACAGCAAAAGGCAGTAAGCCATGATGAGTGGGATCCCTGCTAAAATGTCTCAGATGGATGTGCTTAATTTTAGCCAAAAAAATTGCTTTAGATTGTGTTACATGTAGTGTGGAAATAATATGTTGGCGCACAGTGTGAAAATTCAGTACCAGAGGGATAAAAATAAAAGCATGCTTTAATGACTGACTTATAGTCCACAAAACTGTATTCAAAATACAAATGGATTGCCAAAAAGAAAAAATAGAGAGGGATTGCCAATGTATTTTACTGCATTCTTTTAGCGGGGCATCCAGTACTGCCCTAAACTAACGTTTATCTGCCTAACAGCTCTTCCAAAAGATGACAGCTAATTCCATCCTGATGTGTTGGTTTGCCTTCCTATGAAAACAACCGAACTCAAAATGGTGATAACATATTTTCACTTTTCACATGTCATGGGTTTTATTTAGCTTCATTTTGCTCTCAGGAGAGGACAAAGTACCAGAGGGAATACATATCTACTAGAAAATTCTTCTCTTGGCTTTCTTAGTTAATCTACTGCTCATGATACAAAATCACTCCGTGTGATTTAAAATCATCAGAATGCAAAACTTCATAATCAGAAAGAACATGGTGCTAAATTTAAACTGGGAAAGTACTTTATAATCAGAGAGAGATTCTATTTTGTTCTCTTACTAATAACAGAGAGTGACATGTCTTTGCCACTAGCTGCCTTTTCTGTGTTGCTTCTGATGCCAATAGCCACAGGGTTGTACGTTGATTTTAATAGATGGTGACACGTATTGTTATTATGTTGACGTGAATTCTCTTGACCCCGCTTTGTGAGTAAGGGGCAGGATAGGGATGTTTCTTGTAGCTTTAGCTAAGTGTGGAAGCTGAATATTCCTTACGTTCTTACTGATTACATGAGGGTCTATTTACATTTGTGATGTGGCTGCTTAGTGTTTTGTGTGTTTCTAAGCATACTTGTGAACATACATATGTGTATATATGTAAGTAGGCAAGTACCTAACGTCAACAAATTATAGCAATTGTTAAAAATAATTGAGCAGTTAATAAGCTTTTCTGTGTCAGTTATAGTGTAAGGTAAGCAACATATGATAGAATTTAGTCCTCAAAATAGCTCCAACATTTCAACTTTATTGATGTGGAAGCTAAGACTCCGAAGTAATGCATCTCTCAAAGCCATACACTATTAGGCATATGAGGGCCAGAGATGACCCTACAGTCCAGGCTTTAAACATACAATCAATCATTCTTTTTAAATTGTTCTCAAAAGAGCTTTATAAGATTGATTGCAATTAATTAAGCAAAGAAAATTTATCCCATTTCCCAATCTGGATATATTTGAATGTCATAATCTATGGTATTAGACAAGCAAAGCCTTGTTTACGTGTGTCTGCACCAAATTATACCATCAATCTTTCTTTGGGAAAAATAACTGTAAGTGTAAATAATAATTTAAAGCTATGCTCTTTCACATTTCGTAAAAGCTTAGTTGATATTTAGTTAGATGTGTCACTTATGTTTGCCTTTTATTTCTAAGACACATGGTCAAAGATTAGGAAATTGCACATGAGAGTCAAAAGTCAAAAACAGCTGACTATTATCTTGTCAATGTCACTGTCATGGTGAAGTCTTTAGAGTGGAGTCCTAATATCTTCAAGAGAAAATTGCTTTCTGAAAGGGACACAAGTAAGAAATAACATTTGGTATATGCAGTTTATCAATACAAAAATACTCAACAATAATCTAGGACTTATAGCTACATTGCTGGTTATGATTTGGATATATAGAAAAAATAAGATGATATATGGTTTTGCCCTTCTGACAGGAATGCATGGGAATATCACTGTCAGAAATAATGTTCTGCAAAAGGATAGAAAAGTGCTTTGTTATACATTACCTTTGCTGTTGAATTTAATATTCTCAAAACTCTGCTAACAAAATATTATTACTTCCATTTTAGGTGAGGAAATTGAAATTGGAATCGAGTTTACTCGAGATAACAATAGCAGAGTTTGACTCTAAAGCTTTTGCTCATGGCCCTATATCTATATAACCTTTTGTGGATCATATAAAAGGAACATTTGTCAATAAACATTTTTTATTGTTATCTTTAGTACTGTCCTTTAAAAGTATTCTAATTTGCTTAGCAGCCTTATCCTTGTCACATTAAGAATGAATACATAATGTGAATGAATGAATGAATGAATGAATACATACATGAATACATTGTGTGTCAACTATACTTCAATAATAAACAAAAGAGTATGCATAGTTTCTGATGAGCTTGATGATACTGTCATTTATGTCACCCCAGTTCTCTATTCACAAAACAACCTTTAGATGGTAATTTCATGTTCACTCCATTAGAGGAATGCATGAACCATATACATGAGTAAAATTGGGATTAGCTTTATGTAACAGTGTTTTATAAATTTGGATAATGTGTCACTGTTCCTTTGCCTGATCACCTCTATGTTTGATGGCAGTATGTTTCTAAGAGCCATCTTCTGAACCATCATGGCCATCAAGTTGCCCTGTGAAAGCTGACCTACATTGGCCTTTCCACATTTAACTTCTTTGTCAACTCAACAGTTCACACAAATAGTAATTGAAAATAGTCATTTTTGTTAGTCAAAGATGAAAAGTATGTGAGAAAGAAAGAGCATTAAGGATTATGCTTGGCCAGAAAAGCAAAAACCAGTGTAAAAGTCCTAGGTCTCTTCAGATCCAATTATGAATCATCAGCTCCTCCAAACTGGAATTTCTCACAACATCCTGAGAAGTTCCTTGGTGATAACATATCTAAATGTGCTATTATAGGAGCAAAGCCTCCTTTAAAAATGGTAATTTAAGTTCTTGTTGAAAATTGAGAAATTTCGTTTAACTATTAACTACTTATTTAAAAACAAAGAAGCATAGAGGAAGAGAAGGAAAAATAAAACAAGATGAAATCAGAGAAGGAGACAAACCATAAGAGACTCTTAATCTAGGAAACAGACTGAGGGTTTCTGGAGAGGAGGTGGGTGGGCAGATGGGGTAACTGGGTGACAGGGATTAATGAGGGCACATGATGTATGGATACTGGATGTTATATACACCTGATGAATCATTGATCTCTACCTCTGAAACTAACAATACACTGTATGTTAATTAATTGAATTAAAGTTAAAAAAAAAAACACTTTTGTTTATCAAAATTCCTCTGGTAGACAAAAAATTCCCCAATGAAAATAAAGCTCAGGATGACATTGAAGACAATTTTTCTTAAATGAGGCTAATGATGCCTAGCTTTGGTTTACTTTTCATTCTCCAATTATAAATAAATTATAATAATTTACATGTATTTTTTTCCTAATACTGGAAAGAAAACAGTAAGGAAAAATAATTGAGTACGATATGCTTGTCCACTTTAATTTCAAATGATATAATAGAGGGCAAATTAGATTAAGAGTAGGATAAGGTTTATTAGTATTACTATCCTTGAACTCTCAAATTATTTTTACCCTGATCCACCTTATTTCCCCTATTCCCTTAAAACCAAACTAAGCTACTAAGGCAGGAGTAGCAGTGACATATGGAGATGTAGAGCCCACAATTCTCAATGTCATCTTGGCCATGTTGCTTTCAACATCTCTCTGCCTTAGTTTCCTTATATGTCAATAGGAATAATACTAGAGATGTTGTGATTTTCATATAAATAAATATTGTGGATTCAATGTCTGTGTCTCTACAAAACTGTTGAAATTGTATTCCCCAATGTTATGGTATTAGGAGACAGGGCCTTTGGGACATGATGAGATTAGCTGAGGTAATGGGAATGGAGGTTTCATGAATAGGATTAGTGCTTATATTAGAGTCCTAAGGGTTTGCTTCCTCCAGCTGTTCTTTGGCAAGTGAGGATACAAGAAGTTGGCAATCTGCAACACAAAAGAGGGATCTTACCAGAATTGGACCATGATGGCTCTATGACTTCAAGAAAAAAGTAGCAGTTGTTTATAAGTCACATAGTATATGGGGTACTTTGTTAAAGCAGCCCCAAGCTAGCAAAGACAAATACTTAATAATGTATCTAGAACAGTGCTTGACACAAAAAAGTGTGCCACTAAATATGAGATTTTTGCCTTGGTAGCTTTACTTCACTGGCAATAGTACAGCATTTCTCTCTGATCTTAGTTTGTCTATTAACATCACTTTCCTGGAAGGCCACCTGGGTGGCTCAGTTGGCTAAACAACTGACTCTTGATTTTGGCTCGGGTCATGATCTCAGGGTCATGAGATCGAGCCCTGAGTGGGGTTCCTTGCTGGGAATGGAGCATTAATTCCCCTCATGTGCTTGCTGTCTTTCTAAAACAACAGCAACGACAACAAAACCCACATCACTTTCATGTAATTAATTGACCTAATAAATATGAAATTTGACTGACTGAATTCTGCTCCTGTTACTGACTCTGTCTGCAACACTCTCCTCTACCCTCCTCCAGGTTCCCCTGTCAGCCTCCATTTCCATGTGAATATTGCATTACTGTGTGGTTTTCCCTACTGCTTATTTAAAGGCTGTATTAGTTTCCTGTGGCTGCTTTGACAAGTTACCATAAGCTTGGTGGGCTTAAAACAACAGAAAAGTATCTTCGCACAGTTCTGGTGAGAGGGATGAAACCAGTGTCAGCAGAGACACACTCCTTCCAAAGGGTAAGGATAGAAACTTCCCCTTATTTCTTCCAGGTGGTTCCTGGCATTTTTTTTTGGCTTGTGGTAGCATCACCTCAATCTTCAAGGCCTCCATCTTTGTTTTGCTTTGTTTGCTGCAAAAAGCTTTACTGCTTCCATTTGGTTCATGGCTTGGGAGAGGACTCCACTTTGGTTAAAAGCTGTCCAGTGGCTGCAGGGAGGGACTCATGTATGAGCCATGGCACTAGAGATCCCAGAGGGGCCCCTCCAAGGTTGCTGGGCTTCAAAAACTCCTAGTCATGCTTGAGGATGAGCATTTTGAAGAGATACTCACTCAGCCTGGGGGCCAGTCAGCCTGCAGAGGTTAGTTAGGTGGTCACCCATGTTCTTGATTAGTTTTACCTCTTCATCTAGGAAGTGGCTCTCTAGGAAGGCATGGAGAGAGATAAGAGTCTACCCCAGGGGGGCACCCATGGCTTGCAGATCCAAAAGGGCCTAATTCAGATTCTTCTCCAGAACCAGGGCAGCTTTCATAGCATCCAGGGTTTTTGTTTTGTTTTGTTTTTTATTTTTTATTTTATTTTATTTTTGTTTTTGTTTTTTTTTTGTTTGTTTGTTTGTTTGTTTTTTTACATCCAGGATTTTAGCTTACTAATTTTGGGAAGGCTACTGCAGGTCCCTGAAGGGGGTGCCCCTCCCCCCATACTGGTTTTGCATTTTCTAGATTCTCAGCACCCTCAATGCTTCTCCTCAGCCAGCTCATGGAACAAGTGGCCTAGCCCTCCAGAGCTACCTCAACAAGTTTGAGATAGAAGCTCAGAGAGATGGGTGTAGGAGGCCCACACATGCATGTTGGCCAGCCGGTTGATAGCAGCCTCCATCTTGGTGGAATAATTGTGAGGATTCTGAGAGGTCATGGTTGATCCATAACAAGGAGTTAGGCTCAAAGTAAGGTGTTGGCTAGTCCTGGAGGGCTGCCATTTTTAAATATCTCCCTGTTGGTCTTCATATCACCTTCTCTTCTTCTGTGTAACTTCCTTCTGTTTCTCTCTGGTAGCACTTGTGATTGAATTGAAAACCCATTTATTCAATCCAGAATAATCTCCCCAAATCAATCATTAATCTCATCTATAAAGGCCCTTTCTCCTTATAAAGCAAGATTTATATATTCCAGGAATAAGTATCTGACATCTTTGGGTGACTATTATTCAGAGTACTACATGAATGATCTGTCCTGTGAATCTACAAATTTTTTCATATTTTTCTAATGGCACTAATTTCATGTTTTTTTTTGGTCTCACATATGTAGTGACCTATTACACTGTAGATTAATCAAAAAATAAAAAGATACGGGTTTTTGTGTATCTTTTTTTATCCTCTGTAGCAACAAGTTCATTAACTTGAACATGACTATCAACTTCTGTTAAAATAATTTAATAATTATCTATAATTACTAATTATAAATAATTATTAAATTATTATAAATTATAATTACTATAAAATAATTATAAATTAATTATTATATAAATAATTTAATTATTATGATTATACATTACTTATGGTGATTGCTACTATTAAAAATACTAAGAGTTCTCATTTTTCAATGTACAGTAAATCTGTTCTTTTATTTTATTCAAGTGCTGGATCTTAAGGTTTCCAAAATAATACTTTGCTCTTATATGCAAAAGCTTCATAGCTTAGTTGGAGAGATGAACAATAAGAAATAACTACAAACAAATGCAAGAATGCTAACTACACAAAGGGAAAACAGGGAGAGACATTGTCCTGGGAGTCAGATATTACCTCTGAACATGGTGGAGCTAAAATTGCTTCTATTATAGAGGTTATATTCAATTTGTATATTTCTGATCACTAAATGCTGAAATCTTGATTGATAGACTTTGAATATTATTAATCTGAACTGCATGTGATGTATAATTGACTTAAAATTTTAGTAACCTTGATCTTAGCTCTTTGATATATTATGCAGAATAAAGTCATCCATACTTTCTTTTAAAGAATAATTTGACTTCATTTTACTGTTTGTGTTTTGTTTTTTTCTGAGATGATAAGCAAGCATCCTGTATATTGGTTTATTGACTTCTTTAATTCCCCCTTCTAAAAAAAATAGTTATGCCGTCAAAGGAGGGCACAATTTCTGCTCTATCTCCTCAACCTGTAAGTGGCAGAAATAGCTTTGATCTCTTTTATTCTGACCCTCTAGTAATAATTTTTCTGATATGGGCCAATAGCAGCAGTTTTCTTTTCATGATAGGCTTTCCAGAATTTTTTCTCCTGGGACTTACAGGGCATTGAATTGAGCTCAGAGGCATCACAGACCTATGGGAATCATAGTCTGGTTCCTACTATATTTTTATGTATGACAATTTTGTCTCTCAATAATTTATTCTAAATGTAATCTTTTTATCTGTAAGACTTTTATTAATCTTGGAGCACTGATGTGGCTCAGTGGGTTAAGCGTTCAACTTTTGGTTTTGGCTCAGGTCATGAGTCCCATATTTGCTCTTGGCACCCAGTCTGCTTATATCTCTCCCTCTGCTCCTTTTTCTTTCTTCCTCTTTTTTAAAATTTATTTATTCATGAGGGACACACACACACACACACACACACACACACAGAGAGGCAGAGACACAGGCAGAGGGAGAAGCAGGCTCCACGCAGGGAGCCTGATGTGGGACTCGATCCCGGGACTCCAGGATCACACCCTGGGCCAAAGGCAGGTGCCAAACCACTGAGCCATCCAGGCATCCCCTCTGCTCCTTTTTCCATGCTCTTTCTCTCTCTCTCTCATAAATAAAAATCTCTCAATCTTACTAGAATCATTACATCTTGATTTTTTCCAGATTTTATGATACTTCTTTTCCCTACTCTTCAAGAGATAGTGTATTCTCCTTGTTTTTCAATGACAAGGTTCTCACTTGGGTCTAGATAGCAATGAATACAATAAACCAATTTTGTTTCAAATATTTGTTTCAAAATTCAAACATTTTGCCATGACATTTATTGAAGATAGTAAGGAAGACTTTATTCAAGAGGATTACCATGATAGGGGTTTTGTAGTAGGGGAGAGAAGTCAGGATCGATTCCGATTAAGGAAAAGCAGAATCTTATAGCCAAGGAGCAAGGTGGGAGTCAGTGGATGAACAATTACTAAGAAGAAATATCAAGGCTAGGGGGATTCTGGCTAAAGGGACTTGGCAGGATTCTTGCCAAGGGCAGACAAGGGTGACAAGTATCCAGGGTAGGGTATGAGGAATTCAATCAGATCAGCTACCAAAGATGTAGGATTCTGGCTAAAATGACTTAGCAGGATTCTTGCTAAAACTGGACTCCACAAGTATGGAGATTGAAAAGTAGGGCCTCATTGGGCAGAGGACTCCAGGAGAGGCTGACTAAAGTTTAAAAATTCTATTTATTTATTTGACAGAGAGAGAGAGGAAGAGAGAAAGCACAAGCAGGAGGAGCTGCAGAGGGAGAGGGAGAGGCAGATTCCTCACTGAGTAGGGAGCTCCATGTGGGGCTTGATCCCAGGACCCTGGGATCATGACCTGAGCCAAAGGCAGATGTTTAACTGACTGAGCCACCCAGGTGCCCCGTTGATTAAAGTTTAATCAGAGGGAGCATCTTTCTTGTTTTAGAACACAGATGAGGGCATTTAAACTATCTGGTAAAACCTTTCATCAACAACACTTATTGACACTTATTGTTGGCCACACGCTGCTCTAGATGTTTTAGATCCATGGCAGGAAGTAGTTGTTATTCTTATGTTAAAGATGAGAATATTGAGCATCAGAGAAAATTAAGTAATCTGTGCAAGGTCATATAGCTAGGAAGTGATGAAATCAGAAACTAGTTTTCCTAGTCATTATTTCATCTGGCGTATATACATCAAATACTTATGTTACAGGATTTCTTTTCCTTTATTGCTAGCTGTTCTAGGCCATGGTGGTTCTTACTCCGGCTGCTTAAAGAGTGAAGAGATAGACCAATGAAGAGTTGTGGGCAGCAAAGTTTATTGAGTGATAGTACAAAGCTCCTGAAGAGGGAGGGTCGCTGATTTGAGGTTTAAATCTAGGGGATTTTAGGGGCTTGTTGGAAGGCTGTTTTAATCTGATTAATCTGTCTTGCATCTGTCTCCAAATCAGGTTTTTGTCATCTATCTGTCATGTTGCAAGGGATGGAAGGCTCCTTCCACATTGGTATAAAATCCTTTTAAGGGTAGGTTTCCTTTTAGGGCAGAGGCCTCTTGTCCCCGTCTGCCTTTCTTCCAACTATCCTTCACTTACTCTGTATCAGGCACTATTTTGGACAATAAGGATGTAAGGGTGAACAGAAAAAGATAATTTATCTTCTGCCACAGAGGCAACAACAGAATATGGGATATGAAATATTATTTAGATAACTACATGAATAAATGTGCAATTTCATCTTTGATATTTGTCATGAAGAAAGTGACATGATATTTTGTGTTATAGGCAGATTGGTTGTATTCTTAAGGAGGGACCCCACAAGGTTGCCTTGGAAAACATTCATTATGAGAATGGGGTGTGTGTGCAGTGTGTCCAAGTCACAGGCTTTGCTACAAACTGAGTTGTGTGCCCCCCCACCACTCTCCTCCCCAGTTCATATGTTGACAACCTAACTTCTAACCTGATGGTATTTGGAGATAAGGCTTTTGGGAGATAATCAGGTTTAGGTGAAGTCTTGTGGGTGGAGTTCCCATGATAGGATTAGTGCCCTTAGGAGAAGAAACATGGAAGAGTGTTCTTTCTTCTTTTCCCATATGTACACACACAAAAAGAAGTTATAAGAGCAACAATGAGATGGTAGCAGCCTTTAGTCTTAAGAGGGACCTCACCAGAAACCCTGGCATCTTAATCTTGATCTTGTTAGCCTCCAGAACCATAAGAAAATGAATTTCTGTTGTTTACACTATAATCTATGTTAGTTACAACAATCCTGTTGTATATACTGCAGCTTGAGCTGACTAGACGGGCATATGCATGTACATCCTATACAAGAAGATGACTTGGCTTGTTTGAAGTGATAGAAGGCCAGTGGGGTTTAAGAGGGAATGTGGTTTGGAGTGAGGCTGAGGTAGAGTCAGGTCATGCAGTCTTGGGACTGGCTTTAGGAATATGGCTCTTTATCCTGAAAGCATTGGGTGATCATCAAAGAGCTCCTGACTGGACACATTTGCAACCTGAAAAGATCAGTCTGGCCCTTATGCAGATTGGGGACATGAGATGGGGACAGCGAGGAATTGGATAAGAGCCAGGGGGAGTTCCCATTTTTCTTCCTTGCGCTGTTGAATTCATATAAACCTCTAAACTTGCCTTATCTAGATCCCTGGGTATAATCCCTTACAGGCCAAATACAGAAGTAGATTGGGGATAACATTCGAGGTTCCTTTTTGACATGTTGATTTTGAGATAACCGTGAAACAGTTAAATGATGAATTCAAACACACTGTACTGGTCTAAAGCTGAGAGGAGAGGTCAGGGAAAAAGATTTATATTTGTGGGCCTTTGCTGCTTAATGGAAATTGAAGAAATAGGGAGAGTGTAGATTAAGAATGTAGGATGCTTTGGAACTAAGTAAACGCCATACTTTAAAATATAATGACCAGATGGAAGAAAATGGTTTGTAAGAATCAAGAATGAATGAGGGAAGATCCCTGCTTTTCTCTCATCTCTGCCCTGTCTAGCAGAGAACTATTGCTTCTCTGCCTTTTTGGTAACATTTACTATTTTGAGCCACTGGTAGAAGATTGGAGAGTAGGAGATAAGAAGAAATCTGGATATATATCATCCTGTCCAATTAGTTTTCTATTGTTGCTATAATACACTAGCTTGTATTTAATTGTTTAAAACAACATATCTTTCTTATCTTATGGGAATCTGAAGAAGGTCTTTCTGGGCTAAAATCAGATGTTAGCAAGGCTGTATTCCTTCTGGAAAGTAAGGGGAAGAAGTTGGGTTTTTGCCTTTTCAGCTGGAAAAGATCACCTTCATTCTTTGGATTGTGACCCCTTCCTAAACTTCAAAGCAGAAATGTAGCATCTCTAAATGTGTCTTTCCGACTCTGATTCGGTCCTTACATCTCTGGCTCTTCTGTCTCTCTCTTTTGCTTATAAGGACCCTTGTGATTACATCCAGCAGGTCCAGATAATTCAAGATAATCTCTCCATCTCAAGATCCTTAATTTAATCACTTCTGCAGAGTTCTTTTTGGTATATCAAGTAACATATGCACAGTTTCTGAGGATTGGGTTGTGGACATTTAGGGGGGGGGCATTACTCTGCCTGCCATGTGCTCCCCAACACTCACCCAGCTATGGCTGCAGCTCCAGTCAGATATCCCCACCCGGCAGAATTCCCTGACATGTAGACTTCATCATGGTGTCAGATCTCAGCCGAGACCCCTGGCTCTGGGACTCTGGTAACCCACTTCTCACCACTCACCTTTCAGGGATGGGGGATGCTCCCCTGAGGCTTCTAATCACTTGAGGTTGTCTCACTTTTTCTTGTTTGGTTTCTCAGGTCTTCTATGACACAGGAAACATAAAGTACATGTGCAAAGCCTCTGTTTTTCTAGCTTGCTGGACCTTGACAGGTGAGAACTGATGGCAGCTTGGAATCAATTCATGATACAGTTAGAAATATTTGCTCATATTTAAGTTAAATGATAAAATAAAAAATGATTACATTGTGTAAAGATCCCTGCATCAAAAATTCCATCATGTTATTATTTTTTCAGTGTTACTTATTTCTCAATAACTGTCTCTTATTTTTCATGATATATGCTAATTGTATTTGTGGAAATTAGAGAAAAGATTGCCACAAAACCTTTCTTTTTTTGATTAGGTCCTTGATGATATATTATTAAAAACTTCCATGGATGGATAGACTTTTGTTATTTTGCTGTGATTGAATCAAGACCTAAAATTGAAGCAAAATTAAGGCCATCAGTAAATATCCAAGGAAAGCAATTTTTAATGGAAGGGATTTATAAGCGATAAATTTTAAACGACACTAAAAGTACAGTTTTTCAGAGATAAATTCCAAAATTAATGAATCAAGTATTTCCTTGGGATGTGGATGACGAAAAAAAGCTCAAATAACACATTTTTAAGATACTTAAAAAAATTTATTACAGCTGTTTTAACTTCATCCTGGAAACCTTTGCTTCTCTTTCAGCATCAAGATCTTGATTAGAGTATATTATCTGAATTGATTTAGAAATCTACACACTGGCACAGCTTGGTGGAGCGGATTCTGATTATTTGGGTTCAATCCCAGCTCCGCTGCTCATTAGCTTTGTGATCTCAATCTGTTTAGCTGTTCTTAGCCTTGGTTCTCATGAGTCACACAGAATTGATTTAACCCATTTTAGGAGATTGTTTGAAGACTAAATGTAAAGTATCTATTTCTTAGGAGGTGGGTAGATTTTTTTTTCTTTTTTTGGCATGATGTTGCAATAGAAAATCCCAGTTGCAAACTAAAGATTTATTGGGGAGCCTGGGTGGCTCAGTCAGTTAAGCATCCAATTCTTGATTTTGGCTTATGTCATGATCTCAGCGTCCTGGGATCAAGCCCCACACAGGGCTCTGAGCTCAGTGAGGAGTCTGCTTGAGATTCTCTTGTTCTCCTTTTGCCCCTCCCCCACCATGCACACTCTCTCTAAATGAATGAATGAATGAATAAATAAATAAATCATTTTAAAAAGAAACTAAATATTTATTTTTTAACTCTCTATCTGCTTTATCTAGTGTTCTTCCCATGATGATTCAGGGGTCTATTAAACACTACAGGAGAAAAGAAGAGTAGGAAATTGATAAATAGGCCTGGATTTCAAGGAAGAAGTCCAGATTGGAAATATATGTTTGATAATAATCACTATATGAATGATATTTAAAGCTATGAGACAGGTGAGTATGGGCAATGAGTACATACAGAACTACAAAAATCAGTTGCGTTTCTGTACATGAACACTAAATATTTGAAGAGGAGTTAAAAAATAATCCCATTTACAATGGCATCAAAATGAATTAAATACCTAGGGATAAATTTAAACAGGGAAATAAAAGAACTCTGCACTGAAACCTATAAAACATTGATGAAAGTTATTGAAGAAGATATGAATAAATGAAAAGATATATCATACTCGTGGACTGGAAGAAATAATATTGTTAAAGTCTCTGTACTACACAAACTGATCTGCATATTCAATGCAAGTGCTACCAATATTCCAATGGAAAAAAAATTCCAGTGGTATTTCTCACAGAAATAAACTAAACAATGCTTAAATTCATAAAGAACCACAAAAGACCCAGATAGCCAAAACAGTCTTGAGAAAGAACAAAGGTGGAGACATCACACTACCTGATTTTGAACTGTATTACAAAGCTATAGTAATGAAAAACAATGTGGTTGTTTGGCATATACACAGACATGTATATTAATGGAATCAAATAGAGAGCTCAAAATAAATTCGTGTATATACAATTAATTTATTTTTGACAAAGACTCCCAGAATGTACAATTAAAATGAATAGTCTCTTCAGTAAATAATACTGGGAAAACTGGACAGGCACATGCAAAAAATGAAACTGGATTCCTATCTTACACCAGACATAGAAACCAACTCAATATAAGGACTTGGATACAAGACCTGAGTCATAAAATTCCTAGAAGAAAACATTATGGGGCATAATCATTTTGACATTGCTCTTGGCAATAATTTTAAAAAATAGTTGACAGAAGCAAAGGCAACAAAAGCAAAAATAAATAAGTGAGACTACATCAAATTTGAAAGCATCTACACACACTGGGTGTTATTCTGTACATTGACAAATTGAACACCAATAAAAAATAAATTTATTAAAAAAAAAAGGAAAGCATCTACACAGCAAAGGAAACAATGAAATAAAGAGGCAAGCTGGCAATGGGAGATAATATTTGCAAAACACATATCTAATAAGAGGTTAAGATATTCAAGGAACTCATAAAATTTATGAGCAAAAACCCCAAAATAATCCAATTTAAAAATGGGCAGAGGACTTGACTAGATTTTTTTTTTTCTTTTTACAGAAGACAACCCAATAGCCAACAGGTACATAAAAAAGTGTTCAACATGACTGGTCATCTAGGAAATGCAATCAAAATCATAATGAGATACCACTGCATAGCTGTTAGGATGTTTCTTATAAAAAGGTAAGAGATAACAAATGCCAATGAGGGTATAGAGAAAAGAGAACCCTTGTGCCCTATAGGTAGGATTGTAAACTGGTGTGGCCACTATGGAAAACAATGTGGACGTTTCTCAGAAAACTAAAAATAATACTACCAGATGATCCAGCAATTCTACTTCTAGATATTCATCAGAAGAAAATGAAATTACTATCTCATAGAGATATCCGTATTACAATGTTCATTACATCATTATTCATAACAGACACAGTATGGAATAAGGAAATCCTATCATCTGCAACAGTATGGCTCTAACTGGAAGACATTATGCAAAGATAGTAAGTCGAGAGAGAACGCAAAATACTGCATGGCATGAGTTATATGCAGTCTTTGAAATAAAAAATATGAAATTTAACACAGAGTAGAAGGATGGTTGCCAGTGCCTATGGGGTGGGGGAAAACTGGGATACTGGTAAATACAGACTTTCAGTTATAAGATTAATAAGGTCTAAGGGTTTAGTTTATAACATGGTGACCATAGTTGATAATACTTTATAGTATTATTGAAAAACTTAACTGCTCTTACAAAAAAACCCGAATAGTATGTGAGATGATGGACATGTCAGTTACCTCGATTGTGGAAATCCTTTTATAATGTATGTGTATATCAGACCTTCATGCTGCATGCTCTAAATATATTGCAATTGTATTTGTCAATTATACCTCAACAAAATTATATTGCAATTTTATGTCATTTATACCTCAACAAAGCAGAAAAAAGTAAAAAAATTAAAAATTAAACATCTAAAATGTTCAAAGAAAATCAAATGTTTTCAACTGCAGTTATTGCCAAATACTAATATTAAAAACAATGGTATACAATATAACATATGTAATGTTATAATTATCTAATGCATATTAAATTGGTATATTATTAATTATATACTTGAATTTAATTATTATTAAAATTAATTAAACTTAATGTAGAATTAAAATAAATATTACAACACCTCATAATGTACAAATCAAACAATGGAAAAATACATTACTAGAAAAAAATAATCAAAATTAAGAGAACTCCCAAATTTTAATGTTGGAAGCATGAAGAGTACCTAGCAAAGGAGCATGAGAATGAATAGTCAGAAATGTAGCTGCAAAGCCAAGAGTGTTTGATGTCCTGGAAGCCAAGTGAAAAGGCAGCCCAAAGAGGAGAAATATTCACTGTGCCACATGCTGTGGTATGATAAGGACTGGGAGTTGACCATTGGACTTAGCAATGTGGAGTTCATTGATGACTTGTTATTTTTTTGTGGATTAGCAGGGGGCAAAAACCTAATTGGCATGGGTTCAAGACACAATAGGGAGAGAGGAATTGGAGCTAGTAACTATTGCAAACCTTAGAGAGGAATTTTGCTGTAAGAAAAAGTGAGAAATGGGTTGGTAGCTGGATGGGGAAATGGGTTCAAATGAGATTTTATCTGTTTTAAGAAGGGAGAAATGACCACATCTTTGTAGATTAACAAGAATAATTTAGTAGCATAGGAAAGAATAATACACAAAGAATGGAGAGAATAAGAAATAGAGAAAGGGATGTAATGGACAAATGGACAAATGGAAGGGTCAGCTTTACCCAGATAATTCCTCCATAGGAATCAGAGAGAAGTTAGAAAATGTGACACAAATTATAGTAGAGGGATACATCTAATGATAAGAGCTCTTCTGATTGCTACAAATTCCTTAGTGAAAAAAGAAACAGCCATCAATTGAGAATGGAGATTAGAGAGGAGATATCAGCAGTTTGAAAAGAAAAAGGAGAAGCATAAAATCTTATCTAGAGGAGATAAGAGGGAGTGAATGAATGGGGAAGTATGGTACCATTGCCAGGTGCTGTTAAGGGTGAAGTTTAGGTTAGTCATCATGAATTCAGCATGATAATGCGTTTTTGTTTTTGTTTTTTTCCTGCAGTAATCACTGCATGTGAGCAGGCACAGGATAGAGAGAAAGCTGATTTAATGAGGTGGATTTTCACGATGCCAGTATAACCCACCTAGAGTGGGGCAGCGAGGCTGAGGATGGAAGCAAGAGTGTGATTACAAGGATTGATGAGGAAACGTGAGCTGAGTAAGGAGGGAAGAAAGGACATATGGTGAATGAAGGACGGTGCAGGATGATAAGAGCAATGGACTAAAGATTGCAATCAGGTAGAAATTTTCCAAAGGTAAATACTACGAACACTAGGAAGAAAAAAAGAGAAAATAGAAGGTTGTATCAGTCAGGGATCTAGCAGAAAACCAACGGTGTATTTAAATTGGGCAGGGGTACCTGGGTGGCTCAGTTGGTTAAGGGTCAGTCTTCAGCTCTGGTCGTGATCCTGAGGTCCTGGGATCAAGCCTGGCATCAGGCTCCCCACTCAGCAGAGTCTGCTTCTCTTTCTCCCTCTGCCTCCTCCCCCCACTCATGCTCTGTCTGTCTCTCTTTCAAATAAATAAAAATAAAAATTTTTATAAACTCTTCTAGGCAAAAGTACAGCTATGAGTAGAGAACTGGATTTTAGCCATTTAAATCTGTAGACATAGCCAGGTGGCGCAACCTGAGTCTGGAGATGACGGCTGTGTGCTCCTGTACCTTGAATGGCTTTTCTGCCATGACTAGTCACATATCTACTAAGATTCATTTGCAGATAGAGTCCATAATCATATATGTTATTTATGATTTACTAATATATTTAAATGATATGAAAAGAGCTAGCCTTCATTGTAACCAACATCAAGTAATAAGCCCTATCTTTAATGACATTTCAAAACCTTCAAATCACTTCTAACATACTAGTCCAAAGTTGTTCCAGCCAATTGTCTTCCAACTTGTGAAGGTTGTGTGACTCAGAGCTATTGAAACTGGAAACCTCTTAACTACTTGGGGTCTTCTAGCTTTGTTCTTTGTCATAAACTATACCCTTGACCAAACCTGGTTACAAAGGCAAGATTTGAATCCATCACCATTGTCTGAATAATAACCTAGAACTCATGTTTGAACTACTGGTAAGAATTCCTGCTATTGTGGAAAGTATCCCGTAATTCAAATAAAGCAGTCATATAATTAAAAAAAAAAAAAAAAAAAAAAAGCTTTCCTTCTCTGCTCTTAAATACATAAATAAAAAATCTTAAAAAAAAAAAATCAATGTCAGTCTATATTAGGGGGGCACTTTAAACAAAACATATCCAAAGGTGAATTCATGGTCTTTCCCCCAAACCAGTTTTTCTTTTTCTTTCTTTATTATCTATTTTGATGGCTTTACCATCTATTCAGTCACCCAAGCTAGAAACTAAGACATCATCTTGAATCTCCCCTCTTCTTTTTAATTGATACTGCATTTCAGTCTGCCCCTGCCTTCATAGAACAGATTAATTAGCTTTGGAAACATCACTGTTCTCATTCACTCTCCTCCACTGTTTCTCACTAATGACATTCTTTTTTTTTTTTCTTTTACAATATATTTTTTAAAGATTTTATTTATTTATTCATGAGAATACACAGAGAGGAGAGAGAGAGAGAGAGAGAGAGAGAGAGAGAGAGAGGCAGAGACCCAGGCAGAGGGAGAAGCAGGCTCCATGCAGGGAGCCCTACGTGGGACTCGATCCCGGGACCCCGTGATCATGACCTGAGCCGAAGGCAGATGCTCAACCACTGAGCCACCTGGGCTGCCCAATGACATTCTTTAGTAAAAGCTCTAATCAGGTTTTGTGTGCACGTTGTATAGGGCAGAAGCAAATTAAGAAAAAGCATATGGTGCTACTCAAATATGTTAACATAATTACTTTCTTTTTCCACCATGAGCTGACCACCCAAGAGCAGAACTACAGTTTTATTAAACACTAAATAATTCAAAGCACAATAATTGAATATTTTTTGATATAGAAATAATCCAGATGATGTACTCCTTTTACTGGTTAATCTTTTACTTGGTAAATATAAAGACAAAGGAGTGTACAATCTCTATATCTAGCATTTAATTCCTTGTTTATGTGAATGCACTTCTTTCAGAATTTATTTCCATGAAATCAGCAGTTCTGGATTTAGAGTTAAGGGAAGTAAACTGACCTAGGCATTATGACTGGAGACTAGCTGGTTTATAGTTTAACTAAGTATTTAGAAATGCCATCCATTCTGGAACTAATTTTTTAATCTAATGCTTTATGAAGATGAAATAAAAGCAGCACTCAGATTGATATGCACCAAAGGAGAACTGTGCAAATATTTCCCTAGAGTTGGCATCGTGAGCACTTAACTTTTTTCAAAACATCCAAGTTTGGCGTCACTGGGCATGACTGGAAGGGCTAAATGGTTTCAGAATGTGGCTTGAAACCTCACTTCTCATTTACCTTGAAGTGAAATCAAACATTGCGGGAAATGTTCTCACAACTGGACCTTTTCATGTTTTGTATTAAAAAGCATATAACCTGAGGCTAGACACTGGTTATGAAATATTTATCTCAGGAGAATAACTTGGTTATTCTCCATACAAATCTAAAACCCAGTTTAAAATTCAACAAGTTTAAATTTAATTATAAGAAGCAGAAGTTTCTATTGGATTAATTGCTCATCTTTATTGCTACATTAATAAAAGTATATCCCTAAAATGTAGATTTATGTCTTTATGAATGTTGAGAGACCTGACCAGGTATAGCCCTGTATAAGTACAAAGGAAAAAATAAGATAAATGCAATTATTGTTAATGCATGAATGCATCAGTGCCTCTCAGTCCTATCTGTATTTTCATTTTAAATATTCCACAGAAACAATACTCATAATTTTTCTTCTACCTTTATAGAAGTCACAATTTCATCAACTTGATAATTCAGGAATTGCTATCAATGTTCCCCCCTTTTTTTTTCAACGTTTAGTTCTACATGCATTTGAATATTATATGAATGACTTCAAGTTGTTTAAAAGAAAAACACTTTTTTTAATTTAAAAAATTCGGGGGAAGAAACTAGACACACACATCCAATATAAATGATTTTAGGGGAAGTTTTGACACAAAAGGTAATAGAAAAAGGAGTGGTGGTTGTTTGGGAAAGTGGGATCAAAAGAAGCTTCTACTGTTTGTTTGTTTCTTTAAGATGAGTTAGATGACTGCATGCTTGTATGGTGTAGGAAATCCAGTAAAGGGAGAAAATTTGCAGACATAGGAAATAGAAGAATTGCTGGTGAATAAGATCTCCTGGTACACATGGAGGAATTAGCTTAACATAAAAAACAGCTCACTAAAAGCAGAGTTCATGGGTGTAAATGCCAGTAAGTTGGAGATACATATAGAGAATCTGGAAGTTGTTTTCAATAGCTTCAATTTTCTCAGTTATACAGGAAGAAATTTCTCACCTGAAAGCAGCAGTGGAACGAGGTGGCGTTGGAAGTTAGAAGAGAAGAGGTATGGGGCGAATCGCAGAGGTAAGCACCAGGCAACTAATGCACAAGACCACTCCTTTCAGATCCACAGCAGGTTTCATGCTTTTCAACCACCATGTTCAACTGCTGTGGTGTAGGTTTGGAAGTATAGGTGTAGGGTAAGGGGAGAGTTGGATTAATCAGACAGTAATTTGCCAAGTAAGACAAAAGCATAAAAGCTGAGGATGATTTCATGGGTATTGTAAAGACAGTAAAGCTTAAGCCAGATAAGAAGCAAAAAAGAAATAAAAAAAAGATGGAAGTGAGTACAAAGGGATAGGATCATAGGATTGGACATTTCAGTAGATTTAAAAGAACACCGAAGCCAGAGAACCAAAGAGAATGTGCAGGAAGGAAAGAAGGTGGTGCTGAAAGAGTAAAGGGAATTGAAATTATAGAAGGGCTGTGTTTATTAATATCCATACAAGTAGAGTGGTTGAGACAGGTGGAAGACAAGGTCTTTAAAGGACAGGAGTTTTAAGACCTGAGAGTCCAGGGAATTGGAAGAGGTATCTATGTGTAAAGCAATAGCTAAGAATCAGACAGGACTGGGAAACTAGGAACAAACATTTGAGACATACGGACTTCCATAGGGTTTCCACAGATAACAGCCTCAGTGAGGGATGAGATTTAAAACTGGTATGTTGGGGGATCCCTGGGTGGCTCAGCGGTTTGGTGCTTGCCTTCAGCCCAGAGCATGATGCTGGAGTCCTGGGATCGAGTCCCACATCGGGCTCCCTGCATGGAGCCTGCATCTCCTTCTGCCTCTCTCTCTCTATGTCTCTCATAAATAAATAAAATCTTCAAAGACAAAACAAAACAAAACTGGTATCTTGTCCAGGGAAGGAAAGAGAATCATCTGAGAGTCACAATGAGGAGCAAATGGATGGCTTGAGGAATAAAACAAAACCCCTCATGTCTCAAGAGGGCCTCAGAGGAATCAGCTTCCTCAGGGGAGAATACTTAAGGGCAAAAATACATGTATAATTGCTATCTTCACTGAAAATTAACTCATAAAATGGGACAGAGTGTACACATATCTTTCTCCCACCTTCTAGCACAATGCTGTGTGCATTTAGTAGGGAATCTTTGATGACTAGGTTTCATTTTACTGCGCTATTGTTTATTATAATAGCTAAGCAATAGCTGGTTATATTGGAATATATAGGTAGCAACTGGACTTGGAATTGCCATCCAGAGTTGGAGGGGTGTCATTGGGAGCTCCAATTTGTAGCTGGTCATCAAAAGCACAGGTAACAGGCTAGGCTTGTCTAGTCTAAAGTGGATGGGGGCGGTTTTGTGGGACTAAGCGGTCAATCTGTGGAATCTGATGCTATCTCCAGGTAGATAGTGTCAGAATTGAATTGACTTCTCAGACAACTTCCTAGTGCCCAAGAAAGCCTTGGTGTTGTGTGGAATCCTCCTTCCATTCCCCCCGCCCCCATATACACACGTTGGGATTGAGACCAAGAATCCCAAATAGTCTTCTTATTAAATTGATTGCTTTTATAATTTGTTTTTTAAAATAGATTTTGGAGGCAAATATCATGCCAGGAAAATCCAGAAGATACTAGAACTAATTAATCGCCAATCTTACCTGTATAAGCTTAGACATAACTGTTGTGATCACAAAAGAAAAGATTTGATTCTTTCAAAATTGAAAAGCTATGTGTCAAAAATCCCATAATCAGACATACCTAAGACAAAAAAATGAAAACAAAGGAATAGGAAAATATTATACAATGAAGAGTTAATATACTTAAATATAAAAACGTAGAAGGAAATTTTAAAGTATGAATATATAATCATGTGTATGATTTCATTAAGGATACATAAAACTAGTAAAGATACATTATTTACTAACACCATGGTTCTAGTTTTCATAGCCATACAAATAAAAACATAAATGTGGAAGTATTTTCTCTACTTACATAAATCAAATATAGAATAAATAATAACCAATACTAGTTATTAATGACAATTTTATTTTCTAAAATTAATGGTAACTAGTTGGTTTAACTGCTTTGGGGAAATCAACATTGTAGTACACAAATACAATAAAGAAGAAAATAATTGACATAATAATACTACTTCTGGAGATCTATCATAAGGAAATAATTACAAATAAAGTTACACTCATGATAATGTTCATTTTGCATTCTTGATCATCTGTAAAGTGTGTGTTTGCATGTGTGTGTAAAAAGCAATAAGTAAGAAAAATTAAAAAATTAAAAGTATTAAAAATTGACTTACTTTTTTCCATTAATGAGATAAATTAAATACATATTCCATGAAATAATCAATATGGTCTATAATATTTTTAAAATTATTTATTTATTTATTAATGAGAGAGAGAGAGATTGAGGCAGAAACACAGGCAGAGGGAGAAGCAGGCTCCATGCAGGGAGCCTGTCGTGAGACTCGATCCCAGGTCTCCAGGATCACACCCTGGGTCGAAGGCAGGCACCAAACTGCTGAGCCACCCAGGGATCCCCAATATGGTCTATAATATTTATATCCAAGTTAGAAATTATAATTTAACTTAAATTATTTTACCAAAAGACATATTAATATATTAAAAATGGAAACCCACAATGCCAAATTCCTAATTCATATGATTATGTAAATTATGACAAAGCATAGAATAAAAACAACATTTTTATTATGGTAAATAACACATTTATGAGAGAAATACAGAAAAGAATTATAAGATTTAAGGCTTATGTTTAAAGTATAATGAATTTATGCATTTTATGGTTTATAGCACTGATCCAACTGGCTGAGGAAATTAACTTTTTTAATAGTCTAAGAGATTAGAAGTCTATAGGGAATTTTTTCAAGTGTATTATAAGAATTAAAGATGCAACATCTGATTTGAATAACCAAATTAGAATAAGATACATAATGCACAGTGTTGGTGGGAGTGTGATAAAATTAGGACTTTCTTCTGTTGGTGGGAGTACAAGTGTATGTACAAGTTGGTGGGAGAGCAATCTGACAAGATTCACATACTCTTTAACAATTTCAGTTTTGGCAATTTATTCTAGTGCTGTATACCAATTAATGCATAGAATTTGTATGTCTTTTGCCGCATTCTGAGCAGCTTAACTTTAAAATTATATGCATGCGTCACCTTAATAATTATTTTAGAAACTTACAGAATCATAAAAATTAATGTATCGATGTGTACATTTTTATATACCAGAATATACATACCTAGAGTAATCTGATATTATGCTAGAAGTTACTACTGGAAGTTTAAAAGAGTCAAGGGTGCACTTGGTTTACTTTGAAAGGTATATATTTTAATTTTATATATCCTTGATTTATTTTGCTTTCACTTTTTGCCATAAGTTTCGCTTACATGTATTTTAAAAGGCTAAAAGCAAACATAATATGCTAAAATAATTTACCAACTGAAATGAAAAGACATTTGGTGTTTAGTCCATTTGTAGTAACCTTAAAAATCTCTATCCTATTCCTACATGAGAGATCTTGTTCTGTTTAATTGAAGTTTTTCTCTTTCTCCTTTTTTTTTAACTGTTTCAGTTACTTACATATGGTTATTTATAGTATATACTAACACGATTCATTGAAAGGTGAAATTTTTAGTCAACTTTTAAATACCTATAAAAAACTAAACTCATCTAATGAAATGGTTTTTGCTGAACTAAAATAATAATGATAATAATAAATAAGAAAATGTTCTTTCTGGGATCCCTGGGTGGCACAGCGGTTTGGCGCCTGCCTTTGGCCCAGGGAGTGATCCTGGAGACCCGGGATCGAATCCCACGTCGGGCTCCCGGTGCATGGAGCCTGCTTCTCCCTGTGCCTGTGTCTCTGCCTCTCTCTCTCTCTCTCTCTGTGTGTGTAACTATCATAAATAAAAAAAATAATTAAAAAAAAGAAAATGTTCTTTCAGAGTTGTAGCTTTATTTTTAAGGATGGCCAGGACAATATTTCGGAAAATATTTACTCAATATGTGAAAATTAATTGTGGAGAAGGGTGTAATTCTTTCTCCTAGATAATCTTAGATATAACAACTTTTCACACATAAAAGAAAGATGTCCCTTAACTCAATCATTTCTTAGAATCATAAAAGATTAATAATATAGGTAAATTGGTTGGTTGCCCCTTAAACTTACCGATGAAGAAATGAGTTCAGAGAAGTGAAGCAACCTGCCCACATTTCCACAACAAGGAAGTAACAAAGGTGAATCCAATGTGGACATTTGACTTTTAACCCCCTTTTTCATGTTGCCAGTCAAAAGAAAACAAAAGGAAAAAAAAAAAAACTATTCTTGGTGCCCTAAACTACAGTACCTTTTTTCAAGCTAATGGAACTATACAGTGCATTTGACTACTTTTCATGCACTACTTCCTGAATACAAAGAGAATCCTGTTAGTGGATTAGTGTCACGGCCTACCATCCATGCACAAGAATAATGAATAGCCATTCAGTGCTTTCAGATTGCTTGATTCTGACAGAAGTTTAGGCTATTAAAATAAGCTTAATTTTTATTCACCTGGCAGTTTCTATAATCTTCAAAGCAACATATTTGCTGTAATAAAAATAAACATTTTGCATAATTATTTTATTACTTTTTTACTACATGAAATTTTGTATTTTTCCTACCCTCCAAAACACATAATTTCTAAGTTGTGGTGGTAGATATATCTACAAAAGGGTATCTGTAAGAAATTATTGTATTGTCTTACATTTCCATATGAACTTGGAATAAAATCAGTAATTTTCCCTTGCAAAACTTACTTTCATAATGACTCGAGGATGTCATTTTACTAAAATCCTTTTCATGAATCAGTTTGATATCTGTTTATGTTATCATTTAAAAGCAGATAATAGGGCAGCCCAGGTAGTGCAGCAGTTTAGCGCCGCCTTCAGCCCAGGGTATGATCCTGGGGACCCGGGATCAAGTTCCACATCGGGCTCCCTGCCTGGAGCCTGCTTGTCCCTCTGCCTGTGTCTCTGCCAATCTCTCTCTCTATGTCTCTCATGAATAAATAAATAAAATCTTAAAAAAAAAAAAGTTTAAAAAAATAAAAGCAGAAAATAAAGCCAGGTAGGTACTGTCACAAGATGGGTGAGAAGTATAAAAATCACAAGTTTCTTATATCTTTTAATTTCCACTAAATGTATCAAACTTTTCTCCATTGTCTTTCTTTTAAAAATAAATGTCTATAGTAGTACTAAGAAAAGCTGATAAAATAATTGGATTACAGAAGTGTTAAGGTCTATAGTTTTTGAGAAAAACTAGTGGAAATGCTCAATTTCCATATGTTCCTTTCCTGTGTGCAGTATGGAGAATTTATGGGTAAGCATCATTCTTTTCAGAATAAAAACACCTCTGCTTGGGGTGCCTGAGTGACTCGGTTGGTTAAGTGTTTGACTCTTGATTTCAGTTCAGGTCATGATCTCAGGGTTGTGAGATCAAGCCCCGAGTCCAGCTCCATGCTGGGTGAGGAGCCTGCTTAGGATTCTCTCTCCCTCTCCGTCTGCCCCTCCCCTCTCTGCTCACCAACATGTGTACGCACTCTTGCTCTCCCTTGAAAAACAAACACACACACACACACACACAAAAGAAAAAGAATAACAAACACATCTGCAGTTCAGCATCCTGGACTACAAAAGAGAGATGCTGAAACTTGTTAAAATCATATATGCCTGAGATTAAATGTATTTCAAGATGAGTATGAAAAAAGCAATACTAACTACCTAACGATCATTTAGTATATTCATTACAAAGCATATCTACTTAGCAATGTTGTCTGAAAGCAAAGAATCAAAGAGTAGTGAGTGCGTGCGTGTGTGTTCTGTGCATGAATATTTGTGAGGATATGCGTGGATTTAAGCACCCACATCAGCACTGGCCAGACGGAACTTATCTCCTGGTTTCTATACCATTTTTTTTGGTTTTCAATGTCAGAAACTACACAAATGTTTATCACAAAGTGACTATACTTCCTTTATTCCGGGATGATTCAGACCAGAATAACAGCAACAAAATGTGACTTTGGTCCACTTCAATTCGTCGTCCTGTATAATTTTTACTCTGGCAAAATATGATATACGATTATAAAATTAGAGCTCCATCTATAAAAAGAGCTCCATTCTCTTCTACCAAGTCCTCAAATAACTGTATGGAAATCTATCATCTAATGAAAATCTTCTAAATTTTTATAGATTTTTGGAAAGGAAGAATTTAATTTATAAAATAAATGAAATGGTTTGATTTTATATAGTAGTCACATTTTAACTTCGGGCTAACATCTTTGACAGTAATTCGGCAAAAGTAAGTATAGATCCATATTGCCAAAAATGTCACTGCAATATAGTGATTTTTTCTTTCCTTTCCTCAGTAGAGTTTTTTTCTGTTTTAAGTGAATGTAATCAAAGGCATTCTTGGTCAATGTAAATAGGGCATTCTAGTTGAAGTGATAAGGCAATTTATTTTTAAACCACGATTTCCCACAATTGGAGGTCACTCTCAAGTTACCTTTTTAAATATAATATGTTCTAGAAAGATATTCATGGAATGTTTAGCTGAGAAAAAGTCTAGAGAATATGAAGAAACTGCTGTGCTTTCTTTGAATACTCATGAGAACACTTTCTTCAAATATAATTAAAGGTTCAGTGATACTGCTATTAGAAGGTGGTTAGAAATTGAGATCAATATTAAAAGAGTTTACAGGAAATGCAAAAAAGAGGGAAACAAATTAAACGATATCATAAAAATTCAATCTGCCAAGTCTAGAATGCAGGATAGTCTACATAGAAAGTGACCCAGTTTTTTTCAACCATATTTACATGTTTAAAAAGTTATTAAGATTAAAGGAGTCTTATGAGACAGAGAAAAAAAGAGAATCTTAAGAAATAACCAAGTACAATTTGTATAACTTACTGAGATTTTAATTTGTACAAATATCTTCAAAATACATTTTATGGGTCAGTCAAGAAAATTGAACATTAAGTAACTATAAGATAATACTAAGAATTTGGGACTCCTGGGTGGCTCATGGTTGAGCGTCTACCTTTGGCTCAGGGCTTGATCCTGGGGTCCTGGGATCGAGTCCCGCATCGGGCTCCCTGCAGAGAGCCTGCTTCTTCCTCTGCCTGTGTCTCTGCTTCTCTCTCTGTGTCTCATGAATAAATAAATAAAATACTTTAAAAAAATAAAAGTATCTACTTCACTTTCATCTGGTGTTCATTCAATTCTGTTTTTAATATCTGCGTTTTTTTCTGTACATCAGGCTTATTGATTCTAACTGCTGTTTATATATCATAATGTGTATCTACCCTTTACCTTAATTCATTTAGTAGTAAGCATTGTGTTTACCTCTAGAACCCTACCATCAAAAACAGTGCTTGTGTATTCTCAGCAATGTTTTATTTTTCAACTACTATATCAGTGGTTACAACAGTCATGAGTCTCTTTGAGAATTTCTATGGACTTCTACATCTGTCAATCAGTAGGCTAGATCACTGGGTACATGTACTCTTAATTTGACTAAACACTCCCAGATTGCTTTTAAGAACAGTTTCGCCAGTTTACAATACACACACAATGACTGAGAGTTCCTGTTTCCCAGAGGGATATGTTTTGATATTCTGTTGTTTTATGATTTTGTTTAGGGGAGTAGAGAATAACATTTATATTGAATCTGTTGCCTACATAAAATGAAGAAAAGATTTGTTGTTACTTAAGGAATTCTAGCTCTGTAAGATTAATTAGAATGCTTAGATTGATTTATAAACCCCTGTTTTGCCAGGGGCAAGGGAGATACAGCTATAATTACATACACACATCTATATATATAAGGACACGGCCTGAAACTAACATAATGTCGTATGTCAATTATACTTTAAAAAAACACCAAAATAGTCTGACTCCATTAATATATTTTTAAACTAAATATTTTTCAAATTTTGTTAAAGATTGTATTTTATCTGTTTCTTAAAATTTAATTTCTTTAAAATTAATACATGAAATTAAAGTTCTCTAAATGATAGATTATGTAAGACTAATCTCCTAAATTCATAATTATAAACTATCAACAAAATATATTTATTTTTAAAAAGATTTATTTATTTATTTATTTAACAAAATATATTTAAAAAACAATAACCATCTATAAGCACTGGAGCAGAACTTAATGCAGATATAAACTGGACCAAATGGGGATCCCTGGGTGGCGCAGTGGTTTTGCGCCTGCCTTTGGCCCAGGGCGTGATCCTGGAGACACGGGATTGAGTCCCACGTCGGGCTCCCTGCATGGAGCCTGCTTCTCCCTCTGCCTGTGTCTCTGCCTTTCTCTCTCTCTCACTGTGTGCCTATCATAAATAAATAAAAATTTAAAAAAAAAACATAAATAAATAAAATCTTTAAAAAAAATAATAAACTGGACCAAATGATTCAAGCTTTGAAATAAAGAGACTAGGTGAGTTTTTAATATATATATAAATTATATTAAATTACTAAAATATATTAAATTATTTTAATATATTAAAAACATTTAATGTGCATATACATATTATGATACTTTAGTTCATATAGTGTTGGGTAGCTATATAGCTCAATTAAAAAGCCATACTCTTCATGGTTTTAGGAATTCAGAGGTTGACTACAGGCATGTCAAAATAGCTGAAATTTGAGAGGAGAAATCTAGAAAGGAGATAGCAATGTATAATTTATGCTCAAGTATTTTCTTAAATACAGCAAATCTAACTGCCTTCTATAACAAAAATCAATCCTTATCAGAAGAAAAAAGAACCCAGATTTGCTATTGTGTGTCATTCAAAATATCTAGTGTAAAATAAAATATTACCAGACATATAAAGAAACAGGAAAATAAGAACCATAATCAAGAGGAGCTAGAATCAAACATTGAGATAATTCAGATGTTGAATTAGCAGAAAAAAAACACTATAGCTATTGCAAATATGATCAAGCACAAAAAAGAATATGATTATAACGAGTGAACAGGCATATAAAGAATGATCTAATGGCAATTCTAGAAATGAATATTGCAGTTTTCAAATAAAACACTCACTTGATAAGATTAGCAGCAGATTAAGGACAGTATAAAAAAGGACTAGTGAACTTGAAGATAAGTGATTAATTCAGTCTGAAAAAAAAAGAAAGGAAAAAGATAAAAACTATGAACATATTGTGACCTATGGACATTTTCAAAGGAGTGAAAACACAAGAAATCTACAGGAAGTTTTTCACACTGAAAAGAAAGTATGGAAAAAAAAATAAAAGAAAGTATGATACTCCTGGGATACTTAAATTGACAGGAAGAAATTAAAAGCATGGCTAAATATATATACATATATATATAATTATACATATTATACATATTATATAATATATAAATATAATTATATATAATTTTATAAATATATAAATTATATATAAATAGTATATAATTATAAATATAATAAAATTATATGTAAATTAAATATATAACATTATATAATTTTATAAATATATAAATATATATAATATTTTTTCTCTTTTTTGTATCTTATTTTATTCAAATTTAATTAGCTACCATAGAGTGTATCATTAGTTTCAGATGTAGATTTCAGTGATTCATCAGTTGCATATAACACCCAGTGCTCATTACAACAAGTGACCTCCTTAATGACTTTCTCCCAGTTACCACATCCCCCCAGCCACCTGTCTTCTGGCAACCCTCAGTTTGTCTCCTATGGTTAAGAATCTCTTATGGTGTGTCTCCCTCTCTGATTTCATCTAATTTTATTTTTCTTTTATACTTTCTTACTTTTAAAAAATTCAACTTACTATAAAAATAAAAATGTAGAACACTGTGTATAATGGGATTTATAATACGTAGATAAGTCACATATGACAAAAATAGCACATAAGGAAATGTGTAAATGGAACGACACTGGTTCTATATTTTTATATTTTTTGTGAAGTAGTATAATGTTAACTATTAAAAATACTATGAATTTTTGCTAAAAGGCCAATTGAAAACTTAAATTAGAATACAGAAATATTTGGCTAGCTCAAAACCAGCAGGAAAGGAAGACACTGAAACAAAACAAAACAAAAAAAAAAACAGGACACATAGACCACAGATAGCAAAATGGTAAACCAAATTCTAACTAATGAATAGTTAAATGTAAATAGAATAGATACTACAATTAAAAAGCAAGATTATCCGACAGGTTACAAAGTAATACTCAATAAAATCTTTTAAAAAGAAAGAAGAATAAGAATAAGAATAAGAATAAGAATAAGAATAAGAAGAAGAAGAAGAAGAAGAAGAAGAAGAGAGGAGGAGGAGGAAGGAGAAGAAGGAGAAGAAGGAGAAGGAGAAAGAAGAAGAAGGTTGAAAGAGAAAGAATTTTGGAAAAATATATTTTCTTATCCACAAATAAAAAATAATATATATATTAAAGATTTTATTTATTTATTCATGAGAGACGCAGAGAGAGAGAGAATGGCAGAGACACAGGCAGAGGGAGAAGCAGGGTCCATGCAGGGAGCCCAACGTGGGACTCTATCCCAGGTCTCCAGGATTATGCCCCCAGCTGAAGGTGGTGCTAAACCACTGAGCCACCGGAGCTGCCAAAAAATATATTTTTTATTAAACATTTATTTAATCTTCTCATTAATATCATACAAACAATGTCAAAACCTAAGTTTCATTAGGTAAATGAGTATATCTCATCATTTTAGTTTCTTCATTGAAAGCATGATCATGTGACTGGAATTTCAGCCAATATCATATTGAAAAACTATTATTTTTATGTTACAGTATTAGTTTTCATGCATCTCTTTTTGTCCATTGGGAATTATAATAGATTGAACTTTGCGTCCCATGTCCCACTTTTATGTGTTGAAGTCCCAAACCTCAGTACCTCAGAATGTAACCTTATTTGGACATAGGCAGATCTTTATAGAAGTAATTAGTAAAGTTAAAATGAAGTCATACTTGAGTACCATGGGCCCCTGATCCAATATGACTGTCCTTATATAAAAGATAAATTTGGACACAGACATGCACACAGGAAAAAGTTCATGTGAAGATGAAGGCAGAAATCTGGGTGATGCCTCTACAAACCAAAGAAAGTCAAAGAGACCAGCAAACCACCAAATTTAGGAAAGAGACAGGGAACAAATTTTCTCTTAGAAAGGACCAATCCTGTTGATGTCTGATCTTGAACTTCCAGCCTCCAGAACTCTGAGACAATAAATTTCTGTTGCTTAAGCCACCCCCTTTTTGGTACCTTGTTATGGCCTCCCTAGAATAGTAACACAAGAAGTAAGGGAGATCAAATTGTTTCTCCATGTTTAATGATTATTAACATTCAGGATGTTAATGGGACAGGGTAAATACCATTACCAGTACCATTAAAAAAGTGCCATAAGGGAGCAATGTCACCAAGATGGCAACATAATGATGATAAAATGCGCACATGATGAGGTGAGGTGAATGATGTAGACATTGTGACATAGCAGTAGGCTACTACTCACCTTCTGATTATATGTCAGAAGCAGGATCACCTGTACCGCAGTTGACTGTGGGTAACTGAAACCACGAAAAGTGAAACTGGAATAAAGCAGGACGCCTGGATGGCTCAGCGATTGAGCTTCTGCCTTTGGATCAGGCCATGATCCTGGGATCTGGGATTGAGCCTCGCTCGCATTAGGTTCCCTGCGAGGAGCCTGCTTCTCCCTCTGCCTATGTCTCTGCTTCTCTCTCTGTGTCTCTCATGAATAAATAAATAAAATATTTTTAAAAACTGGAATAAGGCATAGGAAAGTGGTTAAGACAGTAAATCCTATGAGTTCTCAAGAACATTTGTTCCTTTTTGTCTTTCTTCTTTTTATTGTACCTATATGAGAAGATGGGTGTTAGGGATGCCTGGGTGGCTCAGCGGTTGAGCATTTGCCTTTGGCTCAAGGTGTGATCCCGGGATCCTGGGATCGAGTCCCACATTGGGCTCCCTGCGAGGAGCCTGCTTCTCCCTCTGCCTGTGTCTCTGCCTCTCTCTGCGTCTCTCATGAATAAATAAATAAAATTAAAAAAAAATAAGATGGATGTTAGCTGAACCCACTGTGGCAAGCATTTCACAGTAATATGTAAATCAAACCATCCAAACCATCCTGCTCTACACCTTAAATTTATACAATGATGTATGTCAACTATGTGTCAATAAAACTAGAAAATATACCATTAAACTTTTTTCAGACATATTTTGGAAGCACCTGTTTTATATTTGCATTTTATCTAGTTTTATCAATGTGGACTGCAGAATCCTAGATAGTTTCACAGAAACTACAAAATTTAGAGTCTTAAAAGAAGCTTTTGGCCTTTAACCTACAGACAGCAACTCAGAAAGTTTTTCGTGGTTTCAATCCTACTTTGAAAAATTAGATTGATTGTTTCTTTTTTTTCTAATTCAGTTAGGTTTGTGGAAGGGAGGTGAGGAGACTCAATTTAAAAGAAAGATCTTTCATAGGTATTTATATTTAAATTGTTTTCAGTTATTTTTGTTGTTTTCTTCATAACTTTTCTTCTTTTTTATTGTTGTTATTTGTGTAGTTTTCAGATTTTAGATTTGTAGGATATTCTAAATATCCTGGATTTAGTACATGATGGGGACATAACAGCTGTCTTCCACTTATTTAATCAAGAACTATTTTCCTCTATAAAACTCCAATGTGAAAAGGACATATTGTAGGAAAATACTTTACAAATCAACAGCTGCCAGGATTTTCTAGGGCCCTGAGCTTTTAGGAAAGCTGATGGTGATAATTCATGACACCTGGAAAGAAAAAGGGGAAGAAACGTTGTTAATAACATGAATTGAAAGAAATGAAGACATAATTTTCTCTTGTATTTTTTTAAATATTCATAAAATTAAAGCTTTACTGGCAAAGGAATTTATTTTGTGATGAAACTATAGAGTTTTCCTATCTTGAGACATCATTTCTTTCTGTAACAAAGGAAAAAATTTAACATAAATAATAGCTCCAAATAATCTCGAACTTCTTGGCATACACTTGACTGTCTTCATTGTCTTTGACAAGTTCACATTTTGGCTTTTCTCCCCAGATTACTTTCCAGAAGAGATTTTCATGGACAGCATAAGAGCCAATTAGCGTAAAATTTACATGCAGAGTGTAACATGAATAGATTCATTTCAAAGGCAATATGTGCTTAATATAATCTTTATATTCTCATTGAATGAGTGTTGACTTAATTTTCTGTGATCTACTAAATAAGCTTAGAGTGTATTATATTACAAGCTTAACTGATTTTTAGTTGGAAGCAATGTACTGCACTATGCTGGGGGTTAAATAGCAGTGCAGCATTTTACAAGTCTCTCATAATTGTTCTACCAGAATCACTTTTCAATGGAAAGGTATCAGAACAATACCAAGAAAAAACTTAAAAAAAAAAACCTACAAATTTATTCCGAATCAGAATAAGTAATGTATTATTAGGTTAATAAATAAAATAAAATAAAAACAATTTTTAAAAGGTAAAGGAGACAGTATGGCCCAGTAGTTTGTAACCAAAAGTAGCTTTCATAGAACCATAGAATGCTGATTTTTTATATTTTAACAGCATCATCAACAACAAAATAAAATTGTCAGGTCATGAGCTTTGTTTATATGAGTATTTGCCAGTTCTCAAAGGCTGTGTTTAATAAAGTAGAAGTCATGTTGTTTTTCCTTAATGGCACATACTTCTTTATATTGTGTGTTAGAAAATCTTTTTATATTGTATCCCTCCTCTTACAACATAAACTATTTGGGCGAATATTTATCTTTATGTGATTCCCCCAGTCGGCAACTGCCATACATGTGGTAGGGCCTGATTTAGTGCTTACAAAATAGAATGTTTGTTGGATAGAAGGAATTCTGAATAAGCCAGTCCTCAGGAGATCTGAGTTTCAGGGCGATTTCTCCCTATGTGAATTTTGTGAACCGATTTTCTTCACAACCTCTCTTTAATTCTACATCTGAAAAATGAAAGTGTGGATCAAATAGTTTTAAGGTACCTTTGAGTTCTAAATTTGATTTGTAAGTAGCTCTCTTTCTGCACTGCTTACATTCTTCTGGGAGGCTTTCTGGACAGACTATTTCTCTCTTGCTAGCTTTCCCACAGCTTTGAATACACACAATTTTAAACAAAGAAATGGATTCTGTGTATATAGTTTTTTATCATTTATAATGGTGTTTAGTCTTTCCTGTGGAGAGCTGGTACCAAACTTATAAGCTTTTATTCTAAGCCTAGCATTGTGAAACCTTTACGTATGAATAAGTGTCAGTTGCTTTGAAATCAATTTATTGGTTCCTTCTTTATTATTATTATTATTATTATTATTATTATTATTTTAATCTTGGGGAAGAGTTCTCTAACTTTTCCCAGGGGAATTTAATATTTCAGATGGAAGCAGTTCCTTTCTTTTATCACTGACTTCATTTTTGAAACTCAGTGTCTTAAGTGGTTGTTTCAATACTCAAATTGACAGGGAAAAAGCTATGATCCATAGGCCATGCTCCTTCAGCTGGTGATCTAATGTTTCCAGCTAGCATGGTGATAAGCAGTGCAGCCGAGCCCTGCAGCTGGAGTGTGTGGAGAGCTGGAAACTGCTCTCAGGCTTTTCGTTTCAGGATGAAAAAAATAAACAATGCTTTCTAGTTTGATGAAAGCAAATACTATTTTGCAGAAATAGTATTCTCTGATTTTCATACTAGTTTTAGTTAATGTATGTGAATATTGGAATAATTAGTTTCCTATTTTAAAATATCATCACACTGAGTTATACAGAGGATTGTATATATCATATACATATGAAATATGAATATATATGAATGAAATATGAATATATATATTTCAGGACCTTCGAATGTCACTTGTTTTCTAAAGATAAATGGACCTAGTTCTCTTATTTTTTCTACATAGATTGCTCAAAGACAAGCTAGAGAAATAGCCCTTGATTGTCACTGAGAGGAAAGATGAGTGAAGGAAGGACAGGTAGAGGGTAAAAGGAAAGAAAAGAGAGATTGATAATATTTAAGCATATATATTAAGAATGGTGCAAGGAGAACATAGTCCTAGGGAAATGAATACATTCTGGAAGTCTCAATAATGGGCAGGCATAGAATTATACTCTTCACCCTTAATGAAGATTAGTGCAGAAGGTAATTGGGGAAAACCACCATTTTCTGGAATTTCCTCTACCTTTATGTATAAGCAGCTCATAGCATTCTCAGGTATATTCTTCAACTAATGTTTATAATCATGTCTCTTTCAGGAATACACCTGTGGCTCAGTAACAGCAAGTCTGACACTTCTCAAAATAGAGGGTCATTATTATTTTTAGCTCACAAAGTAGATACCTACAGTAAACTTTTAGGTAATCCAGAAATACATGATTTACCTTAGAACTCCATTAAACTTCCTCCAAAGGACATTTTGATGGCATTCTGTTGGTATTAATTAGCTTTAGCAGGATGAGGAAAGGATACCCCTAATTTCTATCCCCAGAGAGTCAGCCCCATCACCTAGACTCAGGAGGATTTGAGGAAGTTGACTTGTAGACATTATATGCAGTCTAGTCGGAGAGAAAAATCCCTAATGACTTGGGATTAACCAGTTATAAAGTGTTGGGTGCCACTGTATGTGTCCCAAGAAGATCATGGTTGTACAATTAGCCCTACCCATTACTACTAGAGAAATTTCCCAAGGCAAAGAGAAGAGAATTAAGCAGAAACTTCCCTTTTTAGTTTCAGAGTGATCTTCAAAAAAAAGATCAAATTGCATTAAAAGACAAGCAAACAAACATGGAAACAAAGAGAACTTTTGGAATACCGTGAAGACATCTGTCGTAGGATATTTGTATTTTGATTGAGGATTTATTCCCATACAGATTCTCATTTTAAGTTACATTAGTAAGAAAAAAAGTATCATTTTTCTCCCTTTCGCTTATTCTTGTAAAGATACCTCGTTCAGCCCCTTAAACAGTCTAGGAATACGGAAGTCATTTAGAAGAAGTTTCCTACTAGACATAGGATCTGTCTTCCCATATCTCCTCCTTCAGCACCAGAAACCCAAGACAGTACTTTGGGGGCAGTTTGGTCACTTGTAGAACAAGGATTAGAAACTTTTCCATATTTTAAGTCAAAATGACCCTGGCTATAATTTCTACATTTAGAGCTTTATTTTGCTTGTCAAAGCCAAGGAAAAGCATTTAAATCCCTTTTCTACATTACTGCCTGTCAAACATTTGAAGACAGTGGTCCTATATTTTCATGTTAAGTCCACTCACAGAAATCAAATTAACCATTCTTATTTCTCTTCATCATTCCCCACGTGGGAATTTTCCAGATTGTTGTTGTCTCCTTCCAGAGAACAAGCAATTTAGCGGGTGTCCCAAGAAGGTGGGAACTGTCACTTATTTTAAGCCAACAGGTGGAACTGTCACTTATTTTAAGCCAATACATTTATTAATAAAGCCCCAAATAGCTTTTGCTTTTTTGAAGATTTCCTCATTATTGTAATTTATTTTAAACCTAAAATAAAATGTCTTTAATTGTTTGTCACAAGCTCTACTCTTAGACTACTTTTCCTCACTCTCTGTTTATGCAGAAGTTTTCATGACCTAAATTTAGGGCTATATACTCATCCACGCATGTCTTCCTAATTTCACCGTCTTGTTTCAGTTATCATTTCAAGCTGTTTGTTCAGTGATGGCGAATCTGCAATTTACTTCCTACAATGCATTACAGTAAAATTTGCAAACCTTCCTGTGGATTGGCAGTAGGAGATCATTATCCTTGATTTCTTGGGCCCTCTATGGAGATTAGCGCACTGTTGGTGCCAGCAAATGTTAGGCAACATGAAAAAATATGATTTAATTATTGAAAATGTTTGGATAAATACTAAAAGTTCCTTGTACAATACTGTAATTGAATCCTTTGATGCCTATAAACATAATAAGAATTCTTAAGCAGTCTTTTTCACTTTTATGGGATTTTAGAGGAATTATTATTTCTTATTATTTTTATGGATCTGTCTTGCTGATCTGATGCCAAAAAAGTGAATTGTATGCTATAGAATCATGGGATGGCCCTGCTGGATTCTGACTCATCCCCTAAATTAAGAGATGGCTCCAAATGTTTTCTCAAGGGTAAATTCTGTTTCTGCATTTAAGCTACAAATTAAGAGACAGACTTTGAAAAAGATGCTGGGGCTTGAAGAACATTCTCAAGGACAGAAGTGTAAAAAGACAAGCTGTTGTTGATAGTTTTAAAATAAGATGTAAATTCTGTCCTACAGTCAATTTGTCCTTCATGGGGAAAAGTATGGAAAAACCTCCTCTGGGATTCAGGCAGACCCAGGGAAAGGCTGCAGGTTTTGTTTTTGGTTTTCATATTGCACTCTCAAGCATTTTTTAAAGGTTGTATGGTGCTAATTTTAGTCATCCTAATTAAAGGATCTTACCTATAGTCTTGATTTAGTTTCCTCCGATTTGCCTGAGAATTCAAAATCTTCCGTGTGAGTGCAGAGGTTTTGCACACTGTGTATTGAAGCATCTCCACGTTGAAATCCTTTCCTTAAAACCCATCAACAGAGAATTTGTGTGTGGGGGGGAGGTGTTGTTTAAAGTTCTTCCTGGAACTTCTATTTTCTCTCTGTAAAATAGCTTTTCTGTAAGCATAAAATAAAATCACACATGGAAAGCACCTGACAAAGGGTCCCGTGTGTCGCAGTATTTGCAAATTTAGGCCTTTCTTGGTTCAAGCATTTTCTCAGTGCTCTCTCCTGCTATTTTCCCCCCAAACAGATGAACACAGATTTGTTTACTTGTAGAAAAATATTCTCGGTCTTAACTATAATATTAGTGGGGACTCAGTTTAAGATCACAATTGCATCTGGTCCATTTTTGTTAGAAGTTTTTGTTTACTTTGTTATTGCTGTTCATTCGTTTCATTTTGTTTCTGGTCACGTGAAGGAAATTGAAAACGTAATTCTTTTAAAGATTAAAAAAATATATTTTGACCGACCCAGAGTTCTACTAATATTGAAATGACTTAGACATTATTTTAAAGTATCTGATAGAAGGAAAAGACCCTCTACTTGGAGGGAAGAAAGCAGCAGGATTAACCAAAACAACAGGATTAACCAAAGGGATTATTAATGAGAGCTGCCTGTGCGTGGTGATGGTGGGTATGAGCCAATCATTGTTGCAACTCCCCTTGGGAAATCGAGATGACCATGGCTTTCTGACTCGGTTCAGGGGAACAAAGAAGAGAGAAGTGTTGTCCACCAGGGTTTTTATACTGTTGAGCTAAAGTTCAGAAATGGTAGACCCAGCAATTGATTGCCTTCAGCATGAGGTTTCTAACAAAAGGTTGAGAATCTGCTAATAGTTACTTCTTTCTGAATCTTGAGCGATAAATTACCCACTGAGGCCAAGTGACATTTTGTCAACGATACTTAATTATGACTGTGTAAGTTCTAAGACTAATTTCCAGGGCTGCTCCTTCCTTCCCCTAATGTTTTTCATCACACCAAAAATGCTTCTTCCCTCACTGTGTTTTCTGTCTTTATTCCAAAAGCAGGACTAGGCAGCAGTATTGTGTGCTCTGATCTCAACCCAAACAGGCTTTTGTCTACTCCAGGTTCCCAGAAGAAAGTATTCATCCCCGACAAAGAAGTAAATAACATTCTTTATAAAATCCCAATCATTTCCTTTGTTCTTATATGATTAATAAAAGACAGGAGGACCGTGAATGCATGTGATGACGGTGAATACAATCTTAATCATTGTTGAAGTTCTCCATATGGAACAGAAATGATGGTGGTAACCTGATTAGTAGATTTAAGTTTCTTCTGCATTCTTTCTCTTCTCTATGATAGCTCTCAGTGCCCTCCTACTCAGTGATAAATAAAGCTCTGGGATGATGGAGTTGCTTTTTAAAAAGTTTTTAAATTTAAATTGAATTAATTAACATATAGTATATTATTAGTTTCAGAGAGGTAGAGGTCAGAGATTCATCAGTTGTATATAATATCCAGTGCTCATTACATCACGTGCCTTCCTTAATGTCCATCACCCAGTTGCCCTATCCCTCCACCCTCATCCCTCCAACAATACTCAGTTTATTTCCTATGATTAAGAGTATCTTATGGTTTGTCTCGCCTTCTGATTTCATCTTATTTTATATTTTTCTCCCTTCCCCTATGATCCTCTGTTTTATTTCTTAAATTCATTCCATGAATGAGATCATATAATTGTCTTTCTCTTATTTCACTTAGCATAATACCCTCTAGTTCTATCCATGTCATTGCAAATGGCAATATTTCATTTTTTGATGGCTGAGTAATATTCCATTGTCTATTTATACCACATCTTTATCCATTCACCTGTCAATGGATATTTGGATTCTTTCCATAGTTTGGTTATTATAGGCATTGGTGTTATAAACATTGGAGTGCAGGTACCCCTTCAGATCACTACATTTGTATCTTTGGGGTAAATACCTAGTAATGCAATTGCTGGGTTATAAGGGTAGCTCTATTTTCAACTTTTTGAGGAACCTCCATACTTGTTTTCCAGAGTGGCTGCACCAGCTTGCATTCCCACCAGCAGTTTAAGAGGGTTCCCTTTTTTCTGCATCCTTGCCAACATCTGTCATTTCCTGACTTGTCAATTTTAGCCACTCTGACCAGCATGAGGTGGTATCTTATTGAGGTTTTGATTTGCATTTCCCTGATGATGAGTAATGTTGAGCATCTTTTCATATGTCTGGTGGCCATCTGGATGTCTTCTTTGGAAAAATGTCTATTCATGTCTTCTGCCCATTTATTGATTGGATTATTCATTCTTTGGGTGTTGAGTTGCTTTTATATATCATCAAATTACTGTTAAATTAAAATATTACCAGGATGGGAATATTTTTAAGGCTAATGGAACTCTCCTGAAAAAGCAGCTCTTCAGAAGTATGAGATTCAGTCCTACACATTTACCTGCCTCAAGGCTGCTCCATTTGGTCCTTAAAATATCTCTAAATAACATCAGTTATATATCCTGTTAGGGGATTTGAAAATGCTCTGTTGGAGAGAGAAGTCTACTTTGCTCTGTGGCAGTTTAGTGTACTGATTTTTTTAAAAATCAGTTAACCCAAATAAGTAGTAGTTCTTAACCTTTCTAAGTCATAGTCTCCTTTTTAAGGCTCAGATGGAAATTATAGATCTTTTCTCCAGAAAAATGTACACATGCATTGAGGATTTTGTACTGAATTTCACATTATCAATGGACTAGTAGAGTATATCCCTGAAGTTCAAAAGAAACTCTGTGTCAGATATTACAGAAACATGGTGAACTTGAGTTCAAGACAGGCAGTTTGGAGAAGTTTTTCTCATGGAAAATGGAGGGCTGATGTTCAATCACAAAGGAGCACTGGTGGTTCAGCATCAGTGCCTGTTTAAGTTCCTGGGCATCTATTCTGATAAGATGGTGCCTGTGCCTCTTTCTTGCTATGGGTGTTAATTTTTTCCCTTGCATTCAGGAAACATCCTTGGATGAATATGCCAGGGAGCAAGGCCAAGGATGAGAGAACGCGGTGGGCACCACAGAAGAGAGAGGAAATTAGAGAGCATATCTCTACCCTTGGTCTACTGGGGAATAGCATGGAGATCTAGCCTAGTCACTGTGACTCACTCTTGAAGGGAACATGTATCATATGCTGGGCTTCAGGTTCCCAGATGTCCTATATTGATTATAAAAATGGCCCCGATTCCTCACTCCTCCCATACGCCCCATTGTATCCCTATTCTTTGCAATGTGATTTTGCAGCTTTTCCAATAATAAAAGAAGAATATTTCTATACTTCTTGAATTTGCACTTATGATTTGCTTTGGACAGTTGGATATGGCAGTAGTAACAGGGAGCCAGTGTTGTGACTAAGCTTCATGAATATCCCTCCATCTTCCCCTTCTCTCATTCTCTTCTCTGTTCTTGCCAAGAAAATATCCTCAGACTAGCCTGCTGTGAGATGAGAACTGGTCAGATATACAGATCCTCAATAGATAAGAACACCACTGGAGTAAACCACAAATAAATGAATGAACTTGGGTAAATCTAGTTTAAATCCTTAGAACCACCCAGACAACCTACAGACATATTACCAAAACAAATGTTTGTTGTGACATACCTGTGAAGTTTGCTGGTTGCTTGTTCTACAGCATCATTACACAGTTAGATAACTCATACATCCAGGTTGGTTGGATATGGATCTAAACACCAAGAAGATCTTAAAATGGGCTTAACTTTCCCTTAAGTCTTGATGTCAGGATGTGATATGGAAAGTAGGGAGTACTTCCCCAAGAACTGCACTCTTAAACTTGGCACGCTTCAGCAGACCATTCACTCAAAACGATCAGGTCAGGAATTGCATTAGGCCTGGGAATGTAATGAGGGAATATAACTAGTTTTTTTTTTTTTTTCTTTGTGAGCAGGTCATCTGGTGGAACTAGGATTCTAATTTACCTCAACCCTGTAGTGCTGAGACTGATGGGTACAATTCACACCTTTAGGTATCCTCTATTCTTAACTAGATTGCACTAACTAGCATTTTTGGGATGATTCTATTATGAGTAGTTCTGAATAGGAACAAGGTTTTATAAACACAACCTCTTTACAATCTTTACTCTTAACCCAAGAGTGAACTCTAACAAGATAAACCTTGAAAGGAGAGAAGGAACTGCTAACTATTTGATAGTTTGACAAAGTTGTGGCTATTTTTCTGGGCTGTGATTTATTTAAATTTTGCTGACTCTTATCTTCCTCCAAGTTTTAAGCACTTTGGTGATGATTCATATGAGGTCAAATGTTGTTGCTTCCAAAACACAAGACTCTTGGGTAGAAGATACAGAAAGACTTACAGTCAGGTTTTCTGATCTTTGATCCAATGCTCTGCCTCAGAATTATGTGATTGAGTAAGTATTATTTGACTTTTTTTTTGTCTCGTTTTCTCATTGGAGACATTTTATTGGTGATGATTTGATTGCCTCACGTAAGGAGTCATGATAAAGAAACACTACTAAAAACTTTGAGTTCTGTTTCTCTCTAACCATTAATGCTAATTTCTCTTAAATTAGCTTGAGTTTTGTTTTTGTTTGTTTTTCTCTCTGCAAAAGAAATGGCACAGGATAGCTGGATTGACTGTCCAGCTTTCACGTTAGTAGAGATGTTAAACGTACAACACACAGACAAAACTCTACTTACCACTAAACACATCTACATTCATTTTTAAATTACATTTATTTTACTTTAGTTTTACTACATATTCTTTTGTATATATGAGAACATGACTAGAAACATGAAGGACTCGGAGTTTCCTTCTGTCCTTCCATATAAGATATATAAGATAAGAACACTGGGAATATCTATGCCCATCAAAGCTGCACCTCACAGCCACTACTAATACTTAAAAAAAAAAAAAAAAAAGAAAAGAAAAGAAGGACTTGGTTTATTACTGTTGTCAACTTCTTAAATGTATAAAAAGCTCATTAACAAACTTTAAAATGGCACAGATAGTATGTTAAGATATGCTTAGCCTCTAGTTATAAATGGTTAACATGAAAGCAACAGCAATAAACTGGGCTCACTATGTGTAATAGTCAAAGTTTTCCAGAGAAACAAAACCAATAGGTTATATATATATGGAGAGAGAGAGAGAGGAGAGAGAGAGAGAGAGAGAGAGAGAGAGAGAATGAGTATGAGATTTATTATAAATATTAGCCTGCATGATTATGGAAGCAGAGAAGTCACAAAATTTGCTATCTGAAAGACGGAGAAGCAGGAAAACCAATGGTACGATTTAAGGCAAAGTACAGAGGCCTGAGATGGGCTCCAATGTCCGAGAGTAGAGGAAGACACATAACTTGGCTCAAACACAGACAGCAGATTTGCCCTTCCTCTTTATGCAAGCCCTCAATGGATTGGATGATGCCCATCTACATTGGTTAGGGAGATCTTCTTTACTCAGTCTACTGCTTCAAATGCTAATTTCTTCTGGATATATCCTCACAGATATAACCAGAAACAATGTTTTACCACGTATCTGGGCATCCTTCAGTCCTCTCAAGTTGACATGTAAAATTAATCATCACAGTAAGTTTTGTCTGAGTTCTGGAAAGTAAAAGGCTACTCGTGGCCCAAATTTCTCAACTGCAATATGGACTTTGGGCAGGGCATTACTATTTTTTGCTATGGTTATTTGAACTAACTGCCCATGCATTGCTAGAAAATGTCAGAGTTTTTGGTCTATTACATGGTAATTAATTGAAATTTAAAAATGTTATTTAAAATTTCTGAGTTTTTAATTTGTTTAGCTTCTTGGTACTTTACACTACCAAAGTATGAAGGAGAGAATAAAGGATATGCAAAAGAGTACATGACGTTTTTAGTCTGGATAAACTCACTGTCTTGGCAAAAACCTTTTTCAGATACCTTTTTTTTTTTAAGATTTTATTTATTTATTCATGAGAGACACAGAGAGAGGGAGAGAGAAAGAGAGAGAGGCAGAGGCAGAAGCAGGCTCCATGCAGGGAGCCCAACATGGAACTCGATCCCCGGTCTCCAGGATCAGGCCCTGGGTCGAAGGCGGCACTATACCGCTGAGCCACCCAGGGTGCACCCCCTATTTTTTTTTTAAAGAGATTTCTATTTATTTATTCATGAGAGACACAGAGGGAGAAGGGGGCTCCATGCAGGGAGTCTGATTTGGGACTCGATCCTGGCACCCCAAGATCATGCCCTGAGCTGAAGGCAGATGCACCCAACCACTGAACCACCCAGGCTTCCCTCATCTACCCTTTCTTATTGAACAAACAGACCAATAAAATAATTCACCAGATGTTATTGACATGTAAATTTGATTTCACTTTAACTATAAACTATTGATTTCTGGGTACTAGGTTTCTTACCATTTAGATTTCCACATTATATTTTTCTGTTCATTAATTGATCGATTTCTGCATCATATCATAAAATATGTAAAACTCGTGGCTGAATATCAGAATCTGCATTCTCTGAGCAGAGCAAAGTTAAAGAAAAATCCACAGCTCTTCTTAATGGCTTGTTGCAAATTTATAGTCTTCAAACTTAGCTGCACACTGATGAGATATTTTCAGTGAGAAGATAATGAGTTACTCTGAGACACATCAAATGTGAAGTGTTTGTTGGACACCTACATGGAGATCACCATCTGAGATTTAAATATATAAATGCAAAACTTAGAGGAATGGTCTAGGCAACCCTCAAAGAATGAACTTGCCTGATGCCACCTGAGAAAGATCATGATCACGGCTCAACAGCTACATTGAGCAGGGCTTATCTGTGGGGACAAAATTAGAATCAAAATCATATGTAATTATTCCCCTATCTAGTACAACCTACCATTAGATCCTCTTTTCTGCAGTTAAGTGTCAGCCCATTCTCCCCTTTACTCTGGATTCTGAATGGAGTGTGGGGCTCTGGAAGGGGAGCAGAGATCTGCTCAAGCTCCTTGCAGGCTGGAGAGGGCACAGAGTTAAGCAGCTTCCAGAATGAAACAGTAGCTTCTGTAGTGTAAAACTTCTGCAGAATGATATTAAATGGTTGCTTATGTAAAGAATAAATTTAAGTGCTGTGAAAACAATTAAAAAAAATGTGTTGACCAGAAAATGAAGTAAAATGGTTCCATTTTCTATAGATAAGCCAGGTAATGGGAAAAACTGTAACATAGACAGTAGCAATAATGTTTGCTGAGCGTTATCAGGCCTGGGCACTATTTTAAAATGCTTTACATATATTAACTTATTTAATCCTTACTACAGTCTTGTGGGGTAGGAACCGTTATTATCATCATTTTACAGATGAGAAAACCAACACCCAGAGATTTTAAGTATTTTACCCAAAGTTAAAAAACTGCTGAGTGGCAAAGATTTGAATTTAAGCCATGTGGGTTCAGAGAATATGACCTTACAAATTACTTCCTGTATGAATTAAAAATGACTCCAACATACCCTACACAAGTTAAATATTAGAACAATTTATATGAGAGAGTGAAAAAATGCTACAGAAAAGGCTAATCAAGAAAAGAAAACTTTGGTATTTTTCTTCATTTAATCCGGAGTTTTAATCCCCACTCACTGCGGAGAAATCATTCAATTCTATTAGAGAATGCTCCTCAGAGTTTTGTTTTGTTTTGTTTCAGCTGTCTCCTCACCAGAACTCTGTACTAGTGATAGAATTACAGTGGACACTCTATTAAAACACACAAACACACACACACACACACACAAAGCAAATACTTTTATATACAGACAACAAACTGATGGTTGGCAGAGGGGAGGTGGGTGGGGAGATGGATGAAATAGATAAACAGGATCAAGAGGCACAAACGTCCAGTTATAAAATGAATAAGTCATGGAGATGAAAAGTATAGCCTAGGAAATATAATCAATATTGTAATAACATTGAACAGTGTCAGAGGGCAGCTACACTTGTGGTGAGTATTAAGTAATGTACAGAATTGTTGAATCACTGTGTTATATACTTGCAATTAATAGAACATTGTATGTTAATTACACCTCAATTTAAAAAAATCTAAACACACATAAAAAGATTGAAAATGACCTGGTAGAGAGATGTCTTATTTGCATACTAATAATTGCTACCAGGAAAGCTGTATCCTTGTGAGAAATCTTTTAGTAAAAGATAGTCGAATACAGGAGGTCTGTGAGGCAATTACTGTATAATATCAGGGAAAGTTATTTGGAAAATACAAGAATATTCATAAATTCAGTATGATCACACTTACCAAAAACTATTTGGTTCCTTTGAATAATAACAATAGTTAACATTCGTTAAGCACTTAGCATGAGCCATGTATTGCTCTAGGTTCTTTTAGCCCATCAACACAGTCCTCCCAAAGGTCCTGCCAGCTAGGTTCTTGTTTCCTGCATTTTATGGATGGGGAAATAGGTTCAACAACTTTACCAAAGGCACAGCTTGGGATGTCAAAGAGGATATTAATTGGGCGCCTAGGTGGCTCAGTCTGTTAAGCAGCTGCCTTCAGCTCAAGTCATGATCCCAGGTTCCTGCAGGGAGCCTGCTTCTCCCTCACCTGCTCCCCTTGCTTATGTTTTCTCTTTCTCTGTCAAATAAAAAAAGAAGATAATTGAGAAATCACTCAAATCATATTTCTATTCCATTATTTTTATTCTATCATTTTTTTGATTATTAGAAATGCTATTTATTGCTGCTAGACATAATTTGCAGTTGCATGTGACCCAACAGTTGTACATTTCTATGTCCTTTTATAGGATTAAAGAAAAATTCTTGAGGCAAGTACACTAATTTTTTTTAAGATTTTATTTATTTATTCATGAAAGACAGAGGAGAGAGAGAGAGAGAGAGAGAGAGAGAAGCAGGCTCCCTGCAGGGAGCCCGATGTGGGACTCCATTCTGGGTCTCCAGGATCAGGCCCTGGGCTGGAGGCGGCGCTAAACCGCTGAGCCACCAGGGCTACCCCACTAATTATTTTCTAATGACATCTTACAATGCATGATATTTTGTGGGTTAGGTTATTTTTCTCATGGGAGTTTCACTAATTTCATTTATTGTCAGACATTATATGTTAGCATTTTTGATTCACACTGGCATTAGAAGTCCACTGAAAACACAATTCAGTCCTCAACCCCATATACTGTCCCTTTAGCTACCTCGCTTTAGGTACAAGGAGTCTTAAAACCTAAATCAAGGGGAAAACTGCAGGAATAGAGACCTAGGTCCCAGTTTCAGGAGACTAAAGTTTTAGTTAAGATTCCTTTACCAGGAACCCCTCTGTGGCTCAGTGGTTAAGCACCTGTCTTCAGCCTAAGCTGTGATCCTGGGGTCCTGGGATCCAGTCCCACATCGGGATCCTTGCATGGAACCTGCTTCTCTTTCTCTTTATCTCTCATGAATACATAAATAAATAAATCTTTAAAAAAAAGAAAGATTCCTTTACCATATCATAGTTTGTGTAGTTCTTAGCAAATAGCATTATTTTAATAGTCAGAAAGTGAATGAAACTTTAATGTAAGTTTGTGTTTTCCTAAATTTTTATTATTTTTTATTAACTTTAAAAAGATTATTTCATTAAATTCTAATTGCTCTAATACCATTTTTGTTTGATGTTTTCTGTTATCATATTAAATTTTTATGACTGTCTGTTTAGAAAGAGAGTTTTGAGGGTATGATTTCTGAAGGTAACTTAAATTCATAACACAGCACCTCCTCGTATTTATAGGTAATTGGCTTTTTGGAAGTAATATGCAATGATTGGAAATTAATCTTAGTAAGTTCGAAATCAAATATTAACATATGTATTTTGCTATTTCTTTTTTTTTTCTCGTGGGAAGAATAAATAACAAAATCTACCCTCTTAAATTTTTAGGTACACAGGACAGTATTGTTAACATAATCACAATATCATTTAGCAGATCTCTAAAACTTATCTTAAATAACTAAAACACTATACCCATTGAAAAGCAAGTCCTCATTTCCCTCTTTCCCCAGTGTTTGGCTTTTTGCTTCTAAGAGTTTGACTATTTTGGATACCTCATATAAATGGAATCATGCAGTATTTGTTCTTCTGTGACTGGTTTATTTTGTTTAGCATAATGTTCTCAAGGTTCCTCCATGTAGTTGCATATGTAGGATTTCTTTCTTTTTCATGGTCAAATAGTATTTGTGTGTGTGTGTGTGTGTGTGTGTGTGTGATATTTTCTTTATCCTTTCATCTGTTGAAGGACATTTATATTATCTCCACATCACAGCTATTGTGAATAACTCTGCAAAAAAAATAGAATAGACATCTTGGAAATAAACCAAGCATATGTGGTTAATTGATCTTTGACAAAAATACTCAATGGGAATAGGATGATCTCTTCAACAAATTGTGTTAGGAAAGCTAAATATCCGCATGCAAAAGAGTAATACTGGACCTTTATCTTAATTCATAAACAGAAATAAACTCTAAATATAGACTTAATTGTAAGAGCTGAAATTATAGAACTCAGAATAAAATATAGGGACAAAGCTTTATGACATTATTCTTGGCTGTGATTTCATGGATATGACACCAAAAGAACAGGCAAAAAGCAAAAATAGATCCATGGGACTATAAAAATTAAAAAGCCTCCACACAGCAAAAGAAATCTACAAAATGGGAGAAAATATCTCCAAACAGTATATTTGATAAAAAGGTTAACCTCCAAAATCTATAAAGGACTTCTATAACCCTATAGTCAAAAACAAACAAACAAACAAACAAACAAAAACAAACAAAAGGCCAAATAACCCAATTTTAAAATTGCACTAAGACCTTGAATAGGTATTTCTTCAAAGAAGACATACAAATGATCAATAACTATATGAAAGATGCTCAACATCATCAATTATCAAGAAAATGCAATTTAAAACCACAATGATGGGCAGCCCAGGTAGCTCAGCGGTTTAGCCGTCTTCAGCCCAGGGCGTGATCCTGGAGACCTGGAATCGAGTCCCACATCAGGCTCCCTGCATGGAGCCTGCTTCTCCCTCTGCCTGGGCTTCTGCCTCTCTCTCTCTGTCTCTCTCTCTCTCTGTCTCTCTCTCTCCTGTCTTTCATGAATAAATAAAATCTTTAAATAAAAGAAAAAAAAAGAATAAAACCGCAATGACATCACCCTACATCTGTTTAAATGGCCATTACCAAACAAACAAAAGCTAACAAACCTTGGTAAGGTTGTGAAAAAATTGTAATATCATTGTACACTGTATTACTATTGGTGGGAATGTGAAACGGTGCAGCCACTATTGAAAACAGTATAGAGCTTTCTAAAAAAATACTAAAAAATAAAACCACCATATGATCAAGCTATTCCATTCCTCAGTATTTATTCAAAAGAACTGAAATCAGGATATTGAAGAGACATACATGCTTCATGTTCCTTATAACATTATTCTCAATAACCAAGATGTGTGTTTGGAGAGCTATTGGTCAGACAAATTCTCCAAAAAGCATCTTTGTGAGGTAAATACGAAGACACAGAGAAAGAGAGTTTGTGTTTCTCAAGTTATTTTAATTTAATTTAATTTAATTTAAAATTTTACTAGTATAGACATTTTGGAATATCTCCAGTGCACACATATATTACACAGAACTATAACAGCAAATTAATTTGGTTGAGATTTGACCAACTTTAACTTCAAAGTATAATTTTCAATTGCATTCTCTATGGTATTCTTTCTAGGGAGCTAGATATTGGGCTATATTATACAAAGAAGTCCTTTATTAAAAAATATTTATTCAAAGAACTGTTGTTGATAGAAGCATCAAGCTTCAAAATAATAATTTTGCAAATTGAATGTCAGTGTCTTAAACTGTACTCAGGTTTCATTCAAAAGTGAGAAAAGAACTAATCATGTAATGGAGGAAACTACTGGTCCTGTCTACATGATGGGAGGAAGCTGAAGATGAAGAATTGGGCCCAAGCAGGATCTTAAGGAAATGAAATCGATCTTGGCAGAGACTTCTGGTTGCCTTTCCAATATCCATGCCCCGGCCCCCAATCTTTCTCCTTACTTTTAGAAATCAACTTTTAACTGGGCTCCTTGCCAGACTGTGATAATATGACTAAGTTCTAGCCAACAAGATATAAGTAGACACATATAAGATTCCTGGAAAATCTACTTATAGAGGATCTACTTCTAGAAGGGAAGCTTCTTTAGTTCTCTTACCTCTTCTATCAGGTCTGTAACTCCGACATGGTAGCTCAAGTGTCAGCAGTTATCTTGGACCGTGAGGGGATCTGAGGGTGAGAACAATGGTTGGCACTAATGGACTAACTCTGGATAACCTCTTTCCAAGCTTTCCTGTGCTACTATCTGCATCTTGTACAGCAACATTTATGCAATTATTAAACATTTGATTGTTTTTTGCCTTCCTTAGTTAGGAAAGACCAAAAACTGGATAAATGAAAGTGTGATAAAAATGATGCAACTTAATACAATTGAGACAATTCTAGAATGAGCAAATCTTCTGCTTTAATTGTCTACCTATTAGATTAATGCCATTCAACTGTCTGCTTCATCATGAAAGAAAAGAAATGTGTATAAATATGTGAATATAAAACTGCACACATTACTTAAATATATTTTTCAATGTCATTTTCAAGCCAGCTTATAAGGAACTGATTATTGTTTTACTTTTCTATACTGCATTTTCCAGATGAACTTTTAAGAATTCGTTATGAATAAAAGCAAAATAATCCTGTAGTTACTTTGGAATCCCATGTTTTATGACAGTCATGCTCAAAACAATTTCAAAAATGTCTTAAAACTTAAAACAACTCTTTTTTTTTTTTTTTTTGAAAAATCACAAGTGGTGTCAAATATTTATTCTTTTATGTAGGTTTGGCTTGAGAATCAGCCCTCGGTTAGAGATCAAAGAAAGAGAAATGTTCCTGAAGAAAGACATGCCTGTTCATGTAGGTATGCACATGGACATGTTTTGTCAAAGAGCTCTGAAGTTGCCATGAGAAATAAAAGTATTTTTGGAATTAGTGCTGGCTTCCAGGATGGTTCTTTTGGAGAAACAGTTGTTTGGTTGTACAACTTACAAATAGAGTGGTTTGAGTAAGTTCCATTTCCTTAAAGCGATACTTTATAGTGCAGCTTTCTTCTCTGCCTTATTTTATCATCTTCGTTTATAGCTTCCCAAGCTTCGAAGACTTTTCTATGGGTAGTCTTCATGCTGTCCCACTTACTGGCTAACACAGTCAGTTACATAAGAACCATCAGCCCCATGGGGACGCCTGGGTGGCTCAGCAGTTGAGCACCTGCCTTTGGGCCAGGGCATGATCCTGGAGTCCGGCGATCGAGTTCCACGTCGGATTCCCTGCATGGAGCCTGCTTCTTTCTCTGCTTATGTCTCTGCCTCTCTATGTCTCTCATGAATAAATACAATCTTAAAAAAAAAAAGAGAAGAACCATCAGCACCACCAACTTTGTGGGCTTCAAAATACCACTGGTTAGTCAATTTTCCTCTCCTTACTTTTTCTCTTTCACTACCAATCTGGCCTATGATCCTGGATTTCAGAGTTACCCTCAAAGAACCATATTGTTTGCCTTTGGCTCATTCTGTCTTCCCACATATTGACTTATTTATAGGATTACATATCATCAGTAGCCCCTATTCCTCCTAAATCCCAAATTTACATTGACCCCTTTGGATTTGAAGTCCTTCTCTGACTTCCTTGGACTAAAGATTTCATTGCTCCATTATATTCATGGCTGGGCCTTCCTAAAGACTGTGGAGCCCTGTTTCCATAACCAAAAAGAATGTGCATCACATAATTCAAAATCCTACTGGCTTTCATTCCTAGAAATATGATTAAGGCCTTTGTTTCAACTTGCCCTGCCTCTCTTCCATGATGGTTTGAGGTAAAAAGTGTATATATCTCATACCATTTATATTGTTTTTTTTCCCTCACTGCTAGTTGCTTAGACCAAAATTTTGTGGCTTTCCTCAGATACAAAATAAAATCCAGATTTTTAAATAAACTCAACAAAACCCTACATAAAGAGGTCCCCGCCTGTCTCTTCAGCCTGTCTGCCTCTCTTCTCCCCTTTATTCACTATATCCAGCCCCTCTGACCTTCTTTTCTGTTGCTGGAACCCGTCAAGCTTGTTCTCAACATTAGCATTCTACGCTCACTGTGTCTTCTGGAAATAACTACATTTTTAGACTTTTGTGAGGCTGCCTCTTCAGATCCCAGCTTTTACCTTCCTTCACCACTATAGGGAGAGTAATCACCGACCCTACCCCTCATCCCTATTCTTCCTTTCTCATATAGATTAGAGGCAAGCCAGAGACTTGCTTTAAAAAAATGTTTTTTAATTTCTTTTGTGGACTACTCCTTTCTTAGAATTCTGCAAATGACAACACCAGCTCTCCTTTTTCTTTTTTCTTTTTCCTGTATTTGGATTTGTTTGATTTTCAAAATCTTTCTTGGCTTTGTAAATTGAGCTCCTGAGCTTAACTGTCTGGTTCATGAAATTTGGACAACTTTCTTGAATTCCAAATTATTTTGTTTATAAACATTGCTTGGGCTTGTTTACATAGTTGGTGTGAGCAATCCATTTACACCACAGCGTTAAGAGCTATGCTTCTTTCCCTCTGTCCCACTCAGGCTCTACCACCCAGCTCCTTTGTGAGGAAGTAAAGCCTCAGATATTTAACAACCTTCCCATTTGATGCAAGAAATTTCTGTCACTTCCTGCAAAGGGCCATCCTGCATCTTTGTTAATAACATTGGTGCTATGGAATTCACTATCTCACCAGCCAAGCCATTATAACTTCATAAAACTCTAAGACTTCCTAGAGACTCCTTCCTTTTATTTATCTTAAATTGCCTCCTGGAAACCTCTATTAAATGCTTCTAATTCTGCATTTTAGATTACATAGAATAAATTCCTGTCCACATAATGAGGATCAGATCATCAGGGCATAAAGGCAGGGATTTGAGGAGATAAGGGATAAAGCTAGATAATCAAGAACAAGCAACTACTGCAAGATCAGTATGTCATTGTGTAGTGACCAAGAAGCCATTTGTGTCTTTCTTCACTCTACTAGTGCCATTTATTTTCCACTGAGGATGAAGGAATGAATAAGACTATTACCTCTGAAAGAAGAAAGTTTTCCAAGAATTGTTGGAGGGTGAAATGAGAAACACAGAACTCTAAATCTTCCTAAAGGTAATTTGTGGTATTGTCAAAATCTACTCTCTTACTGGAAAAAAATTAAAAAAAAAAAAAAAAAACAGTTTAGCTTTTCTGTTACCTAGAGTTTGGAGCCTTAAAACGCTGAACTTCAATTGTCTCTGACAAGGGACCAAAGCAAACTCCAAAACAAATTTCTCTGTCTAAGTTCTGTAAACATAGCTCTTGGATATTTTTCCTTTGGAAAATCAGACATTTGTACCTCTCTTCTCTTATTCCATTACTGTGACATTTATTGAGTGCTAAAATGTCGACCTTATGGTCTATTTGTCCCTTTGGTATTAGGGCCCAGATGTTGGTAGTCTCTCTCCTTTCTCTTCTCGGATGGTGTCCCTCCCTCACGGGACTCTACTGAGCGATGGCACAGGTCCTGGCCTTTCACACGCATGACTATTTTTACCTCAAGAGGGAGGGATCCTCAGGACACAATTTACACACAAGAGTGGAGTGATAGTCACACAGCCTCTGGTTACTCCTTTAGCTTCAAAGGTTTATGTATGTTAAAGTATCTCTTCTAGTCCTGCCTTCCCTTCTACCTCCAGTTGTTGAAACTTTGATTTCATTTTCTTCCTAGTTCATTTGAACTTTCCACTCTGTAGTACAAGACTTAGTTTCTCTTGCTTTCTTTGAATCTCTGGAAGAGTAAAGTTCTATCACAGGCTTGAAATGCAGGGCACCCCTTGAGTTCAAAGCAAAACCACTCTCCACATTCATCTAAGTAGTTATCAAGGAAAGAGTCCCTGGGATCTTTCCACTGATAATTTTAGTATTACTCTTCTCTCTTTAAAAAAGAAAGGAAAAAAAAAAAATAACACAGTAATCAATCTTCTGTGGGCTACTTTTAATATCAGTCATTACATTCTGAAAATGTTCAGTCCCGTATTTTATTTTGTTCTTTCCACCTTTCTTAATCACAAAACTCTTAGTTCCTTGTGGCAGCGATTTTGCTTTGTTATCTGAATTTGCAATGCACAGCACAGGGAGAAAGCGAATGAATGCACTTGTAAAGCTCTCAATCACTTCTACTTCAGGATCTGCACCTTCTAGCATTAGTATCCTCTTCCAACATCACTTTAGGGATTCTCTCCTTTTTTTTTTTTTTGGAAAGCACTTGCATTCATATCAGTAGTCAATAGACTATGTTTCATTGGTTTGACGTGAACCACTTTCACCAACATACCTTTAATTCATTCAAAATTCAAATCATCTGAAGAGACTGTCTTTCTTCCAATGGATAGTCTTTCCTCCTTTATCGAATATTAGTTGCCCATAAAGTTCAGGGTCCACTTCTGGATTCTCTATTCTGTTCCATTGATCTATGTGTCTGTTTTTGTGCCAGTACCACACTGTCTTGATGACCACAGCTTTGTAGTACAACCTGAAATCTGGCATTGTGATGCCCCCAGATATGGTTTTCTTTTTTAAAATTCCCCTGGCTATTCGGGGTCTTTTCTGATAAATGGTGCTGGGAAAATTGGACATCCACATGCAGAAGAATGAAACTAGACCACTCTCTTTCACCATACACAAAGATAAACTCAAAATGGATGAAAGATCTAAATGTGAGACAAGATTCCATCAAAATCCTAGAGAAGAACACAGGCAACACCCTTTTTGAACTCGGCCATAGTAACTTCTTGCAAGATACATCCACGAAGGCAAAAGAAACAAAAGCAAAAATGAACTATTGGGACTTCATCAAGATAAGAAGCTTTTGCACAGCAAAGGATACAGTCAACAAAACTCAAAGACAACCTACAGAATGGGAGAAGATATTTGCAAATGACATATCAGATAAAGGGCTAGTTTCCAAGATCTATAAAGAACTTATTAAACTCAACACCAAAGAAACAAACAATCCAATCATGAAATGGGCAAAAGACATGAACAGAAATCTCACAGAGGAAGACATAGACATGGCCAACATGCATATGAGAAAATGCTTCTGCATCACTTGCCATCAGGGAAATACAAATCAAAACCACAATGAGATACCACCTCACACCAGTGAGAATGGGGCAAATTAACAAGGCAGGAAACAACAAATGTTGGAGAGGATGCGGAGAAAAGGGAACCCTCATACACTGTTGGTGGGAATGTGAACTGGTGCAGCCACTCTGGAAAACGGTGTGGAGGTTCCTCAAACAGTTAAAAATAGACCTGCCCTACTGACCCAGCAATTGCACTGTTGGGGATTTACCCCAAAGATACAAATGCAATGAAACGCCGGGACACCTGCACCCCGATGTTTATAGCAGCAATGGCCACGATAGCCAAACTGTGGAAGGAGCCTCGGTGTCCAACGAAAGATGATGGATAAAGAAGATGTGGTTTATGTATACAATGGAATATTACTCAGCCATTAGAAATGACAAATACCCACCATTTGCTTCAACGTGGATGGAACTGGAGAGTATTATGCTGAGTGAAGTAAGTCAGTCGGAGAAGGACAAACATTATATGTTCTCATTCATTTGGGGAATATAAATAATAGTGAAAGGGAATATAAGGGAAGGGAGAAGAAATGTGTGGGAAATATCAGAAAGGGAGACAGAACGTAAAGACTGCTAACTCTGGGAAACGAACTAGGGGTGGTAGAAGGGGAGGAGGGCGGGGGGGTGGGAGTGAATGGGTGACGGGCACTGGGGGTTATTTTGTATGTTAGTAAATTGAACACCAATAAAAAATAAATTAAAAAAAAATTCAAATCATCTGGATCCAGCCAGAAGGAATATCCTTCCCTTCCTTTCTCTTATACTACTTCTACTTCTACTTTAACGTACCTACAGTTCCAAAGTAAAAAACATTTAAACAGACTAGGGGGAAAAAAACCCACATAAAAAAATTTATCTTTTTAAAAATCTAAAGAACTGGAGCAATTTCCTAGGAATCTCTCAACATATTAGCCCCAGGATGTCCAAACAAAAATCTTTATACTCTGGGAATTAAAAATCAGTGGTTGAATTTATTATATGCCTAAGGTCTGCATCTTGTCCTGTGAAACAATTCACAAGGAGAAGAGAGATATAGGAGAATAAAACTAACTAAGCCAGAAATATGTTCCACCAGATGTCAGCGCGTCACCCCATTCTGTCAATATCCAGCTCAGGTTTGCCTTAATTTGTATCTGCTCCATCTCTGCAGTCTTCCCTTCATTAGACACTAAGACAAAAACTCAACATAGTTGCTAAAGCAACTTTTATTTTGACAGCTTTAGTATTTCATCATTATGCTTTTGTTTCAATGGAAAAATGTCTTCCCACGCTCTTAACTGAAGATGACTTTCTCATTAAGCCAAGACTTTTGCTTCTTCTTACATAACAAATGTGTACACAACCCACCTGCTTCTGGGTTACTTTCCATCTGTTCTTCAAGACAAACCCTATTACATATAAAAACAGCTTTTTTTTTCTTTTTATGGACATTATGTCTCCATGTAAATGGAATTTGTAATCAACTTGGGTCATCTTTTCAGACAACAGAAATGTTTCAGGAACTTGATGACAATTAATTTACAGAATATTATGCTTATAAAGCCTAATCATTCTATATTTTTATTTATAAGGGAATATTTCTGGTGGACAAAGTGGAATTTAGATTTTACAAAATATAATCATTCAGATGATAAGTTCAGCAAAAAAGGGAATATTCCTTCATCAGAACCCAAGTGAACTTGAAAGTCATATGATGTTTAGGATGTCAGAGAAACTGGAACATGAGGATTTTCTAGTGTGTTCCTAGCCTTGGACTGCTTTGAGAATTCAAACAAAGCTATGGACCCTCTTTCCTGCAAATGTATATGCATTCAAATGTTTTCATATTGCGTCAGGTTTGCTTTCTTCCTCTAAGACCACAAGTCATAACCCAAATAAAGAACACCTGATTTAGTCCAATTATTTTCATTTTTGATGACAAAGAAACTGATGCTCATAGAAGCTAATTGATCTATTTGAGATTCTAAATATTTAAGCCTAGAAATCATGCTATTAACAGAACAATAATTTTCTTACTATATAAAAAATTGTGTTTTGCTGTTTAAAATATGTTTGAATGTTATTTCTGCTTCTTTATTGACAAATACATCCATAATGATATAAATTCAATACTAAGAAAAACATATCCCCAGAGGTTAGCTAACCCTGCAAGTTAGTTACCTAGAGGGGAATACTTTCAAAGGGAATCTCATTTACTATTTTGCCTTCATGTTTCAATGATCTTGGAACTTAAGCAGGTGCTTACTGTTATAATAATAATTATTATTATTATTGTTAAATTTACAATTATTACTTATAATAAGGAATTTAAAGAGACAACAAAGACTTCAGATTAATGTATCCTAAGGCAGCCTGGATTTTAGTCTTCCCTGAAACTGTCCATTCTATTTTTTGCTATTGCATCACATAAAATATTACAGAAAACACATTTGGGAAAATATTACAAGAAAAATGAGGTGAAAATTAGAATTTCACAGCCTTTCTTGGTTTCCTTATGTACATTGTCTAATTCTTGTCTTTCTGACATGAAGTTGTGCAGTGATTTAGGACCACGTTAATCATTTTAATGTTCTCACTCAGTTGTAGGGGAAAATGAAATAGCTGAATTTATGCTAAAAATAAACCTTACAGATTTGCTGGATTGCATGACATTTGAGAGTAAACAACTGTCCTCCCTCTTGGAAAGCTAATCCTGCCTGGCTTTTGACTTTCCCAAGAGATTGTTCTAATAGATTTTTTAAGCTGAATGTTGGATAATTGTTTCCACGACTAGCACAGATTGGTTTTCTCAAAAGAAAAAATGAAAATGAAAGTTCTATCCAATTAAAATAGAGCTATTAATACTATGCTCTGCTGGAAAGGAAAAGTCTGCTCTTCAAAGACTTGTGCAATTTATCACAGAAACACAAATTTTCACAGCAACTGAAAGAATTGGGTGAAGAATTTTAAAAAGCAGTGATTTAGAGCTCTTTAGTTGGCACATATGAGAATATTAACTTCCCTGGCAGAGAGGAATAGATGCCTTCACATTGGCTCTACTAACGTTTCATCACAGAAAAGATGGTTCATAAGGAAAACCCAGAGTCTTGTCTTCTGGTTATTTAGATCTTATAGTCAGAAATAGGAAAGATTAGCACTGTACTATAGGGTAACTAGATTGAGAATACTCTTTACTTCTTGATCTAGTAGATCTTCCTTTCACTTGAACAATTTATTAATTTGTGAACAATATGCTTTGGAAGTTCTGACTGTTAGATAATTTAGCCATTTACTATGTTTAAGCCCAAATCAAGAAAAATTCCTTTGTGAATTTATATTCAAACTTTAAGATTTGGGACTGTAATAAAAACAGTTGTCAGTGCTATCATGAGTCAATGTACTTATTTATATTCTAGCATCCCATTTCCTATGCCCTTTGGTGCCAAAAGACAAAGGATCAAAGAAGGATAGACTTATCAATATCTGTCTAAACACCAGAATGAGTGAAGAAGACATTAGGTAGGTAATGCTCTCAGATGTGGTCCCCCAACCACCTGCATTCAAATCTCCTTGGTTTTCATTTATTTTTCATGCTAATTCTCAGGACCCTATCCAAAAATCTATAAAATCAGAATATGTGAAAGCAAGTACCAAGAATATGTAATTTAAACAAAAACACCACAGGAATTTTATAGACAAAAAAGTGAGGAATACCACCGTAAGGTGAAAAGGCAGAAAGGCAAGTATGAGACAGTCCATGACTATGGAGGGTACTTTCATACCTGCACTGACATGGAAGATGTTTCTGGTGAGTGAAGGATCACAAAAGGGACCCAGCAGCCTCTGGGTGGTGGTTTTAATATAAGTCTTTAATGTGCTAGAAGATGAAAGAAAAATATTTTACTCACTTAGGCTTTCAGGAGAATTTCACTTTATTTTAAAAAACATTTCTGATAACTAAATTATATCCTTTGAAGAGTGTAAATTACCTTTCAAATATGAATTTAGGCCTTCTTTGTATTCAGATTTAAAAATTATAAATGAAATCTTTAAAGTACTACTCTATTGAAACATAAATACTTACTGTGTAAAATTCAAGTGCACGTAGTGTTCACCAAGATAGATCATACGCTGGGCCATGAAACCAGTCACGGCACATTTCAGATGACCAAATTTTTAAGATATGTTCTAAAAGGACAGTTACTTGCTTTAAAACATAAAGCCTGATGATAAATATAACATGACATATATATACATATATCAGGTAAAGGTAGATGAGGAACAAGATATTTACATAGCCTCCAATGATCTCCCCCAAATTACTTATTAATTACAGAGGAAAACTAAGTGGTGGAGTTTGGCAGTTATTGCATTAATGAAGTCACCAGTTAACATGTTCGAATAAAGGGGCAAAACAACACCATGTTCCTTTCATTGTGATGCACTAAGGATACAGCAAAAAGAGACAGGCCATAGCATGAGTTGATAAGAAGATGGAGCAAATGGAATTCTTTGCCGGTGGTATAGAGTAAGTTGTTACAATTACATGCACTATTGACTAATGCTGAACATATGAGCACTTACATCTCAGCAATTTCACTCCTAGTACATATCTTCTAAAAGGTATGTACATGGTAGATTTTTTTTTCCATAATAGCCCACACTAGAAATAACCCAAATTTCCAAGTGGAGAAATAAATTTAGACAAAATTGTAGTTCAATTCAACTTTCATTCTTATTATTGGTATAAGATTTCCTAATTTTTGGCTTCAAGATTCATGACTTAAACTTGGTAACTTACATGTTTTTAGGAATTATTTTTTTCCCCTAAGTTATTTGATTTGTTAGTATATTATTGCTTAGTAATCTATTATCACCCTGTGTATTTCTGTGGTTATCTATTGAATTGTTTTCTCTTCCATTTCTCATGTTGGCGTTTGGGTCTTCTCTTTCTCTCTCTCTCTTTCTTTCTTTTATTTATTTTTTATTAGTTAATGTAGTTAAGGCATTGCCAATTTTGTTTATTTTTTATTTTTTGGAAAAACTGGCCATTAATACTGTTACTGTTTATTCAGATCTCTATTTTATTTATTTTTGATATTTCTTTGTTATTTCCCTCCCCTACTAAATTTCAGCTAAGTTTTTTTCTTTTTCTAATTCCTTGTGGTCTAATATCAAGTTGCTTACTTGAACTCTTTTTCTTAATTCAAGCATTTAAGCCATAAGTTTTTCTCTAACATCTGCTTTTGCTGCATCCCATAGACTTTTGAAATATTGTGTTTTCTTTTTCTTTTGTTTTGAGACGTATTTTAATTTTCTGTTCCATTTCTTAATTGGCCCATTGCTGGTGCAATGATGTGTTGTTTAATTTTTATGTATTAAATAGTTAATATTTACATTGTAGATTTTTCCAGCTTTATTTTATTGTTAATCTTCAGTTTTGTAGCACTGTGGTTGGAACATATACTTGGTATGATTTCAGTCTTCTTAAATTTGTAATATTTGTCCTATCTCTTTTTATGTGATTTAACCAGGGGATTCTTCTGGGTGTACTTTAAGAAAATGTGTATTCTATTTTTCTTGGATGGAATGTTTTATAGATAGCTTTAAGAACTATGTATTCTAAAGTATACATGAAGCAAAAAATATTCTTGTTGAAAAATATTTTTTAACTGAGTATACTCATTTTAAATAAAGCATATCATACGAGAGGTGGAGGGAATGGGTGAAATAGGTGAAGGGGCTAAAGAACACATGTGTCATGATGATCAGTGAGGAATATATGGAATTGTTGAATCACTATACTGTACACCTGAAACTAATACAACACTGTATGTCAACTATACTAGGGTTTAAAAAAAAAAAAAAAACTTAATTAAAAAAAAAAAGAGGGATGCCTGGGTGGTTCAGTGGTTGAGTATCTGCCTTTGGCTCAGGTCATGATCCCAGGGTCCCGGGATTGAGTTCCGCATTGGGTTCCCTGCAAGGAGCCTGCTTCTCCCTCTGCCTGTGTCTCTGCCTCTTTCTGTATGTCTCTCATGAAGAAATAAATAAAATCTTAAAAATAAAAAAAAAAAGAAAAAGAAAATCTTCCAGTGACAGTGGGTCAGCCAATGCTGGGCCTTGCATCCTACTCCTAAACTCCAATTACAACATTTTGGTGGATGGAAAGAAACAGCAGATGGGGCAGGAGCAGCAGGCAGCTACATGTTACTGCTACATAGAGAACAATGAGTGGTCTCTAAAATACAAGAGCGGTGATGAGTCTCTAGAATGATATTATACTGAGCACAGATTGGACTGAAGGAAGCATGCTCAATAAAGAATAACCTGGGATTTAAAGATGTTGCAAGAGATTCATATTATCACAATGAATCAGTCTAACAGTCAGGGCTACTTGCTAAGTTATAGAAGCCAAATATGTAGTCAACACTACCAAAGAAAACGATTTGAAGAATATAGAAGCACAATTTTATCTTTCCCATTTTTATTTATTTTTTAATATTTTATTTAAATTCAATTTGCCAACATATAGTGCAAGACACAGTGTTCATCCCCATCAAGTATCCTCCTATCTTTCTCATTTTTAAAGGGAAATACCCTAACACAAAAGATTTTTTTTTTTTTTTTTGCCATTTTTCAGAACAACAAGCTAGGCTTATTTTGAAAATGAAGCACATTATTGATTTTCCAGGAGATGCTTTATCTAGACAGCATTCTCAGGGAAATGAGTGTATATAAACACAATGGCCCATTCAATACAAACCATGTCCCAGAACAGGTATTTCCAGTGGTGTTCCTCCATGAATAAACACAATGCCAACTGATATACAGAGCTTGCAGGAATGACAGTTGTGTGAACAGAGATTTCAATAGCACCAAAGGAGTTCAAAGTCACTGTGACATTACAAAGTGGAAAGAATAGTCTTCGCAAAGCCATCTCCGTGTGGTTTGGTCAAGCAGCTTATGATTATGCCCTCAGGTGTTTACTCATCAAACTTCTGATTCTTATTTTGAAAGATTAAAAAACCCACCACTTGCCTTATTACATTTTTCTAAAAATGTTCAGCTTTTTTTGTTTGTGAAAATACTACAGTCTCCACCACTCCAGAACATCAATTAAGTTTATCTTCATAAATAAAGGGAAGTACTTAATAGAATTAGTTCTCTTTGATTCAGCTTATTTATAAGGGTTTTCCCCCATACTTTAATTATGAAACATAAAGTAACTGTACAGAATGACAGATAGAATCTGTCCATTGTTTTATGTGGATAACCTTCCAGATTAAAGAATATTTATGGCAGTTTTGTAATAAAATGCATCATCTGCAATTGCACTTCCTAGTAAGAGGTGTATTTAACCATTTCCATATTTTTTTACTACTAATAAAAATACACTAGGATCAGAAACAAACATTTTGGGGATCCCTGGATGGCTCAGCAGTTTAGTGCCTGCCTTTGGCCCAGGGTCTGATCTGGAGACCAGGGATCGAGTCCCACATAGGGCTTCCTGCATGGAGCCTGCTTCTCCCTCTGCCTGTGTCTCTGCCTCTCTCTCTCTCTCTCTGTGTCTCTCATGACTAAATAAATAAAATATTTAAGAAAAAAGAAAAGAAAACATTTTTCCTGAAAATTGACCAAATACTGCGAAGTTTCCCTTAATGTTGGTTTTCAAAAAGTCTTCCTGGAAAAAAAAAAAAAAATTCAAGAACTATGAGAGATAGAATTAAAAAAAAAAAAAAAACACCTTTGGAGAGTAGTTTGGAAAAATTCTTCCTACTATGAGGAAAAGCTTAGAGGTCTGCATGATTCATGAAGGCAACGATAAATAAATCCACCTAAGATATAGGTAGAGTATTAAGACAAATCTCAGAAGTAAGGATATTCTTAACAGAGCCTAAAGGTAGTAGCTGACATTTATTCAGGGATCTCTACATGCCAAGTCTTCTGCCTGAATTATTTGATTTAGAGTTTCTCGAATTTTTTAAAACGGGCTCTATTATTGAGCTTATTTCACAATTACTAAGTTGAATAATTTACCTCAATGACCATAACTTAGAAACCGAGGCTCTACGGCCATCTGTGGACCCCTGTGCCACAGGGCCAGGCGGCAAAAGGAGATCTAGAGTCAGATCAGAAGAGCTATAACACTGTTTAAAACTTTTGCACCTTTGGGTGTGTTGGGAAATTTACCAGTCCACACAGCTATTGATAGTTTATTTTCCCATGGAGAGACTCTGAGGTAACACAATTGAATACAATCATCATTATTTGATTTGTCTCTACACATACATTGTCCCTTTAAGATGATAAATGACAATTAAGAAAGCTTATAAATAGGATTTCTTTTTCTTTCCATGTTTTCCTCTCTTTCACCTGCGCCTAATGTGAAGAAAGTGGAGTTAATGGTACATCTCAGGGCACTCTGACACCAGTGGTCTTTGTAAAGCCCCTTTTCTGTTTTTCTCTTCATCCCCAATCTCACTCCCATTCTACCGCAAATGTGTTCAATATCATCTCAGGTACTAGACAAATCCTGACAAGATGTATAAAATTGTTTTCTGACTGAATCCATCACTGGGTAGACCCTATTCCTTTTACCTTGCCCAACTCTGACATCATAAATATATTCTCCTTTATTTTCTTCTAGTATCTGCTCATTAATTCATTTGGATATTATTTTTGTTTATAGGTTCCACAATGCCACTTTTTTCCATATAAGGCTGGATGGAGCTCCAGAATGTTTGGACTCAGACTTGTGTTCTCACCGAACCTGCATGAAGATCCCCATTTTTTTCTGTCCTCATCAAATCTCATTGTTATTTTATTTTCCACATTTGTCTCATTTGAAGAATCCAAAAGAATCCTGTCACTATCTTGATTACTAGTGTGAATACTCTTCTTTTCTTTTTTTTTTTTTTAATAATTGGAGCTCAATTTGCCAACATATAGCATAACACCCAGTGATTATCCCATCAAGTGCCCCCCTAAGTGCCCATCACCCAGTCACCCCCACCCCCCGCCCACCTCCCTTTTACCACCCCTTGTTCATTTCCCAGAGTTAGGAGTCTCTCACGTTCTGTCTCCCTCTCTGATATTTCCCACTCATTTTCTCTCCTTTCCCCTTTATTCCCTTTCACTATTTTTTATATTCCCCAAATGAATGAGACCATATAATGTTTGTCCTTCTCTGATTGACTTACTTCACTCAGCATAATACCCCCCAGTTCCATCCACGTCGGAGCAAATGGTCCACAATAGCCAAACTGGAAGGAGCCTCAGGTGTCCATCGAAAGATGATGGATAAAGAAGATGTGGTCTATGTATACAATGGAATGTGACTCAGCCATTAGAAAAGACAAATACTCCTCTTTTCATACACGTGTTGGCCATTCCAGCTTCCCCTTTAGAACTGTCTACGTAATGAACTTACGTATTTTCCTAGGGGGTGTCCTGTTTCTCTCAGTGAGATATTGCCCAACTCTGATGTCATAAATATATTCTCCTTTATTTTCTTCTAGTATCTGCTCATTAATTCATTTGGATATTATTTTTGTTTATAGGTTCCACAATGCTATTTTTTTCCATATAATGAAATCTCATGAAATTATTTACTACATAGTCTTTTATTGTTATTGCTGTTGATGACAATAGAGATTGATTCCACCTTTTTTTATGTACCAAATTTCCAAACAAATTAGACTCTGGAGTCTGTTTGCATTTCATAGGTCTTTTGGTTCCCAGACCAGAAACATGTTATTTATTTTATTTTAAATAAATAAATTTTATTTCATTACAATGGAATTATGAAATGCCTTCATATCCTTTAGGGTGAGTCTCCTTTGTTTTTCTTATTCTTAATCTTTATTTTTCATGCACTCTTGTCTATTTGATTTTTTAATTAGTTTGGTCAGTCCTTTAAAAAATTCAGCTGACATGTTTCCAAAAAATGTCTGAATTTATAACCTGATTTAAGGACAATGGCATCTTTACGATGTTAGATTATGCCAAGCAAGCATGAACAGTATTTATGTTCATTTAGGAATTTTTTTGTGTCTTTTGATAAAATTTAACATAGATTTTGCTGTTTGCTTATTATATATTGTAGCATACAACAGAGAAGCATGCCATCCTGTGTGAATAGCTCCATGAATTGTCACAAAATGATCACATCCATGTAAATACCACCTAGATTAAAAAAAAAAAAGGAAAATTTATCAGCACCCCAGAAGCTTAATTCATTCTTATGCCCAAGAAAATTTCCTTCTCCTCAAAGTAAGTGCCATGCAAGGACCCTGATGCAGGACTCAATCCCAGGACCCCGGGATCATGACCTGAGCTGAAGGCAGACGCTCAACTGCTGAACCACTCAGAAAGATTTTCAAAAGACTTTCACATAGGGACAGAGGACCAAGATATGAATCTGGACTAACTTGATTTCAATATTTTAAGCTGAGATCTGAGCATAGTTATGACTGGGACTTTAGTTCTCTCCTTACCGAAGTAACCAACTAGGGAATCCTGGTGACAGAAGTTTGGCAGAGGTCCACCCAGGCAAACTCTCTGATTTGGGAGGTCTGATAGCAGGTCTTGGGAATCCAGGCCCTTTTACAGTAGATTGCAGATGAGAAATCGCAGTAAGTGTATTTAGTTTGCAGAAGTGCTAGGTGAGGGAGGTGAGAGAAGCATTCGAAGTTCAGAATGAGGCTGGTTTGAGGATGGCCACCAGTGATGAACCAGAGAACCAGGATACTAAGTGTCTTCATCATCTTTGTCCATCTCAGGCTCAAATCGCTGAACCATTCTTTATCAATTCTTCCTTTATCTTTCAATCTCATTTTTTTCTTTTCTTTTTTTAAAGGATTATTTATTCATTTGTCAGAGAGAGAGAGACAGAGACAGAGACAGAGACAGAGGCAGAGACAGAGAAAGAGCACAAGCAGGGAAGCAGCAGGAAGAGGGAGAGGGAGAAGCAGGCTCCCCACTGAGCAGGGAGACCGATTTGGGGCTTGATCCCACACCCCTGGGATCATGACCTGAGTAGAAGGCAGATGCTTAACTGACTGAGCCAAACCATGTACCCCCTATCTCACTATTTTCTGTGGAGATATGATTGCTCCACTTTTCTGATAGTGTATTTCTCTAAGTGCATGTTATGGGTTGAATCTTGTCTCCAAAAAAGATACATTGAAGATTTAATACTCAGTATCTCAAAATGTAACCTTATTTGGAAATAGGGTCATTGCTGATATAATTAGTTAAGATGAGGTTATACTGGAGTTGGGCAGGCCTCTAATTCAACATGGCTGGGGTCCTTAGAAGAAGATGAGGTGAAGACAGGCACAGAGAGGAGACAGCCACTGAAATCAGATATTGGAGTTACTTCCACAAGTCAAGGAACACTGGGGGCCACCAAAACCTGCTTAGGCAAGGTTCCCCCACTGGATCCTTCAGAGACAGCATGGCCTTGCCCACACCTTGACTTCCTGCTCCTAGCCTCCAGAGTGTGAGAGAATGAACACGGGTCATTCTAAGTCAGGTAGTTTGTGGAACTTTGTTATTATGGCAGTCCTAGGAAATGAATGCAGTCCATAAAAGCAGGGAATATGTTGTTACATTCACTGTTGTACCCCCTTTCCTGGCCCCACAATTCCTATCTAGTGGGTACATAGTCCAAGCAAACACATATGTGCCTGCCTTCTTTTCACTTCTACTAGATTGAATTCCCTGAGGCCGGGAACTATGCCTGATTCCTCTTACTCACCCCTAAAGGAAGCGTTCTTCACTTCATCCTAAAGGATTTATTTGTTCAATGGAAACATGAAGGGTCTCAAGTTTTATGTTTTTATTATAGTCCTTTTTTTTTTCCCAAATAAAGTTATAGATAGAGTAATGGAAATATTTACACCCAGAAAATAGTGCTTAAGTCTATTTATGTATTTTCTGTAATCCTATCCTCATATAGGAGACAAATTCATATTTATTACTCTTCTCAGAATATTGAAAAAAATAGAACAATTCACACTTGGGCCACTCGTATCTGTGAGAATATACTGTGTTCTCACAGTTCTCAGCTGGTTCATCACTGGTTAGTGTCTAAGCTCTGGAAAGAAATATTCCATTTTGTTTATGTTCACAAGCTCAGTTGCTTCCTGAGTGCTTCCCTTGCCCGCATTAGCCATTTTTCAACCGGAAAGGCAACAAACAAGTCTTTTATTGCTTTAGCTGCTAGCAATCTCAGTTGCACAAGAAATTCACTTTAAAGAGTTTATTACCTAGTAATAGTAATAAAAACAAGAGAAAATTCCCAAGGACAAGGCCGTCCAGCAAATGTCAGTATTATAATTATGCAGAAAACAGAAGCCATAGTGCTGCCATTACCATAAACATGTCTCCTTTTTATTGGCAGATGTTTCACTTAAATAAACATAATCAGGATTTAGGAAGATTCACCTTGGCAGCAGCTAAAATGCATGAATATTCACTAATCTCCTTGTGTCCCAGTTGCTCCTCCAGCTGCTCTGGAAAATACATTTATGAGGGTATGCTGGAGACAGGCAGTTGAGAGTATGAAGAACCACACATTGCTCCCGATTTGTTCATAGCTCCACACATAGCAGGAGAACATTCTTTTTTTTAAGTATCCTCATATGCCATTAATTATGCATTAAGTACCTGTTTATTTATTTATTTTTTAATTTATTTTTTATTGGTGTTCAATTTACTAACATACAGAATAACCCCCAGTGCCTGTCACCCATTCACTCCCACCCCCCGCCCTCCTCCCCTTCTACCACCCCTAGTTCGTTTCCCAGAGTTAGCAGTCTTTACGTTCTGTCTCCCTTTCTGATATTTCCCACACATTTCTTCTCCCTTCCCTTATATTCCCTTTCACTATTATTTATATTCCCCAAATGAATGAGAACATACAATGTTTGTCCTTCTCCGACTGACTTACTTCACTCAGCATAATACCCTCCAGTTCCATCCACGTTGAAGCAAATGGTGGGTATTTGTCATTTCTAATGGCTGAGGAATATTCCATTGTATACATAGACCACAGCTTCTTTATCCAACATCTTTCGTTGGACACCGAGGCTCCTTCCACAGTTTGGCTATCGTGGCCATTGCTGCTATAAACATCAGGGTGCAGGTGTCCCGGCGTTTCATTGCATCTGTATCTTTGGGGTAAATCCCCAACAGTGCAATTGCTGGGTCGTAGGGCAGGTCTATTTTTAACTCTTTGAGGAACCTCCACACAGTTTTCCAGAGTGGCTGCACCAGTTCACATTCCCACCAACAGTGTAAGAGGGTTCCCTTTTCTCCACATCCTCTCCAACATTTGTTGTTTCCTGCCTTGTTAATTTGCCCCATTCTCACTGGAGTGAGGTGGTATCTCATTGTGGCTTTGATTTGTATTTCCCTGATGGCAAGTGATGCAGAGCATTTTCTCATGTGCATGTTGGCCATGTCTATGTCTTCCTCTGTGAGATTTCTCTTCATGTCTTTTGCCCATTTCATGATTGGATTGTTTGTTTCTTTGGTGTTGAGTTTAAGAAGTTCTTTATAGATCTTGGAAACTAAACTAGCCCTTTATCTGATACGTCATTTGCAAATATCTTCTCCCATCCTGTAGGTTGTCTTTTAGTTTTGTTGTCTGTATCCTTTGCTGTGCAAAAGCTTCTTATCTTGATGAAGTCCCAATAGTTCATTTTTGCTTTTGTTTCTTTTGCCTTTGTGGATGTATCTTGCAAGAAGTTACTATGGCCGAGTTCAAAAAGGGTGTTGCCTGTGTTCTCCTCTAGGATTTTGATGGAATCTTGTCTCACATTTAGATCTTTCATCCATTTTGAGTTTATCTTTGTGTATGGTGCAAGAGAGTGGTCTAGTTTCATTCTTCTGCATGTGGATGTCCAATTTTCCCAGCACCATTTATTGAAGAGACTGTCTTTCTTCCAGTGGATAGTCTTTCCTCCTTTATCGAATATTAGTTGACCATAAAGTTCAGGGTCCACTTCTGGATTCTCTATTCTGTTCCACTGACCTGTTTATTTAATAATCCTCTAATAACCCACCCAAAAATGCTGGCACTAAGGGAAATTAAACAGCAATTTTATATTCCTATCACGTTAACTTTGAATTCTTTGTAAATACATGATGAGCTTAGAAAGATATGATCATTTCAGTTATCAAAAACTAACTTAGGAATATTTGCAAGAAACAGAAACACACTCATGCTTGTTATATAGAAGGGGATTTACCATCAAGAGTTAGTGGGTCACGGGATAGGGCTGGCTGAGCCTCCCAGAACTCAAGGTCAGGGGACGGAAGTAATCCATAAAGAGCCGAAGTACCTCCTCTCTCTGCTCCTCATTCCTGCCATCCTGCATTTCTCTGTGTTGACAGCCCCAAATGACCTCCCCTATTCTCAAGTCTATGGACTTTTCTATTTCCAGGCATCACCACTGACTAATGCTATGCTTCTGTGTATCTTAGTCCAGTTCCTGGGAGAGTCATTCTGAATAGCTCAGCTCATGCACCAGATGTGCACACGTCCAAACAGGCCAACAGGATGGCTGAGACCCTGGGCTGTCCTTGACCTGTGGAGGAGCAGCAAACTGAAAGCAGAGGAGACATCTGAAACAAACTTCAAAAGGGCTCCAAAAATACATAACAAAACCAGATATCACTTTCTGGTTGTGAAGTGTTGTGAATATAATCTGCACGTTGCTTTGAGCATACCATTTAGTTTATCTGACTTGCTTTCTGACAATTCTGACAACACTTTCTAATACTTGAAAAAAATTATATTATGTACTGATTTATAAATCAGTGCGTAGACTACTGTTTTCTTTCGTGTGATTTCACTTGGTAGCTGATATGCTGGTAGATGGTATTTTCTCTGTAAAAATAGATTAAGAAATTCTTATGATGCTTGAGTATGAAGATTCTTCTGGTATATAATTTTCCTGGTCTTGTCTCTAGAAGAGTCAAAAATCCACAAATTACTTTAGTTCCTGAGAAAACGCAACCTAGTCCTTTTAGAAAACTGACCTCTGTTATAAACTAGTTTGACCCCTATTAATTTTTCTCTATATTGCCATTATCAAACTCAATCTCAAAACTATAAAAGGATTTGTGACGACTCCTTTAGAAAAATGTTTCACTTGATTGAACTGTTGTGTCCTTGAAATCACCTAAAGTAATCAACTCGGATTATGAAACAGCGATTTACTTTTGATTCATATGCTTCACATGGAGACAAGAACAGATAGATGTACAGTACATTCTTAAATTAATTTACAGAGATCCAGAGTATTCAAGTATGGAAGTTTATTTTTTTTTAAATTTTTTTGGAGAATACGGAAGTTTAAATGAAAGAGGTTATCTGTCAACCCTTAACCAGTCAGAATTAAAGCAACTAAATATATAATGTTTGTGAAAATAGGAAATATAAACATATTATGCTTCCTCAAGTGTGTTATTAGTTCATAGTTCATACTGATAATTGACAAAGAGGAAGAAAGTCTAGACTTTAATCTCATGTACACAATGCGTGCCTAACGTTATCATTGTGTCTGTCTAATACAGTGTCTCACATCTAGGAGGTACTTAATATTTGTTAAATGAATATAAGTAGATGATTTAGACATATACTAAAACACACATTAAAATATAATAGGCATATGATAGAACAGCACACACAGAAGAAGACCACCACAAACTCTCTCCTGAAATCCATCACCATTATCAAATGAAGAAACTACGCAGATTTATGGCATCAATGTGGAACTGGAGTTTAGAGTAAGATCCAAGAATTAGCAGAGCTTGTGTCAAGGTAAGAAGTGTGGGGCTATGGATATTCATTCCTGAGCCCTGGATAATGGACTTGAGAATAAAGACTCAGGCTTGTAAAAGATGCCCTTTAGAGGTTCACATCCATAGAAGCTGGAGAAGGCAAAGTTAAAAAAGAGGGGGCAGCTCTGCTGACACCCACCATGGACCATTTGATCCTTGCCCAGAAATCAGTAGTGTTACCCTCTTATACTCAAAAGGCACGGGGTATTACAAAATAAGGCCCTTGAGTCAAATTCTTTCTTTCTGAGACAATACGTGTAAGGAAGTAGCTTCAGAGGCCATGATTTGTGAGCCAAATGAGAAATGACTCAGCAGACAACTTTGTTACAGTGAATAGAAGGCAGATGTGAAGAGAGTGATGAGACATAAGTCTTTCAGAACCAAGTCTGAGGTGAAACCACTTTGCTTGAAGAGCTTTGAAAATAAATCCAGTTTACTAAACCTGAAGATGGGGTTTGGTAGTGTCAGGCTAACTGAAAATCAAACAGCAACAGAGAGATGATACCATAAGGGCAGAGAGCTGGATCAGGCTGTCTAGAAAGAAACACAGAACAGGGCTGGTGAGCACATCTTTTGGATAATACTTATATCGAAGATAGTACGCAACTAACCCAGATATATTTGTATTTGTAGGAATTAGTATAATAGAAGTAACATCTTAGCACTTTATAAGGTTGTATACAACACTAATTAGCTTATGAATGAATAATGGATATTGTTCAGTTGTTGTGTGCTAGACTTACAGACTTGGAATCATTTGTCATTCATGCTTGTTGTCCTGCTCAGCTGAACTACTATGTTCAGGAAGAAGGAAGTGCAAAATCTTTTCATGTATTCCTGACATATGGATATAGATTTAGCTATCCCATAGCAAATGCCATTTAACTAAGTAATATCAATGGAATAAATCACATATTCTTCTTGAAGCTAACACCCTAGTTCTGATAGGAGAAAAGGAAGGTTAGTAGTGGATAGTGAGTGTGCTTTACTAGAAAAGGCAGGATGCAAAGAGCCTGGCTTGGCTTCCTTGGTATTTCCCTAACTCTCTGAGATTCAGTTTACTGATACGAAAAATACTAGGTTTAGTCTAGATGGTCCATAAGTTTCTAGTTTCTGAGATGTATTTATTTTTACTATTTTTAAAATATTTTATTTATTTGTTAGAGAGAGACACACACACAGAGAGAGAGAGGGAGAGAGAGAGAGAGAGAGAGGATGCATGCATACAGGGGAAGGGGAAGAAGGAGAGAAAATCTCAAGCAGACTCTGAGCTGAGCAGAGAACTTGACGCGGGCTCGATCTCACGACCCTGGTCATGACCTGAGCCGAAACCAAGAATTGGACACTTAACTGACTGCACAACCCGGGCACCCCTGGTTTTTAAAATTTAGAATTCCATAATGTTAGTAGGACCCAGAACTTTATTGACTGTCATTTTTAAGTGCAGGTCTGGTCACTCAAGATCTGTATTTGTTGAATCACAACAAGATGGATTTCTAGTGAATATAAGGAAGATTAAGCTTCAGGTCTCCTTCCTTGCATGGAACCGTTAAAATCTAGGAGTTGCTGGGAGGTGTAATGTATTCCAGATGGGAGGAAAAGCGAGGCTGTCATCAGGAAGCATAACTAGGAAAACAGTTTTGGTAAATTGACTTAAAATATTTCAGAAAAAAAAAAAAAGATGAATCTCTAAGACTCCAGAAATTGCTGTCTTTTCCTTTGTTATCCTAAATATTTACAAACACACACACAAACAAAAGCAATAAAATTGATTAATATTTGCAGTCATACCTTATTTTTTATTTATAATTTTTTAAGAGAACCACCTCTCCAAATTGTATAAACTTCAGGTCCCACAAATTGTGAATGGAGTCCTATAAGCAGCTATTGTAAATCATTGGCCTTGATATGCTCCTTATGTCGGAGTCACTGATAAATGATTTTCTCCATCTTCTACTCCTGTAAGTGCTTCCTAAGACTTTCTGGTTTCTACCTCATCTTTCACTGAGATCTGGAAATCCAGAACTAACCCTTTATTATGTAGTGAGCCATCTGGAGGACTGAAGGCTTTGACTCATGTCTGCTGCTTCCCAAAATCTGAGGATCTGGACTCTGTTCTTGGTGTCCCCTTACATTTTCTCAAAGAATATTCCCTGCATTAGAGAACTGGTCTTCTCATAAAACACAAACCTTATGTGTTCTGAGCCTCCCAGAAAGCTCAGTTGAATATTAACAACTTTCTAGAGAGTACCTGAACTTGCCTTACTACACACAGACTTGGTATTTAGCCTGGCAGCCCTTTCCTTGAGGTGAGGTCTGCACCTACTTCTCTGGGCATTTTCTAGTCACTGCCTCACACCTGTCCTGACTTGTCATTTTTGGTATATAACTGCTGACATTCTGACAGTGCATCAATCTCTTGCTTCTTCCAGCCCCTCTTCCCACATATTTCAGTAACTGACCCATCAATCTTACTTTTCAAAAGTGAGTATGGAATCTTGCTGACAGTCATTTCAGGAGCAAGGTGAAAAGAAATTGATTGGCATGTGAAACTTAATGACATTCTTACTTATGAAATACATTTCTTCTAATGCTTAAAATCCCCAAATTGCAAGTTATTTTTTTAAGATTTATTTATTTATTTGAGAAAGACAGAGAGAGAGCACAGAGCATGGGAGTAGAGGGAGGGGCAGAGGGAGAGAGAAATGCAGAGATAATCTCAAGCAAACTTTGTCCATTTTATTTTGCCAAATAATTTCTTTGGTTCTCAAAGTCCTAAAAGGTCAATTTTCAGATTATAAAAGAATACATATTGGAGAAAGATTTACTTTACATTTCATTCATGCAGTATTAAAGAATAGTATTATGCATATAAATTGTTCCTATTTCATATAAAAGACGAGATAAAATCTGTGAAAAATCTGTGAAATCTTAGAATAATCAGGAGAAGGCCACGTATTCCACTTCTAACTAAAGAGTTCTTTTTTTTTTAATTTTTAATTTTTTAAAGTAATCTCGGCACCTCATGTGGGACTTAAATTCCAACCCGAAATCAAGAGTTGCATGCTCCACTGATAGTTGATGAGCATGCCACTCTTGATCTCTGGGTTATGAGTTTAAGCCCCACATTGGGTGTAGAGCTTACATTAAAAAAATAATTCTAATTGAATAGTTCTGTTTTCAAGACTTAAGATATAAAATTTGTAAATTCAAAGCATTGAATAACCTGTGTGTTTAGGTTAAGAACTTTACAATACTCAAAATAAGAGAAATAAAACTTGTTTTGGGGAAACAGTGCCCCTTGGGTTGATCCTAAAAATGGAAAATGGTGCTGTACTTTGAAAGGTAAAGGTATAAAACTTAGAATACCATCACCAAAAATCTCGATTAAGTGATTCAGTGTTTTAAAGGGGGAGAACAGCTGGCTATGATGGAGGGTTGGACATATCAAAATACCTTGAAGTTAAAGACCCTTTCAACAAAGATAAGTTTCTACTAAGCTCCTGCCATGGACAGGACATCTGTAATCCGTGTCTCTAGGACTCCATGACTTTGACTGAATCTCAGTTCCTGCATCTGCCCACAGCTCTCCAGAGCTGGAAAGTCTCAGTGTTCATGAGATAGAGGGATTTTCAGGGTGTCCCTCTGTCCCCTGAAACTCTGCTATCATGGGTAGACACAACGCTATGGCGGATCGCATGAGAAATTGCAGAATAGATGTACTCAAATAAAGCAGCCCAGCCTGAACTAAGTGTCCAGGACCATCTCAGCTGTTTCAGGATGTGACTATTTTAGAGTCATTCATTTCAAGGCCTTCCCTAGAGAAAGTGAATAAGCTACATAGGTAGCCTTGATGATGGAAAGCTTTCAATGAAAAATGGAGAAATTGATCTCTGCTAGAATTAGCTTGCTTGACAAGTCTGCATTATTTGTTCCATGAATTTGTTCCAATTCATTCAATGCAGCTATAGAGAGGGTATGTGTCCTAGGGAGCATGGAAATTGAAGATACAGCTACTCTGAAGGAGACAGCATGACATTGGAGCCATCTGGCCTCTGAATTTTATTCTGGTCAGTGATGGAGAAGCAGCTGAGAAAGGTCATGATGCCTAGGAATTCAGGACACAGAGCTTCAGTCTTCTCCATCTGCAGACAAAAAGCTCAGGAACCCATAGTTATAGAATACCAGTGTGGGGAAATTGGGAGGAGGGTAAGAGTGTCCTCATTTCTAGCAGCTGTAGTCATGAATTGAAGGGTAGAGTGCATTGTCAAGCTACAGGGCTGGGGCATCAATCTCCACAGCTTGGACAGAGACAGAAGCTCCAGGTTTGTCTTTACAATGTGACAATTAGCCCCAATAGGGCTGCCTTCACAGGGGCTGTGATTAGAGCTCTCTCCAAGGCACCACACTCAGAAGTAGGGTTTCTCTGGGGTTTTAATGCTCTTAAAACCTCAGTGCATACAAGGTCCTAGCCTCTACTACCATGCTTACCCTACCCCATTGCTGCCTCCCTGCCCCCGTGGGAGGGTTTTTGGGAACCTGCTTCCCAGCGACTGGTATTGCTTTCCACCCTCAACAGGGGACTGAGCCTGAGCACAGTAAAAGTCAGGTGTGCAAGAGCCCTAGGAATCTATAATAGCCTGCACTTACCAAGAGTATCCCTGTGCCCAGGGGAGCTTGACATTATATAGCAAATCAAAAATACCAGAACAGCTAGAGAGAGACATATGGATCACAGAAGAAAAGCTTTCTTCCCGCTCTTAAACAAGAGGCCCAACATTTGCACTTTGCACCAATGGTTCTGGGCAGCTGGAACATGGTTTCAAATCACAGAAAAAGATCACTTGCAGAAAATGTCATCAAAATCATTGTCTGGTACCCCAGAAAGGAGAATGGGAAGGTAAGCTTGTCCTATACATCTAGAGGGTGCTCACAATTTGATACTCTTCACAGAATGAAGAATGTTATTATGCAACAACCAGTAGAGTTCTACAGAAGATTCGTATCACAGGAGATAAATAGCTCTCTTTAAATATATTTAGCTCCTACTTTTGCAAACTTCCACTATTATTCCAAGGACAATTATTAATAAATAGAACATTGCAAGACAGTGGAAATGATTTTATAAGAAATTACAAGGGAATAGATATTCTGCGGAGAGCTATTCATTTTCATCAAGTCCTTTTTCTCAATATGTTTTCCCTAATATGTATTATTATTTTTCCATTATATTTATAAAATGATATGGTATATGCATTTCTGTACATACATGTGTTTTATATGTATTTATTCATATTGATTTGTATACCTCTACGCAAGGCTCCTGTAGAAACTGCCACCTATGAATATTATCTGTTTGCATCTTTCTCTAATTAAAAATAATGTCACTTAAGTTAAAAAAATACTCAAATTTTCTTAGGGAATTGATTTCTATTCCCTTTCAAACAGCTTTCCACTCTCTGAGTACTTTTATTTCTTTAAGTTTATTGCATATTTAAATTATAGAAATGTCCAATTCCATTGTGAAGTCCCACACTGCTGCCAGGGTGATATTCTTATATAAACTTTGCTGTTTCCCTTAATGTTTAAATTATATTTTAAAAAATTGTGGATCCTATTTGCATCCCACCCACATCTGTAGGATAATCTTAGGTCTTGCTCAAGTAGTTCGATAGTATATCATATGATTGTCAAATACAATCAATATTTTACTTATGAAACACCTGCTAGAAATTAATCATAAAAATGTCCACAATTCTTCACTCCTCCCCATAACCGTATTCCTCTACTATGTGGCCTTGCTACTCTTCCTTCTAGGAAATGGCATCTATTTTTCTTCTCCGTGAATCAGGACTGGCTTGTGAAAAATTTTGGCCATAACGAGTATATAGCATTGTGCCTATTCCGAGCCTAGACTCAAGAGGTCTCCTGCATACTTTTGCTTGGTCTCTCAGAAGACTACTCCTAACTTTTAAGCGTGGCCAAGCTCTTCTGCTGGTAGAGGAGAGCCTGTGGGAATACAGATGAGTCATTTCAGCTCAAGCTATCTTGGACCAGCCTCTGACCACAGACAGACACATATGCAAAGCTTCTGAGCTGAGCCCAACCCAGCCCAGATCAGCAAAACTGCCCAGTCAACTTACACAATTGTAGCTTATTGTTTTAAGTCATTATATTGGGATAGTTAATTATAAAGCAGTAGCTAACTAGTACTCCCCTATGTGATCTATTATAATTATATGTCAACTAGCTACCGGTAGTCAAGAGTATATAAAGACAAAGGATAAACCCAGATTGACTCCTTGATCCCAGTGAGTTCACAGTAAAACAGGTTTGTGGACATCCACACATAGAAGCTTCTATGCCACACACATATTCAGTCTAATTTAAGATTAGATTCTCAAAATAAGTAAAGATTTGCCTTTTAGTAGAATGGAGATATTAAAGGAGGCTAGGCTGAGAGACACTGGACTCCCCATTCATACTTCCCCTTCCACATTTCACCTATAAGCCAAAGCAAAAGACACCTCCCATTCAGTCACTTTTTCCTATCTTAAATATGGTGGTGAAATAATTTTTTTGAGTGGAAGGGGAAGGAAAGATATCTTAGTTTCTCCCCTGAGGTATATACTTGTCATCTCTCTGCACCTCCTGACTTCTATGTAAGCTGCTCTTGGGTCTGCCTCTTATCACCACCTAGGCTACCATCCCTTAATGGACTACTGATCCCTTGGCAGGGTGGTGAGTGTGTGTCAGGGCTACATTTCTCCTCTTGACATCTCTCTACTTTGTTACACAATCACAGGAGGCTTTATGGGGATTCACTTTTTTTGAGGGAGGAGGAATTCACTTTTTCTGGAAAGATGAGATAAAGGGAATTCCAAGGTAGAGCTCCTGCAGTTTTCCTAGAGTACCAGAGTGCTATTTAATCATTCTTGCCCTTCTTTGATCTATTCTTTAGAGGGAAACTAAGTTTCTCAAAATGAAAGGTGTATCATGTCACTTTTCCTAATTCAAATCGATCTTTTAATGACTTTTAATTACACTTACAATAATATCTAAATTAATATATAATATTAATTACACTTACAATTAATTTTTAATTTTTAATTAATTACACTTTTAATTACACTTACAATAATATCTAAATTAATATATAATAACATATAGTCAACTCTTTCTCATCCTTTAAAGCTCACAGAATACTTTCCTATCTTATTCAAAGTAAGCCACTGCATGCTATGATTTATACTCGTTCTTTGTTTTCTTGTCGAAACTCACCATTTGAAATTATTTTGTTTTGTTTTACTTTGTTTCTCTTCACACCCCCAAATGATATAAGTATCATAAGAATAGGTACTGCTTCTATCTTGTTTGCTCCTGCCGCTGTAGTAGTGATCATCGTTATGCTATAGAACAGATACTTAGTAAGAATTTTTTGGGGGGGACGCCTGGGTGGCTCAGCAGTTGGGCGTCTGCCTTCGGCTCAGGTTGTGATCCCAGGTCCCGGGATTGAGTCCCACATCAGCTCTCTACAGGGAGCCTGTGTCTCTGCCTCTCTCTGTCTCTCATGAATAATAAATAATAAAATCTAAAAGAAAAAAAAAAGAATATCCTCTTTAAAAAAAAGAGTTTTTTTTTTTTTGATATATGAATGGAGAAAAGAACAACAAAGTCTTAGAAGAAGTTACTTTCATTCACTAGCTGTTCCTACTACTGTACTGTGTAAGAAATGATCCTAAAACTTAGTAATTTAAAACAACATGCATTTATTCTCACAAATCTAGGTTGGCTGGTGCAGGTTTGTTTCAGGATGCAGTGGCTGAGATAGCTCTACTCACACTGAGGATCTGTGGGTCCAGCTCTGTTACACATATCTCTCAGCCTCGTTAAATGAGAGGGCTACCGGGGCATGTTCTGGGATAGTGGCAGACATCCATGACATCAAGCCCATCACAAAGCACTTTGCAAGGTTATGGTTATTTCAGGTTATATAAATAAGTCACACAACACAGCCCAGAGCAAAGAGGTAAAGAACTACATCTCATTTACTCCTCAACATATTACCAAAACTAGGGTAAAGGTCTATGTTATTTTCACTTTGAAAACCAGTTCTTTTTATTATATTATATTTGGTTTGATTAGTGCGATGTTGTGAGGTAGCATTGCCTTCACCATAATGATAACCATTCTTCCCATTTTCATTGGCACACTCATTAAACTCAAGAAGTTGATAATAATGTCTTCTACCAAAACTATGCATTAATTTTGATATGGAAATTCCAGTTGATCTAATAAAATAAGAAAAAGAGAACAAGGATCATAATCAAAATGCTTAAAACAGAGATGAAGAGGGGCACCTGCCTGACAGGCTGTTAAGCATCAGCCTTCAGCTCAGGTCATGATCTCTGGGTCCTAGGAATTGAGCCCCGTGTCAGGCTCTCTGCTCAGGGGGATTCCTGCTTCTCCCTCTGCCTCTACCTGCCACCTTCTCTGCTTGTGTGCGCTCTCTCTCTCTGTTAAATAAATAAAATCTTAAAAAAAGTGAGAGAGAGATGAAGAGAAAACTCTTCAAAGAAGTCAGAGAAAAAAGACCCAGAAGCATAGAAAAACAGTGACAGGATATTTTCTGTTGAAAACAATGCAATCTGGAAAATAATGGAGCAACATTTAAAGCACTGAAACACTGTGAAGAAAAAAAATGTCAATTTAGAATTCTATGTACAGGAAAAAAACAAACCTCTTTCAAAAATTGAAGGTAAAATAAAGACTTTCTGGTACATCAAAAAAGCTGAACAAATTTTAACTAGTGGACTTCTGAGATATATTATGGAACTCCTTCAGCCACAAGGAAAACAATACCAGATGGAATTAGATCTACACAGAGGGATGAAAAGCTGCAGAAATGGTAAATGTGTGAGAAAATATAAAAATACATATTATATATATAAATCTCTTTAAAGGTACTTGCTTAGAGCAAAAATAATAACAATATACTGCAAGGTTGTTTTACAACATATGTAGAAGTAAAATGCATGGCAACAAAAGCCAAAATCTTGGAGGAAATAAAGGGATGCATACTGATGTACAGTTCTTTTACTATTAATATAATGGAATATTATTATTGTTATTGTGAATTAAACAAAAAGGTATGCCTTATTTGAAATCAAAATGTGTTATCAAGATAAGGTAAAAAAAACTAGTATAACATTGATAAAATATTAAATAAATGGAACAAGAGTAGAAATTTACAAATAGATCAAAGTACCTATAAGGATTTAGTAAATGACAATTCATACTAAATCAGTAGAGAAAGAATGAATTATCCATCAAATGTGTTTACAACTAGATAGTAATTTTGAAATAAAGTGATATTTCTGCTGCTTTTCTGAAGTTATATTATTGCAGATAAGGATCAAGAAGACTAAATATTTTTAAAAAATCACGCACTGAAGAAAGGAAAACCTGTGTAAAGAGTTATATAACTGTATTATAGGCAACATATTACCAAAGTTCACACTAAAGAAAGAATTTGTTAAAAATAAAAGAGAGATTGCTAAATATAAATTTAAAAACTGAACAAACTTTTTTTTTTAAAAAAAAGATTTTATTTCTTTATTCATGAGAGACACATAGAGAGAGGCAGGCTCTCTGCAGGGAGCCTCTTACAGGAAGGACTCAATCCCAGGACCCTGGGGTCATGACCTGAACCCAAACGCTGACGCTCAACCACTAAGCCACCCAGGTGCCCTAAAATCTGAACAAACTTGAAGGACAGATTTTAAAGTGGGAATTGTTTGAATCATAAATGTCTGACAAATCCTTCATACATTGATTCCTTAGAAAATAATACACCAATGGAAATACCAAATGTACCAATGGAAACAGGCAAATAATACAAATAATCTGCATACACATGTACACACTCATATATATGTGCATATTTATGTTTTACACTTATATGTGTGTATATTTGTATGTAAAACATGAAATACTTATAAAAGCAATTTCACCTGTATGTTTATTGAAATACATCTTGGAAATACATTTGACAACAAATAACAATGTGGCAATATATTTAAAATGCATTAATAAATAACAAAAATCATAGTACAAAACAATACATACAGTACTGTCCTATTTTGTTAACAAATATGGGTACATATACAACGAGAAAAAAGACAATGTATAGAGTACCATTTTAAGAGTTATTTCTGAAAGGTGAGATTATGGATGAGTTTTTGTTTTTCTACTTTATCAAGTTTTATCGTTAATGTAATTTTAATTAATATTTAAGAAAAAGTACAAAATAAGTACCCATTATTTCCTGGTTAAACCTAGGACAAAACAACTGAAGTTTTGGTAGCAAATAGAATCTGTTGTAAATTTACACAGGCGGAATGTTTGCATTTTCCATGTGATAGGTCAAACAGATGTCGCTACTTAAAAAATTCCTCTTCATGACACTAAGCAGATTAGTTTCAACATTCAATGTAACTACTTTCCCAGCATTACTCTCCCTTAGGAAAACTCTAACCATGGCCATATGCACTACTATATCCTCCTTGAACAAAATATTAACCTCATTTGGAGATTTTTTACATTACTCATACTAACATCACCAAAGAAATTGTGTAAAAGGTCAGTTCGTTAGGTATAAAAATAAAGTTACAAAGTTGTTATTGGTAAGGCGTTTAATACTAAAAAATGAGATCACTGAATATTTGGTATTATATTCTTTGTTGACTTAAGATTCTCTTTTAAAGCTTTCCCTAGATTAAGACCACATTTATATGTCTAAAGTAATTCTTTTTTTTGGATATTTTGGAGAATATAAAGGCAGAGTTCTTCAGATTCTCCCTCTTTTCTTTTTTGTAATCTACACACTTCACAAAATTCAGATGAACATGAAGACATAAACTATCAAACTTGAATCTACTTACTAGGATAAGAAGCTAATGAAGAAAAAGGTGTGGGCAGCCCGGGTGGCTCAGTGGTTTAGCACTGCCTTCAGTCCAGGGTGTGATCCTGGAGACCCGGGATCGAGTCCCACTTCAGGCTCTCTGCATGGAGCCTGCTTCTCCTTCTGCCTGTGTCTGTGCCTCTCTCTCTCTCTGTGTCTCATCAATCAATAAATAAATCTTTAAAAAAAGAGAAAAGGGTGTGTTGCTTTGCCTCGCTTTCCAGACAACTCATGACATGCCGGCTTGAAACTTGTGTCTTTCTATTTTAGAGTGGCAGCCTCCACAGCTGCTCCAAGATGAATTTCATTTCCAAATGTTTAGAAACTCCATAAAAAAAGTGAAGAATCCATTTGTGACAACGTGGATGAACCTGGAGAACATTATGCTAAGTGAAATAAACCAGACACCAAAAGGCAAATACTTCATGATCTCACTTATATGTGCAATTTAAAAAAGTCAAGCTCATAGAACCAGAGCATAGAATGGTGGTTGCCAGGGGCTGGGCATAGGGGGAGTGGAAAAATATTGCTCACAGGGCAATGAACAACATGGTGACCATAGTAAACAATACTATATTGTATACTGTAAATTTGCTAGGAGATCTTAGCTGTTCTCACCATACATACATGCACAAAAGGTAACTCTGTCAGGTGATAGATGTCTTCATTAATTTGACTGTACACATGTTAATCATCATGATATAAACCCAGAAAAATCACTTTGTACAACATAAGCCTATGTAATTTTTATTTGTCAATCACTCAAGAAAGCTGGAAAATAATACTAATTTGAGGAAAGAAGTGAAGAATTTCTTTGTAGTAGGGGTGGAAGGGTAGTATTATAGTGGCTGGAAGCGAAGGGAGTGGAGTGCAAGGCAGCTTCTATTTCTTTGTCTGACTGTCAGCTACACAGGTGTTCAGTTTGTAAAAATTCAGTGAGCTCTATGCTTCTGTGTCACAGGTTTCCTACAATAAGACTCACATTAACATTGCTCCAGGTTCTACGGAAATTAACTTTTTGTTCTGTTCGCAGTTGAATGCTTTCTTAAAGATCATTTTTGTTAAAACGAATGAAAAAAGCCTACTCATTTTATATACTCTATTTTTATTATCATAAAGCCAAAGTGTTTTGTAATTAATACAACTTTCTTAGCTATAAGCCTTGGGTATTTGGGGGGAAAATCTCACAAACACTAAAAGAATGCCTGTGCTTAGATCATGGGAGCAATTAATTAGAATATATTTCAACAAATCATATTTAAATATCTCTGAGCTTGGCATGGCTCATCTAAGTAGGTTGGCCATAATCTTATAACTCATCATTTTTCCTTTCCAGTGTGAAATTACTAAATGTGAATGAAATAATCATATTGTGGGCCATCAAAATGACAGAAGCTGTTAGCATCTGTACGATGGTTTTAGTTGTGTTAACTTAGTATGCTCAAAATGCTTTAGACAGGGCTGAAGCAAATATGAATTGAAGACATCTTCAAGGAGTGGGAAAAGCAAACATAAGCCAATTGTCAAAGAAGCACTGAGAGAATCGCGCATTGAGCTTCTTTAACACTGAGTCCCAGTACATTGAGCTTCTTGGACATGGAAGATGGAATCATCCACTGGACTTGGGCATTGTCATGAAAGATGCCGCGTGAGTAGAGTCCTAAATGAACTGAATAAACTTGGACAAAACTTCAAGTATTCCCTGAGCTTCACTTTTCTTGACTGTTGAATGGGGACCTTCTAGTAACCTTTTAATTTTTTAAGATTAGAGAAAGTATATAATGAACCTGGCAGAGAGACTTCCTGTAAGCTAACAGCACTACCAGGAACGGGAGCACCATGGAATGCGTAGAGCAGTTTTTGGCAAAATGTAATTGCTGTTCAAATGTTATTATCCTTATTTCATTTAAATGGATTAAGAAACTGTTCTGAGGAAGACCAAACATTTTAACTCTTATTCATGAATTATTTCGTATTTCCTAATCTAAAATTGCTTCATCCCATCCTAATCTGGGTGATAATTCAAAATGTTGTTGACATGGCTTTTAATCACTGGTCTAAATGTGCAAACTATTTATTTAATATGTCATTATGATGTGGCCCTACTTTCTTATGTCTTCCAAGCAAGCACAGTTCTTTTGAAAGTAACTTTTAACCCAGCACTACAGTGATTTGAGCTTTTATGTCATTGTCTAGAATTAATTCATCCAATGGATATTTTCTTGAGAAATCACTGTATGCCACGTCATTCGAGGTGCCCAGAATATAATACTGTAGTAATCAACTCAAAGACTCCATTCCTCAAGGAGCTTATACTATAACAAGAAGGCACACAATTAATAACTAAAAACCAAATTGCTTAGTAGTAGTAGTATATTTATATACTATAAATACATAGTATTTTATTTCTGTAAGAAATAAAAATAGAGCAGGGTAGGGGAGATTTGGAGTGGGAGGGGTAGTGATTGTTGAGAAAGTGACATTTGACTCTTGATGCAGGGAGTTAGTCATGCCATTACCTGGGTCAGAACATTGCAAACGAAGGGCATGACCCATGCAAACGCCAAAGGCTGAAGGAGGCTCAGGGGGTTGGCGACATAGTGAGCAAGAAAGACTGTGGTAGAGGGGAGCTGGATTGTAGGTCACTGGGAGGATGACCTAAATCCTAGTGGAATGTAGTATTTAAGCACAGGAGTACCATGCTGAGTTTTTTTCTTTTTCTCATGCTGAGTTTTTTTAAATGCACTTTAGATTTTATTTATTTATTTGAGAGAGATTGAGAGAGAGAAAGAGAGAGAGCATGAGAAAGATCAGAAAGCATAGGAGAAGCAGAGGGAGAAGCAGACTCCCCACTGAGCAGGGAGCCCAATGCAGGACTCAGACTCAATCCCAGGACCCTAGGATCCTGACCTGAGCTAAAGGCAGACCCCTGACGAACTGAGCCACCCAGGCACCCTACACTTTAGATTTTAAAAGGCTCACAGGATCGGCCTGTGTGCCGTGTGGAGAAGGCACTTTAGGAAGACCAAGGGTAAAAGCAGAGAGACCGGTTAGGAGCTGATTAGCCAGAGGAGAGATCCTGGGACTCCAATGAGCATTGTAACAGTGCGGGTGGTCTGAAGTGGATGGATTTGGGATATATTCTGAGGGAAGAAACAAAAGGAATTTCTGACCGATTTGTGTGAGATATGAGAGGGGATGAGCAAATGCTCCTGTTTCACAGAAAATTATTAAGGGGAAAAACACTGTACCTTTAAATTTAAAATCTTACAGGGTTTCGTTTGCTCAAAGTGTATTCTTTCCATTGAATTCTACATGAGGAAACTGCACATGAAAGAAATGAAAGCTTTGTTAAGATGTTTTTCACACTGTGAGCGCAGTGAGCCTTGGGAAGAGCGGTCTGGTCAAGAGGGTGTTGGGCAACCTTGTGTGCTGCCTGCCATGGCCCTCTCCTCTGACCCTTGAGAGGACAGCTATGTTGCGGATGCTGTCAATTTATTTCATTTCCATCAACCAAAGTCGGAGTGGCATTTAATGATTTCATTAGCTGAAATTCTGCTGGCTTTTGACCTTGAGATTTCCAAATCTGTGACTTTTTGTTCTTTCCTGCAATCTTGCCAGGCTGTCTTTAAAATTTTTTATCTTGCTGTCAGGAGAAAATCACTGCAGTTCTTTCAAATGTCAAAATCCTGTCATTTCTGCAGGTGTGGCCCATTGTGACTCAGGATATGAGGTGAGGCTTTGATTTTATTGTCACTTTCTTTTCTCTTAACTACCAAAGAGTGTACCTCCCTTCTAATTCTTTATGCACGTGTGTGTCACAGCGAGTATTGTCACGTTAATTGCTTTAATGCAGAATGTGAACTGTTTTATCCCTAAGTTCGTCCTGTCAAGGAGATAATTCTGCAGCAAAACTTTTTCAATCTGTAAAGATTGTATTTGAGTCTCATAAATGGTGGAAGATTTGAAATACTCATCTAAAATAAATAAATACATGTTGACTGACTAATTGATCACGTAGTAGGAAACTGGGTCTCTTTCTCTTTGAAACCCTGGAGAAGAAACCTGATTCATTAAGGGAGAAATATAAGAATCTTCGAGACTTCATATAAGGTCACCTCTTGCTCTCTTGAAGCATTTTTCTACGTAACAATTTTTTAACTTGGTTCTTCATAAGGACGATGCATTGTGCCTCCTCTAAGAACCATGGAAGTCATTCTCAAATCCTTCAAAGAAGCATTGTTTGTTCATTTTAACCTGTACTAGTTATTTAATCATTTTACATGTCTTAAAATTTTATAGGTATCAGGATGGAAAACAAAGCTATTTTCTTATCCCAGCCCAAACCATGTCTTAGCTCTACTTCTGAGCATGGCACTATTCTCCCTCACACAAAATGCTGTCCTGAGAAGAAATCCAAATCCTCTCCAATGCCTACTGTATCTCAGCAGCTCGGTCAGTAGCACGCAATCTGAAAGAGCAGCAGGTCATAAGAAACACACAGGCCATCAAGAGAAGGCCTGCACCTTGCTGAGGTATCAGGCACTTCTAAATAATCCCTTGTTTAGAGCAAGAGATCCATGATTAGCTAGCTAACCTGGTGTACTTATGAGATCCAGGTGGCAGCTTCTGGAATAGGCCTAGTTGTTCTTAATTGGCACAACTTTCAAAAACAGAATCCCCATCTGTGCCTGAAGTGGAAGCCTGTGCCATAGACGAGCAGCACTGGACTGTGAGTCAGGGGACCGTAACTCTGCCACCAACTGCAAAGGCACTTTATCATTGGAGGAGAATGCTGTTTTTATCAATTAGGTCTCTAAAGGTGCTACTGTGTGATTCCATTGGATTTATGAGTGGCAACCTTAAGGGAATACATGTTCTAGAATCTTCTGTGGCATTATTTTTTCCCTCTCTTAAAAAAATATTTTTAGAGCACTTTTAGGTTTATGACAAAATTAAGGGGGAGGTACAGAGATTTCCCATATACCTCCCAACACCAATCATGTAGAACCTCTCACATTATCAACATCACTCATCAAAATGGTACATTTACGTACCAAGGACAGACCGACATTGACACATCACAATCGCCTAAAATCCACAGTTTACTTTAGGGTTCACCATGCTGTTGTATATTCTATGAGTCTGGACAAATGTACAATGACATGTATTCATCATTAAAATATCATACAGGGTATTTCTACTGCCCTAAAAATCCTCTGTATTCTGTCTATGTATCCCCTCCCTCCTCCACCCCTGGGCAACCATTGATTTTTTTTCATTGTCTCTACAGCTTTGTCTTTTCCAGAATGTCGTATAGGTGAAGTTATTCAGTATATAATCTTCTCAGACTGACTTCTTTCACTTTGTAATATGCATTTAGGGTTCCTTCATGTCTTTCCATGGCTTGAAAGCTCATTTCTTCTTAGTGCTGAATAATATTCCATCGTCTGGCTGTACCAGTTTGTCCATTCACCTACTAAACAACATCTTGATTGCTTCCAACTTTTGGCAATTATAAATAAATGTTTATTCTAGAAACTTTTTTTAGATTTATTTGTTTATTTGAGAGAGAGAGAGAGATACAAAATATGGGGAGTGGGCGTGGGGAGGGGCAGAGGGAGAGAGAGAATCTCCAGAAGACTCCCCACTGAGTGCAGAGACCGATGCAGGTCTTGATCCCACCACCTAGAGATCCTGACTGGAGCCAACATCAAGAGTCAGACGCCTACTGACTGAGCTCCCCCCAGCCCCTAGAAATAATTTTAAATGTTTATACTATAAACATCAGTGTGGAGGTTTTTATGTGGTCATCAGTTCTCAATTCCTTTGGACAAATACCAAGAAGTGCAGTTACTGGGTCACATGTTAAGAGCATGTTTAGTTTTGTAAGATACTGTGAAACTGTCCTCCAAAGTGTCTGTACCATTTTGCATTTCCACCAATAATGTGTGAGTTCTTTTTCTCCGTGTCCTCATTTACTTTTAGTGTTGTCAGCATGCTGGATTTCGACCATTTTAACAGGTATGTAGTGGTATCTATCTCATTTTTGTTTTAACATTTCCCTGATGACATATGATATGAAGCATCTTTCAATGTGCACTCTGCCATCTGTATATGTTCTTTGGTGAGGTGTCTGTTAAAATCTTTGGCCCATTTTTTCAGTTGGGTTGCTTGTTTTCTTGTTGACTTTTAAGAGTTCTCTGTATATTTCAGAAAACAGTCCTCTATTAGATGTGTCTTTGCAAATATTTTCTTCTGCTCGATAGTTTTAATTCTCTTGATACTATCTTTCACAGAGCAGAAGCTTTTGATTTTCATAAAGCCAAGTTTATCAACTATGTCTTTCATGTATTGCGTCTTAGGCATTATATGGTATTAATCTTTTGATCTTTCCTCCTAGATTGGAATGACCTAATGGGTTTGGGTCTCCTTTCTACTGCCAAGACTCCCCGATGTGGCCAGGATGTCCTATGAACATGTGCATCACAATGCTACGAGTAAACTCAATGGTTTTGTGAGACACATACTATACAAGAATAACAATCTTATATTTAGAAAAAATTACTTCAGCCACAATTTTAAATTGCTTGACTCCCTTCATACTTAAAAAGTCAAAGAAACATGTTACATCCAGCAAAATAACTACTTTCATCCAGAAAAAGAAGTAAATGTAACAATTGCCACAATTACACCCTTGTTAAAAAATGAAAAGTAGAAAAGAAATTCCTAGCTAAAAAAAAATAGACAATGAAAACAAAGCTCATTATTGCCAAATCACAAGGAGGACATTTCCTGTAAGAGGGAGAGGAGACTTTATATAACTGTGATTTTCTTAAATAAGGTGGTGAAACTGTGAAAATAAAGCTTCAAATTATTGTTTTCAGAAATTCTCTAGATTTGGAATGGAAAGATAACAAATGTGGTTTGGTTATTATCATCTCTTTCTAAAAAGCAAATCTTGCTAGTGGTTCTTTTTTGGGCAGGACAAGAATAGTGATTTTTCTTCCTAAGTTTCATGTCCCAGGTCGGGTGTTGTTTTGAAGCCTGGACTACACTGATTCCAAAAAGCCAATTACTCTCACAGACTCCCAACTTCCTGTATAATTACATTACATTCGTAGCTTGAAATCAGCCAAGGTGGGGGAACATTTACAAAACAGAAATTGGCAAACACTCAAATCTGCCCTTCTGCAGAGTCTGTGGTTAAAGATTTGCCAGCACACCATTGCCCTGATCCTGTAAACTTGGACACCCACCCACCACTATTCACTCCCACAGGGATCCCATCTCCCAAGTGATGCTACATGCATAGTGAATAAGCCACTCAACAGGAATCCCCCAGATTCCAGCCGTACCCTCTGCCTTCTTGTTTCAATAGTTCCAATATTATCATTATAGTGGAAAGAGTTGGATATGGGAACCGGTCTTGGGTAGAAATTACGAATAATAGTAACAGTAACAGAATGGAAGAGTCTCACGGCCAGTTATATTATAAGGGCTGAGTGAATATAAATTGAGTTAAAATAAGTAGCATTCCCTGCCTGATTGGGTCAATGCACTTCTCTCAAACACACTGGAAATGCTATTTGCAAACTGATGCTTTTTAAGTCGTAGTGAAAAGATCTAGCCTTTTAATGTGCTATTAATTTGGAAGAAAATTGGTGGTGAAGAGTTTAAGTTAGGTTGAATATTAATTCTTTAGTGCAAATTTATTTAGCATCTCTATGAGCTTTCATTTCCTGCTTTATAAAATGGGTATATTCATACTTAGCTCACAGAATTGCCTAGAGGATTCCCTCTCACTCTTTTACAAATCAGGACAAGTATAGAAACTAATCATATTTGAGCAATTTACGAGAGTGAAGAGGCAAGGGTGTCTCAACCTCGGTCCCCTCTGATTCTCAGTATCTTGACCCACCTGTACCCCATTCTCAGCATCCCATGGGGAAGCTCTGGTCTAGAGAATTGCAAGCAATGTCAGTGGATGCCAGAGCACCTGGTACCATGTTAGTTCCACTTGGCTACTTCAAATTAATGAGACTTTCCTGTATTTGATGAGAAGTCATGAATATGACAAACACGGTGTCTACCATGTTTAATTTGTGTCAGTGTGTTTCATTCCACCATGACCCTTTACCCCACTCCCTACCATTCACGTTTGTTGGGTTTTGTTTGTTTGTTTTTCCTATGGGCTAAGAAATTCAATTATCAAGTGCTTGAAATTATGTCGAAAGGGCCAGGAAAGCTGAGTGGAGCTCTCCCATTAGGAGTATATAAGCAACCAGGGGCATTAAAGAGCCGGATCAAAAGAAGGGAAGAAAATCATTGGGTCATTTCCCCTGATTGTTCAGGAATGCCACTCTGGAGCTGCTTCTTCATGCAGTCTAAGACAGGCTCCATACCTTTTTCTGGACACTCTCATAGCAAAAAGACCTTCAGCTCCTTTGTACTCTGAAACAGACTCTATGTAGTAATTAAAATCTCTACCTAGTGTAGGAATCTCACCTGGAACATTGATTAATAGTTAAAGGCCTCTGTCCAACAGGAAGCCCACAGTAGGAGCGACTGCAGGTGCCTTCTCTGTCTAGTCAGCCACATATTGAGGCCTTTTCTCTCTTAGAGCCCTACAGACATTGGCCCATTTGTGGCTCCTCCTGCAGTCCCCAGCTACACAATTCTGAACACCTCTGGCATCTTGCTCAGGAGGGCTTTCTGCCCCCAGGGGCCCTCCAGCACAAGGCGTCAGGCACTGCTCTCATCCTTCTCAGGCCTGGCCCACAGATCCATGGGATACACATACCTTAAAACTGTCATTGGGGCCAGTGTGGTTTCTCCTAACTCTGCTTTAAGGCTCGCTTAAGGACAACAGAGACTTTTCAGGTCAGAGCCATCCGTTGGCTTCGTCTTGGAAGGTAGGAGGCCCACGACAGGTGTTTCTGGTGGGTCACTGAAGCTGTCTCACTGGTCCCGAGGTAAATAAACAGCTCTCATTCCTTCCTGGTGGCCGTGGGGCATGGAGGGGGTGGGCACGCAGCACAGCTGGGTCCAAGGAAGGGCTCACCAGTCTCCGACTTTCCTAACCACTTCAATTTGGAACCTTTTATGCATTCTCGGATGTACACGATAGCTTTGGAGCCCCTCTTTGTGGGTTCTGCTGGCTGGCCTAGGACCTTCCTGGGGGATGTGAGACTGATGAATGACTCTAAGTTTATATCTACTGCTAAAAAAAATCGGGAGTATTAGTTATATTTATAGAATTTAATATTTACGGAATTGTCCAGCTGTGTGATTTCAGGCAAGTGAAATAAAACTGTCTTACAATCAGGAAAACTTCCTTTTTAAGAATCATGGCTTGGGCAGAAACTCTCTCAGGGCTGATTCTATAATTTAGGAGAAATTCATCAATAGAATAAATCATTAGCCAATAGAGTTTTAAATTATCCCAGCAAACATAATTACGTTTTGGATGATGTGAAATTGAAAATAATGTTTACAATCTCAGTACAAGAGACTGGAATTCAAGGCAACCCTGAGAGGATATTAGAGGACAGATAAATAATTATTCCTGCTACTCTAATCCTGGGAGCTTTGCCAGATTCCAACTGATTATGCGGCAACCAGGACATCCTGGTGCCTTAGTTGCCCAGCAACCATTCTCCTCCCTTTTCTTTTTCTCCTCCAGAGGTGCACAATACTATGTCACTTGGGATTGAAGTCTGCAGATAAGAAACTCAATCTTATTACCTCAGCCGGAGCTTGTTTGGTATGGACACAGCCCGGGTTTTAATGTCAGACAAATCCAGATTCAAACATTGACCTTGGAAAAGATAATTAACCTCTCTGAGTTTGCTTTAAAACTGGACAGAACATTTCTGTCACATGCCCAAGCTTCTGAAATGGAACTGTCTTACTCACAGTACACTGCCCAGGAAGGCGGCACCTTAACACACTCTCTGCATGGAGGCAATCACGCATAGAAGGAGGGCAGTTGGTAATGTTGTGCTGCAAGAGGGACAGACCAAAGTTCTGTCAACATTCCAGAAAGAAGTTCTGGGAAACCTTCTTCAGAAGGAAGATGATGGTAGTCGGCCAATTCATTGAATCATTTTTTAATCCAAATAAGAGTTACAAAGGGCCTCGTCTATGTTCTTTGAATTGTGCCAGGCAGTAGGGATTCAGTAATGCAGGTGAACATGATCACTGCCCTCATGCCACTGACTGTCTAAGGAGTGTGACCACAGTACATGAGTAAACAGGAAGTAAACAAGATATTTACAGGCTGCGATGATGGCCAGGAGAGGAACAGAGAGAGGGAGGTGGTTAGGTAAGAGATAAGCAGAGGGGACCTAACTTAGGTAGCGAGATTAGAGGAGTTTTATCGAACAAGGGACATTTCAGATGCGACCCCTAAGGAGCCTGCCAAGAAGAGGACTTGAGTTGGGAAAGAAGGTAGGAAGGATCAAAGATATTGAGGCAAGACTGGCAGATGCCTTAAAGGATTCAGATACTGGGCAGAGTGTGGCAAAAGCAGTAAGACCTAGAGGGTTTAGCTGACCGAGGATTCCCCAGAATGCTGACTCTCCAAGGTTCCATCTGGGTGTGGTGCTCAGCATTTCAGATTTATAAAGGCCTGGTCTGGAGACCTTCCTGTGATGGTGTTGTGCAAAATGAGAGAAAAGCCTGTACTATTCTATTTCTTTCCAAAGCAACCCATGTAAATCACAGTAGGCACCAAGAATGTCAGCTTATTGTAAAAGATACATGAATACAGATTGGAATCCTCAATTTCTTAAGGGCAGAGGCTGTTCAACGCTGAACCTCGGCACAGCGTTGGAAACCCGCAGAAGGCAATCAATAAAGACATGTAAAAATGTGGAGGACATGAATAAATGAAAGGCTCAGGCGCTGAAGAATGGTTTAACAGTAAATCCACTCACAAATCTTAATTAATTATTGTTTAAAATGTTCTCATAAAGACAGGACAAAGGTACTATGACGATAATAACTAGTGTTGTTATAAAGTCTACAGACATCTTCCATAAACACATATCCAGTCTTTTTCCTCTTATTGCCTTAATTCTCTTTATGAAAATATTTATTTTTTCATTGCTATTTTCAAACTTATTTATGATAAGCAGAATATGTCAGTTTATCATTGTTTGTAGAAAAGAAAGACTGCCTGTAAACCTTGCCTCTGTCATTGACTCTGTGACCTCTAAAGCACTCAAGGGAATTCTCATGACAAATTAGTATGCGCATCATTTGAAGGAGGCAAATAAAATTGTACAGACTGCTGTAGTAGATTACTGTGCACAGAGTCCATTCACTTCTAGAAAATGATGGACTTTTCCCAGGGGTCACAGGTACAGAATATTTTTCAAACCTTGGTGACCTTTTATTTTCTTATGACCTGGAAGCCATTACCACAGAAATATGTCAGCCCCATCCCACATCCCTACCACCAACTTTAATTGAATATTCACAACCATAGTTAAATTTATTGAATGTGTATTTTTGAAATCCTCTTGACAATAACGTACTTTATTACTTCTGTTTTAAATTTAAAGTTACTTCCAATTTTAATAGTTTCAATGCCACCCAGGTCAACCAAAATAATGATAGGATAATAGTAATTGAATAAAAAGAAAAGAAAAACAGGTACTACCTTATTCACCATATAACACAGTGCTACCTTTGTGCGAATGTTTTACACCTGCTTCCATTTTTTAATTTATTGTTTATTTGCATATTTCATATTTTAATATGATATATCATCCATGGTGTTCGTCAACTATTTATTACCATAGCCTATCCATATGTAGATAAGAGTATTTTACATGATTTTAGTGACCATATACATTTATATATAATGCACATGCACACACATACAATACACATATCAGAATTTAATTTTACCAATTATTTCTTGATATAGAACTAGTTTTCAAATTTTCCTCCTTATAAGTAATGTGCCAATAAACAACATCTTTGACTAAATTTTGCACATACTTCTACTTTCTTAAGATATAGAAATGGGATTTATTTTTAAAAATTTTTAAAGATTTTATTTACTTACTCATGAGAGACACAGAGAGAGGCAGAGACACAGGCAGAGGGAGAAGCAGGCTCCATGCAAGAAGCCTGATGTGGGACTTGAACCTGGGACTCCAAGATCATGCCCTGAGCCGAAGGCAGACCACCCAACCACTGAGCCACCTAGGCGTCCCTAGAAATGGAATTTATTAACCAAGATTCTATACAATCTTGGACAAAAGATATCATTGCAAATCGCCCTCCAAAAAGGTAAAAATTTCTGCTTCCACCTTCACTGTAAGACATAGTCATATTCTAAAACTAAAGCAAGGAGAAGGTATCCTGTAATGTGAAAACTGGACTGATATAAAATTACGTGTTATTTTTAACTCATGAGCTAATAATAATAATTATGCACTAATTTTGATGACGCATTATGTCTCAGAATCGCCTTAGAAAAAATAGCCATCTCTGCTTGGACGGGGACGACACTGACAGGAGTTTAAATTTTGACTTAGTTTGGAGGATGTTTGATTACAATGTGGCTTGACTCAGAAGCATAAATTGCTGTGAAGGATGTTCAGCTGGCCATTAAACAGCAGAGCACAGGCAGGAAATGACACAGCACATCAGGTTTTTGTTTATGTAGCACACGCTCAGGAGATGTACTGAGCCACTATTGTCAGCTCTGTGTTCTTCTAGGCACCAGAGCAAGTAAAAACAAAACAAAACAAAACAAAACACACACAAAAAAAACCCCACAACTGTAGGTATGTTTTAATGTTCCAGAATCTTATTCATTTAATAGGAGACATGTATATAACTGAAAAATTCCATATCCATACAAGGAAATATTTGTAAAATAACAACTGATTTGTACAAGTCAGTATAAGTAATAGCAGTCTGCAGGGAAAAAAGAAAATCTGGTGTAGTTGAATTAAGAATTTATTTATTTATTTATGTTTTTTATTTTTTAATTTTATTTCCAGGATAGTTAACATACAGTGTTATATTAGTTTAAGAACACACAATAGTGATTCAGCAACTTTATACATTACTTGATGCTCATCGAGATAAGTGCACTCTTTAAACCCCATCACCTATTTTACCCATCCCTCTGAATTCGTGGGAAAAAGGGAAATTTGAACTGGATATAGTAGAATGGGTAGGATTGAGACAGGAAGAAAAGTAAGAAGATCCAAACAATCAGAAATGAAAATGAGCATGTCATAATTACTTTTCACTAGGCCCCTTGAATTAGAACTGGAAGATTCTGTTAGGCAAGTGTAGAACACAATCTGGAAAGATTTGTTAGGACCAAATAGGAAAGCATTGGATTGGATTAACAACAAAACAAAACAAAACAAACAAAACATTCCACTTCGATTTATAGATTAAATTGTCATTTAAGGATTTTTCTGCAGGGAAATAAAACAAAAGTCACCATTCATCTGCTCACGCAGGTATGCATAATAAATATGCTTGAAGACCTACTGTGAACTACACAAAAAGAAACTTAGATTCTTTTTAAAAGTATTTGTACATGGTGTGCCTGGTTGCCTCAGTCAGTAGGGCACGTGACTCTGGATCTCAGGGCTGTGAGTCTGAGCCTCATGTTGGGTGTAGGGGGTTACTTAAAAATAATATCTTAGAAAAAAGTATCTGTACTCATAAAGCCTACACCTTGGGCAGAAATACTGTTATTAACTTCCCTTTGGTTCTGCTGCTGTAGACAAATCAGAGAATGAGAGTTCCTGTAGGGAAGCCACTCTTCCCTTCTCGTATGTTCCCATAATCAGGAACTTGGGCAACAGAATCGCTTCTGGTTTTCCTCCCTCCTGAGAACTAACAGCTCACCATGAGAGAAGTAATGCATCTGCAGGGTGGAACTGGAACTTTTTCTAGGCTCTGGTTTTTTGGTTTTTTGATTTTTTGGGTTTTTTTTTTTTTTTTTTTGGAAACATTCTACCACATCCTCTACTCATTCATATTGTGACCTTTCTGAGTGGGATCTGCCCCCACTGAGAAGACCCAGAGTGGTCCAACTATGCCCATGACTAAGTGGATGCATCTAATTCTCAGGAGATAAAGTATTTATAAGCCCATTTGGCCACACATCTAAAACCACACTCCCCAGTAGCTGTATGAGTAACGAGGCAGGCCTTTGATCTCTATTGGTAATCTCTGACTACCTCTCAAATGGTCCTGAAATAATGAGAGGAAGAGAGGAACTGTTTGCCCCTTCCCATAACAGAGCTAGATTTTGATGTGGGGCAAAAAGTAAAATAAAATAAAATACCTAAAGACCTCCTTTCAGGCTTTTGTTTTCTGAAAGCCTAGCCTCTAGAGGATATTTTACAAGTAAGGAGGAGAGAATCCCACCACTTTGAAGAAGGCGAGGCTCAAGCCCAGAAGGTGATGATGAGGTTTGCTACGCCTGAGACGAGGTCCATTAGGCTTTTGGCATCACAGATCTGCTCAGCTCCCTTGCAGCACCCTGGTAGATTAACAAGACTGGGAGAAATGACTGCTGGGTGCATCTCACAAGCCTTGACATTCAGCTCTGAGTACCCAGCTTCAGCAGAATCCAGTGCCCGGGGCTGGGGTCAAAGATGCGGAGTTTCTGGATTTAAAGTGGAATGACTACGCATGCCAGTTTTCCTGGGACAGCCCTGGTTTAGTTTGTGCTATTCTGGTATAATTTTTAGGTGCTCCCCCCTCACTCTTAAGAGGGTCCCATTTTGATGAATTGATAAATTACATCGTCAGCCTTAAAAATTTGAAGACCAGGCAGGATTGTGCAATAAGGATTCTATTCTAGTAGTGAACGGTGTGGGCAACAATGAGTGAATAAGAAATATGTCAGTCAAGCCTGGAGTACGTGGAAGCACCACATACGTAACCTGGAGTTGGATCTGCTCTTCTCCGCTGACTTGCAAATCTTCACCCGCCTAGGCTGCAGTGTAGATCGTGCCTCAGATTCTTCCAAAATATCATGGATGGATTTTACACCAGGCACCACAAGTTTAATAAGAACAGGACATGCCTAGTGTTACGGATTGAATGGTTGCGTCCTCACCAAATTCACACATTGAAATCCTAGTGCCAAATGTGGGAGCCTAGGAAGGAGGCCTTTGGATAGGCTTGAGTCGTGATGCTGAGAGGTCCATGAGAGGGATTAGTGCCCTCATAAGAGGAGACACAAAGGCTCTGCCTCTCTCTGCTCTTGCCACGTACAGATACAAGGAGAAGGTGGCTGTCTGTACACCAAGAAGAGGGCTTTGACCAGAAACCAGTGGGACTGCCACCCTGATCTTGGACTACCAGCCTCCAGAACTGTGAGAAGCTGTTGTTCAAGTTAGCCAGGCCAATGCATTTTGTTACAGTCACCTCAAGGTACCTAGGAATTTTATATTCAATAAGTCACATTCAACTCCACTGCCCCCTCCCCTTCCTGAGCACTATCTACGCCCTCATTGTGCTTATTTTTTCTCACAGATTTTAATAATTTTTGGCATACGATATTTTTACTTGTGTGTCTGATTATTAACTATTTTCTCTTTTGATAAGATGGGCTCCAGGATGCCAGGGATGTATCCCCAGCTTCTTGAAAGGGGTTGGCACAAGGTTGGCGTTCAATAACTGTGTTCAGGTAAAGAAAAAAAGTGGTGAATAGAGTCATGGAAACTTCATTACTGACTGGAATGGCAAAAAAGGCCACCAGAGAATCATTAGTCTCACTCATAAAAACATATTTTGGATCTTTCTTGCTGTATAGCCCAGCTTAACTTTGTAATAATTTGAAAATGTTCTTTAGTGGTGCTGGGAATGGTGCTTTTTTTTTACCTTATCTATGAGAACCCTATTCACATATCATCCACTTTTGTAAATGTCAGTATTCTAAAGGAAGAAAGAAAGAAAATATTCAAAATTAATACTTTTTACCTCATTTCACAGACACTAGTCATGTTAGGCCTGATTTTATGAGATCTTGAATAAATTCTAGGCTACTGCAGGGGCTTCTAGATGAAACTGAGCTACTCAGTGACTATTTAAAAATCAGTTCTTCAAGTACAACAACCAAAAAAAGAAGCCCCCAGTAGTTTCAAATCATGCAAAAGTGAGTTGGGGTATCTTCAGTGAACACAGACTTTGTGGTTTGACCCAAGTCCATAGAGGCCTACAGAGTTTGATGTTATGTGACAGTGAACAAAATAGCTTCCTAAAGCTGACTCCTAACTGCCAAGATTTAGGACATTTGCATGGAGCATTATGAAACATCTTGACAGAAACATTGTCAGCCTATAGCCCCCACATCTTGCAAATCTTAAATATCTTAAAGACAGAGTATTTATTCATCTATTTATTTATTTTTTATGTTTGTTCCTGGGAAAGGTTAGGTCAGTCAAATCATCTCTAATTTGCCCGCTGCGTAAATCTAGTAACACAGGGAATACATCCTCCTGTTTGGAGGCCTAATTTATTGAAATGCAACTGACAACCAAACCCAGAAATTAAGGGGTATTCCAGATGCCAGGGGCACACTGCCTGACCACTCACTGAACACTAACTAAACGCATCATGTGGGATTTTCTGCCCTGGTTAGTCTTTCATGGCAGTCTACCAGCTGTACATCAGACATGATTAATGAGGAAAAAATGCCTATTCCACTGGTAGCATAAGTAAGTAGTTCATCCAGTTCAGCTGACATTTAAAGACCATTTCAAGCTTTTCTTTCATATTTTCTTACGAAAGTTTGATATTTTATTTTGATTTGGGAAGAGTAAAAACAAGAAGCAACATTATATCACAACTAGAGAAAAATACCCATGCCAAATAAAATACAATAATCAACGTTTCCCCTTAGCATAGCAAATTGTCCTTAAACTAACTGGACTGTGCTTATATAATTTTAGAGGTTTTTGGGTAAATGAGCATCCTCAAAAGCTCTCTGGTTGAAAATCTCTCTGTTACTGGGTGGCAACTGCCCTCTGTTACTGCCCTGCTCTCCTGCTGTGCAACTGCCCTCTGTGCAACTGCCCTCTGTTACTGCCCTGCTCTCCTGCTGTGGGGAACATAATTGGGTGACAGCCCAGCCACCGTCTCTCTGGATCTGCTGCCATGATTGCTCCTAGCTTGTGACCGAGCATGGTGGGCATCCGGAGGCAGATGCATCCTGATAAGATCCAAGACTTCCAGTGGGAACCTCTGGCTCTAGGACTCCCTTGTTGGTCAGAGCTGCACTGTCATCCAACATTCTTTCTACAGTATGCTATTTGCTCCTCCCCCCCTTCTCCCGTCCCACAGATGCCAGGCCTACATTGCAATCTGAAGGCTCTCCTCTCTTTCTTTTTCTCCCTTCACAAAAAAATCTCTGGGATGACTAATCATATCCTGGTGTCCCTGGTGTCTGCTTCTCAGCAGACCTAAATGAATGCAGCCTTGAAACTTATGGAGCCATCTTACCAGGAGTCTCTTTTGTCCATTCAACAGGTGTTTATGAAGCATGAAAGTGCCAGGCACTGAGCTCATCCTTGGAGATACAGATGCTACGCTAACAGCAAACACATAGTTAGATATCGATTTGACTTTGTTGAGGAAAGAATATATTAAATAAATACTATGAATGTCATGACAAAAGAATTCTATGGCAGGACATTGGGGCATCAAATAAATTCTAAGAATTGGGGATGGTCACTCTGAAGAGTGTTTTAAACTGAGACCTGAAGACAATGTGAGAATTCGCTAGGAGAGCAGGAAAACAAGGAGAAAAGCCTACAAAGCAGACTCAGAAAGCACATGGTTTGTTTGGGCAAGTAGTGGGAGCTGAGTATGGGCTGAAAGAGCCCACAGGATGCTTATTAGTTCAATATGACAGAGTTCCTAAAGGACATGTGTCAGAATTGCTCCCTGGAACCACTTCTTTTTCCCAGGTAAAGTAATTGGAATAAATGTCTTATTTGAGCCTCCCCTTGTCAGTTTTCTCTTCTCCCTTCTGCACATGCCGTGACTGTACGATCATAGACCTCGATGACTTACACCATGGTGCTATCTTCCCATGGTAATATCCAGCCATGTAAGTAATGGTGTTACGGCAAATCATCCAGCAGCTCTCATATTTTTCCCACAATTATTTCCTGACCTCGGTAGGCTCTGGATGGTTACTTGTGAATCTGACGTGCATACATAGCCTTTAACGTTATAATGACACAGAGAATGGTATTGAGGGTGGTAGGACAACAGTCCTTCCAGGTTTAATTGCTCCCCAAACATGTTTTTTCCAGGCCTGTATTTCAAGAGTTCCAAATGAAATGGTCAAATTTCTGGTCAGATGAATTCATATAAAAAGTTTTATTGGATAATTCAGGTCTAACAAGAAAACTAGAAGGTGATGATTGCTCAATTTAGCTATTTCCATGAATTCTGTTAATGAGAATTTTCTAAAGGTCTTCTCAATTTCTGCTATCTATTGATGAGAAGGGAAAGGATGTATAGGAAAAGAACAATAATGTTTGTCAAATACTTGCAGGCAAAACTCTATCTATCTATCTATCTATCTATCTATCTATCTATCTATCATCTATAACCATCTATTTAATCCTTCTATAGATATTCACACATCACACATGTAAAAAGTCATCTAAAAATAGCTAGAGAATTAAGGAAAGAATTATCCAGAGACTTGACTCAGGTTGATTCCAATTTCTATTAAGAGAAGATCTTTGAATATGTCCAATTAAGTGTATTTAAAATAGCACCTAAATGCATTCCCTTAAAAGCACTAGTATCATATGTTTTGCTAAGCATAATGATAAATCTGTCATCTTAATCTGCCTTTCTCTATCATTAATTATAATGCAGCTATTAGGTTAACAATGATGTTGCTAAATAAAGTACACTAATTTTACATTAGGATTAAATGTTAAGGAAAATTATATCTTCCTTCAAGAAAATTATTGAAGTATAAATAGAACATAATAGTGTCTGCCAATACCTTTCAGAAAATGTCAAGGGCACTATTTTTTAAAATAGAAAGAGGTGACTGAGGACATATATATCAAATAATCTAGTATATTATGTGAATAAAATACCACATAATACTATGGAATAAAGAGAATTCTGACATATTTTGATGTCAGTTTAAGTCCATAAGCCACTGACTAGAGAATTCAAACACTTAAGGTATGTAAGAGAGAGAGAGAGAGAGAGAGAAAGGTGGGTGCAGGGAACAACCAGTGACACCCCAGCAGTCTCTCTTGTTCAAATCCTTTCGCTCTCTTCACCTATACGCAAAAACATTTATTTGCATAAATGCTGGAATTTGGGAACTAATTTGTGAAATGCCAATGATTTTGATCTTAATCAGGGGTCAGCAAACTAAAGGGCCAGATAATAATGGAAACTTTTCTTGCCACCAGGTTTCTGTCACAACTGCTCAACTCTGCTATATGGCAGAGATGAAACCAGCTATGGGCAATACTGAAGTGAACAGGTGTGGCTGTGTTCCAATAAAACTCTGTTCCAAAAAGCGATGGCTGGCCACACTTGGTCCAGGTCATAGTTTGCTGCTCACTCTTCTAAATGCAAATGGTATACTTTAAAGCCATATGGCTAATTCTTTTCATGCTCTTACCCTTTTCTCAGTAGAATTCATGTGTCTTAAGATTTTTTAGGTTTTAGATTTTTTTTAATGAGTTTTGAATGTTCAAGATGGTCTCTACCTTAACTTCAGTGTTTCTGTTTTTACATGCAGTCCTCAAAATTAGTCAAATATTCACCACTCACTATAGTTAAGTCACTGCTCTAAGCGCTGATGATACCCCAGTGAATATAAGAATCAAATATGTCTGCCTTGTGCTACCTACACCCCAGTGGAAGATATATAAAATAAGCAAGATATATAAATAAATTATATAGCATTTATGAATGTCTTTGAGATAGAATAAAAGTAGAACACGATACAGGGGACAAAGAGGGTGCAGTGGAGGATGGATGGCAGTGTGCTTTACCAAACAGGTTGGTCAAAGTAGACATGGTGGTGTAGGTGAATTGGAACAGAGTGGAAGAGTCAGGAGTTGGCCATGTAGATATCTGGGAAGAACATCCCCCTGGAGGAGAGGCTAGTACAAAGGCCCGTGCCCACATGTTCTCTGAACAGATGGGATAACAGTGTGTCTGGAACAGAGTGAGTGGAGAGCGAGGAGGGCAGATGGAAGACAGTGGTAAGGAATGAAATCAGAGTGGCAAAAGAGAACCCTTGCAAAAACTTCACTTTTGCTTTGAAAGAAATGAGGTACCTCTGAAAGATTTTAAGAAGAGTTACAAAAGCCACTTCATATCCCCAGAGGGACTACTTCGCTTTTATGACTTCAGGCCCTAGACTGGAAGTAAAATATGATGACTACATGTGGAGAGTGACAGACAGTATTACAGGAGCTCAAGAAACTCCAGATATCATAACACACTCATATTCTACTCTTTGGATTGAAGAAGTCTATGCTAGCTTTTTCCCCCCAGAAATATATTTACCTATGTCTCAGAACCTCTGGGAAAGAGCACTCCACCTTTTCATGGGAAGATAGTTTTGCGGCAAGAAAATAAAATGTTTTTTCCTTATCTTTTCATAGCAGACCTAACTGTGAGGAAAAAAAGTCTTCTGATGACTTACCACATCTCCATCTGAGTAATCCCAGATACACATTTTTAAAACACACACAGAGATATGTTTGTGAACTGTGTTCAGTAGCAAATTTCAGCATTCACAGCCTTCATTTACGTAGATTACTTTATTTAATTTGTGCTTACTGGTAATATTAAGTAATCAGAGTTTATATTCTTATGAAAATTCTCCCCTGAAGGCCAGCTCATTCATAATGGAAACCACATTTTGAGTGGTGAGAGAGTACAGCTGGTTACACTGGTAAGACATGTTCATCTTCTTGAGCTCATTTCAGATTTCTAAGCATTGCATATTTATCGGAAAGAAAAATTCAAGCTTAATGAAACATGAAGTCAGTGGTATGCAAATTTCCATGCAATCCTCTGCTGAGAAGTTGATATCAAGAAAACTCTTCTGCTTATTAGGGAATTGATCAGCTGCATTGCCTAGCTATTAACATTTCTCTGATCAAATGAAGCTGCTAGGATGGAAGAAGTGTTGCAAAACCAACAGATTGGAAGAACTCAACCAGGGAAACATTACTCCAAAAATGAAACACTCTAAAATACAAACTGACTTCAAGCACATCTAATTTACATGATCATGGTTGACTATCATACAGCCCAAGCACACTTCAGGCCTGCTTGTGGGCAGAAGGTCATTTGAAGCTGGTACATAAGAACCTTCACTTGGTGTAATTCCCCTAACACATATTTTACAGAAAATCTACAACATTATCATTTCTGTTTACCACCTCAGTAGGTATACACTGGGACAGAACTATAATGATTCCTATATAGAATCTTCAAAAAGGCATTTGTTAAGGCTTTGTTTTTGTTAGAAGTTTCAGCAAAATCATGTTCAGTAAGAAAGCCATAAGCAGGGGTCCCTGGGTGGCTCAGTCGGTTGAGTGTCAGAATCTTTTGGCTCAGGTAACTATCTCAGGGTCATGAGATCGATCCCCTTGCCTGGCTCAGCCTGATGTCTGCTTGAGATTTTCTCTCTCTCTTTCCATCTGCCCCTCCCTCTGGACTCTTTCTTTCTCTCTCTCTCACTCTTAAATAAATAAATAAATAAATAAATAAATAAATAAATAAATAAATAAAATCTTTGAAAAAAAATAAAGAAACCAAAAGCATTATTTGGTTTCATGACTAATTCAATGCCAGCCCTCTTCTCCAATATTCTCTTCTTTTTCATATTTATCCACATTCTCACTATCTTTTCTTTTTCTGGTAATTCATCTTCCATTACTATATTGGATAGTATAAATGATAAAGCACTTTAAAATAAAATTTCTTTTAAAACTTTCACTAAAGATTTCACTTGAAGTTAAAAATACATTCCAGAAGTTTCACTGAGTCTATCTTAGTAATCAAACTAAGCTGTGACTTCACTGTGTTGTTTCAGAATCCTATCAACCTAAGTTTAACTAAAAGCTTCAGTGAACTATTAGGGATATTTTAAGGCAGGGTTTCTCTTTGGTAATGTGGACCACCCATCACACATACGTCTTGTGTGGTACAGATCAGATCAGACAGTTTGTCCTTAGTGTCAGGCCTCCTCTCTCCTTACTCCATGTACTCAGTGAGATACTTCTTATCCTCCCTCCACATGTGTATTATTTGGACTCCCAGTAAAAAATAGATGGCATCCTTAAAGTAGTCAACTGAGAAGCAGGTATTTCATAGGGGCTACTTTAAGAGATACGGTAGGGCTTAGGAAAAACAACAGAGATGATGACCATTCCAGGGCTGGTAAGAGTGGGAGCCACTACTACTCTGACTCTTGAAGAGGAAAGGAGAGAGAGCCATTACTGGGATCCAGGAGTGGGAGAGCAGTGCAGAAAAGGAAGGTCTCTTGTGAATAGTAGTGTCTTTTGGTGAAGGGATATGACCCTTAAATATCCAAATATCCAAAAGGATATTTAAGGCAACTGTTAGTAGGGGGATGCCAAGGAAATAAATACCAAGACATTGTGTTCCTCCATCTCTTTGATCTCTTCCCAGTATCCCTCAGAAGCCAACCAGAAACCACAGAGCAAGGGAGACCTTTGATGCATTCTTCATAGTTCTTGCCCCGAGGATACAGGGCAAAGTGGGGAAGTTAAAGTGGATCTCAAGAAGCAAACAAGGCACTTCTAGCATAGGTTCCAAATCAGATTCACTGTTCACCTGCATATTGGACAGAAGCATTCAGGGAGCTAGATGGGTCACTGAGAGTGACTAGGGAGGATTCTTACTGAAATCCCTGTAGTAGCTGAATCCACTTATGTTCTTATAGAAGGGCCCCTTGAGAAGGCTGAGGTAAGAATCATGGAATGTGTAATCAATTTCTGTGGTCAACCCTTCCAATATATCTGTGATTAGCATGCTGTCATTCATTAATGAGCTTTTAAAAAAATTTTTTTTTTTTTGCTTTTAAAAATTTTAAGTGACTAATTGGCACCTATCCTTAATTTAGTTGAACTACTTAGCATTGACAGAGGTTCAAAACATGAGATTGAAAGGAATTAATGCAAATAAATAAGCTTTGGATGGTAGCTGCTGGCATTATTCAAACTTGATCCTATTCAACAAAAGAATTGACTTCAGAATGCCATTAAATTTTAAGATCACTTTGAGGCACTTTATTAATTCTCTTTGGAACAAACCTCAATTCGTGCTTTCTAAAAATGAAGTTGTTCAAGGAAGCGTCCAACAATGTCAGGAGGTTCTATGGTTCACCAGAAGAGAGTCAACTTTCCACACCAAATATTTCGCCAGTGCCATTCTGAGCCAGATAAAGATCTAGGCACGGAGGTAGCCATTGTTTTAAGGGATTAAAGTTTGTTTAAGTTTGTTCCAAGACTTGAGAACACTTGATTGCAAGCAGGTGTTTGGTGTGACTGTACAATGTTTTGGGCTTGTTTTTAACTAGAGTGTCTTTGGAAATATTATAGGTTCTCAAATTTAATGTAGTTTGTTACCAAACTGGCACCATAAACCCCTGGTCTATGTTAAGAGACAAAGTTCCGGCCTTGTATACAAATAAGGATGAGAAGGAACTCATCCTCAGCTAAAAAGCATCATTACTCTTTTCTGATCTAAATTTTAATATTGGATTCAGAGCAATCTGATCTGGGTTCCAGTCATAAAATCTGTCTCAGCCATAAGAACTAATACAGTCCAACTTATTAATTATTTTTTCTGTATTAACATTTTAGGATTTTTTTTTTATTTTATTATGTGATGTAGCTTAGCTGAATAGATGTTTAATGTTCTAATTGTGTGGTGAGTTCTTTTAAATGGCACTTGAGATACCTACTTCTTAATGAATTGCCTGGAGTAGATTGGTTCATCTTATTTTACCAAGATGCTTAAACTTCCAAAGGAAATGTTCATTCCTATTTTGACTTATAAAAAATAACACAAACACTCTAGGGTAAAACACAATTCTCATTAAAATTCATTCCTCTTCTGAGAAAGTTAAGTTGCTAGAATTTTCTTGGCTTTTTCGTGCCAAAGCTATAGATTATATTCTGGACTGTATCCTCATAGTATCTTTTTGCTTTCATGTTTGCATGATTTTTTCAATTTCTTGGAGCCCTGGTATGAATCTCTTCTCCAATACTGGCTGTACTTCTGCATTTTCTAGGGGCGGGAGAGTGGAGGTGGGGGGTGGGGCGTGGGAACATTTGGGGGGTGGATTTCAAGGAATTCTGCTTCCAATTAACAATAGGTCGATTCTAAGTAACAAAAGAATGGCCTTACTTGAATAAAATGAATAAAAGCTCGTTTCCAGTATAACAAACACGTCAGTGGTTGAACGACATATGTTTAAAAATAATTTCGACTGTGCTATCTTCTAGCAAACTGAGTAAAGAAATACTGACTGGGTATGTGCTGTAAGGATGACACACCTGTTTCCAGAAAGTTGTAAGTTCTTCAAAGATATTTTTATTTCTTCCAGAATTAACTCAATCTGGGGCAGAAAAACAGCCCATTGATTCCTCTCTTTTTATCCCAGAGAAGAGGGGAGGCCACTTTTGGACAGAAGGTGTAATGATATGCATCTCTGCAATAATGAGCTGAGGAGGGGCAGGGCTCCTTCTGCGGACAGATGTGTACATGTCCTTAAGGCAGGACTCCACTCGAGATGGAATGATTCTCACCATTGAGCAGTTTTGAATTGGCAACAAGAAAAGGCCAAACTTTCTTTACAAAGATTCAAGCTTGGACCGGTCAGTACTGAAGATCCATTGGTCAGCATTGCAATCAGGGGGACAGGCAGCCAGGCCATATGGAAGAGACATTTGCACATATTGAAGCTAAAACTTCCATGGAAGGAGATGCAGGTTCTATGGTGAAAAATATGGCATCTATAAAACTAAACTTATATCTGATAGACAAAATGAGGGACAAGTTTCAATAACAGTTGCCTTGTGGAGATTCTTGTACATTTTACTTAGGTAGTTTTTTTTTTATTCCACATGAGAATATAGAAACAAAAGTTATGGGAACTGGGGAACTTAGTCACTTTCCTAATAACAAAGGTCTGTGTGAAGGAACATTATCGTTTTTCCCCTTACAATAGTATTTCCAACAGTAGGCTCAAGAATAGAAACCAAATTCAGGTTTAAGATTTACACTTTTCTAAGTCCCTATTGTTAAAGATTGTTTTCTCTAAATACATTTTTTGGTCATTTTATATAGGTAAAAAATTACAAACCCAAGATAACTTAATATATTAAATTAAATAATAAATATGTACATACATAAATAAATTTCTGGAAGATATTGTCAAGAGGGAAAGTGCAGGCCTTCCTACTATATGTGTTTTCCTTTTTTAATGTTATCTGAAAGATAGAAACATTTGGAGAGTAGATACCATTGTTGCTGCTTTCTAAGTCTTGGAAGAAATATTTAGGTATATGTGGATTCTAATGATGATCTGGTATTTGTATTTGCTGTGTTTGCCCAACCAGCGGCAGACTGCATAATCACATGTTTAGGACTATGCTTGACACTTCCAGTAGAACTTAGAGTCCCAGAGAAAGTAAAAGAGGAATAGCCAATTTTCTGAAATTCAGTTCCTTTCAACACAATAGAATGAGACCTCAAGGGAGAAATTCTATTAATTTATAGAAGTAGTCAGAAAATTAGATTCTTGAAACTTGTAACCAGGACTAAGATTTGTGTTTTCCTCATAATATTGATTGAGTGATTGATTTTAAATTCTTTATTTAAATTCAACTTAGTTAACATAGAGCGCATTATTAGTTTCAGGGGTAGAATTTTTCAGGGGTAGTGATTCATCATCAGTTGCATATAACACTCAGAGCTTATTCCATCGAGTGCCCTCCTTAATGTCCTTCACCCAGTCACCAATCCCTCACTCGCCACCCCTCCAGCAACCTTCAGTTTGTTTCCTAGAATTCAGCGTCTCTTCTGATTTGCTAAAATAAAAATAATAAAATAAAAAATAAATTTAAAAAATTTAAAAACTGGGACACCTGGGTGGTTCAGTGGTTGAGCATCTGCCTTTGGCTCAGGGCATGATCCCAGCATCCTGGGATTGAGTCCCTCATCAGGCTCCCCAAAGGGAGCCTGCTTCTCTCTCTGCCTATGTCTCTGCCTCTCTCTGTGTTTCTCATGAATAAATAGATAAAATCCTTAAAAACATTTTTTCAATAAAATAAGATGAAAATAGGGAGGCAAACCTTATAATATTTAAAGGTCATTTATTCAATCTGCTTATAGGTTACATACCAATGGGCATAACCAAGATAGCTGCAATTGTATATGATCCTTAAAGGGAGTCATTAATTTTTGAACCTTAATTCTTATTATTTGTTTTTATTCATAACTTGTTGAACATTTGGGTTGGTTCTATTTGGGGGATGTTACAGATACAAAAGTCTGTGTGGATATATGCTGTCATTTCTCCCTGCTAAATATCTAGGGGCTGAACAATATTTTATCCTTTAAATGTCTAAATTATGTTCGAAAGTAATCATACCTCTTTATGTTACCACCAGTAATATGTGACAGTTCCAATTACTCTACACCCTCATCAATACTTGGTATAGTTTGTGTCTAACTTTAAACATTGTAGTTTTTGTGCAGTCGGATATCATTGTGATTTTGACTTGCACTTCCTAATAACTTTAAGAATCTTATTGATTTTTTCCTTTTATACTTTGTGCATTTTATGTATTGTTCAAGAAACCATGGCTAAACCTGAGTCCCAAAGTTTTTCCCTCATGTTTTATTCTAGAAATTTTATTTTTTATTTTATTTGTTTTAAAGATTTTATTTATTTACTCATGAGACACACACACAGAGAGAGAGAGAGAGAGAGAGAGAGAGAGGAGAGAGAGGCAGAGACACAGGCAGAGGGAGAAGCAGGCTCCATGCAGGGAGCCCAACGTGGGACTCGATCCTGGGTCCCCAGGATAACTCCCTGGGCTGAAGGCGGCGCTAAACCTCTGAGCCACTGGGGCTGCCCTATTCTAGAAATTTTATAGGATTAACTCTCACATTCAAGTCTATTTCTTGTTTCTCTATTTTGTCACGTTAATCTACTTACACTAATACCACACTGTCTGGATTCCTGGATGCTTATAAGTTTTGGAATCACATAGTATATGTCCAAGAACTTTGTTCTTTATTTCAAAGTTGTGTCAGATATTCTAGGTGCTTTGTACATTCATGTAAATTTTAAAATGAGCTTATCAGTTTCTGCAAAATAACGTCCTGATTATTTTACTTTGAAAGATAGTTTGGGACCTTAAAAATTATTTATATAAGAGGTGATTACATGCATTACCTTCTCCCTGATGCTTGCCTGAAATTATTTCTTCTAAACACTGTTCCCATTTTCTTTTCACATCAAAGATTAAATTGTTTTTATCTGAAGCTAAAAATTTCCAAATGAGTTGGAAGATACATAAATATAGAATTGACAATATATTATTAATGTCATCTTATCAAACACATCTTTCAGTTTGAACTTTCTGCAGCTGATTTTTGGTGCATAAATTTACTGCTAAGGTTGACGTACAAATCACAGACAAAATTTCCAAGGTCGATTTTAAAGGAGAACTGAAAAGCAAGTTTGCAAAAATAAATCCTCAGTAATGTTTCAGAAAAGCAATGTGACTTTTTCAACATAATTTTCAGCAATTTTTATTATAAATACAATGCACCTTAATTGCTATAAAGTTTTAAAATAGAAGCTAAAAAGGATAAGGAAACTAAAATACCTATAATTTCAGAAAAAAATAACTGCTACTAGCATTATGCGCATTTCCTTCCAGGCTTTATTTTTCTCTATTCATATAGGTTTCTATTTATATGTTGATTTTTATTAGAAAATAGTGGAATTAAATTGTCCATATTTTGTAAATTTGCTTTTTTTCCCCTTCATATCAGCTTATAGGCTTCTAATAAGTTCAGTTTTCCCTGTTCATGATTTAATACTTACGTTATGCTTGCATAAACATCTCTTCAGTTAAAAGCCTGATGTTTATCACTTGGGAATATGACTAAACCTGACACTAAAAGGAGCGAGGCAAAAATTTAGTAAATAGAAAAGTCATTGTAATTTATAAAGTAAAAACAAGACTTATGCTCCATGTCCAGACATTTAGTCTGATTCCAAATAAAACATTTCAGATGAACATTTACTTTTTGTTAATCAACTATTTGTTGAACCAGTTCTCCTTTTGGGTAATTTTTCTAAAGATTTATTTCAGCAACTTCCCTGTTTGGATTTTTCAAAAGGGATCTGTAGAAAAATGTTGGGCTTGCCAAGACCCCAAGAGATATTAGTCATGTAATGACAGCCCACTGGCTCATTACTGTCACAGTAGGTGCTAAGTAGGAGATGTCACAATGGCAGAGACGGAATCAAGGTGGCACCAACAACCTGGAAGAGCCCATCACTGTACGAAGCTTATAAAAAACTTTTCAGAAAACTTTCATTGCTCAATGTGTAAAAGGGACAGTGTTAACATTATGCTTTTTCATGGAAGGGGAATGAGATATTCCAACATAGATACACACCTTTACTTCTGTGTTTCTCAGTCACACTGCCCGAAACAACCGCCAGGGGCTCTTGTTAGAAATCGAGAACCCTTCTGGTGCTCGGGTGGCTCAGTGGTTGAGCATCTGCTTTTGGCTCAGGTCATGTCCTGGGGTCCTGAGGTCCTGGGATCGAGTCCCACATCGAGCTACCCACAGGGAACCTGCTTCTCCCTCTGCCTCTCTCTGTGTCTCTCATGAATAAATAAATAAAATCTTAAAAAAAAAAAAAGAAAAGAAAAGAAAAAGAAATCTAGAACTCTTTCTCCAAGAACCACTGAATCAAAATCTCCAGGAAAGATTCCACTTTTAATGAATTTCCCTCCCCCAGGCAATTCTAAAAATACGGCATGTTTGAGGGAAAGAACTCTTTATATGAATGTGCTTTTTCTCAAAGTATTAAAATTCACATAAAAATGTGGTCCTAGAAGTACATCAAATGCATGCATCTCAGCTGAGTCAGAAAAGGCATTTCACCACCTTATTGGATCCTATGAGTAGCATGAGAACACACATTATAGAAACTGTTGGGAGAGTGAGTTTTACGTGACACGTTTTGTTTTTTGGTTTTTGCCTCACTAAAAAACAAGGAATATACATTATACTGGAATCGTGTAGGTTCTAAGTAATAAGAGGGTCCTATTTAACAGATGATTTTTAATAGAGATTTCATGCACAGTTGACATTCAGGTCATTTCAGTGTTCCATAGCGTTCACACTCAGCTTAATGTTGATGAACAAAACACAGTTGTTATCAAGCTCTAAGTGACTGTGTATGAACCTATTTGTAGCAATGATGTGAATCATTATTTTGTTTCACCATTTCAATGATCCATGCCATTTCTTATAAAGTAACTCATTACTTTCCTGCTAACTTGAGCCAAAACTCCTTCAGGGAAAAACCAGTTTCTTTATCAAATAAGCAACCTCCCAATAGAGTACCATAATCAGGTTTACCACGGGATGAGAAGAGCGGAGTTAGAACCAAATAGGATTTATTCATCACTGTAAGGGAAAGGTACAGAAGTACCTGCTGTGATGGGTCCTCTGAGTGAGATAAATGCCTCATATCAGAGGACATGTAAATAAGAACTAGGGGAAGAAGTTATCTTTCATGAGAAATTAGCCTTCTTCTAGGATCGCAAGTGGTGGCTTGGAAATAGCGTGCACCAGCAGCCATAAATCTGAACCAGCTTGTTGCTATTTTGCTTGGTTACTAACAATCAGGCAAGTGCAGCAATTACCGATTACTATGCACTACTTTTCCTATTTGGATTCTTTCTTTCTTCTTTCTTTCTTTCTTTCTTTTCTTTCTTTTTTCTTCTTTATTTAGGGGTGGGTGGGGTAGGAGGTAGTTTGTGAGTGCAGGGGAGAAGGGAGGGGAGGGAGTGGATGGAGGGAGTTCTTTTTTGTCTCTTTCTTTTTTCTTTCTTTCTTTCCTTCCTTCCTTCCTTCCTTCCTTCCTTCCTTCCTTCCTTCTTTCTCTTCCTTTCTTTCTTCTTTTTTATTTTTTGCTTCTGATAACCTTGTCCATTCCTACACTTTAGTCCTTTCATAAGATTGTTTTCCATTCTGACCCCTTCAATAATTATAGAAGTCAATTTGTGATGCCATAATCGATAAAGGATTAGTTAAGTGTCTTTTAGTCTTTTAAAATTTGTTTATTTATCTTTCATTTTTTTATTTTTTTATTTGTTTTTCTGTTTATCTTTTAAAGTACATTTTACTTCATAACACTGACAGAGAAGAGCACTGCTTATGAAACTGTTTCTTCTTCCAGGAAAGAAGTAGCACCGTGGGTAACAGTGTCCGTGGGAAGCAGGGCAGAGTATGGTGTGTGTAATGCAAAAGTAGTTGCCCAATTAGGGCATTTGTCTCTGGCTTTCCTTTTTTTAATCAGTGAACTGACTAAAAGCAAGCTGCATATATTTTACTTGAGATAAGGTACATGCTTTAAGCATTACGAAAGAATGAGGACGACAAATCCATTATATGTCGTTTCTTTCAGTCTGGCATGCAGATGATAAAATTCTTGTTTTCATGAAGTATGACATCAGTCCTGCTCTTGGTTTGAGGAGCCTTAAACAGTCAGAGCTTCTCTATGACCCCTAACTCATCCCTATTCCCAATATTTTCACAATCTGGGGGCACCTGGGTGGCTCAGTCGGTTAAGCATCTGCCTCCGGCTTAAGTCATGATCCTGGGGTCCTGGGATGGAGCCTGACATCGGGCTCCCTGCTTGGCGGGGCACCTGCTTCTCCCTCTCCCTCTACCTGCCACTCCCACTGCTTGTGCTCTCTCCCTCTGTCAAATGAATAAATAAAATCTTAGAAATTTTCACAATCTGTTTACCTTACTAATTCTTTAAGCAGAATAGCACCAATGACCTGGGTAGCTATTGGCACATGTTATCCTGGTACATAGCATAAATATCAGTGTGTTCTTTTCAATTACTTTGGGGTATGTATTAAATTGTGTTAAGTTTTCAAGGAATTCTTATTTCATCATCTTAAACTCTTATGAAGTATTATGATGGGTAGCTTTTGTCAGGGAAGCATGGTACAGGCATCTAATTCATTGTTTCCACAAAACTATTTTGCAATAATATCCATCACAAAGCACTCAAAGAAGTCACTTACGACACCTAAATGAAACTAATCACATTATTGAACCATATCAGTTCTTAGTACACCTTCTGCAAGTGTGACTTAATGCAGGAGCAGGAGTGTGAGGAGGAGGGGATGGTGACAAATTCCCACAGGATGAATTGTAGAAGCACTAGTTAGTATGAATTCCCTTTAATAGAGTCTTGCTAAACACTATAGCATTTATTAAGGAAAAGTAATCCTGAGAGATAGCTATTATCATTCTCATTTTACTGATCAAATTACTGAGGGTGTGATGTCAAAGGACTTAGAGCAGTTTAGGTAAGTACCACGTGAGAGAGTGGGGATTGGAAAGCCAGCCAACTGCCAAGCACTTACTTATTTTATTAGATCACACTTAGGAAATACTGTTTCCTTATGAAGTCACAGTAACTACTGTTTCTCAGTCTACACAATGAAATAGGGCTGCTACAATGCTATTCAGTACTTTTCTTAACTGAAAGTGACTTAGTTCTATTATACCATCAATTATAAGACCACAAGTGAAATCTGGGTTTGAAGTCCTAGGTAGCGAATGTTTATGTTCCTGTCATTTTTTAAATAAAAAAAAGAAATTAATAAGATGATTATAGTCACTTCTATATGTAAAACCTGCATCGTTATCTAAAGGATATTCATATTTAATGGCATGATAGAAGTACATTAAATTTTGAACTTTGTAAGTTATCTTGAAGTTTCTTCATAATTTATTTCTATTAGGAAGTTCTATGCAGTAAGAAGCATCTAGTTTAAAAAAAAATTCAGGTTTTAAAATGATTTTAATTTTGTTTATTTTTTAGAAGATTTTATTTTATTTATTTGAAAGGGAGAGAGAGAGAGAGCTTACCCATGGTCGGAGGTGCAGAGGGACAAGCAGACGCCGCAGTGAGCGGGGAATGTGATGTGGGGCTTGATCCCAGGACCCCGAGATCATGACCTGAGCCAAAGTCAGATGCTTAATCAATTTAGCCACCCAGGCCCCCAACTGTAATTTTTTAAAATGAACTCCTCTTATCTAAAAGTCATTAGGGTGAATGTTGAATGTGAGTGTTTTGAAAAATTAGCCTAGTGGAATATCATTGTTAGAATATTAGGCACCATTTTTGGAGATATTGCTGGTGAACTTTCTTCCCAATTTAAAGGAACAATCTCAACCACTGCCTCAGCTCACAACTCCTTGAACTGTTTGAGAAAACAATCCCAACCATATCTGTCCTGGCCCAGCGTAACACTGGACCCTCTGGACCCTCATGTCCTATCATTCCCTCCACTGTTACCATGTGTCAGCTAGAGTTTTCTATTCTTCAACCTGTTAACTTCCTACTTGCTTCAGAGCCTTTTCATAGAGTGTTTTCTCTGCCTCTAGCTCTTCTCCAGATTTTAGTAGGACAGGCTCCTTCTTATCATTTTCAACTTAATTTATCTCCTCAACAGAGCCATCCCTCACCACTCAACCTAGAGAATCTCACCATTAATTTTGTGACATTGCCCTGTTGTTGTTGTTTTTTTCTTTCATTACACCTGAGCTTTTTTTGTTGTTGTTGTTGCCTACAGCAATTATCTATAAGAAGATTCCCCAGAAGCAGTAAAAAGTCATACTAATGTCAAGGAATATAAGAATTGCAAGACATTATCTAAATCAAAGACCTCTATTCAAATCAGTAAATAGAAAGTGGAATAGAAGTGGATCGTCCAACGTCAGTCAGTTGGTTAGTTCAGAGTCACTCAGTCCAGCAACTGATCTGTGCCTCATCTTTGTATACAGAAAGAGTCAAAGAAACTACATTTTTCCACCTAAAGGGAACCCAAGTAGTCAATGTCTGCAGGCATGTCCTAGGAGAATGGTGAAGAGACAGCCTTTGATGTAAATTCTGCTTCTTCTGTGGTGGTTTGGCATTCATTTAGAACACTCACCTAAAGGGCACTTAGACCATCTTGCCCTTGTTAGATATCATCCAACCCAGGAGCAGTAAGGAGAAGAGGGAAACCTAAAACCTTCAAAGGCATTAAAGGTTAGAGATAATGCAAATGATACCGAGAGTAAAGAGAATATGAGGAATATAAATCAACCAGCTGCTCCAGATTGAGGTTCACAGATAATCAAGATTTTAAGAGTCACAGAGATCTCTCAATGTCTGGCTCAAGGAGGAAGAAAAGAGGTGGGACCAAGAGGAGTGAGAATGTTCCTTCTTTGTCAATGATGAACCAAATGTTATTTTTAATCAATAGAGTTATCATGTCATGAAGAACATATATTTTCAGAAATATGTTTACAGGCATATGTTATGTATCATAATCACTTCCATAGTATCAACCTTTAATGAAAATAAAAATGAAACTCAGGAAGAGTGTACATGTGTATAAATAGGCATGCTGCATCCTTATTCAATACTTATCTAGCTAATTAGGCTTAATTAGGCCAAAGTTCCTTTTTCCTTTTCTTCCACTCTTGTACCTTCTTTATTTGGGTGATGGCTAGACTCAGGGTGAACAGACAGGTGACTTATGGAGCACTGGGTGATTAAAAAGAAATCACTAAGGCAGGGGCATAGCAGAAGTGTCCAGGTTCCACATCCAAGCAGAGGAGAAGAGTGCAGTCTAGACATAGGAAGCAGTGTGAAAGCACTCTGTGATCTCACTCCCCAGTGTGCGGGGAAGCGGGCCAGGTAAAGTTGTGAACTTACCGTCCTCAAGGCTTTACTACATGCCAGTGGTCACGTTAGCTTACAAACTTCTCTCTCATTTATCCCCACAATAACTCTAAGAAGTGGAAAACCCAAGCTCAGAGGGATTATGTTTTAAACATGAAATTCCACAGTTTGAAAGTGATACAACTGGTATGCAAATCTAGTTGTGCCTGGCCCTTGCACTTTTCTCTATCAATACTGTCCCTTATGGACAAAACTATGAATGGATGTTAGCTTTTCATGTTCTTGATGCCAACTGTAACATGATCTTGATAAGCAGTTACTGGAGGAGGAAAGAAGGAAGGAGGAAGGAAGGAAGGAAAAAGGAAGGAAGGAAGGAAGGAAGGAGGGAGGGAGGAAAGGAGAGAGGGAGGGAAAGAGGCACAAGGATATGCAGTGAAGAGAATTTAGAAGAGAGCAAAAACCCCATTAGGCCACCCACAACCAAAGGCAGAGCCACACAAAGTCCAATTGGGTTTCATCTCCTCTGGGCTTTAGCTTGACAGATTTTCATTGTTGCTTCTAATGTTCATTTCATTAGAAGTTGCAAAGTCATAATTTTCTAATTATCTTCTTTCTTTCACAGTTACTCATTTTTATTAGTTGGAATCCTTAAAAGAAAATACTTTCTGTCATCAACTAGCACTACTTGGTTACTAGGAAACTCTTTTTGAAAGGGAAAAGCAGGGGATCCCTGGGTGGCTCAGCGGTTTAGCATCTGCCTTCGGCCCAGGGCGTGATCCTGGGGTCCCGGGATCAAGTCCCACATGGGGCTCCTTGCATGAAGCCTGCTTCTCTCTCTACCTGTGGCTCTGTCTCTCTCTGTGTGTCTCTCATGAATAAATAAATAAAATATTTAAACAAGAAAGAAAGAAAGAAAGAAAGAAAGAAAGAAAGAAAGAAAGAAAGAAAGAAAGAAAGAAAAGCAGGGGATGTCTGGGTCAGGGGATGAGCATCTGGATTTGGCTCAGGGTGTGATCCCGGAGTCCGCCTAGGAGCCTGCCTCTCCTTCTCTCTGTGTGTCTCTCATGAATAAATAAATTATATCATAAAAAAAGAAAGGAAAAAGCTTAGAATTATCATGAATTCAAGGTGATTGGACTCAGAAACCTTTGTGCTTTCCAGATGTTTTGAATAAGCAGACTAGAATGACCACCACCTGTACAAATGAGCCAGTCACAGCCTGCCCCACAGGCACTGTGGGACACTCATGTCTAGGCACTCATGTCTCTGACTTTGAAGCCTTTGTATTCTTAAGACACAAAACACAGAAACCGGAGCATTTTCCTAAGTATGTCTGGAGTTTTAAGGCATTACCAGATATGCCATATCGTTTCACGTAATTTATAGAAAGTATATAAGCATGAATTTGGCAAAGGCTAATAGGAGAGATAAGTAAATAGAAAGGGTTTTAAATATGCTTACTCCGTGATAGGAAGCAGCCTCACAGTCTGCAGTATATTTGTACAAAGAAGACTCACACTTTCATGACCACTTAGCAGGACAGACACATTTAATGAGGCGAGCATTTTCTCCTTCACAGTCCATTTTTGAAAGAGATAAATCAGAGTTAGTAATCGGATAGGATTTCTCCATTCCACCCCTACACTCAACCCTGTGAGAGTCTCCCATGTTCCAGGGATAAGAGTTGGAACATGATGATAATAAGGGAGACCCACTGAACAGTCATTTCCGGTTTCCTGTAAAGCAATGTGTTTGCTCACATGACTTGTCAGATGGTTGTTCTAAGCAACATTTCCATTTGTGGCCAAAGCAAATCAGTGTCAGCACTTTGCCAATGGAGACATGTTTTTGAATTGATTACCCAGAGTTGCTTGATTAAGCAGAATTAACATGCTCTTTGAAATATCTCCTCTAGAAACTAATTTTTCTCATGGAAATTTTTCCAATTGAGTTGCTATTGTGTGTGTGGTTGATAGTATTTCTCCTGTACACAACAGTGCTTTGAATACCATGTGAATTTGAAGATAAGTCATCCATCTTGAATATATAAATATTTAATATTGGATGTAACTAAATTTATCATGGTAATTATTTTATACTATATTCATATATCACATCAATGATGTGATCTTATAGATCTAATGCTTAACACAATATTATATCTCAATTGTATCTCAATAAAAGCGGAAAAAATAAATTAACTGAAAAGATTCAGTAAAATACCCAGTCTTACACCTATACAAACATATACACTAAGATTTTTTCATATTTTCTATAGAAGCTGTGATGGTGAAAAAATGTTAACTTAATAAATGAATTCTACATGCACTAAAATAATTGTCGTGTATTTATACTTTATTTTAAAGAAATATCTGCTTTCAGGATACCTGAGTGGCTCAGTCAGTTAAGGGTTCAAGTCTTGATTTCAGCTCAGACCATAATCTCAGGGTCATGAGATCTAGTCCTGTGTAGGGCTCTGTGCTGGATATGGAATCTGTTAAGATATTCCCTCTCTTTCTCCCTCTGCCTCTCCCGGCTCATGCTCACTCTCTCTCTCTCTCTTTCTCTAAAAATAAATAAATAAGTAAATGAAAATAAAGAAATATCTGCTTTAAACAAATGAACTTTCAAACTAACCTCATTTACAATTTTTTTTCTGATTATTTGTGACATAAACCCCTACTTTAATGTGTCAAAAAAATAGCTATACTCTGAGAAGTGCTGGTATGTTCTATTATGTTTTATAAGTATTAAAAGATGTTTTTGTAAGTATATAAAAGGTTTTAATAGATGTGAAATATTTTGAGGTCATTTGGTCAAATTAGAATACATTTATGAGATAGTGCTCAGCCATAAATAGTAATAAAAATAACAGCTAATAAATAGACCCCTTACTCTGTGCCAGGTATTATAACATATGCTTTACATATAGTAACTTATTTACTCATCATAGTAACTTTCTAAAGTGAGAAAGCTGAGATGCAGCAAGGTTAAGAGACTTCACCAAATCACACAAGAAATAAATCATGCATTTGTATTTGAAACCAGGTAGTTTGGCTCCAAAGTCTAGGTGGTCAAGAACTACAACATGTTGCTCCCCATTTACAATCATATTGCAGACAAATGAGAAATCATATAAATGTATTCATTGATCTCTTGTTAGATCCTTGTTAAAGGAGCAAAGCAGTTTACAAGCCAGTATTCTATCAACTAGATTAAATGCAAACACATATATGTGTGAAATGTCATATATATGCCTCTATTTACTTACACATATTTGTGTAAATACGTATACACACATGCACACATACACCCACATGCATACACCTACATAGATAGTAAAAGAAAAAAGTTGGAAGATTATACCAATATTTAACAGAAGTTAACTTCTGGTGATGTGATTACCAGTGATTATTTTCTTTCTTGTATTGTTCTATATTTTCCAAATCTTTTATCATAAACATGTTGTTAATTTTCTAATTTATTAAAATGATATTTAAAAAGAAAACCTTTCATGGAGGAGCCACAAACTATTTTGGTTTTGAATTTTAGATGTTTGATTGTGTGTCATTAAAATAATACACATATAAAGAACTGATGAACCACTGATTTCTACCTCTGAAACTAATAACAGAGTATATATTAATTAAATTGAATTTAAATCAATTCAAAAAATAAACAAATAAAATAATAAATAATAATAGCCATCAAACTTATTAATTAATTTCCTCTCTGAAGAGTCCAGTGTAGAAATCTTCTCTCTTCGGTGCTATTCCCTTCTAAGTTTCATCAAATGCCTTGGACATTTCATTTCTGTTCATCTGAGACTTCTGTTGTGCTTGCTTCATGGCCCTTTCTCTAGCAGTTAGCAAGCTTTTCACCCCCTGTCATGTTAAAGGAAACCACTTAGTCTCCAGAACTATGTCTTCCAATATGTTAACTCTTAACCATTCATAGATTTTTTAAAAAGATTATTCATTCATTCATTCATTCATTCATTCATTCATAAGAGACATACAGAGAGAGGTAGAGACATAGGCAGAGGGAGAAGCAGGCTGTCCAGGAGAAGCCTGATGTGGAACTCAATCCCAGGACCCCTGGGATCACAATCTGAGCCAAAGGCAGACACTCAACCACTGAGCCACCCAGGTGTCTCCATTCATGAATATTTAAATCTAAGTCAATTAACATTAAATAAAATTAAAAATTCAGTTCCTCACTCACATGAGCCCCATTTCAAGCACTCAGTAGTCTCACATCACTAGTAGCTGCCATACTGGACAGTGCTGCTCCAGTAGTAGGATATATCGCAACTATTCTTCTGCTCTCATTTATGCTGATGGTTGCAGGAACTGTATTTGAAATCCTGGAATATGCTTACTTACTCTTGGAGCCACAGATTTCTTTTTCTTTTGACTTCTACTTTTTTTAGTCTTGCCTAAGCATCTAGAAATAACAAAGGTCTTCCACTGCAAAGGATATTCTCTGGTTAATGATCTATATAGGTTGTACAGAGGACAACTTCATGCCCCTGCAAGCATAAATTTTGGCATTTATTGTGCTGAAACACTACCTCCTTCTCAATTTTGAATTACATCACAGAACACTATTCACTTAAACCTTGGAGGAACTATGCCCAATTACACTGAAGAGGCATCCCCAAGTTTCTGACTTGGGCAACTGGACAGATAGTGCCTTTGAATTTGAAGTGTCTTAGAGCCTACTACAGTTAAGAAATCCAGAGATCTGAAGTGAAGATATCGGAGATATCATTTTGGGTCTCATCAGCTTATAGATGGGAATGGTGGCTGTTATAATGGATGTGATCATCGGCAGTAAGGAGAACACCTGCCTCTCATGTTTTTGCAGAAAAGGAAGGAGATGCTGTACATAAGTATATGTCTAATATGTAGGTGAAAAAGTGATTTAAATAAGTTAATTCCTGAATCAGTAAAGACTTGTATTTGACAACTAATGACAGAGATAGAAATACAGGGGTCTATACATATTATAGAGATTAATTTTCTCAAGTAATAGGAAGACCAGAGATAGGCATTCTAAACTTGGCTCAGCACCTCTATGAAATCCTCAAGGACTCAAGTTTGTGATCCGTATCCCTCAACTCTCATCTTCAAGGTCACAAGATGGTTATGAAAGTTGTGACCATTACACACATTGTAGGAGAGGGAGCTTAGTGTGACCCACGTGATCTCTGTGTTCTGGGATCCACACCCTCGTACACCCCTCTCCCTTTTGCGTGTGGGCAGGACCTGTGACTTGCTTCCAACCAGTAGAATATGCAAAGGTGAGGGGTTGTCGCTCTCACAATACATTACATGACACTCCATCCGGCTAGCAGACTAACTCTAAAATCTTCCCCCTCATCTCCATTGTGGCAAACAGCTATGAAGTAAGCAGCCATGTTGGAGAAACCCATGTGGAAAGAAGCTGTGGGTAGGTGGCCTCCAGCAAGAAACTGAATCCCTCAATCCTGCATTGCAACGAAATGAATTCTCCCAACAACCTGGAGGAGCATGAAAGAAAATCGTTCCCTTGGGAGCCTCTGGTGAGACTGTGGCCCCAGCCAACACTTGGATTGAAGCCCAGTGAGACCCCACAGCTGAGAATCCAGCCTGCACTTCTGATCCACAAAAACTGTGAAATAATAAATGCGTATTGTTTTAAGACACTAAGTTTTTGATAATTGTTATACAACAAAGAAAACTTCCAAAGAGAGAAGTGAAGGTGCCAGGTGTCTCTGTCGGTTTTAAAGAGCTTCTCTTTCTTTTTCCCTTTCTCTTTTTTTTCTATTTTCTTCATTTCTTTTTTTTCTATCTTTCTATCTGTAGCTACAAGAGAAGCTGATAAATGAAATGTATTGAGATACAATGCTTCAATAAATAAATTCAGGATTCTGTTCTCAGAGAAGAGAGGGGAAATATACATTGGAGGAGCTAAGAATGAGATGGCTTTCCAGAGTGTTCCTGTCTTAGATCCGAATTTATCTTCTTCCCTGTAAACTAGATCCCCTTCTCCAAAATCCCACACAGGCAAAGATGGGAAATGGTGGTATCCCATCTGTGGAAATGCTTTCATCATGACTTGGCTCTTTTCTAATAGGGCCCATTGTCTTTTTCTGGTGATGACATTTTAACTAGACTACTCAGCAGCAGTCTCCCTCATTCATAATCACCAATTAATATGTACCTGCAACACTGGTGAGCAAGTGATTAAGGAAATTTTTTTTTTGATTCGTGCATGTGACAGGAAAGAACATAAATCTAACATCTTACTAATGACATAAGGATTCTTAAGGCAGGTTCTGCTCCGCACCTCTCCCATTGTCCATCTCCGTGTCAATCAGCAGCCATTTGGAAATAATGAAGTTAATGCAGTGGAATTCATTCTCAGAAGTGATACTTCCGGTAAGAGATGGTTTTGAACATAGCTTCTGCGTCTTCACTAATAAAAAAATAAACAATTTATAGTATTAAATATAATATTGAGCTTTCCATTTTATTATGAATTTCAGATGTGGAATCTTACCAGTAACCCAAAGAATCTACAGACATACATTTTTGGTTATCAGTCTATCTGAGCTTTTAATACTTCCATGCAAAATTTGAGAACTTAATCCAAAATCATGGAGCAATTGTGGTTCACAGAAGTTTAAGTTGCTTAACCTCTTTAGTTCTCAGATTCCTCGTGTGTAAGATGACAAATGAGAATCCATACTATCTTAGGTAAGTGTGAGTGTGTGAGCAGTCTGATCCTATGACGTTTCTCAGAACCTGCATTTTGGAACCAGCCTTGGATTACGACCACAGTAGAAGTGACGTGTATGTTAAATGGTCTGTTCTCAAAACTAAAGAGGAAGCCTGAAGGGGGAAAGCGTTAACCCTATCAGTTGGAAAGGGAAGAAGGTACATTTCATCTCACTTCTCTGTGCCTATGGTTATGCGCACAAACAGACACTAAAACTCTCAAAGTAGATAGTATGTTGATGGGAGTGCTTGGAGGGACAGGGAGGCAAATCAAAACTTGTCAGGAAGACGATTTGAAAGGACATGAGTTTTGGAAGATTTATAAGGCTGGATCAAGACATAGTTTGGAAGACACAAATGGCATCTGTTCTAATCTGAGTTGCCCATGGCTCCTAGATAGCTATGCTTAATGAGCTAGTCCTCACTGGCTCACTGAACCTTAAACACTGTCACAGAACAATTCCAACAGCTATTATGATATGCCAGCTATTATTTTTCTTTCTTTTACATGTACACATTGTTTAATTTCTCAACAAATTATTTGCTTAAGGATTATTAGTTTTAAAAAGATCTATTTGATGACTGTAATTTACTGCTATTATTTCCCTTTTTTCCTGATAAGGCCTAGTGTAAGAAAGATTTTGTTAATGCTTATCAGTAAATCCGATTGGAAGAAAATGTCTCTCTTTTTTTTTTTTTTTTTTTCTTTTTTGCCAGTGCCAAAGTGCTTGGTCATAGATATAGACAACCGTTATATTTTTATGCCAGCATTTGAAAATATTTTGTCTATTTTTTGGCTACGACTCATCAAGACAAAGTTCTTCCTACAAGGATGAAGGCAATTTGCTGCTGATGATTTTGGATATAATTCAAATGTTTTCCTAGATTTGGAAAGACCTTTTATGAACATTGTAATGGCTATAACATGGAAGTACAGACACTATGGATATGAATAACTGTCTTTAATTGCTTATTATTAAATCCATTTAAGATGATTATGTATATTATCCCAAGCCATGGAAAAAATGAGCTGCCTTTGCTGTTTGTTTATAGTTGCCTACCTCTCTACTTGTTTTTTTTTTTTTTTTTTTTGCATAGGGTATTGTATTTGTATGAAGGCAAATCAGATGGCTCAGATTTCAGTTCATGCTTCTCCTTAGCAATAAAGAATTTTATTTCCCCACTGAGCAATATTTCTGGCAGTTGAGCTAGTCTGTTTGTAGTGCTATTTAGTTTGGAAACATAGCTATGAGGTAGGTGCCCAGACCCCAAAACCCAGGACAGAAGACACCACAAAAAGCCCAATCACAGAGGTCTGGAGGATCCAATTTATCTGGATCCAACTTTTCCTTTCCCTTCTCAGGTCAGAGTCACAAAGAGTGGCACCATTCTCAATGGCAATGGAGTTATAGTTTCAATCTTCTGTGGTCACTTCACCAGTAAATGTCTTCATACAAATTATTCTCTCCTTTAGTTTCTTCTTTTGTTTTTCCTCTCCTCACTACACACTCCCTTTCTCGTCTTTTCTCTTCTCACCACATATCTTGACTTTACCTTTCTTTTTCTATTCCTTCTACTCTCCATCTTGTCTTTGTCACTTCCAACTTCCTTTTTCTTTTTCTTTTTCTTTTCCTTCTCTTTTCAGCCATTACTGGAAAACATACATCACTCAAAAGACTGGTCTCATTCAGCAAGAATGGAAATTCCAATATCTAGAGAGGATACCTTCTCTAATTCCACTTCTTCAGTAGTGGTTACTACTAAATATTAAAGGTGTATCAGATAGGGAGCATGGGTAGTCAGCCAGTTAAGTGTGGTCTCTTGGTATAGGTTCGGGTCATGATTTCAAGGTCCTGGGACTGAGTCCTGCATCCGGATAAGAGGTGAGGAGATTCTCCACTCAGCAGAGACTGTTTCTCACCCTCTACCCCTGCTGCTCACCAACCCTCTGCTAACTCTGTCTAAAAATAAATAAATAAAATTTTGAAGGTGCATCAGAGAATATAAAGGATTGATCATAAATGCTGTGTTCTAACAGAAATTGGCTTCTTTTTTTTAACTTGACCTTTTTTAAAAGATTTTATTTATTTATTCATGAGATACATAAAGAGAGAGGCAGAGACATAGGCAGAGGGAGAAGCAGGTTCCCTGTGGGGAGCCTGATGTGGGACTCCATCCTAGGATCCTGGGATCATGGCCTGACCCAAAGGCAGATGCTCAACCACTTAGCCACCCAGGTGCCCCAGCTTACTTCTTCTTAATCCAGTAAAGATTTTTCTCCATGTTATGGAACCTTAAGCTACAAGCAAACCTGAAAAACATTAGCCTTAATTATTTATGACAGATTTGAGGCTTTCCACTAGTAGAGAAATTCCAGAGACTTGCCTAGTCAGAGGAAGAAGTGATAATATTTGTTAACTTTAAATATTTAAATATTTGTTAACATTGTCATTGATACCTCGGCTCGACAATGTGAGCATATTTCTGACAACAATGTACTCAATAAATAAACAATGGTAGCTCCATCTTGCTTGGTCATGGGACCATATGATTACTCATTAATGGGATAAAAAACTGGATAAACAAAAAGCTGAATCAGATCTATAAATACAGAAGACAAACTGATGGTTGCCAGAGGGGAGGGGGGTTGGAGGTTGTGCAAAATGGTTGTAGGAGAGTGGGAGATACAGGCTTCCAATTATGGTATGAATAGGTCATGGGAATAAAAGGCACAGCATAAGGAATACAGTCAATGATATTATAATAGCAATGTAATGGGACAGATGGTAGCTATACCAGTAGTGCACATAGCATAATGTTGACAAACTTGTCAATTCACTAAGTCGTACCCTTGAAACAATTGTGACATTGCATGTCAACTCTACTCACAAAACAAAATAAATTACATATATGTGTGTGTGTGTGTGTATGTATATACATGAACTAAAGATAAAAATAAAAAGGAGGATTGGTGTGCAAGGTCAGAAATGAGATACAGAGCCTACCAGCTCAAAACCACTAATTGAATAGTTTCTTTGATCTGCTTTTGTATATTTAAGAAAGGCAAGAAAATAACTTCACAGTAGTCTGAAATTTTCCATCTAAGGAATTTTCTTTCTGAAAGATTTTATTCATTTATTCATGACAAACACACAGAGAGAAGCAGAGACACAGGCAGAGGGAGAAGCAGGCTCCATGCAGGGAGCCCGATGTGAGACTCGATCCCGGGCCCTGAGCCAAAGGCAGGCACTAAACCCAGGCCACCCAGGCATCCCAACATCTAAGGATGTTTCTATTTCACCATCGCCTCTTTCTACTTTGTTTTATCTAAATGTTTTTAAATTAAGCTTAAAAGTTTATTAACTTTTTTAATGACAAGAATTTTAATGAAGGATAGACATTACTCTGGTGACAAAGAGTAGTTTATGTTTCTTTCTAAACTATATTTTTCACAAGAAGGAAGTAAAAATTAGACCATATAAACTTATTTTTTACTATCATTCAAAGTACATTTTGTCTTCTGAGGTTTAAGTTCCTATATTGATTAAAGATTATTTTCTTAAAAAAAGAGATTATTTTCTAATATTTCAAAATTGACAAAATTAGAAGTCAATTATCTCTTAAACACCATGTATTAAGTGTGTACAAATAAATTATACAAAATCATCACAAAAATTGCATGTCAAATTCTCATGTGAGCTTCATATCTGCTAGAAGAAACTACTTTTAGAATGGAGACAGTTCCAACTCCTTTTCTATTTCATAACAGGAAAAACTGATTCTAGACAGCTAGCTACTTGTTAATTGTCATTTCTCCACCCAACTAAAATTTAAAATGTCTTCCATTTCTTTTAACTGAAGTTATTACTTTTTCTAAAAATATCTTTATATCAGAGTCGTTCCTGAAATTGCATTATTTCAATGAAGCTAACATATATTATAAAACTCCAGATCCTTTTTCACCTTTTCCAGAGTAGCAACATGTGAAGCCTAAAATATATTTGAAAGAAGATTTTTCAGTAAGACAATGTGTATGGCCTGTTCATTCTCATTAAATTGTTAACCTAGGGTGTGATCATAAATCCACATTCACTGACATTTTTGTCTGTTTACCATCAGAGAATAAATAACCTCAATCCTTGCTTACCAAGGAAAGAAAAAAATACTCAAGCCTTTCCAGAAACATCTTGAACTTGCTAAAGGAGGGTGAATGGACTTTGGGGAAAAATTATTAGCTCTTGGTCAAAGGAACAATTAATTCAAAACAGATTTAAATCAGGGAAGCCATAGACATTGGATTGGAAAGAGGAAAAGGAAAAGAAAAAAATGTTTTGAGTTTCAAGATGGTTTAAGGGATTTCTTTCAAGCCTAAAAATCCCAACCAAAGGAACTTAAAGCTTAACCAAAAATAACAGCACTATGATTCTTGGAAAAGAATCAAGTTTTTTTTTTTTTCAATAAAACAATTAGTACACATGAGGGATCTACTATACTAACAATCCTATAATATTTATATTGATGTTGCAATTGAGGAGTATATATATTGGACCAAAGTCATGCTAAAATAAAACAACACAGCATATGGCTAACCACAGAAAACGTATTTTACATTGTAAGATTCCATTAATAACAAGATAGATACATATCATCAAAACTACTTCAGATTTAAGATGGAGCAATTCCTCCCGCAGTTTGGTTTCGATAATTTGCATGATTAAATGATTCTACTTCAAGTCAATTTCCTAATACACAAGAACATCAAATTAATGTAGCTTCATGTTTAAACTAAAGAAAATACTACAGGAATTTTATATGAAATGATGGTATATTCCACTAAGAATCATCTGTAAGACTGAATGAAACCATGATATTATCCATATATCTATATATATATAATACATATATATGTATTAAGGTTAATTACATAACAAGCATGTTCTATTTCATCTGAAAAATATGATACCTATAATACCATACACACATGTAGGCAGAAATGTATTACAGTAACTTTTTATCTAATTTATAAATATCTAAATCATTTATAAGAAGAATAAACTAATTTCTTGGGGTTTGATAATGATCTATATCAGAATTTCTAAATTAATGGAACAAAATAGAAAAAAAGTACTTAAAGCCATAAGTTATATTTAGATATTTGTCAAGAAGCCAGATTCCATGGGTTTGGAATATCTGACCCTTTGGCATGTTCCCACATAATCAACCCTTTAACCCAGACTTGGAGTAAAGGGAATAACAGTTATGTTTTTCCTTCTCTGTTTAACTTGGCTTAACTTACTGTAGAAAATTCTCTTTCCCACAGCCTAATTTCGAACAAATTGTAATTTTAACAATACGCTTACCATGGTTAATTCAGTCATTTTGTCAGTTAGCTTGATGAAAGGCCAACTTTAGATATCATTTCCTTTTTAGGTGAGAAAGTAATTAGAAATTACAACCTACGATTGACTTGTATTCTTATTAGTCTTTCCCTGCCCCCCGCCCCCCACCACTGCACTTGAGCAAAAAAATCCTAGTCATGGGAAGATCCTAACCAAAAAACATGTGGGAGATAATATCAAGCGATCATGAAAAATACACCTTTTTCCTTCATTAGTAACCAATAAGTAATAGAATACTAGAAAATGGACTATTGACAAACCTTTGAAATTGTAATTTTTCCAGAGTAAATTTGGAAGGGCCAAATTTCTTGTTGATTTTTTGTAGACCTCAAAGAGAAAATTCAGGAATTTAAGAAGTAATTATATTTCCTAAATCAGAAGAGAATAGAAATCAGAAGAGAATTATATTTCCTAAATCAGAAGTGATTATATTTCCTAAATCAGAATTACCTTAATCTGTGATGTTTTTGTTAGACGATAGAGAATAGCTAGGGGTTGAAGAAGCAAGATAGTCTAATCCTGCATAAGGGAATTGAACAAGACACCACCCATGGATGGATTATTTCAGCATTGCTCCAAGCTCGCCTTCTTCATTTAATAGAGTATCAGTAACCAGAAGATATGTCAAAAGTCTCATTTACTGGGGCAAGGGGACTTCTGGGATGGCAGGTCGGCTAGGTACAATGCTGGGCAAGCAGCTGGCTAGTCTCTGTGTTAACATTTTCCAAGTAGGAATTGAGTGAAACACTGATGTTCCCATAAATGTTCAGGACATAAGTATCCTGCAAACATATTTTTTCATAAATGATATTCAATTGTCTTCATCATTGCCAGTCATCTGATCCAAGGATTCAGTGTCTTGGTGAAGAAGGAGGAAAATATTAAGGATTTTGGAACCCCCAGGATCTATTCGGTGGTCTAGTACTATTAATGAAGGAAAAAAAAAAAAAAAAAAAAAAGCTAAATTCCTTTTTTTAGGATCTTAAAAATTCATCATGTAGAAACTTAACATTCAATTATTTAGAGTATGTTAACTAATGGGAAAAAATGGCATCTTTTCCATTTTTCTCTATATCCAGAGCAGGTGTGGACATTCTTTTATTTTAATTTTTTTTAAGATTTTATTTATTCATGAGAGAGGGAGAGAGTGGCAGAGAGAAAAGCAGGCTCCATGCAGAGAGCCTGATGCGGGACTCAATCCCGGTACTCCAGGATCACGCCCCAAGCCAATGTCAGGCGCTAAATCACTGAGCCACCCAGGGATCCCCTATTTTAAATTTTTTAATGCAAATTCCAGTATAGCTAGCATACAGTCTTATATTAGTTGCAGTTGTACAACATAGTGACTTCCATACATTACTTGATGTTCATGGTAAGTATACTTTTGATCCCCTTCACCTATTATGCCTACCCCCTACCCACCAACTATGGTAACGATCTGTTTGTTCACTATAGCTAAGAGTCTGTTTCTTGACTTGTGTCTCTTTTTTTTTTTTCCTTTACTTGTTCATTTTGCTTCTTAACCTCCACATGTGAATGAAATCATATGGTATTTTTCTTTTCTGACTTGTTTCTTTCACTTTACAGTATACTTTCTAGTTCTATCCATGTCATTGTAAATGACAAGATATCATTCTTTTTATGACTGACTAATATTCCATTATATATATGTGAGATATGTATATATATATATATATCTGACTGACTAATATTCCATTATATATATGTGATATATATATATATATATATATATATATATATATATCACATTTTTATCCATTTATCTACTAATGGACACCTGGGCTGTTTCAATAGCTTGGCTATTGTAACTAATACTGCTATAAACATAGTGGTGCATGTATCCTTTCAAATTAGTGCTCTCCTTGGGTAAATACTCAGCAATGAGATTACTGCATCATATGGTAGTTCTATTTTTAATTTTTTGAGAAACCGCTCTGCTTATTGTCTTCCACAGTGGCTGCACCATTTTGCATTCCCACCAACAATGCACAAGGATTCCTTTTTCTCAACATCCTTCCCAACATGTGTTGTTTCTTATATTGTTGATTTTAGACATTTTGACAGGTGTGAGGTTACTATCTCATTTGAATTATTGTAGGGACTGGTATTTAAAGATTTTTTTCTTTGTTTATCTAGTTAATTGACTTTAAGATCTCCTCTAGGTAATCATGTATTTTCTATAACTATAGTCCCTCTTCTTTCCCATAGAAAACTAATTTTCCCAATTTAGATAGGATCATAATAGCAAAGTCTGACTCTTAGTTCAGTCATGAATATTCTTAAATGCAATCGGTATGTGCCAGTTTTGTTTAATGTAATATATAAAAATGAAAATCAGTCCTTAGGCAAATTTATTTGTTAAGCGCTGTCTCTTCCTATATACTATGGGATGGGATAAACATTTGGAGAATGCAGAATTGGAAGGAGATTGAGGATATGGAGGATATTGAAGGTATTAGGATGTCAGAAAGAATGTAACCCATGAAATTCTTTAAAGAACTCCTCTTTCTTGCAATTAAATATTTTGTTGCCCAATTCTGTAAGTTCCAAAAGAGTTATGAAATAATAATTATAAGCCATTGTTTGTGGTTATTTAACATTCGATGTTAACCTTAAACTCTAAAGATCCTCAGTGTGGCTGGGTGGGAAATGAGCAAACTCAATACTAGTAACAAAACCATTTTTTTTTTCCTGTTGGAGAAGGCAGGAGGACCATATTTAAATGTTGTTCTACATTTAAGATCATGACCTGGATATGGCAGTCATTTAATGATGCTGTTAAAATGTCACTTATGTCACTTCTGACTTTGGTCAGAAGAGTCTTCACTGCCATTACTGGAGATAGTAGGAGGCTACACGGCATGGAAATAAGATGTATATAGGAAAATAGAATGCATATAACAGGTATTTATGTAATAGACAGAAGTCCTGAGTATTAGTCTGATATTTTATTTCTAGATTAGAGATAATATCTTTCCTCTTATGACATGTAGTTTTGTGGAAATTTCATCATGACGAACCACATCTTGGAAAATGCAAGTTGCTATGTTTCTTTAAGATAGTATCAAATCATAGCTCTTCAACAAACTTAGAACAATACCAAATAGCACTTTTTCTTTTCCTCCTCATTTTATCTCCTTGACTCAGTTTGATCAAATAATAACACAATTTCAGGAATATTCAATTCAAATAAAAGCAAATGCTTTTCAAAAAAGCAAAGAATTTATTCAGTCTCAAAAGTTTTCAAACTTGTTCCTATATACGTAGTGTCCTGGATCATGAAATAATAATTGTCATGCACAATGAAATTTACTATTACAGAAATTGTACTATTCCTAAGCTAGCAAGAAAAAATATGTTTAGTTTTATTAACTTATCCTAGAGCATCTATAAAATCCTTTAACAAGTTTCTTTAGCTTCATATATTTTTTAAATTGTGTGAGACTGCATATATATTATCTATATATTAAATATAATATGTATTTTATAAATGTATATAGACATGTGGATATGTTATAGATATAGATATAAATATAGATATAGATCTATCAATTAAAGCTAATCTAATGCCAAAAGCCTCCCACTGAAAGGTTAGCATTCCATGCCAGATGCAGGGATTCTTAGTGTTATTTTGTTTGGTATACTTCAAATTTCACAATTTTGTAAAGATACGGAGATTATTACTTGTTCCTTTCCTTGTATTTTTGTGTAGTGAGTTGAAATTATAGAAACTAGTTACAAATAAGTCATATAATCCAGGTGTTTTTCAGAGATATCATTCATCCACCCATTCATTCTCTAACTCACCATTGAGTGCTTACCATGTGTGGAGCTCAGCACCAGGTACTAAGAAAAGAATGTTGAACAGACAGTAGGGGCTCTTTGGAGTCTACTATCTACAGAGCCACATATGTTGATGTTTTCTGTCAAGAAACTAGCCAAAAGAATCAATGTGTCCTTTCAGTGTTTGCTTTCTTTGAAATCCATAATTTAATAACATTTTAAAAAATCTTCTTTGGTCTTTAGAATTTCTTTACTTCAAATTAATTCAAAATATATTTGAAACATAAAAGAAACAAATCTTTTTATGAAATTACTAAAAGCAATGTTTATAAACTTGTGGACAACTGTGAAATTTGTTAATCACCTACACACACACACACAACACACGCACAAAACGGCTAACCTATCAGTAGTAATGGCAAAGGAAAACAGAATAAAGCTATTCTATATTTAATAATATTTCCTCTAAAGCTCTAAATGACCAAAATATGATTTCTGATGGAAAAATAAGTGATACTGACCAAAATATGTTGAGAAAACTAATCAGCACATCAACAATGATTTTCGTAGATGGGCATATTTCCCTAATTCCAGGTAACAGATGTCAAAAGTGTTTCACAATTTAGGATATCTGGAAAAACTAGAGAAAAATGTCTTCTTAAGCAATAATCATGGGCCTACTTTCATTGATGTTTGTGTTTATGTCAACAATAATGGTGATCAAATAGGTTAATTGTAGCAATTTATTGACTTTTGTTTCTAGAGTAATATAATTTATCTCAATTGTGATATTGATATAAATGAGGCATATAATAGTGAAACCCTATCACATTACCCGTTAATATTTGGAAATAATTCTATTCACTTCCGTGGCTATAATGCTTTCCTTTTCCACCCTGTCACCCCACCCTCACCAACCCACTTGGTTACAAACATGTTTGGTTGATTTATCCTAAGTGTACCATGTTTGATTTTCTCACATTTCTCCTCAAGACATTTGTACCCCACCTGTCATACATGTACATCCTACCCATAAATACATTTGAAGATTCGTAATAATTTCAAATTGCCCAAACTTGTATGTACTTACGGCCTCCTTTAAATCACCAATTACCCATTCCCCGATCCCCTACAGGGTAACATCTAACCTACCACAGGCTATTAAACGTGACCCCTTTAGGGTCACTAATGACTTCTTTGACTTTAAATAGAGCCCCTCCTTCCTCCTTGCCAACCCCAGGACTACTTGCAGAACTCAGTACTCCTCTAGGCTCCCAGAAATAATGTGAAGTCACACTGTGTGTCAGATATGGTGCTTTGTAAAGAGAAACAGAAACTGGTGCAGACCATCTGAAATAAGAAAGAAATTTTAGCAGAATCTGGCACCTCATGATCAATGGGAAGCAGCAGACCTGCCCAGGAAACCTGGCAAGAACAAAGAGGTCTTGGCAGCAGGATTCACTGGCTGCTGAGCTCCCAGTGCTAAAGCAGTCTGTTAGTCTCACATTCCAGACACCTTCCTTATTTCCATTTCCAAGCTTTGTGTAGGAGTCAAAGTGTCAGTCTTCAAAAGTCAAAAGTCCTAGAGAGAGCCGAGGGGTAAGCCAACTACATCACCATGCTTCCTCCTACCTGCAGGCTTGACTATTTCCACAGAATCTTTCCACACTTGGCTTCCAGGAAATGATTTCACTATTATTTAGAGAAGGAGAGGGCAGCCCGGGGGGGTTCAGCGGTTTAGTGCCGCCTTTGGCCCAGGGCCTGAGCCTGGAAACCGGGGATCAAGTCCCTTGTTAGGCTCCCTGCATGGAGCCTGCTTCTCCCTCTGCCTGTGTCTCTGCCTCTGTGTGTGTGTGTGTGTGTGTGTGTGTGTGTGTGTGTGTCTCATGAATAAATAAATAAAATTTTTTTAAAAAGAGAGAGAAGCAGAACGCCTCTGGCTGCATCTTCTCTTCTTCCTTTGCTAGAAGTGCTAATTGTGGCAGAACCTCCCTACTCTTACTTGTCTCTAAATTTTCGCTTCAGAGTCACACTCAAAGAATACCTCTCTGAGTCTACATCTTTCATCAGCCTCGATTTCTCTCCTCCTCCTCCCTCTTCCTCCTCCTCCGTCCGCTCGGGGGGGTTCCGCACGCGCCGTCGCCGCCCGCCCCGACGCTGGGGGCTGCTTCGCCTGCTCTTCCTCCGCCGCTTCTCCCGCCGCCGTCGCCTTCTCCTCTTCCTCATCTCCTACTCCCCTCCGCCTCCTCCTCCTCCTCCTCCGCCTCCTCCTCTCCCTCCTCCTCCTCCTCCCTCCTCCTCCTCCTCCTCCTCCTCCTCCTCCTCCTTCTTCTTCTTCTTCTTCTTCTTCTTCTTCTTCTTCTTCTTCTTCTTCTTCTTCTTCTTCTCTTCCTTAATCTCCACAGCCTGCTGGATATTTCTACTTGGATAAATTACTGTCTTTTCTAATTCAACATATTTAAACCTAAACTTTCAATCTTCTCTCTCCTCTCTTCTACAAAACCTTTGTACCACATTATCCCAAGCATATATATATAAAGTCAGCCTTCTACCTTGAGTTATTCTCAATTGTTAACAAACCACTGCTTTAGTTCCTATGTTCCCTTCCAATTTGTTCATTTGAGATGCAACTTTTCAAATTTATTATCCATTAGTTTCCCCATGTGCAGAATGCCTGGGATCTGCAACAGGTCCTCTTAAGGGCTTTGTTTGAAATGTCAACAGTAAGTCCAATGGGGCCCAGAGACTATTTGAGAAATAGGCACTCTTTTTAAGTTTCATTTAAATTCCAGCTAGTTAACACACTGTTTAATATTAGTTTCAGGTGTACAATATAGTGATTCAACACTTCCATCCAACACCTGGTGCTCATTGCAATAAGTGTCCTCCTTAATCCCCATCGTTTATTTCACCCACCCCCTCTACCTACCTCCCCTCTGGTAACCATCAGTTTGTTCTCTATAGTTAAGAGTCTATTTCTTAGTTTCTCCCTCTTCTTCCCCCCCCCTTTACTAATTTGTCTTTTTTTTCCCTTAAATTCCACATGAGTGAAATCATATGGTATTTCTCTTTTCTAACTGTTTTATTTCACTTAACATTATACTCTCTAATTCTATCCATGTCATTGCAAGTGGAAAGACTTCATTCCTTTGTATGGCTAAGTAACATTCCATTGTGTATATATACCATATCTTCTTTATCCATTCATCTATCAATGGACACCTGGGCTGCTTCTACATAAATGCTCCAATAAACACAGGGGTGCATATATCCTTTGAAAAATTTGTTCTATTCTTTGGGTAAATACTCAGCAGTGAGATTACTAGATCATATGATTGTTCTATTTTTGTGTGTGTAATCTCCCTACTGTCTTCCACAGTGGCTGCACCATTTTGCATTCCCACCAACCAATGCACTGTGCATGAGGATTCCTTTCTCTCCACATTGTCACCAGCACTTATTATTTCTTGTGTTGACCATTCTGACAGGTGTGAAGTGATAACTCAATGTATTTTTGATTTGTAGTTCCCTTATGATGAATTATGTTGAGCATCTTTTCATGTGTCTATTGGCCATCTGTACGTCTTCTTTGGAGAAATGTCTGTTGGTGTCTTCTGTCTGTTTTTAATTAGATTATTCATTTTTGGGGTGTTGAGTTGCATAAGTTCTTTTTGTTTGTTGCGTACGTTCTTTTGTAAAAAAAAAAAAAAGATTTATTTATTTATTTTAGAAAGAGAGAGCAAGGAGAGGGGCAGAGGAGAGGAAGAGAGAATCTTCAAGCAGATTCCCCACTGATGATGGAACCTGATGCAGAGCTGAATCCCAGGACCTGAGCCATAATCAAGAGTTGTCCACTTAACTGACTAAGCCATTCAGCTGCCTGTATAAGTTCTTTATATAGTTTGACACTAACCCTTTATTAGAAACATCATTTGTAATATCTTCTCCCATTCCATAGGTTGCCTTTTAGTTTTGTTGATTCTTTTACCTTGAAGAAGACTTTTATTTTGATGAAGTCTCAATAGTTTGTTTTTGCTTTTTGTTCCCCTGCTTCAGGACACATATCTAGAAAGAAATTGCTATGGCTAATGTCAAAGGGATTACTTACTGCCTGTGTTCTCTAGGATTTTTATGGTTTCAAGTCTCACATTTAGGTTTGTAATCCATTTTGAATTTATTTTTCTGTTCAGTATAAGAAAATTGTTAAGAAAGAAAAGAAGAAAGAGAAAGAAAGAAAGAAGAAAGAAAGAAAGAAAGAAAGAGAGAGAGAAAGAGAGAAAGAAGAAAGAAAAAGAAAGAAAGAAAAAAGAAAGAGAAAGAGAAAATAAAAGATGCTACAAATCAAAGAGTACCCTAATAAAACTTTAGGAGATTCAGGTTCTGTTTCCATTCTTCTCATTAATTAGCTCTAATAAACCATTAAACATCCCCTTACTTTCAGTATCTGCATCTATGAGATGAGGCATTAAGCTGTGTGGGATAAAATCTTTTCCAGTCTTAACACTTTATGACTTTTATTCAGATGACCCTGTTTTCCAGATGGCAGTATTAAAGCTAGATTATCAGAGGCCCCCCTAGATTTAAGTAGAGTTCTCAACAAACTCCTCAAGTGGTGTTTAAGATTGCTGAGGGGGAGTCCAAGAGCCTACAATTCTCCAACGTCCACTTTCTAAGAAATCAGGATCTGAAATGCTGAGCCAGAGTTTGAGTGCATTCTCTGTGAGCCTGGTCAATTATAGGATACGTGTCTCTCTCCATGAGCTACAATGTGTAGCACTGAAGGATAATCTGAGACATCATTTTAGGAATAATCTGAATCAGATGTCGATTATACCACCCGAACAAATCAACAATCTAAAAGGATTAGGCAGAAGAGAGAAAAATACATATGTGTTGGAGAAAGATTGAAGGACATTTCTCTTAGGAGAATTTTGTCCAGGCTCTTCATGATCTCAAGCTAAAATCTTTGACCTGGCTGGTGTGTGTGTGTGTGTGTGTGTGTGTTAGTATGAGAAGAAGGTATTAAAAGTATAAAGTAAAGGTATAAACTAAAGAGCAATGGGCTAAAAAGTGAATGAAATGTAAGAAAACAAAGGTGAAAATGCATAAAGTATTCTTTTAATCCTTTCAAGACATTTGATAGTAAAGGGAAAAAAAATATCAGTAGTAGCAAGAAGTAGATTAGGAGAAAAAAATACTTATTAAAAACCTATTGTATGTAAGGTACTATTGAAGAGGGTCAGTAACATATATCACAAACTTGGACCTAAAACTGTACTGTGACTTTAATGGAAAACTAAATTATCACAATTCTAGACCAAAATTAGACTACCAAACATTTTTGATGAAAACATACATCATAAAGAACAAACCAGATTGAGGAAGACTCTGATTTGTCAATCTTCTTGTAAAACTTCTATAGGTCTGCATGAAATAAGATGGCCTTGCTATCTCACATTTGTGACCCAAGGATAAATTGTCCGTCATGGCTTCTGGAGTTGTTAGGAGGCATGACTACCCAATGAAACTAAACACATTCAGGGAACTCACCAGACAAAAATGTCCTCTAAGCTACAGTTTATGACTAAAACTTTTCACAGAGTTCTGTAGTTTGAAATTGTGTGAAAAACAGAAAGTAAGGTTGATACATGCTAGAGGTCAGTGATAACACCTTTTCTTTTTAGAATTCCATCTGTCACCACAGCAAAGAAAATGTCCATGTATCACTGTCACTCACACAACTTTCTACAATACTTAGGGATGTGAGAACTGCTTTGACTTCTTTTCCTTCATTGATTTATGCATAATTCATTCCTACAACATCACTATTGCATATCATTCATGCAGTAGATACTAAAAGAGAGGAATAAAATGATGAAGAAGAAAGAATGCCATGTCCTTATAGGACTGACATGAACAATAACCAAATAATTACAGTGCAATGCAATGAGCATTATTATTATGAGAAGAGTGCTATAGAAACACAAGAGTTTGCACCCAGTCACAAATTTAGAAATGAATTACGAAAATAATTTAGAAATGAATTATGAGAAGAAAATAATTTCAGCTGAAACAAGAGGAGTTAGATGGACGAAGAAGAAGACTCTTCCAGGCAGATGTATTGGTAAAAGTACTTCAAGTTATGCTGAGAAAACAAAAAAGATCTCCAACACTTACAGGTTTACAACTATGAAGGTTTATTTTGCTTTCATTCTATGTGTCCATCATAGGTTGTTTGGCAGCTTTTGCTCCATGTCTTTTCTCTAGGACACAAGTTGATGAATCATCCTCCAGCTGAGACACTGCCTGTCTGTGGCAGAAGACAGATGTCCTTTTTAAGCACACAATGGCTCTTAGAGTTATCATCCAAAAGTGACACATACCACTTCTGCTTACATTTCACTGGAAAAAGCAAATTGTATGGCCAAATCCACAGGGCAACGATGTGTAATCTCCCAATGGGCAAGGAGGAAAACCACATTGAGAACTAGACTTAATGACAGAAGAATTAAAACATTTACCAATGGTATAAACAAGGTGATAGATCCAATACAGAATTTGGTATAGCTTAAGACTTAAATCAATTTCAATTAGCTTGAGCTTAGATGATGAAAGTGTGGGCCTTAATCCATGTGAAAAATCATGAGACCTGAATAAAGGCAGAAAGGATGGAAAAAGCCACTAAGATTTATGGGGATGTTTGAAAAACTGCCTTAGCAATGGTTGGAGAACACTTGGATATGAGACATTATCAAGGAAAGAAGTAAAGATGCAGTCCAAGTTTTGTTTCATTTGGTGTAGTAGTAACAGTCCTAGCACAGAAAACACAGAGAGGGATCGGGTGTGGGAACAAGATGGGAAAATCTGTTTGGAATATTTTGACTGTGGGTCTCCTAGAAGACATTCCACTGGAAATATCCAGTAGGCAGGTACAATTTAGATCTAAAGTTATACAGGAAGGAAAGCCAAGCCAGAGAGATAAACATGGTAGTCATCAGGACTACCATGTAAGCTAGGGAATGACTGGTGTCATCCAGGCTGATGGTATGAGAAAAGAGAGGATTAAAAGTTAATGCAGCACAACACAAACATTTTTCTTGTGGAGAGATTTTCTATGGCCTTCATTAAAAACATGCTCCCCATCCCTTTATCAGCCTGCCGCTAGAGGAAGGGCCTTCGCTCTTGAAGAAAGGCCATAGGTGCTTCCTTAGGCTCGCCCACAGCACTCAACATACAGTGATCAGAAGAACAATTCAGTAGTGAGTCACACAGTTTGGGTTTTATTTCCCTGCTTTGCTCATGGCAACCATGTGCCCTTGGAAAACCCTTTAATCAGCCCTGTCTTAATTCCCTCATTCGCAACACAGGGGTGCTGACACCTCTACTCCACACTGAGCTACATTGTCAGGACTGGCAAAGCTGAATAATATAGGCAAAAGCTCTTTGGAAGCTGGACTGTATTTTCCAAATGCGAGTTGGTATTCTAATGTGCACTCTCGAAGGGGAAATGCCTAAATCTATTTCGAGGTCTAATAAAATACGAAGAAAATAGAAAGTTCTTTGCCAGTCCTCATAAAAGAAAAATTGACAACATTTCTGACATGACTCATTCTTCCTTTGAAAACCAACTATCAGATAAGGGTCAGCTCCTTTTAAATAGAAACTTAAGGAAAACAAAACTTTCAAGAAGTCTTTTCTGTGTGAAGGCTGTTGTTTTTGACATTGCTCATTTTGGAGGTGCCTATCACTTATATATGAGTTGACCTCTGGCCCTAACCCCAGCTCCAATCTTTGTCTTTTTTCCCCCACCTCAGGCAGATGCATTTGAATGGTAATAAAATAGTTAGATTTTCCAATTATGTTATCAAATCTTCAGCAATCTTTCCTGTGGAGATCTCAGTATTAACCAAAAACTTGGAACATCATGATATTTATAAAAGATTAATTCCAGAAGGCTTGTCTAGAGATAAGAAACCAGAATTTGAGGGTTTGAACCACCAATGGCCCATTGGTGAATGTGTTTTCTAAAACTTACATTTTCAGACAGTAATTACAACTTTTTTTCAACAATTTTTATTTATTTAGATTCGAGCCAGCTTTCACTGTCATTGTTTATGTGTTTTGTTCTTGTAAATACCATTGTAAAAACTCTTTAATACCCACTATCCAAGCAGTTTATAAGAAAGTTTAGAGTCTTGGTTGCATGTCATTATTTTTAAAGCACTATTTTATTAATTTTTAATTTTTAAAGATTTTATTTCTATTTATTTATTTATTTATTTATTTATTTATGGGAGCAGATTCCCTGTGGGGAGCCCGATGCAGGACTCAATACCAGGACCTGAGCTTCGGCTCAGGCAGATGCTCAACCACTGAGTCACCCAAGTGTCCCAAGCATTATTTAAATACTCTGTCAAGAGAAGGACTTACACTTTCAAGCAAAAATTGCCCCAAACATGAAAGCAAATGAAAGTCAGTATATACCTCATAAAATACTGATTTAGAGAAAGAAATAGACACTATACATCTCATTAAATTTGAGTTTTGTGGAATAAAATGTTATCTATCTGTCTATGTATCTATCTATCTATCTATTCAGGGATATATTGATAGAAATTTTGGTCTTTGCAGTTAATTTCTTTTTTTTTTTTAAGTTTTTGTTTACTTGACAGAGAGGATGAGAGGAAGAGCAGCGGGGGGGGGGGGGGGCAGAGGGTGAGGGAGGGGCAGAGGTGATGAGCAGGGAGTCAGATGCAGGACCCAATCCCAGGATTCTGGGATCATGGCCTGAGCCAAAGGCAGACACTTACCCGACTGAGCCACCTAGGCACACTTTGCGGTTAATTTCTAAGCTATATTAGCTCTAGAGATAATGCATATTAGGTATATGGGCCATCATTCACCACCCCACCTCCAAAATCACTAACTTGTCATTATATATTTTCTCAATGAGTCCTCAGAATCTTTCTCAACACAATGTCCCAAGCAACCACTTCCAATCACTTAGGACTGGCAAAGAAGGTAGAAATTATTTCCCATTCTGAGAGCAACAGTCTAGAAAGGTGATAAATACCAATACCCAAATGTTTTTCATCCTACTTTAGAGTAGATATATCTTGTATGTAGATATGATCTTTGGTGTAAAAAAAAATTGCTATAAACATGAAACTTTTCTATGACTATTTTTTACATGTATTAACAGTATCTATGGTATAATCAATTACTACTCTTTTACCAGTATCCCCTCTGTCACCCTCATACCATCCAAAAATAATAAAGTGTTTGCTAATTGTTAATCCCTAAATGCTCGTGTAGCAATTATCACTACACTCATTTCAAATAAACTGTTAATTTAGGAAAGAGAGAACATGTTGATTTTAAATCTTATGCAGACTTTTGTCACTTCCATGACTACAGACTATTTTTCATATTTCAGCTAATCTTTTCATTACCATTTGTAAAGCAATAACAAAATGGACATTTATTATACACTAATGTGGAAAGTTATCATTATTCTTCTGGAATACATCCTTTTGCCTCTTACTAAAAGGCGTTTCCCTCTTTTTTACATTCTTTTGGACGCTTCCAAATGAAACTCCACTAATTGCATTGTAAAGTCATACTAGGTAGCTTTGGAGATCATGCAGATGTGTGTTGACAAAATAGCTATTTCAAACTTTGTACATTGCCTGAAAAAATGTTTTAATGATGGGAAAAAACACTTGTTAAAGAAAATGAGTTGACTGAAGGTAAACAGCTGTTTCTGTTTTAAATATCCCACCTGTTGGACTACATTTTATATCTGTCCCCCTTTCAATTCAAATCTTCAACAGATTCATCTTTTAGTTATTATTTATTTAACAACAGATGTCTGATATTTGTAGTTTTGATATATGCAACAAGCCGTTTGGTGTTATATTGCTCTTGGCCAAAGCCTTTGGGAACTTTATTATAATGCACAGTTCTTGGTTGACAGCATGAAACACATTTCCAACTGGTATGAAAAAAAAATACAATAATGTCTCATTGTCTACAGCATTATGATGTGAAATCTTAGAAATGTAGTTCACATCTTAATATATCAGCTTTGTACCAAGACTTGATATATCTCTTCGTAGAGAGTCCTCATTTAAAATTCACTTTGAATCAACTTAATAAATCCTGTTATAAAAATCTTTTATGGCTGCTTATCAAAGAATAGTTATATAAAAATTATTATTATATAATTATCATAAATTGATACTTGATTTTTTATCATGCATATGGTATAATTGTGGTAGTATAGTCATTAAAGTACATTTAGATTATTTATATAAATCATGACTTAAGTATCTTGAATAGTTGGACTGATATATCAACTCACTCAATATTAAGTAATTTTTATTAGCAATATTTCTTGAAAATATGTCTATTTTCTATTCTCACATATACTCAAAACTTCAAACACCTAACACATATCTCTTCTTCCACCAGATTTAGAGATACAAAGATAGTAAGATACAGTTCCTGTTTTCAAGGAGCAAACAGTTTTGTGGAACTGCAAGTCAAATAATCAGACTGTTCAAAAAAAAAACTTGAGCAGGATTGATCCATCCACTTGTTTGTTGACAAAATTAGTTGAATAAGTCACCTGTTATAAAGCAATTGAGTAGAAAGAATCTTATAGATTCTATTAGAGAAAAGATTTTGCCATCCTAGAAAATTCACAATTCATGGGCTGGATCATAGCATTTTCAATGTCTCTTGAATAACCACATACCTCAAATGAGAATTAAAATGACATACGCTAAACTTGTGTGACATTGATAAGCCCAGAAAACCTAACAGGTCCAATTTCCATGATTCAAACATACTGGCCAGAGAAAATGTATATTCCCTCTCTCAGAACCAGAAAACAATAATTTGAGATATTCTAAACTAACCATGACATGCTGTAAAGATTTTATTAGATAACAATAGAACTAGCAAAATGTCAGTATATGGCAATCATTTGAACAAAGAACTATTTGAAATTTAAGTCAAGAGTTTAATATGTTCACAGATATATTTGAGTAGATCATAGTCAATAATCTGATTTCTTCTCAAATGATATTCTTATCGATAAATTATAGGAAACTAATCTAATAAATGGGCTTGGAACCTTCTGGAATCCAATATTGGCAAATCAGGAATTTGGGAATGACATATCACATAACACCCTGGGAAGGCCTACAGAGACTATATGTACAGCTATGAGTTAAACTGCACATTTGAATGGTATGTGTGACTGGTGCTCCCAAAGCTCTGCAGTATACAACTTAGACAGTCTTCGGCAGCCCTGTGAGCCTGCAAATGTCTTGATAGTAATGTTTTGATTAATGGTTTTGTTGTTATGATTCTCACCTTTATGTCAAGATTAGTCCTAAGTTTGCTAAGAGGAAATTCACTCTGTTCCATTCAAAGCATCTGAATTAAATGAATTAGAAGTTCTAAATTATGGTTTGTTAAGATCAGTAGGGAATTGTATTCAAAATTCTACTAATTTCAGCAAAATCCTCAAGTTATGTGCAAGATTTGCTTGAAAAATAAAGTAGATTCAAGTTTATCCCTACAACAATGGCACTGTCATTTGCATCTCAAAGTGTTTTCTGGAGTAGCAGGTGAGGAATGACATCATAGTAAGCACCCCTACACTCCATCTAACCAGTGCCCCCCTCCTGTCTGTAAAATAGTCCTTAAGAGAGGCTGACCCATGGGAATGTGGGGCACGGTGCATGTCATTGTTTGTGTTGGGGAGACTAAGAGGAGGTCCACTCTGAAAAATGAATTGGACTCACAAATACAGACTAGTCAAGGGAAGTTCGGACTTTTGTTTGAGAATAAGAAAGTTAAAAAAAGAAAGAAAGAAAAAAAACCCACAGAACAAAACCTAAAAAAAAAAGTTAAGATCCAGAGTCAAGAGCATCAGATTTGCATTGGCAGCTGTTTCTGATCTGACCCAATGCCCCTTTTGACCACCTTTCCATGATTATTGCAAGGGAAGACTCCCTGCTAACTAGGCCATTCATCCTAAGTAGAGCTTTAAAGCGAATGAATTCAAAGTCAAAATTCTAATTCTTTAGTAACTACATAAGCTTTATTTTACTCATCTCTTGAATTAATAGATATTAGTTTTTGGGGATCCCTGGGTGGCGCAGCGGTTTGGCGCCTGCCTTTGGCCCAGGGTGCGATCCTGGAGACCCAGGATCGAGTCCCACATCGGGCTCCCGGTGCATGGAGCCTGCTTCTCCCTCTGCCTATGTCTCTGCCTCTCTCTCTCTCTCTCTCTGTGTGACTATCATAAATAAATAAAAATTTAAAAATATATATATATTAGTTTTTAATAAATATGACATAGTCCTCTTTCAAACAGTTCATAGTCAAGTAATGCAGTCAAATGTAAACAAAATACTGCACTATGGTATCCTGAATCCTAAATACATAAATGAGCAAAACAGAAAAGAAGCATGCTCAACTTTTATTTATAGTTTGGACGTAGAAAGGGAGACTTCACACATGAGAGGAAGTTAGAACAGCAAAGAGGGGCAGAGTAAAGACCCATAAGATTGCCAATACCACTCGTGGCTTCTCTCATCTCTGGAATATAAGGAGAAATCTCCGTGGAACAGTCTACAAGGGGCTGAGGTTGGGGCTTCCTTGCAACAGAGTCAAATTTACCTGCATCCTGCAGGTGGTGATACCTTCTGGGAAGAAATACAAATTTATAAAAGACTAGAGAGCAGCATGGGTCCAAAGTGGATATGGAGATAAGGGAATGTGATCTCTAACTCCTCCCTGGAACACCACATTTTTATTTATATATTTTTATTTTATATTTATATTTTTTAAAGATTTGTTTCTTTATGTGTAAAAGAGAGAGTGATGGGGAGGGGGAGAGAGAGAATTTCCAGCAGACGCCCTGCTGAGCACAGAGCCTGACAAGGGCTTGATGTCTTGACCCTGAGATCATGACCTGAGCCAAAACCAATGTCAGACCCTTAACCCACTGAGCCACCCAGGCACCCCTGGACCACTGTGCTTTTAAACTCAAATCAAAGTCAGAAGTTGTTTTTACACATAGCCAAAGCCATGATTTCTTTCTTCTGCTGTTTCCACGCCAGCTACACTCATCTCCCTTTCATTCTTCCAACGAGTTACATTTCCTATCCTAAGGGCTCTTGCATATCCTGCTCCTTCTGCCGGGAACACTATTCCTTCGCCAACACTCGACTATATTCCCAAACACACTTTATATCTCATCTTCAACTACACTCCCTCTGGGAGGTTCCCTGACCGTATCTCTACTTCCCATCTGAGAAAATCAGATTCCCCCTTCCCTGTTCTTTTTTTTTTTTTTTTTCATAGCTTTTAGGTTGTTTTTAATGATATATTTGGCTATTGTTTCCCATCTCACTAAGTATGGAGCAGTAGAAAAATATTAAACTGCTTTGCTCACCACTGTACTTTGTTAATGTGCATTTAGTCTAGGCTTTATTTAATAAATAAGAATATATCCTTAAACCAATTTGAAAATGTTATCTTTGATACACTCCTTTGTTGTGGCTGCTTCTGTGGTATCCTTCATTTCTGGATGTCAACATAGACTACTCAAATCAGATGTTTTAGTTATATTCTATAGTACTTCTAGCATAGTTTTGAATATCGAAAGGAAAATTATCTTTGCTTTTTCAGGAGTAAGGCTTAAGGGAAAAATCTTTAGTGTCCACTTTTTCATCTTTGCTTTTCTTTTGATGCATCTAACTTGGCAGTTATAAAAATTTTCTTCTGAGAAAGAGAAAAACCTCTGAGCCACAGGCTTTTCTAATGTGAGGCATAGGAAATTTCTGTTATAAACAGAGGAAGTCGGATGTTTCCTTTTCCATAACTTCTAAGAAAGTTATTATTGCTAACATCTATTCCCACCTCTGAATAAAAGTAACTTAATAACAAGTCCAAGAAAATCCCTCATCACAGAAATAAATTTGCTCCATCTAAAGAAATAGATGTTAAACATTCTTAGCAACTCGATGAGAGTATTTGCTGTTTGTACGTAATGTAGATATTTTAGTTATTGACAAGTCTACACCATGTTCTGCTAATGCAGGGCGATTTTATGTTTACCAAATATTTAAATCTGGTAATGAGTCTTCGTAGACAAAATGAAAGGCATTATAGTCAAACACTTGTACAGGACTTTATAACTGTAGGTGCTCGAACATCCCCACATAATTCATACTCCAAATCAAATATTTTTGAGTGTGCAAGAAGATGCTAAAAGTAATTAACATTATATAACTTTTGAAATGTTTATTCTTTAGCTTTAGGACAGTGTTAGTATATTGTGGATATATATAATTTTAATTATGTCCATTTTCAAAATTATTGATTACTTTGAATATAATATAAGCTAAAATTTCAGTTTCAGCTCTGACATGTAGAGCTAGGAAGTTGTCACCCTCATTTTTACAAAAAAAAAAAAACAAAAAAAAACTGAACATCAAGTACTTTTTTAGACCTACCAGAACACTGAGGTGGTAAGTCAAACCACAGTCCCAAAATCTGAAGAGATAGGAAAATCAAGAGGACCACAGCTCAGATCTGCTTACCAACAGCAGAAGACACTAGAGATATAACTGGGAGGAATATCAAAATGATTTTTTGATTAATTACTGAAGGTTGAGAATAGTCTGGCATGAGAATGAGAAAATCCTGGAGGCCACAGTCTTAGAAGGGTCCCTTACTTGTGGATTTTACCTCCATAAATCTCTCTAGGTTCTCATAGTGAAAATTGAAGAAAAATGGTAGAAGGAAAAGACAGCAGTCATTGTGAAATATGCCCACTGCCTTTTCCATTAAAAAAGCCCATTCTCTAAGGAAAAGGTTTTACAAAACCATGTCTTAACTGGGAGAAGGGAATTCTTCACATCCCAACCTTCTGCATTACCTAAGGAAGGAGCACATGCAACCCTCTGGGGAAACTTCCTAAAGACTGGGATTCAATCATAAGATTATAGAGAATTTTCCATTTTCCATATCTCACCACCAAAACGACAGAGCTTTTGTACAATAGTGGTTCATAGCTGAAATTGCGAAGGAGGTATACTTAGGGAAGCCCAGAGTCAAGAGGGAAGATCAAAAACAATTAAACTAAAGGAATTTGAAGTCTCTGGCATCCAGAGCTAAAGCAAACATCAATCAGAGTCCAGTGCCTATCATGACATAAATTTTCACACTAAAGACCTATTTTCTTCAATTACTATTACCCAATATATTATGCACAGATTTTTCCAAGAATTACAAGTCATGTCAAAAGGCAAAGAAAACAACAACAATAAAAGCAAACCAATGAAAAACCCTACAGTCTAAAAAAACAAGTCAAGTATCAGAAGTAGACTTAGATGTGACACCGATGTTGGAATCATTAGAACAGGAATTTAAAATAATCAAAATTAATATGTTAGGGGCCCTAATAGAAAAAGCGGACAATATGCAAGAATAGATGAGTAATATAAACAGAGATGGAAACTCTTAATAAAAAAATCAAAAGAAAATAATACAAATAAAAAATAGGATAACGCAAATGAAGAACGACTTGCACTGATTATAGAATAGGACTGAGACAAGAAAGAATCAGGGAACTTGAAGATAGGTTAATGGAATCTTTACAAACTGAAATGCAAAAATAAAAAGAATGAAAATGTGAACAGACAATTCAGGACAATGGGAAAACTTCCAAAGATACAACATAATTGGAATACTGGAAGGTGAAGAAAGAGAGAATAGGAGAAACATTTGAAATAATAATCGTTGAGAACTTTCTAAAACTAAGGACAGCAAACCATGGATGCAGGAATTTTAGAGAACATCAAGCAGGATAAATACCAAAATACTGACACCAGTGCATACAATATTCAAGCTACAAAACACAAAAACAAAGAGAAAATCTTCAAAGAAACTGGAGAGAGGTTGGGGGGGGATATTAACTGTAAAAGAATAAAGATAAGAATCATACTGGACTTCTCATCAGAAACACACAAGAAGAAAGTAGAGTCAAATATTTACAGTATTAAGTGAAAAATATTCACCCACCTGGAATTATATATCCAGCAAAATTATAAGTGAAAGAGAAATAAAGACTTTCTCAAACAAACAAAAACTGAAGACACTTCTTGTCAACAGACCTGTATAAGAAATGTGTAAAGTTCTTCAGAGAGAAAGAGAATGATACAGGTCAGAAACCTGGATGCACACAAATAAAGTGTTGGGAAAAGAATAATGGTATTTTTTTCTTTTTCTTAGTTCAATTTATTTAAAAGATGATGGTTTCTTTAAAGTAACAATTGTAAAAGTATATTGAATAGTTATAGCATACGGATAAATGCTATGAATGACATCAACGTCATAGGGATGGGAGCAGGAATTGGGAATATCCTGTTATAAATTACCTACACTACATGTGGAGCAGTCTAGTATTAGCTGAAGGATGACTTAGAGTAGTTAAAAAATATATATTGGAAAGTCTAGAGCAATCCTTAATTTTTTTTAAATGAGTGTAACTGATATGCTAAGGTAGATAAAACAGAATCATGTAAAATGCTCTTTAAAAACAGAGAACAGGGGATCCCTGGGTGGCTCAGCGGGTTAGTGCCTGCCTTCAGCCCAGGGCGTGATCCTGGAGTCCTGGGATCGAGTCCCACGTCGGCCTCCCTGCATGGAGCCTGCTTCTGCTTCTCCTTCCGCCTGTGTCTCTGCCCCCTTCCCCCGTCTCTTTCTATGTCTATCATGAATAAATAAATAAAATCTTAAAAAATAAATAAAATAGATAAAAACAGAGAACACAGAAAGCAGGAAGGGAAGAGAAACAATGAACAAATGTAATGAATAGAAAACAACTGCAGACATGATGGATGGATGGCAACTATACCAATAAACATGTCAAATTGTATAAATACAGTAATTAAAAGACAGTAATTTTATGAATAGATCTCTTAAAAAACTCAATTTTATGTTCTCTACAAGAAACCCACTTTAAATATAAACAGAAAAGCTAAAACTATAGCAATGGAGAAAAATATGGCATTTTAACACTAATCAAAAGGAAGCTATAGTAGCTGTGTGAATGAATCTCAGACCAGGTGGACTTCAGCATAAGAAAAATTATCAGGGATCTAGAGTGATTTTTGACAATAATTCTCCAAGAAAGCATAGCAATCCTAAAGGTGAATGTACAAAAAATCAGAGCATCAAAATAGGTAAAACTGATGGAACCAAAAAGATAAATGGACTAGTCCACTACTATTGTTAGAGAGTTTGACATCTCTCACCTATTAATCAATAGATTAAGCAGGCAGAATATCAATAAGGTTAAGACTGACCTAAGTAGTACCACTAACTAATTTGATCTTATTTACGTTTGTGAATAATTCATCCAACAATAACAGATGACACATTCTTCTTAAGCCCATGTGGACCATTTGCCAAGATAAGCCACATTCTTGGCCACAGAACACATATTAACAAATTTAAAAGAATACAAGTCATATGATATATTTTCTCAGATCACAAAAAAATTGAACTAAAAATCATTAACGGACAGATAGCTGGAGATTCCCCAATGTTTGGAAATTAAACAACACATTTCTGAACAGGATGGGTCAAAGAAGTCTCAAGTAACATTTGAAAATATTTTGAGTTAAATGAAAGTGAAAATTCAACTATCAAAATTTGTAGAAGCAGTGAAAACATACTTAGAGGGGAATTTAAAGTACAAGATTCATGTATTAGAAAAGAAGAATGATGTAAAATAACTAACTCTCTACCTTAGAAACTAGTGAAAGAAGGGCAATTTTAGTCTAAAATCAAGTTGTGGAAAAAAAGATATCAAAAATTAGTGCAGATAACAATGAACTTGAAAGTAGGAAACAGGGCAGCCCAGGTGGCCCAGTGGTTTAGCACCTCCTTCAGCCCAGGGCATGATCCTGGAGAGCCCAGGATTGAGTCCCAACTCGGGCTCCCTGCATGGAGCCTGCTTCTCCCTCTGCCTGTGTCTCTGCCTCTCTCTGTGTCTGAATAAATAAATAAAATCTTAAAAAAAAAAAAAAGATAAATAAAATGGATATATCTCTCTCTCAGTCAGGCAAATGAAGGAAAAAATAGAGAAGACATAAATGAATAATACCAGAAATAAGAGAAAGGTTATTGTCACCGATCACATGGACATTAAAGAATGAAAAAGGAATATTATGAACAACTCTATGCTCACAGATCTGATAACTTAGATGAAATGGACCAATTCCTTGAAAGACACAAAACACCAAAACTCGCACAAAGAAAAATGAACAGCCCTGTATCTACTAAAGAAATTGAGTAAAAAATTAATAACCTTCCGGAAAAGAATTCACCAGGTCCAGACAGTTTCACTGGTGAATTTGAGCAGACCTTAAAGTAATAAATGATAACAATTTTCAACTATCTCTTTTGGGAAAAAAAAAAAAAAAAGCAGAAGAAATAGCCCCTAACTCATTCTATGAGGCCAGTGTTACCCTAATATCAAAGCCAGATAGAGATGCCAGAGTGGCTCAGCGGCTGAGATTCTGCCTTTGCCTCAGGGTGTGATCCTGGGATCCAGGATCGAGTCCCACATCGGGCTCCCTGCATGGAGCCTGCTTCTCCCTCTGCCTGTGCCTCTGCCTCTCTCTGTGTGTCTCTCATGAATAAATAAATAAATAAAATCTTAAAAAAAAAAAGGCTAGATAGATGTTACAAGAGAGAAAAAGACATAGTAGTGTATAATATGGAAACGGAGCATGCTGGAGGGGATTCGGGAAGCGGGGGAGGGGGCAGGGAACAAAAGCAGACTATCACATAAAAACTGATGCATATACTATGAAATTTAGTTAATAATAATTTATCATTGTTGGCTTATTAATTGTACCAAAAGTACCATATTAATGTAAGATGTCAATAATAAAGGACACTGAATGTAGGGTATATGGGAACTAACTTCTGAAGTTTTCTATAAATATGAAACTTTTAAATAAAGTCCATTTAGGAAAATGTTTTTGCTCTTTGAAAAATACTATGAAAAGATGAATCATAAACCAGAAGAAAATTTTTGCAAATCACATATCTGATAAAAGATTATGCCTGAGTCTACAAGAACTCTTAAAACTCAATAGTAAAAAAACAACCAAATTTTTAAATGAGTAAAATGTCCGTATTGACACCTTACCAAAGAAGATATGCAGGATGGCAAATAATAACATGAAAAAGTGCTAAATATTATTTGTTATGAGGGAATTGCAAGTTAAATCAACAGGATACTATGAAACACATTATGATGACTAAAATCCAAAAATCTCACAATACCAGTTGCTGGTGAGAATGAAGAGCTAGCTGGAATTCCTAATGGGACAGCCTCTTTAGAAGGCAGTTGAGCAGTGTCTTACAGAGGTAAGCAGTCTTACCATGGGCTTTAGTAATTGTCTTCCTAGGTTTTTAATCAACTGAAATGAAAACTTATCCTTTCCCAAAGAACTTCATATGAATGCTCATAGCTACTTTTATGATTACTAAAAACTGGAAACAATCAAAATGGACAGACTGTCCATTCATATAATGGAACATTAATCAGAAATAAAATTAATGATTATCAAGTCAAAAAAGGAATGGATAAATCTTAAGTGCATACAGCTAAATTAAACAAGTCAGTCTGAAAAGGCTACATATTGTACGATTCTAATTACATGACATTCTACACAGAGTAAAATTCTAGAAATGATAAAAACACAGTAGTTTCCAGGGGAGGGTTGAATAGGTAAAGTATAGGGGAATTTTTTAGAGTTATTCTGTATGATATGGTAATGGTAAATACATGACATTATGCATTTTCAAATTTGCATTTCAAATTTTCCCGTGTATTTGGAAATGTACAGCAAAAAAGTGAACCTTAATGCATGAAAAGTATAACAAATTCATTTAGGAGGATGAGGAATCCCAGGATGGACTGCACAAAGTGACTAAATAATTTAACCATGTTACAAATATATGAAAAGACCTCACTGAATGGACTCAAGGAAACAGCCACTGACCTAAGTAAATCTGGAAACGAGTGGAGACTGTAAGAAGAGGCAAAAGAAACTACACACATTATATTCTAGTTGGAAAAGTTGTTTGCTATTGGGATGAAGTTTAAGAATTCTGATTCTGCTATATACCTATAGTGGAACTAAGCAATAAAGCAAATGGATGGGCAGATGCAGGAAGCCAGCTTTCTCACTATTAAGTGGAAAGTTACAGCTAAGCCAGGGCAAGAGACGAGAACAATCCACATGGTAACTGATGAGTCAGAGATATCAATATGAATTTACATTTAGCTTAATATGGATACAGATGGTTACATATGGAAATATTAATAAATATGACTACAGACAGTGGTTAGTATGCACACACATATTTCCATGCTATGTAAGCTGAGAAGTCTAAAAACAGTTAACACCCTATGATCAATGAGCAGACCTAATACCAGATCTTGGTTCTTAATATCATTAAAATCATATCATAAAAGAAATCAAATTTCCTTGGGGATGACCAAATCTAGGACTGGGGCACGAAATATATAGCATTACAGCATTAGCTTGTAGCATCTTGTACTGTCAGAAAATTTAAAAAAGGAACTCAGAAAACAAAACAATAGATGTATGTCAGAAGACAAAGGAGTCTTCTGAAAGAGTTCCCGATGGCCAAAGCCAGAAAAACTTGAGAAATTAAATAAAGCAGCATTGGATTACAACTCTAAATATAACTTAGATATCTGAGTCCACATTGATATTCACAATCGACTGAATGAATGAATACATGGAGAAGAGATAAATCTGTCCTATAGAAAAATTTCAAGTAACCTATGTGGACACTCCAGCCTCAAAAATTTCAGCATAATTCTCCACTACCTTAAGTGTGAGCAGCAATGTTCCTTCCACACTCTCTGGCAAGAGAGGGTGTAAAATGAGTAACTTCAAATGGAGAATCCTGACAAACTCTACCTCATCCAGGTGATCAAGATTATTATCAACAGTGACGTCATGTTGACAGTATGTACACTTGGTATAATGTGATGACAAAGGCACTCTGCCCCTGGGATTTTTCCTTCCAAAAACATATAACCCCAATCTAACCATGAGAAACACATCAGACAAATCCCACCTGAGGAACATCCTACAAATTACCCAGCCAGTACTTGTCAAAACTGTCAAGGTCACTTAAAAAAAAAAAAAAAAAAAAAAAAAAGAAAGTGAGAAATGGTCACAGCCAAGAAGAACCTAAGGAGACATTATTAAATATAATGCAGTATGCTGGAACAGGAAAAAAAAGACAGCTAAAAGCCAAGAAACGTCTAATAATTTACAAGTCTTAGATAACAAGAATCTATGAATCATAGATGATAGATGATATATATGATAGATGTATATATATATATACCTTTTTAAGAGGGACGGAGGAGGTGGATGGAGGCAGAGGGAGAGGGAGAGAATCTTAAGCAGGCTCCATGCCCCTTACAGAGTCCCACACAGGACTCCATCTGACAACCCTGAGATCATGACTGAGTCCAAATCAAGAGTTGGATATTTTACTTATTGAACCACCCAGATGTCCTAAGAATGTATCAATATTAATCAACTATATCAAATGTATCATATTGATATGGGATTTAATAATAGGGAAAATTTGATGTGAGTATATCAGGACTCTATACTATTTTTGCTATTTTTCTTATAAATCTAAAACTGCCCTCAAATAAAAAGTTTACATAAGGAAAAGCATAATCAATATAAGATATAAATATAATTGTTATATTTTATATTTATATATATATATAATTGTTATATATTCACAAAGTTTAGTCAATTTCGTGTCCAACTCTGCTTCTATTATCATGTTCCTGGGTAATTTTTAAAGAATTTAGCTATTCAATATATTGAATACTACATTCAGTTCCTTACAAAATTACTATATTTAGTTCCTTATAAAATTACCTTCAATCCTTTTCAAAGTAGCAATTTCTAGTCTGGGCATGAGTCTTTACCAGCTGGTGCCCTTTATGTGTTCTTTAATACAAAAATGCCAGTTATATTGCATCTGAAAAGGAAGATGGATTATCACTGTCTTTTTGATTACCACCTGTTAAAGTGAAAAGTCTTTCTATTGCAGCAGAGCACTCAATACTATATAGGGCGCATAGCAGGAGTTGTAAGCCCAAAAGAAAGTCTGTAAAATCTATTCCTGATTATTGTAATGCAACTATTAATAATAGTACTGCACTTTTAAAAATGAGAAATCTATACTGATGCTAATCCAGTTGTGACAAAGGGATTATAAGTATAAACAAAATCAGCCACAAGTCAAGTGGGACACTCCTGAATAAACTTGTACTTGTGGTCTTCCTACTTCCTAGGTCCTGCTTTTCAGGTAGGAAGTAATGCTAGAAATGGATTTTCATTGTCAAAGTCAGTAATATGCAAGATAAGTGAACTGCCTGAAATATTATATAGACATTTTCCACTCTTGTCTGAGCAAACCCTGGATTCTCCTAGGCTTCATTTCTAAATAACTTTATGTCTATTATGAGTAGTGTTCTGGTTGCCTGATGCCAACTATAAGAGTAAGAGAATTCTACGTATAGAATATTTCTACAAATGCCCCTAGGGAAGCATTTGTAAAACTAATGAAACTATCATGCAAGGTAGTATATCCTAGGAAAAAAGAATATTGGGATCAATCAAGCTTATATGCCAGTTGATGATATTGTTTTTGTGCTTGTTAGCTAATAAATGTTTTTTTTGTTGTTATTGTTGTTTTGTTTTTGTTTTTTTGTTTGTTTGTTTGTTTTTATGATAGTCACAGAGAGAGAGAGAGAGAGAGAGAGGCAGAGACATAGGCAGAGGGAGAAGCAGGCTCCATGCACCGGGAGCCCGACGTGGGATTCGATCCCGGGTCTCCAGGATCGCGCCCTGGGCCAAAGGCAGGCGCCAAACCGCTGCGCCACCCAGGGATCCCTAATAAATGTTTTTAAATAAATATTTGTGTAGCAGAATTTTTATGATATTTCTTTAAAGATTTGTTATTTATTTATTCATGAGAGACACAGAGAGAGAGAGGTGGAAACATAGGCAGAAGGAGAAGTAGATTTCCTGTGGGGAGCCTGATGGGGGTGGTGGCGATAGATCCCAGGACCCCAGGGGATCACAACCTAGGCGGAAGGCAGATGGTCAACCACTGAGCCACCCAGGTGGCCTGAGATTTGTTTTCATTATGACCTGTGATATGGTCCTGAAAAAATGGCTAATCTCCACCTACTGCAAAAAAAAAAAAAAAAAGAGTCTGTAAGTTGTGCATGATCAAGATACCTTGTACCGTTTGCAACAATGATGTTTAATTACATTTCCCATTCGAATAAATAACAACAATAAATTTGAATATAGGATTTATTCATCCAGTTTAACCTTAGAGATTGTGCTGTTAAAATGCCTCATACAGAGTTTCAGGAATAGAATTTAAAATATCATTGGAATAAAATCTCACCTACACATAATGCAGTGCCTCAAATCTTGTGTATAATTAAGCTCAGTAAAATCCTTATGATCTATTTACAACATATGTGCGCAACTTATTTTTTACATTAACCTAGTAGAATACACTTGGATATTCTTGGATTTTTAGTGAGAGCTGTTATGAACCAATTTTTACACTTTCCAAATATGAACAGGTATATGAAAAGTGCAAAAGGGTATAGAATTTTTAAGTGCTTAAAATTTTAGTTCTTCTTGCTTCAAAACTCTATTATTCCATTCTCAACAATAGCTGTTGGAAACTGACATGATGCATTTTCAGATGTCAAACAAAAGAATGGTACTGATGGGCTTTTTTTTTTTTTTTTTTTTTTTTAGAAATAGAGAGGGAAGGAGAGGCAGAAGAAGAAAGAGAGAGACTCTCAAACAGGTTCCACACCCAGCCTGATACCGGGCACAAACTCAGGACCCCAAGATTATGACCTGAGCTGAAATCAGTAATCTGACACCCAACTGACTGAGTCACCCAGGCATCCCTGATGTATCTCTTTAAAATAACTGTCCAATAATTTAAATTATCTATCAAGGCATAGCAAAGAGGCAGTGAAAATACCCTGTATGATACTATAATAACAAAAACATGTCATTACATATGTGTCCAAATCCATGGAATATGCAACACCAAGAGTGAACCCCAGTAAAACTGTGGACTTTGCAGATTGTGTGTCAGTATTGGTTGATCAGTTATAACAAATGTACCACCGTGGTGGAGGATGCTGATAATGGGGAGGCTATGCATCTGTAGGCCCAAAGGGTATATGAAAATCTCTGGGGGTGCCCGGGCGCTTCAGTCAGCTAAGCATTGGACTCTTGATTTTGGCTCAGGTCATGATCCCAGGGTCCTGAATCAAGCCCCAGGTCAGGTTCTGCACACAGTGGGGAGTATGCTTGAGATTCTCTTCCTCCTACTCTGTCCCTTCCCCTGCTTGCTCACTCTCTCAGATAAATAAATAAATCATTTTTTTAAAAAAAAGATAAAATCTCTGTACCTTCTTTTCAACTTTTCTGTGAGCCTAAACCTGTTCTGAAAAAATTCTTTAAAAAATTATCACATTCAAATTCTAAAATGTTAAAATTTTCATAAAAGATCACAATGCTTAGCTGAACAAGTATGGATTAGATAATGTTGCTAAACATAAATGTCTTCTTTGTTTAAGTCTTCAGTAAAAATTAAATATATGAGATAAAGGCATTTATTACTCTGAAAACAAAATTACTTACTTTTTAAAAACTGAATTTGAGAGGGTCTGTGGAAGACACTATTTGGATCTAGTAATATATATAATCTCTGAAGTTATTCTTTTGCAATAGTGATATTCCCTTTACATAAAAAATGCCAGCTTTCATATATCAATATGACTACCAATTTGTCATAAATCCAATTCAAAATTCTTCCAATAGCATAAAACCGGTCAACTTTAGATTGCTTAAGCCAACTGAGGACAACCTATTTGGAACAAAGCTATTCTTGGAAAATAAGGTTTTTATGGGATTCATTTTTTTTCCATTTAAAATTAAAATAATATTTTTGAATCTCATGGGAAAAATTACATTTTAATGGTACAGATTACTTGTACTCGATTATACAATAGCATGTCAGTGTGGAAATGTGTACTGCAATTTAGCCAGACTAATAAAATGTTAAGTTACTCTCTTTTTTGAGAAGTGGCCCCACTGGAAGCTGTTTTCTAATACATTCCTTATTCAGAGTTCTAAAGTTCACAAAAATATCTTTACCAGCATTATTTGATTTTATCCTTGAGGCAATCTTTTGAATCATGTTCTCTAGTTTATATATGGAGAAACAGAGGCTCGGTTCATGGAAACTGCAGAATTAAGTTATCTGACAGTTTATTGTCCTCTGCACCAGATTTACTGAGTTCTGATGGTGCACCCTTGCTGTGCCCCAGCCCTAGGGATAAACAAGACATGCTACTTGACCTTTTCACAGATCATGTCTCTCCATCCCATAATTAAGGATATTCTTTATACTGGGCTGGGACAAGCACAGGGGCAAGCCATTGTGCAAGTAGAAATAATACCAGTTCCTTTGGTGAAAATCAGGCCAGGCTTCCAGAGCCTGCTTGCTCCCTACTCACCCTCCCCTCGATGTATGGCATCCAGCAGTGCTGACATCGTGACCTCATCATCTCCATGTGGCCATGCTGTTCTAGTGCCTTAGTCCTGTGCTTGGATCACGCAGGCACTCGAATCTCGTAGGACAGCCTTTCCTCACCAGTATTCCGTGTAAGTAAGCCCAATTCTCCAATGAATGTTATATAACTAGTATCATTCTAGATGCCTAGGAGAGATCATCCATTACATACAATGGAAAATTTAAGGCCTTACAGCTTAATTCTGTCCTAGCTCCAACTGACAAAAGCCAGTGTAGATTCACTATTTTTTAGGCAAAATGGTGTCAAGACAACCCTGGGCTTATCTTTTACTTTTTTTTTTTTTTTTTTTTTTGATTTGTACATGTCAGGAAAGTCAAAACGAAATAAAGATTACAAATTTTTAGAAAACTAGACATGGTTTTAAAATGGCACGATTCAGATTAAGGAAATGAGTATGTCCAGAGAGTTTTCCAAATCTGCTTTATTTCTTTTTTAGTTATCATATGTCATCTTATAAGTGTTCCAAGAGCATTGCACAGACTATATTTTGTTCCAAGAATACTGAAACCCCATAGGCCTTGAACTTGTTCCATTCCCTGTGCCTTCTGATGGCATACGCAGAAACATATTGTGGCACTTTACACAGCATGGGTCCTGAACAAGAGTTGTCCAGAGACTTCTTGCTTTGGTTTTATTCCAAAATTTTGCCTCAATAATAAATTATATACTTATAATGGCAACATTAAGTATACATAATAATTGTGCTTCAAATGCCCTATGAAGACTATTGCTGATGCTACAAAAAAAATCGTTCTTTCAAAATGTGTAAGTTGTTTAAAAAACAACTGTGGCTAAAAACAGTAACAATCTTTGATCTAACAGTTATATTTCTGGGAATTTATCCACAGGAATTACTCATGAATGTTTAGAAATATTTAGAGAAATTAATAGTAAGAAGAATATAATCTCATTTTAAGAAGGAAAATATGGTTTGATTTCCACATTATTTGAAGTTTTATGGTAGGCATATGAATGAATAACATAGTGAGAATATATCTGCCAAAATATTACACAGGTTTGTTCTGAATGGTGAATGTTACATGAGATTTTAATTTTTAAGTTTCTCTATATTGATCGTTTTTTCTCCAATAAATTTATGTTGCATTATTATTAAATAATAAATAAATGAATGTTCTATTGAATCTCAAGGTGATATTGAAACGCTGACATAGCCAAAATATATTATCACAGCTACAGAATCTCAGAGATGGATGGGGTACAATTAGATGTCACCTTTCCTAAGTACCTTTCCAGCACAACCCAGCACCCCTGACAGAGGGCGAGCCAGCATCTATTGGTATTACTTCCAATAAAAAAGTTCACAGGCTCTGTGCTCTTGGATGATGATTTTGGATTATGGTTTACTGCATGAGAGAATTTTCGCTTTAGTAGAAAGCGCTCTTGTCTAGAGACGCCCTTGAAAACTAATTATCCCTATAAAGATAATTAGAATTTAAGTTGAAATGCTTTCATATATAACAAAAGATATTAAAACAATCAAAAGCAATGTGTAGCCAGCTTTTGACTTTTTCATCAAATTTAATGTTTCATTAGCATATAAAGTTGCCCAATATTTAAAAGGGTTAATATAAGTACTTAAAAGTTGAACAAGAGAAGGTTCAAAAATTCACTTTCACACAAATGACCACTTTACCACAACTCAGATTATAAAATCAACTATTCTGACCATGACTGCCATTTAAGTGCACAGAAAAATGCTAGCAGCCTAAGAAAAAACAATGTGAAAGAAATAAATCATTAATCTGACTCTCTGGTAATACATTAAGGGAATATGCTTTTAAACAAGAACGATTAAGAAAACTACTGTAACCGGGGAAAAAATTAAAAGGTTACTTCAAAGATAATTGCAGAAATACACTTTAAGAAAAAAGTGGCTAAAAACCGTTCTGGCAAAGCTTTAGTGAAGTTTAATATTTTATTGGAGAAAATGTTAATTAGTCACACAAACATATATATGTATATGTATGTACATAGTTAATGGAGTTATATTAGCATAGAAAGTCATCTATATCAACATACTGAATTACATAATTACATGCAATAAGTTTTATATATAGTGTATGGAGATGATTAGGGGTGGGAAGCCAGCGAGAGACAGACAGGCAGAGACACACACACAAGAGTGAGCTGTGAGTCCAGAAAGGAGATTTATAACAAGTGTTTTTTCTGTTTTTGTTTTGTTTTTTTTTTTTTTGTATAACAAGTGGTTCGAATAAGAAATATCAATCAGTCTATGGTGAGCACAGCATCAGTAGTTGATTTGTTTATACTATTTAAAGATCAGCAAATGTGGCAAAAATATATATTAATACATATTATAAATAGAGATAGATATGGACCTCTGTTGACACATGAGGAAACATATCAATATAAATGGAAGCTTTAGAATAAACTCAACTTTGCTCCAGATAAATTCCTTTGCCAAGATTTCCCTGGCTAATTAGAATTTTAGGGATTTTTAAAGTAATAATTTTATTCCCAAAAGAAATCTATAAGAAAATTATCTATTTTTAAATAATCCAAAAACCAAAATGTGCTGCAAAATAAAGCTCAGGCCTGAGATTTGACATCACCATAATTATTTTTTACATTTTAATATAATTTCTTTAAAGTTATTACCCGTTTTTCACTTTGAGTATATATTTTATATGAAATATATTGTAATAATTAGTATATTGATTTTTGGTAAATATTGGTCTTTCCTCATTTTAAATGTTATGACCCTTGTTTATTCGAAGCTGATTAATTTCTTTAAAATTATGGTATTCTGTGAAAGTATCTCTTAGAATGACATTGATCGGGGATCCCTGGGTGGCGCAGCGGTTTGGCGCCTGCCTTTGGCCCAGGGCGCGATCCTGGAGACCCGGGATCGAATCCCACGTCAGGCTCCCGGTGCATGGAGCCTGCTTCTCCCTCTGCCTGTGTCTCTGCCTCTCTCTCTCTCTCACTGTGTGCCTATCATAAATAAAAAAAAAAAAAAAAAAAAAAATTAAAGAATGACATTGATCTTTCCATTAGAATAATAAACTAAATCCACCGAAAAGGAAAAGATAAAGAGTAGATTTTATTTCTATTGTTTGTATACAGCACAAAATGAAGTGATAATTTTATAAGACCATCAATACTGCAAATGGCATAATGTAACTATTACCACAATTACAGAATCTTAGAGATGAATGGGGTACAGTTAGATGTCACATTTTTTTAATTCCTGGTTTCTTGTATTTATGACACGACAGTTCCAAAATCCCTCAACCAAAACTTCATGCAAACTAGAGTTTATATGAAAACTGTCCAATTGTTGATAACTCTGGCGTAGTGGGTTGAAGCATAGACCCCCAAAGACAGGTCTACCTGCAACCGCAGAATGTGACCTTATTTGGAATCAGGGTCTTTGCAGATGTAAATAAGATATGGATCTCAATATAAGAACTTCCTGGAGTAAGAAAAAATAAGTGGGAAATATCAGAAAGGGAGACAGAACATGGAAGACTCCTAACTCTGGAAAACGAAGTAGGGGTGGTAGAAGGGGAGGAGGGTGGGGAGTGGGGGTGACTGTGTGGCGGGCACTGAGGGGGGCACTTGATGGGATGAGCACTGGGTGTTATTCTGTATGTTGGCAAATTGAACACCAATAAAAAATAAATTTATTATTAAAAAAAAAAAAAAGAATTTCCTGGAGTAGGATGAGCCCTAGATCCAAAGACAAATATCGTTATCAGTGACGGAAAAGAAGACATGGAGACACAGAGGGAGAAGTCATGAAGATGCAGACGGAGGTTGAAGGGATGCAGCAGCAAGCCAAGGAAAGTCAAGCATTGCTCCTTCTCAGTAAGGAGAAACTCAGAGGCATGAAAGGGGTTTTCCCTCAGAGCCTCCCCACCAACACTTTGACTTCAAACTCTTGGCCTCTTGAACAGTGGGAGAAGAAATTTCTGTTGTTATAAGCTTCCAGGTTTGTGATCCTGTGTTATAGTAGCTCAAGAAACTAATTCATGTGGTGATTCTCAGAAGATGGATGCAGGAAAAGATGGTCTACAGATTTAGGATTCTATAGCCCCATCTTTAGGTTGCAGGAATATGAATGTAGTTGAATAATAATAAAATGAATAATAAAAGAACTAACATCAATGATAGTTACCTTGTTCTCTTTTTAATATCTAAAACGGGAGTAAGTTCTTTAATAAATTTATTTTTTATTGGTGTTCAATTTGCCAACATATAGAATAACACCCAGTGCTCATCCCGTCAGTCAAGTGCCCACCTCAGTGCCCGCCACCCAGTCACCCCCACCCCCCACCCACCTCCCCTTCCACCACCCCTAGTTCGTTTCCCAGAGTTAGGAGTCTTTCATGTTCTGTCTCCCTTTCTGACGTTTCCCACTCATTTTTTCTCCTTTCCACTTTATTCCCTTTCACTATTTTTTATATTCCCCAAATGAATAAGACCATATAATGTTTGTCTTTCTCTGATTGACTTATTTCACTCAGCATAATACCCTCCAGTTCTAAAGGAGATTTCAAATTATCTTCAGGCGAATGCTCATTTGATGAAATTTATTTATTTTCACTTTTAAAATTTTTTAAGAATTTTAATTCTGGTATAGTTAATATGGAGTGTTATATTAGTTTTGTGTGTACAATATAGTGATTCAACACTGCTTAGTTGATTAAGATTAATGTTGGGGATTGGAGTGAATTAATTTTGTTTTCTAGATAGTCAAAGCTTCTGGATTCTTGTGTTATGATGAATAAACTTTGCCTCTCAATATGGTGAAATTCATGGCTTATGACCTAAGAAAAGAGTTAAAGCATCCCGATAATTGTTTTATTGTCACAAAAATACACTCTGCCAAGCACTCACTCAAAATGCCCACAATAAAAATAGACATTTATACAAATACTTTTATTTTTTTCACTGAATTTCTGTTAAGACAGGGGAAGGGGGCACCTTAGTGCTTTGTACAACTATTCAATTTACCAGGAAATTTAAATAATTTTTTAGAGAATCAGGTATAGGAAATTGTATTGCCTTAGAATGTTTCATTCCACTTAGTTATGGAATAAAACCAAGATTAAATAAAGCAAGTTCTAAAAATAAAGTTTATAGTGGAAGACAGATGAGAAAATTTAGACTAAGAATCTGATGTTAATGTTTTACTAATTCAGGGTGATGTTTACTGCAGTTTTGCATTGTTATAGAAAGTTTAAAACATGCCTCTTCTTGAATTATCTAATGGTCATAATAATCACTGTTATTTGAACTGCTCCTTCCTCTCTGAAAGAGAATAGAGAAGGTGTACAAAGTGTTATCCTGGGGTGCCAGTTGGTTAAGCGTCTGCCTTCAGCTCCGGTCAGGTGCCCAGAGTCCTGAGATCAAGCCCCACATTGATTAGGAAAAAGGCTCAGCAGGCAGCCTGCTTCTCCAGTCTCCCTCTGCTGCTCCCGCTGCTTGTGCTCTCTGTCAAATAAATAAATGAAATCTTAAAGACAACCACAGAAAAACTCCCCGCCAAAACCTCAAAGTGTTATCCTGCCCTATTGAAAGAAAACCTGGTGGAGGAAGAATTATCTACACTTGAAAAAAAGATTGAATTACAAAGCAAGTTTTATTCCATCACCCTTAACTGTCCCCAAATCATGGTTCCAAAGTGTCATGGGAATTTGAGATCCCATACTCTGTTATAATATTCATCAAATAGCATCACATTTATTTTCTTCCAAAACTCACTTTTCACAAGGAGAATTACTGTTAAGTATTTCCTATTTGTAAAGGACACTGCACCACCTTTTTATGTTGGTTGAGTTAATTAAAAGGAGTGATGAGTTAATAATCAGTATATAATTGTCATAGAGTTGGTGAGCGAAATGCCCTTCTTAAGACAAACATAGTTTACAGCTAAGTGAACAAGTAAAGTTTTCTACAGAAAAAATTCATATTCTCAAAATTATTTCTCAATTTTCTTGAAAGTATTAAAACAGATAGTTCATATAATAGCACTATTCTTCGCCTCTTTTAGGGAATACAATTAAAATAAAACAGCTTTTGGACATAAAATGCAGATAGACATAAATTATACTTGTTATATGAACACAGGTATATAAATATTTTCTAGCCAAAAAAAGGCCAAAACACACGTATACAAATATTTTCTAGCCAAAAATATTTTCTAGACAATATTCATCCAGCACTTTGCTTTACATGTTCTCATAGAATTAGCATCAGTTACTATTTTACTTCTGTTAAAGATGTCTGTTTTTGAAGCTTTACCCTCTCTTGCCAACCTAATTTTACCCATGATTAAATTACATGCACTTGAAGTTCTGATGTTTATTTTCTGCTTAATGGAAGATGTCTTCTTTAGATTTTTGCACGCCTATTTCTAACACATATGAGAGAAATGAGAAAGAATGTAGTTTTTCTGATTTTTATCCCAACTCTTCAAATGTCTTCACAATACTCATACGACAAAAACCTTGTAACCAGAAGAAGCTACAGAGATGACTCAACCACACCCTCATCTCACCCCGAAGGAAAATGAAAAACACTATGTGCTGAAAAGCTTATACTTTGCTAATAGTCTCATGAAAAAAATTGATGTGCCTGCCCTATGTCAAGTCGCTAACCATGAAATAGTTATAAATAAGAGCTCACAAGGATAATTTTAAATTTTTGAAAAGTTAACCGAGTGGCTCAATGTAAAACACCAATAACTTAGTGGAAATTAATGAAAGTCGGAGACCAGCAGCATTCCAAATTACAGTATTCTTTTTACTGAAGTAACAGAAGATAAAAGTTACAATCAAATTAGTAAAATAATAATATTAATAATATGTCAACAGTTAATCTACTGCATTGTGATTTACCAAAACTGAAAGGAAGTCCTGGCATCAGATTAAATTACCTGTTTCATTTGCATAACCACAAAGCCATATTAGTTTTCACTTTCTCCTTTATTGTTTTTCTGGTATCTATAAAAGTAACTAATATTGATACCTTTTCTTCCTTAATATTACAAAAAATATTCCAAACTCCTTTCAATTTTTCTCACTCTCCCTGACCCACAACTGTGGGTCACAGAAAATCCCATTCTCCAGAGACCATTGTTCCTCTGTCTTCCTTTTCCTCAGATCCATTTACCACAATGCCCCAAATCTCTATGAGCCACATTTATGCAGTACATGTAGCTGCTGCTAATTTCCTTACTTCATCTGACGGCTAAAACCATAGGCAAGAATAATATGGCTAACTGGTACATGATGTTTGACATTGTCGAGATGGAGGAAGACATCTGAGTGGGATGGGAGATGAGAGAACCCTCCATAATAAGACCGGAGAGATGGAAAATTAAAACAATGTTCCAAATTTGCAACATCTGAAAGTCTAGAAGAGCATATGAGTTAACATGAGCAGAGGGTTTGTGTTCAGTAAAATGTATCCTTGGATAATCCCATCATGTTGAAGGGGATGGGGGGGCACATCAATAGGACACATCCTATTGATGGAGGAAGGAGATAGGGATAATTGGCCCAGGAAAATTCTTGTTTTATGTCTACCATCTCAACATAATAATTGTTAGTACTCTTTTCATTCTCATAAATGCCTCTATTTAGACAAGTCATCCTGGCAACCTAAGGCCCATCACCAGTTCTGATTTTTGAATAATTTAATATAGCCAAGATTTTTTATTTGCTAATTATAACTGCCTATTTTACTCATTTTCCATACAGAAATGTCAGTCGAAGTTTATTACCAAGTATGTCAAATTATCTTGCATTATAAGTTATTTCCACATTCCAGCTGATGGTTTTAATTATCTTAAAAATAATTCTATTAAATGCATCAATTTCACTTTGCATTAAGAAGGGAAAATTAAGACATAACAATTTTACTACTACTATTATGTTTTCCTATCTAGCAACAATTGTTCTTTAACATATAAAATTTCTAGTTACTTTAACTTACCCATTTTTAACACCAAAAAGAAAATAGTCATTATTGGGACACTTAGGTAGCTCAGCAGTTGAGCGTCTGCCTTTGGCTCAGGGCATGATCCCAGGTCTGGGGATGGAGCCCCAATCGGGCTCCCCTCGAGGGACCTGCTTTTCCCTCTGCCTATGTCTCTGCCTCTTTCTCTCTCATGAATAAATACATAAATCTTTTTTAAAAAGAAAATAGTCATTATTTGTAGAAGAAAAAGATATAGGCAATAGGATAAAAAATGCCCTTGCTGTTCCACTATGATTAAAATAATTAATTTTACTTGATAACTCATCAAAGTGCCCAGGCACCAGCTATTTCCTTTCCATGGCCAATAGGCTAAAATAATGATTCTGTAAAAGCAATAGTCTAAGTTGGTTCCTACCTATTCGATCTCTATCTTAGATTACAAATTTATGGGGAAAGTAGATAGAATGCATCTGGGATTATTAATAGTATTTGTTGAATTATATAAAACCATAATTAAAATGTATATGAATATGGTTGTGAATTTTCTTAAAAGATTTTCCCTTGACCTCTTGATTTCCTTTGTTATGATCATTTAACATAATTATATATGCCCTTTAAGCAAGTTCAATTTCTTTGTTCTTTATCTTATTGTTGGTATCATTTGCTAGGTTATTGTCACATTAAGAATTTTGTCTTTTTTAAAAAAAATACATCATGAATCTTTTGTTTTAAAGATTGTATTTATTTATTCATGAGCAACACGGAGAAAGAGGCAGAGACACAGGCAGAGGGAGAAGCAGGCTCCTCACAGGCAGAGGGATGTGGGACTTGATCCCAGGACCTAAGGATCATGACCTGAGCCAAAGGCAGATGGGCAACCGCTGAGCCACCCAGGCATCCCCATCATGAATCTTTAAAAAAGAAACTGAATCAAGCTCTAAGCATTTTCTGAAATTTGAAAATATAAACCCTAGAAATCTTCAGTAAATACAATAATATCTGCATCCTCATTTTGCTGGACACTAAATCACCCTTCATCCTTCCATCCATTCAATGAATATTGATATTAGGAGTCCCTATTCTGTGTCAGACACTATGTTAGATACCGTATGACTTTACAAAGTTACTTAATCTCTCTGAGCTTCAATTTCTAGTCTGTATAATTAGAATAATAATTTACACTTCCACTAATCCTCTTAGAAAATTACTGGACAGCCCCAAATTCTAATTCAAACATAATCGACTCTTTGAAATGGTTCATGACCCTTCATGGGTTCTTAAAGTACCCTCTAAGCATTTCTATAATAGCATTTGTATTCCTGTAGTGCAATTATTTTTTAATTTTCCTTTATTTTTAAACTGTGAACTCCTGGAGGGCCACAATTAGATCCCTTTAAAAAATAATAATAATAATTCCCGGGGCAGATCAGGTTGCTCAGTGGTTTAGAGCCTGCCTTCGGCCCAGGGCGTGATCCTGGAGACCCGGGATCGAGTCCCACGTTGGTTCTCCCTCTGCCTGTGTATCTGCCTCTCTCTCTCTCTCTCTCATGAATAAATAAATAGAATCTTTAAAAAAATGATAATTCCCAAGTTAGGTTAATAAACAACTATTGACATATTGTTGAATCAAGTGAAAGACTTAATTAATTAATTAATTATCTTTAATGGCATTAGTTTATCTCCTGAAATGGTAGAATGTTTCAATATGTGAAATTAATGAATATTGCCCTTGATGCTTTAAACTTTCTTGATACACCAAACATCTCATAAAGGACATGGCAATACAGTCATCTTTCCTCTCAGCCTCAACTCCACAGTTACAAGTTCTGAGATGCTCTTCTTCTTCTCTTTCTTTCTTGCGTCTGGTCTTTCGGTGTACTTGCGGTAGCTGGAGGAGGAGGGAGGGAGGGGAGGTGGGCGAGTAGGGAGTAGAGGGAGGGGGAGGGAGCGGAGTGATGAGGTGAGGGAGGAGGGGGAGTGGGAGGGAGGGTGAGGAGGAGGGCAGGGAGGGAGTTGGAGGAGGAGGTGAGGAGGGAGGGGAGGGCGTAGGGGGGGGGACTTTAGGATTGGCTTCTTCGGCTTTTCTTCTTATTCGTTATGTTTTTCTTCTCTTTTTCTTCTCTTTTCTCTTTCCTCCCTTTCTCCTACCTTCTCCCTCACTCCCCTCCCTCCCTTCCTTCCTTCCTGCCTTCCTGCCTTCCTTCCTTCCTGCTTTCCATGGTTGTACTGAGTCTATTACTTTTACTAAGCCATTTTATCTTCCTTACATTCAATACAGAGAGATAAAACAATATAAAGAAAAATATGCCCTCATTATTGTTATTTGCAATAAGAAGGGTCTGCTTCCATTCCGCACTCCAGGGGATATTATATAATAAGGAGCATTTAAAGGCTCAAGTGGATCAAAGCACTATTTTGATTCTGACCCACTGAATAGAGTCTCATGCATATTTGGGCTAACTTCATGGTATCCGTAATGTACCATTTCTGTGGTATCCTCAGCTCTCTAAATAAGGAAAGACTCTATACAAGAAAAAATAACAATCTGTCTGTAAATTATATCTATAGATTCTTTAGTGTAAGGTGGAAAAGGGGCCCATTCTTGAATACATGGATACAAATATTATTGTGATCTAAAGATTATTGGATTGATATTGTGTCTATTATACTGACAATAGGGTGTACATCAAAATCACTGTCAGATTAAGAAATTTCCACAACTTGTCTCAATTCTTCAAATAATGGAGCAAGTTCCTTTTCTAGACTGACAGCCCTGTACTGGCATTGCCGTTAGCTATGAAACTCCCCACCAAAGGTAAACAATCGAACTGAATCACCTGATAGGTGTTATAGTAGCAGATATTACTTTTATTTTTTTGAAAATTCAAGTTTGCTCCCCTGGTCTGATGCAAACGCAAAACTGATAAGAAACCAGGTTGCAAGGTGTGCTCTGGAGCATTATCATTGACCACTTTAATACTAGGCACTCTGCCTTTATCTGACACAATAGTGTGGCGCCCTTCAACCCTTGGCAACATTTTATGCAGGAATCAATTTAGGTCATTTGCCATGATGATCCCCTTTCTCCCCAGGTTCAGTTTCCACACCTGGTTTTCTGAGCTGTCATGTTCTCTAACCTGTAAATCCAGGGACATTTTCAAAGATAGTCTCCTCCGAAAGCCAACCTCACATGATTTGCATCTCCTCTGTGCTCCAGGAAGCACTTCCTATGCCTCTCAGGCCCAGTGACATGAGTCAGAGGCTCTTTTTCTAATACTATCTCTGTGCTCTGAAATTCTGGCTAATTAACTCAAAATTGGTGGGCTTATTTACACCTTAGCATAGTAGATTCAATATCCTACAGCAAATATATTGTATGGGCTAATTGGACAAAAATACACTTATACAATATTTGCAAGAATTTATTTCAAACTTCTGTTGTTATACCAGAGTCTTATCAATTGAGCATCAGCCCTGCCCCTTCATGTATTCTTGGAATGCAAGTGGGAGCATGGAAACTATAGTTCCCAGAGTCCCTCACCAATAGGATTTAGTTTGAATTTGTGAGCTTTAGATAGCAGAGAAAAAGAGAAGTGCTATTTCCCTCTGGCAACAGCTGGCACCTGAACTGACAAAGTGACTCATGAGATTTGGCTCAGCCACCCTCACACTAAAGGCAGTTAACATCATCAGTGGTATCTTCCTCTGATCTGTACATTCCTCCTTGAGATCTTCCAATATTTCTCTTAGCACCTCTCTCTGCTCGAAATGCAAAAAGTGATTTCTGTCTTCCTGAAGACAAAGATTTGGATATAGTGGTCATAATAGAACTTAAGTATCTGATAACTGAGATATGAAAGGAAAAAAAATCTTAGTGGTTGAATAAACAGTTGAACCTCCTCCTCACCACCTCACCTCCATCATCCTTCTCTGCTTAATTATACAAATCACCATCTGACACCCTAAATATATTTTTTTCTTTTCCTCTCTCCCTTTCTTGGGTGGGGAGGGGCAGTGGGAGAGGGAGAGAGAGAGAATCTTAAGCAGGCTCCATCCCCAGTGAGGAGCCCACTCCGTCTCACGACCCTGAGATCATGGCCTAAGCTGAAATCAAGAATTGGGCACTTAACCAACTGAGCCACCCCCGTGCCTTAGTTAATCTTTTTAAATTGCCCATCATGGTAAAAGTGCCATGACAACAAGGATCCTTCTTTATCACACTGTCGAGTCTCCAGTTTTTAGAGCGGTACCTGTTGTGTGATTGCTACTCAATAAAAATATTTTAGTGAATGAATGAATCTGAGAAAATGTTTTTCATTTTTCCTGAGTGTCAGTAAACAGAGAAAAAAAAGGCTGGCTCTAATTACAGTAAGAAGAAACAGAGCATGCATATTTAATTTTAAATAAGTCCTTGTCCTTTTTGACTAGTCTTCCAGCTGTGTTCTTCCTTCATTGTCCTACTATAGTCACCAGAAGTTTTATAACTAAGTTGAAAGGGGTAAAAAAAATCAGCCCAGTCCTGGACAACATTCTGTCTCTTGACTTATCATTAAATCCCCCATAGTTGCCTGTAATTTTAATCAAGAAGAATTCAATTTAAGGGTTGGTAATTCTGATATTTCAGAAGAATATTTTAATTTTTAAAGATTTTATTTATTTATTCATAAGAGACACAGAGAGAGGCAGAGACACGTGCAGAGGGAGAAGCAGGCTCCATGCAGGGAGTCCGATGTGAGACTCCATCCGGGATCTCCAGGATCACACCCTGGGCCGAAGGTGGTGCTAAACCACTGAGCCACCAAGGTATCCCTCAGATGAATATTTTAAATATACAAGCAACTCCTTCAAGTGAATTAGGGGAAAAAAAAGCACTAATACTTTAACCAAGGGCAAAGAGTATAAACTGACATTTCAAAAAATAAGAGATAGTGGTAGTGATAATGACCAAATAGGATAGATATTTAATATTAGATAGATAGGTAAGATATTTAAAAATAATTTATAAAGCTAATATAATTTGAAATTCGCTTTTCATGAAAATGTTTAACATAAATCTCTAATTAAAATAATAGCAAAACAATTTAAAATATTAAAATAAAATTAAAGCAAGCAGAGGAATATCCTTTATACAAATTTCATATTATAAATTTATTAAAACTTATGAAATGATCTGGCAAGTGACATTGCTAAGTATAAAGTAACTCATTTTCTAGGACCCAAATTCCTGAGAATGAATACAGAAAGATATAAGATATGTGAACAAATCCATCTATTTATAAAATTATTCATCCATTTTTAAGTATGTGTTGCAAATAACTTCAGTTTCTTTATATCTTGTCTCTTTACTCTCTTTATAGTGTCTTTGATAAAAGGAAGTTCTTAAAATAGAATTTAGCAATCAATTCCTTTGTTCATATACCTTAAACATATTTCATGTTTACTATTTTTCTTTTGCCCTTTCTTCTGTCTTCCTTTCAGATCATCTGACTGGAAATACTGTGTTTTCAAAAAAAAAAAAATTCTATTAAAAACGGGGTATAACTGGGGCACCTGGGTGACAGTCAATTATAGTCTAGACCTCAGCTCAGGTCTTGATCTCAGGGTGGTGATTTCAAGCCCCCTATTGGGTTCCATGCCTACCATAAAGCCTATTTAAAAGCAAACAAATAAATAAAGTTTTTAAATGGAGTACACCTTTAGAAATTCTTTCATTTATAAGACGATGGTTGTAAAATCACCCTCTTCTCACCCTGCCTGCAGTTCTCCCAAGACAATTTTATTGAATATACAGTTCTAGTGCCTTGAAAGTAAGAGTCTATTTTCTTCTACCTTCAATTGTTTCTATTAAGAAGCTAGCACAATTGAGAGTCAAACTAATTGTCATTCCATTGTAGGTGATCTGAATTTTTCTTGTCACTTTGGAGATCTCTTTACCTTTGGTTTGGTTATTTCATCAATGTTTTATGAGCAGATTTTTTAAAAATTGCATTTATCCTTTTTGAATTGTACTAAGAAGAGTGTGGGTGATTGGATTACATTCTGGAAAACCTTAGCAGGTGTCCCTTTTAATATCCCCTTCCGGATCCCTGAGTGGTTCAGTGGTTTGGCGCCTGCCTTTGGCCCAGGGCGTGGTCCTGGGGTCCCAGAATCGAGTTCCACATCCGGCTCCCTGCGTGGAGCCTGCTTCTCCCTCTGCCTGTGTCTCTGCCTCTCTCTCTCTCTCTCTTTCTCTCTGTGTCTCTCATGAATAAATAAATAAAATCTTTAAAAAAAAAATCCCCTTCCTACTAATTCTCGACTCCTTCTTGGTAATATCCTTCATAAATCTTCACCTGTCTTTCATATTTTCATCCAACTCCCTTTCTAAATTGTGGTTATTTCTTTAGATCTATTTTTTAGCTTATTAATATTCTCTTCATTTTTATCTAATGTGCTATTTAACTCTTCCAACAGAACAGTTATTTTCAATCATTAGAGTTTTATTTCTGGAAGTTCCTTTTGGTTCTAATTTCAAACTGGTCAAGTTTTATATTCTGGTTCCTTTCTTATGCAATGAATGTCTTTTATTTTACAAAATATATTAAACATACTTATTTTATATTCTTTTTGAATAATTTCTATTGTTGTAGTCCTTGTAGGTCTGTCTGACTTCTAAGTTTTTGAGTTTTTTCTGTCATTTGTGGTTGCATTCTTCACGTATTTGGGGACTTCCTTATTATGTGCTCATTTTTCCTGGGACTTTATCTGTAGAAATTATCCGAAGACTCTCTTTAAGGGAATTCCACCAGTGAGGATCGACACTTGCTCCTGCCAGGCTCCTGCAGCATTCCCAATGTACGTCCACTTTAAAATAAATGGTCTGCCTGGAGATTTTCAAGCCATTTAGTTTGTATTAATTTCCAATCCCAAACTATAGAAGTTTCTGACACCAGGAATACTTAGGGGAGACCTGGTTTCTACCCCGTACTCCAATCTGAGTCAGTATCTAATGAGAGAATTTACCCTGTGAAAACACCGCCTCCAAGATTTCTATTTCCTGTGTTATCATTTCCTAGTTGTGTTTCATTTTGGGGTCTAGGTCCCCCAAACATGTTGCCCAATAACCCAAGCTCTGGCCCCACCGTGAGTAGGCACATGACCTCAAAGCAATTGCCAACTACTGTGCTTGCCTACTAGGGAAGTCTTTCTTTCTCACTGCGTCTGGTTTCAGCTTGTGTTACCCATTTCCAGACATCCAGCCTAGTTAAGCCTTAAAATCATGTTTAACTTTTTCTTGGGCATCGTCAAGTGTGCTGTCACGGGAAGGGTTTCTCTGTACATCTGCTATGGTGTAGGAAAGGGGAGGCCTCTTTTATTACTTGCATTACTTGTATAATCAGACCAAAATAGAATATTTTAAAAAGTGAGAAGAAAGAGATTTGGTAAGGCACGATTGCCCTTCGGTAATATCACCAACCATTTAAACAAATTATTTTATAATCATAAAAGCTGCCATAACTGTCACGTTCACAAAACGAGACTTTAACCAGTCTGCCTATGCATAGTTTGCCTATTTTTTAAATGTCAAAACAGAATTCTCTTTACTTTGAAACTTAAATCAGTTTCTTTTTTTTAACGCATGGCACAGGATATACCTTTTGGCCCTGTCTGGAGAGATTATCATTTAAGAGCAACTCAGTCTCTCTGGCTGCTTTTCCCAGTTTTGAAATCTATGTGCTTCAGTTCTCCCAGAAGGAGAAGCATACGTGAAACACTCTTAAAAGCAGAGCTTAAAGAAAATATCTTGGCTTCGGAAATAAATCGAAAATGAAAAGCAAAATTGATACCCATTCATTAGATGTTTCTGCTGCACACTCATTAGCTCATTAGTAGGCACACATCACCAGTTGGTGAGTGTCCTGTGTTAGACTAGGGAAAACCACCAGGCCATGCTCCCGCTGGGCTGCTTAGTGAGAGGCCCATGATTATTCTCACACCATATTTTGCACCTTTAAGTTATGAAAGAGTAACAGAGGAAGCAGACAAGGTTTTCCTGTGTTATGATATTTAAAGGGAGAGAGGATGCTTTACTGACTAAAGAATCCTCTTCATTTCATTGACCATTATTTGAAAAATTACAAACATGTCTTTGCGTGCAGAAGGCTCTCTTCTCTACAGATGAGTAGGTCATGTTGCCTGGGAATGCTCCTCTTAAAATGTAAGGGTAGCTAGATATTTTTATATTTATATTTGCATATAAAAATTATCATTTTGACTAAATGCTTTCCTTTACACGTAATATTCTGTTTAAACTGTGATACTTGCACACTCTTATTTTAACCCAGCTCTACAGGAACCCCCTGAAATAGTATTGTCCTCCTGTGGTGGAAGCTCCCAAGGAGGGAGCCCTGGGGTCTCTTATACATTTGATACCTAGAGATAAAAAGTGTTAAAGAATTTCCAACCCTTTGTATAAGGCATTTGTTTAATCAGTGGTTACTTTTCAACATGACCTGCCATGAAAGGAAGCAGGAACAACTCAACCTTTATGACGTTTGAAGAATTGGTAGAAAATGACTTGAGTGTATCTTCCTTAATAGTTTCTTCTGTAAATTGCTTTATTGAATATACTTCCAATGTTTTGCCTACCTCTTCAGTAATCTGCCTAGCTTTGTCCTTCCCTTCCTTCCTTCCTTCCTTCCTTCCTTCCTTCCTTCCTTCCTTGCCTTCCCTCTCGTCTCTCTTTTCCTTTCTATAAATACATAATTACATACTACTATTTAGTTAACCATTCTATTAAAAATAAAGCTATCCAAACTCATGCTCTCCGTTCCTTACTTGGCAGCTTAAACTAATGTCAAGCAAAGAATTTAAGAGAATATATAAACAGCTCGAAGGGCAAGTGTTGAAAACCCAAACCTATTACATAATTGTGTCAGGAATAGGTACCCGTCCAAGGAATTCACAGTAAGACAACTTTACTACCTTGAAATATTTGGTCTTCATAGTCAACCATCAGAATGGACTACAGGTGCTTGTTAAAATGCAGGTTTCTGGGACCTACCAGTACTCAAACAGTCTGATTTAATGTGTCTGAACTAGGACTCTTTATTTCACATAATTAAGAAGCTCTTTTCAGGATAACCAGAGTGATTCATACCTCAGGCTTATGAGCCAGATGGCCCGAGTCTGAAACCTGCTTTTGCAACTTGTTAACTCTGTGCTTTTAGGAAAGTTATTTAATCTTTCTATGCCTCAATTTTTTCCTGTGTTAAGTAAATATAATAATAATGCTTACCTCAAAGGATTACTGGAAGGAAAGGATGACCTAATGCACGTAGTGGTTAGAACTGTGTTTGGCACATATTTAACATCCTACCATGCCAACTATTATGATTCTTCTTGACAATTAAAATGTTAGAATCCTGGAAGTCATTCATCCTTGTTTCAATGACTTTGGTTGTGGCCGATGTTGTTTTCAAATCAACTTCATTGAGATAAATTTAGATAGAATAAAAAACACTAATTTTAAGTGTGTAGTTCGATGAGTTTTGATACTTGTATACACCCTCATAACCACCACCACAATCACGATATAGAACATTTTAATCACCAAAACTTTACTTGAGCCCCTTTTGCTGGCGTGCTTCCACCCTGGCTCCAGGCAACTGCAAAGCTTCTCTTAGTCATTACAGACGAGCTTTGCCCTTTCTTGAATTGCATATAAATGGAATCATGCAATATGTACAATTTTATGTCTTCTTTCTCCCCCCCAGCACAATGTTTTTGAGATTCGTCCTTGTGATTTCATGTATTAGCAGCTTCTTCTTTTCTATTGCTGAGTGGTATTCCATTATACAAGTATACCATGATTTGCTCATCCACCCATCTGTTGCTGGATATTTGAGTTGTTTCCAGTTTGGGGCTATTACAAACTCCAAATAACCTTTGTTGGAAGCTGGCATTAGTTTTCCTATTTAAAAAAAATAGAAAGATAAAATACTCAGAAAACAGAATCTGGCTTTATATGGTCAATTATTTTGGAAGGTCTTTAAAAATCTTGTAAAAGCAGGGTAGAGGGTAGGGACTAAGCTACAGTGGAAGTAGCAATATTGAAAACTAAGTGTGTTTTGAACTAAGTTGGAATGAGAGATTAACCTTAGCTGTGGACTTTTCCTGTTGTTTTTATAGACATCATATCTTTGTGTGGCTGAGCTGTTCCTTTTCAATGTGTCAATTTTTACTCATAGGAAATATTTTTTTATTGGGTAGAGTTACACTCAATAAATATCTTTGAGTAAGTTTTGCAAGTCTCTTTTTTGCAGTATCCAGTAACCCATTCATCTTAAGGACTTCCACGTCAATGTCTCTACCCTATGTTTTCTTTTCAATTTTCTGAAGTCGACAGCAGTAAACATATCGAGGTCTACCACTACCGCTCTGGCCTCCTTTTGAAACACAATTCATGGAATACTACTGGTATTGTGTAATGATATAGAGGTAAAAGAGTCAATACGACTAGGACTTTAGGACATGAAATTAAAATAGGGGGATCTCCCCTATCGGTATGTTCAGCAGATTTTTCAAATATGAGAATCAATAAAGAAAACCTCTCTCCATGTCATCCAAGTATAGGGACATTACGTCTACCTGGAAAAGGGTGCCACAGCATCTTTCAAAGTCTAGATAAACTGAAGATTTCCTAAATCGCCAATCCTGGTTCCACTTTGTTTAATGGTTCTTTCTTTCCATTTCTCTTTCCTCTCACATTTTATAATAAGCAGCAAGGAAAACCCAAGCCATGCCTTCCAACACTTTGCTTAGAAATCTCCTCCACTAACCATCCAAATTCCTCCTTTCTGGTACCTGCAGACTGTAATTCAGCCAAATTCCCTTCCACATAGCCTTTCCTCCAGTTTCCTGTAACATATTCCTCATTTCCAGCTATGTCCTCACTGGCAGCATCTTCAACTTCCTAATTCAACCAGCAGTCAGATTATGACGTGTTCCGTATTCTCTAGAATGATACAGGATCTGTCTACCATGCTTCCAGTTCTCTATCACATTGTGGAGTTCTCGCCTGCTGAGTTAACATACATCTGTTCACTAACAGCACATTCAAAGCAACCTAGGCTTTTGAAAAATCATGCCCCACAAAATTCTTCCAGGCTTTGCCACTGCCCCATTTCAAAGCTACTTTCACATTTCTAGGTATTTATTACACTAGCACCTCACGCTCCAGTACCAAAATCTGCATTCCTTTCCCATTGCTGCTGTTACAAACAACCACAAACCTAGCTACTTAACACAAATTGAGACTCTGAAGTGAGTCTCACCGGATTAAAATCAAAGCCTTGGCAGAGCTGCTTCTTTTCTGGAGGCTCTCAGGGAGCCTAGGTTTTGTAGCCTTACCCAGTTTCTAGAGGCTGCACTCATGCCTTGGTAATAACCCCTTTGCATCGTCCAAGCCAGCAACTGCTGGTCAAGGCTTTCTCACGTTGCATCACTCTGACTCTGACCCTGACTCTCTTGCCTCCAGTTTTCATTTATAACCAACCACCCTTGGGATTACAGTGTGCCCACGTGTATTATCGGGGATAACCTCCCTATCTCAAGGTCAGTTGATTACCAATCTTCATTCTCGGTGCAACCTTAATTTCCCCTAGCCATGTGCCTCGGAGCATAACAGTCATATTTTTTCAGGGCATCTGAAGGCAGGGAGGGCACATTATTCTGTATACTGCTCTATTTACTGATAACAAACACCACTGGTTTGAGAAAACAGAGTGAACATTTCTGTCATCATTAGAATCCTTAGAGTCCAAACTGCTACCTGAAATTTAAGGACTCTAACCTTACATGGTCGGTCCTTCCTAACTGAAATTTCACACTCTAAAAGAGACAGTTTGGACCACGAAACACGGTCCCAGCAAGGACAAGTTAGCAATGTAAAGTTTATCTAACCAGCTGTATTTAAAACAAATTGAAAGTAAATCATCTTAAGAAGGAAAGGAGGGAAAAGGAGTCATAAAGAGGAAAAAGATAATGAAGTTATCTTTCTTGTGTTTGACAAGTTACCCTGCTTTGATAAACAGTAGAGTCAAGTGGTTTGTCCATTTGCTAAAAAATAAAGTGACGTTCTGTCCCCGACATATCAAGAGAGTACACAATAATGGTCAATGTTTCTCATGTCTTTCCTCCTGCTGCATTGCCCCCATCCGTATTTCTCTCTCCATTTCCTTCGGTTTATGAATTCATGTTTGGTTTATGAACTAGACCAAGAAGCCAGGAGAAATGAATCAGTTAGTCCCATGACTTTATATAAACTGATTTGGTGGTAATATCACAGGAAAAAAAAAAAAAAAGGATATGCTGGTTCTAAAAATCCCTAGGTTTAGACAGATTCATACAACCCGTTTCCACATCTAGCATACTTAATGCATTGATATTAGATCAGGGCTTCTCAAACTTTAACATACCTAGGAACCAACTGAAGATTTAATTAAAGGAATATTCTGATTGTGTAGGTTTGGAGTGAGGTTCATAACTCTTTATTTCCAGCAGGAAGACAGGTCACGATGATCCTGCTGATAAGCGGACCACACTCTGAGTAGCTAAGAGTCAGATCACTTCTCTGGTTGCCATTGTCATTTCTGAACGTGAGAAGAATACACATTTGAATGCTTTTGTGCTATTGTCAGTTGTAGACGCAGAAGAAGACAAGCATTTTGAGAAGAAAAATTTAAGCTTTTCTGCCAAAGTTGACAAGATCACCAAGGATCGCCTTAAACCAAATACTAGTCCATGTTAACATTTTTTATTGAGTTGTCATGACAACTTTCCTGTTCTCAATAAAGTGGAGGCAAGTAGGTTTTAACATACACATTATCTATAAGACAGGATATGGATCCAGCAGATGACGAAATACTCATCTACTCATTAATCCACTCAACAGTAATTTTACTGAATCCCACTTAGGCTGCAAAGATTACTTCCCTAACATCAGGAACTCTTAGCACTTTTTCAGGGTGCAACAAACATCCACGTGCTTCAGAACACGTGTTTCACCATCGCTAGTACCTGAGATTGGTTGCTTTTCCCACATACCGCATTGCCTGACCAACACAAAGGATGGGAGAAGGAGATTACACACACTCCTTAGCTGGGAGTTTACCCAGTAGCCCCTGGCAGAGATTCCTGAGGTTAAATGTAGTACTTGTGAAGGATTTGGGTGTGATATGGGCTATGAGGATGGTGAAGGCAGAAAGGAATGGGTTAAACAAGTCATGTTCCAGGATGAAAGGAATACCGAGAGTAACGCTAGTAAAAACACACACACACACACACACACAACAAAACCACAGTTTTCATATAAGCCTACAGTGCATGCAACTGGAAGATAGGCCAATGGGGCCACTTGGCCCCAACTAATCTTTCCACTTTATCTTCCTAGACTTTCTTTGTTTCTCATTTAGTTCATATTTCTAATTCATGGCATCAGTCTGTTTCTTGAATATTGGTCTTCATGCCTTCTCAACGCCATGCCCTTGCTCACACATTTCCCTCTGCCTGAAAACAAAACCAAACAAAGAAAAATCTCCTCTATTTCATCTTTTCATAATGACCACATTTTTAAGGCCTAACTCTAATGCTGCTCCATTATGAAGTATTTCCCCTATCAGAATGTATCTCTTCTTCCTCTGAGCTTTCATATCATTGAATTTATTTAAAAAAAATAGTAGGAGATCCTCTCCTCTTTCAATTGTGATGTCCACTGAAAGAAGGCCAACCTCCTGGTAGGTTAGTCAACGCCTTATTCATGATCTCCCTGAGGACTGGGACATAGTATTTCACATTGCTCCACAGAACTGTTTCGAAGCTTGTGAGCTACAGGGGATTATAGATACAAAAGGGAAAGAGTACCTACATATGTGCTTACAAGTATTTCCCTAAATACTTGCCATCATATATATATATATATATATATATATATATATACAGGTGTAAAATGTAATATAGTTGTAAATATAGTACGTTGTAAAAATTAAGGTTTTCTGCTTCCTACAGAAACACAAGAAAGGCCCTTAGGTCATCTTAACACATTATGTTCCTATCATATCTGATTGTTTAAAAATATTGCTTGCATGACTCTACTCACCTGGTTTTCCAGTGTTTCCTGTTCTTGATTCCTCCTCGAGGTCACTTGAGACAATCACACAAGGCTGACATAGTCACCTACTGCAATTTGACTGCACAGTGCAACACTGGGTAAGTATTTTTATTTTTTATTCTATGTCTTAAGTTCTTTGAGCTCTGAGGACAAAAGCCCTCCTGATTGAGACATTATCATGGACTGGGAGTAGAGGAGAAGGTTTCAGAGAAGGTGGAACCAAAAAAAATGCATATGTATAGCTCTGAACTTTTGCCTGATAACTAGGGCCAAGTTCACTTAAATATACCTTTTCACATTTAAATGTATCCAACCCCCACCCCACCCCCACCCCCATCCCCACCCCGTCCTTTGCTTATTTGCACAATGTTTGTCAAGAGGAGAACGCAGTAGGCAAGACTGGGAGAAAATTCTGCATATGTGGTGAGTCTAACATGGGACCAAATTATATGCTGGGTTGGGGAGAAATACAAGAACTGCAGATAATCATGAATGCTTGGCTTCAGAGTTCCCGGGTTTGAAGAAGGGTCACAGAATAATCAGGATTAATTATGAATTCAAAATGAAATAGCCTAATGGGTTTTTTTTTAAAATCGGAAAACTGACTCAAAATCAGAACTTATTTTTCTGTCCTAGAATACTCTCTCTCTCTCACACACACACACACATACACACACACACACATAACCAATATAATTAAATGCATTGAACCAAGCAGAGTGGGGACTTTACTGGGAAGACGGTATAAGCTCTGCAACCGAAGAATTGCATTTGCAAAGCCTTAGATTGGTTTTAAACCTATAAACCAGGACAAAAAAAAAACGGCTGTGCGGTATTAACTTCTCAGCAGAAATGTTGGAGGTTTTAACTACTGAAAACGACAGTTTTTCTGGACCAGTGCATAGCGGAGATTTTTTTTTTTTTTTTAAGTGAGCCAAATTTTCCCTGAGTTCCCTCCCTTTTTTTTTTTTTTTTTTTTTTTTTTTGGTTTCTCTTCCTTTGTCCCTGTCCCTTCGTCTCGGTCTCCGCACAGTAACTGCTGGGCTGGCGACGGGGCGGCTGGGGAGGACCGGACTCCGTCCCCTGCCCTAGTCTGGGCGTAGTGGGTGGGACTCCAACCCTGAGCTGATTTTCCGAAGCAGGTTTCTTGCGGTTTTCCGACACTTGGGCTGCGCCAAACCGGAGGCAAAAGGCCGAGGAGCAGAGCGGGAGCCGCCGCCGGCCGCCGCCACCTGCGGGGGGACCGGGGGCGGGGAGCGCGGCCAGCGTCGGCGGGACCGGAGCCGCGGGACCTCACCATGGTGCGTTCTGGTCTCCACTTTGTTTCTCCGTCCTTCGGTGCAGGGCCGGGGAGGGGGCTCCGGGGCCTCGGGGGCCTCGGGGAGGGAGCCGCAGAGGGGCCGGGGCGCCGGCTCTCGGGGCGCGCGAGCCGAGCGGGGAGCCCGCTGCCCTGGGCACGTCGCGGCCGGGGCCGCCTGTGGAGCGTGGACGCGAGCGAGCCCGGGGCGGTGCCGCGGCGCCGGGGCCCGACAGGTGCGCCCCCGCCCCCCGCCTCGCGTCCCCTGCGCCCGCTCTCCCGCGTTCCCAGCGGGGGGTCGGGGGCGCCCCCAGGCCCGGAAACGCCGCCGCGGGGTGCGGGAGGCCGGCGAGGGAGCGGACCCTGCGCGCCCCGAGGGGCCGCCCCTGTCCCCGGGCGCCCGGCCTGGGCTCGTCCCCTTCCCCTCGCCGGGGCCTGCGGCGCTGCGGCTGCTCTGCCCCCGGGGCCCGGCCCGGTGCCCACGCGCGGAGGGACGGCGGAGCGCAGGACACGGCGCCCGGGGCCGACTCAGCGCGCAGGGGAGCGCGGGGCCCGAGGGGGGCGCCGACGGGGGGCGCTGCTCTCACTGCCCGGCGCCGGGGCCTCGGGGTGCACTCGGGGGGGGCGCTGCTCTCCCACGGCCGGGCGCCGGGGCCTCGGGGCGCACGCGGGGGGGCACGGGGGGGCGCTGCTCTCCCACGGCCGGGCGCCGGGGCCTCGGGGTGCACTCGGGGGGGCGCTGCTCTCCCACGGCCGGGCGCCGGGGCCTCGGGGTGCACTCGGGGGGGCGCTGCTCTCCCACGGCCGGGCGCCGGGACCTCGGGGCGCACGCGGGGGGGCACGGGGGGGCGCTGCTCTCCCACTGCGGGGCGCCGGGGCCTCGGGGTGCACTCGGGGGGCGCACGCGGGGGGGCGTTGCTCTCCCACGGCCCGGGCGCCGGGGCCTCCGGGTGCACGCGGGGGGGGGGGGGGCGCTGCTCTCCCACGGCCCGGGCGCCGGGGCCTCGGGGCGCACGCGGGGGGGCACGGGGGGGCGCTGCTCTCCCACTGCGGGGCGCCGGGGCCTCGGGGTGCACTCGGGGGGCGCACGCGGGGGGGCGTTGCTCTCCCACGGCCCGGGCGCCGGGGCCTCCGGGTGCACGCGGGGGGGGGGGGGCGCTGCTCTCCCACGGCCCGGGCGCCGGGGCCTCGGGGCGCACGCGGGGGGGTCGACACGCGGGGGGGCGCTGCTCTCCCCGGCCGGGACCTCGGGGTGCTCGGGGTGGGGCTGTTCTCCCCGGCCGGGACCTCGGGGTGCTCGGGGGGGGGGCTGCTCTCCCCGGCCGGGGCCTCGGGGCGCAGGGGGGGCGCTGCTCTCCCACGGCCGGGGCGGCGGGGCGGCGGGGGCTCCAGGCCGCGCGGCGGCGTTGCGGCCGCTTCCCCCGCGGGCTGGTGCGCGGGGAGCCGCTCGGCTGGGAGGGAGCGCACAGCCGGGGCGGCGGCGGGGGCGGCGGGGGCGGCGGGGGCAGCCAGCTAACTTCCAGCGGGGCTGCTCGGCGCTGGGGCGAAGAGTAAGTGTGCGCGCGTGTGCGTGTGCGTGTGCGTGTGCGTGTGCGCGCCTGGTCTGATCTGGCCGCCGAATTTCTGCCCGGGATGCCGGGGCACCGGGATCCGGGGGTCCGGGGAGACCGGGGGGATGCAGAGGGGCGGCCGGGATGCGGGGGGCCCGGGATGCCGGGGGGGGGGGCGGGATGCCGGGGGGGGGGTTCGGGGGGACCGGGGGCGGTGATCCGGGGCCAGGGGAGACCGGGAGGGCGGGGAGCCGGGGGGATCCCGGGGAAGGGTCTGGGGCCCGGGAGGCCGGGGAGGGTGTCGGGGTCCGGGGTCCGGGGTCACCCCGGTGGCCGCCGCGGCCTCGTGCCCCCGCGACCGCAGGCTGTGCGCGTCTGGCTGCTGCTCACGCTGCTTCCCCGAGGCTGCATTTGCATTGGCTGCAGCGGGTGCAGTTTGCACCGTTGAAGGAGGCCAGGCTGACCCTCTCCCTCAGTGGTAACCGGCCAGAGGCACCTGGTTATTGAAAACCCGTCTGAGTTGTAAATACAACAGGCCACACACAGATGTATTTTCAGTATTTGTCAAGAGCGGTGCCCCCCGCCGGTGGCCCCGGGTGCGCACCTCCTTGGCGACCTGGTCTTGGGGCCTCGCTCACCCTCCGGTAAGGGACACAAGGGTTGAGGGAGGCGCTTGGTGGTGGAGAGTTTTAGATCCCGGTCCACAGTGTGGAGGAAATCTGTTGCTCTTCCTAAAACGGCTCTATTTTCTCCTCGGGAGTGGTCACTTCAGGTGTTAGGAAGAGTGTTAAAAATCAGTGACAGTAAAAATAGCACAACATGAAAATCTAAAATTCCAACGCAGGTTTTAAGTTGTCGAAAAGCTGACTAAGCTTTATTACTCTTCACGTGAGATTGTCTGTGTTCTGCTCAGTTACTGGACAAGTGAGTGTGAATCTGCTGCAAGGGGCCATGAAGCCCCTGATGCTGTATTTAAACATTTGAGTCCCTGCATTTTTGGGGCAATGGTCCAGAGTCCTCAGCTATCCAAAGGGACGTTTGACCCGAAAGAAGAATAACCACAGTTAAAATACTTAAACTTTACTTTTTCTGGTCAAAACAATTTTTCTGGTCAAAACAATAGGCTTTCCACCTAAAGCCTGCAGACTTAAAATAGTAGGCAAGATTCTAGAGTAACTCATGTTACAATAATTAAACATTTCCTATAAAATAGGTCCACTTGAATGGTTTTAAATGTATCAGGAAACTTAGGTAGGTGAACTTTAGTTAGTAAAAATTTGTCATGAATAGGTAGGTACATTCTGTTTCTTCTAGTACTGTGAGATCTCTTTCTGGCATGACACAGAAAATTAAAAAAAAAAATTGTATTTTTCTCTACTTGAAACCTGATAGAAATATAAAGTACTTATACTTGTGGTGGTGTTTCAAAGTATATGGATATAAATAATCCCTTAAAGGCTCTCCTTTTAGATGTCCAGGTATAATATATCTAAGATAGTTTTCTGTCATTTAAAGAATATAGAAGAAAAAAATTAAAAATTAAAAAAAAATAAAGAATGTAGAAGATGTAAATGTATTTGACTTACATCTGGCAACACTGAAGGGGGAAAAAGTAGTAAACCTCAAAAACTTTATTCCTTGTATCTCTTATAACTATGGTTTATAAAACAATCTTATTTTAAGGCATTTCTTTTGTAAAACTTTTAAGATCGCACTAAAAACTAAAGGAGTCATAACTAAAATTAAGTTATTTCTATTATGGGGATCCCTGGGTGGCGCAGCGGTTTGGCGCCTGCCTTTGGCCCAGGGCACGATCCTGGAGACCTGGGATCAAATCCCACATCAGGCTCCTGGTGCATGGAGCCTGCTTCTCCCTCTGCCTGTGTCTCTGCCTCTCTCTCTCTCTCTCCGTGACTATCATAAATAAATAAAAAATTAAAAAAAAAAAAAAGATTTTAAAAGTTATTTCTATTATGAATATGCCAATAAAATACTCTTGTGCCTAAATGTCAACTGTTTTTGTCTAGATATTTTTCAAACAAAAAGACTTAAATCTTCAGTTAATATTACTTTTTTTTTTTTTTAATAAATTAAGCCTGGATAACCTTGAATTTTGTCAGGAACCGTATCAGGGAAATTAAATCCCGTATTTACATTTGTAGATTACATTTGCTAAGAATTAATAATAATTGTAAGAGGGAGAATATGGATTTTCTAAATAATAATATTGATACCTCCCAAAATTTCTAGCTAGAAATCAAATTAGCCTTAAGAATTAATTTCTCCAGGTAAAGAGAAGTAGAAAGCTAAAGCAGTATTTGAATAAACCAAAATGTATGTTTCTGATGGGAACATTTTTTAGAGGAAATTAATCAGAATATTTTCTATTTGTCAAATTTGCCAGCAAGTTGCTTAGTTTTTCTTTGCTGTGATACATAACTTTTATGGCATTGATTTGTATACCATTTAGTTATAGGTATTCACTGAAGCTGCTTGTCTTACATACTACTAGTTACTTTTCTGCATATTTGTAGAAAGAGATACTATTCTTTGTAAAATATCAATAATTACAGTTTTAGTGTCTAGACCATCTGGATTTATTCAGTAAGTATTTACTAGGTGCCTATGGAATACTTTTGAGTATCTCTACCTTGACCCGATACAGGAAGCGCTTTTGACAATTTTTAGGTCTATATATGAACAAATTTGGTTGTCCATAGACTAGTGGACTTACTCGGGGTCAGAATAATATTTTGGCTGTCCTGAATCACATTTGCTTATTTTATTTCTCTCAAACAGTTTAGAAGTGTCTGACCTATTTCATTTTTTTTTTTCTCTCTCTCTCCTGGGTTCAGGACAACAGGTTTTGTCTTCCTATAGTCATGAGGGCTCTAGAGCATGAACAGAATTATTTGCAAGGAGTGAAGAGCTGTAGGTAAACTCCCTCCTCAGCCCAGACTAAGAAAGAATGATTACCATTTAAAACTTAAGGGAATTTACGGGTCTCTGGGGCATGATACCCCTTGCCACAAAAATGTGATTTTCACTGCTTGTAGTGACTCATATCACACCCGAAATGCTTTCTGGCAATTAATGCTTGTTTTATAAAATGAACCCTCCCTTTCAGAAAATCAAAGGCAACTCAGTTTAATTAACTCACATACCTTCTCCTCCTACTCACCACAGTAGGAATTAGCAAAAAGCCAACCAAAGACAATAGCTTTGAGAGTGAACACCCTGGGGAAAGGAAGTTGGGCAGACCAAAAAAACAAAAAAACAAAACAAAACAAAAAAACAAACCAAGACCTTCTTAATCTTGAATTATTTTCCAGGTCTGACCTATCTACATATCTCCTTTCTCTGTGTGGCATCACATTAAAAATACCCGTACAGCTGTCTGTGTTGTCTACTAAACTCAGATCTGTTTCAGGATAGTTGTCACTGGAATCACAGTGCCTGGCACATAGTAGGTGTCTAATAAGGTTAATTGTGCTGTCTTTGTAATTATTGAATTATGGGTTTTTTTAATGCTTTGATGCTGTAAATTGGTCTGTTCAAGAATACAATTTTTAAAAAAAATATTTGTTTTGTACTGATGCTTTATGGAATATTACGATCTGGATCACCCAGAGACACTGCTGTGCTCTTCTCTCATGTGCCGTTCAGAACTGCTTGTAAACTGTTATTTCTTTCATATTGAAAGAAATGTTGTCCAATTTCCCTTTGTCTTTTAAAATTTACAACCTTCACTTGTGTTACCCTGTCCCTGTTATCAGTGCTTTTTGACCTCCTGGACATTCTACTTTCCTTGGGAATCTAAAATAATGGAGGTTTTTCATTAGCTGTCACTGTTCAGGGCTTCATTCAACATCTGTGGGTTTGGCGGTCACAGGACCCTAACCTGCTTGACCTCCCTTTGGGAATCTGCTGGTATTTACCCACTTGGGCCTTCTCATCCCTCAGGACTGCCCCAGCAGAACAGAACGCTGTGAATTTTATACTCTTTCTTTCCACAGCCTCTTATCCCTCTGCTAGTTCCACTCACTACCCAACATCCTTCTTTCTCATTATTGTTCATTGGCCACCCTCAATTTTCTCATTTTTTCCTCTCTTTACTTACCACACTCATCTTGAACAGCAATGTCAGCTCTGCTCTAGACTTTGGATCTCTTGCCATTAGACCTACCAGAATCAGATTCATTCTGAGTTCAGCTTAAGAGATGGTTAATAGCACTAGGAAGTTATTTTATCCTCTCTTGGATAATTCCATATCAAATTCTCCATAGCCCTTGTTCCAGATTTATCCAGGTTTTTCAGCCCGTCCATATTATCTCTACTCTTTTCGTTCTTAGCAGATGACCTTACTTCCATATTCACAGAGAATATTAAGATCAGTTTAGGCAAACCATTTATCAAGATTCATCTGGAACTTAGGAGGCGTTTCTTTATTTGACCCATCCTGAGCATAAGTATTCTTTTCTTAGATTGAACGGTATTATTTACCTCTGTAATGTTCGTACCCTGATTATTACCTCTTGGGGTACTTATACAAAATGCTTTTATATATGACAACTCTGTGTCTCTATTGGTACTATCCAGTTCCTTCAACTCATCCTTAATTGGCATGCCTTGGAAGTCCCATTATCATGAGGGAATTTCTCTTTTGGATGCACTGGTGTTTTTCTTAAGGTGTGCTGCCTAGAGCATAGATGAGTGGACTGATGCCATTGGTTATCTCCTCTGGATACTGTATAGTAAATCATCCTAAAATCTAACCCGGCTTTCCCCCACCTTTTCTGTGCAGCCACACTATACTGTTTAATCATGCATCCTTTTATCCATACTCTTCTGCAGGTATGCTTCTCCCCAGTTGTACATTTGACTGCTTAAGTTGGGGTTTTTAAAAATACTGCAGTTAAATTTAATCTTTACCTTTAGTTAGCCTATTGTTCCAGAAGGTCAAGGTATTTTTGGATTCTGATTCCTTGATAAAGATTAGCCATTCTTCCCGATTTGGCAGCATTAATAAATTTGGTTAGGATACAATTAATATCTTTATCCAAGTAACTGTAAAATGCTGAACTGGAAAGACGTCTGGCATGATCCTAGACACCTTCCTCTTGCTTTACATGACTCTACGAATTACTAGTCCTCTTTATTGGGGATGTCCAATCGGTTATAAATAACATCAAGTAACTCTCTTTCTTTGGAGTTTACATCCCCTTGTGTGGCCCAGGGGTATACTGTGACAGACTGCTCAGATTCCTTGCTAAAATGCATTTCCACTTTCTGCAGAATAGATACCAAGTTATTACTTTTAGATAATGATATGCTCCTTGACACCCTTCACTAGCTTATAGGTAACGCCTCACATTTTTGAATACTCACTTACCATAGTTTTAAGACTCTCTTGGGAATCATGCCTGGAATGACTATCATCACGCTCTTTGTTCTCTATCAACCCTTCTCTTCATTGTAATATTTTAAAAGATGATTTTAACTATTCCCTTTTTTCATCTACAATTGCTTCCAGTACTTTGTAATGCAGTTTCTTTATATGAATGGATTAAAACTCATTTAGAATATTTAACACCATTTTATACCTTGGGCCTTAAATTTGTTACTTTGACTTTTGTCTTACTTGTGGCAGTGTGAATATTATTTTCTTGAGGAACGGATGTGAAACAAAACAAAAATAGAATAATTCTGCTTGACCAGTCCCGTGCCATCATCTGCATTTCGTCACCTCCCCTGCAAGTTCCTATACCCAATATAAATGCCATTGTCTCCACTTTATCTCAAAGATAAACTAGAAGAATTAAAAGAACTTTTTTTTTTTAATTTGTAATTTTTGAAAGCTTCGGCTTATTTTATATTTTACGGCACTCTTCTCAGAGGCTCAACTTTTTGTACTTCTCCCAGTAAGCTTTATTATGGATTATGCTTTATTATGGATTATGCTTGTCGCCGAGTGACATACAAGCAAAGTTTATGACACAGTCCCTGACTCGAGGGAATTTACAGTCTGCGTGTAGAGATAACAGAGCCCAGAAATAGTCTCAGCATTACACACATCAGCACTTAACAATGAGCTTAACGTGAGTGGTGCCTTTCTAGTAAGGGCTGAAGAACCTAAAGGAGAGAGTTTTGCAGGATGGACATCCTGAAGGCTCTCTGGGGAAGACCTGACTCTTCGTTGAGATTTTAAAAGAGGACTGATGTGGGACTTTGCAGGACCTGTAGGATTTAAATATAGAGAAGAGTGGGAAGAGTGTTCTGGGCAGAAGATAGGAAAGGCACAGAGCAGGAAGCGGCTGAGTGGGGTAAGCGTGGGGGGTGCGTGTGTGGGTCCATGTGTTTGCATGCCCATGTGGAACTGGGCTGTGGAGGGAGAAGGAGTGACACCAGGTCTTCTCAAGCACAACCTTGAAGTATTCCTTTGTGGAAAATACTATGACCTCTCCCTCCATTTCTACATTTCTTTTCCATTTGCTCAATTTTTGAGAGACCAATAACTCCTCAACATTTAAATCTCAAACTAGGCTCTCCTTTTCAGAAACTTCTGGCCTTCCCAGTCTGCGTTGAGTGCTTTGTTATGATTCCATTCAATGCCCTGTGCTTCCCCGTCATATTCTTATATTACCCTATCATTGCTTGCTCAATTGTCTGTTTTCAGCATTCATTACACTCCTGTTCGGTGGCAGGAGGTACCATATCTGTCCAGCGCTCATTCCATTCACTGACACCTAATAGAAGTGTCCCATGGATCCCAAGCACTCAGTAAAAATGTGTGCTATGATACGGGCCTGCTTGGAGTGATGAGGCTATAATGGGGCATATTTATAAAAAGATTTAAGGTAAAGTGAGATTGGATTACAAAGGACTGGGATGCCAGGCTGAGTTTTGGCTTTATTAGGTAATGAAGAACCATCTTGATGTTTGAGTTTGGGGACAAGATACGGCACATGCGTGACTTTTACTTAGACCTTCGTAAATCAATTCAAACTATTCAAAACTTGATACGCATTTCTAAATTTAATGAGGGAGTGATTTGGCTCCTTACCGTGGATCAGGTGCTTCCCTCTGTGAGCTTGAGAAGCTCCTGTAACTTTAATGCTGTGTGTTTTATTAGAGAAGTTTTGTTATTTTACTAGCCTAATTTTATATGTAGGATATTGAGGTTATTAGCTGCTAACTGTTCTCAAGTTTCAGTCATTTTGCAATTTCAGATACTCTCTTTTATAAGTATTTAAATGTTCCATGGTTTATATAATTAAGTTAATAACACATGGGGCAAGTGATTTCAATGTTCCATTGGTATCATATAAACTTTTATGTCGTATATTTGTGAGTATACAGTTTAATCAAGATAGCACAAAGAGGGGATCCCTGGGTGGCTCAGCGGTTTAGAGCCTGCCTTTGGCCCAGGGCGTGATCCTGGAGACCCGGGGATCAAGTCCCACATCGGGGTCCCTGCATGGAGCCTGCTTCTCCCTCTGCCTGTGTCTCTGCCTCTCTCTCTCTCTCTCTCTCTCTCTCTCTCTCTGTCGCTCATGAATAAAATCTTAAAAAAAAAAAAAACACAAAGAGTGGAGTATGTAGAGGATGACAACTGTAACATGGAAGAGGTTTGGATAAACACATTAACATTGTCAATACTTGATGTGTCAGTATTTAAAACAAGATATTCTTACAGTGGATTAGCATTCATTTGTAAATGTGATTAGTAACAGGCCCCTTTCCCAGTGAAGATTCTTCGGGTAAAATTCCTTTTTTTAAATGTTTTAAAATATTCACAGTCACTGATTGTAATTAACATTCCTCTTTGTCCATCTCTACCCCAAATAACAATTTAATCCGCCATGCATCTATCTTTGGTTCTCTTCTGTAGGGACTGGCTTCGAGTAATTCTTAAGCTCTTGTTGTGCTGTCTTAAACTTAAAAAAAAAATCAGCAGTGGAATATAGGAGAGCTGTGATATTTCTTGAGAGAATCTGTTCCTTGGGTAGCTAGCAAATTAGCCTAAGTGAATTTGCTATCTTTCTTCATTTTTTCTTTCTTTGCCACCCTTTGAAGCTATACGAATTTATCCCGATTTAGACTTGCAACTCATCTGATGGCTTAGCCAAGGGCAAGAAGGTTATATATGAAAGGTATCATAGGCCATCTACCACAAAAGTTTATTTTTTTCCCCCCACTGGTCCTATCCTGGGGATTGATGCAGTCCTTTGGATTTTATCTCTAGGGGGCCCTGGAATAGCTGTTTAACTGAGAAGAGTAGGATAATCTTGTTTGCCCAGTAGCAAAAGTCACATTGATTATATTGACTTCTACCTTCAGGCAAGAGCATGGTTTCCTGGACTGCAGACTTTTAAAAGTTAAGAGAAAAAGAAAACTGAAAGACCTAGTGTGTGGACCATAAATGGGAAAGGTAGATACAAGTAGGGTACGTTGGGTGACACAATGGTGCTCACACAGGAAGAAGAAGGTTAAACACAGTAAAGAAGGCCTGAAAAAAAGTTGTTTCTTCATACTTTTGTTCCCTATCTTCACTGGGGGTGGTTAGAACATTTTCCTCACCAGCCTGTTGTGGCCTTGATGATCTATCTAAATCAAACCAGAGTAACACTGGCTTAATTATTTTTATCTTCGTGTTGGAACTGTTTCAGTAGGTAGTGGAAATTGGTAGCTGTATGTTGTCATAGTCTGTTTTACACGCTGTAAAATGGTGTTTGGCTATGTTTCTTTACATTGACTGTCCTTGATAAATAATCACTGGTCATTGTATGAATACAAGAATGTGCTGCATGCCATGTGCTAAAAACCAGTGTAAGTGGTGTAGAGATCATGCAATGTTGGTAATTTCAAGCGGGTGTTCTGCTGGCCTTACTGTCTACCTCTGCAGTTCAAGGTCTTGATCATGCTCCTACGTGGATTCCTGTGTTGTGGACATATTGTCTTTACTGTATAGTCTTTACTGTAATGGATCACCAGGCTCTTTTTTTGTTTCTATCATTGTCTTTTGCACATATTTTTCTGCTCCTTGGAATACCTTTCTTGTTTTCTATGCCTTGTGATTTCTTACTTATTCGAGAAGATGCAGCTTAAAGTCTGTTTTTGAGGAAGCTTTTGCCAATGTACCATGTCAGGTTTGGATGCAGATTTCCTGTGTTCCCATCAGATGTGTAAGAAACCACACTTTAACTGAATTTTTGTGCTTCGAGTCTGTCCATACCCCATTCCCTACATGAAGCATTCCCTAAGGGTCTAGTGCTGGTTTGTTTTCATTTCTTTTGGGTTTTAGGTTCCTGAATCCTCATCTCTTAGAAAGTGGTAATAGGTGATTAATAAATATCTCTAGGATGTATGAACAAATGAATGAATGAATGACTGGTTAAATGGATAAATTGAGGAATTCAGATAGAAGAAAGGGGGAAGATTTTAAGGCAAGGTTAGGTAGAGTAATTATAAAGAAAGGTCCTGGAAAAAGCATGTTGTGACGGGGTCTAGAGCAGTATACAGACTCTGAAAAGGAAATACATAGTCTTGCCCAGTATCAGAGACAAGGATACATTGGTGGATACAGAATTAGTGTGACATTAAGGTAAATGCTGTGGAAGAGCAAAGTGGCACTACCCAAATGATTTGTGAGATACAAACCTAAAGCATATTATTTATAGTACTACCCATGCATTTGGTAAAAGAACCCACAATCATTATGTAATTGTTTGAAATAAAAAGTGATATTTTTATCTTTCTTTTAAAGATTTTATTTATTTTAGAGAGAGGGGAAGAATGCAAGTGAGGGAAGGGGCAGAGGGATAGGGAGAGAGAGAATCTTAAGCAGGTTCTTCCTTGAGTGTGAGACCAACACAGGGATCCATTCCTGCAGATCATGACCTGAGTGGAAAGCAAGAGTCAGGAACTTAACCAACTGAGCCACCCAGGTGCCTCAAAAGTAATATATTTTTTTTTTTAACATTTAACATATTCAGGTTGTTTTAGTAGAAATATATGAAAAATATTCGAGCCTTACTCTGATATGCAGTTGAAAAGGGAGGAGTGATTTAATAGTGTTTTCAAATAATGGTAAATTTTGTTGATACAACAATTTGCAAATTTGGAACATGATCATAGCTTAAAGGTTACTTGCAATATGGGACGTGAAACCATTACAATCTATATTCAATGAATGGATGGATCCTTTATTAATGCATGATTTTGTGACATCATGGTCTTTAGAAAATACTGGTTCACTGAGCTTTGCCGGGTCTAACAAGCATTGACACACTTTACAATTTATCATCACCATAAATCTCATCTGGAAAGATTTGCAAGTATTGGGAAGCTGTCGAGTTCACCACGGCAGATGTAGATGGTCCAGCTGTAGGCTGAGAAAGTCTTCCAGTCTCATCTTTTCAAGCCAAGAATACATCCTTAAATATATGAAAAATACAAATAAATTTTTCTTTAAATTGGAATAAATATTTTAGAATTTACTAAAATAGCAGCTTAGGTAAAAATTTACAATTTAGAAAACATACACTAATACAACTGCAAAATAAAACAGCAAAGTGTAGTTGCTTTTTGTATTTACATAGAGGTGTAAGAAGAACTGGGGAATTTCAAAATTATGATTTATTGAACAATGATGGGGTTACAGAGATGCTAGCAAGTAAAACCAATGATTTCTGGGAAAAGCTCAGAAGTTCTGAACTGAATTAATCCCTGAACATGCATATGTTTTTACACAAATCTCCGACCTTAGGAAGTTCTATGCAAGCACACATCCCATTAGCTGATAAAATGATGACATTGTTAGGTGTCGTGTCTATACCTTTGAGAGACTGGGAATGGAAAGGGCACACCGTAGCTCAGTAGCGTTATGAAAATTGTGAAGTTACATATCCTTTAAAGAGCCCCGGGGCATCTCCCAGAAATTGCAGATGACACTTTGAGTATTACTGCTTTTAGTTCAACCAAGCCATGAGCGATGTAGCATACAGGTGCTAGAATGACTTTATATCTGATTTCAGAAACTAGGAGTCAGCATTTATTAAGCACATATTATATTCCAGGCATTGTTAAAACAATTAAAATTAAAGCTTTCTTGAGCCCCTTGAGAAATGATCTAGTCTATCACTTAATGTATAGATGAGGAAATGGAGTCAAGACCATTAAAGTTCTTTGCCTTAGAATCATATCTTCATTCAGTGGTGGACCCAGTGTTCGTAGCTAGGCAACATCCATCCTCTTAAATACTATGTCTTAGCACCTTTCCTGGCCATATAAAAGTTTTTCTTGTGGTTCGCAAGTGATTTTGCATACATCCATATCATACTTGCTTGCTTACACATTAGTCAGCTTAAACTCAGGGGTTAGGTTTCAAAGACCTGTGAACTTCCAAATAGAATGCATGAAACAGGAGATAATTAATGTCATTGAAAGAATTATGATAGAAATTCAGTTAAATTAAAACAAAATATCTTTAAATTTTCCACCAGTCTAAAGTTGTTATGATTGTTATGAGTAGGCACCTCTTTTCTTCATATGTACTAACTCTTGAAGAATATTTTGTTGGATATATAACTTAAGGGAAACATTTATTTGTTTCTTCGGTCCTTAATTTTTTTTTAAATTTCATTATTTGCTAGTTTCCATGACTCCCTGGCTATTCTTTTTCTTTTTATCTTTGAATTCCAGAGATTTGGTAACAAAATGCTTAGGTGTGATTTTCTTTGGGTTTATCATACATGAGGATTTGCTGAACTTCATGGATCTCTGAGTTAATGCTACTGTCAAATATGGACTATTCCCAGACATTTCAAATATTTCTTCTTCTTGTATCCTCTCTCTCTTATTTTCCTTTCTGGGACTCTAAGTACATGTATGTTAGACCTTCAAATTGTTCTATAGATTTCAGGTGCCCTTCTACATCTTTGCTGTTTATTCTCTTTGTGATTCTCTTGGAGTTATTTCTATTAACCTGACTTGAAGTTCATCGATCCTTTCCTCTGATGTTAGGTCAACTAAATGGAATTCTTTATTGGTGGCACTGTGTTTTTCATTTTTAGGATTTCCAATTGTTGCATTTTCTTTGCTTTCCATTTCTCAATGGATACTCTCTGTTTACACATCCACACATACATACTAAGCTGCAAGTGTGGAAGACTGAGTCAATATAAATTGTGAGGCATCTCTGGATTCTAATCTATCTTGCAGCAGTTAAAAGCTTGATAAAGATTTACCCAGTTTTCTTAATACCTACCTGGGGGAGACTCTAACCTTCCACCACTTCATCTGGGATGAAAAGAGCCATTACTCATCTCTCCTAAGGTCTGTTTTTTTTTTCCTTTTGGAATCTATTTAAGTTTCTTTGAGTTATCCACTTAGTTTTGTTTTGTTTTTAAGAACAACTTAGACAGTGTGCAACTTATGTACAATAAATCTCACATATATAAAATACACAGCTGGATATGATTTGACACATGTATATACCTGTGAAACCACCACCACCATAACCAACGTAAAAAAGATTCCCATCACCCCTTAAAAGTTTTCTTGTGTCTTTTGCTGATCAATTCCTCCCTCTTCCTTTGTCCCCCAGACAATCATGATCTGCTTTCTTTCTCTACTTACAGATTTATTTGCAATATCTAGATTTTATGTGGAAGTAATGTAATCCTGTATGTGGAGTCTCATTCACACGGTTTGAGATTTATCTTCCTTGTTGCATGTATCAGCTGAGTGATAGTCCTTTACATGTGTGGCTCTGCAACATCTTTTTTTATTTGTTCACATGATCAGAGACATTTGAATTGTTTCCAGGTGTTGACTATTATGAAAAAAAAACCCTGCTGTGAACATTTGCATTCAAGTCTTTATTTGAATACATGTTTACCTTTCTTTTTGGGTAAATACTTAGAATTGGAATCACTGGGTGGTATGAAAAGGCATGTTTAACATTTTAAGAAATGACCAAACTGTTTTACAAAGTGCTTGTTCCTTTTTGGATTCCCACCAGCTGCATATAAAAAATTCCAGTTATCCCACATTATTGCTAAGTCTTGGCGCTGTCAAACTTAAATCTTAGACTTTCCAGTGGGTTTTTGCCTCATAATTAATATTATTGACTATAGGAAGAGCTATTAATGGAGTATTTATATATCTTTTTTAGTGAAGCATCTGTTCAGATCTCTTGCCCATTTTTTAATTAAATTGTTTGCTTTCTTATTTAGCAGTAAAACATCATATATTCTGGATTTAATTACTTTTGCTGATATATGTGTGGCAAATGTTTTCTCCCAGTGTGTGACTTATCTTTCTGTTTATTTAATGGCATCTTTTGAAGAGTAAAAGATTTGGAATTTTAATGAAGTCTAATTTGTCATTTTCTTTGATGTTTCATGATTTGTTTTTTCTATTTAAACATCTTTGCTTCATACAAGATCATAAGGATTTTCTCCTGTTTTCTTCTACAAGTATTATCATTTTAACATCTACATTTATGGCTGTGATCCATACAGAATTAACTTTTGTATATAGTGGTGAGATATGGATCAATGTTCATTTTTTTTCCATATGCATATCCAGTGGTTCCAACATCATGTATTGAAAAAACTTTTTTTTTCCTCACTGAATTACCTTGATAATGTTGTTTGTATAATTGAACACACAACTCTGGATCTGTTTTGGGACTCGCTAGTCCATTGATCCCTGTGTTACTCCTTTCAGACCAATATCAAACTCTTTCGATTACTTTATCTTTGCAATAACTTTTAAAATAAGGTGTATAAATCTTTTGGTGTTGTTTTTCCTCTTTAGTATTGATATTCTCTCTTCCCCTAAATCTTAGTATCATTTTATCAATATCTACTAACGTGACAGCTGGGATTTTAATTAGAATTGCTTTGAATCTATAGATTATTTAGGAAAAAATTGGTACATTAACAGTATTAAGTATGATATACCTCTGCATTTCTTTGGCCTTCCTTATTTTATTTTATCTTACCAGTGTTTGTAGTTTTCAGTACAGAGGTCTTACAAACCCTTGGTTAGATTTATTCCTAAGTATTTCATATTTATTGATGTTATTATATATGGATTTTTAAAAATATTATTTCCCAGGAGTTTACTATTAGTACAGAAATTACAATAGATTTTTGTAGATTGGCATACATACATATGTCCATGGTTGTATCTGCAACCTTGCTTAATTCACTTCTAGTTGTTACTGGCACCATTCATTTTATTGTGCTTCACAGATACTGTGTTTTTACAAATTGAAAGTTTGTCACAACTCTGAATCCAGCAAGTCTCCCAGTGTCATTTTTCCAACAGCATTTGCTCACTTTGTGTGTCTGTGTCACATTTTGGTAATGATCACCATATTTCAAGTTTTTCATTATTAAATTTGTTATGGTGATCTGTGATTAGTGATTTTAAGTCACTGAAAGCTCAGATGATAGTTAGCATTTTTTAGCAAAAAGTACTTTTCAGGGGCACCTTTGATTTCGCCTCAGGCCATGACCCTCATGGTGGTGGGATGGGGCGCTGGATCTGGCTCTGCACTCAGCAGGGAGTCTGTTCAGGGATTCTCTTTCTCCCTCTCCTTCTGCCCCTTCTCATCCTTGCCCTCCCCCTTCCTTTAAAATAAATAAATAAATCTTTTTGAAAAATAAAGTACTTTTCATTAAGGTATATACATATTTTTGGACATAATGCTATCGTACACTTAATAGATTATAGTAATGGTGTAAACATAACTTTTATGTGCACTGGGAAGCCAAAAAATTCACTTGACTCACTTTGTTGCAATTTTGCTTTATTGCCATTGTCTGGAACTAGACTTGCAATATGCTTATTTGGTAGATCCCTTGGGAATTTCTACATGAACAATTATGTATACATACAACACATAGGCATGGTCTCATTTCTTATTCTAATATGTGTTTTATTTCTCTTTCTTATCGCAATGACTAGGATAACTTCAGTACCATTGATTAGATGTGTTGAGGAAAGGCATCTTTGCTTTGTTTCTGACCATAGTAGGAAGTGGTAAGTCTTTAATTTTGGGTGTGACTTGAACTGTGTTTTTTTATAAACACCCCCTGATAGGTTTTTTTTAAACTTAATTATGTAGTTTATTTAGCTAGTTCTCATTATTGGGGCTGGAGTAGGAGTCTCTTGTGATTTTCTACCACCTAATTAGAAGTGAAGACTCTGTACTTTTACTTTAAGCTAACTTGATATAGATGTGGCTAAGCATTTCTATTTACAGAAAACTACCACTGTAAATAAAGAAAGAACAAGAGATTTCTCATTCTCAAAATCCTTTTTTCAAACTTGCTGTTTCTCAGTGTAATCCATAATCAATCACATTGTAGTATTTTCTCACCATAGTTCCTTATTTTTCACTTTTGCTCTACTATTCTTATTGAAATGTGTCTCATTAAAGTTATACATTTTTTTAAAAATTTATTTATTTATTCATGAGAGACACACAGAGAGACACACACATAGGCAGAAGGAAAAGCAGGCTCCTCTACAGGGAGCCTGATGTGGAACTCTATCCTAGGACTCCAAGATCATGACCTGAGCTGAAGGCAGACACTCAACCACTGAGCCACCCAGGTGCTCCAATAAATGTCTTTTTAATCTAAAAGTCAGATGATATTTTCTCAGCCCTCCTCCTATGGACTGAGTTGTGTCCCCACCAAAATTCACATGTTGAAGCTCTAAACATCCCCAACATATTCGGAGGTGAGGGCCCTTGGGATATAATTGGGTATAGATGAGGTCATAAAGGTGAGACCCTCATGATGCTATTAGTGCCCTTAAAAGAAGAGACAGCAGAGAACTTCCGCTGTCTCTTTCTCTTTACACCATGTTAGGATATGGTGAGAAAGTAGCCATCTAGAAACCAGGAAGAGAGCTTTTACCAAACCCAACCATGCTGGCACCTGCTCTTGGACTTTCAGCTTCTACAACTGTGAAAAAAAATGAATGTTTATAGTCTAAGCTACCCAGTCTATGGTATTTTGTTATGTCAGATTGAGCTGACTAATAGACCCCCTTACCCTCTACAGACTTGTAAAATACACTTCTTTTTGAACATGTGTCCTCTTCTGTTTCCATTCTCATTATAGTTTTCTGATTGCTGCTTCTCCATTTGAGTCATTAAAAATCCTTCTCTAACCCTTAAATATGAATATTCACCCAGAGTAATGATTTTGGCTATTTTCTCTCTTCACTTGCGGCCCTTTGCCATGAAACAGTTTGAATTAAAGTCAATTTTCAGAGCTTCCTCAGTGTGGAGGACCACACACTCATGTCTCTTATCCTTAATTAAAAATTCCAATTTTCAAGTACATCTCTACCTAGACTCTTGGCTAACAGTTCAAGATCCATGTGTATAAAATTAAATTCAACATCCCTTCTCTCAAGCTGACTTCTGTTACCTCTTTCTATTAATGGCACCATTATCTTTCCAGACAAAAAACCTCAATGTCATCTTGTTCCTCAGATCTAGTCATTTGCCATGTGATGCCAACTTTAATTTTATAATATCTCTAGCACCCATGCTTTCCTGCTCCTTCCCACAACTTCCTTCAGTCCTCATGTTCACTAACTGCTCTCCTTCTCTGGCAGGAGTTTTTGCTAATGACTTTATGGCCAAACCCTAGTCATTTTCAAATGCAAGATCCAATTCCATGCATTCCAAGAAGCTTTCCCTGATTATCTTTGTGCTGCCACTGCCTAAAAGCAATGTTTCTTATAAACATCATTAATTTTCTATCTCTACCTGTTCTCCACTTTCTATTAGCCATTTAAGAAAAAATATATCACCCATACTAGACTTTGAAGAAAATTAAAGAAAATTTTATCTTTATTCAGAAACTTAGTATTGATTGAATTATGTTGATTTATTAATACTTCATTATAAAACTTGTTTTCAAGAAGCAATAAATTTTATAGGCCTTCATTTTACTTCTATTTTATACTTTTTTTTTGCCTGAGTTTTGTCTTTTATGTTATTTATAAGAATGGCCCTATATTAGTATGTTTTATTGACATTAGTTCGTATTTATCGAATACCAAATAATATATGATGTTTTGTACTCAGTGCTTCTGATAAAGCAATGAACTACAGGAAACATGTATATTTTTTCGTTTAGCTAATTTAACAGAGAAGTAGAAAAGAGCATAGGTAATTACCTAAGCATTATTGGGTTCTTTCTCGCAATTCAGTAAACTTCATAAATTTCCATCTATAACAAGACTTCTCCCTTTCAAAAGAGGTAAACAATAAATAAAAAAAGAAAAGTAATAAAAATAAATCAGATGGTAAATACAGAATAATGAAATAGAAAAGGCAAACATATAGGAAAACTTTTTGAAACATTTTCTCAAGTTGTAAGCCATTTATATGTATATAATATATACATAATATACATATAATATATGTATATATGTATTTGTGTCTATGCATACACAGGATCCAGTGAAAATAAAAAGAAAAAAAATGAGTGAATTTGATAATAAAGATTTAAGCTATCTAACTCCTTCCATGTTTATAAAGATGACTCCTACTCAGTTACTCTGTCATTTAATTACAGCATAAAATAACTCATTGGAAGTCCAAAGTTGAATATATCGTGAATCTACATTGGCTGGTTAGATTAAGTCTGGAAAGATACTGACTTTTTTTAAGATTTTATTTATTTATTTATTTATTTATTTTAGAGAGCAAGAAAGCAGTGGGGGGAGGAGGGAGCCTCAAGCAGGCTCTGTGCTGAGTGAGGAGCTGATGTGGGGCTCGATATCACAACCCAGAGATTAGGACCTGAGCTGAAAACAAAAGTCGGATGCTCAACCCACTGAGCCACCCAGGTGCCCCCATACCTACTTTCAATTAAGTGGCAAAGATTGGATCATAAGTAAGGTTATTCAGAAAATATTTTTAGAGAATTGAAAAAGGACTTAAGATAGCTTCCTGACGAACTTCAAATGGTGATAAGAAAATCATGAAAAAGAGTCTGGGGAGATATTGTAGAAACTAAGACAGCCAAAGCAATCTTATGATACGTATTAATATTGATCAACTAATATTATTAATAATAATATGATGTATAGATGAAATGCAAACTCCTGATTGGACTGAGCTGAAGTATTTTTAACTCTCAAATTATTAAGGGTGGAATTTGAATTAAAATTACTGTTAAAAATAAATTTAAAAAATTGAAAACTAATATTACTAAGTGTTAAATTTTTCACAAAGCAGTCCTTGCAATTCCTGGGGATTCACAAAAGGGGAGCTTTTCTGCATTTCACTTGAGGGGGCGATAAAAGTATAGTTGATACTTGAACAATGTGGGGCTAGGGACACTGACCCCTGCACAGTTGAAAATCCACATGATTTTTGACCTTAAACTTAGGTACTCGTAGCCTACTGTTGACTGGAAGCCTTACCAATAGCATCAAGCCAATTAACATATATTCTGTGGGGCATATGTATTATATAGCGCATTTTTACAATAGCATAAGTTACAGAAAAGAAAATCTTATTAAGGAAATCATAAGGAAAATATATGGACAATACTGTACTGTATTTATTGGGGGGGGGGGGAATCAGTGTGTAAGTGGACCAGTGCAGTTCGAATTCATGTTTTTCAAAGGTCAGCTGGATAGTGGAGTAAATTCTGGGCTTGTAGTCCATCTGTCTGAGTTCCCAACTGACCTCTACACCTTAATAACTTTGAGATTTGGGCCAAGTCATTGAAATCTGACCTCTGTTCTGTTATCTGTAAGCAGGAAGGGTTACAATACATGGTCTCTAACATCTTTTCTAGTTCTAAGCCTCTATTATGTAAATGCCATCTTTATGTTCACTTTCATGTAAGAGATACTGAAATGGAGAAGAAAAATTGCCTGGAGTTTAGTACGATCAGGAAAGTTTCTTTTAACTTTTCCCATTTTGAATCAATTAGATATAAAAAGGCATTAAAATAATATGGTTGTGGTTTGGAATTTAATGGGAATGAACTCAGCCTTTCTCAACATGTAGCTTTGTGCGTATCCAAATATATACCTGCAAAGGACGTGTTCAGAAGCCAAAATTTACTTCTGGTAATGATTTCTTTTAATTTAATCATTATGTAAAAGTTCAGAAGGAATGGAATTTGTGCTGGACTCTGCTGTGTTTCTTTTGCTGGCCCAGTTCCAGCATGACCATCGGGGATCTGGATCCCACTGTTGGTGACAAAAGGTCATTTTCTGTCTCACGAGTCAGAAAAGCTCTGCTGTTGAACTGAAAACTCAAGAAGGCCCCTGACTGCCCATCATATCCCCAGGAACTCTCAGAGAAACATCATTCCTAGAGTGTCCAGGGGGGGATCTCAGGGTGAATTGTAGAAGAGGAAGGTCTTTTTCAAAATACAACCTTCACTTGCCTTCCCCAGGTGTGTTACCCATCTAGCACCTCCATGTGTTCACCATACCAAAAGCTCGCCAAAACCCCTTTGGTTAGGATTTTTTATGGAGGCTTCATTAGGTAGGCATGCTTGATGAAATCGTTGACCATTAGTGAATTATTTAAAAGATTTTATTTATTTATTCATGGGAGACACTGAGAGAGAGGCAGAAACATAGGCAGAAGGAGAAGCAGGCTCTCTGTGGGAAGCCTGATGCGAACCTAGATCACGACCTGAGCTGAAGGTAGATAGACACTCAACCACTGAGCCACCCAGGTGCCCTGAAGTGGCCTCAACTTTGATGGGAAGGAAAGGGTGATCTGACTGGAACAAAACTCACCCGGTGGTAGAGGAAAATAGAATTATCTGGGCTTTAACGTGTCATATTTGAAAGAAGATTCTGGAAGAAGACACAATAGTGACCTTCATGAGTCTTCTAACCCAGCCCTTGAAACTTTTCTCAAGATGTTGAGAAAATGGGCTCCAAACTTTAAAGCCATGAAAACTTAAGACTTGTAAATACTGTCTGTCAACAAAGATCAAAAAAGAGAACAGAAACAAATATACCAATAGTAGAGGTGCAGGCAGTGAAGGAGATGCCTAGACTGGGCCAGGAATGGGAAGGTCAGATAAAGCTAAACTACCACTCAGGAAAACAATGGACTCTCAGGAACCCTCCCCACTCTGCTTTCTTCAGAGAAAGAGAGTGTGCATGAGTGGGTCGGGGCAGGGTGGACAGAGAAAACTTTAAGCAGGCTCCATGCCACTCGGAGCCTGATGGGGGCTCAGTCTCATAACCCTGAGATCATGACCTGAGCTGAAATCAAGAGTCAGATGCTCAACTGACTGAGCCACCCAGGTGCCCGTCTTAGGACCTTTTAAAACAGGGGTTGACGAACGGTGGTGAAATCCAACCTGATGCCTGTTCTTGTTCTGCCCTAGAGCTAAGAATGGTCTTTATCTTAATAAATGGTTGACTAAATCCAAAGAAGAAAACTTCACAATACATGTACACTCTATGAGATTCAAATTTCAGTGTCCATAAATAAAGTTTCATTGGAACACAGCCATACTGTGACAGAATAAGAAATATATATTTGGCGTCTGCCTGTTGTTTCCTGGCACACAACTGCTAAAACCTAAGGAATCTCCAAAGTGATAAGGCTCCTGGGTAGCTTTGGGATGGGGCCTGGTTGCCAGGGGAACCAACCACATGAGGAGAGGATTAGAATTCTGTGTCCCAGCCTGACCTCTAGAGAGAGGAGAGAGTTTGAAGGTTGAGTTAGTTAATCACTAATGGTCGGGAGGCCTGGGTGGCTCAGTGGTTGAGTGTCTGCTTTCAGCTCAGGTTGTGATCCTGGGGTCCTGGGATCGAGTCCCACGTCAGGCTCCCCACGGGGAGCCTGCTTCTCCCTCTGTCTATTCCTCTGCCTCTCTCTGTGTCTCTCATGAGTAAATAAATAAAATCTTAAAATTAAAAGATGAGGCCACTTTGATATCTCCTCATTATTAAAATGTTAATTCAAGTTCTCCACAGGTGTGACAATCTAAACCAGAATCCATTTTACTCTTCTTAGAAACCATGGTATCTCCTATTTTAATAAGACTCTGGCTGACTTCACTTGATTTCACAAATACCCTAAAATTAACATCCTACCCATCTCTTAAACCTTTCTACAAAATAAGTACACATTGAGAAGGTAAGCACATAAAAGAGTTAGCCCTGAATCAATATTGAGATAGTTAGTTTATGAAAGCAGTGATTGGAGGCAAGATTGTTTGTATAACAATACTAATCATTTGTCAACCTAGCATTCTAGGAAAAGAAAATCAAATACCGCAGAATTTCTATGTCAGTTTGGTCATTACAGGTTTATTTTGTTTAAAACGTTTTCCGCATTGGGAATAATGTGGGTTTGTAGAATATAGTATGTACTTCAGCGATGTAAGATTTGCTTGATTTATATCACAGGTTTGGTTTCATGAGTGGAAAAATGGGTTTAAAATCTAGCACAGTCCAGGGATCCCTGGGTGGTGCAGCGGTTTGGCGCCTGCCTTTGGCCCGGGGCGCGATCCTGGAGACCCGGGATCGAATCCCACATCAGGCTCCTGGCATGGAGCCTGCTTCTCCCTCTGCCTGTGTCTCTGCCTCTCTCTCTCTCTCTCTCTCTCTCTGTGACTATCATAAATAAATAAAAATATTAAAAAAATAAATAAATAAAATCTAGCACAGTCCAATTTTTATTCTAATATTTTATTAAAGAAATTTGGCATGCAACTTATTAGCTAGTGGAATTATATAAAATAAAACCATATTAGAATATTACTCTTCTGGGCCATGCTGTAAACTCTATTATTTTGTAATTCAATAAAATAAACACTAATTTTGGACAAAGACACTATTTTCTTGGTATGCATTAATGTTCTTCAGGTAGAGAATGTTTTCCAAATTTGGAGAGTATATCAATCTTTAGGTATAAAAATTGAGAATTACAAGTTCCCTTAAACTGGTTTTGAGCGCTAATAGGAAAGGTGTCATAGGTATAAAATGTTAGTGGATCTTTCGGAGGAAATGGAATAAATTTGTCAATCTTTGATTTTGTGACTTCATTGAGCATGATTCTCTTGCACAATACCTTTGCATAGATTTTTCTCTAATCCTTCATACATCCCTGTTCCATCACCATTTTACCATTTCACAGTTGAGATAACAGGAACTCAGTGACATTAACAAACTTGTGTAGCATTGTGCTCCTGCCAAGTAGGAATTGTGATAGTCAACATTAATCATTACATCTTGGGTGCCAGGTACTTTTGTAAGTGCTTTGCATTTGTCAATTTGTTTACTTTCATAAATTTGTTTACTTTCACAACACATTTATGAGATAGTTGCTGTCAGCATCCCTATTTTCCAGATGGAGAATGTGGCGGTGAAGTTCAGAACTTAAGGTCACAGAACTGGTCCATGGTAGAGGCAAGAAGCAGACACAGACCACCTGGTCCTAGAGCCTGAACTCAGTCGCTTCTACACTCAGTCTACCACTTTAGGGCACAACTGTGCATGGCACTGACATCTGTGTGAACTTACCTCTCCAATCATGAAGTCTCTCTCATGATCATCATCTTCAGGTATATGGATATTAATATATAATCTCAGACACTTAAAAAAAGTCATCATTGCACAAGAGACAAGAGGGGAAGTTAAGTGTGTATGTGTATGTATGCATGAATGTGAAATCAAAGATGTGTTTCCAGGTCTTCCTGACTGGCCAAAACTAAAGAAAAAAGAGAGAGAGAAAATGGAGAAGTCTAGATGTTGGATGGTCAGTAATTTTATTGTGCCACTTAAATTAAATTTGTCAATCAGCCCAATTGTTTAATCCTCATGGACCTGTTTTCATTTTAAAAGTTTCATCAGGCTATACTACCTGTATCATATCATAATGGAATCTGTAGACTCTTCAAGAATGTGAACTTATTGAGTGTTTTTTTCTAGGTAATTAACTTAGCTTTTCATCTTCCTTGCAAAGTTAAATCAAACATTGTTGAGCATACAGGCATTTCTAGAATAATACGATATATGTGTTCCTGAAAAACCTCATATGCTGCAAAACTGCACTAAAAATAAAAGGGCTTGTGGGAAGAAAATGTGTTAGAGTGAAACCAGTAAACCCTATGAGCACCAACAAAAGCAACAACAATCATAAAAATTATACAAATTTAGGTAAAAAGACTGATTGCATTCTAAGGAATACTGCAATTAATGATAGGCCTGATATTAGGGGGAAAGCTGAATAAATTATAAGAAAGTGCTGAGCCTGCTGAGTTATGGAGACAAGGGGAAAAATAGAGGAAAGGTCTAATAAGTACTTCCAAGATGGGACAGTGGTCAGACTGAGGTAGGAGGAAGACCACAAGGTGGTTGGAAATCCAGCATGGCTGCTACTTTATACGGACATTATGCCCTCTTTAGGACTGCGTATGAGCCAGTTCACATCACAGAAATACACAGTATTTATATGAAAATTGATAGAAACAAAAAGAATTTTTATGATGTAAAAGGGAACTCCATTTCTCATTTAGCTTCTTCCATAATAATTGTTATATTTTCAGTAAATAGATTTTTAAATGACTAAGTCTCTAAGGAGCTATTTTAGTCATAGAACAATGATGGGAATTACAGAAATAGCTGCAGGAAATTGTTTTATGTATTTCAGGGACAAAATATTGAAATATTTATCTGATTTCCACATGACCTACATGACCTACCGTAAGTGGTAATGGTATTTAACTTGAAGACATACTAAGTGCATGTATTCAAATTTCAGTGATAATCACACTAGAAAGTCCTGAACATAGAGATTTAGGATTTATCCTCCCAAAAGTTTTGCTCTTTAGGTATAAAACATTTGGATGTAAACATTTGGATATAAAAATTGAGAATCACATAATGCTAATTGTTAGAGTTAAAATCTCCCTGCTATAGACTATACTAAACTCTGGTGTTACTTTACAGATATTAGAGAATTGCTCCCAATTCCAGTGAAAACAGATTGTGAGTCACACCCACCTTATTTTTAATAAAGCAGTAATACAATTTGGGGCACCTGGGTGACTCAGTCAATTGAGTGTCGACTGTTGATTTTGGCTCAGGTTGTAATCTCGGGGTCCTGGCATCAAGCCCCATGTGGGACTCCATGCTCAGTAGAGTATACTTCTCTCTCTCTCTGACCCACCCTCACATATACACACACACACTCTCTCTCTCTCTCTCAAATAAATAAATTGTAAAGAGAGAGAATACAGTTTATTAAATTATAATTATCAGTACTAGATATAACTATTATTATAATTATTATAAAACATAAGTTGCATGGCTACTGTAGCTTTGGTGAGGCAGTTGACATCAGGTGAGGGGGAATTTCTAGTATTTTGGTCACACAACTGAGGTTGCTGTTGCCCTTAGAGCTCACTTCTTTGTTTCGGAAAGGTTGACAGTATGGGCTCTCCGGTAACAAAAATTCAAGGTAAGTAGCCTTCACTCTCACAGATCACTGGAGACACCTTATGCGTACATGCACATGCAGTGTTGGAAGGTGAATGCTCTGTTTTGTAACATAAACTGGAGTCCGCTTTCCCACGTCTGGGCTTTTGAAGGAGAAATTACTTTCCAAAAGGAGATTTTAGCAGGAAAGTTGGAGCACTCTGACTCCCACAAGGTGTTATGTAATAGTGAAAACCCAAAATCTGGGCTTAGTTATGATTGAATAACCAAAGTCATGGGAAATGGATTATGGACTCTTGGTTGCTCTCCACGGGCCCTGGACTCCTTTCTTGGCTATGGTATCGAGAAGTACAGTTGGAGGAATATGTCCTTGCTCTCCTTCAGCCCTCATATCCAGTCAGTAGCCAAGGGCTATAGATTCTCTAGCTGAAATACTTCTGGAATTGATCCACTTTTTCATCCTAAGGTCATTATTTTAGTCCAACCCAGATCAGCCTCCTGTCCAACTCTGACACATTCCTCATTCTCCACTCCAAATAATCTTTTAAAAATACAATCCAATCTATTCACATTCTTCCTTCTTAGTCTTTTAGGTGGTTGCTCTTAGAATAGTTTTCTTTGTTTAACAAGGTTTGGAGAGCCCTCCACAATCCTGGCCTCTGCCTGTCTCAGCTCCCTTCCCTACCACCTTGCTCTCCCTGACCCCATGCTCTAGCCATGCTGGAATTATCTTGGTTCCTAGAACATGACCAGATCTGTCTTGGCCTCCAAGCAATGCTGTTCCGTTTGGAACTTTCTTGACCCAGTTCAGGGTCACATCTCAGCTCAGATGTCTCTTCCTCCTGGGACAGGGTCTGGATCCCTGGTTTGCACACTCAGAGCACTTGCTGTGCACTTCCCCTTTCTGTAGCATGCATCACATATAGCACTGAAGTGTCTGAAATAGTTCCCCTGCCAGATGTAAACTCCAAGAGGCCAGGCAATGTCCTTTATTCTGCATCTAAAAGAATGCCTAACACAAAGTAGACCATCCACAAATACCTATTGAGCAGAATGAGGAGTAAATGCAGTAGAAGTATCAAAGAATCAGTGGCAGTGGAGATTATGAAAAAGAAAATGCAAATGGCATGGTGAATTCATCAAGTATGTTAAAACCCAAAAGGTTCATGAGCTTTAACTTTTCAGAAATTGTCACTGAATTGAGCAAGGAAAGTGTCAGTAACACAGTGGAAGCAAAAGCCAGGGAGTTGTAGACTTAGGAATAAATATTTCTTAAGGAAATGAACACAGCACCCAAGGCTTGATCTTTCAAGATGTATGATTCATAAATTACATATCACAGATTTGGGGTAGGACTATAAGTAACAGAGAGTAGTGGCAGGTTCTACTGGCCTGTCCGCATCCATAATCATCCCCCATACCTAGCAGAGATAATGCTAAAGCTAGGGAAGCATGAGGAGATAAAAGAATCTGATATTTGCTTGCTTTTATTTTTTAACTTAGTACTGGAGTGACTTGGACATTCATACCAGTTTTTCTAGTACTTTGTCCTGCTTTCCTGATATATCACAGAGGAAAGTTCTATAAATATTTCCCACTGCAAAAGGAAAAGAAACACACCGTAAAAGGCTGGTTTATGGAGTTTTATTTGATTTTTTTTCAATTTTTGAAGAATAAAAGCTTTAGATTTCTGGTCTGCCTGAAAATTAAGCTTGACACCAGTTTATGAAAATGGTGATGAGTTTGTGCTACTGTATGCAAACTTTGTCCTCACTAAGGCATTTTGTGTTTCCAAATTCTCTTCTCCTTTCAGCTACTCTTAAAAATTTAGACTTTGGAATTTGATCTTAAAACACATATATCTCTTTAACCACAGATTTTGGCAGGGCTAGGTCCTAGGCCCAATATTGGACAGTGGATGTAACTGTTTGCTTTTACTATGGAGACTTCGTTCTTGGGCTCCTCCCACACACCCCAATTTCTAATTTGAAATCTGCTCTTTAAGACTTGCTGTTGTAAAAGAGGCTTTCTGTGGCAGAGTCCTTATGGGTTATTTTCTCTCTAGTCTTTTAATTTTTTTTAAAAAGATTTTATTTATTTATTCATGAGAGACACAGAGAGAGAGGCAGAGACACAGGCAGAGGGAGAAGCAGGCTCCCTGCAGGGAGCCTGATGTGGGACTTGATCCCAGGACTCCAGGATCAGGGCCTGGGTCAAAGGCAGACGCTCAACCACTGAGCCACCCAGGCATCCCTCTCTCTGGTCTTTTTATAAGTAGGAAACAAGATTTTTGTGTGTAACTCTAGAGTTTAAATGATGGATAGCCTCTTTACCTGAACAATCATGCATCCTGGTTATTAATATGAGGCCAAAAGCTGGGTCATTATTCCCACCATAACGGAGTTAATCACTTACTACTAAAAGGGAGAGGGCATTCAGTGTATCTGGAAGCTGTTTAATCATCAACCTTGAAGATGGCAAATACCTCTCTGAGTTTCTGAGAACATATATCCCACTGCTTGCCAAGGCCTTGTCACCAAGTTCATTACTTTAATTAATTTGTTTTTCCTTTACTGTGTTACTCTCATTTCTACAACCGGCTATCTACTGTGTTCAGCCACTGACCAAACCATTTCCAGAGTCACTGCTAAGGTTACACCTAAAAATCATCACTGGTTTAGTTGAAGAACATTTTCTGTATTCCTAGCAGGCAGACACAAGGCAAACAGGTTTCCAAGGTATCAGCGTTGAGTACATCTGTTTCGTAATGTAATTTCATCGGTTGAGCAGATGAAGAATGCTAATTAGCTTGTTTATATATATGTGATTTAATGAGATTAAACACTTAACTGATCTTAAACTAAGTACAAGTTGTTTCCTGTTGCTGTTTTTACTTAGTAAAAAACAGTGTTAGACACATTTTCTGGAAATTACAGTGCTGTGCAACCCAGAGAAGAGAGAATTTCAAGGTTGACTGGTCCGTTTTATCCTTCTGAGATTGCATAGGAGGCTGGGAATCAAAGTATTGGGTTTAGGGACAAGGGTTGAAATCCAACATTAATGAAAAGCCTAAAGTTAATGGGAGACGTTATCATAAACTGTATTTTGTCAAACTCCTAAGTCCCAAACTAAAATTCTGATATGTACCAGAATAATTTATTTCAGGGAGCAGTTCTATACCTTCATCGGATCCAATCTAGAATCTTCTAATTTATTTTTTTGCTTTCCTTTTTTTTTTGAATACTTTCTTCTTCTAGTTATTATGGTCGTATCTTGATATAATTGAAATCATGGCATTCAGTTAATATAGCTTTTCTTCCTAAAAATTATGTACAATAATGGTATTATAATTTTTATGGTTATTTAATATTATCTACTATGCTGTCTTTTTTTTTTTTACTTTCAAGTTGAACAAAACAGATGCACAAAGGCTGCTATATTTTGAGGGTGGGGTGGGTAGAGGAGATGAGGAAGTAGCTCCGGTCCTATAGGCAGAATTATATTTGGCTTAAAATGCTTCAGTTAACCTGCTCAGCTTTCTATAACCAGAGGTCAGCAAGCTATGGCTGGATCCAAATGGATAGGACCCATCTGAGGGCCAAGTCCACAGCCTGTTTTTGCAAATTCAGTTGTATTGGAACACATCCATACCATTCCTTCGTATATCAGCTGTGGTTGCTTTCATGCTGAAATGGCAGGCGTTAAGTCATTGATAGAAACCCACAAAACTGAAATTATCTCTCTCTGGCCCTTTACAGAAAGGCCCACTGTCCACTGATCTAAAGCATGTATGAGGACGGGAGTTAGTGCATAGTAATAGCTACATTCGAATGTAGTAAAGAATGAGAAACATATATTTTCTCAGAATTGAATCTTTTTTCTTTTTAAATATTTATTCATGAGAGACACAGAGAGAGAGAGAGAGAGAGGCAGAGACACAGGCAGAGGGGGAAGCAGGCTCCATGCAGGGAGCCCAACGCGGGACTTGATCCCGGGACTCCAGGATCACGCCCTGGGCTGAAGGCAGGCGCTCAACCCCTGAGCCAACCAGGGATCCCCCCCACCCCAGAATTGAATCTTAAAGGTGGTTGAGTACCTTGGATTTTTAGGTCTTTCAGACTCCAAGTAACCATTTTCTCTATCACCAGATTACTTTGGGTCACTCAGTAGCCTGCTGAGAGAGCTCCCTATTCTATTCTGGCAGAAAGTGTTTTCTGTTCGTGAATAGATAGGCTCTTCCTTGTATCTTCTTGCAGATTCATAAATTACATATGATCACAGATTTGGGGTAGGGCTTTCACAGAGAGTACTGGCAGCTTCTATTGGCCTGTCAGCATCCATAATCTTTCCCCCATACCTAATAACCTACGACACACCCAAGGGCCATCAGATGACAAATGTAGCTTCTTTATTTGTCCCAGTTCAGCAAATGAATTGTCCATTGTCCTAAACTTATTAGAGAACTTATCTGCGACAAATTACAAGCTGTTACTTACACACATTAAGAACATATTAAGAGTATTGAGGCACACAGAAAAGAAAAGGAATAATTGATCTCCAGTTCTAAAGACTGAAGTATAAGGCTTTATCCTGGATGATTCAGCTGCTACCAGCCTGTGAGCAGGAGAATTATGTTATTGTTTGTTTTTTAATATAAATATGTAAACCATATCTTTAAATGAATCCTAGTTTATGACCTAAGCCTGATTACGTAGAAACTGGTCTAGGAGTTTGGGTTCATAGAAAATACATTGGCCCTGGTGTGACATGGACCTAGATTTGAAGCCTAGCTGTCACTTTCTGGCATGTCAAATGAAAGAAAATAACCTCAACTGTTGAGCTTCTGGCGCCGTGAGAATAACAATAATGTGTCATATGGTTTGTGTGAGGCTTAACTGTAAACACAGACTCCCCAGCACCTTACATCATAGGAAGTAAGTAACCTTGGGCTCTTTTTGCACTCCTTTTCACTCTGTGTGTGTGTATGTGTGTGTGTGTGTGTTTCAAAGAATGGAAGCAGTTGGTGAACCCAGTTAATCAAGACCGTTAGTATGGCTGACAAGCTGCATTACTAACCAGACGGTTTCAGTGACAGATAACTAGTTATCTGGTTGTGGATTGTGAGTGGAGATTCACAGTCACAACATCAATACAAACAAAATTATAAGGGAAACATGCTGGAATAGCCGCACATATGTTTTCAGTGGGCCTCTGGGAGAGAGACTTTCTTGGTTTACTCCAGTGTCATCTAGACTCAGATCCAGAGACCCCTGCAAATCCAATGGCATGATCTTAGGGATCAGTTCTTTGAAAAAAATATTATTTGTTTTTCATTTTGATGATATTTCAAAATTCCTTTGCTATTTATAGAAACAAGCATCTTCTTTTTGAATTAACATTTCAATTAATCTTTTTTTTCATCTAAAATTCAGCATTTTAGATCCATAAACATATACTTGAGTAGCACTAAATATATATTTTTTTCCATATTGGGAGACACTGGTTTCTGCTATCCTGATTTTTTGGAAAGAGGAGCATAATGAGAATGTAGTAAGACTAGCACTAAGACATAGATTTATACTTGGCTTTTATTTTTTTTTAAAGATTTTTTTTATTTTATTTATTCATAGAGACACAGAAAGAGAGAGGCAGAGACACAGGCAGAGGGAGAAGCAGGCTCCATGCAGGGAGCCCGACATGGGACTCGATCCCGGGTTTCCAGGATCACGCCCTGGGCAGCAGGCGGCACTAAACCGCTGCACCACCTGGGCTGCCCTAATACTTGGCTTTTATCATAAAACCATAAAGTTTCACTCTTTTGGAATCAAAGTAGACCAAGTGGGCTATAAAAATGGAAATCAGTAGTTTGTGGTAGGGACATGTGGAATGCAGCTCTGTTCCATTTGAAAAATACTAAAACCAAGTATTTTACTAATATACACACATTAAAGATCTTTACCAAATATTTCATCCATTCTGTAACTGACATGTCCACCAGAATTTTCTGTCTACTTGGAAATGATATATGAATATGAGGTCTTTGCCTTTTGACACCTGTCTTTTTCTGTTTTCGTAAGTATACAAAATCACTTCTCTTTCTGTTCTGACTTCCTACTACCCATAGACACTCCAGTCACCCGTATTCTTGATCTGCTAGTGGCTTCCATTTGTCACTCCGCATAAGAAGAACAGCTTTCCCGGAGGTGATCCACAGCAGGGTGAGAGGCCACTAACACCATGTTCTGCACGAAGCTGAAGGATCTCAAGATCACAGGGGAGTGCCCTTTGTCCTTACTGGCACCTGGGCAGGTTCCCAAAGAGCCAGGAGAAGAGGTAGCGGGAACCTCAGAAAGTGGCAAAGCAACTCTGCCCATCTGTCAGGATGTCCCTGAGAAGAATGTACAAAGAAGTCTTCCTCAAAGAAAGACCAGTAGGAGCCGAGTCTATCTTCACACTTTAGCAGAGAGTATTTGCAAACTGATCTTTCCTGAGGTGAGTGCTTGCCCTTTTGAGATTTTACTGATATTTTGAAAATTGTAAACGAGTATTTTTAAAGGAAAATGTAAACGCGTGCTTTCTCACTTTCAAGGCTATAATAGATGTAGACTGTTTCCTGGAAACATATAAACACACTTCTTGAAAATGATCATGTTCTTAAATTATGTTTAATCTTAAAACGTTTAAGATCTTGAATTCTTTTAAAGGGTCCTGCACTCTGATGAACTTTATGACTTTGAGCAACTGCTTAGCCCCTCTTATCCTCAACTTCCTTATTGTAAAATGGTAGTAATAACAGTACCTACTCCCTAGAGTTTTAATGAGCATGGTCTGAAATAATCCATGGCCCTTGCCATCCCTTAAGTGCCTTAGGTAGTTGTTAGCTATTATCTTAAAATTAAATTCCTTGAAGAATGACTTCTTTTCTATCCATTTTCTTCTAATTCCAAAGAGCGTTATATGTTCCCTGCCCATTTGTGGAGGTGGGAAAATCTCCGTTTCCACCTCCAGCTCTGTGTCTGAAGTCTGCACAAGCCAGGCTTGACCTGCTTCCTTGAGTCAAGGTCATGGCCCAGTGCTTGCAAATTAGCTCCCGACACTTCTTCTTCTTCATTTTTTTTTAAAAGATTTTATTTATTTATTCATGAGAGACAGAGAGAGGCAGAGACTTAGGCAGAGGAAGAAGCAGGCTCCCTGCTGGGAGCCTAATGTGAGACTCTATCCCAGGACCCCGGGATCACGACCTAAGCCAAAGGCAGACACTCAACCACTTAGCCACCGAGGTGCCCCTAGCTTGGGCACTTCTTGATACAGCTCTGTGAACTGCCTAGCCTCGTGCCACTTCAAAATCTGGAGCACCTTCTGTTAATCCACCTATAAGACATCCCTGGGGACAGGACACGTCCCTAATGAGGTCACATATCTTAGGAATGCAGGGATATGTGGAGAGTTCCTCTCCTCCTGCAGGGCTAAAGAGAAGAGCAACTGAAAAGTCTTCATGATGTCTTCCACCCTCTGGCAGTGTTCACAGTTTTATATGAACTCACTTAATCTGGGAGATTGCACATTGATCTAATCCGACTCCAGCTATAATCACTGAAAATTTTCTGTTAACCCAATACCACCCCTCTGCTTTGGGTGGAGCGCTGAAGAACCACAGGCTACTGAGTTTTGAAACTTAAAGGAACTTCAGAGGTCATCTTGTTTCATTCCCAGGAAGGACCTGGGACGACTTGTTAAACGACTTGACTTTTACAGTCGCACAACTTTCAAAGGGAAGAACAAGTACTGCTGTCAACAGAATGACTAGAGCGACTGAGAAAGAAGAGACTAGCATTGAATCTTGAAGATGGAGAAATTAGAATCAGCAGAAAGTTGGAGGAACTTACTTCAAATACAGTATTAGCACAATAGTACTTTGGTTAATGGTCTTTGAAATGGAAATATTTCCTTATTCTCACCCCACCCAAGTTACTAGACAGCCAGCTTTGGCTAGGATGAGCGATGTCATCCTTCTCAGGGAGTTGGTTGGCATCATCGTCTGGGAAGTGGTTGAGACTCTCATTTCCAAGAACAGAGTGAGATGCACAGAGATGAACAGATGGTGAGGATGGGAAGGCTGGAGAGCTTCCATATTTTCCCTGGGTCCTGTCATTACCATGTTGGCTTCATTATTTTGTTTGATAAATTTTGAATTCCTGCCATTGAAGTCAGACACATGTTGGAATCTCTTTTTAAAACACTCTGAATACCAACTCTAAATGACATTTTACCTTTTCTCTGGTTCTTTATTTAGAATAATCTGTGTTGTTTGTGAACTCACAGGAATAACCATCAAAATTTGACTACAGCGTCACGTAGCAGGGAAGGCAAAGCTATAGGATCTCTAGGGATAAAAGGTAGAACTCTGACAACTGAGGCCATTTGCCTCATGACAGTAAATGTCCCACTACCAGATGTTTTTGGACTGTATGGTATTCAGTGTAGATTATTTCATCAACTGTCCAAACATCAGCGTGTCTTTGATCAAATACAGCTTTTTTTAATTGATTCTTTTTTATGTAGACAGATTTAATGCTTAGCCTACTGTTTAGTTTTAATCCTATCAGCAACCTAAAGGAGAGGCTCAAAACAGCATTTGACAACATTATAGTTCTTGTTTTAGATAATTAAATTTAACTATGCAATCGTGGTGTTTTGGGTTTGTTTGGGTTTTTTCTGGCAGAGGAGGGGGTAAATATCCTTAGCAGATTTAGAATAGGGAGCTGTCATTCCAGAGTAGCAGAATAGAAGGGCCTGAAAAGGTGTTATGTTATTGCTCATCCGATGCAAACTTTTCATTTCTGTTTTTTTTTTTTCAATAAATTCTAGATTTTTCCCCCTGAGCTCTATATGCACTTTAAAACTGAAAGTCCTTCCCATAACTCATTTTATTAAAACAGAAGCTTGTTCTATTTTGCTTAACTCTGCTGCCTCACTTGACCAGTGGAAACTGTAAGAGGGATATAAATAGTTGTTAGGGAAAAAGGAATTTCCCAACTTGGAGCATAACCAGAAAATTCTTCACTTTCCTCTGGACAAACTACAGAAAGAATCAACAATTACATAAATACACGTATAGATACATATGGTTTTTATATGGAATGCAAAACATTGGCAGCACTGCTAACCAACGCTCTACATCCCACTTACCAACTAGAGAAAACACGCGATTAAGAGAGATTAATAGATAATCAAGTATTTCTGAAGCATCAAGGATTACATACAAATAACTTAGAATGTGGAAAAACTCATGAAATACTCAGAAATCAATAGAAGAGAGTAAAAGTGTAAGTATTTGATGAAAACAATTGGTTTAAAGAAAGGAAATTAGTACAAGTTAAGGTAAATGCAAGATTTGTTTGAAATCAGTGATCAACGGACATTGGTGAAAGCTTGGATTTAAGGGATTAGGGAAAAGGGAAAGACAGATAGCTCCAGACTTTTCTAGGCCAGGACATGTAAATGAAATATGAAACATAAATCCGCATTTGTAGTTGAGAAAGTCAGTGGGGGGCTGGGTGTGAGAACAGGAATTTGCTTGGCTTGAGCCCCGCTCACACTGAAGTATTGGCAACACATCCAAGAGGATTTCCTGACCCAGAGGAAGTGGTGCCCACCATTCCTTCGTGGAAGACCTGGCACTACCAAACTGGAGTCTTCTATTTGGACCTCAACTCAGCTTGTTTTGTGGCTGTCAGCAAGACCACCCACAAAGGGCAAAAAGCCTGTGAGCCACAGCCCACATCCAAACTCAAATTAGCCAAAGCTCATTGTTTCTTCCCAGATTGGAGAAACGTCTAGAAAATCAGTCTCCGTTTCCGAAGCATAAATTCACCACGCTCACTATTAAAGTAATCATGTTTCTGCTCGATAGAAACTTTCAGGACAAATCTTAAAAATATGTATCTTCAAATGAATTATGATTTAAGGGAATGCTTAAAACATTTCTTTTCATTTTTTAGTTGGAGCGGCTGAACCTTGCACTTCAGAGAACATTGGCAAAACACAAAATAAAAGAAAGCAGGTAAATTGAACCACTTTAGTTGTGTGAACCTCCCATTACACTTACTGACACCCCTGCAAATAGCCACCACTTAGTGTCTGCATCGACACGTTTCGAATCACTGTGGTATGTGAGAACTGGACTGAGTGCTTTAACTGCTACTAATCTGAAAGTAGGTGCATTTATTTTTCACATTGAATACATCACTAAGCCCAGGTTCATGTAAAATATTTAGGATTTGACAGCTGTTTATGCAAAGGCACAACTGAGTTTCAAGCCTGGGTTTCTTGGAGCCCATGATTTTAACCATGTCGCCGTGTACTGCTGCTTTTTAACAAGCCATCAGGCCTAGTCTTTCCAACTAAGAGGTACTGTCAATACTTAACAGGTAAGGCAGGGACCCCAGATGATAGGCACAGGCTCCTTGCCTACAGGATACTTCCTAAAGGTGGAGCAGGGTCCCAGTGCCCACCCCCACCCCCGCTTCCCACAGCTTAAACTTCCAGTTGCTGCATCGGGAGGAAATTGAAGAATCAAAGTTGGGGGGTGGCTAAAAGGAAGGGGTTGACTCAGGAACCTTGAGGCAACAGCTGTTTATCAATCCCAAGGGAAGTGTTTCCGTATTTTCATAACCAGTTTGGTTATATTTGTGGGCACTAGCTGAGTATCAGTTCCAGTTAGACTTTTGTTCTTGCACCCTGTCTTTTGAACATTTTTTAAAGAAAGCTTTTTGTAAAGGGTTAATATAGAAGTTTTTGTTTAAAAATCTGCTTTATATAGTTTTTCAAATATATCTTGGCACATTTACTGCTGGCAGATAATGTGATTGGCCTTGGTTTTGATTCCTTGAAGTTGCAAGGATTATTTCATGTGTAAATAATAGGATAAATACTTGTGTTCAAATTTGCAGAAATGAACATTGTAGCTTTGCAAACCAGTACCATTGCGGGAATATTTTATAAATCCATTCATCAGTCTATTTCTCATGAGCTGATTATCTGTCCTTAATTTTCCCAGTTGACTAACTGGTCCCAGACTCCAGGCAGCAGGCAAGCCAAGAAGGGATCAGCAGGGGTCCAGAAGGAGAAAGTGTGAATCTATGCGTCTGACAGAAGCTTTATTTACATGAGTGATACAGAAAGCATTCCAGAATGCCTCTGACCTTAATTCTCAGCGAAGCTGATAAGATAGCCACAAGTCACCCTAGCTATGCTACTGTGTCTGTCTGCTCAAGTCCTTGGCAGCCAGTTGGCTCCAAATTTATTCTCAGGGCTTTGTGTTCTGAAATGTTCCTAAACTAGTTGCACGGGTTCAGTTAGGATGTATTCCCAGTGGGGTATCTCTTTAAAAATACCTCAAACTAAAAAAATAAAAAAAATAAAAATCATTTTATTTGGAAATCTAAAACTTTTTTTTACCACTTCCTTGATTTCTTAAAGAGCTGATCATACTTTTAAATTGTCTTAATGATAATTATTCAGTTGTTGAAATAAGATGACAAACCTTCTTCTCATGACTGCCTGCTGATATGCTAAATGGCTTCCCTCTGCTTTGCTTTTTTAGTTTCTTGGATATAATTTTTTGTTTCCTTTTTTCCCCATCTCATTTTGGAAGGTCAGCTGCCATTTCTACTGCTCTCAGCTTACCAACCACTGACCATAACTCTTTTTTTTTTTTGGACTGTTTATTATCTTATATTTGAGAAGCAAAAAATCCATGTATTAAAACAATAAACTGTCCTTAACTGAAGACTGGAGCCCCTTGCTCCCCACCTTTTAAGTGAATGAATTTTAATGCAGCCATTGTGATATCTCTCTGGGTTGGCTTCACAGAGAGCTTTTGCTTTGTTTCTTTTCCTGGGATCTTTGGATCATATCATCATATTTGTGCATGGCTGATGTGTGTGTGTACAAGCACACACACATTTGCTGGCATATATGCAAGCTTAGTCCTTTTTTAAAAAAAAAGATAAAGATAGGAGACTTATTTTTAATTGTTTTATGTGCTGTTTGTTATTTTTTCTTTTTAAAATAACATCTTTAATTAAAGTTTTTGCAAAGGTAAAATATTAAACTTAAAATGGGTCTTAGTACATCAAAATACTAAACTCTCTAATTGTATTCCAAGAAGGTCTTTAAAACATAATATCTTGTATATCACAGAAGAGCAACCTTGATCTGCAATTGTACAGGATGAATTTTACAAACATAATAAATATATTTACACCCTTATACATAACAGTATGTACAACAGCAGTTGACAGTAGTAGTATTATGTGCTGTTGGGACTAAGTTTTGTTCACATCTCATATCATGGGTGCAAAAAATTGGCAGAACTGGGTTCTCTGAGCAGAAATTCTCTCATTCTTTAGGAAAAAAAAAGAAAAAACAGAAATTGCTTAAAAAATAAGCAAATCTGAAGATGATTCATATAAAGTAATATATTACAAGAGGTATGGGGATATCTAGATTCATCTAGATTCAAACTAGATATAAAATTATGTAGTGATCCTCAACCAATTTAGATAAGAAAGTATTTCTACCTAGCACTTTGTACAATTATAAGCAGCATGCCTTTATGTGATAAAATAGTGGACTGAGCAGTTTTCCTTCTTAAAAATACTTACTTTGAAACTTTTCTATATGTATTGTGTTTTACTGAAATTTGTTTAAAATTTAGATTTTTGCCTGTTTGTAAAATTGGTTTATCTAATGACAAACTGACCTACAAATAGAAGCTTAGGTGTCTTTTCACGTGGATTAGTGATTTGGCCAGTTTGGTCATAAGAAGTCGTCACTATCCGAAACCATCAAAAAACAATTAGGTAAATGTAAATCAATAAATGAGTCATCCAGTCGAAATTACTAAGACTTTTCATTAATCAAAATGTATGCTATTATATTATCAACTTCTGTTCTGTAAAAACCAATGCAGTGTGATTGAATAAAGAATAGATTTCTTTAGTTACTAATTTTTATAAACATAGTTCAATGTAATAGTGCCTGAGAGTTAAATATATAGAGCCTTAAACTCAGAAGCAAGATATACTACATATTTGCTTTAGGAAAGAAGATAGTGAAACTTAAAACGTGAAATCCATCAGTATGTAAAATTTTCTTCTTGATTGTGTTATCAGAAAAATCCGGGGCAGATTTCTTCCCATCCCCCTAGTTGGCCATTTCATACTTCTGGTTCTCTGCCAGTGTAAACCTCTATATTACTAGCCTAGGAAAAGTTAACTGAAAAGGTAAATATGCTTCAAAAAATGATGAAACACTACAAATCAGGTATGTTTTGAGGTTTTCCAACATTGTTTTGGGTTGCATGTGTCCTTGTTCCTCTCCTCTAAACTTGATAAATCAAGGTTTGTCTCCACAGAAAAGGTAGGTCAAATTATTTTGTCATCATGTCTATATGTTCTGATCTGAAGTTGTAGCATTCATTTGTCAGTTTATAATTTAAGATGTTGACATGTTTTCAGGAAATCTTTGGAAAGAGAAGACTTGGAAAAAATAATTACAGACCAAGCAATTGCAGCAGGTAATAGAATTGTTTTAAGAATATCTAATTAGGGAGTAATTATATTTACAGAACTAATATTTTACCTGTAAACTAATACTTTCTACTAATAGAAAAGTAAAAATTAATTTTCTACTAATAGAACAGTAAATATTTTCTACTAATAGAAAATAGCAGAACTAATAGAACTAATATTTTCAGTAGAACTAATCTTTTCTCCTAAAATATTCATATTTATTTTTTGGTGACTTCCAGTGTGAAGTATTCAGCATTATGTATTGTGTTAACATAAAGAATAATTCTTTTCATTGCTGTGTATTTTTGTTTGACCGAAAACATTTCCTCTTCTTTATAATGTTTATTTGCTGACACATAGATAAGGCCGCATGGGAAGCTGACTCATAGACATTTACATGCTTTGGTCTTGAACATAACTAATTATTCCTCATTTATGCATGAAAAATTTTATTTAACAATGTAAAATAAAGAATTTTTTTAAAGATTGGAAACAATCCTGGGAAAAAGGACTAACAGTGTTCTCATATTAATAATTTGAGAAAAAAATAATAATTTGAGAGAGGCAAGTGGATGGGTAACTTTGTCGTACTATCCTTTTCAATGTTGGAGGACATGGCCCAATGGGTTAAATCTTTCTAAAAGTACACAATATTAAGAATTTGATGATGATGATGATGGCGATGGCTGACATGCTGAGCCTTTCCTTGGAGCCAGGCACTGTTCTAAATATAGTCTCTACACATCACCACAGTGCTATGAAAAGGGCACTATTGTTTTTCCAAATTACAGATGAGGAAAAAAGAAATGATACACAGAATTTAAAGAATAAAGGAGATTAGGGAAGGAGAAGTTACAGGAAGTAAATATATTCCAAACAAATATTCATTTAGGTAACATTAAACAACAAGAATGCTGTGTTGCTTTAAAAAAATTATAAATCACTTTACATCAACTCTAGAGAAAATGACAAAATGGAGTTTCATAACCAGTGACTTTAAATTCATTCCTAAAAAAAATATAAATAAATAAATAAATAAATAAATAAATAAATAAATAAATTCTTGTCTGATATTCCTACTGATGGAGGACCTCCAAGTGAGACAGTACTCCTTTATCAAGATGTACTGGTTTGTCATTAGCAGAATGATGGGAGAGCTTTTTTCTGAAATTAACTTGATTCTGTAATACTGATTGTTCTTTTGTAAGAAGAATCTCCTAAGGAAGATTAAAAATTGTGTGCTATGCTTAATGTATCATTCTTTCGTGATTAAGTGATTGGGAATTTTTATTTGGAGTTACAAGAATTGTAGAAACTAGTCTGTGTAGATAATTTGAACGTAGATGGTCTGTTGTAGTTGGAACTCTTGTTACCAGACGTAAAGGGAACTAAATCATCAACTCAGTGTTAAAAATAGTAGTAACAGTACAGCCCTCCAGGACGATGTATTTGATAATGTGGAAAATGTATTATTTGCTTTCAGGAGTTCCAGTGGAAATCGTCAAAGAATCTCTCGGTGAAGAACTTTTTAAAATATGTTATGAGGAAGATGAACACATCTTGGGTGCGGTTGGAGGAACCCTCAAAGATTTTTTAAATAGCTTCAGCACCCTTTTGAAACAGAGCAGCCACTGCCAAGAAGCAGAAAAGAGAGGCCGGTTTGAAGATGCTTCCATTCTGTGCCTGGATAAAGATCATGATTTCTTAAATGTTTACTATTTTTTCCCTAAGAGAATCACGTCCCTGATTCTTCCGGGCATCATTAAGGCAGCTGCTCACATATTGTACGAAACCGAAGTGGAAGTGTCACTACTGCCCCCCTGCTTCCGAAATGATTGCAGCGAGTTCGTCAATCAACCCTATTTGTTGTACTCCCTTCATGTCAAAAGCACCAAACCATCCCTGTCCCCAGGCAAACCCCAGTCCTCGCTGGTGATTCCGGCTTCCCTCTTCTGTAAGACTTTTCCTTTTCATTTCATGTTTGACAAAGACATGACCATTCTGCAGTTTGGCAATGGCATTCGAAGGCTGATGAACAGGAGAGACTTTCAAGGAAAGCCTCATTTTGAAGAGTACTTTGAAGTTCTGACTCCGAAGATCAACCAGACGTTTAGTGGAATCATGACTATGCTGAACATGCAGTTTGTTGTCCGAGTGAGGAGATGGGACAACTCTGTGAAGAAATCTTCCAGGGTAAGGAAAATGTCATGGCACTTTGAACAGGAAATAAATCATTTCTTGGTTAAGGACTAGAAATGAAAAGGTAAAAATACATGCATCTCTTGAGACATTTTGATAAAACATGTTTAAAACAAGTCTGACACCATTTTAAGGCAAAAATCAATTTAAAGCAAAATCCTTTCTGCATTCATTTGCTTGCTTACTTGATTCATTACTTCCCAAATATTTACTGAGTGCGATCTACCTTTTAAAATTCTTTCAGAGCATTTTTATAAATGGAATTAGGTAAATATTTATATAAAAATATGTTTTCAGTCATCATCAAATAGCTGGCAGTTGGGAGTAACAAGAGGCATTATCTTGCAACAAACATACAAAAACTACTTGTTTCTTATAGGAGACCACTAGATGGATTTTTAAATCAATATATTTAGTAGACATGGAAAATCAGTAACTTTGTTAACTGTTAGAGAATGTTGGGGAGTGGGGTTGTCCTCATGGTAGAGAATCTGGGTAATCTTTTAGTCCAAGGAAAGAGTTTGCAAAATCATAGTTGATGGTATGAGCAAAGCTAACGTTGAAGCTTATGATGCATATAACTTTGGAACATGCATGATTCCAGGAGATTTGCAGGTTGTTCCCACAATGAAAACAGTTTTGCCACTTTTTATCATAAAAGCAGTGGAGCTAAAGGTTCAAAATAGGTACTATGGAAAGATGTTCATTACAGCCAAAAAAATAAAAAAACAGTGAGATACATTTTTCTGTGTGAAACAAAACAAAATGCTACTTGCAACTCCCTTTTTTTCACTAAACAACACGTTTTGGGCATTCTTGCATGTCATGAGGTGTAGGTTGATTTCCCTTTTACAATGACTGCATAGAATCCTAATGTTTGGTTGTCCTCTATTTCGCCAGTCCCCTGTTGAAGGACATTTGGGTTGATTTCTACTCTTTGCTGCAGGGAACACACGTACACATATTTGCTCACACTCGTTCAGTAAAGCAGGATGATCACCTACCGCCTCACGTCTCTTGAGGCATCCTTGGCACGATCCTTTACACTGCCTGCTACTATTGAAAGAATACAATAGCAGAAGCGTCAGCGTTCCCCTTAGTGAGAAAGCCTTGAAGCAAGGATTTTTTGCATTGTTTACTGAAAATCCTGATCTCTATGTAGAGTTACTCCTATCTATCCGCTCTTCAAACGTCCACGTGCATCTTAGAACGCACAAGGAATTCAAACCACAAGAAAGCGTCCTCTTCCTTTTCAGCAAGTAAGAAAAAAATAGAATTTAAATACAAAGGGATTGTCACTGTCTGCCTTTCTGTTTGTCTCAAAAAGGTATCGGAAACTTACAGTTGATTTGCCTTTGCTTCACAGGTCATGGACCTCAAAGGCCAAATGATCTACATTGTTGAATCCAGTGCAATCTTGTTCTTGGGGTCACCCTGTGTGGACAGATTAGAAGATTTTACAGGACGAGGGCTCTACCTCTCAGATATCCCGATTCACAATGCACTGAGGGATGTAGTCTTGATAGGGGAACAGGCCAGAGCACAAGATGGCCTGAAGAAGAGGCTGGGCAAGCTGAAGGCCACCCTTGAGCAAGCCCACCAAGCCCTGGAAGAGGAGAAGAAGAAGACGGTGGATCTCCTGTGCTCCATATTTCCCTCCGAGGTTGCCCAGCAGCTGTGGCAAGGGCAGGTTGTGCAAGCCAAGAAGTTCAGTAATGTCACCATGCTTTTCTCAGACATCGTGGGGTTCACTGCCATCTGCTCGCAGTGCTCGCCGCTGCAGGTCATCACCATGCTCAATGCACTCTACACTCGCTTTGACCAGCAGTGTGGGGAGCTGGATGTCTACAAGGTAGGGGAGAGGAGGGCAAGGCCCATTTTACAGGCAAGAGTTGCTGGGAAAAAGCATCATCACTAGGACCCGAGTTACAATGCCGATGAAAGGCTTTCTCTGCAAGCCGCATCCTGGGAGCAGGCATTGTGCATTAATCATGTGGGTGTTCTCTAGCCAGAAATAGCTCTGAATCTGCTCAGAAAGAGAGATAATCATTCTATGAGAGGACTGCCCCATTGTCTTCTCAAAGAATAAGCCTATAATGCGGGGATGCTAGCCTGAGTGGAGGATAGGGTGTAGGACCCATGAACTGGTTCAATTTAAAAGTCAGTGAACAGGACCCTTGGCTGTGGCAACCGAGTTGAATTATTAATCATGAGATAATTTTAAGTATGACCTGCGTGGGGTAAAGTTATCCTTTGTAAAAGTAAAAGTACAGAAGAAACATGGTGTTATACAAACTGTCTTCAAATAGGTTAACTCAGTACAGAGGTAACGAGATACTTTGCATGCTGATTAAGAGGAAAAAAAAAACACTGACTTAAGGCAGTATTGAAGAAAGGCCAAGGACAGAGACATCTGTGCAAAGAGAGACCTGTCTTCAAATCTTGTTCTCTGCTTGGCTTTGGAAGCTGAGAAAGTGAAGTAGCCTTTCTCATTTCTAAAACAGAGAAAGTAATATCCACCTACAGAGTTTATATGCACGAATAACATACATTATGTCCCATAAGCTTCATGAACATGACTGTTCCAAAGATTATGGCAAATAATATCTGTTATTCAAGATACCGCAGGATTTATTGAGTGCCTCCCATGTACCAAGCATCATTCCAGGCATGAGGAGGCACAGTAATTATCCCTAACATGTACTAGCCTTATTTTAATGGAATTTTATTAGCCATGAGAGAACAATGAGGTGGTTTTGTGTTCTGTGTTCCTAGAATTAAAACATTTTTTTTTTTTTTTTTTTACTAACTTAAAGTCTTTTGCATTATTTTAGCCATTGGCATTAAGAATAGAGCACCCTTCTCATTTATGTGGCTTGAATCACCTTTTAGTTTGCCATGTGCAATCTGGCATTTTAAAGTTTCACTCAACATGAAATAAATACCTTATTGAGGAGGAAACAAATATTTTGTATGGGAATACATAAGCTTCTGCTTTGTTCCAATCTAGATTCTAGAAATAAAACCTTCCTTTAAAAAATTTCCAGCAGGAAATTCCAGACAGAGTCATAATTCCCTTGGGAAAAAAAAAAAGAGGTCCATGTATACTTACTGATAAAATAATTGGCTTCATTTAGGTTAAGCTTGATGGCCTCTTCTGGAATTTATTATATTTATTAGTAGATAGTTTCTATCTTGACACTGTCTCCTCTCAGAATTGTACGAAGAAAGGCTCGCTCTCCTTTGCTGCTGCTGCTGCTGTCACTGCTAACAGGGGCAGTAGCCCTATTCTACAAATTTCAACTTGTTGAAACTAAAACAATTCAGTTTTTCCAATCAAGTATTCAGAATCCGTGCTGTTTACCACGTGGTTAGTAGCCAGAGAGTTCCGTGGTTAATCCAACCACAACCCAAGCTAGCTAGTGAATCATCTGCTCTGTCTGTATTTCCATCCTTCCCTTCCCTTCTGATTTTGCATGAAAATACCTGGAGACAAATCAAGAAGCTTCTTAACCATGAGATAAATGTAAGATATACGGATTGTGAAATCATAAGCTCGCCTGTGAGTGTGGTGGCTTCCAAGAAACAGTCTAGCTTTTTTGTTTTCCCCAGGACCTGTTTGTACCAGGACTTTATTTAACTTCATTTTCTTGTTGTCTTTAGTCTTTGGTTCATTTTTCAATTCATTCAGTACTCGTTTTTTGATTGTTTTAGCAGATATTTACTGTCATCCAGGATTGGCCAGCATGAGTGAAAAGATCTCATGTCGGGGGAGAGAAGGGCGGGCTGACCAATGCCAGATTTCCATATGACATGGTGAATGCTCGATTCTGAACACATGCCCACGAGGTGCTATGACAGCATAGAGAATAGTCATCTAACACCAAGTAGGAGTGAGGCATCACTTCTGATTCAGTAACACTTATTGGGTACCTGAGACATGTTAGCCATTATTTTAGGTACTTCGTATATCACTGGGGAAAGTCTTATAGAGAGGCACTGCTGCCTGGTTCACTCCTTAGCAAATATATCGGGCACTTGTAATTTAGGAGTTAATAAAACAGACAAACTGAGATGGCTAACATTTTACTGGGGGAAAGAGGGAAAATGAACAAATGAGCAAGTATATAGTATTCCAGTTAGTGTGATATTCCGGATAGAGCTAAACAGGAGAAGTGCAGAAGATAAGGAGTGATTGCTATTTATAGAGGACAGTTGCGGCAGGCATTTCTCATATGGTGATGTTTTAGGAAAGGAGGGACATACCAAGTGGCTGTCTGTAGGAGACTGTTCCAGGCAAAGGAATAGCAAAGTGGGAACATGCTACATACATTTCGTATGTTTGAGGGATAACAGGAGGCCAGTGGCACTGGGACAAGGTGAGCAAGAGAGAGGATGAAGAAATAAAATCTGAGATTAGCAGAAAGGTCAGAATTCTAGGGGCATTGTAAGAGTTTCAAAATTTATTCTGAGGGAAATGGAGAATCACTGAAGGTTTGTCTGCCTTTCTTTTTTCCTTTTTCATCTCCATCCCTCCAGACTAGAAGGTTTGGGCAAAAGGAGTGATATGATTTAATAAGTTACAGTAAATATTTAGTGGAGAAAAGAAATGCAGTGGTTACTATTTGGTGGATGATTTGTGGATTTAAATTAACCAGTAGCTTTGTCATCAGCATCACAGACGGATAAAAATCCTCTGTTACAACAACAGTAATGACAATGATGACACTTGGAATTTATAGAACAGCTTGATTTTCAATAACCTTCCAATAGGACCATTGTTTGACATCTTCATTTGTGTCCTTTATTATTGATATTCATGTAGACCCACTTATAGTTCCTCTGAGAATCCTCAAATCCTTTTGAAAAACTATGTCTTAGTTTTGTATCACACTTTCTTAGTAAATTCGTATGACATTGATTGACCAGTGACTGTTCAAAACACTGTATGCGGGCAGCCCAGGTGGCTCAGCAGTTTAGCACCTGCCTTCAGCCCAGGGTGTGATCCTGGAGACCCGGGATCGAGTCCCACGTCAGGCTCCCTGCATGGAGCCTGCTTCTTCCTCTGCCTGTGTCTCTGCCCCTCTCTTTCTCTGTCTCTTTCATTAATAAATAAATAAAATCTTAAAAAAAAAAACACTGTATGCTAAGAGGATATAACATCGGCAGGTGATTCCAAAAGCTTTAAGCAATTTGTTATAAACACAAAATATCATTTGCATTACATCATTTGCCTCTACAGAGCCATTTAGATGATGGGAGAAGGGAAAAAAAAAAAGGTAAAATGATGTGTTGAGTCAGCAGCAAGTCTGGGAGTAGAAGCCACTCCCTGATGTTGTGCTCACAGAACCACACTGCCCTCCAGAGCAGGTGCCTGATGCAAGGCTCCCAAACCTTATGACTTTTGCCATTTCTGAGAGTATCTGATTGACTCTGATTTGCCACAGGGCCCAAACACTGAGACTTCTGCTATATGATGTTGTACTATATTTTTTCCGAACTTGTATTTGTAATATGGAAAATATCTGTTATGTGTAGGTGGAGACCATTGGTGATGCGTATTGTGTGGCTGGGGGATTGCACAAAGAAAGTGACACCCATGCCGCCCAGATAGCACTGATGGCCCTCAAGATGATGGAGCTCTCTGATGAAGTCATGTCTCCCCATGGAGAACCTATCAAGGTGAGGCAGACCGTGTATTGTCCAGCAAATGTCATGGGAAGAGAGTAAATGCTTATTAATTAGTTATCCAAAGAATAGAGCATCAGTTGGGGTTTAGTTGTGGAGAGCAAAATCTGTAAGTTACTGAGGCTGGGAGAAATTTTTGATAGAGTATCCAGTGGCTTACAGAATCGCTGAGAGGACAAAAGAAGCCATCTATAAGTGAAACCTTCAAAGAAGGGCTCCACTGGGTGTTATGCTAAATGTTGGCAAATTGAACTCCAATTAAAAAAAGGGGGGGGCTCCCAAAGCTCTTGAGAGCCATTGCTTTTTCCAAGATCAAGAAGCTGGTTCTGGAATTCTATCACCCCAGCTGCAGTCGGCAAACGTCTGTGTTCAGAAACCTGCTGCCTCTGTTATTGGCACTTCTTATAATTTGAATCAGGTTCGTGGAAATCCTGCATCGTGACCCTCACAAAATCAGGGACTGGAAACTAGGCCCTCTGCTAAGCATGCCATAGGACACCCAAAGGCTTCCACAGTTGTGCTTGCACTTGGAAGCAGCAGAAGTGCGGTCCCGGCAAAAATCCCGGCTTCCAGATCGCTTGCGAGTGTATCTGATTCACCAAACCAGAATGCATCTGGAAAATGCAAGCGAGTTTGGAAAATGTAATTTTTAGTTTTCCAACCTCTGCAGTGGATGTCATGACACTATAATGAAAATTGACTGCTAATCCAACCCAGTATTTTCCAAAGCACATAACACTCTAACATTTCTAGATTATCTCAGAATAATGTCTTACTGAAGCCGAGAAGATAAAATTACCATGCCAGGCATTAGTTTACTAGAATACAAGAAGATCACCGTGACTCGTCCTACACATAGTGAATCTGCTGCTTCATTTTTATAGGACAGTCCTCTATTGATGATTTTCAGAAATGGGACTTTGAAGTCCCAGAGAATCCTATATGGCATGCTCTAAAATCATAGAAAAAAGAAAAAAAAATGTAAAATACAAAACTATACTACTCAGAAGTGTAGGCTTGGCTCTCTTCGTAATGGAAGCCATATGTTGAGCCCAGTCTTTTCCTCCTTACCCTGCTACCCGATGGAATGAAATCAGAGTGAAAGAATAAAAACTATTTCCCCCCCTCCCCAAACTCTACGTGTTTTTCCAACATGCCATATGTATAAATCATCTACCACTGCTGATTTCCTTACTGACATCTACCCACTTCGGCTTAGAAAGCTGCAGGTGGAGTATTGATAGAAACCAGAGGGCCGAATGTGGCAGGGAGAGTAAGTGCAAAGTGAATTTGAAATCAGATTCCTGTTACTCTCCTTCCTCTTCCCAAGATGTCCCTGACGAGACATGTGCTGCGTCAAACGGGGTCCCCAAAGGGAAGACTCCCCCAGCAGGTTTCCACTCAGGACGCATTGTGCATCTTAAACTTTGGATCATTGTCTTGTGAATTGGAAATGAAATTTGTGAATTTGCATGTGAATTTGAAAAATTCCCCGGAAAGAAAGCTGTGGCTGTTGAGAGTGAAATTCAGAACCGGAGAAGGGGACGGAGGGAGGGAGAGCAGCATGGGAGGAACCAAGGGGCATTTTCATTGTCTGGGCTGTTTGGATTGAGTGATTAACTGATGATTGATTATGAAATAGAGAAAAGTTTTATGATAAGTTTATCATGGACAAAGCTAAAATAACTAAGTACAGAGAGAGAACCTGGTTTAACCAGAAGAGGGCCCAAAAGGAGCAGAAACTTTCTGATGTAAATTATGTGCTAAAACTGTGTTTCATATTTAGACACAGAAGATAGCTTTTTGTTCATACTGATTGGTTGGTACATGGGCAAAACTGTATTGTCCTAAAGAAGAAAATACCAGATGTAACAGGTACCTAAGCTTTGCTGATTAAAATGAAATTGTGACAAAAAAGAAAATGAAATTGTGACAAAGAAAGGACTCTAAAACTAATCCAATCCTGTGTTTTATAGATGAAGAAAGAACGAGCGGGACATAAAGAGACTCACAGAAAGTCAGACTGTCCATTGTTAGTAGAGTTTGGTTGGGGATGCAGGGCTCCTGATTCTTACTCGTGTGTTTTTGTTTGTGCAGAATTCATGATTTCACATCTTACAAGCAAATGATTCCAGAACGTTGTTAGCAAATATTTAAAATTAGTTGTAAAACTAGGCAAAACTAGAGTCTTCTGAATTGTGAATAACATTAAATCGTTGAGTACTTGGCCTTTGTTTAAAATGCATATATCTAATGAAACTTTTTTTTTTTAATGGTCCACTGAACAGAGGACATGAAAAGAATGCATGCGATGTCCGATCGTCATATAAAATATCCCCACTTTAACTTACTGTATTGTAGCGGCAATTTAAGAATTTGGGCATCCCATAAGAACATCAAGAATTCAGACCTTATAGAAGATGCCTGTTCAAAATATTGTTTTAATTGTTCTCCAAATCACTGACAATCTTCAGAATTCCCTTTTTTTTTTTGAATCTTCAGAATTCCTAAACTTTCACCCCAGCATATCAGAGGCCGCACATTATATCTAGATGTGGCCCAGCTCTGGTTTTTCCATACATCCAGGAGTGTTTAACAAAAGTATATTATGGGGATCCCTGGGTGGCCCAGCGGTTGAGCACCTGCCTTCCGCCCAGGACGTAATCCTGGGGTCCCGGGATCGAGTCCCACATCAGGCTCCCTGCAAGAGCCTGCTTCTCCCTCTGCCTGTGTCTCTGCCTCTCTTTCTGTGTGTGTCTCTCGTGAATAAATAAATAAAATCTTTACAAATTAAAAAAAAAAGTGTATTACGTAATGACAAAAGTCATCACGATGTAGCTCCAAGCAGCTCCATCTCTGCTTCCTCTGTCACCGTCCGCTTAAACCTTACAATTCCTTTCTCCTTTCACGTTAGTCATTGAGCAGTGACAAAGTGTTTGCCGTAGATCTTTTTATTCTGTATATTCTAAGAACTGGCTTCTCTCGCCCCTGCCTGACAGTGCATTGGGAAACCCCACCTGGGGGCCAGGAATTTCCGTCTGTCTGTCTGACTTGATGGACAGAGCAGGTCCACGTCCACAGCCATCCACCCTTTGTCGTGTCCCCCTGGTGACCGTGCGAGGTGTGCCCGGAAGGGGGTGCCCCGAAGGGGGCTGAAACAAAGATGCTCTTTTTTCCAGACCCAAGTGCATGCAGAGTGGAGAGGAGCTGAGGGGGGACTGACCTTGTATTAGGAATTTTCAGCCGGATGCGAGTGAAGGGAGGTTGGCAGGAGGTTTTGCAGAAGAGGGGAACAAAGGGTAAAAGCATTTAAAGGGCGTCTGTATAGTCCTGCTGAGCGGGAAGCGTTTTATCCCTGACGGGGACCTTGTGTCACCTTTGGCTTCCAGATGAGGATTGGACTGCATTCCGGGTCAGTGTTTGCTGGAGTCGTTGGCGTTAAAATGCCTCGCTACTGTCTTTTTGGAAACAATGTCACCTTGGCCAACAAATTCGAGTCCTGCAGCATACCACGGAAGATTAACGTCAGCCCAACGACGTACAGGTACGGTTTGCATTGAATGCCTGAAATCTATTACTTTTGTTTATCTGTAGTTGGCATTTTCTCCCATGGATTTTTCCTCCCTAACAGTCTCTGGCTTAGATAACCCTACCAAGAAGAAAGCAAGACCTTCATGGCCCTCGCCTTTTTAAACATGACTCTGCTTCATAAGAACAGCTCTCCAGGGACACATGGGGCCCCGGCGTGATCCCTGACATGTCCTGTCTTCCCCCACGCTGATTCTTGTCAAAGCACCTATAATGCTCTCCTGCTTCGATGGCTCTTCTGACAGCAGTACAGTCCAGGCACTAGTCACCCGGACTTGGTACGGTCCCCACGGGCTATAGGGCCCGGTCCCCAGGATGCCCTTACCTCAGATGCCAGACAGGAATACATTGGATCTCATTTTAAGAATCCAATTATAATGGAAACTCTTGAATAACAAAAGGTTTTCCAGATATGTGGGGTAGCTCACTTACCAAGCTAACTATCCCCAGCAGGTTATCTTTCCTATTCTCCGAGACCAGTGTTTTATAGCATCTTCTTTCCCCTTGAAGCTCCACAACCTCTCCTTTCCAGCCCTGAGTCTAAATTGATAACCTCACTTCATGTTTCACAGAAGAAGAATAAAAAAAATGCAACCAGATAAGCACTACACCACCTTCCGGGGGCAGATCCCATCAGCCTAGCCACCCCAGGGCCCTTGTCTTAGGCACTTATTCCGGGGCAAAGCCCTAGATGCCCCGCTCCCCTTCCAGGCGATCCCTCCAGGTTTGCTCGGAGGGCTGCTGCTTCTTGCTTTCTCAAAAACTTGTCTCCTGAAAATACTTGCTTGCTCTCTACGATTAATTTCTCTAGTGAAACGATTACTCCCATCAAAATACAGACATATCTTTTACTATCAAACCTCTTAAAATAGGATCGTCCTTGTTGCCAAGTGTATCTCAGCTACCCCCCGTGTTTCTGTTCCTTTTTCCAGCAAAACTCCTTGCAGGAGTTGCTTATGCTGACCGTCTCTACCTTTTTTTTTTTTTTTTTTCTTTTTCTTTAACCTCCAATTGGCCATTTGACTCACACCGATCGACATGTGTCCTTTGCAGTCCACCAAAATGGTTCTTATTAGGGTCATCGGTGTCTCTTGCTAAACTCATGGGTCAGTTTTCTCATCTTCCTCAACATTTCGATGGCACCTCAGTAGCTTGAGCACACCCTCCTTGGAGCATTTTATTCCTTAGACATTTGTGACACCCCCCTAACCTGCTTTTCTCATTACCCCAGGGCTTCACCTTCTTAGTTCTTGTGTTTTTACTCTTTCCCTATCAAACTTTCCAAGTCCCCAGAGCTCTGTCCCTATGGTCTTCTGAGTCTGAACTCACTTTCTTTTTTAATCTCTAGCCCATCCCACAATTCTCCTCTGAGCTAACGACCCATGTATCCTATTCTGTATTTTTACTCAGATGACTAATTGTCAAATTAAAATTAACGTGATCGTCTTAGAACAAGTGATTTCCCACATACCGCAGCTTGAGGAAATCCACTCCCCCCAAACCTAAGTTCATCAATCTCCTTGAAATGGCACCACCGTCTACGGAGTGACTTAGACTATAAACCTCAGAATGATCATTGCCTCTTTCTCCCGTCACAGCTTACCACATCCACCTACAAATTATATCCCGAATACATCTTTTTTTACTTCCTTCAGTGTTACACCCCAAGGCAAGCCTCCTACCTCTGTCCCACCTGAGCCAACCCAGGATCACCCTCACCCTTCTGCTTGCTGTCTCGCGCACCTCCTCCCCACAGTCCATCCACCACACTGTAGCCAGATTGTCTCTCTAAATTATGAATCCGGGGCTTCTGATGGCTCAGGTGGTTTAGCATCCGCCTTCAGCTCAGGTCATGATCCAAGGGTCCTGGGATGAAACCCATCAGGCTCCCTGCTCAACGGAGAACCTGCTTCTCCCTCTGCCTGTCACTTCCCCTGCTTTTTTTTTTTTTCTCTCTCTCTCTCTGTGTCTCAAGTAAATAAATAAAGTCTTTAAAAAAATAAAGTATGGGGATCCCTGGGTGGCGCAGCGGTTTGGCCCCTGCCTTTGGCCCAGGGCATGATCCTGGAGACCCGGGATCGAGTCCCACGTCGGGCTCCCGGTGCATGGGCCTGCTTCTCCTTCTGCCTATGTCTCTGTCTCTGTCTCTCTGTCTCTCTCTCTCTCTGTGTGACTATCATAAATAAATAAAAATTAAAAAAAATAAAGTATGAATCTGATCTCATCACTCCTACATTAAAACCCCTCCAATGGCTTCCCAATACAGCCAGAACAAAATTTAAATACGTTACCACAGACTAAAATGTCCTCTTTGATCCATGTCCTGCCAGCCTGTGTCACTATATTTTCTTCTACTTTCTCCTTCACTCACTGACACTCTGCCACCTTGGACTTACTTTTTTTCATTTGACTTGCTAAACCCATTCTTGGATCAAGGATATTGGCCCTTCTGCTTTCCACTTCTTTCCTGGATCATCCTACGTCTTCCTCTTTCTCATCATTACACCTTAAGTCAAGGTCACCTCTTCAAAGAGACACCGTTAGCCCCCATAGCTAGAGGAACAACAACTGCCACCTCTCACAGCTCACATTATTTTATTTTTTCATCTTCTTAGCTTGTACCTGTATCTGAAATGGTGTTTTCTTTAAGTGTTTATTGCCTGCCTCCCCTTGTAGAGTGTCAGCCTCCTGTGGTATACATTTTATATCCTCAGTTCCCAGATCAGTGCCCAGAACACAGTAAGAAAGCTATAAGTATTTATTGATTGACAGTCCACTCTTTGATATAAAAATGAGTCACGATAGCATGAGAATTGGAAAAGTCCTCGGTGACTCTTAATAGACCTAGAGTCTTCGTAGATGCACCAGGGAGGGATAAGAACTCACATCCTTAGAGGATATGACTCTCTTCTCTGGAGGATTTGAGTAATGATCCTGTGATAACAGAAGAGTGGTTCTTGTTAAGTGTTCAATGTATACGCATGGGCACTTTCAGGAATCCTTGGGTGTATGTCTATCCTTAACACCAAAACTTTTCATTGAAAAAGTGCATTTTCTGTTTCTTCTATTTTGTTTTTAACCAGTATAACACAAAACTCTTTCAAAATCTTCCTTTGGGGCAGCCTGGGTGGCTAACCCTAAAGCACCGCCTTCAGCCCAGGGCATGATCCTGGAATCTCAGGATCAGGATCGAGTCCCACATCAGGCTCTCCTGTATGGAGCCTGCTTCTCCCTCTGCCTGTGTCTCTGCTTCTCTCTCCGTATCTCTCATGAATAAATAAATAAAATCTTAAAAAAAAAATCTTCCTTTGTTTCACATCTCAAAGACTGGTTGTCTTGAATCTTAATAGAAGACATTGATAACAGCTACTCATTTTACTCTCAACATGTAATTGATGATCTCAATCGTGCAGAATTGCAGAAAGCTGAGACGAGACTAAATATGGTCCAAGTCTTCCAGCAGAGGAAATCTTTAATACAGATTTTCAGCAACAGGAGAAGGCTCATAGCTTAAATCCTTAGAGTTGCCATATTGGCAATGCTATGAGACATACACATACAGGATTTTACACCATGCAATATGGTGTCACCACCAATTATCAAAAAGATAATTTGTGATTATAATAGTTCTATATGCTCATTGATCGATGTTGAAGATCAGTGCTCTGGCTAAATTTATTTCAATCTTTTGTAGACAAATATGGTATGGTTTATTTTTTTCCTTTTTCAATTTACTTACCTCTTACTTTCATATAGGAAATATTTATGTCTTATCTAAAGGGCAAGTGGTAGTTAAAATACTTTATTTAGGTAAGAAATAAGCACTTAATATGAAATACATTTAACCACATTTTAAAATGCTTTCTTTTAAAAAACTATTTTTTTCCAAAGGATAGGGAAATTTAAAGTAGAATAGATAATTTAAATTTCAATCAAAAATCCATGCTTTGTGAAATTTAATAATTGGGTTGTAAAATAAAGACATAATTTCAGCTCTATCAAAGTTTGGGACAAACAATAGACTCCATTAGACCTTGTACCAATATAAAACTGAATTATTTCCTTGAAGAATTTTATTGCTAATACATTGAATCTGGGGTGACATTTCTCAAAAAGTAAAATAACATCAATTGTAGCTTCCTTGATATATTTATGAAATAGTTGTAAATTTAGGGCACAGAATACATACCCAACATGCACAAAAAAATCCTTAACTTCAGATCTTACCTTTCACTTCCAATTTTAATCAGTAATTTAGAATGCTTCTATGTCATGACAGTTATACATTCCTTTATTCTCAATGTCATGAGGAGTTTTATTTTGGGGGACAATTTTCTTCATTCTTGTTTGATCGTACTGAATTGCAGAAAGCTGAGACAAGACTAAATATTGTCCAAGTTTCAGGTCAGTGGATTAATAAGTCAAGTTTATGTGGTGATTCAGGGATCATTAAAGACAAAAATGGCAGGTGGGAGATAAAAATGGATTCTATGCAGAGTGGGTGGGGAAGTAGACCCAGGAACCCCTGGTTGCAAGAGAGATCTGAGAATCTAATAATAACAGAGAAGAAGGACTTGAATTTTATAAGGGGAAGGACAAAGAGAAGAAAGAGAATAGGAGAAAGATGACAGAAAATAGGAAAGTTGTTGCAGCAATCTGGGGAGAAAGCTGTCTGGTCGAGGGACAGTAAAGAAAAACCCCACCATGTGTGGACATCTGCCTGAGACTATTGCTGCTTTTCTTGGGTCTTATCTCCTTCAGCCTCTCATCTAAATGGTTTTATTTTTGCAACCTGTTTTCCTTAAAGATTCTGATCTTTTGGGAGCACCTGGGTGGTGCATAAGTGTCTGACTCTTGCTTTCGGTTCAGGTTATGCTCTCCAGGTGGTGATCTCAGGGTCATGAGATTGAGCCCGGAGTTGGGCTCCTTGCTCAGCACAGATCCTGCTTAAGATTCTCTTCTCCCTCTGCCCCTCCCCTCTGCTCGTGCTCTCTCTCTTTCTCTCTCTCTCTCAAATTAAGTAAATAAATCTTTAAAAAAGCATTCTGATCTTTCCTTAAAGATGATATCATGAACATTTCTAACTCCATGACACTCTAATTGTGTTTATCTCTAAGTTTCTTTAAAAAGCATAGAATTTGTATTCAGAAAGCATGCCGTACAGTCCTAAACATAGAGCTTTCTGGATGTGTCATCCTGAGTAAACCCCTTAATAAAATCAAATGGTATCCTTTAAGGCCACTTCTAGGTACTGATTATTTTATATAAATTTAAATATAAGGTTATGATTGTAAATACCGTATTTAAATAGGAAATGTTGGGTTGATGTGAACAGAAAAAAGACCTTAATTACCTATCATTTTATGTGTTGCCATTTATCAAACCTTTATTATTTTTATGCATTTTACAAATGCATTTTATAAATTAATTTTTTATAAATTAATTTAAATGATTAAAGAACATAAAAGAAAACATGACATACATACGGCCAATACTAGTATTTAATAAATGTCATCATTTTGTCATTTTTGTTTCAGATCCCTATTTTAAAACACAAAAATAAAATATTCTAGTCCTCCCACCCCGTTGTCTGACATGCTGGACTCTGTGCCCTATAGGGTTTGTGGGGGCAGCTGACAACATACATTTCCTGCAGACAGGCAGGCTCCCAAAGAGAGAGGCAGAAAGGCACTGAGAAGAGAAAAGCACGCCCAGCAGCTTCTCCCAAACTCACCAATAAGATTTGCTGCTTCGTTTTACCGGGAAAGAAAGTGGGCAGAAAGAGGCCAAGAGTGTAACTCTCATTTAGGTTCCTCCAGGTAGTAAAACAAAACCAGAGAAAAATAGATTCTCATTCAACCTGCCCCTGTCCTTTCATGATTTGCCTTAAATCTGCTGAATATTGTTTTTCAGATTTTTTTTTTTTTTATGAAATGTAAACCCAGTTCATTTATTTAAACTATTCCTGGGATGCCTATGTGGTTCAGCAGTTAAGCATCTGCCTTAGGCCCAGGGCATGATCCTGGAGTCCCAGGATCAAGTCCCACGTTGGGTTCCCTGCATGGAGCCTGCTTCTCCCTCTGCCTGTGTCTCTCCCCCCCACCTCTCTCTCTCTATGTCTCTCATGAATAAATAAAATCCTTAAAAAAAAAAAAAAAACTATTCCTAACGCAGCGGTGTGCTGATAAACCAACATTGGGAGTAAGGTGGAGAATCTTTGATTTTTAGCATCTACCAGTTTCAATGGTGTATGTCTTCCCACCACAGTCGGTTTCAGGCTACAGATGGTTTTAATTGGCTCATAAAATTTCTGAATGTTTGGCTCTCATAAGCCAGTCAAAAGCCAGGTCTAGCATGTCACTATATGTGCATGTCATATAATATGTATTCTAGAGTATGAATAAGCATGTATCTCTATAATATACCTACAAATGGTATTCCCAGATCATAGGCTATATCCAGTTCAGCTTTACCTAAGCATCAATCAGATGTCCAAATTGGTCTTACCAACTTATATCCCACCAATAGTAGATGAAGGCTTCTGCTCCCTAAATGTTACCGATACGCTGAGTGTTAACTAATAGCTAATTGATGCTTAACCAGTCATGTTTAATCTATTTATTTAATCTTTACAAGTGTCCTAAGGGACCTGAACTGTTATGACTCCATCTTAAAGGCTAGAAAACTGACATCCTTGCTGCTATTCCAACCTAGATCTACCAGACTTTGAAGTTTATACTTTTAATACTATGGCATTCTGTAACTTTTCATTATATATTAACAAATGGTATGCTTTGTAAATAAGAGGCTCCAAATATTTACGGATCATGACTAAAGCATTATTTCATAAATTATTTTGCAGATTACATATTTATTGATGAGTTTTTAAAAATTAGCTCATTGAATGCTCACCTGTTCTTTTCTACTGAAGGCCTCCCATTTTTGAGACCTAGATTTCTATTCAGTTGGTTTCTTGAGTACATAGAAGGATGTCATGGTACCAAATCTAATGTGACACCATCAGTCTATTACATTTAGACATGATATCACAAACTGATGAGTAGGTGGCCATGATCTGGTTGGGCAGATACAATAAGTGGTTTTCTGTGGAACTTGGTTTAGGGCCCAGAACTGTCAACATTTTCCATTTTGAATGCATGTGCCTGAATAATAAGTTAGAAAGATGCTTATTAAGTATGCATTTGACAGAAAGCTAGGGAAGCAAATAGAAAGAGGAGCCAGTAACTTCATCAGTAGGATTGGAATTTAAAATGAATTTAACTCATATGTGGAATTTAAGATACAAAACAAACAAGCAAAGGGGAGAAAAAATAGAGAGACAGTCAAACCAAGACATAGACCCTTAATCACAGAGGACACACTGATGGTCACCAGAGGGGAGGTGGGTGGAGGATGGGTGAAACAGGTGATGGGGATTAAGGAGGGCCCCAGATGTTATATGGAAGTGTTGAATCACCATATTATCCTGAACCTAATATAACACTGTATGTTAACTAGCTGGGATATAAACAAAAACTTTTTTAAAAATAAAAAATAAACAAGCACAAAAAAATGAGTTTACCATAATGGACAAGTAGTTAGTAGCAAATAGTAAAATATGGTAAACAGATAAATTTAGAAGAAATATTTCCAATACCAGATAGTAAGAAAAGTGTCAATTTGTACAATTAAATCTTCTTTTACTCTTACCTACTTGGAATTCATAAAAATTCTATTGAGAGATTCAAATGTTATTCTCATTATTAATTATTTATTTCTATATCTATATCTATCTTATATAGAACTTTTCTTTCACAACTTCTTGCCCTTGATTACTTTTTCAAAATATTTACAAAATAAATGAATCAATAAATGGACAATGTCTTCTTTTTCAACATAGGAAGCCTTATTCTATAACACTCACTATGTTTATTCATGGGTTTGGGTTTTTTTTTTTTGCTATAATTAGACTTTTAGATTATTTTCCATTTTTCCCACTACTGTGAATTTACTGTTATATGAGTTATTGATTATATCTATGATTACTTTTCCTAATATGAGTGAAATACATTATTTGGTAGAGTTTTTTTGTTATTGTGAATTGATTTTTCATTGTTCTTCTGTGAAGATGCTTATTAAAATAATTAGGATCTTTCTGTCAATCACCCTGAAAATGGTTGGTTTATTACAGATGGTCTCCAGCTTTTGATGGTTCAACTTAATGATTTTTCAACTTTAAAATGGTGCAAAAACTATATGCATTTGGTAGAAACCATAGTTTGAATTTTGATCTTTCTTCGAATATTGATCTTTTCCCTGGCTAGTGTTATGCCACATGACATTCCTATTCCCAGTTAGGGGCTAAACAACTGATACATTCACAACCATTCTGTACCCATACAACCATTCTTTCACTTTCAATAAAACATTGAAGAAATCACATGAAATATTAAATATTTTATTATAAATGTGTTATAATAAAAATGTGTAGGCTACAGGATTTTGCCAACTGCAGGCTACTGTAATTGTTCTGAGCACATTAGGGCACGCTAGGCCAACGTTCTGTAGGTTAGGTGTATTGAATGCATTTTCAACTTACAGTATGTTCAATTTATGATATTTTCAACATATTAAGATGTAACCCCATCATAGGTCAAGGAAGATCTGTACTCTCCGGAATATTCATTTAGTTGGGTTGTTTTATCTTGTGTAGACAGTTATATCACTATTAGATTTTAATATTAATGTTTTGATTTTAATCATTTCAGATTACTCAAAGACTGCCCTGGCTTTGTGTTTACCCCTCGTTCAAGGGAGGAACTTCCACCAAACTTCCCCAGTGAAATTCCTGGAATCTGTCATTTTCTGGAAGCTTATGAACCAGCAACAAATTCAAAACCGTGGTTCCAGAAGAAAGATGTTGAAGATGGCAATGCCAATTTTTTAGGCAAAGCCTCAGGAATAGATTAACAAAATATGTATCTGATTATTAGTCTTTGGGTTTTGACTCCTATGAGCATGTGTGGAATCTCTGAAAGCACTTTAAGATTGAAATGACTAAGAATAGTATTAAAATTTCAGGAACTAAGTCACGATCTACTTTTCTTCCACTTAACATGACAAAAATGTATTCACTTCAAACCTTCAGAGGAAAAAAAAGGAAAGAAAAGTCAAATTAGGGGGATATTTCTCTTACTGTAACTATCACTTGTTACCTGTACTCGAAATTCAACACATTGTACATATATCAGGTAATTGTAGTGACCTGACCTGTGCAACCTGATGGAGTAACCTGCAGTCTTGTGTCCTGGTGGAATGCTATGGTTGTCAAAGTGTATTTGTGATTGTGTTGCCTTAAAAAATTTCCAAATAGAAATGATAGTCTTTGATACCATAAGCTCTTTGCATCTTTCAGCTCTGCATTTTATTACATTTCTTCATTTAACTGGTGGCATATGTAATGAAATAGGTTGAGTATTTTTTTTCTGTTGCACTTTTCCTTTTTTTTAAGAAAATGAGCAATTATGGGTTAGATGCAATATGAATATAAAATAGTTCTTCTATAAATATCAAGATTGTTTTATAAAAATATCTGCCATAACATGATGTGTCATATCAATAAATGCTGCCTTTTCTTTGACATTTTTCTATTCTGCACTTTTAAAGGCTATTTTAATTCATATTAGCAATTTAATTCATATTCATTTGCTTCTGTATCATAACATTTGGGATAAAAGAGACTTATAGCCTGTATTAAAATGCAATAACATCATTCTAATTTAATTAGAAGCAACATGAGAGTAAAGTAAGAGTCCAGGGGATATACCGTAAAGCACAGAAATAAGACATTAAAACACACGCAAACATACAGAAATTTGGATCTATTTCAGCAGACACCCTGCATTGCCTTGCTGAGCTGTACAAAGTTCCAATGAGAAAATCTAAGTTCAGAAGTGGGAAATGAGATTTGTTCTTTTTGCTAGTAGCTTATTTTTAAATATTTGTGTTGGACACTTTGGTGTGTATATATGTCCTAAGAATCATCAAGTTTTTTGTCTAATTAAGTACACATCTGTGAATTTTTTTTATTCTAGTTGAATTATCTCAATGATCTTTTTAAAAAAGAATGTTAATATCAGTGAAGAAAACGATGCTGTGATTTCATTATGGAAATTCTTTTTTTTTTTTTTTTTTTTTTTTTTTTTTTTTTTTTTTTTTTTCATTTTTTTTTTCATTATGGAAATTCTTAAACATTTTTCTGGAGCTGGAACTTTTATTTTTAATGATATTAGTCTAAGCTCTCTGAAGACCTAAATAACATACAGAGTTTGGTTTGGGATAAGGATCTGATTTTAAAAAGAGTTCAATTTCAAGGCAGGAGAAAGATGAACATTATAATTTTTAAATCAGTATTAGCAGAGCCATAGACACTCTAGCCTGGTGATCTCAGGAATGAAAAGTCATTACTGATTGACCTCTAGTATCCAAAATTTACTACAACAGGTACAACGACAATTTATTTACTAAATGATATCCCAACATCTTGAAGCACTGACTGAATCTTGTTAAATACCAATCCTATTATCGAAAAGTATTATAGGCCTTGGGAAAATAGAATTATAGTCTCACAATTATATGAAGTTAATAAAAGCATTTTAAAGAAAAATAAAGACTTCTACACATATTTCTTTCTAGAACTGAGCCCTTATTACAACAAAAATGAAACGAATTAAAGGAAATTGGAAAGCATAAAATGAAATGTGTTTATCAAATTTTTAAACAGACCCCAACTGGGTACGAATTTGTGTTCCAAGTTTGTAAGTTAATTAAATGTTGGCAACTTGAACTCCAATAAAAAAATATATTAAAAAATAAATAAATAAAATAAAATTCAAAGAATATTTTCTCTGTATACACACACACACCCAATGGAAGAAAATGTAAACAATGTGAGTAAAAGGTCTACAGGAATTCCTTGTACTTTTCTTATAACTATTCCATAAGTTTGACAATTTATTTAAATAATAAGTTACCAAAAATGTAATTTCACAAAGAAATTAAATTTTCTGTGATAGATGCCCTGGGCCAGCCTACAAAGGGTCACTAATTATGGAATACTTTATGGATCTTAAGTAAGATGAACATACATTTCCATGATAGAATATATTCAAAATTCACAGCATGGATCCTAAAAACAATTAAGGAGCACTTTTTTTCTCTTATCCATGATGCCGGGTAGCAATTATGGAGACATTTTTAAATCCAGACCACTGATAGTAGCCAGGGACAGAAACCCTAAAGGGTAAGATTTCAAGAAAAGTAAAGGATCAAACTAGCAGCTCTGAAGTTAGGAGTAGAATTAAGGATGGTGGGTAGAATGGACAGAGGGTCTATGACAGGTTTGGGGGCTGAGAGTTTTGAATATTGTTGCCAGTTTAACTATTCTAAGAAGTAATGTGGGTCCCAAGAGTGCTTCCCAATCAGCCTGTGTCTCCGAATTCCAGGAACTGTTCTTTTTGTTATAGTCTTTTTTTTTTTTTTTTTAAGATTTTATTTAATTTATTCATGAGAGACACACAGAGAGAGAGTCAGAGACACAGGCAGAGGGAGAAGCAGGCCCCGTGCAGGGAGCCCGATGCGGGACTCAATCCTGGGACCCCAGGATCACACCCTAGGCTGAAGGCGGCACTAAACCGCTGAGCCACCTGGGCTGCCCTTGTTCTAGTCTTATTGTTTCCATCTGTGGCTTCTTGTTCCTTTTATATCTCAAAAGAAAATGATTCATGCTATTCCCTGAGTATGAACACACAGGTGTGAACATAAAGATGGCACGTCTGGTACTGGAATTTCATATTACTCTAAATGTCATTAGTCCTTCAGATCCTTTGGTCAGAAGGAAAGAAAAACTGCTTTAACATTTCACCAACCTCTCTGCCAAATGACTTCTCGCTCATATTGCCAATCATGCCAAGACAGACCCTTCCAAGCATGTCCTTTGGTTATGTTAGAAGCAGTCATAGGATGGAACAGGGTGTTCTGTGGTGGGTCTAGCAAGTGAAAGAAGTGAACAAAGGGGAGAGTCTACTCCACATAGTGTCTGGGAGATAGACATGGCTCCCTGAGATTCCCCGGCTGGAAAATGCCCAACTGGAGCTTTTCATGCAAAGCCCCAATGAAGTCTAGGGCTATATAATGCTCTTAAGCAACTTGCAAGTCCCTGTTAAAACGACAGTCAATGGTCCCAAAAAGAATGGGTTAATGAATTCTTATAGTAGTTTCAAGTGCATGGATTTTTTTTTTCCTGGATAAATCATTATTAAAGAGTGAAAAGGAATCTCTCACACACACTCATCGGGATGGCTGGATAGATCATTAACCTTTACTGAACAATAAAACTTAAAGTACATTTTGCCTGATTGTGCACGTCAGTGCACTCTTTAGATGGTTGTCCCTGGAAAGTTAAATGAAGGCAGATTTGAAGGGTGGAAGGATTGGGAATATGATGGGTGAGAGAGATGGGAGGGCAGATCCTGGAAAGAGCTAGGCCGGGGTGTTAACAATTCCTGTGTTGAAGGACTTGCCATCCTCTACAAAGCAAGAACTCAGTGCTGCAGAGACCATAGAGAAGTGCAACCTCCTTGTCTAAATACAAGCTAAAAGCAAGGACTGCCTGCTTTACTAAGCAGAGAACACCAAAATGTACTTTAATCAAAGTTTATAGTTTTAAAATGTACCTTTGTGGTTAGGATTCTTCTCAAAGCCTGGGACATCTTTGTGTTCTCTCGCGAGCAGAGGAAGAATCACTCCTGTCCTGAAAAGCCTAAGCTTATGGAAGTAATTAGTCCTTCATAGTTTTTGTTGCACTCAGTTTCCTTCTGCTGTTAGCACGTTTGCTTCCAGATTCTAGACAAAGTGCAGCTTCCTTTTAAGTGCTTCTGTTAGTAGGTTGATGATGTGCACTCATTTGGTGTTCTTACTTTCAGTCACTTCAAACGTTTTACATTTTGTTGCCATCTATATATTTCCTGTTGAAGCAGCTTTGCTCTTAATCTTTCGTACCTGCATCTGTTTTAACTGGCTCACAAAATCGACATACTTTTTCATCCAAAGCCATTATTCCTCTACCTATGCCCACTTCTTCTATTCAAATGGTATCTGCAAAAATAAATAAATAGATAAATAAATAAAACAATTTTTAAAAAAAATAGCAGAGGCTTCATAAATGCATAGATTCCCATTTTAAAAAATAGAAATAAACTAAACAAAAAGAAAAAAAAGTGATACTTCTGAAAGCCAGGCTTCTTTTATCAATATCAGTACACACTCCTCTCCATCATAATGAACTTTATTTCAGGAAAATGTTAATATTTTAGATTTAAACCCTGGGACAGAAATCAGGACAAAATTTAAATGGCAGATTTGGATTTCTCAGATATTCTGGTAAAAGATTTTGGATAAGGTTGTGCTTCCTTTCAATTTTTTTAGTATTTAATGTCAAAATATTACATTGCAAATAAACCTTACAGATTGTGATGAAATGTGCTTGGCAGAAAAAAGTGACTATGCATAGTGTCCAAACCTTAAGTAAGGTAACTGCTAAGATGGTTGTTTAGTCTGAAATGTTGCCAAAGCCATTTGTATTGAGGAGAGAACTCTGAGGCAGGCTCAGAGAAAATTAAAACAAAGCGAAACAAAAAAATGTTGCTACAGAAGTTGGACAATCCAAGGTATTACACAGTGGGAATAAGAGGGGTAAAATTGAAGCCTTCTGGAAAGCTATAGTGATAGTGGTCATGGAATTCTATGCCCTCAGGAGTACTGCTGCCCAGTGGAGCAGGGATATGCAGCATCTCGGCAGCGTTCAGTCACAGTAGGCTGCCTTCTTCCCCAAATAAATTGTCTTGGAAAGTTGAAGTGAATAAAAATATATTAGTATTTGAGAATGTGCTGTTCTTTCACCTCCTCCCACATGTTAATTAAAGATGCCTTGCAAAATCTTATGACAACCTGATATTCACTCATCTAAAGCAATGCTCGTCAATCTTTGGATTCCTGCACACTACTAGCAAAATATTTTAGTACATTGACAATATATTATAAACACATAAGCATAAATGTAATATTACTAAGATTTATGATTTAAAAATGTAATATGCTGTCCCCAATCTGATATACTATGATATAGTGGTAAAGCTTATTTTATTTTTTAAATGAGCATGAATACAATTTAAAATTCTAGGGGGTTTTTTTTGTTTGTTTGTTTTGTTTTGTTTTGTTTTGTTTTACTTAGCCCCAGTGGAAACTGCTGCAATAGCCTAGTGGGTCTTCATTTTCACCGAGTCACATACCACTATGAAAAAGAGGAGAGACACAGACCATCACCCTTCCTAAAATGTGCGTATGACCTGTACCCTAAGACTTATCTGATCTCCAGAGGTTTGGAGGTTCCCAGCATTCTACTCCTAGAACACCCCAGGAAGGTAACATAACCCTCAAACTTAAGAGCTTTTTATCAAGAGAGGAAAAAATGTAAATAATATTTGAAATAAATGTATAACTAGGAGAAATTGGTGACTTTTGCTTTAGGTGAAACCACTTTTGATTTTTGAGGAATAAAGAGAATTAGTTTATTTCGTTCTATCTGTGGAATGATTCATGAAGCTTCACATATAGGCAACTAAAATTTTCTTTTCAGCATATCAACCTATTTTCCTCCAGTTTTTGGTAAACATACATTTTTTTTTTCTAATTTAAGTACTACTTTTCATTTTTCTTCTATGTAAAATAGAACCCCCGTTGGACCTGGCATTGAAAACCTTCTTGATACTAACAACACTCCTTTTATTATTACTTTCACAGTCTTTTTAAATAACACATTTATTTTGAGTTCTGCTTTTGGCCGAGTTGCAAAGTCTTTCAAAAAGTTATCCTGTATCTCAAAAGCTTGTTAGATATTGCTGCCACGTAACTATTGTAATGAAAGTGTTAAATAAAAAAAAAAACTTTTTAAAATTTAAAATGAGTGCTGTTTAAAAAGAAAAGTGAACTGTCAAGTGACATAAAAGCAATGTTGTTCCAAGCCATGCAAACACATTTGTTCTGATGTAGGTCTTGTTGCTACAGATGTAAGAAACTTCCAACACAACAGTGTGGAAAAACAGGACCAACAACTATTATCCCTTTTCAAAAAGTTACTGTCAAATATGGCACTAACATAACCAAAATGAATTTCCTTAGATATGTAAAGTTCCTATTTTCAACAAGACTCCTATCCAAGTTTTTCAAATAACTATAAAATCAAATAAAAAAAAAATAAACTGAAGAATAAAACTGTACTCTGGCTATCCAAGTGTAATGGTTAGTGGCACAAGCTCTGGGGGGCAATTTGTCTCAGCTACATTCTGCTGAAAAACAACTTTCCATCACTGCCTTTTATTTGGTAGGGAAACAAGCACAGATTGCCTTTGGTCTACATTATCTTTTCAGGATGTTTGTCTAGGAAACCGCCTTTGAAAATCAAGATGATGTCTCCCTTGAGCAAAAGGGCAGGCATATTTAGTGACCATTATAAAAAAATTTGTGTTCCTAAGCTCAGGGCTTCTTTCCTATAATGCAACCCATTGTGTGTGCAGGGTCACTTGGTTCTCTTCACAGTGTCCTGTGGAATTGGGGCCCAGGGAACCAGTGCAAATTACAGCTGAGGCTCTCTGTCTGCTTTCATAGTTGTGAGAAATGAAGTCTTTAATCTCTGACCCAGGAACCTGCTGCCAGCCTCCATGAAACTATGGCAGTTAAAATTGTTAATTTGCAATTGAACTAAAAGCTCACTCCTCATAGTTTTTGACAGTTTTAGCAATGAGGATGAGATGCTGACAGAGAGATGGTTTCCTGGAAGAGGGAGTATAAAGATGCTGCGGGCTGATGAACAGGTTTTGAGGGAAGAGTCTATGGGAACCGGTGACAAGTATGGTGACCAGATCATATGGAGGATTATACATGGTCCGCAGGATTATACATGCTCCTCCATTTTGTTGCCTGCTAGTGAGGAAGAATTTGGGAGGAATTTGCATGTCAAGCATCAGAAAGGAGGTTCAAAACCAGTTGCCTAAACTGTGGCTTGGTTGTTGGTTGTAGTCCTCCAAGTGAGAAGACTTCCTCCCCAGCCAGGGGGCCAGCCTCTAGTCTACCTCATTATCATAACTGAGGCAAAGATCAGTCCTGGCTTAAAAGATGTTTCCAGTCCTCTTTAGACAATGGTTACTGGGAGGTACATTTATATTCAGAGCAAAGGAAGAAAATCTGCATGCCCAATGAGCATAAACCAGGTGAATTATTAAAATTTCAGCTAGTTCACTTGGGGAATGAGCATGCTAGATGCACCATGCTTTGTTAAGAAAGGATGGCAGCAGCCGGGAAGTCTTTGTTTCCTAAATTCCAGAAGAATTCCCCATCAGTAAGAGCAGCATGTAGGTAAATGTTAGTAACTTGGGTGCCCCGCAACTTTAACCACATCTCGGAGCTACAAGGCTCTCCTCTGATAGTTCTGGTGATTACAGGCCTTCCTCAGAAGCCCTCCTTGAGGTTTAGACTTGTCGCCTCCCCAGAAGAGCTACTAAATGACTCTTACTATCAAGCCCCTATTAGTTTGCCACTAGGCTCTTGTCAAAACCGGAAGCCTTAGCCCTCAGGATCTTGAGAGTGTCCAGCCTGATATTCCACTTCAGAGTAGGTTGACTCAGACTCAATCATTAACGAGGTGGGAATAGCTCACAAGCTTCCCCTGGTAAGTACAAACAGGATGATCAAGCACGCAGCTGGCCTGACCCCAGCGCCATCTCAGCCTCACATGGAAAAGTGGCAGCTGTCACTGTGGGGGGAGCTATTCGGCTGCCACACAGCAAAGCTACTGGTTCAATGGATCCCTTGATTCACAGAGGTTTCCTATATGTCTGGGCCTGGTTCACTGATGGTTCAGCTAAACTAAAACCCACTGGTGCCCTAGTATATTTTTTACTTATTCTTGGATAGTTGCTAACGTCCTAGCTCTTTGGACTGCTACGTATCAGCAGACTAAAGATACCCCTCCCTGGGGCCATGAACAGTCAAAACAAATTATAATTGCTGAATCATTCATGTAATTGCCTGTGATAAGGACCTGTTCTCTAAAGATATGGAATAGAACCCAGAGACTAACTGAAACTGCACCATTCAGATTTCTCCCATCCCTACCCTGGATCCACCACTGTAGTGAACATAGCAACGCGTTCACCATCATAGGTCAGGCACAACAATATGCGTCAGCCCTTTGACCCCTTCTTGAAGCTATCAGTGGTGCATCACCAATGTCGACACCTTTTTTGGATCACAGTGCAGCATTCCAGCTGGATCAGCTTGCTGCAGTTATATTATTACAGCCCTTGAAAATAAGCTCTGTATTGTTTTGACATTCTTGGAACATTTATAGTCTAACAATGGTGTACTTTTTATTGCCAGAGCTACTCAACAATGTGCTGATACTCAAATTATTCAACTCCATGCTTCCTACCACCCTCTGGTACTTGTATCATTGATCACTAGAACGAATTTCTCAAAAATTGCCTAAAACTTTTTTGACTCTACTCTCGTCACCTCCCCTTGATTTACACACCTTAATAAGGAAGCTTGATTACTGAATGCAGTAGGCTAAAGGAAAGAATCATCTCTTCTAGGCTGCTTCTTGGGTAATGAACAGAATGAAAGGTATAAGGAGCTGCTAAATAGACCTTATTTAAAAATTCAAGACTTTGCTCTGGCTTTTCTTGGGCATGATTTTCTTTCTGTTCCTAAAAGAAATTCGAGGCCAGCATGGCTATCCAGCCTCTGGGTTGGCAGCCCAGATGCCATGGGACCTAGAAATTCAGACTTAATTTGGGTTTAGCCACTTTGATTCCCCTTGTTGGGTTAGCATAGTTCTAAATCATAGGATGACTTCTTGATTAAGCATAATTTTTACTGAGTTCTCGCTTAGGCCAGAGAGGGGGGAACTCAATCAATTTCTCTAAATTTTATTTTAAAATGCCCTTGTTGGGGCAGCCCAGGTGGCAGAGCAGTTTAGCACCACCTTCAGCCCAGGGCCTGATCCTGGAAACCCAGGATCAAGTCCCACGTCAGGCTCCCTGCATGGAGCCTGCTTCTCCCTCTGCCTGTGTCTATGCCACCCTCTTTCACTCTCTCTCTCTGTGTCTCTCACATGAATAAATAAATAAAATATTTTAAAAAATGAAAATAAAATAAAAACGCCCTTGTCATTCACCATCTAGCCTTTCCAAATGAATGGTCCGGGTGAAATTAGGGGAAGATTTTTAAAAGGTGAAGTTATAGCTACTAAAATAGGACCCAGATTCATGATGGTGAAGGAGAAGCTATAACCCTGGCCCCTGGTGAGTGAACACATTGACCCCCAGGAAATGTGGCAGAGGGAGGAATATTAATGATCTTTATCATCCAGAGCCATCCCTGGATCCTTTCTCATAAAAGAAAATGCTTTCATTTGGTTCCAAGTTGTTTTAAATGCCTTAAATTGTGCTGACTAATGGCTTGCCATTTCCTATGAGACAACTCTAAACATGAATTAATTACCATCCCCTTAACCTTACTGAATCTATCAGACACAGCAGGGGATGGCTCCAGCACATGTATATCCTACATAAACCATCTTTTCCACTCCATTCCTGTAGCTGCTGCTCAGTTATTTAGTGGATCGAATGAATACCACTGGCTGGCGGCATGGATCCATGGGACAGGTTGGGCCAACTGCACTCAGTGCTTCCATTAACAAAGACTAGACTTATGTATTCAAACTGAACTGGGAACCCCACTGTCTACTAGCTTTCTGGGAAGCAACAGAGGAGGCATTATCAACCTGCACCCCCTGACTAAAGTAGGTTCCACTTGAGAGATCTCGAGAATGGTAAACACCACTATCTTCTTTCTAGGGCCACCACATGTGACTTGGGACTGTCCTCCTCATGCATTAATTCTGAAAGCACAGTGAATTGTACTGTAGGGGTAGGGGTATGGAGTAATAAGGAAGGAATATGACACTTTCAAACGTTCAATGCAATGCCAAGAGTAGGCACCTGCAGAGGACTACAGAGGTCTCCCCAGAGTAGGACCACTCTTGATTACTCAGGGAAACTTCCTGGAGGGATAAAGGACTGACTATTCACGCATATGCTGCAAGCAGTTGTCCCTGTGATGCAAGTCATAAGGGTAGAATGGTGCAATAAAATTTCCCCCAGCTTTAGCTGAAGTCAAAGTTGCCACGTAGGCCCTCGAAGGCTTCACACCCAGACCAGTAAGCTGAGGATTATGGATGATGATAAAATTGTCCTAGCCTTTCCTCCTGTAGGTCAAGGTGGAGTCTATGCAATCTCTAACATGAACAAGAAACTTAAGGAGAAAGCCACCCGGCCTTCTAAATTAGACCTGGTGGTTAATGGGGCTTTTTCAGCTGTTTGGGTCTAAGATTCCAGGGCAAGATTGAGGTCAGTACTTCAGCGTGGCCTCATTCTGCTGCACGGTATTGTTGATACTAGCTATAATTAAATGTTATATGAGCCAAATTGAACATATTTGGACTCAGTTCTTTCAATCAAAAAAAAAAAAAAATCAGAGTGCTATACTTACAAAATTCACCGAAAGCCAAGATGGCATAGAAACTAGGAATGAATAATGTTGGGAGATAATTTTCCATGGGCCCTTCATATTTATGCATGTTTTATGACCAGAGGCTCTGACTACCTTTTTCAAGGATGTTTGTATAGCTAACTCCTTGTAAGCTACAGATAGTATCTCCCTCTGGAACAAAGGGAGGCATGCCTACAGTCCAGGATAAAAGACTCAGGGTTCCCTAAGGTCAAGGTTCCTATGTTATAATATAACCCAGGTGCCTCCTGGCCCATTTTGCATCATCCTGTGGGAACTGGGACTCTAGAAACTGGCTATTGCTTTGCTGTGAGTAATACAGTCCTTAGTCACTGTCCCAGGAGTCTGATGTTTTCTGCCAGTAACCTTGGAACTGCCTCAGGCTAACTGGTTAGCTCGCAAGTAGGAAAAGGTTAGGACAGAGTGCCAAAATTTAAAAATTAGATGATTCTCCATAGAAATCTAGATCATAGATCTCACTAAGGAATTTCAGTGTAGTTAACATTATTGGCTCACAATTTATCCTTTCGATGAAAGGCTGTCCCTGAGTGGAAGCTGCCTCATTTGGGCTGGAAAAATATCTAGCTCACTGCAGTCCCCAATATCACCTTTTGTCTTAAATGTACCCAAACGGTCTCATCACTTTATATTACTTATCCAATCCAGTGGGCTTTAGAGATTATGGCTCTTGCATATTTTACTAGAAGAGCAAACCTGCTTTATGAAAATGATGATAAAATGGAATATTCATCGTGTCAAAAGAGTCTTTCCTTTATAACTCATAACTCATATTAGGATTTCATTAAATAGCTACCCTTGATACGTTTAAACGCTATTTGATTTATGGTCTTCAGAACTATGTACTTGTCACAAATACAGTTTCTATAACGTGAGATTTACATTAGTGCTGCTCTCTCACAGTTCTGATAGGAGAGAGCTGTGTGTATTTATTCAAATTGTAGGTGGCACAGGGTGGTGAGTTTGCACTCTGGAGCTGGTCCAGTAGTACAGACATATTTTTGGGTTCAGTCCCCAGAGAGTTGTTGTGTCAATAACTTGAATATTATGACTCATGTCAAACTTGCCTGATGATTTTGAGACCAGATAAAGTCCCAGATTACACCTTTGCTTCCCGTTTACAGAAGAAGTAGTCTTATTAACTGGAGTCTGGATTCTTAACAAAGGGCAAGGCATAGGCCCACACCCTTTAGGATGGACAGAGTATAGGGGAAAGAATTTCCTCAGCTTCCTGTCCTGTAAAGGCTGTATGTGGTACAGGAGGCAGAAATATTACAAGGGTGAGCAATCCAGTCTGCAAGCCCTCAGCTAGTCCTGTGTTATTTAAGGTAGGCTAACCCACAAATAAACAAAACCCAGAAGGTTAGTAGCCCACATGAACCCGTTATCTCTTACATAATGGGGGGTGATGCTTCACTAGTCATCCAGGATCCAAACGGACCCTCTAATCTTCAGCTATACCCTGAGCATAGCTACCCATTGGGCAAATGGGAAAAGGAAATGGGAATGTTTGTGTGGCGAGTTGTTATGTTCAGGCTTGGGGGTAACACATGCCCCTTCTGCTCACAGTGTGAGTTTAAGCTAAGTGACCTGGCCAGCCTCACTGCAAGGAAGGGGAAGAAATTGATCACTTGGTGATGGGCACAGTTCCTGGCACAAGGATTTATTGAGGATGTACTCAGTACCAGGCAGTGTTCTGTACTTTGCGCCACACGTCATCTGGCAGTTCCACATAGTCAGGAAAGTGAATGTTTTTGGACAAATCATACCCAACTTCAGGTCTGGGAGCAATGCAGGACTGAGAGTAGGTGATAATGAAGGTAGAACCTTAATGTGGCAGTGCATCTAAGCCTCCAAGGGAAGACTGTGATGTCCTCTCTTCCCTCTCCCAGAACAGGACAATCGTTGATGATGCTCTCTGGATTTTGTCCATCATCTGCTGATCCCACTGGACCAGGGCCCAGAACCCTTTATCCCTAGGGAAAGATGAAACACATTCGAGTGAAGAGCAAACAAACAAACAAACAAAAAACCCTCCCTATTATATACTTGGGTGGTTCCCAAGTGAGGGAGGTAGGACACCTCTAAAAAGAAAGCCAAATAACGGGTCTTGTTATAATCTGGCAAATGCAAGGAAATGTCTCTTCCTCACAGACTGTTTATGTAAATAGTGGGTGTCACTACACTTTGGCTACTGTTTGGGCTATGAAGGGATTTGGGACGGGCTCAGTCTCCTTTAATCAGATGCTCTGGCCAATCAGTCCTTGCATGCTGGTTCCCTCCCACCCAACAAATTGCACACTGAGGGCAATTTTTTTTTTTTTTCAGGACAAGTTTTACCCTAAGAGCAGGAATCTTGCAGAACAACTGCTAACGGGAGCTCATCACTACCAGAGCTGGAAATAGTCTGTACAGAACCTTCTTGCAACTGACACAACCCGCATAAGAATCTCTTGTAGTTTTTTTGGAGGTGTTCCCTGCACCTTGGGTGTCATTCATTTTTCAACCCTGATACCAAGTTGGAGGAGACCAAAAGTGCCACACATCAGGGTTTACCTGGGATCCAGACAGCGGATCTCTAAATGTGGACCATTTGCTTTAGAATCGTTGGATTCCATGTGGATTTCTTGGTAAGCATTTCAATCCACAGTTCCCCTATTTCCTGGACCATAATGATATTCCTAGAGGCAAGGAACATGCAGCTTCTTTGGATTCCTTCTACCTTGCTTGTTCCTAGCTCTCCAAGTCTCAAGGTTAGGGATATGATGAGAGACTCTAAAATGCCAGATGATACACCATCGGGTTACATCTGGGACCAAGACTAAATGACAGTTACTAAGAATCTGTGCCAAGGAGTAATAAGGATGCCATGAACCAGAAGATAAAATGGTAGAATTAGACCAAGAAAAGCCAGTCAATTGGTTTACAGGGGTTTCAGTGCATTTATTCTTAAATGCATAATCAGTATCTTTAGTGTAATCCATGATAAATAATCTTTTGATTTTTATGCACATACTCATCCCTGAAATGTGACTCATCTTCTCCTCCAGAATTTCTCCCTACCCTCAAGATAATTAGTTTCATATGTTGCTCCCCTTTTTCCTTTCCCAGCCTTCTAGTTTCACTGCTGGTTTTTTCTCAAATCCCATTCTCAACTCTCAGGATGAACTATCTCCCTCTATATATTCCTGATATTCAAATACAAGTTAAAAAATAGAAAAATTAACTAGTGTTGGGAAACAGACCACATATTTTGGTAATGGTGGAAGGAAGGTTTCTGGCTCTGAGAAGACTGGTGGGGAAAGAAACTGTAGATTCTGTAAGGCACCTACCAGCACAAAGAGCAAAGATAAATTTTAGTTCCCCAAGTCCAAAACTATTAAATAATGCTATCTATCTTGTAAAAAGGAAACTTCCCAAAATCTACCTACTTATGTCATATGTACACTCAAATCAATATCTTTTGGATCACTTTTCATGCAGGAAATGAATAGAATTCCATGTAATTTATGTTTTTCCCACAATTTTTCCAGTCTTCTTTGTGATTCTGTGAATTTCTCAGGGGTCATATGTTTCCTCTTGTGTTTAAGTCAGCCACAGCTAGTTTCTTTTGCTTGCAGTGCAGAACTTTGATGGACAAGCCAACAATTCCTGTGTCAATTATTTCTGGGGAAATATTGTTCCTTCTAAGAAGACTGCAGCTAACCATGGGAGGGGCACCCAGGTCCTATATTATATATAAGCTACATCAGTATGGTCCTTTTCTCGGTGAAACACAACATAGCCAACAAGATAAGAGATTGATACACATAGTAATAGGATATGCATAGAATAAAGTGGGAAATTTACTACAATTACTGACACCTCTGAAGGATTAGCATAGAAATATAACTTATAAAAAAAGATAGAGGGAAACAAACTCCTATGAGACTCTTAACAACAGAGAACAAACTGAGAGTTGATGGAGGGAGATGAGTGGGGGATGGGTTAGATGGGTGATGGTATTAAGGAGGGCTCTTGTTATGATGACCACTGGGTGTTGTATAGAAATGATAAATCACTAAATTCTACCCCTGAAACCAATATTACACCATATGTTAACTAGCTGGAATTTAAATAAAAATTTAAAAAGAAAGAAAAAAAATATAACTTATAGGTCTGCCTTAGTCAGCTTGAGCTATTGTAACAAATACCATAAACTGGTGACTTCAATATCAGATGCTTAATTCTCACAGCTCTAGAGGCTAGGAAGTCTAAGCTTAAGTTGCTGACATACTGAGTTCCTGAAAAGGGCCCTCTTCTTGACTAGCAGATGATTGTTTCCTTGTTGTGTCCTCACATGGCTGGCCACTTCCTCTTTTTATAAGGACATTAATCCCCTTTTAGGACCCTCACCCTTATGACCTCCTCTAAACTTAATCACCTATCAAGAGCCCTAATACTGTCACATTAAGAATTAGAAAAGGCTTCAACATATGGATTTTAGAGACATAAATATTCGGTCCTTAACAAAGTCTTCAAGAGATCTCAGAATTTGGTTCAGAAAAGATACTGAGAAAACTGTATTAGTATCTTATTGCTGCTATAACAAATGACCAAAAATTTAGTGGCTTAAAACAAAAGGTTGTTACCTAGCAGTTCTGTAGGTCAGAAGTCCTAAAGTCAAGGTGTCAGCAAGGCAGCATTCCTTCTAGTGGTTCTAAAGAAAACCCATTTTCTTGCCTATTCCAGTATCTAGAGGCCACCTGCATTCCTTGGCTCATGGCAACTTCTTCAAATCACTCTCACCTCTGCCTCTATCACCACATCTTCTCTGACTTTGATACTTTTGTCTCTCTTATAAGAACCTTTATGACTATATTAGGTTCATTCAGAGAATCCAAGATACTCTCCACATATCAAGATCCTTAATTATGTGTACAAAGTCCCTTTTGTCATATAGGGTAACATATTCACAGGTTTTGGGGATTAGGACATGGACATTTTATGGAGAGGGGAAGGGGAGGGTATGATTCTGCCCACTACACATATCAAATATTACATATGTGGGAAGGGCCACATCACAGCTCAGGACTCCCTTTTCAGTTCACAGTTCTCTCTATGGTACCATGTCTTTTCATATGGGACAACTCTTGACTTCACCAAAATCACCTTTACCCAAGTTACTCTGGAGAAACCACAGATTTCCATAGCAGGCCAAGAAAGTAGGTCTGAGTGGTCTTGGAAATGATAGGTATTTATTAGTGGTCTATTTTTGTGTGTGTGTGAGACTTTTGGCAGAGTTGAAAATGAAAACGATGAAAAAAGAAAGAAAGAAAGAAAGAAAGAAAAGAAAAAAGAAAAGAAGAAAAGAAAAGAAAAAAGGAAAGAGAGAGAAGGAGAGAGGGAGGAAGGGAGAGAGGAAGGAAGGAAGGAAGGAAGGAAGGAAGGAAGGAAGGAAGGAAGGAAGGAAGGAAGGAAGGAAGAAAGGGTTCAGTTAAGTGAATATACATTATTTCGGCAGATAAAATTTAAACACAGAGCCCTGGGTGGTTTGATTTTCATTCCCTTAGGATAACAAAATGGAATGACTCTAGACTGCTTTATTCTGCTGACTTTGGCTTCCGTCTGTAGGGCTGGAGTGATAGAGGCAGGGATCAGGAAATCCTGGCTTCTAGTCTCTATATAATGTCATTTAAGATTCAAGTGTTATCTTACCTCATGTTAAAATGGACTATTTACATTTTAATGAATACATTTCTTAAATGAATTGTAAATTCACATTTGGTGGGTATTTACTGTGTGTCAAGCGCTGTAGTATTTCCTTTACATACATTATCATATTTCATCTCCACAATTGCCTTACTTCACAGGTTTAGACAGTTCAGTAGCTTGTCCTTAGTAGGGCTAAAGGCCAGAAGTCCTATGTAGCCCATTCTCATATCTTCTTTGTGGTATTTTCTCACAAGAATATTCATAATTCACATAATTCAGACAGAAAATCATATAATAAGAATAGCAAATCCAGTGTGCATTAAGTTGTACTATATATAAAAAGCATTCATATGTATCTATTCATTTGATTCTTGCCAAAATGCTATAGAAGATATAAAAGTTACTATCTGTAATATCTTTGTTTTAAAGATAAGAAAAGTGAGGTTTATGTCAATTCCCTCTAATTTACATAGCTCATTGCAGATAGTTTGTCTTTTGATTTCTCTTTACTCTATCAAGCATTATAATAAACAAACACAAACTGTTGATTTCTCCAGATAGCTAAGGGAAAAGAATGATGTCATAAGGAAAGAGCTTTAGGTTTGGAGTCTAACGATCTACCATGGGGTCAATGAGTAGAGCCATGGTCTTTATCATTGTACAAGTCCCTTACTCCTCTGTGCCTTGGTCCCAACATCTAAAATGATCAAAACCATCTCCTTCATGGACAAGGGCAAAATATGTGTGAAAGTACTTGGTAAACTGCAAAGGTTATTTAGAGGCAAGATTTTTTTTTTTTTAACTAAACAGCTTTAAAATCATTCTAGTAAGCAAATGTTGTTTCACACTCTAATCTTTTCAATAGGGTATAGATGCTTCTCAAGTGAAACATCATTACCAGCTTTATGAATCTCGTTAAACCAGTTTAGAACTTTTTGTTTCTGTATTCCAGTTTGATGTTCTTTGTCATGCAGGGAGCCATCATATAGGTACACCAGAAACCATAAAGATCCTTCAAAATGCATTCTAAATGACATTTTATTAAATACTTCTGTTTTGTGAACGTACTCATGATTACATTCAATGAAACTGTTTTACTATAAATGTCAATGGAAATGAGTAATATTTTATCATAATGTCATGGGCTAATTTTCTTTTTGTATATTTTTTATTGGAGTTTGATTTCCCAACATATAGTATAACACCCAGTGCTATCATGGGCTATTTTAGCTTCGTATGATACTGATAAAGTTCCCATTTAGAAAAAAAAGTTCATGCTGCACATAAGTGGATCAATGGACAATCTACTTCCTTTTCATTATTTTTATTCATGTTGTATTTGTTAGAAAATGCATAACATGATTGTATCTTTTAGTTATATTTCCATTTCATTTTCAACAAAAAAGAAAAGAATGTCAATATGAATGTCAACAGACACAACTGTTGGGAAGAAAGAATTTCCTATGCCCTCAAGATCCTTCTAGCTAGACAAGAATCAAATTGACATGAGACAGATTAACAGGAGAAAATCAAACTGAATTTCATAGACATAGGGAATCCACATAGACATGAAATTCCAAGACTGTGAGGCAACATGAGGCTTATAAGAGCTAAGGAAAGGGGTAGGAATCTGAGGATACAGAGGAGAAAGATCATTAGGAGAAAGGTGAAAGGAGATGTTTGGAAGACAAAACAAATAGTTTGCCTACTATGATACAGATAAGTAGTTTATTTAAACAAGAAATCTCTGTTAATAGTTCTCCTCCTGGTACCTGCAGGCAGTTGGTGGGGGGTATGTGGGGTGAAGCTAAGAAGTTTTTTTCTGAATCTGCTGGGTTTTATTTGCTTTTAACTCAAAACAAGATTTACATCCAGGTGGCCCATCTTGAGGCAGCCTCCCTTGGCCCCTACACAGACAAGGGATTGTCTAGTTGTCACTTGTCACTCAGTTCTTCTTACGTGAGTCTTTGGTTTATTCAATTACTAATGCCATATAATCAGTAGCAGAGCAGTGTTGCTCTTTAAGGTTTATGAGAAGCCTTCAAACATGTCGCATTTGATTCTCCTAGTACCCTAGTTTAGGAAAGTGGGCCAAGCAATATTATCACCATTGTAAAACGGAGAAATTAGGGCTCAGGTTAACTTGCCAAGTAGTAACTGACAAGGCTGATCTAGATCTTCTAATTGCCATGTTTCAGCTCTTTTTGCTATGCATTCATTGCCAGGCGATGCCAGTTAACTCCAGGGCTCGTTAAGCCTACATTTCCATAGGGGGGCTTAAGGGGTTTAGACACGTTAATGGTTGATTGCAAAAACAGCAATAACAGCAACAACCTCAAAAATAATATTTGCTGATAGTTTCTCAGTGCATAATGGTTGCCACTCTTGTTTTAAGCATCACATTTGTATTAACAATTTGCTATTCACAATAAACTTGTGAAGTAGGTACTATTTTTAATCTTCTCAACACTGGAGTGTATTGACCTACTATTTTTCCCATTTTATAAGTGATGAAACTGTATTTAAAGAACTAAAGTGACTTGTCCAATGTTAATACCACTACTAAATCACGGGGAGGGGGCAGTCTGACTAAAGAATCTAGTTAACTACTACACCATGTTGTCCTCAGAGCTGACTCTGTTCTTTGTTGATTTTTTTCAATAAAGATAAAAAGAGAAGTATTCAAACAAATGAATCAGCGGTTCATTCTCTCCTATTTCCTTCTGTATCAGTAATACTCAGTCATGTAACTGAACATAGACTAGAAAAGATCAACACTTTAATGTAATATCTAGAGGTGTTTAAGAATTGTGAACTGTTTTGGAATAGACATATATAGCTCAAGTACCAAAGGCTCCACAAAGAAATATTAATTGGGCTCTGAACCACGCAGGTTAAGGAGGATACAAATATAAATCAAATCAGAATTGTTGAAATTAAGGAACATGTTGCTCCACGAAATGATCCAAAAATAGAAGCCCCGATTCCATGGTAGAAAAAACTGGCAAAACATCAAAACCTTGAAAAACACATGCACAGACCCGAAAACACCCTCCAAAAATGTGTTCCTTTTTGCCACTAACCTAAGGTTTATTATTTTTGTATCTCTGGAAAAGCCTTGAAAACAACAGTTACAATACATTTAATATTTAACTTATGTGACTAATTTATTGTTATTAGCTGAAAATGAAAGTCATGTTAGCTGATATTTCTGAAGGCCATATATTGCCTTTTTATTTATTCATCTTTTACGAATTGAACTAAGCTTCAAATAGTGTTGTCTTAAGGGCTGGCTAAGAGATTCCTTAAGCTCCTCCTATTCTTACAGTACTAATTCTTCTTCTCAGCATGGGGTATACAGAGAGGAGGGTATCATGAAGCAAGAATTCCTGTCCCCTTCCAGAATCCTTCTAGCTGGACCAAGAGTCAAATTGACATGAGACAGATTAACAGGAGATGATCAAATTTAATAGCTTACATATAGGGAATCTACACAGACATAGGAATCCCAAATATAGTGGGGAAAATGAGGCATATTTGTCATCCTGAACTAAGGAGAGGGGGGTATTGGTCTGGAACTTGAAAGGAAAGGAATGTGATTGACAGGGTAACAAGAAGAGCAGATGTTTCATAATTAGACGTTTGCCCTGGCATACAGATGTATCACACAGATAACATTTATGTCTGCTATTAACCCTTAATCTGGGAAAAAAAATCCCCAATTTAGATTCTTCTATGTAGTTAAGGAAAGGGTAAAAATTTCTCAGGTATCTCTAGAGTCTCAATTGCCTTCAGCTCGAATAGTCTGCTTGCCAAGTGGCTCATCTGGAGGCAGCCTGCCTTGGCCCCTATGGTTCCCTCTTCTGAAACTTTAGGAAAGATGACCTGGTATACTGTTTCATGTCCTTGAACTAGTCCTTTATTCCTGACAATAGGTCAGTTCAGGTAAGTTCATTTCAGGAGGCAGTGATGCAGTTGTGTTCTCAAAGTTAGGCCTGTGGTTCAAATAGTCAGATATTAAATGAGAGGTATTTCAGTGGAAAGAAAGGAAAGCAACAGTTAATGATTAGATCAAATTACAAACCAGTTTCTGAGTTCTCAAAGGTAGCCAGTCAAGATTTCTAGATGTCAGGCTCCAAGCATCTTCAGATAGAGTAAGGGCAGGCAGTGGCAATCTGACCAATTATCCCAATTTGTAGTTTAAATATCTCTGGGGATCTTGTTGCATGGCCCACAGAGCAACAGACACAAAGATTGTCTATACATGTATTATGGTAGCAATTTCTCTGAAATTTACATTTAGTTGTTTATACTCAGTTTGCAGAGCTTTAGGAAAAAGGGTAGTTTTAGCTCTCAAATGATTTCAAGTCAAAAAGAGGGGGGGAAATCAAATATTAGTTTAGAGAGGTGTAGCCAGGTATTGGAGGACACTAGAATAAATCAGGAGTTAGTTCAGTTTATAATGAATAGTATCAAAATCTAATATCTACAAAAATGGGCTACTGAAACAAATTTTTGCTCTATAATCACTCTCATTTCTATCAAAGATAGCCAAATTAACACTAATTGGCAAGATAAGTCTAGTTTCAAAAAATAAAAACAAAAACAAAATTTGGCCTATTTCCATAAGTCCTGCAAGAACCATATAGATTCTTTAAAAACTTCTTTACTGGAACTTTTCATTAGGATCCTCTAGATTGAACTCTTAACAGCCTCTTGAGGCCAGAAGCCAAGCCAAATACTTGCCATCAGACTATGTCTGCAATACCTGTGGATTTGGGTGAATTCTTTTCTTCTCAAGGTCTTCAAAGTATTGTTTCTTACACTTGCCAGGAACTGACCTTCTTACTCACTTGCAAGGCTCTGGGAACTCGAAAAGACCAGGCTGATATTTCTGAAGGGCTTTATTGGTTCCATAAAGCTAAATCTGATCGTATCTGATTATACTAATCACTCTCTCAAATATCACATTCCAGTCCAAGCTTTGGTAGCAAAACTAATGCGTTCAGTTGTATCCTAAGAGATACAGATTCCTATTGAACTTATGCAAATAAATATTTTGCTGTTAAAATTTTAAGAATATTAACAGTTTTTGAGTTCTGGAGGGGGCAGATAGGAAGCAACATAAATGTTTCAATTTGTTCACAAAAGTATATTTTAGCAAATCACTGTCAGTTTGCTTAAGACAAAAAGTTTTCTTAAATCAAGAAAACTAAAGCATTTTTGAAAAGTCAACAATGTTACAAACAAAAAGTTATAAAATTTATAATTATCTTCCTTAGTTTATTCAAGTCCCATGATAATAATTCTTATTCCGCTTGAATTCAGTTTTTCTAGTAAAATGAGAAATGTAACCTAGTTCAATTTTATGATCTTAAGGCTATCAGAAACGTGTACTCAGAGTTCTTCCCATGAGTCTCACTGAAGATGAAACAGGTCCATAGGAAGCTTTTAATAAGAACATCTGAGTAACAGTTTAACTGTCCATAAATGAGAAAAGACTTAAAAATAGCTATCCTTAAAGAGCTGATTCGAGTTCATTACAATGCAATTGATAAGAAAATCTGATTATTTTGTGACACACACATATCATTTCAAGATAATAACATACCTGGTTATTATCATCAGCTTTCTAGGTTTTTTTTTTTTTTTTTTTTTTTTAAGGATTTTATTTATTCCTTTGAGAGAGAGAGAGCAGGCAAGAGAACTAGTGGAAGAGAGAGGGGGAGAGGGTGAGGGAGAAGTAGATTCCAGTAGGGAGCCAGGTATGAAGCTCCATCCCAGGACCCTGAACTCATGACCTCAGCCGGAGGACACGTTTAACCAACTGAACCACCCGGGCGCCCCTGCTTTCTAGGAGTTTTACACAATTTTTAGAACACTTATTTTATTTTATTTTTTAAAAAGATTTTATTTATTTATTCATGAGAGACACAGAGAGAGAGAGAGACAGAGACGTAGGCAGAGGGAGAAGCAGGCTACAGGCAGGGAGCCTGATGTGGGACTCGATCCTGGGTCTCCAGGATCATGCCAGGGGCAGGTACTCAACTGCTGAGCTACCCAGGAGTCCCAAAACACTTATTTTAATTACATATCTCTAGAAATAGAATCTAAGGGCAGCCCAGGCGGCTCAGTGGTTTAGCACCACCTTCAGCCCGGGGCCTTCCATTGTTTGGAAATGTTTCCAGGGGCCCACTGGTTCAGCCCAGGGCCTTCCATTGTTTGGAAATGTTTCCAGGGGCCCACTGGAAAATTTCGGTTAGATTGTGATCTAAAGTCTTCATTTTAGAATTTCATTTTGGCAAGTATGTCAAAAAATATCAAAAGATTGAATATTTGATTAGATATGAACATGAAACATTATAAAACAATATTGAATTATACATTTAATCAAAGTGACAATAAAAGATATCAAAGGCAAATACAGAAGGTTACATAATTGTGAGCAAAATTTAGCTCTTTTATTTATTTATTTTTTAATTTTTTTAATTTTTAAATTTTTTAGCTCTTTTAATATTAACACAGTTTTTGTATGTAATCAAGGGCATACAAATAATAAATTATATATAATAAACACAGCAAATTATTTCGGCAAAACATGGATTTTTTTTTAAGGTAGGTAGATAACTTAAAAGGTAAAGAAAAACTTTTATTTTTTTTATTAAGGGCAAGCCGATATTCAAGAAATGTTTGTCCTTTTAACAAAGAAAATACAAATATTTTGCACTAATGTCCTTTTTTTTTTTTTTTTTAAGCAATGTATTTATTTATATTACAGAGGTGGGGGCAGAGGGAGAGGGAGAGAGAAACCCAAGCAGACGCAGGGCTGAAGGCGGAGCCCAATGTGAGGCTCGAGCTTGCACCCTGAGATCATGACTGGGCCAAAACCAAGAGTGAGATGCTTAAATGACTGTGTCACCCAGGTGCCCCTGCACTAGTGTACTTTTGATATTAAAACTCATTTGCTTACTTAAATTTATCTTAATCTTAGCAAGCATTGACCACACATGTAACTCCTCTCTAGAGATTCCCTCTTGAAAAAACCAAAACAAGACGAAATCACAGAGGGACACGAAGGATGAGACTCTTAACCATAGGAAACAAAGTGAGGGTTACTGGAGAGCAAGTAGGTGGGGGGAAGAGGTAACAGAGTAGATGGGCAGTAAGGAGGGCACTTGATGTACTGAGCACTGGGTATTAAGAAGACTGATGAATCACTGACCTCTACCTCTGAAACCAATACTACATTACATGTTAATTAATTGAATTTAAATTAAAAAATTAAAAAAAAAGATTCCCTTTCTACAAACCTGCAACCCGTTTACATTCAGACTTTGTCCTCACTCCTCCCTGCCCAAATAACCAGCTTCACTTTGAGACAAAACCACTTTCTTTTCTCCAAACAAAACCATACTCTTATTCTTCATACTTTCTCTTACTGAAATCACAAATCATATTTTCCTTGCATAGAAAGTTGTTTCCCTTATTATTTCCAGTAGTCTTCATTACATTGAGTAGGTTTTGTAATACTTAGAAACCTCAATTTCTTGTGAGAGTTAAGAAGTGAGCAACTGTGAACTGTTACACAGAGTTCTTTAGCCTGGCAAATCTATTAATATATTTCAAAATTTTTAGAAACTTTTCACAGTACAATCTGTCAATAAAGCATAAAGCCTGCTTATGAAAAGATCCAAATTTAACTTTAGTTTTACTGTAATAAGACAAAATTAGATAAATGCAGGTTTAGTACTTAATGCATCATTATTTTATCTTATTTGGAAATGACCTAGATATTCAATAAATTTAACTTGACTCATCATTTAACTTATCAGAACTTTATTTTTTTTTATTTTTTTCTTTTATCAGAACTTTAAAGTTTTAGATTACCAAATATTTTGGAAACTATTTCTCACTGGTCAAAGCTTACCCATCTTTTCATTTATTTACATCTATTTAGTTTGTTCTTAACAATTATATTTAGACTACCAATAAGACTTCATGAGGCCCTACACACAGTCAACCATTCTAAGCTTTTCTTCCTAACAAAATTTGCAACAGGAATATCATGGACATATTTGACTTCCAGTCAACACAAGCAGAATAAAAGTTTTATGTTTAGGGATCCCCGGGTGGCTCAGCGGTTTAGCGCCTGCCTTTGGCCCAGGGCGCGATCCTGGAGTTGTGGGATTGAGTCCCACATTGGGCTCCCAGCATGGAGCCTGCTTCTCCCTCCTCCTGTGTCTCTGCCTCTCTCTCTCTCTCTCTGGGTCTATCATAAATAAATGGATAAATCTTTTAAAAAAATAAAAGTTTTATGTTTAATGCTGATAATTCTAAAGACAGACACATATATCTTAATTAAACCACCAATGTTAAATTAGCTTTAATACCAATGCTTTCTCAGATCATGTGAACCTGAAAACATCTGGGTTACTCTTATCTTTCTGAATTTTGGAATACCAATCCTTACAAGATTTTGCTTTCAAATCCATTAAATAGAGCCCTTTTTCAATTAATTTTAGCAACACCTTCTGGAGGTAGAAAAAAATATCTCACGTTTAGTTTACAATATACATGGACATACATTTTAGAAATAACAGGAAGCAAACAAAACCTTACAGCTTTTGTTTTTACTAATACTTGTGGAGAGGATGTTATAGCCTCAATTTTCAAATATTTTTTTTTCCTGATGAAAAATTTCTCCCTTAAGTTTGCATTTCAAAGAATGCCTCTTAGTTCCTAGAGAATGTGGGAGTAGAGAATTCGTATCACAAAGGCACAGGGTGACTATCCAAGATTTTTGCAAGGTGGATATTTGAAACATATCTGCCCATTATTAGAGGTGCTAGACTCCGTAGTTTGTCTTTTTTTTTTTTCTTTCTTCAGAGTCAGGCAACTGTGGGCTATGTTTACATTTCAAAGATACAGTAAGATTTGTCATTTAAAGGGACAGAGAAAGAATGTAATAAAATTTTTTCCCTAGAGTTTTCAAGGTAATTGCTATTTAAAATTTACCTTGTTTACCTTTTAAGTACAGAACAACTTTGTACCAATATCCTGATCTTTTATAATATCTACAAACATTTTGATAGGGATAGGTGAGGTTTAGTGATATATGATCTTAACTTGCCTCTAGAGTTGCATTTCAGGTTTTGCAGAAATTTGTAAGACAGAAACAGTTGTTTCTATCCCAAATAACTGGATTACAGCCTAAATATCAAAGGACAGGCTAGCCTTTTTAACTAAATTATTTTCTTTATATCAGGGATAATTTTTAAATAAGAGAGGAACCAAAAGATCTACGTCTTTGTAAAGTCTGTGTAATGCATTTTAACAAAAGCCTTTTTTTCCCTGGGTACACTATTCAACCTTGGTTTCCATCAGCTCCTGAATATTGGCCTTTCACTGATCATTTGTAGAGGGCCTATGAAAAATTTTGGCCTTCTATCCTCTGTGAAGGAAGGTTATGAATATAGCCAGATAGTCTTTCTAAATTTGGTAGAATCTTTTGAAAGTAGAGGTAAAAGGCCTTTATAATTTAAAAGATCTGCTGCTGTCCAGGGGACACCAGTTCTTTTGTAGTAGGGGTCTAGGAAACACCTGTAAAGGATATTGCGTACTAATAACGTCTGAAATTGGCAGAGCCTGATTACAAGAGCCCTGGCAGGTCACCACAAAGCAAGCCCTATTGCCAACCTGGGTGCTTTTGTTAAAGTCATTCCTGGCTTTCGGTATTTACATCAGCAACATGTATACTTTGTACCTAGCGATTAGGCCTGAGTGATCTCTGTAAACCTTGTAGGGAAATGAGGCTGGATTTTAAGAAGGGGGTTTTGCATTGGATGTGGACATTTATTTTTGTCTTAAGTCTAATTTCTGCTTTTTATTTTGTCAAGGGAGTCCTTAAAGGCTAGTCCTTAAAGGCTACTAATAAGACAATTGAGAGTTCTTTTTTTATATATATAAAATATGTAATATTATATATAATATATAAAATTTATATATAAGTATTTCATATATAAAAATACTTATATATTTCATATAAATAAAATATTTTATAATATTTAATAAAATATTATAACCTAACATTAATTAATAATTTAATAATATTTGAATTATTAATTTAATATTTTTAAAATTTTTTTAAATTTTTATTTATTTATGATAGTCACAGAGAGAGAGAGAGAGAGGCAGAGACATAGGCAGAGGGAGAAGCAGGCTCCATGCACCGGGACCCCGACGTGGGATTCGATCCCGGGTCTCCAGGATCGCGCCCTGGGCCAAAGGCAGGCGCCAAACCGCTGCGCCACCCAGGGATCCCATAATTTAATATTTTAATTTAATATAATATTAATTGATAATTTAATACTATTTTAATAAAATATTATAATTTTATTTATATAAATATATATGTATGTATTTTATACATATACATATGTATATTATACATATATATTTTATACATAAAATATATATTTTATACATGTACATATATATGTATATATACACATACACTCTTGCTTCATTGGACTCCGCAGATTCCAGGAGGCTGACATGGTAAGAAATCTCACCTTCTGCTGGCTGTATGTAAATACATATATATATTAATGTAACCGATTTAAAGGATCTGCTATGTGACCGTTTATAAGTAAGATCTAGTAATAGCAACTGAAATCAATAAACTTTTTAGTCTTTTAACAAAAGCCACAAGAAGTGCCCAGAGAGGACCTACATGATGCAACCCCCACGATCCAAAAGTTTACTTTTGAAATTAGTCCAAGAAAGCAAAGGCTTTCATTGCATAGGTAGTAAGGCTGGTGTGTGTCTCTGGTCTCCGGTGGAAACATGAGACGTCTCCAGTCACAGGCCCATTAATCTGTGACATCAGGCTGGAGCTATTGAGGTGAAACTTTCCAGGACAAACAAACAGTGAAGGTTGAGATGACAAAGGTTCCTTTGGGTTTGTATCTCTCACGAAAAACTTCCCGAAAAGCTGGCAAGGCAGGAAAGAGACTCAAAACCCCAATCCATTCAACAGGCCATCAAAGTGCACCCTGGTAAGGGCACCCTTGGAATGGTAGAGACCAAAGAGAATATTCTCACTGGTCAAAAAACCAAATTCTTAGGACATAGAACAGGATGAAAGAAAAACTCATATCTGGAATATGCACATTAACAGCTTGATCTAAGACCTGGGTCTCTTGGAGCCACACTAATATCTAGAAGAGATGTGCCATGGGGCTGGGGACTGTTTTAAAGCGTAACTGATGGCATGGAAGTTTTCTTGAAGGTGGTAGATGGCCTAGTGTCCATGGAACCCATCTGTGACCAACATATCCTATCATGGGAATCTCTGAGTTCAGTGGCACTTGCTCTAACAGCTCGATCCTGCCCACCGATTCTGCAGCCTTGGCTTCCATGGTGTCCATTGGCAACAGCCTTAACCTCACATGCATATTCCAGTCTTTTTGACAAACAACATGAAAGACTCAGACAAAAGAAAACAAAGATGATCTCTGGGCGGAAAGGGATCAGTAACCAAAGAGTTGCTAAGCCCAGGGAGGGACTTCCACCCATATGTCCTCCTGCTAATCTAAATGTAGGAAGAGACAAAAAGGATCCTCACCACTCTTGCTCCCCCGGACTCTGCAGATGGATTCTGGGAGGCTGACTTGGTAAGAAATCTCACTCTCTGCCAGCTGACCGTCAGATTTCCCAGGACCTCTCAGCTGCAGCCTATGGTCCAGGGCAAGCAGTGTCTGGTGAGCCCAAGTATCCTTCCCATCATGCCACCTGTCCCAGAGCAAGAATTCCTGTCTCCTTCAAATGTTCTTCTACCTGGATTGACAGATTAACAGGAGATAATACAATTCGATTGTGTATGTACAGGCAATCCACACCGACAGAGAAATTACGAAGACTATCAGGCAAAATGAGGTACATGTGGCATCCTGAGCCAAGGAGAAGGGCGTAGGGGTCTGAGACTTCAGAGGAAAGTCTTAAAAGATGGGCACAGGCCCCAAATGGTGTTACTTACCTGGAGTCCCCAAACTGGTGCTCAAAACATAATGTAATTGCAGCTATAGTATATTCCAGAAATGTAGAATTTTTCCATCTGTACCACTGAAGATGTCACCTGGGTCCTCTCTCTCTCCCAAAGAAAGATGAGGTGATAGACACGAGACATCTTGGTTCCCTCCCCCCCAAACCCCCAGAAACCACCCTCACCTGGAACAATTGGTTCTTTCGCTAATGATAACCTTCTTGCCCTCCCCCCCGCCCCACCGTTTTTCTATAAAAACCTTCCATTTTGAACATTTCTCGGACAGCCTCTCTGCTTATTAGATTGGGTGCTGCTTGATTCATGAATTATTTAATAAAGTCAATTAGATCTTCGAATTTACTTGGTTTAAGTTTGTTTTTTAACAGAAGAAATGCAATTCGCAGGACAAGAAGAAGGGCAGATATTTCATAACTATGTGTCTGTCCTACCATACAGATGGGTCACTCAGATACAATTTATCTCTGTTGGTGACCCTTATTCTGAAAAAAAGACTCTCAGTTTAGATTCTTCTATGTAGTTAAGGGAAGGGGAAAATTTCTCTTGAGCTTGTAGGGTCTCAACTGCCTTAGGCTCGAAAAAGCCTGCATACCAGGGGCACCGGGCTGGCTCAGTCAGCAAAGCATGAGACTCTTTTTTTTTTTAATTAATTTTTTCAAAAGCATGAGACTCTTAATCTCAGGGTTGTGAGTTTGAGCTCATGTTGGGGGTGGAGTTTACTGAAAAAAATGAATAAAATAAAAATTTAAAAGAACACCACTTTAAAATGGGGGGTCATCTGGAGCTGGCCTGCCCCTGGTAGCTACCAGGGTAATACAGTGCTGCTAAGAATCCTGCATAGACTCCTTGTGACTGTATTCCTATGCGACTTGGTCAAGGAACAGCAGTAGCAACAATGGGTAGGGGGTTGCAGAAACAGAGTGACCCCCTTTTGGGATACTCCCTGGCTGGCGGGCACCCCCTGTCTCCCTAAACATCTGTATCCTTTGTAGTAGCATCTTCTGGGCCAAACAAAAGCTGGCAAAGATGGAGTGAAGAGGTCATCTTTTGGACTCCGAGTGAATAGGGGACAATTAGAAAACAGAACAATAAAATATACTTACAACTGCAAATAGAAGTGTTGGACGGAAGGGGAACCAGTGCACAAAGTTACCAGACAGAAAGAGCAATGATGGGGGCATTTTGAATTTTGGAGAGAGAGAGAGAACAGAATTTGACAGGGTCGCTCATCCTCCACTTCCTCTCATATCTCTCTCCAGGTAAACTTTTCTCATTTTTCATCATCAGAGAGCTGTTTCCTCTCCTTATCTTTTCCTAGGAAAAGTCCAAGGTAGTGCACCCTAGACTGAGGCACCGCAAGTATCTACTGCTGGTCAAAAGAAGATAGGTTGAGATATAATAAACGTTCTTTTTAACAAGTCAGAGAATTATCACATCCTCATAGAAAAATATCGAAAGGTATGGAAGGTCATAAATCAAAATGTAAAAGTCTCGGTCTCTCCAGCCACCGGTTCAAATTAGAGACAATAGGCATATCGAGACTTCCTGTGCATCTCCCCAAAGGTCATGCTTACAGCAATGTGTGTGTGTCTTGTCAGCATCCAAATAGCATTTTATCCTATGAAACCATTAAAAACCATTAAAAAAAAACCATTAAAAAATCAAGGATAATCACATTCATGTGCCATTTGCTTATTTAATAACAAATTTTTCTGTACCGTTATGTATCTATCTTTACAGAGCTGCATAGAGCAACAGGCTATTTTAATGGTTAAAAATTAATAGTTAATACTATGTAATGGTTTAGCCTTTCATACATTGTATAAAGCGTTCCTTTGTACGGATCTAATTTATTCGATCATTTTGTCATTGCCAGAATTAGTGTTTTTAGAAGTTATATGTTGTTTTATTTTCTAGACCATTATTTCTTTAACAATTAGGCCTCAGCATAGACCTCAGTACAGTTTTCTGGCTTTGACATTTTCTCTGCCAATTGTTGTCCCAGTAAACTATTCATATTATAGAAGAGAATCCGGGCTTCTCAGCCCACTTGAGACTTAGAAGCAATACTTGCTTTTCCTTCCTCACTTTTGACCTAACCTTCGTCAATCATGTCCCTCAGGGCAGAGTTTTAATCCGCAGAAAGTTCCAGTTCCCCTCACCTTCTCCAGGTGGTGGGGCTCAGAGCACTAACGGAAGTGCCCGGAGGATGCAGGCTGGGAGGCAGGTTAGTTAAAAGGTTGCTCATTTTGAGCTGGCTGCCTCCCAGTTCGGCTGTTACCTCGGGGAAGGGGGGGCCCGCGTCCCTTCTGGACAGGTGCAAGCCCCCCTGGAGTCACGGCTCGCGGCTATGGGGCGAGGTCAGGCGAGCAGGCTCCAGGTGGACCTCGCAGGGAAGTGCAGCGACGGGGACAGTCGGGGTGGGCAGGAGGCTCGGTCGCCACCGATTCAGGGGCCTCCCTCGCGCAGTCCCGAAGTGCGGGGCCTAAGTGTCAAGCTTGCAGGTTCCCGGAGCTGTTGAGGGGTCAAGCCACGGAGGAAGGCGACGAGGAGGAGCAGGAGGATGCGGGCCACGAGGGCGTGCGCCTTTTTAGGACTTGTCCGGTTGCAACACGCGCGCGCACATATGCACACACACGCACATGCACACACGCGCACACACGCGCGCACACTCCTCGCAGCTCCGGCTCCCCCTGCAGCCAGCGCCCCGGCCGCAGTGCATTGGGTTAGGGCCGCGACAGCTGCGGTCTCCCTCCCGCAGGAGGGTTAGGACCGCGCTCGGGGTGGGCCCCGCACTGGCCTCAGGTGCAAGCCCGGCCCGGGGGCGGGGGCGGGGGCGGGGGCGGGGAGGCCCGGAGCGCCGCGGCGCCGCGAGCACCCGAACTCCCCGGTTCAAAATCCCGAGGCCGCGACCAGCCTCCGGCGGCGCGAGCCCTCATTGGCTGAGCCGAGGTGGCAATCAGGGGCCGGGCCGCCGCGCCGCTCCCCGCCCCCGCCCCCGGGCCCCAGGCGCTGTCGCCGCCGCAGCCGCCGCCCGGTCCCTCGGCCGCGCTCGCGTGGGGGCCGCCTCCCGGCTCGGGCGCACGCACCATGGTGAGCCCCCGCCCGAGGCCCCGGCCGCGCCGCCAGCCGTTCTGCCCGAGTCCCGGCGGGCTGGGGGGGCCGCGCCCTGCACCGACCCGCGAGCGCCCGGGCTCGGGAAGGGGACGTGCGGCGGGGGCGCGCGGGGGTGTGGGAGGCGAGGGGGGCGGGGGGCGGGGGCGCCCCACTTTCCCGGGCGCGGCGACAGGTGAGCGGAGGGGAAGGCGGCGGCCCGGCGAGGGGGCGGACGGCGACCGGGAGGCTCTGTCCTTTACCGGGGTGCGGGGGGGCGCCCCGAGGCCCCTCTGGACGGAGCGGAGCCAGGGGGCAGGGGCGGGGATGCTGCAGCCCGCCGGCCCCTGACGCCCGGGTGTCCCCTGTCCCTGCAGTACGGATTCGTGAATCACGCGCTGGAGCTGCTGGTGATCCGCAACTACGGCCCCGAGGTGTGGGAAGACATCAAGTAAGTGTGCGCGCGCGCGCGTGTGTGTGTGCATGTGCGTGTGTGCGCGCCTGTGTGTGCATACGTGTGTGTGCGCGCCTGTGTGCATGTGAGCGCGTGTGTGCATGTGAGTGCGCGTGTGCGCGTGTGTGCACGTGTGCGTGTGTCCACGCGGGGGTGCGGGGTCCCGGGGCGGCCCCGGCGCTGCCCCCCGCGCCGCGCCGCTTCCCCCGCTTCCTGCCGGGGCGCCCTGCCCGCGCGCGCATCCCCGGAGATGCCTCCCCCCGCCGCGCCCCAGCTGCGCTCCCACGCTCCGGAGCGGGCCCGGGGGGCGGGGGGCGGGGGCGGGGGCCGGGGCGGGGCCGCCGGGGCGAACGGCAGGGGCAGGATCCCCGGGGGTCACGGCGGCCTGGCGCCCCGGCCCGGGCGTGGGAACGCTCTGCCCGCCCCGGCGGCTCCCACGCGGAGGGGCCCGGGGGACCGCGGAGGCCTCCGCGACGTTCAAAGAGCCGGAGCCTGAGAGCGGCAGGAAGCCTCGGCTCCTCGGTCACCTCGCACCTCGGGACACGGAAAACAGTGGAGCCCGGAGCCTGTCCGTGTGCCCAGGCTCACTGCTCGGGAGGGGAATTCTTGAGCAACTGGATCAAGTGCATTTACTCATCTGAAATAGTAAAATGGGAATGTTTATTGTCTTTTTTTTCCTTTCATTTTCTCAAAACCTATCCCCTCCCCCCCTTTTTTTGGCTTCCCCTGGGGCGAAGGCTGCCTCGCCCGGGAGCGTCCTAGCTCCAACCCGGCGCTGGGGCCCCGCTCTTCGCACGGAGGGGGAGATAAGCACAGTCACTTGAGACCTTAAGGCCGCTGCAGTGATGGATGGGTCCTCTCTGCCGGCGCGTTGAACATTTCGATGGAACAAAATTCCCTTTTTCTTCCCTGTTACTATGCTGAAATTTGCATTTAACGTGAGCACAACCAGCTAGCTGCACCAGAACGACATATATGGGTTTTCAGGCTGGAACAACAAGCTGTCACACTGAAACGGGGGTAGAGGGACTTAGAGGGATGACCTGGGTGGGCAGAGGAGAGCACATTGGTATCTTTTACTTTCATTTCCTGACCTCACCGATTCCATTTTGTTGTAACAAGTGGGTGATGTTTTCATGCTATTTTTCCCCCCAAATATATTGCAGTTATTAGCAATCAATTCTAACAGGTCTTATTCTGCAGTTCCAGGATAATGATTTCTTTTAAACATCTGTTTCCATGGAGATGGCCTGGGTTAAATATTAAGCACTTAGGATGTGACTTTTCCCTTCCTAGGGTCGGTATGGCTGAGCATGATTTCATGTTCCAGGAGCGATTTATGTTACCCACAGGGCATATCTACATATTATAAAGAGAAGAAGGGATTTGGAAATTATGGATTGAATCAAATGAGTGTTGAGGCGCTAAAACTTACTTTAGGGCTTGAATCTATTAATACCTTCATAATTTGTATTTTGCTTGTTAGAGTTACAGAGAAGGCGGGCATCAAAAGCATGATTTTAGACAGTGTATTTTAAGTATAGGATTATTCTTAAGCCACTTTGAGAATTTATGAAAGCATCATGCATACCCCCCACATGTTTTCTCATCCGTAATGTAGAAATCCTCAAATTTCTGGGTGAATATGCTATGACAATATGTTTAAAATTTTGAGAGCACAACAAAAGATACCTATGATGGCTAAATACATGTTTTGACCAGATGTAGAGTGAATGTCCTGCGCATTACCATCTTAAACCAGTTAAATAGAAAGATGAAAAATTATACTTTACAGAGAAATGTATCAGAAATCTTCAAAAATTAAATCGTCAAGTGATCTGTTTGTATTGGCCATATTTTCCCCAGAGAAGGTCAGACTATCTAAAAATATTCAAATTCCAGTGGTATGAGAACTTAATTCTGTTGAAGTAAGCTAAGAATATTGTTACATTGTATTTTTAAAAACAATATATTAATTTTTAATTAAACACCCATATCTTTTAACTCATTAATTTTATCTTTAAGTATTTCTGAACAGTGTTCTTTTTTTTTTTTTTTTCTGAACAGTGTCCTTAATCTGTTAAAGTGTTAATAGCTCAAATCATTCAAAATCGTTTTTTCTGGTAAAGGAAACAAATCATATGGGTCTATTTTAAAGGTACCCCTGAAACAATTATGTAGCCCTGCAGAAGGAATACCATTAGTTAAACTAGTGTTGTAATGCAGGTGTTAACTTTGATCCTTTTTTGTCTGAGCATCCTTTTTGGCGGAGCCCATATTGTCTTGGGCACCACTTAGTATCTGGAATAGAGGTCATTGTTCAGTTTTCTGTGTTGAGAGGGATGAATGCAATTCATTAGTTTCCAAACCCAGTCAGAACCCTGGAGGGGTTACTTCGCACTCCCTGGAGGATCATTTGCTTAGCACAGCCAAGCAGTTCTCACTGGCTGTGGGAAGGAGAGGAGAATTTGGAGGAGCTTCATTTTAAAATGTTCCTTGGAAGATTCTGATACCTCCTCTCGACTTCATCCTCTGCTCCAGGGAAAGTCACTGCAACCGATGGTTCAACATACAGTATACTTTCTGTTTTAACTTTTTATGAAAAAACAAATGTGTGATTTGGGGGGCGGGGTGCAGGGGCAAGGGTGCAGAAGTTTTAGTGAGTATCAAACGTCTGTGAGAAACTATATAAATTGATGTTTATAAAACTTTATATAATGCTTTTTTCGGTTTAGTAGGAAATGGCCATCCATTCTTCCTGAGAAAGGATGCCAAACATTTAATGACAAATAAAACCGTAAGTAACAGATTCCAGACAGAAAATTCTGAGTGGTAGGAGCCAAAAATGCTTCATTGTAAACTTTGTATCCACTTACACTCTTACCAATCATATAACCATTTCACACAAGCCTTAAATTCCTTTTTAAGAAAAAAAAATCGTCTAGACTGAGGCTCTGCAAACATTCTCTTAAAGGGCTAGATAGTAAATAATCCAGGTGTTGCAGGCTGAAAGTCAATATTGAGGATATTGTGGAGAGTCACTCATAACTTAAAATGTAACTATCTAAAATGAAAATGATTCTTTGCTCTCAGAGCAAACAATCCCGCCAGTGGGCTGGATCTAACCTATGGGCTGTAGTTTGCTAACCTCTGATCTAGGCCATAAATACATATGAACAAGCAAAAGAGACCTCTGAATCTACTTTAAATCTTGGTTTTGTTGGCTTCTTTTCAATTTTCAGATAGTACAGTCCTTTCTTGGGATCATCACCATGGTCCCAAGGTGATGATCAAAACCAATCATCATTTTAGAGAAAACATGAAGTCAGGATCTACATATTAGAAAAGCACCTAACTGCTATTTAATCATTTCTATTATTCTTCTGTCATCCTTGGTGAAACTAATCATTGCATCAAGTTAATGGGTTTAATTTTAGATTGGTTTAACTTCACGAAAACATAAAGATGGATTCAAAAAACTAAAACCTCAGATGGTTAAAATTGTATCAAAAACAAAGAGACAAAATATTTCTCTAAAACCTAATTATTTTGCCTAGAGTTGAACAGGCCAAGGAATAGATTAAAAATAGATTTAACACTCCCTAGTGCTATACAGTACATGGCTTAGCCCTTCTCTGTCTTACTAAAAGGTATGAGATAAATACTTGGATCAAAATATTAGTATGTGATTTGAAAATGATATAATCCCACTGTTAGTTGATACATGTTGGAGCAAATTCCTCTAGAAGGTTATTCAATCGTCTTCCTTGAATAAAGAATTCATATTTATTTAGTAGGGTAGCATATTTTTTCACTCATTGATTTAGTCCTTTTTTCATACTCTGGTTAAGCTTATGATTATTATTGTTATTATTATATTTTATTTATTTGTTTGACAGAGGGAAAGAGAGTGTGCTAGCACAAGCAGGGGAACATCAGGAGTAGGGAAAAGCCAGAGCAGAGAGTTAACGGACTGAGCCACCCAGATGTCCCTAGAAGCTTATTTTTAATGAGCGTAGTGTAGTGCTTTAGGCATCGGAGGGTAGAAAAGTAATATATACTCCTTGCCTCCAAATAAAATCTTATCATGCTACTAACTCTTACCAGAGTTATCAGGATTTTTTTTAGTCCTATTGTTCCTTGATTTTTCTCCCTGTAGCTCATACATGAAAACATTTCTGCCTGTAACTCAAGCATAGAAATATGCTGATCATCCAGTTTTGAAGTAAATACATCTAGTTGAATTTGCTAGTCACAAATTAATCGTTCATTAATGGTTCAAAAAGGCGAATGCTTTGCTATAAGCTGGCTGTGTGACTTCCCCAAGATGCCTAAGCTTTCTAAGCCTCCCTGTGTAAGGAATACATAATAATAATACCTATTGTGTAGAGTTGTCGTAATATGTTGGAAAATGTCTGAAAATGCTTAACACAGGTTTTTTAAAGAAACTCTTAATAAATGGTAGCTATTCTTAATTTTACCCTAGAACCCAATTTTTTTTTTTTTGACTTTTCTCTTCCCCAGCTCACCTAAGAGGTACGAAATTCTGCTTTAAGCAGCAGTAGCTCATTCAAGTCTACATAGACTAAATGTCCTCCCATCACTCTACAATAAGTAGTAACTTCCTTTTCATTTTCACCTTTTTTTCTCTTTGGTCCGTTCTATGCAACTAGTACCAGTTCTTTGAATTTGAAGTGCCCCTTAGATTCTCGTCTTCTTCCGTTCTGGCTCCTAGCACTTTCCTTTGTGCTAATCTGACAGCACTGTGGCTGGCTTCTCTGTGTCTGACTTGTTCCTCCCTCTCCATTCTGCAGATTATGGGAAGATTGTTACTCTCCTGATGCTGGTTCTGCTTTGGAATCAATCTTACATTTTTCTAGCCCCCCCCCCCATCCCCTAATCCCTGTTTATTATTTGAAAATGTAGCATATGCTCCTCATATTCATTTTATCAGAACAAATTAAAACAAAGTAATGCACCATGGTTGGCCATATTTTCATCAGATTTTCATATTCATGAGGTTATAGAATTAAATTTCTATACTTTTCCATACACTTGTTCAAGTAGATTTTTATAGGTTACTGGTACACTATATTATAAAAACTATTTAAAATTTTAAAAATCCTTTCCTCTGTGCAATTTCAGTTGAGTGCAACAATACCCATTTGAAATTGAAAAGGCCCTTCCAGCTCAATTTTTTTTTCTTCTTTATTGAGATATAATAGGCACATAGCATTGTGTAAGTTTAAGGGGTACAGTGTGTTGATCAGATGCATTTATTAAGCTGTCCTAATAGTTGCCACCATAGTATTGGCTACCACTTCTAACACATAGTTAGCATTTTTGTGTGTGTGGGGGGGGTAAGCACATTTAAGATCTACTCTCTTAGCATCGTTCAAGTATATGATACATTGTTATTAGTTATACTCAATTTGTTAATCTTCTAACTGGCTGTCTTACCCTTTGCACAACAGCTCCCCATTTCCTCCTACCCCCACCCCCTGGTACCACCACTCTACTCATTTCTCTGAGCTTGTCGTTGGTAGATTCCACACGTAACTGAACACAATGTTTGTTGTTTTTAGTGATAAAGCTGAGTTTCCAAGAGATTAAATGACTGTCCTAGGGGATTATATCCAGGAAACTGAAAGGTCAGGACTCCAACCCTTCTCTTCTGGTGCCAGGTTAAATGCTTAAGATAGAAGTAGGAGCTAATGTAATAGACATACAAAAATGAAACCGAAAAAAATAAAAATAAAAATGAAACCGTATTGGACACCTAGGTGGCTCAGTAGGTTTAGCATCTGCCTTCCGTTCAGGTCATGATCCCAGGGTCCTGGGATCGAGCCCCACCTTGGGCTGCCTGCTTGGTGGAGAGTCTGCTGCTCCCTTTGTCCCTCCATCATCACTTGTGTATGTGCTTTCTCTGTGTCTCTCATAAATAAATAAAATCTTGAAAAAAATGAAACAGTATTCATTGTCATACCCAGAAACTTCTTCAGCAAAAATAAAAAAAAATAATATGTAAGATAAAAATTAGGTAAATTAGATAATTGTTAGGATTGAGACCTTTTCCTGTAGAAAGACCTGCCAGTTAGCCTGACAGAGGCAGGCACAGCATGTTAGCTGATAAGCTCACCAGCATTTGAAATTATTCCTGCAGGTGGAAGTAGGTGTCTGTATGCAAACCCCTTCACATGGCTCCCAGGGAGGTCTTCACATAGGCTGTCCTGGAACTGGAACCAAGTCTGGTGAGCAGCATGATGTGTAGGTGATAGACCAGGTCACAGCTCTACCTCAAGGTTTTTCTTTGATGTTTTGAAGTATCCCCCTGAAACTAAGCTAGGTCTTTGTACTTGCAAATACTTTCTGCATTTTTTGAGAATGAAGCAAAAATCATAGAAACATATTATTTAATTAGCCATTTCAGCAAAGGAGCTTTGCACATTAAAATCAGAGCCAGAGGAGAAATTCGAAAATCTGTATTCTCCCCTTTGACCTCCTCAACATATCTGTGGCAGATGTTCACTAGACGTTGCTACTGTTCACAAGGAAAAATGTCCTTCTGACTCTCTCACCTCTCTGCTGGATGAGGGGCTTGAGCACATGTTTCTCCTCAGTGTGTTGGAAAGCAATAGTTATGGGCCGATAGTGTGAAGACATTAACGGGAAAACACACTTGGAGAAATCTGTATAACTGGCCCAGTTCAGAAGGTGACAACTTAGAAGACATGAGTACTAGCAGCTTTTCCATCTGTTTCTTTGCCTCTTCATTCATTAACAGTGGGAAAATGATGTTTTTGTGTCTAGTGAAAAGGAGCACCTTTTTTTTTTTTATGTCAAAAGATATTGAGGTTAAAGAAGTTTCTATCCCAGGTAAAAGGCAAATATTCTGTAGTATTTTTTGTACCTCTTTGATACCGTGACTTTGGATCCAATTCATATTCTTTTTTTTTTTTTTTTTAAGATTTTATTCCTGAGAGACACAGAGAGAGAGAGAGGCAGAGACACAGGCAGAGGGAGAAGCAGGCTCCATGCAGGGATCCCAACATGGGACTCGATCCCAGGACCCCGGGATCACGACCTGAGCCAAAAGCAGACACTCAAAACCACTGAACCACCCAGAGGCCCCACCATCTCATACTCTGATCCACTTGCCATTCATTGTCGAATCATGAAATATTAAATTGTTACTTTACTGAAATTCCTTGGGATCAGTTTTCAGATTCACTCAAACAGCCTGGGACCCTTTCAGTCCACCTGCGCTGCTTTCTCTTTGCACTCCAGCCTCGTGGGCCATGCTCAGTCCCCGAAGGCTTCGAATTTTATGTGTCAGGATAACACCTGTGCTTAGCATTCTCCTTCTCTCCATTCTCCCCATCCCTTACCCAGAAATGGAAACAGGGTCTCAGCTTCGAGATGGCAAAACAAATGTGACTTCTTCAGAGAAGAAAACCTCCAAAACTGATTTTTCTTCAAAGTCCATACCAGAGTTTATAATTATGTTTTTCTACTATTGATTAATGTGTGTTTTGTCTTAGTAGATTCTAGCCTTTGTAACAATTACCTAGGAAAGGGTCTGCTAGATTGTTGTCTTTTTCTTCTCTTTTCCCGTGTGTGTGTGTGTGTGTGTGTGTAAAATCCTTCACATTTTTAATTTCCAGAGAGTAGAACACATGCATATTCACAGATTTTTTTTTTCTGTAACCAGGACAGAAAAAAAAACGTCATCATTTGACATGACATGTGTCTAGTGAAGGGAGCACCTTTTTTTATGTCAAAAGATATTGAGGTTAAAAAAGTTTCTATCCCAGGTAAAAGAATGATGACATTTACGACCACTATATAACACATTATAAGCTCTGTTGAGATGGCCTCTCTCTCTCTCTCTCTCTTTTTTTTTTTTAATCACCAGAGGCAGAAGATAGAGCACTGTGTTATAGCATCTCCTTTTAGAGGAGCCCCAGTTCATTTATGTCATCTCCGTATGTGTACGGATATATAAAAGGATTAAAAAACCCTACTGTTGGATTACCAATTGCATGTACCAAAAGCCAGTTACTGGATTGGATTCAGGACAAGATCAAATCCCTTAGCAAGTGTCCAAAAGTCGAGTCGATATGGTGCTGCTTAAAGTCAGTGTTATAAACTGTGGATAAGTGTTTGTAATATTGAAATTAAATGTAAAAACCAGATGAGAATGCTCATCATGTCATTCAGTTTGAATGTTACAGCTCATCTCTGCTGCACGCTGACCTTAAGGTTGCTCAGTCCCAGTCCTAAGTGCTCTGTACCCATTGTCTCCCCAGTCCTCACAGCCACCATTGAAAATAGGGTTGTTCATTGTCCTCATTCTATAAGTGAGGGAACCGAGGCTTCAAGATTTTAAAACCTTGTCTCAAATCACTCAGCTGTTAATCATCACAGTAGGGATTTGAATAGTGGGGATTTCGAATGATCATATTATGTGCTTTTCCTCAAAGAGAAGGACTTATGACCTTCCTTCCGAAGGCGGCCAGGTTAGCGTGGACCTGGGGCAACGTGGGTGTGCATTGTTACTACTCATTTTTTGTTTTTGTTTTCCTGGACTTTTCAAGCACTGATACAGGTGATTTGGGCTATGACATTTTTAGAGGTAGTTTTATATTCACCAACTAAGACATCTACTAAAGAAAACCAGAGCCCCAGAAATTTTGAGCAACCTATTTATTTTTAGAAGAGCTGTGACTCAGCACACTCACAAGGTGAGTTCATGATGAAGTGCACCCACAAAGGTCTAAGTGAGTGCATTTGTCTGATGAAGCTACTGAAAATGGTCCGTGTGAGATGTTTATGGATGTGTCCTCAGAATTTGGGCAGTTACTGATGAGACTCTTGTGGCAACCTGTACAAAGGGAAAAAAAATCATTATAAATCAAGAGTGATGTCACTTTGCCTCAATCTGTGTCACTCTTGACAGCATTTACTGTTACTGTTTACAGTACTTGGATGAGTGAACACATTGACTTAAGGAGGGACTGTAGGAACCCAAGGAGACTCCAAGCAGGAAGCTGTCGCTGCATTTCAAAGGCCTGTCTCCTCTCCTCTCTCCCCTCCGCAGCTGCCTCAAAGCAGAGTTTCTCCTTTGCAGATTCAGACTTTAGTGGGAATCCACTACTGACGATTGAGATGTCATTAATACTTCACAACCACACAGAAAAAAAATAGGAATTTTTAACGTTTTAATATTATATATAGTTATCTGTGGTTTATAAGTGGGGGCTTTAATTTTAGTACTGGTTGGGCACAACTCAGCATTTATTTTTTTTTTTTTTTTTTTTTTTAATTTTTATTTATTTATGATAGTCACAGAGAGAGAAAGACAGAGAGGCAGAGACATAGGCAGAGGGAGAAGCAGGCTCCATGCGCCGGGAGCCCGATGTGGGATTCGATCCCGGGTCTCCAGGATCGCGCCCTGGGCCAAAGGCAGGCGCCAAACCGCTGCGCCACCCAGGGATCCCACAACTCAGCATTTATGATGTCCCTACAGTACACTAAAATAGACCATTCTGTCTTTTAATTAAACATGGTTTTTAAAGATAATTGGTCAGGTTGATTTTTTGACGTGTGCCGACTTTTTCTTTCTGAGATCAGACCCCGTTTTGAGACTTTATTTTTAAGATTCCTATATTCAGGATCTAGCATCACAAAGCACCTGTTTTCATACCTCGATAAGAAACCTCTTTACCTAAAAGCCAAGTCCTTCTAGTATACTAAACTTTTGAAAATTGTATAATGACAGGGATTCAGTGTCAGAATATGAATTCAGTTTTTGTGCATTCACATTTCTTTTTTTTTTTTTTAAGATTTCATTTTTTTATTCATGCGAGACACACAGAGAGAGGTAGAGACACAGGCGGAGGGAGAAGCAGGCTCCCTGCGGGACTCAATCTTCAGGATCCAGGATCATGACCTGGGCCGAAGGCAGATGCTCAACCACTGAGCCACCCAGGCATTCCAGTACATTCACATTTCACAGTTAAGGAATAAATATCTCCTTAAGTATGGAGTTATGAGAAATGTAGCCTGGATATTTGTGACAAATTATGTACCTAATCCTTAAAAATTAAATAGTTTGAAAACAAGCTGCTCACTTTCACAACAATGTTGGATTGTTCGATTTTTAGTAGGCAGTTTAGAAACACATGAGGGAAATATGTTTAATTAATACATTCACTTCTTTTAAAAACATAGATACATTGATTGAGCGAGCACATGTTCTGTTCCAGCTCTTGGGTTAGGCATCAGTGATTGAAAAAGCAAAAGGCAAAAACCAAAACCACAAAATACCACAATATAAATAAATACCTGCTACTCTTTTGGGGAAAAGCAATTGGTGTAATTAAATGATCAATTCAAATTCTAACAAATAGCCAGGTCTTTAAAAGTAAGTAAGTAGGGAATTGCTACTAGGAAAATTTTTCACGTATGCCTACTTAATTTTTAAACACTTATTGTGGCTCCAAATACATGGAATGTGAGAGCTTGGTCTGTATTCTTGAAGCCCTTAGGGGAGATAGGCTTTATTTGTTTTTGGCTATTTGAATATAGAACACTTACCATTTAATCAACAAATTAAGTGCATCTTTAGTTTGACTCTTCTGATGCTGAATAAAAATTCCCAATATTTGATTGCCATTTCTTTCCTTCTCTTCTTCCACTTGCCATTTTGTCTTCCTCCTCTTGCCCTCCTCTTGCCCGATCCTGGGGTCAAGTCCCACATCGGGGTCCTTCATCTTCTTCAACAAGTAGACTATTGCCATTTGGATGTACTGAGCAGTAAGTGGGTGGGGAACACTATTCTGACCCCTTCACGTAGACTCACTCTGCCAACCAACATGGCTCCAGGTAATACTGCTCTTCCTCTATTTTACAGATAAAGAAACTGAAACACTTAGAGATGAACTTGCCCAAGCTTAGTGCGACTCCATATGGAAGTAGCCTAGCTGCTTCTTTGGCATAGTGAGGGGGAAAACACTATGACTTGTGATACAGATGAAACCAGATGGGTTTTTCTCTATCTAGGTTTACTTGTTAACCAAAGAAAGTGCCTTCTTTTCCCACTTCATCCAGTGTCATTTAAGCCACTTTAAAAATAAATCTCTCAATATGTCTCACCGTCTGCTGACTTCTTTTATTGAGTAATGCACCAAGTAGAAAAATGTAATTCTTAACCCAAAATACAGTTTTTGAGTATATGTAAAGATAACACAGACTACTGCAAAGGGGTACTATCTGGGAAGGATGGAAGACTGAGCACTATTGAATATATTTTAATCCAATTTACCTCTGGTGTCATATGATATTTGCTGTCATCTGAAATTTATTGGAAAACAAAGTATGTCCAAAGTCTTTCATTTTTGAGAAAATTTGAAAGTGTTTCCTAGAGGAACCTGTGGCTTTTTTTACATGTAAACTAAATATGATTTAAATAATAGGGAATATGATTTTAATAATAGGGAATTACATACTTGCTTTGTGTGTACAACAATTTAAACAAAGTTAATACTTAGAAAATATATTCTGAAAGATGAGTGAGTCTGGAAAATTTGGTTAGTGTACTTGGCTGAATTCGATAATTTAAGCACAAAAGAAACTCTATCAAGAATATAAACCTTAAATATTGTTAGAAATGTTATATCTATGCGTTTGATGCATCCTTTACTTTTGCTTTTGAGAAAAAAGCTAGAGGGACATGAGGGTGCCTCAGTGGTCAAGCGTCTGCCTTTGGCTCAGGTTGTGACCCCGGGGTCCTGGGATCGAGTCCCGCATCGGGCTCCCCGCAGGGAACTGCTTCTCCCTCTGCCTATGTCTCTGCCTCTCTCTCTGTCTCTCATGAATGAATAAATACAATCTCAAAAAAAAAGAAAAATCTACAAGCTTACGGAGAATTATGAAGTAAGCTACTATTGTCTGAATTATATAAATCATTTATTTAATCTGAATATCAGCTTACTTCCCAGCGTTTCTTTGCTGATCACCCTCTGTGGTTTTAAGTAACTAGTGAAAAAAAAAATCTCCAAATGGAGAAAAAGAAGAATGTAATGTCAGAAGGGATCTCACTGAAGTTTCCCTCGAAAAAATAGTGGCAGATATATCTTGAAGGTCTATCTGAAAGATTATTATCATGTCTCTGCACCACCTGGAGGCCAAACTATTTGACAGCATAAAGTCTGAACAAATAGAAATTTGTCCAGAAGTTATAAGAAGAGTTGTATTGAGATTTGAGACACATGAAAAAAAGCACTTCTAGTAGCTTCATTGAGCATATTTCATGAAATTAATTCTTTAGCATACTATTCCTTTTGCACTGTAAATACCCTGCTCAGTTGAATGTATTAAACCATCTCCTACTAAAGTGTCTGTAATCTCTCCAATTCACTTTTCCCTTGAAAAGAGAAGACAAATGATTTACAGAAGAAAGGAAAATGGGTCCAGAAAGATTAGGTCATGGAGATCAATTGTATCCCTTAAAATCTCGCTGGGAAATTAATTAACTTCTCCAAGGAAGTCTCTATAATCCGTATATTTAAGATTGCATCCTTCACCTTCTGCCTACATCCCTAATCTCATTCCTTAGCCTCATCTACCTTGTTCTGTAGCGTTCATCGCCTCATGAATGATTATAAAACTGATTATATATTTATTGCTCATTGTTTCTTCTAGTTAAAATGTAAGCTCTTTGAGGGCAGAGATCTTTATTTCCTTCACTGATATATTAAAAGTACTTAGAAAAGTGCCTGGGGCATAAAAGGTACGCAAATATTGATGGCAAACTACCACCTTTCCAGGGTGAGTGGGGGGGGGGGGGAGTAATTAAAGGGCCACTCAAAATTCCGAAATATTTCTAAGATAAATGTAAATAAGGAATCCTAAGTATTTTAAATAATTCATTAGAATTTAATGTGACATTTTTCAAAGAAGATGATTATTTCCTTCCATGTACTACTGTTTAATTTATATTTCAGCCTCCCTCCAGGGAGCATGTTGGGCTGATAATTTCAGGAAGTAAAGCTTAAACGATAAGGGAGCTTATTTTATTAAAGCAGAAAGGAAAGAAGGAATGCATTGACTCATGGTTAGGGGATTTCTAGGGAAATGGCCATTCTTCTATTTTATGCACAGGGATTGAGTACTCTCTACTTCACTCGTTTAACTATTGTTATGGTTTGGTGAGTGTTTCTGAGGAACTGAGTTTATTTTAAGAATTTATGTCACTTGATTTCTTCCAGTTAGAAGAGAGAGGATAGGGTATGGTGAGAACATAAGTTAATTTACACTTTATTATATATTTAATTAAAATGTATCTATATTTTATTAGAATGCCCTAAATTAGAAGCTTCAAAATTCTAATTGTTGACCAATGCTATTTTGTAAGAAAATGTTAGCGGCAAAATGAGAAAAAAAAAAAATAGGCTATCCGTATCCTTCAAATCAGAAATCCCATTTCTAGGAATTTATTGTTTTTACATAGAAATACAATTATTACCTACAAAGATACTCATCACAACACTGTTTATACTTGAAAAAAATAAAAGCAATCTAAATATCCACTAAACCTTCAATATGTTTATAACAGTGCAATTTTATGCAAAGTATAGAAATGTATTTATTGACATGAAGAGATCCCCCTCGAATGCTAAAGTCAAAAAAGGAGGCTTTTAAGGCAATATAATCTGGTGTATGTCATACATACGAGTATATTTAACCATGAACTACTTAAATATACTTGACTATAGTATTAGCAGTGGTTATCAAGGTAGTGGAGGATTCTTTAAATGTTTTCCCTTCCTATATTTTATATTTTTATACAATTAGAAATTAGAATGTGTGAGACACATAACAACATTTATCAAGAGATAAGTCAGTGTTTGTACATTATTTCTTCATAATTTGGGAATATTTCATTGACCTCTTGTATTAAAAAGACTTGAGGTCTGGAACATGTGTTTAATAGTTGTGTATGTTCACCAAAAGGGAGACTTCCACATCTGTATATATACAGCTCTTTAATTTTTTGAATATATAGACATGGGAAGCACTATGGCCCTTAGTAATTAATTCATATATATAATTAAATCATATATATTAGTCATTAGTAATTAATTCATATATATATATATATACACACACACACACACACACTCCTCAACAACTTAGAACATACTATGGCACACTGTATCTCTTATTATTGCTCTTGGTTTTAAAAAGTAGAGCTTTAATTCTCATGGGCTTTGTATGAGTTGTCCAAGTTCATTCAACCGATAAATTCTGGGCTCTGAAATTCAGATCTCTGTGCCTACCATAATCAGGCTTTTTTTTTTTTTTAATGCACTGTTATGCATAACTGCAGGCAAAGTATGTTCTTAAGAACACAGGATATTTTTTTAAGAATATCTCATCCCACCTGGACCTATTACATACCACCATTTGGAGTTTTTCCCTTGAGCAGACACTGGTATTCCAGCCATGGACAGCAGCTGTGATACACAGCTTCAGAGAGAGAGAAAGGGATCATGACCTGCCTTGGCAGCATTTCATAAGTAGCTATTCCAGCTACTGTGTTCCAAGTTCACCTGATGACAGTGGCTAGTTTGTCTTGCATTCTCCTAGCACCCTACGGGGATTTAGATGAATTGGACTGAGTCAGATTGATTTCTAAGCTCCATGTATTTTTGTGAATTTAACATTGGAAAAGATCTCTGCAAACTTGTCAGTTTTTTTCTACAACTGGCAATATTTTGAATAATAGATTTCTCCTTTGGACACTTGTTTGAGAGAAATAATCCAAATCCTATCAAAATTAATATATTTATATGATCATGACAACTATTAAAAATGGTAACTATAATTTCCTTTTATGAATACTGTAAATATTTTGACCTACTGTATTTAATAAGCTAATGATATATTAGGAGGTTTAATCAGTCCACTTGGAAACTCAAACGTAATATGTTTAAAACATAACCATTTTTTTTAAGTAGGCTCCATGCTGGGTGTGGAGCCCAATGCAGGGCCTGAACTCACGACCCTGAGATCAAGACCTGAGCTGAACCCAAGAGTTGGCCACTTACCTAACTGAGTCACCCAGATGCTCCTAAAACATAACCCTTGATCTAACCCACCCCCCAACCCCTACCCCCCTGCTTCAGTCCACTTCCAACAGCCTCTCCTAGTTCAGCCATTGGTGACAACATCCTTCCAGTTTCTAAGGCCAAAACCTCAGTGCCAACTCTGTGTCCTCTCCTTCTCTGACATCCTGTATTCAATCTATCAGCAAATCATGTTGAATTTGCCTGCAGAATATATTCCTTTTGGACCAGTTCTCTCTCGGAATCAAGTTACCAGGCTTCCTCACCTGAGAGTTGATGGTAGCCTCCTAACTGGTCTCTTTGCTCTGCCCGAGATCAGCCTTAATGCAACAGCAGGATTGATTCCTTTAACCCAAGTCAGTTCCTCTCTCGCTGCTCATATCACAAAGGCCAAAGCTATCCATCTCTTTCAAGTAAATGCCACAGTCATCCTAAAGTCCACCCGACCCTTGTTACCACTCTTACCCATTCCTTTACGGCTACGCTGCCCCCTCTCTGTTCCGCTCTGACTTCTGCTGGTCCCCCAGGGCCCCAGGCCTCTCCTGCCTAGCCCTCTTCCCCACACTGCTCATGGCTCACTCCCAGAGCTTCCTTTAGATTCTATTCAATGCCCATATCTCAGGGAGGCTTCCTGGCTTTTGTACTCAAGCTCTCTACCTCACTACCTGTCTTTATTTTTCTTCAAACTACTTACCATTATATGTTACTTATTAGTTTTATTCCCGATCTATCTCCCCTCCTAGAACGTGTATGTTGGAAGAGGTCAAGTATTTTTGTTTATCTTGCTAAAGGCTCCATCCCTAATGCTCGGAACAATGACTGGCACGTATAGGGACTCAACCAATGTTTGCTGATTATTTGTTAAACCCAAAGTTATTTCTTGATTATATTTAATATCAGGCATTGCATTGGGCATTAGAGTACTCTATAAATGGCAGTCTTGCTAAAATATGCTTAAACATATCATTTTAACTTGAGGAGGGGAAAGTGAAATGATTTAAATCTCCTTAATCATTAGACTTTTAGGCACATGGCATTGATTTAAACAAACATCCCATTTCAGGTGTAAAACCATTGTTTATACAGTAGTTTTAACCATACTAGCTATTCTTTTATTTCAGCATTTTCCCCCTGTTTCTTGTTTTTTTGTTTTCCAGAAAAGAGGCACAGTTAGATGAAGAAGGACAATTTCTTGTCAGAATAATATATGATGATTCCAAAACTTATGATTTGGTGGCTGCTGCAAGCAAAGTCCTCAGTAAGTTGAATGTGACTTTCCTTCTTTGGCTAAGTTACACAGAGAAGCCCAGAGGAATAATAAACCAAGATCCCATTGTATCGTTATGCAGGGTGCATGCTGCACGATGGTGGAGGGAAGGCTCAGGCTGTCCTGAGGCCTAGTTTTCCTTTACAAGCTCTTTAGAGAGTGGAGAGGCTCTCAGCATTCCTTCACAGAAAACCATGTGTCAGGGTGGGAAAAAATTGTTGACACTTAATGTGATGATAACTTCAGTTGTGATGTCCAATACGGTAATTATGAAAGTGTAGTGTGCAGAAACTATTGTTTTTGAATCTCTCTTGCAATCACGAATTCTGTTAACTATTGGTGAAAGGAACAAGAAATGGAGGTCTACATTAGGGAAAGCTCGTGCAAAGTAGGCAGGGTTCAAAACCAGCTTCATGGAAAAAAAAGTTGTTCTCAAAGTTAATCTCATGTGCTTAATTTGCAGCTAGGCTACAGTTTGGGTAGAACAGAAAGCAGCTTTTTAGCTTTGCCAAGTATAATTAGATGAGTAAATATCTATTATAGAATACAAGGATCACAAAGAAAGAATGGTAAATTGTTAATAATAAAAATATTTAGCCTCATTAGTAATCAAAACTGAAACAAATATGAATTTTTTTCATAGAAATGTACGAATTTTTAAAAGCTAAATGTCTAGTGTTGTCAAAAGTAGAGTTAAAGAGGAAATCACAGATATTGTTAATCTGATGCTAAATAAAGACAACATTGTAGAGAATAATTTTGCTTCATTAGTCAAAGTCTCTTAAAAAATGTACAAAACCTTTAGGAATTTTTCTTAAAAGAATTATTAGATCTACTTAGGTTAAGATTTCTGAATATATATATTTTTGATTTATGTATATTTTTATCTCAAGATTACTTGTACTATCAAAAATTGGAAAAGTCTACATTTTTGAGAGGAGTGGATTGGTTAAATAAATTATTGTGTCCCTATGTTAATGAGGTTATTAAAATTGATATTACAGAAAACATGTAAAGATTTTAGGAAATATTAATAATTGAACAGTAAGTAAAAAGCATGATATTGGGGTACACGTTATATGTAACCAACTTGTTAAATATGCATATTTACATGGAGAAAACCATTTTTCATGAAAATATGGTCATGTGCATTCTTGATGATTTTTTCTGTGTTTTTCAGAAAAAGTAAGTTAGTACATTAAATACAGGTGTCAAAATTAGTTAAGTAGTTTGCTGTGAAAGCTGAGAAACTGATTGTTTTGCATATAAGTACCAGTCTATGCTGCTGACATGTCACTGTGTTGTCTTCACAGATTTCCCTATGAATTTTTCTTGTGGATCTATGTCCACTTGCACAAAAGTTGGGGATATTTTAATTTTTTAAATTATGCACCTATTTTCATTCTTCCCATTAACAATATTCTAGCTATAATATGTTCTGTTGTTGTTCTCTCAAATCTATAAATAGATCTCAATGCTGGGGAAATCCTCCAAATGTTCGGGAAGATGTTTTTTGTCTTTTGCCAAGAGTCTGGTTATGATACAATCTTGCGTGTCCTGGGATCTAATGTCAGAGAATTTCTACAGGTAAGCAATTTGAAGTTCTGTAGTTAAAAATTCTGAATTAGTAATTCTTAAACGGAGGCTCTAGAATACTTTTGCACAGCCAGCTAGATGACAGTGTCTTGCTACTGAAATGAAATCACAGTGACTTTTACTTTCTTTTTCTTTTTTACAGTGACTTTTTCTAATTCACATAAAATAACGGTTATAGGGTGGTCTCGAATACATTTTAACATTTTTTGTTTCTTTTTTTTTTTCCCTTAACTTTTGGTTGCCCACCTTGAACATCCAAGTTGGAAATTAACATCCTCTGAACATCTCAACATGGCCTATTGTGATGTTTAACTGCCCCCCTTTTAATGGTTTATATGTGCTAATAGTGGTGGGTTTATGTCTTAGCTATATAAGGTGGTCCTATTTTCTCTTTTAAGGTATTCCTAGTTTGTATAGTGTAATTAAATGATATGTCAGTATTGAGATTCTACTGGGCTCAAAGTTGGGGGAAAGCACCATGGCTTTCAGGTGCTCTGCCACCAAAACAAATTCGAGAAGCATCACTCCCAGTTCCATATTAATTAAGCTGCTGTACAAAAGGAAACCGGAGAGCCCTCCCAAAGATATTTTCAGGTGAAGTGAAAGAAATAAGGCCCCCAAACACCCTTGTCTTCTATTCTTGTCTAAATTACCTTAAAAGTTTTTTACTAGTAAATTACACATTCGATGAGAGACTATTTTTGGATTGACTGCCCTATTTTAAGCACAGGCATTTGTAAGACCCTCTTCTTGAAATGTGTGAAGGTTGAAAAATTATGTGGCTGTTTGTAAAGGACATTTCTAAACTGGCTGCTTAAAGCGGCCAGATCTTGCTGGTAAATGATGTCAGCGCAATACTAGCTGAACCCAAGCCCAGTTTTGAGGGAATGTAAACTACTTTCAATCCAGCTGCATTATTGATTTAACAGCCAAAATAAGAACTATAGTGTTTAATCAAAATGTCTGTTGTTTACATAGTGACATTTTTCTTATAAACTTAAAACAGCATTAAATCAAGATGGAAACTGGTCTGCAATGCCCTGCCGTGGGTTTATAGAACTACTGGTGTCAAAAAAAAAAAAAAAAAAAAAAGCTGCCAATTCCCAATGAAGGAGCTGCCAGGCGATTTTTAAATTAAGCTTTAACAGGCTGTATTTAAATGAGTTATTTTAAATGGATTAAAGTTTGATATTTGAAGTTTATTGGGATTTTGGATTTTTGAATACATACTCCATTTTTTAATACTTTTATTAACTTGCATTATTTTATGGGCAAAGTTGCGATTTGAAGTCCCTCTGTATTAATTTTAACTTTTATTCTCAATGGCCACGTCTACATAACAAAACAACCATCCAAATGTTTTTACAAAAATTTTTGTCAATCTTTACTCATTGTTTCCCTTTGCTAAATTTGTAATGGCACAGGAAGAGAGCAAGCGGCCTCCCCGTGTTTCTCTACGTTCCTGAGCCCCATCCTCAATAGGATAGCCACTAGCCCCCTTGGCTACTAAGTATTTGAAATTCGATGTGCTATGGGTAAAATACACAACAGATTTCAAAAGCAGTACAAGAAGAATACAAATAACTGATATTTTATATTAATTACTTGTTGAGATGGTAATATTTTTGATATATTGAGTTCTATAAAAATGTATCATGAACATTAATTTCACCTGTTTCCTTTTTTCGGTTTTAACCATCACTACTAGAAAATTTAGCATTACTTATGTGGCTAGCGTTTGTGGCTTGCTCTAGTGGCTTTTATTGCCTTTTGTTTCCATTGGGCAGCATTACTTTAAGTAGCTCTAAGTCCTTTTTCCTCAAAGTCAATACGCAACTTTAGTTAATATATCTTTAAATTACATATGATTTTATTTTTCTTTCAGTGTGAACAATGAAGAAACTAGAAAGTTAGAATTTTGTGAAGTTTTCACCAATATTATTATTTTTTATCCAATTCCTTTTTGTCCTGTTTTTCAAATTGCATGTCTTACCAGCAAATTGAATGGATTAAAATACCGTAGGCATTTATCTTATGATTAGGCTATTTACATAGACATTAAAAGAATATTTTTTTCTGTATAAGTGATTATAAAATAAAGCGACTGATTTTCATAAACTGTCTTTTTTTTCAAAGATTTTATTTATTTATTCATGAGAGACACACACAGAGAGAGGCAGAGACATAGGCAGAGGGAGAAGCAGGCTCCCTGTGGGGAACCCAATACAGGACTCGATCCCAGGACCCTGGGATCCCGCCCTGAACCAAGATAGACACTCAACCACTGGGCCTCCCAAGTACCCCATAAATTGTCTTAAGATCCTCATTCCCATATAAAAATTTACATTTTTCATTATATAAATAAATAAAACATTATTTTTCGTAGACTTTAATCCTTCATTAAGGAGTAAGGTAAGCTGGGTCTTATTTTAAAGAGAATTTAAAAACTTTTCTTTTTCATTCTGATTTCAAACAAGCATCAATCCTTAGAGTCTATTTCCTAAATTTTGAGAATTCTATCACTTTTCTTTATTTTCTCTATACTTTTGTGGGAGCTATCATTCTCTAGAGATTGGATGGTTTCCCAGCCTCCCTTCAAGACTCTTCCAATCTTTTCTCCATTCTATAACCCTACTGTTTTTTTTCTGAAAGTTCAAATATATCTCATTAGACATTTTCTTGCTTAAACCCTTTTAATGATTCCCAATTCCTCACTGGAAAAAGTAGAAAGTAATTAAAATTAGTGAAACTACTTACATCCCCTATCCATCCTTATTCTTCCTCTACCAAAGTCTGACCAAAGAGAACTTCTTTTACAGTCTTTATTATCCTGCTCTCTCTATCCTCTGAACTTTTGCACCTGTTCTTCCCTTTATCTAGAACACTGTTACTGCTGCTTTCCAGCTAAATAAATCCTATTTATCCTGTTGGTCAAATTACTCCTTCCAGGAGGACATCACTCCCCTCTCCAATCTCTGCCCTTTCTGAGTCAGAGAAATTGGCATTTCTCAGTTTTTCACAGTACACTCTATTTCCCCAGCCCTCATATTTCTCACACTGTACTATCATTTCCTGTTTAATGGGCTGGAATGTAAACTTCATGGAACCAGAGACCATGTGTAATCTCTTAATGATGGTATCTCCACAGATACATATATGGGAATGAATAAATACCATTTTTGAGGACTGAAGAATGAAGATTTGTTGTTTGTACAAAAGTAAAAAGCAAATACACCAACAGCTCAAGATTAATTCTTTTATTAAAGATAACACTTATTTTATTTTCATGTTATTATTCTTTTGATGAAACTATATAACTTTATTTAGAGATGAATTACAGTTTGAAATGTATAATAATAGGCAATTTCCACCTAGAAATTTCCATCTAATGTGGACATGGCAAATTACTATTTATTAATGAATATACAAGTTACATTATTTGTATCTAGAAACTTTCAAAATGATCATTCTAATATCTCCATTTGGAATTTCCAGGCAACAATAAAGTAGCTACTGGAATTATAACATGGGAAATCATTTGATTATGCCTTAGGCTGGGCAGCTCTGACCACTTATCATGCTTCCAAGGAGAAATTCCTTGGAAGTTGTCTTTCTTCAGCCTCTCAGTTGGATACATCATTAAGAATGGCTCAGGGGGCGCCTCAGTGGCTCAGTTGGTTAAGCATCCGACTCTTGATTTTGGCTCAGGTCATAAGATCGAGCCCTGTGTTGGGCTCCATTTGGGACATGAAGCCCTCTTAGGATTCTCTCTCTCTCTCCTTCTGCCCTCCACCTCGCATACTTGTGCTCTGTTTCTCTTTCTCAAATGAATGAATGAATGATGAATGAATTAATAAATAAATAAATACATACAAGAATGGCTTTCTATTAAACATACATTTTTGCTTTTCTTGAAATAATTTCCAAAAGTTCTGAATACCAGGCACAGCCTATAATAGACAATCTATAGAGAATCTTTGAATGTTAGAATTAACTAATTCTGAATTATATGTTGTATATATATGTGGCTAGTATAATAATATGTATATATTATATTTTTGGCCCAGGATATTTTATTGATTTAGTAATATTTTTATTTTATATATATATATATATATATATATATATATACACACACACACACACTTAATTTGGCCCACGTGATTTTATTGAGATAATATTCCTGTTCCATTTTTAGAAATCTAATATTCAAGGACACACTGAATAGAAATTATCTGTAGTTTAGTTTCAGAAAAATATTTCTCATGTAAAGTTTTTCATTTCCCTGGATCAGTCAATGTAAACAATTTAATGACCTAAATTTAACAATTTGAACAGTTTAAATAATGGACAATTCCCCTTTAAGAGGCTTTGCCACTAATATTAAATTCAAGGCCCTGCTTATCCAAACTCTCTTGTACTTCCAAATTCAATTTAAAAAGTTTCACATTATGCTTATTTTTAATCTACCTCAAGACTTTAACAAAAAATAGCTAAAAATACTAAATAGATTAAGTATTAATAAAGTATGGGAAACATTTTTAGAGGAAACTTCTTAGAAACATTGTGCTTCTAAACATTACATAGTTTGGGATTGTTTTTCTTAAATCTCCTGTGAAACCATCAATTTGTAGACTGCTGATGAAAGTAGATAAACCTTGGGGTGCCTGGGTGGCTCAGTCAGTTAAGCGTCCAACTCTTGATTTCAGCTCAGGTCTCAATCTCACAGTCATGACATCAAGCCCCGAGTGGGTCTCTGTGCTGGGCATGGAGCCTGCTTCAGATTCTCTCTCTCCCTCTCCCTCTCCCTGTGGTCCTCCCAGCTTCCTCCACTCTTGCTTTCTTAAAAAAAAAAAAAATATATATATATATATGTGTGTGTATATATATATATAATATTAAACCTTGGAATTAAACCTTTAGTTAGGTTTGTAATGGAATATGATTTATCAAAAAGAGATAAGAAAAAAACAGGACATTTTTAGTTTTGAATTTTGTATATTTTACTTGCATATATCATCTTACAGATAAGACCATGTTTCAGCAAGAATTTTTCTTCTATTCTGTCATTTTCTTAATTGTAAATTTAGGAATAAAATGTAGGGTTTCATGCTGTCACTGTAGTAAATTTCTTTATTTTATTTTATTTTTATTTTTTTATTTTTTATGTAAATTTCTATTTGAAGCTTCTAGTGTATAGATTAAAACACTGCAGAAAACGTATAGGATTTGAAAGCTTCATTTAGAAAAAAAGAAAAAAACCTAGCTAGTAAGGAATGGCCAACTTGACAGTACTTCCACCTTAATCCATGATCATCTTACTTCCATTGTCCTGTTTGCATTATTGCCGATTTTATCTTCCAAAAATCATTGCATTAGTATCTCCTATGCTGCTCTGCATTGTGACATTGCCTTCTCTTGAATCTGCGTTGGCTTTTGTGATTATCTGCATAATAGAACAGGTGGAACATTTTGATACTTCCCTGGCTTGATCATAGTAAGTCTTCAAGTCTCCACCTGAGTATCTTGGAATAGTTGCCTTTGGGATGCTCCCTGCAGGAGCCCAGCATCATGAAGTGAGAAGCCCAAGCCACATGGAGAGGTCCTGTGTAAGCTTTCAGACAGCAGCGCTAGCTGAACTCCCATTGAAGGGCCAACTACTACCGGCCTTTTGGGTGACCTGTCCTGGGAAAACAGCCCGGTAGAGCATTATGATGACACCGTCCCCAGCTTCGTCTACTCCAACCCAAGAATTTCCTGAGTCCAGAAAATTCACAGAATCACAAAAGATAATAATATCTTACTGTTATAAGCCAATAAGTCTGGGGCACTTTGATATGCAGTAACACATAATTGGGACAGCACTCTGTATTGTTTTCCTCTTCATTTTTTATGTCTATGTTAGTGTGTCCACGTACACTTATATACGTATTTATGGATGAGTCAGGAGCTTTGGGCAGATCAGGTTTGATAAGAATGATATGTAGCCTCGAGGAATGAAACCCAAGTCAATCTACAGTGGAGCTACCAATTCATTCTCAGGGGTGTGATATTCCTTTACATTGTATATTCTCTACCTCTCAATAATTTATAGTGGTAAAGTGAAAATTAAATAAGCATGGGAAGCTACCAGGTTGAATAATGACAACTAAGTGAGCAATGCACAATCTTAGAGGTTAGTTAGAATTTAAGTGATGAGCCTGCTTAAATATGCGTAGGAATCTCAGTTGGATATCAAGCAAATATTCTGTTATCTTTTTTCCTTTTTTCTTTTTCTGTTATCTTTTGCTTGGAAACACTGGTTCCTTCCACTAACCTTGATATGGTGGTGATTTCACTCCTTCATTCAGTTCTCATACATGAATGTCCCTCTACCAGCACCTCTGTGCAAACCTCAGTGGGATTTTCTTCAAATTCAGGTTGACCCGAGGTTTTGGCCTTTAAAGCACAGCAGTGATTTGGCCAGCCCACCAGGAGCACTCTGGGATTGATGACAGATCTAAAATTCTTAAATGTTTGTGCAAAGTGTTATTTTGGGAAATATGAAGATTTTCCTGAACAGCTGTGAAATTCTGATACTTCTCTAAATTATTTATAATATTTCTTAGACAAAAATGCACCATTCATTTTATTTTTAACTTTTGAACTTCAAAAGGAAAACTTTTTCTCAACATCCAAAATGCCAGTTTCGGGCAGCCCCGGTGGCTCAGCGGTTTAGCGCCGCCTTCAGCCCAGAGCCTGATCCTGGAGACCTAGGATCGAGTCCCATGTCGGGCTCCCTGCATGGCTCCTGCTTCTCCCTCTGCCTGTGTCTCTGCCTCTCTCTCTCTCTCTCTCTCATGAATAAATAAATAAAATCTTAAAAAAAAACCAAAATGCCAGTTTCTATAACCTGCAATTTTAAAATTGACAAGTAAAGACTTATAAGGGAAGATGAGTATTTTAGAATTGTAAGATTGTTTTCTGCTTGGGTAAATGATATATATGTTCACAATTTTACAAAATATTGTCAGTTGCAGTATATAAATTTTTTAGACATGCATTTAAAAGCAGTATAGTAGGTAAAATATTTTACTCAGGTAATGCTATGACTTTTTGCCTCTTTTTTCTTTAATTAAAATATTTTTCTTGAGAAGATGGTGTTGATAATTATATTGTAGTTTTAACAATATTAAGTGAAATAATTTTAGTGACACCAATACAATTTCTTTTGAAATAAGATATTTATATTTTTTCTTCCTAAAAAGATTCTCTTTTCAGTTGAAAGGCTATTTCCTACAAAGTAGCTCCAAGAATAAGAGGCAGGAGTATCATTAAAGCATTAACCTTACTTGTTCTGATCTCATGCTATTCATACCTCAACCTTGGTGCTTCCCGTTATATGGGTTTTCCACCTTTATTTAATCCTAGTTGTTTAAAAGTTTTTATCCTCAAATTCTAAAATGACTTACTTCTTACAAAACTTGACAAAATATGTTTCAGATTGCATGCTGCTTGTAAACAAATGCCGCTGTTGGCCGTATTTTTCAGAAGTATAAGAAATAAAAGGAAAGGAAATGCTTTATCTCATCCTCCTTCCTAATAAAAGAGAGGTTTGAAATGACTGATTTTTTAAAAATATTTTATTTATTCATGAGAGATGGAGAGAGAGAGAGAAGAAAGAGAGAGAGAGAGAGAGAGGCAGAAACAGAGGGAGAAGTAGGCTCCCCACAGGGCATGGAGCCCGCCCGATGCAGGACTTGGTCCCAGAACCCTGGGATCACAACCTGAGCCAAGGGCAGATGCTTTGCCACTTAGTTACCCAGGTGCCCTGAAATGACTAATTTTTTAAGATTTCTTCTCAGTCTAAACTTCAGTAATGTTCTCCAGTAACACAGGCAACTCCCTTCTCCCCATTCAGTAAGATAAGGGTCCTTGGAGACCAAAAAATCTCTCTTAAAACTTTCAAGTCAAGGACTCCACCCATGTAACATGTGCATCATTTAGAGATTTTTTTCATCAGATGCTGAGAAAGCAGGGGAATGAGGTAGTTAATTCCTGGAAACTCTGCCTCTATAATTATGTGTGAACTTATTTTTACTGTGCATATTACAGAGACAACTTGCATTTAGTTTGAACCATTCCAAGATCCTTGAAAATAGGGAACTTCAAAGTTTCTCAAAGGAATAATAAATTCTCATTTGTTTCCTGAATCTGTGGATTGTACTAAATCCAGAACTCCAGCACAGTTTCCCAGGATGCCAGCACTAATTTTTCTTCTGCAAATAATAAATGCTAGGTGACAAGATGCATTGGAGTTATGGATAGCAGGATTCCTGAGTAGAAAAAGTGTATTCATTTCACTTGTAGAAAAAGCAGTAAAATGATATCAGAACATAAGAAGTGAAATGAAAACCTGACTACCCTTTTTGGCATCTTCAGAGAAAATAGATGAATGGACCTGCTATCTATCCCTTTCTTGTATTCTAACTTTATAAAGCTAAGAAGAATGAAGTCAAAGCATATTTAAGGTTTGCTCTATTGTTTGCTGGGAATCTACTGTGCTGAAATATATATGTTTACATTTTTTATGTCTCTTTTATGTATGTATACTTCTTTGTAAACTGGCCATTCGGGTCTTTTTTTGTATATCTATTCCCATGGTATATTTAGAAATAAAACAGAATACCAGTTTTAATATGAAATTCTTATTCTCCAGGTACATTGCCACACGCATGTGGATGAATAATTAGCTTTATGTCGATCATATTATAAAAGGTGGACCGAGTTTTCTTCCCTTGGCTTTTTGAGAATCTTTTTTTATGGTCTTCCAGGTTGCTGCAAACAAGCACAGTCTAACAATGAAGAAGCACACTTTTAGCAATATAAATGTGCTCAAATGAAATCAACTTAATTTTTAATCATGAAGTCTATTTCTAATAATAGATAAGTTGTGGACATCACTTTAATTTTAGGAGAATAAAACCAAGTAAGAAAAGCTGTAACTAAAGAAATCCCAAGAGTATTTTGTATGTTAGATGCTCTCTACAGAAAATCAATATTACATTAAGTGGTGTTAAATCTTTTATGCCAGGAAAGCACTTTACTTGTCCTTTTAATTAATTCAAATTCAATAAAACAGTAAGCCCCTGGAGAGTTGGTTACCACAAAAACTTAAAAGACAAACATTCTGAGTTGGTGTGTTTTGGTATCCCACTTGCTTTGCAGTGATCAATTTAAGCAGTATTTTTGTTATCAATTGTAATACCTCATATCATTATTTTTATTTAAATTAAAATGGGTCCCCATGTAAGGTACCGTGTCTACCTTTGTGTGACTCATGGCAAAGTGGTCTTGGGCTATCCTGGCCAATCTCTGGCCTGCATTAGCATCAATGATGCTGCTAATGTAAATGTTACCAGTTACTACTGCCTCATGCCATCTGTGTAGCTACATATAGAAATGTGCTAATGGCACAATATGATTCGAGATGAAAATAGGTGGAAATGGAAGTGATGTTGGCATATTGATTTATGATATATTTGAACATTTTGTAGAGGAAAAGTGGGAAGAAATTAAGATACGTATTTCAAGTTATGGTTAGACTCAATTTCTTTTTTTCTTTGAAATCAGCCACAGCCTAGTACCTGGGACTACCTACATTAGGACGTTTCCTAAATGCTGCAACAAGCTCAATTCTTACTTGTGAGAAATGGAAATAAGTATTAAAACTTTTTTCGTGATTTTTCTCACCAGATTTTTCTATCATTTTTTTTTTTTTTTCCAACACCAGTAGTTGTACAAGGGATCTGGACGGGTTATAAAGGAACAGTCTTCATGTCTTCCCTTTCCAGGGAAGAATTTACATGAGGAAAACTTATAGGAAGAACTTCCTACCCCTGAACCAAGTAAAATAGTTTTAGGTCTTCATTTCATTGGCTGTCTGCCATATTGGATTCCTTTTATGTGGCAATAGCAACCTCTAGAGGCAATTAGGATGAATTGAAATTTTTGTTAAGAGCTGGCCTGATGGGATTAGAACAGGTGTAATTTTCAGGAAGAAAACAAAAATCACTAGGCATGAAGGCAATTAACAAAGAAACCAGATTCACCCAATTAAGAAGACTGTTGAAACATTTATTTGAGTCATAAGTCAACCTTTCATGACCTAGTTTCAGGGCTTCTTTTCACTTTGAAGCCTTTGAACCCTATTCTTTCAGTCTGAGTTATTGGCTCCCATATTTATTCATCAAAAGTCACTCTACACATTTGTTTGTGGTATGAACTATGAGCTATTTAAAGTCAAGTTCCATGTCATGCAGATTTGTGTCGGATCCTCTACCCTGTCCCCGGCCTGTACCACAGACAGCTCATAATATGTATTGCATGTGACTTAGCTATAGAATAAATGAATCATTGAATGGAAGGGGACATAAAACTAAACCACAGTGCCATTGGTGCCCTGGTCGACCATTTCTTGAATTTGGGCACCCATGGAGTCACCTTGTACTCACTTCCTAATAACTTACTGGATACTTCCGTTTCCCTAAATTGGCTTCTTTGAGACATTTGGAACCAGAGCCATAGTTCAGTTTTGGCCTATATCCAGCATCTTCTTTTTTTGATGCATTCTTTTATGCTATTGCATTCTAAAACCATTTTATCCACTTGTTTTTAGTGATAATCACCAGTTCTTGATAGATTACTATTTGCTTGGCGTATTAGCTTTTATTGCTACCATAACAAATTACCACAAATGTAAGTGCCTTGAACAACATAGGTTTATTATCTCTCTCTCTCTTTTTTTTTTTTTTTTTTTTTTTTTTTAGATCAAAGTCCATTAAGGTCTTGCCAGACTATGATGAAGGTGCCAGCAAGACTACGTTCCTTTATGTAGTCTCTAGGGGATAATTGTTCCCATGCTCATTCAGGTGTTGACAGCTCAGTTCCATGCTGTTACAGGGCTCAGGACAATGTCATGTTTTAAATCAAAGTCGGCTTAATTCTAAAGCTACTTCACTCTTCATTCATATACCGTGCTATGCCGTATGTATCCTACGCATATGTGTAACACACACCCGCTAACACATTATGAGCTATTATTTGAAAAACCATGTTGGACCAAATGAAACACATCGTTTGCACCATTTCTCCTGGTCATCTTTATACAAATAAGTTTTGTGTATTAGTGAGTAATGCAGGATGCTGGGAAGTTTGGTATGTTCTACGTTAATGACAAAACTACAAGTACAGAAAGTATTTATTGGTAAATTTATTAGTTTTCCAAGATTTGGTTCCAAAAGATAATTATTTCACATGTCAGCTGTGAAGCTGTATCTTGATTGGCGGCTACTAATAAATATGAAACAATCCTGCTACTTTAATTTATAAAAAGGTTTTCAGTCCTAAAACATTACCTCACAAAATAATATGCTTATGTTTTCGTATGTTTATCACTGATACAATGTTTTGAATTAATAATTGTTAGGACTGTAAACAGTAACAGTCCTAACAATTTATATAGGGTAAATTGTGATCACTTTAGGCATTCATATTTTTCTAACATAACATGCATATATACCTTCTCCAAACTCCTATAAATATGCATATCTTTGCTTTAGCCCATAATTATGTTTTTCTTGCTTCAGTCATTCTTTTTACAACCCGCTTGTTTATTTATCCTTCTTTAAAATATATTAACTGTTAATAGCCTCAGATTATTTTTCTTTTTTTCTTTTTTAAAATTTTTTTATTGGAGTTCAATTTGCCAGCATAAATCATAACACCCAGAGCTCATCCCATCAAGTGCCCCCCTCAGTGCCCGTCACCCGGTCAACGCAACCACCCACTCTCTTTTTTCTTTTTATATTTTTAAAATATTTTTTCTTAATTATACTACTTTAGCTTTAAGTTCTCTATGGTCCTTACCTTCAGTTGTCTTGGTGCACAAGGGAAGATTGTGCTATGTGAGTCCTCACTCAGTCATTCTGCCAACTAACCACAGATTTGAGCCCTGCTTCCCTACCTTGTTTTCTCAATGTTAGCTGCCATTGTGGAAGCATCGTTTATTCATCCCATCTCCCCTTTATTGCAGAACCTTGATGCTCTACATGATCACCTTGCTACCATCTACCCAGGCATGCGTGCTCCTTCGTTTAGGTGCACGGATGCAGAAAAGGGCAAAGGACTCATTCTGCACTACTACTCCGAGAGAGAGGGACTTCAGGATATTGTCATCGGAATCATCAAAACTGTTGCTCAACAAATACATGGCACCGAAATAGACATGAAGGTAATGGCTGGTGATGGAGACCCTTCTGAACACATCAGATATATAGAATATTAAACATGATACTCTGTGAATTTACCTTTAATTATCACTCCTAGTGGACCTCATCAGAGGTATACTTGAACCAAAACAGTGCTGCACGAGCAATATTCTATATTTGACCGTGGAAGTCATTATACAGGATATTTTGTCCTTGTGACAGCAGATAATCTCTTTCCATAAGGTCACATGAAATCTAGTTTGCATCTCCTGTGAGCACACAAGAACTGGGGAGCAAAAGGATATGTAACTGGCTAGGTTGTAGCCTCCAGAATACAAAAAACCTCATTATGTGGGTAGTCAGATTCTAAGATAATATAAACTTAGATATTGTTTTGCTGTTCATTATTTCTTTGTAGATTTTTTTTTTTGCCTGTCCCCGAAATATAGTTGGAATCTCTCACTTTGTGACCTAAATGTTTTGCTTTTTTTTTTTTTAATTAGATTACTAGGTGAAAGAAACCAGGTTTTATACTTTAAAAGTTGTGTTGCTCTTGATAACACTTGCTCTTAGCTCTGAGTGATATCAGAGTACTCTTACGACAGCCAGGCAATAAAGAGAACCATCGTTTTACTCTTTGTAACCCACGTAGTCTCTCCTGTTCAGCTGTTTGTTGTGCGCTCAGCATGTTCGGCCTCAAGAGCCATTTTTCAGCGGCCCTGAGTCTGAGAAAATTAGTGAGAGGGATATCTTATTTCAGCTTTTTTTCTTTGTGCATATTTCTTAGGCATCAAAGTTATGTTCTAGCACATATGGAAAGCCCAAACTTTGGGGCACCTGGGTGGCTCAGTGGTTCAGCGTCTGTATTCGCTCAAGTCATGATCCCGGGGTCCTGGGATCGAGTCCTGCATTGGGTTCCCCACAAGGAGCCTGCTTCTCCCTCTGCCTATGTCTCTGCCTCTCTCTGTGTGTCTCTCATGAATAAATAAATAAACTCTTAAGAAAAACAAAGGAAAGCCCAAACTTTAAGTACAGCATTATGGCAAATAAAAATTGTAACATTTAAATTGATTATATTGGGAAAGCGTCCCATATATTTGATCTAGTAATGTCATGTTAGGTTTTGTGGTTTTCTTTCTTTTCAGGAGTTGATGTCAATACTTTCTGTGGCACTTGTTGGTGATTCCCAGGTGCAACCTTAGTTTTTCCACAACTACAAAGTGGGATTCTATGTAACTTGACATTATCAAATCCAGAGACATTTTAAAGTTAAATTAAAACCTTCGGTAAAGAATCAAAATGTATCAATGATTAAGAATCTCACTGGAATTTAATAGTCAAACTATTTTATGCCTTTCATTTCTGATCTTTGATCATGACACCAAACTAACACTACATCTATACTAAGTGAGCCTTTATGAGGGGCTATCTGCACACTGTGTCTATCTACTCTTGGTTTTATTTTTTTATTTAGGCAAGTTGAGCAAGAGACAAATACATAGACACTTTAGGAAACAAACTCAAATTAGGGCATACTTAGATACTGCAGTTGCTATGGTTATTAAAGTATTTGTCATGGAAGGTTGACAGCCATTAGCAGACTCTATATAAAATTCAAGTTTTTGCTTAATTACATGGTTTACTTTATACAATATTTAAGTTGCCTTGTGGTCTCTATTTATTCAAGTACTCCATTACGAATTCTGAAATATTTTCATTTTTAGTTATGTTTTATATATTTAATTCTTGTCAAAGATACTGTTTTAATTTCCTTAAGTATTCTTAAGTTGGATCTGTAAGTTTAACAGGTCCAGAGCTACCAGACGATTTAACTACTTAAGGAATATTATACCATGTAAAGAAGTAATATACCAAGAAGAGATTAAAAATATGATCAGAGAGCAGTTCATTTTGACATTTTAATCAAAGCAAAAGAGCAGAATTGAGGAATTAAATAGTAAATTGAAGTTGCATATAATTCAGTTCCTATAGCTAAAATCAGAGCAGAACATCAAAATTAGGCTTGAATTTTAAGGTTGACCTTATTTTGTTGATGAAACTTTAGAGAAATCAGCCTTAGTGGGGCACAATGTTTAAATCATAAATAAGAATACTACTATTTAGCCAGTGTAGTAGATTAGTATGACACTGATGGTAGTAATACCCTAATTCCATCAGGAAACCGTTTTTGAAAGAATATATACAATAGCATCCGTGTTAACTGTGATTTGTTCCGCAGTCTCAAAGTGTGCTGCAGTGAACTCCTGAACAAACAAAAAAAGTGAGAAAGAGCAATATTCTGCTTTCATTTAGCTTTAACTGAGGAACTATTGCCCCAACTACTTCCATTTGGATTTGGCCACAGTTGAGATATAGTACTTCCCTTTCTAAGAGGATGTGTTGCTTGTAGTTTCTTGAACTCAAAAGAAAAAACATCTTTTCTATATCTTAGTAATGTATTTGCCTATGAATAATATTTTAGAAATGTTTTACTTATATGTATATAATAAATATTTATTTGTATTATTCTATATTTATTATATATATTATTTAGAGTATTTTAGAAATGTAGTTATTTCTTTAAATTATAGAGCTTTACCCAGTATTATGATAACTTCCTTAGATGAGTTCCTAGATTTTTAATTAAACCAGAGTATATATAACTTTTTAAAGGTTACTTGTATATTATCAATCTAATAACCTAACAATCAGCAAGTTTAATCAAGATCCCCTCACACTAGTGGTATTTGAGATGACTCTTTTTCTGTGTTTTACCCAATTTGGTATTTTTTAAAATTGCCATTTGATGGATAAAAATGACAGTGCATGTATTTTTTTTTAAGATTTTATTTATTTGTTTGTTTAGGGGGGGACGCAGAAGGCGAAGAAGAGAGCCTCTCAAGCAGACTCCTCGCTGAGCTTGGAGCCCAACATAAGGCTTGATTTCATGACCCAGAGATGATTACTTGAGCCTAAATCAGGAGTCAGGCACTTAAACCAATTGAGCCATCTAGGCAGCCTGATATTGAATGTATTTTAAAATATATGTCTCTATTATTTCATTTCCCTCTGTTTGTGAATATCATTTTTTATCATATTAAATAAAGCCACTTTGTATGCTTTATAGGTCACTCACTGCACAAGTGTACCTGGCTGAGTAGGCTAAGCCTACCCGGACAAGAGGGTACTTTTCTAATTCTACCCAAGAGGCCATCTGGGCTACTAAGGGACTGATACTAGGTTTGCAATTTTATTATAAATAATTATTCAGTCTTCAAATTGCATAAGACAATGTCCAAGGCATGCATAGTATTTGCATATATTCCTATTTTTAAATTAACTCTCTAAACGCAATTCTCATACCCAGTTTCTTAGGTATTTAGATATCTTAACCAAACTGAAATGCAAACAATCAACACCATCTCCCCTTTTGAAATCCAGGTTATTCAGCAAAGAAATGAAGAATGTGATCATACTCAATTTCTAATTGAGGAAAAAGAGTCAAAAGAAGAAGATTTTTATGAAGATCTTGATAGATTTGAAGAAAATGGTACCCAGGAATCACGCATCAGCCCATATACCTTCTGCAAAGCTTTTCCTTTTCACATAATATTTGACCGGGACCTAGTGGTTACTCAGTGTGGCAACGCCATATACAGAGTGCTTCCCCAGGTAAAATGACCTCGCACTTTCTTGAGGCCTGAAACTAAAGGCCATGGGGGGATATTGTTACCAAAAAAATGGCCATTTATTCATTCAACACATTGACTGTGTATTAGATAATGTGCATCATATATATCACATGAATTCTTCAAAAGTGAGTTACATGTATTTGAACATACTACAACTTTCCCTAGGACGGCTGGCTATTTATTTATTTGTTTTTGTTTGTTTGTTTGTTTGTTTGTTTTAGTCACTTACAGGATGGAAAACTAAGTGGGAATGCTGTTTGTTTTTTTTTAAATGAAAACATGGGTGATTTTCTAGTAATAAGCATCTTTCACTTATTCATTCATTCATTCATTCATTCATTCATTATATGCTGATTGGAATAGCTTCCAAAGTCAGCCATAGACATTTTCAGGGAAAAGAAGGGAATTTTACAAACGCTAAAGAGGTAAATGATAGATTCTCAGGGGGTTGAGCAGACAAAGCATCAAAGGACAACATTTGGGCTGATGATGAGAATCTACATTTGACTTGCATTATCCAAACCCATTTGGAAAATCCTTTCTACTTCTCCCCTTGCCTACTAACTTTTGAACTAGTACTCAACACATTTTGAGATACTTTCCACTTGTAGTTAAAGAGACTTATTCATTGAGCATTTGCCCGGATGGGCTCTGTTGTAAACCTCTACATCCAGAAGCAGGGTAGGGTACAGCGTGCCTCCTCTGCTGGCTCTGCCTCTCTCTCATTGTATGACCATGAGCACATTACTTCATCTTTCTTGGCCTATTTTCCCTGTATTTCAGTGTGAGCATACAGAGTGCATAAAGAATATTCAGTCCAGTGTCTAAGCAATTATTAACTATTACCTGTTATTATTATTAGTCGTCTCTTAACAAACTATGAGTGTTTGCTGGTGGTTTTGCTATTTAAATCTCATTTTAAGCCACAGGCATTTGAGATACCTCATACTACATTTTTAAAAGATCAATTTCTGGGGATCCCTGGGTGGCTTGGCGGTTTGGCACCTGCCTTTGGCCCCAGGCATGGTCCTGGAGTCCTGGGATCGAGTCCTGCATCGGGCTCCCTGCATGGAGCCTCTTTCTCCCTCTGCCTGTGTCTCTGCCATTCTCTGTCTCTCTCTCTCTCTCCTCTCTCTCTCTCTCTCTATCATGAATAAATAAATAAATCTTTTTAAAAAAGGATCAATTTCTATTCTTTCTTCTTTGAAAATGCTTCCCTTACTTACATTAGCTTATACTTGAATGTGTGAATACTCTGAGACCATATTAGGTTTTATGTTCATGCAGCATGGGACACCCATTCCATCGCTGAGCGACATGGGTCAAGTAGGAGTCCATGGTTGAGGCAATTGCCCTACCAAATGATGACACTTTTCTATTTTTAAGTCTTCTTGAGTCGGCTGAATCTAATCTCAAATCCTAAGAATTATTTTGGCTAATCACATGTTCTCTCCTTTCATTGGCATTGTAGCTCCAGCCTGGGAACTGCAGCCTATTGTCTGTCTTCTCTCTCGTCCGTCCTCATATCGACATTAGTTTCCATGGGATCCTTTCACACATCAATACGGTTTTCGTATTGAGAAGCAAGGTAATCTAGCTATTATTCCTTTCAATGTGAATAAGGAAGGTTACTTAGAAGCATCCCTGTGGGAAAGTTAGCTAGTCCACCATTCTATGACATGGAGAAGGTGTAGACAGATCCCAACTGAAACCTCAGAGGGAGCCCTATTTCAAAGGCAATGCTAGTAGTTTCTTATTTGCCTGAGGGGCGGTGGAACTCCTAGCAACTGATCATAATTAACAAAAATAAGTTTTGAGACTGTCTTACTGGGACGGCTCAGTTTCACATAATAAAACAAACATCTTTTACTCCCTAAAGCTACCATCTGCTATTTTAGAAATCAGAACAGATAAGGAATTTTTTTTTTAACTTCAACCAGATCCCTAATTTAATTCTTCCTTAAACTGTTGTTCTGAATGTCATTTTTGTGGGAGAATAAAAGTGATAAAATATTCATTTAGTTGATTACTTAGGTGGTCCCCAGACCTCAGACTTACTGTTCTTTTGACTGAGACAGCAGAAGTGTCCTACAGTACACCTGTTGTCCTTGCAGCCCTCGCAAAGGTCTTACCAACACATACATTAGTGTTTGAAGCCACTCCCCATTGTTCTGTGAATGCAGGTGTGGGGAATGGAGATGCTTGGTTTATTTTTCCATAGAAATTAGTATTAGATATTCCAGCCATACTAGAAAATCAGAAATAAGATTCCTGGAGGCTTTAAACCAATACGCAAACAGTAGTGTGGCTCTCGTCTTTCTGGGTTCAGAAGCTACTTTGCTTATGACCCGTTAGCATTTTGGTGAAATGCTTTTCCTGATCTTCTTGTTGCATTTATTCTCCCTTACGGTTTGGTGGAAAAGGAAGCCCGTGTGTCCTTGTTTTTTTGTTGAATTGCTAGGTAGGGAGAAAGGTACTAGTTAACGGTTATGTCTTGCCTTTTCAAGGAAGGATTGTTGGACGTAGAGAAATTAGAATGTGAGGATGAGCTGACTGGAACTGAGATCAGCTGCTTACGTCTCAAGGGTCAGATGATCTACTTACCTGAAGCAGATAGCATCCTTTTTCTGTGTTCACCAAGGTAATCATTTTTAGATTAATTACAATGGTTATAAGTACCCTCAGCTCACAGAGAAATTCAATAACATTCTATTTAATCATGTCTACATGTTCTAAGCATAATTAGATTTTACAGCCCTTGTCTATACACTTCTCTATAACAAGGATAATTTCATTTGGCATTTGTAATAAGCTCAGAAGAAATCAGGTATTCTGCTTGATTTGTCCTGTCTGAATCAGTTTGCGAGTGTTTATACCGTTAAATCATGGAAAAATCTAATCTGCAGGTAGCTAATTCTATAGTTTGATACCTTCCAAAGAGGTGTCACATAGCAAAGCAATTCAGTAGAGCATCTACTATGATGTCATGGATACATGGATATTTGGTACCGAGAAATTAGTTTTTAAAATTATTTGTGGATTTGAACTATTTTATATTGCACATATTTAGCTATTTTAATCTGGATTCACCGTTCAATACATATTATTACATTGAAATTTATGTAGATTATGTTATTTATAATAAACATCAGAGGGAAGTAAAACTGGAGGATGCTGTTTTTTCTAATTTGACAGAACACTTTACTGAAGGAAAACTCAGTACAGGGGAACTCAGAATAACAAAATTATATCTAAATTTACTTAGAAATATAGAAAAAGACAACTGGAACTTGTTAGGTGATATTTTGTATATTTATAACTTTGTATAACTGAAAGCCATGCATGTTATTTAGTAACATACTCCATAAAGCATGTTTTGGTGAGCTTTTGGCTAAAAATTTAAAGTCCACCATGAACCATGATCAGTTTTCCTTTAAAGATAATGCCTCGATGGGATCCCTGGGTGGCTCAGCGATTTGGTGCCTGCCTTTGGCCCAGGGCGCGATCCTGGAGACCCGGGATCGAATCCCACGTCGGGCTCCCGGTGCATGGAGCCTGCTTCTCCCTCTGCCTGTGTCTTTGCCTCTCTCTCTCTCTGTGTGACTATCATAAATAAATAAAAATTAAAAAAAAAAAGATAATGCCTCGAAGCACCTGGGTGGCTCAATGGTTGAGCCTCTGCCTTCAGCTCAGGGCGTGATCCCAGGACCCTGGGATCGAGTCCCACCTCAGGACCCCGCAGGGAGCCTGCTTGTCCCTCTGTGTCTCTGCCTCTCTCTGTGTGTCCCTCATGAATAGAATCTTAAAAAAAAAAATAGAAAAATAAAGATAGTGGCTTAAAATTTCTGAAAAACATAACCTTGTAACAACTTCTTTTAATGCACTATTAAAAACTGTAAGACATTTTTTTTCTGAGAATATGTATCATGAAAATAGAAGAGACAAAATTAGAGAATATAAACAAACTATATTTTCTAATTCATCACTTGTACTGATCTGACTATATCTTCATGTGCTGTCATAAGTGTTTGTTTCTTCTGTCTCATTTCAAGTTGAGCTTTAGTGGAATGACAGCTTTTCAGTAGTGACAACTTCTATTCACAGAAATAAGGTCTCTTTGGAAGCAGAAGCAGAAAATTTGGAGTCTTTTTGTTCATTGCCATATGTGGAAATTGGTCACGTAGTAACACACTCACAGTTTATCCTATGGTACCTGTTCATGTGCATAGAAAGATTTGTACTCACATGAAAATGACATCTCCTAAAAGCAGTTTTACCTGTAATGTAAATAATTTCAAAATGAGTAGTTAACTTTAGAAAAAAATGTTAATAGTTCATTAAAATCATAAGTAACATTTTTAAAAAGTGAGACATAATTTGATTATTTCCTAACTCAGTGTCAGTATTTTTAGCCACTTTCATTTTTGGCTCATAATCTTTTTTTTCTCTGCTCAAGGGCAGGTCTTGTGTACCATGTGGCGGAGGACTTGGCCTCTTTTCAAATGGGTCTATTCTGAAAGTGAGCTGTAACGTACATATGCATTTTAACAAAATCTAAAGAGACCATAGTGGTTCATTAGTAAACTCTTTGATTATTTTATTTTTCAGTATTGATATGCTAATTTTTGCTCTGATTTGTGGACATTTCTCCTGAGAACGTATAACAAGGAGACATTTTATCAATCCAAAACTCTTCTGTGAAGTCACAACTCATTATGTCATTTTAGAGAAATTCTTATGGTGCATGCCCAGAAGTAATTACCTTGTATTTAAAGAATCCAAACCAATAGCGTAACCTTAGGACATTTTAACCAAAAGGTAAACTTAAAAAGCAATCACTTACCAGATTATTGCTGAATCAATAAATATTAGTGTGCTATTCTAAAAATAATTTAGGTAAAAAAAATAGGTTATAGAGGCACATAAAATCTAGCAAGTTTAAATAATGTTTCAAAAATGAGAAAAGTGGAACACCTGGGTGGCTCAGCGGTTGAGCATCTGCCTTTGGCTCAGGGTGTGATCCTGGAGACCCGGGATCAAGTCCCACATCGGGCTCCCTGCTTCTTCTTCTGCCTGTGTCTCTGCCTCTCTCTCTGTGTCTCTCATGAATAAATAAATAAAATCTTTAAAAGAAAAATGAGAAAAGTTTTAATGAAAACAAGAGTAGTAGAAGAAATTAGAACCAGAAGGAAGAGTAGCAAATAAAATACACATCAAAAAGTCAAAAATACAAGGCGCCTGGGTGGCTCAGTTGATTAAGTGTCTGCCTTCAGCTCAGGTCATGATCCCTGGGTCCTGGGATGGAGCCCTGCTTTGGGCTTCTTGCAGCGGGGAGCCTGCTTCTCCCTTTCCCTTTGCCCCTCCCCCTGCTTGTGCCCTCTCAGGATCTCTTTCAAATAAATAAAATCTTATTCTTAAAAAAAGTCATAAATACATAAAATACATGTGAAAGAAAGGTCATAAATCTGATTGTACACTTTTAGTCTAAAAGGGGAAAGTAACCAGTTACAAAAGTCAAAGAATCCACAAGGCAAAAATGAACTGGTTTCTCAAAAGAAGCACTATTATCCCTGTTACAGAGGGTAAAAAAAATTTTTTTGCTCTTCATCTCTTTATAATGAGGGGAAAATGTGATAGCAGTGTATAACAGCCTTGTGTTACAGACCAGGTTGCACAGGACAGGTTTCTATCTTATCTTTCAGTTTAGGATGATGGCATCAAAAAGTGTGATTTTTGATGGCATAGGCAATACCTATGTCGAATTCAATGCTATTTGATAGATTTTTAAATACATAAAAGAATAAAGTAATATTTTTCATGTGACTCTCCAAATTTTCTTGTCTTTAGCCTGACCTATTGAATGGTAGGAACTGAATGGTAGGAGATGACAGGCTTCTACTCCTTGACAGTTACTGGGCTCGGGATTATCGTGTAGACAAGCTGGCACTGATTTTTGCCTCACTTCCCTGTGTAACAGTGTGATGAATCTGGATGATCTGACAAGGAGAGGTCTGTATCTGAGCGACATCCCCCTGCACGATGCCACGCGTGACCTCGTTCTTTTGGGAGAGCAATTCAGAGAGGAATACAAACTGACTCAAGAACTGGAAATCCTCACAGACCGGCTGCAGCTCACGTTAAGAGCCTTGGAAGATGAAAAGAAAAAGACAGACACGTAAGAATGTAACCTTGTGGTGAAGGAAGGGCATCGTGTGGTGTGTGTCCACTATAGTTAAGTCTGATAAGCAGACTAAAAAGGCACGGGGCCTGTAGAAGCTCTGGAGTAGTCAATAAAATCTACATCCCTTAAAAAGAAATCATGCGTACAGAAATAAATCCATCTTAATGATAGTGGAAATCTGTCTTCTGTTTTTACAAACCAAGTTGAATGAACAGATGCTGAAATATCTCTCTCTGAAAATCAGTGTCTTTAAAGTTGAACAATCCATTCCTTCCCTCCTTCATATGAAGGCCGTGTGCTGGGGCTGGCTGGATTCTCAGGGTTACATTGGCCATTGCCTTTTAAAAGATATCTCGGAATTGGATTATTATTATTCTAGGGCTTGACAGATATGAACCGGACAATTTTGATGTCATCTGTAATCACAATTACATCTATAATGACCCAGGTTAACAAAAATAGCAAAATCTGAGACACCTGGTTGGTGCAGGCAGTTAAGTGTTGGGACTCATGGTTTCGGCTGAGGTTGTGATCTCAGGTTCATGAGAGGGAGCCCTGCATCAGGCTCTGTGCTCAGCATGGAATCTGCTTCAAAGACTCTCTTTCTCCTTCTGCCCCTCACCTTTTACTCGGTTGAGTCATAGGAAGTTCTTCCTATACGTTTTCCTCATGGAAAGGGAAGATGTGAAGGGTGTGTGGTCTCTCTCGCGCTCTCAAATATATAAATAAACCTTTAAAAAAACACATCAGTTAACTATTTATTAACAATGGGGATGACATAGAAAAGGCCGTTTAATGCCTATCTTTATCCATAGCTTCTTAATTCACTTGTCTTGACTTTTGTATAAAGAAGCTCAAAGCTATGTTTAGCTGCTCTCATCCCTTTCCTTGTGGCCCTAAATGGACCCCTTAATCTATCCAGGCATTTTGCAGATTTCAGAAAGCGTAGAGGGCAGCCAACTCAAATTCCTCCCTCTGCTTGAAAAACAATTCAAATGCTATGTTTTACTGGTAGGTGGTACAACTTCATCCCTGAAAATAACACATTGTATGAAGCCTGCAAGGTTAAACTTTGCGGGTATACACCGTGGCTGTGGGGAAGAAAAAGGCAGAGAGGCATCACTTGTTCCCCTGGGTCCTCACCCCAAGAGACATCGATCGGCCTCATTTCTGCTTCTCGCTTGTCAGTTCCTCGGCCATCATCCCCTTCCTGTTGTGCCTTAGCACCCTTGCCCCTCAGTGTAATCCCTGAAGCCATCAGAGTAATCTCTGTAGTGTCTATAGAAATACACTCTTTCCTTGCCTAGCCCAGTCTTCGTCCGTTTTATCAATTTCTTCCATGGAAGAATGAGGTTGAATGAGACTAGAGAAAAATCTACTTCTTTTAATATAATTTACACAAATTCAGGTAGTCTTCTTACTCCTAAGAGATAAACAAGGTCCTGATATTAGGCTACGCAGACAGTGTTTTAGGTGCTAATGATGACAGCTTTCCTACTGTGAGGCCATAATAGTGGGTCAGAATCAGGACCACAGATGAAAGACTTTGACTTCCAATTGCCAGGCTTCCCCCAATGCCTATTTGTTTGTTTGGCTTATTTCCATTTGGTTTGGCTTGGTTTGGATTTGGAGATGTTGTATGTCATTAAAACAAATAAATGATGGTATTTTTGATACCTGCCTCACACATATGGGTAATAATGGGTGTCCTGCACGAAAACCAGGTTTTTGAAGTGTGCATGACTTCAAAGCTCTGTGAAGAGGGCAGTAGGAGCCCTGAGGCGATGCCCAGCATTTCTTACTGTGGCTTTTCCCCCTTCCCACCGAATAGGTTGCTTTATTCTGTCCTCCCTCCATCTGTTGCCAATGAGCTGAGACACAAACGCCCCGTGCCTGCCAAAAGATACGACAATGTGACCATCCTCTTCAGTGGCATTGTGGGCTTCAATGCTTTCTGCAGCAAGCATGCATCCGGAGAAGGGGCCATGAAGATTGTAAACCTCCTCAATGACCTCTACACCAGATTTGACACACTGACCGACTCTCGGAAAAATCCATTCGTTTATAAGGCAAGTCCAGGTCATACCCTAAGGCGGTGCTCTTCAGAGTCTGAATTTTGAGATCCTAGGCTCAGAGGGTCCGTTCTCTGATGGTAGCCCTACAGCCTCCACGCAGTCACTGTTTATCATTTGCTTAAGTAATTAGCTCTTGTTATAAAACTTTCCCTTGCTTGTAACCAAAAGAAAGAGAACCAATGATTCCCTAGTTAAAATGAGATGTTCAGCAAATGTTATTTGCACTTACATTAATGAATTTGCACCCGTTGTTTATCACACATAATATAAACATAGTATTCATTTTAGTGCTCTGCAGGAGACAGTTTTACCGAAATATATAAATGCTTTGCATAGTAAAAAGTCAGAGAGCATGAGAAGGGTGCTGGGGACTCAGATTTGCTTTTAGATAACACTGACTTGAAGATAAACATTTATAAGGCATTTCTGCTCTTTGTTTCAATTAAAAAACAAATATTACATTGGAAAAATGGAGTCAGAGCATTCTTGCTTCATAAAAGCAAGAATGTTAACTACACCATCTCCAGGCATCTGGAGTAACAGGCGTGCCGCAAGGACTATTTATAGTGGTCTTCTGAGATACAATATAATGCTTTGTGAGCACATCAAAATATAAATGGTTAATGAGCATGACAAATCACTGGACTTTGGGCAGTGGCTCTTGTGCCGTAAATCATCATTATTTTAGGGAGATTTTGATAATCAATTGTTCTATTGAATGATAAGGGTATCTGAGGTGAGAAACCAGGCGTTACTAGGGAGAAAATAATGCTGTGTCTGTACCTGCCTGTAATCAAAGACCTCAAGTGCCATGTGTGTAAATTTCAAATAATCACAAGATTTCACCTTGTTGGAGTTGAATGTGTTAGAATTTTAAAAGAATTCAGAGAAGGAAAGTTGAAAGCTACTTGTAGCTTTGCAAGAATATTTTATTTATATATATGGGTAGCAAATGAAATGGCAATGTTTATTCTAAACAATGAACACGTAAATTGTATGTGCTGTGTTAGGTGGAGACAGTTGGTGACAAGTACATGACAGTGAGTGGTTTACCAGAGCCATGCATCCACCATGCACGATCCATTTGCCACCTGGCCTTGGACATGATGGAAATTGCTGGCCAGGTTCAAGTAGATGGCGAATCTGTTCAGGTTAGTAAATAAAACAGATATTATAATAGTAGTAGGAGACCTCTGTGGACAACTGACTCACATTTTCTACCCAGCAATCACTAATTATGTATAAGGAAAGACACCTTGAGGGCAAAGACAATAATCTTTTTCAAACCCATTGTTTTACATTTTTTTTCATAGAAATGGGAAATCTGTCCACCTGTTTGAAATTAACCTCTCTGTTCTATATACTGAAGTCATGAGGATGAGATAAAACTTCCTGTCCTTTCTGATTTATTTTTTAAAATCTGTTCCCTGTGTCTCATTTAAGTTGCCAGATCCACATCTTTGAGATCTTCAGACTGAGAAAAATGTTTCCTTGGAAAACAGATTTTGTGAGGGTTTTTTTTTTTATTTTCACAAATATACTTGGAGTTCTATTTTATAAGTATGCTGCAATACACTTGGAGTTCTTTTAGCGAATCCTTATGATTTTTATATGGTGACTCTACATTCTGTAATATAAAGTAATCAAAAATAATTATTTTGGTGATCGAACTTACTGAAACAAAGTTTTGATTTCTGCAGATAACAATAGGGATACACACTGGAGAGGTAGTTACTGGTGTCATAGGGCAGAGGATGCCTCGGTATTGCCTTTTTGGAAATACCGTTAACCTCACAAGCAGAACGGAAACCACTGGAGAAAAAGGAAAAATAAATGTATCTGAATATACATACAGGTAAGAAAACATGTCTGATTTGCAAGAAAAATGTGTCGTTACGTGTGGTTTAACTCTCAGTGTTTTTAAACAGCCATCACTTATGCTCTTAGGATTGTTTCTTTCTTATTTGAGAAGAATGGACCATTATTCCCACTTTTAATGATTTCAGATCACCTTAGGAATTCCCTGTATGACCGTTCTTACTAAAACCTTGCATTACCTTTAAATACAACTTTACTGTGGGTCGATCATTATTGTGTTGAGCTCTAATTTCATGCTCATGTCACTTTCTCCATATGTCCATATTCCATATGCCCATATTCCATATGGACATATTCCATATGTCTCTCCCTGTTCTCTGTCCCCTGTTTTTCAGATGTCTTATGACACCAGAAAATTCAGATCCGCAGTTCCATTTGGAGCATAGAGGCCCCGTGTCCATGAAGGGCAAAAAAGAACCGATGCAAGTTTGGTTTCTATCCAGAAAAAATACGGGAACAGAGGTATGACTAATCAGCATGTAATTCCTCTTTTTTAAAGACAGAATATGAATAGAGAGAGCTAAAGATAAATAAATAAATAAATAAATAAATAAATAAATAAATAAATAAAGCTAAATTATGATCGCTGAAAATATGTTTCATTTGAAAAGAATTCTTGCTTACAAACATGAACTCTCCAGTAAAGCAGCGGAAATACTGAAACATTAATGAGCCAGTTAGAACAATAAAAAGTTCTTAGGGGATACTTTATGGTTGCCAGCTTTTGTCCTCTAATGAAATTAAAGCCAAAAGCACCAGATGGAGAAGACCTGTTGTTTGCTCTTCCTCCATGATCTGGCTTGAACACAGCTGAGGCGAGAGGGCTGTGAGGGCCTCCGTGGCCTCTTCCCTTAGCTCCTTAAGCTGTTCCGAGATCACCATCTGGGCAGAGTCAGGACCACAATTTATGAGAAGTTTCTTAATCATGGAGCTTCAGATCCTCCGAAGGGCCACGCGAGCTCCCTGTGGGATGTTTGGCAATTTTTAGATGCCCTAGTCCCTCGTGCATTTTTCCTAGAAAGGAGTGACTTAGAATGTTCCTGAACCTAAAGGATTGCATAGGGGAGCTTCCGGTTCGTGCTAATGCCATGGTCATGCTCCAGCTGGGACGCATGTGCTAGAGTAGACCTCAGACACTGGTCCTCTGCATCGGATCCCCACTCGCACTGGCTTGTCCACACCAAGGTTATGCCCACTGGGATCCCAAGCACAGTGCTCTGCTTCAGGAGCCAGTTTGATACTGTGTCCCCCTATTGATGTGCTGGTTCCTTAGAGGGGTGAGACTAACTGATTATATTTCTTTTTTCCGTATGTATACATGCCCTGAAAATGCCGGTACAGCATAAGTCCTAAAAGGAATGGAATGCCAAGTTTTAAAATATTTATCTTTATCTTCCTTCTGCTCTTTTTAAATAATTTACTTGTGGGGTTGGCATGCTTACAGATGTTCTTTGAATAAGTTAAACTCTACCTCAAGTGTTGCTCATTTTAGATGGGTGGCCCTGTTTCACCCAGAATTATGGTGGGAAGACAGAAAAACAGATATGAATGCCGATCACATTTTTGTGTAAAAAGAAAAAAAAAAGAGAATATTTGGGGGGATATTACAAACTTTATTACCCCTGAAAATGAATCCCTGTTTATTCCACTCTTCAAAGGAAACAACACAGGATGATAATTGAATGTTAGACTGTGGGACGAAGAGGACTGCAGAATGGGCTCCAGTTGTCCCCTGTCACACACCAAGCCTGGGAGCAATTAGTCCCTGTGGATAGATTTCGCTTTGTCCTTCGCGGTTACCCCAAGCCTTTCTCCTAGGTATAGCTTTCATGATTCATTACTCAACCTTAGCACTTCTTCTGATTATTTTCAAGGTTTCGTATGTTACCTGAAATTTGGCTTTAGATGTGAATGATGTGAGCTTCATGCGTCTTAAGATCTGCCACAAGCGTTGCCAAGCATGGTAATCTGCAAGTGGTAGGCACCCAATAAGTATTTGTTGAATTTAATTAAATGACACAGAACAGTATTTGGTCCTGTGTATATATCATATCATGGCTTACCAAGTCTGTTTAGTGTTCGATGTATATGTACATGTATATTTTAATGACTATAATGACACATAACAAAATTTATATCGTGTTGGTGTACTTCATTATAGAAATCGTTTTCTACAGGAGTGAATTCTGTTTTAGGAAAAAATGCAATTTATTTTCAGATTCCCAAAATAAGAATGAATATACCATACTAAGAAAATAGTGACTATTTTGAATTGTGCTAGTTTTCCTTCAAAAATGTAGGGTGCATATTTCTGTTACTAAAATCTTTGGTGGCTCACTCAAATTATGTGGCATTATAATATCCTCTACAATTCTGTTGTTTGTATTAAATCTTATTAACCACATGCAGCTGTTATAAAAAGCTGTACTGTTTCACACTGAGCTATTACATTAGCTTGGGATAAATGTTAGGCGCTCTGACCACATCCAAGAATAAAATTGAAGACACTGCTGGGATACTCCTGAAAGAGCCATTTCTGGCTTTTTATTTCCAGTAATGAGCTTCTTTTTCTTTGCTTGGAAGAATGTGATTATAACCAGGCCATCATGTTCAGAAAAGTTACTTTAATTTTGATGTAGACTGCATTCCTATTGGAATAATTGGCCTATCGCTCTTAAATATATCTGATAATTTATTTATACCTACCTTTATAAAATATAGTGCAACTACTTTTGTGTAAAAATGTCTTTAAATTTAGCATTTCGTATCAGCACATCTGTATATGTATAAATGTTCCACGTTCATGTGTAAGAGAGTCTTCAATAAATTATTTTTTCCACTTGTCATCAGTTTGTATTTCAACAAAAATAATATTAATGTTATTATTGGCCATATTATTACTGTCATTTTTAGAAGCACATTGCATAATCTCCCCGATTCTGCACTTTAGTATTATTTTTTTTGATTCTGCACTTTAAATTAATTTTGATTCACTCTTGTTAATACCGTTGATTGGCTCCTCTTGGATAGGCTTATCCTCAAACACTGTTTTTCTTTAGTACCAACAAGGTGGCAGAAGCAAGACTAGACCTGGAGGGACAGATTCACAGATCAAGAGGAAATGACATCAGCCCTTGAGGACCTGTCTTTTAGGAGTGAAAGACACATAAGCAAATCATTAAAATACGTGATATTTGTAGTGATAAAAAGCATAGCTAATGGGGCACCTGGTGGCTCAGTGGTTGAGCGTCTGCTTTTGGCTCAGGTCGTGATCCCGGGGTCCTAGGATCGAGTCCCACATGGGGCTCCCTGTAAAGACCTTGCTTCTCCCTCTATGTCTCTGCCTCTCTCTGTGTCTCTCATGAATAAATAAACAAAATCTTTTAAAAAACAACATCGTTAAGATACTGAAAGAATAACTTAGAAAATGAGAAAGGAGTGGATGAAGGTAGGATGGGAATAAGGAGTCAGCAGCCAGATCGGGGACCGTTTTATGGGGGTCTCGTTTGAAGATGAATTAATACCATGGAAACAAGGCTCCAGGCCAAGTTCAGCAGCCTGTGCTCAGGGTCTCCAGCCTCTCCCCTGTCTAATCCTCATGCATAGCACGGAGTCTGTGCATTGAGTCTGCTTTGCAAAAAGTTCTCTTCCTAATTTTAAATTCCTTGAAGTCTCTCTGTGGCACTGACCCTGTTGAACAACTTCAAGTTTATTTTCATTCTATATTATTATTATTATTATTATTAATTATTATTATTATTATTATTTCTGTTCAATTACTTCACAAACATTTTCTGGTAAGAATTTTAAAACATAAAGAAAAGGTGAAAGGTCTTGTAGAGGGTACAACCATTCACCTACCACCTGGATTCTAGAGTTATTAAAAATTCACTAAATTTTTGACAATTCTCTTTTAATCCTTTTTCCAGCTTTTTGTGGTCTGCTGGATTTCATTTATTTTGTTGAGCTATAACCTACATACTATGAAATTCCATTTTTATAAATGTACAATTCAGTGTTTTTGGTATATCCGCAAAGCTGTACAACTATCTAATTTCAGAATACTTTCATTACCCCTCAAAGACATCCCATAACCATTAGTAGTCAATCCCAATTAACCGCTTCCTCGAGCTCCCGGCAACACTGATCTACTTTCTGTTTCTAAGGATTGACTCATTCTGGGTGTTTCATATAAGCCGAATCCTACCATAGGTGGCCTTTGGGGTCTGGCTTCTTTCACTTAGAGTAATGTTTTTGAGGTTTGCCTATGTTGTAACAGATCAGTATTTCCTTACTTATTATGGTTGAATAAGATTCGGTTGTCTGGCTAGACCACATTTTCTTTATCCATTCCTAAGCTGATGGACGCTTGAGTTGTTTCCACCTTTGGTTAATATGAATAATACTGTTGTGACCATATGTGTACAGGCTTTTGTGCACATATGTCTTCAGTTCTCTTGTGTGTATATCTAGAAAGTTAATTTCTGTGCCATATGGAACTCTAGGTTTAACTCTGTGAGGAACTGCTAAATGTTTTCCAAAATGCCTACACCAACTTTCTTTCCCACCAGCAGTGTATGAAGGTTGAGATTTCTCTACGTCTTCCGCAGCACTTGCTATTGCCCATCTTTTTGGTCTAAGGCATTCTGGTGGGCGAGAAGTGCCATCCGTCGTGGTTTGGGTTGGTGAATCCCTAATGACTAATTACGTTGACTGTCTTTTCATGTGCTCAGTAGTCATTTTGGAGTAGACCAAATCAGTAGACCTGATTTGGAGAAACTCCTGTTCAAGTTATTTGCCCCTTGGGTGAGTGGGGGATGACACCAGACCACTCACTGGGGTCCCTGTTGATCTCCTGCCCACTACCCTCTTCCCTGAAGGCGTGGAGCCAAGGGGCTGATCCAGAGCTGGAGGGGGAGTGCCCAGATGCTGGCTGGGATGCCCAGATGTGCTTCCCAACTCACTCCATCCCCACATTCCTACCACAGCTGGGCACATCTCTGACCCTGGCACCGTAGTGGGCCTCCCACAGCTTTCACAGCTGCTGGGTGCCCAGGACAGGAGGCTGATGCAAGAGGGGCCCACAGAGCGCAGGAGCGGTGGTGATGGTGGGGAAAGTGGAGCTGAAGTGCGCTGGGCTTTGTTGAGGTGTGACAGTTTATCATGACTGCGGTCAGGCAGGAAAGCATGGATGGCACCCATGGGCGAGGAACTTGGCAGGGGCCCAAATCAGAAGGCCTGGAGAGACCTTGACATCATCATCTGTAGTGCAGGAGGGATCATTTTCTCCCTGTGGATTTTTTCACAGGGAATGAATGGGTGGGAGGGTCCTGACATATTGTTTTCTCTCACTATTTTGTGGAATTTTTCCTATTCTTGTGTCTATTCTGCAAATTATAAGCTTGATAATAGTACCAATAAAAGATATTTGGCTATTGAGAAGTTGGGGGAAAAATTATTTGCCCCTTTATACATTGAGTTATTTTTTTTAATTGTAGAGTTGAAGGTGTTTTTATATTCTGTACACTAGACCTAACAGATCATGATTTGCAAATATTTTCACCTAAGATGTGGGTTTTTTCACTTTCTTGGTAGTGCACTTTGAAGCTCAAGTTTTGTTTGTTTATTTCGATTGTATTTTATTTTTTATTATTATTTTTTTAAGATTTTACTTATTTATTCATGAGAGACACACAGAGAGAGGCAGAGACATAGGCAGAGGGAGAAGCAGGCTCCTCGAAGGGAGCTGCGTGCAGGACTCGATCCTGGGACCCCGGGATCACGACCCGAGCAGAAGGCAGATGCTCAACCACTGAACCACCCGGTATCCCAAAGCTCAAATTTTTAAATTTTGACCTAGTTAAATTTCTCTGTTTTTCTTTGGTAGCTTATGCTTTGGATATCTTTAAGAAACCATTGCCTGATTCAAGGTCATGAAGATTTGTAACTGTGTTTTCTACCAAAAGCTTTATAGTTTTAGCTCCTTACATTTAGGTATTTGGTACATCCTGAGTCGGTTTTTGTATATAGTGGCCCTAGGGAACCAACTTCTTTCTTCTGCTTGTGGAAGTCCACCTTTCCCAGCGTCATTTGTCAGGAAGAACATTCTTTCCTCATTGGATTGTCTTGGTATCCCTCTTGAAAGTAAATTGACCATAAATGTAAGGGTTCATTTTCAGACTCTCAATTCTTTCTCATCGATTTATGCCTATCCTTATGCCAGTACCACACAGACCTGTTTACTGTAGCTTTGTAGTGACTTTTGAGGTTGGGAAATACGAATTTTCCAACTTTGTTCTCTAGTGGCTGGTTAAGCATTGATATTCCTTGATTCTTCCTCATCTTCTTTAATAAACTCACTTGTCAAATCTGTGACTACTAAGAGTCATGACTCACAGTGGTTGCACATTTACTTTGTGCGAGATTTTATTCTTGCCACTTTATATGGTTTATTTTACCAACATCCTAATAACCTAAATAAGTGTGTTTGGGCAGTTCCAGTGGCTCAGCGGTTTAGCGCCGCCTTCAGCCCAGGGTGTGATCCTGGGGACCCGGGATCGAGGCCCACGTCGGGCTCCCTGCATGGAGCCTGCTTCTCCCTCGGCTTGGGTCTCTGCCCCCCTCTCTCTCTCTCTCTCCTCCCGTGTCTCTCATGAATAAATAAGCAAAATCTTTAAAAAATAAAAGTGTTGTTTAAAAAAAGTATGTTTTATTTTTTACTATGCCACTGTATTTAGTTTGCTAACATTTCACTTTGATTGTTACGTCGTTTTTATAAGCAAGAACAGTCTGTAGTTTTGTATGTTTTGATGTTGTCTTGGTCAGGTTTGGAGAACAGATCATAGATTTCCCCATATAACAAATATGAAAGTTTGCTTAATTTTTTCTGGAATAGTTTAACTAACATTTTCATTACCTGAGAAACAACTTCCTGTGAATATCTTCAGATTTAGCGCCTTTGGTTTTTTTTGTTTGTTTGTTTGTTTGTTTTTTTCCTATGGAATAGCTCTCTACTCCACAATTCTCTCTGTCGCTTTTCTGGGAACTGATCTCTTTAAGTTTTTAACTTATTAGACTTACTATTAGTTTTTTTATAAAAGAAAAACCCATCCATTTCATTCAGATTTTTAAAAGTATTTTATAGACGTACAAAGTAAACTTATGATATTGAAGTTTTTTCTCACTTTTGAAGATTGTTTTGCCTCGAAGAGTGTTTGTTCTCTTCACTTTAGGCCTGTTAATTAGTGACTTTTTTCTGTTTCATACAACTGGCTTTTGGATTGGTGAGTTTTACTATTTTCCAACTTTTAAATTTCTTTTTTAATCACTAATTTCTTCTGTTTTATTTAATTCAGGGTTTTTTTTTTTGGTACCACTTTTTTGAGTTATATGTTTGCCTTCAAAATCAAATGCTATAAAATATCCTCTGATAAAAACATTTGGACCAAGTATTCTGATATATCATATTTTAGCTATTAATATTTTTCATTATTATTATTTTTTAATTCTCCAATTTTACTTGGTATTTTCCTTTTGTTCCAGGACTTGTTTAATCATGTGTTTTAAGTTTTCTGTATCTTCTCTTTCCTTTGCCCCAACTGTTTTGTCCTGCTCAATATGGATTCTGTCTCTAGTGCTTTCTTTTCTGTACTGGTATTTGTCCTGGGAAGGAGAATTTGTAGGTTATTTTTAGTTTCATAGATTCCCGTCCCACCCCATCATCATCAGACCTTCCCCTGGTCTCCTTATACTCAACTCAGTAATTGGTTTCTGTAGATTGCTGTTCTGTTTTGGTTGCTATAGCCTCAGGTGGGTCAACTGGGCTTTCCAATAAGTATGTATTTGTGATATCCAGATTCTCTGAGTTGGAGCACCAGGTCCTTCCTCCTATTTCTTGCCTCATAGATAATAACACCATCTGATGGTTTTAGCTATCATTGGTTCCCAACCTGTAGGTTTGGGGTACATTTGGGTTGCAATTAAGTGTTTGTGTTTTGGTATAGGCATCTGTGAGTTTTTGACTTTGTAATTTTAATTGATATGCCTGTTTTGAAGGGACATTCAGGAAGAATCAAAAACTACAGCAAGCTGCCATCTTTCCAGAACCCAACATGCATTTTCAGAGCATCTACTTGTGACAGGCGCTGTTCTTGGTATTGGGGATGCATCAGTGAACAATCTTCCCTGCGTTTGAAACACTTAAATTCCAGTTTTTTTGATCTTGAATATTTTAAAAATCTATTCTACCTACACCATCCTACTTCAGGCATTCATCATCTCTAACCCGGACAAATACAAGATCTTCTCTATATGTCTTTCTACTTCCTGTCTTTCCCCTCTCCATTCGTCACTCCCAGAGGCTGCCAGAGCAGTCTTTCTCAAATCAAAATTACTCTCTTGCCTAGATCACTTGTTAGTCATTGTCTAGACACCCTAGGAAAGCATACACAATTATCACCGTTACCAGATTTATCTGTTAGTCTTTGCCTTTGTAATTTTCTACTTAGCTCTTTCTGGAATGTCTTGTACCCATACTCTTCCAGCAAATTCCTAATTTTCTTGGCACTCAGTTCTGCCATTGGAGATTTCCTAGACAAATTTAGTTCTTCCTTAGCTTAGTACTTCACAGTACTTACCATGGTTAGCACATTGTTTATATGTCTGTTTCTATATTAGGCTTCAAGTTTTTTGAAGGCTAAAATAGTTCCTCCTTTCTTAGATTTATTGTTTGAGCCCACCACAAAATGGGCATTCAGTATTTGTTGAGTGAAGGAAGGGAGGGAGCAGTCTCTTTGAGTGGTGGGGGCAAAAACCAGAATACAAGGGCATGACAAATGAGGACTGGACAAAAAAGGAAGCCAAAAAAGACTTCAAAAAATGCCATTATTCAATTTGTACTTGAATTGTACCAAATGATATTTGTACCATAATGTCATTGGTTTAGGGGCTGATTTAGATAGAGAAGAATCAGGATTGGAACTAGGGAAGCTCTCATACAGGAGTGTATGGGTCTGCTTTAATGTGGTGGCAGGATCGAAGTTTTATTGAGGACCGATCAAAGTTCAGTGAAACAAATCCAATGAAAACCACCTCAAAAAAATTAAAGCGGAATGCTTGATTGAAGATAGAAGTACATGCTTTGAATTGAAGATGTAAATACATGTTTTAAAACTTTCACAGTAGAGTGCCAATTTTTATACACACACAAATATCTTTCAGAACTAATTCTTTATTTCATTTAGATATATGAAATGATTCATCAAATGACATGTTATGTTTTCTTTGTCATTGAAGTATGAGATATTGAAATCGATAATAAGAATATATATTTCATCTCTGAATTTCCTATGTGATGAGACTGAAGAAGGTGTCTTTTCTACATTAATGAGGTGACTTTTAGATCACAGCCACAGATGAAGACCAGTTGCCAGTGGAACCAACCACTGCTTAAAGGGTTCTACTTTCAGTACCACACCTGTGCTCCAAACTCCAGGGAAGACAGAAGGGCTGGAGGTTGAATCGAATTGCCAAATGGCCAATGATTTAATCAATCATGCCTATGTAATGAAGCCTCCATAAAACCCCGAAAGGACAGGGTTCAGAGAGCTCCTGAGTTGGTGAACGCGTGAAGATAAAGGGTTAGTGGTGCCCTGGGAGAGGGCATGGAAGCTCTGCCCTTCCCCCTCCACCATCTTGCCCTATTCATCTCTTTCATTTGACTGTTCCTGAGTTAATCTCCTTTTATAATAAACTGATAATCTAGTAAGGAAATATTTCTCTGGGGACAGTCTTGTAGGACTGAGCCCTTGTCCTGTGGATTCTGATGCTGTCTCTGAGTAGATAGTGTCAGAGTTGAGTTGAATTGTGTAAGACACTCAGTTGATTCCCTGAGAATTACTTGGTGGTATGGGGGGAAAAAACAAAAACAAAACCCAGATTGTGAATGAGTGCAGAATTCTTAAAGGGGAAAAGTCATTTATCTGCTTACCCCTAAATAGGTTTCTTTTTGGGGTCCTCACTAATGACTCTTAGAAACTCTAGAGGGCAGCAGAGAATGCTATTTAGAATAGAAGTCTGGAAAAATGGGAGGGACACAGGGTATCTCTCAAAAGTGCAGTCCACTGCCTTGGCTCCCACCTGACTGTCACTTCCTGTGTACAGCCTTGAATCCATCCCTTCCACCCATCCGTCCTCTCCCAGGTTTAAAGAATGTCATAAAAATAATTATTTCTATTTCATCATAACCATTTGTGTAGTAGCATGGAACCTATTCACACATATCTTGTTCTAAAATTTCACCCAAGTATTTCCTGCTAATTCTGTAGGAAGCTGTCCAAATTTATTAAAACAGACAATTATGACAGAAGCTATAATTTTGTACAGAATTATTATAGACAAACTAAGCTGTATTTGTCTCATGTTAAATACAACTACAAATAAGAAAGTGCTATTTACTTACAGGGAGAAAATTAGAAAACTACTTTTGTATTAATTAAGGGTATATTTAAGTGATTCTTCCTTGCTACCTCTACCAAATGGAGAGAGGATATAGCCTAGGGTAGATTTAAAACAAACAACAACAACAAAAAATACTGGACAGAAAGTTAAGAATTTGAGTCTAGTTCTTGCAAGGTGAGGCCTGTGGTCTTGAAAAATCATTTACCTTCTTAGGAATCATTTTCCTAATCTCCAAAAAAAGAAGTTGGATAAGATGATATCTAAAGTTAATTATTACTCTAAAATTCCACTATTTCTTTGGTAAAAATTCCAGTGCAGTGATGCTGTGACTTTGGCCTGGTCCTTTTGAAAATACGTAGACAATCTGTCCTTAACTGTACTCACTTTAATAGTTAAGGAATATTGAGTAAACCAGCTGAGAGATTTTATTTTTTGTTTTTTAAAGATTTTATTTATTCATGAGAGACACACAGAGAGAGGCAGAGACATAGGCAGAGGGAGAAGTAGGCTCCCTGCAGGGAGCCCAATACGGACTCGATCCTAGGACCCTGGGATCATGACCTGAGCCAAAGGCAGATATTCAACTACTGAGGTACACAGGTGCCTCTCACTGAGAGATTTTAAAGGTAATTAAAACAAATCCAAGGCATAAGCCTGGTGTGGACTTTTGGCTGCAAGCTAAAATCAGAATGACTAGATCCTGATCAGTGTATAAAAATATTAACGTATGTGCATCTGTTAAAAATTGGCCTCATGTTATTTACCTAATTATGTTACATAAGTTTACATTTTTAAATTAAGAGTTGTGTTTTTGATTCTCTGAAAAATAAGGAGAGTAAATGTACCTCTATTTCAAGCAGTGATTCTTTGAATAGAAAATTACCCCTTAAAAGTTAAAGACAGGAACTACCAGTTTTACATGTAAGATTTTTTAAATTATTACTAGTGAAATTTATTGCTCATTTTGTCTTAAGAAGCACTTCCCCTAAAAAAAGGAGAACTCTATAACTGAAACATGGAAACAATCTGTGACCCTCAGTGGACGAATGGATAAATAAAATGCGATACATGCATATAAAGTGGAATATTATCAGTCTTTAAAAAAGAGAAATCTACCATTTGTGACAACATGCATAGACTTTGAAGGCATTAAGGTCATTATGATAAGTGAAATAAGCCAGACACAGAAAGGCAAATAATGCATTATTCAGCTTACATACAGAATCTAAGGAAGGTGAACTCCTAGAAACAGGGAGTAGAAGGTTGGTTACCAGGGAACAGGGACTGGAGGAAATGGGGAGATGTTTATAGATATAAAGTTGGGACACCTGGGTGGCTCAGTTGGTTAAGCATCTCACTTTTGATTTTTGGTTTAGGTTATGGTCTCTGGATCTGGAGGGATCAAGCTCAGTGTTGGTAACTGAGCTCAGGAGGGAGTCTGCTTGAGATTCTCACTCTCTCTCTACCCCCCATCCCTGCTCACTCTCTTTCTCTGTCTCTCTCTCTCTCTCTAAAATAAATAAAAACTAAAAAAACCCACAAAGGTAAGATGAATAAATTCTAGAGACCTAAGGCACAGCATAATAACAATAATGATGTATTGTATACATGAAATTTGCCAAGATCTTAAGGGTTGCTACACACACACACACACACACACACACACACAAGGTAAATATTAGAAGTGATAGGTATGTTAATTAGCTTGATTGTGGTAATCATTTCATAATCTATGCATACATACATCAAAAAGTCATGTTGCATGCCTTAAATGTGTACAATTTTAATTTATCATTTATATCTCAATAAAGCTGGGGAGATATAGTTTTGTCAACTTAAAAAAATAAGTTAAAAAAATTCTTAAATACTTTCCCTATTGTGGTTTCCTGAGTCACATGAATAAGGTTCAATATAATTTATATACACTCATGAATACTATACAATTATAAAGTTCTGGGCAACCACAGCACTAAAATCTGGTATTGTAGTTCAAACATAACCAAAGGGATTTGGGTTATTTTTGTGGAAAAATCATTACAGTGAGAGGCAAGGCTGAGCCAGCTCTTGGGCAATTGGCATTCTGAATGGGAGTGATTATGGTGCTTCTCTAGGAATGAGGGGTTTGTTTCCTGGAATCTGGGACCAGGTGAAGACAGGGTCTGGAGAAAATATCAGTGTCGGGAAGTATGTAGAAATCAAATTTAGGATCTGACAAGAAAGCCTAGTGTCTTACAGATAGAAGCCAGTAACCTAGAGAGTTTGAGACAGGAAAGATTTGGGAGTTAAGTGTGTTTGGAATCAAAACCTTTTAAAAGCACTGTGCCAGTGTGTACGTGCATTGATATTTTTGAAACATATATGTTTAATGATTTTATAACCTCAATTTTAAACATACAGCAGGCTGTAAGATAACAGGGTGTTCATAATTCCTTGATGCATTAGTATAACTATTTCTTCCACCAAGGCACCATTTTTTGGATACTTCCTTACTTTATTAAGGTTAACAGGGTACTTATATATCAAAATGTTTACAAGTTTTCAGTGACATTTAAATTCTGAATTATCTTTCCATAATTAAGTTTCTTTAGGCCCAGTGCTTTGCGTTTTATAGAAAACACTTATCCTCAGGTCACAAACAGGAAAGAGGATAATTTGCAAGTGGTACAAAGATGATTCCAAACCTCAGCTGGCCGGTTTCCCAAATTGCAACCACTCTTATTATTTAATGAAAATAGAGACCAAAAACAATTTCTTAAACGTTATCACTGTGTGATTCCGGTGACTAAGAAATCCCTGACTATCAAGCAGTAAGCTGTGATTCGGCAACCTCAGAACACTAGCAAGGCTTCGTTGTGAAGTATTTTAGCAGAAGGCCACAAATCGTGTTTTCCTAAGAGGAACAAGGAACTATGAATGTCATTTAGTAATGCATCGGAATGGCATTGCCTAGTGCGAGAGCTGCACAGAAACTCCTGGTCACCTCTTCATCTATTATTTTGGATAAGCTTTCACAATCCTGCCGTGGCCCTGCCCACCAGCTACACAGGCAGCCGCCAAGCCATACTGGCCCCCCTCCTTCTATAATCTTTTGGCAGCTGCCATGGCCACCTGGCAGCCGGTAACTCCAGATGGGTATCCCAGGGACAGCGATCCACTCCAGTTGTTAAACTTTTCCAGAAGAGGTGATCCAACCTTGGTTTTTCTACCAATGTAGTTTTGTGCAGAGCAGTTAGAATCCATGGCTTTAAAATTAGCCAAAATCAGACCTGAGAATGCTTCATGAAATTCAAAGGCATCAATATCATTCATCCTTAATCCTACCCTTTCCAGAACTTTTGGAGCAGCATATGTTGGCCCAAGTAAAAGTTGATCTTTTCGATTCTGAGACGCATACACAAAATCCCTCAGATACACCTTCAGCTTACAACCCATGGCCAGAGCTTTTTCCTCTGCCGCAATCAGCATTGCAGGTGGACCATCAGATAAGAAAGCAGAATTTGCAGTTGTCCCAGTGCCAGAGGGCTTGAGGAATGCAGGTTTTAGTTTGACCATCTGTTCCCAGGAGGAAGGACCAATACCATTATCTTTGGTAACTGTATCTTTTCCTGGTACTTTGAAGGGTGCAATACCAGACAGGAATCCTTCACCCTGTGCCTTCTTGGCCAGCCTGCGTGAGCATGTACTTATCCTGGTCCAGTCGAGAAACAGTCAAGGCAACACGAGTTGGTCTGTAGAGTGGCCCCGGGTCTCACTAGTGGAAAACTCAGCCACTGTGGGGAGCTCAAGCCATAGACAGGAAATTCAGTCTGAATTTCGAGATTAAAGACAGTCACTGACCCAAAGTCTTGGTCTTACTGAACTCAAGTACCATTTTCCTTGAATGATAAATAGGGATGTCGCATATTAACTCTACACCACCTACCATGACCACATCACACTGCCCAGAAATGATCAAGCCAACAGCTATGTGGGCTTGGTTGGCAGAGAGCAGGAGTCTTGTCAGGGGAGCCAGCTCCAAAGGCAGCCTGTCTAGCCACATTGCTTGTTTTCACTTCTTGTATAACTGTGCCAAAGATGTTATAATCAGCAACATCCTTTGGAACATTGGTCCAACGCAACAAACTGAAAAGTACCACTCTAGCCAAATTAGGTGGCATCAGATCCATATATGATGTGCATGACTGCAAAAAATGGAATGCAAACACCATCCACCACTATATTCCTTATGTTGGGTTTGGCTAAGGTGTTCTTTGATTTGGTCTGGATGGCTGGGGCAGCTCCTAGCTGGGAGGAACAGCTCAGGGTCTAACAGAAAATCAGAAGGCCCATTTTGATGCATTGGGAAGACTTTTAAATGTGTAAATCAAGATGAAAATCACTCTGAAATCTTAGCTTTGTCCTCTCAGGCTCCTCCTGCTACAGGCACCAAAAGTTCAGCCTCAAGTCCCAAAACTAGGCATCCAAAGCACCATATTTTTAAAGTTTGTTTAGAAATTGCAAGAGTTGGTCTCTATCAGCATAGTCAAAAATAAATATAAGGTCAGATGTAAATTTGAGTCGCATTAGATATGTGAAATTTTAAATTAGAAAATGTCTGGTGGGGATCCCTGGGTGGCGCAGCGGTTTGGCGCCTGCCTTTGGCTCAGGGCGCGATCCCGGAGACCCAGGATCGAATCCCACGTCGGGCTCCCGGTGCATGGAGCCTGCTTCTTTCTCTGCCTCTCTCTCTCTCTCTCTCTCTCTCTCTCTCTCTGTGACTATCATAAATAAATAAAAATTAAAAAAAAAAGAAAGAAAATGTCTGGTGACCACACTTTAAAAAGTAGAAAGAAACAGGTGCAAGTGATTTGAATAATATGTTTTATTTAACCCAATCTATACACGTAATCCATATATGATATGCCTTATCTCAACCTAAAACTTTGAAATCCAGTGTGTATTTTATATGTGCAATACATCTCAATTCAGACTAGTGTTAAAAGGTAAACTAAGGTTTATTAAATATTTTGAGAATTTATTTAAACAAAAATCTATTCCAAATGGGTAGCACCATTCTGAGAGTGGTTAGGAGCTCTCCACTGATAGGAGGCTTTTCTAGAGAGACAGTGGAGGCAAAGTAAGGAAATTATTGATTGGGTATAGTTTAAAGCCTACATAGCTGTTTGTGATTGGTTGTCTTTGGGTTTCAATTTCATAACCTAGAGGCATTTAAAGGATTAGAATTTTGGGTCGTTCATGCAAGCTTCTATGGCATTCTAGCCACATCAGTCTATGGCCTCCTCGTTTAATTAACTTAACACCAGCCACTTTTCAAGCACTCAGTGGTTACTAGAAGCTGATGGCCATTATTGCACAATTCAGGTCTAACTACACAGGATATTGATGGATCTTCTGTACAAAGTGAATATTCACCTGAAATATTTGGTTGTTTTGTTTCTTCCTTGCCAGCACATTGAATAATACCTTGTTATTTATGAAAACAAAACAAAAAAAATTGCTGAATTGTTGAAAGCGAAAGGGGTCATGGGATAAAGAAAAAAAAGTATATACATGCTTATGTTTTTTAATTTAATTTATAATATTCAGTTTTGAATAGAGCCTTTGAACTTTAACACTCCACGTATTATAACATAATATAAATGGTGATAAGAGTAATAAAGGAAAATGAGCTCTAGCTGAGAGATTCTTAGAAAAATATTTAAGGAAAGAGAAATTGGACCTTTTCATAAGTTGCTAACAGAAGCAACTTAATGTTCTAATATTATAAAAATTATAAAGAATGTTGCATTTTCACTTGACAATTCTCTTGCAAGGTTTGCAAGAAGAAATTATAAAGCACCAAGCAGCACCTATTGTCTTCTGACAAAGCTAAGACTATGAAGACCTAGTTTCTCATTGAGTAACCACCCACATTCCATTTCCCTTTTCATTTATATTCCTGTTAAAAGTTGCTCTTTCCCTGTCGACTGAGCCTATTTTTACACTTGACAAGAATATTACCAAAGTACTAACTGAAAATGAATTATGCAACAGATAACTACTAACCATTTTGCACACTTGTGGAAGCAATTTTTACTTCACTTGGGCTCAATAAAATATCCCTGAAATGTAGGAGCTCTTCAGACATTAGTGGGATAAAATGTGCCTATCATACTGACCACATGCTCTTCTCTCTCATGCTAAAAAGTTGTTCCTGATTTATAAATTTTTAGAGATTCGCAGCTCTTATAGATAACTCATTGCATCTGTTAAAATGTTAATCTCTTTTAAAAGTTCTTTTAAAAATAGTGTTAAAACTGGAATAAAAGATACAAACCTTGGGACACCTGGGGGGCTCTGTGGTTGAGCATCTCCCTTTGGCTCAGGTTGTGATCTTAGGGTCCTGGGATCGAGTCCCACATCAGGCTCCCCACGAGGAGCCTTCTTCTCCCTCTGCCTATGTCTGTGCCTCTCTCTCTCTCTGTTTCTCATAAATAAATAAATTAATTAAAATCTCTAAAAATAAAAAAAAATTTAAAAACCTATGCTACTGATGACAGTGAGGGGTAATACCACCTACCATGCCTGTCACTGGTTCCCTTATGAGCCCAACAGTATTTTGAACATTACACATGTGCTGATCCTTACAGTAACCCATTGGTCAATACTGTTATTCTCACCTCCAGTGTATTTTATTTCATTTTTTTCAAATGGTATCCAGCTTTATTAAAGATACTTGTAAACAATCATGGTACTTCAGGCAGGACACGAGCAGACAATCCTTAACAGTATACAACAACTTTCGCACTCCCTTCTTCAGTGGGCTACCGAAATCAGTGAGCCACTAGAAAGCCCAGTGAAGTCTTCATCGGATGCTTTGAACATCAGAATGAGGGTTCACAGTTTCACATTTAGCATGTTGTTGAACAACTTTCCACAAGACAACCCTGCCTTTGGGGAAATGAAAGTAGCAGAATCATCAATTTGAAGATCCACAAGCTAAAAAAGGAAATCCTTTGAGGGAATGACATCTCTGTGGTGACACTGCAAAGTCCAGATTGCCTGACATACTGGGAACCATGTCTGGGGGTCAGGTTCCATCAGGCCTCTGGGTTTAAGGGAGTCAAGTCTGTGGTGAAGGCAGAGAAGAAGAAGAGAACATAAATAATGAATTTTGGTTTTTCACACTATAATACGTTTATGCCAACGTGGCTAATGTGTGTCAATATTAAGGAATCCCTCCTCCTGGAAACCCAAAGGAAGTTTCTCAAAACTAGAAGGGAAAAGGAGTTTCCCCCCATATCAATCTAGCTTGGGGGATATGGTATTAGTGACATATGCCTTTCCTCCAAAACAGCAATGAAATGCTCTGTGTGCTAAAAAAAAAAAAAAAAAAAAAAATTCCCACATAGCTTAAAACAATCCCACATTTTTATATAATTTGATAAAAAACAGTATTTCAAACTATACAGTCACCAGAGGTACACCGTTATCAAAAGTGCATACATTTTACGTGGCACGGCCTGCGCGCTTAGCTTTCTGTGTCTGGTCTGTTTGGCCACCCTCATTTTCTGTAGGGTTATTTCCTCTTGCCAGCATCAACTTTCACCTTTTTTCCCCTTGAGCACCTTCTCTCCTTTCTTTGCAGGGGGTTTTTAGGCTTGGGCTTGGGCTTTGGAGGTGCAGGATAAGGCAACCTTGCAGATCTCTCATCCTTCACTCTGACTTTATGTCCTTTAGCATCCCCTTCAGCCTTCGGGCTGAGATTGGTGACAGTGGCAGCAGAACCTTGGCACTGGACATGGGGAGGCAGTGGCACATGGCATTTTGGCTGCCCTGGGCTCATTCTTGCCTCTTGCTCTTCACACTGCTGTACCTCCATTCTACTTAAAAGGAAATGCAGCACATCAAGTTTGCATAACTTGCCAGAAGTCAAGCAAAGTGAGTGGAAGAGCAAATAATTACACATGGCAACTAGACGCCAGAACCCAGGCTGCCAACCAGCATGCTCTGGTGACTGCCAAATTATAGAGAAGCAGAGCAGTTGGCGAGAGGTCAGCTTCTGATGGGAGTTTTAACATTAGATTATTATCTGTCAGGTGATAGAGTTCTCGTTGGACAAGTGAGCATGGAGTGTAGGGAGATATGACAGGTGGTTTTAGCCTCAAATCTTCAGACTAACACTGAATGGCAGGATTTGGAGGCACTGGGGACACTGGCAAAGGGCAAAAGCAGGTCCAGAGAAGGGACACATGATGAAACTCAGAGTAGGTCACAAGACAATGATCACACATATAGACCAAGAGGATCATCTGCTTTGCAGCAGGAGATTGGTTGGAAGAGCACCATGGCCCATTTAAGGACAATAGGCTTATGTTTTGCCTGCAAACCAGATTTGCCCAAGACTTTTCAGGTTGTAGGAGTGTTTTATGCCAGTACTACGCTCTGATGGGCCGTACAGGTAGGGATAGAAAGTCATTTACTGTATTCCCCATTAAGGCACTTTCTAGGAGTGCGGGCTCCTTGGATGTTGAGTGAATGCTCTGTGAACGCATCCAACTCACTCTCATGCACCTTGCTTACATCTAGGAGCATTTTTTGTTTTATTTGTAGGGGTTGCTGACCCAAAGAACTCATATTTATAAAAAAAAATAACTCATATTTATTTTCCTCCTTATGTCCTCTAGCAAAGTGTCTCAGAAATACAGAAGAAATTGTCCTGATTTCCCATACCCTAATTTAGGGCTTTGCTTCCATCGTACTTGGGCATAATCCATGGCCATTCTTCCATTTGCTAAAATTTTGTTGACTTGCTTTCTTGTCAAATAGACTGAGAGAATGCAGGTCCAAGGCTGCGTATCCAGTCTAGTCCCCACAGCCAGGCGAGAGCTTTGCCGCACAGTAGGAGTTCCGGATTGTTGTGTGTCCTTCTTCCAAATACTGGAGAATCCACTGGGAAGGAAGTATGATATTTGCATAATTTCTAAAACATCTGTGTTTTCCACTTAGCACTTTGTTCTTTGAGTGATTGTGGATTTATTTATTACAGCCTTTTCTCCACATACAGATTCTACAATCTGTTGTTATTCATTTAAATTCACCTAGATTTCCCTATAAATACCTTCCACTTTCCCCACTAGTGCAAGTGTGTACATATGTGAATATATGTATCTTAAAAAATTTATAAGATGTTATTAATCACATTTTTATTTGCTTTGTTTTTTACATTTAAATTCAATTAGCTAATATATATACATTATTAGTTATAGATATAGTTTTCCATAATTCATCACTTGCATATAAGTGCTCATCATATCACATGCCCTCCTTAATGCCCATCATCCAGTTACTCCATCCCTCCACCCACCTCCCGCTAGATTTAAAATTGTAATTGTATGTACTAAAGAAATTGAATCACAGACACAAAGATTTGAATTTTATTTTATTTTTTAAAAGATTTTGTTTATTTATTTGAGAGAGTGCATGTGTACCTGAGTGGGGGAGAAGGGCCAGAAAGAGAGGTAGAGGGAGAAGCAGACTCCCTGCACAGCAGGAAGCCCCAGGAGGGGCTTGATCCCAGGATCCTGAGATCTTGACCCAAGCCAAAGGCAGTTGTTTAACTGACTGAGCCAACCAGGCACTCCCATAAATCTATATTTAACATAGAGAGCAAAGGACAAAAAGGCAAAGTCTTAACAAGTTCCTAAAACTTTTAAATATATGAGCTCCCAACAGACAATTTGCTAATGGATTAGCACTTTAATTAATATTTTGTATACTTAAAATATTTTATTGTATTCAACATTTTCTTTGTCAAAAAAAATCAAAATTATGCTGACCTTCATTCTAGAACTAAAACATCTATTAGGTTATCTCAGAAATTTAATCACCCATGGTTTTTCTCAAAAATTTTTAAATGTGATGAACTGGGTTTGCCAATGCACTTGTCTTTTTTCCCCTGGCAATTTTTTTCAGGTGTTTGCCGTAAACAACAACTACTTTAAGTGTGAAGATGAAGCATATTGTCCTCCTGGTTCTTATGCAGAAATTTACTTAGGAATTACACATTGTTTACATGGGATTATATATCTTCATCCACATTTTAATGACACAATTTAAGTAGATTTTTCAATTGTTTTCTACTATATTATGTTAATAATTCAAAAATCATCAAATTGTTAAAAATCATTTTTGAAACGTTACTCCTTATTAAATTAAAGAATGAATAAAGCTAAATAGCAACAAAAACAAAAGTATCAACATTAATTTAATATCACTAACATGGAGTAATATATTTCCATAACAAAAAAGTACCATTTCCCAGGCATAAGTTATTTATGTGGCCAAACTTGACTAAAAACAAATATCTCTATGACACTGAAATATGAAATCCTTACTCATTCTTCTGGTGTTGAGCAGGTTCCAAGTGAAGAAAGGACCTGATTTCTTTAGTGATTCATATTATGACTCTGACTTGAGCAGCAAAGTAAATAATGATATTAGATTATAACCAAGGCTATAAGAACAAACTTCCTGAATCCATATTCATATAAATAAATGACTGAAAAAATCAAATAAATGAGGGAGAAGAGACAGCTCTTCCTCCCAGAGTAATGTCAGTAGAAATAATTATTAATGGATCAACTACTTAGGGAGAGAAAGGAAGAATCTAGAGTCTAAGTACTAGATCTAAAATGAAATCAAATTAACCAACAGGTACCTGGAGCAAAACTATTCCATATTTTTGGCTAGGAGATTCCTTTAACTGTAAAAAGTAATTTAAATACTTAAAAACAGCTTACTGTGTTATGCTCTACTTAGTTTAATAAAAAAATTTATTTCTCAGAAAATACGCTCGCTATATATATATATTAGTAGTATTTTTCTGTTTATATTTTTTGTATTAAGAATTACAGGGGGGATCCCTAGGTGGCGCAGCGGTTTAGCGCCTGCCTTTGGCCCAGGGCACGATCCTGGAGACCCGGGATCGAATCCCATGTCGGGCTCCCGGTGCATGGAGCCTGCTTCTCCCTCTGCCTGTGTCTCTGCCTCTCTCTCTCTCTCTCTCTCCCTCTGTGTGACTATCATAAAAAAAAAAAAAAAGAATTACAGGGGGAGCGTTGTACAGGGTGGCTCAGTAGTTTAGCGCTGCCTTCAGCCCAGGGCCGATCCTGGGGTCCTGGGATCGAGTCCCACATCGGGCTCCCTGCATGGAGCCTGCTTCTCCCTCTGCCTGTGTCTCTGCCTCTCTCTCTCTGTCTCTCTCTCTGTCTCTCATGAATAAATAAATTAAATCTTTTTTTTAAAGAATTACATAATTTTGTACCTACCCTTTTTACTCAATGTAAAATATGCAAGCATTTTTCCTTGTCTTTAACATTTTTCATAAAGTGGATATATAATGTTTACATAAAATTTCATCTAATGGATGGACTATGATTTTTCTCAACTGGATTAGCAGAGCCAGGCCTCAGCACTAAGACACTGGAGACAGAGTGAGTAGTGAGATCCGGCCCATTTTTTCTGGTGTATGTGGGTTTCCCTACTACACTACCTGCTCCCTCACTCAGCACATGTTAACTGAGCTCCCACAATAAGCCAGACTATAGTCTAAGAGGAAGGGATAGATCAATGGAAAACGGGCAACGTTCCTTGTACCCTGGGAGACTACATTCTGGGAAAAGGTGACAGACAAGAAGTAGAGCATTTACTAATACAAAAGTATACTAAAGAATAGAAGGTGATATGTTTAATGGGTAAAAAAAAAAAAATAACAGAATAAAGGAGATCAGGAGTACAGGGGCTGGGGCTGTTTGCAATTTGAAAATGGGAGTTGAGATTGGCCTCAGTGAGAGGCACATGAGCAAATACTTGAATGGTATGAGGTAATCATTGCAAATTTTTGAAGGAAGAACACCCCAGTGCTTGACCTATGGCAGGTTCAAGTGACATGCATTCCAGAAATCAGAAGGATAGTGTACCTGGAGCAACCAGGCCTTCTAGGTCTTTCTAGTTTCCTTAAGTATGAGAAAGAATGTATATGCCAGGGTGTCTGACACAGTTCATAATTATCCCTTGATCCAGTGTAAGAGATTTTTAAGATACCCAGCATGCACTGCTACCCTCGGCATGGAAACTGCATGCTTTTGGCAACTACCTGTCCCCTAGCTCCTGGTCATGGTTTTTATTTTTAATTAATTAATTAATGTATTTATTTGTTTATTATTGGAGTTCAATTTGCCAACATATAGCATATCTGGTCATGGTTTTTAATGACTAGTTATTTTTTCATTATATAGCTGATCCATAATTTATTCATAGTTCGTCACTTGCTGGGTATTGGAATTCCAACTTTTACATTATTGTGAATAATGCTACAATGATGTCCTTGCTTATAAAGCATTGGCTTCTTCGTCATAGTTGTGGCAAATATTTTTCTCAGTTGCTTGGTTGTTGTTGAATACACTTCATCATATATCTCATATACAGGATTTTTATGTTGTTAAATATACCATTTTTACCTCTATGATGTTTCTTTGCCTCTACATGTAGGAAGTTTTTAACCATCTGAAGAGTGTATACTTGTAGTCTTTTACATTTTATGGTTTTCCCTCTTGTATTCATCTTGATTGATATTGAGTTTATGAAGGTATATAAGAAATAAGAATTGAAATTGTAAAATCCAATTAGCTGGCTGCAAATTCAAATATGCTTCTTTCCCCTAATGTGTTGTAACGCTGATTTATTAGGTACTGAACTTTTACTGGGTTTTGTTTTAGGGTTATCCAGCTGTGCCATGTACCTGCTGGTCATCTCTCCAACAGTACTATGGTGTTCTTTCCACAAATTCTTTTTAAAAAAATATTTTATCTTATTATTTATTCAAGAGAGACAAAGAAGCAGAGACTTAGACAGAGGGAGGAGCCTGTTGTGGGACTCGATTGCAGGACCCTGGAATCATGACCTGAGCCAAAGGCAGATGCTCAACCACTGAGCAACCCAGGTGCCCCCTCTCTATGTAAATTCTTAAAATACTTTTAAACATCTGGTAAGAAATATTCACTATCCCTTACCTCAAAACTTACTGCTTTTTTTTTCCTCTGAAATATAACTATGTTTATATTATTAAATAAAGATCAATCTTAGTATTATTAAGTTTCTAAACAAAACAAAACAAAACCATGAGCCCAATAGGCTACTGATTAGAATAATAAACCTATTTAATAATTTAGCAAAACGCATTTTTCAATTCCTTTGTCTCATTCAATATGAGTTTATTTTACATCTTTCAATATATTTTCATAACTTTCATCATAAAAATCCTGAATATTTTTGAAGTTAGTTTCTGTACATTCTGTATGTTAGTTTTCATAATTTGCACTAGATTATTTTTTTCTAGGTAATCATTACCTTTACAAATAATATTGTTTTTTTCCTGTTTTCAATCGCTATATCTAATAATTATCTTTTTAGTGACTCACTGAATTAGTCAGGACTTCCCACACATGGTGAAACATTAATGTGCTTCTCTGTTATGTCCCAATTTTAATGGCAAAGCTTCTGGACTTTCAGCAAGAAGTGTAACCCTGGCCAGCAGCTCAAGTTTGTTTTTTTCTACAATGTTATGAAAATTTCCTTCTTAGTTTTTTTAAGCCCTTTGTATATCCAGGCAAAGATGCTGACATTTATCAAATAACTTGTTTAGCATTGATTAAGATAATAAGCTGTTTATATGCTTTGAAATCTTATACCGTATCAATGAATTACTACATATTAAACTACTCTTGCCTTCTTAAGATAAAAATCTAATCGGCCACAGTTGATTAATCTTTTAATTAGGTAATTAATGTGATAATACTTTTAATTTTATTAATTTTTTGATGATTTTTCTTATATTTAATCAATATATAGCATACTGTATATTTGTTCTGGAGGCTTCTCTAGCTTGTATGCCTAAACTACCATTCAGTTCCTGTTTTCTATTCTCCATATTTTATATGTTTTAACAAATATTGAAATTTGTCTTCTAATTAAGCCTCACATATAATCAAATTTTATATAGTCTTCCATAAAATTTGAATAATATTATATATACCATTTATAATCTGTGAGAATTTTCCAATATCATTCCAAAATATCTCTGGATAATCATTAGTTTAATTTAACAAATTTTTTAAAATTAAATTTGCTTCCATTTTTTTAACCATTACAAATAATGCTACCATAAGCCTCCTTAATCATAAATTTTGGTGCCCATTTCTTCTTAGTTTCAGAGAATAAATTTCAAGAAGAGAAATTTCTTGACAATGCTTAATGTGTTTCCAAATTACCTTCATAATGAGATGAATTAGTAGTTTAAAAATAGGTCTGTGTTCCTGTACTGTTGGTAACTTCAAGTAGTGTTGTTAGTATTTTTATATTTATTAAATCTCTAAGGCCCTCATTAATTGTCTGTGTCTCTGTGAGGATTAGTGAAGCTGAGTACATTTGCATGTATTTCCAGATCATTCTTATTCCTTCTCGGGGGTATGACAAGGCCCCAATGAGTGGAATGTTTGTTTTTACAAACTCTTTAGAACATACTATGTAATAGAGATATGAGTACTCTGTTAATATGGACATTTTTCTCTAATTTTTATTTCTATTTCTTTCATAATTTTTATTTGCAGTTGAGCATTTACTACTAGTATGTATCCTGAATTGGATTTCTCTTCCTTGTCTTTTACTTATTTATTTTTTTCTTATTATTATTTTTTCTTCCTTGTCATTTAGATTTTCTGACAACCTCTGACCTGTGGAGAGTCATACTCTGTGTAGTAGAAGTATTTTACATTCAGTTCTTTGTCTCCAGCATGCCCAGATCACAGAGATGGATTTCTTCTACAGTTGTCTGCATCATATTTATGAGACCATGTGTCCCACCGTGCAGCATGCAACTTCGTGTCCTTTCCTTCTCTAAATCATGTTTAAAAAATGAGTGCTGTAGACAGCTTTTAAAGAATCCTGAATGATAACAATCATGCAGTTCCCATGTAGTAGAGGTAGCCATCTAGTTTTCCTCCTTCCTCCCTTTCATTCCTCCTTCCTTACTTCCTTCTTTCCTTCTTCTTCCCTTCCTTTGTCTCTCTCACTTTCTTTCTTCTCTCTTGTTCTCTGATTATTCACACGTATCTACATAAATTTAATCCTCTTTTTTTAAACTTTAGGGCTTAAAACAACATATTAATCTTTGTGCTTCTCCTACTCCATGTGGCTCTTAGCTGGACACTATCTAAGAAGAGTTTATTCATTTATTAGGTATCTTGGTCCTCCTCTATGACTTTTTTCTCTCTGTGTGTCCTACACATGGCAGCTGGACTCTCAGTGTTCCAAAGGGACAAGCCCCAACATACAAGGTTTTAAAAGACTTCTATTTATATTACACTTTGACTCAGTCAAAGCAAATCATATAGTAAGCCCGGTGTGGGAGAAGACTACCCATGGGTATGACTACTTTGAAGGATGGTTTATTGGGGGTCATGAATATGAGCCCACAAAATAATATTTCTTTACTAATGGACTTCCAAAATATCCCCAACTCCCACTGTTATATATAATACATATTTATGTCTCTAAGAGTAAAATTGTTGGGTCATAATTATGTGTATATTTAATCTGCCTAAGTACTTGCATATTGATCTCCAGAATTTTATCTGTTAACAGTACTGTTGGCAGTGCATGGAGATTTCAATTCTTTTCTGCTCATTCTGTCTCCAACCACAATCTAACCATTCCATTTGAGAAACAATAGTGGCTCTTTCTCAATTTCTATAGGGTGAAGATCAATGACCTTAGATAAGAATTCAGGGAGCCCTATAATCTAACCACTCCAACCACTCTTTTTATTCAAAACGATCTCCAGTTGAACTTGATTTGCCTTCCACTCTCTCTAAACTAATCTTGATATTTGGCAAACACACTGTAAAAATCTGCAGCTGTAAGCTTTTGTTCCAAGCCTCTATGCTGAAGGCCTTGCCTTCTCTCTGTTACCCAAGTTCTACCAATCTGATCCACAGGATTCAGCTCTGTTTTGATATCACCAACAATGCAAAGTTATTTCTTCTCACCTTCTCTGAACTATTTTCTTTCAGTAAGCATTCTGAAACTTAACCACGTATTAGTATATTTATGCATATAATCATAGTATTAGAATATATGTATATATATGTACATATATCATCATGTACTTTTTTCTCTGTCTTTCAAAACAAATGATTTCGTGCATTTTTTGAAGATTTTATTTATTTATTTGACACACATAGAGAGACCGTGTAGAGGGAGTGGCAAGGAGAGAAGGAAAAGCAGGCTGCCAGCAGGGAGCCCAATGTGGGTCTTGATCCCAAACTCCTGGGACCATTATCTGAGCCAAAGGCAGATGCCTAACAGCCTGAGCCACTCAGGCACCCCGATTTAGTGCATTTTGTTGTAGGAAATCTCCTTTTGGTTCAGGAGAATAAAGAAAATAATCTGAAGGTGATTTTAATTTACTTCTAATAGAGAGAGAAATTATGTCAGTGCCTTAGAAGAGTGTACTAATTTATTCAACACATCCAGGTCACCAACAGAATTCATATTGAACTGAATGGTTTACTGTGATTTGTCAGCATATGAAACATTTAAATGGCATTTAATACTCAATTTCCATGAATATGACATCACTGGGGAGTTTTCAGTTAACTTCTGAAAATACAGCCTCATCCTGGGATCATTGCCTGTCAAGTTTCATGTACCTTTAAATCCATAATTAAAACTCTAAATCTTTTATCATAGCATATAGCTGTGGTGAGAGATTAAAAATTGGCTTTCTTTACCATATCTCCCTCAAGATTACCATGTTATTCTTCAAATCTTCCCCCAAAGATTTCCTGTATAAAAATGCATTTCCTATTACAAACACAGATACCAGAGGCCACTGCTCACTAAACTTCAGGCCCCATCTGGGATAAGGGGAGCAAAATTTAAGAAGTACTTTTCAACAACACAGGATTCCAGGTAACACTTTGAAGGGCTGACCCTCTGCCTGCTGACCAACCTGACATCTGGATGCATTTGGATGCACCATAGGGAAAGTTCTTGGTTGATTCATGGCATTAAGGCCAGAAAGTAGCAATGATATATCATGCATTCTTACTTACCAGAAACACATCTCATTTTAGTCTATATATAGTGTTTCCACAAATACATTCCTCTAGCCTGAGTCCGGCACCCCTAGCCATGGCCCCTTAAAAAAATAATACACTTTATTTATTTATTCTTAGCTGTTTTATGTATCCAGAAAAATTGAGTGGGAAGTACAAAATTCCCCTATACACCTCCTCCCAGCACTTCCCCTTCCCCCTATTGTTGATACTTTGCGTTAATCTGGTACATTTGTTACAATGGATGACCCAATACCAATGTATTATTATTAACTAAAGTCTGGAGTTTACTTTGGGGTTCACTCTTTGTTTGACACATGCTATGGATTTTGACAAATGTCTAATAACATATGCCCATCAGCACAGTATCACACAAAATAGTTCCATTGCCTTGAAAATCTCTCAGGCATCACCTACTTCTCTCTCTCTCTCTCTCTCTCTCTCTCTCTCTCTCTCCCTCTCTCTCTCCTGGAGCCCCTGTCAACCACTGATTTTTCTTTTTACTGTTTTCAGGGTTTTGCCTTTTCCAGAAGGTCATATGGTTGGAGTCACACACAGTATGTTGTCTTTTCAGACTGGCTCCTTTTACTTAACAATATGCACTTGAGTTTCCGTCATGCCTTTTGATGGCTTGATAGCTCATTTCTTTTCATGCCACTGAACTTTTAATACACGAGGTTTCCTTATAGCTAAATCCTTCCTGATTAAGGATACAAGCCCTTTCTCAGAATGGTTAGCCAGTATTATGCTCCATCGGTTTAGAAATCTCTGTAGTCTTTCGTTTCTATACATTACCTCTCCAGGCCAGGCAGCCTCTGGTAACACCTAAATCACTTGGCTCCACACACCAAATCCTGTTTCTCAGGCACCTAGTCTCAGGTGAGTGAGACAACGCTGGCTAAACTCCGTAAGTGCTGTTGCTACTTTCTACCTGCTGTATTTTATGCACCTCCATGAATAGTGCCCCTAGAGAATGGGAATTCAAAATACTCTGCTTCCAGTTTCAGTCCTTCCTGAAGATTCTTTGGGTGAATCATTACTGATTTATGGCTATACAAAAGTATGAATAGGATAAACATGACTCAAAACACAAAACCCAAACTTGGATAATTCCAACTTGCTCGAAAAACAGGCAGGCCTCCAAGGGACCCCAGTTCATATCTTTCTCTTCAAGTACCTCAAATAGCATTATTGGGTCAACTTTATAGTTTGGCACCAGGCCACTTTTCTCTCTCAGAGGAAAGCAAATGAGCATAGGACCCTTGTTTTGAAGCTGCCTCTCAGGAATAAAATGGTGATAATCTTTCCCAATGTTACTTGTCATTTATGTGCTGTTTTCCCATCTTGCACGGTTTCTACCTATCCATTTTTTTTTTTACCTGTCTTAACACAGACTTGGCCTCTCTAGGTGAGAGTTTCAGATTCCCCCATAATATCCCCTCACAGGCGAGTAGAAGAAATAGCCTTCCAATAGTGTTCCCTTTTGTCCATTTCCAAGAAAAATGTACCATTAGGAATGTAAAGATTATGGAATTATCGCTACTACAGGCAGTGGGCCAGCACTTCCAGGTAGTCCCAGGTGAGCCGCATAATGTGGAATGGGTCCATTTGTCCCTGTAGGAAAATTCATACTTTCAGAGTAATTGGCATTATGGTATCAATTGTTTGCATAGTGGCTCTTCCCTCTTCCAGCACATACAAGTACAATCCTCGACCTGGTACAGCTAGATCCAGTGAAATAAGGAAATTATTTTTGAGATAAGAAAATAGATATGCTTGCATCGTCCTCCAACATTCATTCTAATCCCCATATTCTTTCAAAAGAATCCTTTCCAGAGGTGTTCCTCCTCCACTATCCCTCACATTCTGATAAGGTGTGCATTTACCCATAAGTCAGATTGGCTTTTGCACCGCTATCACACTCTCCTCATTTTTAGTAAGTTGTTTTGATGCCAGTTTGAGGGTGGCAGGAGATTAACTAAATTTCTCACCTCATCTTGGTATATTGATAGCAGTGATGTGTCTCCTTGATCTATGAAATGTAGTTGGTAGAATCAAACAGGAACACAATCTGTTGTTTCAAAGCCTTGAGGGGATTGGCTTCAGTCAAGGGTAATAAAGCCCAAAGTAGGAATCATGCCTGTTCTGATCAGAACCCATTTGAAGTCGCCTGGTATTACTGGTAAGGGTTCTATCTGGGGTTACTGGTAATCTACCTACCAGCTCTTGTCCTTGAGAATGGATTGGTTCATTGAGGGCCTATTTGATTGGCTATACAGCTTGGCTATGAACCAATCCATTAATTTATAAATATTTAAATATTATTCTGGGGATGAGAGTCCCAAGCTTTAGTATTTCTTTTTTTTTTTTAAAGATTTTACATATTCATGAAAGAGGGAGAGAGAGAGAGAGAGAGAGAGAGAGAGGCAGAGAGACAGGCAGAGGGAGAAGCAGGTCCCATGCAGGGAGCCTGACACAGGATCCGGGGTCTCCAGGATCACACCCTGGGCCAAAGGCAGGTGCTAAACCACTGAGCCACCCAGGAATCCCCTCACGCTTCAGTATTTCTAATTATAATGCCTCCTGTTATGTCCATTTTATGGACTTACCCTGCCTTCTTCAACCAAAGATTCACCGTTCATAGGGTGAATGGGGTTGATTTCCAAACTGACTCATATCTATCAGTAAAGAGTTTTCCGTCAGTGTATCAGGCTGCTAAAACAGAGAGGAAACAATGATATCTGAAACATTCAGCAATAAGAGATCACTATTTGGGGGATTTTTGTCATTGGCCCTAAAACGCACAGTTACGACCTATTCTTAGATGCAACATACTCCCACGCTTCCCTTCCTTCATTGCTGCCATCAAACGTGCTTTTGTGCGCACCATTTCCATTTTATCAGTGAGTTGTTCTGTCTTCATTGGACAGAATTGCAACTGTACTAGGGTTTAGAATTATTTGATGTCTCAGTGGCAGGATCTGTCTCCACCAAAGCCTGGTAACAGACAATGTTAAGGATGGTCTGTAGTTGCTGCAGTCAGTGATTTGCAGGCCTAAATTTCTACTCTTTTGTGCTGAGGTGCAATACTAGACCTCTGTCAGGAAGATGAGTCTTCAAACACCCATTTGACAATACTTCCAAAATCATCTGTGCTTTATTTAAAATTAAAATATTAACTGTGGGTAAAAATTGGGTAATCCTAAAGTTCTTATTTAGCATGATGAATTAAAATTGAGCAAAAGGTGAAACTGACTTATTTAGGCTATAAGCCAGTAATGGGAAAACTGTGTATTTTATATATTAAGTGCATTCCCTTATGGGTTCAAGTATAGGTAAGGGCACACAAAATGTTTTTTTTTTTTTTTTTTTTTTCTTTTTTGCTCTCCAATCTGCAGCTTCTTGTTAGCACTAATGTCATCCCCTGCGGCTCCGATGCACACTCCGAGTGGTTCTTTCAGGTTTTTGGGTATTCACCTTCACAGCTTCAACATATGACCCTGTCCCCTCTTAACAGGAGGGCTATGTAAGGGGCCCAAACCTTTATTGACTTCCACTATTATTTACCCCAGGGTTGTATCACTGGAGGATGGTTCATTATCGGTTATTGTGTTACAAGCCTAGGGTTGCTCATACCCATATTTCAAATGCTTCAGAATCACTCCATTTTTTTTCTGTAGGTGACAGAGCTGTAACTTTGTCTTTCAAAGCACGGACTCTTTGTATCCCCACCTTCATCCATTCCCAAAGAAGTAATACTTGTATATTTAAAATTCTAGGAAATTGTTCAGATGCTGACCATGGCAACTAACCAAAGATTAATGCTCATCCCAAAGAGTCTCCTCCGTTCCATTGTGTTTTCTACTCAGTTATTTTCCCCTTGATCATTTAAGCAAAAAAATGAAGATAGCAAAGATTCATATGGAATTGATGGTACTTTTCAGCCAAGTGGTCCAGCTCTCCTCTGATCTGTTACCGAATGGTATGAAGATGGTGAATTTGTAATAGTCATAAAGTAGCCTCATGAGGGAGCACTGTATCTTCGCAAGTTCCCACTAGAACTTTGGGCAAAAAATAAGGCCCATTTTGTTTGTTTGTTTTGTATACCAGTCTCGATTTTACCTTGTTTTGTGTTTCATTTTCTTTCCCTTTCCTCATCAGTAATTTCACTTTTACAAAAGTGATTAACAGAAACAGCAGTCTCCTATTTTCCATCATTTCCCCTTTCATTCAACTTCTTTCTTTCAATCAATTTTTCCAACTTTCCAAAGCTGTATCATGCAAAGTCTATGAATAAGATTGGTCTCTGGCAATCTATTTTAGAGCTTTTGCTACTCTAAACCAAGGTCATGATGACAACTGTTAGGCATCAAAATCTCACGAGATCCATAATATTTATTGTTTTCCCAAAGTAATTCTGATCTATTAAGGATTCAAAAGCTACTCCTTATATTGCTCTGCATTGCCCAATTCTCTTGACTGGCATTGTTCCCGGGTCTAGAGTCTTGGATTTTGGGTATTAATTAAGAGAAGTGGAGCTTACATTCTAAGAATCTCTGTTCTTAATCAATTACCTTTTTCATTATAACAATTCTTATTTAATTTCTTTTAAACAATATATACTTGTGATTTTTAAAGCATAGGAAGATAAGTTAGTGAAAGTCATGTGAAATACTTAGAATTTCTTATAATTCAGGATTCATCAAGTCCAAAAAATAGGAGGCATCCCAATTATATTCTGCTACCTTCTCATTTTATGTTAGGCATGCAACAATACTTATGAAATCCTTCTTCCATGACTCACTCACAATACAAATTATTTAAATAATATTTTCAACATGTTGAAAAAAGAATAAGAATACTATCTCCTAGGTTTTGCTAAATAAATTTGGAGAAGCAGAGAAGAATTATAAGTGAGAAGCTGCCTTGTATTAAGCCTGAGATTCAGTCATACTAATATTAACACAACAAATGATTTTTCACAAACATCAAAACAAAACAAAACACATGGCTTTGCAGCCAAACATTTTATTCTAATTTTTTTTGGTCCACAGGACAGAGAAATGGGTGAATTTTCACATTGCACTCTCATCCGTCTTATATTTTCTGTTTATTTACCTTGTTTATTTCATTTTGTTCTATTTCCCCACCTCTCATTCCCTCTTCCACTACAGGCAATCTTTCTAATGTGTTTTTTATGTAAATATTTAATGCTATATTTTTGTTTACTTTTTAAGTACATGTTCTCTTAAGACATATGTATGTTCTGTATACATGTATATTTGATTTACACGAACTATTGCATGATAGCCTTTGGGAGTGTTTTACGCATTTAAGCTTTTTTCTTTTTTTTTAAAGGGAACTTTATTCTTTTAAAAAAATTTTTTTTTACTTATTCATTTAAGACACAGAGAGAGCCAGTGAGAGAGCATGAGCTGAGGGGAGGGGCAGAGGGAGAGTGAGGAGTAGACTCCTTCCTGAGCAGGGAGCCCAACTGGGGGCTCGATCCCAGGACCCTGAGATCATGACTTGAGCTAAAGACAGACGCTTAACTACTGAGCCACCCAGGTGCCCTTTAAGCTTTTTTCTACCTAACAATTTTTAAGATTTATCAGTGTACTAATATTTGAGAGTGATCACATTTAATCCATAGTGTCTCTCTGCTACTTTATCTTCCATAGCATGTCCTCACACAGCTGACAGTGGGGAGACACTGACTGCTATGTAGATGAGGAAACTAGTCTGTCACATGTCTGTGAGAGAATTTCTATGAAGTATTTATCATGGTTGGGATTTCCAAGTCATGAGGTATACATATTTCTCATTTGCCTGAGTCCTGTCTGATTGCACTCGCTTCATTTCCAGGGCATTCACACTTGCTTATAATTAAACTTGAAAACAACACCTTAAGATTTTTCAAAAATTATTATCATGTGGCCAGAGAGGAAAGAAGATCCAGTAATACTAGAATGAATTTGGGGGAGAATTTTATGACTCGATAATTATTTCTTAAATGTATTTGACATGACCTTTGAATAATTCAGCATCAACTGAATATTCTGAGAGGCTAAATCAGGTTGATTTTCCAAAAGGGAGATGGGAACACTGCAAATCTTGAATTTTCTCTCTAGATTAAATAAGTAGATGGAGATACTTGGAGGAAATGACAAAATACTATGTGCTCCCAGTATACCATAAATTTAACTTTGTTTTTAAGTAGATTTATTTTAGGTATTCACCTGAGTAGGAAATAGAGATCCCTGCCTCTCCAAAAGTTATATAGACAGTAGAAGTCTCCAGACAAAATAAAATTATGTTGAATTTTAGTGAAAATAAAGATTATTTGAAATGTTGGAAAGCACAAATTACATATATTCGTTTCTCAATAAATAATTATCTTGTCTCTTCATAGAGTTCATTTACCAGGTCCAATTTGCATATCCAGTCATAAAGCATGTCTTTTTTGCATTACACACTCATTCATTAAAAAAAAGATTATAAAATGCCTACTACACAATCTCTACTGTTACAGGTGCTGGGAATTCAATAGTGAAAAAGCATGACAGTACCTAATATATATATATACATATATATATATGCTAAAGTTATATAACAATGAATTAGTCATGAATAAATCTGAAGGTATTATGAAAAGAAGACCAAAAGCTTTTGTCCCTCATGAACATTAGCATTCTTCTATGTGATTTCTCTTCTCCAGATGATGCCCAGGTGGAGGAGCCCCCTGTGTCATTTTGGGTATCTTCAGCAAGAACAAAATGCATATCCAGTAGAAATTGGTGAATATATATTCAATAATTTCTATAATTGTAATCATACTGGCCCCACAAAATAGGCCCAGCTGGCCGCCAACATCTGCTGCAATAAAATCAAAAACTCAAAAATTGAATGAATCATTTTTGTAATAAAAAGCAAATTAAACATTACTAGAATTTAAGTTATTTGAAGCTAATAAGTCAATTGTAACTGATATTACATAAGATAAGTTAATGGTATTATTTTAAAAGTTTGGTATGAATAAAGTAATGGGCAACTAATAATATCTTAAAATAATATTTATATAAATCATCCCCAAAAGGAAAAAGTTATAGAGAAAGAATTAACCAACCAGTGCCTTAAATAAGAGACAGGGGAGAGAGAGAGGGAGAACGAGAAAGCAATTATAAAACCTTTCCAAAAATATAACTCAAAGATTTAGGAAGACATGAAATCCAGGCAAATTATTAAAACATCCTAGACAATTATAAATCCATTTCCATGTGTTGAATGCAGAACAGAAATGTAACCTTCAGATGGCTTTCTTGAGTGATGATGTTTTCCAGCAACAAATTCCAAGCAATTTGGAAAACTATTTCTTTTTAAGCATTTGTAATATTTCATCCAACAACATATTAACACATATTGAATTAAAATTTTTATGTTTAAGAAATTTTAAAAACCTATATTTATCTTTTTTCTTTGTGCTTTTTTTGTTGTAAAATGTGACATAAAATTTACCATTTTAATAGATTTTAAGTGTATGGTTCTGTGGTATTAAGTACCTTCACACTTCACTTTAACAACCATCCCCACCATCCATTTCCAGAACTCCTTCATCTTTCCCAACTGAAACTCCACACCCCATTAAAAAAATCTCCCCAATCCCCCACTCTCCCTAGCCCCTTGCAACCACCATCTAACTCTTTGTCTCTATGAATTTGACTATTGGAGCACTAACTTCTTAAATAGATTACATTATGAATCTTATTCTCATTTCCCTGGGCCATTTTAGGATCATGCTATTTTTGTAAAGCATGGTAATCAAGTGTCAATTGCCCCTAGAGCTTTGAAGAATTTATATATTTCCTCCTCATTCAGGGCTCAACTGCCAGTGTGTGACTGCTGTCATTTTGCCTGTATCTGACTATCGTCTCCTATATAACTTCCTCTAAATTTTAAATGAGATCTAGGAAATCAACAAATAATTTGTTAAGGATGTGAGCGGACAATTGTTGTAACTTAAAGGTTGAATTTTGCTTGCTCAGTCTCTTCAACCCAGTCTGGGTGGAGGTCTGAGAAGCCTGATACTCTACTCAGAGGTAGGATTGTTGAAACACTCAACAGTAGTCATTTGCTGGGGAAGGGGGTGGTGTCTGAAGGGAAAGTAAGATGCTGGGTGTGGATATGAATGTCAGCCTCTTCTTTGTGAAAACGGGTGTGAGGTTTACTGGAGGTGTGTCTGAGGAGTGGGAAAGTGTCAGATTTCTTTTTTTTTAATGTCAGATTTAAATGACAGATGAAAGACAAGCACTAATATTTATAGCACAAATGTCCACAGTAGCCAAACTACAGGAGTCCAGATTTCCATCGACGGATGAATGGATAAAGATGTGATATATATATATATATATATATATATATATCATATTCTATTCAGCCATCAGAAAAAAAAAAAAAAGAAATCTTGCCAAGACGTGGAAGAAACTAGAGGATATTATGCTAAGTGAAATAGGTCAATCAGAGAAAGAAAATTACCATATAATCTCACTCATATGTGGAATTCAGGAAACAAAATAGAGGATCATAGGGGAAGAGAGGAAAAAATAAAACAAGAAGAAATCAAAGTGAGAGTCAAGCCATAAGAAACTTTTAATCTTAGGAAACAAACTGAGGGTCGCTAGAGGGGAGGGGTTTGGGGGAACAGGGTAACTGGGTGATGAACATTAAGGAGAGCATGTGATGTAAGGAGCACTGGATATTATAAGAGACTGATGAACCACTGACCTCTACTTCTGAATCCAATAATAGATTATATGTTAAGTAATTGAATTTAAATAAAATTTAAAAATAATAAAAAAGAAAGGTAACTACTATCTCTTCTTCTTCATTGATAAGCTAAAAGCTTAAGTACAAAAGGACAAAAAAGCCTGATAGGAGATGTCTTAAAAATTGAGAAATGACTAAAGAACACTTACCAAGTAACTCAGACACACTCACTGCTTTTTGCTGCTGAGTTATCTTATAGTTTAAGTCACTATAGTTTATTTCAATGTTCACGAGATTCTCCCTGAGGATAAAAATAGAGTTAATCTAGCTCAAGATTGTCAGCACTACTTTTAATTCTTATTTGATTAAAGTAATATTCATTTTTAATTCAAATGTCATGTAATGTTGAATGAAACACAGCATTATGGTCACAAAGCTCCATTTGGAAGTTACACTTGTCATGTTGGTATTTAGAGAGAAGAATTTTTTCCAAGATCCAATCATTTTTCTATGCCCTATTCCTGAGAAAATTGGAAAAAGCCATTAAATGTAAATATCTATTAAGTAGATTGGAATATTTACATACATTTATGTAAGTAAATGAGTGTCTAATTTGAATTCAAATCTGTGTCCTGGTTTGATCCTGGAGAAACAGCATGGCCTTCCTGACTCTTGGTTTCCTCATCTGTAGTAGGGATTTTAAAGGGGGGATTTTAGTGTTGTATGAGGAGAAATTAAATAATGTGTGTAAAGAATGGCACAGAATCTGGTATATACCAGATGTTCAGTAAATGGTAGTCTTTTACTTTATATCAATAATATATTAAGCAGAGATTCTGCTTTCTTAATATTTTCTAGAAATTTTTAAATGAGACTAGAGTGAATAAAAGCTATTTTAAAATAACTCTTCAGATAGTCTTGGATACCCTCTCACTCTCTGTCTCCAGCTTAGACCTTACTTTGAATTTCCATAATATATCCAATTGTCTTGTCGTATTTTTACTTGAATATTCAATAGGTATTTCAAATTGAACATATTCAAGCCAAGCTCTTGATATTTCTTTATTTATAATGTAATAACACTATATAGCCAAGTTCGTGCATAAATATTAGTTTTCTTTTAAAAATATATACAAAATCCAACCACCTCTCACCCTATTCACTGCTATTACCTTTGCCTAAACTCTTATCCCTCACCTCAATTTTTTCAATAGTTTTCTGATTGATCTTTCCACTTTCAATTTTAATGTATTTCTCTGCAATATATACATATCTTCTTTTCATCACACAATTACTAAAATAATACTTCTGCAACTTGCAAATCGTATCATTCTTTTGCTCAAAACTCCCCAGATATGTCCTAGTATACTCTAACTAAAACTCCATCACCTTACCTCTGCCACCTACTTCACTTTGAACTCATTCCCTACCACTTTTAGCCATTGCTTACAGTGTTTCCTGTCACACCAATCTCCATTCTTTTCTATCCATTCATGAAGCATGCTGTTGGCTTAAGATCTCTCTCCACATTTGATTTCCCCTCCTTCTGGGATGTTCTCCCACCATTTACTGAGGCTAGTTCTTATATCTCCTTTACATCAGCAGTTTTAAAAGTGTGGTCACAGATGCTTAAGGGTGCTCAATATTGAGCACCAATATTTATTGGGGGTCCACAAAAATAAAAATTATTTTCATAATATACAAACATATTATGTGACATTTTCACTGTCATTGTTATTTAAATAAAGTTACCGTAACCATGTTTACATGGAACATCATTTTTACTTGAAAGGATGACTGGAAAACTATAGTTGTTTAGGCTATGATATTTGACAAATATTGTCACAAAAATGAAGAAAATGACTTGTTGCTTCAAGAGAAATAACTGATATGATTTGTAGCTAATAATAAATTTCAAGCTTAGCTTTTATGTTGCAGTTATAATTTTGGAAAATTTCTGTCTACTATGATGAGCTTGATAACTCCCAACTTTTAAAGGCTCTTCTGATAAATAATGATATTAAAACTAAATGTATATTATATAAGAAAATGGATCAATATTTGGAAGATCTGCACAACTTAGAATTTTTCTAATGATCACAAAAAATGTTCAAAATCATTCATGAATGAAAGATCCATTGAAAGTACAAAATCAATAGATTTTAATATATTTAAGTATGAAAACTTCATTGATATGTTTTGACATTTCATTATTTTCAAATGGCAGCTTTCAAATGCCACCCTTCCCTCTTCTTGACCCATAAGAGATAAGCTGATAAGAAAGTCCATGTACTTTCTCCACTGGCACCTGGGTAAGCTCAAACCCTGGGATGAGACCTCTCATCCAAGTCCTACACCATGACCACAATGAAAGGCAAAGCCAGTTGCCTCTCCTTATCCTTCCAAGTCAAGAGAGAACTGGCTTGGGAGATCCCAGAGGCTCATTACATGACCAATGAATTTTTTTCATACCCCCTTGCTGCATCTGTGGCATCATAGGCCCCAACATCCAAATCAAATTTTGAATCAAGAGTTAGTCCCACTCCTCATGGGGCAACCACAAGATTCAATTTACAATTAACATTTAAGAAATTACACTTACTGAGTTTTGATGTGTTATCAAAGAAAAGTGTCACATATCTACACAGGCTATTAAAATATATCTCTTTCCCAACTACATATCTGTTTGACCCAAGATTTTCTTTATATTCATTAACCACAATAACATAAATCAACAGATTAAATGCAAAAATGAGAATCCAGGTGTCTTTTGTTAAGCCAGAAACTGAAGAAATTTTACAGTATTCTAAAGTAATACCACTCCTCTTCCTGAATTATTTTTTGTTTCAGAAAATACTCTTTGTAAAAAGCTTTTATCTATATTGCCATATAGTACATTTACTATTGTCATTTTAAATAAATGAATATATAACATTTTCATAGTTTAAATTTCTATTGTGACAACTATTGATACAACTCACATAAAGAAAAACTCATTAAACTCTTCAGTAACTTTAAAGAATGCAAAGGGACCTTGAGATCAAAACATTTGAGAGCCACTGCTTTAGGTCTTCGACTTCCCAGGACTTCTATTATCAGCTTCCTAGGACTTGATTGCAGTCCTCAACCCTGAGAACAGTCCTCCCTGACTTTAGCTTCCTCAGCCCCTTTTTCAATTCCTTTCTATCCACAGCGCTTAGCACTGACGTGACTATACATATTTATTGTTCATTTTCACAATGGAAATAAGTGCCACAAGACAGGGTTTTTGTCTTTTGCTCATTGAGGAACCCTTAACACCTACAACACCCCAAATCTTGACACAAAATAGGTGTCCACTATATATTTGTAAAATGAAAAAAATACAGGAACAAATTGAAGATGAAAGCAATGAATGAAGGGCTAAACAGTAATCTGCTGTATAAACTGAGGTGGAAACCAACCACCTGATGATTTTCAGATGGCAACAATAGTTGTCATTCAGAATGAATCCTATTAGCAATGTTTCCTAGAACTACATGGCGTCCTCTAATATATCTTAGGAACATGGCTGTAAATCACTCTCCTAATTGTTCAGTTTTAGAAATCAATACTTCCAAATACACTTAATTCAGAATATATCATTAATATGTTTACTTAATCTCTATTGGCTTAACCCAGGGTAACAGGAGAATGTACTATGTTTAAGTAGATAATTAGGGGGTACTGTCATATTTACAAATAATAAAACAGTTGCCAAAGTGAAGGAAATAATAAAGTTGTCTTGGAAGTCCAGTAATTTAGTAATACCGCAATCTTTTTGTCCTCCATCGTGCTCCTAATCTGCATGTACCCTGATAATAGTGTTTAATTTCCCAAGCACAAACCTCATAACCACTTCCAATCACCTTCTCTCAGGCAGGCGACTTGCCTAGTAATTTAGGTTTCACTGAATCTATGCCTCATGTTGTAGTGAAATTGTTTAGGATTTAAGCCCAAGAATATTTGTTTGTGTCAGGAGAGGCACAATTATAAAATATTTGGATTTTAAAATGCCAAGGAGATCAAGGAAAAATTGTTTATTGCATTTACAAAACAATAAATACTTCCAGTTACTTGAGTATGAGTGCTATATTAAGGGGAATGGATTAGTTTGGGATAAAACAATTTCATGCAATTTTTGCTTGCAAAATTATTAGGTCAAAACAGAACAATTTAAAAATTTCACTTGTTTTACAAATTAAATTGGCCAAGATTCAGCCAAAATTCATCCTTATATTCACTTCCATACTGCCTGCCTCAGTCAAGCTAAGCTTGCTATCATCTTTGTAACATGGTTCAGCAACTGAGGCCCTAGACTGACCTGGATTGGTCTGAGGTTGGTTTGTGTGCCTGGAAAAAACACCGACACTCTTCATGATTCAGTTAGGGGTTGCTTTGCCTCAAGTCTTACTGCTGCTAAGATTTCACATCTGCTCTCATGACAGACTGTGTTTGTTTTTTTGATTTACTACTCTTTGATTTCTGGTACCTGGGCCCAAACCAGTTTCTTAATTATATGTGTGACTTCCAACCACCAGTTCCATCTATGATTGGAACACCTCCGCATCCTGCTGCATCAGGTCAGCTACTTGCCTTATTCCTCATAGTTAGCCTCTACTATTCACAACTGTGTAAGGTTCTCACATGCCAATCATGTGATAAGATCTACGGGAGAGCCGTTTATAATAATCTAAGTTTTAGGAGGAAAAGAAACCAATGTTCTCTAAGATCATCTCCTTTATACATGGGTTCTTTTCTGATTCGCCAGTCTGTCTCCAAAATCATGCCTACGTTCTCTGCATATTACGTAATGATGAGATTCAGGAGATCTCTATCAGCCAAAATGCACACAAACGGTACTTCTCAGTCATATTTATGTATAACAGAAATAATACCATGAGTAAATCACTTTCCCATATTAAAATGGAATACAAAGAGACATCTGTACCAGATAAAGAGTGTTAACAAAGAAATAATTGCAAGTGTTCTTGTCTTTCATCTTTTTACCTGCTAAGTGTTTGAAATCATACCTATCAACCCTGTCTTGAGGAAAGTACTTTTTCTTCCTGACTTTTAAAGATCACTTTACTATCTGGGCATTTACATGGGGAGACTACTTTATTTCATGACAATGAATACCAGGCTAAAAGTGAAATCAAAATGTGCTTTCAAAGTTAGATACCTGGCTGTGCAAAAGTAAATCAGTTTTTAAGTAGTTAATACATATTCATTTATATCACATAAAAGTACAAACACCCGTGTACGATGTTGCTGTTTCAGGTGCTCAGCTTAAAAATATAAGCAAAAAACAAAGAAAAGTGCTAAGGTTGCTCCCTTAGTTTAAAACAAAGAGTTCTCTATGAAGTTTGACTCATAATTTTGAAGAGGCAGCATGGTGTAGCAGAAAGAGACCTAATACAATTCTCGGTTAGTCAAACTTGGAAGTATATATATCTTCCTGGAAAAATATGTGGGACCCAGTGCCATTGGTCTCGGACGTAAGTTCTTTCTGCACCACTGACTACATTTGCAGGACAGTTACTTGAGATACAGTTTCCTTGCCTATAAAGTGATAATAATAATTTGTGCTTCATCAACCTTATAGTTATTAAAACATTCAAACTATCTGCTATGCAAGTCAGTAGTTTTTGTATTTTAAAGCATCAACTACTATTAGCCAGAACTTTTTCCCCAGTTGGTCAACAAATTGAGCAAGTTACTCAAGCAGGCTTCAGTTTACCTTTCACACAATTGAATTGAAGGATTGAAAGACATGCTAAATTTCCATTATTAATTTAGTGGCAGGGATCCCTGGGTGGCGCAGCAGTTTGGCACCTGCCTTTGGCCCAGGGTGCGATCCTGGAGACCTGGGATCGAATCCCACATCGGGCTCCCAGTGCATGGAGCCTGCTTCTCCCTCTGCCTATGTCTCTGCCTCTCTCTCTCTCTGTGTGGCTATCATAAATAAATAAAAATTTAAAAAAAAATTTAGTGGCATAAACCATTGCCTCCTTGGACTGATCAGGATTTTGTTTTCTTGGCCTTTAAAAGTTTTGAGTATATAAAATATTCATTTTAATTGCAAATAATTTATAAGACTGAAAAGATTACCTGATATATTCCTGACTTTGATTTAACTTCTTCGAAAGATATTTCAAAGCATTTTGGCTTGGAAAAGTAGAATAAGATATAGTAGCAGGATATTCTGTTTCTTCACAAGAAACAGGGCAGCTAGAATTATGTGTTCCCATTGTACATAATCCCTTCAATTCAATGAGATCTGAAATGAAAAACAGGACAGGCTACTCAGAGAAGAGGACTGCTTTACAGCTAGGAGGACAGAGTTTTTAAAAACTATATCATTTCACTTTCAATGCTAAAAAAATGGTTAACGAGTTCTATCATTACTTTCTTAACAAATGGTGTTTATATTTTATTTATATTTTATTTTATTTTTTTAATTTATATTTTAATATAAATGTAGCAAAGAAGACAATATGAAACATAGGAGCTGTTACCTTTTAAATTCATTGAGTCACTGAATTCTGATCATTGTTAGAAATCAGAAATCTTTCCAAAAAGTCTCTGGACTTATTTCCATAAAATAGTACTCATTCAGACAGGAGAAAGATGGAAAGTTGTTTGTGTGATGTTGTGCTGCTTTGAGAAATTTCAAACATAATCCCGAGAGCCAATGACTCAGGTTTAAAGTAAACTTATCCTTGGGTTTATCTCAAATTCTAACAGTGTGAGATATGTGGCTGGGGGTTGAGATTCTCTTGAATCTGTGGACCTAGTTCTAAATCAGCCACAGGGTTCTCTGTCCTCTGTCTTCTCTTGATCTCGGCAGAGCAATCAGCAAAAGTATATACTATGCAAATGTGTACTGGAAAAGTCCCCAACAGGAGGTGATACTTTCTCCAGGGTTCCTTCGGAGCACATCCCAGTGCCCAATCTCACTGCTCCTCACACTTGGTGGATATTCAGGTTCCTGATTTCCCTGTGGTTCTGCCATTGAAACTCTTTGTTCACCAAGAACTCCTGATTAATGATCAACTTTGGGCTTATTTTCCAGAATCTAAATTTGATACTCCTTCAGGGCATGACTTTTGCATGCATCCTCTAGTGCTTTATTTATTGGTTAAAAGCACCACTCCTTCCCTCTACTCACACAAAAACATCCACTCACAAGCACATACTGTCACGAACACACACCTGTCTGGGTATTCCATTATCTTACAACACTCCCTGAAGAAACTGCATGCACAATTTGTATCTCCAAACTTTCTCTCTAGCCCCCATCAGGGATAGGTGAATGATAAGAAATTTGATAATGTAACTCCTAATCCCACTGGTCACTAATCTGACTTCTGCATATGCAGCTTGAAAGCTACTAAAAAAAAAATATATAAGATCCTTTCTACCCATACCCGTTCCATGAAATACTTCACAACAATGGAAAAGAAACTTAATTCTATTCCTGGTTTCCTGGAGGTATTTCCACAATGGGAGATAATTTCCACAAGTTTTATAGAAGAGTATATAATATTATTCTATTTTAATAAAAAAAACCCCAATGATTTGGTGTTATAAATATGAAGCTACACATATGTGGAAAAAAATAAAGGTAAAATATGCTATGTTAACATTGGTTGGGTGTTAAGATAAACAATATGAAAGCAAAAAAGATGTTGCTTAAGAAGAAGTTGTCCCCAGTAAATACGGCATGTATGGTTTGATCTCATTTGCATAATTTTTAATATATGCATTTATATATAATATATGTATAATGAAATGAATAAACAAAAGAATGGTCACCTAAATAATGACAGTAATTCTCAGAGTGTTGCAACTTCTACTGATTTCCACAAGATTCTTCTCTGTTCTGAAATGTTTGAACTAGTCACAAGAAGCATGCTTTACACAATAAGAAAAAAAAAGCTATTTTGATTATACAAAATATAAAATTCAAAACACAATAAAATAGAAATAAAAATCAAAACCCTCTTGCTGTTACTTTGTCACAGAAAATCTTTAATTCAGATGTATCTTTAAATCAGAGGGTTTTGTTTTGTTTTACTGTCTATGTCTCTAAAAGCTACTGTTCTTAATTGTTTTTTGTTCTTAATTTTAAAAACACTAAAAAACTCCCTCTTTTACAGTCTCTATTCTATTTCATTTCTGGACTAAGCCATAGTATGATTTAATGACTTGTATAACTCTGAACATGTAACTGCCATGTAACTTCTGAGAATAAAGAATTACATTAAATCACTTACCAAGTGTAGGAGAAACACAGTTGTAAAACTTTTGTAGGTCACACTCTATCCCGTTTCCTTAAAAATAATAAGTGTAAACATAGAGACTTTACATTTTATGAAATAAGTGATGTAAGGACGAAAATACCTTTCATCCATCCGTCCATCCATCCATCCATCCATCCATCCATCCGCTCTTTCGCAAAACAAAACAAAACCTATAAAAACATGCTAATATCTAAAGAAAATATACATGGGGAGGAAAAATTTAAAGAGCCAAACTGGTATCTCCTTAATGCACTCTACATTTCCTTATAAATTTACTGGAGAAAAGGGATGAGGCAAGTCTGAATAAAAATGATCGATGCTTATGTAGAATGTATTCTGTATCACGTATGTTTTAAACCACTTACATACTCCTTTCATCCTTATGACAATCCTATAAGGTAGGACACTGTCAGTATTCTCCCCATTTAGTTTTTTTTATTTTTTAAAGATTTATTTATTTGTTTATTTATGAGAGAGAGAGAGAGAGAGAGAGAGGCAGAGACACAGGAGGAGGGAGAAGCAGGCTCCATGCAGGGAGCCTGACGTGGGACTCGATCCCAGGACTCCAGGATCATGCCCTGGGCCAAAGGCAGGTGCTGAGCCACCCAGGGATCCTTCTCCCCATTTTAAATACAGAAACTACAAAGAGGTTTAGTTTAAGGTCATGGAGAGGAGAAACTGTGTAGTTGAGATGAGGAGCCTAAGTCAGAGTCTATTTCTTATCCATCCTGCTCCACGCCTCGGTCAGTGCCTGCTTCCCATATCCATGGCCCTGGAAATGTTTCAAATTGTATGCAAAGGGAGCCTGGGGTTGTTTTTCTGACCACAGATAAAAGAATTTCCCAAAATGAAATATTCAGGGTTGACTAAGATTTATATAGACAATCTAATTTTTCTTTTGAATTGAGAAAATTGTGATGATTAGTTTGAGATATTGAAAAGCACCCAATTTTACAGCCTGAAAATAAGAATTGGAGACTGGCTCAATTTTCTTCTCCGGAAATCTCTCCTATGACTCCATGATTTAATATCTGTCTGTTGAGGTTGTATTTGTCAAGTAGATGACTTTCTGGCATAGCTTTCATAAGAATGGAAAACAATTTCATGATGTTATTTCCCATGATTCCAATTAATTAAAAAAATAATTAAATAAGAGGAAATTTGTCATTCTTTATTTACCAGGAAGCAGATAAGGTATGCATCCACATTGTTCTTGTATGTGCTGAGCTTTGCATTCCTTCAAGCAACCAGAAGTGCTGTAAGTACTAAAATTCTGTAGCTTGATGTTAGGGTTGCATTCTCCCCAAGGGTGTTCTTGATGAACTGTCTTAAGAGAAAATAAACACCTAGTTCAGGAGGTTTATCTGAGTCAATCCACACCTTTGCATCCCAAGAAGAGAAGCTAATATACATTTTTTACTTTTCTCTCAGAGTTCTTTTTCTTTCTTTCTTTCTTTCTTTCTTTCTTTCTTTCTTTCTTTCTTTCTTTCTTTCTTTTTTTGTCTACATTTTCCCATGTTACTTAATCTATTAATCTGAAAATCCCTGAAGGTAAATATAGCAGTGCCTTTAACACATATCCTAAATGTTCTGTACGTAAAGTGAATCAATAAATTCAGACTGCTCTAAAAATTAACTCATGTAAGAAAAAAATAGTATAATTTATGGAAATAATGTTGACATATTCATCAGTCCACTCACAAAACAGCAACCAAAATTAAACACCAAAAATATTTTATTGAGCACTTATTATGTGCCAGACAATATGAAGTGTTTTTTTTTATTTTATTTTAAAATGATTTTATTTATCCATTTGAGGTCTCTTGGGGGGTACGTCAGTTAAGCATGATTGGCTCAGGTCATGATCCTGAGGTCCTGGAATTGAGCCCTGCACTGGGTTCCCTACTCAGTGGGGAATCTCCTTCTTCCTCTCCCACTGCCACTCCTCTTGCTTGTGCTATCTTTCTCTCTCTTTCTCTATTAAATAAATAAAATCTTTTTTTTAAAAAAAAAAGATTTTATTTATCCATTTGAGAGAGACCACACAGGGGAAGGGGCAGAGGGAGAGGGAGAGAGAGAACCCCAAGCAAACTCCTTGCTGAGTGCAGAGCCCAACATGGCGCTTGATCTCAGGACCCTGAGATCATGACTTGGGCTGATATCAAGAGTTAGATGTTTAACCAACTGAGCCATCTAGACACCCTGGTAAGTGCTTTATGTTATTTCACTTAAACATCATAGTTATTACAATAACTAGGAAAAAGAGATATTATCTTTATCAGAGGGAGGAGATGGAATTTCAGGAAGTTAATTAAGGAGATTGCAGGCAAATGGCTGGCAAATGGAAATCTGCCAGACATGCCTGATTCTAAGATTCCTCTTCTTCCCACTTATTTTTCTTCTTCCCAGGACATCTCATTGGGAAAATGCATGGCTCAACAACTTAGGGGTCTCTTCGTATTTACTGACCCTTTCCATTTCTAATGCAATTTAGTTACTTTGAATTTGTCAGGTTTCCCAGCTTTCACTTACATTGTACGTGTGAATTCACTGATTTTACTACATATGGACCTCCTAGTAATGAGAAAGAATGTGATATGCAACTAACTATAGAATTTCCATAGGTCTTCTAAAGGCATGGCAGAAAGGGGTTTCTAGTGGAAATATTATTTTTGTGTATATACAGTTATTAACCTACCTGATTCCTTCACACTACACCTTGCACATATTATTTACCTTGACTTGGCGGATTGTTACCCGTGCGTGCATTCCCACAGGTGACGACAAGCCTAAACCATCAATCTGTGGCACCTTCTTTGGTGAATGGATAACAAAGATGATTCCAGCATCAACAAAGCCAAGGGCTGGGTCATCAGTGAATTCCCCCTGAAACAAACAAACAAACAAAAATTTTCCCAAAATACAAATTGATATCAATTCTACACAAATTTAAGATTTAGTTTTATTACCTTGTGATGGCATTTAACTGACTTAAAATCAAATATTTCATATCACGGTTCAATTTCTTTTTATGTAAAAACTGAAAATTAAACAGCTAAGACATACTTTTCATGGTTGAATCACATGTTCAAGGTGTCAAAAGTTTCCATAGATTATTTTCGCCTTGGATGAATACTGTAGTACTTGCCATAACTATTAATGGTCTGTTTCCCTAGGAGCCCTCTCTTTACCTTGTTGCCTTTTAGTTGCTTCTTTCTTGGTTGTTCTTTTTGCTTCATTTGTTTTAGAAAATCATTTGGCTCCTTTCTTCTCCTTGCGATTAAAATCTGGCCTTATTTAAAATTGAAATTCATTTCCCCCTAAGATGAAGACTTACACTATGTCTTTAACAGTGCTCTTCTAGGGGATCCCTGGGTGGCGCAGCGGTTTGGCGCCTGCCTTTGGCCCAGGGCGTGATCCTGGAGACCCGGGATCGAAACCCACGTCGGGCTCCCGGTGCATGGAGCCTGCTTCTCCCTCTGCCTGTGTCTCTGCCTCTCTCTCTCTCACTGTGTGCCTATCATAAATAAATAAAAATTAAAAAAAAAAAAAAAACAGTGCTCTTCTATAAATCCTATGCCAGTTGAAAAAAATTAAACTGAACTTTGTTATATATTCCTTGAATTACAAGGAGGTTGCATCTGGATAACCCATTGTAAGATGAAAATATCATAAATCAAAAATGCATCTGATACCTACCTTAAACATGCTTAGAACATTCACTTTAGCACACACTTGGGCAAAATCATCTAACACAAAGCATATTTTATAATAAAATGTTGAATATCTCATGTAATTTATTGAAAATGGAACTGAAAGTGAGAACCAGAATGGCTGTATGGGGGCAGTATGATTGTAAGTGTATCAGTTATTTACGCTGGTGATTGCCTGGCTGGCTGGGAACTCCTGCTGCCCAACATCATGAAAGAGTGTGATACCACATATCACTGGCCCAAGAAAAGATGCAAATTCAAAACTTGAAGTATGACTTTGACTGCATACAGATCAGTTTTACATCATTGTAAAGTCGATACATTGTAAATGGAGACATTGTTAAGTTGAGGACTGTCTATAGTTGTAATTTCAGAAAATAAGGGGAAAGAACGGGCTTGGGAATATGATGATTTTTCCTTCAAATGGGTCAACTGCATATGTAATTACATTTAATAAACATGCTTAATATTCCATTTGTAACTCAGGAACCTATTTCTCCTGAGTCTGTTATGACTCTTTAAGAAACACTCAACCGGCTAGTCTGGACAAGTATTTAAGAGCCATTTACTTATGGAATATTATTTTGCATTTGCAGGTTTTTATTACATTCTAAAAATATTTGGGAAATTCCAGTTTGTAAAATTCATGATATAATATTTGAACAGACTATAAGACTAATATTTAAATGACCTGGAAATATTAATCAAACATATGTTCCAGTAAAAAAATATATATTTATATATAAAATCAAATATATATACATGCATTACACTGTGCAGTACTGTGTTTGAGCAAAAGTAATGAATGGGGTACAAGAGGAAATTATGAAACATGCCTTAAAGAAAAATTCTTTGGAAGTAGCCAACAGCCCCATTCACTTGGATTGGGAGGTAGGATAGTTCAATGGAATTTGGGGTAACTAGGTTTATTTCTCCCCTGTGCATTAATTGTATGATTTTGGATGCTTAATTTGTCAGCATTTCAGAATCTTCATTTACAAAACCAAAATAATGAAGCATATATCTCTAAATGTATAATACTAGAAACAGTTGTATAAGATAGAACATGAGAAATAACCTTGGTAGGGTGCTATACCAGGTACCCTTGAAGATGCCAACTGCTGTATTCCTCTGGTGTCTGGACATCTGCCTCTCAGGCCTAATACTTAAGACTTCTTGGACCAAGTACAAATTTGCAGAAGCTAGGCTTAAACAAAATTAATTTATACAACATTCTTTATATAACAAATATTTTTTAAATCATCCTTCAGACTATAGATTCCATGGCTTGTCAAGTGTGCATGTATGACTCTTCTCTAAAACATATTGCCTTTTTTACATAAAAATCTTTCTAACATATTCTTAAAATAGATAAAGTCATTTTAAATCAACTACATACATTGGAATTTGGAAACCTCTGGTTTCATGATTTTGTGGCATAAACATTTCTGGAGTCACAAAAATGACAGCTAATAGTATAGTTGAAAACGTCCAGGTTATGCCTCTAAATTTTGATGTTTTTAATCTGTAAAGTCAATGTTTGCATCTATGGGGCTCCAGACTACATTAACAAAAACTGAAATAATACCAACTGTGAGAACAGTTTGATAGGGCGAAATATTTTGGTCAAATCTCTTGAAACATCTGCACATACTTGTTTGTCTTGACCCCTGACTAGGTTTAAGAAAATTCAGTACCTGATTGACATTGAAGAGCAAGCTTAAGCCTCTTCCAGAGACACTCACTTTTTCCTTTGCTTGAATATTTTCACCATGATTAAAAGTAAAACAATTTCCATATTCAGTGAATACATGTGCGAAGTCCTCCAATATGAAAATGAACCAAAAAAAAAAAAAAAAGAAAAGAAAAGAAAATGAACCAAACTAAATGCAATTAGTTAGATATTTTGGTCATTTTTGAAGTTTAGATTGCTCTTTTTTTGTTTTTTAAATAGACATCTGTCTAATGAGAATGCAGAAATATCAGAAGAATAGATAACAGTGATTCTGGATTGTGTTCATTAATAGTTTTTTTGTAATATGCACTTGTTAATTAATTTGTGATTATCTAATGGAGACTTTTTTATGTAAATGAAAATGTTTTAAAAAGTTATTTGTTTTATGTTTAGTAAGGATTCATGGAAACGTGTTCTTACCTATGGAGAAGGCTCTCACATCCTCTCTTGAGGAGTTTACCCCCTCCCCCCCACCATGTTGGGACAGCCAATCACATTGTTCTGCTTTTTTGGTGATCTTTTTCCTCCAAACGCGGATACTACAGAGGTGAGCATAAGATAAAAACTGGGTCAATCTGAATACCCCACTCTCACCTCAGTGATTGGTTTAGGAATTGACATGTGTCTTAAGTAAACCTAATCAGTTTTGCATGGGATTATTGAAAGGATACTGGAGTGTTAACCTATGATAATAAGAGGCGAGGGTTGTCAGCAGGCATCATGGCTCTGGGAGGAGAATTCACACAGGAAAAAATCAATGTGAGTCAAGAGAGAGAATGTTAATGAGGTTGTCAAAGATCCTTGGTTGAAGCTTTTCTGAAGCCAGTCTTACTCTCAAGAGTTCTCTGTTCATTACACTAATGCATTCTTTTTACTCTTTAGCTTCCAGAGGTGGGTTTCTGTAATTTGCAACTGAAAAATTCCCGTCTGATACATGTCTAATACAAAATTTTTTGGTGACAAGTTGGTTGAGGGACGCCTCGGTGGGCTCAGTGGTTGAGCTTCTGCCTTTGGCTCAGGGCATGAGCCCGGAGTTCCAGGATGGAGTCCCACAGCAGGCTTCAGGCTCCCCGCAGGGAGTCTGCTCCTCCCTCTACCTGTGTCTCTCTGTGCCTTTCATGAATAAATAAATAAAATCTTAAAAAAACAAAAAATAAACATGTTGGTTGGTAAATAACAAGCAACATAGAAGAACTTCTCTAAGTTAAGAGTTTGGAACAGGGCTTCATCTCTGTCAGAGGTCTGTCAAGCATTTTTTTTTTTCTGTTTTCTGTGCACTAAGGAAGGCTACCAGAAGGATAAGGAATTGTGTCCCAGAATCATGAATTCGTGAAGTTTGCTTGGGATCACCTAACAACACGGGCTACAGAATTGCTGATACAAGAAACAGGGTGTTGAAGTGCCTACATACCCTTTGCTAATAGTTTCCAGGTATACCCAACACTATCTTAAATGTAAATTACACTAAGTATAAAAACAGGATGTTATGAGTGATTAGAGAAATATATATAGTTTATAATATATTTATAATATATTTATAAATAAATAAAATAAAATACATATATAAGTAAATATATAAGTATATAAGTAAATATATATATAAGTAAATATATATATAAGTAAATATATATATAAGGAAATATAAGTGTGTGTATATATATAGTTACATAGTCAAATGCCAGCACCTGCTCATTTTCTACTGCCTCCAAGCAAAAAGAAAAACAAACCTTGAATGTTGGCTCCTTCATGATAATAAAAATGCTGTCTTGGCATATGTTATCAAAGAATGGGAAATATTAAAATATTCCCTTGGGTTAAATTTTTTTTTTTTTGAGATTGTCCTGAAGTAAAGGTAATCAAAATTTCTGTTCTCTATTTTTTCTTATCCAACCACTTGGAAAAAGAAATATGTCTCATGTATATTCCACGCCCCCTGATGTCATAAGGCTGAGCTAATGAAATATAATCTTTGAGTAAATTTAGATTGATTCCCTATGAAAGTAAACTTTATCTCAGTATGAAACAGTACAGTTGCAGTAGTTTCTTATGTTGATGATCTTTGCAGAAACATCAAAGTGTTACCTGTGGACCACATGGCTTTCCAAAAAAGTTACATTCCAACAGAGTTCTATTGTTGAGGTAAAAACCATTTTTTTTAACAAACTCTGTAATGCTGAAGTTTTGATGACTTTCAAGAAAATCAGTAGCATCTTTAAAGCCAGAGTAATTGGACCTGATTTCCTGAAGATGGACGACTTTGTACACGATATTCCATAAGAAAAAAATAACACCAAATTTGGCTGCAGCCTCTGTTCGGAACCTATGAGTAAAAATAAAGGCAATATTCAGAATAGCAAAAAATTTCTGTTATCTAGAGGACAGACACCAAATATCCCGATCCTATCAGCTTCTCCAGCTTATCTGCTACGCTCTCCTTCGTTCATAATACGTTCAAGCAAAATGGAATTCCTAAGAGGTCTTTGTCATTTCCTGCATTTGCTTTGTATTTGTGCATGTAGTTTCATTTATCTAGAACACTTCCAAACCTTGATCTGGATGCATCCTAATGGATCTTGAAGACCCCGCATGAAGAGAGAGGTAGGAATGTGAAGCTGCTAAGAATAGAGACTCAGGGGCCAGATTTCCTGGGTTCAAATCCCAGCTCTTCATTGTGGCTTTGCCCTGCACCCGTATGACTATGTCAGAACTATCTTCCAACATCTCCATAGGATGTATCTAGTTACAATCTCAAGTTCATCGTAGAGTAGGAACTTGGGCCTCATACCCATTTGCGGTACATCTCCTGACTCAACTTGTTGATATGGGCCAACAGCCAGGACTGTAGCTCCTCCTTCCTGCCTCCTTCAGCTTCTTCAAATCCTGGGTCAAATGGGAGTGCAACCTGGAGAAGGTGCCAGCTCATCCTGCAAGACGCCTGCACCACCGAGATCAGGGGTAGTGAAAAAGAGAGCCGTACCCTTCTAGTTGGTATTTCTTCCCTTTGCTTCAGATCAGTGTTCCTTTCTGACTGTTGATCTTGCTGACTTCAAGCCCAGCACCAGAAATAGAGGCAAGAGACTCAGAAAGACAGCTTACCCAGCCCCTACATGCAGTGGGCTTAATCCTTATAAAAAAGTCCTTTCTCTGTGTCACTCACAGTGCTTCTTTTTCTCCGATCAAGCCCTGATTGTTGTGGGCATTTCATGGTATGACTTGGCTAATTTCATCTCACTGTGACTCAGCTTCCTCCCTTGTAAAATCATGGTATGTTAAAAAAAAAAAAAAAAAAAAAAAAAAAAAAAAAACTTACCTCAAAATGTTATTTTGTGGATTAAGTTATTTTTCCTAAAACATTTAGAAGAGTTCTTGGAATTTAGTGAGAGTTAGGTAAATATTCATGAAATTAATGCCTCTTTTATTATCAAAGTATTTTCCTGGCAATTAAAGCAGAAGGAATCTACTTGCCCTAACTACAGTAAGTACTTTCTTCACTTTCTATTATCTTTTATATAATTTTGCTTTCTCATACAAGCCACATTAAACCCTTTCTCAGTTAAGGTAGAATGCCCTACATGGAAAATAAAAAACAAACCCAAACCAATATCATACATTCTTTTAGAGGTTTTCATGGTCAGGTCCTAATACAATATCTTACATAACCAGCTTTGAACCTAGATGCCTTAAGGTTCTAGAATCCTACACATATCCTCCTTTGACTTCCCTTTTCTTAGAGAAAAGGAAATCCATGGTGGTATTATACCTAACAGGAGTATATCCAACAACCTTGCTTCTCTTGGTCAAAATTTGGGGAGTTAACAGTCCACATCTGCAAGTGATTTGGGGGAGGATCACAGTGTTAGGCCTAACTGAACTTCCTTCAGCTCTCTGTTTCTGTGAATGATGACATACAAGGGACCTGCTCCCAAGCCCTGCAACTTTGAAGTTTCTACCCAGGCTGAGATTCAATGTTCACTGGATTCTTTTCAAAAGCGCCTATGGAAAGAAATGAAGGAATTCTCCCACATGTAAGAGGTATAAATACAATAGCTAAAAAGGGTAAAAGGGAGGGCATTTTAAAATATTCTCAAAAAAGGTTTTTTAATTATAATAATAATAGTTGAGACCATGAAGGTGAGTTAGGCAGATGAGCTAAACTTAATGAATAAGGTCTAACAATATTTGGAACAAAGGAAGTAAAAAAAAATTGTGAGACATATTGTTCATCATAAAACCAAAGCGTCTAGATCTGAGTGTATTTTTGACTTTAATTCAAATTTCTAAATCTTCCCAAGTCTATTCTTTCAGAAATCTTGCATAATTAGAGTTTGCCTTGCTCTTTTATTTAACATACACTGGTAAGAGGCTGGCAAAAGAAAACAGGAATAAAAATCCATTGATTTGTTTAAACAAGTTAATATAATAGCTGGTTAATGAATCTGTCCTTGCATGTACTAATGCCTCTAACTACACATCCCCAGGTTTTGTGACCCAAATGCACACATTTCATCTGATGTCCATCCAAGTTGATGCCTGACTCAGGCCCTCATTGAATCCCACCAAGACAGATTTAAGTCTACCATGTATTAACAAGAAATGTATATTTTGCAGATCATTTTATGGGAAGGAAAAATAGGTGAGAATATCTTCTGTTTGGATTCTCCTGGGAGCCAATTTTAATATCTCACAGTTCTCTACTAAAATAAAATCTTTGACAGGTGTTCATTTTATACTTGTGTAAGAGTCATGATTTTATCTTTTAGTTAAAATCCCTTACTGGGACGCCTGGTTGGCTCAGGGGTTAAGCACCTGCCTTTGGCTCAGGGCGTGATGCCAAGGTTTCGGGATCAAGTCCTGCATCAGACTCCCTAAAGAGAGCCTGCTTCTCCCTGTGCCTCTCTCTCTGTCTCTCTGCGTCTCTCATGAATAAATAAATGGGATCTTAAAAAACAAAAAACAAAAAAATAAAATCTCTTACCTCATATTGTTTTTGCATTTAAATAGTAGATTTGGAATAAACAAAAAAGCACAGTGACTACTGTGATGATAAAGGAACGGAACTCGAGTTACTCATTCTAATACAATTGCTCAAATAGTATCCATATTCACTACATCCAGTCATTATCTCTGTTTTTATTTTTTATTTATTTTATTCCTGCATTTAGTAGAAGGAAACAAATTTCAGAAGTTTTTACCAAATATAAGGGAAATCTGTGATTAATTTTATGAAGATAGTTTAGTGAGAATGTTTGACACAGGAACATCTGAAAGTCTCTAGAATGGATCCCACAGGAACAAAACCATAAGCAGTACTGCAATTCCTGGAATTTATCATGAAGTGTAATTTTTATAAATCTCTGCCAAGTGTATCCTGATGAGTTTGTCTTCTTTGTATAATCTTTGCCTAGTGTGAAAGAAATTTTCAAAACTAAAATTAATAAGTATTTTTCAATCAACTGTGAATTAAACTGTATCTACAAATCTAGCTCTATTGAACATGAATATATTAAGAAGGTTAATTTTGATGAAACCATTGGCAAATTTGCAAAAGGCTGAAAAACTGGAAGCTACAATGCTATTATTATCCATAACTGCAACAGATGCAAAATACAAACCTTTTCTTTTTATTTCAAAAATACATTAATGTTAAAAATTATCAATGCATTGCTCCCCCCTCCCATTTTTGTGTTATATTTGCCTAATTAAAAACATTTTTAGAACAAATACAAATAGGCTATTGTTGCCATATATTTAATTTCATAATTGTAACTGAAAATATATTTTTTTGTATAAAAGAGGGGAATGGTACAAAAATTATGTACTCTAGGCTGTCATATATACTGCATAAGTCCCATGATTAAAAGTAAACCTTTTCTAATAATTTGAGATCCCTTGGCAAAATTTCTTGACCGCAGGTATCCATTCCTGCTGATAAGGTAGTTTAGCAAGACTACAGACAGTAGGATCCAACAGCAGACATCTTTTGCAGAGGTCTGGAAAATTGCAATGGTAAGCCTTATTTTCTCTCATGTAAATTGGAGGTGATGAGTTTAGCTTAGCTTGGTCTTCAAACGATGTGCATGGACCTGAAGGTACTCATGAACAGTCAATTTTAAGGGAATAAATTTCCAGATCTTCAACTTTCACCTGAAGTTTAAAAACAGCCTGCATTCACCATGGTTCTTCTCTCATTTATGAAAGACTTTTTGCCTGTCACCCATCACAAATCATAGCATATAATGCATACTGGTGTGTGACAAACTCAGGGCTTCTGATAGACCGATTCGCACAATTAAATTGTATCTTGCTTCAGAAAAGACTCTAAGAATTAATTTATCAAGGCTCCTTAAATTTTGTCTTGCTTTATCATGCACATATTTCTGATTAAAGTGAAGGTTGGCGTTAGACACAAGGTGCTTGAGCCCTTGCTGGGATCTTGTGAGTTGAGAAAAGCTGTAGTAGTACAAAGCAGTATGATTTGTTATTTTAAATGTAACTAGGTTATTCTGTGTGACTTCTAGATTATTGGGAAAATAAAGTCCACAGATAACTATTTATGTGATTTATATCAATGTGGTTTACGCAATAAAATTCTTAAAACTTCATGGAATCAATTAAAATATGTTTTCTTATCATCAATGATTCTTCTCCTACTCTATCTCATAAAATTTACATTTTTTTAAATTTTTTTTAAATTTATTTATGATAGTCACACAGAGAGAGAGAGAGAGAGAGGCAGAGACACAGGCAGAGGGAGAAGCAGGCTCCATGCACCGGGAGCCCAACGTGGGATTCGATCCCGGGTCTCCAGGATCATGCCCTGGGCCAAAGGCAGGCGCTAAGCCGCTGTGCCACCCAGGGATCCCCAAATTTACATTTTTAATCTCCTAAAATAAGAAATAAACTTATTTACAGTTATGGTTTAAAATTAGATACCAATTTAAAATATGCAAGAAAAATAGTTTTTCAAGTTTCCATTATGTGGCCCAAGAACCAAAACATTTGAAGACCAGTGGCTTTGAGAACCAAACAGTAGACAGCTTCAGTTTTTTCCTGACCTGCCAATAATCTGGTGGACTATATTGGGTTAGATGCCCATGTACTGGGATTCAAATTATATACCTATAAAATTAGACTTTGGGAGATGAAAATTCTGTAACCTCTACAGTATAGATGTCACCTAAGTTCTTTGTCACATAAAAAAGAATAATTCCCTTACAATTAAGAATTTCCTTATTCAGTAATTATAGTTTCTAAAATATTGAATTTTGTTTTTGGTCTGGGTATTTCCTGTATCTAACTGAACTAGAATACACTAGCAGTTTTTTGAGATAGCACCATCTAACACAAGAGCCTAAATCATTGATTTGCAATTTGAGCTACGTAAAATGAATTAAATTTTTATACTAAAAGTTATGAAAATACTTAAATCACAGAGTATTAAATATTTTCTCTGAGATCTTTCTCTTTGTTTAAGATTTTATTAAGTTATTCATGACAGACACAGAGAGAGGCAGAGACACAGGCAGAGGGAGAAGCAGGCTCCATGCAGGGAGCCCAACATGGAACTTGATCCCAGAAATCCAGGATCATGCCCTGAGCCAAAGGCAGACGCTCAACCACTGAGACACCCAGGCTTCCCAAGATTTTTCCTTATTTCTAAATTAGGTGCTCTCAAATTTTTCTGGCAGTGTGGTTTCAGTAGCATCCCATAATTTTTTTTTTAAGATTTTATTTATTCGGGATCCCTGGGTGGCGCAGCAGTTTAGCGCCTGCCTTTGGCCCAGGGGCGATCCTGGAGACCCGGGATCGAATCCCACGTCGGGCTCCCGGTGCATGGGGCCTGCTTCTCCCTCTGCCTGTGTCTCTGCCCCCCGCCCCCCCGTGTGACTATCATGAATAAATAAAAAAATTTCTAAAAATTAAAAAAAAAAGATTTTATTTATTTATTTGAGGAGAGAGAAAGAGAGACAGCACAAACAGGGGGAGGAGTAGAGGGAGAGGGACAAGTAGACTCTATATTGAGCTTGGGGTCTGACATAGGGCTCCATCCCATGACCTGGAATCATGACCTGAGCTGAAATCAAGAGTCAGATCCTCAACTGACTGAGCCATCCAGGAGCCCCAGAATCTCATGAGTTTTTCTATGTTGTATCCTTATTTTTCATTTATCTCTGAGTATTATCTAATATCATCTTATTTCTTCTTTGACTTATCTATTTAGGTGTGTGGTGTTTAATATCCATATATTTGTGACTATCCTGAATTTCTTTCTATTAATGATTTCTAATTTCATTCTATTGTTGATGGACATATTCTGAATGATTTCAAATCTTTTTAATTCATTGAAGCTTATTTTATGGCCTCACATATGACCTAGCCTAGAAAATGTTTCATGTGCACTTGAGAAGAGTATGGATTCTGCTGCTACAGCATAGAATAGTCTACAGATGTCTTTAGGTCTAGTTTCTGGTTTATATGGCTGTTCAAGTCTGCTCAGGCTTCTGTTTTCTTGTTGAGCCTCTGCTCAGTTGTTCTACTGATTACCGAAAGTAGGGTACTGAAGCATGCAACTATATATGCTGAATCATATCTTCCTGATAGATCACCCCTTTTATCAGTATAAACTGACCTCTTTATCTCCAGTAACATACTGTGTTTTAAATTCAATAATGAGAGCAATGAATGGGAGTTCCTGTAGCTCCACAGTCTCACCAAGATTTGAGGTCTGTTTTAGATTTTGGCCATTGTAATACGTGTGTGGTGTGGTATCTCATTGTTATATTAATTTACATTTCTCTGATGACATATAATATGGAGCGGAGCATCTTTTTATGTGCCCCATTGCCACCTGTACATTTCTTTTTGGTGAGGTGTTTGTTGATGTTTGGACTCATTTTTTAATCAAGTTGTTTTCTTATTTTTAACAGTTCGCTATGTTTGGCTAACTGTCCTTTATCAGATATGTCTTTTGCAAATAGTTCTCTCATTTTGTGGCTTGTCTTTTCCTTATCTTAATCTCCATTGTTTTTATTTATTTATTTTAAAAGATTTTATTTATTTATTCATGAGAGACACAGGGAGAGAGACACAGGCAGAGACAGGCAGAGACAGGCAGAGGGAGAAGCAGGCCCCATGCAGGGAGCCCGACGTGGGACTCGATCCCGGGCCTCCAGGATCATGCCCCGGGCTGAAGGCGGCGCTAAACCGCTGAGCCACCAGGCTGCCCTCCATTGTTTTTAATAATACTGTGAGGCATAGATTTCTCCACAGTTTAATTTAATTGAATTCATGCCCCTTTAAAGGAGTAAATTTTGAGGCCAGTCTTTGAGAGTTCTTCTGACCCTGGGAGAATTCTTCTTGTATATCTCTTTTCTGCATTCTTTTTTTTTTTTTTTTAAGACTATTTATTCACTTTAGAGATAGATGGAGAGAGAGAGTGAGAGAAAGCATGAGCAAAGGGAGGAGCAGAGGAATAAGGGCAAGCAGATTCCCACATGGGGCTCTATCCCACAACCCTGAGGTCATGACCTGAGCCACAACCCGAGTCAGATGCTTAACTGACTGAGCCACCCAGGTGCCCCTCTTGTTTTTTATTCTTACTGAAAAACTAGCTGGCCTACAATTTAGCTTGTTGGTCTCATGAACCTGCTAACCTCCACTTAATCGTTTACCACCAAAATCGATTCTGTTTTGAGGGCGTCCTTAGGCTTGAGCCATATACTCTGTTAAAAGAAAAGTTGAATTTCACCACACTCTGTTACAAGAAGAGTTCCATTAGGGAGAACGTCAGAGTTCTTTGTTCTTATGGCCTGCCCCTCCCATTGGGCAAAATATTTACCAGCAGCATTCTGGACAGGACAGTGGTTTTAGTCTTCTGACCATGCCTCTCTCTCAGTGTGGAAGCTCCACGTTGAGGTGAAGGTAATTAAGCATTACAGCCCACCATGCCTGGGGTAGAGCTTCCACCCTGTAAGAGGAGGTGACATAGAGGAAGGGAACCCATCTTTTACCTCTTCTAGTCTGGAATTTAGCCTTTGCACTATGAGGTTGAATTGGATGGAATGTCGGCTGCCTGAATTTCCTGGGCATAATGTAGCCCTTTACTGGAAAGGGGGAGGAGAAAGAGCCCTTCTTTTTGGTCAAACCCACCTAGAATGTAGCTTCTATCATGCTAAGACAGAAAGAGAGAAGAACTAAGTGGTTTGTGAAGCAAGTTCTACACTGTTCTTATTGGGATTTAGTGGAATTTTTTTTTTTTTTTTTTTTTTTTTTTTTTTTTTTAGTGTTTCTTCATTTGCTATATTCTCTGAGGACAATTTCCTGATATTTTATTGGTTGCTTTAGAAAACTGTATTTAGGTATGTTTTATTATATTTAGGTATTAGGTAGTAGATACAATGATTTTCTCTTTTTTTCTACCAGTTTTTTAAAAATTTGATTTTATGTGATAAGAACACTTAACATGAGATCTACTCTCCAAACAAATCTAAGTGTACAATACAGAATTGTTGACCCCAGGAACAAGACAAAATGGTGTATATATTATTTCATCTAACGTAACAGCAACCATGTTATAATATTATGACATTATAATTTATACATACAAGAATTGAAGCTAAAGATTAAATGAGGTTGTCCATGATCAAGTAGTGGATCAGTGGTAGATCTTAAGGAAATCACCCTCGCCACCTCCCAGATAAATCCTACATGCGATCTTTCAGGCTCATCCATGGGCAAATACGGAGTTTTTCCCCAGTACAATGATGATCTCTTTGAGATCTTGTTTTAAATTCTTTTGGATACACACTTAGAAGTGAAATTGCTGGATTATATGGTAAATCTATTTTTAATTTTTTGAGAAGCCCCTGCACTGTTTTCCATAATGCATGTTCCCTTGAGCATTCCTACCTACAGTGTATGAAAATTCCAATTTCTTCACATCCTCACCAATACTTGCTATCTTTGTTGTTGTTTTAAATTATTTACTTATTACTCTTTTAATTTATTTTTAATTTTTTTAATAATAGCCATCCTGACAGGTGTGAAGTGATATCTAATTGTGGTGTTCATTTGCATTTCTCTGATGTTTAGTGACATTTGACAGTTTTTCATATACCTGTTGCCCATTTGTATGTCTTCTTTGAAGACATGTCTCTTCAAATCCTTAGTACATTTTTAAATTGAGTTATTTTTGTTTGCTTGTCTGCTATTGAGGTGTAGGAGTTCTTTATATTTTGAAGCTTTAACCCTCAATGATTGCTTTTTTACTAGTTATGATTGTTTTCTCTGAAGAGATCTGTGAAGTTCCTCAGACTGCCATTTTCAAAATAGTATATACATTTTATTTTAATAAGATATCTTCAACCAACCTTTGCTTATATTAGAATGCAGGCCATTTAACATGGGCAATAGTATAGAAAATCTTTGGGGAGTGGGGTTGATTTGCTTTTACTTTTGGGACCTTGATACACACACACACCTAGACACTTATGTAACAGTCACACAAACATGCTATAATATCTAATATGTATGGAACACCTATCCAAGGAAGACCCCAGGAACAAGACAAAATGGTGTATATGTTATCTCATCTAACATAACAGCAACTATGTTTTAATATATATATTACATATATATTATATATATACATTATAATTTATGCATGTAAGAATTGAGCTAAGATTAAGCGAGTTGTCCAGGATCAAGTAGTGGATCAGTGGTAGACCTTAAGGAAATCAGCCTTGCCACCCCCCAGATAAATCCTATATGTGATCTTTCAGGCTCATCAATGGGCAAATACAGGGTTTTCCCTGGAAGGCCTCGTGGGGGATAGCTGCCCTCCTACAGGACTTGGGGTAGTTGTTGAATTGCTGTTTTCTGGAGGGACTTGTAGTTAAAGACTCAAAAACAGCAGAGCATTAAACCAAGGGTGAGGCTCTTCTGAGCTCAGAGCCCTCTGTGACTGCACAGGTCACACACCCATGAAGCTGGCCTGCCTCTGTTACATTAAAGGTCTCATCACGGACACATCAGAACGTTTCCTGTCTCCAAACTACTTCTGCACAGTGGTTCCCTCTTCAGATTCTTCCTCATTCCCACCTGGAAACTGCCTAGTTATCCTTGATACTCTGACTCCTGTGACACCAGATATAGACTGTCACCTGCCCCCTGTGCTAGCATATCCCGTGTGCATACTTTATTGTACTGCACAAGCGCCATACATATTGCATTGTGGTTGCTTATGTTTCTTTCATTTTTGCTAATTAACACACTCTAAACACAAGGATCAGGACCTTTACATTTACCGAAGCACAGGATTTGGTGTGATGTCTAGTAAGCAATTGGGGAAAGAAAGAAAGAAAGAAAGAAAGAAAGAAAGAAAGAAAGAAAGAAACAAAGAAACAAAGAAAAAAAAGAAAGAAAGAAAATTAAAGAAGAAATCAAATAAGCTTCTTTGCCCTCCTAAATTTAGGATTTTAGGTATAATTTAAGAACTTTATGGTTTCATATACATTCAATATCATAGAGTGAAACTATCTCAGTGATATAAAGTCATGCTAGCAAAGTTATAGAGACTTATGACTACTGAAACAGGAATTTTTACCTGTTTAAATTACAAAATGTCACAGCTGGGAACTCGATCTTTTCCACGTACTGAACCTCTATAGATGTTGTGGTGGGCCATGTGAAGTAGTTGACCAAGCGACTGTAGATCTGCCATACGACGAGTGAGACTGAGCCCAAGACTATCACCGACCAGATCAGCTTGCGAATTTTGCTCTGGTTGTGAACAATATTGTGGACCCCATGAAAGGAAGTAGAGATGGCAAAGTCATGGTCAAACTTCTTCCGTTCAGTGGGAGATGGCAGCGGCTTCTTTAAAAGGCATAGCTTTATCTTTTCCAAGAGTCCTTAAGTTTTAACAAAATAATTAAACAAACAAAAGTAATGCCATCTGTGAGAAATATAACTCAAAGAAGTTCAAGCAGGTTATCCTTTTTATGCATAATACATAGATATTCAAAATCCATCTTGGTTAAATGATTTCTTTAGGAATCAAGAGGTAGAAGTGTTGATGGCATGGGTCTGATAGAATGGGTGGCTTGCAACTCATAATCTTCAAAAAAAAAATGGCTCTTACTTTTGAAATACAGTTTCTTGGGGCACCTGAGTGGCTAGTTGGTTAAGTGTCTGCCTTCAGCTCAGGTCAAGATCCCAGGGTCTTGGGATTGGGTGGGGCTTCCTCTTCAGCAGGGAGTTTGATTCTCTCCCTCCCTCTGCCCTCCCTCATCCACACGCACGTGTGCTCTCTCTTTCTCAAATAAAGTCTTAAAAATTAAGTAATTAATCAATTAATTTAATTAAATTTCTCACTGAAGAATCACAGAGTCCCTTAGATGTCATGAACAAAATCAGGCTGATTCTTCTGAGGGTCGTAAGTGGGGCTAAAAAGCAATCTTGTCTTCAATTAATTTTAGTCCTACAGTAATGTATTGTGGGACTGAACTTCTGGAGTTTCGCTGGCTTTGAAACACAATTATTTTACTTCAATTGGTTAATCTAGTCTGGAATATTTAAAGTTGCACCATCAGGTGAGGAGTCTATTGTCAATCTCTTTAGACAGTGAATTAATTCTTTCAATACTACCAGTGATCATTCAACTCTTGTTTATTTGTATTGATTGATAAGGACTGGTAAAAGGTGGCCCTATTTTTTTTTTCTGGCAGTGTAGAACATATTCCAAATTTTCTGTTGGTTTAATTCATTTTTATCTTTCTGTAGAAGACATGGAGAGTTTCTTTGCTGAAGGAAGGCTGCAAACATCTCAGAGGATGAGACAGTCTTTGAAATGGAAATATCAGCCTCCTGATTCTAGGTCTTGCCTCTTATAACCTGTGCTATTGTTCAGACACTGTGCCAAGTTTCTCAATCTTTCTAATACTTGGTTCCTCTTCTCTGTGGGAGAACAGTCTTTTGCCTCAAGAGTTTGTTGGGAGTTTTAAATAAGATAATACCTGGGATGGCTTGGCATGTCATATGAAGCATAATAAGTTCTCAATTTGTCTTAGCTATTTTTGTTATTCTGCTAATTTACTAGTGACGGGGCAAATGGTTAAAATATTTTTTAACATTGTCTACAATTTTAATTTAAGAAACTAGTTCTTAATGGCCTCAAAATGCTCAGAATTGGGATCCCCGGGTGGCTCAGGGGTCTGGCGCCTGACTTCCGCCCGGGGTGTGGTCCTGGAGTCCCAGGATCGAGTCCCGCATTGGGTTCCCTGCATGGAGCCTGCTCCTCTCTCTCTCTCTCTCTCTTTCTGTGTCTCTCATGAATAAATAAATAAATAAATAAAATCTTTAAAAAAATGTTCATAATTTAAAAAATTGACTTTTATATTTTTTACTTCAATTCAAGAAGTATTATTTCTGTCAGCTGATCAGCATTAATTTATTTCTAAAAGGTTTCAAGTGTGGCTTATCATTAAATCATGATTTAATACTTCATAGGTCCCAACCAATTAGCTGAGCTTCCATTATGATATATAAAAGGTACCTATTAAAACATTTTCTAAGATACCCCATTTCATTTGCAAAGCACAGATTATATTATGATTATTTTATAGACTATCCACTAAACAGGAAATTTTGTATTAATCTGATTAGCTTGAGTTTAGACAAAACTTTTACAATAGTCCCACATACTGTTGTTTTTATACAAAATTAGGTAATGTTTATGTAAAGTAACTGGCACAGTCCCAGGGCAAAAAAAAATATAAGAAAAGTTTATTGTTATTAATATTTCCTAGCAAAATAAATTTAGCAACACTCTTTCGTGTATTACTTAGCCATTAGTTACAAACACGAAGAATTGACTCTTACAGAGGGACAACTCTGTTTCTGGGCATTGGCACCCCTCCTAGTAGAGGGCTCAATGCTGTTAGAAGGGGAAGAGTAATCTAGGAATCAGTAACTGGCAAACCAAAAAGTATTGCCGCTTGCAAGTATTACCTTGAAAAATAAGTTTCAGGCTTATTTGTTGAAAATCAGCTTGTTTAATACTACTCCTTGACAATTGCTTTGGTGTTACTGGAATATTCTTAATCATTTGCTAAGGTTTTAAAAGAGTTTCGTAAATAATTTATTATTGTACACGAACAGTGAAGAAACAAGGTAAAATATTACCATGAGGAAGGTTAAAATTGACTTAATAAACGGCACATGAGCCCGCAAAGCTAGGGAAATGTCTTACTTCCCTGACCGAAGTAAACACTACACAGTTTTTGGAAGTGGCCTTTGTATTGAATACTGATCCTCATAGAGGCATTTCGAGGAATATCAAACACTTTTTACTGTATTTTAAAAATAAAACTTGTAGGCACATGATCAATAGAAACCCAAACCAAACCAAACCGAAATAACCCCAAAAAACAACCACAACAACAACAAAAAGAAACAAAATAAAACCAAAAAATAGATTCTAGCATATAGTAAATATTTTAAAACAATTTTCATTGGTCTCCCTCATACAAATTACTTCTTTCCTATGTAACAGAAACTATGCTACTCATATCCAAGTAATAGCGGAAATCAGATTTCCCAAATGAAAAACATAATCCCCCTTCCCTTTGGCTGATGTCTAGCCTGTGGGAATGAACGTAGAAACTGCTCTGAGCAGTTGACTCCTTACCCACCTTTCTCAGCAGATGCTTTTGGTTTCTCAGTCTGCTCCATTCTCAAGTTCAGCGTGCAGAGTCCTTGGGGTATATCCGATTTTCATCGATAACCATATTCATTTTGTGGCCTTTATATAAAATACAGCAGTTGAGGTCGTAAAACATGGGGGTAATTTAAATGTTTGTGTTGCTATGTTTTGCCTCATAAAGCATGATCAGCAAACCAAAAATGCTGCTAGAAACAGCTATGGGTATTTACGGACTGAGGAGAAGCCATCATAGAGTGAAATGAAAAAATATAATTTGGAAATCGTTTTCTCAGAATTAAAGAGAGAATCCCAACAAATCTGTGATTTTAGAATCACCCCTGAGGAGCCTAGTTGACACTCATGTGATACGCTTGGAAGAGAGTCTCCTTCACTCTTCTATCTACCTCTCTCTTTATCCTGCTTTCAATCAAAATGCAGTTGAACTGAATTTTGGGGGATAAAGATGTCTTCTCCCGGTTGAAGTTACTTTCTTAATAACAAGTGAAGATGTTTTAAACAGAAATAGTAATCAATGAAAATGACAGCATAAAACATAAAACTTCCTCAAGAGGTAATGATTGCGGGAAGCATACAAATTTAATAAAGCACAGAGGTCAATTATTTCTTCTTATTAACATTTTTGAGAAATTATTAGAATTTATTATATTAAATAATAAACTGAGAAATATGCATAATTGTGTATAAATGGCACCACCTCTTGACACAACTGAGGAACTGCATGGCTCACTACTTCCAGTCTTTTTAGTTACCATAATAGTGTTTTAACCATTAACATGGTCAGATACATTTTACATATATTTCCTTGGAAACTCAGTACTATAAGTTAAGACTAGTGTTATATGGAAGCAAACTAAGAAATTTCAAGTGATGTAAAATGAAAGTCATGGGATGATGTTCTCAACAAATGAAAGATATTAGGAAGAGGGTCAATCTCATGATGTATGGATTTCTCCATGAAAGGGGTCTTTGGGGATTCCATTAGAACCTCAGAGAATTTTTAAATTCAGTGGTTCTTGAGAGGAATGGCAGCTGACTTACCTCTTCACCTTTTCTTCCCTTTCCTGTCTTCCTTGTTTCTTCATCCTACCATTTTTCCACAGAGGCTGGGGAACCCTTGGATGAACCAGGTAATGGGTTAGAATGCTAAGTTGGCTTAATTACCAGTTATCCACTGTTTGAACTTCTCAGGGCAGTCATTAGCTGACACAAGTTGGGAACAGCCTGGTGGGAAGTGGAGCTAGTCCAGAAAGAACAGGCCAGGTGGAGCAAGAGTAATAAAGAGGGAAAGGAGAGGAGTTTCTGGGCAGAGATGGGGGAGGGGGATCAAAAGAAAGTCTTCTAAAGCTATATATTATTTTCTTCATGATTTAACCAAGGCTCAGAAATAACTAGCAATTTTCTTAAAGTGTATTCATGTTTTCATATTTACTTCTTCTTCTTGTTTTCACTTCTGCTTCACTTCCTCTTTCTGGAGCCTATACCTTGGGTTACTTCCCCACAGCGTCTTCATCCATCAGAGAGAAAGAAAAATAGAGTGAAACAGAAAGAAAGGAGATCTCTCAATTTCTTCCCTATTTTTACTTAACAAAAAAGAAAAGAAAAGCATTTTCTTATTTCGTGTTTGCTCAAACTTCTCTGTCTTTTCTGGGACATTTAAAAATGATGAAAGTATTTGCTCCTGCTTGCACTCATCATCAGTGCATTGATCCTCACCTCTCTTCCGCTTTAAGATGAACTTTTCAAGGCTGCTTTCTTTTCTCCTCTCTTTCGGTTACAAATACTTCACCCTCTCCTCCATTCTATTAACAACTTTTAGTAGACTTAAATTCCATGAGAAATGTCCAATGAGAAAATCTCCCACCCATTTGCCCTGTCTTCCCTGTTTGATTGAAATTAAAGTCAACTGTCCTTTCCACCATTATCTCCTATTTCTTCTGAACTTTCTTAACTCTCTGGGGGATCTCATTAAAAATACAGAAACTCCCACTTTCTTTCCTCCTACTTTCTGGGCTTCTTGCAGTTGATTTGCATAACAAGTGCATTTGGTAAAAGACTGATTTCCTGATCCCTTCCAACAACACCCCATTACATGCACACATACAAAGGTGAGTAAGCACATGGCAAACCAAATGCAGTGAGGATCTACAGTGTTCTGAATTGTCATAGCACAAGTAGCGTCAACAGCAGAAAGTCACTCATTACTAATAAATGCAAAAGGTAAAATAAAAGAGAATGGAGAGGAGGTGGAAAAAACCTTTCATCTGACCTCAAATTTGAATTCAGAACATAACATTAAGAATTTTATGCAGTGTCTAAAGAAGTATATTAGGACCTAGTACCAATAATATGCCACATGAATGTGTCTTATTCAAGTATTTCCTATTTATTCTATTTTTTTAAATCTCCTATGTTTTTCATAAAAATGTTGATCCTATTGAACTGGCACATATCTAAAGGTCTTTTATTTTATTTTTTTAAATAGTTTTTTTAAGATTTTTATTTATTTATTAGAGATACAGAGAGAGAGAGGCAGAGACACAGGCAGAGGGAGAAGCAAGGCTCCATGCAGGGAGCCCGACGTGGGACTCGATCCCAGGTCTCCAGGATCCTGCCCTGGACCAAAGGTGGTGCTAAACCCCTAAGCCACCCGGGCTGCCCTCTAAAGGTATTTTAAAGGATCATCTTTGGCTACGACTTTTGAATTTAGCTTTGAATTAAAACTCTGTATTTTACACTATGTTTGGGACAATGCATAACCATTAATAGTGAAGCATTTTTGTTCTTTTTAGACAGATTTGAAAGACTATAGGATCTGCAAAAGAAGAGAAGGTAAAGAATACTTTATCTTTTATTGGAAATAGATATTTTTTTTCTTAATAATTTTGGAAAGAGAAACTAAAGCAAACCCAAAACTTAGCATGTTTTCAATAAATACTTTGATGATGTCTTGCTTTGGTTTGCAATAATACCAAAAGCAGAAGTGATACTGCTATTTTCTGTTATACCCTGTGTGTAAGCCTTGTTGGTTAGTGTTTTTGTATTCAGTACAATATAATCTTTTCTAAAACACTAAGTGTTTAGCCACTCTATCATATCTACTCAACACAAATAAATTCATGCATCAAAAATGATAGCAGTTAGTGTAGAAAGGGGCCTTACGATGGACATCACCATGTCTCACTTCATTGCCATCTCCCACCCTCACCCATGTAACAGGGGAGGAAGCTCAGACATGAGGTTAGAGAACAGAAATTCTGCAAAAGGAGGGCTCTTTGCCTGTTTGATTCTCTGGAAGAATGTCTGGCAGATAGGAGGCAGTCAATAAATATTTGCGAATGAATATAAAGTTTCTCCTAGCCTTGTACTTTCCTCATGACACACAGAAGAAAATTATTGCAATTTTTTCCAACCTTTCATTTTTAAAAGTGCAGACTGGGATGTGGGTGTCTCCATCGGTTAAGGGTCCCACTCTCAGTGTCAGCTCAGGTTGTGATCTTAGAGTGGACAGATGGAACCCCACGTGGGCCTCATGTTGGCCTTGGTGCTGAGCAGGGAGTCTGCTTGGATTCTCTCTCCCTCTCCTACTGCCTCTTGCATGTGTGTGCATGCTCTCTCTCTCAAATAAATAAATAATCTTAAAAAATAATTAAAGTGCAGACTTAAAGTTAAAAGAATTGTGCAATGAATATCTAAATATTTTTTACTATAACTCACTAATTATAAACATTTTCCCATATTTGCTTTATCTTCACTTCTAAATGTATCATCCTTTTATCTCTCTCTCTCTCTCTCTCTCTCTCTCTCTCTCTCTCTTTTTTAAGAGAGAGAGAGCACACACAGGTAGAGGGAGCTGCAGGCAGAGGAAGAGAGAGAGAGGCGGGTTCCCCGCTGATCAAGGAGCCCTCTGTGAGGCTCCATCCCAGGACCCTGGGATCATGACCGGAGTCAAAGGCAGATGCTTAGCTGACTGAGCCACCCAGGTTCCCCCATTCTCTTATCTCTTAAAAAAAAAAAACAAAAAAAGATAGGACATCCTCCTGAAGAAATATAATATAAAAATCTCAGTCAGGAAGCTTTACTCCAATACAGCACCATTATTCATTATATATTCCACATTCAGAATCTCCAACTTCTTCCCCAAACAGAGAACACTTTATTTATAATGTTTTATTTCCCCAATCCAGAATCTTGTCAAGGATCATGGATTGCATTCCGTTATCCTGTCTATTTAGTCACACCATTAATCCAGAATGGTTTCCTAACCTTCAATTTATTTTTGTCTTCTTGTTACATTGATGTTTTTGAAGAATCAATGTCAGATGTTTTGCATAATACCTTTCAATTCTTGGTTGTATAGTTTCTTCTTCCTGATCAAGTTCAAGTCAAATGTTTAAGGTCTCTGGAGTACCAGAAAGATGTGTGTTCTTCACAAAGCATCACATCAAGAAGTACATGATCTCAGTTTCTCCTATTATTGGTGGCAGCATGTTTGATCTCGTGGCTAAGGTGCCGTCAGATTTGTTCTTATAAAGGTACTTGTTCCCTTTTGTAATTAGTAAGTAATCCTAGGAGTGATTCTTTGAGATTAAAATATCTCCTTTTCAGCATTTCATGCAATGAGTTTCAGCATAAATCAACACATCTTGTCTGAATTCATTATTGCTATGATGTTTCCAAAATAATGATATTTTCTTCCTATCATTATTTCTGTGGGGCTTTTTTGCATTCTTCTGTAAAAAAGAGCATTCTTTTCTGATTTCCCTGCTTATTTTTTTTAGCCAATGGATTGTTTCATTGTTCTGTACATGAAAATGTAGTCCAATGGTTATTCATCTAAGGGATTCTTTAAATTGGCACCTTTTCTGGAAGGACTAACTAAAATAAAATTAGTAGGCTTACTGCTGTCCCATTTTCTATTAAAAGCTAGTAACTCAAATATGTTTTAGGAGAAAAACACGGTCAGTTTGAGAGACAAACTTGTGATGCTTTAGACTCAGATTAATCAACTTAAAGCACTAAAATAATTAGCTGTAGAAGAAGGGTTAGGATTCATGGCTCTCAATTATTTGGGTGGTTATGAAAAGTGCGGTTAAGACAATATATAGACATGCTAATTTCTGGTTGTTCCTTTTAAATAAGTCAACAATTTGCTTGTGTTATGTTTATTTTATGCTTTCCTAGTAAAGGTACTAGAAACCAAATTTCTTGGATCAGTACAACAGTGAAGAGCATACGGTGTATTTCTTTATTCTATTTCTTGTTGCCTTAGTTTGTCTAATAAGACGTTAAACTTGTTATCCAAATGGAATTCTTCTGACTTATGTTTCCATGTACTGATTGAATGAAATGTTCATCCCTAGATCTTTAAATATAGGAAACAACTGCTTTATAATTTATATAGGAGTAGTATACACAAGAAAATGTTACATATCTGTGACATCATCATTAACAAACATATCAAATGTACTATGGGTCTATTCCAATTATTCATGTATTTAAGAAGTACATCCCTAGGGGTATCTGGGTGGCTCAGTCGGTCAAGCATCTGACTTCAGCTCAGGTCGTGATCCCAGGGATCTGGAATGGAGCCTAGCATCTGCTCTCTGCTCAGAGGGGAGAGAGGAGCCTACTTCTCCCTCCCCCTCTGCCAACCATACCCCCTGCTTGTGCTCTCTCTGTGTCAAATAAATAAACAAAATCTTTTTTTTTTTTTAAAGCCCCTCCCTCACTGGTATGCTTAGCTCTCTGAAAATGAAAGGCTTTTGAGAATCTGCTAATGAGTTTCTTATTCCATTTCTCTGCCATAGTCTGCTATTGGCTCAGTTTGTGGGAGGTTTCTGTTTGTCACTCAACTGCAGCCATGCCTCTGTTTATACACCTTTGTGGTTTTCTGCACAGTATTGAAAATGTTCCTGTTATTGGTCAATGGAGGGGGAAGGACTCCACTAATGCTTAACTTGTAGGGCCAGGAAGTTGCAAAATTATGTGTCTGTATAGTACATAACCCTGTGGGTCAAGGTAGCCTGGACAGGGTCCAATTATACAAACATTCTAGCTGCAATTTTATGTAGTTTTTTTTTTTTTCTGTTTTCTTGACTCTAATCCCTTATCTTTTTGTGCAATAGAACATTTGAGAGAAATGTCTCTGCCTTCCAACTACTTAGAACAAAAATATTTGTCATTATTTCCATACCTTGGAGGACTATTCTAAAGGAAGGTTATAAGTTGTGTGCTTAGTGTATCTTACAATAGATGACAATAAAACTAATCACTAATCACTAAGTAAGTTACCTAATGAGGTGGAAGATGAAATGTGCTATGGAAAAAAAAAAGAAAAGAAATAAAACATGGCAGGAGAGATCAAGAATTCTCAGTTTGAGGAGATGGTGTCAATTGTAATAAGCGGAGTAGGCAGTATGGACATACTTGGGAAGGTCAAATTTGAACAATCTTGAAAACAATAAAGAAATTACTCTAGAGGAGAACATTCCAGGCACTCTGCAGGGCTAAAGTTAAGGTCCTGGGTGGAAGCTACTAGTTTTTGAGGAGGAGCAAATAAGCCAGAGTAGGTAGACTGTGGTGAGAAAAAGAGAGGATAGGTCAGAAGGGTAATGGGAGGACATATAATACTGGGCTTATAAACCAGTGAGAGTTTCGTCTTTTATTTTAATAAAATGGAGAGTTTTTTTCAAGTTTGTTTAAAGAATGACATGATCCAATTTACATGTATTCTTGCTTGAGGTATTGGGAAGAGCATGTGTGTGGTAAGTGGGTGGAGCAAGTGAAGGGGTACTGGAGAAGGCTGTAGGAGGCTGTTGGATTCTTACATTTTTAAAGGTAGAGCCAAAAGGATTTTCTTTTTTTCTTTTCTTTCTTTCTTTTTTTTTTTCTTTTTTTCTTTTTCTTTTTTTTTTTTTTTTTTTTTTTCCGAAAGGATTTTCTTGTGGATTACATGGGGGTTGTGAGAAAGAGATAGAAGTCAAGGATGACTCCAGGAGTTTTGACCTGAGCAATCAGAAGAATGGAATTACTATCAAATAAGATAAAGAAGACTTTTAGTAGAGTTGATTTTATAGAATGGGAAAGATTAGGTCAGTTGTAGACCTGTTGAGTTTGCAATGTCTATTAGCCATCGGAATAGAGATGTTCAATAGGCTTTGGAGATATGAGTCTGGAGTTCAGAAAAGAGGTCTAGGCTGGAGACAGACAGTTGGGAATTGGTGGTAAATGGATTGTATTTAAGTCCATTAGAATGAGTGAATCACCAACTCAGGGAGTATAGCTAGAGAAGAGGGCATGACTAAGAATTGACCCCTGATCTCCAATCTTAAAAGCTATGGGAAAAAGGAAGACCATGTAGAATGACCAGTGAGAGTGAGACAGGAGAAAAACCAAGAGAGTGAGGTATTCTTTTCTCCAAATGAAGAAGGTGAATCATAGGTGGTGATAGAGTAATCAACAATGTTAAATGCTGCTGATGGTTCAAGCAAGATAAGGCCTGAAATTTGACATTGCTCTAGGCACTGTGGCAGTGTTAGAGAAGTGGCGGGTGGGTATTCCAGTGGCCGAAAGGAGAATTCAAGAAGTTTGAGACAGTGCATATAAACAACTCTCTTGAGGGCTTTTACCACTAAATGGAAAAATAAAATAGTGCTGACATCCAAAATGTGGTCAAAAAAAATTTTCATGAGTTTCAAATATAATAGCATGCTTGTGTGCTTATAGATACGATGCACTTAAGAGTGAAAGTGCAAATATGTGGGAGAACGAGGGCATAATTGTTGGAGCAAAGCTCTTATGTCAGGGTGGATTATGATATACATACACAAGTAGAGAGCTTTGTATGATAGTTCATTTATGGTAAAGGGCTGGAGCACAGGATATTTGGGGTTGATGCTAGGAGGTGACAATACATTGAAAATGGAAATATTCCTCGGACTGTTTCAAATGTTTCAGTGAAAATGAAATCAGGATCATCAGCTGAGAGTAGATAAAGGAGTGGGGGGAGACGAGAAGGTGTGAAAATTAATAGAATGAATGGCCTGGGATTGTATCATATAACTGCATGGCAATATAAAGAGTTCACTTGAAGTTCATGGTTATGATTTAAAGTGAGTCCAGCAGTGTGGCACTAGTATCAGACAAGTACAACATTTCTTGTGGCTGGAAAAAAAAGGTGGAGACAGGTGAAATTAATTGTAATAATAGATATTATTTAACAAAATAAAGTATTATTTTGACTTGCAATCAAATTAGGTATAAGGGGGAACATTTTCCATTCTTCTTTCAGTGCTGGGTCTTTGGAATCTGATGTACACTTTCCATCTCTGTTTGGACCAACCACATCTCAGAGGTTTAGTAGCCACATGTGGCTAATGGCTCCTGCACTGGTGGTATGGGTCTGGGTGATCGGTGAGGAGTGACTGGCTGAGAGACCCTGGAGGTCAGAAGCCTCAGGGGAGGAGGAAAGTTCAGTGAACTAAATGGCCAGGCTGTTGGTAGGATCATCTATACCTATACTGAAAATTCTAAGAACTAACAAAGGAGAACTTTTGAAGAGAATGACAGACAATAAGCAGGTAGGTAAAATCAGTGAGAAAACAAGGAGGAGGATGTGAGAGGCAGCAGGTAATAGCAACAGTGAGGAGGAATGGAATTTTTAGGGAAAAAAGTAGAGCAATCTGAAAATAAGGGAGTAGAATTTCTGTCCCTTCTCATGGTACAAGGGCTGCAGCCATCCTTGAAGAGATCTTCTTTGAGAATCAGTGTCTTCAATAGGATGAACATAACTGGTTAAGCAAGAAATACTGGTTTGCTTAGGATATGAATGTGTCTTGGCTGAGGTTGAAGAATTGTGCAATAGACATTTTCATAGACATACATATAGTTTTCAACAGAAGTAAAGAAAGCTTTGCCTAAAATGATATAAATTAAAATTATAAGTATTAAATTGTCAATTGTTGGTGCCTCAGTAGTTGAGTTGGTTAAGCATGTGCTCAGGTCATGATCCCAGAACCCTGGGATTGAGCCCCAAGTCCTGGCCCCCTGATCAACAGGGTGTCTGTTTCTCCCTCTCCCTCTGCTGCTTCCCCCATTCATGCTCTCTCTTTCACTCACTCTCTCTCGTTCAAATAAATTTAAAGAAAATCTTAAAAAAGTAAAAAAAAAATTTTTTTAAATCTATTGTTTTTCTGGGCAGGGGAAAATTCAGGGAGGGTAAGATTCAAGTTGATGATTGGTTATTTCTGGGAAGTGGAGCTCCAGTGACTTTCATTTTTGACTTGTTGCATTTGTGTATTAGCATGTTGTTACAACACGTATGTTTTTGTTTGAATAAAATATTCAAAAACGCTATTCTTCCCCTGTGGTCTTTATATTTGATATACCCTTTCTCCTGCAGAAAAAAAAGGGGTTTTCAAAAGAATTGCTAAGTAAGATTGTGTGTGTGTATGTGTGTGTGTGTGTGTACGTGTGTGTGTTAAATAGCCAGTTAGATAAAAATACAAAGAACAACCAAAGTGATCAAGCAGTCATTAGTGAATGAAACCAGAATACATCATCCCAAAATATACTTCTTTGACTTAAAAGTTATTTTAAGCTGAAGGCAATAAAGAAGCAGTAAATGCAAAAAAGGCTCCCCCTTTTCTGCTTAAAGGCAAGAAAAAATTTCACATTTTACTGGAAATACACTCTTACCAGCTCAGAGAAGTAACCCGGGTAATCTGCAGACAAATTGTTAAACTATTTTTCTAGTTACTTCACCATACCCTTTCGTCTAAATCTCTTTGTTTTGCCAATTCTTCACTTATTTATTTATGTATTTATGTATTTATTTATTTACTTACTTACTTACTTACTTACTTACCTATTTATTTAAAAGGTATGAAAACCCTCTTGCTTTGGTCAGTCTGGGTCTTCATTCTCTTATGAATGCCCTCGTTCCCATGTACAAATTCAATAACATTTGTAAACTTTCCTCTCATTGGTCTGCCGGTCAGTTTAATTTTCAGACCCAACCAGGGACCCTAAGAGGGTCAAGGAAAACTTTTTCCTCCCTTACTATGACAATTCTAAGTGTTCACTGTATACAACGCAAACACCAACCTTCACCTTAACAACATGCTTCTCAGACTAAGCACCAAGGCAGGCGTCTAAAAGAAAGCTGGAATCTATTGGCATTAAGTGTATTTACAGAGTTGCTGAGAAATTGCTACTGAGGTGTGAAATGGATTTAACAATCAATGAAATACCTCCCCCCATCAAAAAAAAAAAAAATCAATCAGAGAGCAATGGTTCTTTTTCTTCTGTAAAATAACATCTGCCCCAGGGACGCCTGGGTGGCTTAGTCAGTTAAGCGTGTGACTCTTGGTTTCAGCTCAGGTCATGATGTCGGGGTCGTGAGATAGAGCCCCAAATTGAACCCCACATCAAGCTCCACACTCAGCATGGAGTCTGCTTATGATTCTCTCCCAACCCCCTAGTGCTTTCTCTCTCTCTCTCTCTCTTTCTCTCTCTCAAATAAATACATAAACACATAAATACATATTTGTAAAAAAATAAGGAGGGCACTTGATGGGATGTGTACTGGGTGTTATATGTTAGTAAATTGAATTTTAATAAAATATTTAAAAAATAACATCTGCCTCTTGATTGGTGGTAGCAGCTATAGTTTTCAGAGCCCATGGCTCTTTTATTGTAGCCTTTTCTTGCCTGAGATGACCAAAATCTTTTGCTTAAAATAAACCACAGTTCTTTCAAGTTAGAATGATAATTAGACTTAAAAAAAAAAAAAAAATCTAGGGCAGCCCGGGTGGCTCAGCGGTTTAGCGCTGCCTTCAGTCCAGGTATGATCCTGGAGACCTGGGATCGAATCCAACATCAGGGTCCCTACATGGAGCCTGCTTCTCCCTCTGCCTGTGTCTCTGCCTCTCTCTCTCTGTCTCTCATGAATAAATAAATAAAATCTTTAAAAAAAAATCTAGAGTTGCCATTATTTTTGTTTGTTTTTATGGAATTCCTTCCTCTTATATCTTGTGCTTCTCCTATTTGCTATTATTATACTTCATTAGCCTAGTTATACTTTGTCAACTTAGTTTGGACAAATATCAAGATAACAAATTCACTTAGTGACAAAGTTACTTTATTATTGGAAGGCAACATAACAGATTAGAAAGAACATAGTGTCTGCAATCAATTATTTCTCTTCCAAATTCATGTGTTGAAATCCTAACACCCTAAGTGTTGATATTAGGACTTGGACCTTTAGGAAGTGATTAGGCCAAAGCTCAGAGCCTCTGGAATGGGTTAGTCCTCTACTGAGATCCAACAATGCTCTCTGGTCCTTTCTGCGCTGTGAGGATCCAAGAGGAAGCAAGGCTCTTATCAGACATTGAATCCACCAGTTCAACGATCTTGGAATTCTTAGCCTCCAGGATTACGAGAAGTAAATGTTTATTGTTTATAAGCTACCCAGTTTATGACATTTTTGTTACAGCAGCCTGAGTGGTCTGAGACAGTATTTGAAACCATGCTTGAGACTTGAATGCAGACTCTACATTAGTAACCATGAGAAGTCACTCAAATTCCACAAGGTAGCTTTTCTACGTCTGTATAATAATATAGTGGCAACTCATAAATTTGTCACAAGAATTAAATGAGATAACGTGTCTGCTACGTGTTAAATTCTACACATACTAGCAATTATTGTTATGAATTAGCCCATATTGTCAGGAATGACTTTTACACATTTTTTGGTTAAAAGATTGACAATAATTATAATTACAAGCATATTCCTAATTTTTACATAGAAAAATATCATACCTATTTCAGTCCTCAAAGTCATTTGCAGTCTATAATCTATTATTTGTCTTTGAGTATTATTAAAAAAACCTTCTATGTAATCAAATCAGTCATGCAAATATCATTAAATTATGTGCATTAAATGCACATAACTTCATAGTGACTGCCATGAGTAAGAAAATTTATTGTGCTCTCTGGAAGATACAAAGCCTGCTCTTCTTTTTTTTTAAAAAGATTTTACTTATTTACTTGAAAGAGAGAGAGAGAGAAAGAGAGAGAGAGAGAGTACATGAGCAAGGGGAAGGATAGAGGCAGAGTGACTAGCAGACCCTTTGGTGAGCTCAGAGCCTAAGGGAGGGCTCCATCCCAGGATCCCAAGATCATGACCTGATCACAGTCAGACTTCAACCAACTAAGCCACCCAGGTGCCCTACAGAGTCTGCTCTTTAGATTCAGAGACAAAGCAAACATTTTTCAGAAGAGTTTTATAAATAATATACTTTCAGAAATCATAGGAATTAAATTTTACTATGGATAGATGGTGCTATGAGGAGAAAACATGATAAAGGAGGATTTCAATCAAATCTTCAAGAGTTAAAGAAAGCCTTGGGAAATTATCCATTTTATTTTGCACCCCAAGAAAACATCTAACAAAATTGTGTATATTACATATTGCAGCAAAGGATACTGCACACAATGATTTTAATTTTCCTCTCCTATTAATATGAGAGACTCCTATTTCTCTAGTGAAAACTTCAACTCCACTTTTTACTCCTGCCTCCTGGTTAAAACTTATCACATCCAGTCACCAATCACTTGTTGTAAAATCACAGTGCTTCTCACGGTATTTCATTTATTTTGCCACATTTACACAAGGTAAATTCACCAGTTGAGATGTCAAGATTTTGATAAGAGGTACAAAATATTTAGGATTTTCAGTATAAGATTTTCCAAATTTTATTCTATAGAATTAGATTAGGTCTTCGATAAGCTTATGTGAATTTTTAAAGCAGAATCCCTTAATTTGTAATTTACCATGCACTTTGGCAATTTGAAAGGTTTTAAGAAGACTTGCAGGGCATACGCCTACTTATGTACAGCCAGCATTTGATGACAGAAACTTTTATTTCCATTAATCCTATGAAGTCAGTAAGAGAAGTTCTGTTCCAAACCACCTCCAACCAAAGTGATGAGTTAAGCCTGTAGGGTACGAATAAACCTTCTTAGGCATTCAGTCCCATCATAATCCTCAATGGAATATCTATCAAATGAGACTAGTGACATCCATCCAAAAGCTTCATTCATATTCTAGGTAAACTCCTAAGTAATAAAAGAAAATAATTTTCGCTTTTTCTCATTTGTAGATTTCATGAATAACTGATTTATCTTTATTTTAATAGGACTGTAAGTCAAGTAACTATATTATTTCCTTCTTCGTATTGGCTTCTAGAAAACTTACAGCCAAATTTTGGCTCATCTCTAAAAACTGTCTAGATTCTTATAGCTTGCATTATAATAATCTCATTTCTGGCTTAATCATATCTTCTTACCTTCATTTTCCTTTTGACTTATTCTGTTTATTGGCCTAGTTTTAGCTGTGGTTTTTCTTTCCATGCTCAATTGCCTTAAAGTTTTTCTTTTCTTTTGGAACAAGAGGGGTATAAACAAATACATAACTTTATTTTACCAATTACCTGTATATATTTTGTTTAATCAATGCAGTCTCCTTTTATCCTTTTAGAGAAGTAATGTGATATAGTAGAATGATCATTGTGTTCTTGGAGGTATGTATTTATGTATTTATTTATTTATTTTAAAGATTTTATTTATTTACGAGAGAGAGAGAGAGAGAGAGAGAGAGAGAGAGAGAACATGACCTGAGGGGCAGAGGAAGAAGGAGAAGCAGACTTCTTGCTGAGCAAGCAGCCAGAGGGCTCGATCCCAGGACCATGAGAGACCATGACCTGAGCCAAAGGCCTACACTTAACTGAGCAAACCAGGCATCCTGCCAAGAGGCTTGAAAATGACTTTGCCTCAATTCTGTCCTTAACTAGTTGTGCATTTAGTTAATATTTTGAAATTCTCTGGGCTTTCATTCTCACAGTCAGTTAGAAATAGACAGCTTAGCTTAAAGACTGCATGCAAGCCAAGTAGTTTGAGCTGGAAGGCACAGCAGAACTTCTATGCCACCTGGGGAAGAAAGTGGAATGGAATGGAGTTAGCTTCTGTCAGATGTGGGATAGAAATAGGGTTGGTCTATGATATGTGGGCAGCTAGAGTTAGCTAATATTTCATTGACTATTTAAATAGATATGTCTTATGGATCTGGTTTTGTTTTCATTTGTTTGATGGGAGCAGGGAAGAACATGTTTTGATTATTTTTTATTTATTTTTATATGTTTTTATTGGAGACATGCTTTGATTTAATCAGAATTATTTTTTAAAACAGATCCACATCATAATTCACTTCCAATATCTGAAGTGGAATGGGTAATTAAAAAGAAAACTTCAACAAATGACATTTTCACTATTTTTTTATCCATTAAATTCTTCTGAAAATACCATATCAAAAGGTTGAGGATTTATATATTGAAAATAAGTTATTCACTCCCATTAAACAGAATATTTTTGCATTATTTGCTTTAAAAATTTTAGCTGACAGTCTTGCACATGCTCAAGGCAAAAATGGTCATGAGCAACAGGTCATGGCTGATGAGAAGTCCGTCTTTACCCTTCCAGCCTGGAGGATGCTTTCTACACAGACAGGGGAAAACTCTGGTTTTATTTCACCTATAAAAAGAAGAGCTGTGCATTTATGTTTATATTCGAGTCATCACACACTACCCAGAATATTTGTAACTGTCCTAGGAAACAAGATACGAACACAGGTGAGCTTAATAGGTGTCTGACTTTTCTATATCTGACACTAAGTAAAACCCAGATATGATCACCATGTTCTTTTGGAACAGATGTTTCACAATCGTATGAATAGACAAAAGTGTTGGCAGAATTAAGCATCACACGTCCCTGTCATCATAGGCAAGCAGAACTCAGAAGGACCTGTATCAAAACAAGTGTAAACAGTCACACAATGGCCTGTCACACAGTTTCAACAGGACACTGAGTTAGATTTGTGAATTTGAATGTATTGAATATATAGTTGTATTTGTATGTTTTTACAAATTTGCTTGAAGTTTAAATTCCATGGAAGATATAAGCATTATATACGTTCACCTAGATCTGGGCCTGACCAACTCTGTCTGGCCATTCGGACCCAGCTATTTGACCCTCTCACAGGGGCCTTCCCTTATCAGTCAAACCTTCCCACTCCATTATTCCTTGTCTAATGACACCATTTTATTTTATTTATAATCTTTATTGTGATCTAAAATCATTATCTTATCTTTAACTTGTCTTGGTTTTTATTGCCATTTCCCTCTCAGTCTTAACTGAGAGCATCAGCTTCATGAAAGAATGAATATATTCTGTCCTGTTCATCATTTTGATCTTATGGCCTAGAACATGGCCTATAGCATAGTCATCATACTCAATATTCTGAGAGAATGAATACTTTTAACACAAATTTAAATAACCTTATAATAAATGTAATTTAAATCAACACTTAAAATTATATCTGGGTACACGGTTTCAAAGGATTCTCTGTTTATTGGACAGATGATGGAACTAGGTGACTTTTAATTCCTAAAACCTAGGCTGTATTTAAAATGCTAAGGAGTGCCTGGGAGTTTCAGTCCTTTAATTGGACAACTCTTGGTTTCAGCTCAGGTCATGATCTCAGGGTCCTGGGATTGAGCCCTGTGCCAAGCTCTGCACTCAGTGGGGAGTCTGCTTGAGGATTCTCTCTCTCCCTCTCCCTCTCCCCTTCTTCCCAGCTCTCTTTCTCTCTCTCTCTAAAGTACATAAATAGATCTTTAAAAAATAAAATAAAATACCTAAGACATTATGAGATAAAAAAAATACTATGTAGAAAATACTAAGCAATTGTTTCTACATCAGAGATACAAGTCTTTGGGTATCCTATCGATTTTTTATTACCTTTGGATATGTTTCTTCCAGTTTGGCTGTTTAAATAGACCCAAGACTTGAAGCCAATTTGGAACTAGTGAGACTTACTGTTTCATAAATGCCTTACTTCCTGGAGAAGCTAGTAAGCTTGCTGTATAGGTCAAATCCTGGATATTGCAATTTTGTTACATCATTAAAGAAAAGTTTAAATCCAAGTCAAATTAACAGATCATTACTGTAAAAAATGATTTCTTTATTGTATGAGACAATTAAGGGTATTCCTAGATTTATAGCAATACAAAACATGGGACTTAATCCTTGATAAAGAGGAGAATCAGTAAAAGTATATAAAAAGGAAAAACTCAGTTTTCCAGCAGTTGTGTGTCCTTTACCTTTACACAGAACACTTTACTTTTGGTCACCAAATGTGTGGAAGTTTTCCCCCTCCAAGCAATTCTCTCTCTCTCTCTCTCTCTCTGTATCTTTCTCTGTCTCCATGTCCCTAGTTATTACAACCAGTGAAGACTTTAAGGCCTCACTTGGATATCAGATAAGAGCAGGACAAAGGGTGGGCAGCAAATTAAACTGTAGATCAAGCAGACAAGAGGCAGGTAAGCCTCTGGCCACTTATTTTTCCACCTGACAATGGCTACAAAAAAAAAAAAGAAAAGAAAAAAAGTGACCTTGATAGGCAGTGTCTCTGCCCCAGAGTAACAGGGTACAGAGGCCATCATGAGCTCCCAACTAAAAACATGAGAGAGACAAGAACAAAAAGCACTTAAAAGGAAGGAACAAGAAAGTTGGATACCAGATGGGTCTCCTATAGTGTGACTCAATTCAACACTATCTACCTGGAGATAGTGTCAGATCCAATAGTTTAGGGGCTCAGTCCCACAAAATTGCTTTTACCCCATTTCTGGTGCCCATCACAAGTGGTAGAGCCCCAGGTTACCCATAACTTCTGTCCAATTTAGTTCCAAATAGGAGTTTCCCATGACCCCCTCCTAAGGTTCAATTAATTTACTAGAGTGGCCCAAAGAAGTCAAGGAAATATTAAGGTTGATCAGTTTGTTAAAGGACATGAAAAAGAATACAGATGAACAGACAAATGAAAGGTGAAATATTTGGGGATGAGTGCAGAGCTTCTATGCCCTCTCTGTGTTTCACTGTCCCCACACCACCATTTCATCAATCTGGAACCTCTCTTAACCTCATACTACTAGAATTTTTATGGAGACTTTATCATATATGCACGATGGATCATTAACTCCATTTTCAACCCTTCTCTCTCAAGAGAATGGGAGGTGGGGCCAAAGATTCTGAGCTTTTTATCATACATAGCTTGTTCTTTCTGGTGACCATCCCTCATCCAAGAACCATCGAGAAGTTCACCCAGAGTGGCCCCATTAGAAGTTGTAGGAGCTGTATCAGGAATAGGGTCAAAGACCAAATATTAGAACCAAAAATGTTCCTAGTGCTCTTATTGCTTAGGAAATTACAAAAGTTTAAGGAACTCTGTGCCAGGAACTGGAGGCAGAGACCAATATATATTTTCTATTATGTCACAGTACGTTATTGAAGTCTAACAATTGGGAATTACAAGGCAGCCTACATGGGAGAAAGAGCAAATACCTCAGAGTGAGAATCTTCTGTTTCTATTCTGGCTCTGTCCATTACCAGCATCTGTGGTCTCAGTTCTCAGAGGACTGAATTCATGAACCTATGGAACAATGCCTGACATATAGTAGATGTTACAAAAACACAGTCCTTTTCTCTTTCTCTTTATTGAATTTTCTCCAATCATTTGTGCAAATCATTTCATAAATATAAGCCAGTTATTTGAGAATGAGCAATTTAATCTCCGACTCATGAGAATTAAAATTGCACAAAAGATCATTAATTGCCCCAGAACAACTTTTACTGAGAAGGTGCTTAGCAAATTGTTGACTCACTGACCTGCTTGCATGCACAGACTAGGTGTAAATACACAACATATGGTACCTGAAGCTTCACCATTTTAAAACAAAGCTCATTCGCTGCCTTCATTGGTTATGCATGTTTTTCCTTCCCATGTTTCTCAATACTCTCAATAAGCTACTTCTCTGCTTGATACTTGAACTTTTATTTTTTTAAAGATTTTATTTATTCATTTGAGAGAGAGAGAGCGAGAGAGCTAGAGAGAGAACATGAATGGGAAGGGCGGGTGGGGAAAGGCAGAGAAAGAAGCAGACTCCCTGTTGAGCGGGAAGCCCAATGCAGGGCTCAGTCTGGGGACTCCAGGATCATGACCTGAGCCTAAGGCAGATGCTCAACCGACTGAGCCATCCAGATGCCCCAATACCTGAATTTTTAAATTTATCTTTGACTCTGCTAAACAAAGGGTGATAAAAAGATGAGATTCAATTTTATTGATAAATGATTGTGTCTTTATTTACCTGGCCTGATGCAGAAGAGCCAAGGGGAAGAACACAGAGTACTACTTGTCTAGAGGAAATATAGCTTTGTGAACAAGTCAGACATAAAACCCAAGATAACAATGACATGTGATAAGGCTAAGAAATTAAATACACAGTGTTGTTGAATCACTGAAGAGGAGGTAATTACATCACCTATGGTACGTTGGAAAAAGAAAGTGCTATTTGAAATGTGTTTCAAAAAATGAGAAAGAGTTCTGCAGGTGGAGGGGCAGATTACTCTAAGCGAGGAGAATTTAGAAGATTCCAGAACTTAGTAACTATGCTTTGGGTTTATTACAAAACATTTGAGTGGGAAGTGATGGGGAATGAAATCTGAAAATTATACAGTCTAAGAATATGAAGTCTTGGGTTCTCTGCTAATAAAATAAGTCATTCTGCATATTTTGTTGAATATTTAGAGATACAAGTTTATTACAGTAGCATCAGAATTTGTCTCCCTTTTCTTTTTTGAAGAACAAACTTGTCTATTTGAGTATTTTGCAAACTTTCCTGATTCAAAACCCCTTTTAATAGTATTTTTATGTATAGCTTTAATACTACGTTAATGATAATAAGATGAACCATATGAAATTGTTGATATTCAACCATTCAGACTTATAAAAGCAATAATTTCAGATGGTTTAAACTATATGTTATGGCTACAGTACTTAAGCTTTTTCATCATCTCATTGATTTTATTTGGTTGATTATAAAATGTGTTAGTATTTTAAGACTTATTTATGAAGATTATATTATAGTTTGTTTCTGTACCAGTCATACTAAATATAATGTTAAAATCATTTCTCATTTATAAATAGTAACTTAGTCTAAAAAATTCTATTAATTGTTTTGCTTTTTAAATTTTATCTAAATTCAATTTGCCAACATACAGTATAACACCCAGTGCTCATCTCATCATGTGCCTTCCTTAGTGCCCATCACCCAGTCATCCCATCCCCCACCCACCTCCCCCTCTGCAACGGTTTGTTTGTTTCTGAGTTAGGAGTCTCTCATGGTTTGTCTTTCTCTCTAATTTTTTCCTACTCAGTTTCCCCCACTTCACTTATGGTCCCTTTCAGTATTTCTTATATTCCATATGTGAGTAATACCATAAGATAATTGTGTCTCTCTGATTGACTTATTTCACTCAGCAAAATACCCTCCAGTTCCATCCACATCGATGTCAATGGTGGGTATTCATCCTTTCTGATGGCTGAGTAATACTCCATTGTATATATACACCACACATTTATCCATTAGTCTATCAAAGGACATCGTGGCTCCTTCCACAATTGACTGTTGTGGACATTGCTACTATGAATGTTGGGGTGCAGGTGTCCTCTAGTCTCACTACATCTGTATCTTTGGGGTAAATACCCAGTAGTGCAATTGCTGGGTCATAGGGTAGCTCTATTTTTAACTTCTTTGGGAACCTCTACACTGTTTTCCAGAGTGGCTACACCAGCTTGCTTTCCCACCAATGGTGCAAAAGTGTTCCCCTTTCTCCACATCCTCACCAACATTTGTTATTTCCTATCTTGTTAATTTTAGCCAATTCTCACTGGTGTGAGGTGGTATCTCATTGTGGTTTTGATTTATATTTCCCTGATGACAAGTGATGTGGAGCATTTTTTCATGTGCTTGTTGGCCATGTGTATGTCTTCTTTGGAGAAATGTCTGTTCATGTCTTCTGCCTATTTCTTGGCTGGATTATTTGTTTTTTTCAGCGTTGAGTTTGGTAAGTTCTTTATTGATCTTGGATACTAGAACTTTATCTGATATGTCATTTGCAAATATCTTTTCCCATTCTGTAGGTTGTCTTTTAGTTTTGTTGACTGTTTCCTTTGCTGTGCAGAAGCTTTTTATCTTGATGAAGTCCCTATAGTTCATTATTACTTTTGTTTATCTTGCCTTTATAGATGTATCTTGCAAGAAGTTACTGTGGCCAAGTTCAGAAAGGCTGTTACCTGTGTTCTCCTCCAGGATTTTGATGGATTCTTATCTCACATTTAGCTCTTTCAAACATTTTGAGTTTATCTTTGTGTGTGGTGTAAGAAAATGGTTCAGTTCCATTTTTATTTCACCATTTGTTGAAGAGACAGTCTGTCTTTTTCCATTTGATATTCTTTCCTGCTTTGTCGAAGAAGAGTTGATCATAGAGTTGAGGGCCCATTTCTGGGTTCCCTATTCTGTTCCACTGATCTATGTGTCTATTTTTGTGCCAGTACCACACTGTCTTGATGATCACAGCTTTGTAGTACAGCTTGAAGTCAGGCATTGTGATGCCCCAAGCTTCTTTTTTTTCTTTCAACATTCCTCTGACTATTTGGGGTCTTTTCTGGTTCCATACAAATCTTAGGATTATTTGTTGCAGCTCTGTGAAGAAAGTCCATGGTATTTTCATGGGGATTGCATTGAATGTGTAAATTGCTCTGGGTAGCATAGACATTTTCACAAAATTTATTCTTTCAATCAATGAACATGGAATGTTTTTCCATTTCTTTGCATCTTCCTCAATTTCTTTCATATGTGTTCTGTAGTTTTTAGAGTACAGATCCTTTATCTCTTCTCTTAGGTTTATTCCTAGGTATCTTATGGTTTTTTGATGCAATTGTAAATGGGATCAATTCCTTAATTTCTCTTTCATCAGTCTCTTTTTTAATGTATAGAACTGCAACCGATTTCTATACATTGATTTTTGTATCCTGCCACATTGCACAACTGCTATATGAGTTCTAGCAATTTTGGGGTGGAGGATTTTGGTTTTCTATATTCAGTATCACGTCATCTGTGAAAAGTGACATTTTGAGTTCTTTGCCAATTTGAATGCCTTTTATTTCTTTTTGTCGTCTGATTGCTGAGCCTGGGATTTCTAGTACTATACTGATTAACACTGATGAGAGTGGACATCCCTGTCATGTTCCTGATCTTAGGGGAAAAGCTATTAGTTTTTTCCCATTGAGAATGATATTTGTTGTGGGCTTTCCATTGATGGCTTTTATGATATTAAGATATCCCTACACTTTGAAGAGTTTTAATCAGGAAAGGATGGCTGTATTTTGCCAAATGCTTTCTCTGCATCTATTGAGAGAATCATATGGTTCTTTTCTTTTATTAATATGATCTATTATTCTGGTTGATTTATGAATGTTATTGCATCGCAGAGATAAATCCCACTTGGTTGTGGTGAATAATCCTTTTAATGTGCTGTTGGGCCCTATTGGCTAGTATTTTGATGTGAATTTTTGCCTCCACATTCATCAGGGATATTGCTCTGTAATTCTCCTTGTTGGTGGGGTCTTTGTCTGGTTTTGGGATCCAGGGAAGCTGGCCTCATAGAAGAAGTTTGGAAGTTTTCTTTCCATTTCTATCCTTTGAAACAGCTTTAGTAGAATAGGTATTATTTCTTCTTTAAATGTTGGTAGAATTCCTCTGAAAGCCATCTGGCCCTGGACTTTTGTTTCATGGGAGATTTTTGATGACTGCTTCAATTTCCTTGCTGATTATTGGTCTGTTCAGGTTTTCTATTTCTTTCAGTTTCAGTTTTTGGTAATTTGTAGGCTTCCAGGAATGCATCTATTTCTTCCAGGTTGCCTAATTTGTTGGCATATAGTTGTCCATAATACACTCTTAAAATCATTTGTATTTCCTTGGTATTGGTTGTGATCTCCCTTCTTTCATTCATGATTTTATTAATGTCTTTTTTCTTTTTAATAAGTCAGGCTAGAGGTTTATCTATCTTATTAATTCTTTCAAAGAACCAGCTCCTGGTTTTGTTGATCTGTTCTGGTTTCTATTTCATTGAGTTCTGCCCTAATCTTTATTATTTGTCTTCTCCTGCTTCATTTAGGCTTTATTTGCTGTTTGTTCTCTCTAGTTCCTTTAGGTGTAAGGCCAGCTTGTGTATTTGAGATTTTTCCAATTTTTTTAATAATAAATTTATTTTTTATTGGTGTTCAATTTGCCAACATACAGAATAACACCCAGTGCTCATCCCGTCAAGTGCCCCTCTCAGTGCCCGTCACCCATTCACCCCCACCCCCCGCCCTCCTCCCCTTCCACCACCCCTAGTTCATTTCCCAGAGTTAGGAGTCTTTATGTTCTGTCTCCCTTTCTGATATTTCCTACCCATTTCTTCTCCCTTCCCTTCTATTCCCTTTCACTATTATTTATATTCCCCAAATGAATGAGAACATATAATGTTTGTCCTTCTCTGACTGACTTATTTCACTCAGCATAATACCCTCCAGTTCCATCCATGTTGAAGCAAATGGTGGGTATTTGTCGTTTCTAATGGCTGAGTAGAGGCTTGTATTGAAATGTACTTCTCTCTTAGGACCACATTTACTGTATCCCAAAGATTTTGAACAGTTGTACTTTCATGTTTGTTAGTTTGCATGAATCTTTTTAATTCTCTAATTTCCTAGTTGACTGATTCATTTTTTAGTTGGATGCTCTTTACCCTCCAATTGTTTGAGTTCCTTCCAGATTTCTTCTTGTGATTGAATTCTAGTTTTAAAACATTGTGGGGGCAGCCTGCTTCTCCCTCTGCCTGCGTCTCTGCCTCTCTCATGAATAAATAAATGAAATCTTTAAAAAAAATAAAGCATTGGGATCTGAAAATATGCAGGGAATAATCCCAATCTTTTGGTATTGGTTGAGACCTGATTTGTGACCCAATATGTGGTCTATTCAGAGAAAATTCCATGTGCACTTGAGAAGAATGTGTTCTGTTGCATTAGGATGGAATGTTCTGTATATATTTGTGAAATTCATTCGATCCAGTGTGGCATTCAAAGCCCTTATTTCTTTGGTGATCTGTCCTTTGCTGAGAGTGCTGTGTTGAAGTTTCCTACTATAAATGAATTATTATCTATGTGTTTCTTTACTTTGGCTATTGATCGGTTGATTTAATTAGCTGCTCCCACATTAGGGACATAAATATTCATAATTGTTAGATCTTCTTGTTGGATAGACCCTTTATATATGATATAGTGTCCCTCTTCATCTCTTAGTACAGTCTTTGATTTAAAATCGAATTTATCTGATTTAAGGATTGCTACCCCAGCTTTCTTTTGAGGTCCATTTGCATGGCAAATAGTTCTCCACACCCTCATTTTCAGTCTGAAGGTGTCCTTAGGTCTTAAAAGAGTCTCTTGTAGACAACATACAGATGGGTCTCTCTGTTTTATCCAGTTTGATACCCTATGTCTTTTGATTGAATCATTTAGCCCATTCACATTCAGAGTAACTATTGAAATACATGAATTTGGTGTCATACTAATACCTGTATAGTCCTTGTTTCTGCAGATTGCTTCTTTGGGCTCCCTCTTTGCATACAGGATCCCCCTTAATATTTCTTGCAGGGCTGGTTTGATGGTCACATATTCTTTCAGTTTCTGTCTATCTTGGAAGCTCTTTTATTTCCTTCTTTTTTGAATGACAACCTTGCTGGATAAAGTATTCTTGACTGTATGTTTTTCTCATTTAGTACCCTGATACATCATGCCAGCCCTTTCTGACCTGCCAGGTCTCTGTGGGTTGGTCTGCTGTTTATCTGATATTTCTCCTCATATATGTTAGGAATCTCTTGTCTTGAGCTGCTCTTAGGATTTTCTCTTTATTTCTGAAATTTGCAAGTTTCTCTGTTATATGTCAGGGTGTTGATCAGCTTTTGTTGATTTGGGGAGGAGGGCCTTCTCTGTTTTTTGGATATGAATGCCTGTTTCCTTCCCAAGAAATGGGAAGTTCTCAGCTATGATTTTTTCAAATGTACCTTCTGATCTTCTCTCTCCACATCTTCTGGAATCTCAATAATACAGATGTTATTCTTTTTCAAACTGTCACTTAATTATTGGAGTCTCTCCTTGTGATCTCTTAGTTGTTTTTATCTCTTTTCCTCATTTTCCTTCCTTTCCATCAACTTGTCTTCTATGTCATTTACTGTTTTCTGCCTCATTTACCAGAGCTGTTAGAGCATCCAGTTTAGACTGCATTCCAGTTAGTGTCTTTTTTAAGTTCAGACTAATTAGATCTCATTGTCCAGTAAGAGAACCTCTAGAGTCTTTTATGCTTTTTTCAGGTCCCACTAGTAATTTTATAATAATCCTGAATTCTATCTCTGACATCTTACTTAAATCCATATTCATTAGATCTGTGGCAGAGAGTATTACCTCTCGTTCTCTCTTTTGTGGTGAATTCTTCCTTCAAGTAACTTTGTCCAAGTAAAAAGGCTGTATGAGTGAGGAGATTCAGAAATATCAATCACAACACAAGCAAAATACACACTAGATAATTACGAAGAGGTCAGTGACCAGAAAATAAAAGAAAAAAAGAAAACAAAAATGAAAAACAAATTAAAAAGTTGGGGGAGGTAAATGGTAGGGGAAAGAGAATATAATTTCACAGAGTGGACCAAAGCAGTGATCCAGTTGGTTCTGAGTGTATTTTGGTCTGTATGTTAGAAAGTACTAAATTCCAAAACTAAGTTATCAAACTACAACAACAAAAATTATATATATACAAAAATTAATTGAATACAGTGAAAGGAAGCCAAAAATGAAGAATATATCTATAACATATAATTATAAAATATGAAGGTCAAAAAAGAAAAAAAAAACTAAAAACAGTGAGTTGATAAATACTATAGTTAGGAAAAAAAGAAAGAATATTGGAAAATTTTAATCTTAAAGATAAAGGAATCATAAGGAAAAAACCTTGAGTTCTATATACTATTTTCTCTCAGTCCTGGAGCTTTCCAGTCTGTTTGGTCAGTAAACTTGCTGTTTCCCTCTTCTTCCAGAAGTTCTTTTGAGGGGAGGGGCCTGCTGTGCTGATTCTCAGGTGTCTGTGCCTGGGCAGAGATGCTGCCTCTCCTCTTTGGCCAGGCTCATTGTAAGCTGTTTGCCTTGTGAGGTCTTTTGTTTTCTGGAGGCCTCTCCTCTCTTGAGGGTGAAAGGAAAAACAATGGCAGCAGCCAGATCTCCAGCCCTGGAGCCAAGAGCTCCTACCATGTGCCAAATTGCAAACTCCTATAGGACCCACTAACTCAGATCCTCCTCAGGGGCAGGTTGTGGGGCACTGATTTGTACAATTCCAAGAGCATTGGGTGGGAGGAGAACTTTCCCTGGTTTGTGCCAGGGAAAGTTTGGGTTTGTCCTTTCCAGAGGAAGCAGAGGGTTGCCCCACTTCTGTCTATTGCAGAGCCCCGGTGTGGAGGGCCTTCACCCTATTGAGTGTGTACCCACTCCGCCTCTCCCAGATGCAAGTGGGAGGTTGCTGCATTCCGGTCCTTTGCAGGGACCCAGCACAGATAGGGGTGCCCAGTTCCTCTGAGGTTTGTGGTTTCTGGCCCACCAAGTGGAGCCTTCTCCCAGGCTTGCTGACCTAAACCCATTTCCTCAATCCAGTGCTTGGTAACTTTGCTGGTTCAGGTGCCCCTGTTCTTTCTGTGCCTCCAGGAATATTGAGACCTCATTGTCCCTCCTGCATTTCTACCCTATTTCACCACTGAACACTTTTTAGGTAGGGAGGACTCTCTCAGGAGCAGATTGTAAAGGTCCTTATTTGGAGTTCCGGGGTTGTATCACTTTTCTGCAGCTGGCTTACAATGGCTCCTTCCCCTCGATGTTTATCTTCCTATATATCCTCCATTTCTCTTCTACACACTCCTGCCTTCCAGGAAGTGGTCACTTTTCTATTTGTAGCATTCCAGTTATTGTTTATATCTCAGGTTGAATTCATAGGTGTTCAGGATGGTTTGAAATTTACCCAGCTAAGCTGGGGGACCAGATGAAACGAGCACCCCTATTCCTCTGCCATCTTGCCTAATCCTTCTATTAACTTTTATAATGAAAAACATTAATTTTGTGACAAATTTTAAATGACAATATATCAAATTTGACCTGGGGGCAAGAATAAATGTTAAAATGTCAATTGGAGTTTTATAGCAAATTACATCAATAATGGACAAAAGCAGTTTTTATGATCTTGTATTTGAAACCTGCTACGATTTACATTGGATATATTAAAGGAATTATTTTTTCTAATATCCATGATTTTTAAGAAATGATGAAATAAAATATGAGTTTATCTGTAGTATTTTTCCACAAATATCACATTCCATAGCCCAGGATAACAAAAGATCACTTAGTTTTTGGCTCCTTTCTGATACTTTTGCTGTGTGAGACATAAGAGTTATATTTACACAATGGCTTAAAGCCGCCTTACATAGACACATCTCCCAATAAATTTTTCCCTTGGAAACTCGTCATCTTAAATCCATACAAGGGAACAAAATAATCTCTTAATTGATCCATAATTAGTATCATGAGTATCCCTTTCCTTGAAATCAGTGTCCTAATAGTTTCTTGTCTGCTTTTTCTTGGGTCTGTCATAACAAAAACTGAGCAAATATTACTTATGGATGACCATTCCCCAGTTTTACCAGCTTTACTTTGAAAAGCTTCTACTGTATAAGTAAGTTCAAATCCTAGCTAAGGGATTTAACTTTCTTTAGATTGCCATCTTGAGAATCAAACAAAACATTAATGACAACAACAGAATAACATCAACAACAAATGACTATTTTATATATCAAATGGTATTTCCCTATATCAACCAAATGAATGGATTTTTGAATGGCTGATATGTTCACAGAACCTCCTTTGCTGAGAAAGGAAAAATATTTTGAAAAACAAAAAAGCAGCTATTTAGTTCCTAAATGTATTAGATCTCATGATAAGTAAGAGATCTGTATATTAGTTTGGCTTTCTCCAAAGCAGAGCCTGAGACAAGGACTTGAGTAGAGGGAACTTATCTGGGAGACATTCCCAGGAATAATAGTGGGAGAGCAGGGGGTGTGAGATAGGAAGGGAAAGAAAAAAAAACAAAGGATTCATTAATGAGGTCAATCCTGTGATTAATAGCATTAATAACTGGGATTAATAACTGGGATTCCTCCAGTATATTTGGAGAAAGGTGCAGAGTGTCTTCAGAACTATCCTTGAAAAATAAGATGCTGGAGCATTTATCCATGAGAACTCCCTTCTTGACTTAGTGTTTCTGTGTCTGCCACAACCTTTAACTGTTGACTAAGAAAAATGTGAACAGTTGGGTTATAGAGCAGGGGTGGAAGTTTCAAGAATTCTAAGCTTTGAGGGTTATGGGAAAGAAGATAATGTTACATTCTACAACTGGTTATTTGTAGCCTTTTTTTTTGAAACCAATATCATGATGGTTGAAGGAATAAAGAAAATTCCTATTCACTTTCAAAGTTTATCCCAACACCTGATAGTGCTAATTCTTGTCTTTGTTTCATCTCCCAGACTCACTTCTCTATATTCTAATCTTAAATCACAAGGAAAGAACCAGAGATGTAGTCTTTGGTTTTAGTAGTCTTTATTTTTTATATTCTTTTATGACATATATGAGAAAAAAAGTCCTTTTTTAAGAGAGAGAGAGACATACAGGGGAGGGAGTAAGAGAGAGGGAGAGAGAGAGTCTTAAAAAAGCTCCATGGAGCCCAGCTGGGGTACAATTCCATGACCCTGAGATCATGATCTGAGCCAAAATCAAGAGTTGGATGCTTAACCAACTGAGCCACCGAGGTGCCTCTCAGGTTTTTGGTATTCTTACTTCTAAAACAGATTCAGTGGTTTCTAGAGTTTCTCCTAGGTCTAGAATTGGTCTTGATTTGTATCTTCTAAGTAGACTTATCAGTCAATCCTATCTTTAGCATATTCTTTCTGTAATTAATGTATACACAGAATTAAATGTATATGGATATACAATGGGTTTAGAAGTCACCACAAATCATTGCCTTATACTCATGTTCTCCTCTATTTACTTGGTATAATGCCTGAGGCTCTCATCCTTAAATTTGATTCTTTAAGTGAAAGTGTGTTTCTAGGCATGTTGCCTCATGTTGAGGCATTGCTATTATATTTACTGTCCTGGCTAAAGGCAATAAGTTTTTCTTAGATTAGTTCATAATTTCTCTAATGCACTAAATTTAACTTTGAAAAATCAGTTCCTGTGTTGCTAAGGTTAACCACTGAAATGAAACTACTTAGAAAATCTAAATGGAGTCCTATTTCTGAAGGAGAAGGAGAAAGAAAAGGAGGAGGAGGAGGAGGAGGAGGAGAAGAAGAAGAAGAAGAAGAAGAAGAAGAAGAAGAAGAAGAAGAAGAAGAAGACGACGACTATGTTGCTTCAAAATACCTAATTTTTCCAATTTGTATTGAAAAGAACATTTCCTCATTTTTTTTTCACTAGTATATTCATCAATAAGGGAAGAACACTTCTTAGCCCAAAAATCTTACAGGCAGTAGAGTAAATTATATAGCTGTATTCTTTGTAAACACTACTTAGTTGAACAACCATGTGGGAAAAAAGGAGCTAGTAATCATCTGGTCCCAAACACCATGGGTGAGAACAATAAGGACAAGTGACTCTGCCTCGCTTGCAAACCCCCTTACTCATTGCATGAGCAATGCCAGAGTCACCAGTAAAAACCCAAAGGGAATACAAGGGGTCTAGGGTATGGTTTTGATGATTTCCCAGTTCTCTTATAACATGGCACTTCCATGTTGTCTATCTTTCTGTAAAATTGCATTAAACATGATAATTTGGGATCCCTGGGTGGCGCAGCGGTTTGGCGCCTGCCTTTGGCCCAGGGCGTGATCCTGGAGACTCGGGATCGAATCCCACATCGGGCTCCCGGTGCATGGAGCCTGCTTCTCCCTCTGCCTGTGTCTCTGCCTCTCTCTCTCTCTCTCTCTGTGACTATCATAAATAAATAAAAAAATAAATAAATAAACATGATAATTTATTAAGAATCATAAAATCAGGATTTTATGTTGGATCAAACTAGTTATGACCTGTTTTGAACACTCTGATTTCTTTTGAGAGAGTAGTTGATACCGATAGAATTTAAATCACTTTTCCCTGTAGCACACAATTCCTCAGTGGTGGAGCCATGACTAGAAATGAAGTTTCTGACATCTAATTACTTTGGTAAATTAAACCTCAATTGACCTTTTTAGATAATCCAATTGATGAGAAATACTGACTCTACATGTAGTGGTTAGTGCGTAGCTGTGGTTGTACAAAGGACAGGGTGATGGAGCTCCTGGCCTGGTTCAATAGTTTTCAAAGTAACAATTGAGAAGTTAAACTAATAAATAATGTGTTCTAGGAAAAATATTTTATCACTGACATTATTTGGAATTGTGGGCTCTTTATTATTATTTTTACATTCTGTACAAAGTACCCAGTGAGGATGATTCCCATTGTCCCATAATTGCTTACAGGTAAACAGTAAACTAATAATGTCCATTTAGGTTCCAATACAATACAGCAGGCCACCTGCTGCTAATTATTAGATGAGATTTAGACCAGAAAAACAATAAAAACGAGATGGAAATGGGGTATGAGCATGTACCCTGCCTCTGTCACACTCAAGTTCAGCTTTTGGCTGAATAGTAGTAAGAATAGCCAAATCTGAGACTGAGAGAATAAATATTTGTTTTTTACACGCTCATTATATTATATATCCTAACATTGTGCCAAATGTGTCCTTGGAATAAAATAATTAAATGTCATTTTTTTTCTTTTTTTTTTTTTTCTAGCCTCCATTGATTTTTTTTTTTTAACTTTTGTTGTTTTGGATATAAAAACAGAACTTAGCTAGTCAAATGATTTGGTCTGGCAGAAATCTTGCTTTTTTAGCAAACAAACAGTCCCCAACACAAATGCTCTCCAAAGTTTACTGAGTTCAGCTTCTGGACAGACTGAAATGAGAGCCTACCTCAGAGCACACAGAGAGGGCTGATTGGCTGGTTCAGGGAGGGCAGGATATATAAGAGGCAGCTGTAGAACATCTGGGAAGGTCAATGATATCCTCTGTCTAGAGTCCAACCTCAGCTCTCCTCAGTGCTCTCACCATGAGTGGGTGCCCATTTTTAGGCAACAACTTTGGGTGAGTATTTACCTCTATTTTAAGTATGGCCAAGCTCTTCTTAGAAATGCCAATTAAGAATGCTTTGATTCTGAGTTTTAAAAGCATTCAAAATTATCATCCCTATTCTTGCATTAAAAATCTCCTTTAAAATCAATTAGCCAGAGAATTTTGATCACTCGTCTTATTAGTTACTATGCTTTCTCAAGATCTCCTATTTTTTTTCCTCACTTACGTAACCTGTAGCTGTGCTTTTAAAAAATTATCTGTAGAAGACAATGAAGAAGACAAATCACAAACTGGTGTGAATAGAGCCAGCAAAGGAGGACTTATCTATGGAAACTACCTGCATGTAAGTGGTAGAGGCCTTGCAGTGTTTAGCTTCCACGGTTAGGAGCTAAATTCTGCGAAGTGACATTTTCGTGTTTTGGTTTGTTTGTATGTTTGTTTGTTTGTTTGTTTTCTCAGTCATCAAAAAGTTTTCTGGACATAAATATGCAAATGTATGCTTTTTCAACTTTTGTTAGAACAATTCAGGAGACTCGTATGTGAAAATTCACTTCTCTGACAGAGGTACAGTACACGGCAGAGTGCATAATCTAGAGCAGAAGAGTAGACATGAGAAGATGAAGTGTAGATAACTGGCAGGCATTGCACAACTTGTGTAAATAAGACATGGTCACTAAATCCCAGCCTAGATCATTGCAAATGTATCCAGAAAAATGTATTTTTAAAATCGCTTATCATAAAGTAGAAATGTTGGAGATACAGGTTTTCTTGAAATTATTAGTAAATGAAAGAGGAATATTACAAGTGAAGTATTTGGAGATAATTCTGGGGTAAATTCCATTCTATTTGTCTTCTACATTTTTTAAGAAGTGAATTGTTTGAGCCTTTGATACTTTCAATGATGGGTTTCTAAGGATGAGCTGATAAAAAATGTTACGATCTTTTTAGAATAGGCTCTTTGGGTAGTAAAAGAGCGGGAGGTAAACAGTGAGCTAAATTACCAAGCTTTTATCACACTAGTTTCAAGAGATAGGAAGGATATGGTTACTCATTGAGTGCAATTGTATTTGTAATGATAGAATCCTACCCAATGTAAGTTCTTCTGGAAAGAATAAAAATCATAAATTTAACTCATTCTTTATGATTAAGACTCATGATTTGTTAAAAAGACATAGAATGCTTCCCGAGAATTTGGGTATTCTTTTTTTTTTTAGCATTGTATTCTACTTCTTATTTATTTATTTTTTCTTTTTCTCTACTTCTTATTTAAATTGATAAAAAAAAAAGTTTTACAACTTCAAAATTAATCTTTCTTTTTAAAAATCGTTTTTTAGCTTTATTGAGACATAATTAATGTATAATAGTGTGTAAATTTAAGGTATATAACATGTTAATTTGACAAACTTCTATATTGCAAAATGATTACCACCATAACATTAGCTAACATCTGCATTATTTCACATAATTACCATTTCTTTTTTTTGTGGTGAGGACACTTAAGATCTATTCTCTTAGCAACTTTCAAGTATATAATACAGTTGATTAACTATGATCACTATGCTATATATTAGATCCTCATTACTTATCCATCTTATACGTGGAAGTTTATACAAAATTAGTCTTTTTATTTTTTGTTTAAAGTTGGAAAAGGTTTTGAATGCACAGGAACTTCAAAGTGAAATAAAAGGAAATAAAATCCATGATGAACATCTTTTTATCATAACTCATCAAGGTAAGTTGCACAAAAGGTTGGATAGTCATTATTCCACAAGCATTTCCCAACAATAATGAGAGCCACAATTCTTTAAGATGGAGAAAGATGAAGGAATCACCTCCCTTAGAAATGCTTGAAAATATTTTGCTGCCAGATAAATTCTCATAAGGCATCCTTTTAGAATTTTGTAACAGTCTTTTTTATGTAACTTCATTGCTAACTGAATCATGTAGGACTTTAGCTTTTTCCTAAACCCAAGGGAACATTCTATATCTTGGAATTCACAAAGAATTTGCAAGATAAGATGTTACTGCTTTTCAACCTGGAACTTTAAAAAACTAATTTCAAGGGGTGCCTGGGTGATTCAGTTGGTTGAGTGACTGACTCTTGATTTCAGGGCAGGTCATGATCTTATCAGGGTTGTGGTTGAAGCCCCACATCAGGCTACTTACTCAGGGGGAGTCTGCTGGAGAGTCTCTATCCCCCTTTCTCTGCCCCTCCCCTTCACTCTCTCTTCCTCTCTCTGTAAAAATAATAAATAAATCTTAAAAATAAATAAAATAAAATAAAATAAAATAAAATAAAATAAAAACTATTTTCAAGAAATAGACACTAAAATTTATTGTGACTTTACATAATCATAATCTGGTACAAAACAGAAATGTAAAATTTGTCTAAAGTGTGCGTTTATTCTCCTCAGGCTTCTTACCTCTGGACAGTGGTTTTTAACATAGGAATCTGTGACTTTGGGAGTTTAGAAAGTCCCTGAACTCATTGAAATTGTGCACAAAATTTCTTGAATATATGTCTTAAAGAGGTCTGTGATCTCAGAATATTAAAATTGACTCTAAGATTGTTGGTGCCGTAATATAGTCCTTTGTCTGACAAGGTCCAATGACTCATGCTAGTCAGTGGTCCATTTCTAGATGTGCTTTCTTTCCCTATCTGTTCTTCATGTCTTTTTCTCAAATGGTTGTTTGCTTCACTAACTGGTTAAAATGATCAACACCTTAGAGTAAAAAAATAAGATAGAAAATAATTGACTTGATATGTTACCTTCTCCTGTTTTCATGCTTACATTTTTATTACATTTATTGTCTTAGCCAAGACAAAATTAATAGAAGTATCATGGCAGGGTAGCCCAGATTTGGAATCAGAAAACTGTTCAGAATCCCATCTGTACCATTACAAATTGTGTGACTTTGGTCAGGTTTTTTGACCAAGAATTCTATTTCTCCACCTGCAAAATGGAGACAATTATTTTATCTTCTCATTCATAGCGTCCTTGTGAAGATGAAATAAACTAATGTGCATTGAGCACTTACCCCAAGGTGTAGCATGTGATAAGCATACAAGAAATGGGAGCTATCATGATTTGGTAGGGAGACTTGTCCTTCCAGCCTTCAGTTATGATATGTGGTCAGTGGGGTTATGGAACTAGCCACACAAAGTTAAACTTGAAAAAAAAGATATAGAAACTGAGAAATAAACATTTGATTTGCTCTTAGTCCAAATATGAAAATTAGATCCCTTGGAAGTCTTCTTAAATGTAATTTAAAATTATATTTGATTCCTCTACTTAGTACAGAAACATAGCCTTACCCATACAATAGTACCAAATTAGAATGCACCAGGAATCTCTAAGATTTTTGATATTTTATGCTCATCTAATGACTACATTGGTTATTTAGTTCCTTTGTTCGTAAAATAATCACCTATTATTTATTTCATGCTAAGCACTGTGCTTGGTACTAAGAGAGGTAGATGATGAAGATTTAGACTCTTCACATAAATGTAAGACTATATTGGTATTTATTGCTTTAAAATTACATTTTATTTTTTTCAATGTGTTAATCCTGTCTTTCAGAGAATTATGGTCAAAAAAAAGCTCCCATAACTTTACAATTGACAATGATGTTTCTCGTTGCAGCTTATGAACTCTGGTTTAAGCAAATCCTCTGGGAATTAGATTCTGTTCGAGAGATCTTTCAGAATGGCCATGTAAGTTAATTTTGTCACAATATTGGGTTTATACTTTTTTTGAGCATGTAGAAAAATATTGTTTATTAGAAAAACTTAACACCAAATGATGGAATTATTAATGGAAACATCTTAAAAACATTTCTGAATGGACAAGAGTGGAATTATACTTTCAGTGCCATTGCTATGGATTGCTTTAAGGTTCCTTTCAAATTTCAATTTCAGGCCTCTTGTTTAGAACTTTTTTTTTTTTGCCCTTAAAGAAAGTTGTTGTATATGACGGTAGATTGCCAAAATAGCTAATATAGATCCTTTAACTAACAAGTACCAGAATTGTGTTTCTTTTTTTTGTGTGTGTGTGTGTTTTCTTCAAAGATTTTTTCTAATGAATATTTGATATGGGATGATAGGAACAATGATGAGGAAAGTGAAAACAAGAAGAGAGAGGCGGGAGGAAGGGAGTAGTAGAAGAAAGAAAAAGAGGACACCTCAGTGGGTCAGCTGGTTAAGCTGCTTTTGGCTCAGGTCATGATCTCAGGGTCCTGGGATGGAGGTGGGAGAGGAGAGGCTCCCTACTTAGCGGGGAGTCTGCTTTTCCCCCAATGCACACCCCAATTCTCTCTCTCACTGTATCTTTTTCTTTCTCTCTCTCTCGAATAAATAAAATTTTTAAAAAAACTTAAAAGAAAAAGAAGATGAAGGAAAAAGAAAAAAGAGAATAGGAAAGGAATACCGAGGGAAAGCCTGGGGAGGATCAAGAGTGGGCGGAGAGCAGGGTAGAGCTTGAGGTGATTGCAGAAGTCTGAATTACCCTCTCCACCCTGAGCTCTGCCCCCTGCTCCTCCTACACACCTTCCCCAAGCAGGACACAACCTAGTCCCTGCAGCCTCTGAGCCCCTGCTCCAAGACAACTCTGCGCACACAATACTCCTCTTATACATGTCAATACAATTCCCATTTATGTTAATGGACACTTAACATAAAAACAGGTGTTGTTTAGTCCTCAGCCAGAAGTTTCTCTGTTTCCTTGACCTTTACTCCTTAAAGAAAACTAAGAGAGAAATTGACTTTGAAATCAGTGGCTGTTGGGTCTCAAAACTGACTTCTTAGTTACTTCCACATAATTTTCTATTTTTAAAGAAAAATGATTCCAAATTTGCAGACAGTCTTTGCACACAACTTCTAGTCGCTATTAATTCAATATATATATATATGGCAAATTTTAATCCCAATGTTCCTCTTTAAAACAGAGAAAGTTACTAGGAGTACATTATTGTTTGTAGTCCATTTTGTATTTCTAGAAATCAGGATTGATTACTCTGTGTTCCATTTCTTAACCATCAGGTCAGGGATGAAAGGAACATGCTCAAGGTTGTCACTCGCATGCACCGAGTGGCCGTGATCCTTAAACTACTGGTGCAGCAGTTTTCCGTTCTGGAAACGATGACAGCTTTGGACTTCAACGACTTCAGGTGTGTATCTGTGGCTTGTAAGAATGCGGTGGGATTTGCCTTTTCATTTGGGTGGGGTAGAAGGGGAACATGTGTGCTGAGTAAGGCTCCTGTCCTACCGACACTGAGTCACTACAAACATGTGGGAGTCTTGATCACAAAGCATTTGAAAAGTTTTAAAAAATATGCCCTCATTCACTTTTACAGATGAACCTAATATGATCAATTAACTTCAATTCATTGTTGTGTGTCTTGTTTTTATCTAAAAAGAATTTCACACTTGATTTTAGCCAAAAGGCCGAGAAGCCACTAAAAGGTATTTTGGACAGGCCATGTGGGCAGCTCAGTCAGTGAAGCATCTGCCTTCAGCTCAGGTCATGATCTTTGGGTCCTGGGATCAAGCACCACATTGCATCTGGATCCCCACTCAGTGGGGAGCCTGCTTCTCCCTCTCCCTCTGCCCCTCCCCCTGCGTGTGCTCTCTCTCTCTCTCAAATAAATAAAATCTTTTGAAAAAAGGAATTTTGGACAACTTATCAAAATGGCTAACATGACTGACACAATGCATATAACTACATTTTAAAAAATAGCAAAACTAAAAATACAAGAGAAACAAGAGTTGACAGGAAGCCTGTCAGCAAAAGTATCAGTTTAAGTTATGGATTGAACTATAAGCATCAGCTCTGCATTTCCAGGCAGCCAAAGCCATATATATATATTTTTTTAAAAAAGCTTTTTCATACTAAAATTGGAGAAGAGATTTTCTTAAGAACATCAGGTGCATTTAAGGATATCACAGGCAGTGTCTCCAACATGTGTGATGGTCAAGTAAAATTTCTTTGTGGTGGTTTTTAAAAATTGAAGTCTTACAATCAATTAGGTGAAGGAAGCTTAGAAGAATAGACGAGTTAGAAGGATGTAGGATGGGAATTATAACATTTTTTGATTGCCTATTTTGTGCAAGGTGATATCTCATTTGTTTTACTGGTAGTATCTCATTGGTGCTCATAATAATACTAGGTAGTGAGGTCAATGATGACATCCGAGAATACAGATTTTTTTTTTAATTTTATTTATTCATTCATGAGAGACACAGGGAGAGAGAGAGGGAGAGACAGAGGGAGAAGCAGGCTCCATGCAGGGAGCCCGACGTGGGACTCGATCCCGGGACTCCAGGATCACACCCTGGGCTGAAGGCAGGTGCTAAACCACTGAGCCACCCATGGATCCCCCAAGAATACAAATTTTAGGAGGGATTGAATAATATGTATAAAGAATCTTTTCAGCACTATAGAATAAGCAGTATTGCTCAATGTCCATGTGTCTTTATCTCAGGAAAAAAAATTGGTGTACAAACACATAAACATATGTGCATATACGTATGTGCGTGTATACGTATATATATGTACACACATGCATATATGCCATTGCCCAAACTATATAAACATTCCATCTTTAAATGTATTAATCGACAGCAACAATGATATTTAGACAGCTCATTGTTTTTCTTCAGCAAGGTCAAATCACTGGTCCAACTCTAGGCAGTTTTGCGTCAGTGTTCTTGGTAATACCTAAGAAAGTAAAACTGATGACCTCTCAAAATAGAAGAAATCAGTGTTTTGTAATGTCAGCTCCTCTCTTCTTTCTCTTCTCTTGCCTTCCTCCATTTGTCCTCAGAGAGTACTTATCTCCAGCATCAGGCTTCCAGAGTTTGCAATTCCGACTATTAGAAAACAAGATAGGTGTCCTTCAGAGTTTGAGGGTCCCTTACAACAGAAGACATTATCGTGATAACTTCAAAGGAGAAGATAATGAACTGCTACTTAAGTCTGAGCAGGAGCAAACACTACTGCAACTGGTGGAGGTACGTATGCTCAAATACTATCCTGACATCTTATTAATTTAGCTTCTGTTAGGTCAAAATTTTAAAACTCAGCTGTTTTGTCACATTAATTGTAAGTAGGAACAGAGAGAATTTATAAAAATACTTAAACTCAACTAATTAAAATGTTTAAAATATAACGAACTCTCTTGAGAGTTTCAGAAATATTTATATAATCAATTATGTTCATATTTAATAACTTTCTCATGTTATAAGGCAATTCTTTTAAACAAGCCTACTAAACAACACTTAGCTGATTTTTAAGCTAAGTATAGTCATTTAGTGAGCTTTACTTTTAAAAATATAGTCCATAATTGAACAGTTCCACAAGTTAAGTATTTTTCTCAATTAAAGTAAATTACTAAGAGTAGAGTCTTCAGAATTTGTTCTTTTCATATCTTAATTCTCTATGAGTCTATACAAGGTCTTAAGGGACTACTGTTTCTCCATAAGTAAATTATTAAATCAAGGTTACATGGTTTTGATTTCCTTCATAATGGTTTTTCCCTTTGCAAATTAAAATTTTCTTTACTGACTTCTACTCTGCACACTAATGCCCTTGGTATTGTAAATGTGGATTTAGGTGAATATGCTATATATGATGCCAAATAATAGCTCATAAAGATGGGAGGGAAAGAATCACAAAGCTAATTTCAAAACCAAAAATAGGTTGAATGAGAATCCAAAGAGATGCATGAATTTTGTTTCATTTTTACATGAAAAAAAAATCTCTGTGTTAACTATACTGGAATCAAAGTAAAGTACATTAAAAAAAAAAAACCAATTCTTGTGGACTCTTAAAATAATCCAATAGTTAGTTCATGCCAAAGTTGTTAAGTATACTATGCTCCTACATTTAGAAGAGAGCATATCATAAGCATGTCATAATTCCTTCAGCTCCTAAGCCATAATTTATTTTGAGAATAAACCAGAAGACTTCATTCAAACAACATTTAGATATGCGCATACATTTATAGAACAAAATTGGGATTTCTGTAATCCTATATTTCTTAATAAATAATGAGTAAATATTATTATATGATTGCTTTAAAGACTAAGAAATGAAATATAATGAATTGCTGTTCTTTAAGTGAAGAAGTTGAAGGGAAAGGGAAAATATACATAAAAAACACTTATGACATATGTTTCTCAAAATTAATAAAATTTCCTATTTCAAGTTCATAGATATTAGATACAATGTATTTTACATTATTTAAAATTCTACAATATATTTACTTAAAAAAATAATGCTTCAGGCATGGCTGGAAAGAACACCAGGTTTAGAGCCACATGGATTTAACTTCTGGGGAAAGCTTGAAAACAACATTGTCAAGGGCCTGGAAGAAGAATTCATAAGAATTCAGGTATTTATGATGCCATAAGTAGATATTTTATTTATTGGAAATTTTATTTAAGAAATCTCCAGCTTTCTCTTAAACTTCCATTTTTCTCATATTCTTTTTCTTTCACAAATGCATCTACAAGAAATATATTACATGAATGATTTTTTTTTTACATGAATGATTTTATTTGTGTATAATACAAAATAAAGAGTTCATAATCGGCATGATTTTATTTTAGATAAATATATCAGATTAATAGACCTTTTTATTTCTATTGAAAATTTCATATCATGAGCAATTTTAGACAGAAGTAGGCTCACAAAAGACCAGTCAACCAAATATATTTAACCATATAATTTACCATGGGCTCATGTATATTTGTTGGACCCTTCCTGTTGCCTCTCGGTTAAAATTTCTTTCACTTAAGAAAGATACTGTTGATTCTTCATTTCCCTCAAGCTACCCCCTCATCCTCTCATCATAACTACATTTTTTCGAAAGAATTGTTTCAATTCTATATCTGAGGAGGCTGTATCAGGTTAGTTCTTAAAGCAGGGACTTTGAAGTCACACTGCATGGGTTCAAGTCTCACTTTCATCTCTTAATGACTGTGACATTGAACTTTTCTGTTATGTAACCTCCCTCTGCTTTGCTTTCACCGATGGTAAAATAGAAAATAAGAGTATTTTCCTCGTAGGATTATTATGAGCATTAAGTTAGATTAATATCTGTACAGTATTTAGCACATAGTTAGCATAATTATTTATTTCTCATCAAATCCTCAACCCAAATCAGTCTGTCTTCTTGTCCCATCATTCATAGGAGGCCTCCAGGTATATAAATCCAATGGATTCATTTTAATTTATTTTACTTCATCTCCTAGTGGCATTCAATAATAATGGCTCCTTATTCTTTCTTGAAAAAAATTCCCCTTGGATTTAATATATGACATTGTCTTCCTTTAGATCACTGGCCCTTATTGTCTTGATTTGTCCCTTTTTTACTGGCTCATTTTTCTTCTCAGACCAATAAGTGGTAGGATTTTGCAATGCATTGTCTTAGACACTTTGTATTCTCTCTCTGCACTCTTTCACCACATGAACTCATTTATACCTAATGTTTTAATATCTACTTATATACCAATAACTCCCAAACATTCATCTCCAGCATAAATAACTCTTTAAGTTTCAAATTACTTATCTCACACCCTACTTTATAATTTCCCCCTGGTCCTCTCAAAAACATAATGATAAAACCAAGCTTTCCTTTTCCTTTCCTCCTCATATCAACTCAATCTTCTACAAATTGAAGAAATTTTTTCTTATAAACCATCTAGTTTGTCAAGTCTGAAATGTACAACTGATCCTTGGCGCTTCCCTCTTCTTCAATCACTTCTTCAATTTATCACCAAATCCTACCAATTTTACTTTCTAAATAGGTGTCAGATATCTCCATTTTATCTACCACCCTCAATCACATGAAAACTACTCTTGTTTTTCACCTGGACTCATAATTTCTCTCAACTATTCTACTTCTCCCCAATATGATTCCATTCCAATTTATCCTGCATACTGCAATTTGAGCAATCTTCTTAAAATGCAGACCTGATCACATTTTGTTTTTGCATAAAACCTGTTTTTCTCCCAATTGTTTTTAAAATTAAGATAAAAACCTTTAACATAGTCTTCAAGGTGATTCATCATCTCATGTGGTCCAACCATATTGAATTTCTTTACAGTAAATTTAATTCTTTGAATTTATCACCACGGAGTCTTTTTATATGTTATTCTCTGGGCTTAGAATATTCTTCCCCAGGTACTCCTTCCATTCTTCAAGTCTTGGCTCCAGGAGAACTTCAAAAAGATCTCCCCCTGGGACATCTGGGTGATTTAGTCCATTGAGCGTTGGACTCCTGATTTTGGCTCAGGTCATAATATCAGGGTCCTGGGATCAGGCTTCATGTTCAGAGGGGAGTTTGCTTGAGATCCCTCCCTCTGCCTCGCTTTCCCTTCCCCCCAACTCCGTTCACATGCATGCACTCATACTCTCTTTCTGTAAAATAAATAAATAAATCCTAAAAAAAAGGATCTCCCCTGACCTCCTCACTACTGTTAAGTTCTCATGGCATTATATATTCTGCTCCTATATTCTACTGTCCACACTTGCAGTATAATGCCTAGGTAATTATTTGTTCGATGTCTTTTTCCCACCAGATGGTATACTTACTGCATGAGTTCACGGAACTCAATTTTTGCTCACAATTTTATCTCTATCACCTTAGCGTGACATTTACTAAATAAATGAATAATTAATTGACAATAATGTGCATACAAGTTCTTACCACATGAGTGATTGTTCAAACTGAAATAATTGACTTAACTGATTTTTGCTTCAGCTCAATTAATTGAATTGTAAGTAAAGCATTTGTAGTAGGCAGAAGTATAAGAATTTCCTTAAATGGTTCAACAGATTTCAAATGAATAAATATCTGAGTGTGGAAAATATCTAAGAAATTATAGAATATAAATTCTATACTGAATATAGAATTTTAATAGAGTTAATAGTTTTTCTGGCTGGAAATTCTTAACCTTTCCTATGTGAAATTACTTTCCTTCCTGTCTTAAAAAATTACTGTCTAAAATTAGATTATTGGCCACTTGTAAGTTGTCTCCAGTTTTGCCCCTCTGAGTCCATTTCTCATGATATTTATGAAAATAACATTTGAGATTAACAAATCATGTAAACTTAAATAAAAGGATAGAACCAGGGAGTGTGAGGAAGACTCATCTCATAAGCCATAATTTCCAAGTTATATTATTAGATGAGAAGGCAAATATTCCTTCAGAAACTATACCCTTTTTGCTCCTGTGAGTCTATTTCTCACAAGAGATGTTTTCCAAAATTAGAATCTGTGATCTCTCTTGAGAATATTAATGCAATATTTTTCCCAAAGGCTAAAGAAGAGTCAGAGGAAAAAGAGGAACAGATGGCTGAATTTCAGAAACAAAAAGAAGTGTTACTCTCCTTATTTGATGAGAAACGTCATGAACATCTCTATAGTAAAGGTGAGTATTTTATTCTGAGTCCTTTCCCCGTAATGTATGACTGTGAGATTAAAATGCCAAATCTTATGTGGGAGAAATAAAATGAAACTTTATATCGTGCTCACAGAAACATGAATAAGGTTAATTTTTTCTGCTATAACTTTATATGGTAAGTTTGTGTGTCCAATATATCTCAAAGACATTAGTCAGAAGCTTTCATATGTATCAGACATACAGGGTACCAGGAGAAATTGAATAGGAGTGCATTTTAGTTCACAGCCAAATAAAGACAGAAATGAAGATAAGCAGTGTAACTGTAAATAATACAGCAGTACAGAGCAGAGGAATAATTATTGTGAGGGCAAGGGTGGTTTGACAGAGGAAATCAGTTTCCCAAATAGACAGGGGAAAGCACATATTTAGATTTTCTGGCATAATTAATGTTGGGATATTATTTTCTGAAGCTCATTGACCAGTAATATCATCAATACCTTCATTATTTAACTCTTTTATGTGTTTGAAATTTTTGTGTTCATTTGTATTTGGAACTTTTATTACAAATTACTTATAATTTTTTTGGAATTTTGAGTGGAATAGAAGGTAAAATTAATTTTTATAACATAAGTACAAGGCATAGTGGTATATGAAATTACTATGAAATGCTACAAACTTAAAGGTTGTTCGTCTGTTTTCTATAAAATCCCTGTAAAGAATAGCAAAAACCTTGTTTTTCTGCAGATAGAAGAAAGCCTTTTAGTAGAGCACCCATAAAAGATTTTATTTTATTTTATTTTATTTTTTATAAGAGATTTTATATAATGGTTGTACTCCTTGAAGCCAAATGATTTCAAGTAATTTAGGTTATTTTGAGTGAATTAGAAAAAAAAAAAACTACTTTCAAATGAACCTCGGAATTAATCTTATTTTTTATAAAGTAAGTCATTATACTATTTGACTTAAATATATTTTAGTATAGAAGTTAAATATTTTCTATATCAAGCTTTCCTAACATGATACTTAAAGGTCATGAAAATTTAAAATGCATACATATATATTTTAAAGGCATATGTATTATATATATAAAGTGTGCATATATAAAATATGTATTACATATATATTTGAAATATATATTAATTTGCTTTGTAAAATCTAAGGAATAAAAAATTTAAACCAAACTACTGTTTTCTAAAAACATATGAAACTCAATTATTTAAGATCATGATGCCAAATTAATATGACTGCCTTAAATTCCTCATTATATTGAAACTCACTGTTTCTTGCAGGTGAAAGACGATTGTCATACAGAGCACTTCAGGGGGCCTTGATGATATATTTTTACAGGTAAAAGCAAAGAAGAGTAGAAGCAGAAGCTGAGGAGTGGGTACAGATAATATATCAAGTATAAAGCTTATGAATTGCAATCATAGTTTTAAGAAGTCATTTAGTTTTGGGAGAAATCTTAGAAAATAATTGTGACATTCATTAATTTGTATTCTAGATAGTAAGAATGTAACTTTACCCCTATAGTGGGTAAAAATATACATACCACACACCAATTAAACTTGCTTTTTATTGAATTCTACAATATTCTATATGACATGACATTTTCTAAATGGCCTAAGTTTAATCTACTCAGAAACTCAGTCATAAAATGTCTTCCATCATTAAACATTGTTGTAGAGTATTCCTGTTTTATGAAATTTTTAAAAAGTGATAAAGTGAAAGCAACTTTATAAACTGATTTCTCTTTATTCTGCAATTTCAAGTAAAATTGTCTTTACTGTCCAAAGTGTTTGGGGTGTCCCTTAAATGTCCATGTACTCCCACTCCATTGGTATGAAGGCCTTATCTTCATGTTTCATAAATTAAATGTGTCAGAACAATGGAGAGCACACTAGTAAACATTAAAGACAAAAACAAAAATAAACCCCGCATTTATTGGACCTCTTATATTTGATTTTTTAATCTTCTCAAATTCATTCCTTCAGAAACATCAACAAAATTTTTTACTCTTTTCCTAAACTTCTACTAAATGTATGCCACTCAAGTTTATGTACCTGAAGCAGAAAATGTACTGAGTGTTGAATGACTAGATAAAGAAAGGGAAAAAAAATGTATTAGAGGAAATAAAAAAGCAGTTTTTGTTTTTGTGTTTTAATATTTTTGCCTAGAAGTTTTAATATAGTTTGCCTATAAGAAGCTGGTGAATCTGAAATAGAGTATTTGTCTACTTTTTGTTTCTTTAATTTTAAGGCTTTTTTTTTTTTTTTTGAGAGAGAGCATGTGTGCACATGTGTGGGAACTGGGGGGAAGGGTAGAAGGAGAGGGAGAGAGAAAAATCTGAAGCCAACTTCACACTCAGCCTGGAGCCAGATGGGCACCCTGATCTCAGGATCCTGAGATCATGACCTGAGCTGAAACCAAGAATCCAAAGTTTAACCAACTGAGCCACCCAGGTGCTCCTATGTCTATCTTTTAATGAGTGTCAATGTTGAGTGTGATTCTGGCTGGTTGCATGTATTACATGGAATATTCTAGACCCTTTAAACAAATACTATAAGCTGATTAGTAGTATCCTCATTTTTGAGACTAAGAAACTAAGACTGAGAGAGTAATTCAGAGCTGCTGCAGCTCTTAACAGGTGAAGTTGACATTTGTTTGGAGAGCCAACAGATTACAAAACTCATGCCCTTCTGAACACACTAGAGTTGCTTCAATAGATATATTTTTATTATTATTTCTTCTTTAGGGAAGAGCCTAGATTCCAGGTGCCTTTTCAGTTGCTGACTTCTCTCATGGACATAGACACACTCATGACTAAATGGAGATGTAAGTTTCCCCACACCTTCTTCTTTTTTTTTTTTTTTAAGATTTATTTATTCATGGGAGACACAGACTGAAAGAGAGAAGCAGAGACACAAGCAGAGGGAGAAGCAGGCTCCTCACAGGGAGCCTGATGCGGGACTTGATCCCAGATCCCAGGATCACAAACTGAGCCGAAGGCAGACGCCCAACCACTGAGCCACCCAGGTGTCCCTTCCTCACACCTTCCAGCATGACCACCTCAACCCTGATAATTATTCCTTCTCATCCTATATCTTGAATCCTTTTCTCCATCTGTCTGCTCCCTTTCCTGCTATCTTTTCTTTCCTCCTTTGTGTGTGAATGAATTGTGTTTTTTGTTGTTGTTTCTTTTTTTTTTAAATCTGCCCAACAGTTATTCTCTCCCAGGGCCATTTACCCATTATACACAGCAAGCATAATACCAAGGGCCCAGACTATCTTTGGGGCTCCATGAAACTATTTAATAGTCAGAAGAAAAAAATAACTTCAGGTTAAATAGAATGTGTTAATATATAACCATATCTTATTCATCCTTATGCCAATACAATTTTAAAATATAATTTATATGTGTGTGTATTACTTGTGTGTATATATGTATATTATATATATTATGTATATATGTATATGTGTGTATATATATGTATATACATATATATGTCTGTGTAATATATATATATATATATATATATATATATATATATATATATATAAAAAATGGAGAAAGGGACCCATGAAGGCAAAGGTGGTGAGGGCTTGTGAAAGTCATAATTTGGCCCTACTCTTTCCTATTGTGTTCACAGGCTAGTCCATCATTATTTTGGATGGATTCATATGCATGTAGCCTGAGCCAAGTGGGGTGCCAGGCAACCTACTGGTCTCATCAGGCTCTCACCTGCAAACCTTCCATACGGCTAAATGATAAGGTGTGAACATTTTCTCAGGGAGCAATAATCATTACCAACCACTTGCTTTTAGAAAATTGTGGAACTAATGGCAGAAAAAGATCCATGGAGTTAATTTGTGTGTTTGCCTAGATAACCACGTGTGCATGGTGCACAGAATGCTGGGCAGCAAAGCTGGCACTGGTGGGTCCTCTGGCTATCATTATCTGCGCTCAACAGTGAGGTAAGTTGGGGGAAATTCACCTGTTTTTCTTGGTGGAAGTCACTGATTCTTGGTTCGTCTACATACACATACATTATCTAGGAAATGTGATTTATACTTGCTCTCATCCGAACTGCTAACAACACATTTATCCTGGTTAGATGAAGGCATTCCTATTAGAGAGGTCATTATAAAAATTCTTAGTTCTGGAACTTCATCATTTTGATCCTGAGATGAAATGAGGCATTATTTGTGGTGGCATGACCTATGAGGATATGAGGGAGTTCATCCAGGTAGGAACATTTTCAACTCATTCTGGCTCAAGTTTGGACTAGACTCAAACAATTATCATTTATTCGGCTAATGTCCTCTTGCCCAGGTGAATGACACAGCTGAAAAAATAGTTTCTTATTTCCTAGTATGACTCTGTGTTATAAATACTACTTCCATCTATTCCAGAGAGTGCCCAGGAAGGAAAGAGGTCAAGGAAAGGCACCAACATTTATTTAGCACCTAAAACATGCTAGAAAGATCTATAGGACATTTGTGTTTTTAATGTATTTAATGTTCCCAACATTATAGATGGATATAAAGATAGATACATACATAGGAAAATGGGAAAACTTAAAAGGCCCCGTAAGAAAGGAGAATCAGCTCAAGAATAAATTAGATATTCACATTTATTTTTATTATTTTTGTTTTGAACATTTAATTTTATTTATTTTTTATTGGAATTCAATTTGCCAACATATGGCATAACACCCAGTGCTCATCCCATCAAGTGCCCCCCTCAGTGCCCATCACCCAGTCCACCCCCACCCCCTGCCCACCTCCCTTTCCACCACCCCTTGTTAGTTTCCCAGAGTTAGGAGTCTCTCATGTTCTGTCTCCCTTTTTGATATTTCCCACTCATTTTTTTCTCCTTTCCCCTTTATTCCCTTTCACTATTTTTTATATTCCCCAAATGAATAAGACCATATAATGTTTGTCCTTCTCCGATTGACTTCTTTCACTCAGCATAATACCCTCCAGTTCCATCCACATCAAAGCAAATGGCAGGTATTTGTCGTTTCTAATGGCTGAGTAATATTCCATTGTATACATATTCACATTTAGTCTCCAAAATTCTTCATATTGTATATGGTTTCCATCCCTACTCTTATTATTAGATTGACAATTATAAGACACACAGGTTCAATTTTTCATCTTTCTTATAAATTTTCACTTAGAAACACACTCTATACTACTTATAAAATTCATTGATTTGAATTTTCATAGTCATCACATATTTTCTCTTTCCCTGGGGAATACATTCTGTAAACATGAAACAGTAAATGATTGTCTGTACCACATGACCCTACACATCAGTGGATGGTGGTAATAATGAACACAAATAGCATTTCTAGTGTGCCATTATCTCATTAAGTCTTTACAAAGGCCTGGTCGGGAGAAGGGGCTCTAGTTTTTATTTTACAGAGTTAGAAACCAAGACACTGAGGGTTAGACAACTCATCCAAGGTCACACAAGTTGCAAAGTAACAGAGAGCAGAAATGAACTCTAATTTGACCTCAAAAGCAAATGCTCGTCTGCTATAAAACAGCAACAATTCAAATAACTAACACACAAGATTGTAAATGTTAAAACAACCTTTATAGATATTTACTATGAATCTAAAAGTTGGCATTTTAATTTATTAATCCATCCATGTCAATTACTTGACAGCTACTTTGGAGGTGGGAAATATTTTCTAATGAACATTCAACTAAGAATTTTGTATGCTTTAATTTTTTTTAATTTTGCATACTATCTTTTAAAAGTCAGACACAAGAGTACACCTTCCCTTATCTTTATAAAGGTAGCATGACAATCATAAGACTCTAGGTTTTAATCTGAACCAGCCTGGTTAGGATCAAGGAAACACATAATACTATTTTATGAGCATGAACTTTGGATATGGAACGAAAAGAAGATGATCTTAAGAAGTTATATGCCTTAACTCCTTACTAATACATACATAATATACACAAAATGTAATATATAATGTATAAGGAAGCATAACATTAAATAATAATTATGACATAAAAATCTCCTGAGAAATGAAAATTTTTTGATAAACAATTTTAAACATTTCATGTCAATAAATATACACCATCTGTATATTTATGTTTTTCCAGTGACAGATACAAGGTATTTGTAGATTTATTTAATCTTTCAACATATCTGGTTCCCCGACACTGGATACCGAAGATGAACCCAATTATTCATAAATTCCTTTACACGGCTGAATACTGTGACAGCTCTTACTTCAGCAGTGAAGAATCAGATTAAAACCATCTGCAAAAATCTATGAAGACATCGATTACTCAATCTGTGTTTTTTAAAATTTTCTATGAATTTCATGATATACAAAGAGTCCTAATGTAATATATGTATATACTATAGGTAAGCCCTGTGGTCCTTTGATTCAATCCTGTAAATAATTTTATTAACTCATTTTTGTGATAAGACTAAACATTAAGATGAGAAGTTAATTCAATTGAATTGTACCATTGTACATAGAAGGTTTTCCTATTAAAAACTCTGTCCTTTGATATTTACCTTAATATAACCATTTAACAGGTTCGTCTCATTTCATACTTTAATGAGCTTGTAAACTTCAGCTATTTCAAATATTTTCTGCAATAAAATGTGTCATTCTGTACAAAGATCTACACAATCAAAATATTTAAGAAATAATAAGAATTAGCCTTTTTTCCACATACTATTTTGGAAACATTGCTTGTGTTTATTGGGACTCTTGATGACCAATGACAGGAATCTATCTGAAGCTTGCCTAGAAGGAAGGACATGCTGGACAAGTCTACTAGCTCAAAGAATTGAGAGGAGCCTGGGCATGGGTCCAGTTCCTGGAGTACTATGAGGATCCGCTAAGAAGGACACTTTGAGGGCCCTTTGCGTCTCACCACTTTTTTCTGTAGGTGTTGGCTTTATCTTCCCAGCTCTCCCTCAGGCAAGGTCTCAGCTTCCAACACCTCCTGACCAGAAAGGCAAAGGTGCTCTTCCCAGCTCCGGGAGGCAGAGTCAATGCAGGATTGAGGTTATAATGAGTGATAGTTCCCTCAACTGAAGAATGTTGTTTCAGAAGACAGAAGGAGAAACACACTACATAGTGATTTAGCTCATTTCTAATAACAAGTATTAGACTAAGAGTTTAGATCAGACAGGAGTTTTATTCTTCTTTTTCTAGATCAGCATGGAAATTGGCAATACTTAAGATTTATTTTATGGAGGGAGGGCAAAATACTATCAAAGGAATCTAAATGTAGATCAACCTTGACCTGGAACGATTATCTGTAAGTGAGCAGCAAATTCTTCATGGAATTGAACTATTCTTTGGTCTCAATTATAAGTTTTTTCTTATAAAGATCATGTTGTCTAGTTTATCTCTAGACAGTTACATCTAACTGCTTTTACCTATAAGGCCCTTTCATGTGTGTGTGCCTGCGTGTGTGTGTGTGTGCGCACACATGTACGTAGTACCTGATGGTGGCTAAGCTAAAAAATATAGAGACAAGTAGCATCGTGGCTAAAGGCAATGGCTTCGAAATCAGTGCACATGGGAGCAAATTCTGGCATTGCCATTTATTAACTACCCATTCCAGTACAAACTCAATTTTAAGCCCCAGTTTACTATCTATATGGTGGGGATAAAACTACTTATGTTAAGGGGCGCCTGGATGGCTCAGTCAGTTAAGCATCTGACTTGTGCTGCGGTCATAATTTCAGGGTCCTGGTATCAAGCCCCACATTCAGCTCTCAGCTTGATGGGGAGTCTGCTTGTCCCTCTTCCTTTGCCTCTGCTCCTTCCTCAACTCGTGCTCTGTCTCTCTCTCAAATAAATAAATAAATAAAATCTTTAAAAAAAATACTTATCTCGATCTTTATTCTTCTCATGAAGTAATGAAAAAAATATGCTAATAGATGTTCTGTCACCAAGATATTTTGGAATCTTAGAATAAATGCTATTTGTCAGGCTTTATTCTTGTAACAGACTAAATGATCTCACTTAGCTCTTTTATTTTCTGGTATGATTAAACTATGTAGTTGTAAGAGTTTTTTCCAAGGGATTTATCAGTAACTCTAATGTAAAAGTCAAAACAATTTGTAATGCCAGTTTCTATCCTTGCTCCCATTCAAACTTGCTAGTGTTAATGATCCACTTTAAATTATAATTCTCTAACGAGTTACAGAGTGTGTAAGCTTGCCTAATTTAGTATTCACTTTGAGATCTTTGTGAAATCACACACAGGAACATCTTGATGATTTTCATTATGTCCTAATTATTATGTGAAAATTTCATCGCTTTCCTTTTAGCCCCACTGGGTAAACTTGAAGTTGCTTCTTATGGCTGGAGCACAGCAAATGCCTATATAGAACAGCAGAGATCGAGGCAAAGAAGGTAGAAAAGGGGGTTCTTCATGAAAGGTCATTTAAAAAAGTTGGCATGTTATCTTTTAGGCATTGAGGAGCTCCTGAACTGTTTAAAGCAGGGAAATAACATAATGTCTTACAGAAATGCAATTCCAGGGGACACATAGTAAATGGATTATAACAACATCCATCAGAGTCATCTAGAGCACTTATAAAGACAAAGTGTGTCAGGGTGCCTGGGTGGCTCAGTTGGTTGAGCAGCTGATGCTTGGTTTCAGCTCAGGTCATAGTTTCATGGGTCCTGGGATGGAGCCCTCCATCAGGCTCCATGCTCAGCAGGGAATCTGCAAGATTCTCTCCCTTTGCCTCTCCTTCTACTCGTGCATGCAAATGCATGTTCTCTCTTTCTATAAATAAATAAATAAATAAATAAATAAATAAATAAATAAATAAATAAATAAATAAATAAAGTGTTTCATGAGTCCTCAAGTGGCTTCTGGTCTGGGGACTATACTTTGAGAACCTCTGTATTAAGGGACATAGAGTTTAGTAAGTAGACTACTGACTAGTGGAGTTAAGATATAATTAAGTAATACGCATCTAGGAAAGGAAAGTAGAAACAGAGAGTGTAGGTGATTTTTTATAGATTTTATTTATTTATTTGGAGAGAGAGAGTCAGAGACATAGGCAGAGGGAGAAGTAGGCTCCCTGTGGGGAGCCCAATGTGGAACTTGATCCTAGGACACCTGAAATCACGACCTGAGCCAAAGGCAGATGCTCAACCACTGATCCACCCAGGCGCCCCAAGAACATAGGTGAATAAGTGATGGGTTGCTAAGGTGTAGTTGACCTGATTCAATAATATTTCCCTCACTTTTATTGATCGGTTAATTACATAATGTTGATGCTGTTAACCAAAACAGAGACTCTAGGAGGTGTGGAAATTTTGTTGTTGTTGTTGTTGTTGTTAAAAGGAGGGAAGAGGAGATAATTTTGCAGACATTGAGGTCTATGGAGAAAACCAAAAATTGAATATATGGATTTGGAGCTGAGAAAACTCTTATGTGAATGTAAAGCACATCAACACTGTTCACAAAATGTAGGTCATACACTTATCAAGAGTCTTCTTCACCCAAAGTCAAATATAGGTGGTTTTATTATAAATGTCATCAAAATCCAGAATAGCTGAGAGGTATTAATCATTTTGTAATTAAAAAAAATCTTTAACATTTGAAAAAGAGTATCAGAAAAGCACTTATATTGTATAGAAGTCAGTAAATACAGAGATAAATACAACTAGAACAACCAGCACACAGTTCTTTTTTGACACACTTGGCTAATTAAAAAAGTAATCAGCATATCAATATTTTTCTTCCTGGAACATTTCTAAACCTGAGCCAACATGTATTCATTTGAGGTTGCATCTGGTTGGTACAAACCAAAGAAATACAGTCTTTTGTAATTGAGTTTTCTTTTTCTAATAAAGCAGATGGATAGATAAAGGTCAAAAGCGATGGGAAAAATGGAATGTCCTCATTTTTTTAGTGGTTGCTATTACATTTAAAATTTTGTTTTTGCTAAGATAGTCTACATTAGAAGGTAACCATAAATTGCAGAGAAGAAATGTTTACATATGCAATATTTGATATGATTTTCTTTTATTAATCCATTTAATACTTAATTGTACTTCTATTCAAACAGAAGATCAGCTCTTCTGCTCTGAGGTTCTTATATTGCCACATACCCACACATAATGACTTCTGCAAGAGAAAACAGAAACTTGCATCAAGAATCAGAACCAGGTGGAAGCCAGGGGGATGCATAAAAAAATGTGGTTAGAATGGGGAAAGCAGAAAAGTGGGAACAGAAAGGTGAGATCTTGATTTGATAAAGGTTTAGAGGCAAATGGAGCCAAATAAATAGTTATAAAATAGAATTGTAAAGTAAAAAATGAGACTTCTTTAGCCAGGGGAGCCAAACCACCAGGAAAATGTAGGAGTGTCACAGTAACGAACAAGAGAAAGAGAGTGGGGAAATGCATTGCTCTTCAATACAGGAAGAACAAGGAAGACTTAAGATCTGTTGAAAGTCTATCAACAAGGCGAATTTCCAAACAGCAATTTGTCTCTCATGCAATGCTACTAGAGTTTTTCCTGCCACAGAATAGCCATACTGGTCCTTTAATTTCAATCTACTTCTCTTAAAAAGGGATTTTGTCCTTTTTTTTTTTTCTTTCTTTCTATATGACCTTTCTACTGTTTGAGGGGTAAACATTTTTTGTGGAGGTAAAGCAACTGGCATTTCAAAATCCTTAAGAAATTCCATCTCAGAGGGCTGTGAATATATTTGTGAGAAGCACACCTCATTTTTTAGGCTGCCTATTCTTGTATAGAAGTGTAAGTTAAGGCTGGTGATTATGTTTTACAAAGGAAAAGACATTCGTATTCCCTTTTTAACCTACTGGAAGTATATCATTAAAAATAAGCAAACAAAAACAACAATCAAACCAGATAAAACCCTCTTCAAATTGAAGAGATTCCTAATGTGACCTTTATCCCAGAGTAAGAAACTGTTCTACAGATTCCTCCCAAGCCATGGAGCTGGTGGCCCAAAGAGAGCTGGTGGCCCAAAGATGAACAATGCTGAGAATGAAGTTCTTTGCTACAACTCATTATGAACCTTCATTTTTGTCGTTGTCCTTTGATCTGCCCAACATGTCACACAAATACAGCAGAAACAGAATCTGCAATACCTAGAAAAAAAGAAATTTTTAGCGCTGGTCTATTTCCTCCAGGAAATAATGTAATGGTTATAGCTATCTGTCAGTATAAGCATGGTAACTTCAAAAACAGATATTAGAAGAGATGGCTAATAGTTTTGCTTCAAGAAACTACTCAGGCACCTGGATGGCTCAATCAGTTAAGCAACTGACTTTTTGTTTTGGCCCAGGTCATGACCTCAGGGTTGTGAGACTGAGCCTTGAGCAGGGATCTGCTTGGTGTGGGGTCTGCTTGTCCCTCTTCCTCCTCCTTAGTCCTTCCCCCTCACTCTTAAGTGCTCTTCCCCTCTCTGTCTGTAAAATAAATAAATAAAATCTTTGAGAAAAAAAAAAAAAGAAATGACAAAAAACCCAAAATGACTAAGTACCTAAATAGATGAATGTATCTGAAATCTTTATGGCACTCATATGTATTGCTTAGAGGAATACAGTAATTTATAGGATTGTTTTAAATACAATTTGAAATTTCAAACTCTAAGATTTAAACTTCAGCAAAATTTAAATAAATCACAAATGTACTATGCTTTCTTAGCACATAAGACCATAGATCTCAATATCATGGTGGAAGCAATAAATAGTCCATTTGAAGATTGGATGTCATTGTAATGAGCTATGTCTTTAAAATTTCTTGGGGCATGGGATGCTATCTGTGTTATACCATTGTCTCTAAGAGACCTGTGATCATTAGGTATGTAACTTTCACCAAATATTCATTTTCAGGAAGGATTTGGACCCCTGCATAATTACTAACTAGGCAGGCCCTTGAAGGCTCAAGTTGGAACACAAGTAGAGAGGAGAAAGTATTTCAACTCCCTCTTAGTAGATGGGGGCTGAAGAAGAGGTGTGTGTGTGTGGCGGGGGCGGGGGGTGGTGGATACAGAGTCATAATTGAGGCAACTATGAACAAACATCAGAGCCTTGCCAGAGCCTTGAAAAAGCCACCCTTCGGCCCAGATCCAGGTACCACAACTTTGATAGGTAGAGATAATTTAAGTTTAGTAACCAAGGTCCATGAATAGCACCAGTAATTTATCTTCAAGTTCCAAAAATGTAAAAGTCCCCATGTTGCTAAAAAGTAGAAGCCTGATTGGCTTAATAGTGCTCTGGCTGGAAGATTTCTGTGATGTTCACCCTCCTTCATAAATAATTTAATTAAAAAAATTTACTGGGGTGATAGAACGGACCACTGATTAACTCTCATGGATCCTACATTATGGAACTATTGGCCAAGTGTCACCAGACTGAATCAACATTTAAACTCTCAAACTTTCCTATAACTCTCTTTTCTCAGTCTCACTCTCTGGAGGGCTCTACAGTTTTTAAGAAGTTATATACATGTTAGGAATCATTGTAATGAGAAATTAAATGATCACTTTAATATGCAATATAGTTGGGGTGGAACTTGATTCATAAACTGTGCTGATTTTCCAGATCAAAATTTTAGTATATAGCATACATTGTAGAACAGTTTAAAATACTTAACTAGCTATTTTAATTTGGCTTGTGGCTAACCAAAAACAAAGCTGTTATTCAGTAAAAAATGTATTATTTGGTATTCACATCAGCCCCTTAATTCCAGTATATTTTTTGCTTGAATCTGTAGGTGACAAGGGGCATATTAAATCAGAAACAATCATAGTGCTCAGATTTTCATACATTTTGCCACAAAGAAAAGTGCTTCTTGTTATCCTCGAGCAGGTATTACAATGCACAAATTGAGGAAAATTGATTCATCTATAAAAAAATAAATTTGGGGGGTGTCTGGCTGGCTCAGTTGGTGGGATGTGTAGCTCTTGATCTTAGGGTTGTGAGTTCAAACCTCACGTTGGGTGTGGAGCCTACTTAAAAAATAAATGAAATAAATAAACTTTGGAGATGTTTTTGGGAATTTCAGCCTCCTAAGTTGAGGGTTTATATGGTTTTTGAAATTACCTTTGGTAAATGAGTACTCTATTTTATCATATTTTGCACATATTTGCTTTCCCTGCAGTCCTTCTTCTTTTTCAAAATGTGAACATGTATGACGTGTGTCTCTAAAGAACACTATTTTATTTTCATCAATTGGCTAAAGAATGAAAATTATTCTGTAAAAGTGATCTGAGTACACTGGAAGCATACTATGGACTTAAATTATAAGCATACAGGCTCATAACTTTAATATTTTCAAATGGACATTTAGCCTGAAGTTTTAAACATAAATTCATGACTCACCACAAATATTGCCTCCCATTTTAACATGGGCATAGCCGTCTACTCCCCATGAACTTCCCCATGAGTTCCGCACAATCCAATATGGAGTACTTCCTACAAACATAAGACAGTAACAAGTCTTGAAAAATTCAGAGTTTTTTGTGAATGCATGTTTCTTTAAAGTTTAGTTCTTGTTTAGTAGCTCTGAGCAAAATATTAAAAATGTAACGTGATGCCTAAATAAACTAGCTAACTAAATGTGTGCTGTACTTAAGTGTCAGACTCCAATTAATGGAAAAATACGTTTGAATCGGAGCGCATGAAAGGAAGATACACACACAATTCCAGAGAATTAGGAAAAGGAAAAAAAAAAAAGAATTTTAGAGGTGCATGATAAAACAACAATTTCTTTTCTTTTTCCCCAACAGTTATTCTAAACATTCCAAGTGGAGAATGCACATTATTTAAATCATAAATTATCATTATTTTAACAAGGTTGTCCTCAAAATTGATTGGAGGGACCAATCAATTGACATTGACCCATGACATAACAGGCTATTTATATATAGAAGTCTACTGAAAATCTGTAAAGGTCTTAGGAAGACTTAGACATAGAGGCACCAAATTTCAGCATTTTGAAGGATGTTGACCATTTGTCAGTCAGAGTTCAAGCTGGAAAGCAATCAAGCCTTATCAGCACTTACCTATTTTATCAAATCCAGTTATGAGAACTGCATGATTTGCTTCTCCACTAGAGCAGTGGTGCTGTATTATCCCTCCCAAATAGTCTTGCCAACTCACTGCATCTACTACCACTACCAATGGGCCAAAGGTAAGAAGTACTTTTGCCATTTCATCTTCTTGGTCACTATCGAAAGGGGAAATACATGGTTAAGGAGTTGTTTTTAAGGTAAAGATATTTTATAAAAATAATCTATTTAATCTGTGTATTGTTAGGAGTAGGTTTGGTTGCAATTACAGAAGACCTAAAAGATGGAGACTAGAATTCTGGGAGACTGGGTAGTCTAGGACTACTATGGATCTCCTAGATAGCAGGAAGCCAGAATTTTTCTATGTGCTTGTTCAATCATGTGAGGTTTCCATTGCCAAGGCCATTTAATGGTCCAAGGTGGCTGCTGGAGCTCTAGCCATTTAACACATATTTCAGAGAGTAAAAGAGAGAGGTGCTACATTCCCGTTGAGAAGACTTCCCAAAAGTAACACACACATTCTGCATATGTCTATATGGATCTCATTGGCTATGACTCAGTTATGGGGCTAAGTTTAGCTTCAAGGAAGATGGAAAATGGGGTTTTGTAGCTAGCTGGCAGTGCTCAGCTACTATAGGGGGATTCTTTTAATAAGGAAAGTAAGAAGACTGGATGCATGGAAATATATTTCTGCCATACCATGTGAGAATCCAGATTGACAAATTTATGTGAGAGAATGCCAAATGCAGAAACCATAGTGTAGGGTAACACAAAGGTGGCAAATGTAATTATATGACAGAAGCAATGTTAAGATGCCAGGAGAACTAGTACTAGATTGTGAAGTCTGTGAAAGACCCAGTTATTGCTCTCACACATGGACACCTACTGATAAAGTCTAATATTACACAACATTTGGCCATCATCGATCTTGGAAGTATGATTAAACCATTATTTACACTTTTAAAGGTCAACCTTATGAGTGAAGGACACTGAAACCAAGTTACTGATATTTCAAGCCATTAAGATAGCATGTGGTAGTTTATTGCTGCCGCAAGCCATGGGTAGATTAGTAGCTCCCAAAAGTAAATAATCCATCATCATATCCAGCTGGGGATCAGTTTCTATCAAGGGGCTATTTTGTCCACAAGTGGGGAAAAAAATGGAGTGGAAAAGAGAATTTATTCAGACAGAAACTACACATTCATTCTAAACATTTATATTACCTGTTAATGTGAAGATCCTTTTCTAGAGATCTATAAGCAGTCAATTCTAATTTTTGCTACTGTAATAATAACTTGTATTCATTAAGATTACCCTGAGACAGGCAAAATTACAAAATTCCTAAAAGGCAGCATAGTAGGATATAGGCTTTGAGGTTCTGCATACCTGGCTTCAAATTCCAGCTATAGACTAGAGACATTCTGGTCACACTGGAGAGTCCAGTGACTCAAGCAGGTAACTGACTGAAGTCACCTATGTTGTAAAATCAATATAAGGATAAAATTGTAGGCCTAAGTTTTATAGCAAGCCTAACACATAAATTATACTGTAAATTTGGGATCCCTGGGTGGCGCACCGGTTTGGCGCCTGCCTTTGGCCCAGGGCGCGATCCTGGAGACCCGGGATCGAGTCCCACGTCGGGCTCCCGGTGCATGGAGCCTGCTTCTCCCTCGACCTGTGTCTCTGCCTCTCTCTCTCTCTCTCTCTGTGACTATCATAAATAAATAAAAATTGAAAAAAATATTAAAAAAAATTATACTGTAAATTTAAAATAGTTTCCTTTCCTTATTTCTAAATTATCTAATAAGCGAATTTTGTTTACATAGGTTTTTAGTGTATAATGTATATTTTCTTGTATTCAAACTTTTGAACAATTGGTGTTCAAAATTTTGAATATTCTTGTTATCCAGATATGACAAACGGGATTCTCTCTGTAAAAGCGTGCACAAGTGCCTATATCTTTTTAAGATAATAAAAGATATACTGTAAATATATGACCTCAAAGGTCTAGGGGTAGGAACAGCATGATGGAAAGAGAATGATCAAGAAGGAAATATATTTTTTTAGAGTACAATTCTAAAAAATTAACATTGTAAGATCAAAGAAACAATTGAGTAATAGTTTCTGTTTTGAAGCAAGAGTAAGACAGTAACAAGCCTTGAAAAATTCAGAGTTTTTTGTGAATGCATGTTTCTTTAAAGTTTAGTTCTTGTTTAGTAGCTCTGAGCAAAATATTAAAAAAGTAACGTGATGCCTACATAAACTAGCTAACTAAATGTGAGCTGTACTTAGTGTCAGACTCCAATTAATGGAAAAATACGTTTGAATCGGAGCGCATGAAAGGAAGATACACACACAATTCCAGAGAATTAGGAAAAGGAAAAAAAAAAGAATTTTAGAGGTGCATGATAAAACAACAATTTCTTTTCTTTTTCCCCAACAATTATTCTAAACATTCAAGTGGAGAATGCACATTATTTAAATCATAAATTATCATTATTTTAACAAGGTTGTCCTCAAAATTGATTGGAGGGACCAATCAATTGACATTGACCCATGACATGACAGGATATTTATATATAGAAGTCTACTGAAAATAAAAGTATGGAATAGTATGAAATAGGAGGATATGCCATAGTCTGGACCAGCAAGCAAATGTTCCTTTTTGCCCCAGAACTGATTAGCATTGCTATCATTTGTGTTTTAGAAAGATGCTGGCTTTTAGTAAGTCCAAATATACTCCAAACAGCATCTTTTTTTCCATTATTAGCCCGATGTAGAATTACAATCGACCACTGAACTGGAGGTTACGAGTGCCCAACCCCTACACAGTTGAAAGTCCGAAAGTAACTTTTTGACTCCTCCCAAAACTTGTCTACTGTTAACCGGGAGACTGAGTGATAACATAAGCAATCCATTAACCCATTTTTCTATGTTATATGTACTTAATACTGTATTCGCACGATAAAGTTAGAGAAAGTTTTTATGAAAATCAGAAGGAAGAGAAAATACAATACTATACTGTACTTCTTAAAAAAAATCTGCTTCTAAGTGGAACATGTAGTTCAAACTTGTGTAGTTTGAAGGTCAAGTGTACTATCGAAATACATATTATTGATAATGGGTATATTACCAAATCTTTCTCTATGCTTATTATATTTATTTCACAGATAAGTAAGATACAAATCCTACATTCTTTAAAGAATTCTGAATTTTATTGTCATCAAGATTTAGTGATTAAGGTAGGTTGGTAGGTTACCAACCCTTCATGAGAATGTGGATTTCTATCTTCTCATTCCTAGAATTCAGGGTGTGGTACTGTGCTCTAGTTTTTCAATCCCTTGTTATATGGAGTTTCTCTGTTTAAATAGTCATCCTCATATTTAGTTTGAGTTTTGAAAGGTCTTTCCTGAGGTCTGATGAACAGGGCATGAAGAATCCTGGGTATACATGGTCATTTTACTTTAGGACTAGACTGTTTTTATGATTCAGTGGGGTTTTGCTCATTTGGTTGGTTGATTGGTTTCATTTTTAGATCTTTTCAGATTCTACAGAAGATTATTTTGAATCCAAGCCTGGATTCATCCTTGACTCACTTTTCTCTCATCCATATAATCCACATAATCCTTCAATATACTCTGTGGGGCTTTATATTCCACGAGGGGTATTAACCTATTATGTCTCAATCCTAAGACCATTCTTCTAGCGCTGCTCCAAGGTTATCACCTGATAACCTTTATTACCTCATCTCCTACTAGTCTTGTGCATCTTGGGACTACAGTCCCATTGGCTTCCTCATCATCCTTTAAATATGCCAAACATGTTTCTGCCTCAGAGCCTTTGCACTTCTGGCTCCTTCTGCTTGAAACAGTAATCTCCAAGATGTCTGCATGGTTACGTTCCCACACTTCTCCAGGTCTTTGCTCAAATGTCGTCTTCTCAAGGAGCCCCTCCCTTTCCCTCACTCTGGTATTTCCTCTTTTTCCCCACTGTTTTACTTAATTCTCTGTTATTATATCTAACATTCTGTACATATTTTTATGTTTTCTTTATTGACTGTCTCTATCACTAAAATATGCTCAGGGTTTTTTTTGTCTGTTTTGTTCACTGCCGAATCCCCAGAACCTGAAGCAGTGTTCAATGTATATTTAATGAACGAGTAAATCAATGAAAGATCTTTCAGAGCCTAACACAATTAGCTCAGCACTGTATTATAAGAATCTTTATTATATTCAGTGTAAATGTAAAGGTTTTTTTTTATAGGGACCTCTTTCTTCTTAACCAAAGGGTTAGATAAAATACGCTTCAGGTCCAATGCCAGTCACTTTTATATTCTCTCTCTCTAATTCAGACTCATGCCTATTCTTCCTTTTTGTCTCATTTTTTTTTTTTCATTTTGCTACTCATGAGGGATTTCCTGAAGTTTTTAAGTGACATTTTGTAGGGTTAGTGGGGTTTTTTGTCTTTAAAAAAAAATTTAAGTGTCATTTTGAAAATTTAGTTCCTTCTTGTACACATGCTTCCCTTACACTCTCAAGGAATCGACAGCTTATAGAGACACACTTCCTCATTTTTGAAAGTGTGTTTCCCTCACAAAAGATATGGAACAATGCACTCAGTGACTCTATACATTTTATTATAGATTGTCTGTAGCCTGCCATCAGTGGAATTGAGGCTCTCTGGCGTGTGGTTCCTGGGGTCACCCCGAGAGCCCCTGAAGACAGGAGCTGTGCTGACAATCTGCCAGTTGTCTGGTACACTTAGGCATATTTAGAGGGGTTCCATTTTGTTCAATGATCTAATGTCACCCTTGATTTCCTTGAGCTCTCACAGGCAGGCACCATCTGGATCAAGACGTCCTTTAATGTTCAGTATCAGTATGTTTTAGGGTCGTCTGTCACCTTGGCTGAATATAATTTACATTCTGTTTTCTGTTTCAAAGAGTATACAAAGGTCCCTTTATATATATATATTTTAAATGAAAATGGAGTTCTTTGAATTTTCCTTTGTCCTATTATCCCTGAATACCTATTTTACATCATATCAAATGGTCACAATGGTTTTCTAGCTGGCTTTCAGTTCTTTATGTATTTTTTTCTAAACTACCACTTTTTTTTTAAGATTTTATTCATTCATGAGCGACACACACACACAAAGAGGCAGAGACACAGCAGAGCGAGAAACAGGCTCCATGGAGGGAGCCCGACATGGGACTCGATCCCAAGTCTCCAGGATCACACCCTAGGCTGTAGGCGGCACTAAACCACTGCACCACCCGGGTTGCCCTCTCTATGCATTTTTAAAGCATTGTTTTAATGACTGTTTTCCCCTGAACCTATCCAAAGTTATCACGTCTTTCAGCTTCCAACACAAACCCCTTTCTTCTGCCTGTCCTTATCTACCCCTGTACTCCCATCGTGCCTATAGCGTGTGCCACAGAATCTATCTCCAGTAGAGCTAGGTAGATTATCAGTAGAGCAAGACTACTTGCTACTATTATGAAACTTTCAGTTTATGTTTTTCTTATAGCTGATGCCTTAAAAAAATGCAAGGGTGTTCAAAAACTACTTCTTGGTAAGTGGACTGCTTGATATTAATTGGAGAGTCTATACAAAGCAATTTTGGATCAATTCAACAGTGAGACAAATGACAATTAGGATAACTCAATTTGTCAAAAGGAAGGTGTTAAATATAAACTATACCTTACACCGGATTAAAATGTGTTAATTCCATTATAAACACAAATGGAAAAATAAGTAGATCGTACTTAAGAAACAACATCCATAGTACTCCATTAGTCTCTGTATCAAAAAGTAGGTCTCAAAACAATTACAAGTATGCAGTGATGCCTTCAATCCAGTTATTGATTCTGAATGGACAACTGATCAGAAATTAATACAGAGAAAGACACAATAGAATGAGACAATTACCTGAAGTCATATGCAGAATAACCTCTGATTGAAAATCCAGAATATGAATCAGAAAAGTAATGACACAGGCCATTCTGTGCTTTAAATGGGTACTCTGAATCTCTCACCAGTTTTACTTGTGTCTAAAAGAAAAAAACCATCCAAAGTGTTCTCTAATTAAAATGCAGTTGTTTTAGAAATCAAATAGAACTTAACTATGATGCGTCAAAATAAGATTCAAGTTGGCCACATCCTCCTCATGTGGATACCCTTTAGGTTATTAAGATCTTAAATTCAACCTTTAGGTGTTTGTTATGGATATTCTAAGTAATTAAACTCAGCATCTTTCTCTTTTACTCTTGTTTTTCCTCTATCTTCCTACCTTAGAACTAACTTCCATTTGATATTAGTCATTGCTTTTCTCCTGAGGTTGCAATGGGGCAACTCAATTTTCCTTCCAGAGCTTCTGGCTTTGTCAGCCAGTTTTTGAGATGCATTCAGCATTGGCAATGGTCAATTCAAGCATTCTTTCCATCCAAGTCTCTAGATGCTATTCATTTAGCACATGCCTCATATTTTTAGTTGTTGATAGACTATCCTCCTTTTCTGATCCTGGTCTTACAGAAGCCAGGGGATGCAGAACATGTACTCCTGGCATGTAGTAACTCAAAATATGGCAAACACTCAAGGAAAGAATATTCAAGTTTGGGAAATTCCAGCTTGACAACTTTTACAAAACATAGTAACATCCTCATTGGCTGGCTTCATGAAGTTGATACTGGATATAGGACCATGTCAGAGAGTGTCCTAAGAACATGGAGCACACGGTGGTGTATTGGATAAAGCCCTCCAGTGAGAGGCAGAAGACTTAAGACACAGTCCTGACTCAGCTACTGACTTGGCAACATGACCTCTCCTCTCAGGTCTGATTTCTTCATCTACATAAAGTGTTATTAAATTTGCTGATTTCTAAGGTTGCTTATAATCGCAATATTCAAAAATCCTATGGCAATAAGTAATCATATGTTCTCATCTTTCTGAGACGTTATACAATTCATATCTATGAAAAAAAACATTTACCTGTTAATAAATGCTAAGGAAGAAATATATGTATTTTTCTGAAAACAAATCCAGGTAAGATTTTTCACACTTTGATCTCTCAATGGCTGACCTGCCTGAAAGCAATTCATTTTTAAATCTGATTAATTCAAGCTCTGGACATCTAAAATTTCTGAATTAAAAAACATTCTTTGGTATATGAGAGTAAACTATTTAAATTCTGAAACATAGAGTTTAAAAGGCTGAGATACTAGTTACCTTATTCAACCAGTTCAAAGCATTGAGAGTAGAGCCTCCACTGCAGCCGTAATTATTATATGAACAATCAATGACCTGCTGTACACTTATGTCTGCCAAAGGCTTCCCTTTTATTGCATATGCAGATTCCACAGCACCCACCACACTGAAGGCCCAGCATCCTCCACACTGTTTAAAAACAGAAATAGAAAAAAACAAAAAAAAACAAACAAACAAAACAAAACAAAAAAAACAGAAATAGCATTGTATTTATCATCAAATAATGTTCAAACCAAGTTTGGCAACATCTCTAAATATTACAAGTTATCAAGTTTTAAGTGAGTACAATTTGGGGGCCTACAGAATATTAATGCCCATCTTGTAGATTTTCAAACTGGCAAAAGAAAAGAAAACCATAATTCTCTTTTAAGCACCAAAATATAATTATTAGAGATAAATTGATGATCACTATTGTCAATTAGATAATGCAAGGTAAAAGCGAATTTTAGCGATCGAGAGAACACTTGGATGATCTTTTAAAAGACTAATCAGTTCACTGAATGTGACTTCTGTTTTTATGAGGTGCTCCTATACCCACCCACTCTTCAATCCATCTTGTTTCTTCCCTGATACTCTGCCTCTATGGCATCCACTGTCTCCACCCTAAGGGGCAGAGGCAGTGATGTGGTGACATGGGATGAGGATGTATGTCGTCTATGCTCCACTCATTATTTGATGGACTGAATTACTTTTTAGGCTGTCAAGGTGCCAGTATGGGCATATCACAGATATACATAAAATGTCATAATGATAAAAACCCACACCGGTCACTCCTCATTCTAACATTGGCTGGCAATCTTCCTGATTCTGGATTTATTAACTTGATTTTACTAGATAGACTAGAATGAAAGAATAAAAAGGCTGGTTCTGAAAAAAAGGGAGAAGATGGAGGAAATGAAATCAATGTTTTTGAATTGTCACACACAAGAAAGAGGACTTCATAGAAAAGGCAAAGGTAAGGGTAAGGTTAGGAGTTGGACATAACTGACTTCATCACTAGACAAGTGCTACGGAGTTAGGCAAAGAAAGGAAGGAGAACAATTAGTTGTCTTTGTGAAGTAGTGTCAAGCAAGTTTATGGCTTTAAGTGTCTTATGTCTATACCTCCAATTCCTATGGCATAGGAAGATACATGCTAAAGAACTCTATTTCTAGGTCTCTACCCCTTGGGAAAAGTGAATACAGGTTGCTAATACCTTATCTATAGCTAGCTTTAGTTTACCTCCCTGTGGCTGCCCCAGAAGGCAGTTTGTGCTCAAAAATATCTCTCCAGTATATTTCTTTAATTAAAGATTACTAATTGAATTGTATTCCTTTAATACAAGATAGATACTTTCTGGAAGGATTCAGTTTCTGGCTAATTCACACTTCATTATGAATTCAATAATAAAGCAAATGATTTGGTGGTAAAGTTTAAATCATAACAATAGATATTTTTAAAAGAATAAGAGAGGGCAGCCCGGGTGGCTTGGCAGATGAGTGTCGCCTTCAGTCCAGGGCGTGATCCCAGAGATCCGGGATTGAGTCCTACGTCAGGCTCCCTGCATGGAGCCTGCTTCTCCCTCTGCCTGTGTCTCTTCCTCTCTCTCTCTCTGTCTCTATGAATAAATAAAATGTTAAAAAAAAAGAATAAGAGATATACAATCTGAGAAGTAAAAATGTATCATTCCAACTAGACAGTGACTGAGAAACTGCTTGGTCTAAAACACTATACAGTGGGGGGGTGGGGGGGTCCCTAGATGGCTCAGTGGTTTAGAGTCTGCCTTCGGCCCAGGGCCTGATCCTGGAGTCCTGAGATCGAATCCCACATCCAGGCATGAAGCCTGCTTTTCCCTCTGCCTGTGTTTCTGCCTCTCTCTCTCTCTCTCTCTCTCTCTCTCTCGCTTTCTCTCATGAAAAAGTAAATAAAATCTTAAAAAAAAAACAAAAAACAAAACAAAAAAACAAACAAAAAAAAAACACTATACACGGAGGCTGAGTGACCTACTGAGGTTTCCACTGCAGATAAATTGAGACTATGTTCCTGTGGTTAAGGGTCGATTTCCCCTGGTTGGCTGACATTTCCTATGCCAATGGGGTTGCAGAGGAGTAGGTTTATCTTCATTTATTTTTATTTTTATTTTTTTAAAGATTTTATTTATTCATCCATGAAAGACACAGAGAGAGACACACAGAGACACAGGCAGAGGGAGAAGTAGGCTCCATGCAGGGAGCCTGACGTGGGACTCGATCCAGGGTCTCCAGGATCACATCCTGGGCCGAAGTGGGCGCTAAACCACTGAGCACCTAGGCTGCCCCCCAGGTTTATCTTTAAAATAAAAGTTGGCCTTGATACCTGCTTCTCATTTCACCAGAGATTCTTCCTTCATTGTCATTTCTGGATGACTGGAGTGTGATTTTACCCAGAGAAATGATGGCTTTCATTGCAAGTTTGATTGTACTGGTCCTCAAAGGTGACTTCCCATGCATGCTAAGATGATTCAAAAAGAAAAAAAAAAAAAAAAAAAAAAAGGCCCTACAACTCACAGTCTGCTGGTTCCTCACTTGGGTTACAACACGTTTGTCCCGCCAGTCAAATCTTAATGGTAAAGACACATTGCGTATGGATGTTCGCACCTCTGCTGGGTACCTGGGCGATCTGGAAGGTTTGCTTCTTAAATAAATAGCTGAATAGAAACATGAGATAAAAAGACAGCCACAATTATTTTATAGGGAGGGCCTCCTGGGATTCTTTCTGGAGAAATTTTTCAAACACAAACAGTAGCTTTCCAGTAGAGCCGGCCATTTGTGATTTTCCTTTAGAACATGAAACGCAGACACTGGAAGCTACAAAGATAGGAATTTCTACAACAGGAATGGAACTGCCACATAAAATGACTTGTCTGATAGAACTCTGTCAATAGTAAAAATAAGTATAATTGACATCATTAGCTTTATCATCACCCATGGAACTGTGGATGTGCAGAATAGAAATGACACTAAAAAACTGCAGAAGGGATGAAACACTGGCCCTTACAGCCACATGGAAACATCTGTAATTACAACATTTAAATCTTAAGCAATAATTAGAAGACAGTAGCCAGGAGTCTATTTTTCTGTCAGCACCTGGCACATGCATAACATTCAGTATTTAATAAATGTTAAGTATGACTTCATTTACTACATTCGCAATTAAACAGTTCCTCAAAAATTAAGGAAACAAATTAAATTCAGAAAACCAAACAACTAATAGCAAAATCACACCATACCTTTAAACTCTTCAGGAGACAAATAAGAAAATTGATTTATTCCATAGACGGCACTTGAGTTTTCACGAGGGAATACAGAATTCAAGTATCGATGTCTATTAAGACTTTCCTGAAAAAAGAAAAAGGTTAATTCACATCACGTATATTAACTTTGCAGAGCAATGTATGTGTATCTAACTTGGACATATTTTTCAGGTATTAGAAGTCAAAACTTGATTTATTTCCTGCGGATCAGAATGAAAGATTGCATTAAGACCTCCAGATCAGATTTATAGACATTTGTATGAAAACTATTATCTGATTTCAGGTATAGTTTTGAGGCAGGGAGAGGTATGTCTTAATGCATATATAATTCCTTTTCACTAAGCATGTTGAAAGCACAAACTATGTATTTGTTTAACATACTGGAAAAAATAAAATGAATTGCGAATAAACCCCAGATACTAGTAGAAACCGTCCCCAATAGACACTCATTAGATTAAACAATTATGAAATCAAAGAGTGTGTCTTTATCTTTGTATTTCCAAGCACAATGTAACAGAGCACGAAAAAAATAAGTAAATAATAAATAAATATGATTCCATTGGAGCTTTACAGACCTCTCCATCTCATTAAGGGTAAAAAGGCTTTGTGAAAGATATATAATCCTGGAATGTTCCAGGAGGATAGATTGGCTTCTTTATCTGGAGAGAAAATATCACCATTTACAGATTTCTCAGCTCTGAATTTTGCGATAATTTATCTGAAGCTTGACTTTGATGAGAACTTGCCTCAATTTCCTAATGCTAACCAACTCTGCATGATAGATAAAACTTCAGGGGACTACTGTTTTGTAAGTTTCCAACTCTAGCTTGTAAATATTTGTTTATGCATTTTGTGTTTATTGTGTGTCTGTCTCAAAAACCTGTAAATAAAATGAGGGCCTCATCACTGTATCCCCACACTGAGTACATGCCTAGCACACAATGAGTGCTTACTTAATATTTGTTGTTGAATAAATACACAAGTGACATCTTATATACAACATGCCTTTAATAGCTTTAGGCTGTTTATTTTTAAGCAAACTATGACTGGAACTTATCATAATCTTATTTTGTCCTTATTGACCATGCCTGGAAGGATTGTTACTAAAATAATAAACAGTTGTTAAATTTTAGTTACTTAAAAATAATCCTGGTAAAGTGGAGTTCTGAATATAATTTAGTGAGGAGATTACAAACATAAAAATAGAACAGAAACACAAAGCAAATATCTTTTGCCATATTCCATGTGACAAATATGAGCCAGAGACTGCTAACTGCTAAGGAATTTAAAATGCATTCATTTTGTAAGTATTGGTTGAGTATCTTTGTGGGGTAAGAGTAACCAGGGAAGGCACTGAGAATGCACGACATTTGACTGCACAGGGAAGTATGCAGTAGCCATGAGAGTGGGCCTCAGAGACGTCCATCTGTCCATCTATAAGGAGCTTATGCGCTGTACGCTGAATTATCACAATTACACAAACAGAGGCCACGGTTACAAAGGCTGCATCTAGCCAATGACTGAGCCTTGAGGCTGGCCTATTTTAGGGAAACGTGGGACTCCCCTGAAAGCTGGCTGATGATTAACAAGTCCCTGATGGTTTCTCTGACCCTTCCTTGGGCTGCACTGCAGCATGTGGCACTTTCCCCAACCTTTCTTCACTTTCTCCTCCACTCAGGGTCAGTTACATTGCAACCAGACAGCTCTCCCTGACCCTCTCCTCATTTCTCTCAGTCATTGGTCTTGTGATAAAGAAATGAAAAAAACAAAAAGAAAAGAAAAAGAAATAAAAAAAAAAAAAAACAAAAAGAAAAGGATAAGACAAAATTACCAAGAATAAAAAAGGGCCATCACTACAGATGCTTCAGTCATTAGAAGAATATTTCAAAAACTGTAAGCCAGTAAGTTTGATAACGTGTATGAAATGGACAAACTCCTTGGAAGTCACCAATTACAAAAGCTGAATGTAAGAGAAATTGAAAACTCTAAGCCCAGATGTCTTGGTTGGTGAATTCTACACAATTAAAAAATAATAATACCAATCTTATACACATTCTTTGAGAAAACAAAAGATAAGGGAACACTTTACACCTTATTTTATAATTTATAAGGCCAGTATGACCCTGATTGCAAAACCAGACAAAGACATCTCAAGAAAATAGAACAACGCACCAATAGCCCTCATGGCTATAGATGCAAAATCCTTAAGAAAATATTAGAAAATTAAATCCAACAATATATAAAAAGGACAACACATCATGACCACGTAAGGTTCATTAAAAAATGTTACACTGGTTGAATTTTTGAAAATCAATCAGCATAATATACCACATTAGCAGAATTTTTAAAAAGGAAGGAAAATTGTAGGATATTTTCAGGTGATGCAGAAAATGCCCTTGACATAATTCAAAACTAATTCATTATAAAAATCCTCACCAAACAGTGCATGACAGAAAATTTCTTCCATGTGACTGTGGGAATCTACGAAATACCTATATCAGCCAGAGGCCAACTTCTAAAAGAATCGCATTGGTGAGTTTCCTATGTCTTTCCAGTGCAATGACTCCTGTCATCTCATGGCTGTCCACAGCCCACGCTGAGGCTACTTGATGTTTACAATGTGACTTCTTGCCAAAGACAAAGACCTCTAAACCCCAAAGTGCTCCACTTTGTCCTCTCCCTGACACTAATCTTCATCCTCCCTTTTTGGATTTTGCAAAACCACTAATAATATTAAAAGTGCTTTCCATGAGAATTGTGAACAAAGCTGAACAAAGCACAATTCCCTTGCACATTTGCCTACGCACACAGTAGATTTCTCCAATCTCTTCTCAATTTGCAATACATGGCTTAACCACATTGCCTTGCAATCTTTGGCTATATATTCAACCTCTTTGGTCTTTATTTTCTTCACTGACAAATGGGGCAATTCTGACCTGGAATAATGTGAGGATTAATTATGAGATTGTTTGGAAAACACAAATTACAGTGACTGACAGAAAGATATTAAATACTCCCATGCTGTATCTTTTTTTTCTCTTTTGAACACAGAGCATTTGGATATAGAAAATGTTGTTCAAAGACCATGCTTTCAGGTTTCCTTAATGTGGGGCTAATCTTTCTCATGGAATTAGAAGTGATCAATTACCTATTGAAAGAAACAGATAGCTTTCATAGTAAAATAATATTATCAGTATATCCAAGAATATCTATTCTATTTGCTGTAACAGTAGGACACATATCAAGTCCACCTAACAGAATGTCAAATCACTTAAATTTTAAAAAGCCCTGTGTCTCCTTTCTAGAATGAACTCCTCTTTCAAGTGACTTTTCCGGTCTACTTCAATTTCTTCCATGAGAGCAGATTTCATAGAAGCATCGCGAACTGTGATTCTATTGAGCCTCTGCGCCTCATCATGTTAACAACCTCTGTCCAGAATCAATCATCGGTAAATGATCAATCACCACATGTTCTTAACATAAGGCAATGAAGCATATCATAATGATATAATAGTATAATAAACTATACACACAGTACAATAAACGATCCTAAATCCATATAAAATATTAAAATGAAAGACTTGAGCCTTAATTTCACTCATGAAAGAAGAGAGTAAAGTATTGAGAAGTATACAGGAAACATCATTAGTAGTTTTGAAAGTCTCAGAAGTGTGAAAAACAGACAGATCATATGATGGTGACCTATTTTGCACTTAACAATATGTGGTGTGTGCTCCCTTACGATGAATCCATGCATTGGCGGGATGAGCTGTACATTGAAATCACTACAGAATCAAAAGGTACTTTGGAAGACCACCTTTTGTTTAGCACTCTAAACTCCTTCTCACTTCTGTTACTTAGACTTTTCCCTTAAAAGTCCTCATTTGCAGATTCTGAGGTTTGGTGTAGGATAAATCATATATTGTACAGATGGATTTAAATTGTTCTCCTTGCTGGTGCTTTAGTTTCTAGAAGTTGTAGTAAGCCCAGGGATAAACCAAAAGGTAAAATATTTGTATGCAGTGTTGGGGCATTGCTGAGAATTTCTCTCCAACTTGGGAGATGCAAATCTTAGATCAGTGTATCTCTTCTGAGGCAATCTCCCTCCTTCCTTCTCTTCCCTCCCAAAGACTTTTGGCAATCTGGAGACATTTTTGATAGTCGCTACTGGCACCTAGTGGGTAGAGGCCAAGGACACTGCCAATCACACTACAAGGCACAGGACAGCTCCCCACAACAAATAATTATCCGTTCTAAAATGTCAAGAGTGCAGTTGTTGAGAAGGCCTCTACTAGGAAAATAAAAATAAATACTTTGACAAAGTTTTACTGCTTTATTACAAAAGTTGCTTTACAAAAGCTGCCTACGCAAAGAATATTTTACATGTGTGTTGACATCTGTGTAAAAATAATATGCATGCATACTTATCATGCAAAGTAAAATGAAAAGAAATATGTAGTCGGTATTGTCTGTGTGCATGCATATAAAGACTGAGTTAAAAAGACACTCTTGAGAATTGGTGGAAGCAATTATTTTTCTAGTGTATTAGTCTACATTTTTCTATTTGTTCACTGAAATAGGCATTACAGTACAATGTTTAAATATGCAATATCCATTTGTTAGGTTATAATTTCTTAGAATGTGGCACATGTCTTTTTCCCCCACTGACGCAGAAAACCTAGACCAACTTCTTATATGTAGAGAATATCAAAATATTGGATAGAGAGATGGACAGCTGGACAAATGAATGAATAAATTCTGATCCAAGATTTCAAGTTCCTGATATATTTCCATTTTGGCAATGCATACATTAAGCTAGAATTACTGGAAGTGGTCACTTGAACAACAGTATCTTACATAAAATTCACCCATGTTAGGTAGAAAATGTGGTTTAAAGCATTCTTGTATAAGAGTTCACTTGGAGGACACAAACCAGATTTCAAGGGGTTGATTATGGCAAATACGTGACCCATTAGTTAGGATTGCTCGTTATAAAATGCTATGATCTTCAACTTACACAGAAACAACATGCCTACACGTATATATTATTTTATTTTATTATTTATTTATTTTATATCATTATGGCAAGAATTTTTAAGGTGACGATTCTGAAATTTTATGCACAAGTCACACATGTATCGGCATGTAAACACGATCCTGAAGTGAGCACATATGACTTTTATTAGTTCCACAATTGGGTCTGTGACTTTTCGAAGGCGTAAGAATACCAACTGATCTGTGGCAAAATGATGAGCATCAGTCAGTATCAGTGCACACCTCGGTTTCATCACAAAGAAGAGTAGGCTGGATCCTAGTTAGGTACTTCTTGAGTGCTAGAAGTTCTAAAGCAGTGAAAGAACAGAGGTAGGGGTCACTATCCCTTGTCCCCTCATCAGTTATCCTGACAGGCATCCCACAACAAACCAAGGAGCAGCCTCGTCTTCACCCAACGATAATGTGAGGATAGCTTGTGGGCAAGTATCATAGATGTCATCTAACTTCCATTTAAGAAATAGTCCCAGGAATTTATGGATACACAAGGCAGGGATGACAAGACCCTTTCACCATTCTCTGAACCCACCACCATGAAAGACATGACTCATCAATTGGTCACTTTCTCCAAGAGTCAGAATTCATTCATTCATTTGTCTAGCTGTCCATCTCTCTATCCGACTACAATCCCTTAAATACTGTTCAATGCCATATTTCAGGCAGCCACTACTAATCCATCACTTTGCAAACATGATGTGATCTATTTGTTATCCCTAAATAAGAAACAAAGATCCAAAGACTATAGCTCTATACAAATCTATAGATTTGTTCACTTTTTATGCTATCTATAGATTCTGGCCCAACACAGAGCACTTTATGATTCTATTTTAATTTTTAAACTTTATTTTTTTAAAAAAATGTAAAATATTTATTTACATATTTATTTGAGAGAGAGAGAGAGAGAAAACTCTGGAGAGCAGGGGAAGGGGCAAAGGGAGAGGGAGAAAATCTCCTGCCGACTCCCTGCTGAGTGCTGAGCACTGAACAAGGGCCCTTATGTGAGGCTGGATCCCATGACCCTGAGATCATGACCTGAGCTGAAACCAAGAGTCAGTCAGTCAACCGACTGAGCCACCTAGGTGCCCCTATTTTTTAAAACTTTGACTTCATTGTGAAGCAAGGACATTTTCTAGATTCTGCACACAATTTACCTGATGGGTGAACAGTGGGGAATCTCCCCCAATTCATAATTTGACATAATCTTACAGAAGCAAAGCGTTGTGGAGTTATACTGAGTTGAGTTACCACATCCTTCAGTCTACCCTGCTAGGCCACATGCTCCTGGCTGCCAAGGAAGCAAGGCCTTTTCTTTCTTTGCCTGCGTCCAGCCCTCTACTCTAGGTCCAGACATCTAGATTCTAACACCAAGAGGTGTTCCCGGGCAGCCCGGGTGGCTCAGCCGTTTAGCACCACCTTCGGCCCAGGGCCTGATCCTGGAGACCTAGGGATCAAGTCCCACGTCAGGCTCCCTACATGGAGCCTGCTTGTCTCTCTGCCTGTGTCTCTGCCTCTCTCTGTCTCTCTGTCTCTCATGAATAAATAAATAAAATCTTAAAAAAAAAAAAGAAGTGTTCCCACTTTCCAGCAATGTGTTCTGAAGTCTAAACACTCTCGTTTCTGGGCATCCATTTCATGAAGGAAACTCCCACTGGAAGCAATTGCTTTGGAAACTTTTCCAGGCTTTTTCAACTCAAGTTTTTTAAATGTACTAAAAACCTTCATAACTGCCTTCCTCCACTTAAACTCCATCTCCAGGTATGGATCCTTATCTTTCTCCTGAGAAGAGTTGCATTTTTATAATAGACATTTGCCTCCTGGATATAGGGCTCTTTCACAGGACCAATAGGAATAACTATGTAAGTAAATACACATGCTTATAAATGTCAAAAAAATACATTTATGACTTGGGCCTTCTTGTGCTTCCAAACCTGCGACATGATTTTCTTGAGGAGTACAGCAGTCCCTCTATGTATTCAGTCCATGAATACGTGATCACTATAGATAAGATTGACTATTTTCTCCCTGCAGGGTTTGGGTCACCACCATAGCCACCAAACTCAGGACAGGGGTAGAACACAGGACAGAAAGTTTGTAGCAATTGTACTGGTGCTTCTGGTTCAAAGAAGCTAGAATGTAGCTCAAGAGCAATAAAGCAGAGACAAAAGTACACATCTTGGTTTGGGCAAAAAACAAGAATGGGCAGAACCAGGTTAAGATTGGGACTTCCTACACACTGGAATTTTCTAGAGGAGAGAGGAAGAGCAGAAGAGCACAGCTATAGAACCCCAGGAGGGGCGCCTGGGTGGCTCAAGGTTGAGCATCTGCCTTCGGCTCAGGGTGTGATCCCAGGGTCCTGGGATCGAGTCCAGCGTCAGACTCCTCCTAGGGGACCTGTTTCTCCCTCTGCCTGTGTCTCTCTGTGACTCTCATGAATACATAAATTAAATCTAAAAAAAAAAAAAAAAAATAGAATGCCAGGAGAAATCCCAAGACTAAAGCAGCAAGAAGCCAAAACTTAGTTCCAGAAAGCAGTATTACTAAATGCTTACTTCTTTTGGATTTAGAATGAATCAGTTTTCTCTTGTCATCAAATGATGACATCTTCCCTGATTAAAATAAATTGTCAAGCGGTATCAGATACACAGAACCCAGTGACGCAAACCCTAAATGGGTAACTCAAGGTCACGGGAAACCCTGCTTATCCTCCGCTAACTTGGTGCACTCCAGTTTTAACGCCGGGGTCATTAGATTTTACACGCTCATAAAGATCCTCGAAAATAACGTGGAAAAGAAACACAATGTTCCCTTTTCTCAAAATCCGCGTGTACCACCACGAAGAATGTTCGGGTGAGGAGCCCCGGCTCGGCAAGACCAAAGGGCAGGACAGCGCCCCCCGGCGGCAGAGGAGGAGCCGGCAGGTTCCCGCCCGGAGTAGGTTCTCGCGACCTCAAGGAGACCCGGCCCGGGGACCTGCCAAAAGGGGAGCCCGGGGAAAGCACCCCTTGCAGCGGATGAGAATACGCTGGACGGGTCCGTGGATTCCTCAGGGCGCGGGGTTCACGGCCCGGGCGGCACTCCGGGGGCCCCGGGCCCGGGGCAGCTGCCACGCGGAGAACGGAGGGAGAAGGGGCCGGCGGACGGCGGCCCGGGCCCCGGGTGGAGGCGGCTCGCGGCGGCCCAGCCCCACCCCCCACCCCCCACCCCCCCAGACCAGGAAACACACGGGGCGGCGCGATCGGTACCCGGAAGGCGGCCGCCGGCGGCTCGCGGCTCCGCGCCTCAGGTCGCCGTGAAGGTGGCGCGGGGCTGCGCGGGGCCGGCGCAGCAGCAGCAGCAGCAGCAGCAGCAGCAGCAGCAAAGCAGCCAGAGGCGCCGCAGCGCCCGCAGCTCCATCCGCGCGCCCTGCGCCCCCGGCCCCCGCCCCGGGCCCCGCCCCCCCTCTGCGCCCCCGGCCCGCCCCCTGCACGCAGGCCCTGCCCCCGGCCCTGTCCCTCCCCGCCCCCTCCCTTCCCGCTGCGCCCCCCCCCTGCACGCCCCCTGCAGCTCCATCCGCGTGCCCTGCGCCCCCGGTCCCCGCCCCCGGCCCGCCCCCTGCCCGCAGGCCCTACCCCCGGCCCTGCCCCTCCCCCCCCGCTGCGTTCCCCCTGCACGCCCCCCGCAGCTCCATCCGCGCGCCCTGCGCCCCCAGCCCCACCCCCCCGCCCCGGTCCCCGCCCCCCGCTCTGCGCCCCCGACCCGCCCCTGCCCGCAGGCCCTGCCCCCGGCCCTGCCTCTCCCCGCCCCCTCCCCGCCCGCTGCGCCCGCCCCCCCCTCCACGCCCCCTGCAGCTCCATCCGCGCGCCCTGCGCCCCCGGCCCCCGCCCCGTCCCCGCCCCCCAGCCCCGCCCCTCCCCGCCCCCTGCACGCCCCGGGCAGCTCCATCCGTGCGCCCTCCGCCCTCCACCCCCTGCGCCCTCTGCGCCCCCTGCCCGCCCCCTGCCCGCCCCATGCTCCGCCCCTGGCCCCGCCCCGCGCTATGGCCCCGCCCCTTTGCCCCTGGCCCCGCCCCCCGCTCCCCCGGCCGCTTCCTCTTTCGCCCGCTGGCTCCTCCCGGTCGGGGTTTGCGTGGCGGGAGCCGGGGGCGGGCTGCGGGGCGCTGGGAGCTCGGCCGCCCGGTTGCCCCAGCGCCCGGCCCGTGGGGTCGCTGGGTGGCGACTCAGGCGGCCCTCGCCCTTTTCTTTTTTTAAAAATATTTTATGTATTTATTCATGAGAGACACAGAGAGAGAGGCAGAGACCCAGGCAGAGGGAGAAGCGGGCTCCGTGCAGGAGAAGCCCCACGTGGGACTCGATCCCGGGACCCCGGGATCCCGCCCGGCCGTTCCCGCTGGAGCCCGGACCCGGGCCTCCCCCTCCCCTGCCGCGGTGCAGGCCACTGTGCCACCTGCGCTTCGGGACGAAGTCCCTTTCTTCTCTCTTTTCTCTTTTTTTTCTTTCTTCTTCCCTTTCTTCCTTTTATCTCAAATTGAAAGATTCGGGCGGTGTTTGAATGCACCTTGGTCTGGTTCCTGTTGTCCCCACCGCGACGGTCTCCCAACACGTAGGCCCGATGCGGGTGTGCGCGAGCTGCCGCAGGCCTCACCCCCGGGCAGAGGTCTCTAAGTCCGAGCCGGGCCCCACAGCCCCCGAAAGGGCGCACAGCCCCTGCCTCGGTTACAGGGTGGCCGCTGGGGACTCCGCGCTGCTGTGGGCTCTGTAGTGATGCTTAGATACAGTGAGGCACCTGAACACTTTGCAGGACGCCGGGCATAGCAAGTGTTCGGTTTTAGCTATTGTGTGTTTAAGGTAGCTTTCTCCTCTTCGTTTTCTTTTTTCTTTATTTTTTTTTAAGATTTTATTTATTTATTCACGAGAAACACAGAGAGAGGCAGAGACACAGGCAGAGGGAGAAGCAGGCTCCCTGCAGGGAGCCCGACTGGGACTCGAACCCAGGTCTCTAGGATCACGCCCTGAGTGCAAGGCAAGCGCCAAACCGCTGAACCACTCAGGCGTCCCTCCCCTTCTTTTTCTTATTCCAAACGCTTTCCACCTTCTCAGCTTTGTTCATAACAACCCATTCTTCATGCTTTCCTCTTGTTTTTATTTAATTTTTTTCAAACCACAGCACTTCATATTAACCCGATCCTGGAGAAGGGACTGCAGAAGGAACAAAAGTAATGTTCAAATCAGTTAGCATCCCAATCTGGCACCATCTCAGATGAGGGATTTTTTTTTTTTTTTTTTTTTTTTTTTTTTTTGGTGGAAAGGGAAAAAGAAATCCAAGAAATCCTCTTGAAGGATCCTCTTGAAGAAAAGCAACCTCTTTCAAATGTCCACTATTGTGGTGTCCTGGATTACTCCTGGGGCAGCACACATCTGTCTCTCAAATCGAGAGTGCACAGGAAATGTAAATTCTGGTCCAATAAGTCTGGAGTGGGGCCTAATTCTGCTTTTCCAACAAGCTCCTCAGGCATGTTGCTGCCACTGCTGGCACCGGCCACACTCGGAGTAGCAAGCACTGCACCACTGCTACTGTCTGTCCAGTTCTCAGGAGGAGGGTGGGGATGGGAGGAGGCCTGGGGGTACAGCTGTGAAATTTCTCTATGCTTCTGTGGCCATTCTGCCTCTGTTTGTGTCCTTGGGCAGTGAGTGGTAACTGAGTAAGTCTTCCTTGGGCCGCAGGACCAGCTATGTAATTTGCAGCACCCAGTATAAAGTGAAAATGAGGGTCCTTATTCATAAATTATTAGGAATTCCGAGACAGCAACAGCAGAGCATTAAACCAAGTAATGGGCCCTTCTAAGTACGAGGCCCTGTGTGACTGCACAGGTCCCACATCCATAAAGGTGGTGCTAATGGGCCTTTATATGAGAATCTTTTCTAAGCAAGGCTTCCAGAAGTCCTCAAAATCGATGTCATAGCCCTCTTAGACTTTCTAGAACCACCGTCTGATTTATGCCTTTAGTTTTTGTCTAGGTAAAGTGACTAATACTATTCTTTGATGCAAAATTGGTAATAAAAATAACATACATCTGTTTTGAGTATTAAAAGGAAAGACACGAGAGTCCTTTTATATGCACGCATGATGAGATATATTGCTCTTAGAATGTGTAATGGCAAAGATTTAATTTAGAAAATACGTTCACAAATCAATGCCCATCTCAGCCTCTTTAGTTCTTCTGCATCCGGTCCTTTCTTGTGAGTCACTCAAGCTAACGATTCTTATTTTGAAATGGAGGGTTGCTTTTAGATCATAGCTACCGTTTATTAACAACCAGTGAGTCAGAAAATTTAAGTATAGCGATAATTCTTAACCCAGGGTAGTTGGTACTATAAATGAGCTATTAGAACTAAATTTACTTCCTAAACTCACATCAACAAACATTTATTGAGCACCTATTAAGTGCCAGGCGTTGTTCTGGGTAATGAGGATATGTCAGTGCATGATTAAAGAGACAAAAATCCCCACCCCATAGAGCTGGCAGGCGGTGAGGGGAGATACACACAGAATCAGTGGAGCAAATTGAGGATATGCTCATGAGGATATGAGGATATCCCTCATTTTTGCTCACGTGATGGAGCAAAAATGAGGGATAAGGGAGAGTCAGGAGGGCGAAGGAATGGGGTTGCAATTTTAAGTTAGGTGCTTGAGGCAGATCTCGAGGTGGAGGAGACACTGATCAAAGAGACGAAGTAAGATACCCAGGTATTTGAGGGAAGAGAAATTAAGATAGAAGGGAGAGTCAGTGCAAAAGCCTTAAAGTGGAAGTATGCCTGGCATATTCCAGAAACATGAAAGGAAAGTGAGTGTGGATAGAGTGGAAAGAGGGGAAGAGTAGAGGATGAAATGAGAAGCTCACAGAGTATATAGGTGTTTGCAGGCTAGTTAAAGGGGAACCAAAAGTTCCTATTAAAAATTTTTTTAAAGTGATTCGAGAGGCTTTTATCTGGGAAAGGAAAGGTCACAAGTATCCACCTATTTTGGGAATAAACGTGAGAGGTATAAACCCTCTTATGAATTTGCGCAGTAGCACACGCAGCTTCCTTCACCTGTGTGGTGGTTCCCTGTTGCTGCATGACCGTGACTCCCAAACTTCGCAGCTTAAAAACACTGGCATTTATTATCCCACGTGGTTTCTGTGGGGCCACAATCTGGAACCAGCTTAGCTGGGTGTCCTGGTTCAGGCTCTCTCCTGAGCTTGCAGACAGAGTGGCTGTCGTCATCTGAAGGAGGATTTGATTTCAAGCTCACGTGGCTGTTGGCAGGAGTGTTTAGTTTTCAGGCCCCTGAACAAAGCCCTCAGATCCTTCCCACCTGGGCTCTTCAGAGGGCTGCTTGTGGTGTGACAGCTGTCTTCTTCCAAGTGAGGGCTTGGAGGCACAGAGTGGCCAAGGGAAGGAGGAAGATGAGAGCAGCAGGGGCCTCCCTACCCTAACCTGGGTAGGGCTCCGCCGTCCCTTCTCCTGTTTTCACAGCCAAAGCCTGGTGCATTGTGGGAGTTGGGGTTCCCCCAGGTGTGAACACCAGAAGGTGGGGCTTCTTGGTGCTGCCTCTAAGGCCGGCCACCCAAGCCTCATCTTGACAAACATGGTGATTGTTTTGGCTGTGAAAATAATCCAGGCCTTCATCCGTTTTCACAAATGCTTCTCAACCTCTAGGATATTCAAATCATTTTCATTGTTGTTTCTTACCTGTCAAGAACCTTCTGGATTTTCTCCAGTTTTTAGACATTCTACTTCGTTTTTAAATGGCTTTGTCATGGAAGTTATTTTGTTTGTTTTCATCCTTACTATTGTGATTCACCAAGCATGTACCAAGCACTTTTTAAAGTCCTCCTAACATATACTTGCAGTAGATAGTATTATCATTTTTATAGATGGGGAAACTGAGGCACAGAAAAGCTAAAATACTGGCTCACGGTTATGCATCTAGTAACCGGTGTATCTAGCATTTGAGTTTGTGTCGTCTGGCACTAGTTTATGCCATGCAGCCTCTCCCGTTCCTCATCATCATATCCATAGACTTCATGGAATCCTGCACCTTCTCAGATGAACATTATTAAGTGGTTATCAGTGAAAAAAAATGTGTTATCAGTGGTCACTCTAATTGAGCGAGATACTGTAACTTCAGGTAATCAGCTACAGATTTTCAAATAATTTGAAACCTAACCTGAGAGAGATGTTAGTATTAAATCGGGGAAATAATTGAATGGGTGTTAATTTTAGAACAGGGTAGTCCTTTGGTGAAGGTTTTCATGATACGAGGATTTTGCATTCCTGTAGACTTCACCACTGCAGGGGTTCGGATAATGAATATGCTGATGAGGAAGTTGGTCCCTTACCTCTAATACTTACAGCTGCACAAGGTGGGAATTCTTACCCTCAGTTCACACATGGGACAAGTGACTTGTAAAGCAATTAAAGAATTTATTTAGCTCCTCAGTGGTCAGTAGCCATAGTGAGATGTAAATCGAGCTGTCAGACTTCAGAGCTCCTGCACAGTTTTTCAGCTACACCAGGCTGCTCTCGGTTATACCGAAGCATATTTCTTTTCTTCTTCTTATTTTTATTTTGTGTTGGCTTTTCTTTAGTAATCAGATCTTTCACAGTGACCTATGAGCTTTCTATGTTCTGATATAAATTATAGAAAGACATGGCACCCAATAATGTACTTGGGTCATTGCATTACTTCTGTGTTGAATGGTTGTTTTTTTTCCTTTTTAATTTTTCTCCCTATGTTATGGGAAAGGATATTATTTCTCCAGTCCACTAATTAGCTAGTGTATGGATTGAAAGATTTGATTATCTTCAGTCTTGGACTTTACAGTGAAAATCTTACCAATGCCACAAAGTCTCACTTACATGCCCTTGCCACTTGTAGTTGTTGGTTCGGTTTATACAATCAACTTTATACAGTCATTGCAGTTGTCCGTAACCTCTAGTATTGGCAGCGTGTCAGAGGGACTATAAATTCTGCATAAGAAGATGTGTTACATAAATTTCCAGATACGAGACTTTCAAATTTCCTTTCTGGCCAAAAAAAGAAGAAATGCTGTCTGAACAGCCACCGCTAATGGGCAGGATTTGTCGGGCTTTAGAAGGAGCTCATTCTGGTTTCTCAGCTGGAGGGGAAAGACTGTCACAGGGGCTGCCAAAAATGTGGTAAAACAAAGGAGAATGTGGGAACTCCACGGACCAGCTTCTAACGAGGAGGGAAAATACCATTAATGAAAAGCCATAATGCGTACCTTCTTTCTCCAAACAGTTAATGGAACAAAATGCCCTGAGAAACACCTGAAACCACAAGTGGTTTCTATAGAAACCTCAATCCATTTCTATTCTGCTGACATTTGAATAAATGTGAACAGAGGAATGCTTTAGCTCTGCTGCATTACTGCACTGTGGAGACGGAGCTAATGGGTTAGCTTAGAACCATGATTAACTACCCAGAGCCAAAGAGTGTCGGTTCTCTCTGCATCGGCTGACTGTTCGATAGTCCCAAGTATTTCAGAAAAATCTGGGATTCACAGGTAAAAGCAAGACATTTTGGATGGCAATAATATCTTGCAGGAGCCTAAAACTCCCTTTCTTTCTACATTATTAAATGTAATGATTTTAAATAGCAGAAATTTGTCATGTTCACGATCGAAGACAATAATTCCGGTATCCTTTATTCTGAGTATGTCGTTAATACTAATGCACATTCGGTTTTATTAGCTCTCCATTCCCCTTAAGCAAGTGGATCCTGAGAGAAGTGCATACCTTTTGGCTTCTATTGCCTATACAAAAACCATGTTGTTCCAAAAATGAGATGGAAGAAAAAAGGAGGACTTACAGGAAGGGGACAAGCATATAGGAATATCAGTCTTTAGGTGAAAATTGTGTAAGTGAGGGTGATTCATCCTGACTGTAAATCTAGCCCTACACTTAACAATTATAAAAAACTCTGTCTCTCAGGCAGCATATGAAAAAGATACCTACTTGCCTCCAAACTGCACACACAATTAGCTGCGGAATGACTTAGCTTTGTTGCTTTGAAGGATTATTTGGTTCCTTTTTTATTTCTTTTTTCAATAATTTGTTTTGTTTTTAAGGATTTTATATATTCATTTGAGAGAGAGAGCACAAGCAGAGGGAGGGGGAGAGGGGGAGAGAGAAGCAGACTCCCTACTGTGCCAGAAGCCAGACGTGGGGCTTGATCCCAGAAGCCCGAGATCATGAGCTGAGCTCAAGGCAGACGCTTAACCATCTGAGCCACCCAGGCGTCCCAAGGGTTATTTAGTTTCAATACTTTTCAATTGATCATAATTTTTCCAAATTAATAAACTTTGTGCTTTAGACAAGTTTCGGATTTGGAGCAAAATGAGCAGAAAGTATAGAGAGTTCCCATACAATACTTGTCCCCACACATGAACGACCTTCCACGTTATCAACATCCCCCATCATAGGGGTACATCTGTTCCAATCAGTTACTTACAGTGATGCATCATTATTTCCCATTGGGGTTCACTCTTGCTGTTCAACATTCTGTGGGGTTTGACAAATGTGTAATGACGTGTATCCACTGCTATAGCATCAACAGGATAGTTCAACTGCCCTAAAATTCTGCATCCCTCCCTCCCCTGACCCTTAGCAACCAAGAATCTTTTTACTCTCTCCACAAGTTTGCCTATTCCAGAATGTCATATACTTGGAATCATTTAGTATGCAGCCTTTTCAGATTGGCTTAAATTTATCTGAGCAATATCCTTTTAACTTCCTTCCATATCTTTTCATGGATTGATAAGTCATTTCTTTTTAGTGCTGAAATTATTCCATTATTTAGATATACCACAATTTATTTATTCGCTCGCCTGCTGAAAGATATCTTGGTTGCTTCCAAGATTTGTCAATTTATAAAGCTTCTGTAAATGTCCGTGTGTAAGTTTTGTGTGTGCGTAAGTTTTCAATTCTATTTGAGTAAATACTAAGGAATACAATTGCTGTATGTACACTATGATGAAAGTATATAGTAGTTTTATAAGAATTGTCAAACTGTCCTTCAAAGTGGCTGTACCATTTGCATTACTACCATTCATGAATGCAAGTTCATTTTGCTCTACATCTTTAGACATCATATCCCATCACATTTAATAATGTCAGTGTCTTGGATTTTAGCCATTTTAATATGCATATAATAGTATTTCATTGTTTTAATTTGCAATTCATTAATGACATATAGTATTGAACTCTTTTTGTGTGCTTACTTGCTGTCTATATATCTTCTTTGGTAAAGTATCTTTTAAGCTCTTTGGCCCATTTTTTAATGGGGTTGTCCGTTTTCTTATTGCTGAATTTTAAGAGTTTATATATTTTGAACAACAGCCCTTTATCAAATGTGTCCTTTGCGAATAATTTCTTCAAATCTGTGTCTTGTCTTTCATTCTCCTGACATTGCCTCTCACAGAGCAGAACTTTTTAATTCTAATAAAACTCACCTTATGACTTATTTCTTTCATAGGTTGTGGCTTTGGCATTGTCTTTAAAAGATTCATTACCATACCCAGGTCGTCTAGGTTTTCTCCTATGTTACCCTCTAAGAGTTTTATAATTTTGCTTTGAGTTAACTTTTGTGAAAGGTATAATAAAATCTATGTCTAGGTTCACTTCCTTGTATGTGGATGTTTAGTTGTTCTAGCACCACTGGTTGTAGAAACCAATTGTATTGCCTTTGCTCCTTTGTCAAATATTAGTGGATTATATTTATATGGGTCTATTTCTGGGGTTTCTACTCCATTTCACCAACATTACACTGTATTGATTACTGCAGCTTTTATGAGTTGGTTAGTGTCAGTCCTCATGCTTTGCTCTTCTGCTTCAATATCAGTGTCTCTTCTGAATCTTTTGCCTTTCCTCATAAACTTTAGACACAGTTTGTCGATTTTGATTGACATTGTATTGAATTCACAGATTAAATTAGAACTAACATCTTGACAATATTGATTTTTCCTATCTATGAACATGGACTATCTTTCCTTTTGTTTAGTTTTTTATATCTTCCATTAGAGTTTTGTACCTTTCTTTATATAGATTTTGTACATGTTTTGTTAGATTTATTCCTAAGTGTTTGGGGGGGCGGGTGCTAACATAAATGATATTGTGCCTTTAATTTCAAATTCCAATTGTTCATTGCTAGTATATAGGAAAGGAACTGACTTTAGTATATTAATATTATATTTTGCAGCCTTGCTACGATCATTTATTAGTTCCAGGGTTTTGTTTTGTTTTGTTTTGTTTTTGGTTGATTCTTTTAGATTTTCTACCCTGACAAATTTATCATCTGTGAACAAAGACAGTTTATTTTCTCCCTCCTAATATGTAAAGCTTTTATTTCCTTTTCTTGTCTTATTGTATTAGCTAGGATTTTAAGTGTGATGTTGAAAAGCAGTGGTGAGAGGGAACCTCTGCTTCCTTCCGGATTATCACCATTTTAAATACCATATTTGTGCATCACAAAATCTTCAAGGTAATACTTGGGTGAAGACCCTATGTGAGTGACATAGTTTAGTGAATAAAGCATTGTCTTCAATTTGAATAAAAATGGATTATTTTTAAAAATATTTATTTATTTATTTATTCATTAGAGACACAAAGAGAGAGAAACAGACATAGGCAGAGGGAGAAGCAGGCTCCGTGCAGAGAGCCTGATGTGGGACTCGATCCCGGATCCCAGCATCACGACAGGAACCAAAGGCAGGTGCCCAACCGCTGAGCCACCCAGGCATCCCAAAATGGATTCTTATATTTGTGTATTCTCTGTGTGACCTTAAGAAATTATTTATCTGTCTTGAGCCTTGATTACGTTATACATACATTGGAAATAATTTCTAGTTCTGGTGTTGTTATGAGGATTAGAGGTAATAGATAAAGAGTACTTGGGTCAGAGAAGTTGATTCATAGGAGTTGTAATTATTTGGCTATAATGTTTTCCTTTCAGACAAGATTTCCAACCAATTTATAGACTTGTAGACTTTATTCTCTTCACTGTTAAGTCCTTAGACAAAAATACTTTCATATGTGAAGATTATAGCTCTTCCTTGTCTTTTTTGCATCTTAATGATCTTCTTTACTGATGTCAGCACTGTTTTTCATAGTCTTATAGTATTAGAGCTAGCTATTGTTATTATCAGGGAAATAAGGTAATTTCCTAATAGCTATAACTTGTGTGGGTTTCATTCCCCAGGAAACTTGGGGAATTTTTGTTTAACTGGGTATTTTTTTAATTTAAAGATATTTAAGGAAATAGGGTTCTTGTAGTTTGGACTAGAAAATAGAGGTAACATGACAGCAGAGCGTGCTTTCTGCATGGAATTTGGTGAGAGAGGATGTCACATGAAACTGAATCCATAGCTCTCTGTGTCTGGGTGATGCATTAAAAGGATCTGATGGCGGTACTATCTTTAAGTTATTAGAGGAAGAGATAAGACTATTTATTAACCTCAAGTCTCATGGGGGTGGTTGAGAAATAGCTGAGTAAGTTAAATAAAGCCTAACCAAATACAAGCCCTCCTCCTATTGGGTTTTCTGAAACTTAACCCATAGAGCCAAGAAGTGATTGTGACATTGTTAAACAAAGTGGGCCAAAGATGAATGTGGCCTAAGACTTTTTAGAATCACTAGGACAATGGAATGTAGAAGCTGGCAGAGCATATGCAAATCCTAGAGCCTGGTCCCTTTAATTTGCAGAGTGGATGGTTCCCAATGAGATGAAGAAAACCTAAAGTCACACAGCTAGCCCTCAGAGAGCCAGAGATTAGCGAGGTAGCCTGCTATTACACTTCTAACGTCTTATGCTGACACTTTGAGTGGATACATTCTCCCACTTTTAAAATTAAACGTGGCCCTCTTTTCTTTTCTGCAACTAGAAACACAGCCCCTGCTGATTGCCTTATGAAGTTTTTCAATACAATCGTAAACCTGGGGAAAAAAAATCTTCTTCCATTACAAAATTTTTAACAGATCTTTTTGCACTCACCTTGATAGCATTTGAACTATTGAGAAAATGAGTACTCATCGGTTGGTATAAAATATTTAATCTCTTTATTGATTCACATCACGTTAATAGCGAATATTAATTATCAAATAAAGAAGTGTTATACTCTTAGCAATAGAATGCATAATTCAAATAATATTCTTTGAGCTCTTCTTTTCATATCAAACATTGTATTTTGTAGTTTTCATATATATTATCACATTTTCAGAGACTCTGTCCAATTCCTTAGGGATGTCTCCTAGAACAAAGGAATTTCAGGGAATGAGCTCTCATAAATATGTAATGGTTGGTTGAGAATATAGCTGTCAAAGAGTTAGGGCTATGGCATCAGACAACTTGGATTGATACTGGTCTTTCCATTTATTTATTGTGATATCCTGACACTTGATCCAATTGTGTTTTATTTTCTGCATCTAAAAAATGATACATTTAAAAAAGAACCTATTGGGATGCCTGGGTGGCTCGGTGGTTGAGCATTTGCCTTCTGCTCAGGTCATGATCCTGGGGTCCTGGGATGGACCTGCATGGAACCTGCTTCTCCCTCTGCCTGTGTCTCTGCCTCTCTCTCTCTTTCTGTATCTCTCATGAATAAATAAGTAAAATCTTTAAAAAACCCCCACCTTGGGATCCCTGGGTGGCGCAGCGGTTTGGCGCCTGCCTTTGGCCCAGGGCGCGATCCTGGAGACCCGGGATCGAATCCCACATCAGGCTCCCGGTGCATGGAGCCTGCTTCTCCCTCTGCCTGTGTCTCTGCCTCTCTCTCTCTCTCTGTCTCTCTGTGACTATCATAAATAAATAAAAATTAAAAAAAAAAAAAAAAAAAAACCCCACCTTATCTTTGAATAATTAAGTGGAATAAGATATGTAAAATATGTGTAGGGCCCGATATTTAGGTAGTGCTCATTAATGTTAACTAATATTAGTATTTATGTTATTATTCGTACATGAAAACTTTGCATCACTGTGAATGCGTAAAACCTTGACACTTTTAATGGATACGTGATTCAGCATGATTTTGTTACTGACCATTTATGAATTTTTATTAAAACTAAGCAAAACAAATATATTTCCTGGCTTCAGTAACTATGTATTATTTCAGGTCTGACCACATGAGGGCAGCATGGTACCTTTTAAAACAAGGAGGTAGCTTGGCTAGAGGAGAAAAAAAAAATCAAATATTAAAGCTTCAGAAATCATAGATACAAAATTAAGCCTGGAAGACGCTTTAATGATTCTCTAATCCAGATTTCCATTTTACTGTTGAAAAGGAATTGAATTGCAGCGAGGCCAGTTAGCAAGTCCCCCATCACACAATTGATGTCTCCTGATGGTGGAGCCGAGAACTGGTCCATTGCATGATTAGTGGCAACAATAACAGAATTATCAGAGCACCTGGGTTCTCTAAGAGACTCCTTATTATGTACTAATATTGTGTGTGACAATGGTTTAAAGGAAATCGAATAGTTCTGATAATGAATTCGCCACAGGGATGTTCCTTTCCGGGGAAATAGAAAAATGAAAAGATGGGGTTTTATTTCTGGAAGACGTAAGTGTGAACTTGAAGGCGGAGGATTGAACTGTATGACTTCTCAAGGTTGTCATTAATATTTTGCTCACAACTGCGTGTTTGTGAGTTGCCTTGAAACCGCAGCACTGTCTCTAAGCAGCAGGAGCTAGCAAGGCAATGACCAGTTTTGTCTGGTCATTTTCTCCATTTTTTAACCTTCTTTTTCTCTGCACCCCGAACCCCAGCCATATAGTCATGCACATGCTACACATACACAACCAGTAACATGCAACCCCCCACCCCCAGTGTCACCACCACCACCACAAAAAGCTAACCAGTGGCAGTAGCGCAGAGGGTACTTGGTGGGGAAAGGTGCTTTCACTTTGCATCCATAGTCATCACATGTACCGCTTTTCCAGACTTTTCCAATAAGCATCGGATAATCTGAGTGAATGGAAAATGCTTGCTGCACACTCCACTGTCCCTATTTCTCTCCACCTCCCTTATGTCTTTTCAATGTTTGAAACTCTTTCCTTCTCTGCTGCCATCACTATCACCCATTTTCATTACTCCATCAGCCTCACAAATTGGACACTATGATGGTTGATTTATTTGTCAACTTGACTAGGACACAGAGTTCCCAGTTATTGGGTCAGCCAGTGTTTGGGGTCTTTCCATGAGGGTGATGAGATTAGCATTTAAATCAGTAGACTGTTCAAAGTAGGCTGCCCTCTACAATGTGGGTGGGCCTCATCCAATCAGTTGAAGGCCGAACAAAGAAATAGACTAGCTAATTAGTCCCAAGTAATGGAGAATTCCTTCCACTAACTGCCTTCAAGCTGGGCTTTAGACTTGAAATATCAGCCCTTCCTGGGTCTTAAGCCTGCCAGCCTTCGAACTGGAACTTCACTATCAAGCTTTCCTGCCTCTTAGGCCTTCATACTTTTGACTGTGTACTTACTATCCTTGTTCTCCAGCCTGCTAACTCACTCTGCAAATCTTGGGATTTGCTAATCCCCATAATCACATGAGTAAATTTCTTATAATAAATCTCTTTATAAATAAATAAATAAATACACTTATTTGGCTCTCTTCAATCTATTTGCAATTAAAACAACAGTGTCATTGTACAGTATTTTACTAACATGAATAATTAATTAACTTAATAAATAACCTAATAAATATGAAATCCCTACATTATACTGGGCACTGACTTCAAGTCCTCAATGATCATCGAGGTGCTTGGCGTTTAGTGGGGATTGAATAAACATGTGTTAACAGATTGAATACATAAATTCTATTAGTTATCTTGTGATAGAATTTTTGTTTCTATCAGAGCTCTAGCATTTTCCCTTCCATTTGTATGTGATGAGATTAGCTTAGTACAAAGAAAGTGCTTATTTTTTTGTTGCTAGGATACTACTTTGTCCACCCACAAAGCTATGCTTATTATGGTTTTATGCTGAAGGACAAACAGATTCCAAGTCTGATTAACATAAAATAAAGAGGCTTAATATAACAATGTTAGTCGTCAGTCAATGTTAGATCATTAGATTTTTGTTTAATTTAATTTATTAATATCTATAATGGCAACTTGACAGTATAGATTCCTATCCTTACAGGTAAGAAAAATGAGATCCAGAAGAGTGTTTTGTTTGCTCAAGTTTGTGTAGTGTGTCAGTGAGAGAGCGATTACTATGAATAAGATCCCCAAACACCTGGTCCTTGCTGCTGCTTCATAGGCAAACTGCTTCTTTATTGGCCTGTATATATGCCACACCCTGGAAACCACCATCATCTGTGTCAAAACTCTCAGTGACATGACCTTGCCCACCACACTGAGCCCACCAGCTACCATGCTCCCCCTTACTCACTGGGCAGCAGTGTCGTGCCTTGTCTTTACCTTGTATGTTGGATACCACAGGCTCCATTTGCAGAGGAGACCCTTTCCCCTATTTTCCTCCAAGCTTGGAGATCTCTTCCCCAAGATGTCCACATAGCTGGAGACCCACATTGGTTATGTCTTTTTTCCTTTAGATTTCAGCTTACATATCTTTCCTGACCCCCTAAATCAAATAGCACACATACTGGGAGTCATTTCCTATTTCATTTCTCTGCTTATTTTCTCCATAAAACATTGAACTATCCAAAAATATATTTTTTCTTTTAAATTTATTTTGCTCTCTCTTATCTCTCTTCCTGGTAGATGATATCTAAAATCTCCTTGACAACAGAAGCCTTGTCTATACTGCTGGTTCCTATAGTCTGTGAAGTGTCCAATGCTCAATATATGGTAGATGGCCCACAAATATTCTCTAGAATGACTGACTCTAAGTCGGTGAAGAAAAACAATATGAAAATGTAGTTTGTGAGAATAAGACTTTTACATCAGATGTTCATTGAAAAATATGGTCCAATAAATAATAAACTAAAGCGTCAAATGTTAAGTGCTATCTAAATTAGCAGTTGCATCATTTAAATGCGTATTTGTTAAATTTGTGTGCAGTTTCTCAACTTTCAAATTGGAGGGACTACACATGTGTGAGACATTGGGATTAGTTTTGAATAGAAGATATATTTGGTTTTTTGGAAAGATGATTTATTTTAGAGAACATATATGCATGAGCCAGGGGAGGAGACAGGGGAGGGACAGATGGAGAGGGAGAGAGAGATAACCTCAAGGAGACTCCCCACTGAGCAAGAACACCAGTCCAGGGCTCAGTCCCAGGACCCTGACATCATGACCCTGAGATCAAAGAGTCGGATGCCCAACTGACTGAGCCACCCAGATGCCCCAAAGATATATGTCTTTAATTAACAAAGATAAAGTTGTGGCCTTGTCTCAGATACTTAGTATCAGATGAGTAGAATTCTGTGAAACTTTTAAGGCTCATGCTGTCATCATTTGAATGAGTTTACCAAGAAATCAAAGACAGGGAGATATATAAAAGGTGAAAAAAAAAAGGTGACTATAAGTCTTAATGACACAGGTAAGGATAAAAGCATAAATACCATATCTCATGGCTTCTCTGGTATTTAAGAAGCCCAATCTCTTATATTTGATCTTTGTTTTAAACAAAAACGAATATATAAATATGAATAAATGAATATATAAAATCGAATCACAAATTTTCTTTAAGTATTATTGATTAAGAAGTCCAACTTCATAATATCTTTCACTGCTTAATGACTTTCGTGTTTTGAGTATAAACATTCTCAATAAGAAGTTGGATATTTTCAAGGGACAGCATCCAGTCAGGAGTCATGGTTGCCAGGCTGTACCTGCCAGATGCTTCTGGTGAGGGGTTGGACGGTGGGAATACCTACCCAGGCTGAGTAACAATGAAGGATTTGGTAAGAGTGAGAATCTGCGGCAGAGGCCAGAGCTAAACCCAGAAGAAAAGCTGTTGTCCAGGGAATCATGGCCGAAATACTAAACCAAAAGAAGGGGAAAAGAATGTGCTATAAACTGAGCCGGAAAAGCTTCCCCATCAGGGCCTGAGATGACTGAATAGGTATGGAGCTGACTCCGGGGTGGGTATGAGCTTGAGTCATCCTTACTAAGGAGTTTAAATTGCTACATCCTGACTTCTTTTGCAATTGTGATTTTCTTAGTGGACTATTTGGAAGATAGTACTGGACACCAGGCTTTATTATCTATCTCTTTTCTTACATTACTGGGGTGGATTGTCTTATGCGTTCATAGTTCTTCCTCTCTCACCTGCTGTGCTATCACTCACCTGTGGATGGAGTATATTTCCTTACCATATTGACTTTGAGTTTGTCCAAGTGACACATACTTTAACTAATGGAATGTTGAACAGCAATGATCATGCGCCTTTTCCCAACTTGTGCCTTAGTGGCAAGGTTCACCCAATACCCTTGGAATAGCTGTCCTTTGCCATAATGGGAACATTTCTCAGGGAGCTATTTCTTCTTCAGCCTGGATCCTGAAAGGACAACTCAGACCAACCCGATGGCTGTGATTCCGCCTAGCTAAGGAAAGACGAGACAAGCCCAGCTGAGAGCAGCCAAATGAGAGATCATCTACCAACATGTGAATATGGGAAAAAAATGATGGTTTTTGTAAGTCATGGAAATTTAGTGGATGTTTGTTATGCAGCATATTTACAGCAAAAACCGAATTAACCCACGGATAAAATATAGCCAACTAAAATAGTGAATTTACAGAAGAGAGGATAAAATGATTAATTAAAAAATGCTTCTAGGAATCGAAACATCACATCCAATGTAATTGAGAAGATAATCACTATTTTAAATAGCCTGCTAGACTCTAAGATGAATCCAATAATTTATCTATTACAATGTCTAAAAGTAACTTAGGTTCAATATGGTAACTCTGGTCTTTGAGTTGCTGTTACCTCCTTCTTCGTGCCAGAAAGCAGTCCTCGTTTAGATTCTATTTTAGGGAAGGACAAATAATAAACTTGCATGAGGACCCTGGTATCTATCCATTATGATTTTCTGAATTGGATTTTTCTGGGGAGCTCTTCAGAGGAACACTGTATTACCAGTTTGACTAAACCATGTATCGCATGGACACACCAACGGGTGGACTTGCTGATTCCTCTCAAGTGGAAAGTCTATGGCTATTTCTTCTGTATTATAACAAAATGGTCCTACATCATTTTGCACCCTATTCTTCTTTCTTAAACTGTGTCTAATGCAAACAAGTAAAGAGTTGCAATAATATTCTCATCTCTGAAAGTGTGTGTGCTACAAATACAAGATATGTCTGCTATATTTGTTTATACTTTTAAATTAGCATATTTATTCATATATATATATAGATGCTCTTTTAAATTTTCCTATTTAATTTTAAACACGGTGAAGCTAGAGACTATTGCTTTCTTTAAAGTCACCCATAGAGCATACTAGGACGTTCTGTGAAAAGTGAGCACTCAGTAGTTATTAGTTATTGCTAGTTACCTCTGTTCTCCACCTCACTTTGTTACAACAGACCTGGCCACAACTCTATGACTAAGTGAATCCCATCTTTGGTCCAGCTAATAATCATCCTTTTGGAGAAGAAGTGAACATTGGTAATTGAAACAAGTAGTAAATATGCATCACACATTGAAGGGAAGCTCTAGTTAGCACATGAATTTAAAAAATCATGATTTCAATTGAATACTAAATAATTTTGCTATTCTGAACATTTTAAAAATCCAGTTTCCAAGACATTTTTAGTGATTGGCTTAATATACCATCATTCACACATCAGTAATTGATGGTTTTATTTATTTATTTTTTAAAGCAAAAGTAACCAAACCTGGGAAATTTTATTAACTTTAAACCATTTAAATTAACATAAGTATATTTTCAAGGATATTTTGGGAAGCAATACTTTTAAAATTTACTCCAGCTATAACTTTGAAAAACTGGTTTGAGGCTTTTCGAAGTTGTAAACTATAGGGTTTATGAGGCAATATCAATTAAAGAGGTGGAAGAATGATGGCACTAATTTCTTTTTTTTTTTAAATAGCTTTTATGATATATTTTGGAATTTCTTGGAAGAAAAAAAGTACCTTCAGCTCAAATGTGTCATTTTCTAGAAGTGTAGTCTTTCAACTATCAGATTACAGATGACACATTTGAAAACTCTAAATGATGTTAATGTATCTTTTTCCAAAAAGAAGAAAGCTTCTTTTTTTTTTGAAAGCTTCTAAAATTATGGAAAAAAATGTTTATTTTCTATAGTAATTGCAATATGCTTAAGTGCCCCTTTTATTTTCTGTCCCATAGATTTCTATAATATTTACCTATTACCTATATATTCCCTCACAAGACAAAGGTAACACACTAACCATTTAGAACTTTGTGGTTATTGAAAACTCTTTCCATTATTTTTTTATCTTTAATAGTCATATTACAATGTTGTAGAAAGATTTCCTTATATATTCAGATAAAGCAACAAATAGTGTAACAGAATGCCTACTAGAAATTATCAAGTGTGGGGCTCCTGAGTGGCTCAGTTGGTTAAACATTTGCCTTCTGCTCAGGTTACTGGCCTGAGGTCCTGGGATCAAGCCCCACATAGGGCTTCCTGCTGAGCAAGGAGTTGGCTTCCCCCATACCTCTCCTCTCCCTTTGCCCCTCTCTGCTCAGCTCATGGTCTCTTTCTCTCATGTACTCTCTCCCTTGTGCTCTCTCTCAAAAAGAGAGAGAGAGAAACTACCAAGTAAATAATGATGACTTCTTTCTTCTGTAAATTACCTTGGAGGTGATGGCCACCCTGTCCAATCTCAGTGAACTAAGTATTTGGTAGTTCAGTCTCTTACTCCAATGGATATTGAAAATTTCCCAGAGAGACTTAAAAGTTATGTAGAATCAATGAGAAAAATACACAATAGTTTTTAAAAATCACCCTAGAGAAGACAGAGGACCCAGTATCCTCATTAAAAGGATGGAATAAAATGAAAGTTCTCATTGGCATTTCCAATCCTATCTGGTTCCCACATGTGATAGATGTTGAGTCTAAGGCCAGTGGGTGTGTCATGGGACCCACCAAGGTAGTGATGAGATGAACTTGCCTTAAAAGTGGTAATGGCCAGGGAACCTGTTGAGGGTGTGGGGTATCTAGTTCTGCACAAGCAAAATGAAGGCTGAGCTTGCAGAGAGAAGTAACTGGCCACAGCTGAGCTCGGCACTGATAGGCCTCCTGTTAGCTACAGATTCAGCCGCAGATGCTAATTAGAATACCCAGGGATGAAACCAGGTGCTATGTGCACCCCAAGAAAGATCAGGCTGGCCACTGTACAGGAAATACTGGCATGGACTTTGCGGATAGTGTATAGATCTGAGAACCCAACCCCATCTTCCCCAAGGTCCCCTGAGTTTCCTTGAACTCACACATCAAACACTATCTCAGAGAGGAACGTGAAGGAGAGGTGGAGAACAGAACTCACAGGCTGAATTTTTCCTACTCACTTGCGTGGGAGTGTGTGGGGAACACTAGACCAGTCGTAAAGTTGAGTCAGAGTCAGTTTGTGATAACACTATAGACAGAAAAGCAAATGAAAACCAAACAGTCATGTTTCTTGCCATGTATTCAACTTTATTATTTCTTAGATTTTTCTTTGCCATTCTTTTCATTTGTGATGACATTGCGATCCAATATTATGAACACTTTTCCCTTTATCCTCAAATGGGTGGCCTATATCCATAGCTGAAAACTAACAGAAGCATATTCCTTACATTTTAAAGAGAACTAACACTGTAGCCAGAATCCTGCAGAATCAGTGCCATGAAAAGGAGAAGCCCCAGCCTTCTAAGACTGAGGTGATGCCCAGATGGGAAGAAAAAGTCTAGCCTCCTGGGGAATGTCGTATTAGTGATGAATACTGAGTCCTTCCCTTCCCAGCTAAGGAAGAGGGACACCAGCCCCAATTCCCATGTTTATTGACAGCAGGAGGGTTAAGGGGAAGGCATAAAAGATAGAAGGCTTCTCTGCAAAAATGGAAAACCGGGAAGGCTGGCATTCTGATCTGCAGTTGGATACCTGCTTACACAACACATCTGCCTCTCTACCAGATGCCCACCTGATCAGGGCCAAAGGTGACCTGGGAGAGAAAGAGTAAGCCAGAGAGAGAGAAAAGAAATGGAGCAGGCTGGGGCCACCAGTTTAGGATGACAAGAATGTGTGTTTTTCATGGGCCAAATGGAAATCTCTAGAAGGAGTTGAGCGGAGCACTTTCTGGCATGTTTACTGCATACAAGGATCCTAGTAGGGGTGGGTTCAAGGTGGACCATCAGGGGCTGGAGCTGGAGAAGGTACTAGAGACCAGAGACGAAACCCAGACCAGTTTCTCATTTCAGGGACTGTGGGCTAGGGGGCTCTGGAGCACCTTCCAAAGACCTCACATGGGTGCTCAAGGAGCAGGCCAACCCTGGGATGCCTTCCTCACAGAAAGCACTGCCAGCCAATCAGCATTAGCTAGAGGAGCAACAGCAACCCACCATGGAAAGACTGCAGCTGATCCCTGTTCGAGTGACACCTGCCCTGTTCCCCCCATCCGTTCTGGTCACGATGAGCCAGGACATAAAGTTTACAAGGGCAAGGGGGAGGGCAGTAAAATTGCCAACCATTTCTCTTTTCTTAGACAATTTCCCCTGCATAGCCAGATACAGCACACGGGAAAGCATTGGATTCTATATGACTGGAATTGTACCTTGTATGGCTTAACTTCTGGTAAGGAAAAATATCTCAAAAGTCACAAAATCTTCCTGGGATGCCATTCAAGCCTGAGAAAGGGGGTTCAAGCGAACATGACCAAAAGTAGTACCTAGAAAAAAAAATAATAAAGCGATTTTATGTTTCTAGGCTAAATTAACTGATCTATGATGAATGAGCTATTATGAATTTAGATCAAAGTAACAGAGACTATTTCATGAGGAAAGCAGAAAGAAAACTACCATTTATTGAGCACACATTAACAGGTGGGTTGCTTGTGAAGAGTCCACATCTCTTAATTATTCTTACAAGGAGTTGCCTACCGTTTTCTCCTTTAAATAGTGAAACCCAAGCTGACAAACATTAAAGGACTTACCCAGGGACACACAGCAAATAAATGGTGGATCTGGGGTTAAATTTAGGTAAATATGTTTTTCATGCTGGTATTTATTTCTACTCTTCTTCGCTGCTAACTGAGGAACTGCTAGACATGACTCACATTAAAACTTCCTTAGCGTCTACCTTCTTATTTTTGTCTGATCTAGTACAAAAGTCATTCTTTGAGGGATCGTATACCTGACCTGGATTTGTCAAGAGTATACAATGAGTCTTTGTCAGTTCTAACACTAATTCCCCATTAAGAATATGTAGAGTCTTGCTTTTATTGTGAATTTCCTTTGTTTGGGTGGTGTACTTTGGTGCCATGGAGATGATATTCACAGACAGATGTTAACACGTCATTATAAACACTGCCTGTTCTTGCTCTCTGCTGAAAACGAAGAGCTCTGTTAGCACTTCATGGCACATCGCCATCTGGATTTGACTCAAATCTTCTCTCTTGACACATTTTCACTTTGAATGACCCGGGGGTTTGGTTGTTGTTGTTTGTTCTGGTTTGGATTTCTGAGGTCACATTGCAGTTTCCAACCTGAAGAGTAAATGGTGGGGAAAGAAGAGGCAGGATGCAGGGTGAGGCAGAGGAGATGGCCCTTTAACAAAATGTTTGATGCTGGAGATTTTAATAGAGTAAGTCTGAAGGCAAGCACTGACTGAGTGATTTACTCAGATTTTCCCATCTTAAAAATTCCAAGGTCCTAAAATCTCAGATGAATTTTTCTGATACTCATCCTTTCCTTTGGCTTCCTTGCATTAGATAATTTCCCAATTTATCCCTGTGCTCAGTATTTGATTAAATCTGACCAGTACATTCACTTTTGGCCTAGGTCTACATAAAGTCCTTAGTTTTATCATTAGAGCTAGGACTGAATTACATCAAATGCCTCTTTTTTAATCCTGATTTTAATACCTTCCTCCTTGGAACCACTCAGGGACATTTCTTCTTACACTGCAGATATTCAGCAGTTACATAGTGTAAGACCTCATAGACTTTCAGTCTTAATGTTGATAACCATTTGGAGCTTGTTTTTTTTTTTTTTTTTCAATTGCTTATCTGTAGTGATTTAAATAACTTCGTATTCATTTCCACCAGTAAATAGTCTTACGGCAGTGGGCAAAGCATTAGTCTGTCATCAACACACAGAGATTTCTAGGTGTAGGGGGATAAATTAATAAAACAAAAGAAAATACCTATGCAGACTTTATTAATAATATATCATAAATTTAAAGGCTTAATTAACTGAAATGTCTGCACTGGAGACAGAAAAGAAAAAAGTAAGCAAAAGCTCTAATTATATCTGGAAGTTTTCAGATACAGCTTTGAAGATGTATTTCCTACATGTGTATGTCCTACATTTTGAGCTCTGCTTTCACAGTTGTACTCATGGTTGGCTAATTTAAGGACCAGATGAGTGAGTTTATTGAGGCATAATCGCATCCATCCTCATTAAATTTGTGAGACTATATACTTCTTATAACATGCATCAGCACTTTTTTGTTGTTGTTGTTTTCTAGTCTGTTTTTATAAAGCGTAAGGGCAGATCACACAAACCCTGCTTTGTTGACAAAGGTGAGGATGTTCTAAAATCATGCTGTTGATCAGAGGACCATCCAAAAGGAAATAGCTCAAAATATTTAACTGACAGATGCTGGGCAAATGGAAGGTGACTTTATGTCATCAGTGGAAAAGCTACACAGAGATAGTTTGTATAAAAGTTGAACTTAAGAACATTTCAGTCCAAGTTCTACAAGTGCATTTCACCACACGTGGTCTAGGTTTTGCTGTGTGTCCAGAGGGAAAAATAGTTCCAAAGATCCCACCTAGTTTATCTTGAGTGACCCTGCTGTCAATTCTAAGGGCTGCGTGCAGCACTGTTCCTGACATAATGTCTGTAGAAGGTGAAGTTGAGAAGGTCACAGGCTATAGCCAACATGGACTAGTATGGATTGAGAGGGAATGGAAAGCAGGGCTTGGTTGATGCAGAGTATGTTCGATGAAAGCTGCTTAAGAGCAGCTATTCTAAATTCACTTCCCCAGTTAAGTGACCATGTGAATTGGGTGATTATATTATCTTTACCACCTATTCACTCTTTTGAAATTATCTATTTGCTCTTTTGTGAAGCAATCACCTGGATTCACTTTATAAAATGATGATAGATATCAAGTTCTCTTACTATTCCTATGAGCCCTCTTTTCCAAGCACTATGTCCATCCTACTGAGTGGTTATGTGAAAAGCTCAGTGGGTAAAAGCTCTTTGAACTGTATTTTTCTTTTTAGCTGAATGAGAACATCTGAAAGTCCATCTCCCATTTTCTTTCATTGACACTAACTCAGTTTGACAGTCTGTACCCAGGAGAACTATATATCACAATGTGAACTAGAGTTGGCCAGACATTTAAATGCTCTTCCAGCCCTGAACTGACAAGGCCATTTTTAACTTTTATTTTGTTTGTAGACTGCTGTTCAAGGTAAGTTCCCATGTAAAGTGACCGCCTTTGTTCCATATGGAGTTCACTTCTATTTGTTAGACAGACAACCTAATTTCTTCTTCTTTATTATATTGCAAAACACTCCAGAAGCCCCAGATAGTAATATCGTCTACCTCTGTCTTCAATAGTCATCCATTTGGAAACTTACGACAAACTGGTGTCCATCGCAGCCATGAAAATCAAATGATTTTGATATATAAACATAAATAGTGCATGTAAAACTAGGTGGGTTTTTTTTCAGTGGAGTGTACACTTAGGCCTTCCAACAGTTCTTTTACAAATCAGTCTAAATTGAGGGATCTAATTTTTCCACCATTTTTTCTTGATACTTTTGAAATTGCTCCCAAATTGAATTCATCGCTCTTGGGTACCAGGTACCATGATGATATGAAACCTAGAATTTTATGTTCTTTGTGTGTATGTTACATAACTTGCTGGGTGAAATCACACTTAGACCTGGTAGTTTACATTCTTACTATGCCTGTCTGTCCCTAACTGTATCATGACATTCTTTGTGTTGCCGATTTCAACACATAACTATAACCTGGTGAAACCGTCTTTGATCTCTTTGTTTTTTAGTGCCTGACATTTGGATGCTTGTTAAATGGGCTGGTTTGCTAAAGCAATGGGAGCTTTGTTATAACTTGAGCTTTTAGCCTAGGCAGTTGTTTCTAGGCAAGGCCTTTAAATTCATGCTTTAAAAATACGCCTTTGTATCTTAATGTACAAGACATTGTTTTAGGAGACACAGTTTCTGCAGCTGGAGAATCTACCTTCCAGTGGGGAATAAAAAAACATGCACAGCAGAACACAACCTGTGAATCCTGTGTTTTCAGGAGGAGAAAGTGTTGTAGTGCTCAGAGGAAGGAGAGATAGTCATAGGAGTCTTCCAATCTAAGAGAATGCGACATCCTTGAAAGATAGTCAAGAACTTCATGTGCAGAAATGAGATTGAGGGAGGAAGTGGGTAGGACACCGCAAGCATACCGATGGCTTGGCTTTTCTCTTAGAATAAAACTCAAGCTCCTTTCTTTAAAATACAAAAGGCACGTCAGTGATTTTCCTCTTTGGCTGAACTTCAGAATCTCATAGCTGACCTTCATTCCTAGAGCTTCTGATTTACTTCATCCAAAGGCAATCCCCATATAGAACCAGGGTTAAGATTTGCTGATAGGAGTGGTCTCATCCCCGGATCCCTGTCAGACCTCATTTCATACCACGTTCTCCCATGTTCACTTAGCTCCCTGTCCCCACTATTCCTGCCTCGGTGTCTACTCTCCAGGAGCATCACTCCTACCAGGGTAACCTGCCGTTAGCTGCATCTGGACTAATATTTCTGAGATGATAACAAAACCTAACGTTTACTGAGCACTCACAATGCCCCAGGCGCTCTGTAGCACATGCTTTGTGAGATGTGTTAACTCATCTAATCCTCCCAACAAACTTATGACTCATCTCAGTTATACAGTTTGAGGGACCTGATGCACAGAGCTGTGACATATGTGCACGGGTGTGGCAGTGCTGAGATTTGGAATGATACAGGCAAACCTCATAACCCTGATGCTAATTGCTGTCCAGACACGTCCTTTTTGCCTCCCTGTCATTGAAGGGATTCAAATGTCATTGAAGATGATCCAAATGTCACCTTCTGGGAGAGCTTTGCTTGACTATCCTATCTAAAATATCTCCCAGCTCACTCCAGTTACTCTCTAGTCCCTTACCTGGCAATGATCATGTTTATTTATGTATTATAGAAGTCTTTCCTCAACCACAATGTAAATTCCACATAGCTGACTGTATCTGTTTGTTCAACACTGCCTTTTAGCACCAGAAAAACAGCACAGAGAAATTTTTCACCAGCTACCTGTCAGAGGAAAGAATGAATTTCTAGTGTAAGAGGTATTCAAGGGGAATGAATTTGCTCTAGGTGTGTTTCTTTTCTGGCATATCTCTGGCATTATGACTCTATGATTTGAGATTCCAAAAGGAGGGCTTAGGCTAAGGACTGTTGGATCTCAGATACTCAACCCATATGTCCACATTCCTGGAACCTGACCATAAGGGGGACACTGCAGCAGACGTGATGGCCATTGAGTCCACATCCATTGTCCCCTGTGTCCTTGCTGGCAGAGCACTCACCTTGTCCTGATGTTCTTTCTCCAGGAGGCTTCAGGAGAACCTGGCTGCACCCCAAGGCCACAGGACTAATTGTGAACATATGGGTCCATCATGATGGTCCCATTCTCTTGCTGATGATAGCTGAAGTTGGGCAAGGGTGACAAGGGTGGCAAAAGAGACCTGAATGAAAGTCTGCAGAGGGGGGCCTCTGACAAGGGGGGGGTGAGTCTTAAAAATAAAAACAAGGGAATGAACTCCCCCTCTGCCCTCATGTGATTACATGGGAAGGGATTCCCCGCAGCTGTGTGCCATCTTGAGACAATGAGGACAGACAACCTAGTGGTTAAGAGTAGGTGCTTTGGAGTCAGGATATTACCTTCAATTTCAAAATCAGCCACTTGCCGGCTATGTAGTCTTGTGCTAGTTGGTTGATCTCTCTGTGCCTCATTTCCCTTCTCTGTAAAATGGGTAATGACACTGCCTACTTCATGGGATATTTTGAGGATTTATGAGTTAATATGAAACCAAAATCCCCTTATTTGAAGAATAAAATAAGAAAAACAAGATGGTCTAACTCAGAGGACTGTTGTGAGGAGTACATGAATTAAAACATATCGAAGGCATTTACACCAAGTTTGGCACACAGATAGGGTTAATAAGTGTTAGCAAGAAACAAAATAAGGTAGGAATGCAGAGCTGAGGCAGCCTCAAGGAAACAGAACCGAAGCCCATTGTACTGATCTTGGAGCTTTGAAATTCTTTTATATCAAATTAAAAAAAAAAAAACAGTGTCACAATTTGAACTATTACAATCAGGATTTCTGTATCGTCCAGCGAAAATGATCTTATCTGACAAATTGCCCATAAGTGCAGAAGTCGTGGAACTGAGATCACTGGTGCCAAGGGCTTCTTTTCTCTACTCTGCTCAGGAAGAAAGATGCAATTCTCACTCCTACTGAACACTGTACTTTCACATGGGTGAATATTAGTATTTTAATCCAATCCAAAACATTTAAATGCTCTCCACTTTCATGACCAATAGAGCTGATAACGACTATAGGGCACGGTTCTGAATGCAGACACTGGTAAATGTCCTAGAATCATGCAGGGATTTAAAAATCTTCAGCTTAGGCTAAAACAACACAGAAAGCGTTCCAATTTTACTTTCTTCCAGGTCTAGCTCCCATGACTAAAATTCTGAAGTCCAGAACGTACACTGTTTAATTATCTAACAACTCCTGAATCTCATTTGAGCAAAAACAGTTTGATCGATGGGTCCAGCTGTGACCATTGTGTAGCATGAGTTTTCTGATCACTTTAAAATGTTGGCTATGCAGCTGTCATCTGGAACTTTAGAATGCGCGAGCATTAAAATGCCAAAGCTATTTTACAGGCTTGTCTGTATCAATGAGAGAGATGGCATTCTTCAGGAGGACTTCAGTATACAATTTGTTACATATTCTAGTGATGCTGTAATCAATGCTAATGTTTTTGTTTTTCTTAAATTCCTGGATTAGTGTAATTGAGCAGTTTAGAACAAGGTTATTTCAGGATAATTTTGCCCAGATAAGGACTATTTGTTGAAGTCCTATTTTTCTCCTGCCTACCCAAAGCTGCTTATGATGGCTAAGACTGTGAATGTGATTTCTGGCTCTTCCATTCTCACACGTTTTACAAATTATTAGGAATATCATAGGAGGAAGGGTTATTCCACCATCTTCCTCACCAAGGCTGTCAGAGTGGGCAGGAGAGACAGTGGAAGGGCCACGAGATTCTCTTTGAATTGGAGAGGTTTGAAGATGATGAAGTTTTAGGCTTGAGGCCTGTTTTTGTATCGTCTCGGTCTCTAAGCACATTAACTGGGGTTATTTTATCTTCCATTAAAACCAGCTGTCAGGTCCCTCATAGATGTACAGGGGTAGAATAAAGATGTAATTTTTATTCATTTCTTTCTTTCTTTCTTTCTTTCTTTCTTTCTTTCTTTCTTTCTTTCTTTCTTTCTTCTTTCTTTCTTTCGTCTTTCAGGTCATTTGACTTTTATTATTTAAATTTTTTGAAAAGATTTTATTTATTTATTCATGAAAGACACAGAGAGAGACAGAGACATAGGCAGAGGGAGAAGCAGGCTCTCTGCAGGGAGCTCAACACAGGACTTGATTCTAGGCTCACTCCCTGAGCCCAAGGCAGATGCTCAAACACTGAACCATCTAGGCATCTCTGAAGATGTAATTTCTATGGCAACTTTAGTGAGAAGAATAATTTGGAGTTCTCCAATGGCTAAGCAATAATGACTATATATATATATATATATATATATATATATAGTCTTATCTATCTATTATCTATCTATCATCTATTTATCAATCAATCTATCATCTATTATCTATCTATCTATCTATCTATCTATCTATCTATAAATTATGCTTACTTAGATTCTTTCTTTATGTGCTGCAAGGGCATGCCTATTTCCGAAGTCTGTAGAAAGAAGAAAACAATCTAAATGTTCGCACGTTATCTTGAGATCTAACTCTGAATAAATGCATCATTTATGTGCTTTCAAGGTCACCTGTCTTCTGTCAAACCAAAGAAGAGGAAAATAATCATTTAGTTGGAAAGGTCGGTTTTGATATAGGAAGATGAAGAAATTTATTTCAGGATACTTCTCTCGATTCTATAAACATTAATTACACGGTCCATTATATAGAAGCATTGTTTTCTCCTTTTCTTTCTTTAGGAATATTTCTGCTCTAAACCCAGTTAGGTATGTTTCACATAGGAACGATTGGTGATCTTGACCATTATAGGTCCTCAGAAATACTTGTGGTAGTTTTTAGTAACACTAAGAAAAGGAAGAATTCATTGTATATGTGTGAAAAGCTTAGTAATGTATTTATTACTGTGAAGATTCAGACAGTTTGCTTGGAAACTATTTCACATAAAGTAGAAAATCTTCTACAGTTCCCAGATTTATTTATCCACAAACAATATCTTGACCTTTGTTTTCTCTTAGCTGAACTGAATTTTCTAGGTGTGGCCCTCCTCTGTTAAACTGTGGCTTCATCTCTTGCACATGACATTAGCCATTAATGATTTCAGTTTTTCTGGTTCAAATAATTTTTTTCTTGTTTTGACTGTTTTTTAAGACCAAAGGTCAAAGATTTAAACTTATTCATGTTTTCTATTGGTTAGTAGGAAAGCAATCCTCCTGCAGGATAGCTGAAAGTGATCTAATGAGAAATCTTGGTCAAAAGGAAGATGCCATGATGAGGCAGGGCTGTAAATGAAAGGATCAGGTGATCACATAGTTGAGTTTGGCAGATATCTCCAAGCTTGGAAACACAGTGATTATTGCAGAAATGATTACAGGGATGAATGAAATGAATTTTCCAAGACTGTTTTTGTTATAGTTTCCTTCTTATTTCTAGGCGCATGATGATAGAATAGTAAGAAATCATAAATCTGGGTAGAAAACCACAAAGCTTAGTTATATTCTTAGATCATTTCTATCTTGTATAAACCTCCATGTTTGTCTTCACCAATACAATGTTAGAATTTTTCTTAACAAAGTAAAGAAAAACACACATGGAATACTTTTTGTTTGTTTTAACAAAAGAGCACTCACCTACATACTCTCAAAGTGATTTGCATTTCATGTTCTGGAGTGTTTGTTTCTACATTGTTACCTCAAAAAACTTTTTCTTGCCCTTTGCCATTGAAAAGATGTTTCATAATTTATATGGTACAGAAATCCTTTCCTACTTTCTACATATGCATGTGGCTAGTTTCTGCTGCATTTATTTGCACTCATTTAGAATATCTTCTAAAATGTCGTATGTACTCTGTAAGAATCTGTCTTTCCTTCCAGTTGGTTGAGCATGAAAAAAAGCAAAGCCAAAACACCAAAACAGATTGAAAATACAAAGAGATTGAGATGTCAAAGGTAGACTACCGTAAAGACAACATTTATCTAATGGGGGTAACAAAGAAGAGACAAATGAAAATAGAAAAGCAAAATTTGTGATTTTTTTTTCAGACTGATAAACAATCCTTCAGACTGTAGAAACGATTTAAGTGCTGATCAATAAGAAGACACAGATATATTACAGAAAAACTGCAGAACAACAAAGAGGACAATAAAAATATTAAAATGAGCCATGATAAATCACAAATCATAAACAATAAATCACAGGAATTATAATTTGACAGCAAGTGTCACATTAGCAAAAATTGAGTGCAGGAAAAAATACACTGAGAGAAAAAAACTATCAACCTACAGTATCCTTCAATAGTGAGGGTAAAATAAAGATATTTAATACAAGGGTGACAATATATAATTTTGCTGAAAGAAACATAAAAGAATGAAATTTATTAAGAAAGAAACTAAACCCAGAAAAGAGCTATAGTGGCAAAAAAAGAAGTTGGTAATATGTGAAATATAATAACAATTTAATGATTATAAAAAAAAATTTGGGGCTTTGAATACAAAGGGGAACTAACATATGGCAAAAGTTACAATGGAAAAAAAAAGAAAAATAAAGTTACAATGGAAGACAGACTAAAGCATTCTAAGTCTCCTGTGTTATTTAGGAGGAAGACAAAAATATTGATTAATGTGCACCTTTATCAAGTCACACATTAAAAATTTAAGCATAATCAATAAAAGAATGGGATCCTAAGCACATTCAGAGAGGAGGCGAGGGAACTCAAAGATATATTTAATGATGTTATTTATAATGCAGTCGCAGAGTAAACATATATAAAAATAAAAGAATTTGTTACAAGAGGTTTCAGAAAGTCTAGCCTCCTTCTAAGTAGAGTTCCAGAAGTAAAGAATAGTAGAAAGAGAAAACATTTGAAGATATACTGGAAGTATGTTAGGTGTGAGAAAAGATTATAATCTGCGGATCCAAGAAATCAAACAAATAAAAGCATATCAACGTTGCATGAGACTGTATTATTATTCTCGAATATTTTCTGCTCTTTCCTAAGCAGGAAAACCACATTCCCACCCAATTCTATTGAGTTTGGCAATATCACTTGCTGTCGTTAAGGAAATGGAAGTAGGAGTGACATAGGTCTCTTTAAAGCTGAAGCTTTAAGAAAGAGAGTATGTTTTGTCAAGTCTTTCTCCTTTTCTGCCATGATTCCTGAAAATGCCCTAATAAAGGCTTGTCTGTCAGCCTGGATCCCAGACAAACAGAGATAGGGACTAAAACATAGTCCACTTGCAATGGATATGCACCATCACTGAGATGTAAACATTTGTTGCCGTAACTACTGATACATTTCAAAATTTTTTCTTAATTAATGCAGTTTCAACTAGCTGAACATTAGTTCTTCTAGGGTATTTGTCAATATTTGGATACATTTTTCATATGCACAATTCAGGGAGGGTAGTGGTGGTGGTGCTACTAGCGTCTATTGGGTAGAGGCCAGGGATTGCCACTACACATCCTCCAAGATAAAAGACATCTTCCACAGCAAAGAATTATCCAGCCCCAAATGTCACTAGATTGAATAGGTTGAGGACCACTGACCTAGCCTATCCTGATAATTGGGCACAGACATATTCTAATGAAACTGTGTCCAAAGACACAGAGTTCTGAAAAGGAATTGACTGATTACAATCAAAGGATTACCAATTGGACTGTCAGCTAATTTTTAGTAGCAACCAGAAAGTGATGGCATAATACTTTAAAACTCTGAGAAAAAATAGCCATGAACACAGACTTGTAAAATCAACAAAAAATCTTTTAGACATGAGAGCAAACTAACGATGACGTTTTCATGTCAACCAAAACTAGGACATTTGCTTCAAATAACCTTTCAGTAAAAAGTATATTCCAGGTTTCTCTACTCCCAAATTAATCCTCATTAAAACATCTAATATGCAAGAAACAATAATGAGCAAGCAAAGTAGTAAACAAGAGGACATATTTAAACAAACATCGAGCATATAAAACAATATCTTGGAGTCAAAGGAAATGTAAACAAAACTAAAAAATAGATTACCAAATCAGAGTTAAATTTTTCAAGCACCTGTGTTATCTGAAGTCTAGTATAGTTTAGTATAGAAATGAAAAATTCTAAGGTCTCTTAAAATTCTTTTTGAAATATTACCCCGTGTTTGTTTAGTTTCAACTAAACTTGGCAGAGATGCAAGGGAAATTGACCAATCTAAGGATCATACTGGATTTTTATTCCCACACATAACTCATGCCACTCTCCACACCCAAAGAACTTGCTAAAATGAGATTGTAAAGCAAGTCTTGGAAATTCTAAAAAGCATGATGGACTTCAGTTTTGTAGCATAAGCTTTTTCAACCCAAGGACAAAAGTTGGACTAACAGCTAGGTGAAAAAAATGTCAGATTAATGAATATACATTTATGAAAACATAATGAAGAGGACTTTGCAAATTCATGTGTTTGAATCATTTCTGAGTCAGACTCTGACTGACTATGTGGGTTGACACTGACATGATTGCATCTAAAATTAATGGTTTTCTTGTATTCATTGATAATGTGCAGTCATGAAATAAAACATTTTAACATATTTTATTGTGTGATACAATAATGAAAGATTCATCATTTAAAATCACTGGGAACATTATTAGATATAACAATTATATACAAAACAAATGGAAATTTTAAAAGTACATTTTTGGGAGACCTGGGTGGCTCAGCAGTTGAGTGTCTGCCTTTGACTTCATTTTTTTTTTTAAGATTTTTTATTTATTCATGATATACATAGAGACAGAGAGGCAGAGACACAGGCAGAGGGAGAAGCAGGCTCCATGCAGGAAGCCTGATGTGGGACTCGATCCTGGGACTCTAGGATCATGCTCTGAAGTCAAAGGCAGGGGATCCCTGGGTGGCTCAGGGGTTTAGCGCCTGCCTTTGGCCCAGGGCGTGAATAAATAAATTAAATAATAAAAAAAAATAAAAATGAAAATACATTTTCTGTTCATTCATTATACATCACTCTACACTTTAGAAAAGGTAAGCAACAGCCAAATAGAGTTAAAGATTAAGATTATAATCATGATGTATAGTTTCTAATTTTAATATCAAGGTCTGTGGAGAGAAGATAGAGAACAAATTAAAATTATAAAAAGAATATTAAACATGCAGTCTGGCAGGATACAAATTGGTTTCATAGGGCATTTTAGTAGAGAGGTTAATGAGAACTTGTTGGACTAGTTTCATCTGTGAAATTAATAGCCTTCATCTATTTCTTTTACTTTTCATTTATTTTCTCATAGCACAAGTATTGCACATTTGATAAGTTGGCACATTAGATAAGTAGCTATTTTTCTCAGATATATAGTCTAAATGTACTTTGTGATCAAACGTAGCTGGACATATTACTCATTATTTTCATGTTTTAATGTAGTATAAGAAATCAAACACACAAATGAAAAATCTATGTTCTTCCCCATAACTTGAAAAAATGAAAATAGAAAATAATTTCATCTTCTCTATGTGTGAAACTAGCAATCTCTTTTTGAAATATTACCCCGTGCTTTTCCCAGTTTTGTTTTGGATGGTTATATGCACAGAACAGATTCACTCAGTACCATAAATTACTATTTCATATTTCATTTTCACACTTAATTTGTCTTTGGGAAAAACAGCTAAAGCTCAACTTTGCCAGGTCTTCAGAGTGACTCCTAGATTGCTCTACAGCTCTCTTCACACTCTCTTTGCAAATACGTGCACTACCAGCCCTTTATTCTGAAGCCTGAACTACGAAAGTCCTTACACACAATTGTCAAAGGAGCAAATGAATTAAGACTGGCAGGAAAAGAAAACATAATCAAAATGATTAAAAAAAAAACACTTTCATGAGTTTATCATGAGCTATATAAGTAATTTGCATGAAATTCTCATCTAATCCTTGAAAAACAGAGACTGTTATGAGACTCGTTTTATAAATTGGGAAATGCGTAATAAAAAAGTCTGGCTTCAGCCCAAAAAGAAGTCTGCCCTTTGTCCCTAGTTACTAAGAAGTAGCCTCTAAGCTCTTGGAATTTCCCTAGTGATTGGCACGTTCTCGTTATTTATGGTGGGCCTCTGAAACCACACCTGATAGTTTATGCTAATGAGACGATTCAGGATGGGAGTAATCCATTCAAGATAGACTAACCATGTGACCAGAGGGTTGGGGCTTTGGGCCAAGTGACATCAGTTCAACCTTTTGGAAGAGAGGAGCTGGAGATTGAATTCAATGACATGGTCAATGATTCAATCAACCATGACTACATAATGAAACCCTAATAAAAACTGAACACTGAGTGCTGGTGAGCTTTCAGGTTGGAGATGCTCTGTGGATGTCTCTGAGGATAAGGAAGCTTCATATTTAGAATATTTCCAGGTTCCACTGTGTGTCTCTTCTTTTGGCTGATTTTACTTTGTACCCTTCAGCCATAATAAAATTGTAAAAGTAAGTATATATAACAGTAAGCATATAAATAGTAAGTATACATCACTTTTCTGAGTTCTGTGACTTCTGGCAAACTATCAGTTCTGAAGGTAGTTGTGAGGACCCCTAAATTTGTAGCCAGGAGCACTGGAATGAGAATGGTCCTAGGAACCCTCAATCTCCCAGCTGGCACCAAGAAATAAGGGCAGTTTCGCAGGGACCATCCCCTCCGACTCTGCAGTTTGCCAATCCCCTTGCACAACTGAGGCCGACTTGGCAGTTTAGGGGAGTGTGCCCTTAAATTCACTTTTACCCAACTCTGGGTATGGAATCAGGTCTTTAAGGGTTTTGGAGAAAGTTATTCAGCAAGCACATGCAGGCAATCTGTGGGGCGGGGGCAGGGGGGTGCATGCTGCAGTAGCAAGATGAGAGGGACCTGGGCGTGCATGGACAGCTCAGACACATATAACAGCAGATAACAATAGCACTGTTCTGGAAAGTGAACTGTGAGAACACAAGCTACACCAGACTCAACAAACTCTCACAGTCACAACCTAAAAGGTTAAGAGAGATGAGGTCTACGGCTGGTCACTGCATTGGATCATTTAGCTATGTCAGACAGAAGTTCACAGTAATTAACCAAATCACCTGCTTCTCAAGCATTTCTCCCCTCGAGGGTGGGGGCTTATTTATTCCCCCAGCAGATGGGGGTACAGTCTGATAGTGGCTGCCCTCTGCACAGTGCTTCAGCTGAAGGTAATTAATTTGCTTGTCACCGGTCTTACCTCCTTCCAGGGAGGTCCTGAATGCAAGGACTGATCAAAGCATCGATTCACTGAAGACCCTTCCTAGCCCCAAACTCCACTTGGGGTTGATTGTGGCCTTCTGCACTGCATTTCAGCTCAACGCCTAGCTCTGGCTATACCTGCTTCTCTTCTTCTTCCGCAAGTGTCGATTTCAAGGGTGCTTCCTAAGAAAGGTCTTGTGCACCCATCTCATCTTGGTCTGTTTCCTGCAAAACCCAACTTGAAATAATCAGAGTGTCTAAACGTTTCCTCTAATACTAAGTTATGATGATGCCATTGCTTAAATATGGACAAAACCCCCACACTATTCTTGTAAATATCTTAATATTTTCCAATTCCAATGTAATATTATGTAATTTGGTATTCCTGTATAAACTCTCTAACTCCTTTTTACTCTTTTAAAAGGAATCTTAGGGAACCTAATAAGCCAAGGTACTGTAATGAACAGCCAAGACATCTGTCCAATGTGCAGTCACTTAATAGTTGATAACTGTCTTGCAGATCAAATACATTTCTAATTATGTCAGTTGCAATTTTAAATTCATTTTCAAGGGATCGAAAAATATGATTCACTCGTACAATCTGAAAATATAATTGTGGTCTAAATAAAAATGAATTAAATTTCAACAAATGAATGAAACAGTGTTTGACCATTTAGTAAATTTTGTTTCAAAGGGCGCATCATTATCTTCATTTATGTGTTTTATCACTTTTGATTGACAGTTTTAGAGAAGCTCTCTAGCTACTTTCTTTTAGTCAATCAATTTTATCTCCAGTCACAGATGGCAATTACCATAAAAGTTGAGATCACGAAATAACCATTAAGTGCATCTCTGTTGTGAAAATATTTATTTATTTATTTATTTATTTATTTATTTATTTATTTATTTATTTATGTATATAGTGAAAATATTTAAACCAGGTTTTCAGAACTTGTGAGAAGCTCCAGGATGCCTCAAGTTCAGAGGATCTAATCTGGGAGCATGTGTCTAGGGACTTTTTGTATAAATGGGTGCATGCTTTTGTTGCTGCTTCATTGACTGAGGAACTCAAGTGGCATTTAGGTAGCCATGGCCGGGAATACTAAGTAGCCTGAAAAATGTGGAATAGACTCATATCCACATTGACCTGTCTCAGTGAATAGCTACACCATGAAAAGAGGTAGACAACTGTAAGTTTATAAATGCAAATACAAAACACACAACAAATGGTTAAGTCATTTTTGTCCTCCAATCCTAAACACTAATTATCTACTCTGCTATCTTTGCAAAGTGTGTAAAGGGACTTTGCAAGTGTTATTTATTTAAAAATATGTGTGTTGTTTGAAAAGTATTTCTGAGCTCATAGATTGAATAAGACAAAGATTTTTAATCAAAATGTATTGGTTATTTATTTAGTTTTAAGAAGTCTTTAAAACTTAGCTTCAGTACTCTTTAAATTTGGTAAGAGCTGAGTGAAATATATTTAATTTTGTGGCTGTAATAGAAACATTAATTTTGAGTGTTTCTAGAATAATGTTATTGATATGTTTGAAAATAGACATTTATAAAAATTTATTGCCCATCTTAGGCAAATTAATTTTAATTCATTTCTGTAATGCTTATTCTTTATGAATTTAGAAAATTCATTTTATTTACACTAGAATCTATATTTTCCTCATGGTTAATTCAATCTCTGGAACTTAGAGATTTATGGACATACTGCAGGACATCATTTTGCTGTTCTATTAGAACACGTAGAGACCCCAAATAGCCTATAAAAATGTGAGTATGACCAAACCACTATGGAGAAGTACATTCTCTGGGACTGAACCAGAACTTCAGAGCCATAAATTAATATTACTTCATCTGTGTTACCTAATAGCTGGAAAAGTAGAGAAACTAATGCTATAATGCCCTGATCTGCATAAAAAAGAAAATTAATTACATCATTCTGTTCCACCTCTTAGAAACAGAGTTTCAAGTAGGTAAAAATAAACTTTATTTTTATCAGAGAAAAGATGGCTTTATCTCTTATTTCACTTCAGTCAATTCCTAAGGATTGGAAAACATAAGTGCACTGAGCTTAAGCATGCTCTTAATTAGGCTTCCAAAGCTAATGTTGAGAATAAGTCATTGAATTGGCTCACTAAACAATATTTTTCAATTCACCAACTGACCTTAACTTTATTACATAGAATGGGAGGCTTTGCCATATAGCACCAAATTAAAGTGAACAAATTATCTATGTTTTGTTTGAGCAAATCCCATAGTTGAGTTTAGTACCAGTGACTTGCCAGGTTTCTGTTTGTACTGCAAAGTCTTAAGGGACAAGATGGCTTCATGGTGAATTTTATCAAACATTTAAATAAGAAGTAAGGTTATTTCTTTTCAAACTCTTCCACAAAACTCATGAGGAGAGAGAGAACCTCCTTACTCATTCTATGATTCCAGCATTATCATAGCCAGCAAAAGGCACTACAAGGAAAGTGCAGGCCAGTATCTCTTATGAATATTAATGCAAAAATCTTCAACAAAATACCACAAAATGAATTCAGCAGCATATGTAAAAGATTATATGCCATGACTAAGAAAGACTTATTCCTGGAATTTAAAGATGGTTCAACATATGAAAATCAATATAATAAGCCACATTAATACAATGATGAAAAACCACATGATCATCTCAGTTGATACAGAAGGAGTATTTGACACAACTCATGTTAAAAACATTCAACAAACTAGGAATAGAAAGAAACTACCCTAGCATAATAAAACTCATATATGAAAAACCTACAACCAATACCATATTCAATGGTGAAAGATGGGGGAAAACTTTCCTTTAAGATCAATGACAAGACAAGGATGTTCATCACTTCTATTCAACACAGAACTGGAAGTCCTAGCCAGGTCAAATAGGCAGGGTAAAGGAGTAAGACATCCAAATTGAAAAAGAAGAAATATAATGATCTCCATTCACAGGGGACATGGTCTTATATGTAGAAAACACTAAACCTTACACACACACACACACACACACAAAATATTAGAACTGATAAATGAAGTGAGCAAAGTTGCATGATACAATGTCAACACGCAAAAATCAGTTGTGTTTTTGTTCACTAACAATTAACAATTAAAAAACAATGCTAAGAAAAATAATTCCATGTTTTACAATACCATCAGAAAGAATAAAATACTTAGGAAAACGCTAACCAAGAAGGCAAAAAATTTATTCACTGAAAACTCCAAAACATTGCTGCAAGAAATTAAAGAAAACATATATAAGCAGAAAGACATTCTGTGTTTATAGATTGGAAGACTTCATATTTTTAAATTGACAAAGGGATCTACAAATTCAATGCAATCCCTATTAAAATCCCAATGGTGTGTTTTGCTTTGTTTTTGTTTTTAGCAGAAACAGAAAGATTCATCTTAAAATTCATACAGAATCTCTCGGGACTTTGAAGAGACAAAATAACCTTCATAAAAGTAGAAAAAATTTGGAAGTCACACATTTCCTGATTTCAAAGCTTAGTATAAAATTATAGTCATCAAAACAGTGTATTAACATAAAGATAGACAAATGGAACTGAAGAGAAAGCCTAGAAATGAACCCTTGTCTATCCCTCAATAGATTCTTGACAAGGGTGTCAAGATCATTCAATGGGGAAGAGCAAGTCTTTCCAACCAACAGTGCTGGACAAACTGTGTATCCAAGCGCAAAGGAATGAAGTTGGGGTCTTGTCTTACACAATACACAAAAACAAACTCAAGATGCATCAAAGGTAAACATAAGAGCTATAAAACTCTTATCAGAAAAGATAAGGGAAAAGCTTCATGCCAAAGGATTTGGTAATGGTTTCTTGTGTATGACATCAGAAGCACTGGCAAGGGGTGCCCAGGTGGGTGGCTCAGTCCATTGAGTATCTGAGTCTTGATTTCAGCCCAGGTCATGATCTCTGGCTTCTGGAATGGAGCCCTGAATTGGGCTCTGCACTCAGAGGGGAGTCTGCTTGAGATTCTTTCTCTCCCTCTCCCTCTGCCCCTCCCCGCCACATCCACTCCCTCTCTTTCAAATAAATAAATCTTAAAAAAAAAAAGCACAGGCAAACAAAGAAAAATAAGATAAATTGAACTTTATTAAAATGGAAAACTTTTGTGCATGAAAGGATACAGTTGACAGAGTGAAAAGGCAACCCACAGAATGGGAAAAAAATATTGCTACATCATATATCTGACAAAGGGTTAGCATCTAGCATACATAACGGACTCCTACAAATTGGCAATAACAAAACAATCTAGTGAAAAAATGGACAAAATGATTAAATAGATGTTTCTCCAAAGAAGATATACAAATAGCCAGTAAGCACATTAAAATATGCATACCAACACTAATCATTAGGGAAATGCAAATTGAACCACATTGAGTTACCACTTCACATCCATCAGAATAGCTATTAAAACAAAACAAAACAAAGCAAACAAACAAACAAACAAACAAAAACAAGGGCTTGGGCTGGCCCAGTCAGTACAACATTCGACTCTTGATTTTATGGTTGAGAGTTTTTGCACCATGTTGGGGGTAGATTTTTACTGAATAAAAAAAAAATTAAAAAATAAAACAAAAACAGAAAATAAGTGATGATGAGGATATGGAGAAATTGTGACCCTGTTCATTGCTGGCAAGAGTGTAAAATGGTACAGTCACTGTGAAAAATGGTATGGTGTTTCCTCAAAAAAGTTAGACATAAAATTTTTATATGATCCAATAAGTCCACTTCTATCTCGGTACCTATTCAAAATAATGGAAAACAGGGACTTGGGCAGATATTTGTATAGCCATATTTCATAACAACATTATTCATAACAGTCAACAAGTGGAAATAACTCAAATCGTCCTTTGATGAATGAATGGGAAAACAAAATGTATCTAGTCACATAAATGAATATTACCCAGTCTTAACAAGGTAGGAAGTTCTGGTACATGCTATGGTATGCTTAAAAGCATACTAAGTGAAATAAGCCAGACAAAAGGACAAATATTGCATGATTCCTCTTACAGGAGGTTCCTAGACTAGAGATAGGAAAATTAAATTTATAGAGATAGGAAACAGAATAGTGGCTACCATGGGCCAGAGGAGGGGGGTATAGGGAGTTATCGTTTAATGTACAGAGTTTCAATTTGGGATCATGAAAATTGTTTGGAGTTGAAGAGCAGTGATGGTCGCACAACAACGTGAATGTACATATAAAAATGGTTAATATGGTAAATTTTATTATTAGATATATTTTATGACAGAAAAAAAATCTTACTAATGATACCTCAGGTCATGCCCACTTCCACTTCAGATGTGTAGTGTGTAACTTTTAAAATGTGTAATTTTAAAAGTTGACATACTTTTAAAATTAATTTGCACTTTTAAAATGTCATGCAGATATTATAATTTTGTGCTTAAAATGTCTGGCTTCAAGTACAGTTCATTCATTCAACACTTATTTGGATACTTCCTCTTCCAGAAACAACTAATCATGAGGATACTATATACAAAGCCTGGGGTGTTCCTTCCAGTTATTCTTTCTTTAGATTGTATGCAGAAAATTCATAATCTATGTGGATAAAGATGCTTATGAAGATAAACTGCATTCGGGTGAGAGATAAAGATATTTATCCAGCACTGGATATTGCTGGGAGAGTGGTCAGCCCACCAGGCAAGGCTAGTCCTGAGCAAAGGAGAGAAGGAAGGAAAGTTAGGTGGAAGTTGTCCATGCTTCTGTGTAGTATGAGAATAGGGTTAACAAGGCCGTTGGCATCAAGGAAGGTGTTTCTCTGAGGAACAGGCTGGCTTGGCATCCCTGTTGTGCTCAGTCGTTGGTGGGGACCTGGCTGTGGGGAGCATGGCACTGGTGCAAGCAAACACGGTGACACATTTCAGAGGGCAGCAGGTGAAGTTCTTGGTCAGTTATATTCCAATAGTTAAGGGTCGGGGAGGCCCAGACTCGTGGCTGGATAAGTGTTCAATATCCAAGTGTCTGTAACACATGGCATAGAGGGAAATGAGCTTCCTCAAGAAAACATCTGTAAGAACTGATATGTGGAATTTGTTAATAATGACCGGACCTATATAGTCTATGGCATGAAAATGACATACATAGTCCCACATGGTAAATTAAGACATTTATAGACATAAATATAGACATTAAGGCATTCTGACATCAGCCTCTGACCCTTGACCATTGTTTCTACCTTCTTCTGTCTCACTTCAACCAAATTATCTTTTGTTTCAGGACTTTTATACCATAGAGTTTGATATGTGATGATGCATTCTTATTCAATGTCAATTCTTTAATACGGTGTCTTTATTTCTTGATTACTGAGGGTCATTTGCTTTGCTCTCTTTTGCTTATAAAATACTAACTAGGGTTGTGTGATACTAGAGCATTCTCTCACTATCTCCCACACAGCCTTCTGTGCCTCTGTGCTCCCTTTTGTGGCTGCATTTTTTCTACAAGATATGAGCACTCTATCTACTATGTGGCAATGACAAAAGGAGCTTAAAGAATTTGAGACCCTTAATGCTTGAGGTTTCAACAGAAAATAATTTTCTCCTTTTCAGAAGATGAAAAATGTATTTTACAACTCCAGAAACTATTACTTCATTTCTCTACCTGATGAAAAATGCATCACAGAAATGTTAGGACAGATCATTTCTGCCCTGAAGATTGCACCGTCATGTGTAGGTGTGTGTGTATGTGTGTAGGTGTGTGTGTAATTGTAATAGAATAAAGGACATAGGGTGTGCATAACAATGTCAATGTGTTATAAATGTATTAAAATTATTTTTTCTAGATACTGATACACTTTGTTTTATACTTTTCAAATTGTTTACTTAATCTAATAAAAAGTAGTATCTTTTAATTATACATTTCTATAATTCTATGGTTACTTTTCTCATCATTTTTAGGTTTACACGTTTTGCTCCTCTTTTTTTTTTCTTCAAAGAACCAGATTTTAGATATATGTATTTTTTTGTTCCTTTTTTTTTTTTTTTATTTTCCAACTCATTTCTTAGTGCTTTTAACTTACCAGTCAGTCCCTCTCTTCTCCTTTTTTTTTTTTTTTTTTTTTGGTTTATACTGGGCCCAGATTGCTCTAAACTTTGTGGATTTCCCTTTTATCTGCCTGTATGTGAAGCTTAGTAGCAGATGTGACTACGGTTTTCAGATTAGCTCCCTGAACTTTCCACATCAGATGGAGACTTCTCAATTATGAGGATTACTACCTGTTTGTTATTGTTTTTCCTTGGGTCTTAGAACTGTTAGAAGTTTATTTGCCTTCCCCATTCCTTCCACCTAATTGCTGACAATCAACTGGGTCTTTTTGCTTTTGGTAAGTTGGTGCCATCCATTTGCATACTGGAGTTCTTGGGAGATGCCTTGTTATTCCTTTCTTCCAGATGTAGTCCGTTTATCTGTAGAATTTATTGTTTTGTTTGTTTGCTCATTTGTTCATCCTTTTGCTCATTTTCTCTTCCTCCTCTTTTTTCTCTTCTGTTTTTGTGGAAGGATTAGGCGTCTTCAAAAACTATGAAGCTGCCACCATCTCCCTTTGACTTATTTGTTAAATGATCACTCTGACTGATTTAATAGTGGGGATGCAAGTCCAGAATGGCAACTGGGTTACCAGTTACACAGCTACTGTTATGGTTCAGGTGAGAGATGATGGTGGCTTGGAGACTTTGAAAGTGTGGCCAGAGAGAGCCCCTCTTGAGGGTCAGCTTTTGAACTGAAACCGGAAGGGTGAGAACAGACACATGAAGAACCAGGAATAGAGCCATCCGGACAGACTGTAGTATAGGTGGGTGGTGGTGAACTGAACCATGAGCAGTGGAGACAACAGTTCAGGGAAGACTAGAAAAGTAGGTATGATCTAGGTCATGTCTGTCCTTATTACCTCTGAAGGTTTTAAATACACTCAGAAGCTATTTCAGCTCACAGTCTATAGTCTACACAAGTAAGGCAATTATAATAGGAATAGAATGAAAGAATGAGGCAGCTGTCTGCCTTCAGCTCAGGTCATGATCCTGGGGTCCTGGGATCGAGTCCCACATTAGGCTCCCCACAGGGAGCCTGCTTCTCCCCCTGCCTGTGTCTCTGCCTCTCTGTGTCTCTCATGAATTAATAGATAAAAAGTCAAAAAAAAAAGAGAGAGAGAGAGAGAGAGAGAGAGAATGAAAGCATAGCCAAATAGAAATATAAGAAACTCACTGTTGTACTAGAGAGAAAAGAACAATAGCATTTCACTTGGGCTTTGGCATCAATCTTTTTCGAAAAATAAATATAATTTGATTCATTGAAGAATAAGTATGACTTTGGCAGATGGGGAGAAAGGCAGTGAGTGCTTTCCACCGTTTTCAGACTGAGTATAACTAGTTCCAATGAAGAGTTTGCTAGTGTATTAAACTATATTCAATAAATAAATAATCTTACACTCTCAATAAGCATACACCTTCCCCCCCAAAAAATCAAGTTAAAGGATGCCTGGGTGGTTCAGTGGTTGATCATCTGCCTTCCACTCAGGGTGTGATCCTGGGATCCTGGGATCGAGTCCCACATCAGGCTCCCTGCGGAGAGTCTGCTTTTCCCTCTGCCAGTGTCTCTGCCTCTCTCTCTCTGTGTCTCTCATGAATGAATGATTGAATAAAATCATTAAAAAGAAACGTCAAGGTAAAGTATGTTTTTTTATTTAAGATTTTATTTATTTATTCATTCATGAGAGACACACAGAGAGAGAGGCAGAGACACAGGCAGAGGGAGAAGCAGGGTCCAAGCAGGGAACCAGATGTGGGACTCAATCCCAGGACACTTGAGATCACACCCTGGGCCCAAGGCAGGCACTAAACCACTGAGTCACCCAGGGATCCCAGGTTAAGGTGTGTTAAATCAGTCCTCACCAATTCTATAGTCATGGATGATATTTGATTATCTCAGGGAAATCTGAAGACAACAGTCATATTTGTGTTTTATTTTGAGAATTTAATTATACAAAGAGCATAAGGGAAATTGATTAAGTTTTCAAAAAGGTAGATATATCATCTTTGCTTCGGGAATCCTTTACATACTAGTAATCACAATTAATTGGTGAAGATATTGACTACCTTTTATTGGCAGATATTATAACAAGACTTACGATCAATAAAAATAGTATCTACAACTAATACGTGCTAAATGCTTTATACACATCATCTCACACTTCACTCTAACCATTTCAAATAGGTGATATTATTATCTCCAATTTGCAGATGAGTCCACTGAGGTTCAATGAGGTTCAGGCTACATTCAAAGACATTCATCTGTGAAATTGCCAAAGTGGAGTCACACAAAGTTCAGCTGGCCCTAGAAGCCAAGTCTTTGGTATAATATTCTACTGATAAAGTCACTGTTTTAGTGACTGCTTTTGAATTCTGTGTACTGGCAGTATTTCTAACCAGATATTTAAAGACTTTTTCAACTTCTTTTCATGGGATAAATTTTATTTTCTGGACATTCCAAATCAGGTTGAAATTTCTTTCCAAATAAACAAAGCATATTAACACAAACAGAGATGTGTTTTCAAGGTCTAATTTACTCTTTTTGGGAGTGCTTTTCATTTTAGTACAGATTATTCC